>NC_090449.1:658245154-660745154 GCF_031143425.1 Pleurodeles waltl | reverse complement strand
CCACCATACTGTCACTATGGTGGTCATTACAACCCTGGTGGTCGGTGTTAAAGCGGCAGTAAGACCGCCAACAGGCCGGCGGTAAAAAAAATTGAATTACGACCGTGGCAGAAACCGCCAACATAGACAGCCACTTTAACACTCCGACCGCCACGGCGGTACAAACAAACAGCTTGGCGGTCACCGCCAACAGACAGGCAGAGGACAATGTACCGCCCACAGAATTACAACCCACCAATCTGCCACCTTTTCCGGGGCGGATTCACAGCGAACACCAACACGGCGGAAATAGGACTTCGAAGGGAAAACGCTCACCTCTACACACCCCACGAGGAACCAGGACGCCATGGAACCAGAGCTCCAGATTTTTCCAGCCTTTATCTTCCTGCTCCTCTACCAGGAGCACGAACGCCGGCGGCGAAGACCACGGTGAGTACTGCACCTACGACACAGGGGAGGGGGGAGGGAAAAACTTTGACACACACCCGCAATACGCAACACCCCCACCCCCACCCTCACCCACGACAACACACACACCAATACATCATGATACATCACAGTTACACCCCCCAACTCCCCCTGGAAGAATGCAAGGACAAAAGGAAATGAGTCAAATTATTGTGATATATTCAAAAACATGATTCAAAAATATTTATAAATATATACATTTATACTATATACAATTAAACACACCAAGAACACAAGTCCAAGGTATTCAACCATCATAGTCCGTGGATCACTGGGCCCAAAAGGCATGGGCGAGGCCCACACAAGATACCCGAACAAGACAGAGAGAACACTGCAGGGGCATCAGATAGAAACAAAACAGGCACCTCAGGGGGAAGCGAAGGGGGGGCACCTCAGCCGGTTGAGTGCATGACGCAAAATCCACGAGGGGGCCCCATGCTCACTGTTCAATCCTGGGGAGTGCAAAGCTACAGTCTTTTAAGTCTCTACAGTGGGTGGTTTGCCCACTGCTATATCCTGGGGAGTGCAAAGCTACAGTCTCTCAAGTCTCTACAGTGGGTAGTTTGCCCAGTGTTCAATCCTGGGGAGTGCAAAGCCACAGTCTCTCAAGTCTCTACAGTGGGTGGTTTGCCCACTGTTCAATCCCGGGGAGTGCAAAGCCACAGTCTCTCAAGTGGATAACAGTCTCCACTGGTTCTGGAGGGGGCTTTGTGCCCAGAGTGCTTCATCCTGCCAAGGACTGAGGTAGTGGATAGCAGTCTCCACTGGTTCTGGAGGGGGCTTTGTGCCCAGAGTGCTTCATCCTGCTCGTGCCGGCCTCAGTAGCATCAGAGCTTTTGGCGCTCATGTTCCTGCAGTGCTTGTGGCGGTGGTGTCCTTGTCAGCGGTGCTTGTGGCAGCGGAGTCTTTGGCAGCGGTGCTTGTGGCGGCGGTGTCTTTGGCAGCAGTTCAGCTGCTGGCGGTCCTGTCTGTGGCAGTGGGGCTGCTGGCGGTCGCCTCCTGGGCAGCGGGGCTGCTGCTGGTGGTCCTGTCTGGGGCAACGGGGCTGCTGGCGGTCGCCTTCTGGGCAGGGTGCTGCTGCTGGCGGTCCTGTCTGGGGCAGCGGGGCTGCTGGCGGTCACCTCCTGGGCAGCGGGGCTGCTGCTGGCGATCCTGTCTGGGGCAGCGGGGCTGCTGGCGGTCGCCTCCTGGGCAGCAGGGTTGCTGCTGGCGGTCCTGTCTGGGGCAGTGGGGCTGCTGGCGGTCGCCTCCTGGGCAGCGGGGCTGATGGCGGTCTTCTCCGCCATGCCGATCTTCCCAGACTTGCCGGTTTTCTTGTGCCACCTTGGAAGGTGTCGCAGCTGACTCCACAACCCCAACTGTACCCCTGGGAGCGGCTTTGGTGGCTGGTGTCTTCCCCCTCTCCTGCCGGGCACTGGACAACTTTTGATGCTTGACAGGTGGGGGACTGTCTGTGCTGTGGCTCCTTGCCACACTGGCTGCCCTGCTGCCTGGTGCACTCCAGAATCCGGTGACTACTGGCACCACTGGTCCCGCCGATGTTGTGGCTGAGGTGCTAGGTTGGGACCTGGAGAGTCGGGCCCTAGGAGACTGATGGGGTGGGGGAGGTGAGGGAAAGAGGTCAAGGGTGGACAGGAAAAGTTTCTTAGGAACACTGGGATGGGTAGATGGAGGGGGTTTGGGAGTGGAGGAAGAGGTAGTGGTCGTAGGAGGTGTACGTTTGGTGACTTTGGGTGAAGGTGCATGGGCTGGAGGCTGTCGTGAGGTGGATGGCTGTTGGGTGGGTGTGTGGCTGCGTTTGTGTACTTTGGCAGGGGGCTCACAGACACACTGGGAGAGGACACAGGGGATGTGTGAATGGTAGTGGGGGTGGTGACTGCATGTGAGCGGGGTGTGGTGGTGGGTGTGCTGGTGAGGGACGTAGTGGCTGAAGATGTAGTGCATCCAGGTGTGAGTGGAGACGAGACTGGGAGGGAGGAGGGAGACGAGGAGGAGGGGGACACAGTGGAGGCAGTGGATGTTGGTATGTCTGCATGTGTCTGATGCTTGGGGGAGTGCCTGTGGGATGTGTGGTGCTTATGTTTGCCTGAGCTTCCTTTGTGTGTTGAGGTGTGTGCATGCTGGTCTGATGGTGGGCTTGGGATAGGCTGAGGTACAGGGGTGTGGGTCTGGGTGGAGGAAGTTGGAGGGGGAGGCTAGAGACAGGGACAATGGCTGCCATCAGTGCTGAGGCCAGAGTCTGAAAAGCTTGCTGAAGGGCTGCCTGACCAGAATGAATGCCCTCCAGGAATGCATTGGTTTGTTGCAACTGCCTCTCTACACCCTGGATGTCATTCAAAATGGTAGACTGTCCAACAGTGAGGGACTTGAGGAGGTCAATGGCTTCCTCACTGAGGGCAGCAGGGGTGACAGGGGCAGGGCCTGAGGTGCCTGGGGCGAAGGTGATGCCCACCCTCCAGGGTGAGCGGGCACGGGGCAAAGGCTGAGGGGCTGCTGGGAGGGCGGTGCTGGAGGGTGGCGGCGGCTGTACCTGTAGCTGCGGGGGGCACAGATGGGCCCGCCACCGCAAGGTATCTCCCATCAGAGGAGGTGTCCGTATCGCTGGTGTCAGCTCCTGTCCCCGCCGTGGAGCTCCCCTTGCCCTCCGTCCCACTGGTGAATTCGGAGTCCGTAGTCTCACCCTCCAGGGCCATGTGGGATGCAGCTCCCTCCTGCTCCGGTGCCACTGCTCCTCCGTCTGATGATGCTAATGCACACAAGTACAGGGAGACCACAAAAAGGGGGGGAGACAGAAGAAAGACATGTTGACTGCATGCAATACCGCTACTGTTGGCGGACACGACAGACACAGAAGCCCCCTGCACTAGGCCGTGCACTTGGGGTCCACTATTCAATCCCTGGGACATGGCTTACAAGGCTATGGCCGATTTCTGCACACATGGATGTCACAGTAGCCTGACTAGGCGTAGTTGGCACTGTACCCAGGTGGGGTGGGGTGACACAGAGTCTGCCTGAAAAAGGGGACCTCACTAGCAAACTCGCCCTGGCCTAGGGGAACCCACAGCCCACCTCCTCCACCCAGACACCTACAATGTGCGCTGAATCAGCCGAATGAGAGTGTACTCACCCCGTTGTTGCTGCTGTGCTGCCCCCAAGCGTCCATCCAACTCCTTGTGCACCACCGCCAGGATCCTGAACATCGGGGGTCATGGTGCGACGGGCACCCCTCCCACGTTGGGAGGCCATCCCCAGCTGGGCCTCCGCTGTCTTCTTGCTCCAGCGGCAAATGTCCTCCCATCTTTTCCGGCAGTTGGTGCTCCGTCTGTGGTAGACCCCCAGGGTCCAGATGTCCTTGGCGATGGCATGCCAAATATCCTTCTTCTGGTGGGCGCTGAACTACAGGAATTGTACAGAGGAAAAAGAGAAGTTATTACCAACTGCACCGTCACAGTCATTGGCCCGCATCCCTACCCTTGCCATGTGGCACATAGCCTCACCGTCGTTTCATGCACGCCTCATTCTCCCCCCCATCTTTCATCCACCCCACTCCACACAGGTATTGCCCATACAGCATGCTCCCAGTGTACTTACCTGCTTGTCTGGAGGAACGTAGAGTAGCGTGTACTGGGGGAGGACCCCATCCACTAACTTCTCCAACTCCTCCAAAGTAAAGGCAGGGGCCCTTTCCCCAGATGCACTAGCCATTGTCTCTTCCAGACTGAGGTCACATCAGCACTTGCAGTGTAGGTCTTCTCCTGTCGAAGATCAGGTATCGAGTGATTGAACAGATAGAAAATGGCAGTCACGTCCGCAGCGGTGCATACCGTCACCGTCGGCGTACATCGTCATTGGCTCCTGGGACCCATAGGGTCCAATGTTAACCAATGCAGAATTGTGCTGCGATCTTCGACCGCCTACCGCGACGGTCTACAACGCCCACGCAGTTACCTCATATCCCATTGTCCCACTTTACAGGTCAGCCAGTTGCCATTTCAGGGGCCCACACGGCTTTATTTTTTACTGCGTCACACATACCTAGGCCTTGGCTCAACACTCATACAGGCAAATTTTGAGTTATGTATAGTTTTCTGAGTGAGCTGTGTGTACATACCTCAGAGTTGGTTGACTCTGTGCTGGCTGTTCTCCTCCATAGCCACCGTCCGCTGGGGCATGTGAGCAGATGGCGGAATCCTCCGGTGTACAGACCGCTGGTGGGCCTGTCGACAATGGAGGAAAGACATGTGATCATCACAATCCTGGAACTGTGTGCCCAGTTGGAGCCAGACCTGATGTCAGCCATTCGCTATCCCACAGGAATCCCACCTCAAGTGCAGGTGCTGTCAGTACTCCATTTCCTTGGAAGCGGGTCATTTCAAACAACAGTGGCCATAGCATCAGGGATGTCCCAGCCTATGTTTTCCAACGTGTTGTCCAGAGTGTTGTCTGCCCTGCTGAAACACATGCAGAGCTACATCGTTTTCCCTCAGGTGGAGGATTTGCCTACAGTGAAAGGTGACTTCTATCCCCTGGGACATATCCCCAACATCATAGATGCCATTGATGGGACCCAAGTGGCCTTGGTCCCCCCCTCAGGAGTGAACAGGTGTACAGAAACCAGAAGATTTATCATTCGATGAATGTGCAGTTGGTGTGCTTGGCAGACCAGTACATCTCCCATGTTAATGCCAAATTACCTGGCTCAGTGCATGACTCTTACATCCTGCGGAATAGCAGCATCCCTTATGTGATGGGGCAACTCCAGAGGCACTGTGTGTGGCTATTAGGTGAGCACCTGGAACCAAATCAGTGGGAATAGTTGTCTTGGTCTGGGGATAACCCTAAGAGTTAGTGTGTGTCTAACAGTTGTCCCTTCTATTAGCAGGTGACTCTGGTTACCCCAACCTGTTATGGCTACTGACCCCAGTGAGGAATCCCAGGACAAGGGCAGAGTAACGCTACAATGAGGCCCATGGGCAAACTAGGAGGATTATAGAGCGGACCTTCGGCCTCATGAAGGCCAGGTTCTGGTGCCTACATATGACAGGTGGTTCCCTATTCTACCCACCAAAGAAGGTGTGCCAGATCATCGTGGCCTGCTGTATGCTTCACAACTTGGCTTTGCGACGATAGGTGCCTTTTCTGCAGGAGGATGGTCCAGATGGAGGTGTTGTGGCAGCTGTGGAGCCTGTGGACAGTGAAGACGAGGAAGCAGAAGAAGAGGACATCGACAACAGGATCTCGGTGATCCTGCAATACTTCCAGTGAGACAAAGGTAAGAAGACAAACCTGCCTGCTACATGTACTTTAACACTACTACCTCTCTACTGTCTGTCGTTTTCACCCAGTGTATGGTCACTGAGTTGTCACTTTCCCTTACCATTTCACAGATGTGGGTCCCACTGTGTGAGATCTGCTTTGTTTCCTCATGGACTAGAGCTGTGTGACATAGGTATGTTGACATTACATTTGAAAGAGCATTTTGTCACTGTAATTGCTAATACACTAATTCGAAATCACAGACTCCAGATAGTTTTGTGCTTTAAGGGTGTTTATTTTAGTGCTCAATATTGGAGGGGGTTGTAAAATGGTGAGGGGTGATGGTGGAGGAATGTCCATGGCAGAGTCCAGTCTATTAGTCTCACAGGTGCATTGTCCAAAGGGGCATAGGAAGTGGAGCTGGGGCAGTTTGAGGATGGACAGGGTGAAAAGGTGGGACAAAAAGATGACAATCAGGGTGGTCTAATTTCTTGGTGGGGGTCTTGGCATCGTTCTCTGTCTTTGTCCTGGATCTCAGGGACCGTTTGCGGGGTGGTTCTCCATCTGCAGGGGGTGGGGTGCTGGTGTGGTGGTCCTGTGGCGGTGCCTCCTGTCCACTAGCGCCGGCGGAGGTGGTGGGCAGTTCATCATCCAGGCTAGTGTCAGGGGCCCCTTGTTGTACCACAGTGTCCCTCCTGGTGTTGAGTACTTCCTTCAGCACCCCTACGATGGTGCCCAGGGTGGAATTGATGGATTTGAGTTCCTCCCTGAACCCCAAATACTGTTCCTCCTGCAGCCGCTGGGTCTCCTGAAACTTGGCCAGTACCGTTGCCATCGTCTCCTCGGAATGATGGTAGGCTCCCATGATGTTGGAGAGGGCCTCGTGGAGAGTGGGTTCCCTGGGCCTGTCCGCCCCCTGTCGCACAGCAGCCCTTCCAGTTCCGCTGTTTCCCTGGGCCTCTGTCCCCTGAACCGTGTGCCCACTGCCACTGCCCCCAGGTCCCTGTCGTTGTTGGGGTGGTGGGTTCGCCTGGGTTCCCTGTAGTGGTGGACACACTGCTGATTGAAGTGTCCTGGGGACAGAGGTATGGGCCCGCTGGATGGGTGCTGTGCTGGTGTTTCCAGAGGGGGCAAGCTCTGTGGTGGCCTGTGCCAGTGTGAGGGGAACCGACTGTCCTGAGGTCCCAGATGGGCCGGGCTGGTCATCTAGATCCAGTTGGACAGAGCTGATGTCATCACTGTCGGCCTCTTCTGTTGGTGGTGTGGACATGTCTGAACCCTCCTGTCCGGTGACGTTGGGTAGGGGTCCTGCAGGGGTGTAAAAGCATGAGTATTGCATCTCTGTGTGCCATGGTGTGCAATGGGTGGGTGACCGTGTACCCCAGTGCTTGCATTCCTGTGTGGGACCTTGTGTGATGATGATTTAGGGGGGTGTATGGGTATGTGCAGTGGCCATGCTTTGGTGATAGTTGTCCATGCTTTGCTGTTGCATGCAGGGCTTGGTGTTGGGATGGGTGGTTTGTGATATTGGGACATTTGTGAGGAGTTGGAGTGATGGGGTGAGGGCGAGGGTGGGGGTATGTGATAGCATGCAGGTAGGGTGGGGGATGTAATAGTTAAGATTTGACTTACTAGAGTCCATTCCTCCAGCTACTCCTGCGATGCCCTCAGGATGCAGAATAGCCAAGACTTGCTCCTCCCATGTTGTTAGTTGTGGGGGAGGAGGTGGGGGTCCGCCGCCAGTCCTCTGAACGGCAAGGTGGTGTCTTCAGACCACGGAACGCACCTTCCCCCGTAGGTCGTTCCACCTCTTCCTGATGTCATCCCTATTTCTTGGGTGTTGTCCCACTGCGTTGACCCTGTCCACTATTCTTCGCCATAGCTCCATCTTCCTAGCTATGGAGGTGTGCTGCACCTGTGATCCGAATAGCTGTGGCTCTACCCGGATGATTTCCTCCACCATGACCCTGAGCTCCTCCTCAGAGAACCTGGGGTGTCTTTGCTGTGCCATGGGGTGGGTGATGTGTGGGTTGGTGTGTGTTGTGATGTGTGGGGTGATATTTAGTGGTGTGTTGTGTGAGGTGTGTGGATGTTGTGTGAGTGATGGTGTTGAGTGCCTGTGGATGCTTGTTTGTAGATTGTGGTGTCTGTCTGTGGCCTTCTTTCAAATTTTTGGTAGTAGGGGTTTGTGGGTGATGTGAGTGTGTGTTTTATATTGTATTGGGTGTGTGGGAGTGGTGTGTGTATGTGTATCAGGTGTGTGTATTTCGATTTGTCCAATGTGGTAGTGTTTTGTAAATGTGTGTGTATTTTGAGCGCGGCGGTGTGTACCGCCAATGGAATACCGCGGTTGAAAGACCGCCTCGTGGATTAGTGGGTCGTGATAGTGTGGGCGTATTCCTGTTGGCGTGACGGTGGAGGTTTGGTTTTTGCCAGTTTATCACTGACCTTTGGTGTGGCGGACTTGTGTGGGTGTCTAAATTTTGGCGGATTCCGAGCTGTGGGTCATAATGACTGTGGTGGAATTCTGCGGCCGTGGCGGTGTGTTGGCGGTCTTCTGCACGGCGGTAAGCGGCTTTTACCGCCAATGTTGTAATGACCCCCTATGTGTAATATATGTGGTTCCTACCTAAGCTATGTTAGTGCACAGCGTGATAAGCCCTAATTCGCCCTTCAAGTTTCCCCCCTAGAAAGACATCATCCCCCATACCTGAGCAAGGAAGCCTGTTGTCTAGAAAGACACCATCCCCATGTAGGCCAGGGATCCATTAGTCTAAGCAAGCACCTATAGCAAAGGCAATCAGCATGCAGTTGTGGTCATCTAGCTGGACTCTAACCTCCAATGTGTATGGGACAGAGAAGTGTTTTTATAATAAAACAGCTGATGTTCTAAGTTCTTGGTGTCCCCACGTAAGAATGTGTATGTTTCTGTGAATGTTGGAGACACAGCGTACAACTTTGCTGGCAACTCTATCTTGCTGCAGCCTTGAGGAAAGCACAAAGTGCAAAGAATGTCTTGCTGGGAACGTAATGCTTTTTCTAGGTGATAAAACAACTAGATAAAAAAAATAAAACCTCAAATGTGGCCTATGCTAGAAAAATATAACGAAGCTGGATAAAAATGTAACTGGGCTAAAGTGCACAATCGGCAGGCCTAGTTGCTAAAATAACGTGTCTAAAAACATAGCTAAAATAGCTATCAACACAGGATCCCAGTGAAAACAGTCTAAGCACACTGATAGCAGGCAAAAAGTGAGGGTAACCATGCCAAAAAAGGTTACTTTCCTACAATTACTATTTTAGAAATCCTGCTTTTAGAAACTAGGCATTTCTCTGCATTTACTACTCTCTGCGCCTTACAGCCTGCCTCCAATCCACATCTGGTCTGTGCTGGTTGACAGCTCCCCTTGTGTATTCCACCCCAACAGCCATAAACACAGGACACTCAGCTGCATCTGCATACTGATGGCTCTTTCTGGGGAGGAAGAGTGGAGGGGCTGTAACTTGCATTTCAAAGGGTAGTGGCTTGACCACACACAAAGGACTGCTGTCCCGCCACAGATCTCCTGGCAGACAGAACTGGGTTGAAAGGGGGACTGGTGAACTTTAAAACCACTCTTTGAATTCTCCTCCACTTCAAAGGCACACTTGAGTATATATACTGGGTCTGTGACCCTCTAAAATCAGACATGTCCGGACCTACAGCAGGACTCTGTCAGAAGGACTGCAGTGCTACTCAAAGAACTCATCTGAACTGTTTTTCTGGAAGGACTGCTCTTCTACTTGTCACCCTGCTGCTCCCTGCCCCCGCTGGAAGGACTTTGCCTTTCCCAACACAATGATCTCCGAGGGCTTGTCAGCTTGCCTCCTGTTAAGAGGTCTCATCAAAGACTTTACCTAAAAGAGAAAATCCACGCCTCAATGTGCCACACCGGAATAATCGATGCAATGCCTGTCTGGTGGCTGAAAAATCACCGTAATGCTGGCAGAAATGACACAGCTCCTGTCTTGGGCTAAAAAATGGATACTGCCCCTGCTGAATCGATGCAGCGCCTATTTCACCACTGTTCCATCATCACAGCGCGGCTGGATTTTCCATGCATTGTCCCTGGGCATCAGTTTATCATCAACCCGGCACCGCGGTATGGAACAGAGGTTGCATGTCCGAAAATCAATGCATCACCTTTCCTGCAAGGAAAGAATCGGGGCATCACCTCCTCTGCTGGTAAAGAACCAATGCATTGTCTCACCTGTGAGAAAAAAATCAACGCATCACCTCGCCTGTGTAATAAGGAATCAACACATCGTTTTGCTTTCTGACGCCTCACCTTCTCTGTGGCCTGCATTGTCTTTTTTTTGACACAACCCCGGCACCTTGTGCTAAAGGGATACATCCTTTTATTCCTATTAATTAAGACTTGCTTAAACTTCTAAAAGGTGATATCTTGACCAGTGTATACTGGATCTTTGTTGTTTTGGTCTTGTTTTGTTCAGATAAGTATCTATTTTTCTAAACTGGTGTGGATTATTTTTTGTGGTGTTTTCACTGTGCTACTATAGGAGTTATTGCACAAATACTTTACACATTGCCTTCTAAGTTAAGCCTGCATGCTTTGTGCCAATCTACCGAGGGTAAGCACAGGGTAATTTAGATTGTGTTCTGGCTTAACCTGACTAAGATTGTGGTTCCTTCTTGGACTGGGTGCATACCTTTGCCCACTAGAAACCCAGTGTCTAACATAGATGTTTACATTTATAGCCACATAGCAGTCAGCTATCATCATTATTTGAGATTCTGCATTGCTGATTTGCTCCCTGGGTGTTCATAAAGGTGGTAGCTCTGCAGTGATGCAACTCAATCTTCAAGGATGATCAATCTTCTCATACCCAGACAACTGCCTCCTTCAGGCACCAACCAAATCCAAGATTCTGGAAAGGTTGAAAAGATTCTGCAGAAGTCTAAAGAAACACTCTTTTTTTTAACATCTCCAAATGTCATATGATTACTGTTCAAGATTTGACATGAAATGCATGATCTTTCTACCAGAACCCAGAGTGATAAAAATTAATTCATTTCTGAGGTCTCTTCTGATTCTTCATCAAGCATCGGCAAGGCCGTGGCCAAGAATTCAGGGGCTTATAGTGGCATGCATGTTCATTATGCTTTGGGCCTTCTTCCTTGTTTGTACTCTGCTGAAACAATTGCAGAGATTTTTTTTTAACTTTATGTATTAGTTTTGCAACTTATATAACTACCGTACACTGGGCTATATAAAAGAGGTGTAAATTCAATAAAGCAAAGGACAGCATCAAATAACATAGGTTTGGAAAGGGACCTAGTCACACCATTTGTCTTCTACACTCACTCCACCATTACAAAGTGTGCCTAAGAAATGTCAGCAGTAGTACATTAAAAATTAGACAGTGGAAAAACAGGTATAACTGTAAACTACCATGCATCTCTTCATCTAGCAGGGAAGGGACGGGTGGATGGGATGAGTGTGTGGCATAGCCAGTGCGATCCACTCAGTGTCATGGGATTCCAGCCACATCAGGTGGTCCCTTAGGGGCCTCCAGATATCTTTGGGTCTGGATGTGGGCGGTGAAATTCTGGCAAATATTTTGTTGTTATTGTCACAGTAGGACTTTCGTTTGAGCCAAGCTAGGGTTGTAGGAGCATGGTGGCTGAACCAGTGTAGGTCAGTCTCTCGCTTTGCCAGCAATTGTGCCATTGCAGTGAATCTACAGACCTCCTGCGGCATATCCCGTACATATCCCAAGAGGGCAGTGTGGGAGACTGGGACAGAATTATGGCTTCAGAGGGTTATTGCATCTGTGAATTTTGTCTTATATGAATCTTTGTTTCTACAGAGTAAATGAACAGTAAGGATTTCAAAGTGAAATATGAGGAGCCAGGGGTAGTAATTGCTGTTTCTTGCTCTCTCTGTGTGGGTCCTGAGTAGAATGGTCTTATCATATTCTTTTTTTTCTCTTCTCTTGCAGGTTGTATGTTGTGGGATTGCTGCCAGAGCCCTCCATGAAGAAGAAGAAGAAGAAAACGCGGTGATGAGTATTGAAATATTTTTCTACTCCTGTATTGTACCGTCACCACAGCACAATGCACCTAATAAAAAAAAAAAAGGTAGCCAGACCAAGAAATGGGCTCCTATAAAAATAGGTCAGGGAACGGCTGAAATTACACCACAGGGTCTCTTCAACCTTCTTTCAACAGCTTGCTCATGTGATGCGGGCCAAGGTTTCACCCAAATGCTTCCCCAACCTTCACCGTGCAACACTCAAAGCACACAAAAATAGAGCAAGTATTTTAGGGTGGCAAGTAGCTCCCCTCCTCCCTGTGTCCCTACCATTCACCGACCAAGCCACAGTCTTCCTAAACTGTGCCGGGATGCAGCAGTGTCTCTGGAAATGTTACTCAGTCGGCGTCAAACCAGATGTCCATGTTCTCTTACAGCTCTTCAGGATCATAGTGCTGACGGATCACTCCCTCCCTCGTCCTCTTTGCGTTATAGCCACTCCACTTTCCTCCTTTCTCTGGCTCCTGCAGGTTGACGTTGGTGGCCCAATCTCCTCCTCCTCCCTCTCACATCCTGATGTTTGCATTCCTCTCTCCTTCCTCCACAGACTCTGCATCAGTTCCAGCCTAGACCAGATCAGCTGGCTTTTTGTGTGGGCTAGCCCTGTCCCTGTGTCTCTGGTGGTAAAAGTCCTTGTCAGTTGTGGTGACTTCCTGGTCTCCACCCACCCTTACTCTCCCATGTCCTGTTACTTCTCTGGAAGATATTGGGCTTGGGAGGGACGCTGTGTGTCTGACTCAGGTGAGGAGGTGGCTGGAGGGGGGTTTCTTTACAGGCAGTAAGAGTGTCAGGCTCCAGATCGATGTCTATCATGTGGGAGAATATGCAGAGATTTTAGAAACTGGCATCCCAGGACTTTGAAACTCTAATTCCTGTATCTGAGGGATCCAGGGCATCTCTTGTTGGGAGGTTTGGCCTGGCAAATCTTCAGAAAGGTCTTTCTTTGGATCCCAACCTTCTGAAACTTACATCTCCAGATGGCGGCTATGCTTGAGATGGGTAGGTACTTTGAAGCGCATGTCAATTCAGGGTTTCTGGTCCTCTGGTTCTTGCAGTCTTAGCATACTTCCAATTAGATGGTGTTGATAGTGGTAAATCCAGTCCGATCCTTCAAACCGCATATTTTGAATCATCATGTCTTGGTATAATTTGTCAATATAAGATTGTGTCATAGTGGCTCAATAGGGCAGGTCCCACTTCAATGTTCAGGGGTTTTAGGAAGAGAGTTGCCTACTGTCTGTGAAAGTGATCTATATAAGGGGTCTGGACAAATCCAAACATATCTCTTGAGCAGGGTTATCTTCTTCCTAAATTTAGTTCTGCCAGTTCCCACTTTTCAGAAATAATCAGGAGCTCCAGGATCCCTTTTGCACATCTCACTGCAACCAAAAGCAATGCCTAATTTCCTTTATTCCATTCTAGAATGTATATTACCTTTACTGCACATTTTTAAATGCATAACCTTAACCAAGCAGCTTTTAATTTGCAGGCACCTTTTGATGCATGACTTTGCTATGCATGCCTTTTCCAGACATGGCACATATTGGTAAGTATTACTAAATATGTAGTATACTAATTTTTTTGTGAGTGTACTCAGTTGGAGGAAAGGTTTACAGTAGAAATATGTAATATGTTTAAATAGGTACTTTCAGGGGGTTGGTAAAAAGTTAGTGGTAAGAATGATTATATTAATTTGATTAAAAAGGTGGGTTGGGAGTGGTTTACCTTCCCAAAAGATTCATGTATATTTTTTCTACTACAATAGTAGCGATAAATAGAAACTAGGATTACAATTGAATATTTTTGTTTTATTAAAAAAGGAGGCTTGGGAGGGTTTACCCCCTAAAAGCTAGTAATAAGATTACATATAATAATTATGCAAAAAATGGGGGTTTGGTGGGTTTTCTCCCGTAGGTTTAGGTGTACAAGAACCTGTAACACTAAAATATTATTTCTTTAAAGGTCAATGTGTGGTGGTGTTTTTAATATAAAAAAGATCAATGCAAAGTTAAATTCAGGGGTTGGATGTTATGGTTATAGGTAATTGGTTGAGAGTGTATTATCAACTAGTATATTTATTATTAGAGTATTCATTTTATGTTTTAGTGCTACAATTTCTCCAAAAGAATAAGGGACAGGATGTTAACATTATAGGGGATAAGGGCGGGGAGTGTGTTAATATTATTGTAGAATTCTTTATACTAGAGAATTAGAGAATTAATTTAAAATGTTAGTATTAACACATTTTTAAATTAAAATGTTTTTTGTAAAATAAAATATGGGATTGGGATATTAGGGTTAAATGTGATAAGGGTGTCAGCAGTATTACTACTGTAGTATTCTAATTAAAAAAGGTTTATTATTTTGTTGGGTGAAAGTTTGTTTATTTGTAATACTTTTGTCACATAGATAATTCTATTTTTATAAAAAGAACTGTAAGATTTATTTTTAATTAGAGACTAGGTTGTTAAGAGCATAAGGAAAAAGTTGGTGGGTGTATTAATTTAGTTCTAAACTTATTTTATGGTTTTAAAAGAACAAGGGTATTTAATTATATAAAATTATAATTTTGACAAGAACTTTATTTTTTGAAAAAATCATACATATTAATGTTAGTAAATAATATGTAAAAAATGTTTGTAAACACCAAGGGCCTCATTACGAGGTTGGCGTAGCGTTTAATCCATCATAAACATGACAGATATCCTGTCCGCTGTATCACAAGATCCATTATATCACATTTGGGATTGAATAATCCCCTCTGCCAAACTCATAATGATGCCCTAAGACAAATCAATTACTAAAAAACATAAATATAGTAAATTTATTTTAAAAAACAGCAAATACACATTTAAATTCGAAATACTTAATGCACTGTTACTAAATAATAATAATAATACAGACATGTTTGTAAGTGTTATTTATTAAATAAACTTTTAAAAATATTTGATAGCCTTAAAATCTTAATATAAACATTTTTAATAACATTTCCCATAGATTTCCATAGCCTTTGTTTGTAGAAAATGTTCCCTTTTCATTTGTATTTCTGTTCTTTTTGTTTATATCATTGGTCATTCTGCATCTGTTTCCTTAGTCAATAGCAATTCATGGTCTAGATCAATCAGAAGCTGAAGCAGCAGCCAAATAAAATCAACCTTTTTTATAATTTTAATGGTCTTGATAGTTCATTCAATGCAAGGAGAGACCAAAGTACGTAGTACTGATGAAGTAAGAACAGTATTTATTACTTTTAATATATTTATGATTTTTACATCACTACACAAGTTGCACGTGATTCCAGGAAGGGAGGAATTAGTTTTACCAACTGGATATTTTTCAAAATACATTTTTAAAGGAGCTTTTTCTGTAACTTTATTGTTGTTTTGCTTATCTTTTGCATTTTTTAACTAATGTACATATTTCAAAGGATGTCAAATTTAAGTACTAGAGAGGTGTTGATTATACTTCTTAAGAATAAGTCATCCCTTCTGCATTTTTACTCATTTCATATTGGACATGTTTTAAGTATATAGCTGCATGTATTTGTGAGTGTTTTTATGGTTTGTAAATGCATAGTACATTGTGATTGGATTAATAGAGAGTCTTGGTGATAGAATACCTAATTTCTCAACAAGATAAAAAAAAAAACATCTGTAGGTAAGGTTTTTTTTATTATTCTTACATGAGGTAGAAATGCAATACATGTAATATTTTCCCAGGTAGTCTGCACCTCCAAATATTGAAAACTGATGACTTTTTATAGGTAGTCTCTTACTCACTTCTTTGCTTTTTTATACTAACTCTAAGTTGCAGACTACCTGTTAAAGATTGCACCTTTCTCATTTCCTGGAAACTTTTTATTTTGTTCAAAAGTTCAGATAAATGATAAAAATTAGGATGACTTTTTCCTATAGCACTACTGAAGGAATTGTGTCAGCTGTCAATGTCATCATTAGCACTTGCACCTCTCTCTCTAAACAGGTTGAGAATAGTTCAACCATTTAAGGTCTCATTACGAGGCTGGCGGGCTTAAGACTGCCAGCCTTGCTGTGGCAGTTGGGACTGCTGCTGCTGTGGTGGTCCGACTGCCACATTAAGACCCTGCGGTCAGACTGCCAGGGTTCTCCCGTCTCCGGCGAGTGGAGGTCATAAAATAGTACTTTGGGGATAGGTTGGGGCTCTCTCCCCTTCTCATAATCTTTCCCAGGTCATACGGTTTTGTACAAATGCTTGCCCTTTATCAGTGCCCAGTGTGGATTTAGGGCATCATTATGAGTTGGCGGTCTGACCACCATACCGCCATGGTGGTGGCTGCCATATAGTCCGTCGTATTACGAGTCACACAGGTAGGACTGCCAGCCAAGGAAACAACACCACCAGGGCTCTGGAAGGTGGGAAAGAGCCGGTCTCACCACCAGCACCCTCAGCCCGTCAAACAACCACCGAACCTATTATGACTCACAAATCACATTAGCGGTTCTTCCATGGCAGACAACCAGTGGCGGTGTGAATAGCGGTGGTCAGCGGTCATCACAGTATAACACAACACCACACTTCTGTAGGCCTCTATCCAGACACAAGGGAGTATATCAGGAAGAAGTGGAACAACCTGAGGGGGAAGGTGCATTCCATGGCTGCGAGACACCCACTGATGGTCATCAAGACTGGCGGTGGTCCCCCACCTCCACCCCCCAATGTTCACATCATGGGAGGAGAAGGTCTTGGACATCCTGCAACCTGAGGGCTTGACAGGAGTACCTGGGGGAGTTGAGTCGGGTAAGTCACAACACAAAAGATTGTCACCAAAATGTATTGGCATGCATGCTGACTGATCACCTTTTGCCACCTTAACAGCCAACCCACTCACCACCCCTGTGTCCAACTGTCTGAATACCCTAGTTTGCCATCTCACCTGTGAACTTAACTCACCTTGAGTCACAGTATCTGTGTGTGGCATGGGTAGTACAGGGACTGACAACACTATAACTCCCAGCAGGAACTGTTCAACCATTAAGAAAACCAGAACAGTGTCCCCCAATTACAATTGCCTTGCATGTCAATTAAACAATGGACTAAGCACACCTGAATGATCCATAATTGTACAGTCTGTGGCAATGAAAAGCAATGTTATGGACATCTGCCAGTACAATACCTCTAACACAGCTACAACTGTGTCCTCTGCTAAATTGTCCTGTGTACCTCCCTTTAACTATTGAACTGTACTCACCTGGAGGGATCTCACATGTATGCAGTGTGCTGTACTTGGTGTAACCTGACACATATGGCCAGGTAGAATGGCTACTTCTAACCTGGTGGCCCGGTCAGTATCCACATGACATTGTGCAGCTGTCTGTCGACTCAATAATGAAGTACTGCTAACTGGGAGGTACCATTAAATATATAAAACTACACAGCTGCCACATTATCAGTCAATGAACAGATATCCAACCGGCAAGATATTCTGATATCCTGTAGGAAGGTGACTGAAACAGGAATTGTTTGTACTCCATATA
This sequence comes from Pleurodeles waltl, assembly GCF_031143425.1. Taxonomy (NCBI): domain Eukaryota; kingdom Metazoa; phylum Chordata; class Amphibia; order Caudata; family Salamandridae; genus Pleurodeles; species Pleurodeles waltl. Next base: position 660,727,822 of record NC_090449.1, on the reverse strand, counting down.
TCAGGTCTACATTATTGAAAGCAGGTGTCACTATCATATGGGGGGATCAAGCAAAGCCAATTTGTACATGGCCCAAAACATATCTACTTGTCAAAGTTGGTATCACATGTTCCATGACAATCTGTGTTTGTCTGTTCCACATCTTCAACATGTCTACTTGCCACTTGGACCAAAGACAGCACACCTGAGACAGCCACTTCCCCCCCTGGATGAAGACCTCAGTGAGGAAAGCTATACCGGATGTGTGGACAATGAGGACAGCTCTGGTCAGACCACAACTGTCAGCCTCACCCTGCCCACATCTACTCCTCCCTACTCTGTTGCATCTACATCCAGAGCAACCAGTTGCCCCTAATCCTGTGTCCCAAAGACAGTTACAACCATCATGTGCCTCACAGTACAGGTACCGGAGTCACAACTCGAAAACCCTGACAATGATGGGCCTGGCACCAGTGGCAGTGGGAAAACTTTGGGAGGGATGGTGAGGGCCTGTGGCTTGAGGCTTAGAGGTACAGTTCTGGCCATGGCACCATCTCCTAAGTCTGGGGAGCCTACCAACAATCCCATGGTGTGAAGGGCCCGGTACCTGCCATGATGGGGAGATCAAGCAGCTGCAGCGGGACAACCAGCAGGAAGTCATGCAACAGTGGGAGGCCCTCATTGCCAACATGATCTCCGTAACTGGGGGGCTGAGAGACATCAACACCATCATGAGCAGGGTATGTCCACAACACCAGATCCCTTCCATTGGCCAAGTAACAGCAGTCCCTTCAACATCTGTGGAAGCCAGTGGAATGGAGGCTCTGCCAGGGGAAGGACATGCCTCAGACACCCCTGCCTCTGTAGCTGAAGAACCCCCAACCCTGTAAGCGTGGACATCCACCCAAACAATCAGGAGATGCAGATGCCAAGACAACAAACACTGCCAGGAAGTGATCCTCAAATGAATGGTTCCCTTTTTTGCCACAGATTCACCCTGTTGGCTCTTCTATGACCACTGTCCAATTTACTGGGATAGCAGGACGCTGAACTTGGGACTTCAAATGATGTGGCAGATACCCTAATGAGAACATCCACCATACTGAATCCTTCACTGTTTTAACCTTATTCCTTTGCTCACATTCCTCCTAATGTTCTGTGCACATGTAAATGAACACAACTAAAACACAAACTATGTTTGAGAGTCATTTGTCATCTATGTTGAACGGGGAACTCTTAAATATTTTGCATGCACATGAATGACTCATATGAAGGAAATGTGAGAAGGGACATGTTACAGGCACTGTCATGCCTGGGTTCCATACAAACATAATGACACAAGTGGAGAATCATCAATTCCTATTTATTGCACCGTGTGCACGTAGGCTGACCAAATATCAGGGATCTCATAGTAGAGTGAGACTTTACACCTTTTTGCATCTGCGCAGGTGTCAGTAACTAACATCCCATAGACCACTGAAGGCACATGTCAGAGTTTGGCCATTCGAATAACCAAACAGATTGGTAGAAATTGTCATCAGCTAAACCCTTAATAAATATCTATAGCATGCCTTCCAAAGGAACATACCCCATAATGCAGACAGAGGTCAGTATAACTGTCCCTAATCAGGGAACCTTCCACTTACCATGGTCAGGTATCTGTAGGCATGCTACACACCCATGTCAGTCTTGATACACATGAACTGTGGCTTCCAATGAGGAAACACAGTGACAGCTACATAGAAGTCAAATTGTATCATTACCAAAACAATGAGAAGGTTGAATGAATGCATTGCACAGGTAGACATGTTTCAAAGACACATGATCATACACATGACACCATTGGACCCAGATAATATGGCAAACTGGTCTATTGTGTGGAACACAATACTGCCATCCCACGGTCCTGACAGCCTGGGCATGGGACTCATACACCACCAAAATTATGTCACAAAGTACCTGGATCAATCCTTGTCCACTTCACATGTCAGACCAGCTAAACCCACCTGCCGGTGACACAAATCAGAAATGTCCACATAAGGATGGTATTGCGAAGAGATCTGGAAGGAATTAGTGGTAAAAAGGTGTTTAGACAGGTAAAGGCAAATATGACCTAGAAATACATGTTCCAAATACAATGGTTTCTCAGATTGTGCATTTTGACTCCCACTACCTAAAGAGTCACAACTCCATGTCCCAATTTGCCTGAAAACCTAAGCTGTACACTATTAAGCAACAAATAACCTTTCTGATAATCACACAAAGACCCTTCTCAAACATTCCTGACCCCTACACTACCCCACTAGGTCTGTCACATAACAGACCATCACATACTTACACTGAGGTAAAGTACTGATTGATGAGATCTGCCCGCATGTCTCCACCTTCATCTTCATCATTGTAATCCTCACTTGGCATTTCTGCATTCTCACCCGGTGGAACTGCTGGCTCCCCCTCATCTGGGATGTATGGGATCTGACGCCTCAGGGCGAGGTTGAGGAGCATGCAGCAAACCACAATGATCTGACACCCTTTGGTGGGTGAGTAGAGTAGGGATCCACCAAACTTATCGATGCTACAGAATCTTGCCTTCAGGAGCCCAAAGGTCTGCTCCATGACACGCCGTGTCCTTCCATGGGCCTCATTGAAGTAGACTTCCCCTGGCGTGGTTTGGTACCTCACTGGTGTCAACAACCAGGGTCAATTTGGTATTCCAGAGTCCCCTTTAAGTAGTCGTTACATGTGTGCAAACATTGGTCTAAGGCATCATTACATTTGGCAGCAGACATAGCATACAAACACAAATGACATATGTGACTTACCAACCAGCTAGGCCTTCTCTAGGTACAGTCGTGTCATCAGCTGTGGGATAGGGCTGTTCCTCATGATGAAGGCATCATGGACTGAACCTGGGTACTGTGCACATATTTGGGAAATGCAGAGGTCATTAAAACAGAAAACTTGGACATTTATGGAGTAGAAGTTCTTCCTGTTCCACTAGACTTGTTCATTGCCATGTAGTTAAACCAAGGCGACAAGGGTACCATCACTGGCTCTCACTACAAGTGGGATGTGTGCCAAACCATAAAACTCAGTCTTCACATGGGACAAATCCTCACGTTGTGGAAATTGTATGTAGCTGTCCAGGTGTTTTACCAATGCAGACAGTACAGCCTTCAAGACCACAAGACCAGACTGAACATAGGTTGGGACATCCTTGCAGTTAGGGCCAGTGCAGCATTGACATAACTTGTACAATGGATGGTATACCATTAGGGTGATGAATGGCAGGCATCAGATCTGGATCCGATTAGAAGACAGAGATCCATAATTGTCTGCCTATTCAGGCAGTAGATGTGACTCGCATATCGATCCTCCATGATCAGCAGGTCTGCTAGTGGATGGCACACTGGAGGTTTTCTGACCATTCTCGTTTCAGGGTAACTATGTGAGAGAAATTAAGGAGGTATGCTTATCACTCATTGTGTCCCTTGTAAGTTTCAATACATAAGTCTCAAAATATGATGTGGCATGCCATATGATACAGTTGAAACATGGTACACAGCACATACCAATGGTAATAATTGCATACAAGTGATATGTCATCCCCTTGCCTCAATTATGACATGGAAACGGATGCCTCAGCAAGTCTCTGTGATACTGACATCTAACTAGGCAATACATTAAAAAGCCACAAAAACTATCTTATCCATTGCCAAGAGAATGCTGATTGTGCCACCATAGATTCCTGAATTTTAGAAAGACAACATAACAACATGTCCCTTCATTCAGGATGTTCATACATGTTGGGTCAATACCAGCTCTGGATATAATGTGGTTGATATGTTTCCAAGCTTATGACGCATCATGAAATTAACTTTTCCGACCATCTAAGGGCTTTAAAATGGCGCCTTCCTGACCTACCATACTGGACAATAGGAAATGACTGCGTCCACCGGTGGAAGTCGATATAGGGGTAGGTGGATGCGACCACAGCGGACATTGCCATTGGAACACATTGCTGCCTGTGACAGTTTTCACACAATGGCAGTGTCCACCAGCGGTGATGGTACTGTACGCGGCGGATGTGACCACCATCTCCTGATGAATCTCTCACTTGACTCCTGACACTGTTGCCAGCAAGACCTCCACAACTTGAGCTGCTGTGTACTGCCTCTGGGAGCAATCATGCCACATTCTACAGGTGATAGGGCCCCTGCCTTCTCACCAGAATTGCTGGAGAAGCTTGTGGAGGGTGTCCTATCCCTGTATGGACAGCTCCATGGTGCAAGAGGAGCAGGTATGAGTACCATGTACACATATGTTTCTGGAGCTCGACTAAGCTTTGATTTTTTTAGCCTAGGCTTATGGGCAATATGTGAGAATGTGTCCTTAAAACCCTGTAGGTACTATCAGTTTGCTTAAATGATTTAATTCCTGCACATGTCCCTTGTGAAGTGACAGGTGTAGAGTTCTGAGACATTGTGGAGCGTGTGCAATGAGTATTCCCTGACCCATCTTGTGACTGTTGCACATGGGTAGATAAGGTGTAATGGCAGCCATCACCAGATATATCCCATCATCGGATGTGCTTCATGTGTGGACATATGTGCTACAATGACAGCAGGAGGTGTTGATGCATGTTGGTTGCCGGTTTCTCACCTCAATTATTCCCTCACTGTATCTGTACTCACTGTAGCCACACACTATATCCATGTACAGCCTGTGATGGTTAAAAATCATGCATCACTACTGAGGAACCTTGAATTCAGCCTATGGCCAGTGTCTGTGTTTGACTTGTTGAACTGACTTGTAATCAACTCTGTCTGTTTTTGTGTGGTACTTGTGGGCATGACTTTCTGTCTTGTCTATGTCATCCATGCAGGTCAACACCCATCAGAAGAAGAGGATTTTGCGTGTTATTGCCAAAAAGGTGCAGACCCTGGGGGTCCACAACCAGCGGAGCACCCACTGTTGGAAGAGGTGGGAGGACCTGAGACACTGGACCCGGAAGACTGCAGAGGCCCAGCTGGGAATGTCCTCCCAATGACAATGGGGTGCCCGTCAGACCATGACCCCCCTATTTGCCCGCATTTTGGCAGTAGCCTACCCTGAGTTGGATTGGCATTTGAGGGCACCACAACAGCCAGAAGAGAGTATGTACATACCAAATACATGTTTGCCCCTTTAACAGGTGATTGAGTGAGGGACAGGATGTTAGTTCTGACTATGTGGTAAGTGTAATGTGTCAGACATCTTCTGTGATCACATTGATGTACACGAGTCATGTATTGGCAACAAGTGTCACATTAATGTTGTTTTAAGACACGGTACTCATCTATTGGGGCCCCTCAGTCCCATAGCACAGAATGGAGCACATATGACAGTTTTTAGGTTCCAGTGATATGTTTTTAGTACCCTGGTGGGTGTTAGTTCCCACCAACAGATCACTTCTCCCTAATGCGATGGTAGAATGGCGGGTTGGTTTTTGCTCTCTGTCCTCCGCTATGTATCAGGGGGTATGTCTGTGTTTGAATTGAAGTCAGATAGGGGCAAGTCATTTCCAGTGTTAAATGGTTTCTGATGTGTCACAGCATTATGTGATGCAGTGGTGTGCATCAGACATGTCAAATGACATACATAGCTAACATCTTCACACCTGTTGCCAGGTACTTCCCCTTGGTAAGTGAGGAATGTACTATGACATGTGTGATGTTCCATCAGAGTTGACAAAATGCATGTTGGTTACCAGTGTGCATATGCTACATTTCCACAGGGACACATATGTTGGCATCAGATGTAAGAATGTGATTGCCATGCTGATGTCCTGATAGCATACACTTGACACAAAGCTTGTCCATGGTATACTTGTGTAGATATGACACATTGGCAGTGGTTGTCCACTCTCAGCAATGGCCCAGAAAGTACTGTGTCAACATCATGTGCAATTTTGAAGACAAATTTCATGTCTCTCTATGGGATATTATCATGTGTTCTTGCTGTAGCTATGACAAATGATGCCAGGGTGTTTGGGAACTTCCTGTTTGACAAGAAACATATTTGGTGCAGTTGTGGTAGTTCTTAAACACCTGTGTGTAGGTTAGTAAGTGTGACCTGACTGTTGTCTTGAATCATGGTTGTTGTACCAGTTATGTTTGCATCACTTATGCTTTTCTTCTGGGAATCCACCACAGACAGATGCCAGGCTTGCCATGTCTGATATGTGGGTAGTGATGTTCCTTCTCATTCTGTGACAAAATGGTTTACTCATGTTTCCCTCCTTCCTATACAGCACAGTAGTCTATTTGATTCATACATGATATAGTAAACTGACAATTTGTGTGGGACATTGGTGTGAGATTACTTGGTCCTTACATGACCATTATTGTTTGTCTTCTGGAGAAATGTTTCATACATTGTTTAGACCTGAGTTCATTGTCCCTCCTTGCTGCATCACAATCGGTGTATGTGTGTGTGACGTGTACTACCTCCTTGACAAACATTTGGCAAGTGTGACATGTTAATATGTCATATGGTGGTATGTGTCTATTGTGATTTGGTTGGATGTCACTTGATGTATGTATGGTTTGTTTGAACCAGGCTTGCCTGCCTTTACTCTGCAACATATGTTAGTGCCTGGTACATGACATCTGGGTAATGTATTTGTGTAGTAAAAAAAGGGTCTGTGTAATTGTTAAGCCACCTTACAATGAGAATCCATTGATTGCCTACTGGTTGACTATGTTGTTGTGATTAGGACACCTGTATTAAGATGCAATAGTCACCTAGTCATGGTATGGTCAGTGTGATTTGTCAACTTCATTCATGGTATAGGTTTCAGTTACCTTGCTTTGCTGGTGTATGACAGTTTAGAAATTGAGGAACATGCATAGTATTGTGTTGTTACATGATGTCACTTTACTGGAATTCTCTGCGGGAGATCAGTGGACATGATGGTATGTGATTTCTGTCTGATTAGTCATGGAAGTGTTCTCATGTGTTTATAATGACCCTACTTCACCATCTATTTTCAGCACCAGTAGGCGAAGGAGACAGGGCACAGCTGAGTGGGGAAGCTTCTGGCCACGGGACCTCCAGTCACAACACTACAGACATGAGGGATCCAGTGGCCCGGAGGGTGAGCAGAGTGTCACAGTGAGACCAAATCTGCAACATCTTCATCCAAGTCCTCCTTCAGTGGACACTCCCTAGTGATGGTGGACCCATCAGGAACCACTCCTGTACCATCTCTGTCTGCTACCCCAGTTCTATCACCACTCTCCCTGTAGCTTCCCACCCAGTTGGTCGTGCCTGCCCATCCATGAGGGTGAGTGTCTCTTTTTCCGCAGGCACATCTGCCCCAGCCTGTATTCTCTCTGCTGCCCTCAGTGAGGAGGCTATTGATCTCCTGAGGTCTATCTGTGGGTCAGACGGCCATCATGAATGCTATCCAGGGACTAGCAAGCCAGACCCAACAGAGCAATGCGTTCCTGGAGGCCATTCACAGTGCAATCTCTGGCCTTCGGAGATCATTTCAGGCTCTGGCCTCTACACTGATGGCACCCAATCACCTCTTGTCTACCCTCCCCCCTCTTCCCAGCCCAAATCCTCCCTAGTGCAGACAAACATAAGCACCACAAGACACACCACAGGCACACACACAGACAACATCTACCTGCAGACACAGCAAGTCACAACTTGCCCTGACACCCCCACCACTCCCAGCATCACAGACACAATCCCTGTCACGCCTGCAGACACCACAACAACATTCACTGATCCAGCTGCCACACTTATCCTAACTGCAGATGCACTCCAGCAGACCCTCAGACATCCACCCCAGTCACCACATCCGCAGACACTTTAGAGGGAGATTCCAGCCAGATGACCACGACTGTATGCTGATTGCTTTGCTGCAACTACTTGCTTAGACGGCCGTACCCCTGATCCATATGGGATGGTGTCTCTCTAGACTACAGGCTTCTCCCTCCAGGTAAAAGGGATAATGTACCCCCAGGGGGGAAACCTGAAGGACAGATTAGGTTTATTATGCTGTACTCTAACACAGTGTAGGTAGGAGAAATATATAGATCACTCCTAGTGACAGTATGGTAGGATTATTCTTGTGTTTTACTCTGTTAGTCACCTGCTTGCTTTTATTGTGTTTTATCATCCTAGTTATTGCAATACATGCCTTTTTTAATCTAAGATGCAGTAACTTCAATAAATCCTTATTGAACTATATTCTGCCTCTGCTGTCTTTGCCTGTATGAGACTTTTGGTAACTGAGAGAGAGGGATGGGATCTGATCGACCACCATTTACCTGAGTAGTCTTCGTTGTCATGTGCCTGGTTGCCACAATCATCTCGGCCAGAGACGAGGTGCTGCTAGTTAGTCTGAGAACCCAGATTAGGCTGACAGGCGTCACAATCCATGTGATCCTGTCTCCCAAATCCAGTAGCCTCATTAGCATAATGAGAACCTACGCGACACCACAGCCACTGACATGCCTACATGCAGGACATTCACCATACCTGCATTCACCACCCCAACAGACAGCCACCCACCAACAATGGCATTCCCCAGCACCTCTCTCTACCCGCTCAGCCCAAGACACATAAATGCCCTCACTCACCAACCCAACAGACACCCACCACACACAAGCACACCTCCCACAAACACTCACCCAAGACATTCACCCCTAAACATCATACAACCACTTACTCACCCTCTACACCCAAACCCCCTTCTGATGACCATCCCTGTGTGTCAAACAAATGTTCCTTTCTCACCTTTATCTTTTCCCTACTCTCCCTCCCTTGTGATGCCCCCCAAAGGACCCCTTCCCTCCCCAAGGCCATCCCTTCCACCTCCAAGGCCTCCCTGAAACCCCCTGCCAGCACCCATACCCCTCCCCCGCCAAGAAGAGGTCCCCCTCCCAAGAAGGGTCCCCCCTACCAAACCAAAACCCACCCCTTCCAAGCCCAAGCCCAAATACCCCTTCCCTAACCTCCCAATACTCCTGGAGGTACCTGTCTACCCCTTGATGCCCCTACCTGTGGAAGTTGCTTGGCAGTCAGGAGTCAAGTTGGGGCACCATTTTGTGCCTTTGGTGCAAAAGACTTTTGTAAATATGGACTGGCCTTGGACTTTTATTTTTTTCACAAAATAATATATTATAACCAACCAGTTGTTGGTTTTCTGGTTACATCTTTGTTCTGCATTTCCTTTCCTAGGTGTGCGTTGTGTGCCAGTATTTTGTTGTGTGTGCTGCTTGCTGCTTTATGTATCATTTGAGCAGTATGTGAGGTTGTGTGCAGTGCTGCTGATCCCCAGGGGTTGGGTGTGTTTTGTGAAAGGTATGTGTCTGTAGCTGAAATGTTGGTGTCATGGTACTGTGCTGTGTTTGATGTGATATGTGTTTGTAATTGTACAGTGTTGTTTTGTGTGTTTGACTGTTTGAGTCTGTATGTATTGTGTATGGCATGATAGGTTTGATGTACTGTGTGTGATGTGTGTCGATTGCTAGGTTGTATGATGATAATGTTGTGTGTGTTCCATCACATATGGCTGTACATTGTGTTGTATGTGTGTCCAGTCCCTGCCCAGTGTTGGTTGTGAATGTGTGACATGTGTTTGTATTTGTGCTGTTGTGGTGGTGTTGTTATGAGTTTGTCTGTTGAATGGGGATCTGAGAGGCTGGGCCTGTGTTGTGTTGGCATGCGTAAATGTATGGTACTGACGTGTGGTGTGTGTGCGCTGCAGTGTGTGTGATGTGTGAGCGTCCTTGATGCAGTATGTGAGTGTTTGTCACTGTGCTGTTACGTGTGAGTGCAGCCTTTCGCACCCCCCATGGTATATAATGTGACTTTACAAATGTATGCATTTCACATATGTAACAGGTGAGTATGTGTACTTACGTTTGTTGTCATCCTTGTCGGTAATGTCTGTGTTGTCTTTCGGTGAGCAGGAGCAACGGGATGACATCTAGTTGTGGTTCCATAGCGGCTACGGACATGTATGGCTTCCTCAAGATGAGTGTCGCCTTTTATACTGTTCGTTTCCGCCTGGTGCTCTGTGGTGGTTCGATGGCGGTGGTCATATTGGCCTGGAAAATGTGTTAATTCTCAAAGTATTAAGTTGGGAGTTAAACACTACTCTGATCCATGCAAGCGGTGGGGATCCCTTCAGGTCTCCATCACTGTTGTTTGTCCCTTTCAAATCACTAGTTCTGCAATCATTCCCTCTGTGTTAGTTACTCGCACCATGTCTCCCCTCCTCATCCCTTTTTTTGTGATCCTTCCATCCTGAGTTCTCTCACACTCCCTTTTCATTGCTGTTTCCTCGCAGTCTACTGCTGCATGTGTAATTCCCGTTACCTCTCCTCTGCAACATAATTCTTTCTTGCATTTTCACACACTAGCTCACACACACACTCCCCACCTGTAAACACTGTAGTTTCTTTGCCTCTGGGCGTTCAATCATTTGACTGCTGTGTAACTACTTAATACACTTCCCTAAAAAACTGTAACTTCTATTGACAGATATGTCACCGTCCCTCTGGGCAGACTGTGCAGAGTGACCAAGGACTGTAAGAGCATCTATACTGAACACCTTAATGACCCTTTCATAGTCACTGTGAGACATTTGCACTGCCATTAGCATCAACTACAGAGCAGTCATTCACAAACAGTAATCCGCAAACTCATCCATGAACTCACCCAGACAGCTTAAGGTGACATAGCACGCTGTAGGCGCTAAAACAAGACTCTGCTACTGCATGAAAAGCCAAACCTACAGCAGTGGTACATTTGTGAATAGAAAGTACTCACGGGGACAAATATACTATCCAGCACAAGCATAAAGGATTGATTATCAGACAGAATTGGGTGAACAAGTTTCACCCTTCAGAAAAGAGTGGACGCAAGTTTCTGTAGCTATCGGGAACTACAGTGGGTCATGAAACAGCGCAGTCGTCTGCCAGACTGAATGGCAGCAGTTAAAGTGAAGCAGGGGCCGCATTCGTAACTTGGATTGGGGGTGTTGAGGTCATTTGCGTGAAAGAGCAGTGTGAGAAATGTGTTCTGGAAAAATAAAATGTGTTATGAGTATTTCGAAGGCACGAACCATGTTGCATAGCTCATTGTAATATGTTTACAATAGTCTGCCAACAGGATGACATGAATGTGGGGGGGGGGGCACCCCATAGTGCAGCAAGCGCCAACTGGCCTATTTAATTCCGATAAAGCTGCATTTTACTACCCCAACAGCAGTCAAAGATGCCATTCTCCTTGCTTGTACGAGGGCTTAAGCCATCCTTGCTACACAAATGCAGAGGCTATTTGGTGGCCCAAGACCCTCCTTCAGTAATACATCCAGGGGCTTATTTACAATGAGCTTGCGCTGCTGTTGGTCATTTTGTCTGATGCTCCGGCGGCGCTGTACTAGCTCCTTATTTCAACATGACACATTTGGCCAAATGTGTCACTTTTCCTGGCCCTGTGTCAAAAAAACAACCTGTGCAGGATCATGCTGCGACATATGCAGAGTGGGTGTGCCGTCGGAAAAAGTAACTTAGAACTGATGCAGTGGTATTTACAACATTTTCCTTGTTTGAAGTTTCTTCAAGATGCATCACATACAGCCTGCAATACGTCAGAATTCCTACACCACCAAAACCCAGATATAAGGATTTATGCAGTGACTTTAAAACAGGAATCTAAAGATGTCTGTTTTTCACATTCCCACTGTTGGAAAATGGCTAATTGGCAAGGGCAGGTAAGTACCTACACTTAGCAATAGGCCACTAACCTCCAATTAGGTCCAGTTAGGTCTCAGTAGATTAAACCTAGCTCAACCCTTGGTAGCTTGGCAACGAGCGACAAGGCTTAACTTAGGAGACAAAGCGTAAAGCATTCAAATATCACAAAACAGTAATTAAATCAAACACAGGAAACAGTTTCAAAATCCAAAATCAATTTATAAAAATAGATTATACTTTTATCTTTAAAATGACACCAAAATGAATAATATCGGATAAGGGGAACCGGAGATATAAATTTGTAAAGAATTAATGCTTTCTAGCGCATAGAAGCAACTAGGGCTCAAAGGGTTAAAAAAAAAAGTCACACTGGAAAGGAACAAAGTCCAGAGTTCAGGCCACCCACGAGGTAACACTGTCACACTTACTTTCAGAAGTGTTTGATTCAGGAAAGCGGTCCACAGTACCAGCCAAGGGTTCAGAGGCTCTGGTGTGCCTCTTGGGGACTGGGACTACAACTCCCACAGTGCACCTCTTCAACTTATGGAGTTGCTCCAAACGTCTCCAAACTTCTGGATCTTCTTCCAGAGGTCCTTTTTGTGTCCTTAAAGTGTCCACAACTTGATCTAAGGTTCCAGAAGCTCTGAGTTGCTCCTTGGGAGTTGGGACTACAATTCCCAGAATACACCTGGTCAGAATCCTCAAATGGCCACTGGACACTGGTCAGCTGGGCTCTGCTTGCAGGACTTGATGCAGGGGACTCTGGGCAGCTCCTTTGTACCTGTAGCAAACAGGGAGTCCCTTCTTGAAGCAGTAGAAGACAGGTAAAGTCCTTTTAGTGGTGAAGCCCAAGTGTGCAGCTGGTGCAGTCCTCGAGAGTGCAGTGTCCAGGTGCAGGTCAGGGGTCCGGCAGGGCAGTCCTTCCTCTCCTGTAGTTCTTCCTTGTTGGAATCTGATAGGGATCTGAGGTGTGGGGCAGGTCTGCCAGTTTTATCCATGCTCCTGGGTGAAAAACATGGGGTCCTGGTTCTCCAATCATGAGCAGGGTCCTTCCCCCTGTGATGACCACTTCCTGGGAAGTGTGGCAAAAATCAATCCCAGGGAGCAACATTCCTCAAAAATCCATCATGGCTGAAAGTGATTTTTGGAGGTTACATCTGGCTGAGCCCACCCACTGGTGTGGCTAAAAATCCTAAACACACCCCTCTCCTGCCCTCTCCTAATCTAATCAAGGGGGCACCTAATTGTCTGGGTTTGCAGGATGTGGGGGTGTTGCTGGGTTGCTGGATTGCTCCAAATGTCCTTCTCTGCCTTTGAAGACCAGTTTGGGAGCCCTTCCCCTTCCTGCTTCACCATCTGCTGAGGGGAGATCTCCTCCCACTGGCCCATCTCTTTGTGTGGAGCTAGGCCACTTCACACCTCATCAAGTCAGCCTGGCCAGGCTTCCAGAGGCTGGCCAATCAGAGCACAGCAGCAAAGACACTGCAGGGCTGAAGATGGCAACTTTTCAGGTAAAGTTTAAAACTCTTTACCTGAACAAGTTATAGTACATCCAACAACTGGAAGTTGTGGGATTTATTATAACAATTAATTTGATACCAAACTTCTGGTATCTGTTACTTAAGGGGACTTTAAAAATTAAAATAAAGTCTCCCAATTCTAGCCTATGGAGGCCACTCACTACAATGAGGGAAAAACGAATTTGGCTGTTTTACCTCACCAGGGCTTATAAAACTAATTTTATTAGGTCCCTTCTGATAGTTACATGGCACCCAGCCCTAGGGGCACATAGGGCACACCTTAGGGGTGACTTATATGTAAAAATAAGGTAGTTTAAGACTTTGGAACTACTTTTAATTCCAATGTCGAATTTGCATATAACATTAAGTTAAAAGCAGCCAGCAAGGCAGGCCTGCCTTTAAAATGACACTGGGCACCTCAGCAGTGCACCTATGGGTGCACTACCTTTGCCAGGGCCCCTAAACCTACATGCCCTACCATATACTAGGGACTTATTATTATAATTACAATTATAATTAGCCTAATTTGCATACTGATTTTACACAGAGCTCAGGCCCTGGGACTGGTTGGCAGTACCCAGGGCACCATCAGAGTCAGGAAAACACCAGCAAAAAGTGGAAAATGGAGGAAAAAAGTTAGAGGGCCTCTGCAATCATCCCTGTTCTCTCACTCCCACTAGCTGTGGTAGGTCTACACATGTGAAGTTTATGTTGTATGACCCGTTGACTAAGCTGGGACCATGGACCCTATGATGCTGCAACAACTCAGTGATTTATCAGTTCTTGTAAATGAGGCCCAGAGTCACAAGAGAAAGAACGAGGAAACACATGCAGCTACTGAAGCAAAACGTTTGGTGAGATCCTCAGCCAATGATTCCACACACGCATCCCTGATGTTTCTGTCTTAGAAAACGTGCAAAATAGCGCAGACGGTTAACGCATTTACTGCAGAGATCTGCAACTTGTAGGCCACAGGTTTGAAGACTGATAGCTGATTTTGTTAACCTACCATAAGTAATCATTTCATCCACAGAAAGTTGATAAAATGAGCGCCAATAAGTGGAGTAATACAACTACCAATGTAATAATAATAACTAAGATACACAAAGTAATGTGTCCATTCTAATGCGAAATATCTGAATAGTGGGTTAAAGTGGCGAGTAAGTAATATATAATAGTGCCTAGAAATAAAGAATCTGGATTTCTAAAATGAAAACACCCGTCGTATTGTCGCACAACGTTTATAAAATGCAAAAATTTTCTTTTTGTTGTTGTAAAAGTCCTCTTTCCCATCCTGGAAAATTCTGTATATCACGTGGACTGAAGCATCACAGATACAGGGCGGCGGTATTTTTTAATACTCTGGTGTAAGAATATACGGTAAAAAGATATTTCCAAAAGACGTGCTTTTATAATTGCATGTATTGTACACTATTTTTTAAATCATTCACAAGATGTATTTTTATTATTAATATATAAAGCAAAATATGTTGGTAAGAGAACCAAATGGAAAAACGTTCTTAGTGTAGGAAATCTGCACGCACCAGGAAGAGAAAGGGATGGGTTACACCAGCTCAGGCTGTGGTGCCACTATACTAAGTCTACGCCTCTCCTATAATGAGAGTTGGTACATGGATCTCTCGGAGGCGGTGAACCTGCTATACTTTTAAAGGCCTTTAAAGGGCCCACACCCGCGTTTATGAGGATACAAACACAGCGAGCGCTTCCACTTTCTTCCCCATGGCAACCACTGTACCACTGGCATCTTTTCAGTACCCCGCTGCAGCTGTCCGGCAATCATCACCAGTGCTAGAAAGGCACAGCGTGCTTTCTCGGCATTGTTCTGGTATTCGTGTTTACATCAAAGTAGATGCTGTTTGCAGAACACCTGGAATAGCTTGGGACTTCTTCTAAGCGCTGAAAACCAGGTCTGGTGTTCAGTTGCGCACCAGAGTGGAGCAGCTGCAGTGTTTTTTTTGGACAAGTGCGTAATGTGCTGAAAGATACGTTTCCCTGAAATGCAAGGAGCACTGCAAACATACATCTCAGCACAGTACACATGAAGTGTGTCTCTACCATCCTGTGGGCATGGACATCATTTAGGGGTCGCCAGGGGTCGCAGATGTCCCTTGCGACCTCTGGCCGTGCCTTTGAGACCCCAGGCCTCAGAGGTGGCAAAATCAGTGCCTAGAAATACAGAGGTAGCTGTTCCTAAAGGACTTTGGTTGGGACTCCGCTTTCCTGGTATTCTGCCAAATGTTTTACAACACAAATAGTAAATAATATTATTCACAATTTGTGTAATAAAAATGGAGCACAGTTCGCTGGAAAAGGACTATATCTGGCAGCTAAGATAAGTAAAAGATGCTTTAAAATGTACGTGACGTGCATGCGTGCGGCTGAGAGTGTGTTTAAGTGAGAATTTGTGAATGTGTGTGTATGTGCGAGCATGTGTGTGTGTCACAGTAAAGGTCAAATGGCATGTGGTGTCACTTCCACCACCCATGGCATTTTGGTGAGTTGACGCCCATGCCGGGGGTTGGGGCCAGGTGGTGGTTGGGGTGGCAGTTCCTTTCAAATCTAATTTATTAATTTTCGGGGGAAGTGATGGGCGAATACAGGAACATCTCAGGAGCAAGCAGGTACTCCGTGACAGTATGTTCCTGCACTTTTGCATTTCTGTTTCAAGCACTAGTTGTAAGCAAACAGTGACCTTTCCTACACTAAACACAAGGGCTCTCAACTTCAGACTAATGAAGCAGGCACAAGTCTAGATCAACTTTTGAATTCCAAAAAAATCTTGAAAAAACAGGAACGTCCACAAAAACCATTAGCCGAAAATATGCCTGAGGGAGCGTTGGGAAAGGGGGGTGCGGATGTGGCCTTGTAGGTTGGACAGGAGGAATACTGATAAAACAGAAACAAGAGCTGACATACAAGACTTCACTTCGAGCTTGAAAAAAAGACAATAAGGCATCCATGTCCATTTGGTGTCTGAGATGAACCAAACATGCACTGCGCTCAATAAGATTGCTCTGCGGGTTAATGCACGTTTGTGAACATCTATGAATAACTTGCATGTCACTGGATAGAGCGCTGACATAAAGAGATGGGCAATAACAACATCTGAACCATAAGACAATCTATGATTAGTTTCACATTATCACAACTTCCAACATCCGCTCATTAGAATTTAAATAAATATCTGCACTACTAGCACATTTCTTTGAGAGCCAGAGCCTTCAAGGAGGTTCTCCCAAAACTTAAGCACTGCTCTTGCTTTTCAATGTTTGTGGAAAGAGTCCCACTGTGCCCGTCACCCTATTACAAGGACAATGTTCAGGCTACACAGATTTGAGGGATACTTAACATAATCTGATACTTACAAAGTATTAGTTTCACTTCAGCACTTATAGATCCTCGCCAACCATATGGGGTTTAAAATTGGAAAGTTGGGTCAAGAATAAAAGGAGCGATCCTTTATTATACTTCACAAGGCACATACTGTAAAAAGTAACTTCAGATATGTAAAAGCAGAAAGGAGACATGTGGCACTCAATTAAACAATGGGGCATACTTATGAAAAGTGGCACTGCACCTAGTGCAGCACCACTTTTCTTGCGTCCCTTAGGGCCTCCGTAATGCCACCATGTGTGCACCTTATTTAATATACAGCGCACCATGGCGGTAGTTAGGGGACTAGCGTGGGAACTTTCTATGCTAGTCCTGTGCTGTGCTTTGCAGGATTAGCATAAAAAATTCTAACGCTGTACCTGCAAAGCACCCAGAGGCCCATTGTAACCAATGGAAGCCTCCTTTTAACACCTGCTCTGAGATTTCCTTGCACCATTTTTTTTGGCCCCCCTAATAGGGGACGCCCCCTTTGCATACATTTTGCCTGGTGCAGGCATAATGTAGTGCAAAAGGTTACAAAGTGGTGCAATGCACTTTGTAAATATGGTGCAGCGTTTTTGTCAGTCTAATGCCACATTAGTGTAAATAAATTACACTAAAGTGGCGTTCGCCTGGCGCTAGGGTCTCTTAAATATGCCCCAATGTATCTCTAGCAGGTCTCCGAACCTGGTTAGCCAGGTAGTTGTTCTGCCATTGGGTTACAGGAGAGAAAGAATCTGCAACCTCAGTTCTCAAAACAAGCTAATACATTTTATTACTGAAGTGTGAGAACCAGACTGATCAATGCTTTCTGCCCTCCAGACGTCACTAAGCATTTATAAAAAATATAGAATATATAAAAAAAGAAAAAGAAAATATAGAAGGTCATTTATTCTTGTACATTGGTCACACCACACTGACCAATGACAGGTGGGTAACGTTCAACCTTAAACGAAAAAGGGGGGTTTTACAAAACAGAACAAGCTGGTGGAGACCATGTATATATCATGCCGAGCACCCAGATCACACCTACGTTGGGAGCGATAAGGTTGCCTATGCCTTATGCCTGAACCTGCCTATGTCTGACATGTTTCCACCTTTGCACCATCCTTAGCCATCCACTGTTCTGTATGGAATTGGTCAACCACAGCATACGTCTCTCAAATCTAGAAGGTTGTAAATTAAACTACTTCTCTGAAACTACACCCTCAGCATACGTCAAACACATCTGTCTAAATCTGGACTTTGCTTCTTAAGTCATCTAATTTGGAGGTTGTTACGGACACCTCTCTGCCGAACAAGTGAACTCACTTTCTGGAAAGAACAGGGGAGAAGCTCCTTCTGGGAAGCGTACACAATGCAGGCACAGTTGTTTCTTAGTAATCAGAGAGCCAGTACTGAGGGCTTTGGTGCACACAAATCGACCGTTCATTGTATGAGATACACTTTCTCTGCTGTGGTGCTGTCATCAGGTACTTTCAGGAGTAAACTTTATGTGTGCTCACATAAATCACCCCTGGAGTGCCAGTGTTTACTTTTCTGGTTGACTACTCCAGCTGATCTGCTAAGAGCCTGTCTTGTAGCTAGTGCCCAGATTGCTGAGTTATACAGCCCTGTTTTCTACAAGCGGTTGTCTCTTTTAAAAACATAGCGTCCTGATTGCATATATGTAGTGCCATGAATTCCATAACTGTCCCGTAATCCGACTTCTTATCTTGTACGTACTGTATGAGGGGCACCTGATAGTGCAAAAATGTAGTGCACTGTACTTTCTGAGCAAAATTAATGCACAGATGTAGGACCCCCCAGGAAACAATTGGAAGTATAGCGCCATATCCCACAGGGTGACTAGAGTGCACACTTAGGCCCATATTTATACTTTTTGGTGCAAACCTGCGCTAACGCAGGTTTGCACCAAAAAGTATAGCGCCGGCTAGCGCCATTCCTAGATGCCAGCCATGTTCCATATTTATGGAATGGTGCTAGCCGACGCTAAGGCCCTGTTAGCGTCCTTGTAAAGGACGCTAACAGGGCCAGAGAGGCGTAGGGGGAACTGGGGCTTGTGCACCAAATTATGGTGCTACACAGTTTAGAGGCAAAAAAATTGCCTCTAGGCAGTGTAGCGCCATTTTCTGGTGCACAAACCCCATGGACATGGCTCCTGTCTTAGTAATGCCTACCTTGCATCTCATTGACGAAAGGTAGGTTTTCCCCTCCAGACAATGACGTAAACTCCATAACTTTGGCGCTAGACGTGTCTAGCGCCCAAGTATTAAAATGGAGTTAGGTTTGCACTGAATTAGCATAACAAAATGACGCTAATTCAGAGCTAACCAAGTATAAATATGTTCCTTAGTGCCTTGGGCTTTAAAGCAGCAGTTTCATGTGCTGAGTATTATGTGCCTCATAAGATAAAAAATAATGCTGTAGGGTCCTGAGACGCATCTCTGTTGAGTGTTTCTCGTGTGAGGCTCTGGTGCACTAATTCTTGGTTAAAACGCCCATTTCCTGATGTGACCCTCTAAAACATGAATAGAGTCAGTGCATTGGAGGGAAACGTTTTGGTTCTGCAGTCCCGCTCAAGATGAGCATCGCCACAGACCTGATACTTTGTGTGTGGTAAGCACAGTGGGTTCTCCTATTTTCTTTGGGTGTCTGGTTTGTCTTGACTCTAAGTGCACAGATAGGCTCCCCAATATACGTTGCTTCCTTTTCCACTGACTGAAGCCACCTCACGGACTCTAGGTGCCGCAGGCTGTGCTTGCGCTGCAGAGACTGCAGCTACAGCAGCACTCTGTGTGCACTGTGAGGGGCCGAAGGGAGGGCGATGTAGAGAGAGAAAGGCAGAGAAGCAGGGGTTGGGTTGTGGAAGGGATAGTGGGGAAGAAAAGGGGATGGGGAAGGCCCTCTGGGAGTGGACTTACTGTCAAAGCTCCTGCCAAGCTAAAGCAAACATGTACGTCTACCTCAGAACATAGGGAGTTGGCGCTGGCAGTCCCCAGGGCTGTTAATGAATCCAGGAAGGAGGCCGCACAGCCCCCTCCTTTAAAAGTGTATAGGCTGGCTTCAGGAAGGCGATGGTCCCCATGGTAAAAAATGGCCCTAGAAGAGGATTGTGCAGACGTGCCTTCCCCTTGGCAACATCGGCCTGCGCTGGGGAGATGATGTTCCCTGGGGCTGAAAAAGGCCTGGGATGGGGGCTGCATGCCCTTTCTCCCCAATGCAAAAAATGTTCTGGCCCCAGGGAAGTGGTGGTCCCCGGGGTCGAAAAGGACCTGGGACGGGGTCTGTCCGGCCACCTTCCCCTGTGAAAGATAAGCCTTGTCCTGGGGAGGTGGCAGTCCCCGGGGCTGTAAATGGCCCGGGGAAGGGGTTTGCTCATCTTGGTAAATTTTGACCAATGAAATACCCAACAATACATCTTTCATAGCTCTTTGAAATTCTGATGCTGCTGAGTTCAAACCAAAAGGTAGTCTTGTGAATTTGAACATACCAAAAGGAGTAATGAAAGAGGTCAAATTAATGGAAGCATCGTCCAACTTTATCAGGTGATATGCAGCCCTAAGATGCAGAGTAGAAAAAACTACAGCCCCATCAACTAAGGTTAGCATTTCTGTAATGTTGGGGAGAGGCTATCTATCTGCAACTACATTCTAATCTAAACCTCTCAAATCCACACACAGCCTTATTTCACCAGAGGACTTAGGTGCAAGGATAACAGGTGCAAGCCATTTGGCAATCTCAGTTTCAACAATGATACCGTCATTCTTCAACATGTTAATTTCTGAGAGCATGGCGTTGCATAGAGCTAAAGGCCCACCCCGTACTTTACTTGAGACATTTTTAGCTTTGTCCCTCAGCATAATCGTATGTATATAATTGGTAAGACAAACTAGCTTGTCAGTAAAAACATCTGCAAACTCTTTGCGTAGACATGAACCCATGATTTTTCTGTCATGATTCATGCTACAAATATTAACATCAGACATGGAAGTAAGTTCTGTTACCTTGGTCTTGTTCTTTTCTTTCAACACTATTCTGGCTTCACCATTGGGATCGAGCAAAATCTCCAGATCTCCTTGATGAAACCAACTGATGATACTAACCCCTCTGCAACTTTTGCCCCCGTTATGTGACCTTTGTACTCTATGCCCCCCCAGAAATGTCCCAATAATTTAATTGTTTGGCCACCATTAGCAAGTGGTTTGATATCTGGCTTTAAAAGTTAAACGTTTCCTTTAAGTTTCTCCAAATAAAATTTCTTCGACACAAGTGAAATTTTAGCTCCTGAATCAAACAACATCTGAACAGCTTGACCATTGACGAACAAACTGTCAACAGGTCCCTTTTATTATTGTGATTTATCTGACATACAACTTCGCTGTAATATAACTCATCATATTCACAGTAAAAAATATCCTTTTCATCCAACCCCACTACTTTCACATGCTTGGTTCTCGTAGGTGATTTGCAATATTTTGCAAAGTGTCCAATTTTCCCACAACTGCAACATTTGACAGACCAGGCAGGACAGAATTTATTGATAGTGAGATGTTTACTGCTTCCACAATGCAAACAGTTCCCTGACCATTTTTTGTTGTCAAGGGATGTAAAAGTGTTGAATTTAGTAGAAGTACTACCCATTCATTTAGTAGAAGTCTCTACTATGGCCCGTACCTTCTGAGAATCGCCTACTCCATTCTCCTTTTTTAGTACTTCAACACAAGCAAGAAAGTGCTCTGTGCGATTAGCCACCATTAGTACTTCATCCAGCATAGGATTATCTTTTTGCCAAAGTTCACCCTTAATTTGTTCCTCGATTACATCCCAACAGAAATTGATCGCGTATTCGTTCTACTACTAATCCTTCAAATTTACAAGTAGCACCTAACCTAAGTAGGTCATTGATGTAAGATTCAACTGATTCATGCGATCTTTGCCTTCGTCTACCAAAGTGATAGCGCTCCAAAACAGTACTCTCTTTAGATAGATAATGTTTGTCCAATTTGGCCAGACAAACCTCAAATTAATTAAATTAATAGCTTTGCTGTTGCTTAGATCTGGCAAATGTTCAAAAACGTCTTGGCCTTCTGATCCTAAACAATGAAGTAATAGTGAAGTTTTCCTTTCTGCACTCAGCGAAACACCACATACCTATGCATAATGTAAAAATACTTTTTTCCATTTAGCCCACCTAATGGGTGGATCTCCTCTGTTAGTTAAAAAAAAGTAGGAGCTGTAAGACTCTGCATGTTTGTGGTATAGGAAATTTTAAAAAGTGAGTATGACATAAGCCAAATCTTTAATGAAAAGTTTTCATTAAAAAAATTGTTAACTTTGTAATAAACATCAATTATCAAAGGTATACACATCACTGAGGAAAATGGTGTGTAATATCAGGAATCTGTAAGCACTTAAATGAAGGTGTGCACATCACTATTGTGTAAAATATAAATGAATACAGTTAACATTTATTTATTGATGAGAAAAAATGTTGTGTGTGTCACTGAAACTCCCAGATGGTAAACACACAGTTAATCAGTTAACGATGTGTGTGTCACCAAGTGTTTGCATGCGTGGGTTTGAATCCCATCCTCATTGCCAATGTGAAGTTGCACACAATTCCATGTACTGTTGTTGAAGAAATGATGATTCATTATGTTATTCCAGTACACAAAGAAACATCCCATCCAAGTAAGGCGCAGGACATCGACTCGTTCAAAATTCTATCCTTGCCTTAGCTTCTTTTACAGAGTTCTAAATCCTATGAACATTCTACCTACAACATTCTTATTTAAATAAATGCTATGTTTTACAGACATAATACCACAATGGAGTGGGTGCCTGTGGGAGGTTGGCTGCACCTCCAGCTGAGCCACCTCTGCACAAGGCCAAAGGGTGTACATGGAGTAGGGTTAGGGGGGTAGGCCGCAGGGCCTGCGCACGGCCAAAGGCCATGTGTGGCATGGGGGAGTGTGCCCATGGGGTGTTGGCCTTCTGATGAAAAACTGTATGAGATTGAAGAGGCAGTTCAATGTTTAGAAATACACTTTGACAAACCACACATTTTGATTGTCAGAAGACAGTTTTTTTTTTCCTGAGAACAGTCTGGGACTGAATCCATTGATATGTATGTGGCATTGTTACAAGTATTAGCAGCACAATGCAAACTTGGTACTTTTACAGAGTAGCTATTTAGGGATCAATTAGTTACAAGGTGCTTCAATAAAACAAATCCAGGAACGTTTGCTCGGTAACAAAAAACATTCTCTTGGGGAAACTATTGAAATTGCAAACATTATTCAAGATTCCAAAGAATATTTGAAGGAAATTAATAAAGCATCATTGGATACACTTCTTGTTAAAAATAAGAAACCGAGCTCTATTCCAATCACTTCTAATACACAGCTTAAATCTAAGGTATTACCTGATTCCATATGTTTTAGGTGTGGCTCAGAAATGCATGTTGCATCTCAAGCAATGCCCTGCAATGGGCAAAGAATATAACAAATGTAGGGTTCTGAACCATTTTGCCCTAATAAGTAGAGCAACAAAGAATGTACAGATCAAAGTCAATTCAGTGATGGAGCAATGAAGTGAGTAATATGGTTTTGTGTATAAAAATACATAAAAAGGACACACCTTTTTGTAAAGACCCTGGGAAACAATTATGGTGAATGGTGTTAATATTCCCTTACTGAGTGACTCAGGGTCAAAAATTACTATAATTTCCAAGCAAATTAATTTTGGAGAATGGTCTTTTCCAAGATGTTTTACCTCCCGATGTGAATCTGGGTGGGTACAATGATGTTAAAATTTAGTTGAAAAGATTTTTTGAACCTTCTACACAATTTAAGGATCATATTGCTGTGGGGAAAATGTATGTGTCAGTAGCTGGGCCTGACATTTTACAGTGGCACTATCAGGGATGTTTATGGCTCCATTTGAGACCCGGGTGTTTTCCTCAAGTTCCGTCTGTAAATTATATTGAGACACTTTGTACAAATATACACAGAATTTTGGAGCAATGCAAAGAAGTATTTTCAACTCAGTCCTCATTATGGTTATCTCCTATTGTTATTGCTTGCAAGAAGAACAAAGAATTGCAGATGTGTATGGACTT
The DNA here is from genome assembly GCF_031143425.1 of Pleurodeles waltl. Lineage (NCBI taxonomy): Eukaryota > Metazoa > Chordata > Amphibia > Caudata > Salamandridae > Pleurodeles > Pleurodeles waltl. The sequence continues at coordinate 660,704,045 of NC_090449.1, read as the reverse complement.
AAGAAGTTTAAATAAGGCTATATGGTTTGATGGGCATCCACTTCCCAAAATTGATGATCTGATTGCTTCATTGTCCGGATCATCAATATTTTCTAAGCTGGACATGCGCTCTGCATATCATCAGCTTCCTCTCAGTTAGGAATCCAAGAATTTAACTACTTCTGTCACTTTGGATGGTGTTTTTCGATTCTGTGGCATGTCTTTTGGGTTGGCATCAGCAGCAGTCACTTTTCAGAGAGTGATGAAGGATATACTTTCTGTGATTCCTGGGTTTTCATCTTTCAAGATGATGTTTGGTTCAGGGAAAGAATGAATGTGAGCACAACTACAGGCTTAACAGAGTGCTAAAAGCAATGGTGGCAATGGGTTTGAAATTGAAAAAAGACAAATGTGTGTTTGGAGTTAAGAAAGTAGAATATTTAGGAGATGTGCTATCTTGCAAGGAAATGTCACCTAGGCCAGGGTTACTAAAAGCTATAATGGAGGGTGCCACGCTCAAAGATCATGATGAACTTCGAGTGTTTATGGACATGTGTGAATTCTATGCCACATTTTTTCAGAATGTAGCCACCATTTAGAACCTCTACTAAGGTTGTTGAAAAAGAATGCCAAATTTGTGTGGGGTATGGAGCAGCAAGTTGCTTTTGACGCCATAAAACCCAAACTCAGTGATGCACCTGTACTAAGTTCTTTCTCGTGGGGAGTAAAAATGTGTATAACAGTAGATGCTAGCACTGTTGGAGTGTGTGTGGTGTGTAGGCAATGAGAACACCATTGCATTTGCTTTGCACACTTGAAAACTGCAATAAAGAATGTATTCTGTTATAGAACGCAAGGTGTTGGCCTGTACTTGGGGTGTTGTGGAAAAATTTGAATGTTACGTTTGGGGAACAAATTTTATTATCAAAACAGATCACAAATCGCTCATTCCTATAGTAAGTTGTTCCAATGTACACACTAGCAAGGCCCCATCCAGATTAGTAAGTACAGTCAGTTCAAAACTGTTGGAACACCATTTTGATGTAGTGCATATCCCGGGTGGGAAGAACAAGATGGGTGATTGCATTTCCAGATTGCTGATAGCTTTGAAATAGATTTTCTGACCAAGTCATGGACGAAGAAGAAGAGGTTGAGGAATGTTTAGTAGCCAGTATTTGTTGGTCGGATGTAGGATGCATGTCTGAACAGGAGAGGATTCATGCAATGAGAGAGAACAGTGTTTTGAAGGATGTGAGAAAGTATGTTACTGGTGTTTGGCCTGGAGAGAAGAATTTACCATTGGCATTGCAGAGTTTTGGGGAAATTCAAGATGAATTGTCAGTTGAAGGAGAATTTCTTCTCCACTGTGGTAATCTTATCTTACTCATATGCATAAGGAGCAAGTTGCTTGCTCTTAGTCATTAAGGACATCTGGGCATGACCTTTAATAAGAAAAGGCCAAGAGTGTTGTGCTGGTGGCCTAGCATGGACAGGGATGTCGAAGAATGGGTGCCAAAGTGTCTTAACTGCCAGCAGAGTGACAAAAAGTTAAAAACAAGAGTGCAGCCTTTGACAACTGTTGATTCACACAAGAAAGTATGGGAGAAAGTGGCTATTGATTTTTTGGGGGTATTTTATTACCTTCCAGTTGAGCACTAGTTTGATATTGTCTTAGTAGACTAAGGGCCTGATTGAGATCTTGGCAACCGAGTTAGTCCATCAAAACGGTGACGGATATCCCGTCTGCCGAAATATAAATCTCAGTATATCCTATGGAATTTATATTTTGGTGGACAGGATATCTGTCATTGTTGTGACTGTATAACTCGTCTGCCAAGATCTCAGTCAGGCCCTATGTGTCTAATTGGTTAGAGGTCAGATTTGTCAGGGAAACTCACACGGGAAGTGTTTTTACTTTCTTGACTGATATTTTTTTCCAGCTAAACTGATGTTGGAAAATGGAGTGCGTTTTACCTCTAACGAAATGTAAATTTTTTTACAGGTGTCTGACATTAAACACAAACGTTGCAGCTTATATCATCCACAAGGAAATGGACTAGTTGAACGTATGAACAGGATGGTAGGGGAATGTTTTCGTGGAACATCTTTGAAGGGTGTAAATGTGGAAGATAACATCAGACCTATGCTTTATGCATATCATAATCCACCTAAAAATCCCCCTTAAGACACCTAAACATTTTGGGGGTCATTACAACCCTGGCGGACGGTGTTAAAGCTGCGGTAATACCGCAAACAGGCCGGCGGAAAAAAAAGGGAATTATGACCATGGCGGAAACCGCCAACATAGACAGCCACTTTAACACTCCGACCGCCACGGCGGTTCAGACAAGCAGTGCGGCGGTCACAGCCAACAGACAGGCGGAAGACAATGTACCGCCCATAGTATCACAACCCACCAATCTGCCACCTTTTTCGGGGCAGATTCACCATGGATAAAAACACGGCGGAAACAGCTTTTGCAATGGGAAAACGCTCACCTTAACACACTCCACGAGGAAGGAGGGCACAATGGAGCCGGAACTACAAATACTCCCTGCCCTTGTCTTCCTGCTCGTCTACGAACACCAGCAACGGCGGCGCCAAAGACAACGATGAGTACTGCACCTACGACATAGGGGAGGGGAGAGGCAAAAGTCAGGGACACACACACGCAACACCCCCACCCCCACCCTCGCACATTACAACACACACACCAATGCATTTCCAAACATCACAGTAACAACCCACAACCCCCCCGGAAGAACGCAAAGACTAAAGGAAATCAGTTCAACCATTGTAATGTATCAACACACAGTAACCAAATATATACAGATATATATACACATTCTAGAATTTATACATTACGATTAGTAGTGCAGGTATGCACATATCAATGTCCGTGGACCACTGGGCCCACAAAGCATGGGCGACGCCCACACTAGATACCTGTCCACAAACGGAGAGAACACTGCAGGGGCATCAGATAGAAATACAACAGGCACCTCAGGGGGAAGGGGGGGCACCTCAGCCGGATTACAGCACCACGCCAGATCCACGATGGGCCCCATGCCCATTGATGTATCCTGGGGAGTGCAAAGCCACAGTCTCTCAAGTCTCTACAGTGGGTGGGTTGCCCACTGTACCATCCTGGGGAGTACAAAGCCACAGTCTCTCAAGTCTCTACAGTGGGAGGGTTGCCCACTGTTCAATCCTGGGGAGTGCAAAGCCACAGTCTCTCAAGTCTCTACAGTGGGTGGGTTGCCCACTGTTACATCCTGGGGAGTGCAAAGCCACAGTCTCTCAAGTCTCTACAGTGGGTGGGTTGCCCACTGTTACATCCTGGGGAGTGCAAAGCCACAGTCTCAAGTCTCTACAGTGGGTGGTTTGCCCACTGTACCATCCTGGGGAGTGCAAAGTCACAGTCTCTCTAGTCTCTACAGTGGGTGGGTTGCCCACTGTTACATCCTGGGGAGTGCAAAGCCACAGTCTCTCAAGTCGATAACATTCTCCACTGGTTCTGGAGGGGGACTGGTGACCAGAGTGCTTCATCCTGTGCAGGACTCAGGTAGTGGATGCATGTCTCCACTGGTTCTGGAGGGGGACTGGTGCCCAGAGTGCTTCATCTTGTGCAGGACTGAGGTAGTGGATGCATGTCTCCACTGGTTCTGGAGGGGGACTGGTGCCCAGAGTGCTTCATCCTGTGCAGGACTGAGGTAGTGGATGCATGTCTCCACTGGTTCTGGAGGGGGACTGGTGCCCAGAGTGCATCACGCTCCCCGTGACGGTCCCAGTTCCGTCACTGTCCCAGCTGCACATGGGCTAACGATGCTTGAGTTGGCGGTCTTTGCCCTGTTCAGCGGTGCTTTGCCATGGCGGTCTTTGCCCTGTTCAGCGGTGCTTGACTTTGCTGTCTCTGACCTGTTCAGCGGTGCTTTGCCATGGCGGTATTTGCCCTGTTCAGCGGTGCTTGTCTTTGCTGTGTCAGACCTGTTCAGCGGTTCTTTGCCATGGCGGTCTTTGCCCTGTTCAGCGGTGCTTGACTTTGCTGTGTCAAACCTGTTCAGCGGTGCTTTGCCATTGCGGTCTTTGCCCTGTTCAGCGGTGCTTTGCCATGGCGGTCTTTGCCCTGTTCAGCGGTGCTTGACTTTGCTGTGTCAGACCTGTTCAGCGGTGCTTTGCCATGGCGGTCTTTGCCCTGTTCAGCGGTCTTTCCCCTGTTCAGCGGTGCTGGACTTTGCTGTCTCTCACCTGTACATTGGTGTGTGGCATGACGGTCCCTCAGTGCCCAGCGGGGCTGTGGCTGCCGGGGCCCTCCAGGGCACTGACGCTGGCGGTGGTCTCCGGACCAGTGACGATACTGGTGCCCTCAAGGGCACTGACTCTGGCGGTGGTCTCCGGACCAGTGACGATACTGCTGCCCTCCAGGGCACTGACTCTGGCGGTGGTCTCCGGACCAGTGACGATACTGCTGCCCTCCAGGGCACTGACTCTGGCGGTGGTCTCTGGACCAGTGACGATACTGCTGCCCTCCAGGGCACTGACTCTGGCGGTGGTCTCCGGACCAGTGACGATAGTGCTGGCGGTGGCGTCCTGGCCAGCGGGGAGGATGGCGGCCTTCCCCTCCGTGCTGCTCCTACCAGACTTTGGAGACTTCTTCTGCCCATTCACCACCTTGGGAGGAGTCACAGCTGACTCGGCACTCCCCCTGGGCCCTTGTGAGCAGTTTTGCCAGCAGGAGTCTTCACCCCCTCTCGTCTGGCATTGTCCAACTTAAGGTGCTTTACAGGGGGTGGACTGGCAGTGCTTTGGCTCCGTGTCACACTGCCTGCCCTGGTGGCCGGAGCACTCCACAGACCTCTAACACGCACCCCTGGTACCGGACTTTTTTTGGCTGAGGTGCTACTACAGGACCTATGAATTGGAGGGGTGGGGGTGGTGGCCCAGAGGTCAACATTGCTCAGGAAATGTTTCTGACGAAGACTGGGATGGGTAGCTGGAGGGGGTCTGGGAGTGGAGGAAGAGGAGGTGGTTGTATGAGGTGTAACTTTAGGTGATTTGGGTGCAGGTGCAGGTACTGGAGGCTGTTGTGAGGTGGATGGATGTTGGGTGTGTGGGTTCCTGCGTTTGTGTACTTTGGGAGGGGGCGTCACAGACACACTGGGAGTGGACACAGGGGACATGTAAATGGTAGTGGGGGTGGTGAGTGCAGGTGAGCCGGGTGTGGTGCTGGGTGTTCTGGTGCGAGTCCTAGTGCCTGTAGATGTAGTGCATGCAGGTGAGAGTGTAGACGACACTGGGAGGGATGAGGGAAACGACAAGGAGGGGGACACAGTGGAGCCAGTGGATGTTGTTGTGTCTGTATGTGGGTGATGCTTGTGTGAGTGCCTGTGGGTTGTGTGGTGCCTCTGTTTGCCTGAGCTACTTTTGTGTGTTGAAGTGTGTGCATGCTTGTCTGATGGTGTGCTTGGGATAGGCTGGGGTACAGGGGATTGGGTCTGGGTGGAGGAAGTTGGAGGGGGGAGGCTAGAGACAGGGACAATGGCTGCCATTAGTGCTGAGGCCAGAGATTGCATGGTTCGATGATGGGAAGCCTGACCAGAATGAATGCCCTCCAGGAATGCATTAGTGTGTTGCAACTCCCTTTATACACCCTGGATGGCATTCACAATGGTAGACTGCCCAACAGTGATTGACCTAAGGAGGTCAATGGCCTCCACACTGCGGGCAGCAGCTGTGACTGGGGCAGGGGCTGAGGAGCCTGGGGCGAAGGTGATGCCCACCCTCCTGGGTGAGCGGGCACGGAGCGAAGGCTGAGGGGCTGCTGGGAGGGTGGTGCTGGTAGGGGGGGTGGCGGCTGTACCTGTAGAAGTGGGGGGCACAGATGGTGCCGCCATCACAAGGGAGCTCCCATCGGAGGACGAGTCCGTGTCCGACGTGAAGCTCCCCTCGCCCTCCGTCCCACTGGTGTATTCAGAGTCCGTCGTGTGGCCCTCCATGGCCATGTGGGATGCAGCTCCCTCGTGCTCCGGTGCCATTGTACCTCCGCCTGATGATGCTGATGCACAAAAGAACAGGGAGAGCAGAAAAAGGGGGGGACGGGACAACAGAAGAAAGACAGGTTGAGTGCATGGCGTACCGCTACCGTTGGCGGACAGTACAGACACAGCAGCCCCCTGCACTACTCCGTGCTCTTGGCCTCTACAGATGCAATTCCTGGGATATGGCCTACATGGCTATGGGTGTCATCTGCTCACATAAATGACACAGGGGCATGTCTACCTGTACTTGGCACTCTATAGAGGTGGGGTGGAGTAGCACATGGCCTGCATTAGGGAGGGGCCAGCCTACGGAACTCGCCCTGGCCTAGGGAAACCCACAGCCCTCCTCCCCCACCCACACCCCTCCACTGCGCACAAAGTCCGCAGAATGAGAGTGTACTCACCCCCTTGTGTCTGCTGTGATGCCCTCAAGCGCCCATCCAACTCAGGGTAGGCCACCGCCAGGATCCGGAACATCAGGGGGGTCATGGTTCGCCGGGCACCCCTCCCACGTTGGGAGGCCATCCCCTGCTGAGCCTCTGCTGTCTTCTTGCTCCAGCGGCGAATGTCCTCCCATCTTTTCCAGCAGTGGGTGCCCCGTCTCTGGTGGACCCCCAGGGTCCGGACGTCCTTGGCGATGGCACACCAAATGTCCTTCTTCTGGTGGGCGCTGACCTACATGACATGTACAGGGGAAGAAGAGAAGTCATTACCAACTGCACCGTCAATGTGAATCCCAGGACCAGGGCAGAGGAACGCTACAATGAGGCCCATGGGCTGACTAGGAGGGTGATCGAACGCACCTTCAGCCTCCTGAAGGCCAGGTTCAGGTGCCTCCATATGACAGGTGGTTCCCTATTCTACTCACCGAAGAAGGTGTGCCAGATCATCATCGCCTGCTTGATGCTTCACAATCTTGCTTTGCGACGCCAGGTGCCTTTTCTGCAGGAGGATGGTCCAGATGACGGTGTTGTGGCAGCTGTGGAGCCTGTGGACAGTGATGAGGAGGAAGCTGAGGAAGAAGACATTGACAACAGGGAGTCAGTCATCCAGCAATATTTCCAGTGACACACAGGTGAGAACATTTGTTTACTATTATATTCACTTTCACACTTCTACCTCTATCCTGTCTGTCAATTTGAATCAGTATTGGGTAACTGAGTTGTACATTTCTATTACGGTTTCACAGGTGTGGTTACCAACGTGTGTCATCTGCTTGCTTCCTTCATGGACTTGTGCTGTGTGACTTAGGTATGTTGACATTAAAATTTCGAACGGATTTTGTCATAGTCATACCTAATACACATTTTCAAAATCACAGACTGACTCCAGATTGTTTTGTGCTTCAAGGGTGTTTATTTAAGTGCTAAAAAATGGAGGGGTGGTAAAATGGTGATGGGTGATGGTGGAGGAATGTCCGTGGCAGAGTCCAGTCTATTCGTCTCACAGGTGCTTTGCCCATATGGGCATAGGAAGTGGAGCTGGGGCAGTTCCAATCTGGACAGGGTAACAAAGTGGGACAGTGGGAGGACAATCAGGGTGGTCTCATTTCCTGGTGGGGTCTTGCCATCTTGCTCTGTCCTGTTCCTGGATCTCAGGGACCGCTTGTGGGGTGGTTCTCCGTCTGCAGGGGGTGGGGTGCTGGTGTGGTGGTCCTGTGGCGGGGCGTCCTGTCCACTAGTGCCGGCGGAGGTGGTGGGCAGTTCATCGTCCAGGCTAGTGTCAGGGGCCCCTTGGAGTGCCACGGTGTCCCTCATGGTCTTTTGTATGTCCTTCAGCACCCCTACGATGGTGCCCATGGCGGAGCTGATGGTTCTGAGCTCCTCCCTGAAGCCCAAATACTGTTCGTCCTGCAGGCGCTGGGTCTCCTGAAACTTGGCCAGGACAGTACCCATCGTCTCCTGGGAGTTGTGGTATGCTCCCATGATGGAGGATAGGGCCTCGTGGAGAGTGGGTTCCTTTGGCCTGTCCGCCCCCTTGCGCACAGCAGCCCTCCCAGTTCCCCTGTGTTCCTGTGCCTCCGTCCCCTGGACCGTGTGCCACTACCACTGCCCCCAGGTCCCTGTTGTTGTTGGGGTGTTGGGTTAGCCTGGGTTCCCTGTAGTGGTGGACACACAGCTGATTGACGTGTCCTGGGTACGGAGGTATGGGCCCGCTGGGTGGGTGCTGTGGTGGTGTTACCAGAGGGTGGAAGGTCAGTGTTGGGCTGTGCCTCTGCAAGGGGAACCGACTGTCCCGAGGCCCACGATGGTCCGGTCTTTGGCGTGACATGGGGTGGTGTGGGTGATGTGTGGGGTGGTGTATGTGTTGATGAGTGTGGTGATGTGTAGTGGTGTGTAATGTTTTGTGCGTGGAATGTTGTATGGGTGATGGTGTTGTGTGCCTCTGTGTGGTGGGAATGTGTAATCAGTGCTGTCTCTCTGGCCTTTGTCTCTAATTTTTGGTCGTAGGGGTTTGTGGGTGATGTGGGTGTGTGTTTTATATTGTGTTGGGTGTGTGGGAGTGGTGTTTGTATGTGTATCAGGTGTGTGTATTTGGAATTGTCCAATGTGGCGGTGTTTTGGAGATGTGTGTGTATTTTGAGCGCGGCGGTGTGTACCGCCAATGGAATACCGCGGTTGAAAGACCGCCGCGTGGATTCGTGGGTCGTGATAGCATGGGCGTGTTTCTGTTGGCGTGACGGTGGAGGTTTTGTTTTCGCCAGTTTAACACTGACCTTTGGTGTGGCGGACTTGTGTGGATGTCTGAATTTCGGCGGATTCCGAGATGTGTGTCATAATAGCTGTGGCGGAATTCCGCGGCCGCAGCAGTGTTTTGGCTGTCTTCTGCACGGCGGTAAGCAGCTTTTACCGCCAATGTTGTAATGACCCCTTTTGTGTCTTAAGGGGGAGGGAGCCTTTTGACTTTCTCAGACTAGCATTGTAATCTAGTATTCTGGAGGACACCGGAAGGTCAGCCAGCTTAGGAGAGAAAACAAGTCTAGAAAATATCATTTTCATATGTGATCAGAGTGAAAGCTGGTTTAATACTAAAAAGTGTGCAAAAACGCTGCACATCAATAAAGGGGATTTGGTGCGAGTGAAGTTATCCAACGTCAATGTGAGAACGGGGGATTGAGATTCAGTCAACCTCATAAAGTGTAAGAGGCCAGTGAAAATTCTAGTTTTGTGAAATAGGAGAATGGTCAGTGGTGGAATTGTGGTAAGACTGTGAAAGTCAGCAGAGAATGTGTTGAAATGTAGTTGGGTCCTGGACATTGTGGTTCAGAGCACATTCAGAACGGTGATTCTGAACATATTCATAAGAGTGTTGACAATTGTCTTCACCATGGATAAGCAAAGGGTCTACTGGACAGGTTGTTCAAAGTAGACAACACAGAGTTAAATTTATACCGGCTGAATTCCAGAGCTATTCGATTTTACACAAGGCATCTAATGGTTTGTTTTTATTGTATTGTGATGTATCAAAATCTTAACAGGTATATTTACATTTTGTTAAGTATAGATGTAATTTTTTATCAGACTGAAATGTCTTGCTTTGTTGCAATGCTGTGTAGATTTCTTTAGTAATTTGTTGGGTTTTAAAGGGGGGAATTGTGTCACGTCCAAATCATGTTCACTAAGGTTCCGCCCAGGAACGTTTGTGAGCAGGATTCCAGGTGAATGGTTAGGATGTTCCACCCAGGAACGTTTGTGAGCAGGATTCCAGGTGAATGGTTAGGATGTTCCACCCAGGAACGTTTGTGAGCAGGATTCCAGGTGAATGGTTTGGGGGTTGGTGGTCTGTTGAAGCGAGCTGGAAGGAAGTCTGTTCATTGTATCCCGGTTTCTCCATGTAACTTGATGTTTAAATAAATAACATTTCATTCACTTACCTGTTCTCATCATCATTCAACACATTCCTTTAAACCTTCTGTGTTAGATGGTGCAGATTCAGGATTGGTTCATGCTTATAAACTGAGTTCCACATAAGTTAGAGGTTTCTGAGGGGGATGAAGTAAAGGCAGTTATTCGTCGCAAGAAGAGAGAAGCCCTATCACCTCTGTCATGTATGAATCCCATGCCATGACTTCCTTTTTACTTGTTTTGAGGGCATCCTGGGCATATTACAGTCTCTGTTATTAAGGATGAACCCCACAACCAACTTGGTGCCCAAAAACCTTGCCAGCAAACCATGTTTCGAAATTCAGAAAACCCTTTCACAGGTAAATTAAATAAATTGCTCCCAGTAGTGCCTTTGACTGCTCAAAACACTAATATCGCCAGAACTGGAATTGTCATAAGTGTTATAATATGAACAGATAAACATTATTCTGTGCGAAGAAACCTCCATCCTGTTAAAAGGAATCCATTCTGCCACACATTTACATAAACCGTTTAGAAAATTCTCACATTGATCTACGTGGCTTCCCAACAAAGAACACTGTATTGCCCCAGTGCCAGATCACACTTGTCTAATTTAGAACAGTTACTAGTTTCTCCAATTCACCGAAATAGGTTCTGGTATGAAGCATAAAGGTGGGAACTGGGAGTAAGAATAAGCCTGTCCCACCACTTTACTAATACATTGCCTCAGTATGCTGCCAATTTAAAACAAACTGATCCCGTGTGGCTGCAGCTGCTTCTCCCGGCCCCAGGGCTCTATCTGAATTGGGTGAATTATTGCAGAAGCACAGCTCCCTGCATTGCCAATACCAAGCACAGCCCCCTCTACCTTCAGCCTTGCTGATACTCAAGGCTTATATCCGGCAATGGTATAGGGGTGGACCTCCTTGGTCACAGTGAGCTTATGGGCTTTGGGTAGATGGGCAGTCAGCGGAGATGGACGATGACAGCAGGCATGGGAGATTGTGGCAAAAAATCCACCATCAGGAAAGAATGAAACTTGAGGCCTGGTCCATCAGGGGGCACATTGACGAGCATCAGATTCTCAGCAAATAAGCTCCTGCATAGTCAATCGGTCTCTCCTTTTAGATGTGAATGCATGTGTACTTTTTTGTGTTATTGTTGTGTATTAGTAGGAAAAAGTAAAGTATGATTATATGCATGTATTCATATGTAATTCTACGTTCGGTTGGTGTGTGGTGTAGTGTATATTGTTTAAGATCTAATAAATGCAAATAAAGAAGACTTTTTATTGTTGTTTCATGTTTTTATTTTTTTCTTGTATTTTGTTTTCGAATCTAAGTTTTTCTATATATTACTAACCATTTTTAAGTACATGCAAGTTTACAGTAAACATATGTTCACACTTACATTTTTCTAAATGGATCAATTTGTTTAGAAATATCCTTTATCCATCCATTGGGTAGACAGCAGGCAGAAAGGGCTCTATCCGCTCACCTAATCAGTAAACCTGTAGGTTAAAAATGTTTTGTTATTTCAGAAATGTAGTATTTTATTCATTCCCGCACAAAATTATCTCTTTAAAAATCAAAAATGTTTTTGTACGTGTACCATATTTTTAGTATTAAAATAATGATAATGAAACACGGACAAGACAGAGGTTTTGATCTTCTGCAGCCACTCAACCCCTTGGAACGACTCTTGGCGGCCCACAGAGCTCGGACCCACGCAGAAAGATCATGCCTGCAACCTCTGCATCATTCTCAACAATCAAACTCCCCATAAAAAATGCCAGGGCAACACCGTTTCCTCAGCTTGCTTCCATATGCTCCGCATGCACTGCAAAATCTTTTTAAAAAAAAATTATTTTATTGAAGTCATATAACAAGTTTCACCATACACCCACATGTTGTCAGTTCACATCACTACAATATCTCAGTATGTTACATACCAGGGTGGTAATTACCAGCCAAATCATCATCATCATTATAGTGCTAGAGGCACACATCATTATAAGTGTCTGAGTTGCCATATCTCTATTACACCACAGGTCTAGACAACAAGTATGTTGTGAGTGGTCCCCAAATGTCTCTTGGTCTGGAGGATTGCAGCAGTTCCTCCAGATAAATTTCCAATTGGTCTTGGCCATACGTCAAGTCTTTCAGCCACGGAGTCACCTTGGGAGCAGATCGACTTCCCCAGTGTATTGCCACTCTTTGCTTCGCTAGGAGTAGTTCAATTGCTACAAATTTACGATTAGCTGGTTGTAGGAGTTTTACTAGACCAAGAAGGAACAATCTTGTGTACGTTCTATTGTTTCAAAAATCATATGGGTAAGAGTCTGTACCACGCACTCCCAAATTTGGCTTACCTTTGCACATCCCCTTGCCATGTGTAGGAAATCCGCTTTCCTCAATTTACACATGCAGCATTCTCCCATAGTCCGTACCGGAACAAACCCAATTGTGTATAGCACAGTTGTTGAAGATATTTAAAGTGTATGATTCTTAGGTTACAATTGGGTCTAAACATATCTGTAAGTGCACAGCAGAACTTCCAATCATCTGGGCTTAAAGGCGTGTCTAACGATTCATTCTGTTTCACTAAGGTTTAGTGTTCTTCTACCTTAGTATCTCTTTGAGACATGGCATAGAACTGAGTTACAAGTTTCTGCAGTGCAGAACTGGCAAGTAATATCTGTAGTGCATTAAGTGTGAGAGGTTCAGTTGAGAATTTTCATAGCAGATCTCAGTTGGAAATACGTGAAAGTCAATAGCAAGGTCTGCCTTTGTGGCAACAGCAGGTCATTCAGCTCTACAAATGTTCCCCCAGATATAGATCTCCCACTGTCTTCAGCTCATGTTCCACTAATAATGTTAGCTTACGTTCTTCATGGTTAACTGATAGGTTGGGGTGGTAGTGCAATGTCAGTGCAGTATAGTGGAAATCTATCCGCTCAGACCCCCAGAAGTCTCCAGGCTGCGGCCGTTCACTCGATGGTGTTTATCTCCCTTGAGTCTTTAACAGCCTCTGGTGTGTCGGAATAGCCATCTGGGGGATGGGGTGGGTGTCATCAGTTTCAATTGCCAGGCATGGAATATACTTAGAAAGTTGTTGCCAGTAGTAGGCGAAAGGTGCTTAAGCACAGAAATAATGCAGATAAAAATCAGGGGCACCAAAACCACCTTGTTCATGTGGTAGAGTGAGTGTGTCCCATCTTATCCTGGGCTGTTTCCCTGCCCATATGAAAATTGGGAGATGAGTATGAAGTGTTCTGAAGAATTGTTGGGTCAATATGATGGGTATATTAGTGAACATATATAGAAATCTAGGGAGAATTACCATTTCTAATAATCCTGTTCTACCGGCTAGTGACAGGGGAAGTCGCGCCCATCTAGCCACTTGATCTTCATGTTTCGAAAGTGCTTTACCATAGTTGTATCCAATTACAAGATCAGAAAATTGAATTTGCCCGGATTCAATCTCCGCTCGAATGGGAAGTCCAGCAGATAAGGCAATGTGTCCTTTGTAAGGAGAAGGATCGTAGATTTTGACCAATTGATGCCAAGCCCAGAGTATCTTTTCATCTAATGTGTTCACATATTATTGGTGCAAAGTGAATTCTTGGATCCCATACATACAGAACCATGTCATCTACGTAGATCGATATGGCTTAGGGATGCTAAGAAAAGTGCAGGGCTGCCGCAGCATGTCAATGCAAATAAGAGTGGACTGAGAGGACACCCCTGTCTTGTGCTCCTCAATATCGTAAGTGGGTTGGATGTGTGCCCATTTATCCTCACTCTCACTAACGGGCCAGTGTACAGTATCTTTACCCACTGGAGAAACATCTGTGGAATCCCCATGCGCTGAATATTGTAAACAGGTATGCCCACTCTATAGAATCAAACGCCTTAGTGGCGTCTAGTAGCACTGCAGTGCCGCAGTGTGCATGGAGGGGTTCAAGTAATGAAGTAACGCAAATCAATACAGTGCGTAGATTGTGGGCGGTGGACCTATGTTGGATGAAACCAGACTGGTCTGGTAACAGTAAATTAGCAAGAACTGTTTTGTGGTGGATGGCCAGCACTTTGGCCAGTATTTGAGCACTCAAGTTGATTAAAGATAATGGCCTGTACGACTCACAGTACTCAGCCAGTTTGTCTGGCTTGAGAAGTGTAATGATAAGGGCCTCTCTAAGGGACTGGGGTAACCTTTGTTGGTTATAGGCCTCCTCATAAAAAGTGAATAAATGTGGGGCTAGTAAATGTGCAAATTCTTTATAAAATGAACATGTGAGGCCATCCACTCCCAGGGCTTTGACTTCTTTACCAGTGAAGCGTTGTGACAGGTATTCTTGTTGCCCTCCCGAAAGCCATGCAAGAGCTATGTCCCTTAGGTATTCGGTGATCTCTGCTTTCAAAGCTGTACTTTGCTGACTATAGAGGTGAGTTTAGTAGTCTTTAAACCTATTCAGTATGTCAGGTGTAGCGTATCAACATGTGCCATCTTCCCTGCTCATGTGTGTTACATATGTGTGCACCCATGGTTCTCTGATATTAGTTACCAGGTTTCTACCTGGCCTTCCCATAAAATCTCGCGACATGGCGCTTTGAGAGATTAAGTATTTCCTGCTCTGCTGTGTCATTGAGGTGTGCTCCCAAATTGCTGTTAATAAGTGTGGGTCGGGGGAATTTTCATATTGAGCTTCAAGTTCTTTTATAGTGTGCTCTGTTTTCCAAAGGTGTGCACTTTTGTCCTGCAGAACTCCTGCATTGAGACTGATATATATCCCTCTAATGTGGACCTTAAATGCTTCCCAAAGGGCAGCACTTTCCAGTGAGCCTACATTGTTCTTAAAATAGTCTTGTATGGCTGTGCATAAACCATCTTAAACACAGGATCATGCAAAGCTGTGGGGTGGAACCGCCATGTAAAAGGAGTGTGTGTTGGCAATTTCAGCACCGCTTGTACTGCTGCATGGTCAGATAATGTTCTGGGCATGTGTTGTACCTCAGTAGTCCAGGCATCATACTCTCTGGTCACTAACTAATAGTCTACATGAGATCATGTGCAATGGGCCGAAGATATAAATGTTCCTTCTCTACCTGTTGGGTTCCTCAATCTCCATACATCTACCAAGCCCCTATCTCCCATTTCCTCCTGCAGAACTCTGGCAGAGTGTTTACCCTGCCAGTCTCCAATGGCTGACTGATCTAGGTTGGGATCAAGATATGTATTTAAATCTCCTCCCCATATTATTGGTGCTGGTTGTAACTTGTGTAATCAGTGCCAAACGGATGTAAAGAACTCAGGGTCATCTATATTTGGGCCTTATATCATTAATTATGTAACTAGGGTGGTGTATACACTTACTTGTATCAATACAAATCACCCTGCATCATTTGCCTCTGAATGGGTAAGGGTGAATGGGACTCCTTTCTTTATGAGAATCATTACCCCTCTAGAGTATGGGGTGTAGGAGAAGGTGACCTGTGTACTCGCCCATCTGGGCCTAATATTGACAGCTGTGTGCTTAGTAAGATGGTTCTCCTGAAGGAAAGCAATTTGAACATTGGGTCTATCTAAGCATGCAAGCAACTGCCTGATCTTCCTGGTGTTATTTAACCCTTATACGTTCCAGGTTAGCAAGACCAAGTGACCCTTACTGTTTCTCATTGCAAAACTGAGAAATTGCGTTTGCAAATGTCGCCTCTGCGAGCCTGCCTGGTACCTTGTATGTTATCAGTGAATGACAGCATAGTGGTATATAAACAAGAACCATTTAACAATCTCTTATCCCCCTCCCACTTTTGCAACCCAATTATGCTAAAGACATCTACAAACCAAAACATCACTTAACAATATCTTACAGCATAATTAACATTAGAAGGCATTTCTAACCACACCTCTCGGTAACAATAATGTACTTGGGGTGCTTCCATTTAAGGGTCGCTAGAAGCTCCAAACATCCTCCTGGTGGGTGGAGGTGTCTAGGAGCAATTCAGTTGGACTTACAATAATAAATGCCACAGTTAAAAGTTTGGGATCTCACACTGCCTTCAGAGTCTTTATGGTGTGGGTTATCCTGAGCTTTGGATCAGAGTCTGCAGCATCATACAAGACAAATAGTATCCCAGGCCAACCCTGTTGGGCGTGTTAGTTTATACAGCACTCATACCAGTAGCGTATGTCTTCCAGTTCACGTAGATTGAAAAGAAAGGATTTGGTTGTGGGTAGTTCCATGCTGGATAATTTTCAGGGAAATTCATTGCCATCTAAATTAGTCATTGGGGTTATCCAGGTCCGAAAATGTCTTGTCTCCTCGATGCAAGGTGAAAGTTTTTACATATGCCCAGGCTGCTTTGGGAGATGTCAATATCTTTAGTGATCTGCGGTAATCTATTTCCAACCTGGCAGGATGGAGCATAGCGTAGTTGATTCCTATCTGTTGCAGTTTCTTTTTTACCAGTGTAAATTCTCTGCGGGCAACCTGTACCACTATCATGAAATCCGGGTAAAATGGTATAGTGTTCCTTTGATGCTTTATTCCCCCTTTTTCTCATGCCATGCTGAGCAGTGCATCCCGGTTGCAGAAATTTAGCCGCCGGGTTATGTTGGGACACAGTGCAGCTCCTGGAGGAGGCCTGGCCATCAGAGTTCTGTAGACTTGCTCCACCACAAGTACGCTGGATAGATTCTCTTACCCAAAGATTTCTCACAGTAGGTTATCTCCAAAGTGATCCATTGGCCCGGTGTTGGTTGACTTCAGTACCCCTGTGATTGTAAGATTATTATGGAGGGACCGTGCTTCCAAGTCTTCATTTTTGACATGGATCACTGCCAGGGCCTTCTCCATGCCCAGCCATTCTGACTTGATGGACTGGATGTTATCCTCTGCATCAGAGATTCACTGCTCTGCCACAGAGAGCTACACAGTTTGTTTATCTAGTTTGGCTCCCGTATGATCTATGAAGAGATTAAGAGAGTCAAGTTTACCATCAATTGATGTAGGCTTTGTTATATAGCTGCTAGTGCATTCTCTAAAGAGATATCTTTGGAGGGCTGGGAATTCTGGGTAGGCTCTGCTTGGGAGTCAGTAGGTGTCCTCGTGGTCTTCCTTGATTCAAACTGAAGGTGCAGTTGATTTTTGTCTGTCTTCCCCATTCTGTGAGTCTATGTACAGTATATAGCTGCATGAGTGTGCGCACTCGTAGAATACGTTCAATTAACAAGGGTCTGATCAGGGCCACATGAATGTCAGCTATGTATCTGCTATGCTTGATGCCTCTCACTACTGACCATGAGTCTCTAATACCCTAATTAATTGCGGTGTGAGTATTTAGGATATGTGGCAGGCGCACTCCCTTGGCAGAAGTTGGGTGCAGCTGGGGCAAGGGTGCGGGAATTGTCCCTGCACCCATCTATGAGATCATGGTGTCACTTTTCTGTCTGTTTCAGATCTTCTATTGTTATTTTTGTGCCATCAGGAAAGTAATCCTTTCTCCCTCCAAGGCGTGTGTTAGCTAATACTGCACTACATTATTAAAGTGTGGGTTCCACCTGTTGCCAGTGCACTCTTCCATAGGTGCAGTGATTGTAACTATTTGTGGGGAGGAAAGCAGAAGTTATAGTCATCGTACTCTTCAATATGTTCCATAAATGGAGGAGGGAGTCATAATAGCAGTTATAACTGAGGATATCCCCATGGACTCAGGCCCAGAAGCTCACATACTCTGTGTGGCCTATTGCTGGTACTCAGTTAAACCGAACAAGCCAGATGCAGCCTAATTCATGAGTGCACCCGGGGGCCCGAGGTTTTCTACGGGCGGTCTCCCAGCACAGTTATTTACAGCTCAAAGTGCACAAACACCTTCCTCCCACCTCTGCCTCCTGGCTGATGTCAAAGCTCACCTCTGCTCCAATTTCCCAACACTGCAATCAGCCACCCCGTGGGCCCAGGAAGAGTTATTCAGTCCCTCTCCTCCCCTCTGTGGGCCGGGTCAGGGAGTCTCTGACCGTCACTCTACTCTGCACCAGCCGTGCATGCCTGCTCTTGAGGAAAGGTCCCTCCCCGTTGGCGTTCTCTTAGTTCTGCCTGGGGGAGTGAAGTCTGCAGTTGTCACTGGTGCACATATCAGGTGAGGGTACTCAACATGCGCTCAGGACCATTCTCCCAGCTACCTAGAAGTGTGGTTGTCTCAGAGTAGCTGTTTGCAATCCCCTGTATTCATGTGGCCACCATCTTGATTTATCGAGGGCGTTTCCCGATAGCCATGCGTTGTTCATAATGCAACTTCATATATCACCACTTAGATCTGCGGCAGTCTTCTGTGTGCTATAGTGTCTAGTTGAGCTATTGATGAGGTCCAACTGGTCAGATATTGAACGGATATTTAGTCCTAGCCAGCAGGGCTGCACTAATGTACGGCTGCCTCATACTCTCTAGCACCACCCGCTCTGCAGGATCTTTAAGTGGCTCCCCATCGACACAAGGAAGACAGTAACACAGGCACTCATCACCAGATGGCTGGACTACGGCAACGCACTGTACTGAGGCATCACCACCGAAGTTGTGCAAAGACTCTGGATGATCCAGAACGCAGCTGCCAGACTCACCATCAACCTGCCCAAAAGAACCCACATCACCCAGCATCTGAAGGACCTCTATTGGCTCCCGATCCAGAAAAAATGCCACTTCAGGCTCATGACCCATTCCTACAAAGCGAACCATAACCAACATGAACCATCGCCATCGCAAACATATCATGCATTCGCCGCTGCTGTGCCAGAGGATGCCCATTCTCCCATCTTGCAGCCGAAGCTTGGAACACCCTCCCCTGTGCACCGTGCCCTTGCTGACCCACTTCAGAAAGGGACTAAAAACATGGATTTTCAAATAAACACCTGCAGCATGTGCCTGGATACCCACTCTGGTGACAAGCCGCACTATACAAATAACACCTTGATTGATTGATTGCATGATATTTTACTTTAACACAGAGGGGCATGGTTAAGACTTAGGGTAAAGGCTAATCAAATGGAAGGGGTAGAAGTTAGGGTTAGGTTACTGGTTCTGGTAAACAGTTTTAGATCAAGGGTTGTCGTAAAGGACAGGTCAGTTTAGAGGAAATCATATGATTAAGGTAAGGTTTAGGCTTGGAGGTTAGCTTTACGTTTTTGATTAGGGCAATGGATAAAGTTACATTTTGGGGGTTTGGATAATGGTTAAGGTTGGAGTTATGGTTAAACTAAGAGCAATGTTGTAGTCAAGGAGTTAAGGAGGTAAATTTAAACATGTTTATTATTTCATGTTCTCTATTCTAATTGAAATACATGCAGACCACTGCATTATTAGACCATCCAGGTCTATTTATTCACACCCTCTGAAGACACTGACGTGCACCAACCTAGGTCTTTTGGAAGGGTATGGAATCCATTGCATGTCATTGGGGGCATGGGTTAGGTGGAAATAAAGTCTCAGTCTCACTCACATGGGTTAGGCTGAAGGGCAGTATAGACTCCCCTAAACAGCATCACAGTAAAAACCAACACACCTTCCTCAGGGGAAAGTCAGAGGCTTCATAACCTTCCCACCCATCCTACACCGACAGCCTTCTCTGTGTAAACCCATAACCGTAGGTATGTGTCTGTGCACGAGAATGTAAAGAGCCAAGAAGCCAAAGAAGTGCAAAATGATGTGCGTCCACAAAGGTTTACAACAAAACATAGTATTAGAGGAGGTGCAGGAGGAAACATGCCTAGGGTAGCTCAGATAATCCCACATTTGTTTATTTAATTGGAAAAGTTTCATGGTAGAGCTGCACTTCGGGGCACAGATACAGATGGATGCTTGTGAAGTTGCACCAACACAGCAGGCGGTTTGCTGAGCCCCAAACATCAATACACAAGACAGCCAGGAGCCATATTGCTTCACTGAGGGAATTTTACACAGAGCGGGGAGGGGAGGTCCCAGTGCAGCTAAGGGATTACATCATTTCTGCAACTAGCAAAAAAAAACAAGCAGCAGAGAGGAGCATTGCACACCCTCTCTGCTCGCTCGCATTGGGGAAATGCCTTCTCTCCGATGCTGCACTGATATCAGAGCAGGAGGCAGCTTGGAGGATTAAGCGCTTACCATCTGTCCAGCGTGAGTCCTCTAAGAGACACGTCGGTCTCTGAGAAACCCCTCAGTACACAGGTTTACCCAACAACAAAGGCACACTGGAGTGGATGCTTGCTTGTGCCCAGGGGGGACTGTAAAGTCCATGCTCGATTGGAGCGAAGGAATGCATAAAGACAAAATCATTCGGTCTCCACTACGCTGAGCCCTAGGGCAACAGGGAGCAGCTGTGGGGTGCTGTGCTGATCAAATAAAAGGTGAAACATGAAACCCGTACTGTTACAAGATTTACAAGCTTATTTTCACTTGCGCTCGAAATGGAAAGGCAGGGGGAGCAGTTGTGCCTAAGGAGATCCTTTCCATGCCACTGAGAACAGAACAAAAAATAGTGTGCCAAAACTAACCTAAATAGACAGGAGGGGAGGAGTACATGTAATACGGCTAGTAGCCATTGAAGGGGATCCAAACACCCAAAGGAGGGACAAATACAGCCAATGAAAAGCCAGGTTTTCAGAAGAGAGCCAATGATAAACGGTGGGCATGCTTGAAGCACACAGAGTAGATAACAGCATGTTTCGAAGAAACAGTGCATGCGCTGCCTATGTGAGATCTAACTGGGAAGTGATGTGGAGACAAGGCCACTCCTGCTTAAATGCCCCTTTTTGTGCCCATGCTTCCCATTTAGGCAACTCCACTGACCTTCGCTTTCCCATTGGGAATCCTTCCTCCCTCCCACCACTGTGGCGTTACCCCTTTGTACAGTAGTCCATCCCCCTTTCCATTTCTGAAGTCTTTTCTTCAAGTTAAAGCAGAATGTTGCAGTTGGGACAAACCAAGTATGGTCCCTCAGGATTTATTCATCATTCTTTTTCTTATACAAGGGAATTACTGATAGTTGTTGGAATTGTACTGATTCTGCTATTTCCTCTTTGCCTATAAATATGCAAGGTGCTAAACACTCAAGCGTCTGTTCCCAGCATTGCTTCCCATTGGGAGAACTTAATTCTGCATAAGAGCTGGGAAGTCTGACTATGGGATACAGAGAAGTTCCAGGTCTCTTAGTACAGCTTTTTTGGAAGGAGGAAGTCCATTCCCATACTGGGCACAGACAGACAGTTGTGGCTCACAGGGTGCGGAAGGGGTAGGGTGGTTGGGAAGGAGGGGAATAAACATTAAAGTATGTTAAAAAAACACCTGAACGCCGCACAGTGCCTCACTCCTCTGTCTCCTCTGCCTCGTTGCTGCAGGCACAAGCCCCCAGCCTGCCCTGCAGCCATTCAGGGCGCTGCTCAGAGAAGCGTCAGGATTGGCTGGGAGCACCCACCCAGGGTGCTCCCAGGCAGACTGGGAACCTGTGCATGCTATCTCCAGCCCGGCAACTAGAGACGGCCAGGCAAACATACATGCGCAGTGAGTAGGAGTGCTGTGCACTCCCCCTCACTGCTCGTCACCCCCGTGACCCCGCCCCTTTACCAGAAAATGACAATAAACTCAGGCCCATATTTATACTTTTTTAGTGCTGCATTTGTGTCATTTTTTATGCAAAATCGGCACAAACTTACACAATACAATTGTTTTTTGTAAGTTTGCGCCGATTTTGTGTAAAAAAACCACACAAATGCGGCGTTAAAAAGTATAAATATGGGCCTCAGTTTATTATTGTTTTCTGGTAAAGGTTTTGCAGCTGCCACTTCTGGCAGGGCGACACTCCTCTGCCCTAATGGAGGAGCCGTCCCTGCTGTCGAAATATTTGGGCCATTTGCTGCTGGTTCACGCCCTACCTTCGACTATCAGTATGCAGCCACGATTCCTCAATTGTAAAAAGTAAAATCTTTGTTTTTGTGAAGCCCCTTGATTGATATGATAGATGTTAGTGTGTAACTGTAGTGTCGCACCAGTAGTGTAACTGTTCGCTGGGCAGTACCATTATAGCCATAGTATAAGTGGAGAGGAGCCACCTTGACTCCCCTATGTTAATGTGTGATCTCGACCTCTTGGTCTTGTGTGCACAGTTATAAAATAAACGGGGAACCAGTGGGTGGGGCAAGATAGGACTGATGGAGCTGTACAGAGCCGCTGCTGGCACACCCTAAACTCAAAAACGTGTCTAAGTCATACTCACATGTGCATGCAGCCACGCGACTGAGTGTTGTTCACCGACACTACATTTTGGCGACGAGAGGTTGAACCCTTACCTGCTGCCTGCACGCCGTGGCCGCTATGATTCCCCGAGGTGCTTGTGCCATGTGTGCTCTTAACGCCAACGCCTCTCCTGGGACCTGGCTGTCGTCAGATGCCACCGAAGAACTGGCTGGCTGGTCTGCGTCCTCCCTGCCAGCTGAGTGAAATGAGCCTCCCAGCACGTGCTTCTGCACACTTGTGAGCCTTCAGAACCCCGCCTCCACCCCAGGTCAGCCTCCAGAGCAGAGCTACTCTACCGCACACTGACCCTCGGCAATATAAGCGCACACAAGCTGTTGAGTGCTTGTGGCAGCAGCAGATTCATCAATCTGCCCAACGTACACCACAGACAATACTGTGACTTTTGAGAAAAAAATATATAGATGAATAAACTAAAAAGAATCCATTAGTGAATGTTAATCTGGCGAGTGCTGTCCAGAGACCAAAAATAAAAAGACTATACTGGATGCAAATTCTGGTACAGCTCCATACAGTGTCGTGGTCATAAAGCGAATGTTGTCTGGAGAGGCGGTACGCAACAGAGCACGCTGTTGTTGTTTGCAACTACGAAAAACATACTTACTGCAGGGTTTGGGCAAGAAACTCTCCACCTCACACACTGCAAACAAGAAGGGGCAACATCATTCACCAGTTGCTCTGACTCAACATGTCTGCCATCCCGCCAGTCAAACCTTTTGTTGTTGAAGGGGCCCGTCCGCACAAGCCCCACAATGGAAGGACTGGCTCGACAGAAGACTACTATTCTGTGAGGCCACCAAAGTCAAAAATTCACAAAAGAGGGCTATGATCTTACACTTAGCAGGGAACGATATCTACAAAATATCCAAGAACCTTACAGAGGCACCCCCCAAAACGCATTTGAATTTGACAGCTGCCCTAAATGTACATTTCGAACCCATGGCCAACACAGACTATTGATCGATTCATTCCAAATGAGACTTAAAGACCTAGCCAGCACCTGTGGGTTCACAGATGAAACTGAAGAGATCAGAGGCCAAGTGGTTCAGGGGTGTATATCAGTGAAGTTGTGAGAGAGAATCCTCTAGGAATCTGTGAGGTCCTTACCCGACATCCTCGCGATGGGCTGCAGCAAAGATTTATTAAAGGCCCGAGCATCACATATGGAGGCGGCACCCCAAAGACCAATCAAGGAAGAACCAGTCAAAGCAGTGGCACGGTGCTCTAACAGAGCAAAATCCAGAAACAATTGCCCACCACCAAGGCCGTGTGCATACTGTGGTGGACCGTCACACCGATCAAGTGACTGCCCTGCCCGAGGAAAGAAATGCACAGGCTGCGGGAAGCTCAATCACTTCATGAAGGTGTGCAGATCGAACAAGCCACGACAAGCGAACACCTCTATTAACGCCACCACAAGCAGGTCCGAGAGAGGCAGTGACATGGACGACGATGACACTGAAGAACACATTATCCACTCCCTGTTCACAATAGGAAATGCGTCTCAATCTTCAAAGAAACTACCACAGCACTTCCCCAATGTCGCCATCAACCGTGAAAGAAATCTGACCCCCATGATAGACTATTTAATAGGTGAACTGAGCGGGTCCTGTTGGTTCTCCAAGCTAGACCTGCACTCTGGATACCACCAGCTGGTTCTGGCAAAAGAGTCACGCTATATGTTGTACACTGTTAAGAATATCAACCTTCGATCGCGATCGAAGGTTGAGAATGCATGACTCCGTTGTCATGGCATTCCTCAAGCTACCAGAGAGGCGGCAGTTACCACTGGCTGTGGAGAGGGGATGCCACGACGCGGAGGTTTTGAAATGAAATAAAGACACAATCTTCATACCGGACTCAAGGGAGTTTTATCATTACAACAGTTATTTTTGGCGACGAGCGAGAAAGCTACGCGGATTTACGACCTTTCGCAGGTGGAGGAGAACCCAATGTTACTTCGTTTTGATAAGTACAGCGACGTTTCTTACCTTGGATAGTAGAGCAAAGTAACCCCTGGCTAGGAGTCCTCGAGGGCTTACTCTATAATTTTATCTGAAATTAGAGCTTCCTTATGTCTTAAACGAGTAGTGCATAACTTCTTAAAGGGGAAGTTTGTTTTTCAAGCTTGTCTTAAAGGAAAGGCCATTTATGTCTTAAAGGGGAAGTTGTTCATCATTTGGACATCCTACAGCAAGTTTATTGAGCCACTTGTGTTATTTCAGTACTATTGGAGCCTACATATGCAATAAAAAGACAAGCATTTGCATACATGTAACAGCAGTTTAAAGGTTTTGCGTATACTGCATGCATGTACAAGTTGTTGACATCTTGAGCAGTGATCTGAAAAAAGGTGAATTGTCATCTTAGTCTTCTTCTATTTTGTATTGACAATACTATACTATGGATATCACCACAATCTCACCACCTCCTTCTTGCCTTTCGCAACCTGGAGTACCGCCGATTGAGTGGGATGAGTGGGTGGAGTTGTTGACAATTATTGGAGGCAATCGATGGTCAAGGCTTTAGACCAAGCAGGTATCAAGCTATTCTCTTGAGTACCTTGGGAAAAGAGGGACAATATATTTTTAAATATCTTAAATAGCAGTGGATAATGATGGCCAACTGTTAGAGAATGTATATCTGGAGGCACACAAAAGATTGGAAATAAGATTTGCTAAAGAGACAAATGTAGTTATGAGACGGCACAAATTTTACACTCAACCCCAGAGAGAAGATGAATCGATAGATGACTCTGTAACTAGACTTCGTGAATTATCTCTCAAATGCAGATTTGGAGCAATGACAGAAGAAATGATCAGAGACCAACTTATTGTTCAATGGAGAAGTAGGAAAACACGGCTGCGAAAAATCCATCTCTCAAAGAGGCCATTGAAATTGCAAAAATAGTTGAGGAGTCAGAGTATTGCATGAGGGAAATGGCACAGAGAGATGATAAAGGAGACATGTAGATGGCTGATGGAACGTTGACTGTAGATAAAGTTGGTGAAGATGTGGCTACAACGCATAAAGGAAATTTCAAAGGAAGAGGGAGATCTTTCCAGGATATTAAAAACTGTAGTAATAAAAACAAAAAGAAAGTGTGTGGGAAGTGTGGCAGTATATATCACACTTCTAAGTCAAAGAAATGTTATGCCATAGGAAAGGAATGTAGACATTGTGGTTACAAGGGTCATTTCACTAAGATGTGTAGGGATGTGGGTAGAAACAAAGTTGGAGCTGTTGCAGATGAAATATTTTGCAACACTGAAAGATGTGATAGGCTCTTGTGTGTGAATGTACACGGAAAGGGACAAACGCATGAAGTAACGTATAATGACAATTACATTAAAAGGAGAAAGAGACCCAGAGCCAGTTTTACCATCAAAGGCAGGAGCTTAGAGTTAATGGTGGATTCAGGGTCATTGTACACTATCATCCCTAAGGATATATTTAAGAAAGAGTGGGCCAACGTGAGATTGTTACCCAGTGATATCGTCCCAAGTGGTTATCAAGGAGAACTGATAAGTATTTTAGGGCATATGGATACAATCATTCAATACAAAGATAGATGTGTAAATGGCAAGGTTTACGTGGCAGAGTCAGGTCCACCAATATTAGGATGGGTCCACCAGTATGATTTGCACATAAAGATTGATCCTCATGCTGTGGAACAGGTTATGGTAGTAGAAGAGCTTTCATTAGAGGACATTTTGAAAGGAGCCCACCAAGTGTTTAAGGAAGAACTTGGACAACTGAAGGGGTATATACACAAAATAAAGTTTAAACAGGCATCAGTACCTGTCCAGAATAAGGTTAGAAGGGTTCCCATTAAAATAAGAGATGAGGTTAAGAAAATGTTGGACGAGATGTTGGCCAATGGAATTATTGAACCAATTGAAACGTCACCATGGATATCTCCGGTTGTTATCACGGAGAAAGCAGATGTCAAGTTACGTTTCTGTGTTGATTTGAGAAGCTTAAATCAAAATATAATTGCAGATACTTTTCCATTACCAAACATCAATGAATTAATCCTGTTGTTGAAGGGGGAAAGAATTTTTCCAAATTAGATTTGCAACATGCATATCACCAGATTAAGCTTGATGATTCATCTAAGCCGTTAACAGCTTTTATTACCATGGAAGGCACATTTCAATTCACGAGAATGCCGTTTGGGTTGTCATCAGCGGCCAGTGTCTTTCAAAGAATGGTGAATTAAGTATTTAAGGGAATAGAGAATGTCATTTTTTTCCAAGATGATATTTTGGTCTTTGGAGACAGTGTCTGCAGCCACAACAGAGCTTAAAAGAAAGCTTTGAGTAGACTAGCTGGATATGGCTTCACGTTAAACAAATATAAGTGTTCCTTCCTGGTGACGGAAGTAGATTATTTAAGACATACCTTCTCTTTTGAAGGAGTGAGACCAAAAAGGGATTTGCTTGAAGCAATAAAATAAGTACCTATACCACAGAACAAGGATCAATTAAGATCTTTCTTAGATTTAATGAAGTTTGTAGAGAATTTTGCAAGTAAACCCAAGAACCTCAAAGTGCTTATGAGGAAGGGCATGGCGTATGAGTGGAATGAAGATCAACAAAAGTGTTTTAGTATCCTTAAGAAAGAAATTTGTGGAGCCTGTATATTGTCACCTTTTGATGTGAACAGAAAAACAATTGTTACAGTAGATACCAGTGATGCTGGTATTGGGGCTGTCTTGTCTCAAAAGTTTGGTTCCTCTGAAAAGAACTTGTGCATTTGCCTCTCGTTCTCTAACTGCCACAGAACGTCACTACTCTGTAATAGATAAGGAAACTCTAGTGGCGGCTTGGAGTGTAGAATATTTTAGAACATATGTTTGGGGCCACAGGATTACCTTACGTACTGATCATAAACCTTTGTTACAGATTTTGTCTCCCGGGGGTACAGGTGAGGGTTCAGCATGACTTATAAGACTGGCATCAAAATAACAAGAGTACAATTACGTAATTGAGTATATTCCAGGGTGGATGAATACACAAGCAGATTGTTTGTCTCGTCTACCTCTAGACTGGGAGAAAGTTGATCGAGAAGGTGTAAAAAAGTGTGTAAGAGAAGGAGCAGTGGCTAGCGTTCAGGATGTGATCCTCTGGAGTCAAGGTGCAGTGAATGAATATGAATGATCACGTGCCATGGAAGAAGATGATGTTTTCAAGGAGGTACGGGTTTTGATAGAAAAAAAGCCAAGGAGAGAAAGTACTTTGTCAGGTGCCCTCTGTTCTTTTAACAAAGTGTTAGATGAAATGTCTGTAGTAGCTGGGCAGGTTGTGATGCGTGGTGAAAAGATTGTTCCACCCACTGCTATACGGAAAAGATTGTTCGATATTGCTCATGAAGGACTCGTTGGTCAAACTTTAACAAAAAAAAGATTGTGCATTGAGTTTTGGTGGCCAGGGATGGATGAAGAAGTGACAATGTGGATTGAACGGTGTGTAGAATGCAAAGAGCACGAGAAGAGATTAGTGTGGTTTCACAGAATGTTACAGGCTGTATTTCTGATCCAGGTCAGGAGTGGCATACCGTTTCACTTGATTTCATAGGACCCATGGCAGGGATCAGGCATGAAAAAAGATTTGGTTTAGTATTAATTGATGTTCATTCTAGGTGGTTGACTGTGAAATTGCCTCCGGAAATGACTACAAAAATGACCATACGGGTTTTACGTGATGTCTTTAGAGAAGAAGGGTATCCTGTGGTACTTGTAACTGACAATGGCACTCAATTAACGTCACAAGAAATTAAACGTTTTTTGAGTGAATGTGGTATTCACCATTCTTTTATGGCACTTTATAATCCTCAAGCAAATGGCATTGCAGAAAGAGCTAATCTTATGGTAAAGGGGGCGATACAATTGGCCTTGACAAATAATTTAAGTGTTGAAGAGGTTGTTGCTGATTTAGTGTGGGCCTGTCGCACCACAGAAAACACTGCCACAAAGGAAGTGCCATTTTGTGTGATGAGAGGAAGGAAGCCTGTTTCCAAGCTAACAATGTTGTGGGTAAGAAGTTTGGTTGAGGGCCAAGATCTTAATTTTAATCCTCTGACAGTGAGCAAGAACAAGGGAAAAATCAATCCTGGGGATTGGGTCAAAGTAAAGGCAGGATGCTGGAGGAGGGGTGTGAATACATTTTCTGGACCATTTCAAGTTAAAGAGGTACATAATTGGCATATTGTTTTAACCAATGGACAAAGGTAGAATTTGCACAGGGTGGCAAAATATGGTCCAAGTGACACTGAACAAGGGAGGAGAGTTTGTAAAGATACTCATAAAAATATGTGTAGCAGTTATATGTTAATGCAAGATCAAGAATTGTTGGATAGATCTGCTATGAGTAGCGAATGGGCAAATAATCATAGGGAGGAAGATGGCGTGAGAGACATTAGTTCAAGAGATGACGTAAGGGCTTTTATGAGACAAAGACTGTCAAGGGTGAGGAAGTTACTGAGTTATTTAAATGATTATGTAATGCAGTGATTTTTACAATGTTAACCGAGTTACTTAAATGAATATGCCATGCAGTGATTTTACAATGTTAGAAATTCTTAGGAAATGTTATTTGCTTTTGTTTTGAAGAACCTCTGTTTTCAAACATTATTCCTATGCTTTTGTCTTTATTCTTATTCCCCTTTTTTGCCTTTTAACCTAAACCTGTAGTATTCTATTGTTAATTTCATTCTTGTTTTTTTCAGTGTGAAAAAAAGAGGGTATGTTGTACTCTGTTAAAAATATCAACCTTCGATTGCAATCGAAGGTTGAGAATGCATGACTCTGTTGTCATGGCATTCCTCGTGCTACAGGAGGGGCGGCAGTTACCGCTGGCTGTGGAGGAGAGGGCATGCCACGACGTGAAGGTTTTGAGCTGAAATAAAGACACAATCTTCATACTGGACTCAAGGGAGTTTTATCATTACAACACTATATAACCACGTTTTTGACGCATGTAGGGTTAAGGCGTTACAAAAGACTGAATTTCAGCATATCTAGTGCTGCTGAGGTTTTCCAAAATGTTATCCACAAACTCCTAGTGGATCTGCCCAGCAGCATAAATGTCAGTGATGACATCCTAATACATGCCAACAACTATCACATAGCACAATGCTGGGCTCAAGAGTGTACTACACCGATTCAGAGAACCCGGCCTAACCCTTCACCACCGCAAGTGTGAGTTTCTCATCAGCCGAATACAGTTTTTTGGGTATGTGTTTTCAGCAGATGGTGTGGCACCTGACCCCAAGAAGGTGCAAGACATTAAGAACGTATCCCACCTACCACGGTGACAGAAATCAGATGTTTTCTGGGAATGGTCAACTACTGTGGCCATTTCATTAAAGACCTCTCTACATTAACTCAGCCACGCCAAAACCTGACTAAATTGTCTAACCTTGGTTATGGGGACCAGATTAACAAACTGCATTTGAAGAGCGAGATCCATGAAGCTCACGAAATAGAGGAGTATGTGAGGTACGTCTCTGACAAGTCCCGGCCTCTACCTGTCTCAACTGAAACCTAGTTCAGGCCACGACACAAGATAACTGCCTTCAGAAGTTTTGAAAGCTATCCGTTCAAACCAGTGGCACACTGTGAAGAAGCAACTATCCTTGCTCACAACTGCCTCCAAGCATGTAATGGAGTGTTTGTATCATGTTCGTGATGAGCTGTCAGTCGATCCTGATGGGTGCCTGCTGAGAGGCTACAGGCTGATCATTCCGTTCTCCCTCACTGACCGTGTAGTGCAGTTGGCCCATAATGGGCACCAAGGTATGGTGAAAACTAAGAGTCGATTACGCACAAAAGTGTGGTTTCCCCTGATGGACGAGAAGGTGGAAAATCTGGTACGTGTGAGTGGTGCCAAGCTTCGGGAGACCCCAGTTGGCCTGACCCTATTTGAAACAGAGCCAGGAACATAACAGCTGTGGGTTTCAGCTGCCTTGATTTTGGGAGTCTCCCTGATGGGCAACACACCATGGTGATGATCGATGATTTTTCAAAGTATCCAGAGGTAGAGATCATCCTTGTTCTCATCGCCAAAGTCGTGATACCCAGAATCGAGAAAATCCTGGACACTCATGGCATTATCTCAGAAATTAAAACAGATAACGGTCCTCCATTTAAGAGCCGAGAGCTTGCCTCTTACTTTAAGGCCACTGGTATCCGGCACAGAAGGATTACACAGAGATGGCCCCAGGCAAATGGGGGAGGTCGAGAGATTCATGCGAACCCTCAACAATGTTGTCCGGATCATTGCAGCAAGTGGACAGTCCAGTGAATATGCTATATATTCCTTCCTATGGAACTATTGACAAACTCCCCATTCCAACACTGACCATGCTCCCGGACATTTCTCCCTGGGGAGAACAGTTGTGAATTCCATCCCGCATCACCGGCAGTGGAAGCCTGGAACCATAAACGACTCCCAAGTCCATCAGAAGCGAGCTAACGTGAATCAAAAAGCCAGCCAACGGCGTCCTGCGAGAGCATCCGACTTGCATGTAGGAGATACAGTACTACTCAGAGGGCTCGCCTCTGTAAGTAAGTTTCACCTGCCATTCAACAGGAACCCTTGGACCATTGTGCGCTGGTGTGGATCCATGGTTGTGGCCCAGAGAGGGTTTTCCACCTTCCCAAGAAACATCTCTATGTTCAAGAAGTTTCATCCTTCACAGCTGCCTAGTGGGGATGAGTCTGACCCGCATGTGTCTGACATTGACCAGCTGTCTATGCCTGACTCAGACGGCTGTATGCCACATTCTCGTACCAGGTATATACTAAAAGGCAATCCTGCCCCATCTCAGCGACTGCAAGACCATCTAGTGCGATCTGATGTCAGACCTAGTTTGTGACTTCACCTCTGTTGTGTTGTTTATTTTTGGAGGAATGTAGTGTCGTGCCAGTGATGTAACTGGTCACTTGGTCCTACCATTTCAGATATAGGCCCTCATTATGACATTGGTGGTAAATCCAATTTATCGCCACGCTGACTGCCGCCAACTTACCGCCGCCGCCGCAGATATCCAGTCACCATATTATGACACACACACACCAATCTGTCACTATTCAGCCACATACACAAAGCCGCCAGCCCAAAGGTCAGTGATAAAGTGGCAGTATCAAAACCCACACCGTTACGCCAACAGAACAACCCTATCACATTATGACCCACTAATTACCACAGCGGAAATTCAACGGCAGTAAACCATTGGCGGTATATACCGTTGCGCTTAAAATGGACACACACAAACAAAACACCACCACATTGGACAATTCAAACAACACACACCTGACACCCATACACATACCACACCACTATAAAACACCCACCCACATTCCCCACAACCCTTTACCATTTCAAACCATTGCCAGCAGAGAGACATCAAGACCACTGACACGACTGGAGCCACACACTATTCACACCTATACACCACTCACGCACCCCACATCACACACCCCAACATATTACCTAACACATCCTCACCAACACACCTCACACAACTCCCATGGAACCACAAAGACACCCCCGTTTCTCAGAGGAGGAGCTAAGGGTCATGGTGGAGGAAATTATCAGGGTAGAGCCACAGTTATTTGGAGTACAGGTGCAGCTGATATCAGTAGCTAGGAAGATGGAGCTATGGCGGAGAATCGTGGACAAGGCCAACGCTGTGGGACAGCACCCAAGAACTAGGAATGACATCAGGAAGAGGTGGAACGACCTTCGGGGGAAGGTACGTTCCATTGCAGCAAGACACCAGCTCGTTGTACAGAGGACTGGCGGTGGACCCTCACCTCCTCCCCCACAACTAACAGCATGGGAGGAGCAAGTCTTGGCAATACTGCAACCTGAGGGCCTGGCCGGAGTCAGAGATGGACTGGACTCTGGTAAGTCAACTCTCCACAACTATCACCCCCCTACCTGCCTGCCAACCCATACCCCCACCCTCACCCTCACTCCCATCACTCCACCACTTCCCACACACCTCACCATCACATCTCACTCATCCCAATGCCAAGCCCTTCATGCTGTACTGATGCATGTAAACCACTCACAGCCCGGCATGGACACTCATCACTAAAGCATGCACACTATAAAGAATTAACTATCCCACCATACACCAACGTACACCAGTGAAAGTTGCCAGGGCAAATACAACCAAAGAGGGCAAGCCACGGATGCACAATATGTCAGACACAGAAACCATAACACGTCATTTACATACCCACAGGTACCCCAGCCAATGTCTGTGGAGAGAAGGTGCCAGCAATATCCAGTCCCCCAACTGAAGAGGCCCACAGTGATGACATCAACTCTGGTCTACAGGATCTGGATGACCTACCTGGCCCATCAGGGACCACTGTACAAAAATCAAAATATCCAGCAGGGATGAGTATATACCAAATATCTAAGCGAAAACTTGAATTTTTCACTGAAACGTAATTTCTTTATTCCAATCAAATCAATTCAATCATAGTGCCAACAGATCACCTAATCACCTAAAAACATTAATACACAAAATCTAATTATATACAAATCTAAAAAAAAACGCAACCAAAAAATTCCCCAAAATTCCCTTGGGGCACCGTGATACATAAAATGTAGGCTGCTTAGCCATCCAGTGGCAAGCAGTCACCAATACAGGTAGTGGCAGTTGTAGAAGGAAAGTATCTAGCAACAGTGAGACAAGTCAATCACTGAAATAAATGTCCAATACAATCCGCAGGTTATTCAAATCCCAATGTTCAGGAATTTCAACAGTCACTCCATGGAAGTTATAGTCGACGTGTTTCGGCCTTATCAAATCAGGCCTCCTCAGGACAGTGGAAACAGTGCCTGATTAAATGTTTTGAAGATGAACTCTTAGGAAATGGCGTCTTTTGAAGTTTCTGCCATCAATCCTGTAGCTTTGAGGTCAGTTAAAGCTTGATTTCTTTCTTCCGTGGTCAGGCTGTTAACCTCCGAGGCCATTGTAGAGGCGCCCCTTGCACAGCTTACAGTCACACCAGCTGTCTGCTCACCAGGGACCACTGGACATCCGGTTACCCAGGCCCAGTCACACGCCACCCCCATCAGGAAACACCACCACAGCACCCACCCAGCGTACCCACACCTCTGTCCCCAGGACACGTCAATCAGCAGTGTGTCCACCTCTACAGGGACCCCAGGCCACACCTCATACCGAAGACAATCAGGGACCTGGGGTCAGTGGCAGTGGGCACACGGTTCAGGGGACAGAGGCACAGGCCAATAGGGAAACTGGGAGGAGTGCTGTGCGCCAGGGGGAGGACAGGCCCAGGGAACCGACTCTCAAGGAGGCACTTGCGGAGATCCTGGGAGCCTACCAACATTCCCAGGTCACGATGGGCCAGATCCTGGACAATGTGCTGGAGAACAGGCGGCTGCAGGAGGGACAGTACCAGGGGATCAGGGAGGACTTGCAGGCCATCAACAACACCCTGATCTCTGTAGCAGGGATGCTGGCAGACATGGCCAATATTATGAGGGAGGCAGTCTCACACCAGTGGGCCCCTGCCACTAGCCAGACATCTGAACAGCCTTCCACTTCCAGTGCTGCTAGTGGCCAGGAGGCCCCACCAAAGGACTCGCAGGCCACCAGCACCCCTCCCCCTACAGAAGGTGAACCACCCCGCAAACGTTCCCTGTGATCCAGATAGAGGCCAGAGACACTTGCCAAGACCCCTGCCAGGACATTAGACTCTCCTGATTGTCACCTTTGTGTCCCACTCTGTCACCCTGTCCACCTTGAACTGCCATTGCTCCCCTTCCTATGACCCCTTGGACAATGCACCTGTGGTACAAACAGACTGGATCAATACCCTGGACTTTCCTCCATCATCACCCCATCCCATTGCACTTGCCCCTCAATAATTTAGCACGTCCATAAACACCCTTGGAAAAAAAAGAAGTTTGGAGTATGTCATGTATACAAACATTGCAAATCAACTGTACGGAAAATGAGCATAGATTAATGACAGGTAGCTGGCTGCAGTGAGCACACCAGGAGAATATGTGAGGTCACCAACATCTGCAAAATGAATTGCCAGAGGAAACAGTAGGTGGGCATAGAAGTGGGAAATATCAGCATGCCATTGCCACACAAATTCAAGAAAATGTCATTGCAATGTGAAGTAACACAGTCCTACTTGTGTGTCATTGGAAGTATTGTTGGATCACAGATTTTCTGTTGTCCTTATCCTCATCCACTGCCTCCTCATCTTCACTGTCCACAGGGTCCACTGCTGGCACACAGGCATCTCCAGCCTCCTCCTCCTGCAGGCATGGGCCATGGCGTCTGAGGGCCTGGTTATGCAACATGCAGCATGCCACAACTATCTGTTAGACCTTCTTTGGTGAGTAGCACAGTGATCCACCTGTTAGATGGAGGCACCGGAACCTGGCCTTCAGGAGGCCATAGGTCCTTTCAATTATCGTTCTGGTTCGCCCATGTGCCTCATTATAACGTTCTTCTGTCCTTGTCCTGGCATTCCTCACAGGGGGCAGCAGCCATGATAGGTTGGGGGTAACCAGAGTCCCCTGCAAACATCGAGGGACGACATTTAGCCACACACTATCCCATATGGCCCACATCATCCCATACACTAACATATACTGGGTGGGAACCAGGGCTCACCTATTGGCCACACCCTGTGCCTCCGTAGTTGGCCCCTCACATTTGGGATGCTGCTATTTCCTCAGGACAAAGGCATCATGCACCGACCCAGGACACTTAGCATTGACGTGGGAGATGTACTGGTCCGCAAGGCACACCATCTGAACATTATATAGACTGGAAACTCTTAAGATTCCTGAACACCTGTTCATTCTGGCGGGGGGGATAAATGCAATATGTGTTCCATCAATCACCCCAATTATGTTGGGGATATGTCTCATTGCATAGAACTCAACCTTCACTGTGGCCAATATATTGAGAACATTGGCTGTGGCATTCCTGCTGCCAAGCCCACTGTCACTTGGAAATAACCAGTTGCCAGGAAATGGAGTACAGATAGCAATTGCACAAGAGGGGGGAGCCCAGTGGGGTGATGGATAGCAGATATCAGGTCAGGCTCCAATTGGGCCCACAGGTCTGTGATTGTGGCCCTGTCCAGTCTATAGGTGAGGATAATGCACCTGTCCTCCATTTTTGCCAAGTCCACCACGGGTCTGAACACAAGGGTATGTCCCCATCTCCTATTCATCCGCAGAAGTAGCAATCTAAGGGACACAAGAGTGAGGATCGGGTCACAAACTGAACAATGGAGCTACAACAGAACTTTGTATCCTGTAAACATGTAATGGGCCATTGCGATTTGTCCAGTATATCCTAATTTCTTGTGTGATTCAGCATTATTCCAGGGCCTGACTCCCCCTGAAATGGCGTCCGCCTGTCCTGTGTGGAGGTACAGGTGGAAGTGAGGTAATTCTGCTGACGTTCTGCGCCGTTGCGGGAGGCGGTCGGGAACCGCCGTGCAACTCCTCATTGGTTATAATTGGCCCCTATGGGGTACAGTGGCCAATGGTGATCTACGCCAGCGGTGACAGTATGCACTGCCGCAGACGTGGCTGCCATTTTCTATCATATTCCTCACTTATTACCTGACCTTCAATAGGAGAGGACCTACACTGCATGGGCTGCTCTGACCTGTGTCTGGAACCTACCATGGCCCGTGTGACCAGGGAAAGGGCCCCAGCCTTCACTTCGGAGGAGACTGCTGTATGGGCCTCCAGACCAACAGGTGAGTACACTGTGAGCACGATGCATGTGGCATGAATGCATGGAGTTGTGTGTGTGAAGGCCTCGTGTAAGGGGGGTGAGTGGATGTCCTCCTGGGCGGCATACAGGTTGCGTGCTGGGCCATGTGTGTGTAAGTGGTGATGGAAATGGATATGGTGGGCCATATGTGTAACAGGCTGGACTGTTTGTCTAAATCTATTTTCCTGTGCGTATTGCCTCTGCAGGTCAGCGCCCATCAAAAGAAGGGTATATGGCGTGCCATCGCCAAGGTGGTGCGGACCCTGGTGGTCTATGGCAGGCGGAGCACCCACTGTCGTAAACGGTGGGAGGACCTGAGACGCTGTGCACGGAAGACGGCGGAAGCCCAGCTGGGGATGGCCTTCCTACGAGGAAGGGATGTCCGTCCAACCCTGACACCCCTGATGGCCCGCATACTGACAGTGGCCTATCCTGAGCTGGATGGGCACTGACTTGAGGGCATCACAGCAGCCACAAGGGTGTGAGTACAGTGCCCATCATTACAACTTATGCATGGTAGGGTGGTATCCGGGTGGAGGATATGTGTCAGTGGGTGCCCCTAGGCCAGGCCTGACATTGCAGCTTAGGTCCCCTGGTGGCTAGGGTGCAGAAGGGCAAATTTAGCTACCTAGTTCGTAGGCATCCATTACTGGTCAGGGCTGTGTGGGTCCCAGGTGTGCTGCAGTTGGCTGTGTGTGCCCCTCTGCATGCCTTGGCCACTAACTATTTCTCTGGTAGTGTAATGCATATTGCGTATTGCTGTTCCCTGTGTGTGAGGGTGCTGTGTACACCAACGGTGGTGTTGGTGCAGCCATTGACCAAGTGTATCCTTTGTCTGTCCCCCCATTTTTGTTTTGTCATCCTGTCCTTGTGTGCATTAGCATCATCTGGCGGAGGAGCAGCAGCACCGGCGACAGAGGGAGCTGCATCTCACAGGACCCAGGAGGCAGAGTCCACCGACCGAGGGCACCAGTGAGATGGAGGATGAGGGGAGCACCACAGCAGAGACTGGAGGGAACAGTTCTGACAAAGATGCCTCCTCCGATGGAAGCTCCCCTGTGGTGGCGGACACTTCTGTGACTACCCCAGCTACAGGTACAGCTGCCACCCCCCGTACCAGCACTGCCCTCCCAGCAGCCCCTCATCGTGTTGACCGTGCCTGCTAACCCAGGAGGGTGGGCATCTCCCTCGCCCCAGGCACCTCAGGCCCTGCCCCAGTGAGCCCTGCTGCCCTGAGTGAGGAGGCTATTGACCTCCTGAGATCCATCTCTATACGGCAGTCAACCATTGTAAATGCCATCCAGGGGCAGGCAACCCAGATGCAACAATCTAATGCATTCCTGGAGTGCATTCACAGTGGATTAGGGGCCCAACAGAGATCGATTGAGGCTCTGGCTTCCTCTCTGATGGCAGCCATTGTCCCTGTTCCTACCGTCCCCCCTCCAATTTCCACTGCCCAGTCCCATTCCCCTTAACCCCAACCTATCCCAAGCACACATACAGAGGAGCATGCAAAAAGGACAACACCCAAGAGTGTCACAGGCAAACAAAAGCACCACACTTCATCTCACATGCCCTCATACAAACACCATCCAATTTCAGACACACCAACACCCACTATTTCCACTTTCTCCCCCTCCTCCTCCTCCTCCAGCTCCCACACAGTTCTGTCCACACTCACATCATCATCCACTACCAGCATCACCACACCAAGCAGAACACACACCTCACTGGCAGATACCTCCACAACAGCCATGCACATGTCCCCTGTGTCCTCTCCCACTGTGTCTGTCCCCCCTCCTAGAATGCATAAACACAAGCACTCAGACACCCAACAGCCATCCATCTCACAACAGCATACAGCCCATGCACCTGCACCCAAAAGCAGCAGACAGACACCTCCAACAACCACTCCCTCATCCTCCACTCTCATTCCTTCTCCCTCTTCCCGCCCCAATGTCCCTAAAAAACTGTCCCTATCCCATATTGACCTCTTCCCTACCCCTACCCCCGTCCTGCTCGTATGGCCAGGGTAGGAAGAACCCAGCCAAGCACCTCAGCCACACAGTCCACGGGCCCAGTCGTCACCGCACCCACTCATGGTGGAAAGAGATCCAGACCACATGTCCTGAAGGAGAAGGAGCCTGCATCAGCCAGCCTCAAGGGGAAGGAGACTGCCCCAGCAGGCAAGAAGGGAAAGGAGCCTGTACCTGCCACCCTGTAGGCCAAGGAGGCTGCACCAGTAAGCAGGAAGACCAAGGAGCCTGTACCAGCAGGCAGGAAGACCAAGGAGCCTGCCCCAGCAGGCAGGAAGAACAAGGGGCCTGCCCTAGCAGGCAGGAAGACCAAGGGGCCTGGACCAGGAACTGTGACGGAGCCCCCACCACCTACCATGGTTGTGCAGCCGTCTGAGGTTGCAGGGGATGGGCAGGAGCCTCCCCCCACCAGCAGCATCACCACTGTGCAGCCTTCCAAGGTTGCAGGGGATGGGCAGGAGCCTCCCTCCACCAGCAGCACCACCACTGTGCAGCCGTCACTGCCGGCGAACGGTATGTAATCGTGCCTCCATAGACTGCTGCGCGGCCTGCCCCCTCCAAAACCAGTGGGTGAGACACCAAGCTGAGAGACTGTGGCCTTGCACTCCCCAGGATCAAGCACAGGGCATGTTGCCCCTTCCAGAACCAGTGAATATGACACCCAACTGAGAGACTGTGGCCCATCACTCCCCAGGATCAAGCAAAGAGCATGTTGCCCCCACCAGAACCAGTGGGCAAGTCACCCACCTGAGAGACTGTGGCCTTGCACTCCCCAGGACCAAGCACAGGGCATGTTGCCCCCTCCAGAACCAGTGGTCTTGTTACATCTTCCGGCTGAGGTGCCCTCTATCCCGCTGAAGTGCCTGCCTATTTACCAACTGAAGCTCCTGCAGTGTTCAATCCGTGTTAGGGCAGGTGACGTGTGGCCTTGGACTCTGGCCTGTGGCCATGTGGTCTATGCAAATTGTGGAATGGGCTGTGTCCCTTTTTCTGTACATATGTATATATCTATTATCTTGCCTAACTTATTTTTCATACTGTGTTGATCTCATTACATTCACTTTTGTCCTTGCATTATGCAGCCGATTTAGGGGGAGTAACTTGCTTTCTTGTGCATCTAGTTGTGTGTATAGGGTGTGTGTGTGGGGTGTGTGTGTGTGGGGTGTGTGTGTGCGTGTGTGTGTTACTGTCGTTTTCCTCCCCCCTCCATTGTGTGCTAGGTGGCTGTACTCACCGTCGTCGTCTTCGCTGCGTTGGTGTTCGTGGTGGAGCAGAACGTAAAAGATCATGGGGAAGACATGCAGTTCAGGTTCCATGGCGACGTGGTTGTTCCCCGTGTCTCCAATGGTGAGTCCTTTCCCTTCTGAGCTTAGTTTCCGACAAGCTTTTGATGTTGTTGGTACCGCCCCAGAAAAGGTGGCGGTTTGCAGGATCATAATATGGTACCAATGTTCTGCCTGGCTGTAGGCGGCTACCGCCATGGTGGCTATTGTTTCCGCCCTGGCGGTTGGTGTGGTACATTGGCTGTCTATCGGAGATCTTTCTGCCGTGGTCATAATTTGGTGGGAGTTACCGCCAGCCTGTTGGCAGTATTACCGCCACTTTATCACCGACTGCCAGGGTCGTAATGAAGGCCATGGTGTAAGTGGGGGGAGCCACCTTGACACTCCTGTGTTAATGTGTTGAGTGATCTTGACCTCTTGGCCACGTGTGCCCAGTTATAAAATACACAGCTGGACAAGACAGAACGGATGGAGCTGTACAGAGCCACTGCTGGCACACCCTAAATTCAAGAAGGTGTCCAAGTCATATTTACATGCGCACGCAGCCATGCGACTGAGTGAAATTCGCCGATGACACTAAAGTAACAGTGGAGAACTTTTGCCTTGGCTTGGTCGCCCTTGGCATGCAGTGGGGAGGGGGCGGATGGAATGTCAAACTAAGCCCTTAAAAATGCAATGCTATAAAACAGTAAATCTGGTACTGAAATCGTTTCATTATGTTTTTCATCACAACATAGTTTTATATTGTGAAGGATGCCTGCTAATTAACATAAACAGAATAATGCAGCATTTAATAAGATTTATTTAGAAGAGTGTTTTAAAAACAAGGTAATGATTCGCCAAATGAAGTGGGAGTCTAATCAATCACACGTTATTAAAGTTTGGCAGAGTGAGAGTGTTTACCATTAATGCAGCGTTAATACTTTCTAATCTAATCTAGCTCAGAAACTCATTGCATTACCAATCCAATTACGTGTAATGGTTGTAGTTACATCAATTACATTGCCATTATTGTTTCAGATATCTCATTTCATGTAGTGCTATCAAAAGAGTAGATATGTAAAAATGTCAATATGTTCTTTCACTTCGGTGCGCTATCGGCCATGTGTGTCGCCACTTGTAAATTCCTACAGATAGGGATGTCGATTTAACCTTTGACGGCAGCTTCAGAGCTTAGGCAATCTATGTTAATGGATTGTAGGCGGCAGAAGGACTGGGCTGGGTGTGTATCCAGCAGAAGAACGGTTTGTGCATAACACAACTGAAAATCCAACGTGTATGAATTACGCAGAAAATATTTTAGGCATAGCAATTTTGAGTGACCTCCTAGGATGCCGCTAACAGGGACTGCCAGACTGCAACAAGCATTGGGGACCCAAACAAATCTGACCTTGGCAAGTGTGCACTTTTTATTTACGTTTTAGAAAAAAAAGGGAAAAAAGCATGCGATTATGTAAAGCAGTTTGTCAAACATTAACAAAATGTGAAAGTAAAACAGTGGCTACGCAGCACAGGCGCAGCAGCTTTGACACTGAGGTGCACTCTTTTTCAGGCAGCGGTGGACATGCAGTTTCCCTGTGCACA
Source organism: Pleurodeles waltl (assembly GCF_031143425.1). Lineage (NCBI taxonomy): Eukaryota > Metazoa > Chordata > Amphibia > Caudata > Salamandridae > Pleurodeles > Pleurodeles waltl. The sequence goes on along the minus strand of NC_090449.1, from coordinate 660,663,194 downwards.
AACTACTTTCACTCCACATCAGCTCATTCGCTGCTGCTAGTGGCCAATGATAGGATTTATTCGGGCTGTGCAATGAAAACTGTTTAGTGCACTCAACTACAGTTTTCCAGGCAACCACCCCTCAAGCCAGGCATCTTGCTAAAATAGTATTGCAGCATACTAGACCTTTGAGGGCATACAGGCGCGTGAGTTTTTTTTCTATAATGTGCTGGCAGCTCTATTTTTGTATGAAGAGTTAGTTGGTGGGAGTTGTCTTTGGTTTATCACACACTCGTGTAAGATATCAAACGTGCACTGTCCTTATACTGCATGGCATACTCCAAGTGCTGGCTTGCTTCTTGGTGGCATCTGTTTCATGAAGGGTGTTTAAGGCAAAGCTTTTTCACAAATTAATCCATGCTTCTGTTAAATTAGGTTCAGGGCCCCAACAATGCAGCCAATAATCTCGCCCAAATAGCCTAAATATTTTGATTGGACTGACTACAGGGTTACCTAAAGTCTGAGTACGAAGGCCTTGATCATTCTGCACAGCCCTGCAATGACGAGATTTGTTTCTCAGCCAGGGTTCGGACTACCTAGCCGGCCACAATGGCATTTTCTCACTAGGCTGCTGGTTAGGCGGCTGGATGGGCTGCCATAACCCGACCATGCCCATGTGGCCCAATTCCAGTTGGTACATATAAATCAAACAAGCAACTCAAATGTCTATGCAAACCTATGAATTTCAAGAACCAACACTCCCAACTCTTCATATGGAACTCATTCCAAAGAACTTTTGAATGAGAGAGCAAAATTACAGTAGTTTGATGAAACTATTCGCAAACAAACCTTTTGATAATTCACAACAGAGTGTGTATAGGCAACAATGTACCTGGTCCAATAAGACTGAAATATATGGTAGTTTGTTTATCAATATTTCTTGGATTTTCACTCATTGTTTCACCTAAATGCTTGATTATGGTTATTATGGTTATTGCTCACATGGGCGTCACTGTGAACTTGTAGTTTTCTAATATTTATTTTAAGATGTGAATTATAAGGTGAGTAAATTCACCTATTTTTACTGGACACCTATGCTTCTAATTCTGTTGGGGCGTCATGCTATGTGGGGCTGCCTTGAAAAAAAATTCTAGGGTTGATTTTGGTTTTCAGTTTGGCCACAGACCAACCACATCCAAACCATTACTGTTCATGACCTGCTTCAATTTAAATTGATCTACTTAAAAGTAAGATTAGTCACCTTAGCCTCAACCTTATCAATGCTAACCTTTACGTTAATAAACAATGATTTAATATCTATGACCTGCGCCATTAGCAGCTGGATCAGGAGAATAATTTACCATGCCTTCTTCTCAGGAGACCCATTACCTTTGGATTTGTGGTTGTCTATATTATATCAGCTGAAACTGCTTCCAGTCCCAGTTTGCTAATGTACTTCTACTTGTACATGTCTTTTCAGGGTGAGAAGCTGCCTGCAAGAGGTATGCAATACCCACAAACTTACACATTTTTGTCTACCACTGCCACACCAAAATCAAGCACTCAGAGCTGAGTGAACACACTGTGAGAGCAATCTCACATGAACATGTACAGTACACATACAGTGGAACTTAAATTTCATCTTTCACTACACCTCTGACACAAGACAAGTCTTAGGGATGGACCATACATAATACCTGAAAAACAAAAGTATCTGACAACCCGGACTCAAGTCTTTGAGGGAATTCTGCATCCCAGTGAAAACACAAATTCCTGGAAGCCTCTAGTATTCGATGATGATGAAGTCTTCGTAGAAGCAGTGTCTTGTGGTCGACAGCATGAAACGCTGCTGGTATATCCAGAAACAGTAGGGTGGCCAGTCTTTTGTTCACTGTGAGCTTTAGGTCATCCAAAATGGATACCAGGGCTGATTCTATGCATATACCGGGTCTGAATCTGGATTGTTGGTTCATTAAAGTCATTTTCCTCTATAAACTTAGAAAGTTGAGTAAAACCTCCACTTTCAAATATGTTACCTAATAACAGGCCATTAATTATTGGTGTGCAGTTTGCTGGGTAGGATAGGTATAGGACGTTTTCAACTTGGTGGAAAAGAACATAATTCCACTGACTTGTTAAATGCGCTTCCAGCTTCCTACCCTGCGCAGGTTGTGCAAAGGATATCTTTCAAGATTTTTGAGGTACTGGATCTAAAGGTGATCCTGAAGATCTGCTTGTGATGATAATATCAGCCATTTTTTCTGAGAGGGTATTGAAAGTATGAAGATTGCTTTTGTTCCTCTTTATTGTGGTTGAGTCGTGTGTCTGGGGAGTGTTAGCTGTGTTCTCCTTAAGGTAATTTTCTACATTTGTGTCTTGGAACATTGCTGGGCACGGGTCAAAGATGAAAGAGAATGACTGGGTGAAGTTTGTCATCAATTTTACAAATTGTTGTTTCCAGGAAACATGGACCATGTCCATGGCTTAAGACAGGCTTGAAGGTTATTATGAGTTTTATAAGCCGGCTGTTAGACAAAAAAGGGGCAGATCGTGCGGGGGTTTGGCAATCTATGTTGCATGCAATTTACACTGTGAGATGGTCCAATGTTCCTTGATAGCAGTGGGTCTTAAACTACTACATGTTAAGTTGCTGAAACCAAACGAGGAAGTTGCCTGCTGGGTTATAGTTAATGAATACATTCTACCAGGTTGTGGGGAGGATGTACATTTGATTTGGTCTAATATGACGATTTATCTAAAGCTATTAAAAAGTCAAAACCTCTTAGATATGGGGAAAGCCAAGGCTGACTGGTGTAAAAACCTCCTTTATCCTGTCCCAATTGAAGCAGCTAATAATAGGAGAATAATATGCTGGAAAAAAAGCTATATTTTTAATGTTTTAGATTAGTTCCATGGAGATATTTCATGTGTGCAGTGTCAGACAAAAAAAGGAATTTATGGACTTCATTTTGAGCATGAATGTTCCGAATACAATACATTAATTTGGAATCTAATTAAAATCTAGTATTAGTAGTGAAGATCCTGTTAGCATAAAAGATTTGAGGTAACGTGTCATATACTGTACCAAGGAGCCAGAGCAATATGTACCATGTATCTATGTATGAGTTGCCAGACAGGCGTAACCTAATAACTATTAATGTCTAAGTTAGTAACCTAAGAAACTAAAGAGTATGTTAATTACACCTATAGGCTAGGATCAAGATCCTGGTTTGCATCAGTGAAATACACTAATGTGTGGGGGCAGAGGGGCACCAAATAGCCAAGCAATCCCAATAACATTCTTCATTCCTGCTGCTGTGGAATGGAGGTCTCTACACAACGTAACCTAAGGCTGCAGGAGCTTACTTGCTCTTCAGAACACTTGGCCTCATGTCCAGGGTGCAGAAGTCACTTTATTGAATTCAAGATCTTCTCAAGAAGTACCATATGGTGGTACTGGATAGACCTGGAGAATCAAGGGCATGAAAAGCACCAGTACCAGTTAAAGTCTTCCTGCTCCTCTCCAACTGACTTCTCAAGCTTTGTAACCTCTCTAAATATTTCACTTCTCTGCTGCTACCAACTAGCCACGTAGATGAGCTCACTTGTCTCTGTCACATAAATGGCAGGTAAACAGAGACATTGTGCATTGATGCATGTAAGACGTTCATACAATAACATAGCATTACATACTCTTCACACCACAGACTTCAAATTGTTCCCCACTGATAATATTCCTTCCCTACAGCTGTTTTCTTTCATGCGTCTTTCCCAGCAGCGCTTTCAGGCCAGGAGTTAGCCAAGACCTTTTGATATTTCTAAAAGCCCTCTTCATCCACTACTCTGCTATTGTGTCATTCATATTTTTCTTTAATTCACTGCAGCAAATAACGTGGGGCATTGAGTCAGCCCACCTCCCCCTTTGGCTAACTTCTCTGTGAGTTACAGCATTCTGCCTTTTCATAAGGAGCTCAGCTACATGCAAAGGGGCAATTTTCCAAAAGCATTTATGATTTCCTGAAGTTGTACTACAGAAGTACTCTTTTAGATATTTTTGTAAATCAGCCCAACAAGTACAACTCCCTATTAGTAAATCCTCCTGCATAGTCCTTTCTATTTGCACTTAATGTATAATAATTCCCTTGATATTCCAACTGTGTTACTATTTTAGATGTATTAGGTCCTCTTCACAAAGGCAGGTAAGAGTTCATAATGGAGTACTAGAGGAGCACTACATTACATATTTCAAAATGCCTTGGTAAATGGGCCCTAAAGTAGTTCCCTTCAGAGTCCTATATAACAGTGTGTGCTTTTTGAGACAATAAAAATTGTTTTGGTTTTAGCCACTGTTGCTTTTTAGGTCTCGCCTGCCAAACAGCATGAGCTGTCTGGTTGCAAAAAGACCAATTATCAGCATACAGTGGGTTTTGAGCCCGCCAATTGCTTACTCTTAGTTGGTTTTAATGTCAATCTCATTTGCTTACTTTGTATTAGCTACCTTTTTTGGGCTCTTTTTCCTCTTCTTGGGCCAGATGTACTAAAGGGTTTACCCATTCTGTGTCTATGGGAAAATGTGTTTGTACATATGGCCCCTTGTGTTTGTCCCTCATCTGGAGTAAGACTCATTACTTTCTTCCGCTGCTCACATTTCAAGCACTACTTTTTTTCTTTGTGGTTAGGCACTCCATGAGAGTGCGTGCTCTTTCCAGCTGTTTTCCTTGTGTACTTGTCTTCCCTCTCCATCTCACTCCCTGTAGTTGTCTCTTTCCATGTATTTCTCCGCGTCACCTCCTTGTTACACTCATTGACTTCTCTCCATGTTGCTTTCTCACTCATGTGCTTATCCCTCGAGTGTTGCTTCCCACTCCCATCAGCCCACTCCCTTTTGCTTCCCTCTGCTCCCTGTAGCAGCCCATCCCCCTCCTGCTCCCTGCTGCTACCCCTTAAGACCGTTCCATTCCACTCCCAGTTGCTTCCCCTTTTACTCTGTAGCTCCCCTTTGCTACCCACCTCCCTCACCAGCATTCTTTTAAAATGTATTTATTTATTTACCAGTGTACCAGGCGGCATCTTGCTGCCTATCTGCTCAAAAGCGCTTTTGCACCATTTCTATTTATTTTTTTATTTATTTGCTCCATCTTGGATTAATAAATAAAAAAATGCTGTCCACCTCATTTTGTAAATGTGCATGCACCTCTACATCTAATGAGTCACTGTACCTTTTTTTTTTTTTCCACTATGCTGCTCAGAATCTTGCTGATGATGAATAAAACAGCTAAAAGGCACTGGCAAAGCCAACTGGGCCCAGCAACGTTTCCAACAATAAAGTTTTCCACAAACCATGAGAAAAACTAACTAAGCATTGACAAAGGCAGAAGGCTGGCAGTCAACTCTAGACATAGTGACTTTTCCAATGTTTGTTAATTTTTGTTTTCGTGTACGTCATTGTCACAGTTGGTGGATCTCAGTTTAATCCATATGATACGGTTTGGCAAGAAAACTTGGACGAATGTTAAGTAATGAGGTTCCCTATCGCCCTTCTCCTGTACTGTATCCCCAATTCAATGAGTACATTTCACCCAGTGTTTTATGTGGAGGAACAAACATGTTTGTATCATAGCTCATGCCCCTCTCTTTTTAAAACATTGTATACTCAGTGGTCATGCTCTTTCCCAGCAAAAATTGTAGTTTAAAGAAACCACCATTCTCAGTGCTTTTCTATGGGTTGCATGTGATCCATCTTGTCCTTGATGTAATGAGGCTTCCAGCAAGAAGCAATTGTCCGGATGACAATTCACCACTGATATCTGTATATCATTGCTAGGTTACACAGTAATGGTTTTGCATATACTAATCATTTTCTAGTGACTTAACCAAATTAGTTGAATTCCCTAAAATTCACAATACATTTTATTGTCAAATTAAAGCCCTTTAAGAATAGTGTTTTCCAAGATAGGCCAAATTACATAGTTTTCACCCGTGTTGGCAAAATTTTTCACCAGCATTTCTGAATTTCATACATAGCCCCTTACTCCACACACTAAACAACTCTCAGGTGGTCATTCTGACTTTGGCTGTCTTAGACAGCCGAACCCGTGGGCGCCAGAAGACCACCAGTGCTGGCTGTCTTCTGACTGCCATCTTACGAGTACTGAAGCATTACCGTCACAATTTGGGCGGAAATCTTCCAGTAGTCATGCTGGTAGTCGGAGGCACAGAGGCGGTTCCACCGCCGGCCCTCCCCACCAAAAGGAGTAGTAATACGGCCTGGTAGGGTCCTGATGGCGGGGCGCTGCCGGGGGTGGGAGTGCCAGTTCCCGTCCCCACAGGGAGGAGCACCTCATCGGATGAGGTAAGTGTCCTCTGCAAGGGGAGGGAGGGTGGGGTGTGTGAATGGATGTGTGTGAGTGTGTGTATGCGTGTCATGAATGGGGGGAATTGGAGAGGAGTGTTTGTGCATGCATGCGTATGTGTCTGTGTGTAAATGTGGTGATTGTGATGCCTGTGTGGGTGAATGTGAATGCTGGGCGCATGTGTGCATGCATGTAGACAGGGGTGGGAGTTGTGTGTATGTATTTTGTGAAAAGGAGTGGGTGGGGGATGGAGTGTGTATGCGTGTCAATGGGGGTGAATATGGTTAGTGCGTGTGTGAGTGGGGGTGTTGTGCGTGTATGTGTCTGTGGATTTGTGGGGTGTTGCATGTGTGTGTGTGCGCGTGAGTGTAAGGGTGTTTGGAGTGCAAGTGAGTGAGTGTCAGGTGTGCATGTCTGTGGGTGAATGTGTTTATGAGGGGGTGGGGGTAAGTACAGGGGTTTGGGGGGTTCACTATTGGGAGCGGGGGGACACTACGGGGGCAGGAGGGTGGGGGGTTTCTAGGGGGTTCGGAGAGGAGGGTGGGAGGCTCTTGGGTAGATGGGGGGTGGGGGAGTCATCTACCAGTGACAGGAATGCAAATTCCTGTCGCCGATAGACTTTCCACCAGGGATTTCGTGGCAGTTGTACCGCCACAAAATGCCTGGCAGAAATCGGACTTGTGAAACCTCTGGCAGTATTGGGTGGACCGCCAGGTTGGATTTGCTCATCTCCGGCCCAGTGGGTCCAACCCCCCTGACGATAGGAACGGGTAAGTGGCAGTTTGGCACAGGCCAAATCGAAGACCGCGAGGGCCGGAATGACCACCTCAGTGTCTTTTGTGGGACAACTGGGTTTCAATACAAATGTGCGTGCATATGTGTGTATGTATGTGTGTGTGTGTGTGTGTGTGTGTATGTGCAAATATTTAAACACCCTCACTCCTTACCCCTAACCTTTCCCAACATATCATGGGGCCAAGAGTCTCATGATATGTCTAAACACAATAATAAAGACTCTCGCACAGTAGGCTGTGTTCCACTCTTTCAACTTTAGTAAATTTAACTTCTGAAATAAAGGGGCCCACAATGGCAAATTGTCAAATCAACATGTTTTCACTTTCAAGCCATCTGGTTTTCCAGATAGGGAATACTCACTCTGTGTTCAGTCTATCCCTAATGGCCATATTACTAGCCCTAGGAAAAAAAGGTAAATTATGCTGTGTAATATGTGTAATTTTGCAAATTTGCATTATGTTTGTTATGCTAGATTCCGAATTACACCATGTTGTGCAAGGCTGTTAAGAGGATCCAGGCACAAGCTTGCGTTTAATGCACCTTGTGCCATAGCAAGAATTACAACCATGTATTATTCCTGGCCACCCCCCCTCCTTACTAAAGTTCCAGTCCTTACGTTTCCCATTTGACTAAATTATTTTGTGCAAAAGGCCGCCTAAGAATGGCCAAATGCAGTTGGGCACCTGTGGACAGGTTTTAGGTCAGAAAACTTTCCAGATTATTCTAGAAAACAAAGAGATTTCAGCCAAAACATGTGACTGCAGTGGCGTAACATTAGCCCATGCAGCCCCTGCAGTGCGTTGGGACCCTTGAGCTCCAGGGGCCCCATCAGCACAGTACACTGTGCTCGGGTGGGGGGCCCCAGGCCTGCGAGCACCAGACTGTGTCAGGGCGGGAGGCCTACACAGACTTTGTAGGGGGGCCCTCCTCAAGTTTTGTTACACCACTGTGTGACTGCGGCCGTCTTGGTTCAGCTGATGGTGTAAATACTGTACTCTGAACCATGAGGCCTTGTTTGGCTTTATTCTCAGTGGAGTGTTGTTGCTATTGTGCTTTGTTCCCTCGCCAGCCTCTCCATGAATCCCAGCAGCCCTGGAAGAACTCACCTGTTTTCCTGCTGAATTCGGCTTTCATCTTAGACTTCATCTTACCCTGAAGTAAAGAGGAACAGCTGGTATTTAGCCATCAAAGTGGAATGCCTCAACATGTAAGCAAAAGAAAGGAAAGTCCTATCTTTTTATGTGTGGAGACTCCACAGATGTAAAAACACTACTAGTAAAAGACCTTTGTGAATAGCAAATAATAGTAAACTTACACAAAAGTGACAGTTTACCTTTGTGAATCAGGCCTTCAGTGAACCTGACCAAAGGTTTGGTGGTAGTGTAGAACTTTTACTTGGTGTTCAATCTAAAGTGCTAATGATAAACACAAAGCAGTGTTAACCTATTTGGATTTTGGTGCTCCTCACTTGGTCTAGTCATTCACAACAGTACAATATCAAACAACATTCCATAATTTAATGTAAAGCACATTAGGATTCACAATAAAAGAGACAGGTATTAAAATCAAAACCATGTAGATTTATTAAAGGCTTAAATCATTACAGAAGGCGAAAATCCACTGTTACAATCACACAGTGAGTCATTTAATTCAATAAAATATAATAACCTTCAGAATAGATGCAGAAATAAGAAGAAACAGAATCCAGCATATTTCAGTTCTAACTAAATGAATCAGAGTTACATGTCAGAGATCAGACTGACAGAATGTCGCCTTCTAAAGATCAGGGTAGAGTGAGCCCAATACCCTTGGGACAAGGCTCGTTACTAGATGAAATACAATAAGGGTCATACATGTGATGTGAATGTGCAAAGGTCTGGAAATCCCATTGGATCATGTTAAAGAAGGAACAATACTGTTTAAAATCACATTTGTCAGCGCTAACCCACAGATTCATATGATAATGTTCCCATCCCTGGTGCTCCTGAAACACCTCATGTTTAGTACACATTTTGCTATGAATCATGGTTAAGTTCTCATGAGAATAACATTGTGGTCCAAATAGGTGAGACCTGGAGAAAACATTCACTATGTTAACACAGCATGAAACCGAAGCTTGAGAATGAAGTATTATGTTGTACATGAGAGTAAGACATCACTACAAAACATTGTTTACAAAATATCTATCATACGCTGAATTCACAATGTTAAAAGGACAGAAAGATGACTGCTTGCAAATAAAGGTAGCTGAAGACAATAGCAACCATTTTGAAATTGAGCCCTATGTTATCCAATGTTAAACTAAATACAGCTTCTTAGCAGAATATCTCAAATTCATTTTGTTAAACCCATGGGTGCGAGCTTCGGCCACTGTCTGATGCCTGCGCAACCTCCCTGGTGCGGGTTACAACCAGCGGCCGACACCAGGGTGGGGTTTGAAAAAATCTCCGGTGCGTCTCACTGGAGGATTCGTTTTTATTTAACCCCCCCATTGGGAGACACAGAAGAGCTTCTGTGTCTCCCCCACCCCCTTGTGAAGTGAGCGCGCAGCGAGAACTGCTGATGTCACACTTGTTCTCCCCACCAGAGCAGGAAGCAGCAGGTAAGGCCACTTCCTACTCCGGTGGGAAACATGGGCCCAAACGGGCCTCCCCACTGTTCGGGACGGCCTCGTTTGAAAAGGGGGGATTTTCCCCTTTCAAATGAGGCCTTTCTGAAACGGTTTCCTGGCCAAGGATCGCAGCCGCGCTGCGATTCAGGGGCAGGAAACCCCACTAGACACCTGGGATTTTACTTGGGGGGGGGGTCGGCCCCCTCTGAAAACGGGCTGCCCCTCCCCCCCTGGGGGCATATTTTTAAAAAATAATTGCCAGTGTCCCTCAGTGGTTAAAAAACTAGGGCCCCCAGGGAAACCGTACAGCTATTAAAATATATATATATATATATAAATATATCCAGATTTATATATGTACCTATATACATATGTATAGATCTATATATATATATATATCACACACACATCCACCAGCAATTTTGTGACTGTCTATGTAGACTAGTGTTTTAGAGCGAGAGTTTTTGCCAGTAGCAGAGATGGCATCTCGTTGGATAACTGATGCTCAAGCCCTAACTCGGGTTATAGAGGACAGTTCTGACATAGGATCAGAGACTGAGACAGAAGATACTGAGACAGTATCTGAGGGATAGAACAATGGCGCAGACTCTGGGAGTGATTTTTCCGACAACTCCTCTTCCAGTGATTCTGAGGGAGGTGATGAGGACAGTCCTGCTGTCCTTTTGCATGCACAGTCTGTGCAGCAGGACAATAGCGGGTTAGACCAACCCAGACAGCAGGTGCATGTGGCGGCAAGCACAGAGAGAGTGCTCTCTTGAGAACTCCCCAATTTAGTTCAGCCCCAAATTCCACCACCCAAATCGTATTGTGGAAACATCAAAATGATCTATCACAAAACAACCTGCGTTTTTGGTCCCGGGCTCGGCAGCCATATAAGGAAACCTACCAAACCCAGACATTTCTGGAAACTAGACACCCGTGGGAGTCCACAGAGGTGTGGCTTGTGTGGATTCCCCAAAGTTTTCTTACCCAGAATACCCTGCAAAGGTGAAATGTTGAATAAAAACGTTTTTCTTGCATTTCTGTCACACAAACTACAGGAATATGCTAGGATTCACAAACTTCCTACCACCCAGTGTTTCCTCACCTGTCTTGATAAAACGCTCCCCCATTTGAGTGCCTGTACCTAGTACCTGCATCTGGAATGGATCCCCCCAGGGTCAACAGTTGCCCTCATGTAAGGACTAACATTGACCGTTGTGTAATCCATTCCTGACACGGGCACTAGGCCTACCCACACAAGTGAGGTACCATTTATATCGGAGACTTAGGGGAATGCTGGATGGAAGGAAATGTGTGGCTCCTCTCAGATTTCAGAACTTTCTATCACCGAAATGTGAGGAAAAAGTGTTTTTTTGGCCAAATGTAGAGGTTTGCAAAGGATTCTGGGTAACAGAACCTGGTGAGAGTACCACAAGTTACCTCATCCTGGGTTCCCCTAGGTGTCTAGTTTAAAAAAATGCACAGGTTTGGTAAGTTTTCATAGGTACCAGCTGAGCTAGAGACCAAAATCCACAGCTAGGCACTTTGCAAAAAACAGGCCAGTTTTCAAAGTAAAAATTTGATGTGTCCATGTTGCATTTTGGGGTGTTTCCTGTCGCGGGCACTAGGCCTACCTACAGAAGTGAGGTACCATTTTTATTGGGAGTCTTGGGGGGAATGCTGGGTGGAAGGAAGTTTGTGGCTCCTCTCAGATTCTAGAACTTTCTACCACTTACATCTGAGGGAAAAGTGCTTTTTTGCCAAATCTTTAGGTTTGCAAAGGATTCTTGGTAACAGAATCTGAGGAGAGCCCCAAACGTCACCCCATCCTGGATTCCCCTAGGTGTCTAGTTTTCAGAAAGGCACAGGTTTGTTAGGTTTACCTAGGTGCTTGCTGAGCTAGAGGCCAAAATTCACAATTAGGCACTTTGCAAAAAACAGGTCAGTTTTCTTTGGGAAAATGTGATGTGTCCATATTGTGTTTTGGGGCATTTCCTGTTGCGGGCACTTGGCCTACCCACAGAAGTGAGGTACCATTTTTATTGAGAGACTTGGGGGAATGCTGGGTGGAAGAAGTTTGTGGCTCCTCTCAGATTCTAGAACTTTCTATCACCTAAATCTGAGGGAAAAGTGTTTTTTTGCCAAATCTTTAGGTTTGCAAAGGATTCTGGGTAACAGAATCTGGTGAGAGCCCCACAAGTCACCCAATCCTGGATTTCTCTAGGTGTCTAGTTTTTAAAAATACATAGGTTTGGTAGGTTTGCCTAAGTGCTGGCTGAGCTAGAGAACAAAATCTACAGCTAGGCACTTTGCAAAAAACACGTCAGATTTCAATGTAAAAATGTGATGTGTCCATATTGCGTTTCTTGCCGCAGGCACTAGGCCTACCCACACAAGTGAGGTACCATTTTTATCTGGAGGCTTTGGTGAACATAGAATAGAAGACCAAGTGTTATTGCCCCTTGTCTTTCTCTACATTTTTTCCTTCCAAATGTAAGACAGTGTGTAAAAAAGAAGTCTATTTGAGAAATGCCCTGAAATTCACATGCTAGTATGGGGACCCCGGAATTCAGAGATGTGCAAATAACCACTGCTTCTCAACACCTTATCTTGTGCCCATTTTGGAAATACAAAGGTTTCCTTGATACCTATTTTTCACTCTTTATATTTCACCAAATGAATTGCTGGATACTCGGTATACAATGAAAACCCATTGCAAGGTGCAGCTTATTTATTGACTCTGGGGACCCAGGGTTCTTGATGAACCTTCAAGCCCTATATATCCTCACAACCAGAAGAGTCCAGAAGTCGTAACAGTCTATTGCTTTAAAAATCTGCCATAGCTGGAAAAAGTTATAGAAGAAAACGTGGCCGGAAATGGCTCTTTTTTCACCTCAATTTCAATATATTTTTATTTTAGCTGTTACTTTCTGTAGGAAAACCTTGAAGGATCTACACAAATGACCCCTTGCTGAATTCAGAATTTTGTCTACTTTTCAGAAATGTTTAGCTGTCCAGGGTCCAGCATTGGTTTCACACCCATTTCTGTCACTAACTGGAAGGAGGCTGAAAACACAAAAGAATAGTAAAAATGGGGTATGTCCCAAAAAAATGCCAAACTTTTGTTGAAAAATATGGTTTTCTCATTCAAGTCTGCCTGTTCCTGAAAGCTGGGAATATGGTGATTTTAGCACCGCAAACCCTTTGTTGATGCCATTTTTAGGTGGGAAAAAACACATGCTTTTTTCTCCAGACATTTTTTCCCATTTTTCTGAAACAAACTAAATTTTAGCTGTATTTTGGCTAATTTCTTGGTCTCCTCCAGGGGAACCCACAAACTCTGGGTACCTTTAGAATCCCTAAGACGTTGGAATAAAGGACGCAAATTTGGCGTGAATAGCTTATGTGGACAAAAAGTTATGAAGGCCTAAGCGCGAACTACCCAAAATAGCCAAAAAAGGGCTCATCACTGGGGTGGGGTGGATAGGGGGGAAGACCCAGCAGCTAAGGGGTTAATCACGCCTTATTAATGCAGTGATATGTTTTCATTGAAACCGCTGTACCAGTAGTTTCAGAAGATCCCGTTTTAGGGGATCCATACTCATTCCAGCTAGTTACCGGTACCAAGGTGACCGCCAGAGCCACAGAATGCCAGCCCAGGTTAACCTATCCTCATTCACATGGATTGGTGGCCCTGCAGTAGTGTACCGCTGTGCATCGCCCACGGACCTGGAGCTTAAAGACTCTGCATTTCTTCAGCTCTATGCCATCCCCATTTTAGGCTCGCTAGTTATTGATAACAAGAAGGTAGTAGGGAGCCTGTTCACCAATGGCTCAAGTCAGTATTTGCTGGCCTGTCAAGCCCTTGGATTTACATTGGTCTTTTCTCTGCCCCAAGAATTCCATTTCTATTTGTCAGGAACATACATTGCCATTCCGTCAATACACACGAAATGTTGTTGCGTTAAAACTGCACCAGAGTAAGCTATGTAATTTGGAAACAATGGTGTAAAACCCGACAACAGTGGCAAAAGTGCTTAACCACTGTTGAAATCTGTGTTAACGCGCCTCTAAAGTGATCTGGCAATCCTTCGTGTAATGTGCATGATCCTGAAAGATCTAGAACAAAAGGTGATTAAAAACTGGAAAGATATTTCATCTCTCGAAAACCTGAATATATTTTGTGCGTGGCTTATGGTTCCCAAGCACAGACCACAAAAATGTCAAGTTAACCTTTACAATGAATGAAAATGGTAGCCATTTTGTTTTAGTCTCTCAGCAAAACCAGTATATAACTTTGATTAAAGAACAGGGGCTGTAAACACTACTAAATTATTGTATTTCCTTTACAGGCACAGATTGGAAAGCCAGACATAGAACTTAGAAGTGATCTGAGAATCACGAGTGTGCTTTGCTCTAATCCAGGCAACAGACATTCTTCTCATTGGTAGTCATTTATGCTGCAGTTGGCTTTACCTCATCAGACAAGGGGGAGGCACCACTGCCAGTAACTCAAAGCAGATGTGCAGAGCAATTACAGATATGTGAAAGCTTTTGTTTGCTCCCATTCATGGCCTATCTGAGACAGTTAACCCTAAGACCCGGATCTCCCGCCTTCTGATGAATGCTGCACGTTAATGTCGGTCTCTGCTGCCCTTGTGTTCGCCACAGCTTCTGTTAAATGTTTTAATTGCAATGATTGTTTTACCCATCTTTAAGACAGAAATGGCATAGCAGTATTACATAATGTTTTATCTAATGCTCAATCATGGAAGTCACAAAGCAGAAACAAAGCAAGTTTGTGTGGCGTGCAGCTGCTATTGGTGATGTGCTACATGGGAGAACATCATGTGCATCTTAATTTTACACCTATCTTGTATCAAGGGTAAGCGTAACGTTGCACCATCGCGTATTATAAGGACATTGCAAGTCACTAAGGCGTTCATCTGCAATATCCTTTTTTACACACGGTGGGAAGTATTTATTCCTTTTATGATAAATGGGCGAACCACCAACCTCGTCCTAGAGCCTCATAAATCATCGGCCTCTTTCTTCTTTTAATTAAAGAGATCTTTTGGCTGCAGATGACAGATATTAAATTTAGAATCTGCGCAGTGAAAATAAACATACCAATAACCACAACATAATTTGTTGCAACCACATATTTTAAGCAGTTTATTGAATATCAGTATAACGCTAGTTTTGAGCTTTAGCATATGTGGGCAGCATACAAATAGATTCCTTCTACCCTGTATTAAGTCTCTTTAGCGCAATAAAGAAACATGATACCACAAACTGCTAACTAATGTGAATTTTCGGGAGAGTACATTTAGAAGGAAGGGATCCTTGAAGCCAATTTTCCCTTTAAATCTATAATCGTACCAGCTAAACGTTGTGTATAAGTAACAATGTATGCAGCCTCTGGTTAGACTGTGCAATATCACAAATGACTTGTTAAAACGTATTACAATAAGTAACTATCTCATTTTCTTAGTACATATGAGTACTAAAGTCACAACTGAAATGTAATAAAACTAGAGCCACATTCCTACAGGGATTGTAGGCGTCCACAAATATATATTATATTGCTATCAGAAGTAATGTAGACACATCTACACAATGTGCAACCCTGTCATCTACAATCTCAATGCGTTCAATTGGTTGCCACCAGCATTTAGCTTGTTGCCATTCTTGATGACATTACCATGAGTTTCAATTCCTTTTCAGGGCTCAGAACCATGATCATTTTCTGCTTGTGCATTTCAATAAACAAAAATTACAATATCTGAGAGGTATTACTTCAAATATGTGAATGCAGAGGTAAGGCATGCTAAGTTATTTACCTCACCATTGTCTCAGCGTGTCCAGTCAGTGGTACTCGTACTGTTGACCACAGAAGGAAGAAGAGATTAACTGCTGTACCTATGTAGTAGACCCATATCTCCAGGGTACAAGTCAGGGGTGGACATCGGTGGTCAGAATCCCCCTTCTAATGTCAGAGAGGGGACGCTGTCCCTCTCAGCCGGTGGCCAAGGAAGGCTCAGAAGTGTTTCCTTTATTCTGAGACTACAAACTGCACACTGGCAGCTCCTGAAAGCACATTGTGTTACCTTCATGTACGTACATTCATGATATTGTGATAGTCAATATTTTGGTCACAATATTTTGGAGGAACAATATTTTTCTCCTCTTTATTCCGACATAAAACCCATTTTTGACATTATAGAGTATAGCCAATCATGTGTAAATGATTCTCAACTTCTACCTTTTAGGTCTCATCATTAAAGGCACAAACAAAATAAACAATGGGCTCTTTATATTCATTATGTTGTGTAGCAAAGACTACTTTTCTCCACGTGACGCCTGTAATTGGACCCGTGACTTAATGATCACCATTGAAAGATACTAATCAACGGCTGTTATTCACAGTGCTTAGAAAAGGCAGAAGTAAGGTATAAAGGATTTATATCTCAAAAGGTACTTGCTGAAATATGTTTTTTCAATATTTTTATTTACAGAAGAAATGGCAAAACAATCAGCCACTCCTCACAGTAGCTAAAGATGAAGGATTTCCCCAAACTAGTAAAACAGAAAATAAAAATGTAAGCCCATGCTTAAAACAGGAACAATATTGATTCAGTAACACAGTTTGGCAATACAAGTTCAACCTCTGGTCCTGCTCATTGTAGTTATTGTATTTCTTCAACATTTTGCTTTGGATCGCTCCTGCAGATTGGCTACTGCTGAACCTTTATGAGGATAAAGCATTAAAAGTTGACTAGGCATGTGGATACAAAGTGCAAACAGGGTGCCCACAACTCAGTAAATTATAAATCAAAAACCTGACTTCATGTGAGTCTATAAGCACCTAATTTTATACTTCTGATTCTAGGGCATTACAGACACTAAGTGCAACACTACAGAGATCTGGCTTCCCATGTTTAGAAGGTGACTCCTCAGGATCAAATCTTCAACTAGTCATGATGGTCTCAAGGTAAACGTCCCATCTATTTGTGAAGTAAGTTGGTGGTGCAAGTTTTCAGGAAACAGACTGTGCAATGTATTATTGGAGCCATCATGACTTTCTCCACTTGGATTGCAGTAATAGTTCTTTAAATGTATTCATTACCATTTTAGAAATTGCAGACTTACTGAGGTAGGTTGCCAACAGATACCTACTTGGATAAGTCTGCAATTTCTAAAATGGTGATCAATACATTTGTGAGTGCATCTTTCCTTATTTGGTCTTTTCTAGTTTAATTTATAAGGGGACGCGTTAGAGGTTAGACTGACCTTTTGACTACGCTTAGAGTGATTCAACCATAAGTCATAAATTCATTAAAATACAACACTTTAATCAATAGACATCATCAAATACTTTGGAATCAATATTCTTTACACACCATGACCCATGTGGCCCTGAGTAACAACACCTTTTGTAGCGTTTAAAAAGTTTATTTCCCTAGATTAACAATGCTAATATCATGTAGATTAGTCTCTAAACCAAATGATAAATATACATGAATAACCCCGGCTGACGGAATCTTCTAAAGAATCTCATTTTAACTAAAGCATTTGTAACTAAGTATTCAAGAGTTACACCACAAATTATTATAAAAAATAACCGCACAATAGAAATGACATACATCTAGATTCAACAGGTGGACAATATCAACTCTTTGTTAATTGCAATTAGTTAACATTTCCATGGCTCCTTAACTAACTTTCATGCAAATTGGGCGGACCACCGGGTCGGAGTTGCTCATCTCCGGCCTGGCAGGTCCAACCACCCTGGCGGTAGGAATGGGTAAGTGGCGGTTTGGCACAGGCCAAACCGTCACACTCGGAATCCGGCGGTCTTCACCGCCAGCCCGTTGGCGGTGAAGACCACCTCGACTGCCAGGGTTGGAATGGCCACCAAAGTCATGATTTGAATAAAAATTCTGAATGTATTCTTGGTTATAGAATCTTGTTAGTAAAAGACTACAAATTATTCCATAAGTAAGAGGCAAACTATGATAAGTAATTCCTTCTTCACTGATGAAGGGATCTGTGTGCACACATAACATTCCCTCGCATTCATCGTTTCAACATACTCAATAGGCGATAGAAAACATTAGAAGAAAGATCTCCTCGGATGCTGTCTACGTGCAAGTATTTCTCATCTATCCTAAATGTATCTAATTCTGTGAGAGTAGTAGTTGTCTCTAAAGATGAGGTAAGGCTGGCTACAATATCTTCAAGAAAACTCATACTTACAATCAGTACCAAACACGCTATCATACACTCAATCGCCAAACCAATACCTATGTATTTACAGCACCTATAGTTCCTAACTTGCTGGTTGTTATTATTCATGATCTGTAAAGAATCAGAAAGTAGAAGAGAAAATATTTTATCTATGCAGCAAAAAGCAAAACAAATTCTCAGTCTTCTTTAGCAGTTATTTACAGCTTTAAGTCTCTTTTACAGGACTTTGTCAAAAATAGGTAGCTTGTCAAAATCAACGATTGGTCAAAATTGGTTTGGCATTTTGTCAAATCGGGCTATTTTAAAAGTCTCTTCCGGTTACTTTTAATTGTCTCTTTTTCTCTTTTCTTAGTTTCACTACTTTACAAAGTTCAGTTCATTGATCTTCTTCACGTTCTTCTTCCCACTCTCAGGTTGTGGCTTTGATCTTGAGACAGTTGCAGTGTGGTTGCTTCCACCTGACAAGAGAGAGAGCGAACCATATCAGCCAGACCCTTGCAGTAATCCAACACAATATCATCTGTTATGTTCACAAGAACATTAGCAGGAACTGCTGGTAATCTCATTGCTCTGACCATGAAAATGTAATGCGACGACAGTCCAGTTTTTCTGTCGGTGTGTTTTTCATACTCATCAGAACTAACAGTAGTGCATCTGGCCATTTCAGATTGTGGACGCACACATTTTCGCAATTCTTGACTTCAAGGTACCATTCATTGGCTCAACAAGTCCTCAGGCTTCAGGGCGGTAGCTAAAATGCAACTTCTGCTCAATGTTTAAGCTGAACATAGCAATTTAGGGCCTCATTATGATCCTGGCGGGCGGCGGAGGCCGCCCGCCAGGATGCCGCCGTCCAAAATACCGCGCCGCGGTCAAAAGACCGCGGCGGGTATTACAAGTTTTCCCCTGGGCTGGCGGGCGGTTGCTGAAAAACCACCCGCCAGCCCAGGGGAAAACGACCTTCCCACGAGGATGCCGGCTCGTAATCGAGCCGGCGGAGTGGGAAGGTGCGACGGGTGCAGTGGCACCCGTCGCGTATTTCAGTGTCTGCAAGGCAGACACTGAAATACTTTGCGGGGCCCTCTTACGGGGGCCCCTGCCGTGCCCATGCCATTGGCATGGGCACGGCAGGGGCCCCCAGGGGCCCCGCGACCCCCCCTACCGCCATCCTGTTCATGGCGGCTTTCCCGCCATGAACAGGATGGCGGTAGGGGGGGTCAGAATCCTCATGGCTGCGGAGCGCGCTCCGCAGCCATGGAGGATTCAAACGAGCAGCGGAAAGTCAGCGGGAGACCGCTGACTTTCCGCTTCTGACCGCGGCTGAACCGCCGCGGTCAGAATGCTCGTT
This sequence comes from Pleurodeles waltl, assembly GCF_031143425.1. Taxonomy (NCBI): domain Eukaryota; kingdom Metazoa; phylum Chordata; class Amphibia; order Caudata; family Salamandridae; genus Pleurodeles; species Pleurodeles waltl. The sequence goes on along the minus strand of NC_090449.1, from coordinate 660,643,855 downwards.
GGAGCACCGCCAGCCTGTTGGCGGTGCTCCCGTGGTCGGTGGCCCTGGCGGCCACCGGCCGCCAGGGTCAGAATGAGGCCCTTAATTACTTCATTGTTGAAGTGACTTTCCCTATCTGATTCTAAAGAGACCAGGAAACCAAAACGAGGTATCAGTTCTCTTAGCAATAACTTTGCTACTGTTAGGCTGTCATTTCTTCGTGTAGGATGAGCTTCGATCCAATGACTAAAAATACAAACAATCACCAGCACATATCTCAATCCTCCACACACAGGCATCTCAATAAAATCTATCTGCATTCTGCTAAATGGACCTCCCACTCTTCCAATATGGCTCATATTGACCATGGTCCCTTTACCCACGTTCATCTGTTGGCAGGGCAAATTGCATCAGCAACCTGCCTAAATTTTGGATTGAACCAAAACTGTTTAAATGTATGAATCATGGCATCTCTTCCAACATGTGCTTGACCATGATAATATCTAGCCATTTGACTTAACAAATTATTTGGTAAAACCATTTGTCCCTCTCCCGACACCCAAACATCGTCTTCTCGCTGTACACATTTCAACTTTAGCCAAGTGTTCTTCTCCTCCCTGTCAACATTATCCTGAAGCGCTTTCAATTCTTCCCAAGTGTCAATCACATTCAGTGCATAACTGGTACAATTTTCTTCCTCAGGTAACAATTCCCATTTGTCTTTGAACGATATACAGTTCAATGCGCAAAACCTTGTGACTTGATCCACATATCCATTTCCCATCGACACTAAGGGCCTGATTACAACTTTGGAGGAGGGTGTTAATCCGTCCCAAATGTGACGGATATCCTGCCCACCGTATTACGAGTTCCATAGGATATAATGGACTTGTAATATGGCGGGTGGTATATCCGTCACATTTGGGACGGATTAACACCCTCCTCCAAAGTTGTAATCAGGCCCTAAATCTTTAGATTTCAGATGTACACTGCATTTCACCACAACAATCTTTTTAGGGATTTGTAAAGCTTGTAACAAATCAGGGATTCTTTCACTATTTCTAACCGTGAACCAGAAGAGGTCAGGAAACCTTTCTGTGACCATAGCTGGCCAAATCTGTACTGGCTGTCTGTATATTTGGTAACTTTCAGCTGTGCAGAGACATGGCATGCTCTCGTAAGGGCTACCAACTCAGAAACTTGTGCAGAATACACTGCCAGAACCCAAGAAGCTTCGAATATACCAGAAATTCTGCACACAGCATTTGAGTGGCCGCCATAAACGCGTAATGTCTTTAGTGAATCCATATTATTATTAGTAAAAGTGTACATGTAGAGAAAATTGTAATAGTACGTCACATTAATGATTTCATGCTACGTATTTGCTTTATTCACTATAGGTCTTAAGTTAGCGAGATTTGGGCCTAGTCTGTACAACCTCATGTCAAGCTGCAAGGTTTAATAAAAACCGTGAGAATGTATGTCCAGAGAAATAGTGATTTTGTTGCTCACACCATGCAGACCAAACGTTTAGCAAGTATCTTTAGCTTTCTCATGAGAACTGCTTGTTAGAATGTCATGTATTAGAAATTGCAACTTTGTAAAGTTTGATGAGTGAGACAGTGATGTTCCCAGGAACCAACAATGAATGCACTGACTGGAGTGTGGATTGCAACAAGAAAAGTTACCTGATGAGTCTGACGATGGGAACAGGAGAAGAGGAGCCAATCATCAATGAGTGAAAGACAGTTTCGTTATATCTTAGATGTGGGTTTTAATTTCTATTGGATTAACTGTAAACATACGATTTTCTGACCAATGACAATGTGGGAAGTTTCTTTAGGAAATTCTAACTTAGCCCAACTGCACAGAGGAGAGGGATTTGCTTTCTATTCAGATTTTCCCTGTAGTAGTTCTGTTTTGAGGAGCTGAACAGTTCCTGATGACTTCATTTCTAACTTTGACTTTACTGCTTAAATTGTTAATGGTGGATGCTGACCCCTTAGAGATTGCTTCTTAAATGGTTCAGATAGCTTAGAGTTCCCCGTGTCTGAGCCATTCCCTTTCCTTGCCCCATTGCTGAACTGACCAGACGGCTGTCCAACTGATGAAGAGAATCACAACTTTCTGATCTATCTGAGGAGAGGTATAACAAAATGCTATTGTTCTTGTCGTAGGTTTTGTTCTTTGTTTCTAGGTACCAACCGCTATTTTGGTAGAGCCATAGTTAGATGTTTTCTAAATTACTTTGACAAAAATGTGTTTTGTATGAAGCCCAAACATGCTATTCTAATCAGAAGGTTAGTTAGGGAGCCCTGGAAATGTTAACTAATTGCAATTAACAAAGAGTGCTATTGTTCACCTGTTGAATCTAAATGTATGTAATTTCTTGTGAGCAGTTATTTTTGTTATTAATTTGTACTGTAACTCTTGAATGCTTAGTTGCAAATGCTTTAGTTAAATTGAGATTCTTTAGAAAATTCAGTCAGCCAGTGTTATTCATGTATATTTATTATTTGGTTTTGAGACTAGTCTATGTGATGTTAGCATTGTTAATCCAGGAAAATAAACATTTTAAACTCTACACAAGGTGTGGTTATTCAGGGCCACATGGGTCATGGTGTGGAAAGATTATTATTCCAAAGTATTTGATGATGTTTATTGATTAAAATGTTGTATTTTTTGTGCATTTATGACTTATCGTGGAATCACTCTAAGCGTAGTCAAAAGGTCCGTCAAACCTCTAACGCGTCCCTTTATAAATTAAACTATAAAAGACCAAATAAGGACAGACACGCTCACAGAAATGGTAGCAGAGTTGGATGGGTAGCCTCCTTAAGAGGCCACCATACAGTCCTTTTTCTCCTTAGATCTTGCTGAAAGAGTCGGATGGTTTATCTCCTTGTGAGGTCACTATAGGTCGGAGAGGTAGTCTCCTTAAGAGATCAATATAATTCACAGACTTGGTAGGGAAACTGGATGGTGCGTCTCCACAAGAGGCCAGTATAACCCCCAGAGGTAAAAGTTAAAATTTCCAGATTCGATAATACAAAGTGAAAAGATTATGGGGGTCATTCCAACCTTGGCGGTAAAAGGCGCTTACTGCCATTCAGAAGACCGCCATAACACCGCCGCTGCCGCAGTAAACCGCCACGGTCATTCTGACCCACAACAGGCAAACCGCCAAAATACAGACATCCACAAAAGTCCGCCACACCAAAGGGCAGCGAGAAACTGGCGATGACCAAACCTCCACCGTCACGCCAACAGAAATACGCCCACACTATCACGACACACGAATCCACGCGGCGGTCTTTCAACCGCGGTATTCCATTGGCGGTACACACCGCCGCGCTCAAAATACACACACACTTACAAAATACAACCACATTGGACAATTCAAAATACACACACCTGAGACACATACACACACCACTCCCACACACCCAATTAAATATAAAACACACACCCACATCACCCACAAACCTCCACTCCTAGAGATTCGTGAACACGCACTGAGAAAAGACATCCGAGCACCCAGACGCCCAATTCACTGTCACCCAGCAATATTTGCACGCACTTCACACAACACAACAATACACATCACCACACTTAGCACCACACAATCCACCCTACACATCACCCACACCACCCCATGGCACCGCAAAGACACCCCAGGCTCTCTGATGATGAACTCAGGGTCATGGTGGAGGAAATTGTACGAGTAGAGCCACAGCTGTTCGGGGCACAGGTGCAGCACACCACCATTGCCAGGAAGATGGAGCTATGGAGCAGAATAGTGGACAGGGTCAACGCTGTGGGCAGCACCCAAGAAATCGGGACGACATCAGGAAGAGGTGGAACGACCTATGGGGGAAGGTGCGTTCCATGGTATCCAGGCACAACATCGCGGTGCAGAAGACTGGCGGCGGACCCCCACCTCCTCCCCAGAATTTACAACATGGGAGGAGCAAGTCTTGAACATCCTGCATCCTGAGGGCCTTGCAGGAGTAGGCGGAGGAATGGACTCTGGTAAGGCAAATCTTAACTACTTCTCCCCCCCCACCCCACCTGCATGCCAACTCATACCCCCACCCTCACCCTCACCCCCATCACATCCTACTCCTTGCAACTGTCTCACCATCACAACCCACCCATCCCAACACCTAGCCCTGCATGCGTCCACAAAGCATGGACACCCATCACCTAAGCATGCCCACTGCACATACACATACAAACCCCCCCCCCCCAACCACCGTCACATCAGCCCCCACAAAGGAATGCCAGCACTGGGGTACACAGGCACCCACCCATTGCACGCTATGACACACACAGAATCAATAACCATGATTTTATACCCCTGCAGGACCCGAACGCCACGTCACCGCGCAGGAGGGTCCACAAATGTCCCCTCCACCCCCAGAAGAGGCCCACAGTGAGGACAGCAGCTCTGTCTCCCTGGATCTAGATGACCAGCCCGGTCCATCGGGGACCTCGGGACAGTCGGTTCCCCTCACACAGCCACAGGCCACAGCAGACCTTCCCCCCTCTGGGAACACCAGCACAGCACCCACCCAGCGGGCCCATACCTCTGTCCCCAGGACACGTCAATCAGCGGTGTGTCCACCACTACAGGGAACCCAGGCTAACCCACCACCCCAACAACAACAGGGACCTGGGGGCAGTGGTAGTGGGCACACGGTCCAGGGGACAGAGGCCCAGGGAAACAGGGGAACTGGGAGGGCTGCTGTGCGACAGGGGGGGGACAGGCCCAGGGAACCCACTCTCCACGAGGCCCTCTCCACCATCATGGGAGCATACCACCGCTCCCAGGAGACGATGGCGACGGTCCTGGCCAGGTTTCAGGAGATCCAGCTTCTGCAGGAGGAACAGTATATGGGGTTCAGGGAGGAACTAAGAAACATCAGTTCCGCCATGGGTACCATCGTAGTGGCCCTGAATTAGGTAGTCACAACATTGCGGGACACTGTGGCACCTCAAAGGGCTCCTGACACTAGCATGCCCAAAGAACTGCCTACCACCTCCGCCGGCGCTAGTGGACAGGAGGCCCCGACACAAGACCAACAGGCCACCAGAACCCCACCCCCTGCAGAAGGAGAACCACCCCGCAAGCGGGCCCTGAGATCCAGGAAGAAGACAGAGTAAGATGTCAAGACCCTCGCCAGCAAAGGATACCGCTCTGATTGTCAACTGACTGTCCCACATTGTCACCCTGTCCAACCTTAAACTGCCCCTGCTCCACTTCCCACAGGCATTTGGACAATGCAGCTGTGAAACTGATAGTCTGGACTCTTCCATGGACAATCCTCCACCATCACCCCTCACCGATTTGCAACCACCCATCCAATTTAGAGCACTTGAATAAAACACTTATTGCACAAAACAATCTGGAGTCTGGCTGTGATTTAGAACAAATGTATTAGACATGACCGTGCCAAAATGTTCATTCACATTGTGATGGTAACAAACCGCTGTCACACAGCTGTAGTCCATGGGGAAACAAAGCAGATGTCACGCAGCGGGGCCCAAATCTCTGAAAACGGAATGAAAAGTCACAACACAGTTACCATACACTGGGGGAAAAAGTCAGACAGTAGAGAGGTAGAAGTCTTTAAGTAAATGTAATATGCCGGTGTCTACTCTTACCTGTGTGTCACTGAAAATACTGCTGTATTACTGTGTTCCTGTTCTCTATGTCGTCCTCTTCGGCTTCCTCCTCTTCACTCTCCACAGGCTCCACAGCTGCTACAACACCACCATCTGGACCATCCTCCTGCAGAAAAGGCACCTGGCGGCGCAAAGCCAGGTTGTGAAGCATACAGCAGGCCACGATGATCTGGCACACCTTCTTTGGTGAGTACATTAGGGATCCACCTGTCATATGGAGGCACCTGAACCTGGCCTTCAGGAGGCCAAAGGTTCGCTCAATCACCCTCCTAGTCCGCCCATGGGCCTCATTGTACCGTTCCTCTGCCCTTGTCCTGGGATTCCTCACTGGGGTCAGTAGCCATGACAGGGTGGGGTAACCAGAGTCCCCTAATAGCCACACCCGGTGCCTCTGGATTTGACCCATCACATACGGGATGCTGCTATTCCGCAGGATGTAGGCGTCATGCACTGACCCAGGGAACTTGGCATTAACATGGGAGATGTACTGGTCAGCCAAACACACCATCTGTACATTCATCGAATGATAACTCTTCCGGTTCCTGTACACCTGTTCACTCCTGCTGGGGGGGACCAAAGCAACATGTGTCCCATCAATGGCACCTATGATGTTGGGGATATGTCCAAGGGCATAGAAATCACCCTTCACTGTAGGCAAATCCCCCACCTCAGGGAAAACGATGTAGCTCCGCATGTGTTTCAGCAGGGCAGACAACACTCTGGACAACACCTTGGAAAACATAGGCTGGGACATCCCTGATGATATGGCCACTGTTGTTTGAAATGACCCACTTGCTAAGAAATGGAGAACTGACAGCACCTGCACTAGAGGGGGGATCCCTGTGGGTTGGCGGATGGGTGACATCAGGTCTGGCTCCAGCTGGGCACACAGTTTCTGTATAGTGGCTCGGTCAAGCCTGTATGTCAGTATGACATGTCGTTCCTCCATTGTCGACAGGTCCACCAGCGGTCTGTACACAGGAAGATTCCTCCATCTCCTCGCATGTCCCAGCGGACGGTGCCTATGAAGGACAACAGCGAGCACAGAGTCAAGCAACCCACAGGTACGTAACCACAGCTTGCACATAGCACGATTCCCAATGCATTGAATGGCTTGTATGAGTGTTGGTGCATGGCCTAGGTATGTGTGACGCAGTTGGTAATTAGGCCATGTGGGCCCTTGAAATGGCGGCTGCCTGACCTGTGAAGTGCGACAGTGGGATGTGAGGTCAATGCGCTGGCGTGGCACACTGCGGCGGTAGGCGGTCGAAGACCGCGGCGCTAAGCCGCATTGGTTAACATAGAACCCTATGGTTTTCAGGAGCCAATGACGATGTGCGCCGGCGGTCGCAGTACGCACCGCTGTGGTATGCACCGCCGCGGGTGTGACCGCCATTTTCTATCTGTTTAATCACTCAATACCTGATCTTCGACAGGAGAGGACCTACACTGCAAGTGCTGCTGTGACCTCGGTCTGGAAGAGACAATGGCTGCTGCGACTGGGGAAAGGGCCCCTGCCTTCACTGCGGTGGAGTTGGAGAAACTTGTGGATGGGGTCCTCCCCCAGTATGCACTACTCTACGGTCCTCCAGACCAACAGGTAAGTACACTGGGACCATGCTTAGTGGGCAATGCCTGGGTTGAGTCGGGTGGATAAAAGATGGTGGGGAGGGGAGCGATTGAGGCATGCATCAAACGACAGATGAGAGCATGTGCCACATGGCAAGGGTGGGGATGGGGGCCACTCACATCGAGCATGCAGAAGGTGATGACAATTTTTCTCTCCCTGTACATGTCACATAGGTCAGCGCCCACTAGAAAATCGATATTTGGCGTGCCATCGCCAAGGACGTCCCGACCCTGGGGGTCCACAACAGACGGGGCACCAACTGCCGGAAGAGGTGGGAGGACATCCGACGCGGGAGCAGGAAGACGGCGGAGGCTCTGCTGGGGATGGCCTCCCAACGTAGGAGGAGTGCCAGTCGTCAATTGACCCCCCTGATGTCCCGGATCCTGGCGGTGGCATACCCCGATTTGGATGGGCGCGTGAGGACATCACAGCAGACACAAGGGGGTGAGTACAAATACATTCTGCTGACTTTTCGCGCAGTGGAGGTGTCTGGGTGGGGGAGGAGGGCTGTGGGTATCCCTAGGCCAGGGCGATTTCTGTAGGCTAGGCCCCTCCATAAGGCATGGCCCTGTGCCCCCGCCCCCCACCTCTGTAGGGTGACAAAGTACAGGTATCCATGGCCCTGTGTCATCTATGTGTGCAGTTGTCGTCCATAGGCTTATAGGCCATGTCCCACGGATTGCGTAGTGGACCCCAAGTGCGCGACGTAGTGCAGGGGGCTTCTGTGTCTGTCTTGTCCGCCAACGGTAGCGGTAATCCATGCACTCAACATGTCTTTATTTCTCCTCCCCCCCTTTTTTGTGGTCTTCCTGTTCATGTGTGCATTAGCATCATCAGGCGGAGGAGAAGTGGCATCGGAGCACGAGGGAGCTGCATCTCACATGGCCATGGTGGGCCATGAAACTGACTCGGATTTCACCAGTGAGACGGAGGGCGAGGCGAGCTCCACAGCGGGGACTCGTGCTGATATCAGTGACAGCGACTCGTCCTCTGAAGGGAGCTCCCTTGTGGTGGCGGCAACATCCGTGCCCCCCGCAACAACAGGTACAGCCGCCACCCAGCGCACCAGCACCGCCCTCCCAGCAGCCCCTCAGCGTTTGCCCCCTGCCCGCTCACCCAGGAAGGTGGGCATCTCCTTCGCCCCAGGCACCTCAGGCCCTGCCCCTGTCACCCCTGCTGCCCTCAGTGAGGAGGTCATTGACCTCCTAAGGACCATCATTGTTGGGCAGTCTACCCTTTTGAATGCCATCCAGGGTGTACAAAGAGAGGTGCACCAGAGTAATGCATACCTGGAGGGCATTCATTCAGGTCAGGCTGCCCATCAGCGATCGTTCAACGCTCTGGCCTCAGCACTGACGGCAGCAATTGTCCCTGTCTCTAGCCTCCCCCCTCCAACTTCCTCCACCCAGATCCAATCCCCTGTACCTCTGCCTATCCCAGACACGCCTACAGACCAGCCTGCACACACCTCAACACCCAAGGGAAGCTCATCCAGACATAAGCACCACACATCACACAAGAATTCACACAAGCAGCATCCACATGCAGACATACCAACAGCCACTGCCTCCACTGTGTCCCCCTCCTCCTCGTCTCCCTCCTCCCTCCCTGTGACGTCTCCACTCACACTTGCATGCACAACATCTTCAGCCACTACGTCCATCACCAGCACACCCACCAGAACACTCCACACACCTGCAGTCACCACCCCCACTACCATTTAAACGTCCCTGTGTCCTCTCCAAGTGTGTCTGTCACCCCCTCCTCCAAACTACACAAACGCAGGCAGCCACCCACCCAACAGCCATCCACCTCACGACAGCCTCCAGCCCAAGCACCTGCACCCAAAGACACTAGACTTCACACTACTACAACCACATCCTCTTCCTCCACTCCCATACCCATTACACCTACCCGTCCCTCTCTTTCCAAATTGCTTTTCCTTGCCAACCTTAACCTCTTTCCAACAACTCCCCCACCCCCTCCATCTCATAAGACTCCAATCAGCACCTCAGCCACCACAAAACCGGGACCTGTGAAGACTGTTGTCCATGGACTGTGGAGTCCCCCACCCTCAAGGGCATCCAGTTCAGCTAGGAGTCAAGGCACGGCCAGCCCACCCCCGGAAAAGCACCCTAAGATTACCAGTGCCCGGCGTGAGCGACCAAAGACCCCAGGGACCAAAATCCCTACATTGGCTCCGTCAGGAGGTGGGGTGCCACCTGGCACACCGCCAAAGGTGGGAAAGGGCCACAAGCGTGCAGGGAAGGGTGGGAAGGGCAGCACGCCCGACAAGTCCGGCAGCAGGCCAGCTGGCCAGGAGGGCCCCACCAGCCCCATCCCAGGTGTGCAGGAGGACACACACAGGCCCGGTACTGCATCCCAGGAGGGCCCCGCAAGCCATGTCCCAGGTGGGCAGGAGGACACCCACAGGCCGAGAACTGCAGCCCAGGAGGGCCCCGCAAGCCACCAGACAGATGGGCAGGAAGGCCCCGCCAGCCACAGGTCAGGTGGCGAGTGACATCCATGCCTGGGCCGGATCCGCTGACCAGGACACTCATCTCAAGCACCGCTCCGCTGGGCACCGCTGAACTGGGCCCTTCATCCCAAGCACCGCTCCGCTGGGCACCGCCGTGTCAAGAACCGCTGAACTGGGCCCTTCATCTCAAGCACCACTGAACTGGGCCCTTCATCTCATGCACTACTGAACTGGGCCCTTCATCTCAAGCACCGCTGAACAGGGCACCGCCGTCTCAAGCACCGCTGAACAGGGCACCGCTGTGTCAAGAACCGCTGAACTGGGCCCTTCATCTCAAGCACCGCTGAACTGGGCCCTTCATCTCAAGCACTGCTGAACTGGGCCCTTCATCTTAAGCACCGCTCCGCTGGGCACCGCCGTCTCAAGAACCGCTGAACTGGGCCCTTCATCTCAAGCACCGCTCCGCTGGGCCCTTCATCTCAAGCACCGCTCCGCTGGGCACCGCCGTCTCAAGAACTGCTGAACTGGGCCCTTCATCTCTAGCACCGCTGAACTGGGCCCTTCATCTCAAGCACCGCTGAACTGGGCCCTTCATCTCAAGCACCGCTCCGCTGGGCCCTTCATCTCAAGCACCGCTCCGCTGGGCACCGCCGCCTCAAGAACCGCTCCGCTGGGCACTGCCGTCTCAAGAACCGCTGAACTGGGCCCTTCATCTCAAGCACCGCTGAACTGGGCCCTTCATCTCAAGCACCGCTGAACTCGGCCCTTCATCTCAAGCACCGCTCCGCTGGGCCCTTCATCTCAAGCACCGCTCCGCTGGGCACCGCCGTGTCAAGAACCGCTGAACTGGGTCCTTCATCTCAAGCACCGCTGGACTGGGCCCTTCATCTCAAGCACCACTGAACTGGGCCCTTCATCTCAAGCACCGCTGAACAGGGCACCGACGTCTCAAGCACCGCTGAACAGGGCACCGCTGTCTCAAGCACCGCTGAACTGGGCCCTTCATCTCAAGCACCGCTCCGCTGGGCCCTTCATCTCAAGCACCGCTCCGCTGGGCACCGCCGTGTCAAGCACCGCTGAACTGGGCCCTTCATCTCAAGCACTGCTCCGCTGGGCCCTTCATCTCAAGCACCGCTCCGCTGGGCACCGCCGTCTCAAGAACCGCTGAACTGGGCCCTTCATCTCAAGCACCGCTCCGCTGGGCACTGCCGTCTCAAGCACCGCTGAACTGGGCCCTTCATCTCAAGCACCGCTCCGCTGGGCACCGCTGTGTCAAGAACCGCTGAACTGGGCCCTTCATCTCAAGCACCGCTCCGCTGGGCACCGCCGTCTCAAGCACCTCTGAACTGGGCCCTTCATCTCAAGCACCGCTCTGCTGGGCCCTTCATCTCAAGAACCGCTGGTCCATTGGCGGAAGGGGCAGTGCTGCATCTGTGTCGGGCAGGGCTGCACGAAGCACTCTGGGCACCAGTCCCCCTCCAGAACCAGTGGACACTGTCATCCACTTGAGAGACTGTGGCTTTGCACTCCCCAGGATGCAGCAGTGGGCAACCCACCCACTGTATGGACTTGAGAGACTGTGGCTTTGCACTCCCCAGGATGGAAAAGTGGGCAACCCACCCACTGTATGGACTTGAGAGACTGTGGCTTTGCACTCCCCAGGATGGAAAAGTGGGCAAACCACCCACTGTAGAGACTTGAGAGACTGTGGCTTTGCACTCCCCAGGATGGTACAGTGGGCAACCCACCCACTGTATAGACTTGAGAGACTGTGGCTTTGCACTCCCCAGGATGGTACAGTGGGCAAACCACCCACTGTATGGACTTGAGAGACTGTGGCTTTGCATTCCCCAGGATGGGACAGTGGCCATGGAGGCCCCTCGTGGATCTGGCGTAGTGTACTCATGTGGCTGAGGTGCCCCCCCTTCCCTTCCCCCAGAGGTGCCTGTAGTTTTTCTATCTGATGCCCCTGCAGTGTTCTCTCCGTTGGTGTCAGGTATCCTGTGTGGGCCTTGCCCATGTGATTTGGGCCCAGTGGTCCACGGACAATGACTGCTAAGATTATCGGACTTTTGATATTTATGTATATATTAGTTTTAAATGTGTGATATTTTTATAAGCCAATATTTCAATATATTCGACTGTTTATGATCATTTCCTTTTGTCTTTGCATTCTTCCGGGGGGTTTGGGGGTTGTAACAGTGATGTATTGCTATGCATTGATGTGTGTGTTGTAGTGGGTGAGGGTGGTGGTCGGTGTGTCGCGTATGTGTGCCCGTAATATTTTCTCCTCCCCCCTCCCCTGTGTCATAGGTGCAGTACTCACCGTTGTCTTCTGCGCCGGCGTTTGTGCTCCTGGTAGAGGAGCAGGAATACAATAGCTGGTAGGATGTGTAGTTCGGGTTCCATGCTGTCCAGATTCCTCGTGGGGTGTATGGAGGTGAGCGTTTTCCGTTTGAAATGGCTGTTTCCGCCGTGCTTTTATCGGCGGGGCTACCGCCCCGGAAAAGGTGGCGGATTGGTGGGTTGTGATAGGGTGGGCGGTACATTGACTCCCGCCTGTCTGTTGGCGGTGACCGCCGCGCTGTTTGTTTGTCCCGCTGTGGCGGTCGGAGTGTTAAAGTGTCAGTCTCTGTTGGCGGTTTCCGCCAGGGTCAGAATTCCATTTTTTTAACCGCCAGCCTGTTGGCGGGTTAGCCGCCGCTTTAACACCGACTGCCAGGGTTGGAATGACCCCCTATGTCTCCCTAAGAACCTACTATGACTTTCCAAAAGCCTTGGAGTTTGCCAATGTTTGTTTAAAGATGTTCTCGGCATTCTAGTGACAGTGTGACTGAAGTAGGTTTTGCGCTTGCACAGCTTAAGCAAATCGCAGGTGAATTGTGATGTTTGTGAGTGGATAGGGAGACTGCGTACTCCAAATTAAGTTGTTTAAGGAGTTTGCATACTCTGAAGTGTGAGAGTAGGGAAGTCGTTGAAGTTCACATGTGAGTGGCTTTTTTTTTCCTAAAAAATTGTCCATGTGGTTGTTGGTATATGGACCCTGCGTGGTCTAAGACTCCGGAGTATTGAATAAGTGTATGAGACACTTGGTTTATGTTGTAATTTGTCTGTTTAATAGGTCAATTGGGCGTGGTTGACAAACTCAAGAGTGTGTGTTTAAGTGAATGATAGTTTTTCGACTGAGATTTAGTGAGTCTTATGTGCACCAGGAGGATCCAATGATCAGTTGAGAGTAAAATTTGCTGGTCGAATTTTGCTTGCGAGTCAGGGAAACTGAGATAGAAGGAGTATCTGTTAGAGCGAAATGCCGCAGTTGAAAATTCAGTAAGGTTTCTGAACCAAGTGTTACCTACCAGTAGTAAACAGACAAACTTGTGCATTGATTTTATTTAAAGCCCGCAATATTTGTATTTAGTTTTGCACAGATCTGTGTTTAGGATGGCGAGCCAAGGGCTTTATCAGCCGCTGTATGTGTGAGTGTGACGTCAATAGAGCTGCGCTGGGATAGGTTAGTTAGTGTGAAAAGCCGCAAACGGATTGGTGGGCAACTGTGAGCATAACTGGTTGAGAAGGTAGGCAAAAAGGATTCTGGGATTAAAATTCACTCCCTGATTAGATTGAAAGTAGCATAAATTACAGAAAATTTAAATTTTCAAAGCTTTAAAGAGTACTCTAAGGGGAGATATGTTTATTCCAACTACAATAGAAGAAATTAAACCGCCAGAAGGGACACCCGCCTATATCGTATTCGAAGAACAAGGTGCTGCGCCATATCTTTGGCTGAAACAATGGTGCAAAGAAACAGAGAGAGAGAGGGGAACTTAGCATTCCCTGCCCATGGAACATTTAATTTGAGGAGTTTGGAGAATCTGAGGAGAGTACTGTATGATTTGAAACCTCCTCTGAGACCTGCACAGTGTGAAGCATTAGCTATTTGGGATCTAGTGACTAGACAGCAACTGAGTTTTAAAGGAGAATGAGGAAAGCTGAGGTGAGATGGGATAGTGAGCAGAAGTTTTTGGAGGACCAAGACTTTACAGGTATTTAAGTTGTTTCCAGCAATGTCTCAAGAGAACGGGGAGGAGGGTAAAAGGAGTACCAAAAAGAGGGATTCCTATCCCTCAGATGACAGAGAGTAGAAATCCACAGAGTCTAGAAGGTCTTTAACTTACGACGAAGACTCAGATGATGACAAGTTTATTTTGCAGTTACTGAGAAATCATCCCCCACCATATGCAGCACATGAAAAAGGTTCAAATACTAGTGTAGACCCTATAGCTCCAATATCAATTGGATCCACACAGAGGCAGACACAGGTTAGCCATAGTGTTCTAAATACTTCTGTGATTCAAATGCCTACGCCGCAGATTGACATAACCAGAATTTTCCCAGATGTATCTATTGTAGATACTGCAACAAACTTAGCAGTGCCGACAGGGCAAACTGCCCACATCAGACAAGTTTATCAGAAGCCGACTTTGATCCAGATAGAGTCTACACTGAATTTGATGTCCCCAATGCAAGCGCAGACAATCCCGAGATACTCCCCATTACAGTATCACAGGCAGAGATGTCTGCATTGATAAGTCAGAATACAGGAGTAATGTACTCAAGAGATTTAAATGCCCGATCAAGTCCAAATGCAGTGTCAATACCGGTTACCATAGGTCCAGTCATACCATTTCCCAGGGAAATAATAAGAGCAGTGAGCAGAAAACCCTGAATCCGAGTATAGAAAGGGAGAGATTCACTGAAAATGCCAGAATGATGACCCACTTGAGATCGACATTTGATGGAACAGGTCCGTTAATTGATTTGAATTCTTTTAGGACTCCTCCAAATAATCAGGGGAGATTCGATATAGGTTCCAATCCAAGCATGGTAACACCAGAGACCCAGAACCTAACGTTACAGCAAGTGCCCGGTGTAAGCAATAACAACATTTCATAACAAGGTTCAACAGCTCAGCAATTAACTGAATGGTTAGAGAAGCTGAGTAGCACCCAAGGTGGTTCCAGTGGAGGAAGTGCCATAATTTTGACCTGGCTTAGACAAGAAGCAGAAGACTTACTTGAGGGAGTGAAGAGGTTAGACAGAATTGACTCATAAAGAGAAGATGAGTTGCTTTACTTGTGAAAACTGATTACCAACAAAGCAGGAATAGTACATCAGAAATTAGCAGACCTGGCAGAAAAATATGATGTAGAAATTGAGAAACCAAAGCACTAATACAGGAGTTACCGATTAGAGTTAGACTCAAAGGACTTTGAGAACATGAAAATACCGGGAATGAAAATTCACATTAGAGAACTAATTCAGAGCATTCAAACATGGGGAGCATTAGATAAGTAGGAAGGCAGATGGGTGAAGAAAAGAGACAAGAGGAAGAGGGATTCTGGGAATCTTACTGCTAATGTGCAGCAAGCTGAAGACCCTTGTCAACACCAGAGCAGTATGCACTCTATTGGCGACAAAAATGCAAAAACCCAGCACTCTCAAAACAACGTAATTTATGAATTGTGCTGATATGTTGTTGTTTAACCTGAAAATGTATTTTTAATATGCTTACAAATACTGTTCCTTTGCAATGTATTGCTGCAGGTTTTCAGAGTGTGTTAGGGTGTGGCCTCTTTCCAGGGCCTTCCAGAGACTTTCCCTGCAACATGCCTGGGCGTGGTTCTGGGCTGGGCCAAGACTCTATAAAAGAGAGTTTGCCCAACTCCCTGTGCTCACTATTCAGAGGTCCCGGTGCAGAGCAGCAGCTTCTTCCTGAGCTCCTGTCCCGGTGGCCTATTTGGATCTTCCAGTCTTCTGCCCTTCATCCTTCATTGGTGATCATTGTTCCAGGCGGTAAGACGGTGGTTGGACTGTTCCGACACCGTTATTGAGAATTTTCATATTCTTGGTTTAATTCTTAAATGAGTAACAGATTACTTGCGCGCTACCATTTCTTGACATTTATATGGTAGTTTACAAATAGGCAAGACGTGCGATTTGTTTCATAAAGGTTTGACTTTGTTATTCATTGCGTGCTACCATTTCTTGACATTGGCATGGTGGCTTAAGAATCGGCAAGACGCGCAATTCGTTTTATGGTGTTTAAACATTGTTGTCCATTGCGCGCTACTATTTCTTGACATTTACATGATGTTTTACGAATTGGCAAGACGCGCAACTCGTTTCATGAGGATTTAACTTTGTTGTTCATTGTGCGCTACCATTTCTTGACATTTACATGGTGGCTTAAGAATCAGCAAAAGAAGCGCGATTCGTTTCATTGTACTTTGATCTTGTTATTTATTGTGAGCTGTTATTTCTTGACATTTACATCGTGTTTTACGAATTGGCAAGACGCGCGATTCGATTAATGATGATTTGACTTTGATATTCATTGCATGCCACCATTTCTTGGTATTTTACATGGTGCCACTTGAATCGGCAAGACGCAGAATTCTCTCCTCGAGTTTATTTCATGTTGTTTATTGTATGCCACTATTCTAAGATGTTTATTATGTAATATTCGAGTTGACAAGTTATGTGATTTATTGCAATATGCGCAATTTGTGTTGAAACATTTTAAGAGTACACCGAAGGCCAGAGTTTCTAGATGCAATATTGTATGGTCCTAGTATACATTCTCAAAACAGGATTTATATGACTGGTTTAAAATTTAGTCAGAATGTTTTTTTTGATTCTCATGTAAATGAAAGTACTTGAATAAGAAAGTTTTCATTTAATTCATCTTGATTCCCTTACAGGTATCCGGCCATCTTGAAACTTAGGGGGTCATTACAACATTGGCGGTAAAAGCCGCTTACTGCCGTGCAGAAGACCGCCAACACACCGCCGCGGCCGCGGAATTCCGCCACAGCTATTATGACCCACATCTCGGAACCCCCTGAAATTCAGACACCCACACAAGTCCGCCACACCAAAGGTCAGTGGTAAACTGGCGAAAACAAAACCTCCACCTCCACGCCAACAGAAACACGCCCATGCTATTACGACCCATGAATCCACGCGGCGGTCTTTCAACCGCGGTATTCCATTGGCGGTACACACCGCCGCGCTCAAAATACACACACATCTCCAAAACACTGCCACATTGGACAATTCATAATACACACACCTGATACACATACAAACACCACTCCCACACACCCAACACTATATAAAACACAAACCCACATCACCCACAAACCCCTACGACCACAATTTATTCACGAAGGCCAGAGAGACAGCACAGAATAGACAATCCCACCACACAGAGGCACACAACACCATCACCCACACAACATCCACACACAAAACACCACACACCACTACACATCACCACACACATCAACACTCACACCGCCCCACACATCACACACACCACCCCATGTCACGCCAAAGACACCCCCACTTTTCTGAGGAGGAGCTCAGGGTCATGGTGGAGGAAATCATACGGGTAGAGCCACAGCTATTTGGCTCACAGGTGCAGCACACATCCATAGCCAGGAAGATGGAGCTATGGCGAAGAATCGTGGACAGGGTCAACGCTGTGGGACAGCATCCAAGAAATCGGAAGGACATCAGGAAGAGGTGGAACGACCTACGGGGGAAGGTGCGTTCAGCGGTCTCCAGGCACAACATCGCGGTTCAGCTGACTGGCGGCGGACCCCCACCTCCTCCCCCACAACTAACAACATGGGAGGAGCAAGTCTTGACCATCATGCATCCAGAGGGCCTCAGAGGAGTCGGTGGAGGAATGGACACTGGTAAGTCAATTCGTAACTATCATATCCCCCAACCTACCTGCATGCTATCACACACCCCCACCCTCACACCCTCCCCATCACCCAAACTCCTCACTAATGTACTAAGAACACAAACCACACATCCCAACACCAAGCCCTGCATGACACAACTAAGCATGGACACCCATCACTAAAGCATGCTCACTGCACATACCCATAACAACCCCTAACCATCATCACACAAGCCCCCACACAGAAATGCTTGCACTGGGGTACACGCTCACCCACCCATTGCACACCATGACACACACACATGCAATAATCATGCTCTTATGCCCCTGCAGGATCACGAAGGACCGTCACCACCCCGGAGGGTCCAGACAACTCCACTCCACCCACAGAAGAGGCCCACAGTGACGATAGCAGCTCTGCCCTACTGGATCCTGATGACCAGCCCGGACCATCGTGGGCCTCGGGACAGTCGGTTCCCCTCGCACAGGCACAGCCCAACACTGACCTTCCACCCTCTGGTAACACCAGCACAGCACCCACCCAGCGGGCCCAAACCTCCGTACCCAGGACAGGTCAATCAGCTGTGTGTCCACCACTACAGGGAACCCAGGATAACCCACCACCCCAACCACAACAGGGACCTGGGGGCAGTGGTAGTGGGCACACGGTCCAGGGGACGGAGGCACAGGAACACAGGGGAACTGGGAGGGCTGCTGTGCGACAGGGGGCGGACAGGCCAAGGGAACCCACTCTCCACGAGGCCCTCTGCTCCATCATGGGAGCATACCACCACTCCCAGGAGACGATGGCGGCGGTCCTGGTCAAGTTTCAGGAGACCCAGCGCCTGCAGGAGGAACAGTATTTGGGCTTCAGGGAGGAGCTCAGGACCATCAGCTCCGCCTTGGGCACCATCGTAGGGGTGCTGAAGGACATACAGCAGACCTTGAGGGACACCGTGGCACTCCAAGGGGCCCCTGACACTAGCATGGACGATGAGCTGCCCACCACCTCCGCCGGCGCTAGTGGACAGGACGCCCCGCCACAGGACCACCACACCAGCACCCCACCCCCTGCAGACGGACAACCACCACGCAAGCGGTCCCTGAGATCCAGGAACAGGACAGAGCAAGCTGGCAAGACCCCCGCCATGAAATGAGACCACCCTGATTACTGTCCCACTTTGTTACCCTGTCCATACTTAAACTGCCCCAGCTCCACTTCCTTTGCCCATATGGCCAGTGCACCTGTGAGACTAATAGACTGGACTCTGCCATGGACATTCCTCCACCATCACCCATCACCATTTTACAACCCCCCTCCAATTTTGAGCACTTCAATAAACACCCTTGAACCACAAAACAATGTTGAGTCAGTCTATGATTTGGTAAATTGTATTATCAATGACAGTTTCAAAATGCGTTTCTAGTTGTAAAGCCAACATACCTATGTCACACATCACAAGTCCTTGAAGGATGCATGCAGATGACACACGTTGGTAAGCACACCTGTGAAACCCTAATGTAAAGGAACAACTCAGTTACCAAATAATCCTATGAAATTACACACAGGATAGAGGAAGACGTGTGACAGTGAATGTAATGGTAAAAATGAAAATGTTCTCACCTGTGTGTCACTGGAAATATTGCTGTATGACTGACTCCCTGTTGTCGTTGTCTTCTTCCTCAGATTCCTCCTCATCACTGTCCACAGGCTCCACAGCTGCCATCTTCCTGCAGAAAAGGCACCTGGCGTCGCAAAGCAAGATTGTGAAGCATCGAGCAGGCGATGATGATCTGGCACACCTTCTTCGGTGAGTAGAATAGGGAACCACCTGTCATATGGAGGCACCTGAACCTGGCCTTCAGGAGGCCGAAGGTGCGTTCGATCACCCTCCTAGTCCGCCCATGGGCCTCATTCTAGCGTTCCTCTGCCCTGGTCCTGGGATTCCTCACTGGGGTCAATAGCCAGGACAGGTTGGGGTAACCAGAGTCCCCTAATAGCCACACACGGTGCCTCTAGAGTTGACCCATCATATCAGGGATGCTGCTATTCCGCAGGATGTAGGCGTCATGCACTGAGCCAGGGAACATAGCATTTACCTGGGAGATGTACTGGTCTGCCAAACATACCATCTGTACATTCATGGAATGATAACTCTTCCGGTTCCTGTATACCTGTTCACTCCTGTGGGGGGGGACCAAAGCTACATGGGTGCCATCAATAGCACCTATGATGTTGGGGATATGTCCAAGGGCATAGAAGTCACCTTTCACTGTAGCCAAATCTTCCACCTCAGGGAAAATGATGTATCTCCTTACGTGTTTCAGCAGGGCAGACAACACTCTGGACAACACGTTGGAAAACATAGGCTGGGACATCCCTGATGCAATGGCTACTGTTGTCTAAAAAGAGCCACTTGCAAGGAAATGGAGCACGGACAGCACCTGCACGGCAGGGGGGATTCCAGTGGGATGGCGGATTGGTGAAATCAGGTCTGGCTCCAACTGGGTACATAGTTCCTGGATAGTGGCACGGTCAAACCTGTAGGTGATGATTAAATGTTGCTCCTCCATTGTCAACAGGTCCACCAGCGGTCGGTACACCGGAGGATTCCGCCATCTTCTCAATTGTCCCAAATGACGGTGCCTAGGAAGGACAACAGCGACCACAGAGTCAACTATTTACCAGGTATGTACCCACAGTTACACAGAACACAACACCAAACACAAGACCCTTCCTGTATGTGTGTTGAGTGTAGGCCTAGCTATGGGTGACGCAGAAGTAAATGAAGCCATGTGGGCCCCTGAAATGGCGGCTGCCTGACCTCTAAACTGGGACAATGGGATTGTGGGGTAACTGCGTTGCCGTTGCACACCGTAGCGGTAGGCGGTCGTAGACCACGGCGCAATGCTGCATTGGTTAACATTGGACCCTATGGGCCCCAGGAGCCAATGAACAAGTGCGCCGCCAGTGATGATACGCACCGCCGCGGACGTCACCGCCATTTTCTATCTGTTCAATCACTAGATACCTGATCTTCGACAGGAGAGGACCTACACTGCACGTGTTGCTGTGACCTCGGTCTGGAAGCGATGATGGCTGCTGTGTCTGGGGAAAGGGCCCCTGCCTTCACTGCTCAGGAGTTGGAGAAACTAGTAGACGGGGTCCTCCCCCAGTACACGCTACTCTACGGTCCTCCAGACCAACAGGTTAGTACACAGGTAGCATGTTGTATGGGCTAGGCCTGGGTGGAGAGGACTGGTTGTAAGAGGGAAGGGGGCAGAGTTCAGGGAACATTAATGCACGTGAATGAATGTGCCACATGGCTAGGGTAGGGAGGGGGGACACTCACATCGACGGTGCAGTTGGTAATTACTTCTCTTCTTCCCTTGTGCATGTCATGTAGGTCAGCGCCCACCAGAAGAAGGACATTTGGCGTGCCATCGCCAAGGACGTCCGGACCCTGGGGGTCCACCAGAGACGGGGCACCCACTGCCGGAAAAGATGGGAGGACATTCGCCGCTGGAGCAAGAAGACGGCGGAGGCTCTGCTGGGGATGGCCTCCCAACGTGGGAGGGGTGCCCGTCGCACCATGACCCCCCCTGATGTTCCAGATCCTGGCGGTGGCCTGCCCTGAGTTGGATGGGCGCTTTAGGGCATCACAGCAGACACAAGGGGGTGTGTACACTCTCATTCTGCGGACTTTGTGCGCAGTGGAGGGGTCTGGGTGGGGGAGGAGGCCTGTGGGTGTACCTAGGCCAGGCAGAAATACGTAGGCTAGGCCCCTCCGTAATGCAGGCCATGTGGCACTCTACCCCACTGCAGTAGAGTGCCAAGTACAGGTATACATGCCCCTGTGGCATCCATGTGTGCAGAAGTCCACCATAGCCATGTAGGCCAGATCCCAGAAATTGCATCTGTAGAGGCCAGGAGCACGGCGTAGTGCTGGGGGCTGCTGTGTCTGTATTGTCCGCCAACGGTAGCGGTATGCCATGCACTTAACCTGTCTTTCTTCTGTCTTCCCCCCCCCCCTTTTGTGGTCTCCCTGTTCTTTTGTGCATCAGCATCATCAGGCGGAGGTACAGTGGCACCGGAGCACGAGGGAGCTGCATCCCACATGGCCATGGAGGGCCACACCACGGACTCAGAATGCACCAGTGGGACGGAGGGCGAGGGGAGCTTCACGTCGGCCACCGGATCACCAACCAGCGACACTGACTCATCCGCCGATGGGAGCTCCCTTGTGGTGGCGGCACCATCTGTGCGCCCCACTTCTATAGGTACAGCAGCCACCTCCCCTACCAGCACCGCCCTCCCAGCAGCCCCTCAGCGTTCGCCCTGTGCCCGCTCACCCAGGAGGGTGGGCATCACCTTCGCCCCAGGCACCTCAGGCCCTGCCCCAGTCACCCCTGCTGCCCTCAGTGAGGAGGCCATTGACCTCCTCAGGTCCCTCACTGTTGGGCAGTCTACCATTATGAATGCCATCGAGGGTGTAGAAAGGGAGTTGCAACACGGTAATGCATTCCTGGAGGGCATTCATTCTGGTCAGGCTGTCCTTCAGCGAACCCTGCAATCTCTGGCCTCAGCACTGATGGCAGCCATTGTCCCTGTGTCTAGCCTCCCCCCTCCAACCTCCTCCACCCAGACCCAATCTCCTATACCCCAGCCTATCCCAAGCACACCATCAGACCAGCATGCACACACCACAACACACAAAAGTAGCTCAGGCAAACATAGGCACCACACAACCCACAGGCACACACACAAGCATCACCCACATGCAGACACAGCAACATCCACTGCCTCCACTGTGTCCCCCTCGTCGTCGTCTCCCTCCTCCCTCCCAGTCTCGTCTACACTCTCACCTGCATGCACTGCATCTACAGGCACGAGGACTCGCACCAGAACACCCAGCACCACACCCCGCTCACCTGCACTCACCACCTCCACTCCCATTTACACGTCCCCTGTGTCCTCTCCCAGTGTGTCTGTGACGCCCCCTCCCAAAGTTCACAAACGCAGGCACACACCCACCCAACAGCCATCCACCTCACGACAGCCTCCAGTACCTGCACCTGCACCTGCACCCAAAACACCTAAAGTGACACCTCCTACAACCACCTCCTCTTCCTCCACTCCCAGACCCCCTCCAGCTAACCATCCCAGTGTTCGTCAGAAACTGTCCCTCTGTAAAGTTGACCTTTTTGCCCCCACCCCCACCTCCACTTCATCAATCCCGTCGTAGCGTCTCAGCCAAAAAGCCTCCTGTACCAGTGGTGCGTGTTCAAGGTGTGTGGAGTGCACCGGCCACCAGGGCAGGCAGTGTGACATGGAGCCAAGGCACTGCCATTCCACCCCCTGTAAAGGCTCTGAAATTGGAAAGTGGCCAACAGGACCGCGTGAAGACTCCTGGAGGCAAAACAACTCACAGGGGCCCCAGGGGGATAGCAGAGTCAGCTGTGACTCCTTCAAAGGTGGGGAAGGGCCAGAAGAAGTCTGCACAGCCTGGTGTGAGCATCACGGAGGAGAAGGACGGCATCCTTCCCGGCGGCCGGGACGCCACCGCCAGCACCGTCGTCACTGGTCCGGAGACCACCGCCAGAGTCATTGACCAGGAGGGCCCAAGTATCGTCACTGGTCAGGAGACCACCGCCACCGCCAGAGTCATTGCCCAGGAGGGCCCAAGTATCGTCACTGGTCAGGAGACCACCGCCGGAGTCAGTGCCCAGGAGGGCCCAAGTATCGTCACTGGTCAGGAGACCACTGCCAGAGTCAGTGCCCAGGAGGGCCCAAGTAGCGTCACTGGTCAGGAGACCACCGCCAGAGTCAGTGCCCAAGAGGGCCCAAGTATCGTCACTGGTCAGGAGACCACCGCCACCGCCGGAGTCATTGCCCAGGAGGGCCCAAGTATCGTCACAGGTCTGGAGACCACCGCCGGAGTCAGTGCCCAGGAGGGCCCAAGTATCGTCACTGGTCAGGAGGCCACCGCCGGAGTCAGTGCCCAGGAGGGCCCCGGCAGCCACAGCACTGCTGGGCAATGAGGGACCGTCATGCCACACACCAATGTCCAGTCCAGAGAACGTCATGCCACACACCAATGCTCAGTCCAGAGCCCGCCATGGCTAAGCACCGCTAAGCTCCTTCCTCGTGAGATGTGTTCAGGTGAGCGTTTTCCCATTGCAGGGACTGCTTCCGCCGTATTTTTATCCACGGTGAATCCGCCCCGGAAAAGGTGGCGGATTAGCGGGTTGTGATACTATGGGCGGTACATTGTCTTCCGCCTGTCTGTTGGCGGTGACCGCCGCGCTGCTTGTCTGTACCGCCGTGGCGGGCGGGGTGTTAAAGTGGCTGTCTTTATTGGCGGTTTCCGCCAGGGTCATGATTCCCTTTTTTTAGTCATTTTAAACTTAACTCTTAGATTGTTCATGTTTTCAGAGTGACTAGGCTTACAATCATAGTCTAGTATTGATTTCAGGAGATATAATTTTCATATTGTGTGTTCTAACCTTTTTCTTACTACAGGTCTCCTTCCCAGCTGTTCCCTTCCTAATCCCCTCTTCCCCTCTTGAACTCTCTCAGTCTCTGTGATTTAGCTATCAGAGTCTTGGAGCTGTTCAGTGGTGGACGTGTTGGAAACATGCACAGACCCCGAGGATCTGGTGACTCTGACAACTCTGTGAAAATAGTACCAATAACAGAAATTCCGGGAGGAAATATTGTCCATGTCCCTTGGAGCAGGACTGACATATTGTCATTTACAAATGATTATCCCAGGCTGAGAGAGAAGCCAGTGGAATGGTACCAGCAGACAGATAGGTTTCTGAAACTCGTGAAATGACTGTGGGAAGATTTGAACACCCTGCTAGAAACAGTAGTTCAAGCAGACTTAAGGGTCGAGAGCAAGAGGAGTGTAGATTGGCCGACATGAAAACCTCAGAGAGATCCAACAACAAGTGCACCATTTCCTGACTTAATGAAATATTACTATATGTCTGGAACGAAGTTCAAGGTAAAAATGATGTTCTTGTACACAGGAAGGTCATACGCTTTGTTTCCAGTTTCCAGTGTAGAGTAATTCAATTGAACTTGGAGAGCACCAGTAGGCCTCCCCCAACACCAGCCATACACAGTCCGACAAATTTGTCTTTCGTTGGAAGAAGGTTTTTATTTAACTTTCTCATTGCAAAATTAAAAACACACATTTTTAGATATAAATCACTTCAAGAAAAATTCTAAGCATATTTACAAATCTTAACTGACTTCATACCATTGATTATGTAACCATAAATCATTTTGACAAGATCCCTTCCTGTCCTGAACCTCCTTTGGACCACACAGGTGAACTGTCCACCACCTGTATCCGTAGGGGGGGAGGCTCCCCTGATTTCATCGTTCCTTGCCTACACGCTCAGGTTTCCGCCCCCTCTCCAAACACCAATCTGTCAAGGGTGTAACGGGCGGCCAGGGGCAGGAGCCCCGTGCCCACACCAGCGATCTGGGCTCCCTACCCCTTAATCTGGTGTGTACATCAGCAGGTTGGTCCAGGACTTCAGGATCCTATCTGTGGTGTTATCCCGGGGCCCCAGCCTTGGGGACCCCTCTGTTGCTTCAGATTACTTTAGTACCTCTTCACCAACATAAAAATTAAGGAGAGGGTGGGTGGGACAACGACGAGCCATCCAGCCGATTCCCTCCGCACTGCCACAAGGCCGAGCCTTTCTGGGGGGCCGCTTATGTAGCCCCCCACTGGCGTGCGGCGGTTCCAGCCGGATCGGCGATCGCCTCCACAACGTCCATCTCTCGTAAGGCATTTCCGCCCCCACACCTCGCGAGGCGTGAGGGTGGAAATACAAAGGCCAGCCCTTTGCACAACAAGTGCGGGGGTCGGCCCCGGCTGCCCTGACCTCTAAGGGGCCGCGCTACCCCCATATTGGGGGGGGGGTACTTTTCCATAGAACACAGAGACCACCACTAGGCCCTTCCCCAACACCGACCATACACAGTCCGACAAATTTGTCTTTCGTTGGAAGAAGGTTTTTATTTAACTTTCTCATAGAAAAATTAAAAACACACATTTTTAGATATAAATCACTTCAAGAAAAATTCAAAGCATATTTACAAATCTTAACTGACTTCATACCATTGATTATGTAACCGTAAATCATTTTGACAGGATCCCTTCCTGTCCTGAACCTCCCTTGGACCACACAGGTGAACTGTCCACCACCTGTATCTGTAGGGGGGGCGGCTCCCCTGATTTCAACGTTCCTCTTCTACACGCTCAGGGTTCCGCCCCCTCTCCAAACACCAATCTGTCAAGGGGTGAAACGGGGCGTCCAGGGGCAGGAGCCCCGTGCCCACCCCAGCGATCTGGGCTCCCTACCCCTTAATCTGGAGTGTACATCCGCAGGTTGGTCCAGGACTTGGGGACTCTATCTGTGGTGTTATCCCAGGGCCCCAGCCTTGGGGACCCCTCTGTTGCTTCAGGTTACTTTAGTACCTCTTCTCCCGCCACAAGGGCGACCAGGGCCCCAGAGGTCCTTCGCCCTCCCCACCAGAAAACAGACTGCTAGAGAAGAACCACATGTCAGAGATAGATTGGTCCGTCCCTGCACCTGACAAGTGCACCATATCCCTGTGGAACATCCCCGGGCCCTTCAAAAGTTTGTGTGGAATGTTCCATAATCGTCCATGCCCTGGGCATAACTTGGCCATCTCTGCGTTGAGCCTCCTCACCGACACTTTGAGAGTTCTTGATTTAATGCTGGGGCCCCATTTCCGACGGGGCACCATATGGGACCAAGCTATGGCTGTGTTCGGGAATTGTTTAGACAACTTGGTGATCTCTAGAAAGATTGTTTCCCTTAGTGTCTTCCTGCCCATGCTCACCAAGTCATTACCCCCAAGGTGGATAATAATAAGATCCGGGAACTGGAACCCTTTGTATCCTTTTGCTAATGCGACAAGTTGTTGCAGCTGCGAGATTCCAATTCCGCCAATCCTGCACAACCGAAAGGCCACATCTTGGCTTGCTGCCGGATTAGGCTCACGGAGCTGATGCAACCTGTAAGCTGCCCGCCGAACAAACAAATGCCCCAAGACCTACACCACACGAGGCGCCATTGAACTGTAAATGAAAGAAGAGTGTGTGAGAAAACAACGTCATGTCCAAATCGTGGTTTTTCATGAATGTACACGGATCATATCAACTGAGGTCTAATGTAACGCTTGTAGCAATCAGATGACCATCTCCGATGAATTTCACATCCGCTACAGAGAGTCCAGCTCCAGCTGCTACTGTGGCTGCACCGATTCTAAAAGAATGGGGCGAATGCCCCCACGGGTCCACCCCAGCTGTCTTCAGAGTAACTTTCAATACCACCGAGAATTGGTAACATGAGAGGCAGTCCCCATTTGCATGTAGAAAAAGCGCGGGAGACCCTGTGACCGGGCGAGCCGCTAAGTAAGCTTTTAAGAGACTCACCAGGCATACCTGGGACCCCGGGGCAAATCTCTCAAATCAAAACGACATTACACACTCAAATAAATAGCTGATTCTGTAAAAGGACTCAATGCAAGGCAGAATTCTTGCGTTAGAGGATATTCCATTCTCTGGCTGTATATATTACATCTCATAAACACAACAACTTTTTTTTAGTTTCCATAAAGTTACAAAATGTGCTGTACAGCATTGTGATTATCACATGGACATAACTAATACATTAAATTTCCTAGTAAATACTTCATAATTAATACATGACATTTTCTAGTAAATACTCCAAAGGAGCAATGGTTGACCCCCCTCCAGGCCCCTGTGGCATCCACTGATTCAATTTATTTGGACCCAAGACAAAAACACTGCTGGTCCTTCCTTAACTTGTCCTCTACAAGGCAAACTCACCTGTCCCCTCAAGACAGAGAGAGCTTGGGCCAACAGAGGGTGTGGCGTGACAGCCAGAGCTGCCGACCTTGGAGCTGGGGAATCAGGTGCAAGTCCCGGCATCGGCTCAACATCTTGTGATTCTGGGCAAATCACCTAATCTACCCGTGCCTGCCAAAAAAAGAATGTGTCCTTGTGTAACGTAACTGGTGTTCATGTAAAGCATTCTAATACCTTTGGGTTGAGTTTGTGCTATGTAAAAAAAAAAAAACACAGCTGGTCCCCCAAAAAACCATGCCACACCCACCCATTACAGGGATTCACCTTGGCACCCATTGGGAGATGGGCTTTGTCAACCAGGCCATCCCGTGGTCCCCTGGTGCAGCCACCATCCCCCCCATACTCCCAGGGCTGTGTAATGGAGTACCCTGGCTAGCTATGGACAATCACTGTAGCGGGCATCCCCAGCCTTCCCGTAGAGACCGTAGTACCACCGCCCGGCTTGAGCTGAAAGCTTAAAATCCAACTCCATCTTGAATTCTCCTGCACTTACATTCTTGATGCCAAGGTTGTCTACCTGTTTTGTGGTCAAACATGACTCCTCCCTTACCACAGGCCTGGGTGGTTCCACTACTGACCAGGCCAAACCCAGACTCCGTTGCTTAGTGTTGCAAGAAATGCCACCAAGTTCTCCGCACACAACGTTTTGCCCCAGGCTGACCAATGAGCCCCATCCCCGTATAACCACAACTGTTCTGTGGTCAAGGGGCCTGCCCAAATTATTCAGGCCCTCAAGGAACTAGTCTGATCTTGAGACTGTCCTTGGGGTGACGTTGGGCCATGGAATAGCTGAGCGCTCAAACTTTAAGTTCTCAAATAAGGCACGTCTTCTAACATTGCTGAATGCTTTCCACCTACGTGGAGGAAGATGACTGCTGCAACCTCACGGACAGGCTGGCATAGATAAGCCAAGAAAAGATCACCACTTGCAGCCCAGTGGAATTGAAGGTCTGCTTCTGTTACCTGTCTGCTAAACTGTTTCTGGGCAAAGGTTGACTTTGGATACCCACCTGAAAGCTGACCAAGGATCCATCCCCATGCTGTAGCAATTGGTGCTGAAAGGAGGCAGGGGCTGTGTCTTCAGTCCTTTGGGGCAACCAGACAGTGACGTGTGAGCAGGTAACCCTGCCCATTACTTAACCTGTCCTGCCACCCCTGACGACCACCCGCACGACCCTGTCGGTCATGTGGCAACTAATGGTTGCTCAATGTGGGAGACTGTGAAATTCAAAATGTGACCACTGTTGGCCACTGAACCTGAGCCGTCCGATCTGGCCCACACCTGTCTCCAGTGCCTGTGATGTAGCCTTGTCCATTTTACATATGCTTATGTTTGGGCACAAAACACCCCAGTACGAATGTTGTTTTCACAAAGGATTGAATATATTTTGCACTTGATTATAATGTTCGCGGTGAACAATGAGGTGTATGTGATGCAAATGGCTTTAGCACACAATACTACCCCTCCCATGCAGTTCTACAGGGACAATCCCATCAAATTAGAACCTAGAGGAAATTGCCTATGCTAAAATTGTTTGTGGTATTTGTGTTTATATCGTAATGGGTGAAAAGTAGAAAACTGGGTTAAAAATACTTTTTTGGGGTCACTTGATACTAATCTCAGACCAAGGCTGCTAGTAGGGATCGAAAGATGATTCCGGTTATATGGATTTCACGCCTAACCCATCAAACTTATTGCAGATCCCATGCAGTCTTTAGAGCTCCCATTTACCTTTGCAATCTCCAGATTACATCTTCAGGCAGAAATGTTCCTACACCAGCACTAGCACATTGTATGCTCTTGATCTGAGTGGACTGTGTAGAGTCCTGCAGAATAATTCACAACAATCGGTTAATGTAAAGGGCATGCACTCTGTCTCTCCCTCATCTTCTTGTCATTATATTATTAAGCAGTCATACCTAAGAAAGAATATTAAAGCTATCATGGTCATTCAGAAACAACACTAACAAGCTCCCTACATAAGCCATACAGTCATTCAATGCCCTTCCAATGAAGTACTCCTACAGGGTGTATTGTGAATGTGCTAGCATGCCTCCGTGCCTCGTTAGGGGTATGAAGTGCTGCAGATCAGAATTCTGACACAACACTTGTCGAACACAAACATGTTGTTCTTTTGTTATTGTTGTGAAAGACACAAGTATTTTCGTCCCAGGAGGTCAGAAACCATAGAAAGGATTGTGTGTGTGTGTGGGTGGCGGGGGACGTTGTTGGTAACAAACAGAAGACTGCAGGCACTTGACACAGGGGACATTCTCTTTCATTTAATTCACTTTAGGTATTATTCTGGGGAAATCCAGTGAGTCACTACTGGAAGCCGGGGACCTCAGCATAAGCAATATCTATAATTTGAACCTCAAAACCATAAAGAAGACTACAAGAACAAGTATAGATTTTACAAATACACAAATTACGAAATATGTTATTAAATTGACACACAAAAAAGTATTAAAACTCAAAATTGTAATTTTAATGAAAAGGTTAGAGCTTTTTGTAGGAGGCTGGCCTGGCTTGCAGTGGGTACCAGAGGTACTTACACCTTGTGCCAGGTCCAGTTATCCCTTATTAGTGTAGAAGAGGTGTTTCTAGCAGCTTAGGCTGATAGAAGGTAGCTATGGCAAAGCAGCTTAAGCTGAACTAGGAGACATGTAAAGCTCCTACTACACCACTGGTGTCATATGCACAATATCATAAGAAAACACAATACACAGAAGTACTAAAAATAAAGGTACTTTATTTTTATGACAATATGCCAAAAGTATCTCAGTGAGTACCCTCAGTATGAGGATACGATATATACACAAGATATATGTACACAAACCAAAATTATGCAGATAATAGCAAAAGGAGGTAATGCAAGCAATGTAAAATTACAGTAGATTGCAATAGGAGCACATAGGTATAGGGGCAACACAAACCATATACTCCAAAAGTGGAATGCGAACCACAAATGGACCCCAAACCCATGTGAGCTTGTAGAGGGTCGCTGGGACTGTAAGAAAACAGTAAGGGTTAGAAAAATAGCCCACCCCAAGACGCTGAAAGGTAGGTGGAAAGTGCACCTACTACCCCCAGAGAGCACAGAAGTCGTGATAGGGGGATTCTGCAGGAAGAACAAACACCAGCAATGCAACAACAGTGGATTTCCGGACCTGAGTACCTGTAAGACAAGGGGACCAAGTCCAATAGTTGCGACAGTGTCGAGAGTGGGCAGGAGCCCAGGAAATGCCATCTGAGGGTGCAAGGAAGCTGCCACCTGTTGGAAGAAGCTTGGAGTTCTGCAAGAAAGAAGAGGACTAGGAACTTCCCCTTTGGAGGATGGATGTCCCACATCTTGAAAAAGCTTGCAGAGGTGTTGCCACGCAGAAAGACCGCAAACAAGCCTTGCTAGCTGGAAGGGTTGTGGTTAGGGATTTTGGGTGCAGCTGTGGCCCAGGAGGGACCAGGATGTCGCCACTTGGATGAGGAGACAGAGGGGGCACACAGCAACGTAAGGAGCCCTCACAGAAGCAGGCAGCACCCGTAGAAGTACCTGAACAGGCACTTAGAAGAAAAGTGAACCAGAGTCCACCCGAAGTCACAAAAGGGAGTCCCACGACGCCGGAGGACAACTCAGAAGATTGTGCACTGCAGGTTAGAGTGTCGGGGACCCAGGCGTAGCTGTGCACAAAGGAAATCCTAGAAGAGTGCACAGGAGCCGGAGCAGCTGCAAATCACGCGGTACCCAGCAATGCAGTCTAGCGTGGGGAGGCAAGGACTTACCTCCACCAAACTTGGACTGAAGAGTCACTGGACTGTGGGAGTCACTTGGGCAGAGTTGCTGAGTTCCAGGGACCACGCTCGTCATGCTGAGAGGGTACCCAGAGGACCGGTGATGCAGTCTTTTGTTGCCTGCGGTTGCAGGGGGAAGATTCCGTCGACCCACGGGAGATTTCTTCAGAGCTACTGGTGCAGAGAGGAGGCAGGCTACCCCCAGAGCATGCACCACCTGGAAACAGTCGAGAAAGCCGACAGGATGAAGCAATACAAGGTTGCTAGTAGTCGTCTTGCTACTTTGTTGCGGTTTTGCAGGCGTCCTGAGCAGTCAGCGGTCGATCCTTTGGCAGAAGGTGAAGAGGGAGATGCAGAGGAACTCTGGTGAGCTCTTGCATTCGTTATCTGGTGAGATCCCCAAAGCAGAGACCCTAAATAGCCAGAAAAGGAGGTTTGGCTACCTAGGAAGGAGGATTGGCTACCAAGAGAGGTAAGAGCCTATCAGAAGGAGCCTCTGACGTCACCTGCTGGCACTGGCCACTCAGAGCAGTCCAGTGTGCCACAGACACCTCTGTTTCCAAGATAGTAGAGGTCTGGGACACACTGGAGGAGCTCTGGGCACCTCCCCTGGGAGGTGCAGGTCAGGGTAGTGGTCACTCCCCTTTCCTTTGTCCAGTTTCGCGCCAGAGCAGGGCTGGGGGATCCCTGAACCGGTGTAGACTGGCTTATGCAGAGATGGGCACCATCTGTGCCCATCAAAGCATTTCCAGAGGCTGGGGGAGGCTACTCCTCCCCAGCCTTCACACCTATTTCCAAAGGGAGAGGGTGTTACACCCTCTCTCAGAGGAAGTCCTTTGTTCTGCCTTCCTGGGCCAGGGCTCACATCTTGGGGGAGCTCCAGGCCAGCCTCCAGAATGTTTGTTCTTCCCCTTTGAGGCGACACTATTTGTGGCAGCATTCTCTACAACCTTTTATGGAGCTTGTGCGTGGACAAAATAGTGGGGTCATCCAAGGGTGATTATACCGATGTTCGGATTGTCCCAGGGTATGTAACAATTCAGTTACAAAGATCCAAGACAGACCAGCAAGGGAGAGGGTCGGCCATTAAACTTAAGGCTGCTCCGCTCCCCTTTGTGCCCAGGAGATCGCTTGGGCTCCTACTTCTCCCAGCCTCCAAGGCCCCAGCTTTGTTTCTTCATGAGAACGGGGAATGCTTATCATGTTACCAGTTCTTAGCAGTAATGAAAGCGGTACTAGGGTCTGCTGGGGTAGATCCACACGGTTACTCATCGCACTCATTCCGGATTGGGGTGGCTACTCTAGCGGCCGGTGCTGGGATGTCTCCTGAAGAAGTGAAGACAATCGGGAGATGGTCATCCAATGATTGTACGACGGAACACTGACTTTAAAAACAACTAGTGCCTTAACCACGAGGTCGGAACACCGACCTCGTTCCTTCTACTAATGATTTTACCACGAATGCCTTAACAACAATATTTTGTTCTAAAGGCATTCCTGATAAAAGCATTACTAATAGTCACCATTCACCCTACATCCCTCACCCCAACCCCACTCCAAAACCTAAAACCCCCTGACCCCCCACCCCCTCCCCAAAACCTAAACCCACCACTTACCTTAGTCGACCCCTTGTCACCTGCGTCGTCCTCCTTCGCCAACTCCCTTCTTTGTACCTTAACCATGCATATTCGTTGTTCAGAACATACGTAGTTAAGGCACAAAATAACGGAGTAGTGGTTAAAAAAAGCGTTGTTGCGCTTTCGTTAACCACGACTTTCGTAAAAAAAAGTCGTAAAAAAGGATGTTTCCCTCATCCAATTGTTATAAACGTTACATACGGCCTGAGTTACAATGATAAGTGATACACACTCCTGTTTTTGATCCTTTTCATGCTGGTTACTCCTGCTACTTTCTTTTGTTTCCGTATTATGCCGTCTCAAGTGGTTTGGGTGCTGGGGCACTCTTTTGTCCGGCGGGCGGCCTCTACAGGTTGCAACTGCTCTGTAAGCCTAAGCCGGCGGCAATTCGTGATGTGGCCTTTCGGTGGTGTGAAATTGGTGGTGAGGAGTCACTCAGCTGCAGCAACTTGTGAAGATGGCGAAAGGGTGCGAGGGACTCCAGTTCCCAGACCTCATCATCGTACATATAGGAGGAAATGACCTGGTTCGACTGGGGCGCAAAACTCTGAGAGAAGCGATTTTAACAGAAATCACCCAGTTATCTAAGGAATTCCCGAACGCTGCCATCGTGTGGTTGCATATGGTACCCCGTCGCTACTGGGGTCCAAACACTAAATCTAGGACAATGAATGTGTCCGTTCGTCGACTTAATTTGGTAATATCAAGGCTGTGTCCTGGTCCAGGCTGCTTATGGAACATCCCACACAGACTGCTAAAAGGGGCAGACATGTTTCATAAAGATAGGGTGCATTTATCCGAGGCGGGCACGGACCGTTTCATCGCGGACATTTGGGCCTTCTCTCTCAGCCTCTTTGGGGGTGGGGAGGGCGAAGGACCTCTGGGCCCCTGGTCGCCCTTGTGGCGGGAGAGGAGATACTAAAGTCCCCCTAAGCAACAGAGGGGTCCCCAAGGCAGGGGCCTCTGGAAAACACCAGAGGTAGGATCCTACAGTCCTGAACCAACCTGCGGATGTACACACCAGCTTGGGGGTTAGGGAGCCTGGATCCCTGGGGTGGGCATGGGCTTCCGCTCCTGGCCGCCCCGTTACACCCTCACGGCGGATTGGTGTTTGGGGAGGGGGCGTAATCCAGAGCATGCGGACAAGGGACAGTGAAGTGTGTGGATCCGCCCCCCCCCAGGGATACAGTTGAGGTAAGGTCCACCTTTGTGGTCCAAAGGAGGTTCAGGACGGGTAGGGATCCTTTCACATTGATTTATGACTAAATTGATTGAAAGTTTTTTTATTTAAATGTTATGAAGTTATTGATGTATTGTTTTTTCATTAAATGTAACTGTGTGTGGTTTTTTAATCCCTTTGTTTTAAATAAATTCCTTCCAACAAAATAACACAGTCTTGTAGGTCTGCATGTGGCGGGTGTTGGGGTGAGGGCCTTCTGGTGGCCTCCAGGTTCTATGATCTAATTCATGGGTACTCGCAAAGATTTTCCCGGGGGCCAACATTTTGGTCTGTGATGTGACCGAGGGCCTCATTGAAGCGAGCAGGGCGGGAGTCGTGGTTGGGGGTGTGTTGGAAG
Organism: Pleurodeles waltl; assembly: GCF_031143425.1. Lineage (NCBI taxonomy): Eukaryota > Metazoa > Chordata > Amphibia > Caudata > Salamandridae > Pleurodeles > Pleurodeles waltl. Next base: position 660,609,381 of record NC_090449.1, on the reverse strand, counting down.
TAAGGTGGGTTTATGGGAGTAAAGCATAAACATCTAGTGGCTGAAGTGCACAAAGTCAAACCAGAAAACCAGGCATTAATCCCGGCTTCCCCACTTTACGAAACTGTGTGATACTATGCAAATTTTTATTCCACTTTCCCTCCATTCTCACATATAAAAGGACTAGAAACACAGGACTTCAGGATGAATGGTGTATGAAACTTTCTCCTGTGTCTGATTTAATAAACAATATTGTTGTTCATGTATAACACAAAACCAGGCCACTTAAAGGGCCACATAACCACTGACTTGTCTCTTAGTTCACTATTGGCATTGTTTCTAGATTCATGTTTTTAAAAAAATCACTCATAAAATTAAAAAAATAAACAAAATCGCAGTTTTCCATGTACTGATATAATCTGATTTACCAAGGTGAAACTGTTCTGAAGATTAATAAAATACACTTTTTCAATTCTGAAGAAACTTATATTTTTACCCTTTTGCTGCAAGATGTCTTAAAAAAATTAAAATGTTCCTAAAGTTAAGGTAAAGTTAGACTACGGCAACGCACTCTACACAGGCATCCCTGCAAAAGACATCCGACGACTCCAACGCATCCAAAACGCCTCCGCCCGACTGGTCCTCGACGTACCCCGCCGATGCCACATCTCCCACCACCTGAAGGACCTCCACTGGCTCCCCATGGACAAGAGGATCACCTTTAAGCTCCTCACCCACGCTCACAAGGCACTCCACAACACCGGACCCACCTACCTGAACAACAGACTCAACTTCTACGTCCCCTCCCGCCAACTCCGCTCTGCCAGCCTCCCCCTCGCCATAGTTCCCCGCTTCCAACACAAGACATCCGGCGGCAGATCCTTCTCCTACCTCGCCGCCAAAACCTGGAACTCCCTCCCGACCCCCCTACGACAGACCCAGGACCTTCTCACCTTCAGGAGACTCCTCAAGACCTGGCTCTTCGACCAATAGCAGCAACCCCCCTCCCCCACAGCGCCTTGAAACCCTTATGGGTACGTAGCGCGCTTTATAAATATTGTGATTGATTGATTGATTGATTGAAGGGGTGCAGGTCACCCTAGTTATATCCTTTTTTACTGCAATTAACCTGTAAATAAACGCCTGTTTAGTTAACATTTTTTTTTTAAGTTAGTGCTCAGTCTGATGAAAAGCAGGTCAGTGCTGCTTTTGACCAGGGGGCCGCATGCAAAAGCCTGAGGGGGCGCATGCGGCCCCCGGGCCGTACTTTGAGATCTAATTGAACTAAAAACCACAGTACTGTAAAAGAAGAGTCCTTCAAGGGAGCATTTCACCATTGGCGACATGGAGTCACCTGTAACAGACTATGTCAACTCTTATGGACAGGTGGGAGTGAGTACCATCTCTTTTCAACTGTACTAGAAAATGCGTACTGCTATTGGCTAAAAAGCTAAAACTCACTGAAAGTGAGTCACCTGAAATGTGACGAGTTGGCAGATTTGAATATCAACCATCGCAATATATTACTGTTTATGAAGATGAGTCTAGTGTAATATGCTCTTCATCACCCCATACCCCAATCATGTCACATCATCTAAGGCGATTGATGCACTCCAGCATTTAAGACATAAAAGGTAAGTAATTATCGCGATCCAATACCCGCGCGATATTTCGCAAATCCCTTTAGCTGCCCGTGTCTCGTTTTCCACACTCTAAATTGATCATACTTAAAAGTTGCTTGAGGGCAGCTCTGGGACCTATATAAATATATTCATTCATTCATCTCCTAAGTAGCCATAAACTGCAATGGCTGGGGTCCTTCTCTGCGCCATATCTGCCTCTGCTCATAAAGCCCGCAGAGCACTCTCAGCTGATAAACCAACCTTCCAATCCACTCTCAACACCCCTGGGATATCCCCCAGCTCCATTTGTTCTCATTGCAAATTAAGTGAATTAAAGCCGTTTTCTTTTTTAATGCGCCTTGTTATAACAAAAGATCCCTGTCTGGAGTGCGCTGAATACACCAGAGGATATTAATAAAGATCAGCCAGGCCGCGCGCGCCAAGGGAACGCCCCTGAGCGTTAAACACTTCATTAGTCGCAGTACTTATCGCGCGGGAACGACTGACAATGTGGCATAAATCCTTTCTCAATGGGAGGCCCAGTGTTTATCCGGGGTTAAGGCATTTGTGGTTATAGACACCAATTAGATAAACTGCCTTTGATGCTTTGTGTCACAAATGGTCTAATTGCTCTGAACAAGATTACACGAAACAATCAACAATGATGCAGATAGTACTTCACAGAGTCATAAAGCAAGGATTGAAGAAACGTGTTAAATGGCACCCAGGAAGCACCTGCGAGGTCACCAGACAACCCCATGTCACCTCAGTATTGCCTAATGGCATCCAGGAAGCACACGTAAGTAAGGTCACTAGAGGGCTCCATGCCACCTTGAAATGGCACCTGGGAAGCACATGCAAGGTTATCAGATAACACCATGTCACCAGTTTTAATGGCATAGGCATATCGGCATCTGAAAAGCACATTTAAAGTCAGATGGCACCACGTCGACTGGAAATGGCACCCACGATGTACCTGGGAGGGCACCAGCTTATTATCTCTTGCCACTACGATGCAGTCTTTCCAGTCCTGGGTGTTCCTTTGGCAAGTCGATGTTTTCGGGTGTGTTAATCGCGCTGAATCGAGCTTCAGAAGGCTACATCTCCCAGGAGGTACTGGTTTGTTAATTGAAATACCAGAACTGGAAACTATGGAGCATATTTACTAAACTTTCACACAATGCAGGGCAGCAAGCCAAGTTGCTGTGCTGCGTTGTGTGAAATGGCAGAAATGGTCCATATATACAAAGATATGGAGCATTTCTTCCCTTTCTTTGCGCTGGTGCACTTCAGGCAGCCTAGAGCCAATGGAGGCACCCTTGCAGCATGGTGCAAGGGTGCCTGCCTTTCAAGGAGAATGGCTTTTGTGTAGAAAGGGATACCTTCCTGCACAAAAACAATCTCTCAAGACATTTTCCTTTCCACGTGTACTGCAGTTTGCAGCACACATAGAAAAATGAAATGAGGAGAAACAAATATTTTTCTCCTTGTTACGCCATCTTCTGTGAGGAATAGTGATTTCACACAATCCCAGGCTTCCAAATCTTTGGAAGTCTGGGATTGCGTGTAATCCATGGGTGGATGTATGGACACGCCCATGTTTCAGCCATGGAACGTCTCCCAGAATGAAATGTAATGTAACGCAATGCAAGCTGCTGCATTGCGTTACATTTTCTTTACAAAGCCAGGTAAGGCGGTGCAAATCTCCCCTTGCAGGACTTTGTAAATATCTACTAGCATTTCGCGTCATGGATGCACCACAAAAGAGGTGCAATCGTGACACGAAATGTTAGTAAATATGGCCCTTTGTGTTTTAGTGACATGGAAATCTCTGTTTTACATTACTCTGCGCCAGGGAGGTGTTTCCATGGGTCTTGCATGTGTGTTCCCTGCAACATTTTGACACATTCACAGATTTACAAGAACTTGTAAACCTGGAAATGTGCCAAAAAGATACACCTCCCCAGGAGAGGAGTAACAAGGAGAAATATGTTTATTTCACCTCAATTTTCCTTTATGTGTGCTGCATCCTGCAGCACACATTAAAAGAGGAAAAAGCCTCTCAGGATTGTGTTTGTGTAGGACTATGCCCCTTCCTGCACAAAACAATTCTGCATGCAACGCAGCCACAGTGCAAGGGTGCCTGCATTGGTGCTAGGCTACATAAAGCGCACCAGCATAGAGTAAAAGACAGTAATGTGCGTTATTCTTTTAAATACCACACATTCCTGCCCTTTCCCTGTGAGGCAGGGCAGCGCAGCAAGGTGACCTGCTTTGCGCCACAAAGCCCGTAAATATGGGCCGTCATGTTTTGGGAATGACTTCCAATTATACAAATATTTCTAATGAGAAGCATTATGCCTAAATGTAATTTCATTTGAATAACTTAAATCCAAGCAACATTGTGGCTTTCCAAGACTGAGGTGGGACACCACTGCAACCACTGCACTAGACTATGGTGGTTTCTAAAGGTTGCAATAGAAAATATCCTAAAAATAAATGGTCAACTTCGTGACAAGTATGCTTCATTAAAATAAGCATATGTTCCTATTATGCCTACATACATTTTGAGATCGTCTCCTAGGCACTGCCCTTAAACTTCTAGGTCTCTGTGTGAGCAACTTATGCAGGTCAGGGTTTTGAGGGCTCAATACAGACAGCTCCAGTTGTCTGTCATGGAAATAATTGTTTACAATACCCCACAAGTCCAGTCCTTGCTCAAAATTATATGGCTTTAGTACTAATCTCAGATGCCTTACTCTTTTTGATGGCCTTCCTCTCATTCTGTGTTTGAGCTCCCTGGTTGCACCATTGGTAGATTCGTTATTGGCCCTTCTCTAAACACAGTGGCTGCCTCTGGGGGGACATAAAAGGTCCACTCTTCTCTCTTCTATCAGCCACCAACAGGCTGCATCAACAGCGGCTGCAGTCCACGGGCCCCCTACATTTTTAAACAAGCATTTGCAATGCAAACGGCCTCACGTTTGCCTGAGCTCGAGCAATTAGCATTGTAAACTCCTAACTGGACTTTTCTTGCCAAATAAACTGAAAAGCAAAAGTTTCACATTAGCGCGCTGACGGCCACCATCAGTGCAAAGCAGACACACAAACGGAAGTAACAGTTTACTCGTAGTGAAACCTATCGGCAAAAGAGCAATTATCTACGTAACCGGCAAAAGTGAATTAACTATATAACAGGGTCAATGTCATGCAGCAAAGCGCTCGACTTCTGCCAAGTGAGATCGCGTTGTGAAAAAAGAGAAAAAGTAGTCCACAACCCGGACATAAAACAGCGAGCCTCATCTGTTTTCAGTACTTGGTCGCTGCGCTCTAGGAGTGCTAACCACCGTAAAAGGCATGATGTATGCATGCCTTCCAATAATGAAAGCAAGCAGATTTTAAAAGGCAAGCCTACAAATCAATGAAAGACACTGACGTGACATTGGCGTGGTTTGGAGCCCAAAGAGAGATAACAACATGGAACTGAGCGCTTTGTGCTCGCCCGTAAAAATATGTATTTTTTTAAAAGTGTTTCTAAATCGCAAAATGAATTTAGAAATAATTAATGAAGTGCAATTTGGAAGGGGCATGTTAGGGGGGTCCCTTCCAAACTGCGATTTGCTAAGCTATGTATCAATACTCTGCAACATTAATTCTGGTCGCGAACTATCAATCAGTTACTGATCCCCAAGTTGGGGTGGTAACTGATTTGCAAAGGGGAAGAGGTCCGGTTTGGACCCCTCCCCCTTTGGCAATTGAGGTGACAGCTTCACGGATAACACATAGTGAAACAGGAGACCATTGCCTCCTCTCACCAAGTTTTTTCAAAATGTAAAATATATATTTTTAAAGCAGCCTCAGTTCCTTAAAGAAAGTCGAGCTGTGTAAAAAATGACATATTTTAAAGACAGCACATTTTTTGTTACAAAAAAATTTGGAGAATGATGTAATTGTTACTTGAATAAGTCAAAATAGACAAGCTCACCTGCATGCATTCTCACTGTTTATTCATCTACATGGGTAAAGCGCCCCCCCAACATGGGGGGGCGCGGCCTGTTAGGAGACGGGGCCGCCGAGGCCCGACACTCCCCTCCGAACTAGTTGTGCGATGGGCTGGCCGGAGACTTCGGTCACGTGTAGGACTCGCTTGAGCTGCTGTTTGTTTCCTGGAGCTGTTGCGGATCAGGAGCTGTGTTCGGCCGTATCAGAGGGAGAGGAGGAGCCGGGAACAGGTTTACGCGGGCAGTGCGACTCGCTCGAGCTGCTGTTTGTTTCCTGGAGCTGACGCGGATCAGGAGCTGAGGTTTACGCAGGCAGCGGGTGAGTATAGAGGGGGGTGTCGGGAGCGGAATCCAACGTGGTTCCGTTTTTAAAGTGTTTCTCCGCACGCTACTGCGTATGTTTAAATCGTATGTTCTATTTATGAATACCACTTTGGTTGCGCTTTGTTTTTAAGGGTTTTCGTTGCTCGGTAAGACCTGTTGTGATTACCCTTGCAACAAAAATAATTTGTGACATTTACGATATCGCTTTTGGTTCACCTTTCTTGCTGCACTTTCAGAACTATTGTTGATTAACCTTGTAGCAGCCCACCACTGTTTCTTTTGTCACCTCTTGCCTTTCTCGCGTAATCCTAGTAACTGATTTTCTTTAAGATACTGCTGGTGCAGTTCAGTGGTTCTAACATTATGGGCATGTTCATTCTTTAGCAACTGGTTGCATACTGTTTGATTTAATCGTGTGCGCCTGGGTTTATTTAAAGAAACATCGCGTTTCTTTGAATTTACATATTACATCGCGCCAAAGTTATTTAAAGAGGCATAGTTGTCTCTTCAATTGAAAGTTGCTAAATGACAGTAATTTTAGCCAGCTTTCTTGCTTGGTGAACGCGAGCTGGCCTGCGGCCTTTAATTGTGGTCTCATTTGGCCTAGTCTCCTGACTAGATAAATGGAAATAATTAATGTTGTTTTAATGGTGGATGAATAACTGTTAAATGTTGTCATTTTGATTACAGGTACACCATTAACGCCTTTGTATACATTGTGCTGAATTTTGTGTAAAAAAAAAAATAATAATAATTTTTTAGCTGCGCTGCAGGATAGTCACTGTTACTTCCTTTAAATCATGCCATCTAACAAGACTAGTGCAGGGAAAAGAAAAGGAAGGGACCCAGAATTGTCCCAGCTCTTGAAGTTAGTTCTTGAAAAATTAGGCAACAATGATACTGACAGTAGTGATGCAGCATCTGATAATGATGTCAATGGGACGAATAGCAGTCGTCCTAGACGGCTCCACGTAGCTCCTTGCGCTGCGTTCCCCCCGGTGAAGCGCAGGAATAAAGGGAGGGCTCCAACCTCACAGTCCTCTCTTACAGTAGTTAGTCTCCTGGAGCAGGTTGCGTTGCCCGAGATTCCAGTTCCCTCTGCGAGCGGGGCGTCCGAGCATCAAGGGGAGAGCGAGGGTGCGATCACGTCACCAGGTCTAGGTGTGGCTGAAGTTTTAGCCAATATCCGTAAATCTTTGGCTTCTCTGTCACCCTTAATGGGGCCAGGGGTCCCACCATCCCCCTTACCAGTGGTTCCAACGTCAGCAACACTAACCATGGTACCCCGACACCTCAGTAACCCCAACAGCCTGCTCAGGCGCAAGATCCAACCACGCAAGCCTTGCTGGAAGTGTCTAGACTACTAGCAAATATTAATGTCCCGGCTAGTAACCCCCCGCCTACAACTCCTTGGAATTTGAATGATTCTTTGCAGAATTCAATAACGGAACTGAAGCGCCAGGTGGATGCGTTGTCATCGGCACATAGCTCAATTCCATTGCAGGCGGCATCAAGTAGCCCGAGTGTCACCCTGGCACCAGGCGCTGTGTATCCTACTACCCCTTTAGTTAAAAATGGGTCGACCGAAACTAGCAAGGCTCCAGAAAAAGATAACACGGCTAAGGAGGGGCCAGTCATCAATGCATTACTGTCAAGACCAGTTAAGCTGGCAGTGCATGTTAGTGCGGAAGTAAAGGAAAAGATTTGGAAAGGGGAATTTGTTGACATATTTTCATTGATCAGGGCAAAAAGGAGGGAGGTAGAAAATAAAGACAAAGAAGTTAAGGCGTCTTCTTCAGGGAACAAAAAACCCAAGGTGGAGTAGAGCATTATGAACTGGTTGTTCGGTTTCAATGTATTCATGTCAGTGATGTTAGAGAAGAAACCTGATTTGGGTATTGCGATGATTTGCTATTCTAACAAAATATTGAAGGCACAACACACTTATGGGGGTGCTGCCTGGTTAGAATACTACAGGGATTTTTGCTGGGCTAAGGTGAAAGACCCATCTATTGGTTGGGACCAGACGGAGGTGAACGTCTGGTTAGAATGCGTTAATAACAAGGTATCAGGGAGGCAGCCCTTTCGTGCACAATACTCAAGCGAGACGAAAGGATCTTGTTGGTCGTTCAATTGGAAGACATGTTCGCGCCCCGCAGGGTCTTGCAAATTCAGGCACAACTGTTCCTTTTGTGGACACCCCTCTCACCCAGAATTTAAATCCATAAAAAAATCCACAGAAAAAAGCAGAGATGGGAACAAGCCCTCTAACTGAAGCACCTTTGCCGTCCCCCATTAAGATTGACGCTCTGCTCCCGTGGTTACAGGCTTATCCCGCGACTGGGTCGGCAGAATTACTAGCACATGGTTTTTCCTTTGGTTTTAGAATCCCGGCCTCCAATGTACCCCCAGTTGATCATTGCAAGAACCTAGTATCCGCATTACGGAACCTAGGAGTGGTGGCCAAGAAGTTATCAAAAGAATGCGCATTGGGCAGGTTAGCAGGCCCCTTCCTTTACCCGCCTTTAAAAGGCTTTGTTTGTTCTCCTTTTGGGGTTGTGCCTAAGAAGGAGCCGGGACAGTTCAGGCTAATTCATAATTTGTCTGCTCCTTGGGGAGCATCGGTGAATGAGGCTATAGATCCTCACCTGAGCTCGGTCTGCTATGCAACTGTTGACCAAGCATTGGAAAAATTGAGGGCCGAAGGCCATGGGGCTTTGTTAGCAAAAACCGACATAGAATCAGCTTTCAGACTTCTCCCGGTTCACCCTGAGGATTACCACCTACTAGGTTTCCAATTCCGGGGAGGGTACTTTTATGATAAATGCATGCCCATGGGTTGTAGTGTATTGTGCAGCTATTTTGAGCAGTATAGCACCTTCCTACAGTGGATCTTTTCAAATCGCACCGGGCACCTCGATGCCATACATTATTTGGATGATTTCCTAGTGTTGGGACCACCTAGGTCAGAGAAATGCGGGTGGGCACTCCAGGCCTTGACCACGATGTTTAAAGACTTTGGGGTTCCTTTGGCTCCTGAAAAAACAGCGGGGCCCGCAACTTGTATTACTTTCCTAGGGATTGAGATCGATTCGGTGGCAGGTGAGTGTCGCCTGCCTAAGGATAAGCTGCTGGTATTCAAGGAGTCCATAAAAATGATGTTATCTAAAAAAAAAATCACCGTTCACCAATTGCAGGTTCTGGTGGGTCAGCTGAATTTCGCTCTAAGAATTATTCCCATGGCTCGCCCCTTTTCAAGGTCCATCGCTAGATCAATGGCTGGGTTGTCTGAGAAGCACCATCAAACTCGGTTGTTGCTAGAGGTCAAGGATGATTTAAAGTTATGGGAGGTTTTCCTGCAGGACTTTAATGGAGCTGTAATTTGGCCTCATCCGGTGATTTCAAGCCCTACTCTAGGGCTTTATACGGATGCAGCGGGAAGCATGGGTTTTGGTGCAATCTTGGGCCCTCTGTGGTGCAGGGCAGAGTGGCCAACCGAGTGGGTCAGCAGGGGCTTGACAAAGAATATAGCCTTTTTAGAACTCTTCCCTATTATTGTTGCAGTCACCATCTGGGCGGAGGATTTTAAGGATAGGTCTGTAATCTTTTGGTCTGACAACATGGCTCTGGTAGAAGCCATTAATAGACAAAGGGCTACATGCCCACTGGTCCTCCGTCTCCTTAAACGTTTAATCTTAACCTGCTTACAGTGCAACATTACATTCCGGGCTAAGCATGTACCAGGGATATATAACAATGCCGCTGACGCCCTATCTCGCTCGTTGATGCAGGACTTTATGCGGTATCACCCTCAGGCGAAGGAGAAGATGCGGAGTTCCCAGAATCTCTGTGGAAGATTGGTGCCCGCCCTCCCAGTCTTAGTAGCAACATCTTTAGCAGCGCATACAAGAAGGGCTTATGAGAACGATTTTTACCAGTACAGGCGTTTCTTGCAGACGCAACAAATGTCATGCTTGTTTTCAGAATCAGTTATATGCGCATTTCTACAGCATTTGAAAGACAGGGGGAGACCAGTTTCTTGTGCAAAAGCTTACCTGGCTGCGATCCGTTTTTTCGCTAGAATTAGGAACATGGAGGCCCCGCTAAACACTTTTATTATTAAACGGGCTCTAGCGGGTTGGGCCAGGGGTGACAATGTTAAGTCAGACTCTAGGCGCCCGATAACAGCAGTACTGCTGGAGAATCTTCTTCGCACTCTCTCCGTAGTGTGTTCTTCGCAGGAGGAGTCAGCACTATTTTCAGCAGCATTTGCGGTAGCCTTCTACAGGGCATTCCGCATCAGTGAACTGGTGGGCTCTTCCAGGAGCGATCACGCAGGAGGATTGCAGTGGGGCAACGTGGTGGTCAGTCCAGAGTTGTTGTCTATAGTCCTGTGGAAGTCTAAAACGGACCAGCTTAAAAGAGGAGTGCGCATTACACTCAGTGCTGCTAATGGTTCCCCCCGTTGCCCTGTGGAACTGATGAGATCTTACCTCTCTGTCTGGCAGCCGACAGGCTCTTCTGCTTTGTTCATCCACGCTAACGGGGAATGTCTTTCTCGCTACCAATCATACCAGTAGGGGGCTATTTAAGAGCCCCCCCAAGAAGGCTCATCCTTCTTCTTTCTGTGGCTCGGTGGCTGGAGCTTGAGGGGCGTGCAGTTGTCCCACCCACCCTCTCCTTAATTTAGGTTGCGAAGAAAGGTATAAGCGAAAAGTGAGATATTAAAGTGACCAGGGGATACAGGTGAGGTATGGTTCAATTGTGTGGTTCAATCGTGGTTCAGGACAGGAAGGGATCCTGTCAGAGAAAGATTTATGGTTATTGATTTGTATCTCATGTTTTGTAAATATTATTGAAGTTTTAAGTGGAGTGATTTATGATTTGATGTGATGAGAATACCAAAAATTGTTGTGATAAAAAGCTTCTTCCAACAAGTAAGACTGTCGGTCTGCGTATAGCAGGTGGGGGGGGGGGGTGAGGGCTGTCTGGCGGTCTCCGGATCCTGATTGTATGGTGGAGATTTTGGAAGTGCTTAATAAGCCCAAAGATTCCCAGTGTGTGTTTTTCATTTTTTTTCCTCAGTGTTGTTTGGGGAACAACCTTGGCCTTTGCTCTATTTCCTCATGATGTCTCTTCATCTATAGCATAAATTACTGAGCATGTTGGTGGATTACTGGCTTGTGTCACCACCAGGTACCACAGGAAAACAAACATTGTGTCATACAGATATTTAATGGATCAGATCAGTACAGTGGGAGCTAATGTGATGGTCAGCACCCAATTTACTCTGTACTTGGCAGGAGTTCTACAGGTAAACCATGTAGAGGTACTATTTGTCTTTTCTAAATACTTTCATGGAATATGTGTGCAGGTTTAAAAAAGGTCACTCTGTATTATTAAAATGAACATAGATGCCTTCACAGCTCAGGAGAGCAAGCTGTATTTTTACAGGGTTGGATACCATTACAGGAGCTGATGGCCTGCGTCTGCATGAAATGATTCGTTTTACTTATGCTACTGATAAACCTGAAAAAAATCACTTAATCAATTTATGATCTTGCAGACATTTCATTACAGAACGTGCACTATCAATAATATTCCCATCAAGTGCTGCTGCTTATAGTAAATCTCTCTGTTGCCTTCTCCCTCAAATGCACATATTCTCTCACTGTCACTTAGCACAAGGGATGTGGTGCTTGGGATCAGAAGCGGGAGCTGGCTATCTTAAGGTGCGTGTTGCGATAAGGTTCTCCTTGCAAGTGGTACGATAATCCCGATTCAGGGCAAAATGAGTTTGTGCCTGAATCTGGCCTATAAACAGTGTGTAAACTTCCCACTCTTTTCCCCGCACAAATTCCTCCAGGTAAAAATTGGTGACGTTTGTTCATGGATAATACCACATATTATGAATTTCGCAATAATGGGGGAACTGTGTAGTATCACTGCGATATCCCTTATTTTGAGGTGTGGAACTTGAAATGATACAGTAATACTGCCTGGATAAATATTACACAGCGTGTTATCAGTTTTTAACAGGTGTGGTAATACATTGGCAAATAACAGGGCACTAAAAGATTAATGCTTGCGCTGTTCTTCTTCCAGGTAGATAACCCATTTGTTCATGCTTTATCTGACTGGATGAGTGGAATGTAGCAGGTGGCTGGCATAACAGGCAAGGGATGGCTACCTAGACAGTTGGGGTACAATACGCCCAAACAACACACCCTTCCTTCCCAAGGATGGTTTTCGCAATCTGAGTCTAGTCAGTTGTCAATTCTGTATTAAAGAATATGGTATTCTCAGGCCATATGTATTAAGGTAAACACAACAAGGAGTAAGCACATGATATCATTATGCAATTCAAAATCATTTACAAATGTTTCTACAACACTTTTAGCCATAGTGAATCATACCCGGCACAATCATTAAAACATGAAATCTCCTATCAAATTCTCAAAGGATTCATGGTTGACCACCCTGCAGGCCCGTGACACTTCAGTTGAATTGGTTAAAAACCCCAAAACTTGCACCGTACATGGTAAACTCATGTGCTCCTTCAAGACAGAGTTATTGGGGTCCAGCATGGCATCCTGCCCCCAATTACTGTACCAGAGCCAACCCAACTTGGGGATCCTCCCAGGCACCTAATGGGAGATGGTCCAGGGCTACTGGGCCATACTTTGGTCCCCTGTTGCAGCCACTTTCCCCTGTGTAATGGAATACCTTGGAAGGCCATGGATATTTGTTGCAGTGGGCATCTCTAGCCCCTCTTTAGTGACCACTGTACCCCTATCCCGGGTTGAGATAAAAGCATCACAAACCAATTCCATCCTGAATTCAACTGCACTTATATTTCTGGTGCCATGTTTGTCAGGTGTGGGTGTCACTCTGACCAACCAGGCCTTCTCCCAAGGCCATGTCAACTAAAGCAGTGAGAAGTGCTGTAACAAAAATACTACTTGTTTTCTACAAACAATTTGTTACCCCGGTCCAACAGATGAACCTCATCTCTGTGAAACAGTCACTCCCCTCTTAGGCACCCGTGAGGAATAGTGTTTATAGTCTTGAGCAACACTTTGTTCAGCAACACTTTCATCTTGCTGTAAAACCACCTGACTAATTTGTACAGGCCTCTAGTGGAACAACGTGACCTCCATACCTCCTAGGAATGATGTGGGACCATGCAATGACCACACTCGGACATCTCTAAGCTAACCATGCAGTTTCAACCAGAAAGTTCTCAAAGAGGGCTCTTCTGCACAGCTCTGCCAAATCATTGTCCCCAATGTGTAGGATGGTGAGTGCAGGTGTTGGTAGCCTTCCATCTGCAACCTCCTCAACTAGGTGGCAGAAACCTTCCCAGGGCAGACTGCCTCTGCCAGTCAAGTGGAGCGTAAGCCCACTTCTGTAGCCTGTTTGCTAGACTGGTTGAAAGCTGGCTTTGCTCAAAGTATGCCTGAATGACTGAGGATCCATACACTGGCGGAAACCATGTATTCTAAGGAAAACTGACAGGCAATATAATAATGTCATCACTTGTGCTGTCCTGTTGAGGCCCCTCTCACCTCAAATTATGTTTAGCCACACATAACACTAATAACAGCCAGATTCCTACTTTTCAATCCTTTTGAACATGTCCATGCTCGGTCTTGCAACCACCTCCGATGTTGCTGCTCCTATCCTAAAGGAATGTGAAATTAAGTGATACTGAATGCTAGCTGCGTGCAGGAACTTGTGTAATGCCTGAATGAACTGGTATTCAGTGAGATCAAACCTTCCAAATACACAACTAGGGTGGTGGATGCAGCTATAGAGAGCATTGTAAGAATTTCTGTGTTGCAGCTTTTGGGCGCCGAGAGAATTCTCCTGCTCTCCTTAATATTACATTTCTCCTTTACTCAACCTTCCCTCCTCAATCCAACTCAAGTAACTGGATAAAATGTCCCCTGAACATCTTGCTTGGACCTGTTGTTTTCTCTTGAGCCAAGGGTATTCCAAACGCAGCCATCAGCCTTTAAAATGTTGTATGTGACCTTCCACAGCTGCCCGAGCTACCATGCCCCAGAAAGTCATCCAGGCATTGGATGACCGTGGTCAAACCAGATCCCTGCATAAAGACCCACTCCTGGAAGGAGCTGAAATGCTCAAAATATGCACACGACACAGAACATGCCATGGGCATACATCTCTCATAATAAAATTGCCCCTGAGATAGAAAACTCAGTAAATGGTAGTCATTGGGATGGACTGGTAACAGGCCCATATGTCCTCTGTTTTATCTTCTTCCTCTAATAGGTAAGGCCAAACTGGTCTCTGGGTGAGAGCACCTGATCATGGCTCGCCTCTTCACCTTTTTCCCTGATACAGGGGCATCAGCTGTAGTAGGAGCTCCTCCTTTGGGGGCCACGGAAGGGACTGGTGTGCCTTATCCAGCAGCTGCTGTGACTATTGGCCGTAAGGAGCTTTCTGATGCCTTCTGGTTCACTGCTCCCTCCCGTGCTGTTTGGGTGTTGCTCCTTCAACCAAACTTCTTGCTTCTGCCCATGCAATTGACAGCCAGAGTAATACTCTTGCTAAGCTGGACATTGCTCAATGTATACATGGAACCTCTTGCTGCCATCGCCCCGGACACGCCAAAAGGAACTTTCACTCAGGAATGGAAGCCGTTGTCACCCAGATGAGAGAAAGCTACCTCAATCTCAACTACGACAATACGGAGCTCAGCATCTTTGGAAGCGCCACCTCAGCTTGGGATGACTCCTGGAGGCCCACATCCCTCAGCGCCCCCCTGCACCGATCGAGCAGGCCCGCAACTTAGGAATCATTCACGACTCCTCCCTATCCATGACCCCGTGCTGTTTGGGTGTTGCTCCTTCAACCAAACTTCTTGCTACTGCCCATGCAATTGACAGCCAGAGTAATACTCTTGCTAAGCTGGACATTGCTCAACGTATACATGGAACCTCTTGCTGCCATCGCCCCGGACACGCCAAAAGGAACTTTCACTCAGGAATGGAAGCCGTTGCCACCTGGATGAGAGAAAGCTGCCTCAAGCTCAACTACGACAATACGGAGCTCAGCATCTTTGGAAGCGCCACCTCAACTTGGGATGACTCCTGGTGGCCCACATCCCTCAGCGCCCCCCTGCACCGATCGAGCATGCCCGCAACTTAGAAATCATCCACGACTCCTCCCTATCCATGACCCGCCAGGTAAACTCTGTCGCCTCCTCCTGCTGGCACACACTCCACAAACTTCAGAAGATCTTCAGATGGATCCCAGCAGACTGTCACAGGACAGTCACCCACCCCTTAGTCAGTAGCAAGCTCCACTACGGCAACGCTCTCTACGATGGCACCTCAACCAGGAACTTAAAAAAACTTCAACTCGTCCAGAACACCACCACCAGACTCATTCTGGACCTTCCTTGGTGAGAACACATCTCCCAACACCTGAGAACCCTCCACTGGCTACCAGTCGAGAAGCGAATCACCTTCAAGCTTCTCACCCACACGTACAAGGCCATACACAATGCAGGGCCACCACCAAGATAACCCTATCATGCCCTTGTTTGGATGCAGCTGTTTTTCCAGCCTTTTTCCCCTGCCCATAGGCAACCCTATCTTAGCGCACTTTGGAATCAGGGTTAATGCTCTGCTAGGTGGACTACGCCACCCTGGAGAGCTCGTTGGGGAATGTTGTAGTCTCCCTGGTCACCTTGATGGTATTAACTGGCTATGTGTCACCTTCATCTGTTGAATTCTCTCTGACAACCTCAGTGCTCTAACCTAGCTGTGATACCTCCTTTTCCTCTAATGAAGTCACTGCTGGTTGTAGCAGGGCCAGTCCCTGGTCCATGGCATCTAGGTGATCCATGACATATCCGACTGCCGCTTTAACTGTTTGGCAGGCATGTTGCTCTCTGCCATGGAAGCTTAATATCCAATTCGGGGCTTTCAGTAAACATGTTACATCAAATGTTTTGTGCAATGTAACCTGAATTGCCTCAACTTTACAACTATAAATGTACTTGCCCCCTTGAAAACGAAAACACTAAAAAAGTATGTTAGCCTGCACCCTTGAGATCACCGGGAGTCAATCGCCGAATCTTCAGACTAAGGGTTCAGCTGGGTAGTTGGATCCATAATGTCACTGTGTCACCCTCTGGGTTCTTGTGAGTTGATTCCCAGATAAAATAATTGAGGGGGACTGAAGCACAACAACACAGTCATAGATAATATGATCACAATAGAACTGCACAAGCGCTGCAACAACATTTCAACTTCCTCCAATTTTTCCAAAAGTATCTAAAAGTTTGTTTCTTCACACTGCCCCTAGCTGACACCCACACAGTAAACGAGCACTCAGGCATCCAGCTCTGTCCCCGAGGACACCAGGGCCAATCACCCCTCCCGCACTCCTACTCAGCATTGCTGACACCCCATGCTCCTGCCTCGAGGAACTGCCATGCCTTACCTCACTTTTGAACTTTGCTAGTCCCTGGTATCCACCAAAGGCGACCAGAAGAGTAATTCGGTACAGAGTTAAAAAATGACTTGGCCCCAATTCACGCCATTGAAGCTGCCTCCGCCGGAGCCCAAGGAGAAGTCACATGGTAAAAGCAGGGGGGACCTGGTTAGTGGTGAAAGAATGGCCTTGGTCCAGTGACAAAAGGCAGAGGTCCCATGTGCGGGAGTGAGCAGGAAAATAAAATCTGTTTGAAAAGCTGGTGATCCTCAGGGCCATGAAAGGTCCGGTCCTTGGGTACATCAGCTGTCGTCAAGGGCAGCCAGGCAACCAGGTAGTGACAGGTATCTTTGCCTGGCTATTAACCTGACCCTGCTGTATCTGCTGACCCCAAAGAAGACCCCCAAAGTCCTGGCAGCAGCCAATGGCTGTTGTCATGGTCGGAGCCCATTACTTTTAAATTCCAGCGACTACAGTTGGCACCCACTCCTCCATGAGCCGGTCCCAGCATGCATCCGTTTCCCTGGCTCACCATATTGTGGCCTTCAGCCTTGCTCCATTGGTTGGCACTTTCTGGAATAGCCGGATACTAGACAAGAGTTTCTCACTTGTTTTCCTCACTGAGGCAGATCCATTCAAAAGAGTTTTGGTGTCTGGACATACTTTGGGGCCCCTCGGACAAAACATTTAGATCCACAATACAAGTAATTAGAGAAGGCTTTGTCAGTTACTACACCTAGAATTACTTAAAATGCTGGGTTCAGTAATTTCAGTATCTCCTGGATAAAATGGTTTTGAAATAGTAGCGGGGTTCTAGACACCCCCAGGCCACAGCGACCACCACCTCCCTGGGGCATTAATGAAAGTAAAGCAGGGGTCTTTCACCAAACCCCCTCCCCGGGAACCACCACCCCCAGGGGTTAAATTCTAAAGATGGAGGGGGGCCAAAGAGCCCCCCTCGTTGAGCCATGACTGGCCCTGGGGACTGCCTAACCCTCAGGGCTGGTGCCCCCACCTCCAAAGGTGCCCACCCACGAAGGGTAGCTATTTGCTTTTGCTTGGTGGGAGCTGACAGCTTCTACCAAGCAAAAGCAAGCATACCTCTGCTTTCTGCAAGCGGGAGCTGTCAAAGAGCTCCAGCTTGCAGAAAGCAGCGTTTTCATGTGTATCCCTGCACACAAATATGCATGCAGAGAAACAGATGAAAACATTGCTTCCGCAAACAGGGAGCTGCTATTTAAAGCAGCTCTCTTCTTGTGGAAGCCATGCCGGCTCCAACCCTGATTTTTTTTATTATGTAGCCCCAGAGAGGTGGTGGGCCCCAGGGCTCAGGGTTGTCAGTGTGGCCCCCCTAAATGTATATATTTAATCTTACCCTTTAAACTCCAAAGCTCTTTGGCATTGGTTGGTGCGGGGTTTGCAGCTTAAATGGGGTTGACCGCAGGCCAAAGGTTGTGCATGGTGTGGGTTTGTGTGGTTATACGGGATGGTTGCAAGGCCTGGCCGCCGGCCATATGCAGAGGTGGTTGGAATAACGTATAGTAATTAAAATTACTTTATGTTAAAAAAACATTGAAGTTCACTGAAAACGCCAGAGGTTACAGGGATATTGTAGTTAGGAAATAGAATTTGGAAAAAAGGTGAAATTCACTTAAAAAAAAAAGATTACAGGGATGTTATAGTTAGGCTCCCATTTTAATCGTACAAAACCATGGAAATTCATCTGTTATAGTACTCGTGCCCTAAGGTAACTATAACTCATGCTCTCGCCATGCACTGCTTTTGGACCTGGAGTTTCTGCAGGGTCATCCCCAAACTTTTTGCCTCCTTCCTCCTGTTTTTTTCTGACCAGTTTCTCTTGGCTTTAGGAGTCTGGGCACTTTACCACTGCTAACTAGTGCTAAAGTGCATATGCTCTCTGTCTAAATTGTATTGTTGATTGGTTCATCCATGACTGGCATATTTCATTTACTAGTAAGTCCCTAGTAAAGTTCACTAGAGGTCCCCAGGGCATGTAAATCAAATGCTACTAGTGGGCTTGTAGCATTGGTTGTGCCACCCACATGAGTAGCCCTGTAAACATGTCTCAAATCTGCCACTGCAGTGTCTGTGTGTGCAGTCTTGCACTGCCAAATTCGATCTGGCAAGTGTATCCACTGGCCAGGCCTAAATCTTCCCTTTGACTACATGTACGTCACTCCTAAGGTAGGCCCTAGGTAGCCCCATGGGCAAGGTGCAGTGTATTTCAGAGGTAGGACATGTACTGGTGTATTTTACATGCCCTGATATTGAAAAACTGCCAAATTCAGTTTTCATATTTCAAGGCCTATCTCTCCCATAGGTTAACATGGGGACTGCCTTTAAATGTCTTTTAAGTTTAGTTTCCCATTGGGAGCAGATGGAGATGTGGCGTTTGGGGTCTCTGAACTCACAATTGAAAAATACATCTATTGGTAAAGTTGTTTTTTAGATTGTCAGTATGAAAATGCCACTTTTATAAAGTGGCATTTTTTTGCTTAACCATTCTGTGCCTCTGCCTGCTGGTGGAATCCGCAACTGGGTCATACTGACAGTTGGGTTGTTTTGTGAATTCTCTCCAGACAGTGACTCAAACCATTAAGCTTTAATCTAAAATAAGTGAGAAAATGGGATAACAATGTAGTGGCTGAATTGCACAAAAACCTTGCATCAAACTCGGCCGACTCAAACACATTGTGTTACCCTATGCAACTACTTTTTTGTTTGCAGTGCCTCTTTTTCATCATCCCATGAGAGCACCTTGAAAAACATCAGTTTAAGACGTGCGCTGCACAAAGCAAAATGCTGCTTTGTAATGTTACTCTAGCTACAGTAACATCCTAAACCACAGATAGGCGACAAAAGACTGCTTTCCTCTTGGTTTACCAATGGCATTGTTGTCAAGGTGATGGTGGAGGCATGCATGTTTCTGAGTTCATGATTTGAATCTTTCACTTCTACAAACTGCAATAACAATTGCAAATTAATGTAATGGTGAAATGCTGAAAAGCATTGCAAAGACCACATTATTAAGATGGACTCCATTTTTAAGTTTTGAACAGTCTTTATAAAGTTTTTATTGGACTCAAACAGAGGGCCACACACCACCTCCTTGCTCCAAATCCCTGAAAGTCCACTGCTTGGGGTGACCCTGCTGGAGATCAGAACCACCAAAAAGTCAAAAGCAATTTTTTTTTAAGTGCGCTTTAAAACCATTTATTTTGCACTGTTTATTTATCCGTGGCAGACAAAAAATGCCACCAGTTAGTCCCCAACAATAAGGCCACCACCTGCATTAAATCAGGCCCCTTAAATGCCAGCCCACTGGATTAACATCTAGTGCTCAGTAGTGCCAGTCTGGGCCTGGTGAATTTAAACTGGCTGATGTTTCTGAGAAGTCTATCATTTGTCCTTGTTCTATGAGAATAGCAATGGACTTACCTCACCCCGTGTTTTTCTCCCCTTGGCATTTCAAGCTTTGTACACACTAAATATTACCAATGTTAGCGCAAATAGGGATTAGATTAAAAAGATCTCCACTCCAGGACCTATTAGCAGCTGGTGGCCTACCTGGATAAACTGTGCATATTTGCAAACTATTTTAAATTAACCTTTTATTTATAAAAGAGGGTACTTACTTAAACTTAACTGAGACATGCCTCTCCCACTTACTTAAACTTAACTGAGCCATGCCTCTTTCCTGATAAGAGTTAAGGGTCCACGAAGACTCCAAAGGCACGATTCACAAAGGTAATTTATACTTTTGAGTAAATTGCACTTTTGAGTAAGTTTACTACTTCAGGCTATTCACAAAATCTGAGTGTAAGTTTACTACAAAAGTGTAACTTGCATGTCCCTACCTCCTCACTTGAGGGGTGGAGTCAGAATAGTCATAATTTACACATGTAAAGTTAATAAATGTAACTTATAACTGTAATTTACAACTGAAGGAGTCTCGTAATTTGGGATGGAGATTCAACATTATAGTGAATGGGGGACATCTGTATACAGAATCAAGACTCTGAAAATAGAGAACTCTGCATGTTATTCAACAGGAGAGCTACACATGTCAGTCATCAGGAAAATGGCATACATCTGAAAGCAGTCAGCCATACCTCACACACATTCACTTACAAACACATATACTGGCCACAACCTAGAATTTGTTTCTTTCTTCATCAGCATTTGCCTTCTGCTCCCTAGTATGCAGTTGGCTTAGGGGCCCTACTCCAACAAGGATGCTGCCTCTGCTGAGGAGGAAGATCTTCATTTCACAGAGCAGGAGACAGCCCTTGTATTTTCATTTATGTCGTAAAACTACAAACAACTTTGTGTGCTGCCTCCAGTCACCCTCAGTGACACCCAGAAGGCACCTTTATGGCAGGAGGTCACTGATGGGTAGATGCTTTGGGGGAGGAAATGTGGACCGTGGGGGACAAGAAAAAAATGGCAGGATGAGAGGAGATGAGAGAAGAACTTGTCCATGATTGAGCTTGTCAAGGTTCTTCTTTAAGGACCAACTGGAGCCTGTGCCTGCTTAACGTCACCTCCCCTGAGAAGGATGTCTTCTCCACCATGCACCCCCACTTGCCATATGGGCTGGCCTCTTCCAGACAGCACTAAATTGGTGTCAGGCAAGATTTTATCCCGTACGGTCATTACATTCCATTTTTCTCTGCTTCATGTTTATCTAAATAAGCCAGTACATGTTTTCTATTTTTAATAATGTGACTTGTAGTATTGATTTTAAATATATTTAACTAACATTACAAGTCCAAGAATTCTAATTAAAATACTGAGAATGGCTTAGCTAGTCTTGCATGGACTCTGCTAATGTGATAGCTAGGATTCAGTATCTATAGGTAAACATACAAACACTCATCCATCTCTCTACTTCACTCAAAACTGCATTTCTCCTTGGACACCATGCATATACCCCTGATAAACATTCTGTAACACAAGGTTTAATAATGTTTTAAATGTGGTGTTAATGATATTTTTACTATTCCTCATACAGCCAGAGGGAATACTTCAGCAGGGGCAGAAGTGCATGTAACTTCAGCAGGGCAACACAATGCAAAACATCAACAGAGACTAGTATGTACCTATGTTAACAAGGTGTGTATCTTTTGTTGAAACCTGCAGACATTGACAATATATGTTTAACTATGTCTTTCAAGTGGAGTAAAAACTAAACTTGACATGTATACTGGTACACTAATATATGCTAATGCTTATTTTTTAATGTAGTAGGCAGTCTGTTATGGTCCCATACACCATCTGCCACAGGAGTGACTTCGCTCCTAGCAGTGCTCCCACACCAGCCTGGCTCCTTAGAGCAGACAAATAGTATAAAATGGTAAGTTCCAGCTCATTTTCATAAGGCTCTCATATCTCGCATTTATCCCCAACAAGGTAACTATATGTCTTTTATCATAGATAACTTTATTCAACGTAATCAATATACCAAATAATTATTTCACATAATTATGTTGCTTTTTTTTTTTTTCAGGATTTTGATAATTTGTTAACATAGGTATATAAATTAGATTAGGCCTTCTTGAAGTTAACTGTAATGGGGTTGCAAGGATGACACAAATCCCGTGGTTAGATAGCACAGGTATAGTTTTTATTTTTCAGACTACAGGACACTGTTTGTTCTCTGTTTTTTCCTTTATGTTGTATTCTTTGGCCACTCTTCCTCTAGCGTTAACTTCTTGTCTTCTTCTTTTCAGGGTGACTCCCAGGAGGCACATGTGGAAAGAAAATAATTGGATACAGACAACGGTAAGTGTCCTATTTGCATTTTCTTTCCTTTCTCTGTTTTTCTATTTCTCTCTCTACCTGTTTCCTCTTTTCTTTCTTCCTGTTATCCTCTCTGCACTTTTCTTTTGTCTCTCTCTCTTCTTTCCTTTCTTCTCTACTACTCGTGGGTCTTTGTCCCTCTCTTCTCTTGTCTTCTCCTGCCCCTTTCTGTCTTCCTGCTTTTCCCATTGGTTGAAGGCTATGACTGACCTTCACTGTACTTTTTATGCTTCAGAGGGGAGGGGTTATCTAGGCTACTCCTGAGGGTTTAGGCCCTTTCCCTCTCCTTGTCTGGTAGCACCCGACCCCAAAACAGAGGGAAAACAGCAACAAAAAAAACCACAAGCACTACCCAATACCAAATAAGTGAAGGGTGATTGAAGGAAAACAAAATCAAAAATAGTAACCAAAGGGAACGAACCACAAATCAAAAAGCACTGCGTTGTCCCTCCCTTCGATTTACCTTCCCTCCTTGCTCCCCTCCTCCCCCCTGACATTGTTTAACTCTGCCCACACACCTGCAGAGGCCACGCTCTTCCCAGAGCATGGCCAGGGTTTTGGGGTATTGCCTCCTGGTCTTCACTTCTCTCGGATTGCCACTGGTGGTCCCGATGTCCTCCTGCTCTCGCGCTGTCTGCGGGTCCGTCACTGCCTCCTTTTCCGCTCCAGATGTCATTTTCTTCTCCCTCATCGTCGCGTTCTTCTCCGGCTCCTCTCCTGCTTCCCTGGGTCGGAGTGAAGAGTCCCTTTTCTTCCTGCCGTCACCCGGAAGTTCCTCAGGATTGGTTCCTGCCCGAGGACTTCTGGGTCAGGAAGCTCTGCACGGCCAGTGCCCCAGGGGTATGGCGGGTCCGATGATCGTGTCGGCCTGTCACACTAACCTATTATCATTTTGTGTGTCTATCAAAATGTGCAGTGAAGACATGTAATAGCATCTTCTAGTTTGACTAACAATGACATTCAACTATATATGTCTCTCCATCCACTTCTGTCATAAAAAGCCTCTAGTGCTAAC
Organism: Pleurodeles waltl; assembly: GCF_031143425.1. Taxonomy (NCBI): domain Eukaryota; kingdom Metazoa; phylum Chordata; class Amphibia; order Caudata; family Salamandridae; genus Pleurodeles; species Pleurodeles waltl. The sequence continues at coordinate 660,586,147 of NC_090449.1, read as the reverse complement.
CTTGAAGAAAGCATCATCTAGAACATCAGGGGCATCCTGATAGTAACAAGTAGGCCCACTACCCTATGTCGATGAGGTGAGTCTGGGAAGCTATGCTCTTCACTTCTACATCTCATAATTTAGACACTCACTAATGCTTTTTTCTTATTAGAAACTATATAAATGCATTTCAAGGTGGTATCTAAGCTCCTGTATGTTTATGTTTTTATGTGCATGAATATTTAGCATGATTGACTATATCAATTGAACCTACATTTTCTCTTTCTGGTTGCTGGATATAGACATTCGTTGTCAAATGCAGCTACAAGGACTGAGGTTCAGCAGATGACATGTCCAAACCACTCATCTCTGTTGCTGGGGCTGGTGAGTTCATATTGTAAAGGTTTAATAGTCTTACTTGGGCATCAACCCTTCATACTATATGTTGACTTCACCCAACATGTTAATAACTTTAATTTTGATTTGCAAAATATTTATGAAAGTAATGTGTTGTGAATTACCATCAAAACTGGAATGTGATGTACTTTATCCATTGCAAACTGGTACCAATCCCAGGAGAAAATCTGATCCTACTCCAAGCTGCAGTATCTGCAGGCAGCACTGCTCAAGAGGGATAATAGAAGGAGAGCAACAAGCAGGAGCTGGTCAAGGAGGAGGACCTGGACGAAGACCAGGGCATTGTTGGCTCCACACCAAAAATACTGAAGAAAACTTCATGGTCAGGCAGCATGTTCCTCCTAAATCCTTTCCAAGGATTGCCAGTCCCAAGCCATTAGTCAAGAAGCCACGGAGGCTATGTCTGCCTATACAACAATCACCCTACATAGCCCTATCACAGGTCTCTGTGTACAATCCCCTTCACACTCCTTCCAGGATGGTGCATCTTCATTCTCCTCTCAATCATCTGAAGGAGAGAACACCTCTGGTGAGGAGCAGGTATCACCTATTCATGAATCTCCTTCACACAACGCCTCAGGTGCCACCCCTCTCTTTGCTGGTCAGCTGGCTGCTCATTTGAAATGGCCATGCATGTGAGGTTGGTTGGCATGGGCTCATGCCGGAGACTGGAAGAATTATTTTTTCCAGCACCAAGCTGATATGCAGCAGGAAATTTGTGCAATGGGGGCCACTCTCCGTGAAATTTCAGACTCACTTAAAGGACTGTCTCAAATGAATGACAGGCAGACCCTTGCCTTCGATAATGTTGTGAAATGCTACCCAGACATGTCAAATATGCACCAAGTACAGCTTTTTAGAGAACGGACTGCAAGATACCTGCACCAACACCGGCACCTCCTGCACCACTTACATCACCACCAATTGCAATGCCTCCTGCAGCAACTGCACCACCTGAACCATCACCTCCAGTAAAAATGCAGAGCCACCTTTAACACCTCAACAACCACCCAGAACATGTTCACAGCCTCAAAGGCTTGCACTGCCACTAGTAGTAAGAGAAACCCCTGTAATAAGTATGTTCAATTATTGTTCTCACTTTTGTCTTATAAAAAAATAAATATGAGCACTTTTTACCCCATAAACCTGTGTCATCCTGTCTAGATTTTCTCTTGCTCATTTTCAACATTGAATATTGAGATGCAAGTTAACTACTTTGTAAGCTTTCAAAGGTTACCCTTAAAAAATTATGCAGAAAGCATTTTTACAACTACTATTTATTTTGAAGGACAAAAATGCATCATGCAGTATGTTTACTAGATTTCTGAAATATTGTTTTTGGTTTTAAAATACTTTATCTACTATTAAACTTGGAGGGAGTTGGTCAAATTGTAACAATAAATGTGAGTAATCATAAAGGAAACCAGTCTATATATAAAGGAGTGAAAATAAATGTTCATAGCATCAAAATAGTAGAAAATCAAGAGTCCACTGCCAAATTAGAAAATGAAGTCAGACCCCCCAAGTGAGGGTGGATCCCAACCATGGTGATGGCTTGTGAACAAATGTCACTTGCCATCCTCACCCTCTGTTTTGACTAAAAGGTTCAAATTCTCCTCTGACGCAGACGTAAATTAGCTAGCCAATACAGGACCAGACACCCCACAGGAGGAAAGTATACAGGAAAGTATATGAGGAGTAGCAGAGGAAACAGTAACAGTAAAAATGCACTGGGTGATGGGACTACAGGAGGTGGGATGGGTAGGGGAGGCAGGCGCAACATAATAGCTACAAGGAGGTGATGGTAGCATATAATGTTTCTAACTGCACTGAGACTATCCCTCCGATCATCCAGACATCTCCTATAAAGTCAAAGATGTCCAGTGAGAGCACGCCCTGAGCCTCTACAATTGACATCATCACCTCCTGTATAGTATCCACTGGCACAGACTCAGTTTGAAGGGATCGGACAGCGCACAGAGGGGTGTGGGGTGTCAGGTGCAGAATTGTCCCTTGACTCTTGTAATTCCAAGTGTGCACTGTGAGGAGAAGTAGATGAAGGAAGTGCAGCTGGAGGCCCCGATTGAATGGTGGCCTCATGAGCTAAGGAGGTGCTAGGGGCAGGCCTAGATGGTATTGGAGCCTTCTCTGGGAACACCATGTTGCTGCTGTTTTTCAAGACCAGTATGAGAACCTAAAAATGCCTCTCATTGGCGGTGGTGCTTCTTTCTACTGCCCCCACCACAGGAGACTGCTCAGCCTCCACCCGGACTCTCTTGGTGGAAGATTGTGTAATTTTCTGGGTAGGTGCACCACACCTGCTGGTGTTAGGTTCCTCCTCACTAAATGTTTCAAGACAGGGTGTCTACTTCCAAACAGAGGATCTCTCTTTGCGCACCTGGTCCAGCTCTTCTGTCAATTGTCCAGCATGGTTGGCTGCAAAGAAATAAAAAAATAAATAGAGGCTTTGTTAACCTGTTAGGTGCATGTGATGGCCAATGGCTGTCACATGCACACCCTCTGTGATGCATCTGATGACCATTAGGCATCACCAGGAAGAGTGTTGAAAAATCCTCTGGTGCAAAGCACTGGAGGATTTTTTTCAAACCCCAGGGGAGATGCAGTATAGCTTCTGCATTTCTCCCTGACCTCCTCCCACCCATCTGGGATGTCAGAGCGCCGCGAGGTGCGTTGGCGTCACAAACCCCCTATAGAGCAGCCATTCAGAAGCAGGTAAGGTCTACTCCTAAGTCCCATGCTGCCTGGCGGCGCTGGTGGAGGCTCCATCCCGGAGAGGTAGTCTGTGCATGGCAGACGTCACAGCGTGTGATAGGGAGCGCGTGCTTTGGAGATTGCTCCGCAGCTTCATAGCTTTGGATTTCGTCTCGGAAGACATGGCCCTGTTGAAGAGTGGATGGCTCTGGAGGCAGAATTCTTCATGATTATTGGAATATAGTGTGGCTCAACATTCCGATTTCAAACAATAACTATAATAATAAGAAAGCCTTGATAAAGTCCCGTGCAGGACGAAACACATGTCGGCTGAATTTGGAAGAACTGGATAATTCCTATTTCTATTTGGATGAAGATAACTCTTTCCGCTTCTTAATCCTCAGAGTGGATCATTTTTATCCCCTTAAACATTTCTTTCTTTTTATTGGACTTTGAATGGTCATAGCAGCGGATAAACCACTCTTTTGCTGACTAAGGGGGTCATTCTGACGGGCTAACGACCGCGGAAGCACCGCCAACAGGCTGGCGGTGCTTCCATGGGCATTCTGACCGCGGCGGTACAGCCGCGGTCAGAAACGGGAAACCGGCGGTGTCCCGCCGGTTTCCCGCTGCCCCAGGGAATCCTCCACGGCGGCGCTGCTTGCAGCGCCGCCATGGGGATTCGGACCCCCTTACCGCCATCCTGTTCCTGGCGGTTTTCACCGCCGGGAACAGGATGGCGGTAACGGGTGTCGTGGGGCCCCTGGGGGCCCCTGCATTGCCCATGCCAATGGCATGGGCACTGCAGGGGCCCCCTAACAGGGCCCCACATTGATTTTCAGTGTCTGCCAAGCAGACACTGAAAATCGCGACGGGTGCCACTGCATCCGTCGCACGCCTTCAACTCCGCCGGCTCCATTCGGAGCCGGCTTCCTCGTAGAAGGCGCTTTCCCGCTGGGCCGGCGGGCGGCCTTCTGGCGGTCGCCCGCCAGCCCAGCGGGAAAGCCAGAATGGCCGCCGAGGTCATTTGACCGTGGTGCGGTCATTCGGCGGCTCCCGCCGGGCGTGCGGTTACCGCCGCCGGCGGGAGTCAGAATGACCCCCTAAATGCTCAACTTTGTTCAATGTCGGTTATATGTCTGTATATATGTGTAAGTTAATTGTTATGAGATTGTACTTTCTGTTGTTAATTTTCTATGGAAATAACTTCCTTTCACATCAAATTCAATGTTTATGATTTATCTATTAAAATTATTAAAATTATTTTTTGCGTTTCTGAACTTTGTAACGATTACATTTTGCACTGACACCTCTTTAGTGGAAATTTATATTATGTTTTTCTCACATGATTAAGCGTGCAATGACTATTTGACTATTTGATAATAGAGGGATATTACTTTTTGTGTGCTCCATTCTTATTTTTCTAAAGGTCTACTCCTGTGTCCGGTGGGGTTTTAGATGCCCCCCATATTTGTGAGAGGTATCACTGGAAAGGGGTGAGTCTCCCCTTTCCAGCGTTGCCTCTCACAAACAGATTCCTGATAATGGATTGCAGTGCGCCGCGATCCATGATCCACAATCCCACTAGGCCCCACTAGGCCACCAGAGAATTCACAAGGGATAACTGGCCAGCCCCCCACCAGGGGCATATAAATGTAAAACAAAAGGTGCTTGTTTCCCCTGGGGCCACAATCACACCCCCCAAGGGGATAATAAAATGGAAAAAAAATGTAAATTGTCAGGGGGTTGCCCTGTGATATGTGGGGTGACCCCATTAGGGGTCAAATGTTTTTTATAAATGTTTGCTTTTCCTGAGGGCCGTGATCAGCCCCCAGGTAAACCACACATCTAGACAAATATTTATCTATCTATTATATATATATATATATATATATATATATATATATATATATATCAACCAAACAGGCTCCACTTAAGAGCCAAAAAGGAGCATTCTCCGGATTCTCAGCCACATTCATTACACCCAGCATGACGCATTTCAGCAGATTGCCTTTCTCAAATACCGGTTAAAAAAAATTATATATATATATATATATTTCTCTAAGAGGCCCCCTCTAGGCCGCTCAAATGTCGGTGCACGTGTCAGGGAAGGACCAATTCCCTGTCATTCGTTTTCCACAAGTTGGCATAAAGTCACAGGTATGTACTGAAAATGGTAATTACAAAGATTAAAAGAGATGACTTGGTGACTTTAGTGAGAGAAGATATCAATGTTATGTGTATATTTGCTTTATAACTGTTAAATTAGTGGTTGTGGGGTATTGTGGTTTTAATTCACTTGTTGGTATGGGATTAATGATTTGGGACTACATATCCCATAAAGCCACATTAAGGCAGGAGATGGGAGAGAGTATATATTGTGTAGCATGAATCACTAGTCTCTCATGACCAAGACCTTGTTGGTTGAAACGCGTTGGTGTTGGGTTGATCGATTATAGAATAAACAAGAAATTCCAAGAGTCCAGTGAGTGCCGCGTATGACTTTATTATGTCAACTTGTGGTAAAAAAACAAAGGTTACAGGGACGTTATAGTTGGGAAATATAATTTTAAAAACCTTAGAATTTCACTCAAAAAAAACAAAGGTTAGAGGGACGTTATAGTTAGGTTCTGAATTTGCTCATTCAAAACCATAGAAGGTCAGCAGTAATAGTTACCTGAGCTAACTATAACTTGTGCCCCAGTAATGCACTGCTTATGACCTCACATATTACATCACTCATTAGATGGTCAGTGACATCACTGATGACATCTCAAATGACATGAATGCGCATATTGGTGAGGGAGTGAATGCACAAGTGCAGGTATGCATGATTCTTTGAGTGAATGAGTGCAAGTATGGTAAGTGAGAGAGTGCATAAGTGTTGTACGGGTGAGAGATTGAGTGCATGATGTATGGATGGGAAAGTGACTAGCTGCATGAGAGGTGTCATGGGAAGTGAGTTAGTGTACGGGAGCATGTATGACAGAGTAAGGTGGGGTAATAGGGAATTTAGATTTTTCTTTCAACTTCATAGCAGTGGTGTCCAGTTATAAGGCTGCACTCTGAGGTTGTAAATTAGACCACACCCTTTCCATCTTTCCTGCCTAATGTCCGATACTCACTACAGCCACTCTGGCAGTAGTTCAACTTTTCATGTCTATTTTCTAATATGAGAAAATTAGTCATGTATATTTCTGCTATAGGTAGTTTTCAATGTGAGGATAATTGGTAAGATGGAATATAGCATTTTACTATGTATTTATTTATCACATATTTTACTGGGTTAAGTTAAAACATTTTTTTTTACATAAACTCTGTGTTTGTCTTGAAATGTGATGATATGATTGTTCGCTTTTGTGGTATTCGCAAATACAGTGTGTTTGCAATACACTATGAAAAAGATTGCAACTTGTTTGATAAATAAAAGGTAACACCACAATTTTTTTAATTAATGCTTAAAATTTGAATTGTGTTCCTCTTTTTATTGGAGTACACTAATAAAAAGCAGATTGATTAATTGCGGAGACGCGGTTGTTCACAAACTCATCTGCGTGCCTGCGTTCTTTTACTTTCATGGATATTGAGATAATTGCAATTACAGCATGTCACAAAAAAAGTATACAACACATATATAGCGATTATCTGTAAAATGTTTGACGGTATGAGTTTACTAACAAAGTACTTAAGCTTTCGATTCAGTTATTGTTTTCATTAAGTAACACTTTTAAATTAAATTTTACGATTTTATCAGCGAACGACTTGTGGCCGTGTAAAGAGTAATTTGATTGGACAAAACAGTTTTCTGTTATACCCATAGGAAGTATCCACACATTTTTCAGTTCTTGAATCTTCCATTTCATTGTGATTTGGAGACAGAACAGGTGTGCTTTTAGAGCTCTGGTGCGTCATTTACTTTTTGGGGAACTTTTTGTATTAAAAAAATGGCAGCAAATCCAGAACATCTGGAGGAGGGAGGAGATAATGAAGATCAGGAGCATAAGGTTGGTGAAGAAGCTGGACTTGATGAAAAGCCTGTGCAGAAAAAAAACCAAAGTATTGCATGGGATTTTTTTTCTCCATTTTTTCTCTAGAATCTAAAACAGTTGACAGACTTGTCAAGTGCAACATGTGCCAAAAGACCCTCTCGAGAGGCACTAATAAAAAATACTCATGTGGTACCACTTCAATGCTATATCAACCTAAAACATACCATGAAAGCAGCTTGAGGAGAGCAAGGAGGGACAGAAAGGAGACTGACCTGGAGAAAAAATATAATCTGAGGGGCAGAAGCGTCGACCTGAATTAATTCTACAGTGCATGCGGGTTGGAACGTACTGCCTGGACTGCAATATCACCCTTACAGCAGGCGAACAATCATTGGAAACAATTATTGAAGCTGCAAACCAGCACAAATGGTAATTTTTGTTCATTTCTAATAGTTTTCAACCTGTTCTCACATTGCTAGTTGCAATGTTTTTTTCACCTTGTCGCCATTGTGTTTTTTTTACTAGAAATAGCAAACAAATCACAACATTTTAGAAAATAACAAAAACATAAAAAAATAGTTCCAGAAAAGAAGAAATAAATTGTTCTTTCCAGAACTGCCTTTCACAGTTAAAAAACAGAAGATAAAAACAGTGCTGTGTGTGGTTCACTTACTGACATACACATATACAGCGCCATACAGATAGTAAAAGAGATATATCATACTGACAGAGGTACTATAACATGTCATGGTACTATTACAGGTGGGCAGCTACATGAATTCACATACATAGCCAAATAGTGACATAATCTTCACATATATGCAGAATAAATCTGCTTTAATCATCGGTGAGACCTACTATTCAAGAACCTGCTTGTGTTGTGTCACTAGCTACTCAAATAGGTCTGCAAAAGCACTTTCTGAAGTCTTAAATCTATGTTTTACTAGAAATAAGTGGGTTGTGACTGACTGAGTGCATTAGTGGATGCATGGGCAAGTGAGTAAGTGAATGAGTGCTGTATGGATGATTGAATGAGTGCATAGATGTATGTATGGGTGGGTGATTCAGTCATGAGTATATGTATGGGTGAGTGAGTGAGTGTATGAGTGCTGTATGGGGTACTGAATGAGTGAATGAATGTATGACTTGAGTATGGGTGACAATGAATGAATGAGAAGTGTTAGGTAAGTGCATGAATGTTATATGAGTGATCTGTTGTGTGTATGAATGCATGCATAGATGAGTGAGTGAGTGCATGAGTGGTGCATAGGACACTGACTGAGTGCATGAGTGTGAGTATGGGTGAGTGAATGACTGCATGCGTGCATCTATAAGTTAGTGAGTGAGAGAAGCAAATGGGTGTCAGAGTGCATGAGTACTGTATGGGTGACTGAATTGATGTACCAGTGGTATGTGGGTGATTGAGTGAGTGAAAAAGTGCATGTATATGTGACTAAGTGAGCGTACGAATGTGCATGGGTGACTAACTATGTGTTTAGTGTATGTATGGATGAGTGAGTGATGGGACATTGACTGAGTACATGAGTGTGTCAATGGGTGAGTGTGTGCATGAGTGTGTCTGTGAGTGAGTGTGAAAGTGGTGTATGGGTGAGTGAGTGCATGAGTGCTGTATGGGTGAATGAATGGATGAGTGGTGTATGTGTGATTGAGTGAGTGCACAAGTGCATAAATGGGTGTCTGAGTGAGTGTATGACTTGTGCATGGATGACTGAGTGAGGGCATGATTGCATCTATAGTTAAGTGAGTGAGTGCACGAGTGGAGTATTGGTGAGTAAATTAATGTATACGTGGTGTCTGTGTGAGTGAATGAATGTATGAGTGGTACATGGATGAGTGAGTAAGTGCAGGGATGGTGCATGAGTGAGTGATTGTGTGTATGAGTGCATGTATGGATGATTGAGTACATGAGTGGTGTATGGGTGATTCACTGAGTGCATCACTGTGTTTATTAGGTGAGTGAGTGAATGAGTGCATGTATGAGTAAGTGACTGAGTGCAAGAGTGTGTGTATGAGTGAGAGTGTATGAGAGCAATATGGGTGAGTAAGTGATAGTATGAGTGCTTGTATGAGTGAATGAGTGCAACAGTACGTGTATTAGTGAGTGAGTGTATGAATAGTGTATGGGTGATTGAGTGAATACTTGAGTGCATGTATGAATGAGAGAGTGAGTGAAGAGTAGGTGTATGAGTGAGAGAGTGAGTGTGTGAGTGGTATATGGGTGAGTGAGTGAGTGAGTGCATGAGTGCATGTACAAGTGAATGAGTGAGTGCGAGAGTGTGTATGAGTGAGTGACTATATGAGAGCTGTATGGGTGAGTGAGTGACTGCAGGAGTGCAAGACTGTGTGTATGAGTTAGTGAGTGCATGAATGGTATATGGGTGATTGTGTGAGTGCAGGATTGTGTGTATGAGTGAGTGAGTGAGTACAACAGTGTGTGTATCTGTGACAGTGTATGAGAGGTGTATGGGGGAGTGAGTGAGTGAGTGCACGTATGAGTGAGTGAGTGCAACAGTGTGTGTATGAGTGAGTTAGTGTATGAGTGGTACATGGGGGATTGAGTTAGCGCATGAGTGCATACATGAGTGAGTCAAGTTCAAATGCAGTAACTATTGGGAAAAAAACCCAAAAGATAAACATATGTTATGATTTAATCTCCACAGTTACACAAACATGATAATACTGAATGAATTACTGTAAATCATTATTACAATGTAGTTAAAATATAAATTTCATTTTTTCACTGTTCTCAGCTTTTATACTTCTTTACCGTCTAACAATGGTTTGTATAAAGCATCACCTTCGAACAGTGGGGAAAAAAACAATCAATGGATTGTAAAAGGAACTCGAATCTGCACAGTATACTACAAATATGTGACACTATGCATTGCACTCACTCCAGTTTTTTAATTAGTGACTTTCTGTCTAGTTACTACAGTAATCTAAACAGGCACATTTTAATGTTTTTTCTTGAAAATTATATCTGGTACAATATAAGAAATCAAAGTGAAGTAGTTTTCTATTTTACAAGTCTTTCCAGAAAACATTATCCCTGGTAGGCCAAATAATATCTTAGGTGTTGATAATCCATGTATACAAAATCGCACTCAATAGTTTTTTTCCCCTCCATTAACCCCTTAGCTGCTGGGCCTTCCCCCCCAAGTGCTGAGCCCTTCCTGGCTATTTGGGGTAGTTCACACTTGGGCCTTCATAACCTTTTGTCCACATAAGCTACCCACACCAAATTTGCGTCCTTTTTTTTCTAACATCCTAGGGATTCTAAAGGTACCCAGAGTTTGTGGGTCCCCTGGAGGAGACCAAAAAATTGTCAAAATACAGTGATTTTTTTTTTTTTTTTTTAAACAAATGGGAAAAAAGAGCTGCAGAAGAAGGCTTGTGTTTTTTCCCCTGAAAATGGCATCAACAAAGGGTTTGTGGTGCTACAATCATCATCTTCCCAGCTTTCAGGAACAGGCAGACTTGAATCAGAAAACCAATTTTTTCAACACAACTCTGGCATTTTACTGGGACATAACCCATTTTTACTATTTTTTTGTGCTTTCAGTCCCTTCCAGTTAGTGACAGAAATGGCTGTGAAACCAATGTTGGATCCCAGAAAGCTAAACATTTCTGAAAAGCAGACAATATTCTGAATTCAGCAAGGAACCCAGGATGGGGTAACTTGTGGCACCCTCACCAGATTCTGTTACCCAGAATCCTTTGCAACGCTCAATATTTGGCAAAATAAACACATTTCCTCATATTTTGGTGATAAAAAAGTTCTGGAATCTGAGAGGAGCCATAAATTTACTTCAACCCAGCATTCCCCCAAGTCTCATGATAAAAATGGTACCTCACTTGTGTGGGTAGGCCTAGTGCCCGCGACAGGAATAGATCACACAATGGTCAATGTTGGTCCTTACATGAGGGCAACTGTTGACCCTGGGGTGATCCATTCCTGATGCCGGCACTAGGTACAGGCACTCAAGTGGGGTAGCGTTTTTATCAGGACAGGTGGGGAAACACTGGGTGGTAGGAATTTTTTGGATCCCAGAATATTCCTGTAATTTGTGTGCCAGAAATGCAAGAATAAATTGAGTTTTTTTCAACATTTCAGATTTGCAGGGTATTCGGGGTGAGAAAACTTTGGGGAATCCACATAAGTCACCTCTGTGGACTCCCCCAGATGTCTAGTTTCCAGAAATGTCTGGGTTTGGTATGTTTCCCTATATCGCCACTGAGTGAAGGACCAAATACGCAGGTGCCTGCCTTACAAAACCAGTTTGTTTTGTGATAGATAATTTTAATGTCTCCACAATACGATTTGGGCGGTGGAATTTGGGGTTGAACTAAATTTGGGAGCTCCCAAGAGTGCACTCTCTCTGTGCTTACCACCACATGCATCTGATCTCTGGGTTGGGATAACCCACTATTGTCCGGCTGCACAGACTATGCTTGCAAAGGGACAGCAGGACTGTCCTCATCACCCCCCTCATAATCACTGGAAGAGGAATTATCCAATGGGACTACTCCAACTGAAAAATAACTCCCAGAGTCTGTGCCACTGCTCTATCCCTCAGATGCTGTCTCAGTCTCTGATCCTACGTCAGAGCTGTCCTCTATAACCCGAGTTAGGGCTTGAGCAGCAATCATCCAACGAGATGCCATCTCTGCTACTGGCTAAACTGTCGCTCTAAAACACTAGCCTATGTAAACAGTCACAAAATTGCTGGCGGGTGTGTGATACCTACAACAGTAGAGGTCACCTTACCTTCGCTTCTTCCCTCAATCAGCATGGTCTCTCAAGACACTCAAAAAAACAAAAAAGATACACTATTACTTCACCTTGTCACATACCAATCGTCACAGTCTTTAGCGCCTCTAGTGCCCAGTCCAACAATCATTATTGGTTCTCCCATTACATCCTCCTCTGATTCCCTCACTACCACCCAGCAAAAGTCCATTTCATCTCTCCATAGCCCCCTCACCAATACATTTAATTCGTATTATAGCGCAGGTAATGGCTGGCTTTACTAATTCACTCAGCTATTCACATATAATAAAGCTTTTATCCTTTTACTAGGCATATAAACCTTCTGCGCTACTTTATGGCATAAAAACTGCCACAGGACAAAAGTCAGATCCTTTTCTAGCAGAAACATAATCTCAAGAGTTACTTGACTTTTAAAAGCTACAGTTAAAACGCGTCAGTTGAAGTATGTGCATTGCTTTGAAGACGCAAGCTGCAACTGCAAGAGAGCTGGTGGCGAATATATATTATATATATATATATGTGTGTGAGATCACTTTTATATTCAGGTGTGGTTTTCCTGGGGGCCAGGCGCAGCCCGGCAGGGAAACCACACACATTGACAAAAGTGATTGCTCTATCTATACATATACCTTTAAAAAATGTATATCCTCTGGGAGGGTGGCCCGTTTGCCAAGGGGGCCGACCCCCCCAAGTGAAATCGCTGGTGTCTAGTGGGGGTTTCCTGGCCCTTGATTGAGGGCCAGGAAACCTGTTCGGGAAGGCCTCGTTTGAAAGGGGAGAGTCTCCCCTTTCAAACAAGGCCTTCCCGAACATCAGGAAGGTCGTTTGGGGCAGTTTTTTCCATTGGAGCAGGAAGCAACCACAAGGCCGCTTCCTACTCCGATGGAGAAAACAAACAGTGACATCAGCGAGCCTCACAGTGCGCTGACGTCACAGAGGGGTGGGTGGGGGTTCAGGTGGAGACACAGAAGATCTTCTGTGACTCCTGGAGTATTTTTAAATACGGCAACGGGTCGTGACCCACGCCAGAGTGGTAGTGTACTGTAGGGGTTAAGATGTAGAAGTTTTGTTGGAGAAACAAAAGGGGACTTTTTTTGGTTTTGAAGAAATGTTATTGTTTCAAGTTCGAGCTGCTGTGTTTGGAATATGTTCTTCCATTTTTACACTTTAATTAGAGAGCATTGTATAGATTGGATATATATATTAAAAGTACTCTTGACATTTGAAGATCTTTTTAGAAGACATTACCGTTAATAGGGCAAATAATGTCTAAAAACAGATGAACCATGAAGAGCAAACACTGTGAGCCACTTTTTAACCATAATTTTACCTTAGAACTTTGGTTGAAGAAAGAGAAGATGTGAGTTTGGTTGTTTGAACAGAAGTTTTTGTTTGTGTATTAGGTTGATGTCGTTGCATTCTGTCCATCCACGTTTACTTTTTAAATACACAGTGTAGTGTCCAAAATTTGTAGTAACTCCTTCATGTAAGATGAGAGTCAAAGTAGTAAAAGTTCTTCCTGAAAGTGATATTTGTCCAGCTTTAAAGTTTGTAATTTGAGTTTCCAATTTAAAACAATCTGGTCTGCAGCGTTGTAGCATTACCAGAAGGTTTTTTCTTCTTCTTTGCAGAAACAGTGTAGAGAAAAGGTCAGATCTGCAGTTTGGGCATGTCATATTTTGATTACCATTTCTGTACAATTTGTCAAAAGGTACACTTTTACATTCTAGTAATGTTAATTAGAGAAATCGTTTAGAGTTAATTCCAGTGCTAGACTAAAATGAATGCCTGTGTGTTTTGTTGAGTGTTGAGAGTAAACATTATTGATCCAGTACAGATATCTAAAAGAGCTTGGATCCTTGAAGCAGAATGTGTTACACTCTTGTTAGTTATTAAATATTGCAGCAAATTATATAGTGCAGAAGACATTCTCTTATCTGACTTTTGTTCAATTTGGTTTACTATATAGGGTAAATGGAATAGTATGTTGAGAACGACATTTGCACCGCAGTGGAAACCTGAACTCTTTTCTAACTGGTAACCAACAATTTCACTATCATTTTCTAGTTTTCTCTTCTTAGCACTGTTGTGGTCATTATGACCCTGGCGGTCTTTTGACCGCCACGGTTAATGTGGCGGTGTCACCGCCAACAGGCTAGCCGCAATGACCGCCAAATTATGACCATGGCGGTGATCCCTCCCATAGACAGCCAATGTACCACACCTACCGCCAGCGCGGTATGAACACCGAACACGGCGGTACCCACCTACAGCCATGTGAAAGACAAGGATCCGCCCACCATATTATGACATAGCACACCACCACGATTTCCGGGGCAGTAGCAATGACACCAAAAGCCTGGCGGGAACACATCATATAAAAGGAGCCACTCACCTCCAGGACACACAGCAGTCCACGGCCGCCATGGAACCTGAACTGTAAGTTTTCTTAATGCTGTCCCATGCTATGGCCATCCTGGAGCACCAATGCAGACGAAGACGACGACAGTAAGTACAGCCACCTAGCACACAAGGATGGGAGAGGGGAGGAGGAGAGTGACATACACACGGACAACACACACCATACACACACCACACACCCAGAAACACATGCATAGGAATAAACAGTAACAGAACTCCAGAGTAAACAAAAGCAGTACACATACACAGTTCCAACCACTGTATTGCTTTTATATGAATATGTAAAGTGCAAAAACATGCACAACTGCAGAAATAAATAAATGTAGGCCCAAAGGCCAGTCCAAAGTCACTAATGCCCACAGGGCAAAGTCCAAGGCCCAACTTGACTCCTGACAACATAGGGACTCCACTGTTCAGGGGCATCATGTTGGAAATGGGCAGGCACCTCATGGCCCACTGGTTCTGGAGGGGGCTTCCTGCCCACAGGATGAGGAGGGGGCTTCCTGCCCACAGGTTGATGAGGGGGCTGGCTGCCTACTGGTTCTGGAGGGGGCTCCCTGCCCACAGGATGAGGAGGGGGCTTCTCGCCCGCAGGTTGGGGCTGGCTGCCCACTGGTTCTAGAGGAGGCTTTCTGCCCACAGGATGAGGAGGGGCTGGCTGCCCACTGGTTCTGGAGAGGCTTCCTGCCCACAGGTTGATGAGGGGGCTGGCTGCCCACTGCTTCTTGATGGGGCTTCGTGCCCACAGGATGAGGAGGGGGCTGGTTGCTCACTGGTTCTGGAGGGGGCTTCCTGCCCACAAGATGAGGAGGGAGCTTCCTGCCTACAGGTTGATGGGGGGACTGGCTGCCCACTGGTTCTGGAGGGGGCTTCCTGCTCACACGATGAGGATGGGGCTGGCTGCCCACTGGTTCTGGAGATGGCTTCCTGCCCACAGGATGAGGAGGGGGCTTCCTGTCCACAGGTTGATGAGGGGGCTGGCTACCCACTGCTTCTGAAGGGGGCTCCCTGCCCACAGGATGAGGAGGGGCTTCCTTCCCACAGGTTGATGAGGGGGCTGGCTGCTCACTGGTTCTGGAGGGGGCTTCCTGCTCACAGGATGAGGAGGGGACTGGCTGCCCACTGGTTCTGGAGGGATAAGAAGGGGGCTTCCTGCCCACAGGTTGATGAGGGGGCCAGCTGCCCACTGGTTCCGGAGGAGACTTCCTGTCCACAGGATGAGGATGGTGCCCCTTGGCCTCTGGTTCCAGATGCTGCTCCATGTCCTCTAGCTCCAGATGCTGCTCCATGGCCTCTGGTTCCAGATGCTGCTCCATGGCCTCTGGTTCCAGATGCTGCTCCATGGCCACAATATTGTGGGCCTCCTTGTCCAGGGATTTGTGGGGGGACTCCTGCTCCAGTGATTTGTGGGGGTCCTCCTTGGCCTTGGATGTCTGGGTGGCCTCCTTGGCCTTTGATTTCTGGTGGCCCTCCTTGGCCGTTGATTTCTGGGGGCCTCCTTGGCTGGTATGTCTGGGGCCCTCCTTGGCCTTTGATTTCTGGGGAGTCTCCTTGGCCTTGGATATCTGGGGGCCTCTTTGGCTTTGGAAGTCTGGGGTCCTCCTTGGCCTTTAATTTCTGGGGGGCCTCCTTGGCCTTGGATGTGTGGGGGACCTCTTTGGCCTTTGATTTTGGAGGGGGCTCCTTGGCCTTTGATTTCTGGGGGGCCTCCTTGGCCTTTGATTTTTGGGTGGCCTCCTTGGGCAGGGGCTTCGTTTTTGCATCCTTGGGCCTGGGTTTTGGAGGTGGTCCCATCGTCTTGTCAGTCTGACTGGTAGGGGGCAGCACTTTAGCCCTCCGTTTGGGGAGGAGGAGTGTCCTTGTTACAGGTGTCCAGCTTCTCACTCATGTGCCCCTTAGTGGCAGCTGGTGACTTTGGGGGTGGAGCTGTGTCAGACTGGGGGCCTGAGGTACTGACCTTGGGTGGTGTGACCTTCCTCTTATGGACAGGGGGGGAGGGAAGAGGTCAAGGCGGGCAAGTAATAACTTCTTAAGGCAAATGGGGTGGGATGTGGGAAGAGGGATGGGGTGGAGGTAGAGGGAGTGGTTGTAGGAGGAGGAGGTGTGCTGGACTTGGGTGCAGGTGCATGGACAGTGTGTGTGTGAGGTGGATAGCTGTTGGGGGTATGAGTATGAGTGTGTGTATGTTACTGGAGGTGGTCAGACAGGGTGGGGGAGGATAAACAGGACGTGTGTATGTATGTCATGGTGGTGTCTGCAAGTGAGGTGGGTGTGCTGCATGAGGTGGTGGTGGAGGTGACTGCGCATGTGGTGTGTGGGGTGCATGTCTGCAGGTCTGCTGTTGTGGTGACTGTGGGCAAGGCTGTGCAGGTGGCAGGATCTGGGACTGTTGATTCAGTGCATGCAGGTGTGAGTATGTGAATGTGAGGGAGGAGGGGAGACAGTGGAGGCAGTGGATGATGTTGTGTGTGCATCAGTCTTTTAGCTGTGTGAGTGTTTGTGGACTGAAGTGTGCTGCTTCTGTTTGTTTGGGCAAGTCTTATGTGTTGTTTTGGGTGCATGCTTGTCTGAATGTGTGCGTGGGATGGGCTGGGGTGAGGAGACTGGGACTGGGTCGCGGTACTTGGAGGGGGGACGGATGAAACAGGGACACTGGCTGCCATCAGTGAAGAGGCCAGAGCCTGAAACGATCTCTTAAGGGCCACCAACCCACCGTGGATGCCCTCCAGGAAGGCATTGCATTGCTGCATCGGGGATACCAGCCCCTGGATGGCATTCACAATGGTTGACTGCCCTACAGAGATGGATCTCAGGAGGTCAATAGCCTCCTCACTTAGGGCAGCAGGGCTGACTGGGGCAGGGCCTGAGGTGCCTGGGGTGAAGGAAATGCTCACCCTC
This sequence comes from Pleurodeles waltl, assembly GCF_031143425.1. Taxonomy (NCBI): domain Eukaryota; kingdom Metazoa; phylum Chordata; class Amphibia; order Caudata; family Salamandridae; genus Pleurodeles; species Pleurodeles waltl. Next base: position 660,568,939 of record NC_090449.1, on the reverse strand, counting down.
TTGGCAACTCTGTGGGGGGCTACTGGGAGGGCGGTGCTGGTACAGGGATGGCGGTAGAACCTGTAGCTGGGGTGGTCCCAGAGGGGTCCGCCACCACAAGGGAGCTCCCATCGGAGGACGAATCAGAGTCAGTGGTGTCACCTCCTGTCCCCGCCGTGGTGCTCCCCTTGTCCTCTGTCCCACTGGTCCCCTCAGCGTCAGTGGACTCTGCCTCAGGGCCCCGTGGGCTGCAGCTCCCTCACTCACCGGTGCCCCTGCTCCTTCGCCAGATGATGCTAATGCACACATGGACAGGACGACAAAAGGAGAAAAGGGGGGAGAGAGAAAGGGAGCACAGTGTCAGTCTCAGCACCAACAGCACAGGTGGCAGACACATCACTATCACACACTGAGACTGAGAATGGGCAGTATGGACCACACTGGCATACCATTGGCTAAGTACCACAGCAGGTAGGAGCCAAACACTGCCAGCTACACACCAACTGGGACCAGCTAAGCCCTGCCTGAAATGGGAGGCCACCTAACTAGCTATCTAATACATGCTTTACACCCTGTTATCCTGAGCTGGACACCGCAGAAATACCTGAACTGGCATATTGGGGCATCCACGGACTAGCACCCTGCACCAAAATCCTATGCCTGGCAACAGAGATGGTTGACATACACACTGTACTCACCCCCTTGTGGCTGTTGTGATGCCCTCAAGCGCCCATCCAGCTCTGGGGAGGGCACTGCCAGTATGTGGGCCATCAGGGTGGTCAGGTTCCGATGGACACCCCTTTCTAGTTGGGAGGCCATCCCCAGCTGGGCCTCTGCGGTCTTCCAGGCCCAGCCTTTCAGGTCCTCCCACCTTTTCCTGCAGTGGGTGCTCCGCCTGCTATAGACCCCCAGGGTCCCCACGTGTCACAGGGTCCTTTCCTCAGGATCTGCACGTCGCTGGACAAAAGGCCCACCTCCCGGCGTCACCAACACAGAAAGCTATTATAGCACAGAGTTATGGTAAAGCCAGTCGGGGGGGAAGGGAATTAGGGAAGGGAACAGCAGGGAGAGAGAGATCTGAAAAGTAAAGGTTAGAACAATATGCATTTACTCATTCATAGAAACGTAAATCATTTATTGGCTCCTGACTAAATGCGTCTCCGGGATATCAGGTGGAGACCTCTTCTGAAATGACGGCGAAGCTCCTTCCTTGAAACATGGAACGAAAGTAAAACACGACCTCAGAATCAAGAGATTTCAAGAACTTTGAACTATGATTATACACAGAATATCAATCCTGTAACATTTATGTATTCACAACATAAACCTTTGATCATGACTTAGAAAATCTCAAAGACTTAAATATGCTTTTCATTTCTTAAGCTATTCAACGAACAATGAAAACTTTGATTTGTTTATCTCCAGAAATACTTTCACATTCATAATAATAAATGCCAAAAGGTTTTACTCATTGAACCTAAAAGCGCCTTACTTAATAACACTAGGAAGCGCTTTTACTCAAGTAGTCTGAATCACTTTGATTGTTGTGCCAAGAACCTTTTCCTACTGTGAAGTGAAGCGCTTTACATCTGTGAACTGAAGCACCTGAATTATCATGCCATAAGCACTTGACATCTAAGAACAGAATATACAGTTATGGTGTGTTTCGCTCCCAAAAGATAATGTCTCCATTCTTTGAAGGCATTACGAATTGCTAGTAATTCTTTTTCTGCTATGGTGTAATTCTGCTCTGCTTCATTCAATTTTCTTGATGCATATGCTATGGGGTGCAATTGTCCAGTTTCTCAATGACGTTGAGACAGGATGGCCCCAACGGCAACATCAGAAGCATCAGCTTCCACGATAAATGGTTCTTCCACATTAGGGTGAGCTAGAATGGGAGCGGTAGTAAAAGCCTTTTTTAAATCTTGAAATGCTTTTTCTGTCTCTTGGGACCAGTTGAAGACGGCCTTTTTTCTTAACAACTTGGTGATTGGGGCCACCTTTTGAGAGAAGTGATGGATGAAGCGCCAATAAAAATTGGCAAAACCCAAAAAACAATTAATATCACGCGCTGATTTTGGTGTGGGCCATTCGTATACAGTTTGAATTTTTCTTTCAGTCATCTGCATGCCCTCAGGTGTTAGAATGACTCCTAGAAATTCAACTTCCTTGGTATGGAATTCACATTTACTTAGTTTACAAAAAAAATTGTGTTTTTGTAGAGTTTTTAACACTTTTTTAACATGTTCTTCATGTATATCTTCAGAGTTTGAATAAATCAAAATATCATCAATGTAAACGATGACAAAGATATCTAGATATTCTCTCAGAACATCGTTTAGGAAATATTGAAAGGCTGTTGGGGCATTACACAGACCAAACGGCATCACTAAATACTCAAAGCCCATATCGAGTCTTAAAAGCCGTTTTCCACTCATCTCCCTCTCGAATTCGAACTAGGTGATAAGCACCTCGTAAGTCAAGTTTAGTATAGATGACGGCGGATTTTACCTGGTCTAACAAGACTGGTATGAGAGGTAGTGGATATTTATTCTTAACTGTGATCTTATTTATCGCTCTAAAGTCAATACAAGGTCTCAAATCGGCATTCGCTTTAGGTACGAAAAATAGTGGAGAAGCCGCTGGAGATCGTGATGGCTGGATTAGCTTGTTGACTAAACATTGATCAAGGTATTCTCGTAGGACTTGATTTTCTTTCTCTGATAGTGCATAGATCCTACTATTTGGTACATTGGCGCCAGGTACAAGATCGATCTGACAATCGTACGGCCTGTGAGGTAGTAATGAGCTCGCTTTCTTTTCACTGAAAACATCGGTATACTCAGAATACTGTGATGGTAAATCAATTTCCTTCCCAACTGCAGTAGCTATAGAGTGTTGAAGATTTCCTTCTTTATTTTGTCATGATTGAAAACATTTCTTGGCACAAGAAGAAGATGAAAAACGCAAAACCTGGTTGCACCAGTCTATGCAAGTATTATGTAACATTAACCACGGCATTCCTAAGATAAAACCATATTGAGGTGCTTGGATTATATCAAAGCAAATTATCTCATAAGGGCTCTTAGTCTCCTCATCTTTACAAATCATTTGTATTCGTGAGATTTGGTTGGTAACGGGGCCTCCTGCCAACTCACTTCCATCAACTACATACACCACTTCTGGAACTTTTTTCGTGACACTGGGTATATGAAGGTCTAGTGCAGTTTGTTGGTCCACAAAATTTCCTGTTGCCCCTGAATCAATTAGGACTTGAACATTATGTATTTTTCCCCGCACAGTCATTTGTACTAAGATGCGGAAATGTTTGACATAAAGATTTGTGCAAAAGCACACTGAAGTGATTGTCAATTTGCCCAAGAGGCCACCTTTGTTTTTTCTTGAGCACTTTAGTTTTCCTGTGAATTGTCCAAAGCAATCGCCATCTTTTTCTTTGTCACAACTGTTGGGTCAATCTTGCCTTTGGGTTTCTTTTGGCACTTTCTTATAAAATGACCCTTTTTTCCACAATACAGACACTGACCATTTTTTTGTTGCATGTCTTTCTCCTCTTTGGTCAGTGGTGGGCGAACAGTTCCGATATCCATCGGTTCTATCATAGAATCTGAAGACAATTGAAAGTGTCTGGATCTTTCCTTTCGCCAATTTGTTTTTTCCCATCTTTTCCTTGCTCCTTTTCTTTCAGAAAGTCTGTGATCTATCCGTAGGGTTAGATTAATTAAATCAGTACAAGTTTCTGGTTGTGGTTCAACTTGGGCCAATACATCTTTTAGTTCGTCCTTTAGCCCCTGATAAAATACTGCTGACATTTTTGCCTCAGGCCATGCAGTTTCCACCACTAACCAGTTGAAGTGTGACAAATACGTTATCAGGTCTTTATTTCCTTGATGTAATTCTAGTAACTCTTTGTCTGCAGTCATAGTGATTGCGCGTCTGTCAAAAACCTTTGCGAATTCTTCTACAAAGCGACGCCAGTTGTATAAAAGAGGACTGTCTAATCGGACTAATGGCACTGCCCAAGTAGCTGCATCACCATTCAGGTATGATATAAGGAATGCAATTCTAGATTGTGCATCCGGAAAAGCACTAGGCCGACATATAAAATGTAATTCCACCTGTGTCAGAAGAATTTGAACCTTATTAGGGTCCCCAGAAAACCTCTCTGGTGCAGCTAAAGGAACCTGTGTCGGCACATTCACAGCTATGTTAGTAGATGCAGGAGGCGTAGGATGAGACTCAGATTCAGAACCATCTACTTTACGCGGTAACTGAGTTACTTTATTCACTAAATCAGCTGTAACATTTTTAGAGTCTGTCACATCCCTTTGCATCTGAGTTACTACTTGCATAAGGGTATCTAGGGTGGCCATTTTGCGCAGCTCCCGTACAGACCAAGAGGAAAGTCTAAAACTTGTGGGCTCACTATTCTGTCACAGGGTCCTTTCCTCAGGATCTGCACGCCGCTGGACAAAAGGCCCACCTCCCGGCGTCACCAACACAGAAAGCTATTATAGCACAGAGTTATGGTAAAGCCAGTCGGGGGAAGGGAATTAGGGAAGGGAACAGCAGGGAGAGAGAGATCTGAAAAGTAAAGGTTAGAACAATATGCATTTACTCATTCATAGAAACGTAAATCATTTATTGGCTCCTGACTAAATACGTCTCCGGGTTATCAGGTGGAGACCTCTTCTGAAATGACGGCGAATCCCCTTCCTTGAAACATGGAACGAAAGTAAAACACGACCTCAGAATCAAGAGATGGCAAGAACTTTGAACTATGATTATACACAGAATATCAATCCTGTAACATTTATGTATTCACAACATAAATCTTTGATCATGACTTAGAAAATCTCAAAGACTTGAATATGCTTTTCATATCTTAAGCTATTCAAAGAACAATGAAAACTTTAATTTGTTTATCTCCAGAAATACTTTCACATTCATAATATTAAATGCCAAAAGCTTTTTTACTCATTGAACCTAAAAGCGCCTTACTTAATAACACCAGGAAGCGCTTTTACTCAAGTAGTCTGAATCACTTTGATTGTTGTGCCAATAAACTTTTCCTCCTGTGCAATTGAAGCGCTTTACATCTGTGAACTGATGCGCCTGAATTACCATGCCAAGAGCGCTTTACATCTAAGAATTGAAGCGCCTGAATTATCATGCCAAGTGCGCCTTTAAATCTGAGAACTGAAGTGCTTGAATTATCATGCCAAGAGCGCTTTTACATCTGAGAACTGAAGCGCTTTGAATTACTGTGCCAAAAGAGCTCTTTACTTCTGTGAACGGAAACACCTTGAATTACTGTGCACCAAAAGCGTGTTACCTCTGGGAACTGAAACGCTTGGAATTACTAAGCCAAAAGAGCACTTTACATCAGTGAACGGAAACACCTTGAATTACTGTGCACCAAAAGCGTGTTACCTCTGTGAACTGAAACACTTGGAATTACTAAGCCAAAAGAGAGCTTTACATCTGTGAACGGAAACACCTTGAATTACTTGTGCATAAAGCGCGTTACCTCTGTGAGCTGAAACGCTTTGAATTACTGAGCCAAAAAAGCACTTTATATCTGTGAACAAAATCACCTTGAATTACTTGTGTACAAAGCGTGTTACCTCTGTGAACTGAAACGCTTTGAATTACTGAGCCAAAAGAGCGCTTTGCATCTGTGAACGGAAACACCTTGAATTACTTGTGCACAAAGCGCGTTACCTCTTGGAAATAATAACTTCCTCCAATCTTGGATTAAACAAGGCCTTACCGCTACGAGTACGACCTACTCATTTATGACTGCACCATGGACTTTGGTTAGATGATACTCTGCCATTCAGAAACTCTGGAATTCTCCAGAGAAACCTCCATGAGGTCTGGCTGCATCAAAGTATTCAAAATAGTGAGCAACGTGCTTGGGAGTGGCTAGGCATTTATAGGCCTGCCACACCCCAAGATGGATGCTGCCTCTAAAAACATGGGAATTGTAGTTCCTTCATAGAATAGCATTGATAAGTGCACCTTGTCCACCAATGCCCTGAACCTGCAGCTCTATGAGTTTTGCCACAAGGCAGACGACGCTGATGGTCACCTTTGGAACAAGAGGGGATGACAAGTGGTGTGCATAAAGCGCCCCAGAGTTGGGCAGCGGAATTTCGGGCGAGACTTGGACCGCGCCTGGCCTTATTCCTGACACCACGTCCTTGGTGACGGCACGCCACAATCCCTTCATCTGATGGGTGCTGATCTGCAGAGGAAACACAGAAGGTGGAACACCATGAACCTGACAATCTAGCCTGTCACACATATGGGCCATAAAAATCATTTCCCCATATCAGGCACACACATGACCCGTACCCGTGCATTGACGCTGCCACCACCCATACTCCCCCACCTGGCACACTGCCAGCACACACACACACATCTCCATGCAGTCATGTCGCATGCAACAAACCCATGGTGTACTCACCTGTTGGTCTGGAGGCCCATGCAACTAGCCATACTAGGGTATGACCCCATCCACGAGGCACTCCAACTCCTCCGACGTGAGGGCTGGGGCCCTTTCCCCTGTAGCATGAGCCATGGCAGGATCCAGACACAGGTCACAGCAGCACACGCAGTGGAGATGTCGTACTGTGGAAAGTTAGGATTCACGTGAAGTGTTAGAAAGGAAATGACGGTCACGTACGCGGCGGTGAACACCGTCACCGCCGGCATTGATCATCATTGGTTACCATACTCCTTAGAGTGCCACGTTAGCCAATGAGGAATTGCACAGTGGTGCGGACCGTCTTCCGCCATGACGCTGAATACAGGACAGGTGGGTGCCATTTTCTAATGCTGGTACACATGTACAGATTATTTAGAGCGTCATTGTAGTCGAATGTACTCACCTACACAGTTCCAGTGTCCAACATACAAACATGCTCTGTGTACAGTGTGTGTTCATGGTTCCTGTTGACACTCCGTTTCTACATTTGGGTCCCTTAGGTGCCAACCACTGCGGAGGAATAGGAGGAAGCAAGCACCTGAGTACAGACCCCTTGTCGTCTTGGCTACACTGGAGAACCGACACATCATACTCACCTACTGTCTGGACAGGGCCACAATCACAGAGATGTGTGAACAATTGGAGCCTGATCTGCTACCTGCTATCCATAGCACCACAGCAATCCCCTTTCTTGTGCAGGTACTGTCGGTGCTCCATTTCCTGGCAACAGGCTCTTTCTAGGTGACAGTGGGCTTGGCTGCAGGGATGTCACAGCCAATGTTCTCGATTGTGCTTGCAATGGTTTTGTCTGCCTTGCTCAAACACATGTGCAGCTACATTGCATTCCCCCAGGTAGATGATTTACCCACTGTGAAGGCTGGATTCTATGCAATGGGACATATACCTCATGTTATTGGGGCCTTTGATGGGACCCAGATTGCCTTAGTCCCCCCCACGGCCACTGAACAGGTGTACAGGAATCTGAAGAGTTTCCACTCACTCAATTGCCAGATGGTGTGCCTGGCTGATCAGTACATCTCCCACTTCAATGCCAAGTATCCAGGGTCGGTGCATGATGCCTTTGCCCTGAGGAATAGCAGTGTCCCACAGCTGATGGCACAACTACAGAAGCACAGAGTGTGGCTAATAGGTGAGCCTGTGTCCCCACCCAATGTCTGTGGGTGTAGACCTTCAGGAGTCATGGCCCATGCCATTTCACAGGGATAATGTGTGTCCCTTACTTCTTGCAGGTGATTCCGGCTACCCAAACCTGCCCTGGCTCATGAACCCTGTTAGCAATACAGTGATGGCCACGGGTGTACCAGGAGGATTGTAGAAAGCACCTGGTGTTTGTCTGGGTCGCAGGGGCCTTTTGCGGGGTGGTTCATCTTCTGCAGGGGGAGGGGTGCTGGTGGTCTGTAGGTCCTGTGGCAGGGCCTCCTGTTCACTAGCTGCAGCAGATGTAGAGGGCTGGCCACTTGACAGCTAGTGGAAGGGACCCGCTGGTGTGATGTGTACTCCCTCATGATGTTGGCTATATCACCCAGCACCCCTGCTATGGAGACCATAGTGGTGTTCAGGGCCTGTAATTCTTTCTTGATCTCCTGGTGGTGTTTCTCCTGCAGCCTCTGGTTTTCCTGCATGATGTCTATCACCTGACCCATCTTGTCCTGGGATTGTTGGTAGGCCCCCAGGACATTAGTGAGTGCCTCCTTTCACAGTTGGTTCCCTGGGCCTGTCCTCCCCCTGGCACACAGCTGCCCTCCAAGTGTCCCTGGCCCCCTGTGCCTGTGTCACCTGAACGGTGTGCCCACTGCCACTGACCCTAAGACCCGCAGTGTCTTGGCTGTGAGGTGTGGACTGGGGTCCCTGTACAGGTGGGCACACTGATGATTGACGTGACCTGGAGACAGAGGTCTGGGGACGTTGGGTGGCTGCTGTGGTGTTGGATACTTAGGGGGGAGGCTCTGTGGTGGACTGGGTGTGGGCTGGGGTATCCGACTGACCAGTGGTCCCTGATGGGCAAGGAAATTCATTCAGATCCAGAACAACAGAATTGCTGTCATCACTGCGGGCATCTTCTGGTGGGGGACTGAGTAGCCTTGGCACCTTCTCGCCACTGAGATTGGCTGGGGCACCTGTGGGGATCTAAGTGGTGTATTATGCTACATGTCTGTGACATATTCTGCATCCCTAGCTTCCCATGTATTTTTGCTATTGCCCTGCCACCTTTGTTTGGGTATGGTGATGTATTGTGGGATTGTTAGTTCTCCATGCTGTGCATGCATTGGTGGTGGTTGTACATGCAGGGCTGGAAGGGATGTGCATGTTGCGGGTATAACATGCAGGGCTTGGCATTTAGGCTAGTTAATTGTGGTGGGATGGAGTGAAGTGATGGGTTTCAGGGTGAGGGGTGGTGTTGGCATGCAGGTATGGGGGATAGGTAGAAAAATTGACTCACAAGTGTCCAGTCCTCCGGCAACTCCAGTGAGACCCTCAGGATGCAGGATTGCCAAGACTTGCTCCTCCCATGCTATCTGCTGTGGGGGAGGTGGTGGGGGCCCACCGCCAGTCCTCTGGATGGCAACCTGGTGCCTTGCTTCTATGGAACATACTTTCCCCATAGGTCATTCCACCTCTTCCTGATATCGTCCCTTGTTCGTGGATGCTGTCCCTTGGCGTTCACCCGGTCCAGGATTCTCTGTCATAGGTCCATCTTCCTGGCAATGGATATCTGCTGGATCTTTGCTGCAAACAGTTGAGGCTGTACCCTGAATATTTCCTTAACCATGACCCACAACTCCTCATCAGTGAAACAGGGGTGCCTTTGTGGGGACATGGGTGTTGTGTGGTGTGTGTTGTGCAGGAGTGTTGAGTTATGTGGTGGGGTGTGTGATGTGACGGTTGAATGGGTGGTTGTGGTGTGTGTCTGAAGTTGTCTCTGTAATTTGCGTGGCTAGCTATTGCGGTCATTTCGTGTTAGCAAAGGATTGTGGGTGATGTGGGTATGTTTTTATAGTGCTGTTGGTGAGTGTATGGGCTGTATGTCATTTTGTCCGGTGTGGGTTTTTTGTTCTGGCCAATGTTGTCTTGTTTTGTCTTTGGGTGGCCTTATCCACCGTGGTGATGTTCACCTCCAACGGTTTACAGTCGTTGAATGTCTGCTGTGGTAATTGTTGGGTCATTATTTGGAGGGCGAAGTGCTGGTGGCTTAACGGTTTAGGTGGCAGTACCAACAGTTTATCATGTTCAGTAGGGTCTGGCTGATTTCTGGGTGTGGCTGTTTTCTGACGATTTTGAATGTCTGTGTTATAATGTGGCGGACAGATGTACGCCTCTGCAGCGGTATGCTGGCGGCAGCCAGCATGGCGGTATTCGGTGTTTACCACCCAGGTCATAATGAGGGCCTGGTTTTTTGTCCTTTTGTCCTTTCGTTTCTTGAGTGGCTGTAGACTGTTTTGTAATCTTCCGCTTTTGGCAGAGTATCTGTTTCTCATAAACAGTGGACTGGCCTAAATGAAAATTACATTAACCAATTATACTCCCATATATAGTTTACATCAGCACCAACTTTGCTCTCATCAAAGTCAATTAAAAACAAGCCGGACAACGTTTGAATTCACGACAATGCTCCATATGGCATTCCTTCTTTGAATCCAGAACTTCCAATATTAACCAAAGCTGCATCTACACTTAAACCTTGTGATTTATTGATGGTTACTGCAAATGCTAAAGAGACAGGAAACTGTTGTCATCGGATGTATAAGTCTTTTATAAGCAAAAATCGTACAGCACACCAGCCAATCTTCTTGACATCATCTAACTAATCAAATTTTATAGCCAAATACTACGCCTCTTTTCTGGAAAATTTATGATATCAATAACTTTACCCATTGCACCCTTTACTAAGCCATCCTCAACATTTAAATTACGTCATAAAATAACTCAACAGTTTTTGCAGACACTGAAATGCTTTTCTAATCCTGTTGTTTCCGATACTGATTTCTTCAAAGAACTCAATTTCGCTTGAAGTCAGTAGTATTGTGACTCCTTGATGTTCCATTTTATTAATAGCGGTAATTTCCAAAATGTCCTCTTTCTCCAGTTGTAGTAAAGTTTCATTAAAGTTTGAACACTCTTGAAGTGTTGGCAATAAACAAACTATAGATTTATTTTCTTTGATGAAATTGAACATTAGTTCTGGTCCAGTTATGTCAGGTGGGAATAGATTCCTGTTAGGCCACTTTCCAAAGCATGTTTCCCCTCTTTTGGAAGGACTCCTACTCTAATATCTTTCATTATCTCTCCATATTTCATATCAAATGCCTTGTGCATGATTTTACTAATTCTTTGTTAGTTTAACCAAACGTTTACATTGCCAATACCTCCTAGTGAATTCTTTGTTTCATTATGCAGAAGTTTTGAGTAGATCACCAAAGACAATTACATGTTTTCCTCCAAATAATACATCATCGTTTGTTCTTAAAACTTGCTGCATCCTTACCTGTATGAAAGCAAGCATTATGTTTGATAACATGGTCACTCATCTTTTTTAATACTCTAAACACTTCATGGCAAGCGTCATCAGATAACATCTGATATTCCAGTTTATTGTCATGTTCAAAAGGTAGCATTAGTAGTTGGTGCAGAGTAATTCCTTTAATGTTATGAGCAGCGTATCCTGTTGGTGCTGTTACCACACATGACAAATTTGAATCAATAATCTTCTGTAGGTAACTAGTGAGAACTTTAATTAAGAAGCTTTCACCAGTACCAGCGTGCCCACTGAAATACAATAATATCAGTTGATATGTAGGACATTCACATACCTTGTTGTTGTGGAGAAATCTGTGTTCTATTTTAGTTTTAACTTTGTTGTCAATTGTTCTCTGTTCATTGTTCAGTTGTTCCACTAACTGTTCTAAATCCACAGTTTCCTCTCTTGCCTGCTGCATGGCAATATCCACTTCATTCATTGCAATAGCTTCTCCATTTTGAATTACTGATGCTCCAAGAGGATCTTGACTCAGTAGTGCAGCACTTTGGCTGTTTGTGAACTCTCCCTGGCTTTTTCAGCAACAATTGTTCCTTCTTATTGAACCTCATCTTTCAATATCTGTAAGTATGTTGGAAAGATAGCACTCTGAATAGTGTATTTTACAGCATTGAATGAATCTTCGTAACAGTCATCGTTTCCAAGTAGATCTGATTCATCTTGACATGGCTTGAACAGTTGCAAAAGTGCCAAGTGCAAAAATTATGTTCTGTCTGGAGTTTCACAACTAAGCTTCATGTGAGTAATTAGATTTCCTTTGTTATGTCTTACCAAACAACCATCACATCAAGCAACTGCAAATCTTCCTTCTTCAGTGTTTTCAATGACATCAATTCTATATGTTTAATGCTGAAGTACTTCATACAGACACAAGTTTTCAAGGTGGGCACTTCTTCTTGGGTAGTATTCATCCAGCCTGTTTGTCTTACTGTACTCTTGAGATCAACTTCTGCAAGATACTCTCATTCTGGAAAATACTTTAATATGCTATTATGACTGTTTGCAAGGCCAAAGCTTACCCACACAATCCCTCTAAATTTGGAGAACAAACTTGCAGAGCTCAACCTATCTGCACATTAATAAGAACCAATTTCCCAGTGTGACAGCATATTCAAGTTAAAACTGTACAATTTTTTGTTGAGACTCTTTTCTGCTGAAATCTCTTCCTACGTCTCTTTCATCTCTGTCTTTTCTGCCTTTGTTATGCTAGAAGTGATGTAATGAGCTACAGCAATAGAATTATCTGCAACAAATTGCATATCCATTTTTGCATTCCACATCTTTAGAATAACAGGTTTGTAGTCGTTTGTATATTTTGAATCTTCTGTTCTTGTGAGGTTGTACGTATTTTTTGGTGATTTCTGTGTCAAAGTGTGTCAAAGTGTGTCTCACTGCAGTCACAAAGTTCACTCTTCCTTCTGAGATAACAAGACATGGAAATCCAAAACGACATTGTGTGTACAATTTTGCTTTTGATCTATATTTTCAACAACAGCATTTACCAGACCTCTGAGTTTGAAATCTAATAACCTGTGGTCTCAGTCCCTTCTCAGAAGTTTCTTTGGGATGGCACATGTTACATACTGTTCTATAAAAGACAAGACAGACTCATCACTGTCTATTCCAAACTTTGGTGCATCTCCTACCCTTAACAGCTTGTGAATATGTGGAGCACTCTCTAGCTTTGTACTCGTTCTGCCAAAAGAAATCAGTGACTTTGCCAAGAGGTGGATTTGTTTTGTTACAGATGAAAACCAACAATGCTTGAAATTGGTGGTTACAAATGTCTGCAAACTTTGCATGCTCCAATGAACAGAGTTCTCTTGGTGTTTTCACATTGATATCTTTTATATTAGCTTTCCCTTCTCGTGAGAAATCAAGGAGATCATCCCATGCATACTCGGTACAACTGAGTGTCACAAACCAAGTAGGTGATCCTAGATTCCTCAACACACATTTCAGTTCACCATGGCAATAATACGAATATTCATGTGTCCCAGGTTGACATGTCATCAAAATTGATTAAGTTGCAATCAAGGTGTTTTGTCTTTCTCATGAACTTTATCAACAAATTCCCTTGCTGTCAAGTTCTGGAGATTTACTCCTGTTTTTAAAATGTGATTTACTGCATGGGATAACCCAGACAAGTCACTCTCATATAGTAGATAACATATATAAGGAATGCCCTTTTGAAATCCAGGGTCCTCTGAATATAGTCTAGTAGTCCTGTACTCGACTGCTGGTATTTGTACAGACCAGTCATCATACCTACCACCTACTCCAGTAGGAAAGAAATGTGGAAAACAATGAGATTCTAAGCTTTTCTCCCTCATACTTAATGGAGCTCCTTTTGGCTTCTTTCATTTGAAATAGCTCAATAGCATCTCCAATAATGTCTTTAGAATTTAGAGGATGAATACTGTAGTGTTCATACATTTCTTCTGTTCTTGTTCAATCCCCTTTTTCAATTTAGCCTCTTGATGGTAGTGCATTGTCATCTATATGTGAAATATCTTGAACAGCATCTACATTGATATAGTAAATGTTATTTTGTACCAGGTAAAATGTTGCTTTCTTAACCTTACTAACATCTAAACTTTTGCCAATATCTTTTTACTCTTAGTAGGCACACCATTGCCTAGAATTACAAGTCCTTCTTGCAGATCTCTTTCCACACCTACAGTTTCAATATTCTGCCTAAAATCTAATGGCAAATAAACAACCCTACCTTTTAGGCCCTTCTGGAGCTCATTTGGAGGTAACTTTCCTGTCTTTGGCTCCATACAGACAGTTGCTTGAAATGGATGTATACATTGTAGAAGCATAGACTCATAAACATTCAACTGTTGCAGTTTTTGTGGAGTAGAAACTAGTTTCTAACTTGTTTTATACTGCTCTAGCTGGCATTGTATTCTCCTCTAATTTATCATAACAGTACTCACATATAATTAGTTGTTTGCAACAATCAATGTGTTCTTTTGCAAATAAATAATCTACAAATTCTAACCACTTATCTTTGTTGTCTTCTTGAGTTTGTGAACTCACAATAACATAACAGGTGTGAGTTTTGTAGTGAGTGTGTCGACAAGAAATACAAACACAGTCTGTTTTTTCTGAGCAGGCTGTTTTAAACTTTCTAATCTCTTCATGAAAGTTATCAACAGTGATAGATAACTCCTGTTCTGCTACACCCGCACATTCCAAGTTTCCATTTTGTCTGCATTCCTCTCCAGGTCCAAAGAAACAAAACTGCACATCACTACAAATCTTTTCTAACTCTGCCACTGTTCCTTACAAAAGAACTCTATTCATTTCCTCAAAACATATTGCAGGACTCTTCACATGGTAAGCCCCTAAGACAATTTGTGAGTTGTGTACAGCTAACATTGTAAAATGATAAAAGTTCCTTTTGCACACTTTCTTTGATTCACATATTAGTGAATGTCACTGTAGATTTGTGTATTTTATTACTTTGCATGGATCTAATCTTTGCAAAAGTACATATATCTGTTCAAGCATTTTGCATTGAGTGAGTCAATTGGTTCCTGATAAACACTGCAAATACTACTACAATTCCAATTATTTACAGGGTCCTGTGTACGCCTTCCCTGTACCTCTTCAACTAAGACTTCCTCTACATTTCTAGGTACCATAACCTATTTCTCAATAGGAAAACCATCTTTCATTTCATAACACTGTCAAGATTCATCAACTGCATGCACTCTTGCAAGTTCTCTTTCTTCATCAAGGAAAGGTTCAGTACTAGAAGTATGTGTCAATTCAGCACAAAAAACATTTGAAAAGTTGGTTCTGTGAATAGCTCTTTTATTTTGTTTTTTTATCCTCATACTCAACACTATTTTATCGAGTGTTTTCATTCTGTTCAAAATCAAAGTAAATAACTTCCTCTTGAGAACAAAGGCCTTATCAACTATACCATCAACATATTCATTTTGTCTGACAGCTTCTCTCCTTCTTTTATATTTCTTCATACGTCTCATTAGATTCTGCATTACATTAGACTCATTAGATTCTGCTACAGAACATTCTAACTTTTATTTCCTTCAACTGGTGCTGCCTTCTAGTTAAACTTTGTGCTTCCTTGTAGGCTTTTTTTTTTTTAATCTGATATTATGTACTTTTACTCCTTTCCTAGTTGATGTCAAACGTTGTCTCTTATGGACTTCGGTTTGCTGTCTTTCAAGTTGGCCACATACTATTTTATCAAATCTCTTTGTTCTCTTACCAGCAGCTCTTTTTTCTTTGGCTAATTTTTCAGCATTTTGTCCCTTTTGTTTCTCAGTTGTCAGGAGGTAATATTTGTGTCTTTCTCTCTTTTTTCACTCACTTTTTTATGGTTTTATTGTAACTCTGGGTAGCTAACTAGAATCTTCCACCTGAAAACTAATAAAAAAGGTACATTTATTTTTTAATTATTTACTTGTAAATTAAATATTTTAAATAGTTAAGTACAACATAAAGATTTGCTTTATTATGACACATACCGTATATGTAGCGTATCACACAACTCACTTATTTCCAGTAAAATTTAGCTTTAAGACTTCACAAAGTGCTTTTGCAGAGCTTCTTGAGTAGCCAGTGACACAACACACACAGGTTATGGAATAGTAGGCCTGACCCATGCAGATTTATCCTTCATAGATGAGTAGATTATGGCCCTCATTACAACCCTGGCGGTCGGTGTTAAAGCGGCGGTAAGACCGCCAACAGGCTGGCGGTAAAAAAAATTGAATCACGACCATGGAGGAAACCGCCAACATATACAGCCACTTTAACACTCCGACCGCCACGGTGGTAGAAGCAAACACAGCGCAGTCACCACCAACAGACAGGTGGAAGACATTGTACCACCCACACTATTATGAGAGGCCAATCTGCCACCTTTTCCGGGGCGGAACCAACACGAACAAAAACACGGTGGAAACAGGACTTGGAAGGGGAAACACTCACCTCTACACAACCCACAAGGAACCAGGACGCATGGAGCCAGAACTCCAAATACTCCCTGTGATAGTATTCCTGCTCCTCTACCAGGAGCACGAAAGACGGCGGCGACGACCACGGTGAGTACTGCACCTACAACACAGAGAAGGGGGAGGGTAAAGAGAGTGACACACACACACGCAACATGCAACACCCCCACCCTCACCTTCACCCACAACAACATACACAGAAATACATGCTGCAACATTACATTTACACCCCCAACCCCCTCTGGAACAACTCCAGTGGGTGGTTTGCCCACTGCTTTATCCTGGGGAGTGCAAAGCCACAGTCTCTCAAGTCTCTCCAGTGGGTGGTTTGCCCACTTCTTTATACTGGGGAGTGCAAAGCCACAGTCTCTCAAGTCTCTCCAGTGGGTGGTTTGCCCACTGCTTTATCCTGGGGAGTGCAAAGCCACAGTCTCTCAAGTCTCTCCAGTAGGTGGGTTGCCCACTGCTTTATCCTGGGGAGTGCAAAGCCACAGTCTCTCAAGTCTCTCCAGTGGGTGGGTTGCCCACTGCTTTATCCTGGGGAGTGCAAAGCCACAGTCTCTCAAATGGATAACAGTCTCCACTGGTTCTGGAGGGGGTTTTGTGCCCAGAGTGCTTAATCCTGCCAAGGACTGAGGTAGTGGATGTGATACTCCACTGGTTCTGGAGGGGGCTTTGTGCCCAGAGTTCTTCATCCTGCCAAGGACTGAGGTAGTGGATGTGATACTCCACTGGCTCTGGAGGGGGCTTTGTGCCCAGAGTGCTTCATCCTGCCAAGGACTGAGGTAGTGGATGTATCTCTCCACTGGTTCTGGAGGGGGCTTTGTGCCCAGAGTGCTTCATCCTGCCAAGGACTGAGGTAGTGGATGTGATACTCCACTGGTTCTGGAGGGGGCTTTGTGCCCAGAGTGCTTCATCCTGCCAAGGACTGAGGTAGTGGATGTCTCTCTCCACTGGTTCTGGAGGGGGCTTTGTGCCCAGAGTGCTTCATCCTGCCAAGGACTGAGGTAGTGGATGTGACACTCCACTGACGGTGGTGCAACATGCAAGCTGCCCAGGCTCCTGGAACTGACCACCAGCCTTGTACAACTGAACACTGGGGATGGCAGCCATGTCTGCGGTGGTGCCATCGGCTCAGGATATTGCGGGGCCGCTGGCGGTGCTTGCGGCGGGGTCAGTAGCGGTGGTGCTTGGAGAGGGCTCTGTGGCATCGGTGCTGGCAGCGGTCTTTGTGGCGGCACTGCTGGTGGTGGCCTCACTGACTGCGGTGCTGGTGGCGGCCTCAATGACTGCGGTGCTGGTGGCAGCCTCACTGACTGCGGTGCTGGTGGCGGTGTCAGTAGCGGCGGTGCTTGCAGCGGGCTCACTGACTGCGGTGCTGGCGGCGGTGTCAGTAGAGGCAGTGCTGGTGGCGGGCTCACTGACTGCGGTGCTTGTGAAGGGCGCAGTGTCTGCGGTCCTGGTGAAGGGCTCAGTGTCTGGGGTGCTGGTGGCAGTGTCTGTGGCAGCAGTGCAGGTGGCGGTCTTGTCCACCATGCAGGTTGGCGTTGACATGGACCTGTCTTTGATTTTCAGGCCCTTCCCCACCTTGGATTGTGGCGCAGTTGTCTTGACACTTTCAACTTTTGTCTTGCCTGAGCCCTTGGTGGCAGGTGTTTTTGCCTTCTCCCTCCTGGATGTGGGCAACTTTTTCTGTTTTGAAGGTGGGGGAATGTCCTTGCCCTCACTCCTTGGGACACTGGCAGCTCTGTTGCTTGGCGCACTCCAGAATCACACTATTGCTGGCACCACTGTGCCCGGTGATGTGGTAGCTGAGGTGCTGGGTTGGGACCTGGAAAGGAGGGCCCTAGGGGAGGTGTAGGGAAGAGGTCAACATTTGATAAGAAAAGCTTTTTAGACACACTGGGACGGATAGATGGAGGGGGTTTGGGAGTGGAGGAAGAGGTAGTGGATGTAGGATGTGTATGTTTGCTGACTTTGGGTGAAGGTGCATGGGCTGGAGGCTGTTGTGAGGTGGATGGCTGTTGGGTGTGTGCGTGTCTGCGTTTGTGTACTTAGGGAGGAGGGCTCACAGACACACTGGGAGAGGACACAGGGGATGTGTGAATGGTAGTGGGGGTGGTGAGTGCACATGAGCGGTGTGTGGTGATGGGCGTGCTGGTGATGGAGGTAGTGGCTGAGGATGTAGTGCATGCAGGTGTGAGTGGAGACGTGACACAGAGGGAGGAGGAAGACGTGGAGGAGGGGGACACAGTGGAGGCAGTAGATGTTGGTATGTCTGCATGGGTATGATGCTTGTGTGAGTGCCTGTGGAATGTGTGGTGCTTATGTTTGCCTGAGCCACCCTTGAGTGTTGATGTGTGTGCATGCTGGTCTGATGGTGTGCTTAGGATAGGCTGAGGTACAGGGGATTGGGTCTGGGTGGAGGAAGTTGGAGGGGGGAGGCTGGACACAGGGACAATGGCTGCCATCAGTGCTGAGGCCAGAGCCTGAAATGCTCTCTGTTGGGCTGCCTGCCCAGAATGAATGCCCTCCAGGTATGCATTTGTTTGTTGCAACTCCCTCTCTACACCCTGGATGGCATTCAGAATGGTAGACTGCCCAACAGTGAGAGATCTCAGGAGGTCAATGGCCTCCTCACTGAGGGCAGCAGGGCTAACTGGGGCAGGGCCTGAGGTGCCTGGGGCGAAGGAGATGCCCACCCTCCTGGGTGAGCGGCCACTGGACACACGCTGAGGGGCTGCTGGGAGGGTGGTGCTGGTAGGGGGGTGGCGGCTGTACCTGTAGATGCGGTGGGCACAGAGGGGCCCGCCACCGCAAGGGAGCTCCCATCAGAGGAGGAGACGGTGTCGCTGGTCTCTGCTCCTGTCCCCGCCGTGGAGCTGCTCTCGTCCTCCGTCCCACTGGTGACTTCAGACTCTGTTGTCTCGCCCTCCAGGGCCATGTGGGAAGCAGCTCCCTCCTGCTCCGGTGGCATTGCTCCTCCGCCTGATGATGCTAATGTACACAAGAACAGGGAGACCACAAAAAGGGGGTGTGGGGGGAAAGAAAGAAGAAAGACATGCTAAGTGCATGCAATACCGCTACCGTTGGCGGACGCTACAGACTCAGCAGCCCTCTGCACTACGCCATGCACTTAGAGTTCCCTAATTAATCACAGGGACATGGGGTACAAGGCCTATGCCCGATTGCTGCACACATGGAAGTCACAGGAGCCTGACTAGGTGTAGATGGCTCCTACCACTGGTGGAGTTGGGGTGCCACATAGCCTGCCTCACAAAGGGTCCTTGCCTACAAAGCTCGCCCTGGCCTAGGGTAACCCACTGCCCACCTCCCCCAACCAGGCACCTCCTAATGCGTGCAGAGTCAGATGGATGTGACAGTACTCACCCCCTTGTGGCTGCTGTGATGCCCTCAAGCGCCCATCCAACTTCAGATACGCCACCGCCAGGATCCGGAACATCAGGGGGGTCATGGTGCGACAGGCACCCCTCCCATATTGGAAGGCCATCCCCAGCTGGGCCTCCGCCGTCTTCTTGCTCCAGCGGCGAATGTCCTCCCATCTTTTACGGCAGTGGGTGCTCTGTCTGTGGTGGACCCCCAGGGTCTGGACGTCCTTGGCGATGGAACGCCAAATATCCTTCTTCTGGTGGGCGCTGACCTAGAGGAATAGTACAGGGGAAAAGGAAAAATGTTAACCGTCCGGACCGTCACAGTCATTGTCCCACGTTCCCACCCTTGCCCTGATGCACATACACTCACCGTCCGCTCATGCTGGCCTCAGCCTCCCACTGTATCTTCCATCCACACCACTCCAAACAGGCATTGCCCATACAGGATGCTCACAGTGAACTCACCTGTTTGTCTGGAAGACCGTAGAGTAGCGTGTACTGGGGAGGACCCCATCCACTAACTTCTCCAACTCCTCCGAAGTGAAGGCAGGGGCCCTTTCTCCAGACACATGAACCATCGTCGCTTCCAGACACAGGTCACAGCAGCACTTGCAGTGTAGGTCCTCTCCTGTCGAAGGTCAGGTATCAAGTGAGTGAACAGACAGAAAATGGCGGTCACGTCCGCGGCGGTGCGTACCGTCACCGCCAGTATACATCGTCATTGGCTCCTGGGACCCATAGGGCCCAATGTTAACCAATGCAGGATTGCGCCGCGGTCTTCGACCGCCTACCGCAACGGTGTACAACGCCAACGCAGTTACCTCATATCCTCTTGTCCCACATTACAGGTCAGACAGCCGCCCTTTCAGGGGGCCACATGCCATTATTTTTAAATGCGTCACACATATCTAGGCCTTGCATACACACAGAGACAGGCACATAGCGGATTAACAAATGTGTGCAATAAATTTTTTTTTTTACTACCTCAGTGTTGGCTGACTCTGTGTCGCTGTTCTCGTCCATAGGACACGTCCGCTGGGGCAGGTGGGGAGATGGCGGCATCCTCCGGTGTGCAGACCGCTGGTGGACCTGTCGACAATAGAAGAGAGACATGTAATAGTCACCTACAGACTTGATCATGCCACATTCCAGGAAGTATGTGCCCAGTTGGAGCCAGACCTGATGTCAGCTATCCGCCATCCCACAGGAATCCCCCCTCTAGTGCAGGTCCTGTCAGTACTCCATTTCCTGGCAAGTGGGTCTTTTCAAACAACAGTGGCCATTGCATCAGGGATGTCCCAGCCTATGTTCTCAAATGTGTTGTCCAGAGTGTTGTCTGCCCTGCTGAAACACATGCGCAGCTACATCGTTTTCCCTCAGGTGGAGGATTTGCCCTGGGACATATCCCCAACATCATAGGTGCCATTGATGGGACACATGTGGCCTTGGTACCCCCTGCAGGAGTGAACAGGTGTACAGAAACCGGAAGAGCTACCATTCAATGAATGTGCAGATGGTGTGTTTGGCCGACCAGTACATCTTCCATGTGAACGCCAAGTTTCTTGGCTCAGTGCATGACGCTTACATTCTGAGGAGTAGCAGCATCCCTTATGTGATGGGGCAACTCCAGAGGCACCGTGTGTGGCTAATAGGTGAGGACAAGGACCCTATACAGTGTGAATAGTTGTCTGGGTCTGGGGTTGTCCCTAAGGGTTAGTATGTGTCTAACAGTTGCCCCTCGACATTCGCAGGTGACTCTGGGTACCCCAACCTGTCATGGCTACTGACCTCAGTGAGAAATCCCAGGACAAGGGCAGAGGAACGCTACAATGAGGCACATGGGCGAACTAGGAGGATGTTAGAAAGAACCTTCGGCCTCCTGAAGGCCAAGTTCCGGTGCCTCCATATGACAGCTGGTTCTCTGTACTATTCACCAAAGAAGGTGTGCCAGATCATCATGGCCTGCTGTATGCTGCACAACTTGACTTTGCAACGACAGGTGCCTTTTCTGCAGGAGGATGGTCCAGAAGGAGGTCTTGCGGCAGCTGTGGTGCCTGTGGACAGTGAAGAAGAGGAGGCAGAAGAAGAGGATATAGACAACAGAAACAACGTGATCCAGCAATACTTCCAGTGAGACACAGGTAAGAAGACATCACTGCCTCCTACATCTCATACAATTGTTAGACCTATCATATGTCTGTCACTTTCACCCAGTGTATGGACCCTGACCTGTCACTTTGCCTTTCCATTTCACAGATGTGGGTCCCACTGTGTGACCTCTGCTATGTTACCTCATGGACTAGAGCTGTGTGACATAGGTATGTTGACAATACAATGGACATTGCTATGTTCCTCAGTTATTGCAAATACACATTTGTGAAAGCACAGACTGACTCCAGATTGTTTTGTGATTCAAGGGTGTTTATTTAAGTGCAAATTAGTGGAGGGGGTTGTAAAATGGTCAGGGGTGATGATGGAGGAATGTCCATGGCAGAGTCCAGTTATTTGTCTCACAGGTGCATTGTCCAAATGGGCATAGGAAGTGGAGCTAGGGCAGTTCATGGATGGACAGGGTGACGAAGTGGGACAGAAGTATGACATTCAGGGTGGTCTCATTTCTTGGTGGGGGTCTTGGCATTGTTCTCTGTCTTTGTCCTGGATCTCAGGGACCGTTTTCGGGGTGGTTCTCCATCTGCAGGGGGTGGGGTGCTGGTGTCGTGGTCTTGTGGGGGTGCCTCCTGTCCACTAGCGCCGGAGGAGGTGGTAGGCAGTTCATCATCGAGGCTAGTGTCAGGGGCCCCTTGCTGTGCCACAGTGTCCCTCCTGATGTTCACAAGGTCCTTCAGCACCCCTACAATGGTGACTAGGGTGGTGCTAATGGACTTCAAGTCATCCCTGATCCCCAAAAACTGTTCCTCCTGCAGCCGCTGGGTCTTCTGAAACTTGGCCAGTACCATTGCCATCATCTCCTGGGAATGATGGTATGCTCCCACGATGTTGGAGAGGGCCTTGTGGAGAGTGGGTTCCCTGGGCCTGTCCTCCCCCTGTCGCACAGCAGTCCTCCCAGTTCCCCTGTTTTTTCTGTTCCTCTGTCCCCTGAACAGTGTGCGCACTGCCACTGCCCCCAGGTCCCTGATGTTCTTGGGTTTGTGGGTTTGCCTGGGTTCCCTTTAGTGGTGGACACACTGCTGCTTGACGTGTCCTGGGGACAGGGGGATGGGCCCGCTGGGTGGGTGCTGTGCTGGTGTTTCCTGAGGGGGGAGGCTCGGTGGTGGCATGTGCCAGTGTGTGGGGAACCGACTGTCCTGAGGTCCCAGATGGGCTGGGCTGGTCATCTAGATCCAGTTGGACAGAGCTGCTGTCATAACTGTGGGCCTCTTCTGTGGGGGCAGTGGATATGTCTGGAACCTCCTGTCCGGTGACATTGGGTAGGGGTCCTGCAGGGGTGTAAAGGCATGATTATTGCATCTGTGTGTGCCATCGTGTGCAATGGGAGGGTGACCCTGAACCCCAGTGCTTACATTCTTGTCTAGGACCTTGTGTGATATTTGGTTTAGGGATCTGTGTGGGTATGTGTAGTGGACCTGCTTTGGTGATGGGTGTCCATGCTTTGGTGTTGCATGCAGGGCTTGGTGTTGGGATGGGTGGTTTGTGATAGTGGGACATATGTGAGGTGTTGGAGTGATGGTGGTGAGGGTGGGGGTATGTGATAGCATGCAGGTAGGGTGGGGAATGTAATAGTTAAGATTTGACTTACCAGAGTCCATTCCTCCAGCTACTCCTGCAAGGCCCTCAGGATGCAGTATAGCCAAGACCTGCTCCTCCCATGTTGTTAGTTGTGGGGGAGGAGGTGGGGGTCCGCCGCCAGTCCTCTGAACTGCAATCTGGTGTCTTGAGACCACAAAACACACCTTCCCCCGTAGGCCGTTCCACCTCTTCCTGATGTCATCCTGTGTTCTTGGATGCTGTCCCACTGCATTGACCCTGTCGACGATTCTGTGCCATAGCTCCATCTTCCTAGGAATGGAGGTGTGCTGCACCTGTGATCCAAATTGCTGTGGCTCTACCAGGATGATTTCCTCCACCATGACCCTGAGCTCCTCCTCAGAGAACCTGTGTGTTCCGCCAAGGGAATACCGCGGTTGAAAGACCGCTGCGTGGATTCGTGGGTCGTGATAGTGTAGGCGTATTCCTGTTGGTGTGACGGTGGAGGTTTTGTTATCGCCAGTTTATCACTGACCTTTGGTGTGGCGGACTTGTGTGGGTGTCTAGATTTTGGCGGATTCCGAGCTGTGGGTCGTAATAGCTGTAGCGGAATTCCGCCGCCGCAGCGGTGTGTTGGCGGTCTTCTGCACGGCGGTAAGCGGGATTTACCGCCAATGTTGTAGTGAGGGCCTATGTCACTGTTTGGCTACTTTTGTGAATTCATGTAGATATCCACTTGTAATAGTACCATGACGTGTTATTGTACGTCTGCCAGTATGTTACTGTCTCTTTTACTATCTGTCTGGCACTGTATATGTGTATCTCAGTGAGTGAACAAATACCTCACTACATCTCTTAGCTAATACAGGACTATGTGGATGTATCATAATTTGTTTTAATATTGGTGCATATATAAATAGTTTGTGACTATCTGACTGAATATAGAACTGGCTGTGTCACTCTATAACTGGCTGAGACGGGGGATCCATGCTTTTGAAAGATGTATGTCAGTTCCTTGCTTAGTGCTATACTATCTGTCGTGCTTGACTTAGGGGATCTTCAAGTGCGTGAGTAAGTTTCTAAAACTGAAAAGAACATTTCTCAATCACTTAAGCACAAAACACTATTCTTGATGGCATACCTACATCATTTCTCAGAGGTGAGTTATTTCTACTAAAATGTGGGTTTACGACTTGACAAAGAGCTTTTAAAGTCCAGCTTGAGTGGACAGTAACAGTT
Organism: Pleurodeles waltl; assembly: GCF_031143425.1. Taxonomy (NCBI): domain Eukaryota; kingdom Metazoa; phylum Chordata; class Amphibia; order Caudata; family Salamandridae; genus Pleurodeles; species Pleurodeles waltl. The sequence continues at coordinate 660,544,561 of NC_090449.1, read as the reverse complement.
CACAGTCAGGCTCTCTACTACTAGGCCTCACCTATGATTAAAGCAGTATTTCTCCACATTATGGAAAACGTTTGCCAGTATTTTGCTCTATAACTGAATGAATGTAGAAGTCCACCTGTAGTAGTGCCATGAGATGTTTTAGTACATATACCAATAAGTGACTACCTGTTTTAGTATCTGTATGACTCTGTAAATATGTATGTAAGTGGCTGAACATATACCTCAGTGCCAATCATAGAGAATATAGGAGTATTGAGTGTATATGAAATTCCCTTTGATACTGCTGCATATATAAATACTTTCTAACTATTTAAGTGAATATAAAAGTCTCTGTGTTGCTATGTCACTGGCTGAGACACAGGATCCATCCTTTAAACACATAAAGGTCAGTTCCTTTATCAGTTGTGTGCTCTATGTAGTGCTTGCCTTACAGGTCTGCAAGTGCATGAGTAAGATTCCAAAACAGAAAAGTATATTTCTTAATCACTGAAGCAGAATGCATCATGCTTGATAGCATACCTACAGTATATCACTGAGGTCCAACAATAAAACATGTCTTTAAGACTTAAGAAAAATGTTTCACACTCCAGTTTGAGTGGTCACTGACAGAGCACAAACAAACCTTGCACTACTATGCCTCACCCATGATCAAAGCACTACTTGTCAGTATAAATGACAAATTTCTGTCCCTACTAACGTATATATGTCAGTGTCTGTATTAATTAATACAGAGGTATGGAGTGGGTCTACAATTACCTTAAGATAATGTTGCATATATAAATGCTTTTTGAGTGTCAGTGAATGTACATGTATCTCTGTTCTCTGTCACTGACCGAGACACCCCATCCATCCTTTAGAAACATGAATGTCAGTTCTTTGGTGAGTGGTATACTCGATGTACTACTTGACCTAGGGGTCTGTAAGTGTATTCGAAAGTTTCTAAAGCTGAAACATTAAGAACATTGCACCATGCTTGAACACATACCTTCAGCATATCACGCATGCAAGATATTTGCACTAAAATGTGTTTTACAGGTCCATTTCAGTGGCCAATGACACAAACACAGATAGGCTTAGCACTAGTAGGCCTCACCCTGAACTAAAACAGTATTTGTGCGGATACATGAAAAGATTGTGTCATTACATGCCTGTATATCTGAGTGAATGTCAGTGTGCACCTCTAGTAGTGCCATGAGATATTTTAGTACAGGTTCCAGTATGTGACTGCCTTTTTAAGTACCTGTATGACTCTGTAACTGTATATGTAAGTGGCTGAATAAGTACCTCAGTACCTGTGTTAGGAAATACAGGGGTATGTGAATGTGTCTAAATTGCCTTTGATAACACTGTATCTATAAGTACTTTCTGACTATGCTAATGTATATAGCACTCTCTTTGTTGCTCTGTGACTGTGTGAGACACAGGATCCATGCTTTGGAAACATGAATGTCAGTTCCTTGGTGATCGTGCATGGGTACGTTTCTAAAACTGAAAAGTACATTAGTTTATCGCTTAATCACAATGCACCATGCTTGATGGCATACCTACAACACATCACAGATGTCACTTATTTGCAATAAAATGTGGCTTTAAACCTTGAGAAAGGGTTTCTACATGTCAATTCAAGAGGTTACTGACAGAACACACACAGGCTCTGCACTACTAGGCCTCACCCTTGATCAAAGCAGTAATTGTCTGTATACATGAGAAAATTCGAGCCCTACAAGTCTATATATGTCAGTGCTTATGTTAGTGAATGCAGGTATATTTGAGTGTGTTTGCAATTACCTTTGATAGTGCTGCATATATAAGTGCTTTCTGAGTATGTGATTTCTTGTAGAAGTGTCTCTGTCACTCCATCACTGACTAAGGCACAGGATACGAGCTTTGGAAACATGATTGTCAGTTCCTTAGTGAGTAGAATACAGTAGGTAGTGCTTGGCTTAGTGGTCTGGAATTACATAAGTACGTTTCTAAAACTAAATAGTACGTTCCTTAATCACTTAAGCACATTACACCATGCTTGACAGTATACTTACAGCATATCAGAGAGGTCAGTAAGTTGCATTAAAACATAATTTTAAACTTGACAAACATGTGCTACAGGCCAATTCAAGTGTCCACTGATAGAGCACAGACATGCTATCCACTACTAGGTCTCACTCATGATGAAAAAATTATTTGTCTGGCTGTATGAGTATATTACATCACTACTTCCCTAAACATTTGAGATAATGTAGTTGTTCACCTATATTAGCACCAGGAGATTTTTTAGAATGCCTCCTAGTGTGTGAGAGCCTGTTTTAGTCCCTGAATGGTTTTCCAAAAATGTACGTAAGTGGCTGAACAAATTCCTCAGTCCCTATGTTACAGGAAACTGTGTATAAGACTCTATGCAATTGCCTTTTGATAGTGCTGCAGATATAACTGCTTTCTGAGTATGTGAGTGGATGTAGAAGTGTCACTGCCTGAGACACACAATCCATGCTTTGGAAACATGAATGTCAGTTCCTTGATGAATGTTACACTCTATGGAGTGCTTGGCCTAGGCTTCTATAAGTGCATGAGCAACTTTCGAAAACTGAAGAGTACATTTCTTAATCTCTTAAGCAAATTATAGCATGCTTGATAGCATACCAACAGTACATCACACAGGTGAGATATGTCCACTAAAACATGAGTTTTAGACTTTACAAAGGTGTTTAACAGGACAATTTGAGCACGCACTAACAAACCACACACAGACTCTGCAATACTAGGCGTCACCCATAGTTAAAGCAGTATTTTCCCAGATACATGAAAAGATTGTGTCACTGCTTGCCAATACATCTGAGTGTTTGTAGGTGTGCTCTTGTAGTACCTACTGGTTATCTCGTAAGAGAGTAATATCTAATAAAACATCTATTTCCTACTTCACAAAGAGATTGTAAATTCCATGAGACCCTGTCAGTGTAAGACCACAAACACCATCTGTACTACCAGACCTGACCCATGTTTAAAGATGACATGTTTAACTGTACCTACTAGTCTACTACTACACATCTGCTTCACTATTATTTTAAAACCACATATTACCATTCAAGCACATAGAAACCTACTCTATAATTTACCAGCACCTACCCTAACAGATTTCTAATATATTCATTTGAACTTTCACACATTAATGCTTCACACAAACCTGTAGTAAACATTTTTCACTTTCAATTCTGAGGTTTGTCGTCCTCTTTTAAAACAGAATAAATAGGACTACAAGTCACAGAATTCTAACCAATACATTCTTTGTAAGCAGCACATCATGTATTGACATGTAAAACATTCATATATTATAATACATTGTGAAGTTTGGCTTTAGCACTTAGTGTACAATTTTTCTCTAGCAATTAGAGCATGCAATAAATTAACACATTTGGACCCTCATTACAACTCTGGTGGTCGGTGCTAAAGTGGCAGTAATACCACTAACAGGCTGGCAGTAAATACCACCAAATTATGACCATGGCGGAAAGAGCTCAGACAGACAGTCACTTTACCACACCGACCTCCAAGGCGGAATCAACAAGCACCATGATGGTAGCTGCCTACAGCCAGGTGGAAGTCAATGTTCTGCCCACTGTATTAAGGCACAGGAAACCGCCACCTTTTTCGGGTTGGTACCAACGACATCAAAAGCTTGGCGGAAACAAGGCACAGATGGGAAACGACTCACCCGTGGAGACTCAGGGAAGAACCACACCGCAATGGAGCCTGAACTGCATATATTCCCAATGATCTTCTATGTCCTGCTCCACCACGAACACCAACGACGGCGAAGACGACCGCGGTGAGTACAGCTGCCTAGCACACAGGGGAGGGGGGCAGGAAAAAGAGAGTGACACACACACGCAACACCTCCACCCCCAACACTATACACACAAGCAGATGCAGTAATAAAACATAGTTTCCCCATATCCCTCTGGAATAATGCAAGTACAACACGAATGGATGAAAGTGAGTGTAATAAGATAAATACAGAAGTAATATGTGAATCCAATCTAAAAGTATATACATATTCACAAATCAAGGGACACTGCCCAGTCCTCAATGTTCGTGAGCCACAGGGCCACATTGCAAAGTCCAGGCCCCACTTGACTACTGCAACAACACGAAGAGAACACTGCAGGGGCATCAGTTCGAAAATAGGCAGGCACCTCAGGGGGACGGGAAACGGGGGGCACCCCAGCCGGCAGATGGAACAACACCACTGGTCCTGGAGGGGGCAACATGCCCTGTGCTTGGTCCTGGGGAGTGCACGGCCACAGTCTCTCAAGTGGGTGACTTGCCTACTGGCTCTGGAGGGAGCAACATGCCCTGTGCTTGGTCCTGGGGAGTGCAAAGCCACAGTCCCTCAAGTGGGTGACTTGCCACATGCTCTGAAGGGGGCAACATGCCCTGTGCTTGGTCCTGGGGAGTGCAAGGCCACAGTCTCTCAAGTGGGTGACTTGCCCACTGGTTCTGGAGGGGGCATCGTGCCCTGTGATCTACATCCTGGAGAGGATGGGGTGAGTGGGTGTGTTCCCCACTGGTTCTGGAGGGGGCATCGAGCTCTGTGATCTTCATCCTGGGGAGGATGGGGTGAATGGGTGCCATACCCCCTGGTTCTGGAGGGGGGCATCGTGCCCTGTGCTCTTCATCCTGGAGAGGATGGGGTGAGTGGGTGTGTTTCCCACTGGTTCTGGAGGTGGCATTGTGCCCTGTGATCTTCATCCTGGGGAGGATGGGGTGAGTGGGTGCCATACCCACTGGTTCTGGGGGGGCATCGTGCCCTGTGATGCAGGTCTTGAGGAGTGCAAGGTCACAGCCTCTCAGGTGCGTGTCATACCCACAGGATTTGCAGGGGAAGGCCGCACAACAGCCCATGGACGCAGGAACAACACACAGTCCGCCGGCGGTGACGGCTACTCAGTGGTGGTGATGCTTATGTTGCCGCTGGTGGTGGGGGGAAGCTCCTGCCTATCAACTTTAGCCTCAGACAGCTGCCCACTTGTGGTGGTGCTGCTGCTGCTGCTGGTTGTGGGGGGAAGCTCCTGCCCATCCCCTGCGTCCTCGGACAGCTTCCCACTGGTGGTGGTGGTGCTGCTGCTGGTGGTGGTGGGGGGGAGGCTCCAGCCCATCCCCTGCAGCCTCGGACTCCTGCCCACTGGTGGTGGTGGTGGTGCTGCTGGTGGTTGTGGGAGGAAGCTCCTGCCCATCCCCTGCATCCTCGGACGCCTGCCCACTGGTGGTGGTGGTGCTGCTGCTGGTGGTTGTGGGGGAAGCTCCTGCCCATCCCCTGCAGCCTCGGACGGCTGCACCATCTTGGTTGGTGGTGGGGGCTCCGACTAAGTCCCAGCACCAGGCCCCTTGTCCTTTCTGTCTGAGGGTGCAGGCCCCTTGCCCTTGCTGGCAGCAGCTGGGGATGGCTCCTTGCTCTTCTTGGCAGCAGCTGGTGGTGTCACTTTGACCTTCATGGTAGCAGCTGGGGATGGCACCTTGCCCTTCCTAGCAGCATTTGGGGCAGGCACCCTTTCCGTGTGGCTGCCTGGTGCCCGGGATCCTTTCCCACCACGAACTGCTGTGGACACTACTGGGCCCGTGGACTGGGTGGCTTAGGTGCTTACCTGGGTTTTACACACCCTGGCCAGACGTGAAGGATGGGGGGTAGGGAAGAGGTCAATGGTTGAGAGGAAAAGCTGCTTAGGAACATTAGGGTGGGGAAAGGGAGAAGGTCTGGGAGTGGAGGAAGAGGGAGTGGTTGTAGGAGATGTCTGTCTGCTGCGTTTGGATGCAGGTGCATGGGCTGGATGCTGTTGTGAGGTGGATGGCTGTTGGGTGTCTGAGTGCTTGTGTTTGTGTACTTTTGGAGGAGGGGGCACAGACACAGTGGGAGAGGACACAGGGGACGTGTGCATGGCTGTTGGGGTGGTAACTGCCAGTGAGGTGTGTGTTCTGATCGGTGTGCTGGTGATGGTGGTAGTGGATGAGCATGTAGTGCATGCAGGTCTGAGTGTAGATGCAACTGGGAGGAAGGTGGAGGATGAGGAGGAGGGGGCCACAGTGGAGGCAGTGGATGTTGGTATGTCAGCTTCTGGATGGTACTTGTGTGAGTGCCTGTGACACTCTTGGGTGTTGTCCTGTGTGCATGCTCGTCTGTCTGTGTGCTTGGTAGGTTGGGGTTGAAGGGAATGGGATTGGGTAGAGGAAGTTGGAGGGTTGAAACAGGGACATGGCTGCCATCCGAGAAGAGGCCAGAACTTGGACTGATCTCTGTTGGGCCGCCAAGCATGTGTGAATGCCCTCCAAAAATGCATTGGTTTGTTGCATTTGGGCTGCCAGCCACCGGATGGCATTCACTATGGTTGACTGCCCAACAGAGATGGATCCCAGGAGGTCAATAGCCTCCTCACTCAGGGCATCAGGGCTGACTGGGGCTGGGCCTGAGATGCCTGGGGTGAAGGAGATGCCCACCCTCCTGGGTGAGTGGGCATGGGAAACTCGCTGAGGGGCTGCTGGGAGGGCGGTGCTGGTACATGGGTGGCGGATGTACCTGTAGTTGGGGTGGGCACAGAGGTGTCCGCCACCAGCAGGGATCTTCCATCGGAGGATGTATCAATGTCAGAACTGTCCCCTCCTGTCTCCACCATGGTGCTCCCCTCGCCCTCCATCCCACTGGTGCCCTCACCGTTGGTGGATTCAGCCTCATGGGCCCTGTGTGATGCAGCTCCCTCCGTCCCCGGTGCCTCTGTTCCTCCACCAGATTACGCTAATGCACATAAGTACAGGGTGACAAATGAAAAGGGGGGGAAGAGTCAAATGATACACTTGGTCAATGGTAGCAGCAAGACCACTGTTGGGGTACACGACACACACACACACAGGGAACAGCCCCAGTGACATGAGCCATGGTCGATTGCAGACACAGGTCACAGCAGCACTTGCAATGTAGGTCCTCTCCTGTTGAAACTGAGTGAACAGATAGAAAATGGCAGTCACGTCTGCAGCGGTGCGTACCATCACCGCTGGCGTACATCACTATTGGCCGCTGTAACCCATAGGGCCCAATGACAACCAATGAGGAGTTGCACAGCAGTACTCGACCGCCTCCCGCAACGGCGCACAATGTCAGCGGCATTACATCATTTCCACATATCCATCCATACAGGACAGGCGGACACCATTTCAGGGAGGGGGAGGCCATGGCACCTAATTGCGTCACAGTACACATAGGCACCATTTGGGCCTATACAACAACATACTGTTACAGTCACAACATGCAATGCAGTGTAGTGTTTGGAAATGTGGTATACCGACCAGCTGCTCCCCGTTTTGCCCCCTAGATTACAACCACTGCAGATGAATAGGAGATGGAGTCATCCCCCCGTGTACAGACCCCTGGTGGACTTGGCAACAATGGAGGACAGGCACATCATCTTCACCTATAGACTGGACAGGGCCACAATCACAGAGCTGTGTGCCCAATTGGAGCCTGACCTGATATCTGCTATCTGTCAGCCCACCGGGATCCCCCCTCTTGTGCAAGTCCTATCTGTGCTCCATTTCTTGGCAAGTGGCTCTTCCAAGTGACAATGGGCTTGACACTTGGAAGGCTCTTAGCCAATGTTCTCAATAGTGCTGACCAGAGTGTTGTCCCCCCTGATTAAACACATTCACAGCTTCATTGTTTTCCCCCAGGTGGAGGATTTGGCCACTGTGAAAGCTGACTTCTATGCAATGGGACATATCCCCAACATTGATGGGGCTATTGATGGTACACATATTGCATCCCCCCCCCCCCTGGAGAAATGAACAGGTGTTCAGAAATCGAAAGAGCTTTCACTCGATGAATGTGCAGATAGTGTGCCTGGTGGACCAGTCCATCTCCCATGTCAACACTAAGTATCCAGGCTCTATGCATGATGCTTTTATCCTGAGGAATAGCAGCAACCCAACTGTAATGGCCCAACTACAGAGGCACAGGGTGTGGCTAATAGGTGAGCCCTGGTTTCCACGCAGTGGATGTTGGTGTATGGGTATGGTGTGGGCCATATGGGTTATTGTGTGGCTAACAGTAGTCCCTCGATATTTGCAGGTGACTCTGGTTCCCCAACCTCTCATGGCTACTGACCCCTGTGAGGGATTCCAGGACAAGGGCAGAGGGACATTACAATGAGGCACATGGGCGAACAAGAAGTATCATTGATCGTACATTTGGCCTCCTGAAGGCCAGGTTTCAGTGCCTCCATCTAACAGGTGGATCCCTGTGCTACTCACCCAAGAAGGTCTGCCAGATAATCAAGGCATGCTGCATGTTGCATAGCCTTGCCTTGAGACGCCATGTGTCTTTTCTGCAGGGGGAGGAGGCTGGAGATGGCTGTGTGGCAGCAGTGAACCCTGTGGACAGTGAAGATGAGGAGGCAGAGGCAGAGGATAAGGACAACAGAACTGCAGTGATTACACAATACTTCCAATGAGACACAGATAAGACAGTGTAACTTCACATTTCATTGAAAGTTTTTTGCTTGACATTGTCACTGGCAGGCTGTGATTTCCCACTTCTATGCCGACTCAATGTACCCTTTGGCAACTCTTTTTGCAGATTTTGGTGCCCCACTATCGCTCCTGGTGTGTTCACTGCAGCCAACTACAGGTCTTTTCTATGTATACATTACTGTGCAGTTGAATTGTAATGTTCAAACTTTGTTAAACGAATACTTACTTAAATCATTTGACATACTCCATACTTTTTCAAAGTGTGTTTCTTGCAGTGCTCTGAAGAAAAGGGGGAAGTGCAATGGGCTGGGGTGACGATGGAGGAAAGTACAGGGTAGAGTCCAGTCTATTTGTAGCACAGGTGCATTGTCCAAGGGGGCATAGAAAGGGGAGCAATGGTAGTTTAAGGTGGACAAGGTGGACAAGGTGACAGAGTGGGACACAAGGGTGACAATCAGGAGAGTCTTATTTCCTGGTGGGGGTCTTTGCAATAGTCTCTGGCTTCTGCCTGGATCGCAGGGAACGTTTGCAGGGTGGTTCTCTTTCTGCAGGGTGAGGGGTGCTGGTGGCCTGTTGGTCCTGTGGCGGGGCCTCCTGTCCACTAGATCCAGCAGAGGTGGAGGGCTGTTCAGTAGTCTGGCTAGTGGCAGGGGCCGACTGGTGTGACACTGCCTCCTTCATAATGTTGGCCATGTCTGCCAGCACCCCTGCAATGGAGACCAAGGTTGTGTTAATGGACTTCAAGTGCTGCCTGATCCCCTGGTACTGTCCCTCCTGCAGCCGCATGTTCTCCTGCAACTTGTCTGGCCCAGCGTATCCTGGGAATGTTGGTATGCTCCCAGGATCACGGTAAGGGCTTCTTGGAGAGTCGGTTCCCTGGGCCTGTCGTCCCCCTGGGACACAACAGTCCTCCTAGCTTCTCTGTTGTCCTGTGCCTCTGTCCCTTGAATGGTCTGCCCACTGCCACTGACCCCAGGTACCTGATTGTCTTGGGTTTGTGGTGTATCCTGGGGTCCCTGTAGTGGTGGACACACTGCTGATTGACGTGTCCTGGGGACCGAGGTATGGGTCTGCTGGGTAGGTGCTGTGGTGGTGTTTCCTGAGGGGGGAGGCTCTGTGGTGGTGTGGGACTGTGCCTGGGTAGCCGACTGTCCGGAGGTCCCTGATGGGCCAGGTTGGTCATCCAGATCCAGGCGAGCAGAGTCGCTGTCATCACTGTGGGCCTCTTCTGTGGGGGGACTGGATGTTGCTGGCATCTCTTCTCTGGTGACATTGGCTGGGATACCTGTGGGGATGTAAATGCAGTATTATTATTTCTGTGTGTGATGTATTGTGCATGGGTGGGTTGCACTCTATGGTTGTTATTGCCCTGGCAGCTTTACCTTGTGTGAGTTGGTATGTGGTCGGCTAGCTGATTTTCTCTAGTGTGCATGCTTTAGTGATAGGTGTCCATGCAGGTCTTGTGGTTCTAAAAATTCTGGACCCATGTAATTTACTTTGCCACAGCAGTACGATTTTAGTATCAAAAGACCGATAATGACTAGTACACTAAGCATGAGCATTTTCGCTCAATTCCAGCAGCGTTTTCACCTCGAAATCGCCATTTTCGTCCTGCACTCGTGGCTCCCATTTTATACACGGCAGCCATTTTAAAAGTTGCCCTCACATTGGCTTATAATACAGTCAGATTTGATTCCAAGGACACGTACACCTTGATTGACTTTTCTCTGACCTGGGCAAGCTGGAACCATTGCCTCAGGCCAAACCTGTTTGGTCAGTCCCTCTCCCAGTGGCCGAATCAGATAGCATCAAGGCACACCATGCCATAAAACCCTTATTATCGCTAACACACCCTGCCTAATCTTGCTCACACCTGCACCTGCTCTTTTCTTCTTCTTACTTTACGAGGGGGAGGTGCCCGTTTTTATTGGGGGTCCACACTTATCTGATGTGAAATTCTAGGCCTTGCCGGGTAATTTATTATGGGTTGGATGACATGAAATATGAGGTTTCATCATGACACTGTTTTTTCCTTTGTAGTGAAAACATGTGAATGACCAACCAAAATGTCAAGAATGTTTGCCTGAAGCTTAAAAAACTGTATATAAGGAAACTTGATTTTGCATTGACGCACAGTCTCCTGAGAACATACAAACCGTGCTGTTGTACTTCTAGGACGCTTGTTACTTGGTTGCAGCCAATAAATTCGATCTTTGACTTCACCTGGAAGACTCTGAGTTTCTGTGGTCTGAATCAGGAAAGTACCCGAGGTCTTTGGGTGTACCCTGGCACCGCTGGGTTACCGGATCAGTACCGGTTCTGAAAAACCCAGTACCTCAGTTGGCGCCCAACGTGGGGCGATACCAGCGGTACCGGTCCAAGCCTGAGGTCCGTGAGGAGCTTCGTGTGAAAATTCTGGAGGAAGGCCGCCACTTCATCGACCCCTGCATGTCGACGTGGTCCGAAAGTCTTTGCTGCGAGGTTCCCCGCTTCCCGACGGCTACGGATGACTGCTGCCCTGGCTATCGCCCTGATTTGGACTCTTGATGTTTGGTAGAGCGAAACAATAAGACGAGTCTTCTGGTGACGTCATCGATATTTTCAGTTAAGTATAAGTGGAGCGTCTCCCAGTCCTTAGTTGGACACTTGGTTTGGTCCTTAGTTGGACATTTGGTTTGGTATCCCTTCGGGATCACTTTGATTTGGAACTTGCAAGTACCAAAGCCGAAGGACTCGTGTATTCACGAGACTATCGTAAACGATAATCATTTGAAGTTTGAAGCTAGACTAGTGAGCGAAGATGCCTGGTCTTAGCAGACTTGGAAATTTGTTTTGTCTTGGTTGTAAAAGGGACTCCCGGTTGGAGGACTCATGTCCGGTTCCTCCGATTGGAACTCCAACCTATGAACTATATGTGAAGCACGGAGTAGGCCCCATCACATATAATGAAGTATGGATCCGTTACACCAGAAAAGATGGTGTTTTAAAATGGCCCCAAAATGGTAGCTTTGACACAGAAATCTTAGATAACCTCGAAGTTAGACTTTTTAAGAAGAAAGCCCGGCCGGCAATGTTTGATTCTTTCCGCTTATGGCGTAAGGAAGCCAAGCAAAAGGAAATTAAATTAGCTAAGAAAAATAAGAGAGAAAAAGGTATTTCGATTATGCAAGCTGCTATACAGTTTAAAGATAACGAGGTAGAACAGTTGAATGAGCAGTTGCATAGGCGACATAAAATGACAATAGATAAATGCTATCCAGTTTTGCCGCCTCTTCAGCAAGATGCAGCAAAAGACTCTGAAAAAGATCCCCTAATGTCGCATTTGCTAAGTTCGCCACCACCCTATGCGCAGAATGCCACGGCACCTCCGCAACCCTAGTTGCACAACCAGTGGTTGCATTGCCTCCTGCTCCTCCACAGCACCCACCAGCTATTCTTCAGTTGGTTCCTATTCCTCCGGTGCAGCCTCCTCAAGGGCCACCGGCTTTGACATCTGCTCTGCCTTTACTTCCTACAACTTTGACTACTATAGCGACTACCACTCCTGGTATTGTTTCTGACACTGCTTCTGTCTCTGCCTTGTCTCATTCTGTTTTTCCTCCTGTTCATTTGTCAACCTCTCCCTCTATCCGTCAGAGAATGACAAACACTGTGACTAGTCTTTTATCCCCTCTCTTTGGGTCATTAGCTACGACCCCAGTTTCAGAGCGTAAACAATTGCATAGCCAATTGTCTGATGGTATGGAGAAAGAGACACTGAATTATTTGGCGCATAAATGGGTTACTGAACCAGCGAGATATGAACTAGAGTCTGTTATGGATGTCTTCCATCAGTGGGAAGAACCGAAACAGAGATACGTTTTTGAAAAAATGTGTACTTTTCTTTCTGAGGATTTAGAGGAAAATGGTTTGGAGCCCAATCCGCCTAAGTTGTGTTGTGTACGGTTCGATTTTTCGACAGGTTTGATTGTGGGTTCAGATGTCGAGAAAGCAGTTGCGATGTTATTGTCGTTTAGGACTGAAGGTGTTTCCAGGTTATTGTTTAAATATGATTCTTCTGCTAAAAAGAAAGGGAAACAGTACCCCATGAGGGAAGTTCCCCCACAGTGGAGGGAAGGGGACCCAAATGCTAATCCACCTGTCCTGTCTCATTTCCAGCGTGTATGGGTACACGTTCCATGGAAGCGAGCTGAAGTTTTAGCCCTTAAGCAGACATTGCCTGATCCCCGTAAGAATCCTACAGGGTATTACAAGGAATTGTCACAGACTGCGGGGTCTTGCATTATGAATTTAGCTGACATAGACATGTTGTTTGGGAATGTTGTTGCACAGCCTTTATGGGTAAAGATTCGCCATACAGACCATGCTCAAGAGTTAGGTGACACATGGGCTAATATTGCTGCTGCAGATGCCCGACAAATTGGTGGTGCTAAACCTGAGCCTTTAGTGACAGAGCTTCCTGGTAGGATTATTGATTACATGAAAACTATAATGCCTGCGATGCGTGTAAACTGGGATAAATTGTCTGCATGTAAGCAAAAGAAAGAAGAAACGGTATCAGATTTCTTCACCAGGTTTGAAGAAACGTTTGTGGACCACAGTGGTCAAGATATGAGCACGGAAGGTGGTCAACGTTTGTTCGTCGATAAATTTGTGCATAATCTGCTTCCTGAGTTGTGTAAAAAGTTAAAAGACTCAGAAAGTTCTTGGGCAGTTTCCTCTTCAGCACAGATATTGGCTACTGCACAGTACTACGAAAATAGAGATAAAGATGAGAGAGATAGAGTAGAGAAGAAAACAAAAGAATTGAAAACGAAGGTTCTGTTACAACAAGCGTACCCGCCACGTGGTGGTCAGAATAGTGGTGCACAGAACAACTATCAGAATAACTATCAGCCCCAACCGTTTCAGAGAAACTCGCAAAGAACCGAGTATGCTCAACCACGTATCCCAGTAGGTCCCAATCAGTGTTCATATTGCAAGGAAGAGGGTCATTTCAAGTATAGTTGCCCTGCTTTGCTACAGCGTGCAAATGGTACTTCTGGTTTAAGAGGTCGAGGTGTTCCACAAGCACCTAGAGGAAGAGGACGTGGATATGTTCCCCAGAGCGCGCGCCCATTCCTCCCTCAAAACTCAATGAACAGATTTGATCAACAGGTTAATGCATCTGGTAGGACGGCTCAGTACTATACTGATGATTACTATACAGAGGATGAGCATTTGGACAGTAATGATTGCTAGGACAGCCATAGACAAAGAGAGGGAGTTGTTTCAGTTCCAGTAGATCAGAGTGGGCCTTATGTTAAGGTGATTGCATCAGGTGTGTCAGAACCTTTTCTGTTGGATACTGGTGCTACCAAGAGTTCTATTATGCACTCAAAACTCCCTGGCGCACCTTTGTCTGGCGAAACAAATGTATCAGTAGGGTTTTCCGGCGCCCCAGTTAGAAATCCGATTTCTAATCCTATATCTCTTTCTGTTGGACCTTGTAAATTTGAAACACCCCTTATTTTGACGACAGGTTGTGGCGAGAACTTGTTAGGATTAGATCTGTTAAAGAGATTGTATGCGACATTGTATTGCTCTCCTTCTGGAGTGCAACTCACATTGGGTAAGAAAGTGGTTTCACCAATGTATTTGTCAAAGGACAGATTTCCACCAGAATTTTCGTCTCTTCCTAATACTCTTTGGGCTACTGGACCTAATGATGTAGGTCTTTTGGAAATTCAGCCATATGTGATAACATTAAAAGCCAATGTTAAAATGCCACGTATTCCCCAATACAAGATCTCTAGTGAAGGGGAAAAAGCATTGTTGGCAATTATTCGTGATCTGATTGAGAAGGATGTAATTGAGGAGACAAGAGGCAACGTTTGCAATAGTCCTGTTTTGCCTGTCTTGAAGCATACTGACCCTACTCAGCCACCTGTTTATAGGTTTGTAATTGATCTTAGAGAGGTGAACAAAATAGTTGTGCCACAGTTTCCAGTCGTCCCCGATATCACTGCATTGTTGACAATGATTCCAGCTTCAGCCACTTGGTTTTCAGTAATAGACCTGAAAAATGCTTTCTTCAGCATCCCTATTGCAGAAGAGAGCAGGGACATTTTTGGCTCCAATTTGGGAGGACGAAGCTTCAGATTTAAGAGAGCTCCTCAAGGCTATTGTGAAAGTCCATCTATCTATAGTCAGGCTTTGAAAGCACAACTTGACACTCTTATGTTACCTGATGGCGCCACTCTCATTCAATATGTAGATGATTTGCTAGTTGCCGCAGATACTAAGGAAATCTGCAAAGAAGCAACATTGTCATTATTGCGTCATTTGTCTGATTTACACCACAAAGTGTCCCTTTCAAAGTTACAGTATTGTCAAAAAGAAGTGACCTATTTAGGCCATCTCTTTTCGAAGGAGGGAAGGCAACTGACCCCAGAGAGAATCAGGGCTGTTGCAGCAATGAGTGTGCCAAGAACACAAAGAGAAGTGCGTGCTTTCTTGGGTATTACATCATATTGCAGACAATGGATACCTAATTTTTCGTTAATAGCCAAACCCTTGGTGGCATTAACTTGTAAAGATATACCAAATCCCGTCCCATGGTCTGAAGATTGTCAGAAAAGGTTTGTCGAATTACGTGATGCATTATGTTCAGCTCCTGTGTTGGGTACCCCCAACTACAGCAAGCCTTTTACATTGTATGTCCATGAGAAAGAAGGTTGTGCGTTAGCAGTTTTGACACAACAGTTTGGAGACAGGGAGCGTCCATGCGCCTATTTCTCTTCAACCTTAGACCCAGTAGCTAAGGCACTACTGAGCTGCTTAAGAGCGGCAGCGGCAGCTGCTGTTTCTATCCGACAGTCTGCTGGTTTAGTGATGAATAACACATTAATCGTAATGGTTCCACATGCAGTGGACACGTTGTTAAACAGAACCAAGACACAGCATTTAACTAGTGCTCGATTGTCAGGTTACGAGTTGACATTGTTAGCAAGCCATGTACATATAAAAAGATGCACTACACTTAACCCAGCTACGTTATTGTCAATTGTGACGGAGTTAGATACTTCTCAACAACATGATTGTCTCCATAGAACAGAAGAAGAAACGAAAGGGAGAATAGACCTTCTGGACACTCCCATTTCAAAGAGTGATGGTACTTTGTGGGTGGATGGTTCATGCTTTAAGCTCCCGAATGGTGACACGACTGCGGCGTATGCTGTGACAACTTTGGGTACGATTGTTGAAGCTGCACGTATCCCACATAATTCAGCCCAAGCAGCTGAGTTAATAGCCCTAAGAAGAGCATGTACAGTATCAAAAGGAATGAAAGTGACTATCTATACCGATAGCCAATATGCGTTTGGTGTGGCCCATAGTTTTGGGCGTTTGTGGAAGGAACGTGGGTTCCTGACCTCGCATGGAACTAAAATACAGCATGGTCAGTTGGTAAATGAGCTCCTTGATTCACTTACTTTACCGTTGCAAGTTGCGATTGTGAAGTGTAGCGCACATAAAAAGGTAACTGATGATGTTGGTCGTGGGAATGCATTTGCTGACGAGGTCGCAAAAGAAACGGCAAGGAATGTGATGAGCCGAATGTATGTCGCGGGCCCTGCAAGATGGATTGGTGATGTTGGAATGTGTGAAGACACGATAGAAAGCGTGAAATCGATTCAAGCTGAAGCCACAGAGAGAGAATTGAGTGTGTGGAGAGAAAGTACGGGTAAATTGGATGCGAATGGTTGTTGGGTCGAGTTGTCAGAACATCAAAGATGGTTGCTACCCGAAGCGTATGTGCTTGCAGTAGTTACAATTGCTCATGGAATGGCTCACATCAGTGTGAAAGGGATTTGTAAGTTGTTGGCCCCAGTATGGCAAAATGCAGGAATTCCCAAGTGCGCAGAAAATGTGGTTAAAAATTGCATGGTATGCCTGAAACACAACCCTGGTAGAGGAACCCCAACTCCAGCTGGTCATTTTGCACCTCCTGCGTATCCGTTTGAGGTTTTGCAGCTAGATTTCATCCACATGGAGAGGTGCAACAACTTAAAATACGTACTCGTTGTTGTTTGTGCCTTTTCAAGATGGGTGGAAGCCTATCCCCTAAAAGACAATACTGCGCTATCCACAGCCAAAGCCCTTGTGAAAGAGTTCTTCCCTAGATTCGGAATGCAGAGAATGATCTGGAGTGACAATGGAAGTGAATTTGTGGGTCAAGTGATGAAGAAAGTATGCGAAGGGCTAGGCATAAACCAAAAGTTTCACGCTGCAAATCACCCCCAATCAGCTGGATTAGTGGAGTGCTATAATGGCACTCTAAAGCTAAAATTGGCCAAGATACAAGCGAGCTCTGGTCTCAAATGGCCTGACGCTCTACCCTTAGCACTCCTATCAACCAGAATGACTGTGCATTCACAAGTGAAACTTAGTCCTTATGAAATAGTCTTCGGCCGCCCGGCCAATATATGGGGAGTGCCTAGGCCCAAGAAGTTCAGCGAGATAGAGCATCCTGTCTTGCTTGACTATCTGTATGAATTGACGGCTAAATTGCGTGTCTTACATCAACAGGTCCACGACACCCTGCCTCCGGTCTCTGAATCTCCAGGTCATCCCATTGAGCCTGGATCCTGGGTTTTAATAAAGAACTTTCAGCGAACCAAAAACGAGCAGCCCAGGTGGACCGGACCGCACCTCGTTCTTCTCTCCACAAGATCAGCTGTTCGAGTAGAAGGGAAGAAACACTGGATCCATGGGACCCATTGCAAAAGGGTACCCCTACCTCTGCCATATGACCGGTGGGTCTAGGAAGGTGTCGCCGACTCAGAGACTGAAACCGTGCCACGTTTTCTGCCTTTCAGCGATGCACGAATAAAAGGAACACTCACTGAGAAAGAAAGTGATGACATTTTACAATCAGCAGTATCACCGTCAGTTCGATTGGACACTACAGAACCTGAACTCCTTTTTCAGGACCACACGATACCTGGGACTAACCGTTATAATCTACGACCAAGAATAAAGGACAAATAAAACAGTTTACTTTTCTTCCCTTTAGCAAAGTTCTCCAATATGGAAAATTATTTTTGAATAACTTTTTGCTTTTTTGTGTTTTTTGAACCTCCATCCGGGTTCAGCTGTAGGATCGTGGCTGAAAAGACTTAGGGGGGTAGCCTGTGGACACAAGGTCTACAGGTCTGGTTTGTTCTAGGGCGGCCTGGAACATTCAGAACACTCCTAAGTGAAGTAAACCAACCGCCACGAACGGCAACGGTTAGAGGATGGAATCTTTCCAAAATGGAGAACATGTTGAAAGACTGAGTTTCAAGAAGAGAATATGTGAAACGATAACCAGGAAACGGTTTTTGCTGCTGTGCATTTTTATATTATTTAGTATACTTATGTTTTTTATAGGATATATTTTATTCTGTTTTAACGTGATATTGGCACCTACTACCTCGTCTACACCTCCTCCTTCCACTGTTTCCCCACATTCTTTTCAACTCCTCCCTAAACATGAATCTGCTAGGAGACTAGAGTTCATTAATAACTCCTTCATCCAGCTTTTGCACCAACACCAACTAGTGATAAATACAACTAACTGTTGGGTGTGTGGCCTTATGCCTCACACAGCAGATAAAGGTATCCCTTATCTGATCCTGCCTTTCAGCCACAATGGTTCCGTGTGGGCATTCAGAACGATATTCATCTATGCACACTACCCCCTACGTTTTGCGGAAGACAACCCTAAGAAAAATGCTTTAGTTAAAGGTATCATAGACATGATGAAGGACAATATCTTCTACGAGACTATCCCCAGAGATGAGACAATGGCATATATAGGATGGAACATGACCGGATATGAAGCCACAATGAGTGAGAAACAGCAAGCTAAGATATCTTCCCTGATTTGGGTTGTACCCCATCAGGGTCACCTGTGTCTGCAAGGTACTGGCAAGAATCCCAGAGCTCAGCTAGGGGAAAGCGTCTGCACTGAGACATATGTCTTCGCATCTCAGACCTCCCCTCCGCTCTTGGCAGCTAAGGGTACCTATTTCATCTGCCATGATAGAGCCTTTACATGGTTGCCCCCTGACTTTTCGGGCACATGCTTCGTTTCGTTCCTGTTGCCCCCTACCTACACAGCAGCGGCAGATTACCACAAGACAAGGATAGTTAGAGGCGTCTTCAGTGAAGAAGACACTGCAGGACAAGAATTTGGGGACTTCGTAAAGGGTTTTCTACCGTTCTGGGGACAAATAAGTAACAGCAGGAGCATAAGGCAATTGATAAGAGTGGTTGAATCCACCGTGGCTGAAACCGCTGGTGCCCTTGGTAACTTGACTGCTGAGCTCCAGTCGGATCGTCTTATGACCCTTCAGAACAGGGTCGCATTAGATGTCATACTTGCAGACCGGGGTGGAGTATGTACATTGATCCAGTCGAGTTGCTGTGTTTTTGTCCCAGATAGCGCTCCAACAGTATACCAGGCCATCTCCAAACTGCATAGAATTTCTGAATCTATTCATTTAGATAAAGGAGATTGGTCATTAATGGGATGGCTCTGGGAACTGATATCAGCATGGGGATGGAAGATTCTGATGGTCATTGGGATGATCTTGGCCATTCTTTTCCTGTTCTGTCTATGCGTGCAGTGTGCTCCTGCGATATGTGGCCTCTGTGTTACATCATGCATAAGGAAACCTGCACCAAGAGACGAGCTAAATACTAGGATGATGTTACAGCAACATCTCAACGACTTTAGAAACATAGACCTGGACTCAGATTAGCATGAGAATAGGTTTATTGCCTATGTAAGGGCAAAAGGAGGGTTTGTGGTTCTAAAAATTCTGGACCCATGTAATTTACTTTGCCACAGCAGTACGATTTTAGTATCAAAAGACCGATAATGACTAGTACACTAAGCATGAGCATTTTCACTCAATTCCAGCAGCGTTTTCACCTCGAAATCGCCATTTTCGTCCTGCACTCGTGGCTCCCATTTTATACACGGCAGCCATTTTAAAAGTTGCCCTCACATAGGCTTATAATACAGTCAGATTTGATTCCAAGGACACGTACACCTTGATTGACTTTTCTCTGACCTGGGCAAGCTGGAACCATTGCCTCAGGCCAAACCTGTTTGGTCAGTCCCTCTCCCAGTGGCCGAATCAGATAGCATCGAGGCACACCATGCCATAAAACCCTTATTATCGCTAACACACCCTGCCTAATCTTGCTCACACCTGCACCTGCTCTTTTCTTCTTCTTACTTTACGAGGGGGAGGTGCCCGTTTTTATTGGGGGTCCACACTTATCTGATGTGAAATTCTAGGCCTTGCCGGGTAATTTATTATGGGTTGGATGACATGAAATATGAGGTTTCATCATGACACTGTTTTTTCCTTTGTAGTGAAAACATGTGAATGACCAACCAAAATGTCAAGAATGTTTGCCTGAAGCTTAAAAAACTGTATATAAGGAAACCTGATTTTGCATTGACGCACAGTCTCCTGAGAACATACAAACCGTGCTGTTGTACTTCTAGGATGCTTGTTACTTGGTTGCAGCCAATAAATTCGATCTTTGACTTCACCTGGAAGACTCTGAGTTTCTGTGGTCTGAATCAGGAAAGTACCCGAGGTCTTTGGGTGTACCCTGGCACCGCTGGGTTACCGGATCAGTACCGGTTCTGAAAAACCCAGTACCTCAGTCTGTGAGTGGTGTCCATGTATTGGTATGGCATGCTGGGCTTGCCATTGGGATGAGTGGGTTGTGATGAAGGGGTGTGTGGGAGGCGGTGGAGTGATGGGAGTGAGGGTGGGGTGGGGATATGTGATGGCATGCAGGTAGGGGGGTGATAATAGTATAGAGTTGACTTACCAGAGTCCACCCCTCCTCCTACTCCTGCCAGGCCCTCAGGAAGCATGATTGCCAAGACTTGCTCCTCCCATGTTGTTAGTTGTGGGGGAGGAGGTTGGGGTCCACCGCCAGTCCTCTGTACTGTGAGCTGGTGTCTTGCTACAATGGAACACACCTTCCCCCGTAGGTCGTTCCACCTCTTCCTGATGTCATCCCTTGTTCTGGGGTGCTGTCCCACGGCATTGACCCTGTCCACGATTCTCCGCCATAGCTCCATCTTCCTAGCATTGGATATCTGCTGCGCCTGTGATCCAAATAGTTGTGGCTCTACCTGAATGATTTCCTCCACCATGACCCTTGCTCTTCCTCAGACAATCTGGGGTGTCGTTGTGGTGCCATGGATGCAGTGTGAGTGGTGTGGGTGAGGGTGTGTAGGGTGATGTGTTGGGGTGTGTGATGTAAGGTGCGTGGGTGGTGTATTGGTGAGGGTGGTATGTGGCTCTGGTTGTGTGAGTGCTCTTGCTGTCTCTGTTGGCAATGGTTTGTAGTCATAAAGTGTTGTGGGTAATGTGGGTGGGTGTTTTAATGTGGTGTGGTGTGTGTATGGGTGTCAGGTGTGTGTCGTTTGAATTGTCCAATGTCGTGTTGTTTTGTATGTGTGTGTGTGTGTATTTTGAGTGTGGCGGTATGTACCGGCAATGGTTTACCGCCATTGAATGTCTGCTGTGGTGATTCGTGGGTCATAATGTTGTGGGTGTTGTTCTGTTGGCGTAACGGTGTGAGTTTTGATACCGCCAGTTTATCACTGACCTTTGGGCTGGTGGACTTGTGTGTATGGCTGAATAGTGATGGATTGGTATGTTTGTGTCATGCAGTCGGCAGTCAGCATGGTAGTAAGTGGGATTTACCACCAATGTCATAATGAGGGCCTTGAATACACAGCTCCATGGCAACACGTTGTAAACAAACTTCTCACACAGCTACTCTGGACCCTACACAAAGTGCGTGTTACTTGCCTATTAATATATATATAAAACTATTCATACTACCACCTACTTTCAATGTAATACTATATATTTCATACTCTGTTTTAGCAAACTGACATACAAATATACAGTATATTTTACATTTCTTTCCTCATATTTAAAGGTAATTCACATACCTGGAAATTGAGTACGTTGGTGAAATATATATTTTTTTGCTCTTATCAGATAGATTCAATACTGTCAGGAATTTTCAATGTAAGCATAAGAATCAGTCAGCACTTTTACACATAGCAACCATAAATGGCAACCTTTTCGACTTTGCTACTGTGATACTGGAGATTTGAACAAATAAACACATACCTTTCAGTTCTTACTTTGATTAGCCCAGTTCTGAATGTTCTGAATGGTTAGTATGTGTTAACCCTTTCATGCACTTTTCTGAAGAAGCCCAATATCGTAGGATTTTTATCCATAATTGCGGGTTAATCATAATCGTCGCAACAAATTCACAAAAAAACAGGTGCCAAAAACATATTTAGCTTAGTAGTTGTATTAATTCAAGAGTATACTACACATCATTAGCAATGCCTCTGTAAGAAAGTAAACCCTTATCACACAGTAATGAGTACAAACCCTGTTATTTTTTACAAAGACAGCACTCTCTCTTCAAGACCCTTCCCCCAATGCATTCTTATCACAGTGTTCATTGCAACAAACTAGAACCAGTAGGTCATGAGTTTGCAGCACATTCTAGAAGGGGCATACTAGTTACAAAATGAACTGCAGCGGGTGTGGTTTATTGTACAGATTATAAACACCATATATAGGACTGCAGTGCAAATTATATTTTTACTACAGCTAATCAAATAACTAGTTACTTATCTTTTCAAGATACCACCTATTTTCGTTCACCTACATATTCACAGTACCCAATCAAAAGTATTTTATTTTTTTAAACTAGGAATACAACTCCATTTTAACTGCATCCCATTTCCAACAATGTCTCATTCAGATCCAGCCTTCTCCTGGCTGCTCCTACTGCCTCACTTCTAAATGGTTAGAGTGTGGATTGTTGGGCACAGCTATGTGTTTTGGGCTAAAGAGGCTGCTTGAAAGAGTTGTATTGGCAGAGACTTAGGTTTGGCTAATATGGACATTAATGGGATTGGCCAGAGAGGGTTAAAGTGGAACCAATTGCTCCCTTTGGTTGAAAGTATTAGAGAATTCCAACCCTCTGACCTCATGATTATCCACTGTGGTGGTAATGACCTGGGCACTTTGACTGGAGTAGGACTGGAAATCATAATGAAGGATACCTTTGCACAATTTATGACACTTTTCTCTCACACTGTCTTGGTGTACTCCAGTATATGCCAAAGGCAGAAATAGAAGTGGTCTACTCAGTTCTGTCCACAGATTGACAAAGCTAGGAAACATGTTAATAAAACAGTTTCTGCATTCCTCAGAGACCATAACATGGGCTGTATCTACAATATAAATCTGTGCTTTGACATGCATGGCATATATAGACGTGATGGTGTGCACTTGACAGATGAAGGCAGCAGTCTTTTTCTTTCAAACCTGAAACTCTGCATCCGGTCTTACATATAATCATCACACACTAACAATGAACATAAATGCTATTGTCTGGGCCACGTTTTTACCCAGAATTCTTGATAATTTTCTATAAAAATGTCCTCTTTATTTTTCCTAATATTAGTGATGCAATCACACTAGTTGAGAATATGCCTTGAAAACGCAGTGCGAAAGAAGGCTTTCAATACAAACCATCCCATTCAAAATTCAAAAGGACATATATATATATATATATATATATATATATATACAGTTTTCAATATCACACATAAAATATTAATTTCAAAACAAGTCCACAAACATATATATGTATGAGTATGTCTATGACTCAGTGTATACCATTTTCAATCAGTCTTTCAGTGGTACAAAATTGACTCACCAACTCTTTCAATGGATTCATAAGATTCTCAGTTGGTTTGTGAGCGAGGGCCTCACACTCTGAGTGGGTCTGTAACTGGATACATGAGAGTGTGAGTCAGTCTATAAAATGGTGCATGACAGTGTGACTGGGTCTCCGAATGGGTACGTCAGAGTGTGACTGGGTGAATGGATGCATGAGAGTATCAGTGGGTCTCTGAATGGGTGCATAAGCGTGGGAGAGGATCTATAAATTAGTGCATGAGGGTGTGATTGGGTATGCGAATGGGTGTGTGTGAGGATGTGAGTGAGTATGCAAAAAGGTACATAAGGGTGTGACTGAGTCTGCAAATGGGTGTGTGAGGGTGTGAGAGAGTCTGCGAATGGGTGCATGCGGGTGTAACTAAGTATGCGGATGGATGGGCCAGGGTGTGAGTGCATCTGTGAATAGGTGCATGAGGGTATGCCTAGGTCTGCGAATGGGTGTATCAGAGTGAGAGTGGATCTATAAATGGGTTCATGAGGATGTGACTGGATCTGCAAATGGGTGCATGAGAGTGTGAGTGAATCTGTGAATGGGTGTTTGAGGGTGTGAGTGAGTCTGTGAATGGGTGCATAAGGGTGTGACTGGGTCTGTGAATGGGTCTGTGAGGGTGTATGTGAATCTGTGAATGGGTGCATGAGAGTGTGACTGGGCCTGTGAATGGGTGCATAAGTGTGTGACTGGGTCTGCGAATGGGTGCATGATTGTGTAAGTGGATCTACAAATGGATGTATGAGGGTGTAACTGGGTCTGCAAATGGGTGCGTGAGGGTGTAACTGGGTCTGCAAATGGGTGCGTGAGGGTGTGACTGGATTTGTGAACGGGTGCGTGAGGGTGTGAGTGGGTCTGTGAATGGGTACGTGAGGGTGTGACTGGGACTTCAAATGTGTGAGTCAGGGTGTGAGTGGATCGCTGAATGGGTTCATGAAGGTATGAGTGAGTCTGTGAATTGGTGCATCAAGGTGTGAGTGAATCTGTGTATGGGTATGTGACAGTGTGATTGAGTCTGCAAATGGGTGTGTGAGGGTGTAACTGGGGCTGCAAATGGGTACGTCAGGGTGTGAGTGGATTTGTAAATGGGTGCATGAAGGTGTGACTGGGTCTGTGAATGGGTGCGTAAGGCTGTGAACGGATCTGTAAATGGGTGCATAAGGGTGTGCCTAGGTCTGCGAATTAGTGCATCAAGGTGTGAGTGGATCTATGAATGGGTGCATAAGGGTGTGACTGGGTCTGTGAATGGGTGCATCAGGGTGTAAGTGGATCTGTGAATGGGGGCATGAGGGTGTAACTGGGTCTGTAAATGGGTGCATCAGGGTATGACTGGGTCTGCAACTGTGTGTATGAGGGTGTGAGTGGGTCTGTGAATGGGTGGTGAGGGTGTGACTGGGTCTGCAAATGGGTGCATCAGGGTATGACTGGATCTGCAAATGGGTGCATGAGGGTGTGACTGCATCTGCAAATGAGTTCATGAGAGTTTTACTGGGTCTGCGATCGGGTGCATTACTGGGTCTGCGATTGGGTGCCTGAGAGTGTGACTGGGTCTGCAAATGGGTGCGTGAGAGTGTGACTGGGTCTGTGAATGAGTGCATGACACTCTGAGTGGTTCTGTGAATGGGTACGTGAGTGACTGAGTGGGTTTGAAAAAGGATGTATGGCTCTCTCAGTGGTTCTTTGAATGGGTGCATGAGTTTCTGAGTGCCACTGTAAGTGAATGAATTAGTGTATGAATGTCTGTAAATCTTTTTTGTTGTTGCTGAAATTTGCGAATTCATTGCAATGATACATGGGGAGCTGTGCTGAACATTGCGATGTATTCCCGAATATTGCACAGCATGAAAAAAAATTGTAAGGTCATAACTTGATCTACATACACTTTTATATCACTGCCCTAGAGTTAGAGTAACCCCACTCTGACCCCTTATACCACTTTTCATGTCAATTTTCAGCCTGTGTCCCATAACATAAAATGGTAGCCACAACTTTCGAGTCATGTTGCGACCAGACAATCACACCATTCCTGATGATACACGCCATAGCGCATATGCAACGATTGCCGTGAAAACACCACAAAGGATCACAGCCCTATATACAGATAGTTAGATTTCTGCCAAATTTAGTGTAATTTCATCCAGCGGTTCGGTCTCCAGTTGTATTTAAATGTCCTATGGGAATTAACATGGGAAACACATGTTTTTTTTCAGCCCCCTTTTTCTTGCCTCCGCTTGATGGATCACCCGGAAACTTTTGGTGCACAACAAGAATCACCAAGGCACTTTTTTGGGAAAGTTTTGTTGAGATTCGTCTAATGGTGCCAAAGATATAGACAAGTTAAAAAAAAGATTCTATGGAAACATGGTCCTACCTATAACTACCCAGTGGCAACCGCCACTAGGTTTTACATATATATATATATATATATATATATATAGTATAAAAAAGTGATCTATATATATATATATGTAAATATGTTTATATATATATATATATGTAGAGAGAGAGAGACTGTCTCTTTACATATGTATATATAAATTAATATACATATGTAAAGAGACAGTCTCTCTCTATATATATATATATATATATATATATATATATATATAAATATATATATAAAGAGAGTGAGAGAGAGAAAGAGCTAGCTCTATATAAATATGTGTATATATATATATATATACATATATATATATATACACACACATGTGTACAATTTTTGTGCAGCAATAAAAATGTCAAGATAACTCTTGTGATTATGGGCCATATGTACGAACACTTTTTCCCATAGACACAGAATGGGGAAAAACCTTTGCTACATCTGGCCCTATGTTCCTACTAGAGAGAGCAAGATCAGCGTTTTGAGGTAATTTTGCCCTAAAAGTTTGCAAAGGGTTAGCCTGATTGCTGCGAAGAACAGATCTGTATTTTATGTGGATAGCTGAGTTGTTTAATAAACCAGCCATTACCAGCACTCTTAAGCAAAACAAATTTATGTGAGAGGGGCAATGAAGAGATGACGGGCCCTTTTGCTGGGTGGTAGTGTGGGAAAACAAGGAGGAGATCTTGGGTCGGGAGCGCCAAAAATTATTGCCACACTGAGAGCCACTAGTGTTAAAGACTGTGATGATGGGTATGTGGCAAGGTGAAGTCATAGTGTGTCGTTTTTGTTTTTCATTGTCTTTGGAGAACCTGCTGATTGAGGGAAGAAACAAAGGTAAGGAGACTGACGTTATTTACTGTTGCATGCATCACTCACACACACACACCAGCAATTTTGCAAACAACATATCTGCCTTCTACATAGGCTAATGTTTTAGAAGGACAGTTTAGCCAGTACTAGAAATGGCATCTCGTTGAGTGACTCATGCTCAAGCCTTAGCTTGGGTTATGGAGGACAGCTTTGAGGCACGATCAAAGACTCAGACAGCAGATACTGAGACAGCATCTGAGGGAGAGGACAATGGAGCAGAATCTGGAAGTATTAGACCTGTCAGCTCTTGATGTGGGGTTCCCCTGTCTTTTTGGCTTCTGACCTCCTGTTTTTGATCCTGTGCTGAATTTGAGTTTTTGCTGGCTTTAGGACTTTGGGCACTTTACCATTGCTGACCAGTGCTCTCTAACTGGTATTGGTGATTAGTTTATCCATGGTTGGCTTATTTGATTTACCAGTAAGCCCCTAGTATAGTGCACCAGGTGTGCCCAGGGCCTGCAAATCAAATCCTTGTCTCAGGCCTGCCATTGCAGTGCCTTTGTGTGCAGTTTTTAACTGCCATTTCAACCTGGCAAGTGCACTCACTCGCCAGGCCCAAACCTTCACTAAACCTAAAGTAAGCCCTAGGCAGCCCCATAGGCAGGGTGCAGTGTACTTACAAGGTAGGACATATACTGTTGTGTTTTACATGTCCTAATAGTGAAATACTGCTAAATTCAGTTTTCACTATTGTAAGACCTATCTCTCCCACAGGTTAACATTGAGATTGCCTTTAAGTGTTATTTCCCATTGGGAGCAGGTATAGATCTGGAGATTGGAGTCTCTGAACTCAAAATTTTAAAAAAACTTATTTTGGTGAACTTGTTTTTTTAATTGTAAGTTTGAAAATGCCACTTTTAGAAAGTGAGCATTTTCTTGCCTAACCATTCTGTGCCTCTGCCTGTCTGTAAAATACACGTCTGGGTCAGGATGACAGTTGGGCTGTTTGTGAATTCACTCTATACAGTCACACAAAGGGAGTTGAGGTGTGCCTGAATAACTTGATGGGTCTTCCTGAGCTAGAGTGGTGGGAGGGGCTGACACTTGCGCCTGAATAGGTCAGTGCCTGTCCTTACACAAAGCAGTTTCCAACCCCCTGGAGTGTGTCTGGGGACAGGGCAGGAATGGTAAGATCTTTTGCACTACAAATACATTTCTTTGAAGTTTGCCTACTTCAAAGGCAGAAATGGGAATAAGTACTGGACTTCTGACCCCACAGAGTGAGAACACATCTGGACTGAGGACATTCTGCCAGGAAGCGCTGGATGCTGTAGGAGGGACTGCCACTCTGCCTGTTGCTTTGTTGTGCTGGCCTGCTGCTTGCTGCTTCTGTCCTGGGAGTGAAAGGACAGGACTTTGCTTTTTACATCCTGCTTTCCAAAGTTCTCCAAGGGCTTGAACTGAGCTTGCCTCCTGTTAAAAAGTCACAGGGACAACAAAGCCTTCACCTGCTAGTGCCTGGGCTCTTCTGCTGAGAGTCCTGACTTGCCAGGTTGTGCCAACTCCAGTCCCTGGGCCCTTGGAAGTGTAAGCTAGTGACCTGAAGGAGACAATCCATGCACTGATGCACCACAGCAGAAAAATGGATGCAGCCCC
Source organism: Pleurodeles waltl (assembly GCF_031143425.1). Lineage (NCBI taxonomy): Eukaryota > Metazoa > Chordata > Amphibia > Caudata > Salamandridae > Pleurodeles > Pleurodeles waltl. The sequence continues at coordinate 660,516,375 of NC_090449.1, read as the reverse complement.
TGTCCCACGGTTGCAATATTGACGCATCGCCTGTTTCCCAGAGGCTCCATCAACACAGCACGTCTGGATTTTCCATGCATCGCCTTCAGGACGTCAATTTCTCATAGACTCCACACTGCAGTAATGTACTGAGGCTGCATGTCCGGAAATCAATGCATCACTTTTTCTGCGAGGAAAGGATTGACACATCACCTCCACTGCCAATAAGGAACCAATGCATCGCTTCTCCCAGAAAAGAATCAAAGCATCACCTCCCCTGCGGAGTAAGGAATCAATGCTTTTGCTTTGCTTTTTGATACCTCACCTCTCCTGCAGCCTGCATTGTCTTTGTTTTGAAGCTTCCCACTTTGCACTAAAAAGACACAACCATTGATTCCTATGGCTTATGACTTATTGATACCTTTAAAAAGTGACATCTTTACTTGTGTGTGTTGGATTTTTGCTGTTTTGATCTTGTTTTATTCAGATAAATAGTGTGGTGTTCCACTGTAAAGTCCATTCCCTGTAGGGAGATGGACCACCTCAGCAGTTTAGGATGTTCACCCCTCATCTGCATTAACCATCTGAGAGGCCTAAATCTGTCTGAGATTCGCAAGGAATTCTGGGTAAAAAACATGGTGTGAGCCACGCAAGTTAGCCCATCTTAGATACCCCTGGGTGTCTAGTTAAAAAAAATGTACAGGTTGGCTAGGTTTCCATCGGTGCCGGCGAGCAGGAACCCAAATTTTCGAGCTACCCACATTGAAAAAAAATGGTCAGTTTTTGGTGGAAATATTTGTTGCGTCAATGTAGCGTTTTGGGCTGTTTCCTGTCGCAGGCACTTGACCTACCAACACAAATGAGGTACAATTTTTATCAAGAGACATGGAGGAATGCCAGGTGGAAGGGAGTTTGTGGCTCCTCACAGGTTCCAGGACTTTCCATCACAGAAACGTGAGGAAAATGTGTTTTTGTGGTGAAAATCCGAGGTTCGCAAGGAATTATGGGTAAAAAACATAATGTGAGCCGTGCAAGGTAGCCCATCTTGGATACCCCTAGGTGTCTAGTTTTAAAAAATGTACAGGGTGGATAGGTTTCCCTAGGTGCTGCCTGAGCTAGGGGCCAAAATCATGAGCTACTCACGTTGGAAAAAAGGGCAGATTTTGGGTAGAAAAATGCGCTGCATCCATGTTTTGTTTTGGGCCTTTTCCTGTCCTGAGCACTAGGCCTACAAACACAAGTGAGGTACAATTTTTATCCTGAGATTTGTGGGAGCAAAGAATAGTAGAATATTTGAAATTACCTATTGGATTTCACTGCATTTGTGCTTTTCCAAAGTAAGCCAGTGTATAAGAAAGATGACATTTTGAAAAATACCCTCCAAATCATACACTAGTATGGGTACCCACAAATTCAGAGATGTAGAAATAACCACTACCCTAAATTCTATATCTTGTGCCCATTTCAGAAATACATAAGTTTCCTTGATACCAATTTTCACTCTGCTTGTTTCGCTGTAAAAATTGGTCTATACTCTGTACTCAATGAAAAAACATTTTAAACCCTATATATCCCCACAACCAGAATGGTCTAGCAGACGTAATGGCATATTGCTTCTGTCAATTGGCCATTATGACAAAAAGCTACAGATGAAAATGTTGTCACAAATGCCCATTTTTGCCTACTCATTTTCAAAATTTCTTTATTTCACCAGTTATTTTTCCTTGGCAAAACCTTGGGGATTTACACATATGACCCATTGCTGAATTTGGAATTTTGTCTACTTTTCTGAAATCTATAGCTTTTTGGGACCACCTATGGGTTTCCCTCTAGTTTCCCACCACAAGCTGTAAGTAGGTTGAGATCTCTGCAAGTTCCTGAAAGCTGGGAAGATGGTGATTAAGTACAGCAAACTGTTTGTGGATGGTATTCTTAGGGGAAACAACAGACACTTTTATCTGGTGCGCCTTTTCCCAATTCTTCTAAAAAAACTAAAAGTTTTGCTATATTTTGCCCATTTTCTTAGTCCTCTCCAGGGGAATTCACAAACCCTGGGTACCTTTACAATCCCAAGGATGTTGGAAAAAAGGACGCAAATTTGTGTGGATACCTTATGTGGAGAAAAAGTTATGGAGCCCTACGTGCAAACTACCCAAATAGCCAAAAAAGAGCTTAGCACTGGGGAGTAGAGGAGGGCAGCAGCTAATGGGTTAAATCATTGTGTATATAATACATATCTCTAAAATGGTAGCTGACAATGCTTTCAAAGTTATGTGAATTACAAATCAATTAATTTTCTACTTCACCATAATGCTGACTTATCAGCAATTCAAAGTATGTGCAATGTTTGGTAAGATTTGTGTCATGTGAAAACTCATTTTTCAACTAATATAAATTTAGGTTAGGTTCGGAAGAAGTTACACACACATTTCGCAACAAGGATACAAAGCATTGTAATAGATGTATAATATATATATATATATTATATATATATAATACATTTTATAGATATATATTTGTGTTTCGCAATAAGATTCATCACATTATTCATTATTTGTGCAGACATCTATAGTAATACATTGCAAACTTATGTTGTTTAGGAGGTAAAGAAAAGGTACACAATGTCAGCCTTCGAAAAATGACAAACAACGATTAGAACTCAGCACAATGAAAATAAACAACAAACGTAATTGTGATCTATCCAAACAGTCAGACAACTGCAAAATACTTTAAAGTGATATTTAATTCTGTCTTGGAAAAATGGGGAGGGGCTTTTACTCAGCCACAAAAGATTCAGCACAGGAGGAGCAAGAGGGCAGAGGATATTTATTGGTGGTGAGGATGGCCCAAAATGAAAAGAAAATTGTAGACTTCCTGTTTCTATATTTCATTTCCTCTTTATTAGCTATTGATGAAGATTTCCACCCCGGGTGCTGATTCTCAGCCCTGAGTGCAGAATTTCCACACCGTGAGTGGTGGAGCTCCTCCATATGTGTGGCAGGAGAATACCAATATGTACTAAAATACATCTTAAAGTTATACAATAAAAAAATTACATCAGAGAAGGGTCAGGTACAGAGTATATTTTTGTAAGGTTAAGCCTTTTGTATGTTTTCCAATAAAAATTAGTGTAATATGTGTAATGCAGTGGTTGTGTGTAGGTAGTGCAACAAAGTTGGTGAACTAGAACTGGCAACTTTTTTATCCTTGAACACAGCATGTTAGATGACTAAAATATGCAAATAAAATATAGTTGCCTCAGGATGAAATTTATGGACAGCGTGGTAGTTGTCCTACATTTCTTCATTGACAACTGCCCAACCACATAAATGCAGTAGCCAAATTATAGATCTTGAACTGACTTGACCAGCTGATCCCACACCTGTAGATCCTGACCTCAGTTTTGTACACCATCCCAGAGACCTGAATATGGGCGTTGATCAGGACCAAGATCTATATGTAAGTATGGTGATGTTCGCAACACACAACTGGTGACAACAATCTTGCACAGAACTTCTAAGGAGTACACCACCAACTCCCCTGCATTGTCAGGCTATCTGAATCATGACTAGAGGAGATCTAAACTAAAGTGCATTCAGTAATGGTTCATGTATATTTGTGCACCCTATTGTATATTTGTTCAGATACTGTTGTTGGAGATATGTAGGGTGTGAGGTGATGGGAAGAGGGAGCAGACCAAACATCCCCTATAAAATAATGAGTTTTAACAAGGTCCCTCTATTCTAATAGAAATACATTGTGCATGCAATATATGTCAGAGACGTGTGTTTATGACATTTTAGTCAATCTTGATTATAGTGAAATGGCATTCCACTGGATACAAATGCAAGCCAACTCGAAGGTATTGTTACTTTCCAAATAGCTACATGTCACTGAGATCCCCAGCAACCAAACAAATGACAAGAGGTGACTGGCAGAACATTAAGCTGTCATGTATGCTTCCAGGAAAAGCAGCATAACCATCTGAGAAGCAGTCCAGTCATTGCAGGCAGTCTGCCTATTGACGGAGTGCCAAATGTGTCTGTTGTGGAAAAGGGATGGCTATGAGCTGAGTGAGGGGACTGAATTGCCACATTGATGCATTCAATGGCACTTAGCACACAAGGTAGTGGAAAAAGGCATAACATTTTGGTGCCACCCTTTTCCTTTCCACCAGTAAGTGTGGCATTGTGATAAACTGGTGCACTCTTCTGTTGATGCATCTCAGGACCTGATGCAAGCATCAGGACTGGCTTGCCTGAGAGATGCCAACTTGATCAGAGGAGACCCTCTGGAAAGACCCAGTAGCCATAAAATGGAGTGCAAATAGTATTTGACACAGGCTAGAATAGCCTGGGAGAGGTATGCCGGAAAATCCAATTCCTGCTCCCAGTCAGCAACCGTGTCCAGGATCACATCAGGTAAGAAGCAGTACCTGGAAATAGCTTCTCTAGACATACCAAATATGTTTATTCCTTTGTCTGTAAACCACTTATTTCCTCCTGCTCAAAGAATTCATCCTCCAAATACCCACAAACATGCTTACAGAGTGAAAGTAGGAAAAGAGTGTTGCTGTGTGGGCTGCTTTTTAGGTTTTGCCTACTCAGCTCTTGTGCTGTGCTTGCGAAATCTATTGTAATGAAAAAGAACTCTTGAAAGGGGCTTAAAGCTCGCCGATTGTTTATCTTTACTTAGCGCTGGTTGGCTGCCATGTCCCTTTGGTTTGCATACTTCTCATTGGACAGCCATTGTCCCAGGCTCTAGATGCCCTTGACTCGCTTCCTGGGCAGTCATGGACTGTGTGATCATACAGACTCACTCACGCAATCCCATCATCGCCAAGTATGACCTGAGCTCTATCTCACTTCATGTAGTGTGCTCCGGGCCATTGGCAAACAGACAGTCTACAGGCATGACAGGGCCCACAGCAAGTTTCAAAATATCTGAGACCCCCCCCCCCACTGAAAGGGAACCAGACTCACCAGTAAATGGCTCTCATGATTGTCTGCAACTATGACTTGATGGAATGTATTCACTAGGACCTGCTCTGCTGGCACCAGCTAACACTTGACAGCTGTCATACTGGCTCCTGTGTCATGCAGAACCTCCACCCGTTGCCCCTTAATGGTGACCCACTGCCTATACTTTGAAAGTATTTGCAGGCATATGGACATTTGGCACCATATCTTTATCCCCCAGTGATATTAGGGTTACCTCTCTCTGTTCCCCAAAACTAGCTGGGACTACCTCCTCCCCAAACGCTACACTGACCAACCCAGGTATCTACCCGTCAGTCGGGGACTGTGCACTCTTGGGACATTTGCAGTTTCCCTTAGAGTAACTAGACTTGGAGCACTCTGTACATTAGGGTATACATCTCCCTGACTTATGGTCAAAGAACCCTTTATTTTCAAAATCACACTGGGACTAGTGCCTCTGCTCTCTTGGGAATTAGTTTGTGGGCCTTTAGAGAACTCCTTATTTTTAAGTTTTTCTCCCCCGTCTTCCTTCTGGTGGGAGCTCGGACCACCTTTATGGGTGTCCTCCCCAGATAACTTTTTGGACAATCTTCTGCAAGCCCAGAGGTCCACCTCCTGCACAAGCTTCCTGGGATCAGTCAGCTTACTGCCAACCAGGTGTTGGCACAACTCTGTAAAACAGATACTGAGCATGTGCTCTCTCAAGATTAAGTTGCATAACCCAACATAATCATTGACTTTGCTGCCCTGCACCCAGCCATTCAGTACCTTTCTGGAGACTTCGATTAAATTTACAGAGGATTGCTTACGAAGCTTCAGTCTGTCCCTGAATCTTTGTCAATAATTCTTAGAGATCAGTCCAAATTTGGCATTCAAAATGGCTTTCATTGGAGTGTTCTTGGTCTAGTCTCCAACCTCTAATGTTAGAAGTTTATCCCTCCCAAATGTTGGCATGTGATTGTACTGACCCGCCCCACAGTTCTCTCCAGGAACACTGTGTACCTTCAGTGAAACAGAAAACCACTTATCAGTGTCATCTCCCACCACACAGCTGGGCACCAACTCCTTGAGTATACAAACCTTCTTATCTCCATCAAGTACTGCATGTATGCTGCTACTATCACTGCTGGAATCTGTCTACCTGGCCTTGAGTACCAGCTCTTTCAAACTCAGTTCATGAGCCAACAAAAGCTTCTTCTGCTTTAAGGCTCTCTCAGCCTCAGCCTTCCTCTTATCAGCCTCCATTTTTAATTTTGCCAGCTGCTGCTCAAATTCTCTCTCCTTTCCTCTGGGGTCAGGTCTTGACTACACACTGCTTCCTGCCTTCACAAGTAGCATACATCTGGGGGGTCCCCCTCAACTGCTGCAGGTAGCTCCTCGGAAGAGCCATTCACAGGCTCCCCCCAACTCATCTTCCTCTTGGGAGAGGGACCATGCCCAAGCCCTCAGTGCCATTTGAAACTCCACTTCGTGGTGGCTCCTTGGGCAGGTACCCCTATCTCTTTGCAAAAGCTTTTTAACTGGTTAACTCTGTACTCCCCAAGCTTAGCCAGCTCAAACTCCATGGCTCCACTTTTAGAGCCAGCCTGTAGCATTACATATAGGATGTATTAAAAATGCAAAGCAGAGAAAATTGTAGAAGAAAAAATAATTGAAGGTCTTTAAATGTAGATAGGTAGAGTACACTTAGCTATTGTATGGCACTGCACAAACACATGTCCTATGCTTACCGCTGATAACCAGTGGCAGAAATTGGGTCTCTAGTGGCAGAGGTATTCACCCTTCATGAACACCCAGGCAGCAGACAGAGATGCAAAATCTCAGATAATGATAGCTGACTGCTATGTGGCTATAAATGTGAGCATCTATGTTAGAAATTGGGTCTCTAGTGGGCTCAGGTATGCACCCTGTCCAAGTAGGGATCACAGTCCTAGTCAGGGTCAGTCACAACACAACATAAATTACCCTGTGCTCACACTCGGTAGCTTAGCACAGAGCAGGCAGGCTTAACTTAAAAGGCAATGTGTACATTATTTGTGCAATAATTCATATGGTAACAGTGAAAACACCACCAAAGACTCCACACCAGGTTAGGAAAAAAATAAATATTTTCCTGATTCAAATAAGACCAAAACAATAAAAATCCATCCAGTGAATGTTGAGATATGAAATTTTGAAGATTAAATGTTAAAATACTTCTTACAAGTCACTAACAGTCTAAAGGTTACTTGAGGTCGTGAGGGACCAGTTCAAATCGAAAATCCAAGCTGACCACAATGGAGGGTAGGCCGGCTGCAAAACCCACGCGGAGTTCACTGAAACAATGATACTTTTGGTGGAGTGATGAGGTGACACTGAGGGCAAGATGCGTCAATATTTTCCTTGCAGTTGGTTCACTGCATTGTTGTCAGGATCCGTTGAGGCAACAGCTATGCGCTGGCGTCGAGCAACCACAGTGTCGTCGCCAGAGATGCACCGATTTTTCTGCTGCACTCTGGGTAATATGTCAATTTTTCTGCTACACTCAGGGCGATGTGCCAAATTTCTGCAGCGCTCTGTGCGATGCATCAATTTGGTAGAATTCACCTACAGAACCCACCTTTGAGGCCCAGACCTTGGAGGAGGCACCTCAGGCAAGGGTAAGACTCACAGAAAGCAAAGTCCAGCAGCACCAGGAGAGTTGTGAGCAGTCTTTAATGTCCCTGATACTGCAGGAGAACAGGGTGCAAGCCAGCAAACACGTGAAGCTCTTTCTGGTGGGAACTCCTTCCAGCAGGGTCAGAGAGCAGCAGGGCAACAAGCTGAAAAGCGGTCCTTCAAAAAACAGAAGTCCAGTTAAGTCCTTTGAGCAGCACAGCAGTTCTACTGAAAGAGATTCAGTTCCGGGTCAGGAAGTGTCAGAGACCCAGTACTTATACCCAAATGTGTCTTTGAAGTGGGGAAGACTTCAAAGAGTGGTTTTGAAGTCCACCAGTTCCTCTTTCAGCTCAATCCTGTCTGCTAGGAGATGCGTGGGGGTTATCAGTCCTTTGTGTGGGGGCAGGCTCCTACCATTTGAAGTGATATTGAGAGCTCCTCCGCCCTTACTGCCCAGGGAGACCTGTTAGTATGCGTATGAATGCAGATGCAGATGCAGTTGAGTGTCCTGTGTTTATGGCTGTCTGGATGGAATGTACAAGAGGAGCTATCACCAGCACAGACCAGACAAGGATTGGGGACAGGCTGTAAGGCTCATAGAGCTGTAAGAAAAGAGAAATGCCTACTTTCTAAAAGTGGCATATCTAAAATAGTAATGTTAAATCTGACTTAAACAGTAAAGAGGATTTATCATTACAATACCAAAAATATGAAACATGATTTAGATACTCCTTTCTGATCAGGAATTACAGTGTAAAAGTATTTTAAGGAATTCCCATAGCTGGCCTATGAAAGGAGCACGCTTCAGAATAGTGAAAAACGACTTTGGGAGTTTGTAACTACCAGGACATGTAAAACTTACATGTATATGTCCTGCCTTTTACATACACTGCACCCTGCCCCGTGGGTCACATAAGGCCTACTTTAGGGGTGACATATATGTAATAAAAGGAGAGCTTAGAGCTTGCCATAGGGTTTTAAATGCCAAATCGAGGTGACAGTAAAACTGCACGAACGGGCCCTGCAATGGCAGACCTGAGCTATGGTTATGGGGCTACTCATGTGGGTGGCACAATCAGTGCAGCAGGCCCACTAATAGCATTTAATTTACAGAGCCTGGACACCTATATAGTGCACTTTACTAGGTACTTATAGGTAAATTAAATATGCTACTTGGGTAGGAGCCAATGTTACCATGTTTAGGGGAGAGAGTGCAAACACTTTAGTACTGGTCAGTAGTGGTAAACTGCACAGTCGTGAACTAGCAAAAACAAGATCAGAAAAATTGCGGGAGGCAGGCAGAAAGTTGGGGGAAGAGCACTCTAAGGCTGTCAGGTCTAACGTACACTAAAAGCAAAAAAGAGAAAAGATACGAGGCAACTAGCCTACGAGCAGAAGAAAAGAGAATGGAATTGAATAGGAAAAGGAGAATGAGAAAGGAGAACCAAAGGCTGTAGAGGGGAAGTACTTACCATTTAAAAAAAACATCAAAACAAGTGTAAATTCAAACCAATGTCTCTTTTGCTGCAAATGTACATTTTCAAACAGCGTGCTTTCAATCGAGGTGAATCGAGCAAGAAAGATTCCAAACTAAATGATTTCAACTACTGACTCAGAATCAAACATCTGTCATGCCTCATCCTCTGAACTAGGTTTCAAAGATAATTCTTAATGCATGTGCACACTTGAAACAGAACACTTTGACCACATAGCATTAACACAGCACAACATAATATCACATAATACATGCATGTCTATGCATGACTGGAAATCCAACAGTCTAAGAGAATACCCGAGTGTTGACAAACATTGAGTGGCTTGTCTGACCTTATTATTCTTTTCTAACTCACAAAAAGTCAAGAGAGTAGGCTGGCAAACCATGTATTCCCCTAAGAATAATCTGGAGGTTCAAGACACATCAGTGCATGCTTTTGTGAATCTGTGTAGGTGGATGGAATGAGAGTTGTTAAGAGAGCTTGTTGCACTTATGCTGATCATGTGACCAAGAGTTTAAAAAAGGTTTAAACAAGCAGAGAGCCTTATCTAGAGTTTGACTGACGGTTTAATGTCCATAAGGGCGATGGAATACTTTATTGGACATATTTCTATTCTGTTAATGTTGCAAAGGTTTGATGGATGGCTCCATCAAACATGTTGGCTGTCTGTCGAACCTTTCCAAAGTTTTACTCCTTTCAAAAACAAACTCCCAAAGCTGGAGTTTGTTTAAAAAAAAAAAATGACTAATGGTCCCCCTCTATGGTGGTTTCCTCCCAGGGTGTGGGGCCACTTTTTCATTTTTACAGTCCCTCACTACCAGGTCTTACCTGGTCAGACAGCACCAGAGGTGAAGTAGGCTCTGTCATCAACATACTGTTGGTTTGCCAAGATGTAACTTGGGTAAGTGGACCAAGAGTTTGGTGGAGAGGGTACTCTATTGTAGTTGTGACAAAGTACCTTCTCTGCTAAACTTTTAATCAGCACCAGAGTCTTGATTGTTTATGAGATCTCAGAGCAAGTTTGGAGCTCTTACAAAATACAAATACTCTGTGTGAAGTCTCTGCAAGGATCTGTGATTATCTCCGTTCCAATCTCTCTGTATGAATGAAATGCCAGATTTACAATGATTTTGAGTTGGGTTCACCTTACTTTTTTAAAACGGACCTAACGTAAAAGCCAGGTTGGTGTTCACAAATTAATGCAAATCATGATTTGCGCCAAGATGGAATTCCAAGGGTGGTGTGTTGGAGTTCCCGGGCAACCACCTGTGGGTTTTGACGCAAATTCAATAACAAAGAGTTGTAGACAGGGATTTGCACAATAATCCTGTGCTTCCCTGAGGCAGATGTAACAAGGAGCAATAATTGTATTTTTCCTCATTTTTAGGTCTTGTTTGAGACAGTGCATATGCTGTTGATTGTGACAATCTTTTTTTTAACTCTAGAAAGGGGCATTTAGCCCATCCATTAGTTACCATTGGTTGGCTTATTTACCACTCTTAAATTTTTCCTCTTTGTTGATGAGCTCCTGTCAGTGTGAATTGGCTTCACTTTTTGTTTTCTTCCCAGAGCATGGAGCAAGTACTGACTGATTTCTTGATTAGTGTTGAGTTAACACATGCTTTATTCGATCAGTCGATCATCAAAGCAAATATACAAAGATGATAATAATAAATAAAGATAAAATCCAAAATAGCATGTAGACATAAATACATAAAATACATTCTAATTTAAAAACCTTCGACAGTACACAATATAGCTACAGATCCCCCTACAATTCTAAAAGAATAAAGATAAAAAATATAGGCCGCTTATAATTAAGATACAGTCCTGGTGACAGAATTGCGTATGCGCCATGTTGCCAGTAAATATTTGCTGACAGCGTAAATTAAAATCTTAGAGTGGTGGCTTTTTAAAATCCTCAAAGCGGAAGCGCAGTCTCTTATCCCTATTTCATGGCAGATATTACAGATCCACTTAGACCTGGGAAGAGAGTAAGCGGGACAGAAGAACATAAAATGTTCAACTGTTTCAGGCATTACGCCACAGACAGGGCATATATCTGTATCTGTTTTTGTACCCCATCTGCACATCAATGACTTCAGCGGCAGTGACCCGAAACGGAATCTGGCATATAAGCTTTTACCTAAAATATCGTGAATAGTATCTAGGTATGGTTCAAATTGTGGATACCATTTGAAGTCTGTGAAGAGATTGGTTAAGCTGCCATTGGCTCTGTGGGTAATGTAGTCATTACATACATAGGACCAATATACGCGCTTCAATACATTGGAGTGGGCTTTTTCCAGTTTATGGGGTTTTTCCCAAAAATCTCCGAGTCCTAGTTTATTGAACCATCTAGATACGTGTATGACCCTGGGAATAGTGGTTGGGTTGGAACATTTTAACAGATCTTGGGGTGAGGTTTTATAAACATCCAATTCTGGTACAGTCCATAGCCTTATCCAATATAAAAGTGGTTTTAAAATGATTAAGTCAGCTATACGTCTTAAACCCAGATCTAAAAACAGCGGTACCAATGGAGTGCTTAGGGGACAAGCACATAAGGATCTTGCAAAGCTACTTTCACCAATAGTTAGCCTATTGCAGTCCGAAAAACCCCAAACCTCCGCACCATAGGTAGCGGCACCCTGTGCTCTGGCAATATAAATCTTAATTGCCGGGGAGACAGTTTTTACTGTCGTACCCCTATTAAAACGTAGGATAGATGCTGCACCATGCTGCAAACGGCCCACGCTTTTATTAACCTGTTCTACCCAATTCAAATTATCAGTGAGTCTTATACCCAAATAGTCTATGGAACAAACCTTATCCAGTAGATTCCCTTCTAAGTGAATGGTACATTTCTTCCGTGCTCTTGAACGAAGTGCCATTACTTAGTTTTTTTGAGATTCAACTCTAAGCCGTAATCTCGACAAAAAGAGTTGAATCTATTGATGAGAGTTTGGAGGCCCATAGGAGACTTAGAAATAATAAGGGAGTCATCAGCGAAAAGGAGAATGGGGATTTTTTGAGCGCATAGGGTTGGGGCATCGTTCTGGCATGCCATTAAAACCTGTACCACTTCATTAATAAAAATAGAGAATAAAAAGGGTGCCAACACACAGCCCTGGCGAACCCCCCTGTTTATCGGGATTTTGTCCGTTAGTTCGCCTAGGTTGCCCCATCTCACTTGCGCATAAGTATCCTCATGCAGCCGCTTCAGAAGTTGAATTAAATTGGCTGGAGTCCCTATTTTGTGTAACACCTCCCACAGCTTTTCCCTCGGAACTAAGTCAAAAGCTGATCTCAGATCCACAAAAGCAATATATAACGGTTGGTTTGCAAGGGCTGTATATTTCCAGTACAGCACGGCCAGTCTGAAAACCTGGTCTACTGTGCTGATCCTCGGTCGAAATCCAGCTTGGAGGGGAGAAAGAATCTGCTGGTCTGTGGCCCAATGAGTTAGTCTGCCTAAAAGTTGCTTGGCAAATATATTTTGGAGATTGTCAATTAGACTAATTGGTCTATAATTTGTCGGGAAGTTTGCATTACCCTTTTTGTGAATAGGTATAATTTCGGCACCCTTCCATGTCGTGGGGATCTGCCCCCCTTCAGTGATTTTATTAGATAGTGTATTGATGTACCAGGTCCAAACTACTGGCTCAGAAGAGTAAAGGTCCCCCGGGATTTTGTCTGGGCCTGGGGCTTTCCCAAGTTTTAGTGAGCGGATAGCCTCGGCAGTTTCTTTGATAGTGAAACGGATGTGGCCCTTACAGTCCTGTAGGCCCCCTTCGTGGGGGACTAGGCCAGGAAGCACATCCGAGAAGGAGGGGGGTCTTGAGCCACTTCCTCTATGGCTGAGATCATGGGGGTCTCAATTTTATCATATAGACTTAGAAAATGTTCGACCCATCTTTCTGGCTGTATATGGTTGCTAATACCAGTCCTACCCCACTTCTCTCGCTTGCCTATCAGTTCCCAAAACAGTTTATTGTTGTTGGATTGAGTTGCGTCCAACAACTCCTGCCAGATTGTTTCTTCCCAGGTTTTTTTGGCTCGGGTGATAGATTCTTTGTAAGTGCGTCTAGCTAGTTGTATTTCCCCATGGGTCCCTTCTATAAGGGCACTTTTTAATCCTGTCTTGGCCCTGTGGCAGGATTCGTCAAACCATGTACTAGAGGTACCTCCTTGGTGTCTAACCACCCCAGCCTTCTTGTAGAAGATGCGTTGGAGTCTTATTATCATATTTTCGTGTATTGATAAGAGAGGGATATCATTGGGGTCATGGTCATAATATGGGGCCAAGTTATCTATAAAAGCCAGATAGATCTCACGTAGCAAATAGGGATTCGACTGGACCTTTGGCCACCTAACCTTCGTAGATTAATTATTCAAGGTGGGAGTGGGAACCATGGTAGTTTGGTTATTTGATGTTCTATCAAAAACATCCCCTGACATAGAAAGTATTAGGGGGAAATGATTGCTTTCACATCTAGCATCCACCTTCATATCTTTCAAGAAGGGCCACAGCCTCACATCCACTAAGAAGTAATCAATTACGCTTGTGGCTAAGCCTCGTTTGAAAGTGGGTGCAATGTCCAGGTCAGGGGGCATGCGGCCATTACATGCCCTGAGGCCATACTTCAGACAAAGAGATGCCAGTTGGATAGCTACACAAGAGTTAAGGCAAAAACAGTCGCTAGTCAGCTGTGGAATCCCAATTCAATAACAAAGAGTTGTAGACAGGGATTTGCACAATAATCCTGTGCTTCCCTGAGGCAGATGTAACGAGGAGAAATAATTGTATTTTTCCTCATTTTTAGGTCTTGTTTGAGACAGTGCATATGCTGTTGATTGTGACAATCTTTTTTTTCTAACTCTAGAAAGGGGCATTTAGCCCATCCATTAGATACCATTGGTTGGCTTATTTACCACTCTTAAATTTTTCCTCTTTGTTGATGAGCTCCTGTCAGTGTGAATTGGCTTCACTTTTTTTTTCTTCCCAGAGCATGGAGCAATTACTGACTGATTTCTTGATTAGTGTTCTTCTACGCTGTTTGTGCTCAGATTGATGTACTTTTTTCTTGCTTTTCCCTGAAAGACAACTTGAAACTATTAAATTTGAAGCTTGCGGTATGCCAAAGAGCTGAACAGAAACAACTAAAAATAACAAAACTTTGTTGCATGTGACTACTGTCTGAAACATACATTTTGACTGTTTGGCTGCTTTTATTAATAATGAAACTGAAAACATTATCCCTTTGTTTAAGACTGTTGACATAGAGTAAACGTTTTTCTAAATAAACGTTTTCCACATAGCACATTTACTTATTTGTTGGTTACCTCTTTAATAATTTAGAGGTTGTTTTATGCATCACAAAAATGTAGTGTTTTCAAAAGATTTATGTTTCATCCTTACCCCCTTTTACCTATATCAACCCCTAAACACTAAAACCCTTCTTACCTCCCTTTACCTCTACCCACCCCTGAGCTCTAAAACCACCCTTACCCATCCAATACCTCTACCTTAGGCTCTAAAATCACTCTAACCTTCCTTTACCTCTACCCATCTGAATCCTAAAATTACCCTTATATCCTTTTTCCTGTATCTACTCCTGAGCCCAGAAATCACTGTTACCTCCCTTTACCTCTACCATCACGAACCCTAAGATCACCCTTACCTCCCTTTACCTCTACCTCTTCCCAAACCCTAAAATCACCTTTTCATCCCTTTAACCTTTACCCACCTTCAAACCCTAAAATGACCCTTACCTCCATTTACATCTACTTAGCCCATAATCCTAAAATAAATCTTACCTCCCTTTAACTCTGCTCACCCTGAATGATAAAATCACCCTTACTTCCCTTTACCTCTACCCACCCCTGAAATTTAAATTCACCCATACCTCCCTTTATCTTTACCCATCTGAACCATAAAATCACCCATAACTCCCTTTATCGCTACCCACCCCAAACCTAAAAATCACCCTCAACTCCCTTTATCTCTACAGACCCTAAACCCTTAAATCACCCTTACCTCCCTTTACTGCTACTCACCTAATAACCCTAAAATCACTCTTCCTTCCTTTCACCTCTACCCATTGCTGAACTCTAAGTTTGGCTCTAAATACGAACTTATCTCTACCCATCCCTGAACCTTATAATCAACCTTACCACTTTATTTCCACCCACCTCTGAACCCTAAATTCACCTTACCTCCCTTAACTTCTACCCACCCAAAACTCCAAAATTACCCATACTTCCCTTCACTTCTTCCCCCACTAAACCCTAAAACCATTTTTATCTCTCTTTACCTCTACCCACCCCAAACCGAAAAATCACCCTTACCTCACTCCATCTCTACCCACCCCTAAACCCTAAAATCACCCTAATCTCCCTTTACTTCTACTCACCTCTAAACTCTAAAATCATTTTTGTAAGAAAATAAAAAGTACACTATTTAGAAAAAAGATGTGCCTGTCTGAAAGTACTGTGTGGTAAAGGTATAAATCGTTGCCAGTGTGGTAAAGGTCCTGCATGGTAAAAACTGCATGGTAAAGGTTGTTTCACCTCAGGTAGGACACATTCCAGCCCACTCTCCTGCATTCACCCTAGTGTACCCTAAATGTTTGCAGGGGCACTGTCTATTGTTTTATGTCCTTCGGTATGTTTAGTGGGCACCTTCTCCTCTTTGACAGTTTGCTCCCTCCCTTTCCTCCCATGCCTTGTACTTTAGGTCTTGCATGAGACACTGTATGTGCTGTCGCTTGCAAGACATTTTGTTTACTTCAGGCGGTCTTCTAGCCTGCCCACGGCTTACCATTGGTAGACTTCATCGCTAACCTCATTTCTCTGCTTCCCTTTGGTCAGTGAGGGGCATCTTCACTTCATCTTCTTGTGTTTGTCCTTCCACTGGAGCATGATTCAAATACTGCTCCCTAATCCAGTGTGCTTCCATTGTTTGCCACTTTCAGAGGTACTTTTTTCCTTTTACTTCCACCTCTTTCCATCCTTCTCTTTTCTGCATTGTTGCTTGTCCTGTCCCCACCGCCCCTCCTGTGCTGTTATGTTGCTTGTTTGGGCCACCTCTCCCCCATTGTTGTATGCCCTGTCTCCCCTCCCCTTTCTTGCTTGCTCCCTCCTGTCCCACCAGCAAAAAAAAAAAAAAGTCACGCCACTGGTTTCAAAATGATATGAAAATACAGATGGTTCTGCTTTCCCTGCTCTGCATGACATTTTTTTGACCTGTCTTCATGGTGGGCCAACACAGCAAACTTCAGCTCAGATATAAGATAATTAAACAAGTGAGTTTTTTTTCCTTGAATGCCTTTTCTGTATTTCTGAGATTCAAACATCACAGCCATACCATGGTCCTTTTCACTTTTGACAGCTTCAGCCTGCTTAAAGTAGCTTGCAGTCTTCCGACCAGTTTATAGATGGAGGTTATAATTTATTTGTGTTATTACTGCTTAAGTTGTGGTTTGCCCAGCACCCTCAGCCTTTGGCTGAAATTTCCCATCCCCAATTAAAAAGATTGATGCTTCAATGTGTATTATAATTTATTGTTGTTTTGCTGACAAAATATTATTGCCTTTTGTTCATGGAAATGTTTTTAGTGAAGATGGAGAATAATCCCATGTTAAGAAAATGGATCACTGGCCCTCGTCAGTGCTGGCCATATTGTAGCCCTTTTTTCAAACTTTCATCCATGCTGCACAGCAGTAGCACTGCTGTACAAGATGGCTTAAAGACACTGACTAAGCCAATAACTCTTGCATAGCTGAGAACTATCGGCTTTGCCAATGTTGTTTCCTCTTAGCTTGTGTGCTGCATTCTGCCTCACTCACCTCATTTCATTTCACCTTTTTCTGCCCTTGCATTGAAAGCTTTGTAGACGACATTCATTACAGATGTTAGAGTAAACATGGATTAGATTATGAAAGGCCACGCTCCAGGATCTATTAACAGCTTGTGGCTTGTAAGTATGAATGTTTGCAAGCTATTTGAATTTCTCTTTTTGATAGAAGAACGTGCATACTTGACTATGGCTTGCCTATTTCCTGATAGGAACTCAAGGCCAAAGAAGCTTTCATGTGTTTTTCCTGCATGGAGTGTGTACTTCTGTAACACATGCTGCATAACAATCGGGTATGATGCATATGTACTAATGCTGTTTCTTTCTATCCATAAAGTAGAATGGATTTCTGTGTAGTATTTATATTATCTATTGCACTGACATATAATATTATTGGTGATGGAACAAAAAATCCTTATAATGGTGGAGACGGACTTGTAATTCTGGAATTTGTTGGCAAGAAGAGCTCATGTGAACCATTTTGTTTATCTTTTTTTAATGGCATTCAAGATGTAATGATTTAGGGCCCAACCTGCATAGATTTATGCAGTGCACTACTCTTATAATATGTTAATAATGCGCTTTTCACTTGAAAGGTTCATCATAAACCTTGATTAGATTCACAGAATGTTGATCCAATGTCCTCAGGCAGCGAACCAATTGTAACTGACCACATTCAAATCTCCCCCAGAAGCCTGACACTCCCTGCAATGCTGTGACCTCAAAGTGATTGTCACCGCATTCCAGCCAAGAGAACTAGTGCAAACCACAACATAGTAGTTCTGACTTACTTCTGAATTCCAGAACAAAGCCAGAAATGTGCTTTCTTCTGTAATTCAAGTGTAAGCAAGAAGTACCACAAGAGTAATTCACATCTACTCATAAAAAAGTATTTGTGATTCAGGCCCTTAATATAAGCATATTTTACGATGTGATGCAATGGATCTGGTATGAATACATTTGCATATATTAATTCAGTATTTTGCCATCTTCCATCAAGAGAATCGGGTATTAGGTTCTGAGGGCCTTGTGTAACGACGTATGTCCACATAGACACAGAATGGCTAAAACAATATGACATCTCAAGCCTTGAGTTCTTAGTGAAATTCTTTGGGTTCTGAATAATTTTACATCAGTAGGGCTTACACCAGAGCTCTGATTATTGTAGCTTAATGTATTTCGAGCATGTGAATGCTTGTTATATGTGAGTTTTTCAGAATATTGCAGTCAGTATGATTTTTGCCCCCCTAATGTTTCCAAAATGTTTCATATACTCTGAAACAGCTGTGTATCCAACGATTAGCTTAATTATTTTAGTTGAAATTTTAAATATTTTTTTAAAAAAGGTTCAAAATGCAAATGAATGAAAAGAGAGAAAGGGAAAGCAAAGAGAAAAATAAAAATAAACATGCATTAGCAAATCCAGTAGGTCTGACATTGGCTTCCAGCCTTTCATCATTCTTGTTTTAGCAAGGTTTCAGTAAATGTTTATTGTTGAGGTAGCTGCTGGGCCCTCTCCATTAGCACAAGAACACTGGTTAAAATCAAAAACAGATTTTGATCTCAAATAGGACACATTATCATAGTAATCCCTGGCTCTCATGGAAACTACTTTGTGTGTTGATGTGCTCCTTGCGAAGGGCTAGAATGCCATCACTCACAGTGAAGTTAGTCAACATTGCCCCGTGCTAAATGCTGTCGTAGACATTTGAATTGTACAACAGCAAACCAATGAATGAAGAAGGGTAGCTGAAATCAACTTTATGTAAGTACATTCTATGTATATAATTTTGATAAAATCAAAAGGTCTTGGCTAATGTCAGACCTAAAAGGAAGGCGCTTAAGCGAGAGCAGAGAATAGATAACATGAAGGGACAATGCATAGAAATGAGGATGGGTGAGTGCAGGAAATCAGAGGACATACCCACTAAAAGCAAATGTAGACAGGATACAAAAAGGGAAATAGCCAACAAGGGGATGGCATGAGAATGGGATTGACAAGAATGAAGATGATGAGAAAGAAGGAGGAAAGGGGATCAAGTGGGATTTCTCACTAATTAATACAAAAAGCAAAGTTGATTAGTTAATGTGACAGGGTGGGCGTATGACTTTATATTACTCTGTATTATTATGATAAGGTGACATGTAAAAGGGCAGTGACATCTACTACCCTCAGAGGTCGACTTGAATCTTTTGATTTAGAAAGTAGTATGAGATCATCCAATTAAACAATGAGAGTCAGTACCCATCAATCAATCAGAATATGCAATAATGAATCAGTAATTTGAACAGACCATGGCCTATGTGGTCATGAATCACCACACCAATTTAGTAAAGTTTAAACATTTATTGCCCTTAAATTGACAATGCTAACGTCATGTAAATGATGCGCAAAACCAAATAATAGCAATATAGAAACAAAACAGGCTGTCCAAAACATCTAAAGAATCTCAACCTAAAAAGAAAATTACCATTAAACACACCAAGAGAATTATACAGAATAACAACAGAATTATTTGGAAAATAGTAACATTCTTCATTTAGTTGTGCAATTGAATCAAACACAATCAATTGATAAACATTGCAATTGATTGTCGATCAGACATCCTAACTACCATCCTCTATTTTGAAAAGCATGTGTGGGCTTCATGCAAAAAGAAAAATAAGACAACAATTCATTTGAAAAACATTATGGCGCTAATCAAAAACAAGCAGTTGGATTTTCTAAAGAGAAACCTGGAAAAGAAAAATGAATGCACATTGGCTATACCTCTCCTAAATGAGACAGCAGCCAGCAGATTGTTCATCAGTAGACAGCAGGAACAGCGTGGTCTTCAGACAGCATCAGGAACATGAAGAGGACCAGAGTTCAGTAATGTTGGGCCAAATGTATCTGAACTGTTTGAGTCATAGACAAAAGCTGAGTAACAGAACTGAGCAGAAGCTAGACAGAATCGTATCTGACTTGCATCACCTAAAGCTTTCCTATATTAAAGTCCCAAAAGTTACTAGCTAGGCTTCTATTGGACAAGACTATGAGGTGGATTAGGGTGCAACCAATAAAACATTATCTGAGCTTCAATTTTTTCTTTTCTTTGTTCCCTCAGCTTATTGTTAAAGGTTGCAACATTCATCTCAAGGAAGTACAACAAGTGACGCAATAACAGGACAGAAATTTCCAATCTGCAAGTCATACAGGATGTCTTGTGCTTCTGGCAAAATACTAAAATGTGGGCCTTTAACTAATGCTAAACATGAAGAATAAAACATTTTTAGTAATTTTAAACCATTAGTTTTGTAGTACAGTATATATTACTAATCTTCTTTTGTCAGTACATGTAATTATGATAATCAAAATACATTTTCACAGTCACTTTATTTCACATTGAACTTGAGGTGGCTGATATCATGACAATCACTTTTAAAGCTGCACGTTTATTTTTCTAACACATGCTTCTTTGCTTAGAACTTTTTAGTGCACATTAATAATTTAGTTTTGGTTACTCATTTTTATTAACATGCTTACTCACTAAGAACAGTGCACTATAACTGTATTGCACAACATGATATCACATAATACAGCATCTCCAGCTGCCTAACAGAACACTTGTGATGCCAAGTTAGGGTGACCAGGCATCCAGGGTTTGGCGGGACAGTCCTGGTTTCTCACTGGCTGTCCGTGCAGCTTTCAGCAAATTTGACTTATATCCCGGGTTTGAGAGGGGGTCCGCTGAAAATAGTGAGAGACACTTTTTTAGGTGTTCCAAAGCAGGACTAATAAGCAGTTGTTTTAAGTGAGCAATTTAATTACCAGTTAGAATGCTATTTAAAAGAAATACATTTTATAATTTTGTTGGTGCCTCGTCTGCATTTCGATGTTGATGGGAGCTGTCATTCTGTGATGCTCCGTTGCTGTAAAAATGTAGTCCTTCTTCTATATTTATAAAAACGTCTTTGGTTTTGTTTCTTAAGATCTGGTCAACCTATGCCAAGTGGCATGAATGGCCATATGATGTCACTGTTGAAGCTGACGCAGCAGTCAAAAGAAAGGCGGCTGGCACATGATGGACACCCCCATTTACTGGGGTTTGAAATCAGAGAGATGTGAGTAGTGCTTCTTTCCTCTTATTTAGATGGATGAAGGGATGAGTGTTGTAAGAGAACTCTTTGCCCTTAAGTTGGCCATTTGCCAAGTGGCAGTGGCCTCCACAGAGGAACTCATAGTCAAGTGATAAATTCTCATTTCTGATTCTGGTCACACTTTACTGTCACAACTGTACTTAAGTTCTACTAAAGATAAAGAAGCATATGTAAATGTATTAGGTTTCGGCTATGCGATTAATAATTTGTTTTTTTGTGTAATTTGTAGATTGTGACTATTTGTGTTACTTAAACTCCATTAAAGTGTTATGAGTTGTTTATTGAGAAAGGCAATAAATTGTGCTGGTACTGATGGTATTATAAAGCAGGGATATAAGTTAAAGGGGGGAGGTCAAAGAGAAAATAAAATGTATCTGATAAGTTGTGTTGAACTGGGTGCAGCCATTGGAAGACTGGTAAAGGGCGGATGAAACCCAAATCAAGCGCAATGTAAGCGCTGTGTGGGCAAAACCTTAAAAATGAGTTTAACAAAAGTGGTTGAGGGCAGATTTAAAGGATCTCTTTAAGAGTATGTGACTCTAGGGAACAGATGGAGAAGCAGAAACACCTCAAAAGTGTGAACCTTTAAATAATTTCTAAGAAAAGTTTTAAACTATTACCAGACAACCCAAAACAAAACACACAAGGGCTGACAAAACCGAAACCGAAGCAGATGAGCTTAGTACTTGGGCCTCAGGATGCTAATAACAGCAAACACACGAGAAACAAGCATTGGTAAATGGAAGAAAATAGTGTGCCATCCAATAGAAAAGGAGAAAAAGTAAGTGGCAAGCACAGGAACCAATGAAAGCAAGGAAGGCAAAGGGCTGGGATCTAGGCCTCTTTTAATATTTATATGAAAAACAATAGATTTTAAGCATTAGCAAAGCCAATAGGTGTTGCCTCTATGAATTCTATTGATTTTATCAATGTTTTTTAGGCATGTTACACATCAGCGCTAGCTGCTGTGCAGCATGTCTTAAAGTTGTTTTTAAAGTGCTGTAACGTGGCCAGCTCAGATAGCATTAAAGATTCACGGTAACCATGTCATAGAATTTATGTTTAAAACTTTAAGACATGCTGCGCAGCAGCTAGCCCTGATGTGTGACAGGTCTAAAAAAATATTGATAAAACAAATAGATTTCATGGAAGCGAAAACTAATGGTTTTGCCAATGCTTACTAATTGTAATAGTAATGTTAAAATATGTGTGGCAGCTTGTTAAAACAGCATAAACTACAATAAGAAACATGCTGACACAAAGAAAACATACCCACAGAAAGGCACGATGTTCAGGCAAAATTAGGAAAAAAAACATTACGATTATTTGTTAAAAAGAGACACAGGAGTTGCTGTCAAGCTGCTTCCACATCGCTGTCAAGTGATCAGTTCTCTGAGCTAATGCATACAAAGAAACGCCAGACATATGCGCTTAAAACACAGAGTAATGTTTAAATTCAAAAGGTACGCCCATTCAAGTGATCATTCCGTTTCGAGCAGGAAGTGATCATGTGTTCAAGCCGCTGCTGGAGGTCGAGTGTATTTCATTTAATTTTTTAAAGACCTGCCTTTGGGTTACTGTTTTCTCCTCTCAAAGGAATGGAAAGAACCTTAGCTGCCAACCCCAGCAGAGTACTAGTTGGGGACATGGTGGTATTTTTGCCATGACTGGAACAACTTGTGCTCACACGATGAACAATGAGGCAACTCCTCCTCCCGCCACCGGCACACATACAGACCCTATTCTTCAAACCGAGTTCAAGTTTCGGTGGGTCAACATCCTGCAATTGTGGGCAACTATCTGTCCGTGCCTAAAAATGAATGTGAGCATGTGTAATGTGATGTAACTGGCCCCGCATGTAAAGCACTCTGATACCTTCGGTTCGAGTTTGTGCTATAATAAAGTGCAAAATCAAAAATAAAGTAACTAGTTCCTCATGTAAAGGGCTCCGATATGTTCGGGTCGAGTTTGCACTTTAATAAAATTCAAAATAAAAAATAAAAACCAGCGTTGACAGCATGGAACAAGTTACAGAATTCATGTGAGGATTATTTAGGGTACCATTGATCTGCACTGTCTGACAAGGGCAGGGTAGGTGGAGAAGCAGGGAGGCAACATGCCTGACATTTAAAGCTCGCCCTGTGTTTTTTTGTGGGAAAAATGGAGACACCCAACCACGGGCCATTTTACAAAGGCTCTGCAATGCAAAATGCCTTAAAGGAAAGAAAGCTATTTTTTCCTGGAAGGAACTGGAAACAGATCAGTTTCATGTAACCTTTTAGGGTTCCCGAGTTCCGAAACCAAAGAGGATGGAAACAGTTCTTGGTCGAGGGGAAACTGATAAGATGAAACACACAAGGAACAAGCATTGGTAAATGCAAGAAAATAGCGTGTTAGCCAATAGAAACAGAGGAAAAGTAAGTGGCATGCACAGAACCCAATGAAAGCAAGAAAAGCAGGAGGAGGCGGAACGTGAGCCCCTTTTAGAGATGTATTTAATACAATAGATTTCAGAAGCACAGTGTTTACATTTGTAACTTTTAAACTAGAACAATGTCCATGTTTCTTTTCAGTGAATCCCTTATTTAAAATGTGTCTTTTACACGTGTGTGCAGTTAGTCAGGGCATTTTGCCTACACTGCAGGATCAGAGACTGATACAAAAATCAATCTTAAAAAGCAGGATAATGAATAGCCATTTGTTTAGTTCTGCAGCCTAATTCTTAGTGTCTCTTGAGGAATAAGTAATGTCAGGCTGATTTAGAGCATTATTGGTTGTTTCTACACTCGTAGAACCATTGGGAACATAGAAACAAATGTCCCAGCTCTGAAAATAAATCAAGGCCTGCAGCCTGATTTAACAGCCAGCTCGGAATTATGCTACAGAGCTTGCAAGTGTTCAGTGCGAGCAAGCAGCATTCTCAATAAATGGATCAACACTTCAGTTTAGTCAATACATTGAAGTAACCCCTATCTTGATTAAAGGCTACACTGTCTCTTCTGGTGCTGCTTCCTTATTATGACTTGTGTGTGCTCTAATTAGGTACTATTGACCTTAGCTAATCCACATATCCATAAATCTAAAAAGCTTTCAACTTCCAATGCTGTCATTTCTCTAGCCTAGCCTCTGTCGGGCCTTGTCTCAGCTATTTGCCTTTAACAGGTACAGCCTAGATCACGAGTATGCAGGCCTCTCATTCAGACTTCCGTTCTTCGTCTGCCATAATCCTGCCAGCATACCCTGCCATTCCCACAGGGAAAAAGCTGTCATGCCTTCTTGTGTGCCATTTTGCACTGTATTTAGAATGCCTTTGACTACGGTTCCGACTTTGTCAGTTTTTCTATATTGGTGGATGCCACCACAAATCTCAAGAGCAGGGTGGGGGAAACAATAAAATAAAATTAAAAAACCTACCTGTCCTGCCACTGCTGCTGCCAGCGACACCCTCACTCCTCTTCTTTCACGATGGTGATGGTGTCCCAGCAGTTCCTGGGACACCAGCACAAGCTCCCCACGCAATTCTGGTGCTGCTCTCATGCTATACCTAGCATGAGAGCAGAACCAGGGTTGGTCTGAGTGGCTTGGTCTGCCATTCAGTCAGTGCATTGGAGTTAGTGGTGTTGTTCCAACAAGGCTGTGCAACGCAGACGGGTTGGAAAAACCTAAGTGTGCCTTTGACAGCCGGCCAAACTGAGACACGCACTTAAGTGAACTCCACTCCTCCTCCCCCTTCCACAGCCCAGCCCGCCCCTCCCTGCACATGCTGGCACACCAGCAGCTGAAAAATAAAACAATGCTAAAATACGTTTTTATTTTTCAGCTGCTGGCTTGTAGCCAGTGGGGCGACACTCCTTCACAATTGCAGAGGAGCCGTCCCTGTTCTACTGTATTTGGCTTTTCACTTCGTTTTTCATCTCTGTAAAATATGTGGGAGTCTTATATTGATTTAGTTTTATTTTATAGTGCTGCAAAACACTGGTGGTGGCCTCAAAGTGCTAATCAGAATGTATATGTCTATTGAGTAATCCAATTCGTTTGTACAACACTATTAACACTGGCTCAACTGTTATTTTTTTAAATCACTCAATCAGGATTTATAAAGCGCAGCTATTCACCGGATAGGGTATTCAGGTGTTTGCAGGTCCTGGAGACTTATTCGAACAGCCAGATCTTGAGGGCTATTCGGAATCCAGAAGTCAGGTGATAATCTGGAGGTGCGTGGAGAGGCTTTTCCATGTTTTTGCTGCAATGTGAGAGAAGGAGCGTCCTCCACTTCTGCTTCAGTAGATGCGGAAAGTATGGGCAAGAGAAAGGGAGGCAGAGCATAGTCTTCTCAACGGTTGGTGGAAGTTCAGGCGGTGGTTAATGTACACAGGGCCTTGGTTGTGTAGAGCCTTGTGTGTGTGGGTCAGCAGCTTGAATTGGCATCTCTTCTGTATGGGGAGCCAGTGGAGTTGCCTGAGGTGGGATGTGATGTTTGTTTTGAGTTCGACAATATAATATTAGACTTTATTAAGGTATAGTGTGAATGTTTGTGTATGTGTGATTTTGTATGTGTAGATATGTGCTTATGTTTTTGTGTATGTATTACATGGACACACTTATATATGCTCATCCATAAACTTAGGTTAAGATATGTTATACACCCTAACCTACAGTAAAACGCCTTATACTTTTCCTCATAAACCATCAGCTAAAAGGCATTCTATCTATTCAAAATCCTGGCAGTAGCCAGTTATCCTTACATGTGCAACCCTGCGAAGGTTGTTGTTCTTGTACGATTGATATTGTAAGACAAGTGTTCTCCAATATGGCTTTTGAGAAGGAAACATTGTCATATAGTGAAGACTATATCAATAGGTTGATACAGGGCCAGGTGGGCACTGAGTTCTTAGGTAATATACCTTCTACTATTGATTTATAATTGAGTGAAAGGATCAATAAATTAGAGAGCCTTGAGAAAAAACTGGTACAAACTTGTTTACATGGTCATTTATTAACAAAGCATCTACAATCTAATACAGTCCCGTTAGGATTACAAGTCAGAAATGAGCCAGCTATTTTTGTGGATAATCCAAAATTTAAAGATAATTTCAGTTTTGAAAGGAAGACCCAGCACATCCAAGTGTCCATTAATGGCCACAAAACTTCACAAATCACATAATTCAGTAAAGTTCTTATAAAAACTTTTGTTCTTTATTCATCCACAATAATAATAACTAATCCATAGCCATAGCCAACGCGTTTCGTCCTAACGGACTTCTTCAGGGCTAAAAAAATCTAAACATATAAAATATAAATCAATATAATACTATACATATATCCTCCACCAATTTAAATATAAAATGCAGTGAAAAAAGGTAAAACCACCTATTGTCGTCATCATAATTGTTTCTTAATATTAAGTGAACTAATGATTTGATCACAAAGACAGACATTACAGGAAGAAAGCTAAAAAGTTACTGATTATAACAATTTCCATCATTATCAATTTTTTATCTGTTTTTTCTTTTCCTTCACTGTTTCAAAGCCACCGATATCATCTTATTATACATTAATTTTTTATTTTTTATTTTTTATTTTTTAGAGACATCCAGTATTAGAACCAGTTAGTTTCTTAACAAAATAATTGCATGTATGTAGCTTCTTACAGTTGAAAAACTCTATCCTCCTCGTGTACCTAGATTTTATTTATCAATTATATTGACATGTGATTACAACTAACATTTCTTAAACATTCCCATGTCATTTATATATTATCATTAATCATTTATATCCAGATGTCCCGCTTAAAGGAGCCCTCTTTTCGAGCCATATATGTTTTGCATATATCTTTTAGTAAAACTTACTTATCGTACAATCCTTTTTTGTTAAAACAAATTAATTACACCACACTTTAACAAAACCTCCTTTATAGCCTTATGTTTTTTAGTGCCCATTTCTTAATAGCACTTGCTTTCATACCAACAAACATTTGTAACCAAGCTATTTCAATTTTAAATAAT
This sequence comes from Pleurodeles waltl, assembly GCF_031143425.1. Taxonomy (NCBI): domain Eukaryota; kingdom Metazoa; phylum Chordata; class Amphibia; order Caudata; family Salamandridae; genus Pleurodeles; species Pleurodeles waltl. The sequence goes on along the minus strand of NC_090449.1, from coordinate 660,489,281 downwards.
TATTTATATGTTATTATAGTTCTCATCACCCAATATTTCCAAGCTACTACACTGCAATTCAAAATAAAGCTACATGTCAAAAACCTCAATCCATACCTCACGGTTACAGCATGTAACGCGCTCCACGGCAGAACGGTATCTGGCAACATGCCAGTGAAACCGATTGTATTCTCTCACATCGTTTTTATACTAGTGCTAAACGCTTCCACCTTAGAGAATACTGAAAGACCTCGTTTTGAAACATGTAACGATGGCGGCCATTTTGAAGTGGCACTCTTTACTACACATTTATATACCTTCTACACCAACGATTTCCAATATTGGTTCGCGATAATGTTCCTCGGTATGGTGCCATAAGGCACCTTACCAGCAAAGCTGCTTCTGTTCCCTGACATTGGTCTTAAATTCTAAAAGGACGCTTTACCTGGATAATGCATCCTAAGGTCCCGTTTCGAACCATGTAATTATGGCGGCCATTTTGAAATGGTACTTTTAACCATACGCTTATGTATCATGTAAAAAGATATTATATCTTCTACACAAACGATTTCCAATATTGGTTCACGATAATGCTCCTCGGTATAGTGCCATCAGGCACCTTACCAGCAAAGCTATTACTGTTCCCTGACATCGATCTTAAATTCTAAAAGGACGCTTTACCTGGATAATGCATCTAAAGGTCCCGTTTTGAACCATGTAACAATGGCGGCCATTTTGAAATGGTACTTTTAACCATACGCTTATGTATCTTGCAACAAAATCACTTTAAAATATTGTTTTCATTGCTCATTATTTTCTCTCACATCATTTCTAAACTCATAATAAACGCTTCCACCTAATAATACCTTCAGAAATTCCATATTAAACCATACGCCTATGGCCAATTGTTTTAAAATTACAAGTAATGTTTCCCATATTGTATGCCAATGTATGCCATAAAGATGTTGCCACATAATAAGAGATACTCAATCCCAAACTTATTTCAATTGTACTGAACATCCAAAGGGCAAAACACCTAATGTACAGCTTCTAGTGACATATACAGTGTCCTTTTTAAAAAGAATTCGCTGTTGACATTCCAACTTCTTTACATTGCTGATCTTTATCATCATCAAGTCCCCAAAAAAGAATTAAATTAACTGTTTTAATCCTTCTTGCACTGTTCGCAATCTACTTATCTATTTTGCCTCAGCTTTTCTTAATGACAATTCTCTATTACCTCCCCTTTCATCATGAGGTACATGTTCTAACCCATGAAACCAAATCTGAGTGTTGGTAGGATGAGAAGACTGTATATGTGTGCCACAGGATATCTTATATCTCTGTTTTTTATAGCTCTTATATGTTCCATCACTCTTATCTTTAAACTCTGTATACTGCTACCAATATATAATTTGCCATATGAGCAACCCAAGATGTAAATCACAAATGTTGTATTACAATTAATGAACAAATTAATGGTATATTTCTTTGGAGTATTAAATTTGAACTTTTTATTTTATTAACTCCTATTTTACATACAGAGCAACCCCCACATGTAAAGAAACCTTCTGGTTTCACATCCAACCATGTTCCTACCTCAGATTTATTGTAATTGTCTTTAACATAGCTAGGACATAATATATTTTTTTAAGTATTGCCTCTTCGGTAAACCATTTTAGGTCTCTTAGATATGGTGCCTTCTGGCAATGTAACTGAATTCAGTATATGCCAATTTTTTCTTAATGCATTACAAACGTGACTACTGTATAGATCATATTTAGTGACAAAACTAACTTCCTGTTTTTTATCCTTCACTTCAATATGAACTCCTTTTTCCTTTCGATTTTCTTTCAATGTATCTTTCCTGTTCACTTTTTCAATTTTAATTTTTGCCTTTCTCAGGACATCCTCATTATATCCTCTCTTCGGAAAGTCACACTCTATTGCCAACAACCTTTTCTCAAAATCTTTTTGTTGGCTACAATTATGTCTAACTCTCACCATCTCACCATATGGTATTGATTCAATAGTTTCTTCGGGTGAGCACTGGCGGCATGGAGTACACTATTACAGGAAGTGGGCTTTTTGAAGATGTCACTGTGTATGGCATTGTTGTGTACATACAATTGAAGATCTAAAAAATAAATTCTGTCTTTGTCATATTTAAGGGTCAATTTAACATTGAATATATTTTTGTTAAAAAATGCATGATAATCCTCAAGATCAGTCAAATTCCCATTCCATATAATCAAGATGTCATCTACATAGCGCCCATAAAAAATGATGTTATTAATCCATTGATGCACTTGTCGGCCCCAGGCATGCTCCACTTCAAACAAGCCCATGAAAAGGTTTGCGTAGGATTTTATGATGTTTTGAATTATGATGATGACAATAGGTGGTTTTAACTTTTTTCATGGCATTTTATATTTAAATTGGTGGAGGATATATGTATAGAGTTATATTGATTTATATCTTATATGTTTATATTTTTCTAGCCCTGAAGAAGTCCGTTAGGATGAAACGCGTTGGCTATGGCTATGGATTTGTCATTATTATTGTGGATGAATAAAGAACAAAAGTTTTTTTAAGAACTTTACTGAATTATGTGATTTGTGAAGTTTTGTGGACATTAATGGACACTTGGATGTGCTGGGTCTTCCTTTCAATGTTATGAGCCTTTGGCTATTGTGAGGTCTAGGGGGTTGGCCCTCATGACCCGTGCACCAAAAGTGCCATAAATCATACATATAGAATATAAGAAGAAGGTGCGGTATCAATTCACCTTGACCCCCAATTTTTTAATTTTAAAGAATTTCAGCTTTGTAGCAAATAATTGCTTCAGGCACTGGATGGTGTTAGAAGTTGAAACGGCTTTAGAAGAAGTTCAGAGATTGATGAAGGAAATAGCAGATCTTAGAAAGGAGATTTTAGACAATAAGGCTTTGACTAATGCGAAGAAGGCTTTGGAACGTCTAGACAGGACAATGAAAGACTTTGATAATAATACACAAGTTTTCAAACTGGACAAATTGGATAGAGATATTAGTTTTCATGACAAAAAAGTAACCTATCCCTATTTGACAGAGGAATACTATAAACAGGATTCAAGAGGAAGATATTCCACAAGAGGGCACGGGAGTCCTAGGCGATACACCACCTTTTTGGAATCTTTGGGTATGAGCAGGGGACAGAGTGACAATGAGCAATCTTCAACAAGTATAGCCCCTCGTGATCAGGATTTTTCACACTTAGATTTGACCTTGGGTCCTTTTTTAGGACCAACACAATGGACCCCACACAGAGGAGGGGAATGCCCATGGAACAGGGGTTTTCCCAGGGAACGGGGATGGGGGAGGGGAAGATACAGAGGCAGGAAACAGGTACGCTTTCAACAGGAAGAGCATGGGGAAATTCAAACACAGAGACAGCATTACAGGTGGTGAATCCACCAAATCAGGTGGTGAACTTATCCACTCACTAAAATCTTGTCTTTGGAACAGGTGGTTATAAGAGATATGATGGATTTGATCTCTAAGGGGAGATATGTTAAATACAACATCACATAAGCAGAGAAGGATGCACTATCTGCTTTGAAATCCAATAAGGAGATAGTGATCAAAGCGGCTGATGAAGGAGGGGATATTGTAATGCAGAATGTGAAAGATTACAAGAATGAGATTCTTTTGCAACTGGCGGATACAGGAAGTTATTCCAAACTTGAAAGAGATCCTACTAATGAGTTGAGAGATTTGATTAAGAGAATTATGAATGAAGGTGTATTGAAGGGTTTTCTTCAAGATTTGGAATATGATTTTTTGAATAAGAAGAAATCGCGTACCCCTACGATCTATACTCTTCCTAAAATACATAAGAATCCATTAAAGCCTCCGGGTCGCCCGATTATATCAGGTTGTGGTTCTATTTTAGAACCAATTTGTAAGTATGTGGATTTATTTTTGAAACCTCTGATACCAATGACAGAGGCATATTTAAGGGACACAATGTAGACTATTAAACTGATTGACAATTTACAATTTGATTGTGGGAAACAGATTTTGGTGACAATAGATATTGTCTCATTATATACCAATATTCCCCAGGGTCATGCTTTATGGGTGATTAGACAAGTATTAGATGAAAGGGTACAGCCAACACAAGTGCCTACCAGCTTTATAGTGGATCTACTAGAGATAGCAATGACTAAGAATTTCTTCTATTTCCAGGGAGATTTCTTTATGCAGATGAAAGGAGTGGCTATGGGTGCAACTTTTGCACCGGATGTAGCGATTCTGTACATGGATGATTTTGAAAGACAATATATCTTTGATAGAACATTACCATATTCCACCCAGATAACCTTACGGAAACTATATATTGACGATGTGATAATGATTTGGTCAGGTACTCAAGATGATCTGTTACAGTTCCGTAAATGGCTAAATGAGAGTTCGAGTGATATTCAATTTACGATACAATCCAGTCCCTCTGAGATTTATTTTTTGGATATAACTATTAAGGTACAAAATAATCAGTTATATACCACCCTCTATGGGAAGGAGAGTGAGAGTAACTCATTGTTACGTTATACGAGTCATCATCCTCGTAATTTGAGAGATAATTTGCCTTATGGCCAATTCCTTCGTCTTCGAAGGAATTGTTCTTGGAAACAGAATTATTTTGAAGAATCTGAAGATCTGTCTAAGCGCTTAATAACACAAGGTTATCCTAAAAGTGTGATCAGGAAGGCACGAAAGAGGGCTTGGTTCTGTCTCCGTGAAAATTTGCTTGAACCTAAGGGACATACAGACGGTGTTAGTAACAGAATGATATGTGTCACAACATATTGTACTAGAAGCACAGAAATAAGAAAGATCATTAACAAACATTGGAATTTGGTCTCTGATGAGTTGGAAATATATGGACCTCCGATGCATGCTTTTAAGAGGGGTAAGAATATTAAAGATTGCATAGTGAGTTTGTTGCTAGCAGGGCCACCGAAACCCTCCCTCGTATCGATGTTGAATTTACCAAAAATTGTGGGACATTTCAAATGTGGTTCATGTAAAGCCTGTACACAATGGTTGGAGATGAAAACATTCAAGTATAAACATGTATCTGTGACATTTAAAGAACATACTAATTGTAACAGTACGAATGTAATCTATGTGATTAAATGCCCTTGTGATTTAATATATGTCGGTCAGACTAAACGGAAAAGTGAAGGTACGGATATTACAACATTGTAGTCGTATCAGATGTAAAATACAGGGTGCACCGCTGGTGGATCATTTTACTGTGATGAATCATTCAGTTGAATCTTTAAGATGGGTGGTTATTGATAAGATCATTGTTAATCAACGAGGGGGTAATGTGACAGATTCATTGAATTTACAAGAGTGTAAATGGATCCATCTTTTGGACTCGGTTGCTTGGGGCCTCAATGAATATGAGGAAATAGCCAGACAAATAGCAAGTTTATCCAATGGCTAAAGGTTCCCCCTCTAAAGACTGTGAAATTGAGAGTTCTATGAAGATTTGGGTCTCATACATCAAACCTTGACCATTGGTTTCTATATCGACTCCTGGGAGACTATAAGAATTATCATGGATTTGTATATGTATTATTTTGGGAATGGGTTTATTGAAAGACTAAGGAAAGGTATATGACCATTTAATTTTATTATAGGCAATTTATAGAGAGATGGTGAAGTATGATATGTCCAATCCTTTATTGCCCCAGGCTATATCGTCTCTGTAGTAATAGTGAACTGCTCGAATGGGCAATTTGTCATCTGTTATGCCCTTATAATGAATTAGAGGCTAAAACGATTGAATGTAACATCTCGACATGCTCGCTGTGAGTGACTTAATTTCGCTTGATGTTAACAATATGTATATACATTTGATACGATCCTAGACGCTGGATAATTACCGGTCCGCCATACATCGGGGGTTGCTGTAGATAATGAGAATGATGGACACAGACCGCAGTTTTAAATGACTGGGTAGTCTGTTTAATTAACTAGATCGGTGAATACTTGTACGAAATGCTTTTGTTTATTTCCTGTGAATTTTTGACGTGAGACAGCTCTTTCCTTAGCCGCTGTAGAGGCATGGATGGAAGGTAATTTGTGTATTTTGTGCGGACCGAAGAGGAACACGTTTTAGACATTGTTGATGTTCCTCCGGTTGCCAGAAGTACGTCAATTGAAGGGCGTTATATAAACGGTCCTTGAGTCGGCTGGCTTTTTTCATTACGAGGGAAGTGAAGCCGTAGAAGACAAACAAAGCCACTGATGGCTGTTTGAAGGTATTCGGGTGCCCGCGTAAGTCTGGTTACAGTCCCCTGAGGAAATAGAGTGTGAATTTTGGGGCTGTAATCATTTGGGTCCATCAATGGAATAGGAAGAATAAGAGAATACTTTTAACAAGAATGAATTTAATGAGAATTTTGATATTTCTTGGGGATTAATAAATAAGGATTTTGGATATTGATATAATGTAGAGTACTGTTAATCTGGAGAAGGTATAGGTTGAATAATACATATCTGAAGTTTTGTTTCTCTTTAAGGAAAAAGTGACATTTTCAGATATGCATCCAGGAACAGCATTGGTTAAATGTAAGCCCATGTCTGAAGGAGGAGATTCATAACTCTTTGGGGGTAGGAGTATGTTGTTGTGAGGTTTTGAGATGGTAATAACTTTTGGGTACATAGGAGTTTTTAACATAGAAGAATGGTTATCTGGTTTCATTTTGTAGATTGGAGGTGTTGTGATGTGGTTTTTAATGAAGATTGTTATCAGAGGCAAGCTGTGTATTAAGCGTGAGTATTTATGTTGTTAGTTTTGCAGCAGTGTGATATTTCATAATAAGAGAGGTCCAAGTTGAGGGATTTAAAATTGTTTTGGGATTATTTTAGAGGTCCCCTATCATTGCTAGTCCTGAAGAAGACCCGTATATGAGCCTGGAATTAGCCCGAGAGCCAGAGGGGGTCGAAACGTCGACGATGATGGTTATGCCTGGATGTGTTTTTTATATACAGGATTGAAGGACTCTATTGGGGATTTGATACTTTTATAAACATGTAATGATTCAATGCGTAAAAGGATTAACCAGCAGGCAATCATTGAAAATTATTGTTTCTTTTATTGTTTGATAGGTTTGTGATTCATGCTCTTTTTCTACTTTTCTTTCTATCACGATCACTTGAACTTTTTGCACTTCTTTATGTACTTCTACTTTGGTGGTTTGATAGGGGATATTAGATAGGAAATTTTATAAATAGAGAATATATGTTTAATTTTATATATGTAGAATAAAGGAGGTTTTCTAAATGATTATATATCTATGCTGCATGTGATTTTTATGGATGTATGTGTTATTTAAATTTGTTTCCCGAGTGGGCAATGTAGTTTTGTATTTTAATACATGGGGAGGTAGTAAATGGTATCAATCGCACATCCAAACCGGTGTCCAGAGTGGTAAAATGTATTGATGGAAGGAATGATAGGTGCGTGTGGTCAAGCGCCCTACTCCCCAAAGGCACTATACGGTGTATAAAAAACACAACATGACAAGAATAAGCATAACCACGCACTCAAACAGCGTATCGCTCAGATATGGTACATAGAATCATTAGACATAGTAGATACGTAAGAAAATCATTCAAGGGCCTTTTTGTGTTCCAGTAAATCTTTTATTCGGATTGTTGATCCATAGTATGTTCACATAAGGCACAGCCAACACGTGTTTCGTCACACCTGTGACTTTATCAAGGCTGTAAGAATACATACAGTAACGGGTTTTTGTGAAATGTAGAAGTAGACTGGAACATTAACGGTTGAGATGGTTCTGCTTATTCATAGTTTTGTATTTATTCTTTCTAAATTGGAACAGGTCTGGAGTGGTCCTGATAAGTTCAGATTTGTCTCCTTTTTGATGGTGACCTGGCTTTGAGTGAGCTGACAATAATCAGCAATAGGCATCTTATTAAACAAAGGTGGGGTGCCAGTAATGATGGCTTTGTAGATGATACAGCTGGTGACATTGACAAAGTCAAGACAAATGTAATACCTACACGTAACATCAAAGAGAACCCACAAATGCAAGGATACTAAACACAAGATCATTGTAACACGTCCAATTAATGAGTAAGCATTTTAATTTTGAAAATCCCTACCTCTCATCAAATTCATTTATGTTGAAAAAACAGAGCTACATTTCCTTTCCATGTTTTGACTTTTAGCTTGAGTCATGATTTCCAGATACTCTGGATTGGGTTTTTGGCCGCAATAGGAGCCTTCAAATCAAAGTTATACTTGTCTTACTGCAGCTATTCAAAAATACATCTTGGCTGAGGACTATCACAGAGCCAGAACCTTTTATATCCAAGTGTGTTATCAGTCTCAACATAACAGAAACATCTTGTCAGAAGTTTGAACCTTTTTCACTATGCCTAACTTATGTGACATATGTCATTGTCACATTGAGCCTCAAGAGATATTATCTCGAAACCCTGAACTAGTACAAATTGGATTCTCATATGTTCTCAAAAGTCTTTTGTATTGAGTAAAAAACAGATTGACAGCCAAAGAATCTGAGAAACTTACAATGCTGAATATTTACCCCATCCTATTGCCAATAGGAACTCTTAACTTTTCAAGCAATGTGTTATAGACAGAGGTCATTGGAAAAAGTAAATGTCTACATGTGAAAAACTTATTCAACTCAGAGACTGACAGCACACTTCTTATGACAACAACTGAGACAGGGGCCAAAGCATTTCAACCATGCCTCTCACTAGAAAGCCACTGGTCAACAACAGTGGAACACAGAGTCTCATACCTACTATATTTAAAATCGACAAGGAAGGATTGTTATGTGAGTCGACTCAAAGGAATAAAGCAACCATATTCATAGACTTTCTTTTATCTTGCCCATAGAAGGCCTAGACTTCCACTGTAACCATCCACATTTCTTTGTATTAAGATTCCACCATCAGAAGTAATTCTGATATGAAGATGGAACATACACCATAAACTGGGCTAGCTTGCAAAGGGTTATGGGACAAGATAAAACAAGCTTTGACTAAGCAAACAGGCCTCACCTTTGGGACCTATTGGTTTTGCCACTGGTTTTAGTGATGCTGTACAGCATTCCCTAAGTAGTGCAGCATGGCTAAAGGGTAGAAGAAAAGCGTAGCTGGCCATGCAATTTTGTGGACATGCACACCACACTTGTGTGCCTAAAAAATGATGCAGCTCCTGTTTTTTTCATTTTATTTACTGATGCAAGTTCGATCAGTATATAAAATAAAGTTGCTCAAATGTGTGTTCTTGTTGTTTAAAGATGGTTGAGTGTACGACAATGAAAGGCCTGAATAGGAAGTAAAATAGAGGGTGCAGGTGAGGGAAAAAAAAGAGGACATGAGGTGAAGAAACTCAAAGGGGAGGGTAATGTGGCTCACTGGTGGGGAGAAGCACATAGGCGAGAAAGAGCAACATGGAGCACAGCAAAGAAGGGAGGAGAAGTACACAAAGGAGGCAATTGGAAAACATATACACTCTCATCAAGTGCTTAAACAAAAATAAAAGTAGTGTTTGAAAAGTAAGCAGTGGAGTGACACAAGTAATGAGGCCATGATACATGGGAGGGACACACAGAAGAAGAGGTAGAAAAGCCCTCAAAAGCTAACGTATAAGAAGCAAGCAAATGAGAGTGACACTAAAGCCAATCAATGCTAAGCAACGGCCAGGCTCTAAGCACACTGTAAGCTGACAATAGGTCTTTTTGTCAAACAGACAGCTTGTGCTGGTAGGCGAACCCTAAAAGAAATATGAGACAAAGGATTAGCCAAACCACAAGTCACCCTTTGCAAATATAATGTATAAGAAAATATTGTATTAGTGAAATTCAGCATTTGCATTAATGTACGTGCGGTAGTAGATATTACATCAATAAATAGGGAGTTAAAATTTAAATAAATTAATTTTCAAAAATAGGAAATTTAATTAAAAGTACATTAATTGAAAGGGTTTTCAGCTATCAAGATATACAACCCCAATAAGTATCTCACTAAGTCTAAGTAGGTGCAATAATTAGTGCCTAATTGGAGCCAGTATTTGCAGGTGAGGTCCACTGGCACTCATTTTTGGAACCAGAATTTATCTTTCATTGACAGGCCTTGACTCAGAGCGAGAGACAGAAAGGCAGAAAAGAGGAAAGAAAGAGGAAGAGAAAGAAGGAAAAACAGTAACAAAAGAAGAAAGCAGGGATAAAAAAGAACCTGCAATAGTGAGATGAACAGGCAGTGAGTGCATGGTGGCCGAGATTTTTTAAGGAATGGGCAAAGTGGCTACTTACCCAGAGCCCCCACCGTCCATGGGGCCCCTGGGAAAGTAAACTTTCTCTGTCTCTAGCTCAGCCCTGGCATTTTCTGTATCTCAACCGATCTCATTTTTGCCTTTCTCCACCTCTGTCTCTCTTTGCCCAAGCAAACTTAATGATTCTTAGAACGCTTGGAATGACATTGTACTACTATTTTTGTGTGATCCTCATTTCTGAAAGCTTGGCATGGTGTGGGCTTCAATTGGCAGAAATCGGATAATAACATAAAAAATGTTTAGGGACAGACCCTAAGAGGATACTGCATGGTGGTGGATGAAAGAGACTTGTATTGGAATCAAGGCTAGGCAGTCTTGGTATTCGGCATCAAGACATTCAGGCAGCACTGGCTGCGGGCCTCTGAGTAAAACTTTGGGCCTCAGCATGTATTATTTTCACAATAAGCACCGCTCGTTAGACTGTACAATCCCATAAGTGGTTACGAATGAGTTGCGTCCTGGCAATGGCCTGAATTTCATTTATCGTGTGGCAATGTGATTCACACTGTATAATCTCGTCATCCCGGTAAAGGCACGAGTCACACAGTAGACCGACAGAGACAACGCTGCCTTGGTTTTTGTGGAATCACAAAATCTCAGTGAACAATACAACAATCGATGACATGTTCACCAACAAGACGTTGTGTTAACAGTAACTCAGTGGAGAAATAAAACCTGGGAGTATATGCACATGAATGTGGCTATTAAAGCTGTGTGAATGGATGTAGCATTAGTGGGAGACAGTCACCACGTGATAATAATAGGCTAGGGGGGGACATCACGATCTTCTTCAGTGCAGAAAGACAGATGCAGGGGGAGGCCATGCATTAGTACTTCCTGAAAATGCACGGTTTAAAGAGCATACATTAACTTGAAAAATCTTTCAAAGTGTTTCAGCTGCAGTTGTCACAGACTGGAAACAGAGAGCAGTGGTTTCCGTTCCATGTTTCAGAGCTGTAATATCTGCTGTCCGGGCTAATGTGTGTGCTGAAGGTATTACAATTTCAGGAAATGCAAATGCATGAGCATATTCTACGTCTGTGCTCTTCACTGATCGGGATGGGACAATGCCCAATTTTGTCCTTAAGTATTTTTTTCAAGTACATCACATTTTTAGAATTTATGCATCTGCCCGTTATGGAATACTATTTTCCCGTCTTCATTTTTTCCTGAAATTAGGATAGTTCTTTTTGTTTTTACTTTGAGATTCTTGGACTAATGATAGATTAGAGAGAGAGAGAGAGAGAGAGAGAGAGAGAGAGATTTCATCTTTGTTTGAATAAACAAACGCTGATATTGGGAAGCGAATGTCTGAGCTAAGAATTGTTTTGAGTACTTGTTCTCCTCTTACACTCTCCCTTGTTTTTCTTGCTGTTAAAAGTTTAACTACGCTTTACCCAGTGGTGCAGAATTCATGTTTGGTCCTTCACAAAACATGATGAGCGATGCATTCTATTACACCACCACAGGTTTGTGCCGCCTTATTAAATTTCTTCGAAAGTTCTTACCTGCATGTATGAGGAAACAAATGCTTCAGCTTCACGAGTGTTCTACCAAAATTAATTTCCTCTTGTATGGATTTCTTCGTTGTTTCCTGAATCATGGAAAATCAATTTCCCTAAAGTACGTTTTTAGAGAATCCCATGCAGTATTGAAAGATGTAACTGATTGTTCATTAATCCTGCGACAGCATCAATAGGGCAAACCACATCACTATCCTAAAGGAAGGAAGTGCTTAATTATCAATGTCGTGCAATCGCAACCTTACCTCCAGAAAACTTTACGCATGGAAGACAATAATATCTTTATCAGAGATTGGTATTTCCAAGAACATGCAATCAACTACTTTGAAGATATCATATAGTAATCTTTTAATAAATGGCTCGTATTTGGAGAAGAAACGAAGACAAATTCTTTTTCCGAAGGATGCATTATTTTCATATAGCATATGTTTGAAATCCCGTCATAATTCTCCTCAAATATATGGTAAAGCCATTGTCACAACTGGAATGAAACAATCTAACAGGTTTCTAATATTAAAATAAAGCCCCAGGCACTAATGATATCTCATAAAACAAAGTTTAAAGTGCATCCCAGACACTCTGAAAAACATTAAGCTTTATTTACAGTTTGGCAGATGGGATACACTGTCAGAATCTATCATGTTCTCCATACTAGAAGTGCCATAGGATATTCTGCACTTCTAATTCGGAAGACAGGACATTTACTATGTTTCTGATGGATCCATCAAAATTTAAATAAGGCCCAATATCTTAATTGCTTTTGGTGCTTTAATAAGTAGCTAATATCTTCAACCTATACCTTCAAATAATATGTCTACTGTCAGCAATTGAAAGAAAGGTTTGCACTACTTTTGCAATTATATTGTTCATTCATTTTGGAAATGCAGTATCCCTCCAGTTTGGATCAAATATTGTCTAGCAAAACCGGCTATTGCCATGTAACTGAAGCCTGAATCTGCTATCCCATCTAGTTCGGCTTATGTAAAAATAATAAAAATAATTCCCACAGGCATATTCTATGGTCATGCCGTGTATGTATTTCACATAGGGCCTGATCCTAACTTTGGAGGACGGTGTTAAACCGTCCCAAAAGTGGCGGATATACCACCTACCGTATTACGAGTTCCATAGGATATAATGGACTCGTAATACGGTAGGTGGTATATCCGCCACTTTTGGGACGGTTTAACACCGTCCTCCAAAGTTAGAATCAGGCCCATAGTCTTTGTCCGCGACCTGTGTGCAGTATAACTGTGCATAGCCCTTCAAGTACTACAGTGGCTTGTGGCTATGCCTTATATGAACTTTGAACATTGCTGGCCCTCCAAACACCCATATGCAGTACCCCTTTCAAAATGCACACACAAAATTGGGGCGAGGATACACAATAGGCCAGAGAAGAAACCCACCTGAAAAGATAGAATATAAAATGGGAAAACTGTAATAGCAGCTCAATATTTGGCTCCGTCACTCACCACCTGCACAAATACCTCAATATGAACATTGAACCCACACATGCCCATAATACTTCCTTCACTACTCCTTAAAGGTTGCCATCAGAAAGGTCACAGGATTTATCATGCAACTCACCATTACAATGAAACCAGTCATGCATCAGGACACCTCCAAGGCATTGTTCCTTTAACCCACACCTGTGACCAAGCCAACCCAATGAAATGTAGCCCTATGGATTGAAACCGGGCAAGAGAGTGGCATGAAGAGACACTCAAGCAGTTTCACTCAGTACAGTTTGTGCATTCCTACTATATGCTTCCCATGCCATAGAGGTGTTTGAGATGGAAGGTGGAGAGGGAGATGTGACGTGCGGAACAGTTGAAGAGGGTACCTCAAGTCTAATAGAAGGATGCACGTTAGAGAATCTTTTACGTAATTGTAAAACCAGGGAATCGCTGTCCTGAACTCTTTCCCAGGGCTCCTTAAGATGCTTTGATAGATACCATCTGCACCCTGAGTAGGAATCTTCAGATCCTGTTGGAAACCATCCAGCAGAATGGAAAGAATATCATGGAGATCAGCCTTCAAACGATCTAAATAATTCCCTCACATCACAGTCTGAAGGAATTTGATTGACATGAGCGTGCCTTTAAGGTAGAACCACCTCTTAGAAGCTTGAACTGCAATGGTTAACTGCTCAGAAAAAAACCTTTATTTGTAAGGAGATCCCCTCAATCTTCGTGACGGACCAGACCCTGCTAAGGAAGAATCAGAAAGAAAAAAGGAGAAGGAATATATTGCAGCATTAGCTCTTGAGTTCTCATTAATATCAAGAGTAGATATCAAGATGTGCTGGTCCAATCTGGATCAATCAGAATCACCATTGCACTTGCCCCCTCCTTCGTTACTCAAACCAGAAATGTTAGTATCAGCAGGAAAGAGCGAATTGCAAACATTAGACCTCTGAGCCAGGGGTAAGAAAGAAGATGTATTTCCCAGGAAAGCCCCACTCTCACTCTGGAGAAAAATGTTGGAAGGAGAGCATTCTAACTGGCACACAGATCTTTCATAGGCTTCCCACATTTGTGACCCAAAACTGACACAAAACCAATATAACGGGATGTATTCACAAATTCTGAGTCAAATGAAATATCCTGCTCAAATTCAACATAAATGTAGTTAGAAACCCCTTTATGTGGATTGCAGCAGGAGATAATAGATTTAACCACTTCACAGAATATCAAGCTTGTGATTTTGCACAAGGAAGGAGACTGAGTTCCCACTTGCTTGTTAAATTTGTTTTCAAAGTAGATGAGGAGAATTCCCAACAAAGGCAGATCGTTCACCTTCAAGTCCTAGTAAGAAGCCCTGGACACTGGTGTTCATTGTTATCATTGTCCAATCCAGTGAGGAGAGAAAACAACTTTAAGTGGATTCTGAGAATCCAGCCACCATCCCAGTTCTTCTTTGAACATATGGTCCGCTTGGATTCTGCAAAGGAAATCTTGACAATTTAGATTCCAGTACTGGGGAATGTGTTTCACTATAATCCCCAATCTGGCCCAATGTATCACAGATAGTGTAGCCTCAATGTCTTCTTGAATGTGCAAACAGTTGCTTGCACTCTGAGCTTTAAAGTTAATCTATATTCTGGATCATATCCCCTGACAGGGTCACTGTCACCAGATCTGGTCTGAATCTGGCCACTATGAACTCTCTGTTGTGTGATGACATCAGCTGTGAGGTTTTTTGATTTATCAGCAAATAATGAGTTTGAACAATCTGCATAACTCTTTTCATGCCTTGCAACAGCTTCTTTCTGGGCCCTGAATGTACTAATCAATCATTGAGATTAGTATAGTGTCAAATCACGTTTTGTGAGGAAAATCAACCAGGAGCCCAAAACTTTGTTTACAATTAGGGGAGCAGATTTCTGGCTGATAGATAGAAAAGAGAACTGAAAATGAAAGTCTTCCACTGTGATTCTTAAGAATTTCTGATGTCTGAGATAAATAGGTGTAAGACATTTGTGTTATTGTGCAGGATGTGAGGTCTACACAAGTGATAGGTCCACAGTTTCTTACAATGGTATTCAGCAGTTGGATCAATATTACCAAGGTCTGGTAAGCATTGATAATATTGTATATGTTCAGTTTTGCCACACATTACCAATGCAGCAATGCACAAATATCAGCGTGCAAGGCTTTGGGAGGGGTTTAAAGGTTTGGTTGTTGAATTCAAGATGTGGTAAAAGGCCCCCACACACATATACTATTTGAAAATATTCATGGTTGGTTGATCTATTAACTGTGTTTATTATGACCAGTTTACATTTTTAAATGGTATAATGGTGGTATGGGCTTTCAAAGTGTTCCCATTTGAGTGTCCCAGGTCATAGTGTTCTTTGAACCCCACCACTACACACTGGGCTTGTCTGAGAAGGGTTCTTCTCTATAGGTTTAAGGACTGCAATAGGTACCCACACCAGAGATTGAGGTGAAGGGGTGGGCCTGCTTCTTGGGTTGTAGGTTATGATTATGGGTCTACAGAAAATTCTTGTATTTGTCATGGGCAAGACAGATTTCCCCCAAGGAACCCCACATTGAGTCATTCCTTTTTGCTGAATTTTTCCTGACATTGGCACAGGCCAAAAACCACTGGAACAGTGGGGTAGGAGCGTACCGAGAAATAGTGACTCCCCCCTAAGGGTTCCTGTCAGGAAGGTGGATTGGTCCTCGAGAACTTTTCACACGGTGGAAGGTGCAAGAAGAAGTTGTGTTTCTGGCTCGTTTACTGCACAGCAAGATCGGGCTGTGTAGGAAATAAAAAGAGAAACTAGTCCAGAAACCATGAAGAAAACAAAGAGTCTCGTATGTTTTCAATAGTTGCCCATTGCGCTCTCGAGGAGGGCTAAACACCGGAAAAGGCATGACGTATTCTTTCCTTTCACATATGAAATCAAGGGAATTTTAAAAGGTAGGCCCACGAACCAATGAAAGTGATGGTCGTGGTTAAAAGCCCAACTGAGAGACAACAGGTCAGAAGTGCTTGCGCGCTCGACCTATAAAGTACAATCTGTTTACATTGGACGTTTGTAAAACTGGACATATTTTCTTACAGTTTGTATAGTCCTAGGCTTCTGTCATTGGTACACAGAGCCAGTGGAGTTACGGCGTGCAATTGCAGCATGCATGTCTTCTCCGCATGTGCATGTACGTCTGCGGTAGAGCAGGGAGCATTTTCAGGTTGTGCAGTGTGCAGTCACTGCATTGAAGTGAGTACGGAGCTCACTAAGGCCACTGCCCTTGACTGGCAAGCTTGCAGCAAGAGCAGTGGAACTATGGGCCACATGTACGAAGCTAAAAAATTGCGAGTTGGAAATAGCGACTCAATGTGATGCACTATTTCCGACTCGCAAAACGGGATGTAACAAAAAATCGCAAATCCATTTTGAGATTCAGTGCGAAATCGCAGATTGGGATTTCCTAAATTGCACATGGGTGTGTCACAGAAATGCAAATTGCGACTGAGTCGCAATTAGCGAACAGGTGCAGAAGAAAAAACACACTTCCTGGTGCTGGGTGATGACCTCAGAACCAGGAAGTACCCCCCATGGAAGTGGGAGGAGTCTAGCCAGCACACACAGCAGAGGCACACTCAGCTGAGAGGAGCAACTGCAGCCATGGCAAGTCAAACTAAGGAGGCAACCACTGCAGGGAGGTAGAGAAAGCTGAAATTCTCTGATAAAGAGTTGGAGGTCCTGACTGAGGAATGCTGCCTACACCATGCGGTCCTGTTTGGCAAGGCAGCAATGAGTGTCCCTGACACACAAAAAAAGAAGATTTGGCTGAACATACAGAGCAAGATTAATGCCATAGGAGTCAGCATCACACCATCGAGGAGGTGCGCAAAAGATGGTATGACCTCAGGTCCAGAACCAAGGAAAGAGTGGCAGAGCGGTTGAAGGAGGCACACGGAACAGGTGGGGGACCATCCACAGTACCACCACCCACAGCAATAGAGAGCATGGTCGAGACCACTCTGGAGCCAGAGGATGTGTTAGGAACTGGGGACCTGGACAGTTCAGCACCTGGAACCTTCAAAAGTAAGTAGCAAATCTCACTTATTTACTCTATTCAAGGCACCATGCACACAATCACAGTCCACACAAGCATGCATCATCCAAATTTGTTCCATGCCTATATGCTAACCTCAAGGTCAGTGCATTATGGGAATGTAGTACAGTAGTCCAACTGTTTAGGAATATTTATTTTGATACACCACACATCTGAGAGGCCCTGACAGTGTATCCCCTGTGACCCACAGGTGACTCTCTCAAGTATCCACCGATGACCCTAGTCTGGAGGGAGATGACAATGCCACCATGACAGCAGACGAGGCAGTCAGCATTTCCGCAGGGGAGTGCAGTATCACACCGATTGTCCACCATGCACGTGAGACTACAGAAGACACAGATGTGGACAATGAGGCAGGAAACCTGACACCGGGGCCACGGATGGGCGGGAGTAGGCCACTGCGAACAGCTGGATCTGGGCGTAGAAGGCGTCGTCGAACACATGATGCAGGTGAGGAGGATGTCACAACAGAACAATTCCTTAGACTGGAGGCATCCCTACTGAGCAGTCACTGCCTGCAAAACAAACAAATGTGGATGATAAACTGGAACCTGCACAGAATGCAACAGACCCTCACACAGGGATTTGGAAATGTTGAGAACCAATTATCCACCATGAACACCAACATGGTCAACCTCACCACCACCATCAATGACCTGTGTAGGGAAATGGTTGGGCACAGAGAGCGCAACACAGCTGCACGTTTGGACTGGCTCAGTCTATCCATTGGCTGCCTAGCCACCACAACTACCTGCCTGTCAAGGTGCACTGTCACGCTCCAGGTGGAACTAGGCCATTTTGCCGGAGATGTGGCAAGGGGACTAGGGCACATTACTGCTGCAGTTGACCTCATACATACCTCCCAGGCAGCAAGAGGTATTGGTGACACCCCTCAGGACAGTGAGGACATATCAAGCGTAGGCAACGTGTCTGCCTCAGATGCCTGCATCCTGAGTAGTAGCAATGCCCGCCAGACATCAGGGGACCAACCAGACATAGGCCATGGGAGGGTGTGATGTTGTCTACCTGGGTTTAGCCTGAGGCACAGGATATTAATGTGTCAGACTTTGTTACATTTTACTTCTTTACTGCTAGCTATATGCCCACATTTCCATAATACACTCTTGACATTAAAGGAAAGTTTTTTTTTTGCACAACCTGGCTATGGGTGTCTTACATTTGTGAGTGCTGTAACGGTTGCCACGTACCTGCCAAAGTAGTGAGTTGCTATGTGGTCCCGTCTCCATGCTACCATCCCCAGGCTGTCGTTGTGGTGGCTCCTGCTCCTCATCCTCTGAATCTGTGTCATCTAGGGTGAGATGTAGCGCACGTCTGGTTGCTATGTTGTGTAGGATGGCAGATGTCGCCACAATCTTGCATGCAGTCTCTTGGGCATTCTGGAGTGCACCTCCACTTTTGTGCAGGCATCTAAAATGTGACTTTAACATGCCATAGGTCATCTCAATGACGATTCTGGTTCGCCGATGTCCAATGTTGTAATGCCTCTCATTCTGATTGGCAGGTGTTAGATATGGGGTGAGTATCCATGGCCTCAGAGCATATGCACTGTCACCTGTGGAACAAAACAGCAGATATGAGCATTGCTGTATGCATTGAAATGTATGTCTGAGATTGGTGTGTACTACACAGTACCTAATAAATATCCTTCACCAAACTCCCCAGGTTCTAGGCGTTGGTGTATCCCACTGTGCCTGAATATGTATGCATCATGGGTGCTCCCTAGACATTTTGCCACTATATCAGTTAGGACATTATGGGCATCACATACCACCTGGATGTTGAGTGAGTGAATACATTTCCTTTTGCGGAACACATATTCCAGATTTGCAGGTGGACATTATGGGGGTCATTCTGACTTTGGCGGGCGGCGGAGGCCGCCTGCCAAAGTCCCGCCGTCAGAATACCGCTGCGCGGTCAAAAGACCGCAGCGGTAATTCTGAGTTTCCCGCTGGGCTGGCGGGCGACCGCCAGAAGGCCGCCCGCCAGCCCAGCGGGAAACCCCCTTCCATGAGGATGCCGGCTCCGAATGGAGCCGGCGGAGTGGAAGGGGTGCGACGGGTGCAGTTGCACCCGTCGCGATTTTCAGTGTCTGCTTGGCAGACACTGAAAATCTTGGTGGGGCCCTGTTAGGGGGCCCCTGCAGTGCCCATGCCATTGGCATGGGCACTGCAGGGGCCCCCAGGGGCCCCACGACACCCGTTACCGCCAGCCAGGTTCTGGCGGTCAAAACCGCCAGAACCAGGCTGGCGGTAAGGGGGTCGGAATCCCCATGGCGGCGCTGCCTGCAGCGCCGCCATAGAGGATTCCCTAGGGCAGCGGGAAACCGGCGGGACACCGCCGGTTTCCCGTTTCTGACCGCAGCTGTACCGCCGCGGTCAGAATGCCCATGGATGCACCGCCAGCCTGTTGGCGGTGCATCCGCGGTCCCCGGCCCTGGCGGTAGTCAACCGCCAGGGTCGGAATGACCCCCTATGTGTCCCGTCCACACATCCTAAAACATGGGGAAAGTTTGCAATTCTGTAGAAGTCCAATTTCGTGTTGTGTACTTCCTACTCATTCCTATATGTATCTGGACATGTGTGTGAGTATGGCATCTAAGAACCGTCTAAAAAATCATGACAGGGCACTTTGGGACACCCCACCAGCAACTGCAGTCATCCCCTGGTAGCTACCCCTGGACAAGAGGTGCAGAGAGCACAGCACTTGCACATGTGTGGGGATGGAGCAGCTGCACAAGGTTTGGTGTTCTAGCTGAGGTTTCAGCAGTTCAATAATCTCTAAGATAACTGTGCTGCTCATGTCATATATTTCCTCCTAAGTTTGTTGAAATATGGTCTGGCTGGTTCTGTATATTCTCTCCTGTCTCCACCTCCTCCTCCTCTGCTGGGCAGCCTGGACTCGCCTCCTCCATCCTATCACGTAGAGTGCAGCCATTTTGAAAAACCCTGATGCCTTCTGGGTCTGCTTTTATACTTTGGTTCTGGTTACCATCTGTTTGGAATCAGTGCTAAACTGCGTGTGCAAAACAGCCTATTTGCGACTATTCGCAACTTGTGACTGCCTTGTACATTCGGTTTGCTACTCGCAAATTGCGATTCCTTGATTGTGAGTCGCAAACTCGAGTCGTAAAGTTTTGCAACTTGGTAATTGGTCGCATCGCTATTTGGGACTCCAAAATGGCATTGGAACATACCATTTCACGTTTTGCACGGTCGCAAATAGCGCTGCGACCGATTTGCGAGTCACAAAACGTACATACATGAAGCCCTATATTCCTTTTCTACCATAATCAAAAACTAGCTTCCATTTCCTGTGATACATACATGACATGATGGAGGCTACATATTATCTCCACTGGAAGGGTGTCATAAATAAATATCTCTGTATCCTGAAAGACAAAATAAAGGTTGCAATGCTTCGAACTACCAAGTTAGATGAGCATTGTAATCATAACTTGGCACACTTGACTTTCGTCCAATAGCTAAATCATATAGGAACAGAAGGTGGCACTGAGGAGTGTAGTTACCACTGGTGCAGTGGTAAAGACGCTCAGAGAGTTGAGGGGCACATTGAACCCTGATAATTGCTGTGTTTACTATTCCCAACAACCGTCAAAAGGGCCATTTTATTTGACTGCAAGGGCCCATGGCACCCTAGGTGTGTTACTGGTGGCAGTATCATAGGCTGTACTTCGAATGGACTCCACTGTCTGCTGTAACACAACTCTCATCAAATATGTTATTTAGAAATAAAATACAGAAAACTCATATTCATGATACCTCCAAAACGATTAGACAATTTTGGTGGCCACCTCAAATACAGAGGGTCTCAGGTCACTTTAATTTTTGAGTCCTCTGTCCAAAATTTGAAGGTGATGTGAATGTGTGAGTTGAAGGAAAATGATTGCCTTTCAAATTCATAATTGATTCATCCTTCCAAACACAAGTGGTATACCATTTGTTTTAATAAAAGCCAACTACTGTTGTTGCGTATAGCACTCCTTTGCTAGCCTGTTAGCTATGGTTGTGCTGTATAAGCGGCTACATAAATGGAAAATTAGAAATACATACCACCATGAACACCATGCTGTAGATTAATATCATTAGGTTACCTCTTCTCCTTAGCCCAGGCTGAAGCTGCACATCATGAGGACACAACTATGATAGTGATAGACCTTGAATGTATACATCATTTTTTTTAAATATCATGGTTCCGTTAGATTATATGACCTATGTCAGCACTACAGCTCCCAGCAAGCACTGATATGTATACACATATGAATGGGAGCAAACTGCCTGAAACAAGTCAGTGAGAGGACTAAGATATTGAGATCACCAGCTAAATGCATGATACAGAGGCGTGATCAAAGAGAGGGAGAATCCTGTATTAAATCCTACAACCTGTAATAGATCCCCACCTGCGACATAAAGAAAAGTAGAACTTTTAGTCAACTACTACTTGCATGCTTGGAGCAGGAACAAAGCCAAGTCAGCAGCCAGCAGGTACAGCACAACTGATTTTTAGGCTCTTTTAGAGATGTCCTGGGTGATTTGCGGCAACATTGAGCTCAGTTCCTAGACTCGTCCAAGTGAGGGAAAGACAAAGGCATGTGTGCTCACTGGCAAGCTAAGGGTGCAAGTTGACTGCTGCTACTTAACAGTCTGACACTGTGCATCTCTGCTTCTTAAGGCCTGGTGGTGTTCTTACATGTTGCTATGTATGCCCCTCTTGTTACACTATATTTTTCTGATATTACTGTTTATCAGCAGTCTGTCACTCCAATGCAACTGTGATAACGCAGACATAACTTGGATATTACACAAGTCACATAGGAATACCATGACCTCTGGACAGATGCTGCAGTGTGTGTGCCTTTATACGGCACGGTATTCTAAGGTAACTAGCTTTATACCAATAACTACAATGAATGAATTTAGCTGTACAACAAGATCTACCATTTATATTGCCTTTCACATTGATAACAGATGTTAATTATTATTATTATTCAGTTTAATCTCCTCATTGTATCGTATCAACCCCAGAAGAATGAAAGTCTGAGTGGCGCTACCAATATTCAAATCTATGACTTTCAGATTACGACTCTGATCTCTACAATGGATCCCCAGAGCAATTTCATCCAATCCTGATTAAGTATATATATATATATATATATATATATATATATATATATGTATATATATATATATATATATATATATATATATATATATATATATATATATATATATATATGTATTCTAATAGGTGATGTTTTCCCCAGTCATGCCCGCATAGTCATGTGATACAAATACACTACATTGTGGTGGTCAGTGTGTTAAATATGAATTTGTGAAAGGCTAATATCCGTTGTAAAATTATGTAAAAGAACAGCCCAGCCTTTGAACAAGGGTACGACATGCTATTGCCGGACACACTGCAAGTTTCTATACTCAGGGTACTGCAATTATTGAGGAGTTCCATGATTATATAAGGTGCGTACCTCCGAGGTGGCTAACAATATCTTCAATATGTACTTTCGGGCAGATTTACTAACAAGTCATGCAAAGCAGCAAGACAACTTGCTGTAGTGCATTGTGTGATGGGAAGAGGGCAGGAATGCCCCATATCTACTAAGATATGGTGCATTCCTGCCCTCTACCTGCGCTGGTGCACTGAGTGCATCCTAGTGCCACTGCAGGCACCATTGCACCATGATTCAACGGTGCCTGCGTTACAGCCAGGATTGTCTTAGTGCAGGAAGGGGCACCTTCCTGCACAAAAACAATCCCCTGAGGCTTTTTCCTCTTGCTATGTGTGCTACAGAATGCAGCACAAGTAGAAAGAACATGGAAACATAAGAATATTTATCCTTGTTGTGCCACACCTGGGAAGGCGTAGCATTTTGAAGCATTCCCAAAGAAACACCCATGCTCCACCCATGAAACCCTTTCACAGGGTAGAGTAACGTAAAGCAGTGACTTGTGCTGCCTTGCGTCACTCCAGCATAACTAAGCCACACAGAACCATACAAGGTGGCTTTGTGTGGCTTAGTAAATCCTACTGAAGCCCAAGTGCCACCTTACGTGACACAATGGCAACGCAAGAGCTTACTAAATCTGGGCCTTTATCTCGTTACATAACTTTCTGTTGTATGCAAAACAGTCATATGCTGCAAACAACTTGCAGCTGAGGTAGCACTTGTTTTTTGTTTCAAACTCAGTGGTTCTGTTGTCATCAACCTCTGAAGGATGTCGGGGAGAGAGTCACTGGAATTCAAACCTGTGACTGCAGGTGGAACACAGATGTCTGCCACAGGTTCCTAAATGTGCTGAGCTGTCTT
This sequence comes from Pleurodeles waltl, assembly GCF_031143425.1. Taxonomy (NCBI): domain Eukaryota; kingdom Metazoa; phylum Chordata; class Amphibia; order Caudata; family Salamandridae; genus Pleurodeles; species Pleurodeles waltl. The sequence goes on along the minus strand of NC_090449.1, from coordinate 660,465,438 downwards.
GCCAACAATGCATGAGTTTCAGGTGTTCACCACTCCCTTACTTCATTTTGTCATGCAGATTGTGCCCCAAAACATGTACGATGGTCCTAAAAATCCTTTCTGAATTGACACCCACATATAAACAACTAGTGTTGTACTAGCTATCAAACTACTGAGTGCAATGTCTTCCAATCCCTGTTGTTCACTCCCACTGTTTTATAACGTCGCCCACATTTTGCATTTCCTCAGCCACATGGTAATCTTGGCTCCAGCTGCATTTTTTCTGTGGCAAAAAAGGTGCCCTTAGAAAACCTAACCTCAAAACAACAAACACACGCTGCCCTCCTGATTCGCTAATTAAAGGCATATTTGTCAGAATATTCAATTCAAATTCAACTCAGTAAGATTTCGATCTTGTTAATGTATATTATGTTTTAGGTGTCTTTCCGTGCTTATTTTTCATACAGACTTCACATTATACAAACCAAATCAAAAGTGATACAGTATCCATGAAAACATGTGGGTGATGCATCACATTAAGATTTGGCTACTTGATTGTACAGGTATGAGAATGCTGAAGTGGTTTGCTGAACATTAAAAATTACTGTCTTGTCTTCCAATCTCTCTGGTGGCCACTCTTAACTAGTTTATAGGCTAATACCCATGGACATCAATTGGGGCAGCTTGTAGTCGCAACTTGCCACTTTCCCATATTTCGTATCTCTTTCAAATCTTGTCTCATTATTTTTCTAACTCTTTCCCTCTGTTGCCCTTATTTTGATCTGCTGTACAGTTTAATTCTTGCATCAGAGGCTGCATTCCTCCTTTAAAGTGTCCTGTGATACATTAAGCAATAACTTCACAAAAGCAATCACCAGCTCTGCATTGCAGTCCTACATAGTTGTGCTTTTCACTAAGCACAACGGGAAATCTATTTCAGGCATCTGACGTCTGACTACTATTTGAGGTCTCTGAATCTCCTATCGTCGATCTGGGTCTCTTTTATATCTTAAAAAAACAAAGAAGGAGCTTTGTGGAAAAACCCCTCCTGATTGCGCAAGAAGTATTCAAACATGCTGGCCAGTTTAGGTATGCTTTGAAAATAACACTTTAGGATTTGGCCACAATCACAAGATGTCAAGTCAAAGCAAGGCCGTTCCCTGCTGTCTGAGTACATTCTTATCAGCCAAAGCCCTTGGTGGGAATTAATACGAAAACAATGTGGAAAATTACGGGAGCCTTTAACATGGCAGTGTCTAATGCTACAATAAAGTCAATAAGCAGAATGAAGCTAAGGCTAAACTGAATACAAAATGGAGTCTGTAACTGGTGAACACTGGACAGCTAGGCCAGGTGCAAAGTGGTGCAACATGAAGTCAGTGGTCAAAACACACATTTCACTACAATAGTGACCAGCACAACATCCAATCTTGATCTCAGCCAGAGGTTGTGGCGTTCTTGATGATCAGAAAATGCTCAATTCGGCAGTGAAATTACAGAAACATTGTTTTTTTGGTCAAAATAAGCTACAAATGGTGCACCTGACTGGAGTAACATTATCAATACATGACTAATGAATAAAAACATACAGGTCACTGTTTATTCCTCCACCTATTAGGGGTGGGGGTACCACACATTGTTCTTTTTGGACGCCATACCATACATTCTTCTACATTCTGTAGCCCCCCTCCTACCTAGCAAATTTTGCAGTTCACTCAGTTGGAGGTGGTGTAGGGAAAAACTATACAGAGCTGAAAAAATAATAATAGGGTAGTGGATGGTCCCCTCTGTCCTTCCCAGCATGCTGTTGGTCATGCAGTGCCAATCACTCACATAGTTATATATCTTTACCTCCCTCATGATATGTAACTTTAACACCTGACCAGCTTTCACTCCAGCAATGAGAATAAGGACTCAATTGCTAAAATGTCAAAGTCTGAACTAGAATTGATGTTTCTTTGTCAATGCTCTAAGGTGCTTGAATTAAAGCTTCAACTAGCTGCAAAAAATAACCTTGTGCTTTCATGAAATCTGCCAGTTGCTTCACTAGCTTATTTCATGTATCCCTTCCACCGTGCAGTGTGGTGTGACCCAGACCTCCCCAAGACCTGCTTCCTTGGAGTAATTTGCAAGTTTTTCTGAGGTCACCCATATCCTCATAAATTTGAGGTGGTCTCTGGAGTCACATCCCAGCAATGTAAGAAAGCATATGCTGAACTAGAAGAACAGGAATTGACTCATGTTAAAAACTGAGAAGAGTGAAATCATGATCAAGGGGGATATGGTGTAAGCAAGCTCACATTCAACCCATCCTATATGGGGAGCTGCAAATGCCATGGACATCCACCAGAGTGTAGGCAACATGTTGTGACCCCTACCACTTTGCTTGTGAGCCCTGGCTCATATTTATCAGGCTGAGCAAGACAGACATTTTTAGAATTAGCTTGGTTTAAAATTAAGTTTAGATGCCTTTAAAAGGTTGTGGTGTAGGGCTGTCTTGTGAATTACTTTTTCATCCGGACTGGATACAGGGCATAACATCAACTTTACAATACCAGGCTCTGCTTCAGTGCACTTGAATGCTTGCAACTGAAGAGACAGTGCCTGATGCCCAGCTCCACTTTCCTTACTCATATTGGCTGGCCTTATTAAGATCTGGTAGCTAATTTGCTGTCAAGTCTCAGGCAGGCTCAATCAGTCTGTGATATGATTTTTTAAATATGTTTCTCTGCTCACGGTCAAAAAACACTGTGGGGGTCATTCTGACCCTGGCGGTCGGCGGTGAAGCGGCGGTAAGACCGCCAACAGGCTGGCGGTCTTTTTTCATGTATTCTGACCATGGCGGTTACCGCCATGGTCAGCCGCCGCTTCACCGTTCCGACCGCCACGGCGGTAACGACCGCCGGGCTGGAGACCTGGGTCTCCAGCCCGGCGGTCGTCACATACCGCCGGCGGTATTCCAACCCGCCTGACCCCGGCTTACCACCATGGATTTCATGCGGTTGGGGACCGCCATGCAATCCATGGCGGTAAGCACTATCAGTGCCAGGGAATCCCTTCCCTGGCACTGATAGGGGTCTCCCCCACCCCCAACGCCCACAGACTCCCTCCCCTACCCCCCCCACCACCCCTGCCACCCCCAAAAGGTTGCAGGACCCCCGTCCCCCACCCCGATCCCCAACATATACACACACATACACACATACAGGCACGCATTCATGTACATACACACACCCCCCCGCATTCATGCACACATTCATGCACATACACACACACCCCCGCATTCATGCACGCATTCATGCACATACACACACACCCCCGCATTCATGCACGCATTCACACGCCCCCTCAATATACACACACGCACACCCCCATGCACGCACACAACTCACAACACCCCCCCACCCCCCTTCCCTAGCGGATGATCACCTTACCTGTTCCTGGTGATCCTCCGGGAGGGAACGGGCAGCTCCGCCGACACCTCCACGCCAACAGAACACTGCCACAGCGAATCACAGGTCGTGATTCGCTGGGCGGTGTTCTGTTGGCGTGGCGGTGGAGGTGGAGCTACCTCCACTTCCCCGCCTGCCGCCAGCATGGCTGTTGGCGGCTCTTCGTCTAGAAACGAGCGGAGCGCTGCCAACAGTCAGAATGGCCCATGCGGAAGACCGCCAGCACTGGCGGTCTTCCGTACGGCGGTCCCTCGGCGGTCTATTGAAGAGACTGCCGAGGTCGGAATGACCCCCTGTGTATCTTACCAGATCAAGACCAGTGAGTGCTCATGGCAGCAAATAGTATTTAATCTTGGGACATGGAATTGTTGGCCTCTTTATATCCTGCCAGTCAGACAACTATTTACCACCCAGTCTGTGCCTTCTCCTTTTCAAGGAAGGCAAACAGTGGCCTCATAATAATAGCTATGTCTGCCAGCTTCTTGAATTGCAGCCATCAAAGTACTACTTAACTCCCACTAGTCTCTTTTCATTAGTCATGCAGTATTAGCATGACAGTCTGTATCTTTGTCTATGTGAGTAACATCTGCCTTTCTATTCTTGACACACTAAACATGCCAAAGTGGAATAAGAATACTATTGATCAACACAAATACTTTACAGGTGATGTGCTGTTTTTTCCTGTAGAGGAAGTTAATGATAGTAAACCTGGAAAAATACAACAACTCTTCATCTGGGGAATGTATACATGTCATCTAAAGGAAGGTTGCTGGAATTCTGAATTAAATAGTGCTGTTGTCTACATTCTCAGACTGAAATTAATTGCATGTTACTCTTTCTAAAACAAATGACAAAATAAATATGTGCTATGAATCATAGGCCCCTCAATCTTCTGATTATATAAGTTATTTGATATTGATATTGGCTGATTTCAACATGGTCAGCATGTTTTCCTTTGTTATGCACTATTTACTAGGTTCTCAATTAATTATGCATTATCTTAATCCTGTATCTGAAGATACTATCTAAAAGGGCAATGTATGTAGCAGCATATTTATTAGGATTTGAATAAAGTGTTTGTTTATAGAGTACTTTCGTGTGTATTTGTCGAGGTTTTCCAGTCTCTCTGTGTGATGTAGCTAACCACAGGTCAGATGCATTGCTTCCTGTGATGACACCAAGCCAAAGGTCATGCAGTGTAACTTCCTGTGATGTCACGTTCTCCAAAGGTCACATGATAGCACTTCCTGTGACATCACCAGATTAAAGGTTGTGTGATGTCACTTCCTATGACATCATGGGGGGGTCTAAGGGGATGTGATGTCACTTCTGCTACTTCTGGCATTTTGGTGAATCGATGTCATGGGGAGACCCACACGGAGAACCAGACTACATTAATTCCAGCAGCGGCTCTGTTGGGGTGAAGGGCGACGACAAGCAGACCGGGCAGAGGGGAGCACTAAACCAGCAGACCCACAACATGCAATTGGGAAAGACAAGACAGTTGAGGCCTTCAGAGCAACACTATTACCCAGTATGCAACATCCATGGGTCTACCACCCCATAGCACTAGGCAGGAGGATCCCTCACTAACTGAGCAGGATTAGGAACCATCAAGGACAGACATTCTTGAGGCAATAGAGGGTTCGCTCATGGCGATGGAGGGAAAAATCGATTCAGTTATGATTGAAGTCGGCTTCCTGCGAACAGAGCTCCATAGAGTGGTGAAAGAGTGACCGAAGCGGAGCGCTCCCTCTGCACCATGGGTAAAAAGGTGGTCACACTTAAGGAACAGGTCTCTCAGATCGTGGCTACCACCAAAATCCAGGAAAACAATATGGAGGATGCTGAGGGCAGGTCACGCCATAACAGCTTATGGCTAGTGGAGTTCCCCAATGAGTGGAGGGGGACTCAGCCGAACGCTTCCTGGAGGAATGGCTCACACATACCTTGTGACCAAAGAGATTGTCACACATGTTTACTGTAGGGAGAGCACACTGGGCCCTGACAGGGGCCCGCAAGAGAGTCACGATTGCAAGGATCTTTAATTACTGAGACGGGGACTGTATTCTCAGAGTGTCCCCGGAACAGGGAGAACTATGGTATTAGGATCATAACATTGCCATCTTCTCCGACTATACCAGCAAGGTACAATCCCAAAGAAAGTCCTTCTTGTAATTTAAGCAAAAACTCTGAGCCATGGGCCTATCTTACATGTTGATGTTCCCAGCGCGGCTCTGTGTAATTGTGAAAGGCAAACCAAATTTATTTAAGTTGCCAGAGGCTCTGTGGGAGTGGCTGGAGCAGTAGAATAGGGCATGGAGATGTGACAGGGGGACCCTGAGGATTAGCTGGGCCAGATACTCTATGAAAGCCCGGAACCCGGTGAGAAACAGTTGCAAGATTTATCGACATTCCGGAGCCGGCTCACACCAATGTTTGAGGTGCAGGAAGATGGCACGCTGACCGATAAACAGATGGACTGTGAGGACCCAAGAAGCTTTGCCAACGTGGAGCCCAAGCAAAACCTTTCTCATTAATTGGAGAACAATGAAAGCCTGAATGATAAGTGTTTCTGTGGTTTACCTCCTGATGGGGACCAGAGGGCCATTCTCTAAGTGCTTTTTGGGGTGCAGATCGATTGCACTGAGATGACATTGGAGGCAGGTGTGGAAAGTTCAGGACACAACTAAATCATTGGGTGTTATGCTCCAGAATACACAGTACAATCTGAGCTCTATGGGGCACAATGTAAGGCATACTAGGACAACTGGAGTGAGGCATGGTGTAGTGCCTCATCCCGCCCCGTCGGAGCTGCACCCATACACTTCACTCCTGATGATGGGCAAACAGGCTGTTGTGATGTTGTTGATGACAAGTGTTTACCCGGGGTGGGAAGGGAGACATGATGACTGGAGCAGATGTTCACTTTGCTTACGTTTTACAGTTTCAGACAGTTCTGTTAGATGCTCAGATTGTTCACTACTGATGAGGATGCCACAGTTGGTGAGGTCAGGATGGTGGAAGGTCCCATCCCTGGGGAGTGGGAGGTCACATCTGAGGAGTGGAATGGTGTACACACCCTGAAGATACCAATCTACAGAGTGATAATATGGAATGTCAGGGGACTGGAAAAATATGTGAAAAGACTTACCTGAGGCACAGTGGGGTAGGCATTACATGTTTGCAGGAAACACACTTAATAGACCACAAGTTGCACAAACTAAGAAAGAAATGGAGGGGCCAGTTGCTCTACTCCACCTTCTCCACCTACACCCAGGGTGTGACAATTTGGGTGGCACCTGCGGTCTCATTTAGATTAACCTACTCATAGGCGGATCCCAGTGGACGATATGTTCTGGTTCAGGAATTGGTGGGTGGTTCAGAGGTGTGTATTCTGAATGTGTGTGGCCCTAGCATAGACAACATAGAATTCTATGTGTGGATGCAAACGTGACAGAACGTGTGGCTGAGCGATTGTTATGAGTTGGGGATTTCAATCATGTTTTGGACGAAGAGTTGGACAGATGGCCCCCTAGACCTCTCACCAAGCAAAGATCTTATCCACAACAATGCCTAATTTTGGTTACAAAGACATATGGAAGGATATTAACCAACCAAACAGGAATACTCCTGTCATTCTGTTACTCATGGCACGTATAGCAGACTGGACTGTGCTCTGGGGACGGTGGAGATGAATGCAGAGATACAGTTGTCCTCTGTTAGAAATGGGGTCTTTGGTTGGCAGTCAGGTTACCCCCTGTCCAAGCAAGGACCCTCACTCTAGTCAGGGTAAAGGAGAATCACCCTTGGTTAACCCCCGCTTGCCCCCTTGGTAGCTTGGCACGAGCAGGCACGCTTAACTTCAGAAGCAATGTGTAAAGTATTTGTACCAACACACACAGTAACTCAGTCAAAACACTACAAAATGACACACCACAGGTTTAGAAAAATGGGTAATATTTATCTAAACAAAACAAGACAAAAACAATAAAAACTCCAACACACACATGTCAAGATATGAATGTTCAAAAGAATAAGAGTCTTAGGGGGTCATTACAACATTGGCAGTAAAAGCCGCTTACCGCCATGCAGAAGACCGCCAACACATCGCCGCGGCCGCGGAATTCCACCACAGCTATTATGACCCACAGCACGGAATCCGCCAATATTCAGACACCCACACAAGTCCGCCACACTAAAGGTCAGTGATAAACTTGCGAAAACAAAACCTCCACCTTCACGCCAACAGAAATATGCCCACACTATCACGACCCACGAATCCACGCGGCGGTCTTTCAACAGCAGTATTCCATTGGCGGTACACACCGCCGCGCTCAAAATACACACACATTTACAAAATACAACCACATTGGACAATTCGAAATACACACACCTGATACACATACAAACACCACTCCCACACACCCAATACAATATAAAACACACACCCACATCACCCACAAACCCCTACGACCACAATTACTGAGAGAAGGCCAGAGAGAGACACCACCATCAACAATACTAGAATCCACAGGCACACAACACCATCACCCACATAACTTCCATGCACCCCACACAACACACCACTACATATCAGCACACTTATCACCCCACACACCACCCCACACACCACCCACACCACCCCATGGCACGGCAAAGTCACCCCAGGTTCTCGGAGGAGGAGCTCAGGGTCATGGTGGAGGAAATCGTCCGGGTAGAGCCACAGCTATTCGGATCACAGGTGCAGCACACCTGCATTGCAAGGAAGATGGAGCTATGGCGAAGAATAGTGGACAGGGTCAACGCAGTGGGACAGCACCCAAGAAATCGGGATGACATCAGGAAGAGGTGGAACGACCTACGGGGGAAGGTGCGTTCCGTGGTCTCAAGACTCCACCTTGCGGTTCAGCGGACTGGCGGCGGACCCCCACCTCCTCCCCCACAACTAACAACATGGAAGGAGCAGGTCTTGGTGATTCTGCATCCTGAGGGCCTCGCAGGAGTAGCTGGAGGAATGGACTCTGGTAAGTCAAATCTTAACTATTACATCCCCCACCCTACCTGCATGCCATCACATATCCCCACCCTCACCCCCATCACTCCAACTACTCACAAATGTCCCAACATCACAAACCACACATCCTAACACCAAGCCCTGCATGCAACAACAAAGCATTGACATCCATCACTAAAGCATGTCCACTGCACATACCCATACACCCCCCTAAACCATCATCACACAAGGTCCCACACAGGAATGCAAGCACTAGAGTACACGGTCACCCACCCATTGCACACCATGGCACACACAGATGTAATAAACATCCTTTTATACCCCTGCAAGACCCCTACCCAATGTCACCGGACAGGAGGGTCCACACATGTCCACACCACCAACAGAAGAGGCCCACAGTGATGACAGCACCTCTGTCCAACTGGATCTAGATGACCAACCCGGCCCATCGGGGACCACAGGACAGTCGGTTCCCATCACACAGTCACAGGCCACTACAGAGCTGGAACACCAGCACAGCACCCACCCAGCGGGCCCATACCTCCGTCCCCAGAACAGGTCAATCAGCATTGTGTCCACCACTACAGGGAGTCCACCACCCCAACAACAACAGGGACTTGGGGGCAGTGGCAGTGGGCAGTGATCACACGGTCCAGGGGACGGAGGCCCAGGAACACAGGGGAACTGGGAGGGCTGCTGTGCGACAGGGGGAGGACAGGCCAAGGTAACGCACTCTCCACGAGGCCCTCTCCTCCATCATGGGAGCCTACCACCACTCCCAGGAGACGATGGCAACGGTACTGGCAAAGTTTCAGGAGACCCAGCGCCTGCAGGAGGAACAGTATTTGGGCTTTAGGGAGGAACTCAGAGCCATCAGTTCCACCCTGGGCACCATCGTAGGGGTGCTGAAGGAAGTACTCAACATTAGTAGGGACACTGTGGCACTACAAGGGGCCCCTGACACTAGCCTGGACGATGAACTGCCCACCACCTCTGCCGGCGCTAGTGGACAGGAGGCACCGCCACAGGACCACCACACCAGCACCCCACCCCCTGCAGAGGGAGAACCACCTCGCAAACGGTTCCTGAGATCCAGGACAAAGACAGAGAACGATGCCAAGACCCCCGCCAAGAAATGAGACCACCCTGAATGTCATCCTTCTGTCCCACTTTGTCACCCTGTCCATCCTTAAACTGCCCCAGCTTCACTTCCTATGCCCATTTGGGCAATGCACCTGTGAGACTAATAGACTGGACTCTGCCATGGACATTCCCCTGCCATCAGTCCTCACCATTTTGCTACCCCCTCCAATATTGAGCACTAAAATAAACACCCTTAAAGCACAAAACAATCTGGAGTCAGTCTGTGATTTCGGAATAGTGTATTAGCAATTACAGTGTCAAAAAGCTTTTTCATTTGTAATGTCAACATACCTATGTCACACAGCTGTAGTCCATGATGAATCAAAGCAGAAGTCACACTGTGGGACACACATCTGTGAAATCGTAAGGGAAAGCGACAACTCAGTGACCATACACTGGGTAAAAACAACAGACAGTAGAGAGGTAGTAGTGTTAAAGTACATGTAGTAGTCAGGTTTGTATTCTTACCTGTGTCTCACTGGAAATATTGCTGGATCACTTAGTCCCTGTTGTCCATGTCTTCTTCTTCTGCTTCCTCGTCTTCACTGTCCACAGGCAGAAAAAGGCACCTGTCGTTGCAAAGCTAAGTTGTGAAGCATACAGCAGGCCACGATGATCTGGCACACCTTCTTTGGTGAGTAGAATAGGGATCCACCTGTCATATGGAGGCACCTGAACCTGGCCTTCAGGAGGCCGAAGGTCCGCTCGATTATCTGCTGTGTACGCCCATGTGCCTCATTGTAGCGTTCCTCTGCCCTTGTCCTGGGATTCCTCACTGGGGTCAGTAGCCATGACAGGTTGGGGTAACCAGTCACCTGCAAATGGCGAGGGACAACTGTTAGACACACACTAAGCTGTAGGGATATCCCCAGACCCAGACAACCATTCCCACTGTCTTGCTCCCATGTGCTCACCTAATAGCCACACACGGTGCCTCTGGAGTTGACCCATCACATAAAGGATGCTGCTATTCCGCAGGATGTAGGCGTCATGCACTGAGCCAGGGAACTTGGCATTAACATGGGAGATGTACTGGTCTGCCAAACATACCATCTGTACATTCATGGAATGGTAGCTCTTCCGGTTTCTGTACACCTGTTCACTCCTGCGGGGGGTACCAAAGCCACATGGGTCCCATCAATGGCACCTATGATGTTGGGGATATGTCCCAGGGCATAGAAATCACCTTTCACTGTAGGCAAATCCTCCACCTGAGGGAAAACGATGTAGCTCCGCATGTGTTTCAGCAGGGCAGACAACACTCTGGACAACACATTGGAAAACATAGGCTGGGACATCCCTGATGCTATGGCCAATGTTGTTTGAAATGACCCACTTGCAAGGAAATGGAGCACTGACAGCACCTGCACTTGAGGGGGGATTCCTGTGGGATGGCGGATATCTGACATCAGGTATGGCTCCAGCTGGGTACACAGTTCCTGGATTGTGACACGGTCAAGCCTGTAGGTGATGATCACATGTCTTTCCTCCATTGTCGACAGGTCCACCAACGGTCGGTACACCGGAAGATGCCGCCATCTCCTCACATGTCCCAGCGGTCGGTGCCTATGAAGGACAACAGCGAGCACAGAGTCAAACAGCTCAGAGGCACGTACCCACAGCTTACACAGAACACCATTCATACTGAAAAAGTGGCCTGTATGTGTGTTGAGTCTAGGCCTAGGTATGTGTGACGCAGTTGAAAATGAAGCCATGTGGGCCCCTGAAATGGCGGCTGCCTGACCTCTAAAGTGGGACAATAGGATGTGAGGTAACTGCGCTGGCGTTTTACACCGTCGCGGTAGGCGGTTGAAGACCGCGGCGCAATGCTGCATTGGTTAACATTGGACCCTATGGGTCCCAAGAGCTTATGACGATGTACGCCGGAGGTGACGGTACGCACCGCAGCGGACGTGACCACCATTTTCTATCTGTTCAATCACTCGATACCTGATCTTCCACAGGAAAGGACCTACACTGCAAGTGCTGCTGTGACCTCGGTCTGGAAGATACAATGGCTCGAGTGTCTGGGGAAAGGGCCCCTGCCTTCACATCGGAGGAGTTGGAGAAACCCCTCAGTACACGCTACTCTACGGTCCTCCAGACAAACAGGTAAGTACACTGGGAGCATGATGTTTGGCCTATGCCTGTGTGGAGAGGGCTGGATGTAAGAAGGAAGGGGGGAGAGTGTGGCATGCATGAAACGACGGTGAATGCATGTGCCACATGGTAAGAGTAGGGATGGGGGCCAATCACTTTGGCGGTGCAGTTGGTAATAACTTTCTCTTCCCCCTGTACAAATCATGTAGGTCAGCGCCCACCAGAAATAAGATATTTGGCGTGCCATCGCCAAGGACGTCCGGACCCTGGGGGTCTACCAAAGACAGAGCACCCACTGCCGGAAAAGATGGGAGGACATTCGCCGCTGGAGCAAGAAGACGGCAGAGGCTCAGCTGGGGATGGCCTCCCAACGTGGGAGGGGTGCCCGTCGCACCATGACCCCCCTGATGTTCAGGATCCTGGCGGTGGCGTACCCGGAGTTGGATGGGCGCTTGAGGGCATCACAGCAGCCACAAGGGGGTGAGTACACTCTCATCCTGCTGATTTTACGTGCAGTGGTGGTGTCTGGGTGGGGGAGGTGGGCTGTGGGTTTCCCTAGGCCAGGGCGAGTTCCGTAGGCAAGGTCCCTCCGTAAGGCAGGCCATGTGGCACCCCACCCCACCTCTGTGGAGTGCCAAGTACAACTAGTCATGCCCCTGTGTCATCCATGTGTGCAGATGTCTTCCATAGCCTAGTAGGCCATTTTCCAGGAATTGAACAGTGGAGCCCAAGAGCGTGGCGTAGGGCAGGGGACTTCTGTGTCTGTCGTGTCCACCAACAGTAGCGGTAATGCATGCACTCAACATGTCTTTCTTCTGTCATTCCCCTCCCTTTTTGTGGTCTCCCTGTTCTTGTGTGCATTAGCATCATCAGGCGGAGAAGCAGTGGCACCGGAGCACGAGGGGGCTGCACCCCACATGGCCATGGAGGGCCACACTGCGGACTCGGACTTCACCAGTGGAACGGAGGGTGAGGGGAGCTCCACTGCGGGGACAGGAGCTGAGACCAGAGACACGGACTCGTCCTCTGATGGGAGCTCCCTTGTGGTGGCGGCAACATCTGTGCCCCCCCAATCTACAGGTACAGCCGTCACCCCCCCTGCCAGCACCGCTCTCCCAGCAGCCCCTCAGCCTTTGCCCCGTGCCCGCTCACCCGGGAGGGTGGGCATCACCTTCGCCCCAGGCACCTCAGGCCCTGCCCCAGTCACCCCTGCTGCCCTCAGTGAGGAGGCCATTGACCTCCTCAGGTCCCTCACTGTTGGGCAGTCTACCATTTTGAATGCCATCCAGGGTTTCGAAAGGCAGTTGCAACAAACCAATGCATTCCTGGAGGGCATTCATTCTGGTCAGGCAGCCCTTCAGCAAGCTTTTCAGACTCTGGCCTCAGCGCTGATGCAGCCATTGTCGCTGTGTCTAGCCCCCCCCTCCAACTTCATCCACCGAGACCCAATCCCCTGTACCCCAGCCTATCACAAGCACACCTCTAGACCAGCATGCACACAAGTCAACACACAAGGGAAGCTCAGGCAAACATAAGCACCACACATCCCACAGGCACTCACGCAAGCATCACACACATGCAGACTCACCAACATCCACTGCCTCCACTGTGTCCCCCTCCTCCTCGTCTCAATCCTCCCTCCCAGTCTCGTCTACACTCACACCTGCATGCACTACATCTACAGCCACTACTGCCATCACCAGCACACACACCACCACACCCCGCTCATGTGCAGTCACCACCCCCTCTACCATTCACAAGTCCCCTGTGTCCTCTCCCAGTGTGTCTGTGATGCCACCTCCCAAGATACACAAACGCAGGCACACACCCACCCAACAGCCATCCACCTCACGACAGCCTCCAGTGCATGCACCTTCACCCAAAGTCAGCAAACTAACACCTCCTACAACTACAACCTCTTCCTCCACTCCCAAACCCCCTCCAGCTACCCATCCCAGTGTCTCCCAAAAACTTTTCCTGTCCAACCTTGACCTCTTTCCCACACCTCCCCCACCCCGTCCGTCTCCTAGGTCTCGAACTAGCACCTCAGCCACAACATCTCCGGGACCAGTGGTGCCTGTAGTCATCGGAATCTAGAGTGCACAGGCCACCAGGGCAGCCAGTGTGGCACGGAGCCACAGCACGGACAGTCTCCCACCTGTCAAGCATCAAAAGTTGGCCAGTGCCCGGCGTGAGAGGGGGAAGACTCCAGCCACCAAAGCCGCTCCCAGGGGTCCCCGTGGGAGTGTGGAGTCAGCTGCGACACCTTCCAAGGTGGGGAAGGGCCACAAGAAACCAGGAAAGTCTGGGAAGAGCAGCACGGCGGAGGAGACCGCCATCATCCCCACTGCCCAGGAGGCCACAGCCGTCATCCCGCTGCCCAGGAGGCCACAGCCATCATCCCCGGTGGGCCAGAGAGGACCGCCAGCACAAGCCCCGCTGGGCTAGAGAGGACCGCCAGCACAAGCCCCGCTGGGCTAGAGAGGACCGCTAGCACAAGCCCCACCGGGCTAGAGAGGACCGCAAGCACAAGCCCCGCTGGGACAGAGAGGACCGCCAGCCCAAGCCCCGCTGGGCTAGAGAGGACTGCCAGCACAAGCCCCGCTGGGACAGAGAGGACCCCCAGCGTAAGCCCCGCTGAACAGGGCACCGCCGCCTGAAGCACCGTTGAACAGGGCACCACCGCTCCAAGCACCGCTGAACAGGGCACCGCCACTCCAAGCACCGCTGAACAGGGCACCGTCGCTCCAAGCACTGCTGAACAGGGCACTGCTGCTCCAAGCACCACTGAACAGGGAACCACCGCTCCAAGCACCGCTGAACAGGGCACCGCCGCTCCAAGCACCGCTGAACAGGGCACTGCCGCCTCAAGCACCGCTGGCCCATGAGTGCCAAGGGCACTGACGCTACTGAGTCCGTCACGAGCAGGATGAAGCACTCTGGGCACAATGCCCTCTCCAGAACCAGTGGAGAGATACATCCACTACCTCTGTCCTTAGCAGGATGAAGCACTCTGGGCACAATGCCCCCTCCAGAACCAGTGGAGAGATACATCCACTACCTCTGTCCTTAGCAGGATGAAGCACTCTGGGCACAATGCCCCCACCAGAACTAGTGGAGAGATGCATCCACTACCTCTGTCCTTAGCAGGATGACGCACTGTGGGCACAATGCCCCCTCCAGAACCAGTGGAGAGATACATCCACTACTTCTGTCCTTAGCAGGATGAAGCACTCTGGGCACCAAGCCCCCTCCAGAACCAGTGGAGACTGTTATCCACTTGAGAGACTCTGGCTTTGCACTCCCCAGGATTGAACAGTGGGCAACCCACCCACTTGTGAGACTTGAGAGACTGTGGCTTTGCACTCCCCAGGATTGAACAGTCGGCAACCCACCCACTTGTGAGACTTGAGAGACTGTGGCTTTGCACTCCCCAGGATAAAACAGTGGGCAACCCAGCCAATGTATAGACTTGAGAGACTGTGGCTTTGCACTCCCCAGGATGGAACAGTGGGCAACCCACCCACTGTATAGACTTGAGAGACTGTGGCTTTGCATTCCCCAGGATGGAACAGTGGGCAACCCACCCACTGTAGAGACTTGAGAGACTGTGGCTTTGCACTCCCCAGGATGGAACAGTGGGCAACCCACCCACTGTAGAGACTTGAGAGACTGTGGCTTTGCACTCCCCAGGATTGAACAGTGGGCATGTGGCCCCCTTGTGGATTTGGCATCGTGCACTCAACCGGCTGAGGTGCCCCCCCTTTCCCTCCCCCGAGGTGCCTGTTTTCTTGCTCTCTGATGCCCCTGCAGTGTTCTCTCCGTCATGGTCGGGCATCTTGTGTGGGCCTCGTGTTCCATGGACTTAATTGGAACACTACCTGGACTACTATGCTTGGTGTATATTTTGTTATGGTGTATATACATTTTTGCCTACTTGATTTTAATATATTACAATGGTTACACTCATTTCCTTTTGTCTTTGCATTCTTCCGGGGGGGTTGAGGGGTGTAACTGTGATGTATCAATATGTATTAGTGTGTGTGTTGTAGTGGGTGAGGGTGGGGGTGGGGGTGTTGCGTGTTGTGTGTGTGTGTCCCTGTTTTTTCCCTCCCCCCTCCCCTGTGTCGTAGGTGCAGTACTCACCGTGGTCTTCGCCGCTGGCGTTCGTGCTCCTGGTAGAGGAGCAGGAAGACTATCTCAGGGAGAATTTGGAGTTCCGGCTCCATGATGTCCTGGTTCCTCGTGGGGTGTGTAGAGGTGAGCGTTTTCCCTTCGAAATCCTGTTTCCGCCGTGTTTTTATCTGCGGTGAATCCGCCCCGGAAAAGGTGGTGGATTGGTAGGTTGTGATACTGTGGGCGTTACTTTGTCCTCCGCCTGTCTGTTGGCGGTGACCGCCAAGCTGTTTGTTTGTACCGCCGTGGCGGTCGGAGTGTTAAAGTGGTTTCCGCCACGGTCGGAATTGCAAATTTTTTAGCGCCGGCCTGTTGGCGGTCTTACCGCCGCTTTAACACCGACCACCAGGCTTAAAAAACAGTGAGAATTCTGTTGTTACACAAAGTACCTGGTTAGTGTCAAAAATAAAGCCGCACAGGCAAGCGTGCATCAAAAATAAAACTGCACGGGCGAGCATGCATCAGAAAAGTCAGCGTAGCATCGATTCCTTACTCGCAAGTGAGGCTGTGCATCATTTCCTTCTCCGGTCGGGCCAGCGATGCGTCGATTTCCTCCCTCGCATCACTTATCAGCCGCGTCAAGGAAGGTGCATCAAAAATGTACCCGCACCCCGGTCTGAGCGTGCCTTTTCAGTCCTTGTTTACCAACTTTCCCTTTCAACGGCCCAGGAACTGGAGAGGGCACCACTTGGCAGGGCAGGAGTCTCAGCAGAGAGTCCAGGTGCTGGCAGGGGAAGTCTTTCATGGCCCTGAGACTTTAACAACAGGAGGCAAGCTCAGTTCAAGCCGTTGGGGAGTCTTCTGAAGCAGGAATGCACAACAAAGTCCAGTCTTTGTCCCCTTTCACAGGCAGAAGCAGCAATTGCAGGATAGCCCAACAAAGCACAGGCAGGGGCACCACTTCTCCTCAGTTCTTCAGCTCTTCTCCTTCGCAGAGGTACCTCTTGGTTACAGAAGTGATCTAATTTTCAAGGGTTTTGGGTCTACTACTCATACTCCTATCTGCCTTTGAAGTAGGCAATCTTCAAAGGAAAGTCTCTCATGTTTGTAAGATCCTGCCTTGCCCAGGCCAGGCTCCAGACACACACCAAGAGGTTGGAGTTTGCATTGTGTGAGGGCAGGCAAAGCCCTTTCAGGTGTGAGTGACCACTGCTCCCCTCCCTCCCGGCACAGATGGCTCATCAGGATATGCAGGCTACTCCCCAGCTACCTTCCCATCACTGTCTAGCAAGAGTTGCAAACAGCCCAAGTCAAACTGACGCAGACAGGGAATCCACAAACGGGCAGAGTCACAGAATGGTTTAAGCAAGAAAATGCCTACTTTCTAAAAGTGGTATTTTCAAACACACAATCTAAAAACCAACTTCACTAAAAGATGTATTTTTAAATTGTGAGCTCAGAGACCCTAAACTCCATATTTCTATCTGCTCCCAAGGGGAATCTGCACCTTAATAATATTTAAAGGCAGCCCCCATGTTAACTTATGAGAGAGATAGGCCTTTCAACAGTGAAAGCCGAATTTGGCATTATTTCTCTGTCAGGACATGTAAAACACATAAGTACATGTCCCCCCTTTAACATACACTGCACCCTGCCCATGGGACTACCTAGGGCCTACTTTGGGGTACCTTACCTGCATAAAAAGGGAAGGTTTAGGCCTGGCAAGTGTGTAGATTTGCCAAGTCGAATTGGCAGTTTAAAACTGCACACACAGACACTGCAGTGGCAGGTCGGAGCCATGTTTACAGGGCTACTCATGTAAGTGGCACAACCAGTGCTGAAGGCTCATTAGTCACATTTGATTCACAGGCCCTGGGCACCTCTAGTGCACTGTCATAGGTACTTACTAGTAAATCAAATATGCCAATCATAGAAAGCCAATTACACATACGTTTTACATAGGAGAACTTGCACTTTAGCTCTGGATGGCAGTGGTAAAGTGCCCAAAGTATCAAAAATAGCAAGACAGAGTCCAGCACACATCAACAACCTGGGAAACAGAGGCAAAAAGTTAAGGGAGACCACACCAAGGATGCCAAGTCTAACATGTGTCCCCCCAAGCAGAAAGTGGGGAACAACTACCCAACCTCTTGGGAGTTCTCATCACTAAGGCGGAAGAATCAGGACATACCATCAGCGCTGGCATGTTCTGTACCAGGGCAGTGTTCCACTGTAAAGTCCATCCCCTGGAGGGAAATGGAACACCCCATCAGATTTGGATTCTCACACTTCATCTGCATTAACCATCTGAGGGGCCTGTGATCGGTCTGAACCCCAGAAGTGAGTCCCAAACAAGTAGTGTCTTAGCTTCTTCAGCGCCCAAACCACAGCAAAAGCTTCATGCTGTACTGCACTGCACCTACGCTCCCTGGGAAGTAACCTCCTGCTGACGAAGGCTACAGGGTGTCTGTTTGCACAACGAACTCCTTGGCGTAGTCAGGTGCCTTCAGCACAGGTGCTGCTCACATGGCAGCCTTCAGGGCACCAAAAGGAGTCTGGCAAGCCTCTGTCCAGATCATCACCTTCTGTGGTTGCTTCTTGGAAGTCAGCTCATTCAAGGGGGCAACAAGGGGGCCATATCCCTTGACAAACCTCCTGTCATAGCAGGTGAGGCATAAAAAAGGCCCTCATCTCAGTCTGGGTCTTGGGAGCCTCCCAAGCCAGAATGGTCAGTTTTTGGCTGTAGGGGTGCTACCTGGCCACTCCCTAACTGGTGTCCAAGTACACCACTGAGCCCTGCCCTATTTGGCACTTGCTTGCCTTAATAGTGAGGCCTGCCTTTTGCCGGGCCTCCAACAATCTGCAAAATTGCCTCAAGTGTTCCTCTCAAGTGGATCTGAACACTGCAGTGTCATCCAGGTATGGGGCGCTAAAGTCATCCAGCCCAGTCAACACCTGGTTGACCAACCTCTGGAATGTGGCAGGGGCATTTTTGCATCCCAAATGGCATCACTTTAAACTGGAAGTGTCCATCTGGGGTAGAAAATGCTTACCTCTCCTTGGTCCCCTCAGGTAAGGCAAACTGCCAATCCACAGACGTCAAATCAAATGTGCTGAGGTATTGAGCAGCTCCCAACCGATCGATGAGCTCATCAGCTAAGGGGATGGGGTGCGCATCAGTTTTAGTGACCACTTTGAGACCCCGGTAGTCGACACTGAACTGGAGTTCTGGGGTGGCACCAGGAGCAGCAGCGTTTAAGACCAAGACCACATGGGTGGCCCAAGGACTGATAGAAAACTCAATCACCCCTAGGGATAACATCTTAGACACCTCATCTTTGATGCTAGCCCTGACTTTACCAGTTACCCTGTAAACCATATGTTTAGTGGGTGGACTGTCCCCAGTGTCCACATCATGTGTACACAAGTGTGTGACCCCTGGGATCAAGGAGAACAGGGATGCAAACTGCCCCAATACCTGGCGACAGTCCCTTGTTGTTCTGAGGTCAGGGAGGGTGAGAAGTTCACTCCCTCCACAGACCCATCTTTCTCTCCAGCAGACAGGAGATCAGGAAGAGGCTCACTCTCTTCCTCTACCCTATCATCTGTTGCTAGGAGCATGGACAATTCCGTCCGCTCAAAGTGTGGCTTGAGATGGTTCACATGCAGGACCCTTAAGGGGTTCCAGGGAGTCCACAAGTCCACCAGGCAGGTGACTTCACTCTTGCGCTCCACGACCTCAAATGGCCCAGTCCATTTGTCCTGGAGCGCCCTCGTCTCCACTGGCGCCATTACCCACACTTTTTGCCCAGGCTGAAACTCGACCAGAGTGGCATTCTTGTCATACCACCGTTTCATATCTGCCTGGCTTGCTTCCAGGTTCTCTTGTGCAAGAGCGCTGAAGCGAGCACTCTGGTTTCTAAAGGCCAGCATGTAGCTAAATACATCCTGGGAAGGTTTACTGGGGGCTTTCCCTAAGCCCTCCTTCACCAGACCCAAAGGTCCCCTGACAGGGTGGCCATACAGTAACTCAAAAGGACTAAATCCAAGCCTTTTTGAGGCACCTCCCTGTAGGTGAACAGAAGGCATGGCAAGAGGACATCCCACACCCACCTCAAGGGCTCTGACATGCCCATGATCATGCCTTTTAAGGTGCAGTTGCATCTTTCAGCCAGACCATTGCTTTGGGGCTGGTAAGGAGTGGTGAACTTATACGTTACCCCACACTCCTGCCACAGAGACTTCACATAAGTAGATATGAAGTTGGTACCCATATCATATACCACATCCCTGGGGAACCCCATGCAGGTCTAAACCCCCATCAACGCACGACTCACCACAGGGGAAGTGATTGATCTCAGAGGAATGGCTTCTGGGTACCAGATGGCATGGTCCACCAAGACCAGGATGAACCTGTTGCTCATGCCTGTCTTGGGATCCAGAGGCCTCACAATGTCAATACTGACCCTCTCAAAGGGGGTACTAACCACTAGAAAAGGTTGGAGGGGAGCCTTACATTTCCCCCACTCTTGCCACTTGCCTGACAAGTCTGGCAAGACCTGCAATGAGCATCTGAGTGCCTACGCATTAGGGGCCAGTAAAAGTGGGTGACAAGCCGTTCAAAGGTCTTGTCCTGCCCCAAACGTCCAGCTAAAGGCACATCATGAGCCAGACACAGTAGGAAGGCTCTGAAGCACTGGGGTACCACCATCACACGGGCTGACCCCGGCTCAGCAACCTTAGGCTCACTATACAGGAGGCCGACCTCCCGATAAATCAGGTGAGATTCTGACTCCTTGCCAGCCGCCTGGTCGGCAGCCTGCTGCCGCAAACCCAATAAAGTAGGGCAAGTACTTTGTGCCTCACAGAATGCCTCCCTGGTGGATCCCTCTTCCTGCTGTCATTGTGACAACTCAGGGATCTCCCCCATTTGAGCCACCTGTTCCCCTGTAGGCTATGGGGCATCATCCTCAGGCTCTGCCTCCTCCCGGAACCGTGGGAACTCCTGGGGCTGGTTTCCCACACCCCCTGCCCTTTCTCTTTTTGGCAGTCCCCTTGGCTACTGTTTCAGGCTCCAGGGGCTCCTGACCACCCTGACGGGCTGCCATTGACCTGGTCAATACGCATACCCACCCAGGCAGACCCAACATCTCCTAGTGTGACCTGTGTTCCACCTTTTTCCAAAGGGAATCCTCCAGGTCATTGCCAAGCAAACAATCTACAGGCATGGTTGGACTCACAGCTACGTTTAAGGAACCTGAGACCACCCCCCCATTCAAAGAGAGCCTTCGCCATTCTGCACAAGCGCTCTGAGTTTTCCACTGCAGCTACTTGGTGAAGTACACTGGGATCTATCTGCTCTTCAAACACCAGGTGACTCCTCACTGTAGTTACACTGGCTCCTGTGTCTCCCAGAGCCTCCACCTTCTGTCCATTAATGGTCACCCACTGCCTGTACTTTTCAGTTTTCTCAGGCATTAGGGTTCTCTGGACCATCTCACTGTCCCTTAGTGAGAGAAGGGTTATCTCAGCTGGTTCCCACCTACCTGGAACCAACTCTTCCCCAAGTGCTACACTAGCCAAACCCTAGGACTGAGCACCAGTTAGTGCCGGTGTACTCTTGGGGCATTTGGGATTCCCCCTCACATGACCCAGCTGGTTACATGCATGACACTTATGTGACAACCCCCTTCCACATGTTTCCCTTTGGAGAACCATGGCTTCTTTTCACTGGGGGGCTGGGAATACTTACTGGGGAACTAGATTGGGGCCCTTTAGAGAACTCCCCCTGTTTACCCTTACTCCCCCTTTCTTTTGAGAGGGACCCTGCCTACCCTTGGCGTGGTGTCCGCCATACCTCTCTGGACCCTGGTGCTCTCCCAGTGGTCCGCTTCCTGCACAAGCTTCCTGAGGTCTGTCAGCTTGCTGTCAATTAGATGCTGGTGCAGCTCTGGAAAACATAAACTGTACAAGTGCTCCCAAGCAATTAAATTGTAAAGCCCCTCATATGTTGTCACCTTACTGCCCTTCACCCAACCATCCAGTGACCTGCAAAAAGAATCAACACATTCTAACCATGTTTGGGATTCTTTCCTCTTATAGGACCTAAACTTGTCCTTATACTGCTCAGGGGTGAGGCCATACCTTGTGAGTAGGGCATCCTTCATGATAGCGTAGGTGAGCCCCTGAGGATCCCCTCAGGATGTCAGAGACCAGATTCATATGGAGAGCAGACTCATACCCCTTGAACCACAAGAATATGTCATCCTCCCTTTTGTAATCCTTCACAAGGTCTTTAGGAATGTGCACCCTCCTCTCAGGCTGCACTGTGATATTGCTGCCACCATCCCTACTTGACTGGCTCCTCTGATCCAGCTCCCTCAAGCTGAGCTCACAAGCCAGCAGTATCTTCTTCTCCTCTATGACCATCCTCCTCTCTTCCATCTCCCTTTGTATCCTAAACGTTTCCACCTCCAGTGGTGAGCCCTCTCTGCATGTCTGTCTTGTAACTCGTCAGGAGTCAGACCCTTGGATGACACACTGATACCTGCCCTAGAGACTCTCTCCCTGGACCTAACAGGCCCACCCACTATACCATTGTGTATGGATTGCACCTCTTTACCCTCCTCCTCCTCCTCGTCTTCTGTGTGCCCCTCAGCTTCCTTGGCTTTCACCCAGGCCATCAGTGCCTTCTGCAGCTTCTCCTTCCTGGTGGAGCCCTTAATAGGACAGGCAAGATTTTTGCAGCACTGCCTCAACTGAGCAACTGTATAGCTCTCCAGTTTCCCTAAGTCAAAAGCAGCTCCAGCAGATGCATCTCCAGATTGAGACACGATGAAGAATCAACAACAGTGCAAGTTCCAAGGTAGAAAAAAGAGTCCCCAACAAAGTCAATCAAAGATCAGCAAAATTCTGGAAGTAGGAGAAAACAATCCAAAAGAGAAAAAAGGACAAACAAGCTGTATGTGGTCAGGTAATGGTCTGCACTGAAAACAGTAGTGCACACTTTATCACTGTATGTCAAGTACAAATACAAATCCAATCCCACCGCTGCCACCAATGTTAGAAATGGGGTCTTTGGTTGGCAGTCAGGTTACCCCCTGTCCAAGCAAGGACCCTCACTCTAGTCAGGGTAAAGGAGAATCACCCTTGGTTAACCCCTACTCACCCCTGTGGTAGCTTGCCCCAAGCAGGCAGGCTTAACTTCAGAAGCAATGTGTAAAGTATTTGTACCAGCACACACAGTAACTCAATGAAAACACTACAAAATGACACAACACAGGTTTAGAAAAATAGATAATATTTAGCTAAACAAGACGAAACCAAAACAACAAAAATCCAAAATACACAAGTCAAGATATGAATTTTCAAAAGAATAAGAGTCTTACGGCCAGATGTATCAAAGGGTTTTACTCATTCTGTGTCTATGGGGAAATGTGTTGATGCATAAGGGCCTTAATCCTTAGAAAACAGTGTGAATGCTGTTGTTACATAAAGTACCTGGTTAGCGTAAAAAATAAAGCTGCACTGGAGAGCATGCGTCGGAAAATCAGCAATGCGTTGATTCCTTACTCGCAAGTGAGGCTGTGCGTCGTTTCCTTCTCTGGTCTGGCCAGCAGTGCGTCATTTTTCTTCCTCGCAAGAGAGCGATGCATCGATTTCCGGATGGAGCACCTGGGATCCGCGCAGAGTCGGGTTGACCTGGTTGCCCAGGGAAGATGTGTGGAAAATCCAGTCACACGGTATCAGAAAACCACACTGCATGGGATTTGCGTCTTTTTCAGCCTCTGTTAGCGGGTGTTGCGAGTCGTTTCTCCAGCCCAGTTGTGTCGATCTTCCAGCCGCGATGCAGGTGAAGCGTTGATTTCAGCTGTGAAACCAGAGGCGTGTCATTTATCAGCCGCATCATGAAAGGTGTGTCAAGACTTTCCCCGCACAGCGGTCTGTGTATGGATTTTCAGTCCTTGTCTCCCAACTTCACCTTTCAAAGGCCCAGGTTCAGTTTAGGGCACCACTTGGCAGGGCAGAAGTCTCAGCAGAGAGTCCAGGTGCTGGCAGGGGAAGTCTTTGATGACCCTGAGACTTCAACAACAGGAGGCAAGCTCAGTTCAAGCCCCTGGAGATTCTTCTCAAGCAGGAATGCACAACAAAGTCCAGTCTTTGTCCCCTTTCACAGGCAGAAGCAGCAACTGCAGGATGACCCAACAAAGCACAGTCACAGGCAGGGGCAGCACTTCTCCTCAGCCCTTCAGCTTTTCTCCTTGGCAGATGTTCTTCTTGGTTCCCAGAAGTGATCTAATTTTTAGGGGGTTTGGGTCCACTAATACTCCTTTCTGCCTTTAAAGTAGGCAAACTTCAAAAGAAAGTATCTCTTGTTTGTAAGATCCTGCCGTGCCCAGGCCACGCCGCAGACACATACCAGGCAATTGGAGACCTCATTGTGTGAGGGCAGGCACAGCCCTTTCAAATGTGAGTGACCACTCCTCCCCTCCCTCCCAGCACAGATGGCTCATCAGGATCTGCAGGATACACCCTAGCTCCCTTTATGTCACTGTCTAGAGAGAGGTGCAAACAGCCCAACTGTCAAACTGACCCAGACAGGGAATCCACAAACTGGCAGAGTCACAGAATGGTTTATGCAAGAAAATGCCTACTTTCTAAAAGTGGTATTTTCAAACACACAATCTAAAAAACAACTTCACTAAAAGATGTATTTTTAAATTGGGAGCTCAGGGAACCTAAACTCCATATTTCTATCTGCTCCCAAAGGGAAACTGCACTTTAATACTATTTAAAGGGCAGCCCCCATGTTAACCTATGAGAGAGATAGGCCTTGCAACAGTGAAAACTGAATTTGGCAGTATTTCACTGTCAGGACATGTAAGACACATAAGTACATGTCCCACCTTTAACAAACACAGCACCCTGCCCAATGGGGTTACCTAGGGCCTACCTTAGGGGTGCCTTACATGTAGAAAAAGGGAAGGTTTAGGCCTGGCAAGTGAGTACACTTGCCAAGTTGAATTGGCAGTTTACAACTGCACACACAGACATTTCAGTAGCAGGTCTGAGCCATGTTTACAAGGCTACTCATGTGCGTGGCACAACCAGTGCTGCAGGCCCACTAGTAGCATTTGATTTACAGGGCCTGGGCACCTCCAGTGCACTGTACTAGGGACTTACTAGTAAATCAAATATGCCAATCATGGAAAGCAAATTACGCATGCATTTTACAAAGGAGCACTTGCACTTTAGCACTGGATAGCAGTGGTAAATTGCCCAAAGTATCAAAAACAGCACACATCAACAACCTGGGAAACATAGGCAAAAACAGCCACCTCATTGGGTCTATACTTGTCAGACCATTTTCCTCTGCTGTTGACCAAAGCTGGCACTGATGCACCCAGGGGGGCCTGTATGTTGGAGGTGGCCAACAGTTGCCCTCCTCGACACACCATGCAAACTACTACTGGGAGAGGCGAGGCTTTGACAGAATACACTGCAGGCAATTGGGGATCCACAACCAGAAGAGGCACTGAGTGGGAGGCACTGAAGGCTGTCATGAGGTGGGAGTGCATGAGCAAGGTGTATTGTTTCTAGAGACAACTGCAAGGTGAGTTGGGAGACTTGGAGAGGAAAATGGAAGAAATGGAGAGAAGGAGCCAGAATCTCGAAATGCAGGCGTGACACTGCTGGAACTCAAACAACAGCTGGGAGATACATAGAATAGACTAGACAGACTCATGTGCCGGCAATATAGACAGTGGTTACACCACGAGGGGGGCAAGCCAGGCAAATTACTCACCTGGCTGCTCAAACACAAAACCGACAGGTCCCCTATTATGGCACTTAGATGCCGAATGAGACGATATCGATGTCTCAACATCTCCTCAGTCTAACCCTTAGGGAGGACTAGAATAAGTTGTACAGCGGGGCAACAAAGCAGACCCAACTGAAATAGCACAGTACCTGGACTGGGTGGAAATTACAGTGCTGCCACACCTCCTCAGGGAGAAGCAACAGGCTGACATTACACTGGACAAATTAAAGGAGACTCTGGGGATAATGGCTAAAGGTAAGGCACTGAGAGGTGATGGCTTCCCTGTGGACTTTTACCAGATCTAAGCAGCACAGCTGGTAGAGCCACTCTTGGAAGTACTCAGGAAAGCGCAAGGAAGGGGAATATTTCCCACACCCTCTGAGAAGGAGTGATTTGTATGGTGCTCAAGCCAGGGGGTGGTGAGATGATCCGGTTTTCTCATAGACCTCTCACTATGCAAAATGTAGATGCAAAATTACATTGTAAGGTGCTGGTGGAACTACTGTGTGGGGTTGCTGGTGCATGAGGATGCAGCTTTATGCCCAACCGCAGAACGGCCCTCAGCTTACAGAGGCTCACACATGTTCTACACTCAGTGCAGCAGTACCCAGAGGAACAGGTCTTGGCATCTGTGGATATCACCAAACCGTTTGACACACTTGACTTGGCTTACCTAATGCAGGTCCTGCAAAAGATGGGATTCAGGCACAACTTTTGCAGCTGGGTAAAACTACTGTATACAGCCCCCAGAGCTGGAGCTTGTAATGGAGGGGTGGTCTCGGAAGAAAGGGAGGTAAGACGAGGAACACAGCAGGGTTGCCCATTGTCATTGCCCTTATTTGCTTTAGCACTTGAACCTTTGACGGCGAGACTCAGCAGAGATATGGAGGCCTTCAGCATCATGGGGGGGGATGAAGTGCACCTCATTTCGCTGTACGCCAAAGAGATTTTGTTTTATTAACAACGGCCCACAGAGGCTGCGCCGTTGTTGTTGTTGCAACTAGATTTTGAACTGTGGACTAATAGACACAAACCACTGCTGTTCTCAATAGGCTCACTGAGTTATACTCCCTGCTGAGACCCCACCTGAGCTGGGCCTGTGATGGAAAATGAGAAACTTTAGATATTTGAGCAATGTGATGGCTCACACCCTAGAGGAGCATGGCTTCCATAATACTGACCACTGCTGAGCAGACTGACAAAATAGACCCAATTTTGGAACTCGCTGCCGCTTTCAGTAGCAGGGAGGATAGCCGTGGCAAAAATGGTGTTTCTACCCAGATGCCTATACATAATTCAAAATTCGCTGTATACACTGCCATGCACCTTTTTCAGAACACTAGACAGACATGACCTTGCTGACCCCACAGGTTTGGGCTGAGAAGTGGAGTAGTGTAGCGCTGCTGCTACTTAAATTGAACTTACAAGGGTTAGGCATGGGTTTGCCTGATCTAGAATGCTATTACCAGGCCTCTAAACTGCAACATGTGGCACACTGGACAGCAGAGGAGGACAACTAGGAGAAACAGCTGCTGTGCCAAGGTGTGGGAGAGGGTGATCACCACAGTGCTGAAAAAACCCTTTGCCAGAAAACTAGTTGTGTGGCCACTACTGCCATTTAATTGAATCAGTGTGGACATGTTGGTTACATGCTGGAGGGAGGGAAGATGTGAAACATTGGGAGACTTCTACCCAGAGTAGCAGTTCTTCTCCTTTGCTGAAGCCCGGGATACTTATTTCATGAGGGGCGGCCAATCCTTCCACACACCAAGATAGCCAAAACAGCACAGGAAATCTGGATGGACTTTTCTAACATGCCTAGGCAGACAGAAACATTGCAGGTGATGTTGAAGGCATGTTCAGAATGGCACTTAGTGCCATTGCTCTATGGGGCCTTAAGGAGGACAGAGGCAAGGCTGGACCCAAAGCGAGACAGGCATGGAGGGAGGCCTTGGATACACCCCTGTCGGATGGTGAGTAGCGATTGGCCTGTGGGCTGGTGAAGCAGGTCTCATGCAACACCAGGTTTAAACTGACACACTTTAATTACATTTACTGCATATAGATGACCCCAGTCAACCTCCATAGGATTCATAGGGGCTAGAGCGCAGATTGTCTGAGATGCGGGAGAGAGGACACCTCTTTTTTACACATGGCCTGGGCCTGTCCTGCGGTGCGGGCCTTCTGGTCTGCAGTGGTTACACCATTGCGCACAGCAGCAGGAATAGGACTCACAGCAGCAATGTTAACCTGTCTACCGGGTGTTATAAGGCAGGCAAGAGGGGGGAAAATGCACTGGAAGTTCCTACAATTGGCCCTGGTTAAAAGGTAAGTGTCAATAGGGTCGTTGACTGAAAGAACTCCCTTGATTACTCTGTGGTTTAAGGACGTATTGGAGTGGGCAGAGTAGAGGAAGTGCACATGAGGACCAATAGGTGGGTTGACAAGTTACAGGGTGATGTTGAGGCATGGGCCGCACGGTTAATGGCACTGCAAGGCACAAATGGGGAGGCCAACATACAGCACACAAACTCACAATTGACTGAAGTTGATGGGGACATGCAGGGGAGGGCACCGGCATTGGCGACCGGCAGTTTTAGGAGGGAGGGGGACGGGCAGCACACTTGCACTCATTCTTTCCCACACACACACACATGCACGCACATCCATTAACACTCATCAACACTCAAACATGCACGCACACACCAAACATTCATTTAAGAAGATCACACACACACTTACCTTCAGCCTCGGTCCCAGGAGGGTTGGGACTGCTGCCTTCCCTTGCTGGCTGACCTTAGGTCAGCCAATGAGGGAAGACAGCAGTCCCAGCCTCGTCATAGAGTGGGATGGGGTCAATGAGACTTCTGACCCCACCCCACCCCTCACTGTGACGAGGTGTCACTGATTGACACTCGGCCTGGGCACTTCAGGGCTTGAAACCTGAAGCGCCCAGGTCGAAGTCAATGAGTGACGCTTCCCTCATCACCCGGGGAAGGGCCTTGTGGCACCTTTGCTGAGCGGAGGAGGTCACACCCACAGGAGCTGTGACCTCTTCAGCCCAGCAAAGTTCAGCTCAAGCAGCCAGGAGTCTGAGCATATCACGCATGTCTGCTCCTGGCTGCCTGACCTGAATATGAAGAGTGTCTGTCAGGCTGACCTTTGTTCAGCCTGACAGACTTTCTTCATGAGGGGCAAAAGGTGGGGGGGTGTGGCCCCTCTGCCCTAAAGGACAGGCCGCGCCTGGGCACCGGGGAGTGGAAAGGTGGACAAACAATAATCATGAGTGACTCATGGTGGTAGAGGTGTGGGTTGATGAGTCAGGTGGGGGACCACTTGAGATGGATCGAGAACCCTGGTACATTCATAAAAAAAGGAAAACAATGCAGAATGTGATACTGCGTTATAGGGAATCCCAGCCCAGCACAATTGATTGGCCTAGCAGATATGTGAACACTGAGCGTTTGAGGCTTTTACTGTTATTTTCTTCTTTAATGATATTCTGTTGAATGTATCTATGAAAATGAAAATGACTAATAAAAAGATACTATAAAAAAGTGCAGGGCCCAGGCACGTAAAAATGGATGCATGGAAAGTCAAATAGGTTTCCAATTTTTCACAAAGAAGAAATAAAGTGGTAGCTTTCCCACCAACTGCTACCCATCCCACACTTCCAACCTAGATAACTTTCGCCTGAAAACAACTCCCCACTCTACACTTTCAATCCAGAACCATCTGTCACCCAACAAAAACCCATTAAACCAACTGAGTAAGAACTAAAGTATTGCATTAATGTTAGATATCCTCGTCTGTACGAAGTAGAATCAGAACAACGCCTAAAGGTTAATGTGTAGAATCAGCTGGAGCCGTCTATTATAGTTTAGATGTGGCAAATCAGCACAGCTTATTACTCTGTAACAAACTGGAGGCGTCAGTTAGCAAGTGATCTTTTTAGGGAAGAATTTCATTAATTTTCCTGGCTATGTGGGTGTCCATAGTTCCATCCTGGCCATGCAACATCTATAAGTGGACACTGGAATTCACTCGCAAGTGATTTCTATCTGTGGCAGACGAGTCAGGCAATCTCTCTGGCCGGCCCCGGTGGGACCTCAACTTCCTCCTCGTTTTTTTTTTTTTGAGACCCTGATTTCTATCCACTTTATCGCTCTGATAGGGTACAGCTGGGTTTGGAGTATGATGGAAGACCCAGTCCTAGGCCTCCTTGGGGGTTTCAAAGAAGTGAGTTTAGGAATTATGGATTACTTTCAATTTAAATGGAAAAATCACCATATATTGCAAATTCCTGGCCCGCATTTCTGTTTGACTGCTTCAAAGAACTTATGGCCTGATTATGACTTTGGCAGAGGGGATTACTCCGTCCCAAATGTGACGGATATCCTGCCCGCCTATTACGAGTTTAATAGGATATAATGGACTTGTAATTTGGTGGGCTGGATATCTGTCACATTTGGGATGGAGTCATCCCCTCTGCCAAAGTCGTAATCAGGCCCTTAGTCTGTTGTTGCACAAGTCTTATGTAATCAGGAAAGATCATTCGATGTATGGACTGGAAGAGCAGGTTTTTTACCTTTTGTGCTTCCGGAAGAATGATGTCTCGATCCTGGAAGTTCAAATGTGGGCTGTATAGGACATGGAGGACCTCCAGGAGGTGGCTTCTGAGGTGAGGATCTTTGGGCCTTTTCATCAATGAATCATGGGGTGAGGGCTCCTTTGGGAACCAAGACTTGAGCCAGAGTTCCGGATCTGTAGATTTGACGATCTCAGAAAAAAACATGAATCAGAGGTTGTTACATCATGATCTATTTTCATCATCCTCAGCTCTGTCTGCATGACTGCTATAGGAGGAAATTTAGACATAATTGCTTTAAGGGTTGCAGCATCGTCTACCAACACCATGGTAGTTCCATCTGCATTCGAGACTCAGCCTGCAACATTACGGAGATCTTGGTCGGGTAATAATGCTCCTGCTCCATCCACACCAATTTTTCTCTCCATTGTGTCCCTTGAAGCTTGGATCGCCTGGAGAAAACCTTTGATGTCCTTGAGGACTATTGGTTCCAGGGGCCTGGGGGGCAAATTTGTCAATCTTGGCTTGAGTTTGTATAGACAGGCCATTCCCATGATAGAGATCGGGGTGAGATGGGTTGGAGGTAGCAGGTAATCAATGAGGTTTCCAGGGAGTAGTTATATCAACAGTGTTCAGGAATCTAATCTGGGTGTCTGTCCATCCAAAGGAGTTCCACTCAGGAAAGTCATTTGGGGGTATGTGGCGTCCTTGGACTCTTATGCAGGGAAGGGGTGAGCACTATCCTGTTACCCCAGACACAGTACGGAATCGTAGGCGGACCGGCCCACTCACCCCCCACCCCAAAGATTTAGGATGAGGGAAGGCAGCACAAGCACCTTTGCAGGGGGGCAGGGCAGGGACCACAGAGGACAGTTGGCATGTATCACCTGGCCAAGTCTACTGCAATACCACACCAGAGCCAGACATCGGTCCAAAGTGACCCCAACCCAGGGACCTCACTTGGTGGATCGAGGGTTGAAAAGGCAAATTCCCATGGATGAGTCTGCAGGCCTGTGGCTACACCAAAATGTCCAGGCTCATTTTGTTAGGTGACCCACTACCATTAAGAGGGGGCTTCAGGATCGTAGTTACCTTGGATAGATGTTAGAGGGCTCCTTTGTGCAGTGGGTCAAGAGCCAGGGCAAGGAGAGGAACAGGTGGAGTCCCCAGTATCAGGTTGGGTGGCGTAGAGTCTGGCTACCACTTACTGCCTCTATGGGAAGGCGATCAACAGGTACAGGGGCCGGGACCTGACTGCAGGGAGCCCTCCCTACCCGAATAGTGCACTTCACAGGGACCCAATGCCTAAAACGCACCCGCAGCCAAGCCCTGCATGGGACAGTCTCCAGAATGTTGCTCTGCAGATGTTTGATGCTGCAAGCTACAGTGTGGGTCCCACCCAAATCACAGCTTAGCATCTCATCTTCTTTTGGCTTGGCTACAAGTCTACCTCGGGCCAAGAGGGTGCACCATAGGATCCGAGCCTTGCCCCATGGTGTCCTCGTGTCAGTCACCCCCCAGATCACCTCTTCCAGACCAACAGGGGCAGCATGATCCAGCATTGTGTGCCTTTGGGCTGTTATTTGATCCAGATAGGGCCATCCAGGAAAATCCACATGCCAGGTAAACCACAGCATCTGCTCCTCCCACCAGCCCAATATCAAATTGGCATAGCTGGGGGCGAAGCAAGTGCCTATGGCTGTCTCTTGAGTTTGAAGGCAAATGTTCTCATCAAACAGAAAACAACTGGTGGGGAGGCAAAGTGCATTGGCTTAGCCATAGTTGGAGATGATGGCTCTGTAGTTATGGTCAAGTTGCACTTTCCATAGAAAATTAGTTTTTTGTAATTGCTATAGAATTTAGACAATGTTTTTCATTTTTTTAGCATATCTAGCTAGGTTTATGAATGCCAGTGTTTGTGCAGGTCTATTTAGTAAAAAGGCTAATAGGGTGAGGTACAAAAAGAAGTATTACCCATTTTAGCTCCCAGAGGAACATTTGCTCTTGGCTACAGCAAAAAGAGCTAAACAGATTTACTTTAAACTTGTCATAAAAGTAAAACTTCACTCAAAGTGTAGTTTTCAAGGTTTGGTGTGAATCTTTTCATTAGTAGTAATTTTTTTTAGATAATTGCTTTTGAAAAGGTTTCTGATGGAATTTGAAGGGTTAATATTAAGAAATATCTTGGTCATTGACCTCACAAGCACACAACTCCTGGATTCTAATAATCAAACGTGGGATTTTTTGGAGGGAAGAGGTCAAAACATTTTTGCCAGATACTGGAATTCCCATACTCATCCAAACTTGTGAATTCCACACTGTGGAAAACAATTTACACCATGAACATTCAAAACATATTTATAAATTTCGGGTCAATTGTTTTCACGAAATTCTTTACTTTTCATTTTGCTTTTTTTTTTAAACACACCTCTTGTTTGTATCACAATTCCACTGTTCTACATCAGCATGAACTCCCACCGGGGTTACTTGTTGGGAAAGCTTAAATTAACATGTATTTAAAGAATCATTGGTTATGTTTATAATTTTGTAGAAGGATACATGATAGTGGAGTCAACTCTGTGAGGGACACAGTAAAACATTAGTAAATGCTGGATGTTTTGGTGTATGGTCATCTGTGTGTTTGCATATGATGGTGGGTGTGTGGGTGTTTCCTGCTGAATGTGAGCAATGACAATGCTGGGTGTTTGGATGTTCAATGTTCGCAGTATTGGCATATGTGGTTCAGTGATTCTCTGATAGGGGATGTGTAGCTGTGTGCAGTTGCTTGCGTGTACTTCTAATAAGTGGTGATTGTGGATGGTAGTGGCATTTGGTAGTCAATATATGATACTATAATTGATGGTTGACTATATGACAGTAGATTGGTTAGCAGGATGTAAAGGTGTGCCTGTGTGATTGTAGACTTTCTGTATGTGGGCATATACTGCATGTTGTACGGACATGTAATAGTGGGTGTGCAGTCATATATGATGTGGGTGTGTGATCTATGAAGGTGGGTGTGCACTTATATGATGATGGATGGTCGTGGTGTATGATGTTAGCTGTGTTGACATATGGTTGTGGGGGTGTTAGCATATGTTGGTATGTGTGTACCTATGCTTTTGACTATGTGGATGTATCATGGTTAATGTGCTGGTATTTGATGCTAGTTTCTAGGAAATATAACCGTGGATGTATTGGTCCATGGTGATTGGTGTTCTGGCATATAGGTGGTGATTACAACCCTGGCGGACGGTGTTAAAGCGGCGGTAAGACCGCCAACAGGCCGGCGGTAAAAATTTTGGAATTACGACAGTGGCGGAAACCGCCAACAAAGACAGCCACTTTAACACTCCGACCGCCACGGCGGTACAAACAAACACCGCGGCGGTAACCGCCAACAGACAGGCGGAGGACAAAGTACCGCCCACAGTATTACAACAGTCCAATCCGCCACCTTTTCCGGAGCGGATTCACCGTGGATAAAAACTCAGCGGAAACAGGCATTTCAAATGAAAAACGCTCACCTCTACACACTCCATGAGGAAGGAGGATACCATGGAGCCGGAACTCCATATTCTTCCTGCGATAGTCTTCCTGCTCCTGTACCAGGAGCACCAACGCCGGCGGCGAAGACCACGGTGAGTACTGCACCTACGACACAGGGGAGGGGGGAGGCAAAAAACAGGGACACACACACGCAATACCCCCACCCCCCCACCCACACCCACTACAACACACACACCAATGCATATCTATACATTACAGTTACACCCCCCAACCCCCCCGGAAGAATGCAAAGACAAAAGGAAATGAGTGTAACCATTGTAATATATCAAAATTCAGTAAGCAAAAATATACATATGTACACTTTTAACAAAATATACACCACAATTAATAGTCCAGGTATTGCACCATTTATAGTCTGTGGACCACTGGGCCCAAAATGCATGGGCGAGGCCCACACACGATACCAGAGAAAAACAGATAGAACATTGCTGGGGCATCAGATAGAAATACAACAGGCACCTCAGGGGGAAGGGAAGGGGGGGCACCTCAGCCGGATGAGTGCACGACGCCAGATCCAAGAGGGGGCTCAATGCCCACTGTTCAATCCTGGGGAGTGCAAAGCCACAGTCTCTCAAGTCTCTACAGTGGGTGGTTTGCCCACTGTACCATCCTGGGGAGTGCAAAGCCACAGTCTCTCAAGTCTCTACAGTGGGGGGTTTGCCCACTGTACCATCCTGGGGAGTGCAAAGCCACAGTCTCTCAAGTCTCTACAGTGGGTGGTTTGCCCACTGTACCATCCTGGGGAGTGCAAAGCCACAGTCTCACAAGTCTCTATAGTGGGTGGTTTGCCCACTTTACCATCCTGGGGAGTGCAAAGCCACAGTCTCTCAAGTCTCTACAGTGGGTGGGTTGCCCACTGTACCATCCTGGGGAGTGCAAAGCCACAGTCTCACAAGTCTCTACAGAGGGTGGTTTGCCCACTGTACCATCCTGGGGAGTGCAAATCCACAGTCTCTCAAGTCTCCTGGGGAGTGCAAAGCCACAGTCTCTCAAGTCTCTGCAGTGGGTGGTTTGCCCACTGTACCATCCTGGGGAGTGCAAAGCCACAGTTTCACAAGTCTCTACAGTGGGTGGTTTGCCCACTGTACCATCCTGGGGAGTGCAAAGCCACAGTCTCTCAAGTCTCTCCAGTGGGTGGTTTGCCCACTGCTTTATCCTGGGGAGTGCAAAGCCACAGTCTCTCAAGTGGATAACAGTCTCCACTGGTTCTGGAGGGGGCTTGGTGCCCAGAGTGCTTCATCCTGCCAAGGACAGAGGTAGTGGATGCATGTCTCCACTGGTTCCGGAGGGGGACTGGTGCCCAGAGTGCTTCATCCTGTGCAGGACAGAGGTAGTAGATGCATGTCTCCACTGGTTCTGAGGGGGCTTGGTGCCCAGAGTGCTTCATCCTGTGCAGGACAGAGGTAGTGGATGCATGTCGCCACTTGTTCTGGAGGGGGACTGGTGCCCAGAGTGCTTCATCCTGTGCAGGACAGAGGTAGTGGATGCATGTCGTCACTGGTTATGGAGGGGGACTGGTGCCCAGAGTGCTTCATTCTGTGCAGGACAGAGGTAGTGGATGCATGTCTCCACTGGTTCTGGAGGGGGACTGGTGCCCAGAGTGCTTCATCCTGTGCAGGACAGAGGTAGTGGATGCATGTCTCCACTGGTTCTGGAGGGGGCTTGGTGCCCAGAGTGCTTCATCCTGTGCAGGACAGAGGGCAGTGGATGCATGTCTCCACTGGTTCTGGAGGGGGACTGGTGCCCAGAGTGCTTCATTCTGTGCAGGACAGAGGTAGTGGATGCATGTCTCCACTGGTTCTGGAGGGGGACTGTTGCCCAGAGTGCTTCATCCTGCCAAGGAATGAGGTAGTGGATGCATGTCTCCACTGGTTCTGGAGGGGGACTGGTGCCCAGAGTGCTTCATCCTGTGCAGGACAGAGGTAGTAGATGCATGTCTCCACTGGTTCTGGAGGGGGACTGGAGCCCAGAGTGCTTCATCCTGTGCAGGACAGAGGTAGTGGATGCATGTCTCCACTGGTTCTGGAGGGGGACTGTTGCCCAGAGTGCTTCATCCTGCCAAGGAATGAGGTAGTGGATGCATGTCTCCACTGGTTCTGGAGGGTGACTGGTGCCCAGAGTGCTCAATCCTGCCAAGGACAGAGGTAGTGGATGCATGTCTCCACTGGTTCTGGAGGGGGCTTGGTGCCCAGAGTGCTCAATCCTGCCAAGGACAGAGGTAGTGGATGCATGTCTCCACTGGTTCTGGAGGGGGACTGGTGCCCAGAGTGCATCACTCACCCCGTGACGGTCCCTGTTGCGTCAGTGCCCCTGCCGCTCATGGGCTAGCGGTGCTTGCCTTGGCGGTCCTTGCCCTGTTCAGCGGTGCTTACCCTGTTCAGCGGTGCTTGACTTGGCGGTTCTTGCCCTGTTCAGCTGTGCTTGCCCTGTTCAGCTGTGCTTGACTTGGCGGTCCTTGCTCTGTTCAGCGGTGCTTGCCCTGTTCAGCGGTGCTTGACTTGGCGGTCCTTGCCCTGTTCAGCGGTGCTTGACTTGGCGGTCTTTCATTGGTCAGCTGGGCTGTGGCTGGCGGGGCCCTCCTGGGCAGCTGGGCTGTGGCTGGCGGGGCCCTCCTGGGCAGCTGGGCAGTGGCTGTTGGGGTCCTTCTGGGCAGCTGGGCTGTGGCTGTCGGGGTCCTCCTGGGCAGCTGGGCTGTGGCTGGCGGTGGCCTCCTGGCCAGCGACGATGGGGCTGGCTGTGGCCTCCTGGCCAGCGGGGATGGGGCTGGCGGTGGCCTCCTGGCCAGCAGTCTTCTCCGCCGTGCTGCTCCTCCCAGACTTGCTGGGTTTCTTCTGCCCCTTCCCCACCTTGGGAGGAGTCACAGCTGAGTCCACACTCCCCCCGGGACCCCTGTGAGCAGCTTGGGTGGCTGGAGTCTTCCCCCTCTCCCGCCGGGCACTGGCCAACTTCTGGTGGTTCACAGGGGGGGGGGGGACTGGCTGTGCTGTGGCTCCGTGACACACTGGCTGGCCTGGTGGCCGGTGCACTCCACATACCTGTGACAACAGGCACCACTGGTCCCGGAGATTTTGGGACCTATGAGTTGGACGGGGTGGTGGGAAATAGGTTAAGGGTGGACAGGAAAAGTTGTTTGGAGACACTGGGACGGGTAGCTGGAGGGGGTTTGGGAGTAGAGGAAGAGGTGGTGGTTGTAGGAGGTGTGAATTTTGTGGCTTTGGGTGCAGGTGCATGCGCTGGAGGCTGTTGTGAGGTGGATGTATGTTGGGTGGGTGTGTGCTTGCGTTTGTGTATCTTGGGAGGGGGCGTCACAGACACACTGGGAGAGGACACAGGGGACGTGTGAATGGTAGTGGGGGTGGTGAGTACACGTGAGCGGGGTGTAGTGGTGGGTGTGCTGGTGCGGGACGTAGTGGCTGTAGTGGTAGTGCATGCAGGTGTGAGTGGAGACGAGACTGGGAGGGAGGAGGGAGACGAGGAGGAGGGGAACACAGTGGAGGCAGTGGATGTTGGTGTGTCTGTATGTGTGTGATGCTTGCGTGAGTGCCTGTGGGATGTGTGGTGCTTATGTTTGCCTGAGCTTCCCTTGTGTGGTGAGTGTAGGAAAGTACCATCTTGCCTGGCATGTTACCCCCATTTTTCACTGTATATATGTTGTTTTAGTTGTATGTGTCACTGGGACCCTGGTAACCCAGGGCCCCAGTGCTCATAAGTGTGCCTGAATGTGTTACCTGTGTAGTGACTAACTGTCTCACTGAGGCTCTGCTAATCAGAACCTCAGTGGTTATGCTCTCTCATTTCTTTCCAAATTGTCACTAACAGGCTAGTGACCATTTTTACCAATTTACATTGGCTTACTGGAACACCCTTATAATTCCCTAGTATATGGTACTGAGGTACCCAGGGTATTGGGGTTCCAGGAGATCCCTATGGGCTGCAGCATTTCTTTTGCCACCCATAGGGAGCTCTGACAATTCTTACACAGGCCTGCCACTGCAGCCTGAGTGAAATAACGTCCACGTTATTTCACAGCCATTTTACACTGCACTTAAGTAACTTATAAGTCACCTATATGTCTAACCTTTACCTGGTAAAGGTTAGGTGCAAAGTTACTTAGTGTGAGGGCACCCTGGCACTAGCCAAGGTGCCCCCACATTGTTCAGAGCCAATTCCCTGAACTTTGTGAGTGCGGGGACACCATTACACGCGTGCACTACATATAGGTCACTACCTATATGTAGCTTCACAATGGTAACTCCGAATATGGCCATGTAACATGTCTATGATCATGGAATTGCCCCCTCTATACCATCCTGGCATAGTTGGCACAATCCCATGATCCCAGTGGTCTGTAGCACAGACCCTGGTACTGCCAAACTGCCCTTCCTGGGGTTTCACTGCAGCTGCTGCTGCTGCCAACCCCTCAGACAGGCATCTGCCCTCCTGGGGTCCAGCCAGGCCTGGCCCAGGATGGCAGAACAAAGGACTTC
The DNA here is from genome assembly GCF_031143425.1 of Pleurodeles waltl. Classification (NCBI taxonomy): domain Eukaryota; kingdom Metazoa; phylum Chordata; class Amphibia; order Caudata; family Salamandridae; genus Pleurodeles; species Pleurodeles waltl. The sequence continues at coordinate 660,427,166 of NC_090449.1, read as the reverse complement.
CTCTGAGAGAGGGTGTTACACCCTCTCCCTTTGGAAAATGGTGTGAAGGCAGGGGAGGAGTAGCCTCCCCCAGCCTCTGGAAATGCTTTCTTGGGCACAGATGTGCCCAATTCTGCATAAGCCAGTCTACACCGGTTCAGGGGACCCCTTAGCCCTGCTCTGGCGCGAAACTCGACAAAGGAAAGGGGAGTGACCACTCCCCTGACCTGCACCTCCCCTGGGAGGTGTCCAGAGCTCCTCCAGTGTGCTCCAGACCTCTGCCATCTTGGAAACAGAGGTGCTGCTGGCACACTGGACTGCTCTGAGTGGCCAGTGCCACCAGGTGACGTCAGAGACTCCTTCTGATAGGCTCCTTCAGGTGTTAGTAGCCTATCCTCTCTCCTAGGTAGCCAAACCCTCTTTTCTGGCTATTTAGGGTCTCTGTCTCTGGGGAAACTTCAGATAACGAATGCAAGAGCTCATCCGAGTTCCTCTGCATCTCTCTCTTCACCTTCTGCCAAGGAATCGACTGCTGACCGTGCTGGAAGCCTGCAAACCTGCAACATAGTAGCAAAGACGACTACTGCAACTCTGTAACGCTGATCCTGCCGCCTTCTCGACTGTTTTCCTGCTTGTGCATGCTGTGGGGGTAGTCTGCCTCCTCTCTGCACCAGAAGCTCCGAAGAAATCTCCCGTGGGTCGACGGAATCTTCCCCCTGCAACCGCAGGCACCAAAAAGCTGCATTACCGGTTCCTTGGGTCTCCTCTCAGCACGGCGAGCGAGGTCCCTCGAATCCAGCGACTCTGTCCAAGTGACCCTCACCGTTCAGTGACTCTTCAGTCCAAGTTTGGTGGAGGTAAGTCCTTGCCTCACCTCACTGGGCTGCATTGCTGGGAACCGCGACTTTTGCAGCCACTCCGGCCCCTGTGCACTTCCGGCGGAAATCCTTTGTGCACAGCCAAGCCTGGGTCCACGGCACTCTAACCTGCATTGCACGACTTTCTAAGTTGGTCTCCGGCGACGTGGGAGTCCTTTGTGCGACTTCGGGTGAGCACCGTTTCACGCATCCTTGTAGTGCCTGTTTCTGGCACTTCTCCGGGTGCTACCTGCTGCTGAGAGGGCTCCTTGTCTTGCTCGACGTCCCCTCTCTCTCCTGGTCCAATTTGCGACCTCCTGGTCCCTCCTGGGCCACAGCAGCGTCCAAAAACGCTAACCGCACGATTTGCAGCTAGCAAGGCTTGTTGGTATTCTTTCGGCGGGAAAACACTTCTGCACGACTCTCCACGGCGAAAGGGATCCGTCCACCAAAGGGGAAGTCTCTAGCCCTTTTCGTTCCTGCAGAAAGCTCAGCTTCTACTGATCAGTAGAAGCTTCTTTGCACCCGCAGCTGGCATTTCCTGGGCATTTGCCCATCTCCGACTTGCTTGTGACTTTTGGACTTGGTCCCCTTGTTCCACAGGTACCCTAGATTGGAAATCCACAGTTGTTGCATTGTTGGTTTGTGTCTTTCCTGCATTATTCCTCTAACACAAATTCTTTGTCTTTAGGGGAACTTTAGTGCACTTTGCACTCACTTTTCAGGGTCTTGGGGAGGGTTATTTTTCTAACTCTCACTATTTTCTAATAGTCCCAGCGACCCTCTACAAGGTCACATAGGTTTGGGGTCCATTCGTGGTTCGCATTCCACTTTTGGAGTATATGGTTTGTGTTGCCCCTATCCCTATGTTTCCCCATTGCATCCTATTGTAACTATACATTGTTTGCACTGTTTTCTAAGACTATACTGCATATTTTTGCTATTGTGTATATATATCTTGTGTATATTTCCTATCCTCTCACTGAGGGTACACTCTAAGATACTTTGGCATATTGTCATAAAAATAAAGTACCTTTATTTTTAGTATAACTGTGTATTGTGTTTTCTTATGATATTGTGCATATGACACTAAGTGGTACTGTAGTAGCTTCACACGTCTCCTAGTTCAGCCTAAGCTGCTCTGCTAAGCTACCATTATCTATCAGCCTAAGCTGCTAGACACCCTATACACTAATAAGGGATAACTGGGCCTGGTGCAAGGTGCAAGTACCCCTTGGTACTCACTACAAGCCAGTCCAGCCTCCTACATTGGTTGTGCAGCGGTGGGATAAGTGCTTTGAGACTACTTACCACTCTTGTCATTGTACTTTTCATAAGAGAAAAAAATACAAAACAAGGTCAGTGTATATACACATAGCCAAAAAGTTTTGCATTTCCTCTTTTCACTCTTTTCTAAGTGCTGAAAAGTACTCCTAACTTTCTAAAAAGTTCTAAAAAGTTGAAAAAGTTTTTTTCTCTGTCTTTCTAAAAGCTCTGACAAACTTTTTATCTTTTACTATCACTTTAACTCTCTCTAAAAATGTCTGGCACAGGCCAAAATGTTGATCTATCCAAACTTGCACATGATCACCTTAGCTGGAAAGGAGCAAGGAGTCTCTGCATAGAGAGAGGTTTGAGTGTAGGGAAGAATCCTTCCTTGGAACTGTTACTTAACATGCTTAGAGAACAGGATAAGGCTAGAAGTGCCCCATCTGTTGAAAAAGTAGCTAATGGTTCTCAATCTGATCCAGGGACTCCCCCAGGAAAAGATTCAGGAAAGAAACTTCCTAGCCTGCCCATTACTAGACAGTCTAGCATAGTTGGTAATGATGATGAGCCACACCATATAAATAGTGTGGTCTCACATCATAGCAAAAGCATTTATTCTCACCATACTGGTAGTGATGTTTCTGTTAGCCAAGCTGTTAGGGTGGCTTCTGTAAGGGACAGGTCTCCTTCTGTCCATTCTCACCATACTTCTGTTTCAAGGCATGTCCCTCCCACCCACCCTGATGACAGATTGTTAGAAAGGGAGCTCAATAGATTGAGAGTGGAGCAAACCAGACTGAAGCTCAAGAAGCAACAGCTGGATTTGGATAGACAGACTTTAGAAGTAGAGAAGGAGAGACAGAAACTGGGTTTAGAAACCCATGGTGGCAGCAGCAGTATTCCCCATAGTCATCCTGCAAAAGAGCATGATTCCAGGAATCTGCACAAGATAGTTCCCCCTTATAAGGAGGGGGATGACATTAACAAGTGGTTTGCTGCACTTGAGAGGGCCTGTGTTGTACAGGATGTCCCTCAAAGGCAGTGGGCTGATATCCTATGGCTATCATTTAGTGGAAAAGGTAGGGATAGGCTCTTTACTGTGAAAGAAAATGATGCTAATAATTTCCAAGTTCTTAAGAATGCACTCCTGGATGGTTATGGCTTAACCACTGAACAATACAGGATAAAGTTCAGAGAGACCAAAAAGGAGTCTTCACAAGACTGGGTTGATTTCATTGACCATTCAGTGAAGGCCTTGGAGGGGTGGTTACATGGCAGTAAAGTTACTGATTATGACAGCCTGTATAACTTGATCCTGAGAGAGCATATTCTTAATAATTGTGTGTCTGATTTGTTGCACCAGTACTTGGTGGACTCTGATCTGACCTCTCCCCAAGAATTGGGAAAGAAGACAGACAAATGGGTCAGAACAAGGGTGAACAGAAAAGTTCATACAGGGGGTGACAAAGATGGCAACAAAAAGAAGGATGGTAAGTCTTCTGACAAGGGTGGGGACAAATCTAAAAATGAGTCTTCATCAGGCCCACAAAAACACTCTGGTGGGGGTGGTGGGCCCAAATCCTCTTTTAATCAGAACAAGGAAAAGAAACCATGGTGCTATTTATGTAAAATAAAAGGCCATTGGACAACAGATCCCAGTTGTCCAAAGAAAGGCACCAAGCCTCCTACCACTAGAACCCCTACTGCTACACCTAGTGTCCCTACTAATAGCAGTGGTGGTGGGAGCAAACCTACTAATAGCCAATCCAAGGGAGTAGCTGGGCTCACTATTGGTAACTTAGTTGGGGTTGGCCTTGTTAGGGAGGCCACAAAGGCTGTGTTAGTCTCTGAGGGGGCTATTGATTTAGCCACCTTAGTTGCTTGTCCCCTTAATATGGATAAGTACAAGCAGCTACCCCTAATAAATGGTGTTGAGGTTCAGGCCTACAGGGACACTGGAGCCAGTGTGACTATGGTCATAGAGAAACTGGTCCACCCTGAACAACACCTACTTGGTCACCAGTACCAAGTAACCGATGCTCACAACAACACACTTAGCCACCCCATGGCTGTTGTTAATCTCAACTGGGGGGGGTTACTGGTCCAAAGAAAGTTGTGGTAGCCACAGATTTACCTGTAGACTGTCTACTAGGAAATGATTTGGAGACATCAGCTTGGTCAGATGTGGAGTTGGAGGCCCATGCAGCAATGCTGGGCATCCCAGGGCATATTTTTGCTTTGACAAGGGCTCAGGCCAAAAAGCAAAAAGGACAGGGAAGCTTGGATCCTGGAACAATGGACCAAGTGCTCCCTAAAGCTAGGGCTAGCAGAAGCAAACCACTTCCTACTATCCCTCCCTCTACAGTGGATTCAACTTCTGAGGAAGAAGAATTCCCTCCCTGTGCAGAACCTACACCAGAGGAGCTGGAAGCAGACACTGCTGAGCTTTTGGGTGAAGGGGGGCCTGCCAGAGAGGAGCTGAGTGTGGCACAGCAAACCTGTCCCACATTAGAGGGTCTCAGACAGCAAGCTGTCAAACAGGCTAATGGGGATGTCAGTGACTCTCACAGAGTTTACTGGGAGGACAACCTCTTGTACACTGAGCATAGGGATCCTAAACCTGGAGCTGCCAGGAGATTAGTGATTCCTCAGGAGTACAGAAAGTTCCTCCTAACCCTGGCACATGACATTCCCCTAGCTGGGCACCTGGGTCAAATGAAAACTTGGGACAGACTGGTTCCATTGTTTCATTGGCCTAGGATGTCTGAGGACACAAAGGAATTTTGTAAGTCCTGTGAAACCTGTCAAGCCAGTGGCAAGACAGGTGGCACCCCAAAGGCACCCCTTATTCCACTGCCTGTGGTTGGGGTTCCCTTTGAAAGGGTAGGGGTTGACATAGTTGGCCCCCTTGACCCTCCTACTGCTTCAGGCAATAGATTTATCTTGGTGGTAGTGGACCATGCCACAAGATATCCTGAAGCTATTCCTTTAAGGACCACTACAGCACCTGCAGTGGCAAAGTCCCTCCTGGGAATATTTTCCAGGGTGGGCTTCCCAAAGGAAGTAGTATCAGACAGGGGAAGCAATTTCATGTCTGCATACTTAAAGGCCATGTGGAAGGAGTGTGGTGTAAAGTACAAGTTCACAACACCTTATCATCCACAAACAAATGGACTGGTGGAGAGATTTAATAAAACTCTCAAAGGCATGATTATGGGTCTCCCTGAAAAACTCAGCAGGAGATGGGATATCCTTCTACCATGCCTCCTTTTTGCCTACAGGGAGGTACCCCAGAAAGGAGTGGGCTTCAGCCCCTTTGAACTTCTTTTTGGACACCCTGTTAGGGGTCCACTCACACTTGTAAAGGAGGGTTGGGAACAACCTTTAAAAGCTCCTAAGCAGGATATTGTGGATTATGTACTTGGCCTCAGATCAAGGATGGCTGAGTACATGAAAAAGGCCAGTAAAAACCTTCAGGCCAGCCAAGAGCTCCAGAAGCAATGGCATGATCAGAAGGCTGTTTTGGTTCAGTACCAACCAGGGCAGAAAGTGTGGGTCTTGGAGCCTGTGGCCCCAAAAGCACTCCAAGATAAATGGAGTGGACCCCACACAATTGTTAAAAAGAAGGGAGAAGTCACCTATTTAGTTGACTTAGGCACTGCCAGGAGTCCCCTTAGGGTGCTCCATGTCAACCGCCTGAAACCCTACTATGACAGGGCTGATCTCACCCTGCTCATGGCAACAGATGAGGGACAGGAAGAAGACAGTGATCCTCTACCTGATCTCTTCTCTTCCACAGAACAAGATGCTCTGGTGGAAGGTGTAGTTTTGGCTGATTGTCTTACTGCTGAGCAGAAAGACAATTGCATAAACCTCCTAGATCAATTCTCTGAACTCTTCTCTACTGTGCCAGGTACCACTTCTTGGTGTGAGCACACTATAGATACTGGAGACAGCTTGCCTGTCAAAAGTAAGATCTATAGGCAGCCTGACCATGTCAGGGACTGCATAAAGCAAGAGGTCCAGAAAATGTTAGAACTAGGAGTGGTTGAGCACTCTGACAGTCCATGGGCTTCTCCTGTGGTACTGGTACCAAAACCCCATTCCAAAGATGGAAAGAAGGAAATGCGGTTTTGTGTAGACTATAGAGTTCTCAACTTGGTAACCAAAACTGATGCTCACCCTATACCCAGGGCAGATGAGCTCATAGATACACTGGCATCTGCCAAGTATCTAAGCACTTTTGATTTGACTGCAGGGTATTGGCAGATCAAATTGTCAGAAGATGCTAAACCTAAGACTGCATTTTCTACCATTGGAGGACATTACCAGTTTACTGTAATGCCTTTTGGTTTGAAAAATGCACCTGCCACTTTTCAGAGGTTGGTGAACACAGTCCTGCAAGGGCTGGAAGCTTTCAGTGCAGCATATTTGGACGATATAGCTGTCTTTAGCTCCAGCTGGGATGATCACCTGGTCCACCTATGGAAAGTTTTGGAGGCCCTGCAAAAGGCAGGCCTCACTATCAAGGCTTCAAAGTGCCAGATAGGGCAGGGTAAGGTGGTTTATCTGGGACACCTTGTTGGTGGGGAACAGATTGCACCACTTCAGGGGAAAATCCAAACAATTATTGATTGGGTTCCCTCTACCACACAGACTCAGGTGAGAGCCTTCCTAGGCCTCACTGGGTATTACAGGAGGTTCATTAAGAACTATGGCTCCATTGCAGCCCCTCTTAATGACCTCACATCCAAGAAAATGCCTAAAAAGGTATTATGGACAGCAAACTGTCAGAAAGCTTTTGAGGAGCTGAAGCAGGCCATTTGCTCTGCACCTGTCCTGAAAAGCCCTTGTTACTCTAAAAATTTCTATGTCCAAACTGATGCATCTGAATTAGGAGTAGGGGCAGTCCTATCACAACTTAATTCTGAGGGCCAGGATCAACCTGTTGCTTTTATTAGTAGGAGGTTGACCCCTAGAGAAAAGCGTTGGTCTGCCATTGAGAGGGAGGCCTTTGCTGTGGTCTGGGCACTGAAGAAGTTGAGGCCATACCTGTTTGGCACTCACTTCATTGTTCAGACAGACCACAAACCTCTACTTTGGCTAAAACAAATGAAAGGTGAAAATCCAAAATTGTTGAGGTGGTCCATATCCCTACAGGGAATGGACTATACAGTGGAACATAGACCTGGGAGTAGCCACTCCAATGCAGATGGACTCTCCAGATATTTCCACTTAGACAATGAAGACTCATCAGGTCATGGCTAGTCTTATTGTCCTTCGTTTGGGGGGGGGGGGGTTGTGTTGGAAAGTACCATCTTGCCTGGCATGTTACCCCCATTTTTCACTGTATATATGTTGTTTTAGTTGTATGTGTCACTGGGACCCTGGTAACCCAGGGCCCCAGTGCTCATAAGTGTGCCTGAATGTGTTACCTGTGTAGTGACTAACTGTCTCACTGAGGCTCTGCTAATCAGAACCTCAGTGGTTATGCTCTCTCATTTCTTTCCAAATTGTCACTAACAGGCTAGTGACCATTTTTACCAATTTACATTGGCTTACTGGAACACCCTTATAGTTCCCTAGTATATGGTACTGAGGTACCCAGGGTATTGGGGTTCCAGGAGATCCCTATGGGCTGCAGCATTTCTTTTGCCACCCATAGGGAGCTCTGACAATTCTTACACAGGCCTGCCACTGCAGCCTGAGTGAAATAACGTCCACGTTATTTCACAGCCATTTTACACTGCACTTAAGTAACTTATAAGTCACCTATATGTCTAACCTTTACCTGGTAAAGGTTAGGTGCAAAGTTACTTAGTGTGAGGGCACCCTGGCTCTAGCCAAGGTGCCCCCACATTGTTCAGAGCCAATTCCCTGAACTTTGTGAGTGCGGGGACACCATTACACGCGTGCACTACATATAGGTCACTACCTATATGTAGCTTCACAATGGTAACTCCGAATATGGCCATGTAACATGTCTATGATCATGAAATTGCCCCCTCTATACCATCCTGGCATAGTTGGCACAATCCCATGATCCCAGTGGTCTGTAGCACAGACCCTGGTACTGCCAAACTGCCCTTCCTGGGGTTTCACTGCAGCTGCTGCTGCTGCCAACCCCTCAGACAGGCATCTGCCCTCCTGGGGTCCAGCCAGGCCTGGCCCAGGATGGCAGAACAAAGGACTTCCTCTGAGAGAGGGTGTTACACCCTCTCCCTTTGGAAAATGGTGTGAAGGCAGGGGAGGAGTAGCCTCCCCCAGCCTCTGGAAATGCTTTCTTGGGCACAGATGTGCCCAATTCTGCATAAGCCAGTCTACACCGGTTCAGGGGACCCCTTAGCCCTGCTCTGGCGCGAAACTGGACAAAGGAAAGGGGAGTGACCACTCCCCTGACCTGCACCTCCCCTGGGAGGTGTCCAGAGCTCCTCCAGTGTGCTCCAGACCTCTGCCATCTTGGAAACAGAGGTGCTGCTGGCACACTGGACTGCTCTGAGTGGCCAGTGCCACCAGGTGACATCAGAGACTCCTTCTGATAGGCTCCTTCAGGTGTTAGTAGCCTATCCTCTCTCCTAGGTAGCCAAACCCTCTTTTCTGGCTATTTAGGGTCTCTGTCTCTGGGGAAACTTCAGATAACGAATGCAAGAGCTCATCCGAGTTCCTCTGCATCTCTCTCTTCACCTTCTGCCAAGGAATCGACTGCTGACCGCGCTGGAAGCCTGCAAACCTGCAACATAGTAGCAAAGACGACTACTGCAACTCTGTAACGCTGATCCTGCCGCCTTCTCGACTGTTTTCCTGCTTGTGCATGCTGTGGGGGTAGTCTGCCTCCTCTCTGCACCAGAAGCTCCGAAGAAATCTCCCGTGGGTCGACGGAATCTTCCCCCTGCAACCGCATGCACCAAAAAGCTGCATTACCGGTCCCTTGGGTCTCCTCTCAGCATGACGAGCGAGGTCCCTCGAATCCAGCGACTCTGTCCAAGTGACCCCAACAGTCCAGTGACTCTTCAGTCCAAGTTTGGTGGAGGTAAGTCCTTGCCTCACCTCACTGGGCTGCATTGCTGGGAACCGCGACTTTTGCAGCCACTCCGGCCCCTGTGCACTTCCGGCGGAAATCCTTTGTGCACAGCCAAGCCTGGGTCCACAGCACTCTAACCTGCATTGCACGACTTTCTAAGTTGGTCTCCGGCGATGTGGGACTCCTTTGTGCGACTTCGGGTGAGCACCATTTCACGCATCCTCTTAGTGCCTGTTCTGGCACTTCTCCGGGTGCTACCTGCTGCTGAGAGGACTCCTTGTCTTGCTCGACGTCCCCTCTCTCTCCTGGTCCAATTTGCGACCTCCTGGTCCCTCCTGGGCCACAGCAGCGTCCAAAAACGCTAACCGCACGATTTGCAGCTAGCAAGGCTTGTTGGTGTTCTTTCGGCGGGAAAACACTTCTGCACGACTCTCCACGGCGAGTGGGATCCGTCCACCAAAGGGGAAGTCTCTAGCCCTTTTCGTTCCTGCAGAAAGCTCAGCTTCTTCTGTCCAGTAGAAGCTTCTTTGCACCCGCAGCTGGCATTTCCTGGGCATTTGCCCATCTCCGACTTGCTTGTGACTTTTGGACTTGGTCCCCTTGTTCCACAGGTACCCTAGATTGGAAATCCACAGTTGTTGCATTGTTGGTTTGTGTCTTTCCTGCATTATTCCTCTAACACGACTTCTTTGTCTTTAGGGGAACTTTAGTGCACTTTGCACTCACTTTTCAGGGTCTTGGGGAGGGTTATTTTTCTAACTCTCACTATTTTCTAATAGTCCCAGCGACCCTCTACAAGGTCACATAGGTTTGGGGTCCATTCGTGGTTCGCATTCCACTTTTGGAGTATATGGTTTGTGTTGCCCCTATCCCTATGTTTCCCCATTGCATCCTATTGTAACTATACATTGTTTGCACTGTTTTCTAAGACTATACTGCATATTTTTGCTATTGTGTATATATATCTTGTGTATATTTCCTATCCTCTCACTGAGGGTACACTCTAAGATACTTTGGCATATTGTCATAAAAATAAAGTACCTTTATTTTTAGTATAACTGTGTATTGTGTTTTCTTATGATATTGTGCATATGACACTAAGTGGTACTGTAGTAGCTTCACACGTCTCCTAGTTCAGCCTAAGCTGCTCTGCTAAGCTACCATTATCTATCAGCCTAAGCTGCTAGACACCCTATACACTAATAAGGGATAACTGGGCCTGGTGCAAGGTGCAAGTACCCCTTGGTACTCACTACAAGCCAGTCCAGCCTCCTACAGTGAGGTGTGTGCAGGCTGGTGTGATGGTGTGCTTGGGATAGGCAGAGGTACAGGGGATTGGGTCTGGGTGGAGGAAGTTGGAGGGGGGAGGCTAGACACAGGGACAATGGCTGCCATCAGTGCTGAGGCCAGAGTTTGAAAGGTTCGATGAAGGACCGCCTGACCAGAATGAATGCCCTCCAGGAATGCATTGGTTTGTTGCAACTCCCTTTCTACACCCTGGATGGCATTCAAAATGGTAGACTGTCCAACAGTGAGGGACCTGAGGAGGTCAGTGGCCTCCTCACTGAGGGCAGCAGAGGTGACAGGGGCAGGGGCTGAGGTGCCTTGGGCGAAGGTGATGCCCACCCTCCTGGGTGAGCGGGCATGGGGCGAAGGCTGAGGGGCTGCTGGGAGGGCGGTGCTGGTAGGGGGGGTGGCGGCTGTACCTGTAGTAGTGGGGGGCACAGATGTTGCCGCCACCACAAGGGAGCTCCCATCGGAGGACGAGTCCGTGTCGCTGGTTGCAGCTCCTGTCCCCGCCGTGGTGCTCCCCTCGCCCTCCGTCCCACTGGTGTATTCAGAGTCCATAGTGTGGCCCTCCATGGCCATGTGGGATGCAGCTCCCTCGTGCTCCGGTGCCACTGCTCCTCCGCCTGATGATGCTAATGCACACAAGAACAGGGAGACCACGAAAAGGGGGGGTAAACAGAAGAAAGACATGTTGAGTGCAATTCCTGGGAAATGGCCTACAAGGCTATGGACGACATCTGCACACATAGATGACACAGGGGCATGAATAGCTGTACTTGGCACTCTACAGAGGTGGGGTGGGGGCCACAGGGCCATGCCTCATGGAGGGGCATAGCCTACGGAACTCACCCTGGTCTAGGAAAACCCACAGCCCACCTCCCCCACCCAGACACCTCCACTGCACGCAAAGTAAGCTGAATGAGAGTGTACTCACCCCCTTGTGTCTGCTGTGATGCCCTCAAGCGCCCATCCAACTCCGGGTAGGCCACCGCCAGGATCCGGAAACTCAGGGGGGTCATGGTTCGACGGGCACCCCTCCCACGTTGGGAGACCATCCCCAGCTGAGCCTCCACCGTCTTCTTCCTCCAGCGGCGAATGTCCTCTCATCTTTTCAGGCAGTAGGTGCTCCGTCTGTGGTGGACCCCCAGGGTCCGGACGTCCTTGGCGATGGCACGCCAAATATCCTTCTTCTGGTGGGCACTGACCTACATGAAATATACAGGGGTAGAAGAGAAGTCATTACCAACTGCGCCGTCAAAGTGAGTGGCCCCCATCCCTACCCTTGCCATGTGGCACATGCACCCACCGTCTTTCATGCACTCGGAACTCTGCCCCCTTCCTTCTTACAACCAGCCCTCTCCACACAGGCATAGCCCATACTACATGCTCCCTGTGTACTTACCTGTTGGTCTGGAGGACCGTAGAGTAGCGTGTACTGGGGAGGACCCCATCGACGAGCTTCTCCAACTCCTCTGATGTGAAGGCAGGGGCCCTTTCCCCAGACGCACAAGCCATTGTCTCTTCCAGACCGAGGTCACAGCAGCACTTGCAGTGTAGGTCCTCTCCTGTCGAAGATCAGGTATCGAGTGATTCAACAGATAGAAAATGGCGGTCACGTCCGCGGCGGTCACATCCGCAGCGGTGCGCACCATCACCGCTGGCGTACATCGTCATTGGCTCCTGGGACCCATAGGGTCCAATGTTAACCAATGCAGCATTGCACCGCGGTCTTCGACCGCCTACCGCGACGGTGTACAACGCCAGCGCAGTTACCTCACATCCCATTGTCCCACTTTACAGGTCATGCAGCCGCCATTTCAGGGGCCCACATGGCCTAATTACCAACTGCGTCACACATACCTAGGCCTACTCTCAACACACATACAGGCCAGATTTTGTGTATGAATGGTGTTCTGTGGAGACTGTGGGTACATACCTCTGAGTTGTTTGACTCTGTGCTCGCTGTTGTCCTTCATAGGCACCGTCAGCTGGGACATGTGAGGAGATGGCTGAATCCTCCGGTGTACCGACCGCTGGTGGACCTGTCGACAATGGAGGAAAGAAATGTGATTATCACCTACAGGTTTGACCGTGCCACAATCCAGGAACTGGGTACCCAGTTGGAGCCTGACCTGATGTCAGCAATCAGCCATCCCACAGGAATCCCCCCTCAAGTGCAGGTGCTATCAGTGCTCCATTTCCTTGCAAGTGGGTCATTTCAAACAACTGTGGTCATGGCATCAGGGATGTCCCAGCCTATGTTTTCCAACGTATTGTCCAGAGTGTTGTCTGCCCTGCTGAAACACATGCGGAGCTACATCGTTTTCCCTCAGGTGGGGGACTTGCCTACAGTGAAAGGTGACTTCTATGCCCTTGGACATATCCCCAACATCATAGGTGCCATCGATGGGACCCATGTGGCTTTGGTCCACCCCCCCCACAGGAGTGAACAGGTGTACAGGAACTGGAAGAGTTATCATTCCATGAATGTACAGATGGTATGTTTGGCCGACCAGTACATCTCCCATGTGAATGCCATGTTCCCTGGCTCAGTGCATGACTTCTACATCTTGCGGAATAGCAGCATCCCTTATGTGATGGGTCAGCTCCAGAGGCACCGTGTGTGGCGATTAGGTGACTCTGGTTACCCCAACCTGTCATGGCTACTGACCCCAGTGAGGAATCCCAGGACAAGGGCAGAGGAACGCTACAATGAGGCAAATGGGCGGACTAGGAGGGTGATCGAACGCACCTTCGGCCTCCTGAAGGCCAGGTTCCGGTGCCTCCATATGACAGGTGGATCCCTATTCTACTCACCAAAGAAGGTGTGCCAGATCATCGTGGCCTGCTGTATGCTTCATAACTTGGCTTTGTGACGACAGGTGCCTTTTCTGCAGGAGGATGGTCCAGATGGCGGTGTTGTGGCAGCTGTGGAGCCTGTGGACAGTGATGAGGAGGAAGCAGAGGAAGAAGGCATGGACAACAGGAACTCAGTCATCCAGCAATATTTCCAGTGAAACACAGGTGAGAATACATTCCTGCCTACTACATGTACTTTTACACTTCTACCTCTATCCTGTCTGTCGATTTCACCCAGTACATGGTCACTGAGTTGTCACTTTCCCTTACGGTTTCACAGGTGTGGGTCCCAACGTGTGTCATCTGCTTAGATTCCTCATGGACTAGAGCTGTGTGACATAGGTATGTTGACATTACTATTTCCTGAAAATGTTGTCACTGTAATTGCAAATACACTATTTCGAAATCACAGACAGACTCCAGATCTTTTGGTGCTTTAGGTGTGTTTATTTACATACAAAGTATTGGGGGGGAAGTTAAATGGTGAGGGGTGATGGCGGAGGAGTGTCCATGGCAGAGTCCAGTCTATTAGTCTCACAGGTGCATTGCCCATATGGGCATAGGAGGTGGAGCTGGGGCAGTTTCAATATGGACAGGGTGACAAAGTGGGACAGTGGGATGACAATCAGGGTGGTCTCATTTCTTGGCGGGGGTCTTGGCACCGTGCTCTGTCTTGTTCCTGGATCTCAGGGACCGTTTGCGGGGTGGTTCTCCGTCTGCAGGGGGTGGGGTGCTGGTGTGGTGGTCCTGTGGCGGTGCCTCCTGTCCACTAGCGCCGGCGGAGGTGGTGGGCAGTTCATCGTCCAGGCTAGTGTCAGGGGCCCCTTGTAGTGCCACAGTGTCCCTCCTAATGTTGAGTACTTCCTTCAGCACCCCTACGATGGTGCCCAGGGTGGAACTGATGGCTCTGAGTTCTTCTCTGAAGCCCAAATACTGTTCCTCCGGCAGGCGCTGGGTCTCCTGAAACTTGGCCAGTACCGTTGCCATAGTCTCCTGGGAGTGGTGGTAGGCTCCCATGATGGAGGAGAGGGCCTCGTGGAGAGTGGGATACCTTGGCCTGTCCTCCCACTGTCGCACAGCAGCCCTCCCAGTTCTCCTGTGTTCCTGGGCCTCCATCCCCTGGACCGTGTGCCCACTGCCACTGCCCCCAGGTCCCTGTTGTTGTTGGGGTGGTGGGTTATCCTGGGTTCCCTGTAGTGGTGTACACACCGCTGATTGACGTGTCCTGGGGACGGAGGTATGGGCCCGCTGGGTGGGTGCTGTGCTGGTGTTTCCAGAGGGGGGAAGGTCTGTGGTGGCCTGTGCCTGTGTGAGGGGACCCGACTGTCCCGAGGCCCACGATGGTACGGGCTGGTCATCTATATCCAGTTGGACAGAGGTGCCCCCTCCACTTATTTATAATAGCCATCTGTCACTGAAGACCCTCATATTATTAAACGCACTATCCTAGGAAATATAAATATAACTAGGGAAACATACAATTTCAAGAAACCATAAACTACTTACCACATTACCGCTAACGTCGCGAGTACGCCGATGTTGCTATTTTCACTCCGTTGTCTAATATCCCTTTTTACCTTCTAGTTCCGCCATGGAAGTAAAAATAGGACTGCCCTTCTACCACACTTATCGTCTGCCATGTTGATAATCCAATTTTACCTTCACAATGTCTTATATCGATCCTACATCTGCAACAATATTTACTATAACTCTAACAGAAGTCAAATTCTAATACCAAACTAGGAGTACAGCACTATTCTATCTAAAGTACACCTATTTTGACCTGCCTAACTCAGATATTATTTACTGGATCCAATAGTTCCCATATATTAAATACTTATATAAATGAAAAGACATGTAGAGTTGCACATTGGTACCCAGGGCCACCTGTAATCGCATAATACCTTCAGTCAATATCAAATGGGTTGAGAAACATAATAGAAATAAACATATTAAAATATTCACATCAGTATAATCAAGTACCTAAAAAATACTCTAATTCTGAGTCGGTGTTCAGACCTTTTTCAACCGCTTGTAATCTCATAAACCACATTGCCTCCCTTCTCCTCAATTGCAATTCCCTGTTACCAACCCTAGGGTCTACAGGTACATGCTCAATACCAAAAAATCTTAAATTTTTCTTCACATTGAATTTATCACATATTCTTAGATGTTGCACTATAGGATATCTCTCATCCTCCTGTTTAATCGCCCGCAAGTGTTCTCTAATCCTTACTTTCAAGGGGCGAATGGTACTTCCCACATAGAAACACTCACATTTACATAATATTATGTAAATCACATACGATGTCAGACAAGTAATATTTGACAATATCTTGAAGTCATGACCATCAAGGTCCATAAATTCCTTCTTAGCATGCCAGGCCCAATTACAGACCCCACACTGACCACATTTATAAAACCCCCTACTTCGTTCCATTAACCAATTATCAGTGTTAACACTTCGATGGTAACCAGCACATAGAAAATTCTTCAATGATCTCCCTTTACGATATGTTATCTCGGGCCTCTTTGTAATAAAATCAGCTAATGTCTCGTCTTGTCTTAAAATATTCCAATGTCGAGTTAATGACCTCCTCAAAACATCAGAGGATGCCGAAAAATCCATAACCATAGTAACCCTATCTCTGAGTTTGTTTGTCTGTTTCCTTGGTCTCAATGTATCATTCCTACTGATCCTTTGACTTGTCGTGTGGCATTCTCAATCACCTGTTTCTGGTAACCTCTTTGAAACAACCGTTGTTGCATATCCTGGATACATCTGTCAAAATCTTCAGTTTTACTACAATTTCATCTTGCCCTTATCATTTCACCATATGGAATTGCATTTATCTGATGTTTGGGATGTGCACTTGTAGCATGCAGTATAGCATTAGATGAGGTTGGCTTTGTATATAACCTACTGTGAATTTTACCTTCTGAAATGAACAATTCCACATCCAAAAATTCAATTTTCTCCATACTGTAGTGGTAAGTAAATCTGATGTGAGCATCATTGTTATTGAGGTAGTTAAAAAACTCCTCCAATTGTAATACAGACCCCGTCCATATCATTAAACAATCATCGATGTACCTTCCCCAGTACAAAATGTACGACTGCCATTCTGCTGCTCCTGGACCCCAGACCCACTTCTCCTTGAACCATCCCATAAAGAGATTAGCATACGAGGGAGAGAATCTGGAGCCCATGGCTACACCTTGTTTTTGTCTGTACCATTTATTCTTGAATATAAAACATTTTTGGCTCAAAATTAATTCTATCATATCTAAGATCATGTCAGTATGCTTAAGTAAACTTGCTGATCTCCTGTAAAGCATGTGTTTTATTGCTCTTGTACCTACTCCATGTTCTATGCTGGTGTACAAAGCCACCACATCTAGGGTGACCAAAATCATACCATTCTCCCATTGTATATCTGACAACAAAGTCAAAATATGTTTCGTATCTTTGATAAACGATGGTAAATTATACACCAGAGGTTGTAAGAAAATATCTACAAATTCTGATAACTTTTCCGTCGGCCCACCTATCCCCAACCTTATCGGTCTACCTGGGGGAGAGTCAAGACTTTTATGTATTTTTGGAAGCATATACAAACATGGAAATCTGGGTCGGTCAACCTTAAGATAGGCATATTCATCTTCATCCAATAAACCTTGAGAGTGCCAAATTTTTAAACATTTATTAATCTTATTTGTTAACTCCTTCATGGGATTCCATGTGAGAGCTTGATAGCATTCCCCGTCATTAAGTTGTCTAAATACTTCATTCTCACAATCTTCTTTGTTCCATACCACTATATTGCCACCCTTATCTGCCTGTTCAATCACAATGTTATCATCCCCCTGTAGTGCTTTCAATGCCTGCCATTCACCTCTCGTTAAGTTGCTTCTTGCCTGGATATTAATACTTTTATGCAACTGTTTATCCAAATCTTTACACACCAATCTGTAAAGCATCTCAATATTAGTGTCACTACTCATCTGTGGTGTCCATTTGGACTTGATTTTAAGACCACTTGTTTCATGAATATCCAAAGCTATATTCAAATCCCTAAGTACCCTGGAAGTCACATTAGAAAGGTCCTCATAATCTGCAATAGATAACAATGCTGAAGTGTCTTGTATATCTTGTATAAAAAATATACTTTTCTCAATTCCCACCTTTGGAATTACCACTTGTTGTTACACTGTTTCTTTCATTTTGAAAAAATCTTTTTAGTTTAAGTCTTCTAATAAACTTAAATAAATCTATCTTGTGTCTACATATGTCACCTATACTGGTAGGGCAGAAACCTAGTCCCTTCCTCAATAATGATATCATATCTGCTGTTAATGTTCTATTAGAAATGTTTGTTACATTTAAACCCTGTTCTTCTTGCCCATTCATTTTCTCCTGTCCTGTCTTAATGTATTATGATTGACATGTTGGTATGTTGGTGTATGATGTTGGTTGCCTGGATGTATGGTGGTGGGTGCAATTGCCTATGATGATGCTTGTGTGTGTTTTTATAGTTAGATAACACATTTCATTAGCAAACATTTTTTGTTTGCTAATAATTCTGTTGCCATTTAAAAGATCTCTAAAAAAAACTTTCTTTAAAAAGCTTAACCACCTTTCTGAAATGTTTACAAGGGATCCATCAAGTGAGGCCGAGAAAAAGAGGGATGCAAACATGCTTTATCCCCATGCAATCCAGCATGAGAATTT
This sequence comes from Pleurodeles waltl, assembly GCF_031143425.1. Lineage (NCBI taxonomy): Eukaryota > Metazoa > Chordata > Amphibia > Caudata > Salamandridae > Pleurodeles > Pleurodeles waltl. The sequence continues at coordinate 660,409,159 of NC_090449.1, read as the reverse complement.
TAGGAAGTTTTTAGAAAAAACAGCTGAACAGAATTATACCAAATTTGGAAGAAATCCAGATCTTGACTTAGTAAGTGTTTTTTTGTGATTCGGTGTAAATTAGCTCAACTGTTATTGAGAAATTAAGGTTTTAATGTTAGTGATATGTTAAATATAGAGTGTTCTGATTTGCCAAGAGGGCCTTTTTTCTGTCAGCAGCTTCAGTACCATGGGACCGATAAAGTCCCGCTGGACCAAGCAATCTGATTGGCTGGCTGCAACATTAACAGAAATGTTGTGGTTGCCATCCTAATTACTTGAGGGCCTCAGTCTCTGTTTCGTATGCCAGAAAAACAATAAGGTGAAAGGGGCCAGAGCAGGGGTAGCCTGATTCCTCTGGCTCTTGTATAGGGGGTCTCAGAGGAACACCTTACTTAGGCCAAAAACAAAATTGTGTTCTAGCCACATGTGGACCCACAACACTCTCACTGGACCCAGCAAGGGCTCCTGTGAGATCCGCAGGATCTAGCATAGACGCTGGTGTGGTCACGTAGGTGTACCGTGGGACCCCAAAAAATGTTACACATTTTTTAAAAATTGAACATGTGGGTTGGGAGTCCAAGGGGATACGCTGTCTGCTGAGGGTTGTCCAAGGGCGGAGTTGGCTGCAGTGGCTGGCCACATGCAAGGCCCTACATCCAACCCTCTACTTTGCACGGTCAAAAGGGACCTTTAATGAGGGAGTTGGACATGTAGGAACAACAAAAACATAATAATTAAATGAAAGAAACAAGGGATAAGGTGACGTTATAGTTAGATATGGTAATAAGATCCTTCTTTCCATTGACTTTATAGTAAGGACTGGTAAAGATATCCATCTTTAAGTTAACAAACACCTACAAAATCACTTAAAAAACAAAGGTTAAAGTGACGTTATAGTTAGGTATTCAAATTATATAAAAACTATTGTTTTAAAACAAAAAATCTGAAATTCACCAGTTGTTTACTGAGCAATCCATTACTTGTGCCCTGTCATGCACTGCTTATGATCTCACATATTAAATCACTTCTGTACAGTGCCTCTGTGTACTACGACCACACTGCAGTCCTGATCTCATGCCTGTCCTGCTGCAGGCATGCCTCTATAAGTGCCCCTCTACACTGATGTAACCCCTCGGTGTGGGCCTTGCAGGACTTCTGTGTACCACTATATTTCATGTCTGCAGCCCTCGTATGTACCCCGCCTCCCCTTCAGCTCCTCCCTGTACCCTCTCACCCTGCAGTCCCTTTGTACAGTCCTCCCCCACTGCAACCCATGTGTGCTTGCCTGCCCCTTTCCTGATGCCACTCCCTGAGCCCCACTGCCTGCATATCCTCTGTGTGTTCACTGTCTCCCCTGAATCTCCATTTTGTGTGCCCCTCCCCCCTACAGCCTCTCGCTGTATCCCACCCTCCCTTCATATCATGGGCAGCATTCAACACCACCTCTGCTTTCTCTTTGAGTGACCCCACTCCCCTTGCAGCTTTTGCAGGTGCCCTAAACCCTCAGCAGCCCTTCTGTGTGCCCTCACTTCACTTCTTAATGCCTCTGTCTCCCTGCAGTCCCTTTGTGCTTGCCGTAAACTCCTTGAAGCCCCTCTATCTGTCCTCTGCCTGTCCTATTTTTGCCTCTGCCACTGCTGCCATATTGTACCACACTGGGCCACTTTTGTGGGACCTCTGTATGGCCCTCATTGTCCTGCAGCACTGCTGTGCAGCCCTACTCTCCCCTACAGCTTCTTTGTGACTCCACTCTCCCTAGTGCCCTTCTGTGTGCTTCTCACCCCCATATCACCTCTTTGTATGTCCCTGCTTCTCTCTGGCTACAGTCTACCACCCTCCCATATCACTACAGCCCTTTCTGTGCACCTCTGCCCCCATAGCCCCTCTTTGAATGTATGTTTGCAAATGGCATTTCTATAGTGAGAACCTACTGTAAAGGCTGCAGAGCACTGTAGATTGTCAAAGACAAGCAGAAAGTCAACAAATGATAGGAGAGATAGCTTGGTTGTGGACAGTTAAACATGGTGATGTAGTGTTTTTAAAGAGATAACCCTTCAGCTCTTTCCTAAAATGGAGTAGAATTTGGCCAGTCCCAATGGATACGGGGATGTTGTTCCTGATCCTGGATGATTAGATGGAAAAGGCTTGCTGTCTTGTTTTTTTCTTTCTTACCCTTCTTAGTCTGCAGTCTGATGCAGGGGCTTCGGGTGTGCCGAGGACCACCACAGTTGGTGAGCCTATCTGTAAGATAAGTGAGGTGTACAATCTAACCTCTATATGCTCCTTGCAACCTGCAGCAAATAAGGCACCTGATGCAAGCCCTGTGTACTACACTTTCCTGGACCCAAGGCTCATTTGAGTGCTCCTCGTTCCCCCTAGCGGCCCTTTTCTGTTTTCCCTGCTTCCTCTGTAATTCCTCTTTACTCCTGTCAAAGTCAATAAGACTTGGTTGTAATTTAAAATGAAAACCATACCTATTTGTTTTCCAATTTTTTTTCAGTCTCATCCAAAGATTTCAAACTTCGTGAGAGCTGTTCAAACATAACTGAGCCTGAGGAATAGTGGTGTCTTTCATGTTACTTTTCCAATCACCAGGTATTTTATTTTTTTCAAATGTCTTCTAAAACTCTTGTACTTAGGAGAGGCATTGATAAAAAATGAGGCTGAGGAGGGGGTTTTTAATATGCAATACACAATACCTTGGATATGGGAACATTACTGATCTAATCACCCTCCCTTGCCAAAGCACATTCTGTTAACTATTCCTGCCTCGCCCAAGGGTAGTGGTCGTGTGCACTCTTATGCCCCTCTCCCATTGCCCAAAGTCAAAAGGGACAAAAAAAGTGGAGAAATTAGTGCCAACAAGGCACCAGCCTCTGTACCATGTTCTCAGTTTCGAACAAGGAACTATCAGAAGAGGGTGCAGGTGTGAATGAAAGATTACACCAGCCTGCTCCTCTGTGACCCCCAGATTCCTGCAAGCCACAGAGGAGTAGGTCGGCTGGCTTCTGCTGCTATTTTCTTATTCTTATTTAGAAAGTGGGTACTCACTCCTCACAATTTTAAGCTCCACTCATCCTTTGGTTGACATAAGTTGGGATGCAATTTCCCTTTTCACCCTTGAGAGAAGGAGAGTGTAGATGAGATGAACTCTGTCCTAGGGCAGTGTCATGTGAATGAGCTGCAATTTCTGACTTGATCTCTAATCAAGGTGAGAGAAGCAAGTGTCAGGATGAGGAGTTGAGGGAATTTCCTCCACTTACCCTTCATCTAGGTGAGAGGTCATTTAAGGTTAGTATTGTTTTCTTGAGGTTTTCTCCAAACCTTTGCAAACTTTGGGAGAAAAACATCTGCCCATTCAATATGCATGTACACATTGGAGATAGGTCCATGGATGTGCATTGAGTCTGGCAACGTTTCCTAACAACCATTCTTTGTTGTGTGCAATGAATGCTCAGATTTATCCTTGTGTGTCTAAAATGGCTGAACAGATTTTCACAAGACCATTAAAAGGTACTATATGACTGAAAGGCAACTGTGCCATAAATATTTGGTAACAGTCTGTTCAGCCATTTTGACATTATGCATGTAGAATAATGTCCTCAGGGAAATCCCAAGGAACTTGAGACCCCCACCATTAAAAAGGAACCAGAGCCACTGTGAAGTGGCTCTCACTGTTGTCAGCAAGCAACACTTTGGTGGAACACATTAGGGACTTCCTGCTCTGAGGATGCAAGGTGACACCTGATGGTTATCATACTGGCTCCAGTGTCTCTCAGAGCCTCCATCCTCTGCTTATTGATGGTGACCAACTGTCTATACTTCCTAGTATTATCTGGCATGTGGGTTCTCTGCATCATCTCTGAGTCACCCAGGGACACTAGGGTAACCTCTACTCTGTCCCCTAAACTATCTGGGACAATCGCCTCTCCAAGCAGTACACTAGCCAACCCCAGTTACTGCCCATCAGTGGGGGTCTGTACCCGCTTGAGATACTTGATATTCCTCTTGTAGTGTCCTTTCTGCTGACACTCATAACACTTCCCTGCAGACCTAATGCCAGGGAACCATATCTTTTTTTTTTAAATGATCTTTATTGGTTTTATTCACAAATTCACAATACGACTGTATCATTTGAACGTGAACCATATGAATCTTATAGTCCACCAACAAGATCGTTCCAACAAATTGAAATCCTTCATCACACCCATTCTGGCTCTTGCGTAAAGCATTCCGTTTACTACGCAACAAATACAGTGTGTACATCAGAGGTATTACATAATTGTTCAACATCTTTGGTGTGTGTAGTACCTGTTGCTGGTTCCACAGTATCATCTGAGGGGGGTTCTCTGAGGTCTGCCAGCTTACCCGCCCAGGCCGAAGATTGTCTTCCAGTTTATCATCAATGCGAACATGTTTCATATGAACTTCGTCTACTGTAGCCCATTCAGTGATGTCTCTGGTGGGACTTAACCACTTTATGGCTACGCAGCTCTTTGCTAGCCTCAGGCCCAATATGACAAACTTCCTACTGAGTTTCCTAGGGGAAGGAGATGGGATGAGGCCTAATAATACTTGCCGAGTCTCCAGTGGTATAGCCCATCTAGCGGCTCTATTAAGGTTGTCCAGGACCTGTTGCCAGTATGAGCAAAGAGTTGTACAGTTCCAAGTCATGTGGATAAAGTCAGCTGTTGGACTGCGGCACCAGGGACACCTATCGGAGAGTGGAATAAATTATACTCAGAGTGTCAGGGGAAAAGTAGATTTGACGGATAAAGTTGTATTGAGTTAGTTTGAACCTAGCTTTGGAGCTTGCTCTGTGCACTCCCTCATGTATATGTTCCCAATCCTTACTGGTCAATGGGTCTAAGTGTAACTTGCCCCACTTAGTTTGGATTGGTATAGGTCAGTTTAGGAGGTCCTCTTGCAACGCCCAATATAAGTGCGATATTAAACGGCAACACCCAGCCATTTCCAATCGTGTGGTAAGAGTGGAAGAGCTTGGGGGGACATCAGGAAATGTGGGGCATATCTCGGGAGCCGTAGCCAAAAGCTTTTGATAGTGTAAAAATTGATCAGGGCCCAAGGTAAATGATTGCACTGCTTTGGCATATGTTATGAAGCGTCCTCCCAGCTAAAGGTCTTCTGGTGTAAGATAACCTCCATCTTTCCATCGTTGGAGCAACATGGGTTCTTCAACTCTATGAAAGGGTTTTAGTGTCCAGTTTGAGAGATCCAGATTGAATGGGGCCCTTTGTATTACTCTTTTGACCTTGTCCTCCAGAGCCGTGCTACATGTCAGATCACATAGGGCATATCAGGGGGACCCTTGAGCCGGTCACAGGTAATATAGGGAGTGTCCCTTCCCCATAAGAACACTCCAGCAGCATTTTCTCCCACAAGTTTTCCTCAGCTAACCAATGAATGGCATGTTGTAGGTGTGTTACCATATAGTATTCTAGGTTTGGGACATCAATACCACCATGTGACCACGGTCTTTTCAATGTGGAGAGTCTCACTCGTTTATGCTTATCAGCCCAGAGTAAGTCAACCAATATACTGTCAGTTACCCGAAAGTATCAGCGGGAGATCATGAAAAAGTTACCCTGAAAAGTGTACAAGCATCAAGGAAGTAGTCTAATTTTTGCAGTCGCCAGTTTTACCATAAGAGAGAGAGGTAAGTCTTGCCAAAAGGGAACTGATGGTTTAAGGTTTGTGATCACCCTCCCAATATTCAAATCCCAAAACTCTGCCTCTGTGAGGGCGAGATGGATACCCAAGTATCAGATGTCTCAAAACTGCCAGGGATTTCTTGGTGGGGGTGGATTCTCTAGGGTTGTTCCTGTCAAGGAGCCCGTAGGGTATAATCTGGATTTGGAAGGATTGACCTGTAGCCCAGAAATCTCACCAAACTCATGCATTAGTCACATAAGCATTGGGACGGAGAAGGTTGAACATCGAAGATATACTAGGGAATCATCCGCATAAAGGGAAAACACATGAGGGGTTCTCTCTACTGTGATCCCTCATGGGTGCATTATTTTATGTAGTCGTGTTGCCAACGGTTCCACGGCTAACGCGAATAGCAGTGGCGAGAGGGGGCAGTCCTGTCTAGTACCCCTACTCAGATTGAACAAGTCTGAAACTGCTTACCCGGTGCACACATGGGCAGAAGGATTTGTGTACAGTAATTGTATCCAGTGAATACATTTGGGTCCCATTCCATTCTTTTTGAGGGCATGTCATAAGTATTTCCAATTTACTGAATTGAAAGCTTGTTTAATATCCAGGAGAGCCAATGTCAACTCATCGTTAAGGTGTTGCGAGGCATGATATACATGGGAAAGTCATCTCAAATTATGTAATGTACTTCTCCTTCGGATAAACCAATCAATCTGTCTGTACAAGGGACGGGAGGTGTGGGTGTAGCCAGTTGGTGAGGACACTGCTGAGTATCTTAACATCGATAATCAGGAGAGAGATAGGTCTGTATGCTGAGGCTGTAGTATTGTCTTTACCCGGTTTATGAATCATCACTATCAGGGCTTCCATTAGCGTGGGAGGGAGTGTACCAATTTGGAGGGCTTCCCAAAAGACCTCTAATAACTGATCCACTAAAAGTTCTTCATATTTATGATAAAATTCTGTTGGGAAACTGTCATTCCCGGGTGTTTTGGCAGTCCTCAATGTTCGGATGACAGCAAAAAGTTCCTCTTGTGCAATGGGGCTATCTAAGTTCTTTATTTCTATTTATTCTGACGCGAGACTGGGAAGTGGAGTGTCCAGGAGGAAGTCTGTTATGTTACCTATCTCAGTCTGTCCTTGGCTCGGGTAAACGTTACTTAGATGAGAGTAGAAGACCTTGTTAATTGCCTGTTGTGTACAGACAGGATGTCCAGTGTTAGTGTGTAGAGTCAGGATTGGACTTCTGGAATTCTCCTGTCTGACTAGGCAGGCCAGCATTGCGCCAGTCTTACCCTGTTCTGCATGAAGTCTCTGGCGATACGCTGTGAAGGTGTATTTTTCTAATTTGCACCAGTCCTCTAATAGGGCCTTGTGGTGTCTCACCAGTCCTGCAGATGCTCTGGGTGTGAAGGGAGTGCCTTTTCAATGTCGCCAAGGATCTGTTCATGTTTTATTATATCCCTTTACAGCTGTTTTCTTACTCCTTAAGAAATTTTAAGGCAGGCACTGCATACTACAGATTTCATCGCCTCCCAGTCAATTGCCCTACTGTTCGAGGTGCTCCAATTCTCCTGAAAGTAGTGTGTGTTAATGTGTCCATGACTGTGGTTGGAAAGGTAGGGTCCGTAAGTGCTTCTGGGCGGAGTTGCAAAAGTGGCATCTTGGTCTACTAGCTACTTGTCCCAATACGCGTAGGACGGAAGAGTGATCCGATAAATATCTCGGTAGATAAGAAATTCCTTCAACCAAGGGTGGGACGGTATCAGAGGTCAGGGAGTAGTCTAGTCTGCTGGATGCCTGTGGCCGGGGTATAACAAGAGAATTGTTGTGTATCTGGTTATCTGACACACCTGAGGTCACTCAGAGGTAATTCTCTCATAAGATCCCGTAGTGCGTCCGTCATGTGGGGTTTTGTATGTTGTCGAGGTGGAGTACGATCTTTGGTCCCATCCAGGACACGGTTGTAGTTTCCTGCCATGATTACATCAGCTGCAGTCAGGGTAATCATTGTTTGGGGATTATATATTAATAAAACAGATCTCTCTGCCATCTAGAGTGACATATAAAATTACTTATCGTCCCTCGGAATCTAGGATATGATGTCTATGCAGAAAGAGTATACCCGGGGCTACCCAGATCAGAACTCCTTGAGCATAGCCAGAAAAAGACGTGGCATAAAGTTGTCCTCTCCAGCATTTTTGGAGGGAGGGTATGCAGTTACCCCAGAGCTGAGCCTCTTGAAGAAATGCACTGGATACCTTATAGCGCTTCAGATAGACAAACACCTTTCTCCGCTTCTCTACTTGGGCAATACTGCAGACATTCCATGTAATAAATTTAGCAATGTACCCTGTCATTTATAGATTGTAGTATTCTCTTCGTCTACCCGAGATGTGAAACTGTTACCTTTCCACTGTGTCTGTTTAAAGGTGTGTCTATTACAATGAATGCATCAATGATATGCAAGAGCAAAATATAACATTCCAAAGTAACAAACTCTGTTAACCCCATGTATACTTCCAACTCCCCCTTCCCCATGGGCATTAGTGCGTCCTCTTCTCACCCAGTGTGTCTGGGGTTAGGGGATGGCAACAGCCGCCCCATTTCCCCAATTTGTGATACACAACAAGGTTAAATCATACAAAACTTATTATGGAAATATCCAATGCTGTGCTAGAGCCGTGGACAAAAGAAATGGATACAAGGTCAAAGTCACCTAAGCTCCCTCCCACATCCTCACCACTCTTTCCTAAAACATCCCATTGATATGATTAAAAGAACAGAATCAACATATTGTTTGTATGCATATAAGCCATTCTAGCCATGTTCACCGGTATGTATTCTCTTAGTGATTGTCATCAGTAGCATATATTCAACAGAAAAGTATTTTATCAGTCAAATCAACCACAGGAGTCCTGTGTGAAATACTAAAGAAGCCCAGTCTCAGGGTGGCTCAGTACTCACTGTTCCACGAATAGGTCCAGAGTATTACTAGATACCAGAACCTTCACTGGCCATTTCCAAGAAGCTGCGGTGGCCCTGGAATGATTCTCTTGAGTCTGGGATCACATCTGCAACTTGAAGTGTTTCATCTGGGCACACTATAATTTTCCCCGATTGAGAAGTGATGTCAGCACTTTTTTTCCCTTTTCCCCATTGATTGGGGCCGGTAGAATGTTTCCGTAGCTGAGCGGACTTTTGAGCTGAAGCTCTATCAGAATTTTGATGGTGAGTATCCAACCAGTCATTCGCCTCTGTCAGATTGAAGAAGAACATGACAGTTCCTCCATATTGGACCCGAAGTTTTGCTGGAAATAGCAGGCTATATTTCAAGTCAAACCCCTGAAGTCTATTTTTGATGGCCATAAAGGTTTTCCTTTGTTCTTGTACTCATTGGGTGTAATCAGGGAATATGGAGGTAAGTATGCCCTGATATTATGGTGGTTCTCAGGCCCTGGTGCACTGCAGTATAGCATTGCAATCATGAAAGTTGAATAGGAGGGCAATGACAGCTCTTGGAGGAGCTCCAGGTATCGGTGTCAGTGCCAGCGCCCTGTGGGTCATTTTAATGGTGAAGAAATTTGAGAGTCTTTCTAACTTTGGGGTCATTGTGATCCAGTCTTCCAGAAACAGCGGAGGCCCTTCCGCCTTTTCTGGAAACCCCACAAGGCGGCGCTTGTTCCTCCTGGATCACCCTTCAGAATCTTCAATGCGTTTATCCAGGAGTGCTGGCAGTTTTTGTAAATCAGAGACGGTGGTACGTAGGTTATGAACCTCTTGTTGGAGTACCTCTATATTTTTCTCTGTTTCAGTCATCCTACCTGATACCTTACAAAGGTCGGCGCAGAGCAAGGTGACATCCACTGCATCAATCTCATTAACCACTTTGGTTTTGGACCCCTGGATTGCTGCCATTAAGTCCGCTAAGGAAGGAGTAGGGGTCTCTGTCGCTGTGACAGAAGCTCAGATGCCGTGACCCCCTTCCTTCTCCGCTCAGTCAGAGGGTGGTAACGAGTAAGTGTAATTCATTATTTGGTTCACCTGCGCCGACTTCATGCCCCTATCCTTCACCATGGTGGCCAAAGCAGTACTGTACTCACTGTGTCACAGAGATCCAGTTGCTTCCTATTATGGACAGTCGGAGGTTTCAGTTTGCTGTCTCCGCATGCCACAGCACGGGTTCCTGAGCAAGGAAATCCAGGGTCCCAAGCCGACTGGAGATATGTGGGGTGGGCGGTGTCGTCCCTATGACAGCAATACCGGGAGCGATATCTCCATGCTAATGGATAGGTCACTTCGCTCCAGGTCAGGCCACTTCCTTTGCAGCTTTCAGCATCAAGATGCATCAAATCTCCAACCCTGCACCACAGCAGCAGGGTATTGGGCTGCAATCTTGGAGAGAGGGGCTCCGACATGTTACAGCTCAGGAATCCCCCACAGGAGCAGTTCACAAAAAGGAGGGGGGATTTTACCCATAGTTTTGGGTTGCAGGATTATGTTTTTCTCTCTCCGGGTAAAGATATTATTTCCATTGATCCAAACAGAGGGAGTCATAGGGAGTAAACCTCCATAAGTTGGGCACTATCCTGGGGCCCACACCGCCCAGCACTTTTTTGGGGTTCCTGGTACTGGTAAGAGCCGGGATATAGTCAGGCCAGTGGCTGCTGTCCTGTTGCCTTTCTTTCTATGGGTAGATATTGGGGCAAATAACCAAGGCAGTTCTTGTGAAGCAGCCTGAGTCTCTAATGAAGCCCCGTCATTCTTACCAAGCTGGAACAGCAATACAAGGGCACCCGCAGCCACGCTCGGCATCCAGGTTTATGGCCTTCTTTGGTGAATAGGTGGTCCCAGGGTCCAGAGGCACCCCTCTGCAGATTCCTATCTGGCTGTAGCTCCAGCCATGTGCCCCGCTTCCCAGGCCCCAGTTGCAATGGTCCGGTGCCCAAAGCATGGGCATGGGTTGGGCCGCTTAGCTAAGCCGTGCCCTCACTCACTGACCACCAAAGTAGGTCCACGTCATCACAACAGTGCAGGGGCACCCATGACCACTTGGTGCCCTCGCAGCAGTGGTCTCCGGCATTCAGGAGATCCTCCTGGGGTCCAAGGTTGTCTTTATGTGTTGTCCCACCTGGTCACAGCCTCAGCTCTGCTCCCTGTGTGCCAGGCCCAAGCTGGAATTGATTGAAGCCTGAAGCACAGAGGATGTGTTGGATGGCACCGCAAGGCTGTGCTCCCCCTCACCCAATGCCACTGCAGGCCCAGGTTGTTATCACAGGTCCCCTCGGTGTTCACCCCTTCTTCTGGCCCTCGGGGCTCACTGCGAGGCGGGAGAGCATCTGGATGATTTAGCGCAGTGAGGCCCTGCAACAGTTTCATTGCTCACGTGCAGACCTCAGCTGCGCCCCTTGTCTGCCGCAATAGTCTTCTAATCTGGGTCCGGGGGAACCTGACCCTGTCTACAAGCTCCCTCAGTTATCTTCCGGGGCTTTACAGATACCTTCCATTGATGGCATGTGGGGGTTATTAAAGGATGTAGGATGGCTGAAATTCTGCAAGGATTTTGTCAGGATTTGCTGATTGTTCACAGGATCTTATGAAGGAATGTCTATTCGACCATCTTGCCTGACCACCCTGCTGTCAGGGAACCATTTATTTTTATTTTCCATAGGGAGGTGGGAGCCCTGACCCAAAGAACTATATGGGGACCCTTTAGAGAACTCCTTGTTTTTGTTTTTTGCCCCCCCCCCCTCCTTCTTCTGGTGAGGACCCTGCCCACCCTTGTGCTGATCATCCCTAGATACATTCTTGTGTACCGTGGTGCTGACCTAGCGGTCCGCCTCCTTAGCAAGCAACCTGGAGCCAGAGGGCTTACTTTCAACAAGGTATTTGCGGGGATCTGGAAAGCAAAGACTGAACATGCGCTCTTTTGCAAATAATTTATACAGCCCCTGGTAATCCTTTACCTCTCGCCCCTTCAACTAACAATCCAGTACCTTCCAAAAGGAATCAACACAATCCACCAAGGTCTGTTAGGATAGCTTCTGACTGTCCCTGAACTTCCATCAGTACTTCTCTGGGGTCAAACCAAACTTCCTGATTAGGGCCTCCTTCATGGGGTGATGCCTCATCCTGTCACTCCCCTCTAGGGCCAATAGAGTGTCTCTCCCCTCACTAGGAATATTCCTGCACAGATTAGCTCACCAATCCTCCTCAGGGACCTTGTGCATCTGTAGGGCCATTTCATAGGCCTCAAACCATCTATTTCAACACCCACTACAAGGTCAGACACCAGACCCTTGGGTTTGTGGACCCTCTTGTCAGAGACACTTAAGAAATGCTGTCACCATCTTGGCTGGACTCAGCCTTCCTGGCCTTTATGTCGAGCTCTTTCAGGCTCAGCTCCTGAGCCAACATCACTGTCCTTTCTTGAATGAAAAATCTTTTCTCTCCCAAAGCTTTCTCTTTCTCTAATTTGAGGTTGGCCAAATTCGATTTCAGCTTTCTCTTTTCCCTCCTGCCCTCCAGCTACTCTGAGGACAGGCCTCTGGATGAGACACTGCTCTCTGCCCTGGTAGGACCCACTGCTCTTGGCAAGACATTGGTCTCCTGTCCCACAGGCAGACCCAGATTCCCAGTGAATCCTGGTTCAGCTCCTCATCATCATCCAGTTCCTTATAATCATCCTCTTGGGTTACAGGTGCAGCATCACAGCCTTCTACCCAGGGCCTCTGCACCTTCTTCAGCTCCACCTTCCTGGTGAAGCCTTTAGTAGAAAGCTCAAACCCTTGCAGAAATCCTTGAGCCGGGCCACAGTGTAACTCCCATTTGGCCAACTCAAAATCCATTCTTGTAGGTACAGATACAGGTGCAGATGTAGAGCCTCCAGTCAGAGACATGATTTTAGGAAAAAGCAAAAATGCAAATCAGAGAGAATGGAACAATTAAAAATGTCAATTAGGAAGAGAAGAGGAAAAATGCCAATCAAGAAGAATTGATTTAAATTGGTCTTAGGTGTAGAGTGGTAGTGTACACCAATATATGGCAACCCACTTCACATACACAAGTCCTATCCTCACCACTGATCACTAGTGTTAGAAATTGAAGGGCACATTTATACTTTTCAGTGAAAAACTGCACTAACACAGTTTTGCCTCAAAACGTTTAGCACCGGTGTGAGCCATTCCTTAGCACCAGCCAGGCACCATATTTATGGAATGGTGCAAGACGGTGGAAAGGGTGGGCTAGCTTAAAAAAAATGGCGTTGGCCGGGTGGGGTTGGCGATATGGGAGAATGGGGTCTTGCACCAAAAAATGACATTAGGCTGGTTAGAGGCTATTGAAATGCCTCTAACCAGCCTAGCGTCATTTTCTGACGCAAAACCTTCCATACCACATGACTCCTATCTTAGAAAAGACAGGAGTCATGCCCACCACCCTAATGGCCAGCACAGGGGACCAGTGTCCACTGGGCATGGCCATTGCACCCTGTGCCATGCAGGGGGGCCCAAGTTGGGCCCTCGATGGAACTTTAATGTAAAAAAATAAATGCTTATCTATACTCACCCTGCTTACCTGGGATGAGGTCCCCCATCCTCCGGTGTCCCTCTGGTGTGGGTGGGGGTGTTTCTGGGGCTTCAGGAGGGCACCTGTGGACCCATTCCATGGTGTTTAACTATGGAAATGGGTCCACAGGTCCCCTAATGCCTGGTCTGACCCAGGCGTTAAATAATAGTGCAAATCAAGCTTTGTACTATTATTTAGCCCCTCCTCCCAACCTTGCATCATTTTAGCATGGGGGATAAATATGGGGCTATGGGGTTAGCACCATTTTTAGATGGGAACGCCTACCTTGCATCTCATTGATGCAAGGTAGGTTCACGTATCTAAAAAATGGTGCAACCTCCAATATTTTGACATTAGAGGGGTCTAAAGTCAAAACATAAATATGGAGTTAGTTTTGCGCCAAATTTGCATTGAAAAAATGATGCAAATTTGTCGTAAAAGGATTATAAATATGCCCCTAATTCTTTAGTTGACAGAGGTATGTCCCCTGTCCAAGAAGGGACTACATTCCTAGTAAGGTCAGTCAATTACACCATAAATTAACTTGTGCTCACCCTCTGATAGCTTGTCACAGAGCAGGCAAGCTTAACTTAGGAGGCAATGTGTAAAGTAATTGAAACAGTAAAACATTAAAAAAACACCACAAAAAGATACCACACCTGGTTAGAAACATAGATCTTAATTTAATGAACAAAACAAGACTAAAACACAAAACATCCAATAGATAGAAGTTGAAATATTACATTTTAAAGAATATCTGCAAACAAGGTGCTTAAAATCATAAAGCGCCAACCGGGGCCATCTGGTTGCGCTTGTCTGGGGTAAATCCAAACGTTCTGGCTGACCGTGATAGAATGTGGGTCAGAAACAGGAACCAACTTTGTCCTGCTAAAAAAGTACCTTGTTGTGCCGTCGAAGGGCCCGATGCGTGGAACCATCATCGATCCGGCTGGATGTAGGTGGTGTGTTGTTTCTGAGCCACGCAATCTAATATCCGTCATTGGCGGTCCCCTACCAATGTAGACAATGCACGCTGCCAATCCACACAGCCAACAATGTGATGTCTTTGCCCTCAGGAGCAGTGGCGATGTGTCGGAGTCAAGGGGAGATGTGTCGGTTTCTATGGGTGCATCAACGGCAACGCATGGATATTTGTAGAAAAAGTTAAATAACCCACTTCCAAAGGCCCAGGACTGGATTGGCAGCCCATGGCAGGGCAGGACCCACAGTTGGCAGGGTATAGCGACGGTAGCAGGGATGTTGGAAGTCTTGAAAGTCCCTGAGGCTCCAGAACAGGAGGCAAGCCAGCAAAGCCCTTGGAGTCATTTTAGTTCTGGGGATGTAGAGATGCAGGCCCAGTCCTTCTTAGTCCTAGGCAAGGAGGGCAGCAGGCAGCAGGGCAGGCACATCAAAGTCCAGAAAAGCCCAGCAGAGTCCAGCAGAGTGACAGTCCTTCAGCAGCACAGCAGTCCTTCTTCCTGGCAGAATGTCCTCAGATCCAGAGGTGAACTGATTTGGTGGTATCTGAGGTCCAATTCTTATACCCAGTGGTGCCTTTAAAGTGGGAGGGACTTCAAAGAGAGGCCTTTGAAGTACACAGAATCCCTGCCCTGGCTCCAGACTCATTACAAGGGATGTGCAGCCCTTTGTGTGTGATCAGGATGCAGCCAATTAAGGTGTAAGTGTCAGCTCCTCCCTCTCATCGTACCCAGGACGGGCCATCAGGATGTTGATGGTCCATCAGTGACACCTAAGTTCCCTTTGTGTGTGGCTGTCTGGAGCAAATGCACAAGAGCACTGCTGTCAACCACCCAGATGTGTATTTGAAGACAGGCAGAAGGCCCTAGATGGTTAAAGTACAAAAATACCAACTTTCTAAAAGTCACATCTTCAGAGTTACAATTTAAAATCCAACTTCACCATAAATTGTGATTTTAAATTGTGATTCCAGTGACACCAAACCTGGGGGGTCCTATCACTTCCTAATTGGAAATTACACTTGTAAAATGTAATAAGGCAATCCCACTGTTATCCTATGGGAGAGATAGGCCTTGCCGTAGTGGAAAATGAATTAAGGAGTTTTACATTATTAGGACATCTAAAACATAAAAGTACATGCCCTACTTTTAAATACACTGCACCCTGCCCTTGGGCTGTCCAAAGGCTACGTCGGGGGTTTAATATTTATTAACAAGCATTGGCAAAACCATTAGGTCTCTCCAATCCAAGAGCTACAAGCATTGTCACTGTTAATGTGTTTGTGTACAGCGCTACAATTAGGGTCAGTCCACAAAACAACACAGTCAAGTCACAAAAATATCAGGGGCATACTTTCTGTTTTACACTGATTCTGGGTATTGTAAACATATACGATTAGAACATACTTTCATTCCTTTTGAGCAGCACCAAACTTTGGTGCCTCATCACACATATCAGCTAGGTGTTTAATGTTTTTCTGAGGCACAAGGCTTTGTGCCAAATGTAAACAAAGTGTCTGAGTAGCAACTGCTTTACCCCAGCCCTCATAGCTGCTCCCAGCCTGGATAATTCCAGTGTGCATGCCCAACTCCCACTGCAGCCTGGCTGGATAAACGACATACCTCATGGAAGAAGCGCAATTGTAAAAAGTTTGTGCCTCAGCAAACATTAACCACCTTGTATCTAGAGCCCAAACCAGAAGGGAGATCTTTTATAAAGGCATTGAATAATAAGATTTTAGATATTCTTTGATTAACTTTGCACCCTCCAGTTGAATAAAATTTGGAATTTTATTTGGCAGATTTTGTGCATTTAACTCTTGTTCTTTCAAGTGCAAAATCTGATCATACTTGTAGAGTTTCAATTTAGACATGCTGGGGGTAGGTGGCTGAATGTAATTGTCCTAAATGCTAATTGCTAAAGTTCCCATGAAGAAGGCAAATAAAATTGGGGACATTGGACATCCCTATTGAGTCCCACAAAAAATATCTATTTTGCCAGTCAACTATGAATTTACTACAATAAAAGCTGTTGCTCCTACTTAGATAATTATTATAGTGTGTATGAATTATTCTGGAAATGAAAATAATTCAAGAATGTGAAATAGAGCTACTAGTTTACCAAATTGAATGCCTTTTTTGCATCCATCATTATTATTGCAGAAAAGAATTGATGGCTTGGATGAAATAACGTGTAGTAGCTGAAATAGACCTGTTAAATAAAAACACATTTTGGTCCTACTTTTTGGAAGCTGCCATCATGATTCATTTGGCAAGCATTTTCATAAAAAATTTATAAACCATATTCAGTAAACTGACTGTAGGAATTAAGATCATTCGCTAATTTCTCACTTTTCAAGATGCTGAACACAATGGCCTCCAAAAAAGTAGCAGCAGCTTTCTTCTCACTCAAAGTTAAATAAAATATTTCAACTAGAACCTCCTTTAATATGGGAGAAAATGTTTTATATGCATCTACAGGTATCCCATCACAAACTGTAGCCATACTATTATCGAGACCACCTAAGCGGATGTAATTTCTTCAACTAGGTGAGCAGGAGTGCGGACCAAACTCTGGACAGAGGAAAGTCTTGGAAAATGTATCCTCGCAAAAACATCTGTGAGTCAGTTTGCATCAATGACTTCCTTGATAACATAATTTTTTTTATAAAGACTGACAAGGGCCACCTAAATAAAATTTTGATCTAAGTTTTAAAGTCAATAATTTCCTTTATATAATTCTTATTTGACCTACTTTTTCTGACCAAGCTATGAGTGTGCCTACATGTTTTTTTTCTTTATAACATCTCTGATTAATTCTATTCCCTTTTAAGATTTCCCTGATCTTTTCATTTTTGCTTTGCCAGTGATACATTTTGACGTTTCTTTTCAGAGTTAGAAACAAATATCGCACTACTTGCCCTTTTGACCACCTCTTGAAGGGAGAGAATCTCTTATTTTCTTTCTTCCTGCAGATTTACTGAATAAGAAATAATATGCCCCAGAAAGGCAGCTTTGAAGGCACCCGAAACAGTATCAAGGGGAGCAGATCCCACATTACCCTTAAATAATTCTGTAATACAGGAGCAAGTAAAAGACATCCACCCTTCCTCAAGGAACGAAGATTGATTGAAAGACCATCTATTTCTTAAAACCAACCTCTAGGCTTGAGAATGGTCAGAGAAGCTATTACCTAATTTCAAAGAGCTTTTGCTGAATAAAGTCTGGAAAGTTACAAAATAATCTGGCATTAAAACTGAGTTAAATCTCACTGGAAAACTTGTACAGTAACTTCTCAAGGGGAACTCGGCTCTCCATCGGTCTATAAGGCCAAAATCTGATTTAAAAGTAGAGATTTAAGCTTTGTTTTTTTGTTTTCTGCTGTTTTCCCCCTTTGTGAGGCATCTAATTCAGGAAACTGGATACAGTTAAAATAATCTCCCATTAAAATGTGTTCATTAGCACATACTACAAATGTTTACAATTATTGTAAAGCTTGGATTTGATCTTCAATAGGACCATGATACCTCACAAAGTTGGGAAAATGTTAGTTATGAAAGTGAAGAAAGAACATCTACTACAGGCAGAGTCAGAAAGGTGAGGGAGATAAAATCAAGTTTAACACTGGGTCAGTAATTTATTGAACAGGTAAGTCTTGCGCTGTTTCATGAAAGCCAGGAATGAGGTAGCTTCTGGAGGTTGGAAGAGAATTCCATGTTGACACATCACTTCCTGAAAGGACAGCTTGCTAGCAATGGCTGTATAGAATTTCACAACTTTCAAATGTAATGAATGTTTGCTGCTCAGGTCTCTATGGCCTCCGAAGATGGCGAGAAGCTTTGAAAGGTATGGTAGACTGTTGTTATGTAATGCTTTGTGATCAATGACACACAGTCTCAATTGGATTCTGACTTGAATGTGCAGCCAGTGAAGGTTACAAAGAATAAGAGTAATGTGGTTGGACTTATTTGAGCCGTGAATCAGCTTTACTGATGAGTGAACGGGTGCTCTGAACAGGAATAGATGTGAAAGGGAAACAACTGCCAGAATTACTTTTTTGTAGTCTATTCAATCAATCAATCAATAGAATTATTTGTTGTGCGCGCTACTCACCCGGAAGGGTCTCACAGCGCTGGGAGGGAGGGTGCTATTGCTCAAAGAGCCAGATCTTTAGGTGCTTCCCGAAGGTCAGGAGGTCTTGGGTCTTACGCAGGTTGGAGGGAGTGAGTTCCAGATTTTGGCTGCGAGGTGAGAGAAGGATCAGCCGCCGGTTGTGGTACGGTGAATGCGAGGGACTGTTGTGAGGGCGAGGTTGGCGGAGCGGAGCTGGCGTGTCAGGATGTGGAAGTTGAGTCGATCGTTGAGGTAGGCCGGTCCGGTGTCGTGGAGAGCTTTGTGAGCATGGATTAGGATTTTGAAGACGATCTTTTTGTCAATGGGTAGCCAGTGGAGGTCCTTGAGGTGGGCAGAGATGTGTTCATGGCGAGTGAGATTGAGGATGAGATGCGCTGAGGCGTTCTGAATGCGCTGGAGTTTTTTCTGGAGCTTGGCCACTGTTCTCGCGTAGAGGGCGTTGCTGGAGTCCAGTCTGCTGCTAACGAGGGCGTGGGTGACCGTTCTTCTGGTTTCTACGAGAATCCACCTAAAGGTCTTGCGGAGCATTCGAATGGTGTTGAAGCATAAGTACGAGATGGCGTTGACTTGCTGGGTCATAGAGAGTGAAGAGTCTAGTATGAAGCCAAGGTTGCGCGCGTGGGTGGTGGGTGTTGGGGGAGACCCCAGGGTGGCTGGCCACCAGGAGTCGTCCCATGCTGACTTGTTGGGGCCGAAGATGATGATCTCGTTTTTTTCTGAGTTCAACTTGAGGTGGCTTGCTGTCATCCAGTTGGAAATAGCGAGGAGTCCGGTGTGGAGGTTGTTCTTGGCGGTTGCGGGGTTCCTAGTGAGGGAGAGGATGAGCTGGGTGTCGTCAGCATAGGAAGTGATGTTGAGGCCGTGGGATCGGATGATGTTGGTGAGCGGAGCCATGCAGATATTGAAGAGGGTGGGGCTGAGTGAGGATCCCTGGGGAACTCCGCAGATGGTTTTGGTGGCCTTTGACTGGAACGGGGGGAGGCAAACTCTTTGTGTTCTCTTGGAGAGGAAGGAGGTGAGCCAGTCCAGAGCTCTGTGGCAAATTCCGGCGTCGAAGGGGCATGTGCGTAGGGTTTGGTGACATACGCTGTTGAAGGCTGCAGAGAGACAGAGGAGGATGAGGGCAACGGTTTCACCTTTGTCTATTCTGGAAATGAAAAGAATGTGGCCCCCATTTTAATATGTTCAGCCCTGATGATATGTTTGTATTGTTTAGCACTGGAGGTGGAAATTTGCAGTTTTTGTTATATTGTTAATGTGCATCACGAACATGAGAGATGAAACATTTGTGAAGGCCAGGTATAAGTTGAAGGTACAGGAAAGGTGTTCGGTTTATAGAGTTCATAAGTGTAAAAGTGATACTTTGAACTAATGCAGACAGTAAACAAAAAATTGGTCGTCTCCGGATTTAGTTGCAGGAAGTTCTCATTTTTTCAAGCTTGCAGTTGAGACAGACACTTTTTCAGAATATCTTGAACGATATGAGTGTTTGGATATAACTGTGTATCATCTTTATGCTGGTTCAGAGTGACACTAGAGTCTCTCAGACCTCCATGTAGATGTTGAAAAGTCTTGGTGCTAACAAACAGCCTGGGTGACCTCATAATTTGCTGCACATAATGTGTGATCTCTATTTTACCATGAACTGTCTGTCCCAGAAGAAGGATGACAACCACTCAGGATATTTCCCCTAAAGCCCGTGCAGTGATCCAGAATTGAGATAATCCTGCCATAATCATTGTGTCAAAATCGATGCCTGTAATGAAAATGAAATGTTCTGGTCGTGTTTACTTTTTAGGAAGAAGATTCTGATTACTTTAAGGCAATGGTAAAGCTTATTTGATTGGGTTGGGCTATCATTGTCTAACCTCATTGTCATTCTTGGACACTAATTACCTGCAAGGAAGTAAATCAGTAGACGATATGGTTTTCCATTGGATAAAAATGTTATTTCCCAGGATTGATGTCATATTAGTGAAATAATATCATATCTGTGTGAGCAGCGTTTTTTTTAAACCACTGCTTTATGTGCAGTCAAAACTGGAAAAAAGGGTGCGCGTTTGTGTGTGTTTTAAAAGTACTATAAAAGTAGAAGAATTATTGAAATGTACTGAGAGTTCATGAAAAAAACAGACTTAAAACAAACGTACAGACAATACAGCTGTCAAAACCCATCTCCTCTTTGCAGGTTTTGCAGTTTGTTTTGAGAAATGATTTCATATTCCGTTTTGGAGGGAAGGATGAAGGTAGATGACTTCAAAAAATAAATTCATAGTCATGGGGACAATAGATTGACTATTCAACTGTGACACACAAAATGCAGGAGGTGCTTGCCAATTACAAATATAATCTGATTATATGGATTTCTCATAAAACAGTGAACCCTGCTGTAGAAGCTTTGCAATACTGACACGAGCTCCTATATTCCCATGGGATCAATGAAATGAGTACAGATTTCAATTAGCTTTCAATAATTGAACATAAAAAGTATAACGTGGCTTAACGGTGAAAGCACTAATTGAGTACCAGAATAATATTATTTCATTGTCGGAAAGAAGGAGCCTTTTTGATCAATCAGATTCACCAGGACTTTTATTTTGTTGCAGGGCTGACTCGTCAGGACACGGGTAAATGCATATAAGCGATAACATCACAGTTTCTTTGTAAAGCGCTTACTTAACCAAAAGCAGCATCTCAGCACTAATAACTGGTATATATAGTTGTCCATTAATTATACTTGTTTTTACCGATCTGACAGATAATGGCTCTGGGGACCCTACGGAAATTGAACATGGAAGTACACGATTAAATGCATGGGCCTGCATTTGAGGTATTGGTACATCAAAACATCATCCGGAATACAACAGCGCTTGACTACATTTGAGCATACTCTGCTATGCGTGACTGACATTGTATAGAATGCGACTGCTTCGTTTTATAAACTGAAACCGGGACTTCATTTTTGATTAAATCATGTAGTACTGCATGCATTCCTACCGAGCTTACTGTACATGATTTCACTGTACTCCAATGGTACTGGGTGTGTCGGGTGTGTGAGTGGTACTCGCTCACAATAAAGCATTTTATCACAGCACAACAAATATTGCATCCATTTCGTCGACATAACCACATTACAAAAAAGTATAGATTACAAGGTGTGTATTGTGTAAATCGACTGACATAGTTGTTGCAGTGTAAGTGGACTGAATACAGTAGAAAATGTTGAAATTAATTAACTTATAATTAGTTTGAAGATGTAGGGTGTGGTACCTGAATGTTGACACCAAACTTTAATTTGACCATCATATCATGGTTAAAATATTGCCAATGTCAAATATTGTGGGATAGACTATCAAAGGTAAATGATTTGTTTGTTTATCTCCTTAAATGACATAATTGTTTACAATTTAGTATACTGAAAATTGGATATAATATCTTTTTGGCATTAAGGGCCATATTTATACTCCGTTTGCGCCGAATTAGCGTCGTTTTTTTCGACGCAAATTCGACGCTAAACTAACGCCAACTAACGCCATATTTATACTATGGCGTTAGACGCTTCGGGCGCCAAAGTGCCCGGAGAGTGCGTCATTTTTTAGCGTGAACCCCTTCCTTGCGTTAATGAGATGCAAGGGAGGCGTTCCCGTCTTAAAAAATGACTCCCAGGCCTTTACGTGGTATTTATACTCCCGGGCAAAAATGACGCCCGGGAGTGGGCGTGACCAAAAACGGCGCTTTTGCGCCGCTTTTTAACGCCTGGGTCAGGCATGGCGTTAAGGGACAAGTGGGCTCAAAATGAGCCCAGAGTGCCCTCCCCTGCCCCCAGGGACCCCGCCTGCCACCCTTGCCCACCCCAGGAGGACACCCAAGGACGGAGGGACCCATCCCATGGACATTAAGGTAAGTTCAGGTAAGTATTTTTTTTTAATTTTTTTGTGGCATAGGGGGGCCTGATTTGTGCCCCCCTACATGCCACTATGCCCAATGACCATGCCCAGGGGACAGAAGTCCCCTGGGCATGGCCATAGGGCAAGGGGGCATGACTCCTATCTTTACAATGATAGGAGTCATGTTGATGGGGGATGGGCGTCGAAAAAACATGGCGCAAGTCGGGTTACGACGATTTTTTCGACGTAATCTGACTTGCCCCATTTTAAGACGCCCATACGCCATTTTCCCCCTACGCCGGCGCTGCCTGGTCTACGTGGTTTTTTTCCACGCACACCAGGCAGCGCCGGTCCGCTTGCGCCGGCTAACGCCATTCCATAAATACAGCGCCCGCATGGCGCTTCAGAATGGCGTTAGACGGCGCAAAATCTTTTGACGCTAAACTGCGTTAGCGCAGTTTAGCGTCAAAAAGTATAAATATGGCCCTAAGTTGCTTGTTTTTTGTAATATTTGTCTATATAGTAGATGCTGGTATTTCATTTATATAAAAAAAAATGAGTTCGTTTTATTGAGGGATTCGGTGGGTAGAATATCAATAAAAATACTATTTTATGTGGAATTTGTATTTAATTATGCTAATCACTTTCAAATATATTTTCAGGTTTTGGGTTAATTAGGGATTGGCTGGGGAATATGGTATTTTAACTATTTATTAGAATGCAAATAATATGTATTAAATCATTTATGTTAAGTAAATGTTTATTATATCAGTTATTAGTTACAATAAATTATAAAAGTATTTAAACAAATACAGTCTGTTATTCATTTATCTTTCAAAAAATGTACAAAATAAAAAAAATGGATTTTCTTTCTGGGGGGACTGAGTCAGCAGTTTGTTAGCATTAGGAAGAATAATTTACATACATATTGGGGGATTCAGTTGCTAAATATCAATTTTTACATTGGCTTTTCAATTGTGTTTTTTATCAACAATGCATATTCCGAGGTTAAGTGTTTGAGGTAATATATGTGTTTTAAAAAAATGCAACTCTAAACATAAATGTGGTAAAATATTTATTTTAAAAAATGTTTACAGTTTTTAAACAGTTAAAATAATCTAATCTTTGACATTCTTGTTAATTTTTTTAAATGTTTAATTCACTTAAACCAACACATTTACAATCCAATATTCAATTAATGTGGGTACTTGTAATCTTCATCTTTAATAAATAATAATATAATAATAATGATACAATAATGAAGTTATATTCAGTTAAATGTGTTTAATTTGTATACGTTTTTAAAATGTTACCTTATTTTGATTTAGGAGAGTGACTAATCCAAAAATGTTAAATATCCCCAATGTTAGTGAGATAAGATATAGAAGAGTAATTCACAGGCCCCAAATACATGCTCACTTCTGAATAGATGCACTTCTCCCAATGTTAGTAATATGATAATTCGAACCGCCCTCCCCTAACAAATATTTATACTTTTCTCAGGGTGTGTAGGATAGGCAAAAGAATAGTAGATTTTAATTTGTCCCACTCCCAAATATGTGCACTTTCCCCAATGTAGGATGGCCTGTAGTTAGAACAATAAACCTCACCCTGAATATATGTACCCCCTCAAACGTTTGAGGGGCTGGCATATCCACCTATTTGACACTATACATTTTGGTGGACATGTTCTAGCAAGAACATCATCAGGAATATACATTTTCAAATCAGGGCAACTAAATACTGCCTAAAAAATCAAACAGCCACAGTAAGTAAAGTGGTTCCATAGTGGGGAATGGTATTAGCTTCTAAGTGTTTTCGTTTGAAGGATATCAGGCATACATGTACAAGAGATCAGCAGGTCAAATAATTACCGAGGTTCACACTTCAGACAAAGTGAACATTGAGTGAGTAAATATACAACGTTTTTGCCTCCATTCCTGCTTTTCAAAACCTCTACAAATGTTTTAGCCTTTGCACTCGGATCAAATTCTGCTTACACTGTGGTGAAAACAGACAACAAGAAGACATTTCTTTACTGATAAATGCATTTTTTCCAATATTACAATTACAGTGATCCAGACTGCTTTCATGGCAACTTTTTTGTTAAACATATGTTTATTGAAATGATTCAGAAGAGCAACAGAGTACAATTTCCACACCAAGAAACCTAACGCTACCTGGTTCCTTACCTAACCCCAGCTGAAAAAGACACATAAGAGCAAACACAGACATAATTGAGTCACCCAGTCACCCAAGCACATTCAATGCGATTGAATGCCATTGCCATTTTCCACCGAGAGCTGGATCCAGTGCGGTGTGGACTCTTTTGAAGATCAATACTGATGAAACCACTTAGAGGGGACTCTACCCTCCTCATTGAAGCAGGCCAACTGCTCACCAGCCTGGGGGCTAAACCATGTCTGGCATGCCTTGATACGTTACATTCAACAATGGTCTCCTCCTCTCAAATTTCATGATTATTCTGCTCCTATTACTGCTTATTACTATTACTACTTAAACGCTCCATAGCCGAAGTGCCCTACATCCTATAAAACCACAGAGAAATCTGTGGCATATTTGCTTTTTTTCCGTTTGAAAGCAGTGGTCAACTTTGCTGTTTGCACACACTAAAATGCTACGTGCCATTCTTATTTGGCCAGTCCATCAGATCCCTTTTGCCTCAATCCTAGAAGCATTATTTCATGTTTAACAGAGATTAGGAAGCTGAGACGTTTTTGAAGGATTCCAATCAGCTCCACACAGAATTACCTTATTTTGGGATACCCTCCAAATATGTAAGGTGCTATCTACATTCCCGCAACCCTCCGTTCCAGCAAATTGGACTTGCCGTGGGTAGATACAGTGGAGACACAGCTGTATGTAATACTGGCATTACCAGATATTGTAGTGTATCCCTCTATTTATCATGGCAACTTTTGAGAAGTACAATACCCTCTTGGAAAATGTAATCAATGGCACAAATCCAAATTTACGTCCATCTCTACAATTTTATGCCGGTGGAGGGGAATTTGTGCCCTCAGCGTTCAAAAGGGTCAGAGAAAATCATAAGTGCCTACACACTTGATGCAGATATACAAAACATTTAATCATTTCTAACCTTTAACAACAGTATGAATTCCTCCCCAAAATGTTAAATGTAGCTCAGTAAACACCTTCACATTTAATAGTTTTAAAGGTATTTATCTTAATTGGAATCCTGAAAGACACATTTATGAATGTTGAAAGTTAAAGCAGAAAATAAATACAAAAAGCACATTTGCAACCACATTTGCTGGTTTTGAAATATAATGCTTAATAGGTTACTTACATTGTGTCTGCCTCCAACTGACAGTCTTTTGTATGTTACGCTACCAATAATCAGATGGTTGAATAACACTATATTTAGGTTGTTAATCTAGTCTTATACACTATTGCATCAACTACATCCCGTAAAATGTAGGAATAACAATTACAAACATACTTCAATACAAGAATATTGTGAAAAAAATATCTCAGACCAAAATAAATAAATTCAGTATGTATAATGGTAAAGCAAAGATATTGAAAAGAAAAATACTGTCTTTTTAAAATTGCAGTAGACTGAACCAAAATATTGGTTTTAATAAAAGAATATATAGGGAAATATCTTTTTTTTTTAATTTGCATCAATAAAACTAAAATTAACATCAATATTTTAATTTGAAAAATATAACTTTATGCCAAAGAAAATTATACAAATGTATTTTATATTTTAAACATACAAACAAATCAGAGCAAAATATGTACATGAGTAACATTGCAAAATATATCTTTTGTTACAAAATAATTTTAAAATTAAAGCATTTCTATTTATAAATACAAAATATTTAATATAAGGTATTTTCTATAGCTATGTATTGAAGGTCTTGAACAGAAATTAGGCAGCATATGTGGCTTAACTATTTATCCTCATCTGAGTTCAATTTCTTCAGAATAGCTTTCACATTCTAAACTACAATACCTTTTAGCATTTAACACAGATGACCTTTGTTGCTAAGGGTTGGGCACAGTGTAGGTCTGCTGAAAGCTCATTGAGATCGACCGAAAAAGGGGAACTCCTAGAAGAGACACTATACTACCCTGTGCAGAATAATATATGTGAAAGCTGATACATGTCTCATTTAGAAGGTCCTAGCTAAGAGGACAAACCCTATATGGAAAAAACTAATTTGGAAATCTATGTAGATATTCAGCAAGACACCAAACTCCCTGCCATTAGGAGCGACAAAATAGACAAGTATGACAATACACCAGAGTAAAACAATTCAAAAGGAAGTTGAATCAAAGCTGCTGAGAGGAAAATTAGCAAAATATCAAAGCTTCTCTAGACAACCTAACAGGCGAAATTCATCAAGAGTGATCCAAATCTGTTTGGAAAAATCAGGGCCAAGAGGGTATTGAGCTCAACAACAAAATCAGGTGAGGAAATGTGTTGCTAAGCACCCACTGTTTGCAAGCCCAGACTTTATTGTGCCAAAAACAAAAACTGATCTCAGAGCAAGAGAACCTGACAAATCTTGGATTGGGATGTTCATGTGGTTCCCAACAGAGGATCACATCTTGGGTGGGACACTTTATATAGTTAAGAGCCACCTTACACCAAGGTTTCATGGTGTCTGTGATCCCAAAAACAAAAAGCTCAATGTTGGCATTCCATGCACAGTTCAATAATCTCAAATTCTACCATCCATGCTTACAGTCTGCACTATCGACTATTCACAAGGATGACGTTGGGGCTCCCCTGGGTGCGGAGACACTCAAGCGACTCTAAGAAATAGAAGTCCCCACTTTCAGCATGTAGTGGCTAACAGCCACATGCTAAAAAATAACACAACCATGACTATTTCTCATCTGAAAGCTATATATATTTCAATAAGTACCTGTTCTTTGTTTTATTCTGGACACGAGCATGACAGTCATCAAAAGTGAATAGTAAAGAATCAATGTGAACATTAATAGAAATAAGTCCTCTGCAGAACTTCGTAGGTGAAGATCTGTCCTCATGGAAGTCTGAAAATGCATGCAGGTAAAGACTGGTAAGTTGGGCAGGATGTTATGGATTCAGAAACCCGTATTGACTCTGATAAGTGCAATCAATTTGTCAACTTGGATCAAAACAATTCTTTCCTTGTTGGTTCTATGTCTTTTAGGTCTTCATTTCCAGATGAAGGGAAGAACAAAGTTGGTTTAATGAAGGGAATGAGATTTAATGCTTGCTACAACTCTTCTTTTTGTCGGTCCTTAGATTTGACATTGACTCCTGTACAGTAGCCCTGAACCTGTCTTTTGAAAGATACGGGAATTGATGGAAGGATCTTGATATAATCATCACCTGTGTTGTCTTGTAGAAGATGATAAGGATTCTGGTGAGGTATAATCCCTCTTCTTGTGTTTTCTTTTTCATCATGTGTTTCCTTTCCTGAGGGCATCCCATGGTGCCAGAACTTGCCACAACGTCATACAAGAAACCAATGTGCAATCACGCACCTCATTCCACTATTGAACATGAAGCATATCCCTTTAGCCATAGCTGACCCTGAAAGCACAGTTCTATCACTCAGGCATCTAAAAACTCTGGTAAGGTTTCAAGCGTGAGCATATACTCACTGCCAGTTCATGGTCTGACATGGATCCTAGACCACTTGTAATGGCAGTTCCACATTACAGGTAAATGGACTCTAAAAATCTATTACCAGGACTTCAGCTGCATGGAGGTCCATGCATGTGTGGATGAAAAACATTTTGGTTGCTTCAGTGTATGTGTAAGCATAACATTTGGAGAATGCTGGAAAGCTGTTTCAGGTGCATTACTGAAGGAATGTACATGCATACTTCTGCAATTGTATGTGATGGAAGCAGTGTAGGAGGGCTACCCAGGAGCAAGCAAAGCTTAGTGGTGGGGAAGGGTCATGAAGCAACTGGTGTGCATGCTCATGAATGAGAAGGTGGTTACATTTAGGAGGAGTGGGAGTGTGGGAGGGTCAGAGGAGAGCTCAGATCATGGTGCACTGAGTGGAAAGCAGAATTAACTGGGAGTGGCTAATCAGATTTGGGAAGCTGTGTGGATTCTCAATATGTGTGGGTGTAGCACTGCTGAGAAGGGTACTGTGTATGTATGTTGAAGTAGTGCACTACGGCAAGAGATGTGCTCTGATGGTGGTGAGGTGAGCACAGTTGAAAAAGTACTTGAGCATTCACCAGCAGCCAATTTTTATGATTGATGACATTTGGAGTTTGTATTCTGATAATGGTTGGGGACATTGGTTGGGTTTGGGATCCTGAGGCTTGGCTGTACTGGTAGCTCTACATACAAATGGCTATGACTGAAGTGTTGAATGAAGCATGCCCTTCATGGAAATAATCAGGTCTTAAATGCTTTACTAAACATGTTCATGAATGCTCCTGATGTGGGGAGGGTGCAAGCTGCTGTTTATCTACTGCATCAAACAACAAAATGGTGTACAGAATACTTGAACTAATCTGAGCAACTAGCAGTCACTCTTGGCTTGCATTCCATCCCTCGTTTTTTGGCCACTATGCAACACCAGACTGAGGCCCACCATATGAAAATTAGCCCTGGTCCTTCTCTGAGAGGAATAGTCTAGCGAGCACTGCCAAGCCAGGTCCACTCATGGAACACAAGCAACCCCAGACCAGTTTCAGCTTACTTAGTGCTTGAGTCCTGTGCCACAACCATAGAATCCTAATATGAACACACCGGTCTCGTTTAGGGTGTATCCTGTAAGAAATAATAAAATGACAGAACTAATGAGAGACCAGCCATTAGCAAATGATCCTTGGTCCTATTTCAATTGAAACAGTCCAGCCAGAACTGCGAAGCCAGGTTGTCTCCAAAGAGAACACCAGTAACCCCAGACTAGTTCTCGCTTACACAGGCTTTGTCAGTGATGTATAGCTTAAGTCTTGTGGCACAGAGAGCACAGGGTCTATGTTTCACTGTCACATTTTAGGGCATTAACTCCACCAAGCAACAAAGTAATGGAAAGTGTACTTGAGTAAATCTCAGCCACATTCGTAATTGCTCAAATTACGCTCCATGTATTGTTTTTCACCTAATATGTTGCTCTTTTCAGAGACTAGGCATATACAAGACAGACTTTCTTCTGCTTCAGTAAAACAGCCCAAGCCAGAATGCCAGTCTAGAGCCTCTCAGACAAGACACTAGCAACTCTAGATTGCTCTTGCCCTACTTTGACCTCAACTTAGGTTTGTCCCAATCACCTCTCTGTCTCAGAACTATGCATGATCCAATGAGTAAACGAACCACTGCAAGGTGTTGATGGTAATGCCACCCTTGCTCTACTTGCTACCCTTAACCTCTAGAGTCCCAAAGATTCAATTCTTCATTCCTAGGTGAGGTAGTCTTATGTCCTTAAGGGGCATATTTATATTTTTGATGCAAAACTGCACGAACACAGTTTTTCATCAAAAAGTTTAGCACCGGCTTGCACCATTCCTGAACGCCAGCCGGGTGCCATATTTATGGAATGGTGCAAGCCGGTGCAGAGGGTGGGCTAGTGTAAAAACAAAAATGACGTTAGCCAGGTGGGGGTGGCGGTATGGAAGAAGGGGTTTGCACCAAATATTTACGTTAGGCTGGTTAGAGGCAAAAAAAATGCCTCTAACCAGCCCAGCGTCATTTTCTGATGCAAAACCATCTATACCATATGACTCCTATCTTAGAAAAGACAGGAGACATGCCCTCCACCCCAATGGCCAGCACACTGGACCAGTGTTCCCTGGGCATGGCCATTGCACCCTGTGCCATGCAGGGGGCCCCAAGTTCAGCCCCTGATGGCACTTTTAATTTTAAAAAATAATTACTTACCTATACTTACCCTTCTTACCTGGGATGGGGTCCCCCATCCTCTGGTGTCATCTGGTGTGTGTGGGGGTGTCGTTGGGGCTTGAGAGGGCACCATTATTTAGCACCTCTCCCACCTGTGCATCATTTTAGCACGGAGGTATATATATGGGGCTATGGGGTTAGCAGCATTTTTTATATGGGAATGCCCTCCTTACATCTCATTGACGCAAGGTAGGTTCATGCATCTAAAAAATGGAACAAACGCCAATATTTTGACGTTAGACAAGTCTAACGAAAAAATATAAATATGGAGTTAGTTTTGCACCGAATTCATGTAAAACAAATGACGCAAATTTGGCGCAAATGAAGTATAAATATGCCCCTCTGTCTTTTATGGGTGAGGTTGAGAAAAGGATGGGCTTTTCATTTTTACGGTTGAGCCTGAGAGAGCATGCTCTAGTGCATGTGTCTCGCCTGCGAAACAATGTTGTTAACAAAAAAGGACTTAGAGGCTGTCCATTGCTTGCTTGGCACTTTCCTTTACAGCCTCATAATTCATCACTGCAGCCTAGGATCACTTCTGTTCCTCTCTATGGAGCAGGGACCAACCACTGATTGATTCCACTGAATCAGTGCCCGTCCGCTGCTCCCTATGGACTTAAAGTACTTTTTTTTTTTTTTTACTTTTAGTGCCCTGCAAACAGAAGGCATGTGATTGGCAAAAATGTGCCCAGCAAAACAAACAAAAATGCAAAGTTTTATTTTGTACAGTTAACTTTCTTTTATTTTGTCACGTTGACTTTTCGCACTTTGCACTCATGTTTTCTTTTGTTTTTGTTCATGGGCGCTGTTCTCAAATGATGATGATTATCTTGTTTTAAATATTGCAAAGTGACATTGATTCTTTATGTTTTAACTTTTTGAAATGATGCTTTAGCACATAATTGTACAGCGCACCGCACTCCAATCCACAACTATCCACCCTATCTCACCCCAAACCAATCCACTACACTCAATCCCATCCACCCCAGACCAATCAATCCACCTCATTACAATCCAAACCACTCACCCCAATCCAAACCATTCAAATTCACGCCACCCCATTCCAATCCTCCCAACCCAACCCACCTCAATCCAATCCAATCTGCCTCACTCCAGTTTATTCCACTCTACTTTGCCCCACTCAAATCCAAAACAATCTCCCCACTACAGTCTAAAACAATCTGCTTCACTCCAATCTGCTCTAATCCAAAACAATCTGCCCCACTTCATTAAGCCCCACTTTAAAGCCCCTCTCTAACCCACCCTACTCCAGTCACCCAGCTCCAATCAAAACAATCTGCCCCACTCCAAAACAATCTGTTCACTCCGATCTGCCCCACTCCAATCCAAAACAATCTACCCCACTCCAATCCTTCTCACTCCAATCTGCTCACTTCCATCTGCCCCACTCTACACGGCCATACTCTATTCGGCCCCACTCCAATCTGCTCCAATACAAAACAATCTACCCCACTCCAATCCGCTCCACTCCAATCTGCCCCACTCTAATCCGCCCCACTCCAGTCCTCCACACTCCAATCCACCCCACTCCAATCCACCCACCCACTCTATCCCCATTCACCCCACTCCAATCCACTCTGATCAGTCCAATCCAATCCACCTCTCCTGAGTTCAATCCACCCCACTCACCCCAATCCACCTCACCCCAATCCAATCCACCCCAATCCACTCCACCCCAATCCAAACTAATCTGCCCCACACCAATCTGCTTCAATCCTAAACAATCAAATCCACTCCAATCCAAAACAATCTGCCCCACTCCAATTCAAAACATGCCCTCCCCAACCAGTCTGCCCCACTCCTTTCCAATTTACCCACACCAGTCTAGTCCAATCCACTCCACTCCAGTCTAATCCACCCCACTCCACTCTAATTCACCCCACTCCAAACCACCCCACTCTAATCCAATCCACCCCACCCTATCACTCCAATCCAATCCACTCTAGTCCAATCTACCCCGTCCAATCCACCTCTCCCTGTTTCAGTCCACCCCACTCCAATCCAATCCACCACATACAGGCCACCCACTCCAATCCACCCCACTCACTACAACCCACTCCACCCCAATCCAATCCTCCCCAATCTACTCCAATTGAATCCACCCTACTACCTCAATCAACTCTAACCCACTCCACCCTATTCCACCCCACTCCCCTCTACACCACTCCAACTCTGTGACAGTGCACTCTACAACGCTCTCTGGCACTGAACTCTACTCTCATCTACTTAACTCTGTGACACTCTACTTCCCCTACTCCACTCTAGGATACTCTACTCCAGTAAATCCAGTCTACGACATTCTACACTCCACACCACTAACTTTTAGCATGCTAATCGGAAGCCAGACTGGTGTACAACATGGTAAAACACATTTCCAAAGCCAATAGCTCTTGTATAGGCAAGACCTATTGGCTTTGCCTATGCCTGTTGGACTTCCTTTGCAGCAAAGATGTTGTTAGGTAGGTTCACCTGAGTGTAGTAAGAATTTGAAGATAAGGGGGACCCTAGAGGTTACACTGATTAGGTGCTAAGCGACCATTTTGCTGTGTTGAGTGCTTGACTGTTTCCTATTTTCTCTTAACTAGTTATGTGTAAAGAATGCATTAGCATGCAGAAACAAAACGGTTGGACTTTTAATTTAAATACCAGAACCAATGCACTTCCATTCACTCTCTGCTCTGCCTATTGATAATATTTATTAAGTGCATGAATGCCAGATGGTGTCTTGGTGCTGGCATCTCTCAGATATAAAGCACTCAAAAGATTACAGAGGAAGCGAGAAAAGCCAGGACTTGAGTAATTTTCTAAAGCAAGTGAGATTCTGCTGGTTCTTGAGCTCCCAAGTGAGTTTGTTTATTCCACAACTTGCAAGTGGAGTAATCAAAACTCCTTCCGCCCCAAGATGCCTTAATGCATTTTGGAATTGAAACTATTTTTGAACCAGCTGAATGCAGAGTTCTCCTTGGAGTGTACTAAGTGAGTTTATTAGCCACATATTCTGGGCCTATCTGTAGGAGGCTGGACTGGCTTGTAGTGGGTACCAAGGGGTACTTACACCTTGCACCAGGCCCAGGTATCCCTTATTAGCGTAGAGGGGTGTCTAGCAGCTTAGGCTGATAGAAAAGGTAGCTTAGCAGAGCAGCTTAGGCTGCACTAGGAGACGAGTGAAGCTCCTACAGTACCACTAGTGTCACTTGCACAATATCATAAGAAAACACAATACACAGATATACTAAAAATAAAGGTACTTTATTTTTATGACAATATGCCAAAGTATCTCAGTGAGTACCCTCAGTATGAGGATAGCAAATATACACAAGATATATGTACACAATACCAAAATATGCAGTAATAGCAATAGAAAACAGTGCAAACAATGTATAGTCACAATAGAATGCAATGGGGTCACATAGAGATAGGGGCAACACAAACCATATACTCTAGAAGTGGAATGCGAACCACGAATGGACCCCAGACCTATGTGACCTTGTAGAGGGTCGCTGGGACTGTAAGAAAACAGTGAGGGTTAGAAAAATAGCCCACCCCAAGACCCTGAAAAGTGGGTGCAAAGTGCACCTAAGTTCCCCAAAGAGCACAGAAGTCGTGATAGGGGAATTCTGCAAGGAAGACCAACACTAGCAATGCAACAACGATGGATTTCCTGACGAGAGTACCTGTGGAACAAGGGGACCAAGTCCAAGAGTCACAATCAAGTCGGGAGTGGGCAGATGCCCAGGAAATGCCAGCTGTGGGTGCAAAGAAGCTGCCACCGGTTGGTAGAAGCTGTGGATTCTGCAAGAACGACAAGGACTAGAAACTTCCCCTTTGGAGGATGGATGTCGAACAGAGGTCTTTCCGTGCAGAAAGACCGCAAACAAGCCTTTCTAGCTGCAAGAGTTGCGGTTAGGGTTTTTGGATGCTGCTGTGGCCCAGGAGGGACCAGGATGTCGCCAATTACGTGAGGAGACAGAGAGGGTGTCCAGCAAGACAAAGAGCCCACTCAGAAGCAAGCAGCACCCGCAGAAGTGCCAGAACAGGCACTACAAAGTGGAGTGAACCGGAGCTCACCCGAAGTCACAAAGGAAGGTCCCACGACACCGGAGGACAACTCAGGAGGTCGTGCACTGCAGGTTAGAGTGCCGGGGACCCAGGCTTGGCTGTGCACAAAGGAAATCCTGGAAGAGTGCACAGGGGCCGGAGTAGCTGCAAAACATGCGGTTCCCAGCAATGCAGTCTAGCGTGGGGAGGCAAGGACTTACCTCCACCAAACTTGGACTGAAGAGTCACTGGACTGTGGGAGTCACTTGGACAGAGTTGCTGAGTTCAAGGGACCTCGCTCGTCGTGCTGAGAGGAGACCCAGAGGACCGGTGATGTAGTTCTTTGGTGCCTCAGGTTGCAGGGGGAAGATTCCGTCGACCCACGGGAGATTTCTTCGGAGCTTCTAGTGCAGAGAGGAGGCAGACTACCCCACAGCATGCACCACCAGGAAAACAGTTAAGAAGGCGGCAGGATCAGCGTTACAAGGTCGCAGTAGTCGTCTTTGCTACTTTGTCGCAGTTTTGCAGGCTTCCAGCGCGGTCAGCAGTCGATTCCTTGGCAGAAGGTGAAGAGAGAGATGCAGAGGAACTCTGATGAGCTCTTGCATTCGTTATCTAAGGAATTCCTCAAAGCAGAGACACTAAATAGCCAGAAAAGGAGGTTTGGCTACCTAGGAGAGAGGATAGGCTAGCAACACCTGAAGGAGCCTATCAGAAAGAGTCTCTGACGTCACCTGCTGGCCCTGGCCACTCAGAGCAGCCCAGTGTGCCAGCAGCACCTCTGTTTCCAAGATGGCAGAGGTCTGGAGCACACTGGAGGAGCTCTGGGCACCTCCCAGTGGAGGTGCAGGTCAGGGGAGTGGTCACTCCCCTTTCCTTTGTCCAGTTTCGCGCCAGAGCAGGGCTGAGGGATCCCTGAACCGGTGTAGACTGGCTTATGCAGAGATGGGCACCATCTGTGCCCATCAAAGCATTTCCAGAGGCTGGGAGAGGCTACTCCTCCCCAGCCCTGACACCTTATTCCAAAGGGAGAGGGTGTAACACCCTCTCTCTGAGGAAGTCCTTTGTTCTGCCTTCCTGGGCCAAGCCTGGCTGGACCCCAGGAGGGCAGAAACCTGTCTGAGGGATTGGCAGCAGCAGCAGCTGCAGTGAAACCCCGGGAAAGGCAGTTTGGCAGTACCCGGGTCTGTGCTAGAGACCCGGGGGATCATGGGATTGTCACACCAATGCCAGGATGGCATTGGGGGGGGGCAATTCCATGATCATAGACATGTTACATGGCCATATTCGGAGTTACCATTGTGAAGCTATACATAGGTAGTGACCTATGTATGGTGCACGCGTGTAATGGTGTCCCCGCACTCACAAAGTCCGGGGAATTTGCCCTGAACAATGTGGGGGCACCTTGGCTAGTGCCAGGGTGCCCACACACTAAGGGCCAGATGTAGGAAACACTTTGCGACTCGCAAACGGCAAATCACTACTAAGTTCTTAACTTTCGTAACCAGTACAGAAAGATGGCCAAGAGACTGGGGCCACCAACACAGGTGCCAAAATGAAGAGTCCTTTCCAAAAAGAAGGACCTCAGTTTTCTCAGAGTTTAATCTTAAACTATTAAATTTCATCCATTTGATGACCTCACACATGCAACTGTTGAAATGGTGGGCAACCTCCTGCACATTGCTGAAGATGGACACAAAGATCTAGGTATTGTCAGCGTATGAAATTGTTGAGAAGCCAAAGGAATGACACCGTTCGGCTCAAGGGGCCACATAAACATTGAAAAGTGTGGGGCTAGGTAATGACCCTTGTGGGACACCGCAAGGTGGGAAGGACTTTGAGCTAAATTCCCCTTGAGATACTGTCTGCTCTCTATCAATGAGAAAAGTTTGAAGGAAATTCAAAGCAGACCCTCGTATCCCTACATTGGCTAAACGGTTTAAGAGGACTGAGTGACTCACTGTGTTGAAGGCTGTAGACAGGTCTAAAAGTATTATTGCAGCCTTCCCCCCTTTGTCCACAATAGATCTTATCTCCTCTGTGGCTATGACCAATGTTGTTTCAATACTTAGATTTGTTCTAAAGCCATGGTGAGCTTCATCCAGGATGTCATTTTTGTTTATGAATTCAGAGAGGGTGGTGTTAAGGTGTTCTTTAAGAACTTTTGCAGGCATTGGCAGGTGTGAGATTGGGCGATAAATGTTTTCATCTACATGGTTAAGAGATTATTTTTTAGCAGTTGAAGTATGAAAATCTTTTTCCAATACAGTGGAAACTGTCCTGGTGTGCTAATATTATTCAATAAAGAGGTAAGGGGGGATGTTACCATATGTAGGATTTTTGGGGGCAGGGATCTGACAGAGCTCTAGATTTAGTTTGAGTTATAAGCTCAAGCACTCCTTCTTTATTATGAAGAGGACCTCATCAAACCCTTATTTGCATGATCGTAATGATTCTCTTCCTGCAATGTCTGTGATATTGTAGTTAATCGAGTCCAAGTCACCATAAACTGCCTCTACCTTATTTTTAACGTGGTTGGCTAAATTGTTGCACAGCATCTTGTTAGGTGTCACTGTACTAGTTGAGCTAAAGCTGGAAAGCATGTTAATTGTTTTAAAACATTTGCTTGAGGAATTGTTGGCTCAGTTAATTTTGTCAATATACTATTGAGTTTCCTATGGATTATCAACTTTTTATAATCCTGAATAAGTTGTTTATATTTATTGTTTTCAGTTGAGTCATAGCTTCTTCTCCATATCTTCTCTTGCCTATGGCATTTTTGTCTAAAAGTCCTAAGATTCTGAGAAAACCAGGACGCTGTTAGCTTAGATCGAAGGTTTTTAGTGAATTTAAGAAGGCCAGCTTTGATATTGCTGTATTGATCCACTTAGCATACTTATTTGTGTCTGTAGTTGTATCGTTCAAATAGGTGGGTTTAGTGGCTGTTAAAATATCCTAAGTTCAGTTGTATTAATTTCATGCCATGCCTGTGATTTAATGGCCTGCACTGTTTTGCTCAATGTGGGATTTGGAACAGCAGTCTTTAGGCTGAAGCACACAGCTTTATGGTCTGATCACGTTAATGGTAATATGGCCTTAGGCTGCTATTTTGAATGGCTTGAAAATGCCATCCAAAGCATGCCCGGCCTTGTGAGTAGTATCGTTCACCAATTGACGAAGATTAATGCAACTTGAATTATCCATAAATTGTTCTGTCTTTGTTAGTTAAATCTTCTAAATGGAAGTTAAAGCCATCTAAGATTGTTCAGTTTGTATTTTGCAAGCTGGATTCAGTCAATTCACTAAGGGACTTCAGAAAGTTTGCTTTAGGGACGGGGGTCTGTAAATCAGGAGACTATTAAAAGTTGAATTATATGACAGTTTGCGCTTGAAAGTGAACGCTTTCTGAGATGCTTATTAGCTCACATAATATCTCTATATGATCTTGATAGACAACCACTAGGCCGACTATGCGTTTAGCAATGCAGTCTACTCTAGAGATGGCATAGTCAGCTGAGATTGCAGGATTTGGGTTTGATGCCTCATATGCCCAAGTCTCAGTTACTAAAGCTATATCTGGTGCATAAGTATCTAGGTGATTGGAAAACTCATTTTCAAGCTTAATAACTGATCTAGCATTGATCAGTAAACAATAATGGGGCACTACAGTGGCCCTTCTGGCTGCCAAGCTACACCCACCTTTCATTTTGTATATTATCAAACGAATGAATGTGCTCTAAGAAATAATGAAATTATAAGAGATTTGGTCACCATATTGCAGCCTTGCTTAAGATACTCTATACTAATTAGTGCTATATGTAGGCATTAAAGATGTTTTTATTCTTAAGTCAGTTTTATTTTTTCTTTGCTTGTGAAAGTTTGGAGTGAATGTCTAACACATGCAAGCCATGCTTGTAATGTGGCTACCACTAGTCTTTGTACATAATTTGGAAACAAGCATTGGCAAAGCTGATAGCTCTTACTTGCAAACTAAGTCATGATTATAATATTTAAGACTGCTATCCTGAAAAAAGAATATCAAAAATGTATTCATTTCTATTTAGAATGCATCTGTGAGACAAAAAATGATTATGTAAATGATCCAATGTCATTTATAAAATGCAAAATAGTTCCATAATGCTTTGCAGAGCAAGCACTCCATTGGATGCGGAATGGTATGTTAAACAGCCAATAGCAAGAGGTCAGAGTTATACTCCTCTGCATGGAGCTACAGCCCACTCTGTATAATTTGAAGAAGTTGTAGCAATAAGTCAGCTGACAGTACCTGTAGTGCCAGACTTAAAAATGATCTGTCTATAAAAGTGGAGTGGAATCTTTCTTAAACTATACATAATGATTAAAGGGAATTTAGGTTGATGCTTGTCCATTTCAACTGAGTATGGAACAAATTCAATAGTTCAATCATTATCAATTTCGGGGAGGTTTTCATTGATTTGGACAGTTGCATCAATCCCGATGAGATTTGCAGGCATCGGGGTGATCCGTCGTATGCGTGGTCTTTATCGGTGACACTTGGTCCACCTTTACGGGTTTTAGTGGTGTTTGTGGTTGTGTGGAAACCATGAAGTTAAGGGAGATCGCTATGGGCGACCGATCTACGACTCATATATGTCGGTATTAGCCCCCAAACATGTGCTGGTTACATGCCCTTTCCGGGCGCCCTTCATGAAAATGCATTTTTAATTTCACGATTTTTGTTTTTTATGCTCTATAAAAGCATGGCCTTTTCCACCTTCCGGCAGCACTCTGGTCACAAATGTAGCAATACATTTTGTGAATTATGCTTTTTCGGATGCGACGACGCATCAAGTACTCTTTAATCTGTGGCCCTCCCTGTATAACTCGGAAAGAGGTCAGTCCTTTTGGGGTTCTCTCGGATGAGGCTCGTAATTAAAATGAATGTTCTAGTACAGGGACGTAAGGTTAATCTTTTTGCGAGGGCAGAGAAAATAAGTACCGCGCTCTGCATCTTAATTCACCAGCAGTGAAGGTGCGCGGTGACCCTGAGATGGCCACATCGATTATTTGATTTTGTGCGAATATATCAAATTGTATGTATCAGAACACCTCATTTCCAAGACCTTCTTCTTTTGCTCTTCTGCAAACAGGTCCGCACAAGTGGCCTTTCTGGATGCTATCTGCTGGTTCTCATCTGGTAATGAAAAGGGCCTGGTGCAGATAAAACAGCACTTCAAAGGGGTGCTATCTGGTGGATTGTGGGGCACATCTGCACCTCTGAGGTGTTTGCGCAGGCGGGGTATAATTCCTCATACGGCACCGGAAGGCTGGAGGATGGACCGGGGGAGCGCTAATGCGTCAAAGGGCGGGGGGGTGAGGGCGACGCTCTGATAAGGGACACAGTGCACTGCCTTCATGTGACGGACAGTGTATGGCTGCTGGTGCGCCACGCACGTCTGTAGAAAAGCGCAAGGGTCGCACGAGCGTCAGGAACGTGCAATATTGTACGTGTATCTTTTCTAACGATGGCCCTCCATAAAGTAATTATAATGATGCTATTGCTGTTACCACTAACAATGATGTTCTTGCTACAACTTATTCTGCCATCCCTGCTACTAATATTAGTGAATTCCTGGCATAAATATTCATAATGTCAAAGGCAAATATTCAATTGACTGCTACTATTACTTGTGATGATAGTTGTGTCATTAATAATGGTAAACTTTTTTTGGGCAGGCTTAGCTCTACTTTCAAAATTATTTCCGGTTTCGTTTTAACAAACGGCTGAATTGAGGCAAGGAGGGTGTGGCAGGTTTGCGTTTAAAGCCTTTGTATTCATGCATAACTACCAGTAGTGCAGCGGCTTCGGGGCATGGCTCAAATCACCCTCAACTGCTGCCATGGCACTCACTTGAAACAGGCGCAAGTGGGTTGGATCTTCGGGAGGGCTTCGCTCCGCTGCTGCAATATTCCAACATCCCGCCACGCATCGAGGGTTGCTTTATGATTTTCCTGTGAGCCTGCGGCTCGATCCAAAGAGGCTGATCAAGCAAGCCTTACCACATGCCTTTTTTGCATTTTTATATAGCGCGAATTCAAAGCAAAGACATTGACCTTACATTACACAAGGTCAGAATATTTTTTAGGCACGGGGAAATTGATTGATTTGTCCCGAACCACAGGATGTTGGTATCCCGGCGCTCGAACCTGCGTTCCCATTTCCAAAGTCAGCAGTTCTAACCATAAGGCAACCTGCCCTCATGGGTATTCCAACAGGATATCTTGGTTTCATTCCATTGTGTTTAGGGACAAATTTAAGAAAAGTGTCGCTACATTAAATGTAGCGTCACTTTTCTTGCACCCTCCCTATTGACACCATGTGCGCACCGTATTTAAAATATGTCGCACCATGGCACAGGGTAGGGGGCAACAGTGTCAGAATTTCTGATGCTATTGATGTACTAGGGTCAGTGCCAAAATTTTGATGCTAACTCTGAACAGTACAGAGGGGCACATTGTAAACAATTGCATGCACCCTTTTAACACCTGCTCTGAGCAAGCTTAAAAATGCCGGAAAAAAATGACGCAAAGAAATCTACCAGATTTCTTTGCGTCATTTTTTTGGCCCCCTTAACGGGGAAATGCCCCTCTTGCCTACATTATACCTGGCGCAGGCATGATGTGGCGGAAGGGGTTACAAAGTGGCGCTATGCATGTTTCGCCACTTTGTAAATCTGGCATAGCATTTTGGGCCATCTAACACCACATTAGCTTACAAAAAATGAAGCTAATGTGTCATTAGATGGTGGTAGGCCCTCTAAAATCTGCAGATTTAAGAGGACCTACCGCCATCTAATGATACATTTTGGCGCTAACCCTGAACAGTATATCAGTAGCATCAGAAATTCTGGGAATTTCAGAGCAGCATTGTGCATCCTATGTCTCTGACACATACGCCAACACAGGCGTTTCGTTTCGATTTGTTCTCACGATTGAAAAAAGGTGACAAAATGAGCGGACACAACTTTCCTGCGGATTCTGTTATGGCGCTCTCCCTTCCCTTAGCTTCCCCTCCCTGCCGCTTCTGTACAAGGATAAACCACACACGACCCAGGAGTCTGAAACCACTGCAAACATGAACACGTTTGAAAAAAGAAATGCGTGCTACAGCATATTCAAAACAACCATTTTCAAAATGTCGGAAAAAATCTGGGGAGCTCACAAACGTATTTCTAGAAGTGCATCGTTGTTGAAGGCCAAGTCCTTCCACCATGGCATGGTTGTTTCAGTGGAACATAGATTAACAAGTCAAATCATTTGTTTCTCTTGTATGTGTGTGTTTGGGGGGGAGGTTTCGCATTCATGAGCCTTTTTGCCTATGTAGTTCAGGGGGCGGTCTTGCCTGCTAACGAAAAGTTATTAGAGTGGAGAAAACGAATACAATTCAGTTGGCTGATAGTAACCTTTCGTATCGTAGCTGTTCGATGTCATGATGAACTTTAAGCGCTACAAAAATAGTTTGCATCTACAGACACGGGAGAGCAATGCTTACAATTACTAATGGGAGTTACAGAATCTCTGCCCCTGGTAGTGCGCATCATTTCAGTCCTTCTCCTCGCAGGCCCGCGGGGTGAAAGGTCTCTATGTTTATTGAACATAGTTGAGGGATACTCTCTTTAGTTAACAATGTAATATAATAAAGTGACACGGTATTTAGGTCACGGCATTATCATTCTGAATTCTTGTACAAAATTGGTGAAAATACCAGTGGGCACCTATCACTAAAGTTTGTATGCCGTTAGGTTCTTCTTGTAGCTGGATTAAGAATCACCCTTCCACATTCGTAATAAGCGTTTGCAATGTTATGAGTGGCGTGCAGTGCGTGGATTCAATTGGACAAGAGCGCCGTTTCGCGTCAAAAATATATAAAAATAAAGAAATTCAAAGAATCACCGTCACGGGATTGTGTGTCTTTTCTGTCTCCACGCAAAAAGGATGTTTTTTCTTCTCCCAGGTAGATTGTTCTTAAGCGGAGAGCTTGTTCTGAGTGCTACCACGTCTAAAGTATATTGTATTGCTTTTCCCTACCAAGAAACGTATATTTTCGGATCTGCTTTTCTTCCAAGGGAATGCATATTTTCTAACTGAACCCAAGTTAAAAGTGT
Source organism: Pleurodeles waltl (assembly GCF_031143425.1). NCBI lineage: Eukaryota > Metazoa > Chordata > Amphibia > Caudata > Salamandridae > Pleurodeles > Pleurodeles waltl. The sequence goes on along the minus strand of NC_090449.1, from coordinate 660,366,777 downwards.
CTCTTTACACATATTTAATAAACGCAGTTTGAGTTTTTTTTTCATGGGGATGCATATGTGTGTGTGTTTCTTAGAAGAGGACAAACAATTTACTTCTTTTTTCAAAATCAGCGCCAGTGCCTGTTCTGTGGACGCCAAAAACGTGGTTCCACATTTCCAGAGTACTAATCTTTCTCCATCAGCGGGGAATGGGCCGTGTGCACATTCCCAGCAGTGGCCCAGCTAGTGTGTCTTGGTCCCTATTGCAAGCAAATAACATCGCCCCGTCCTCTGTTGGATAGTTATACACAGCCTTATATGGTGTGCATTGGGCCTCTCACACTCCTGTGCAAGGTACCACTACACCTGCTGCACCAAGAACAGACACGCTCTGACAACAAAGCCCGAATCAGCTGTATAAACCTCAAACCCAGCTGGCCATAAACCCAGGAAAAAGGTGTTTATATTTCTTTAATTAATGCGGCTTTTGTCTTTCTGTGCGAAGAACGACACGCAATAATACGCTCATTGGATGGGATGTATTGCCAAGGAGCAGCAGCGGCCGGAGTTCAGTGTGGGTGGCAGTGTATAGAAAACCATATGCAGACTTGATCAGGCCACTGTTTCCCCATCTGCCGCCCCCCCTCTCTCTCCCCTCCCCTACCCCGGCCAAAACAATCACCGTAAGAGCAGTCCCCTGCCTCCCGCCGGCAGCGACTTATACCGACTTTTAATTTGTCCATACTTTAATTATATTTCGAGAAAAAGGTACGATCTCCAATCTCTCATGCCTCCATACAAGAAATGGGCCATTTTTCACCAGCTGTAATTTGCAGAAGTGCACCGGGTAGCTTGGCACGCCCGCCCCCGGTTTAAAGGAGATGAAGAAAAAAAATCAAATTATTTACTCGGACTCATCCTATTAAAGGTTGTCAGTGAGCCGGACCTCTCACTGTACCTGTCTACCGCCTGGGTCTTAATGCGTTCCCAATGATATAATGGAGAACATTATTAAAGATTAGGGTACGTGGTGTTAAGCAGGCTGCGCGGCTTTATCAGGGCTCCCACTGACGAGTTTTGCCGCTATCCACACCTGCGAGGGCCTCAGTGTCTGGGGCATGTGATAGAATGAGCGAGGAGTAGTTAAAAGCCGCATTAGAATACATCTGTCGAGGACAAAATGACCATATTTTTAACGGCAGATGGGCCTCTGGGCAGGTAAAATATGGCAACGTCGATAGGACTAATTAATTGGGAAATAAGAAACGAAAGAATACAATTAAACGAGAAGAGAATCATTTTCTAATTTAATAGAGGGGCATTAATAAAGATCACAAGCTAAAAGCAATCGAACGATTCAACGGAAGGACTATTAAATCTGGCAGACAAAGGGCAGCTTCCAGGGGGCCTGGGAATCGCCGCCGCCCATTTCCTGCCAGTCAGGTATTATCCAAGGGGCAAGCACACGTTGATTGTGTTTGTTTATCTGGAGTGCTCGCCCCCTTCGCTAAATGCTTCCAATACAATCACTTCCTTCAGGGATAGTCAACGGACAGCGAGTGATTAACAGGATTACACAAAATGAATGAGGTCATGGAGAGCACGTACAAGTTTATTTCAATTTTCACACAATAAGAGAAAAAGCAGAGGCATGCGGTAGCACAGGGTTCAGGTTAGGTGTCCTGTGTCCAACTAACGCGGACCTTCATTGGGCCCAGACCCTCCACAGGGAGGGGATCAGAAGCTTCGATGTTTCATCAGATTTAGGAAGATTGTAAAGTCTACACAATGTGTGTATGAAGAGGGCGTTTAAATTGCTGTACAAAGCTCCACCATTTGGGAGGACTGTGGCACAGTGGCTTAGCCAGTGCTACTCCACTGTGCCATGGTCCTAGTGCAAGGATGGAGAAGGGGTCAAGGCAGGAGCTCGCAGGCCCCGGAGACAATTGGGGCAGTGGCCAACGGTGGCCTTGGTTTCACATTTTTGGCAGTCTCCCATGGTCAGTATCCATTGGTTGCTATGGGATCGGCGGGGTTGCCTGGGCAAGCATTAGGTAGGGGGACCAGATTTTTAAAGCCAAAAACCAGGACGTTTCACAAAAAATAGAAGAAGGACTACAATTTTACTTTAATCCAGCGCACAGAACGACAGCGCTCATCATCATAGAATTACAGCAGAGGCACTAAGAACATAAATACAATGCAATTCTTAAAGCCATTATAATGCCCATCAATTAAATTGCTTTCCAAGAGCACCTGCTAAATATCTCTTCTTTAGAAAACAAAAAAGTTCCCTTCTCACCGTTTTCAGGCAACCATGTCTGAAAACTGGGACATAAGCTAAATTTCCCGAAATTTCCTAGGACAGTTGGTGAAAAACTGTGACTGTCCCGGCAAATCCAGGATGCCTGGTCACCCTAGCATGAGGGGCAGCAGCACAAGTAAAATACTGGGCAAGGCTATCAGATTGCCCTTTCGCTGCTGGCTGCCCCTAATGACTGCCGACACACCCCCTGCCCTTTTCGCAACAGGCTTCTTCTTTTCCCACCATCCCATCCCCGTATTAAGTCCACAGGGTGAGGTGCCTTTGTTGATTATCAGTTCTGGTGGAGGAGTCGTGTTTGTTCACAAAACAGGCAGATAACCTTGCCATCAAGGATATAAGTTCAGGTGCATTCAGGATGGAATCAGTTTTTAAGCTTTTAGCTGAAGCCGGGACAGGGGTACTACAGTCTTTATTGGAAGGCTTAGGATGTCCGCTACCACGATTATCCATAGCCGTCCAGGGTACTCCATTACACAGCCCTGGGGATACTGGGAAATGGTGGGCTGCCCCATGGAACCAAGGTATGGCCCGGTTGCCTAGGCCCATCTCCCAATGGGTGCCAGGGGGAATCCCTGTATTGGGTTGGCTCTGGCATGGTTGTGTGGGGGACCAGCTGTCATGCTGGCCCAAGCTCCCTCTGTCTTGAGGGGGCATGTGAGTTCACCTTGTAAAGGACACCTTATTGAGGGACCAGCAGGATTTCATCCCAGGTCTAAGTCAATTGAATCAGTCAATGCCACAAGGGGTCTGAGAGGTGGTCAACCATGACTCCTTTTGTGTATTCAGTATTTTGATATGAATTTTCATGTATTAGTTATGGAGTATTTCCAAGGAATTTCTTGTATTAGTTATCTCCATGTTATAATCACAATGTTATTCTGTACATATTGTAACAAATATGAGAAAGAAAAAAATTGTTGTGTTTATGAGATGCAATAAATACGGCCGTAGAACGTTTTATTCTCTAACGCAATAATGGCATCCTGCATTGTGTCTTTTTGCTGAATCAGTTATACATTTATGGGTGTATAATGTCTGAGGGGGTTGAGATTTGACCGGTCTCACTGCGGTCCCCCACCTGAGTAAATGGACCGGTGTTTGAACTATGAAATATAGCAATATTCAGGGCTCAGTGGGTCACTCTGGCCTAGTGCCACTGCACCTTCCGCACCAATGGAAGGTACGCCCCTGCTCTGGTATTATATGTGGGCTGTTCTCTAATGATGACTACAGAGTTGGAACCGGGAAAACCTTTCTCTGGATAAAAGCACCCTCCAGGTAAACAGATAAAGCAGGGAAAGAATAGTCCATCTGGTGATAACCCTTTCCTGGCAGTTTAAGATACTTTACTGTAAGTGACGTAAGTCAGTCTTCTACCTACCAGCATGGCAGGCAAACCATCAGTCTGCCGAGGATTCCACATTAAGAGATCAAGTAAGCAAAGGCGTAAGCTCAGTAATGAAGAAATATTGCCATGTCATTATTTGCCATTAAGGGACAATTCTTATGCCACAGAAGGGAAGGGCCTCCTGACATTATAACAGGTAGTATAGACATTATAACAGGAAGTGAAGATATTATAGCAGGAAGTGGAGGATGGTATGAAGGCTCTGGTCTTCTGATAAATTGGAGCGACCTAATTCTGTTCTAATTTTGCCTTTAACGTGATAAGGGCATCAACATTGGCAGCACGTGAGTTAGCGGAATCACAGTATTAAAGCCTTAGCTCTGTTTCTGATTGCAGCTGAATCACCCAAATTGATGGCCCGGTTGATGTGGATCAACAAAAGCAGCTTTCCAAGATAGGGGCTGTTCAGAAGTCACAAAGATCAGATATGCTAATGGCTTAGGCTAAACATTGGTGGCAAGGCTCCCCAAGGGTTGCAGTATAGCTCACCCACCAGAGATGCTTTTGGTTTTCATTTGGCATCTATTTTTAGTACTAAGTATTCTTTAGCACCATCTCTTTGAGGAAATAGATTTGAAGCTCCTGAACTTAAAGCTGTCATTCTTGTCAAAATAACATCTGCTAGATATGTGGGACAGAAATGACCTAACTTGGGTAAAGTCTATTTAGAAGATACATAAAACAGTTTTTATCTGAGGTCTGCCCTGGCATTCACACTTAATGACGTTTTAGGATTTCACAGAGTCAGGAAGTAGTGTACTCCTCTGTTGAGGAGGAAAAATAGTATAATTTAGATATGTCAGACAGTCCACATGTACCTGCAGAGAAAGATTTTTTTCACAAGGCTGACCATCTCCTTATCACATTTGACATGTCAAGTCAAGATCAAAAGGTTTCAAATGTGTAATTGTCAAGGTGGATTAAATCATGAATTTCTTTGACTTTTTCTATTGATGTAATCTCTCTCTCAAGGGGATCCAAGAGTGATCAACTAGGGGAAACTTCTCGGGCTGACATTTAGAGGAGGGCATGTTTGGATGAAATTTGTAAAGTAGTAACATGGGCCATACATCATACTGTGGTGCAACATTAAAATAGATAATGAAGTCTGGAGGAACATATGTTTGGTGTGGCTGTCTGTTAGGTGGTTTCAATGTAAGTCAACGGTCTCTAATGTTTAATACATTTATATTTTGTAGCAGCTTTTTATGGTGGTCTTGTTTGGCCAAAATGTAGATGGAAATGCCGTATTTGACGTTCTTCAATTAAGCAAGGATTTGGACAGAGAAGAAAGACCTGGGAATAATGCCCGATTACTTACTGGCATTTTTCATTCCACTTACTCCTACTCTACCTTGTAACAATTTGCACATCTCTTCTTCCCTACTAGGTGCTTGACAGCACCACCTTCTGAGGAGTTTGGTCAAATCCAGAAGGTTGTGGAATTATAGGACTTTTTTGAGAGGCGAATGTCTGAGAAACCTCAGCTGTGAAAAGACAGCTGATTTTGTTCAAGGGTATTTGTACTACGGTTAAAAGCTTTTTTATGTTTCACTTAATACTTTGTATTGAAAATATTCTCTAGGGAGGTGGGTTCCTGTTAATTGAGTAACAATTGTGAAGGTGAAGAGGAAGACTACTAGTAATGAAGTAGCAATGTATTCCATTTTCACCAACCACATAATTCAGCCAAGAAATTGAAAATTAGGGTTGTGCCACCCGCCAAAACAAATCAAAATATAATTGTTTTGCAGATAACATTCTTTCATATTTATTGACAAAGACATAGGGGTCATTATGAACCCCGGCGGTTCAGTCCGCCATGCCGGCAGTGGGTGAAAAGACCGCCACCGGCATGGCGGGCTGAACCGCCATATAATGAAAACATGGAGGGCCTCCTCCCCCGCCAGGCTGCCTCCGACAGGCAGCCTGACGGTGGAAGGAATCATTATTTGACAGGGCAGAGCTGCTGCCCCTCGGATAATGATCCCTACTGCCCCCAGCCTTTCCCTGGTGGGGAAAGGCTGGGGGAAGGTGTGCTCTGGGGACCCTCTGGGGGCCCTGCACTGCCCACGCACTTGGCATGAGCAGTGCAGGGGTCCCTGTGCAGTGCCCCATCGCGCCGGCCCAGCAGAATGTTCTTAATGCTGCCGGCGGGGTCCCAGGGGAGCTGGCGGTCAGTTAAATGACCGCCAGCCTGAACACGGTGGTAAACACCGCCGTATTCATTATGAGGGCCATATTATGTAGTGACTTTTAAATTGCACAAGGATTCAAATCACAAAGTCAAGTACACATAAAACCATACTGTAGCCCTGTGCGTGGGTTATGTCAATATGAGAACCTCACCCGAGGAATACAGTCACCAAACATCTAAAGTAGGCAAGGAACATGAATGTTAGTCTAAAGCATTTCAATCTCATTCTGACTTGGGGACTAATCCAGATTTTACCAGTATGAGGAGTTCTTTCCCTCCCCTGGACATTTCACCAGCATAATCCTGCAAAAATGTATGGGCTTGGAGTGGGCTCCACATGGCCAATTACTGGTTGAAAGAGGTGCAGTAACTTCAATTCCACAGTAATTTCCCATTCCTTAGAACCGGATACCACTCATAATGTTGCAGTGTTTGTGCAGGCCAAAAATTCCGAAATTGACAATTCTGGGGTAGAGGCAAAATGCATCTAGATTTCCAGCCCAGTTTGAATGAAAGGCTGGATATCCAAATGCCCCCGATCATTTACTTTTAGGCGACAGTGCTGGACACACCCCAGGGATGCCCTGTCCTGGAATAGCTGTACTCTGTGGACACCTAGGTTTGGTAAGATAAGGTGTGAGGCACGAGTCCATCTCATCCATGGCTCACTTCTGTGGAAAAATAAGTGCAAGTTAAATTCTTCAGAAATCCATGATGTAATTTTCACCAATGAAAATTTATAAGAAATACTACTATTTCAAAATGTACACAAATAAACCCATATGACCAAAAAGTCACTCAATAAAGCCCACCAACATTACAAATGTAACAGGCACCTCACCAACCAAATAATTAGAGGACTGGAAGGGTGGGAAACTGGTATCAGTAAATCTGAAGAGTCTGCTCACACTTCCTAAGAAGAAGTGGAGGTACAGGCATTTCAGAGCACAGGAGATCACTAATTTACTAATTATGGATATTATGCTATATGGCATCCAAACTCCCAGTTACTCGACCCAAGATTGAGGTAACATCTGTCTGCCCTTGAAGCCACAACCTACAACTGATACCCCTTGATACTATTCAATGGGCAGCCCTTCTGTTGTGAGGGAAATGTCCCCACATTGCTCTGAAGAGCTTGCTCACGTGTGCTGTGCTAAACTACTGGTAAAGTCTTGGAAGTCGCAAAGGATATTTTAATTTTCCTCTGTAAAAACAAATCCTGTGCTCTCTCAAATACTCCTGTGTAAATGTACGGAGGCCCCAAATCAAGGTTTCAAGGTATCGCAGGGTACCCAAAGTGCAGTCCTTTTAGTGAAAGTGACTGTGGCCCTCCTACCAAGCAGTAAAAAACTAGCAGCAGTGGCAGAATTGATTTCTAGTGAAGAGGTAAGACCCTGTTTGCCTGTTGCTTCCAGGAGAGAGAGGCCTACTGACGTTTCCTGCACTTAACCAGGTGTTTTGCACTATTCCTGTGGGACATGGATGTAGAGTGCATGTACACTACCATATGTGAAACAGTGTGGATGGGGAGCGTGTGTGTGTCCGCTTCACTGACTGGACATAGGAATCCATCTTTGAAAACTTTAGTGAGGCAGGCAACTCACCACAAAGAGTTGAAGCGAGGCTGCCCAGGTACTTTGTTTTCACGGGCGGATCCTTCGCAATGGCGAAGGAGCGTCGCACCACTGGCTAGGGGCCAGCATGTGCAGGGAGGGGCTGGGCCACGGGAGGGAGAGGAGGAGTGGAGGGCAATAAGTGTGCATGTCTGTTTGGCTGGCCGTCTTAATCTAGCCAAACTGGCATAAGCACTTGGGTTTCTCCAACCCAGCTGTGAAGAAACTGACCAGACTCCAATGCACTGTCTGAGCGGTAGACCAAGCTGTTCAGACCAATCCTGTTACGGCTCTCATGCTAGGTAAAGCATGAAAGCAGTGCCAGGTTGAGTGGGGAATCTGTGCTAGTTCCCCAGGGACCGCTGGGACACCATCAGGAGAGTAGAGGAGCAAGGCGACCGGCGGTGTTGGGAACAGTATGTTTTGAAAAAAAATATTTAAGTAGGTCCTCTGTCCCCGTCATCGTCTCCCCCCTTTTAGATTTGTGGTGGCCACTGCTGTTTGTTTTACCTGAAAGCCAACCCCAGAACATTTCTGAACCCCCCCCCCCCACAGAAATGCTAGTGTAACGGTATTCCAGTATCTTATGGGTTATTGCATTTCCTCTATCGTGTTATTTGACATCAGGCTCTTAAAACTACATTTTGTCCTTGAAATTTAACTGCAGCTAGGTTTCAGTACCTGGTGCGTGGGTACATCACACCATTTCCTGTGAAGTTTTACCTCTCTCAAAATGTCAGGGGTCCCAGCTCCTTTCCTTTCCTTTCTTCCTGCATCTGTATATCAAAGATGGACTTGGACAGTGTGAGAGAGATAAACAAAAGTCAGGACTTGCCTGAAACAATATTTGGATGAACTCCTGTTAAAGACACCCCAGATCTGTACTGATCATGCCCTGATCATGTAGGTAGCATGCAAAATCTGACTGTAGCACTGTGCACACTGCTGTTAAATCAGCCTGAGAATAAATACTGGGCAGATGCTCTGCTTTATGTGCAAGGAATTCTCTTGACCAGTGATAGGAGACACACACCTGTGTGCCAGAGAAATCTTCTGAAACCCAGCGTTTTACAATTTTCCAGACCAGGGTCAGGCACCTGAAATGGGAGATACTGACATTTTACAGAAAATGCTTACTGGTGAGGAAGAGTTGCTGCGCTGCATCCTACAGAAGAGCCTGTCTTTGAAGTTCTTCAGCTCAGCTTCCTGGAGAAACTGGGAAAAGTGAACGGGAATTAATTTTCTTGTGTCTGGTGGAAGGGCTGCCTGGAACTGCTTCGGAAGAAGGAGTCTCGCAGTGCTGTGCAAGAGGAAATTGGTGGTACCCCTGCAGAAGGACACTGCCAAGAAGAGGAAGGAGCTTGAGAGCCCAGCTGCTTCGTGACTAAGGAGATGTTCATGAAGGTAATACCTAATATTACCATTGCTTGTAGTCCAGGGGAAGGATAAGCTCTGGAAAGGTTTCTGTGGAGAGACACATCTGCTCCCAACTTGAGTGTGCACCATTTTATGCGGTTTGGGAGGGCACCCCTTAAGATCAAACAGTCTCAGAAGAATACAGAAATAGGAGTTAGTATAAGTAGACAGAGGAGCAGGCAAAGATAGATATACATTAGAAATGAGGTGTCACAAACAGGATAATGGACTGGGATAGCACATAGAATGGAAGGTAACCCTAGTGTGTACAAACAGGTTAAGGAACTATTAACTAGACAAGCATACTAGTTTACCACTAAGGCTATACGCAGTGGAGACTCAGGACTTCCCATAGCAAGAGGGAAACCTGATGTCTCTGCAGATTATTCTTATAGACAGTCCTTCTGAAAACCCCACAGAAGAGGGAAGCAGAAGTGATTCTGTATCTGTAGCCTACAACACAAACAAGAGTGGTAAGTATATAAAGCTTGGAGGACAAAATAGTATACTTATCAAACACTAAGAGCCCTGGAGGAGTACAAGGCAAGCCAGAAAGGGAAGATTATTTAAGCAAACAATCACATATATTAAGAAAATGGAGTAGACGCATATGATTAGGTAGGTAGGTAGGCACAGGGGTAAAACTAGACACCTAATTGAGGAGGGCAAGCACAAGGACTCCAAGAAGTGTAGCACGCAAACAATTGCAAAACATCAAGGTAAAACTGAAGAATGAACAAGGCAGGACAAGAGCTTCCTGGGAACTGTAGCAAGCTAGACTTGGCAAAGCTGAAGATTAAATAACTGTATCTCCAACAGTAAAACACAGGAATTGCAAGGTAAACTGAAGACTGCAAGAGGAAAATGCAAGGACTGGGTAGATGAAACAAGAAACAACAAGTAGATAGGAGCAGATACAGGGACTGCATGGCAAAATGTTGAGGAAAATATTGACTACCTTAATATTGTGGTCCTGGTCCTGTCCTTAAAATGAAATAACAATAATATTGATTACGAAAATATCACTAACAATATTATCTAAAATACCCATACATCGTAAATAAAAATACATAAACACTAAATACACCACCACAAATATCATAAACTTAGTAAACAGCAAAAATATTGAAACACTAAGATACTGTTGGCCAAAAATATAGTTATTCTAACTTAAAAAAATAAACTAGTCTCCTGAACAAACATAAAATAAAATATTTACACATTATTTTCAATACACTAAAAAACATACAATAATGAAACATATACTAATGTAATTACTTAAATGATGAACTTAACATAAAACGTAATAAAATAACAAACCTTAAAAAACTAACACCATAAATAAATCTAAAAATAGTTAGGCTCACATTTTAAATGTACCAAACCATAGAAATTCACCAAATATAGTTATCTCAAGTAACTATAACTCACACCCCTGCCATGCACAATTTTTTTCCTAAAAAAATGTACTGCAAATATTACATTGATATTATCAAGGATGTTATCAAATATGTCATGGGTGCCGTAATTTGCGAGGTAATTAGCAGTGCATGGCAAGGACGCCAGTTAGAGTTACCTTAGGGCACGAGTTATAGTTACAATTGTTTAGGGGATGCTGTCTTTTAATACTTGGCAGTGCACTGGAGTCTGTAGTCCACTGAAACAAGTGCAAGTGCAAAGTGTGTCCAATGTTAAAATGGCATAAGGAAAGAAGTCATAAGGAGCTTTTGCTTGAGTTTTGACGGTGGTTCCAGGTTGCATTTGGTTTCTGAATAGCACCTCGTAGGAGGCAGGAAAGATTTAATCAAAACATCCTGGTAACCCGAAAAGGACCTTGAGATTACTTAGGGTCTGATTACGAGTTTGTAGGTCTGACTGCCAGTCTGCCGCAGCAGCAGTCTCAAAAGGACCGCTGAACCAGTGGTCTCCGACCCACCGTATTACGAGGTATGCAGCCTGAACCACCAACCGCATTGACGGAGTGCTACCTGCCAGCAGTGGGCTACAATGTTGGCAGTGCGTACTCTGTAGTCGTCACTGCCGAGGCTAACTATTGAGCAGATTACGAAAACACAGTTGTACTGGTAGTCACCTTGCGGCAGTTACCTGTCGGCAGTAGGCCGTCACGGTGTGCTCTCAGCAAAGCACCAGAACATTGCTCATTGGATGGATTTAAAAACAACACTATAAAACACACTATAAAACACCCCATCCCAGATTATGATCCTTTGCCTCTCCACTGCAGCACAGCAAGACAGAGACCACATATCATTGTTTTACTTTTGTGAGATAAGGCAGCCTTTTCATTCATATCCCATTTAACACTTTCTACACACTTCTAATTTTTCCTCCCAATATCACTTGGCCTTTTGTTTTTAGGCCTTGTCACCCACTTTAATTTATAGTCATGTCACGTTCTGAAAATCCAGTTTTTCTGAGGATGAGTTGAGAGTCATGGTGGATGAAATCATAAGAGTAGAGCCACAATTGTTTGGAGCCCATGGCCAACATACCCTTATCAGTAGAAAAATGGAAATGTGGAAAAGGATAGTAGACAGAGTGAATGCTGTAGACACTACCTTGTGCACAAAGGAGTGTATTGGGAGGAGGTAGAATGACCTGAGGGGGAAGGTGTGTTCCCTGGCCTCCAAGCAACAGATGGAGGCCCAGAAGACTGGTGGTGGTCCTCCCAGCACCCCATTATAACTCTTTCCCTGGGAGGAGAAGTTCTTGGCCATCCTGCATCCTGAGGGCTCGACAGGAATAACTGGGGGAGTGGAGTCTGGTAAGTTACACCACAAAAACTGTCACAAATTTCAGTGTCCTGTATGCTGTCAGCTTTTGCCATTGTATTGTCCATCCACTTTCCTAACATGTAATACCCAAAGTATCAGTGATGTTAGAATGTCAATGTGTATTATACATAACATCATATGTATCAATATCCATTACGTGCCATATGTTGGTATGGGGTCTGTAAGTGTTTTACTATCAAAATATTACCCCAGGACCCATGGTATGTGTCAATATGTTAACGTATGGTCCAACCTAACTGCAGTTTGGCAGCAGGTATGTACGGCTAACCATTTGTTAAGTGTTGGGAAGCAGAGAGAGCGACATGACTACAACTACCACAAGGCCCTGTTGCTGTAACTCAAAACAAGAGGCCATTGTGCTCTTGCCTATTTTCACTTGTTTGCCATGTCAAAACTGATGTTTCCTCATCATGGAGTTTAATCAATCAATCAATCAGTGCTTGTATAGTGCAACTACTCACCTGTTAGGGTCTCAAGGCACTGTTTACCATTTGTCTAGTGTTGGGAGTTAGAAAGTGACATGACTACAACTACCATGAAGGCCTGTTCCTGTAACTCAATGCAAGAGGCTATTTTGCACTTGCCCATTTTCACTTGTTTACCATGTCACAACTGATGTTCACTTATCATGTAGTGTACCATTTGTCTAATGTTGGGAGTTCAAAAGTGACATGACTACAACTATCATGAAGGCCTGTTTTTGTAACTCAATACAAGAGGCTATTTTGCACTTACCCATTTTCACTAGTTTGCCATGTCGCAACCAATGTTCACTCATCAAGGAGTTTACCATTTGTCTAGTGTTGGGAGTTAGGAAGTGACATGACTACAACTACCATGAGGCCCTGTTTCTGTAACTCAAAACAAGAAGCCATCATGCTCTTGCCCATTTTCACTTGTTTGCCATGTCACAACTGATGTTCACTTATCATGGACTGAGCAATCTACATATCATGCTCAACTCAGAGACGTATCTGCCTACCTAGATTGATGCTGTCCTGGTCTCCCCAAATTAAAATATTGATGGCATGAATGGCACCTTACCAAGTGTGTTCATCAATTATTTGTGAGGCATTAAGCTGCTTCAGCCGATTGGAAGTGGCAGGTAACCCACTCACTCTGTACTGCTCAAATGATGACTACTGCTACATATACAACAAAGTTGTGTGTTCGCCTATGTTGTACACAACTAGACCTTGGAATGCTAAAAAACACATGTTACTTCTCCACTGTGTTGGCTTAACTGTCTGTTAGATGTCATGTTCATTCCTTCATCTAAAATGCAACTTATGAGCACATCTAATGAGCTGCTCAATTCTAATACATTTTTGCAACCCTTACAAATGTCTTGTCAACAAGTTCAATACCATGGATATATATCACAATAGGAAACTCTACCTATTAGAATGTTCCTAGGTCTCTTCTTACTGTGACACAAAACATTTGGATACAGATTCCACACTTCAACCAATGTTCTCTATTTCACAATAGGTCGATCTGGCACAGCACTTGGGTAGAGATTGCCCACTGAACAGACTCCCAGCTTACCCCTGGATGAAGCCATCCGTGATGATAACACTCCTGGACATGTGGACATGTATGATGGACCTGGCACATCTGGTCAGCCTGGGCAGACGGCAACAGTGAGTCTCACTGTACCACACCACACCCCCCACCCCAGTTGCAACAACACCTCAGCCAACAACATTCACCAGAACCTTTAGTACAATCTTGTGCCCCCCCAGTCCTGGATCCTGAAATGCAAATCACCAGCCAAGAAACAGAGGAATCAGGACTTGGTTGGAGAGGGCACCCTGGGCCAAGAGCACAGGCTTGAAGGGGGAGAGATGCTGTGGGCCAGCAGAGTGAGGCCACTGGGGCTACTCACGACCAGAACACCATCAGCCAAGTCTTGGGTGTCTATCAGGAGTCCCAAGGCATGATGGGCCAGGTAGTTACTGAACTCCGGGAAATTAAGCAGATGCACAGGGACATGTACCAACAGATAGAAGCCCATAACTCCAACATGGGCTCCCTAACAGGGGTGCTGATGGATAACCATACAACCCTGAGCAGGACTTTTCACCACCATTTACCACTTCCTGTAATGCAACAACATCAAGCCCATCTACAGCTGCAGCAGCCACAGTTACGGAGGCCCTGGCAGAGGAAGAAACACCCTTGCCTCTGCAGCAGCTGAGCCTCCCAGCCCTTTCAAGAGGGATGTCCATGTAAATATCCAGGAGGTGCGGATGGCAAAATACTGACCACTGCCAGCAAGAAACCTCAACCTTAATTTTCTCTATTGTAGGTCATACATTAGCTCTGTGGACTATTTCTGGACACTATTCCATTTCTGATGGGAGGAGTAATCTGGACTTTGGTTTTCATATGATTTGGCATCTATGTCTATGGTTTCATTCACATGACTGACTACTTCACTTTTAAGTTTGTTTTTGCACGTCTTCACCTTTACTACTTTAATAAATTCACAAATCACAAACTCGTTGTCTGCTGTACTTAATTTCACATTTAGAAATGTAGACATGTGATACCAGGAGAACTATACAAAGATAAAACAAGCTACTTGCGTAAGCTTGGATGTGTTGCATGTACACAATCTTTACCTCAGGATCACAACCAGGTCACACCAACAGATACATACAAGTGTCTTGTCTCATGACATTTTTATTACATTGTTCCAATCATAGGCTGGCAAGATGTCAGGAACACAGCAAATCATACATGACTGAATGATACTGTGTAAGTGATCACATTTACAGGTACAGACCTCCATAACATTTAAGGAAGGATTATATCACACATTGTCCGGTAGAAAGGGCAAAAATGAAATTGATTGATGTCATCAGCTGGGCCATATCACCTAACTCACAAAAGGAATCCTACATCATGTAAAGCAACTCTCAGACACTTGGCAGTACAACAGTTTCTGATCACAGGGTCATTACAATCCAGCGCTTCTGCATTTGGTGGTATGTCACAAACAACTGTCAGTGATGTGCACAGGCACTTTGGACTACAATGATGAAACACATCAACAGCAAGATACAGTTCATAAAAAAAGAGTATTTAGCCAATTAGAAGGGAAACTAACATGAATTGGGCCTACAACTACCTATTGTCTGAACACATGATAACACACCTAATGCATTATGGCCACCACACGACAAGGAGCAAGTCCAATGGAATCTCCTTCACTTCAATCCTATCACTGTGCAACCTGTCTTGGCACAGGTTTTGTACACCCAAAGTCTGTGATATACATTCCCAGGAACAATCCATGTCCACTTCATATGTCCCAACAGCATCATACCTGCTAGTGTCACAACTCTGAAATGTCCAAATGAAGATGCAATGGTGAAGGTACCTGTAACTGTGTCACTACCAACCTGGTTACTCGCGCTGACGCTAGACTGGCCGAAGGGTGCCCCGGGGGCACCGCTCATCGCAATCAGGAAATGGAGGGCGCTGGAAATCGGATATCTGGGTTTCTACCAAAACAAAGGACAGACGGCAGACGCGCGCAGGGGAAGAGAGAGACAGAAGTTCCCGCGGACGGAAGAGCGAGGTACGAAGAGCGAGAGGAGGAATCAGCAGAGGAACGCGAAGACGATCCATACCCGACGGCACGGGCCTTGGAGGCCCTCACAGGATCCATCTCCTGCCACATCTCTGGAGGGGCGTGGCTAGCTCAGGTACGTTCCTGCTTAAACACCCGATACCGTACGTTCCTCGGGAGGGAGGAGGGAGTGGGCCGTGAAAAGGGGGAGACGGGAAGAAATAAACAAATCCCGACCGAGAAAAACTCTTGCCCTGAAGCGTTCCTTTTGTTCATTTTTTTGAGCTTTGCCTTTGGTTTCTGTTTGTTTTGTTTTTTTGGCTCATCATACTAAAACACCAGGAGGACTGTGAAGCCAACAGTCCTCCTATCTGTGCCTGATTATTTTTTTGTTGGCGAACAAAAGGGGAGCACAACACGACTGGATGAAAGCTTGTATTGTGGTAGTGGTTACCCCAACACCCCTCCTACCACACCACACCTCCCCCTTCTAACCTTACATGAAGAACCCCAATATATCCGACTTACCTTTTCCGTTCCCTTCCCTATCAAACTCCAACACCGTGGACCTCCACTTCTTCTGAGATGACGGATACCTCATCGTCAGGGAGAACCACCTGAAAAGAGAACAGAAGAACATGTGATTGATTAGAGCGAGGGGGTCTTGGGAATCACATCATCAAGCCTGGAAAGAGACTGAGAGTTGAGCAAAATAGACTGAACGAGAAAGACATAGATAAGAGAAATAAAAGCACCAACTTGGAAAAACCCAGTATCTCGACTTGTTTAAGCTCTGTTCGCATAGCGCTATACCCGCACCTCCTACAGTGGTGTCAGAAGTGGGATTAAGTGACGGACAGAGAGATGAAAGATTTCGTGCTAACATGGAGGTGAAGCAGTTGATTGAAGATATGATACAGCAGCTAGCGGAGGGACAGCGCCATCTCCAAGTGGTGTGGGAAGAACACCAAAGGTAAGCTAGGGCAGACAGAGAAACCCTTCAAAGCGCCCTTAAGAGCCAGGCCACCATTATCGCAAATAACCAGTTGGTACACAAGACTGTGTTACAAAAGCTTACGGACACTATAGCTGCCAAAAAAATTCATCCTAACGTCCCCAGCTCTGTTCTTCAAAAGTATCAAGAAGGTGAAGATCCTGATGCGTTCTTCACGAACTTTGAGAGAGTGGCCACCTCCGCTATATTGCCAGAAGACAGATGGGGACAGTATGTAGCGCCGTTGTTGATGGGCAATCTTCAGGCAGCGTACCAAGCAGTTAATCCAGGTGGAACTACCCCATATGCGGATACAAAGAAAACCATTTTAGAACGCGTTGGGTACAATACTGAATATTATAGGCTCAAATTCAGGAAGACTAAGTGGTGCCCATCAGAGAATCCCTGGGCTCTGTATTTCAGAGTAAAGGATCTGGGACTAAAATGGCTGGGCCTATTGACACTGAGAGAGAGGACATTATTCAGATGAACCTCCTAGAACAATATCTAGAGGCTTTACCCTCCGTTACCCGTAATTGGATCAAGCAGCACCCCAACATAGATACGAATATGGCAATAGATCTAGCTTGCGCGTGTCATCGCTCCATGGAGTTTAGACCTGGTCCCTCAAAGGCTGTTAATCCCACAACCCGACCGCTAGGAACCTCCTATCGTCCTACACCCCGGAAGAATACAGAGGAGCCCAATAGTCCCTGATTTAATGAGAAACCTCAACCCAACAGCCTCAGTGTTACAGTTGTGGAGAGTGGGGTCATATTGCCCGAGTGTGTCCCCACAAGGAGGAGAAACCAGAGCCCATGGAGATTGACATTACCAGAGGAAGAGTCCTGTATACCCGGAAGGAAAATTAGAAATATACCAAAAGAATAGTCATTAATGGACACGAGATCACAGCCTTGGTAGATTCCGGCTGTAGCCAGTCCCTCACTAGGGCCAGTCTAGTGGATCCGGAGACTCTAATATCCCAGAAGATCGTCTCTATCTGTTGTATACATGGTGAGCTGAGGGAGTATCCACTGATTTCTGTTCCCCTCGAATGGGAAGGACGACGGGACACAGTGGAAATGGGAGTCATTGACCACTTAGTGGAAGAGTGTATTGTGGGTACTGACTATACGTATTTCACCGACTTGCTGAACAGTATACAGGATAAGAACCAGATGGAATTATGGTGGGAAGAGGCACCTTTTTCGGAAACCCCCATAAAACCGGGAGAAGAGAGATACAAACCTAGTAGGAAAGAGAAAAGAGAGGGAAATAAGTTATATCAGTTAAAAGACAAGAAGGATGGACCGGTGGATATACGAACCATAGCAGTCACTTCTATACCCCCTTTCCGCAGTAGCCAAAGGGAGGACCCCACCCTCCAAAACGCCTGGAAGTCGGCAAAGCCCGAGCTCACAGGAGAGGTGGGTCCCTATTTTGTAATACAAAAAGGTCTCCTATATAGAGTCATGAACTATAACAACCAAGAGAATAGACAGTTGGTCATTCCAGAACCCTATTGCATCCAAGCATTACACCTAGCGCACAGTCACATCGGGGGGGGACATTTCGGCAGGAAAAAAAACGGAAGAATACCTTTTACGCCGTTTTTATTGGCCTGGTGTATATGCCCACATTCAGTGTTTCTGTCAACAATGCCCCAGATGCCAGTTGATAGATCCGGGACCCAAAAAGAAAGGACCCCTATATCCGCTACCCATCATTGATATACCATTCTCGAGAGTGGGAATGGATCTGGTGGGACCCCTCATCCCTTCCTCAAAAGGGTAAACCTACATTCTGGTCCTAATAGACTATGCAACCCGGTACCCAGAGGCCATACCCCTCTCCAGCATGACCACCAAAAACGTAGCTCATGCTATGGTTTTTTTTTTTTCACGAGTAGGGATTCCAAAGGAGATTCTGACAGACCAGGGAGCACCATTCATGTCACATCTTATGACTCAAGTGTGCCAAATAATAGGAGTCAAACATTTAAGGACCTCTGTATATCATCCACAAACGGATGGCCTTGTAGAGAGGTACAACAGTACCCTAAAGTCTCTTTTGAAAAAAACATTTCCGATTCTGGGAGGGACTGGGACAAGAAGTTACCCCTAGTCTTGTACGCGATAAGGACTCATGTCCAATCCTCTACGGGCCACAGTCCATTCGAGTTGGTCTTCGGGCGACAGCCACGGACCCTCCTCAATATGGCTGCAGAATTCTGGGAAGAGGAGGAAGGGGGTGAAAAAGCCATATTAGAGTATACACAACATCTGAAGTCCCAAATCCAGACAGTATGGGAAGATGTACGAACACATCTTGAGAAGGCCTAAGACAAGCAGAAACAATACTATGACCAGGGCGCCCAACTAAGGCAGTTACAACCTGAGGATCAAGTCCTTATACTACTCCCTAGTTCAGACAATAAATTATTAGCCAAGTAGCAAGGGCCCTATAGAGTGGTGAATGCCATAACACCTGTTACCTATTCAATCGAGTTGTCAAAGAATCCTAGGAAAACGCAAACCTATCACATAAATCTGTTAAAGAAATGGGAAGACCCCGAACCATCGTTCCCTTCTGTGTCAACCGGGTTCCTCGTAAACCCGGCAAAGGAATTAGACATTGAACTGTGTCCCATAGATCAAGAGCCGGTTTCTGAGAGACCACAGATAAACCCATCCCTACTATCTCATCAACAAGAACAACTCAGGTCCCTCCTTAACCAGCACAAAGGGTTTTTCTCCTCAAAACCCGGGAGAACCAGTTTAACCGAGCATCATATTAAGACAAAATCTGGGAAGGTTGTTCGCCTCCGGCCATACCAAATCCCATAAGCCCGGAAACACTTAGTAGAACAAGAAGTAGGGAAAATGTTGCAAATGGGAATAATGGAACCCTCAGTGAGTCCGTGGTGTTCCCCAGTTGTCCTTGTGCCAAAACCGGATGGCTCTGTTCGCTTTTGTATTGATTTTAGGCAGTTAAACGCCATATCACATTTTGACATGTACCCGATTCCCCGAGTTGACGAACTGCTAGAAAGACTGGGGATAGCCCGTTATATGTCCACCTTGGACTTGACTAAAGGTTATTGGCATATTCTTTTGGCATGCGAGGACAGAGAAAAACGGCCTCCTCCACACCATCGTGTCTCTACCACTTTACTGTGCTCCACATTCGGCTACACGGTCCTGCGACCTTTCAGAGGCTTATGGACCACCTATTACGGTGCCATAGCGATTATGCTGGTGCCTATTTAGATGACATAGTGGTCTATAGTGAATCCTGGAATGAACACCTAATTCACCTAGACAAAATATTCCACCTACTACAAACTGCAGGGTTCACTGCCAACCCCTCAAAATGTCACCTAGCCTGTGACGAAATTGCATATCTAGGCTATTACATAGGAAAGGAACAGATCAAGCCACAAAAGAATAAGATAGAAGCCATCCTACAAATACCTATCCCGTCCACAAAAAAAGAGGTACGCTCCTTCCTTGGACTAGTAGGGTACTATAGAAGGTTTATACCCCACTATTCTACCTCAGCTGCCCCTTTGACTGATCTGTTGAGGAAGGGACAGCCAGCAAAGATAACAACCTTGACGCCGACCCAGCTACATAGTTATTCCACCCTACAAAAAAGCCTCACCACAGAACCCGTATTATGTTGCCCGGACTTCCGTAAACCGTTCTATCTACAAACTGACGCGTCGGATGTAGGTATAGGAGACGGGAAGAAATAAACAAATCCTGACAGAGAGTGGAGGGCCAGAGGAAAAACTCTTACCCTGAAGCGTTCCTTTTGTTTGTTTTTTTGAGCTTTGCCTTTGGTTTCTGTTTTTTTTGTTTTTTTTTGGCTCATATTACTAAAACACCAGGAGGACTGTGACGCCAACAGTCCACCTATCTGTGCCTGATTAGTTTTTTGTTGGTGAACAAAAGGGGAGCACAACACGACTGGGCGAAAGCTTGTATTGTGGTAGTGGTTACTCCGACACCCCTCCTACCACACCACACCTCCCCCTTCTAACCTTACGCAAAGAACCCCAATATATCTGATTTACCTTTCCTTTCTTTTTCCATTCCCTTGCCTATCCAACTCCAACACCGTTGACCTCCACTTCTTCTGAGATGATGGAGACCTCATCGTCGGGGAGAGCCACCTGAAAAGAGAACAGAAGAACATGTGATCGATTAGAGCGAGGGAGTCTTGGGAATCACATCATCAAGCCTAGAAATAGACTGAGAGTTGAGCAAAATAGACTGAATAAGAAAGACATAGATAAGAGAAATGAAAGCACCAACTTGGAAAAACCCAGTATCTCAACTCATTTAAGCTCTGTTCGCATAGCTCTATACCCGCACCTTCTACAGTACCTAAAAAACAAAAACAAAGAGTTTAGCTATGAAACCATACATATGACACACTTCACATAGCAAACTTCTGGAGCACGCAGTCCATGAAAAAAATCTGACCTAAACAAAGCAACATTAACAAAATATGAATGTCTCAAAACCTTCCTCGCCAAACACTCTTTGCCAGATTTTTCCAGAGATTCAGCTTGTTAACATTTTCAACAAACATTTTCCTCAAATCATCACAACAAGAGTTAATTGAACAGTCAAAGTCATGACATCTAATGACATATATATACTCATGAGAAGAAGCTGTTGATGAAATCTTGTTGCAAGTCAGCTCCTTCCTCTTCACCACTGTCATCATTGTTTGGCATTTCAGGACTGTTACCCAGTGGTACTTCAGGCTCTAACTCCTCTGCGGCATAAGGGACGGTACGTCACATGGCAATGTTATGGCGCATGCAGCAGGCCAAGGTGATCTGACACATCTTCCCTGGAGGGCTCCCCCAGTCTTATCCAGACAGCAAAATATGGCCTTCAGGAGCCCAAAAGCTAGTTCCACTGGCTGCTGTGCTCTTCCATGGGTCTCATTGAAGCGTACTTCCCCTGGCGTAGTTGGAGTCCTCAGCGGTGTTATCAACCAAGGACAGATGGATAAGCTGAGTCTCCTGCTTTGTAATAAGACATAAGTGCTACAATGCACCTGGCATTGCCCACACAAAGTTAGGACAGTTCTTACTTCCCAGCAAGTCTCTGGTTGAAGTTGTGACATCAGCTGGGATATGGTGCTGTTTCACATTATAAAGGAATAATGGGCTGAACCTGGGAACCGGGTGTAGATGTTTGAAATATGCAAATCTGGCATACAGACAACTTGACAAGTAGAAAGAAAAGATGTGCTTCTTGTTTTGATAGACTTGTTCACTGGCTTGCTGTGGTACTAATGCACTATGGGTGCCATCAATTGCTCCCACTACACAGGGCAGGCAACCAAATCCATAGAAATTAACCTTCACATTGGCAAAACTTTCGCGTCAACCTGATATAGCTGTCAATGTGTTTGGCGTGATGGAGGTTTCAGCCACGGCCGACACAGCCGTAGGCTAACATTGACTGTGACAGTCGCGCCCAATGGCTGTGCCGTCTATGATGGTGACAGCGTACTTGGTGTACATGTACGCCAGGGTTTGAAAAACAACTCACTTGCCTCCTGACACTGCTGCCATCAACACCTCCTGCACTTTAGCTGCTGTCTGCCACATCTGGTATATATAAAATATATAAAAGAGACCCAGATCGACGATAGGAGATTCAGAGACCTCAAATAGTAGTCAGATATCAGATGCTTGAAATAGATTTCCCGTGAAGGTAGAGATCTCTCTTTCTCGCAGTCGAACAGGGTCATCGGCCTGCTGGCAGGAGAAAGATGAAGCACCTGACAGGCCCTACGGTGATACATTTTTATTAATTATTTGCTTTGCATTATAATATAGATACATATGTTTGCTGTGTGTATTGCAGTGGTGAATCATTCGTGTATGTTTTCATTTCATTGTTGTGACTATTTTTAAACGTGTGCTTTCAACATGCTACTCTCTTTTTAGGAACCTTGCGTAGTGAAATAATAAATGTCTTCTTTGGACTAAGAAGTGCATTTCAGAGATTTTTTGTCAGTGCATTAGTATTTCAGCTTGGTCATTAGTGAAAAGCACAACAACTATGCATGACTGCAATTCAGAGCTGGTGATTGTTTTTGTGTAGTTATTGCTTAAAATATCACAGGACACTTTAAAGGAGGAATGCAGCCTCTGATGCAAGAATTAAACTGTACAGCAGATCAAAATAAGGGCAACAGAGAGAAAGAGTTAGAAAAATAATGAGAAGTAGTTGAGGATGACATTAGCTATGTGTAAAGTCCCACATATCACTCAGACCCAGATCAGGCATAGGCAAAATGTTGTCTGAGAGCTAGCTAAACCTCACTGATCCCTTCAGATTGCCACAAAACCTTGAGTTCAAATTTAGGATGGCCACAGATGTACTGTTAGTTATTGAAGTGATGGAAATGTGATGTTCATGTGGGTTCAGTATGCTCAGCCTGCAGAGAGCAAGTCCTGACAAAGAGTTTTGCTCATTATGGGCCATAAGCCATGGCACAGGCTGGGGCAGAGTTATTGTGGCAATACAACTGATGCACAGGTAATCCCCGTGTAGAGCTGCAGATCATTCGATGTTCCCAAAATGAGTCTTCTGAACCAATAGTAGCCCTGAAGGCTTTTACGTAGACTAAATTTGGAATGGTGACTGAGGTAACCCCCTGACATGGTACATCTTTCCATTGACCCACTTTGTCAATGTGTGACATTTACTATTGACAGGCCCCTTACTCCTGCAGGTCTGTTGCCACATTTCCGTAAGTCATGTTTGCACTGTACAGGCCTATTGCACAAGTGACAAACATACAGTGAAGATCGTTACATGTGAATCACAAGCTTTGTTACATTCAACCAATCAAACAAAACATACCATGGTATGTTGAATGTCATCTCCTTAAGAGTACCACATATGGTAAAAGGTGTCTCTTGTGATACCAGTGCATACCACACAAACTCAATCAGATGTAGTATGATATTCCATTAGGTAGTCTACACGTCCACATGTCCACACATCCTCAGAAAGGAAGATTTCAGTGACACGTGCCAGCCCTTTCATTGTGACCTTAGTATTAGGGTATAATCCATACTATGGTAGCAGCCTGTATGGACCATATGCAATGTGAAAGGTGTCTGTACAGACATGCACTTGTAGTTTACCCTTCAGAAGGTCACAATGGTGTGTTGTGTTTCATAGTAGCTCACATCACAATACATGTCGGTTGGCCCTGGGCTATATGATGTTAATAGGCTGGCTTAGTCAGTGTAGGCCATGACCAGGGTTGTGGATAGTCAGCAGATGACTGCAAAAGTGTGTATTTATGTACCTGTACTTATCAGCATGTGAGAACTACACATGTAGTGAGGTAACAACTTTAAAATGCTTGTGCAAGGTGTCTTCAAAGTGTATGTTATCCACACAGATATCCTAAAATATGCAACTATGATCTGTTTATTCATCTATTTTATCCATACAGGTCAACGCCCATCAGAAGCAAGCCATTTGGAGAGCCATTGCCAAGAAGGTACGGACCCTGGGGGTCTTACGCCGGTGCATCCATTGCTGGAAAAGGTCTGAGGACCTGAGAAGCTGGGCACGGAAGATCACAGAGGTCCAGCTGGGGCTGTCCTCCTAACGTGGACTGTGCATGTGCCAGACCCTGACCTCCTTAATAGCCCACATGCTGGTGGTGGCCTACCCGGAGCTTCATGGGCAGTTGAGGGACTCACAGCAGCTACAAGGGGGTGAGTCCTGGCCATAATCATACATGTTACATTGCCAATTTTGGGGGTTATTCTAACTTTGGAGGAGTGTTAATCCGTCCCAAAAGTGACAGTAAAGTGACGGATATACCACCAGCCGTATTACGAGTTCCATAGGATATAATGGACTCGTAATACGGCTGGTGGTAAATCCGTCACTTTTCCGTCACTTTTGGGACGGATTAACACCTCCTCCAAAGTTAGAATAACCCCCTTTGTGTGATACAGGCAGGCATCTCTCCATCAATATTGGGGGAGCCACATGTCTGGCACACAAGAAGAGTAATTGTTTGTGTAGGTTTGGTAGTAGGTGCATGCTGATGTGCTTTGTCTATTGTCCTAATGACTAGAAACACAGCAGATTCAGGTCCACTACCAATTTACTGTCTTGAGTGGACACATGGCTGAGTACAGTGATTAATCAGCTCATGTTGTTTGGTGTTGTGGGTGACATTTGTACCCAACACGCCACTGGTCTTCAGTATATTAAGAGTGATGCTACCTCACTACTGTGTCTCATGTGATGGTATCCTTCTTACATGTGACATAGCATACGGTGCACTTTGGGTGCGGACACTGACCAAGACTTCCCCTTGGTAAGTGGGGAATCTACAATTACATGAGTTAGCAAACATCGCTGTTGTCATCAGTGTTTGTACCTACATATTGGCATGTGTACCTTTCCCTGTTGTAGTATCCTTTACACTACTGTTTCACACATGATTAACATGTCTTCATAGGATAAAGTCTGATTCCACCACAAATGTGTATGTAGGCCAAACTGTATTGGAAAATATTTATATGTAATGGGTATACAGTTCATGTATTACCACAGACAGGAGTGTATAAACATTGGTTGGTGGGTCACGCATTCCCTGTCATTATTCAATGTCATTAGTCAGGTTGAATTGATGAAGCAGTGAAGGAAATGACAGGTAGACCTACAGTAATTTCTCACAATGTGAATTTCCATGCCATTGATGTGGTATTATTCAGCTAAGTGATTTGCACTTCTTTATTTGTGAAGGTTCATTAACTGTCTGTTGACATGCATCAAGGAGTGACATGCAGAAATGCGGGAATCATATGTGAGTGTGTACACTCAGTAATACAATGGAATATGTGTTTGCATAAAAAAGATATAGCGATGTGCCTCCCCATTAAGAAACAGGTTAAACCACCTCTTCGGGTAATGGAGATTCCCTGAGCCTCAGCAACATTGGCTTTTAGATATGCAATGTTAGAATGGTATTCTCACCAGTACAAATCATCGGGACTGGTGATTACCTTAGGCCTAGCTGATTCATTATGCTGTGGATATTTTTGGACAAGTCTCTCACACATTTTGGCCAGATTGTCTTCATTTTACTTTTCTGTGTGACATGTGTTACATAGCAAAGCTACCTTAGTACAACTTTCATGAGACTATTCTGACAATGGACATATTAGAAATTTCCCATTGTGAAGTCTCAAAAGTGTTTTTCCATGTCACCTTATTTCTGCTACTGTAGATCTTGCTGCAACATAGCGGTATCAGTTGACCATCATTTCATCATGATGTGGTATTAAGTATATGAACATTTGCTGATTGCAGGGCCTTGTGTGGAATCTGTAGGAATGAATTTGGCATGGTCGTACTATTTGATGACATCAGGTTACTGAGCTATGCTACAAGAGCCAAACCATTCAACATAATGAGGTCTTCTACTTGATACATGGGTCTTGTGATTAGACAACTTCATTCATGCAATTGGAGCTGTCTGTGATTATGACTTTACTGTGGGCAACTGTTTACATGCCACGTAGCATGCATGCATGTGCTCTTGCTAATGTTGAAGCCACTTTAGTGGATCTTGTAGCGGGGGTCTACGGTAAATTTTAGTAATGTTCTCTGATCAAGGCTGTTGGTCAAATGTGTTCTGGCACATGTAATAAACCTATTTTATTTGTCATTTCAGAATCATCCCAGGCAAGGGAAGGAGACATGGCTGACATCAGTGGGAAAACAGCTGGCCACGGCATCCCCAGTCATGAAACAACAGACACGGAGGGACCCAGTATCCCAGAGGGTGGGGGAAGTGCCACGGAGGACACAGACTCAACGTCTTCTTCATCAGAATCAAGCTCCAGTGGACACTTCCTCGTGGTGGCGGGACACACAGGACCAGTTCCTACACCATCCTTGTCTGCCACCCACAGTACCATCTCCACCCTCCCTGTTGCTTCCCACCTTGCTGGCCTGGCCCGCTCCCCTAAGAGGGGAGCCGTCTCCTTCGCTCCAGGCACCTCACCACTCGCCCCTGTTACACTGCTGCCCTGAGTGAGGAGGCTATTGACCTCCTGCGAAACATCTCTCTGTGTCAGATGGCACAACTGAATGCCATTGAGGTGCAGGGCAGCCATCTGCAACAGATGGCGGGCTACCTGGAAGGCATCCACAGTTCTAAGTTTGCCCTACAGAGATCTTTTCATGCCATGGCCTACTCCCTCACGACAGCCTTCCACCCATCTCAAACTTCCACCCCACATCCTGCCTCTTCCCCATCCAGTTTCCCTATTTCCATACGTGCCCTAGGCACACTCACACATAAGCACGTACACACATCCACAGTCCCAAGCAGCAAATGAAAACAGAACCCCCACAAAACCCACAAGCACCAGCCATACCCCCAAAGAAAGCTAAAACCCCTCCCAAAACCAAGGACAACCCTCCAAATGTCAGGCCTGCCCCTCCAAAAACCCAAAACACCAATCCCAAAACTGGCACCCTCCCCGCCAAATTACATCATTGAGGTGCCTGGACCACCCCAGATGCCGCTTCCTGGGAATGTTCCCAGGGCAGTGCTATGAGAGGCAAGTTTATTTGCACAGCAGTGTGCTGGACCACACATTGTTATCTTGGGCTGGTCATTAACTTTTACTTTACTTCATTTCTTAAATTGTTTAAAATAAAACAAAATTACTCATTTTATTACACATTAGTCCTGCCATTACTTTTCTACCATTTTGATGTTCATGGATACTTTGGGATGTATGACTACAGTGGTGTTTGTTTCATCCTGATTGATGATCCATTTAATGTGGTCGGTATGATCTGACCTTGGATCCGGTACTGGAGTCACCCAGAACAAGGAGAAATGTTCAATGGCTGGATATGTGGGATGTAATCCGATTCGGGCTGACATTGCATTGGGTGGTATTTCATATGGTAAGTATTTCATCTTGGCTTGGCCAATGTTAACATCTATTGGGTCACATTTCTACATGATGTAGGTTGATATTTGTTTATTGTGTGCAAGCTAGAGATATGTTTCTCCACACATAGAGGGTGTTCAATTGTCATACCTTTGTATACATTTTAATGCATGTGTCCATTTTCATGTGTATACCTTACACCTACCTCATCTAAATGTGTGAACCATGTTGTTACTGCTGTATTTGCTTTCATGACTTGCACTTACACATTTCCAACATATGCATGGCACTTGGTTATAGTATTGGTTGCCCCTGATATACTTAAAACCACAGGTCCTGTGCAAATAGAGGTTTTGAGGCACGTGCAACGTGGAATTTGGCCCAGGGCACCACCTTCCAGGGGTCCCCCTGGTAGAAGCAAACCTGTTATGCAGGGAGTCTTTACATTGTGACCTTTCAATGTTTCTCACACAGATTACTTAGCATCCCATTTACCTAACATTGCCATTAAATGTGGGTGATATGTGAGAGTCAATTACAGAGATTTCTCAGACAAAGTGTGTTTCAGTTTTGTTGACGCAGATACGCTAATTAGAAATTATTAATAAATGCTTATATGTTATGGTTTATAAAAGTTCATAGAGAAATTAATCGTAGAGAAAAATTAATGTGCACGTTTGAAAATTTGCCCACGGGGAATGGCTGCCACTTATACGAACTTGTACTGAAAGGACTAAAAATGTGTGAAATAATGAAAATGTATAATAATAATGTAGTAGTATGTCACATTAAGATGTATAACCTATGTTTTGCATTATATTGTAGAGTTAAAGTAGCCAAAGTTGTGGCCTAGTCTTTCCAGGCCTCATACAGAAGCTGAATTTCTAGCACACTGTAGAGAAGCTGGTGCATTGAACTGTCCCTGAACTGCATACGTTAACAAAATCTGTTTAGCTAGAATTTTCTGCAATGTACAGACGAACAGGAGATGAGGGACTAGGATATGTAACAAGTTCGGTGTAAGACAGACTCAATGTACTTTCCCAGGACTCGAACAATAGAAGCACTGACTGGAGGAGAAGATGCAACATTTTCGATACCTGACGAGCCGGATGATGAGGACATCGTACAGTGAACCAATCAACGAATTGGGAATGGGGAAATATTAGAATTCATAGATTTGTAAAATTAATATTATAGGTTAAAGTCATATCTGCTGATTAATTGACCAATTAGGAATTAGGGGGATGGACTGAAAAAACTCTAATAAAAAGTCATGACAAGGGGCTAAAACGTCAGAATTTAGGCAAATGCGAGATGTGAGGGTTGAAATGCTGATGCCAGAAGACGCGAATCAAGATTCTGTCATTGGGCTCATGCTCTTGAGAGCCTGATGTGTTGCTGATCGATTTATAGCCTGAAGACGAAGACTGACTTTGTTGCTGATCCATTTCGTGTATAGGTAGCTATGACAATGTGACTGATTTACTTTTGTGCCTTTCCTTTCTAGGTACCAACTGCGCTGTTTTTATAGGTTATCTACTAGCTAGATGTTTTCTCAAATTCACATTTTCTAAATTGTTTTAGCATGAAGTCTGACATGCTTAATGCTATTTTGGGTTAGGTAAGGTTTTTTGGGTGATGGTGACAGTGACAAATGATGATGAACTGATTGATGAACTCTGCTATTAATGTCGACATATTCATCTTTGTGAGCTTATGCTAAGCATTAGAGCATATGTTTTCTCAAGTTCTGACTAAATTGTGTTGTTGGTGGTCGCTAATAAACTAATTCTGAGCTGATTGAATAAAGTTTGAGTTAACCTTATGCACTAGAATCATAACTAATAGGGAAATGAAAATTGTTAAAACGTAATATTGAGTTTTGGTTATTCATGAAATGTTGATATATTGTCTCATGCTTAATAATTATCTTAGTGGTTATTGATTGATTACATAGAAAATTGATGTTCACCGATTACTACATAGCTAGTATACTCCATGCAAACCAAAAGGTTCATCGGCCTATACGCGTCCCCTTGTAAGTTTTTATTTACTAAGGACCAGGTGCGCTAGCAGTTTCATGACACATCCATATAGATGTATCTTTGATATCGCAACAGGTCATAGAGTGAATGTGAGCAATGTAAGAGTGTCACTTAGCTTAATAAGTGTGATACTGATGAGGGGGTGCTGTTGTGTGACACACTTTAATACATACATCACTATCCCAGATTATGGGATGTGCACACATATCAACTTTTGTGGAGTGTGGCTGTGCAGTGTCAGTGACCTGGCCAAAGAGAACTTACTAGAACTGTGATTGGGTCATACATTGAGACAACTCTGAATAGGCTCACACAAAATATATTTGGCCCAGGGACCACAAAGCCCTTGCCAACTCCATGGCGGTGCATCTGTTTGCTGTGGAGTTGATAGAAACGGGTAAGTGTTTAGCTTACCATTCATTGCATCCACAACGGTGTCGGTTTTGGGTGTCATCGAGCAGCACAAGCAGCGGAAGATTGTGTGCAGTCGGCTCCATGGTGGCACAGGATGTGTGAAGCTGAGTACAGGTGAGTCTCAGCTTTATATCCCTTCCTGCCAGCTCAGATGTGGTGGTTGGACCGCCACAGTCTTGTCATCTGGAAGGCACTTTGTAATTGGACGGGCGGCAACACTGGTGGCCTGCTCTCTAACAGATGCACTGGCCTATCTCACTGCTGTCTAGATTTTCTGGCGGTGTGGGCTGGACCGCGGCAGTCTTTTGCCCATGAAACCACATGCATTGTAACCGTGCTCTGTTTTGCAGTGTTATTACAGTTGCAGGGTGGTAATTCCAACTGCCAAGACATTGATTTGGAAAAACAACCTTAAAATAAATTAAATTTAGTCTAAGAGGGGTAAGATACAATCAATAAACTAGTTCTCAGTCCATGATAAATAAGGATCTGCATTTGTAACAGTTAAAATTTGTAAATAAGACTCAACTGTCTTCATATCTGAGATCTCTGTAATCCACCACCCAGACAGTAATCTATATAACAACGTTTTACAATCTCTTTGGAGTTTGCACCAATATTTTGTAGGTTGAAAAACATTTCTAATAGACCTAGTTTTTGAAAGGTATGCTTTACATATGAAAGCCAAGGTATCTTATTTGTTCAGTCTCAAGCTAGGCAATCATACATGCATACTCTTACTAGGGCTGCAGCTGGGTTCGACCAACATTTAAACCAAAGGGAAAGTGGGGACACCCCTATCTCCTCCTCTATGAAATGAAGGCCCAATCCCTCACAGCATACAAAATTAGCAGTGTGTTTTGGCACAGCAGGCAGCCTATGTGTAAAGCCATTTTCCATGCGTTGGAGTGAGTACGCATTTTGATAGTTTCAAACCCCTGCCCCATATATGGTGGCCGCATTGCATATAGTTTTGTAAAGGGTTATGAACTCAGCAACTGGTTTATGGTTACATTTCCGGACAAAGCAGAAGATAGCTTCGATGTTCCTGCCCCTTTACTAGATTATCATGAAAGGTGTGATTTCCATTAAAGGGAGGCATTGAAAATAATCCCTAAATAACTAAAATATTTTATTTTATCAAATGAAGCTCCCCCCATCGTAAATGACATAGGGCCTGATTACGACTTTGGTGAAGGGGATTATTCCGTCCCAAATGTGACAGATATCCCGCCCGCCCACCGAATTACGAGTTCATTGGGATATAATGGACTCATAAATTGGCGGGCGGGAGATCCGTCACATTTGAGACAGAGTAATCCCCTCTGCCGAAGTTGTGATCAGGCCCATAATTTTTGTATTTAAAGGTCCACACGTCATTGTATAAGACTTTGGGGGTCCTTCCAACCCTGGCGGTCGGTGTTAAACCAGCGGCCAAACCGCAAACAGGCTGGCGGGAAAAAAATGGAATTCTGACCCTGGCGGAAACCGCCAACAGAGACCGCCACATTACCACACCGCCCGCCACGGCGGCACAAACAAACAGCGTGGCGGTCACCGCCAACAGACAGGCGGGAGACAATGTACCGCCCACTGTATCACAACCTACCAATCCGCCACCTTTTCCGGGGCGGTAGCCCTGCCGATAAAAACACGGCGGAAACAGCCATTTCGAAGGGAAAACGCTCACCTCCATACAGCCCACGAGGAATAAGGACAGCATGGAACCCGAACTCCACATACTCCCAGCGATTGTGTTCCTACTCCTCTACCAGGAGCACAAACGCCGGCGCAGAAGACAACGGTGAGTACTGCACCTACGACACAGGGGAGGGGGGTGGAGAAAATATTACGGGTACACACATACGCGACACACCCACCCTCACCCTCACTCACTACAACACACACATCAATGCGTATCAACACATCAGAGTGACACCCCCAAACCCCCCGGAAGAATGCAAACACAAAAGGAAATGATTCTAAACATAGGAATATATTGTATTACTGGCTTAAAAATATAATTCTACATCAAAAACTGTTATATACATAAATGTACAAGTCCAAGCATTGTAGCATGTATTGTCCGCGGACCACTGGGCCCAAATCACATGGGCAAAGCCCACACAAGATACCTGACTCCAATGGAGAGAACACTGCAGGGGCATCAGATAGCAAAACTACAGGCACCTCAGGGGGAAGGGAAGGGGGGGCACCTCAGCCAGATGAGTCCACAACGCCAGATCCACAAGGGGCCTCCATGGCCACTGTTCAATCCTGGGGAGTGCCAAGCCACAGTCTCTCAAGTCCGGACAGTGGGTGGGTTGCCCACTGTTCAATCCTGGGGAGTGCAAAGCCACAGTCTCTCAAGTCTCTACAGTGGGTGGGTTGCCCACTGTTACATCCTGGGGAGTGCAAAGTCACAGTCTCACAAGTGGATAACAGTCTCCACTGGTTCTGGGTGGGGCCTGGTGCCCAGACTGCTTCGTGCAGCCCTGCCCGACTAAGATGCGGGCCAGCCCCTGGCGCTCATGGTTCAGTGGTGCTTGAGACGGCGGTGCCCAGTTCAGCGGTGCTTGAGATGAAGGGCCCAGTTCAGCGGTGCTTGAGATGAAGAGCCCAGTTCAGCGGTGCTTGAGATGAAGGGCCCAGTTCAGCGGTGCTTGAGATGAAGAGCCCAGTTCAGCGGTGCTTGAGACGGCTGTGCCCAGTTCAGCGGTGCTTGAGACGGCGGTGCCCAGTTCAGCGGTGCTTGAGACGCCGGTGCCCAGTTCAGCGGTGCTTGAGATGAAGGGCCCAGTTCAGCGGTGCTTGAGACGGCAGTGCCCAGTTCAGCTGTGCTTGAGATGAAGGGCCCATGTCAGCGGTGCTTGAGATGAAGGGCCCAGTTCATTGGTGCTTGAGATGAAGGGCCCAGTTCAGCGGTGCTTGAGACACCGGTGCCCAGTTCAGTGGTGCTTGAGATGAAGGGCCCAGTTCAGCAGTGCTTGAGACGGCGGTGCCCAGTTCAGCGATGCTTGAGATGAAGGGCCCAGTTCAGCGGTGCTGGAGATGAAGGGCCCAGTTCAGCGGTGCTTGAGACGGCGGTGCCCAGTTCAGTGGTGCTTGATATGAAGGGCCCAGTTCAGCGGTGCTTGAGATGAAGGGCCCAGTTCAGCGGTGCTTGAGATGAAGAGCCCAGTTCAGCGGATCTGGCCATGGCGTGGAGCTCATTTGCCACCTGTCCTGTGGCTGGCGGTGCCTTCCTGCCCATCTGTCCTGTGGCTGGCGGGGCCCTCCTGGGCTGCAGTGCCGGGCATGTTGGTGGCCTCCTGCCCACCTGGGATGGGGCTGGTTGGGCCCTCCTGGGCTGCAGTGCCGGGCATGTTGGTGGCCTCCTGCCCACCTGGGATGGGGCTGGCGGGGCCCTCCTGGCCAGCTGGGCTGATGGCGGTCTTGTCGGGCGTGCTGCCCTTCCCAGCCTTCCCTGATCGCCTGTGGCCCTTCCCCACCTTGGGCGGTGTGACAGCTGTCTCCACACCTCCTGCCGGAGCCATGGTAGGGGTTTTTGTGCCTGGTGTCTTCACCCTCTCGCGCCGGCCACTGCCTATCTTTGATTGTTTCTCTGGGGGTGGGCTGCCCGTGCCTTGGCTCCGTACTGAACTGGCTGCCCTGGAGGGTGGGGGACTCCATAGTCCATGGCAGACTGTCATGACAGGGCCGGTTTTGTGGTGGCTGAGGTGCTGACTGGAGTCCTATGACATGGACGGGGTGGGGGAGTTGGTGGAAAGAGGTTAAGTTTGGACAGGAAAATCTTTTTAGGAGCAATGGGAGGGGTAGGTGTAGTGGGTATGGGAGTGGAGGAAGAGGATGTGGTTGTAGGAGTTTGAAGTCTGGTGTCTTTGGGTGCAGGTGCTTGGGCTGGAGGCTGTCGTGAGGTGGATGGCTGTTGGGTGGGTGGCTGCCTGCGTTTGTGTATCTTGGAAGAGGGGGTCACAGACACACTGGGAGAGGACACAGGGGACGTGTAAATGGCAGTGGGGGTGGTGACTGCACGTGTGCGGGGGGTTCTGGTGTGTGTGCTGGTAATGGACGTAGTGGCTGAAGATGTAGTGCATGCAGGTGTGAGTAGAGACGTGACAGGGAGGGAGGAGGGAGACGAGGAGGAGGGGGACACAGTGGAGGCAGTGGGTGTTGGTATGTCTGTATGTGGATGTTGCTTGGGTGAATGCCTGTGTGATGTGTGGTGCTTATGTCTGCCTGAGCTTCCCTTGGGTGTTGAGGTGTGTGCAGGCTGGTCTGATGGTGTGTCTGGGATAGGCAGAGGTACAGGTGATAGGGTCTGGGTGGAGGAAGTTGGAGGGGGGAGGCTAGAGACAGGGACAATGGCTGCCATCAGTGCTGAGGCCAGAGTATTGAACGATCGCTGAAGGGCAGCCTGACCAGAATGAATGCCCTCCAGGTATGCATTACTCTAGTGCACCTCTCTTTCGACACCCTGGATGGCATTCAATATGGTAGACTGCCCAACAGTGAACGTCCTCAGGAGGTCAATGATCTCCTCACTGAGGGCAGCAGGGGTGACTGGGGCAGGGCCTGAGGTGCCTGGGGCGAAGGAGATGCCCACCTTCCTGGGTGAGCGGGCACGGGGCAAACGCTGAGGGGCTGCTGGGAGGGCGGTGCTGGTGCGCTGGGTGGCGGCTGTACCTGTTGTTGCGGGGGGCACAGATGTTGCCGCCACCACAAGGGTGCTCCCTTCAGAGGACGAGTCTGTGTCACTTATGTCTGTCCGAGTCCCCGCTGTGGAGCTCCCCTCGCCGTCCGTCCCACTTGTGAAATCGGAATCCGTTGCATGGCCCTCCATGGCCATGTGGGATGCAGCTCCCTCGTGCTCCGATGCCACTTCTCCTCCGCCTGATGATGCTAATGCACACATGAACAGGAGAACCACAAAAAAGGGGGGGGGAGAAAATAAAGACATGTTGAGTGCATGCATTGGCGACACCGTTGGCGGACAGGACAGACACAGAAGCCCCCTGCACTACGCCGTGCACTTGGGGTCCACTACTCAATCCGTGGGACATGGCTTACAAGCCTATGGACGACATCTGCACACATAGATGACACAGGTCCATGAATAGCTGTACTTGGCACCCTACAGAGGTGGGGGGCGGGGGCACAGGGCCTTGCCTTACGGAGGGGCCTAGCCTACAGAAATCGCCCTGGCCTAGGGATACCCACAGCCCTCCTCCCCCACCCAGACACCTCCACTGCACGCAAAGTCACCAGAATGAGAGTGTACTCACCCCCTTGTGTCTGCTGTGATGTCCTCACACGCCCATCCAAATCGGGGTAGGCCACCGCCAGGATCCGGAACATCAGGGGGGTCAAAGTCCGACTGGCACCACTCCCACGTTGGGAGGCCATCCCCAGCTGAACCTCCGCCGTCTTCCTGCTCCAGCATCGGATGTCCTCCCATCTCTTCCGGCAGTGGGTGCCCCGTCTGTGGTGGACCCCCAGGGTCCGGACGTCCTTGGCGATGGCACGCCAAATATCAATCTTCTGGTGGGCACTGACCTATGTGAAATGTACAGGGGGAGAAAAAGAGTCATCACCTTCTGCACCCTCAATGTGAGTGGCCCCCCATCCCCACCCTTGCCATGTGGCACATGCTCTCATCCGTCATTTGATGCATGCCTCAATCGCTCCCCTCCCCACCATCTTTCATCCACCCCACTCAACACAGGCATTGGCCACTAAGCATGGCCCCAGTGTACTTACCTGTTGGTCTGGAGGACCGTAGAGTAGCGCATACTGGGGGAGCACCCCATCCACGAGTTTATCCAATTCCTGAGCAGTGAAGGCAGGGGCCCTTTCCCCAGTCGCATGAGCCATTGTCTCTTCCAGACCGAGGTCACAGCAGCACTTGCAGTGTAGGTCCTCTCCTGTCAAAGATCAGGTATCGAGTGATTAAGCCGTTAGAAAATGGCGGTCACGCCCGCGGCGGTGCGTACCGCGGCGGTGCATACCGCGACCTCCGGCGCACATCGTCATTGGCTCCTGAGACCCATAGGGTTCAATGTTAACCAATGCTGCTTAGCGCCGCGGTCTTTGACCGCCTACCGCCACGGTGTGCCACGCCAGCGCATTTACCTCACATCCCATTGTCTCACTTCACAGGTCAGGCAGCCGCCATTTCAAGGGCCCATATGGCTTACTTTTTACTGCGTCACACATACCTAGGCCTTGCATCAACACTCATACAAGCCATTCAATGCAATGGGAATCGTGTTTTGTGCAAGCTGTGGTTACGTACCTGTGGGTTGATTGACTCTGTGCTCGCTGTTGTCCTTCATAGTCACCGTCCGCTGGGACATGCGAGGAGATGGAGGAATCTTCCTGTGTACAGACCGCTGGTAGACCTGTCGACAATGGAGGAAAGACATGTCATACTGACATACAGGCTTGACCGAGCCACTATTCATGAACTGTGTGCCCAGCTGGAGCCAGACCTGATGTCACCAATCCGCCAACCCACAGGGATACCCCCTCTAGTGCAGGTGCTGTCAGTACTCCATTTCTTTGCAAGTGGGTCATTTCAAACAACAGTGGCCATATCATCAGGGATGTCCCAGCCTATGTTTTCCAAGGTGTTGTCCAGAGTGTTGTCTGCCCTGCTGAAACACATGCGGAGCTACATCGTTTTCCCTGATGTGGGGGATTTGCCTACAGTGAAGGGTGATTTCTATGCCCTTGGACATATCCCCAACATCATAGGTGCCATTGATGGGACCCATGTGGCTTTAGTACCCCCCAGCAGGAGTGAACAAGTGTACAGAAACAGGAAGAGTTATCATTCTATGAATGTACAGATGGTGTGTTTGGCAGACCAGTACATCTCCCATGTTAATGCTAAGTTCCCTGGCTCAGTGCATGACACGTACATCATGCGGAATAGCAGCATCCCTTACGTGATGGGTCAACTCCAGAGGCAACGTGTGTGGCTAATTGGTGACTCTGGTTACCCCAACCTGTCATGGCTACTGACCCCAGTGAGGAATCCCAGAACAAGGGCAGAGGAACGGTACAATGAGGCCCATGGGAGAACCAGGAGGGTGATCGAGCGGACCTTCGGCCTCCTGAAGGCCAGGTTCAGGTGCCTCCATATGACAGGTGGATCCCTATTGTACTCACCAAAGAAGGTGTGCCAGATCATCGTGGCCTGCTGTATGCTTCACAACCTGGCTTTGCGACGCCAGGTGCCTTTTCTGCAGGAGGATGGTCCAGATGGTGGTGTTGTAGCAGCTGTGGAGCCTGTGGAGAGTGAAGACGAGGAAGCCGAAGAGGACGACATAGACAACAGGAACGCAGTAATACAGCAGTATTTTCAATGACACACAGGTAAGATTCCAACCCGGCATATTACATATACTTAACCCCTACTACCTCTCTACTGTCTGACCTTTTCCCCCAGTGTATGGTAACTGAGTTGTGACTTTCCCTTCCAAGTTCAGAGATGTGGGCCCCACTGCATGACATCTGCTTTGTTTCCCCATGGACTACAGCTGTGTGACAGTGGTATGTTGGCATCACAATGTGAATATGCATTTTTGGCACGGTAATGTCTAATACATTTGTACAAACTCACAGCCAGACTCCTGATTGTTTTGTGCAATAACTGTGTTTATTTCAGTGCTCTATATTGGTGGGTGACTGCAAATCGGTGAGGGGTGATGGTGGAGGATTGTCCATGGCAGAGTCCAGACTATTAGTATCACAGGTGCATTGTCCAAATGCCTGTGGAAAGTGGAGCATGGGCAGTATAAGGATGGACAGGGTGTCAATGTGGGACAGTGGGATGACAATCAGGGAGGTATCCTTTCCTGGCGGGGGTCTTGGCATCTTACTCTGTCTTCTTCCTGGATCTCAGGGCCCGCTTGCGGGGTGGTTCTCCTTCTGCAGGGGGTGGGGTGCTGGTGGCCTGTTGGTCCTGTGGCGGAGCCTCCTGTCCACTAGCGCCGGCAGAGGTGGTAGGCAGTTCTTGGTCCATGCTAGTGTCAGGGGCCCTTTGTGGTGCCACAGTGTTCCGCAATGTGGTGACTACCTGATTCAGAGCCCCTACAATGGTGGCCAGGGTGGAACTGATGTTTCGTAGTTCCTCCCTGAACCCCAAATACTGTTCCTCCTGCAGAAGCTGGATCTCCTGAAACCTGGACAGGATCGTCGCCATCGTCTCCTGGGAGTGGTGGTAGGCTCCCATGATGGAGGAGAGGGCCTCGTGGAGAGTGGGTTCCCTAGGCCTGTCCCCCCCCTGTCGCACAGCAGCCCTCCCAGTTCCCCTGTTTCCCTGGGCCTCTGTCCCCTGGACCGTGTGCCCACTACCACTGCCCCCAGGTCCCTGTTGTTGTTGGGGTGGTGGGTTAACCTGGGTGCCCTATAGTGGTGGACACACCGCTGATTGACGTGTCCTGGGGACAGAGGTATGGGCCCGCTGGGTGGGTGCTGAGCTGGTGTTCCCAGAGGGGGGAAGGTCTGCTATGGGCTGTGGCTGTCTGAGGGGAACCGACTGTCCCGAGGTCCCCGATGGGCCGGGCTGGTCATCTAGATCCAGGTTGACAGAGCTGCTGTCCTCACTGTGGGCCTCTTCTGGGGGTGGAGTGGACATTTGTGGACCCTCCTGCGCGGTGACAGGGGGGTTCGGGTCCTGCAGGGGTATAAAAGTATGGTTTTAGCATTTGTGTGTGCCATAGTGTGTAATGGGTGGGTGCCCGTGTACCCCAGTGCTGGCATTCCCGTGTGGGGGCTT
Organism: Pleurodeles waltl; assembly: GCF_031143425.1. NCBI lineage: Eukaryota > Metazoa > Chordata > Amphibia > Caudata > Salamandridae > Pleurodeles > Pleurodeles waltl. The sequence continues at coordinate 660,328,211 of NC_090449.1, read as the reverse complement.
TTGTGAAGGTGGTTTGGGGGGGATGGGTATGTGCAGTGGGCATGCTTTGTTGATAGGTGTCCATGCTTTGTGGTCGCATGCAGGGCTTGGGGTTGGGATGGGTGGGCTGTGATGGGGAGACATTTGCAAGGAGCAGGATGTGAAGGGGTGAGGGTGGGGGTATGAGTTGGCATGCTGGTGCGGTGGGGGGGATGAAGTAGTGAAGATGAGACTTACCAGAGTCCATTCCTCCTCCTACTCCTGCGAGGCCCTCAGGATGCAGGATTGCCAAGACCTGCTACTCCCATGTTGTAAATTCTGGGGGAGGAGGTGGGGGTCCGCCGCCAGTCCGCTGCACCGCAATGTTGTGCCTGGATACCATTGAACGCACCTTCCCCCGTAGGTCTTTCCACCGCTTCCTGATGTCGTCCCTATTTCTTGGGTGCTGTCCCACAGCGTTGACCCTATCGACTATTCTGCTCTATAGCTCCATCTTCCTGGCAATGGTGGTGTGCTGCACCTGTGTTCCGAAGAGCTGTGGCTCTACCCGTACAATTTCCTCCACCATGACCGTGAGTTCATCCTCCGAGAACCTGGGGTGTCTTTGTGGTGCCATGGGGTGGTGTGGGTGATGTGTGGGGTGGATTGTGTGGTGATGTGTATTGGTGTGTTGTGTGAAGTGCGTGGAAATATTGCTGGGTGAAAGTAAAATGCGCGTCTGGGTGCTCAGTTCTCTTTTTCTCAGTGCGTGGTCCCGATTCTGTAGGAGTGGGGGTTTGAGGGTGATGTGGGTGTGTGTTTTATATTGTGTTGGGTGTGTGGGAGTGGTGTGTGTATGTGTATCAGGTGTGTGTATTTGTAATTGTCCAATGTGGCTGTGTTTTGTAAGTGTGTGTGTATTTTGAGCGCGCCGGTGTGTACCGCCAAAGGTATACCGCGGTTGAAAGACCGCTGCGTGGATTCGTGTGTCGTGATAGTGTGGGCGTATTTCTGTTGGCGTGACGGTGGAGGTTTGGTCATCGCCAGTTTCTCGCTGCCCTTTGGTGTTGCGGACTTTTATGGATGTCTGTATTTTGGCGGTTTGCCTGTTGTGGGTCAGATTGACCGTGGCGGTTTACCGCGGCGGTATGTTGGCGGTCTTCTGACAGCGGTAAGCGGCTTTTACCGCCAAGGTTGGAATGACCACCTTTGTGTAGTTCACTTTTTCAGGCCAAATCCTGCATGAACTCTAGAAAAAGGTCCAAGAGTCCCTGTAGCACATTTGCCGTACAATTAATCAGTACTGAAGAATTGTTATAACTTTCTCTCCCATTCTTGGCAAATCCTTACCTAACCTTGTTAGGAGCTTTGCGATTCCATTTTTATAAATTGAAAAAAGGACAGGGGCTAATATACTTCCTTGCCTTAACACCTCTTGAACAAATTATTGGGTGTGTTTTTTCACCTTGGGGACCATGCCATATCATAATGATCAAATCAAAGTGTAAGCACTTTATCAGGTTATGGAGTTCAGGCTCCCCCCCCCCAAATTCTGCATTATAGCCTATATTATTTTACTGTTGAGATCGCTCAACAGGTCAATAAAGGCCATGTGAACCGCCCCCTTTTTTGTGATTACATATTTACTTGTACTAAGGTGGAGCTCAAGGGCCTCATGATGAGTTTGGCGGTCTGACCGCCAGACCGCTGTGGTGGCAGCCACCAAATTGGCAGTCATACAGACCACCGTATTACGAGTTGCACAGCCTGGCCCTCCAAAAGACAGCCAAAATCCCGACACCACCAGGACTCTAGTGTGCGGGAAAGAGGCAGTCCGACCACCGGCACCACCAGCCCGACAACCAACCACTGAACCTACTACAAGTTGAAAATCACCATGGCAGTCTTACCATGGCGGTCTTCCAATGGCAGTGGGAACCCCGGCGGTCATCACTCCCCACAGTAATACACAACACCACATTGGAAATATGTGAAAACAACACAGCTGACACACATTCACACACTCAACACCCCTACCAACCACACTATAAAATACACCCTTCCACACACCACAAACCTTTGCATCCCCCACGCCTAACACAGAAGACAGAGCAACATCAAAGCAAATCAAATCATAGATTGGGCACAACACCCTCTCACGCAAAGCACATTTCACATATCCTCACAACACCCCCAATACACATTTGTGCACCTCATCACAATATTTACCTCCAGTTTCCCCCTCATCACACTGCACCTACAAATTATTTTCCTTATCACTTCTTAACCACCACCTTGTCACCACAAAAACATCCATGTTTCACATATGACCAGTTAAGAGTCATGGTGGATTAAATCATTAGAGTAGAGCCACATATCTTTGGAGCCCAAGTCCAGCAGACTACTATCGCTAGGAAAATGGAAATGTGGCAAACGATAGTCAACAGAGTGAACTCTGTAGGTAGCTACCCGCGCACAAGGGACGACATCAGGAAGAGATGGAATGACCTCAGGGAGAAGTTACCTTCCATGTCTGCCAGCCACCAGCTGGAGGTTCCCAAAGCTGGTGGCTGTCCCCCACCTCCTCCCCCACAGTTCACATCATGGGAGGAGAAGGTCTTGGGCATCCTGCATCTGGAGGGATTGACATGAATGCCTCAGGGAGTCGAGTCGGCTTAGTCACATCAACAAAATGTGCCCACCAAAATAGATTGCCATGCATGCTCACTGATCACCGTTCCCCGCCTACAATGTCACACCACACAACACTCCAGTGTCCCCCTGTTCATAAACCCCTTTCTGGCCTCCTACATGCCAATCACACTCGCCTGGGGGAACAACATCTCAATACAGTGGGTGCAGTACAGGGATTGACAGCACTACAACTTCCAGTAGTCACTGTTCCACCATCACTAAGACCAGAACAGTGTAGCCCAATCCAAATCACTACCTTTGTCAACTCCACAATGGAGTGTACCCACCTGAGAGGATTCAAACTGTACAGTGTGTGGCTAGGACAGGCCCAGCCAGCAATGCCAAAGTCAGCAGGCACTGGTAATGTCAATCCACTCAGCCAATACAGTGTTCACTGCTACTAGGACCATTCCCCCTCTAATCAGCCTTTGCCATGTACTCATCCATGGGGATATTAACTGGATATGGTGTGGCTAGGACAGGCCAAGACGCAATGCCAAGGACAGCAGACACTGTCTACTCAATGCAAAAAGACATGCTCACTGTGCATCTGTCCTAACATCCATTTAAATCAACTTGCTAAGAAAGTCTAGTCATCTGAGAGGAAGACTTAGGTATGCTGTGTGCAGAACTTGGTGTAACATGACTGTAAATCCTAGGAGGAACAGTACCTCTAACTCCAATAACCAGGACACTGTCCACAATGACATAGTGCTGCTGTCTCTTAAATCACAAATGCAGGTTACCTACCTGGGAGGGACCAACATACAGATCATGGTATACTCTGTGATCAGTCTAATCAACTAGATACATCTTGAGCAGATAAGTGAAGATGTAAATAATGTGGGCAGGAAGGACAGCCTAACTTATGTTCCCAATGAATGTAGGACAACTCAAAGGCACCAAGATGCCTCATCTAAATGTTTGTGGCAGGGCACATATTAACAGTGCACTGACAACATGATGACAACTAAGATATAGACCAACAATGATCCAGGTCTGCCTGCATAACAGTCCACTAGGTCTTGGGATGAGCTAAAACACATCAAGCACATCAACTGTTTTGACTGTACTGCTGGAGAGGTAGGAGTCCATGAACAAACTAATCCCCAAATCTCAGATTTATACAGTTAATAGGTGTGATACTCACATAAGGAAAAATGCAAAGCCAATATATACATAGCCTTAGTCAAATGTCACTGTAAACGGTTGGTGGTACATGTCACAATACAAACTGAAATATACTGTCTCTCACTCCAACAGGTCTAGCTGCTTCTGGGTACACAGACACCTATCAAGACACTGCTGCTCCACTCATGCATTAAGTCCTCAGTGAGGATACCACTCCTGGACGTGTGGATGTTGAGGACGTGGCTGGACCATCTGTGGAATCTGGTCAGATGATACCTGTCCACCTCACCCTGACCACATCAACTCCTCCCAGCACTGTTCCTTCAACATCTCAGGCAACTAGTCGCCCTGAGCCTGGGTTCAGAGGACTGATTCAACAATCTTGTGCCCCAGTCCAGATACCTGTATTACAATTAGACAGCTCGGAGGCCCAAGGCATGATGGTCCCGTTACTCACCGAACTCAGGGAGATCCAGCAGCTGCAGAGGGATTACCATTATAAAATACTGCAACAGTGGGAGGCCCGCAATGCCACCTTGGCCTCCCTAACAGAGGTGCTGAGGGACATGAGCATCACCATGAGCAGGGATCGAGGACAACACCAGACCCCTGGCATTGGCCTAGTAACATCTAGCCCTTCGACCTCGGTGGCAGCCATTGAAAGGGAGGCCCTGCCAATGGAAGGACCTGTCTCAGACACCCCTGCTTCTGTAGCTGAAGATGTCCACCCAAACAACCAGGAAGTGCAGATGCCAAGACCTCAACCACTGCCAAGAAGCAACCCCTTACTGATGGAGCCACCTTGGCATGCCATAGAATCACTCTTTTGACTGTTCTTCACACACTATCCATTTTCTAGGATAGTAGGGCACTGGACTTTGGACTTCAAATGTTGTGGCAGGTACGCCAATGCTTATAACCACTATGACTGATTCATTCACTATTTGCGTTTTTCGTTTAATCAAAATCCACCTGTATGCTCAGAGCACATGTGAATAAACTCAACTAGTACACAATTAATACTTAATGGTGATTTGTTATCATTGTGGGATGTACAATATGAAAATCATGTGATGCAAATGAGGGACTCTTAAGATGGTAATGTAAGGAGGGATATGTAACAGGCAGTGTCTGGCTAGGGATTACTAGCAACACAACAACACAAGTGGTCACTATACCACATTTTTTATTTACACTGTACAGCCCATAGGCTGCTAATATTTCTGGACTGTCATTACCAAGAATGATTAGAGATTGTTCCCTCTAGCTACATATCCAACTGATCTCCACCTGACGACACAGATCCATGATTGTCTGCCTATCCAGGCAGTACAGCTGTATAACATATCTATTCTCCATGGTCTGCAAGTCACCTCACGTCCAAATTACTCCATAAACTGCTTGTGATTTAATGCCCCAAATAATGGTTTACACGTGTGGGAGAGGGTGGTGGCTGTACCCCCAACAATGGTGTCGCATCTGCAGGACCACATTGTAACAGAAACAACTGACCTACATGACAGGACAAGACCAGCACACAATATATGCAAGCACATTCTTTTTATGCTTGTGGCACATCAAAATATATGTTGTAATTTCACTGAATCCCTTTAAAATGGCGGCTTCACCACCAGAACTAGCAGGTGCCTGCATCTGTATCTGCACATATCGATACATGGACAGTCTTGCCTCTTTGTGTGCTCAACATGTCCCACCCTAAAATGTGGTCCAAGCGCAATGGGTCTGTATGTAGGCTTGCTGTGACATGTCAGGACTGTATGCAGTGGGTGACATTTAGGGTAGTGGATGTGTTTGTGCATTGTTTGCAGTGTGCTTTACCTGTCAACTGCTATATTGTGAGATGTGTTCCATCGTGTTATTGGTTAATGTCGTGTGATTAGCTCATGTCCCATTCAAGTCACTGAATTTCTACCTGGTCAGTGCAGGCCATGAGCTGGAGAGTGTGTATACTGCTCACTAATTTGAAGTGTTTGCAGTCATGTCCCTGAGTCTAATGCAAAGTGTGTGCCACAGGTGGACAGGATGGCTAGGACAGGACGTAATAAACTAGGTGCACTCACATGTGTGTTGATTCAACCATTTTGTATTGGACTTGAGGACATAATATTTGGTCTTGTCATTTGCATCCATGCAGGTAAACACATATCAGAAGAAGGGGATCTGGCGTGCCATCACCAAGAAGGTGTGGACCCTGGGGGTCCACGGCTGGCAGAGCACCCACTGTTGGAAGAGGTGGGACAACCAGAGAAGTTCGGCTCAGAAGACTGCAGAGACTCAGCTGGGAATGTCCTCCCAATAAGGACGGGGTGCCTGTTGGACCATGACCCCCCTAATGGCCTGCATTTTGGCAGTGGCCTATCCGGCCTTGGATGGGCATTGAGGCCAGCACAGCAGCCACAAGGGGGTGAGTTCATAGAATGATCATGATTGAACCTTTTGCAGGAGATTAAGTAGGGGACAGACTGCTTCTCCTGACAATGAAGCATGTGTCATGTGTCACATATCTTCTGGGATAAAATTGGTGTGGACGTGCCATGTGTTTCACACCGGTGTGCTCATCCATTTTGTAGCTGGGACCTAGGAATAAACTATGGTGAACCCTCAGTCAAAATGCCCAGCATATATGACTGTGTTTATTGTTCAGATATCCTGTTTTGATTGCCCTGGTGGTCGTAACTTTCCACCAACAGATCACTCCTGACAAATGTTACCGTCCAAAGGTAAGTAGGATATGGGTCATTGTCCCATGTTATATATCTGGGGATATGTGTAGGTTGACATCTTCAAACAAGCTGCAAGTTTTCTCCATTGTATATTGGGTGCTGGTGCCCCACAGCAGTCTGTGATGCATGGGTGTCCATCAAACATGTGACAAGACTTACATGTTACATTTTTGCTGCAGTATACTACTTTCCCATTGGTACGTGGGGAAAGTGCATTGCCAGGGTTGAGATGTCATCAATGTAGTACACATACCTTGTGCCAACGTGTCTTGATGTGCTCCATTCCCAGTAGGATACATATATGTGCAGTAGATGTATGACAAGTGCTAGCCATGCATATGAGAGGATGTTGTGAAAGTCTTATACGTATGTTTATGGGGTCCTGTTGTTGTTATGACACATCAGCAAAAATTGTCCAGGTACTGTGATGCCCCAGACAGGACTGTGTCACCATGATATGTAGTCAGACAGAAACATTAATGCCTCACAGTATGTCTTAAGTCATGTGACACTGCAGTTGCTAGGATGGACATGACAGATAGGGGCAGGTTGTTGATCCACATGATGATGATTTGTACTCTTGATGTGGTATGATGGTTGTAGTTTCACAGCACCTGTGTGTTGTTTGGGAATTGTCCCTTGCCTGTATGAATGCATCATGGATTGACTTGCAGTGATGTTGGCATGAAATGTGTTAGGCTCAGGGAATCATCCACATACAGATGCCATTATTGACATGTCTGATATGTGGGTAGAGATGTAGATTTTCATTATACAATGATTTGGTTTCCTCTTGATAGTGATTGTGAGATCTGTGCCCCTCCTTCCTGCACGGCTCAGTTGTCTACTACACCAACACTCAGAAGTAAATATTGAAATGGGTGTGAGACATTGGTGGGGATATCCTGGGCTTAACAGGTCCATTCTTGTATTTATTCTGGAGAAATGTCTCCATGAGTTTTGGGAGCTGACTTCATTGTTGTGCCATGCAAGACCACGTGTGGTGCACATCTGGGTGAACTTGCTACTACCTCCTTGATTAATTTTTGAATGGTATGACTAGTGGAGCTGTTGTGAGGTGTCCATTGTGACATGGCTGATTCTATGTCACCTAACCAGGCATGGCATGTTAGTACCAGTGTTGTCTACCTTCCTCACCAACATCACTTATTGTTGAGACATCATATGGGGGGAAGTTAGATGTGGCAATATGCTTGTGTGAATGTGATTGGTAGGGTACCTAACAATGGTATCCAATTGTTGGCTACTGTATTCATGTGTAGGGCTGCATGTGGCACAAGTTTGTTGTGGGATGGTCACCTTGTTGTGTAATGGTTAATGTGGTAGCTACACCTCATCCATGCTATTGTAGTAATGTGTGACAAAGATTAACTCAGGTGTCACTTTTGTGATTCCAGATGTGATGCATGGTCTTTTATTGGCACATGATGGTGCCAATTTGCCGTCACTTTATGCAGAGGGCCATTTGGCATGATGGTATATTTTGTCTCCCAGAGCTGTGATTGCTGTGTCATGATGTACATCTTATGAACTTACATCACCTTCTTTTGGCAGCATCAGCACCGGTAAGTGAAGGAGCCAAGTGGGGAAGTATCTGGCCACGTGACGTTAGCTCATGAGACGACCGATAGTAAGGAACCCAGTGGCCCCAGGAGGGGAGTACCACGGGGAGACCGGATCTGGCTCAACATCGAAGGATTCCTCCTCCAGTGACCACTCCCTAGTGGTGGCGGACCCATCGGGGACCACCCCAGCACCATCTTTGTCCCCCACACCCATTCTATCACTGCATTCCCTGTTGCTCCTCACCCAGTTGGCTGTGCCCGCTCACTGAGGGTGGGCATCTGCCCCAGCCTCTGTTAGCCCTGCTGCCCTCAGTGAGGAGTCTATTGACCTCCTGAGGTCAATCTCTGTGGGTCAGATGGCTATCGCAAATGCCATCCAGGGACTGACATGCCAGATCCAGCAAGGCAATGCGTTCCTGGAAGGCATTAACGTGCAATCTCTGGCCTACAGAGATCATTTCAAGCTCTTGCCTCCACACTGATGGCAGCCAGTCACCCCTTGTCTTCTGGCCCCCCTCCACCTTCCTCTTCCCAGTCCAAATCCCCCATTTCGCAATCCACCCAAAGCACACAGACAGACTTGCATGCATCCACCTCAACAGACAAGGCTAGCACACACAAACATAAGTATCACAAGACACACCACCAGCACGCACACAAACAACATCCACCTGTAGACACAGCAACAGCCACGACTGCCCCTGACACCCCCACCAGCATCACACACACAACATCTGGCACACCTACAGACACCCCATCACCAGTCACTGATCCAGCCACCACGCCTATCATACCTGCAGACAGCACTCCAGCAGACCCGCAGACATCTACCCCAGTCACCACACCTGCAGACACCACAGACACACCTACATGCAGCACATACCTACAGTCACTACCGAACAGACACCCACCAACTCACCACGACATCCCTCAGCACCACCACGCCCCTCAGCACCAAACACAAACACCCTCATTCACCCACCCAACAGACACACACCACACACAAGCACACCTCCCACAAACGCGCATCCAAAACTGCCACACCTACACGTCAGACAACCATTCCCTCAACCTCCAAATACCGACCCCATTCTGTCTGATGACCATACCCATGTGTCAAAGAAACATTCCCTCAGTGAGCTTGACCTTATTCTTCCCACCCACTTACTACGCCCAAAAGGTCAGTTTTCCTCCCCAAGGCCACACCTTTCACCTTCAAGTTCTCCCCTGCTAGAACCCATGCCCCTCCCCCATGAAGAAGTCAACGCCTCCCGAGAATGTTACCCCCTCCCAAGCCCAAAGCCAAACCCCGCCCTCCCTCCTGAGCCCAAACCTCCCTCTGAAACCTAAACCCAAACCCCCACCACCACCCCCACCCAATAATCCCTGAGGTTCCTGCCTGCCCCCTTGATGCCCCTACGTGTGGAGGCTAAATGGCTGTCAGGAGTCAAGTAGGGGCCCAACACTGTGCCTTTTGGGCAGACATTTTTGGACTGGCCCGTGGTCTTGCACTACAAGAAAATTGCCTTAATAAAGCCAACTGTGGTTGTTTTTTTGGATACACCCTTGTTCTGCTTTTCCTTCCCTAGGTTTCTGTTCTTCCTTGCTGACATTGGTTGTGTGCCTGTAGTTCTGTGTGTCTGGACTGCTTGCTGCTCCATGTGGTGTTTTTTGCAGTATGTGAGTTTGTGTTCAGTGTTGTTGTCCTCCACGGGAAAGGTGTGTGCTGTTGGATGGGTATGTGTATGTTCCTGCAATGTTAGTGTCATAGCATTGTGTTGTGTGTGTATTGGTATGTGTATCTTTTTGTGTTGAGCGGTGTGGGCATATATGTTGAATGGCTTGTGTGTGTGATGTGTGTGTCGATAGCTGGGTTGTTTCATGGTGGTGTTGTGTCTGTGCCATGGCAGATGGATGTATTTGTGTGTTGTACATGTGGACAGTCCCTGGTCAGTGCTGGGTGTGAGTCTATGTAATGATTTTTTATTTGTGCATTGGCTGTGTTGATGTTGCTGTGTGTGTATGTTTGTGGCCTTCTATGCCCCTAAGCCTGTGTTTTGTATCCGTGCGCATATGTGTGGTATTGCCGTTCAGTCTGTGTGTTCTGGCTGAAGTGTGCATTTTGTGAATATGTGTGTGTTAGAATTGCAGTATGCAAGTGTGTGTGTCAAGATAGGCAGGTGTAGCTGTTGGCCTTGGCATCACACCCATAAGGTGTTTGGTAACAGTAAAAAAATGTATACATGTTATTAATATAGGTAGGTATGTGTACTTACGGTTGGTGTCGTCCACACTGGCGTTGTACCCCTCGTCTTATGGCGAGCAGTGGCATGACGTTTAGGAATGGCTCCATGGCGGCTCTGGACGTGTGTTGCTGTCTGCAGGTAAGTGTCTTCTTTTAAACTGCTTGTTTCCGTCTTTTGGTATGTAGTGGTTGGACCACAGCGGTCACATTGGCAGTGTGCAACCTCGTAATAGGTCCAGCGGAAATATAGTCTCTGCCGGCCTGCTTATGCCTCCGGAAGACCTCGGCGGCCTGTGCTGCCTGGCGGAGGAGATGGTGCGCTTACGATCTTCCATTTCCTCGGCTGCCAAACTCATAATACGAAGGTCAACCCTGCTTGTAATCAGCCCCTAAGTGCTTATTCCACCTTGCCTATAAGCGGGAATTTTTTTCTCATTTACCATCATCTGATCATCAGATATATCCTGGGTACCCTGAAAAGTTTACTTGCATAGATATGTGAATACAGCAGACGGAGGATGTAGGGTTTATCACAAAACACAATGGTGATTTGAAATACACAAAGTACAGAGCTCCACAATCCATAACATTTTCATCCTATGTATGGCCACAATATGTAGCTGCAGTCATCTAAAAGTCTCTCTGGGACTCAGAGGCACACTGTAGCCTGTTAGAAAGGAAAGGATGGTGTTAAACAGAGTCAAATATGTATATGAGGTAGTTACCTGTTCCTCTGGTGACCTATCGAGCTGATCAGACAGAGAAGGACCTCTTCAACAAGTTTCTCCAGCTCCTCTGTTTGAATACTTCTTGCGCAATCAGGAGGGGTTTTTCCACAAAGCTTCTTCTTTGTTTTTTTAAGATATTGCACAGTAACTTAATGAAAACACCACAAAATGACACCACATAGGTTTAGAAAAATAGGAAATATTTATCTAAACAAAACAAGACCAAAATGACAAAATCCACAATACACAAGTCAAGTTATCAATTAAAAATCAAAAAGAGTCTTTGAGTAGTTTCAAACACACACTAAGGTGGTCATTACGACCTCGGCGGTAAAAGGCGCTTAGCGCCAGACAGAAGACCGCCATAACACCGCCGTGGTAAACCGCCACGGTCAATCTGACCCACAACAGGCAAACCGCCAAAATACCGACATCCACAAAAGTCCGCCACACCAAAGGTCAGCGATAAACTGGCGATGACCAAACCTCCACCGTCACGCCAACAGAAATACACCCATGCCATTACGACCCACGAATCCACGCGGCGGTCTTTCAACCGCGGTATTCTATTGGCGGTACACACCGCCGCGGTCGAAATACACATACTCGTACAAAACACTACCACATTGGACAATTCGAAATACACACACCTGATACACATACACACACCACTCCCACACACCCAATACAATATAAAACACACACCCACATCACCCACAAACCCCTACGACCAGAAATTCAGAGAGAAGGCGAGAGAGAGACACCACAGTCAACTACCAAGCATCCACAGGCACACAATACCAATACCCACAGAACTTCCACGCACCTCACACAACACACCACTAAATAGCACCCCACCTATCACTACACACTCCACCCCACACATCATCCACACCACCCCATGGCACCTCAAAGACACCCCAGGTTCTCAGATGATGAACTCAGGGTCATGGTGGAGGAAATCGTACGAGTAGAGCCCCAGCTGTTCGGGACACAGGTGCAGCACACCACCATTGCCAGGAAGATGGAGCTATGGAGCAGAATAGTCGACAGGGTCAACGCTGTGGGACAGCACCCAAGAAATAGGGACGACATCAGGAAGCGGTGGAACGACCTACGGGGGAAGGTGCGTTCCATGGTATCAAGGCACAACATCGCGGTACAGCGGACTGGCGGCGCACCCCCACCTCCTCCCCCAGAATTTACAACATGGGAGGAGCAAGTCTTGAACATCCTGCATCCTGAGGGCCTCGCAGGAGTCGGTGGAGGAATGGACTCTGGTAAGTCTCATCTTCACTACTTCATCCCCCCCACCCCACCTGCATGCCAACTCATACCCCCACCCTCACCCCCATCACAACTACCCCTTGCAAATGTCTCACCATCACAACCCACCCATCCCAAAACTTAGCCCTGCATGCGGCCCCAAAGCATGGACATCCATCACCAAAGCATGCCCAATGCACATACCCATCACCCCCCCCAAAACACCATCACAACAGCCCCCACAAAGGAATGCCAGCACTGGGGTACACGGGCACCCACCCATTGCACGCCATTGGCACACACAGAAGCAATAACCATACTTTTATACCCCTGCACGACCCGAACGCCAGGTCACCGCGCAGGAGGGTCCACAAATGTCCACCTCACCCCCAGAAGAGGCCCACAGTGATGACATCAGCTCTGTCTCCCTGGATCTAGATGACCAGCCCGGTCCATCGGGCACCTCTGGACAGTCGGTTCCCCTCAGACAGGCACAGGCCACAGCAGACCTTCCCCCCTCTGGGAACACCAGCACAGCACCCACCCAGCGGGCCCATACCTCTGTCCCCAGGACACGTCAATCAGCGGTGTGTCCACCACTACAGGGAACCCAGGCTAACCCACCACCCCAACAACAACAGGGACCTGGGGGCAGTGGTAGTGGGCACACGGTCCAGGGGACGGAGGCCCAGGGAAACAGGGGAACTGGGAGGGCTGCTGTGCGACAGGGGGGGGACAGGCCAAGGGAACCCACTTTCCACGAGGCCCTCTCCTCCATCATGGGAGCATACCACCGCTCCCAGGAGACGATGGCGACGGTCCTGGCCAGGTTTCAGGAAATCCAGCTTCTGCAGGACCAACAGTATATGGGGTTCAGGGAGGAACTAAGAAACATCAGTTCCGCCATGGGTACCATCGTAGTGGCCCTGAATGAGTTAATCACCACATTGCGGACCACTGTGGCACCTCAAAGGGCCCCTGACATTAGCATGGACCAAGAACTGGCTACCACCTCTGCCGGCGCTAGTGGACAGGAGGCCCAGACACAAGACCAACAGGCCACCAGAACCCCACCCCCTGCAGAAGGAGAACCACCCCGCAAGCGGGCCCTGAGATCCAGGAAGAAGACAGAGTAACATGTCAAGACCCCCGCCAGCAAAGGATACCGCCCTGATTGTCATCCCACTGTCCCACATTGTCACCCTGTCCAACCTTAAACTGCCTCTGCTCCACTTCCCACAGGCATTTGGACAATGTACCTGTGAACCTGATAGTCTGGACTCTGCCATGGACAATCCTCCACCATCACCCCTCACCGATTTGCAACCACCCATCCAAATTAGAGCACTTGAATAAACACACTTATTGCACATAAACAATCTGGAGTCTGTCTGTGATTTTAACAAATGTATTAGACATGACAGTGCCAAAATTGTTATTCACATTGTGATGCCAACAAACCGCTGTCACACAGCTGTAGTCCATGGGGAAACAAAGCAGATGTCACGCAGTGGGGCCCACAGCTCTGAAAACGGAAGGGAAAGTCACAACACAGTTACCATACACTGGGGGAAAAAGTCAGACAGTAGAGAGGTAGGAGTCTTTAAGTAAATGTAATATGCCGGTGTGTACTCTTACCTGTGTGTCACTGAAAATATTGCTCTATTACTGTGTTCCTGTTGTCTATGTCGTCCTCTTTGGCTTCCTCTTCTTCACTCTCCACAGGCTCCACAGCTGCTACAACACCACCATCTGGACCATCCTCCTGCAGAAAAGGCACCTGGCGGCGCAAAGCCAGGTTGTGAAGCATACAGCAGGCCACGATGATCTGGCACACCTTCTTTGGTGAGTTCATTAGGGATCCACCTGCCATATGGAGGCACCTGAACCTGGCCTTCAGGAGACCAAAGGTGAGTTCGATCACCCTCCTAGTCCGCCCATGGGCCTCATTGTAGCGTTCCTCTGCCCTGGTCCTGGGATTCCTCACTGGGGTCAGTAGCCAGGACAGGTTGGGGTAACCAGAGTCCCCTAATAGCCACACCCGGTGCCTCTGGAGTTGACCCATCACATACGGGATGCTGCTATTCCGCAGGATGTAGGCGTCATGCGCCAGGGAACTTGGCATTAACATGGGAGATGTACTGGTCTGCCAAACAGACCATCTGTACATTCATCGAATGATAACTTTTCCTGTTCCTGTACACCTGTTCACTCCTGCTGGGGGGGACCAAAGCCACATGTGTCCCATCAATGGCACCTATGATGTTGGGGATATGTCCAAGGGCATAGAAATCAACCTTCACTGTAGGCAAATCCCCCACCTTAGGGAAAACGATGTAGCTCCGCATGTGTTTCAGCAGGGCAGACAACACTCTGGACAACACCTTGGAAAACATAGGTTGAGACATCCCTGATGATATGGCCACTGTTGTTTGAAATGACCCACTTGCTAAGAAATGGAGTACTGACAGCACCTGCACTAGAGGGGGGATCGCTGTGGGTTGGCGGGTGGGTGACATCAGGTCTGCCTCCAGCTGGGCACACAGTTCATGAATAGTGGCTCGGTCAATCCTGTATGTCAGTATGACATGTCTTTCCTCCATTGTCGACAGGTCCACCAGCGGTCTGTACACGGGAAGATTCCTCCATCTCCTCGCATTGCCCAGCGGACGGTGCCTAGGAAGGACAACAGCAAGCACAGAGTCAATCAACCCACAGGTACGTTCCCACAGCTTGCACACAACACGATTCACTATGCATTGAATGGTTTGTATGAGTGTTGAGGAAAGGCCTAGGTATGTGTGACGCAGTAGAAATTAAGCCATGTGGGCCCTTGAAATGGCGGCTGCCTGACCTGTGAAGTGTGACAATGGGATGTGAGGTCAATGCGCTGGCGTGGCACACCCTGGCGGTAGGCGTTCGAAGACCGCGGCGCAAAGCCGCATTGGTTAACATAGAACCCTATGGGTTTCACAAGCCAATGACGATGTGCGCCGGCGGTCGCGGTACGCACCGCTGCGGTACGCACCGCCGCGGTACGCACCGCCGCGGGCGTGACCGCCATTTTCTATCTACTTAATCACTCGATACCTGATCTTCCACAGGAGAGGACCTACACTGCAAGTGCTGCTGTGACCTCGGTCTGGAAGAGACAATGGCTGCTGCGACTGGGGAAAGGGCCCCTGCCTTCACTTCTGAAGAATTGGAGAAACTCGTGGATGGGGTCCTCCCCCAGTATGCGCTACTCTACGGTCCTCCAGACCAACAGGTAAGTACACTGGGACCATGCTTTGTGGGCAATGCCTGGGTTGAGTCGGGTGGATGAAAGATGGTGGGGAGGGGAGCGATTGAGGCATGCATCAGATGACAGATGAGAGCATTGGCCACATGGCAAGGGTGGGGATGGGGGGCCACTCACATCAAGCATGCAGAAGGTGATGATTTTTTTTCTCCCCCTGTACATGTCACATAGGTCAGCGCCCACCAGAAAATCGCTATTTGGCGTGCCATCGCCAAGGACGTCCGGACCCTGGGGGTCCACAACAGACGGGGCACCCACTGCCGGAAGAGGTGGGAGGACATCCGACGCGGGAGCAGGAAGACGGCGGAGGCTCTGCTGGGGATGGCCTCCCAACGTAGGAGGGGTGCCAGTCGTCAATTGACCCCCCTGATGTCCCGGATCCTGGCGGTGGCCTACCCCGATTTGGATGGGCGCGTGAGGACATCACAGCAGACACAAGGGGGTGAGTACACTCTCATTCTGGTGACTTTGCGCGCAGCAGCGGTGTCTGTGTGGGGGAGGTGGGCTGTTGGTATCTCTAGGCCAGGGCGATTTCTGTAGGCTAGGCCCCTCCGTAAGGCATGGCCCTGTGCAGCCCCCCACCTCTGTAGGGTGCCAAGTACAGCTATTCATGGCCCTGTGTCATCTATGTGTGCAGTTGTCGTCCATAGGCTTGTAGGCCATGTCCCACTGATTGAGTAGTGGACCCCAAGTGCGCAGCATAGTGCAGGGGGCTTCTGTGTCTGTCCTCTCCGCCAACGGTAGCGGTAATCCATGCACTCAACATGTCTTTCTTCCCCCCCCCTTTTTTGTGGTCTTCCTGTTCATGTGCGCATTAGCATCATCAGGCAGAGGAGAAGTGGCATCGGAGCACGAGGGAGCTGCATCCCACATGGCCCTGGAGGGCCATGCAACGGACTCTGTGTACACCAGTGGGACGGAGGGCGAGGGGAGCTCCACAGCGGGGACTCGTGCTGATGTCAGTGGCAGCGACTCGTCCTCTGAAGGGAGCTCCCTTGTGGTGGCGGCAACATCCGTGCCCCCCGCAACAACAGGTACTGCCGCCACCCAGCGCACCAGCACCACCCTCCCAGCAGCCCCTCAGCGTTTGCCCCGTGCCCGCTCACCCAGGAAGGGGGGCATCTCCTTCGCCCAGGCACCTCAGGCCCTGCCCCTGTCACCCCTGCTGCCCTCAGTGAGGAGGTCATTGACCTCCTGAGGACCATCATTGTTGGGCAGTCTACCCTTTTGAATGCCATCCAGTGTGTAGAAAGGGAGGTGCACCGGAGTAATGCATACCTGGAGGGCATTCATTCGGGTCAGGCTGCCCATCAGCGATCGTTCAATGCTCTGGCCTCAGCACTGACGGCAGCAATTGTCCCTGTCTCTAGCCTCCCCCCTCCAACTTCCTCCACCCAGACCCAATCCCCTGTTCCTCTGCCTATCCCAGACACACCTACAGACCAGCCTGCACACACCTCAACACCCAAGGGAAGCTCATCCAGACATAAGCACCACACATCACACAAGCATTCACACAAGCAACATCCACATGCAGACACACCAACATCCACTGTCTACACTGTGTCCCCCTCCTCCTCGTCTCCCTCCTCCCTCCCTGTGACGTCTCCACTCACACTTGCAGGCACAACATCTTCAGCCACTACGTCCATCACCAGCACACCCACGAGAACACTCCGCACACGTGCAGTCACCACCCCCACTACCATTTACACGTCCCCAGTGTCCTCTCCCAGTGTGTCTGTCACCCTCTCTTCCAAACCACACAAACGCAGGCAGCCACCCACCCAACAGCCATCCACCTCACGACAGCCTCCAGCCCAAGCACCTGCACCCAAAGACACCAGACTTCACACTCCTACAACCACATCCTCTTCCTCCACTCCCATACCCACTACACCTAGCCGTCCCTCTCTTTCCAAATTGATTTTCCTTTCCAAACTTGACCTCTTTCCAACAACTCCCCCACCCCGTCCATCTCATAAGACTGCAATCAGCACCTCAGCCACCACCAAACCAGGACCTATCAAGACTGTTGTCCAAGGACTGTGGAGTCCCCCACCCTCAAGGGCAACTAGTTCTGCTAGGAGCCAAGGCACGGCCAGCCCACCCCCGGAAAAACACCCAAAGATTACCAGTGCCCGGCGCGAGAGGGCAAGGACACCAGGGACCAAAATCCCTACCCTGGCACACCGCCAAAGGTGGGAAAGGGCCACAGACGACCAGGGAAGGGTGGGAAGGGCAGCACGCCCGCCAAGTCCGGCAGCAGGCCAGCTGCCCAGGAGGGCCCCACCAGCCCCATCCCAGGTGTGCAGGAGGACACCCAGAGGCCCGGTACGGCAGCCCAGGAGGGCCCCGCCAGCCACAGCCCAGCTGCCCAGGAGGGCCCCGCCAGCCACAGCCCAGCTGGGCAATGAAGGAGTGCCAGCCACAGCCCAGCTGGGCAATGAAGGAGTGCCAACTCAAGCACCGCTGAACATGGCAAGGACTGCCAAGGCAAGCACTGCTGAACAGGGCAAGGACCGCCAAGGCAAGCACCGCTGAACAGGGCAAGCACCGCTGAACATGGCAAGGACTGCCAAGGCAAGGACCGCTGAACAGGGCAAGGACCGCCAAGGCAAGCACCGCTGAACAGGGCAAGGACCGCAAAGGCAAGCACCGCTGAACAGGGCAAGCACCGCTGAACAGGGCAAGGACCGCTGAACAGGGCAAGGACCGCCAAGGCAAGCACCGCTGAACAGGGCAAGGACCGCCAAGGCAAGCACCGCTGAACAGGGCAAGCACCGCTGAACAGGGCAAGGACCGCTGAACAGGGCAAGGACCGCCAAGGCAAGCACCGCTGAACAGGGCAAGGACCGCCAAGGCAAGCACCGCTGAACATGGCAAGGGCCCTTCATCTCAAGCACCGCTGAACAGGGCCCTTCATCTCAAGCACCGCTGCGCTGGGCCCTTCATCTCAAGCACCGCTCCGCTGGGCACCGCCGTCTCAAGCACCGCTGAACTGGGCCCTTCATCTCAAGCACCGCAGAACAGGGCACCGCCGTCTCAAGCACCGCTGAACAGGGCACCGCCGTCTCAAGCACCGCTGAACTGGGACCTTCATCTCAAGCACCGCTGAACAGGGCCCTTCATCTCAAGCACCACTGAACAGGGCCCTTCATCTCAAGCACTGCTCCGCTGGACACCGCCGTCTCAAGCACCGCTGAACTGGGCCCTTCATCTCAAGCACCGCTGAACAGGGCAAGGACCGCCAAGGCAAGCACCGCTGAACATGGCGAGGACCGCCAAGGCAAGCACCGCTGAACAGGGCAAGCACCGCTGAACTGGGCCCTTCATCTCAAGCACCGCTGCACTGGGCCCTTCATCTCAAGCACCGCTCCGCTGGGCACCGCCGTCTCAAGCACCACTGAACAGGGCCCTTCATCTCAAGCACCGCTCCGCTGGGCACTGCCGTCTCATGCATCGCTAAACAGGGCACCGCCGTCTCAAGTACCGCTGAACAGGGCCCTTCATCTCAAGCACCGCTGAACAGGGCCCTTCATCTCAAGCACCGCTCCGCTGGGCACCGCCGTCTCAAGCACCGCTGAACTGGGCCCTTCATCTCAAGCACCGCTGAACAGGGCACCGCCGTCTCAAGCACCTCTGCACTGGGCCCTTCATCTCAAGCACCGCTGCACTGGGCCCTTCATCTCAAGCACCGCTCCGCTGGGTACCGCCGTCACAAGCACCGCTGAACAGGGCACCGCCGTCTCATGCACCGCTGAACAGGGCACCGCCGTCTCAAGCACCGCTGAACAGGGCCCTTCATCTCAAGCACCGCTGAACTGGGCCCTTCATCTCAAGCACCGCTGCACTGGGCCCTTCATCTCAAGCACCGCTGCACTGGGCCCTTCATCTCAAGCACCGCTCCGCTGGGCACCACCGTCTCAAGCACCGCTGAACTGGGCCCTTCATCTCAAGCACCGCTGAACAAGGCACCGCCGTCTCAAGCACCGCTGAACTGGGCCCTTCATCTCAAGCACCGCTGGCCCATTGGCGGAAGGGGCAGTGCCGCATCTCTGTCGGGCAGGGCTGCACAAAGCACTCTGGGCCCCAGTCCCCCTCCAGAACCAGTGGACACTGTCATCCACTTGAGAGACTGTGGCTTTGCACTCCCCAGGATAGTACAGTGGGCAACCCACCCACTGTATGGACTGGAGAGACTGTGGCTTTGCACTCCCCAGGATGGGACAGTGGCCATGGAGGCCCCTCGTGGATCTGGCGTTGTGTACTCATGTGGCTGAGGTGCCCCCCCTTCCCTTCCCCCTGAGGTGCCTGTAGTTTTTCTATCTGATGCCCCTGCAGTGTTCTCTCCGTTGGTGTCAGGTATCCTGTGTGGGCCTTGCCCATGTGATTTGGGCCCAGTGGTCCACGGACAATGACTGCTAAAATTATCGGACTTTTAATATTTATGTATATATTAGTTTTAAATGTGTGATATTTTTATATGCCGATAATACAATATATTCGACTGTTTATGATCATTTCATTTTGTCTTTGCATTCTTCCGGGGGGCTTGGGGGTTGTAACAGTGATGTATTGCTATGCATTGATGTGTGTGTTGTAGTGGGTGAGGGTGGTGGTGGGTGTGTAGCGTATGTGTGCCCGTAATATTTTCTCCTCCCCCCCTCCCCTGTGTCGTAGGTGCAGTACTCACCGTAGTCTTCTGCGCCGGCGTTCGTGCTCCTGGTAGAGGAGCAGGAATACAATAGCTGGTAGGATGTGTAGTTCGGGTTCCATGCTGTCTAGATTCCTCGTGGGGTGTATGGAGGTGAGCGTTTTCCGTTAGAAATGTCTGTTTCCGCCGTGTTTTTATCGGCGGGGCTACCGCCCCGGAAAAGGTGACGGATTGGTGGGTTGTAATAGGGTGGGCGGTACATTGACTCCCGCCTGCCTGTTGGCGGTGACCACCGCGCTGTTTGTTTGTCCCGCCGTGGCAGTCGGAGTGTTAATGTGGCGGTCTCTGTTGGCGGTTTCCGCCAGGGTCAGAATTCCATTTTTTAAACCGCCAGCCTGTTGGCGGGTTAGCCGCCGCTTTAACACCGACCGCCAGGGTTGGAATGACCCCCTAACACTGTTATCAGGAAAACGTACCTTGGGTGCGTCAAAAATATCCCCGCACAGGTGAGTGCGTGTCAAAAAGGGCTTGTGATGCGTTGATTCCACACACGAGCGGGACCTTGGGTCGTTTCTCCTTTCGCTGGGTCAGGCGCGTCTTTTCTTCTCTCTGCAGGAGAGCGATGCGTCCATCCGGTCAACACTCTCGGGTCCGGGCAGGCCTTACGTTGTTTTTACACGCCAGCGGTACTTGAGTCGGAAATCCAGCCGCACGATGATCCGAAAACCACGCAGCGCAGGTTGCAATCTCCCAGCCTCCATCAGCGATGCTGCGCATCATTTCTCCTGCTCCGTGCATCGATTCTTCGGTCGCGTTTCCAGCAAGCATCGATTTTCAGATGCGGATCCCAGGGTCCCAGGAACTGGATGGGCACCACAGATTAGGAGACTCTCCAGGTGCTGGCAGAAAGAAGCCTTTGCTGTCCCTGAGACTTCAAACAACAGGAGGCAAGCTCTAAATCAAGCCCTTGGAGATTTCTTCTCAAGATGGAAGGCACACAAAGTCCTGTCTTTGCCCTCTTACTCTTGCAGAAGCAGAAACTGCAGGATAGATCCACAAAGCATAGTCACAGGCAGGGCACCTCTTCTTCCTCAGCTCTTCTCCAGGCAGAGGTTCCTCTTTTTTCTAGAAGTGTTTCTAAAGTCTGTGGTTGTGGGTGCCCTTCTGATACCCAATTTTACCTTTGAAGTAGGCCTACATTCAAAGTAAAGTCTCTTTTGAATGTGAAATCCTACCTGCCCATGCCAGGCCCCAGACACTCACCGGGGGGTTGGAGACTGCATTGTGTGAGGCCAGGCATAGCCCTTTCAGGTGTAAGTGACCACTCCTCCCCTCCCTCCTAGCACAGATGGCTCATCAGGAAATGCAGACACACCCAGCTCCCTTTGTGTCACTGTCTAGTGTGAGGTGCAACCAGCCCAACTGTCAAACTGACCCAGACTGGGAATCCACAAACAGGCAGAGTCACAGAAATGTTATAAGCAAGAAAATGCCCACTTTCTAAAAGTGGCATTTTCAAACACACAATATTAAAATCAACTTTACTAAAAGATGTATTTTTAAATTGTGAGCTTAGAGACCCCAAACTCCACATGTCCATCCACTCCCAAAGGGAATCTACCCTTTAATCAGATTTAAAGGTAACCCCCATGTTAACCTATGAGAGGGACAGTCCTTGCAACAGTGAAAAACAAATTTAGCAATATTTCACTGTCAGGACATATAAAACACATTACTATGGTGGTCATTACAACCCTGGTGGATGGTGTTAAAGCGGCGGTAAGACCACCAACAGGCCGGTGGTAATAAAATTGGAATTACGACCGTGGCGGAAACCGCCAATAAAGACAGACACTTTAACACTCCGACCGCCACGGCGGTACACACAAACTGCTTGGCGGTCACCGACAACAGACAGGCGGAAGACAAAGTACCGCCCACAGTATCACAACCTACCAATCCGCCACCTTTTCCGGGGCGGATTCACCGCAGACAAAAACACGGCGGAAACAGGACTTCGAAGGGAAAACGCTCACCTCTACACACCCCACGAGGAATCCGGATGCCATGGAACCCGAGCTGCACATCCTGCCAGCCCTCATCTTCTTGCTCCTCTACCAGGAGCACGAACGCCGGCGGCGAAGACAACGTGAGTACTGCACCTCACCTACGACACGGGGGGAGGTAAAAAACAGGGACACACACACGCAACACCCCCACCCTCACCCACTACAACACACACACTAATACATATTTACACATTATAGTTGCACCCCCTAACCCCCCCCCCGGAAGAATGCAAAGACAAAAGGAAATGAGTGTAATCATTGTAATATATTAAAATCAAGTACGCAAAAATATATATATACACCATAAACAAAATATACACCAAGCTTAGTAGTCCAGGTAGTGCTCCAATGAAGTCTGTGGAACACTGGGCCCACACGGTATGGGCGAGGCCCACACAAGATCCCCGACCATGATGGAGAGAACACTGCAGGGGCATCAGAGAGCAAGAAAACAGGCACCTCAGGGGGAGGGAAAGGAGGGGCACCTCAGCCAGTTGAGTGCACAACGCCAAATCCACGAGGGGGCCACATGCCCACTGTTCAATTCTGGGGAGTGCAAAGCCACAGTCTCTCAAGTCTATACAGTGGGTGGGTTGCCCACTGTTCAATCTTGGGGAGTGCAAAGCCACAGTCTCTCAAGTCTATACAGTGGGTGGGTTGCCCACTGTTCCATCCTGCGGAGTGCAAAGCCACAGTCTCTCAAGTGGATGACAGTCTCCACTGGTTCTGGAGGGGGCATGGTGCCTAGAGTGCTTCATCCTGCTAAGGACAGAGGTAGTGGATGTATCTCTACACTGGTTCTGGAGGGGGCTCTGTGCCCAGAGTGCTTCATCCTGCTAAGGACAGAGTTAGTGGATGTATCTCTCCACTGGTTCTGGAGGGGGCATGGTGCCCAGAGTGCTTTATCCTGCTAAGGACAGAGGTAGTGGATGTATCTCTCCACTGGTTCTGGAGGGGGCATGGTGCCCAGAGTGCTTTATCCTGCTAAGGACAGAGGTAGTGGATGTATCTCTCCACTGGTTCTGGAGGGGGCTCTGTGCCCAGAGTGCTTCTTCCTGCTAAGGACAGAGGTAGTGGATGTATCCGCTGGCTCTGGAGGGGGCATGGTGCCCAGAGTGCTTCATCCTGCTAAGGACAGAGGTAGTGAATGTATCTCTCCACTGGTTCTGGAGGGGGCATGGTGCCCAGAGTGCTTCATCCTGCTAAGGACAGAGGTTTTGGATGTATCTCTCCACTGGTTCTGGAGGGGGCTCTGTGCCCAGAGTGCTTCATACTGCTAAGGACAGAGGTAGTGGATGTATTTCTCAGCTGGTTCTGGAGGGGGCATGGTGCCCAGGGTGCTTCATCCTGCTAAGGACAGAGGTAGTGGATGTATCTCTCCACTGGTTCTGGAGAGGGCATGATGCCTAGAGTGCTTCATCCTGCTAAGGACAGAGGTTTTGGATGTATCTCTCCACTGGGTCTGGAGGGGGCTCTGTGCCCAGAGTGCTTCATCCTGCTCGTGACGGACTCAGTAGCGTCAGTGCCCTTGGCGCTCATGGGCCAGCGGTGCTTGTGGCGGCGCTGCCCTGTTCAGCGGTGCTTGTAGCGGCGGTGCACTGTTCAGCGGTGCTTGTGGTGGCGGTGCCCTGTTCAGCGGTGCTTGAGGTGGCGGTGCCCTGTTCAGCGGTGCTTGAGGCTGCGGTGCCCTGTTCAGCGGTGCTTGAGGTGGCGGTGCCCTGTTCAGCGGTGCTTGAGGCGGCGGTGCCCTGTTCAGCGGTGCTTGTTGCGGCGGTGCCCTGTTCAGCGGTGCTTAAGGTGTCGGTGCCCTGTTGAGCAGTGCTTGAGGTGGCGGTGCCCTGTTCAGCGGTGCTTGTAGCGGCCGTGCCCTGTTCAGCGGTGCTTGAGATGGCGGTGCCCTGTTCAGTGGTGCTTGAGGCGACAGTGCCCTGTTCAGTGGTGCTTGTAGCGGCGGTGCCCTGTTCAGCGGTGCATGAGGCTGCGGTGCCCTGTTCAGCGGTGCTTGAGGCGGTGGGCTCCTTTGCAGTGACTCAGCTGCTGGCGGTCCTCTCTGTCCCAGCAGGGCTTGTGCTGGCGGTCCTCTCTGTCCCAGCGGGGCTTGTGCTGGTGGTCCTCTCTAGCCCAGCGGGGCTTGTTCCGGCGGTCCTCTCTGTCCCAGCGGGGCTTGTGCTGGCGGTCCTCTAGCCCAGCGGGGCTTGTGCTGGCGGTCCTCTCTGTCGCAGCGGGGCTTGTGCTGGCGGTCCTCTCTGTCCCAGCGGGGCTTGTGCTGGCGGTCCTCTCTAGCCCAGCGGGGCTTGTGCTGGTGGTCCTCTCTAGCCCAGGGGGACTTGTGCTGGCGGTGGCCTCCTGGGCAGCAGGGCAGGTGCTGGTGGTGGCCTCCTGGCCACTGGGGATGATGGCGGTGGCCTCCTGGGCAGCAGGGCAGGTGCTGGCGGTGGCCTCCTGGGCAGCGGGGATGATGGCGGTGGCCTCCTGGGCAGCGGGGATGATGGCGGTCTCCTCCGCCGTGCTGCTCTTCCCAGACTTTCTGGGTTTCTTGGGGCCCTTCCCCACCTTGGAAGGTGTTGCAGCTGACTCCACACTCCCACTGGGACCCCTGGGAGTGGCTTTGGTGGCTGGAGTCTTCCCCCTCTCCCGCCGGGCACTGGCCAACTTTTGTATGCTTGACAGGTGGGTGTCTGTCCGTGCTGTGGCTCCGTGCCACACTGGCTGCCCTGGTGGCCGGTGCACTCCAGATTCCGGTGACTACAGGCACCACTGGTCCTGGAGATGTTGTGGCTGAGGTGCTAGGTTGGGACCTGGAGAGTCGGGCCCTAGGAGACGGACGGGGTGGGGGAGGTGTGGGAAAGAGGTCAAGGTTGGACAGGAAAAGTATTTTGGAGACACTGGGACGGGTAGCTGGAGGGGTTTGGGAGTGGAGGAAGAGGTTGTGGTTGTAGAAGGTGTTCGTTTGGTGACTTTGGGTGAAGGTGCATGCGCTGGAGGCTGTCGTGAGGTGGATGGCTGTTGGGTGGGTGTGTGCCTGCGTTTGTGTATCTTGGGAGGTGGCGTCACAGACACACTGGGAGAGGACACAGGGACGTGTGAATGGTAGTGGGGGTGGTGACTGCATGTGAGCGGGGTGTGGTGGTGGGTGTGCTGGTGATGGCAGTAGTGGCTGTAGATGTAGTGCATGCAGTTGTGAGTGTAGACGAGACTGGGAGGGAGGAGGGAGACGAGGAGGAGGGGGACACAGTGGAGGCAGTGGATGTTGGTGTTTCTGCATGTGTGTGATGCTTGCGTGAGTGCCTGTGGGATGTGTGGTGCTTATGTTTGCCTGAGTTTCCCTTGTGTGTTGACGTGTGTGCATGCTGGTCTGAAGGTGTGCTTGGGATAGGCTGGGGTACAGGGGATTGGGTCTGGGTGGAGGAAGTTGGAGGGGGGAGGCTAGAGACAGGGACAATGGCTGCCATCAGTGCTGAGGCCAGAGACTGAAAAGCTTGCTGAAGGGCCACCTGACCAGAATGAATGCCCTCCAGGAATGCATTGGTTTGTTGCAACTGCCTTTCGACACCCTTGATGGCATTCAAAATGGTAGACTGCCCAACAATGTGGAACCTGAGGAGGTCAATGGCCTCCTCACTGAGGGCAGCAGGGTGACTGGGGCAGGGGCTGAGGTGCCTGGGGCGAAGGTGATGCCCACCCTCCTGGGTGAGCGGGTACGGGGCAAAGGCTGAGGGGCTGCTGGGAGGGTGGTGCTGGTAGGGGGGGTGGCGGCTGTACCTGTAGATGCGGGGGGCACAGATGTTGCCGCCACCACAAGGGAGCTCCCATCAGAGGACGAGTCAATGTCACTGGTGTCAGCTCCTGTCCCCGCCGTGGAGCTCCCCTCGCCCTACATCCGACTGGTGAACTCCGAGTCCGTTGTCTCGCCCTCCAGGGCCATGTGGGATGCAGCTCCCTCGTGCTCCGGTGCCACTGCTCCTCTGCCTGATGATGCTAATGCACACAAGAACAGGGAGACCACAAAAAGGGGGGGGACGACAGAAGAAAGACATGTTCAGTACATGCATTACCGCTACCGTTGACGGACACGACAGACACAGAAGCCCCCTGCACTACGCCGCGCTCTTGGGCTCCACTGTTCAATCCCTGGGATATGGCCTACTAGGCTATGGACGACATCTGCATACATGGATGACACAGGGGCATAACTAGGTGTACTTGGCACTCTACAGAGGTGGGGTGCCACATGGCCTGCCTTACGGAGGGACCTTGCCAACTAAACTCGCCCTGGCCTAGGGAAACCCGCAGACCACCTCCCCCACCCAGACACCTCCACTGCGCGCAAAATCAGCAGGATGAGAGTGTACTCACCCCCTTGTGGCTGCTGTGATGCCCTCAAGCGCCCATCCAACTCCGGGTACACCACCGCCAGGATCCTGAACATCAGGGGAGTCATGGTGCGACGGGCACCCCTCCCACGTTGGGAGGCCATCCCCAGCTGAGCCTCCGCCGTCTTCTTGCTCCAGCGGCGAATGTCCTCCCATCTTTTCCGGCAGTGGGTGCTCCGTCTGTGGTAGACCCCCAGGGTCCGGACGTCCTTGGCGATGGCACGCCAAATATCTTTTTTCTTGTGGGCGCTGACCTACATGAATTGAACAGGGGGAAGAGAAACTTATTACCAACTGCACCGTCACAGTCATTGGCCCCATCCCTACCCTTGCCATGTGGCACATGCACTCACCGTTGTTTCATGCACACCGCAATCTCCCCACCCCTTCTTACATCCACCCCAGTCCACACAGGCATAGCCCATAAAGCATGCTCCCAGTGTACTTACCTGTTTGTCTGGAGGACCGTAGAGTAGCGTGTACTGGAGGAGGACCCTGTCCACGAGTTTCTCCAATTCCTCCGATGTGAAGGCAGGGGCCCTTTCCCCAGACACTCGAGCCATTGTCTCTTCCAGACCGAGAACAGGTATCGAGTGATTGAACAGATAGAAAATGGCAGTCACGTCCGCGGCGTTGCGTACCATCACCGCCGGCGTACATCGTCATTGGCTCCTGGGACCCATAGGGTCCAATGTTAACCAATGCAGCATTGCGCCGTGGTCTTCGACCGCGACGGTGTACAATGCCAGCGCAGTTACCTCACATCCCATTGTCCCACTTTAGAGGTCAGGCAGCCGCCATTTCAGGGGCCCACATGGCTTCATTTTTAACTGCGTCACACATACCTAGGCCTAGACTCAACACACATTCTTTCGGATTAGGATTCGTGTTCTGTGTAAGCTGTGGGTACATACTTCTGAGGTGGTTGACTCTGTGCTTGCTTTTGTCCTTCATAGACACCGTCCGCTGGGACTTGTGTGGAGATGGCGGCATCCTCCGGTGTACAGACCGCTGGTGGACCTGTCGACAATGGAGGAAAGACATGTGATCATCACATACAGGCTTGACCGTGCCACAATCCAGGAACTGTGTACCCAGCTGGAGCCAGACCTGATGTCAGCTATCTGCCATAACACAGGATTCCCCGTCAAATGCAGGTGCTGTCAGTGCTCCATTTCCTTGCAAGTGGGTAATTTCAAACAACAGTGGCCATAGCATCAGGGATGTCCCAGCCTATGTTTTCAAACGTGTTGTCCAGAGTGTTGTCTGCCCTGCTGAAACACATGCGGAGCTACATCGTTTTCCCTCAGGTGGAGGATTTGCCTACAGTGAAAGGTGATTTCTATGCCCTGGGACATATCCCCAACATCATAGGTGCCATTGATGGGACCCATGTGGCTTTGGTCCCCTCGCAGGAGTGAACAGGTGTACAGAAACCGGAAGAGTTATCATTCCATGAATGTGCAGATGGTGTGTTTGGCAGACCAATACATCTCCCATGTGAATGCCAAGTTCCTGGCTCAGTGCATGACGCCTACATCCTGCGGAATAGCAGCATCCCTTATGTGATGGGTCAACTCCAGAGGCACTGTGTGTGGCTATTAGGTGAGCACCTGGAAGCAAGACAGTGGAAATGGTTGTCTGGGTCTGGGGTTATCCCTACAGGTTAGTGTGTGTCTAACAGTTGTCCCTCGCCATTTGCAGGTGACTCTGGTTACCCCAACCTGTCATGGCTACTGACCCCAATGAGGAATCCCAAAACAAGGGCAGAGGAACGCTACAATGAGGCCCATGGGCGAACACGGCGGATAATAGAGCGGACCTTCGGCCTCCTGAAGGCCAGGTTCAGGTGCCTCCATATGACAAGTGGATCCCTATTCTACTCACCAAAGAAGGTGTGCCAGATCATCGTGGCCTGCTGTATGCTTCACAACTTAGCTTTGCGACGACAGGTGCCTTTTTCTGCAGGAGGATGGTCCAGATGGAGGTGTTGTTGCAGCTGTGGAGCCTGTGGACAGTGACGACGAGGAAGCAGAAGAAGAGGACATGGACAACAGGGACTCTGTGATCCTGCAATATTTCCAGTGAGACACAGGTAAGAATACAAACCTGCCTACTTCATTTAATTTAACACTACTACCTCTCTGCTGTCTGTCGTTTTCACCCAGTGTATGGTCACTGAGTTGTCACTTTCCTTTACGATTTCACAGATGTGCGTCCCACTGTGTGACATCTGCTTTGATTCCTCATGGACTAGAGCTGTGTGACATAGGTATGTTGACATTACAATTGAAAGAGCTTTTTGCCACAGTAATTGCTAATACACTATTCCGAAATCACAGACTGACTCCAGATTGTTTTGTGCTTCAAGGGTGTTTACTTAAGTGCAAAATATTGGAGGGGGTTGCAAAATGGTGAGGGGTGATGGTGGAGGAATGTCCATGGCAGAGTGCAGTCTATTAGTCTCACAGGTGCATTGCCCAAATGGGCATAGGAAGTGGAGCTGGAGCAGTTTAAGGATGGACAGGGTGACAAAGTGGGACAGAAGGATGACATTCAGGGTGGTCTCATTTCTTGGTGGGGGTCTTGGCATCATTCTCTGTCTTTGTCCTGGATCTCAGGGACCGTTTGTGGGGTGGTTCTCCCTCTGCAGGGGGTGGGGTGCTGGTGTGGTGGTCCCGTGGTGGTGCCTCCTGTCCACTAGCGCCGGCGGAGGTGGTTGGCAGTTCATCGTCCATGCTAGTGTCAGGGGCCCCTTGTTGTGCCACAGTGTCCCTCCTTGTGTTGTGTACTTCCTTCAGCACCCCTACGATGGTGCCCAGGGTGGAATTGATGGTTCTGTGTTCCTCCCTGAAGCCCAAATACTGTTCCTCCTGCAGGCACTGGGTCTCCTGAAACTTGGCCAGTACCTTTGCCATCGTCTCCTGGGAGTGGTGGTAGGCTCCCATGATGGAGGAGAGGGCCTCGTGGAGAGTGGGTTCACACAGCAGCCCTCCCAGTTCCCCTGTGTAACTGGGCCTCCGTCCCCTGGACGGTGTGCCCACTGCCACTGCCCCCAGGTCCCTGTTGTTGTTGGAGTGGTGGGTTAGCCTGGGCTCCCTGTAGTGGCGGACACATTGCTGATTGACGTGTCCTGGGGACAGAGGTATGGTCCCGCTGGGTGGGTGCTGTGCTGGTGTTTCCAGAGGGGGGAAGCTCTGCAGTGGCCTGTGACTGTGTGATGGGAACCGACTGTCCCGAGGTCCCCGATGGGCCGGGCTGGTCATCTAGATCCAGTTGGACAAAGCTGCTGTCATCACTGTGGGCCTCTTCTGTTGGTGGTGTGGACATGTGTGGACCCTCCTGTCCGGTGACGTTGGGTAGGGGTCCTGCAGGGGTATAAAAGGATGTTTGTTACATCTGTGTGTGTCATGGTGTGCAATGGGTGGGTGACCGTGTACCCCAGTGCTTGCATTCCTATGTGGGACCTTGTGTGATGATGGTTTAGGGGGGTGTATGGGTTTGTGCAGTGGGCATGCTTTGGTGATGGGTGTCCATGCTTTGGTGTTGCATGCAGGGCTTGGTGTTGGGATGTGTGGTTTGTGATGGGACATTTGTGAGGAGTTGGAGTGATGGGGGTGAGGGTGGGGGTATGTGATGGCATGCAGGTAGGGTGGGGGATGTAATAGTTAAGATTTGACTTACCAGAGTCCATTCCGCCATCTACTCCTGCGAGGCCCTCAGGATGCAGAATCGCCAAGACCTGCTCCTCCCATGTTGTTAGTTGTGGGGGAGGAGGTGGGGGTCCGCCGCCAGTCCGCTGAACCGCAAGGTGGTGTCTTGAGACCACGGAACGCACCTTCCCCCGTAGGTCGTTCCACCTCTTCCTGATGTCATCCCGATTTCTTGGGTGCTGTCCCACTGCGTTGACCTTGTCCACTATTCTTCGCCATAGCTCCATGTTCCTTGCAATGGAGGTGTGCTGCACCTGTGATCCGAATAGCTGTGGCTCTACCCGGACGATTTCCTCCACCATGACCCTGAGCTCCCCCTCCGAGAACCTGGGGTGTCTTTGCCGTGCCATGGGGTGGTGTGGGTGATGTGTGGGGTGGTGTGTGTGGTGATAAGTGTGCTGATATGTAGTGGTGTGTTGTGTGAGGTGCGTGGAAGTTATGTGGGTGATGGTCTGGTGTGCCTGTGGATGCTAGTATTGTTGATGGTGGTGTCTCTCTCTGTTCTTCTTTCTCAGTTGTTGTCGTAGGGGTTTGTGGGTGATGTGGGTGTGTGTTTTATATTGTATTGGGTGTGTGGGAGTGGTGTGTGTATTTGTATCAGGTGTGTGTATTTTGAATTGTCCAATGTGGCTGTGTTTTGTATGTGTGTGTGTATTTTGAGCGCCGCGGTGTGTACCGCCAATGGAATACCGCGGTTGAAAGACCGCCGCGTGGATTCGTGTGTCGTGATAGTGTGGGCGTATTTCTGTTGGCGTGACGTTGGAGGTTTTGTTTTTGCCAGTTTATCACTGACCTTTGGTGTGGCGGACTTGTGTGGGTGTCTGAATTTTGGCGGATTCCGTGCTGTGGGTCATAATAGCTGGGGCCAATTTCCGCTGCCGTGGCGGTGTGTTGGCGGTCTTCTGCACGGCGGTAAGCGGCTTTTACCGCCAATGTTATAATGAGGGCCTATATGTCCTACCTTAACCGTACACTGCACCCTGCCCTTGGGGTTACCTAGGGCCTACCTGAGGGGTGTCTGACATTTAAGAAAAGGGAAGGATTAGGCCTGGCAAGTGGGTACACTTGACAAGTCGAATTTACAGTTAAAACTGCACACACAGACACTGCAATTTCTGTTCCCTCTTCAGGGCCACTGCCCTCCTACTCAGAGTAGTCCTCCTCCTCAGAGTAGTTCTCCTCCTCAGACTCATTTGGTGGTGTTGCCTGACAACATTTCAACTCATACTGAAACAGGGCTGGCTCAAGATCCTCCCTTCTGGATTTCTTGTTCACAGCCAGTCCCCTTTCCATGCAGAATGCTTTAAGCTGTCACTTTCTATAGATAAATAGGTGCCAGAAATTGACTTCCATTCTGCTAAGGCTTCACAACCAAAAACCAGAGTCCAAAAATATTAGCAATATTTCCAGGAGGACATCAGAGAACAAAAAACAGAATCACAAGACAAGTAGCATGTGGTCACGTAGTGGTCTGAAATCAAACCAGTAGTGTACACTTAATTACTGTATGTCAAGTACAAATACAAGTCCAAATCCCAACCGCTGATCACCAATGTTAGGAATGGGGTCTTTGGTTGACAGTCAGGTTACCCCCTGTTCAAGCAAGGACCCTCACTCTAGTCAGGGTAAAAGAGAATCACCCTCAGCTAACCCCTGCTTACCCCCTTGGTAGCTTGGCAGAGCAGTAGGCTTAACTTCAGAGTGCTAGGTGTAAAGTGTTTGTACCAACACACACAGTAACTTAATGAAAACACTACAAAATGACATCACATAGGTTTAGAAACATAGGAAATATTTATCTAAACAAAACAAGACCAAAACGACAAAAATCCACAATACACAAGTCAAGTCATCAATTAAAAATCAAAAAGAGTCTTTAAGTAGTTTCAAACACACATTAACACTGTTAGCGTGAAAATGTACCTTGGTTGGGTCAAAAATAACCCAGCACAGGCGAGTGCGCATCAAAAAGGGCTTGCGATGCGTTGATTCTACTCACGAGCGGGACCTTGCGTTGTTTCTCCTTTCGCCTGGTCGGGCGTGTCGTTTCTTCTCTCAGCAGGAGAGCGATGCGTCCATCCGGTCAGCACTCTCGGGTCCGGGCAGGCCTTGCGTTGTTTTTATACACCCAGCGGTACTTGAGTCGGAAATCCAGCCGCACGATGATCCAAAAACCACACAGCGCAGGTTGCGATCTCCCAGCCTCTGTCAGCGATGCTGCGCGTCGTTTCTCCTGCTCCGTGCGTCGATTTTTCGGTCGCGTTTCCAGCGAGCGTCGATTTTCAGCTGCGGAGCCGGCGGCGCATCGTTTCTTCAACCGCAGATCAGAGTTGCATCGATCTTTTCCCCGCACGCGCTCTGTGCGTGGATTTCCTTTTCTTTAGGCTGCCAGCTTTTCCTTTCAGGGTCCCAGGGACTGGATGGGCACCACAGGGCAGATTAGGAGTCTCTCCAGAGACTCCAGGTGCTGGCAGAGAGAAGTCTTTGCTGTCCCTGAGACTTCAAACAACAGGAGGCAAGCTCTAAATCAAGCCCTTGGAGATTTCTTCTCAAGATGGAAGGCACACAAAGTCCAGTCTTTGCCCTCTTACTCTGGCAGAAGCAGCAACTGCAGGATATCTCCACAAAGCACAGTCACTGGCAGGACAGCCCTTCTTCCTCAGCTCTTCAGCTCTTCAGCTCTTCTCCAGGCAGAGGTTCCTCTTGTTTCCAGAAGTGTTTCTAAAGTCTGCGGTTGTGGGTGC
The DNA here is from genome assembly GCF_031143425.1 of Pleurodeles waltl. Lineage (NCBI taxonomy): Eukaryota > Metazoa > Chordata > Amphibia > Caudata > Salamandridae > Pleurodeles > Pleurodeles waltl. The sequence goes on along the minus strand of NC_090449.1, from coordinate 660,295,002 downwards.
CCTTCTTATACCCAATTTCTCCTTTGAAGTAGGCCTACTTAAAAGTAAAGTCTCTTTTGAATGTGAAATCCTACCTTGCCCAGGCCAGGCCCCAGACACTAACCAGGGGGTTGGATACTGCACTGTGTTTAAGTGACCACTCCTCCCCTCCCTCCTAGAACAGATGGCTCCTCAGGAAATGCAGACTACACCCTAGCTCCCTTTGTGTCACTGTCTAGTGTGAGGTGCAACCAGCTCAACTGTCAAACAGACCCAGACTGGGAATCCACAAACAGGTAGAGTCACAGAAATGTTATAAGCAAGAAAATGCCCACTTTCTAAAAGAGGCATTTTCAAACACACAGGGGGTCATTCTAACTTTGGCGGGCGGCGGAGGCCGCCCGCCAAAGTTCCCCCGCCAGAACACCGCAGCGCGGTCAAATGACCGCCGCGGTGATTCTGACTTTCCCGTTGGGCGGGCGGGCGACCGCCAAAAGGCCGCCCGCCCGCTCAGCGGGAAAGCACCAGCAACGAGGATGCCGGCTCCGAATGGAGCCGGCGGAGTTGCTGGTGTGCGACGGGTGCACACAGACACTGAAAATCAATGTGGGGCCCTGTTAGGGGGCCCCACGACACCCGTTCCCGCCAGCCAGATTCTGGCGGTGAAAACCGCCAGAACCAGGCTGGCGGGAAGGGGGTCGGAATCCCCATGGCGGCGCTGCTTGCAGCGCTGCCGTGGAGGATTCCCTGGGGCAGCGGGAAGCCGGCGGGAAACCGCCGGCTTCCCTTTTCTGACCGCGGCTTTACTGCCGTGGTCAGAATGCCCCCGGAAGCACCGCCAGCCTGTTGGCGGTGCTTCCTCCGTCACCTACCCTGGCGGTCTATGACCGCCAGGGTAGTAATGACCCCCACAATCTTAAAATCAACTTTACTAAAATATGTATTTTTAAATTGTGAGCTCAGAGACCCCAAACCCACGTCCATCCGCTCCCAAAGGGAATCTACACTTTAAGCAGATTTAAAGGTAGCCCCCATGTTAACCTATGAGAGGGACAGGCCTTGCAACAGTGAAAAATGAATTTTGCAATATTTCACTGTCAGGACACATAAAACACATTACTATATGCCCTACCTTAACCTTACACTGCACCCAGTCCTTGGGGCTACCTAGGGCCTACCTGAGGGGTGTCTGACATGTAAAAAAAGAGAAATTCGACTTGGCAAGTGGGTACGCTTGCCAAGTCAAATTTACAGTTAAAACTGCACACACAGACACTGCAATGGCAGGTCTGAGACCTGATTACAGAGCTACTTATGTGGGTGGGACAACCAGTGCTGCAGGCCCACTAGTTGCATTTGATTTACAGCCCCTGGGCACCTCTAGTGCACTTTACTAGAGACTTACCAGTAAATCAAATATGCCAATCATGGATAAACCAATTAACCATACAATTTACACAGAGAGCATATGCACTTTAGCACTTCTTAGCAGTGGTAAAGTGCTCAGAGTTCAAAAGCCAACAGCAACAGGTCAGAATAAATATGAGGCAGGAGGCAACCAGATTGGGAATGACCCTGCATAAGCAAAAAAGTCCAACACACATATAATATATAATCATTTAAATATAATATACTGTTAGACAGATCCATATATACATCTATTATAACACCACAGAACAAAGATCACGCTATACAACTATCTCTCCTGTGAAGTACATCTATGTTCTATCTAAAGGACAATCGCAAAGCAAAGAATAACACATTTGAACATTCACTTTGCATCAATTTTCTTAACATAAAACTTCTATATCATTTTCTGTATTAATCATGGTTTATAACTGAAAACATATATTAATATATTCATGTATGATTTCTTATTGAGCCTATTCTGACATGGTCTTGTAGCCCCTAATGCACATTACAGTTTAGGTCCTTCGGGGTGAATACACCTGCATGGACAAAACTTTGGAGTCAACATAAGCTCAAAAATTGAGTTTAGCGTCTGATCTAAATCCCAAATCTTTACTTCTTTTGCAAAGTTGTTAAAATCCAAATTACTTTGAGGAGCCCCACATTCAACTTTTGCCTCAAATAAGACCGAGCCTCACACACTGCATCTCTCTGATGAAGGCATGCTACCGAAACTAAAGTAGTGAAGGCTGGGAAACATGAAACCAGAGAAGACCATCCCCGGTCATAGACCTAATTCATTAAACGTATTTTGTACTTTATCGGTGGAAATATTCCAGATGTAGCACACATTTACATAGCTCAACACCCTGACTTGTGATAACTGACAGGAGAAATCGGTAATGATAATTGCTGTTAAATGTATTGAATGTTTGTTCACTTTACACTGTGAAAAGATATGTGAAGGAATTGTCCCTTTTAGCGAAGAAATAAAGTGGACTGCCTCCCCATGGTGTCTCATTGGTCTACAGCCTTTTTTGTAATGCTGTAATTTGCAGGCCACCACAGTTATTGAATATTGTTTGACACTGGTAATGCCCATTTAAGTACTGTTGTGTGGGCGAGGGACTACAATTAGCCAGTGGGTTCCTTCCCCTATTGCAGAGTTATTTCTGTTAGCATTGTTAAATGGAGTGAATGGGGTGTGAGATTGCATTGTTTGTGTTTGGCCCTGCAGCAGTCCCTCACCTGGCTCTCCTATCCCAGGGAGACAAGGGGCAGATTAGCATTAGTGTTCCTGAACAATATGCATATGCATAAGTGATGACAAATGTGCCACCGCCTCAGCACTTCAAACCTGGGCATGCCTGACAAATATCGAGAATGTCACAATTAGGGCTCTGCTAACGGGATGGCGGCGAGTACAGAAGGCTCGTGGAGCCATCCTCTCCAATAGTGAGGAATATGTAACACTACCCAAATGAGAACACACATTTCAGGGAACTCATCATAACCTCTTACTGTGTCCGCCAGTGAGGCCATGCATAATACCAGAAGAGGCAGAAGGGTGGGGATTAGCACACGCAGGTACATATTTTGTCCAATGATGCAGCTCTTTCCAGACCAAAAGTTAATTCTCTAAAATCAATTAACTAAACACAAACAATTTTCGGGACTCCTGGGCGGTATACCTAGGCTATCTTCCAGATCCTTTTAAGGCAGATGGGAAAAGGAGGCATTAGAAAACTACAGGAAGTCTAGGACCGTGTGCTGCACATGTCCCTTTTCTCCCTGCTACAGGCAAGTGCAGCAATCAGTGAGTTTACCATAAGGATGTTTGTTATTTCAGGGTAAAGTGTAGGGGATGGGAGAAGCTGCCACGATGGGAAACATGAGGAAGTTGGAAACGGCATGCTGAGGGCGTCCCTTTTCTTTCTCACAAACCTCTTATCAAGATCAAGAGTATCCTTCAATAATACAAAATTTGTAGGCTTGAACAAAGACTCTAAAACAATTCAACAAGAACACTGAACTGAAAAATAGAATATAATGTAATATTTTACAGTATAAATATATACTAAAATAAAAAATGATTAAACCACGGCATGCTTGTAATTATGTGTCTTGGGAGATCTATGACACAGTGAAATCAAGATAGTGCTGTTAAAAATGTACTTTTCCCCTTGCGGGTTAGTGGAATAGTGTTGTAGGGAGCCAGTTTTTTTATTTTTTAGGCTTCAGCATTGACCTTCTGGTCAGCATCAATGGGAGGATGCAGGCCAGACCTGGAGCCACAAGGGTTTCAGACGCTCTGTCCCTTTTCCCATAGGTGCAGAGGACTGGGCAACCCGAAGGAGAACTCTTGCAGCATGTAGTGATACTTTAAATTAGCCAAATAGACTGATGTTTCCCCAAAAATATGGTTAACAGAGTATAATAGCATTAATAACATTTTCTTTTACATTTTGTTATGGATATCAATATCTGATATGAAATTATCTAAAATATTTCTCCTTACCATGGGATAAAATTTGAGGAATTTTGTTCCAACCCTCACTGCATCCTTGTTTGTTTCAGGGCTGGACACTGCTTGATTTAGGCATTGCCTACGCAAGCACAGTACCAAAATTTGGAGGAGCAAAGAACAGTCCATGACGTGCTGGGGGAGACCACAGGAGTGGAATGTTACAAGGGGTGCAGTCCTTAATGACTTGCTGTGGTGGCCTACTCTCCATCTTTTACTTCTCTGCGGCTTCATAACTCTAGTTTTCCTCTGCTCGGTCGCCATTCTGTGGATGGCCTTACAGGCTATTTGTTCTGGTGTAGGTGTTATGGTACTCCTTTCATTATGAAGATATGTTGTTACAGAGTTGTTGGTGTTATCATTGTTTATTGGATTCATCATTGGTGAAATCAAAATAGTGCCTACACTCTCACATAAATTTTATCGAGCTGGGTTGTTGTTGGAACAGGAAGGACCCTTGCTTGGTAAACAGGTGTCTTCATCTGACTTCATTGCCCAACTAAGTATGTCTGGCATCTTGACTTTTTATTTTTGGTCCTGGAGTCACGCTAATCTAGTGTGAGTGCAGAAGCCTAGGTTTGATACTGACAATGAGAGGCCCTGGATGTCTCCTGGAACCAAGAGGGGCACATCAAGTGTGTCCTCACTTGAGGCAGAGGACTACATTCCTTGTCACTGGGTTTAGCTTTCCGAGGGGTAGTGGCAGCATACCGTGTTTTAAGTATCATTGGTGTGACCAGGCCTTTTTATCAGGATCACTGTAAGAGATGTCTGCTGGTCCACTCGTGTAAGGCTCTGCTTTTGTGTGCTTACCCAGTCCCTTGAGCTAACATCCAAAGTTTGTGTTTTAGTGCATTGGTGTGTGTGGCCTTTGTGGTACATGCATGGTGTGTGTGAGTGATTCAGAATATTAGAGGCGAGTGGAATCAATTTTGGATGATCCTGGCCTGCCCTAGCACAAGCTGGAAGGAGTGTACTGTGCTCCCAAACAGTGGAAGTATATTATTTACGTTCCTGTAGATGGAAGTAGGAGACCTTGACAGTGAAGAGAGGGGGTGGAGACAGCTATAAATATTCTGTGAGGTATTTTGGTTAGCAAGGCTCTGCTGTTTTGTCTTCCTTAACACTGCAATTTGGCGGATGATAGGGCTGAGGGGAGGGAAAGCAGACACTGTTGTGAATGGTCAGGATGCTTTAAAGTGAGGCCTGCCCTTTGGTCTTGCTTCAAAATTGAGACAAGCATACTTCGAAAAAGCATCACTCTACACAAAGGCTAAGTCTGGAGAACAGACACTTGAAGGAAAAAACACATCAAACTGATTCTACAGTTTGATACAGTTATCCACATCTACAGACTTCCAATTGTGTATAAAAGTGAGACTCCAAATGCCACACTTTGTTGCAATTTCACATCGTGTATAACGAGGGAAGAGAGTACTCCACAGAATACTCAAAGAGCTGCTGTGCAACACGAGCTGGTGTCAGCCTGATGGCAAGTCTCCCAGAGGTGAAGTTATGCACCTGCCTGAAGCATCTAGATGCCTCTCTGCTTGCTTAGAGAGAGTGAAGGAGCTTGCCTACCTTGCATGAATTTAGAATAGCCTGTAAGAAGTGAGGTCTAGTGCATCCGCAGTGGCTGTGGGCGACAGAAGAAGCAGACTGCTGGAGAACGTTCTAGGAGCACTCAGGTATCAGATCTCACCCAAAGTTTCCAGGAAGGAACCATCACAACGTCATTGCAAAAGCCAGGTTGAGTCTTTGTTGCTAATTGGCCTTGTGGGCAGCATCTTCCGAATCCATGACTGGCCATACAAGGTTGCATCTGCTGAATTCCTGATTTACCCATGCAGGCCTACACCTGCCAAATATGTGACATGTCTGTGCAGCACAGCAACTACCCTAAAATCTAAGACCAGTCATGAGCTACACCTGTGGTGCATCCGACCCTATTGTGGGCTGCATCTGCCAACTGTGAAGGCCCCACAGGACTAGACTTACCCATAGCCCAAGCAGGACTGTGACATCTCATGGCTGCTGATCTTCAGGTGACTGTAAAGAAGCCAATTGGGCGTACCAGTGTAAGGGCCTGCATCCCGGTTGAAGAAACTCCACAAAAACCAAAACCTGCTGCTGCACCGCTGCTGTCACAAGTCTACGAGTGCACCATCCTAGCAGCTTGAGAGTGATCCTGAGAGGACTAATTCATCCCTTGAGAAGGTAAGAGCCTTAAGATTGAATGTATACATGCATTGGTGGGGGCTTAACAGCAATTGTGCAATATTCATGTTACTTCTGTTTACCCCCTAGACAGAGAGAGATGGTGGAACTCAGAACCAGGGAAGACAACCTGGGGAGGTGGGGAAAGTGAGGGAAACAGGATGAGCGCATCACCTGTCAACGTAGCATTCAGAGATAGTACTTTTGATTATTTCAGTGTGCAATATTGCATACAACTGTGTGATTAAAGCACTTTGTTTCTTGCAACGATAAGCACTGGTCTTGACATTCACTTTAATGGATCGCTTAATTGTTGAGCTCTTAACTTTGAGCATCCCCGTATTAACTTCTGGTAGAGCGGAACGTGGTAACAATTTACCTGCGTTCGGACGCTCTTTAGGTCGATGAATCTTTTGACTAAGTGGGAACTCTCTGTACTATTAATCGAACAGTCTCGTCTAATCGGTAATCAATAACGAACATAAGCAACACCTTGAACAACATAACACTTAACAATTAATCCAGACTACATTTCGGCGAACCCTGACCTTTCAGCCAGGAATAACCACACCAGTTTATTGCAAAGTTAGTGAATTTATTTCCCTATATTAACAAAGCTAGCACAATATAAATGTGTCTCAACACCAAATGATAAACATAAATGAACATTAATAGCTGTCCATAACGTCGAAACAAGTGTAATCTATGCAGCATTTGAATCACAAGGCATTCGATAGTGGCAATGCAAAGCACTAATACGATAATCTGTAATGGGCTAATTGCGTACATTTAGTCAGCATAACAAGATCTCCAATTGCATCGTGTGACATATGGAATCCTCGTCTAACCTCAAATTAGCATCAGCATGTGGGACTTCATGCAAAAACGATTTGGCAACATCAATTTAGAAAACTCCTAGCTAGGGTCCTTATCAAAATCAGCAGTTGGTTACCTAAAAGAAACACAATGCAATTTTACAGTTTCCTTTCATAATTACCAATTCCAATCAGCAATCAATGAAGTCTTCGTCTCACAGGTACCGTTTCTCGATCAGCATGGGACGGGACAAAGTGGCAGGGGTGAACGGGACAATTGCCTCACGGCGGCAAGATAAGATTACTACTTCATGCAAAAGGGGCAAATCAAAGTTAAAGTCTCTAGGGCAAGAATTATTAAAGTCTCTTTCTCTCGATTAGAGAAAGCATCAAAGTCTCTCAAAATGGCGTCGCAGCAAAATGGGTCATAGTAGCTACGAAGTCAAAATGGCGGGATGTCCGAAGAGAGAGAGAGCTCCCCTCTCGTGCACCTGGGTTTTATAGACAACAGTTCAAGTCCTGTAGGGTCTCCATTGGAGGGTTCATAGGTTAGCTTCAAATTGACCAATCAAAAACGACAGTTCTGAAGCTTTTACTTAAGCATACATTATCCTTGGAGATGGGTACACAAGTTGCAACATTGTTTCTCGATTAGCTTACTCTCAGAGCCTCCATTGTCCGCACCTGCAAGTCGACCTTGAATTTAAGAGAAAATATGCCATGCTGGCACCAACTTTAAGATAAGCATGTGAGCAGTTTCTGTGGAAAAGTACAGCTTCAAGCAGAAATACACGTTTAATAGCACAGTGAAAAAAATACGAACATCTAAACCGTGAGACCAGGCAACTAGGCCAAAGCCTCCGCTAAAGTAATGCTAAGCTAAGGCATTTCAAATAAGCAAATCGTAGCATACGTTTATGATTATGTCGGATTAGTGCAATTCTAATACACCACGTTATATAAAGCACGCGTATAACTGTCGGCAAACTACTCTGAGGGCACATTTTGTCCCCGTACAATCTTTATTAATTCGGTTAATGTCACACATGATTATTTCAGCACTACGTTTATGCGTTAATAAATCGAAACCTTCATTTTCTGCTTCATCAATCCCTCCTCTGATGACTACTTGTCATCACACAAATTTAGCCCACAAATTTTATCCCATTAAAATTCTGTCAGCTCCCTTTTCCTTTTAGTTCCCCTAGTTTGCTCTTTGTATTCTTCTGCCATTCTTTTCATTATTTTCTCCTCCTTTCTTCTTTTAATTCTCTCCATAATCATTATTATTCCCCTTTTTATTCCCCAAATTCCAAATACACAAATTATCACTATTAATATCCCTTCTATTATTTTCAATAATATTCCATTCCAAATTCCCCCAATCCAATGTCCCACTGAAGCAAGTCCCTTTCCAACCTTCTCCCACACTCCTGGTTCTTTTAGTTCTTTCAAATCTGCACTTTCTTTTGTTAGATTAGCAAGCATAGTTTTAATCTTCACACTATTATCAGGTATATAGGTGCAGCAGTGACGTGCACCAATCATTTTGCAAACGCCTCCATCCTTTGCTAAAAGAATGTCTAAAGCAAGCCTATTTTGAAGAGTCATAGCTCTTTCCGCTGCAAGTTCAGCATCCATCAGGATTATAGCACCTGAAAACTTTGTCAACATGTTATCCACTATAGTAGACAACTTTCTTATTTTGATGGAATTCAACACAACTCCCAATGAAGGAATCATGGCTCCAAATATATCACCTACCACAGCAGCTGCGGTCTCTCTTTTCTGGATACGATGGGATCCAGGTGTCTTTTCAATCATCGATATGTCATCCAGTTGATAAACCTTTGGAAACACTATACCCAAATAACATCTTCCCCACCATCCCTTTGGAAGACGATAATAGGCATTATGCCCACAAATGTAATACACCCCTTGAATGACAGGGTCAAGTCCGTCCATCATGAATGTCCATTTGGCCTTAAAGATAAACGTATGTTTGCATTCACTCGCTCCTACAAAAATGTTGTCATAGTAAGATTCACCTCGATATATACAAAATTTCCCTACATGCCAAGCATCTAAAGCAATTTTCCCTTGTGTCTTTATAGCAGCAAAGTCATAGTTATCTACTGAAGTCCTCTTATGTAGTTCTTTTTCTAATTTCGCCTTCATTTGAGCCCTTCTATCATCTGTGCGATCTAAAAAGCTTATTTCTACAGCAGAGACGGAGCAAGTAAGGTTCTCCCTATGAGCATGAGCCGTTTCAAAAGGTTGCATTGGCTCGAAAAAATCCCTCATAATTTTGTAATCCCAATATTTTGCAGTCTCGCTTAGCTGTGCTATTATAGGAACATAAGCAAAGGTAACATCATAATTTGAGAAAAAATACTGTATATTAGATTGACCATAAAACCTAGACATTACTATACTACATGTAATCCCATATGTAAGTGGCATGTGGTGATAAGTCACCCCTTCCTTTACTGATGTCGGTATCTGTGTACACACATAACAATCCTTCGCATCCATAGTTTCAACATACTCTGTTAGTAAGCGATAGAAAACATTATACGAAAGCTCTTTCTTATCGTGCAAGAGCCTCTCATCCATTGCTAGTCTTTTCAATGGTGTTAGTTCAGTGACAGTAACAGGAACAATAGTAGAAGCAGCAATAATTTCCTTCTCACCCTTCCCATGCATTCCAAATACAATTGCCATTATTATTAGTACACATGTTGGTACTAAGCCTATACACACGTATTTACAATACTTCTTTCTATTGTTTTGCATAGCGTACCCAGGCATGATCTGTATAGAATCAGAGAGCTAGAAGCACCTATAAATGAAACTACTTAGCAATTCAGTTACAAAGCTGAACGAGCACAATGTTCACACCGTCTTCTTCAAAAGGCCAGTCACTTATCGGTTAGCAGCATTTGTCTCAATTCGGTTTAGCAATGTCTCAGCTGGTTGTTTGTCTCACGTTAGATTGCAGCAAGCAATGCCATTCACTACCTTTTCAGTCAACAGAGTCTATGAAACTTTTCTTTTCTATTGGTATCTCTTCTTCTTCTTCGTTCTCGATGCTTAGAGATACAAACTCATCAGTCCAATCATCATTTACCGCATATGCCCATTCAGGACCGGAATACCTCTTGTTTGGTATCCTTTTCCTCTTCAATTTTGCTTCTCTTTTCGATTCTGCTTCGCTGGCACTCTCCTCCTTCGCCAAGTCCTTTTCTTCACTTGACGATTGTTCCACGACAGTCACTTCCTTTCTTTTCTCTTTTACTTTCGGCCTTCCTCCTTCGTTCAAACCTTCTTTACCCTTTTCTTTTATCGGTGAGATACTTAGTCTTCTTTTTGCACCATGTCCGTTTGATGGACCTGCGATCCTTTCTGTAGATGTTTGAGCTCTTTCGTTCCGCTCTTCTTTGTCCCCACCTTCAGGGGAATCAGTCACGTTTTCCTTCTCTTCTTCTGTATCGTCTGTTTCTGGGAAAGCCCCCTTCTGCTCAGGCTCTCCTGCTTTCTCACTCTCTTCGAGCCTTTCGTCACCGTTACTTTCTTCAGGCTCTGTATCACTTTCAGCTGCTTCAGGTTCCTTGTCACCTTCAGCTGCTTCAGGCTCTTTGCTACCCTCAGCTGCTTCAGGTTCTTTGTCACCTGCAGCTTCGTCGTCGCTGTCTGAACTTTCTCCTTGGTCTTCCCCAAGTGAGTCGGACCCTTCGTTCTCCAATAATATCTCTTTTTCTCCTGCTGTTGCTTGTTCGCTTTCAGTTTGCTTTTGTTCTGTTCCAGCACTCGGTACCGTTTTATCAGGCACTGGTAGTTTCAGCGCTTCAACTTCCTCATCTGTGGGACACAACACCTTCTTTGTATGACTGGCGTGAATCCAGTTGGGAACCCCCGCGCACTTCACAGCGGTAGTTGTCGTCAGGATCACTTGGAAAGGGCCTTTCCAACGGGGTTCCAGACACGACTTCCTCACGTGCTTCTTTATCACGACCCAGTCACCTGCTTTCAGGGCGTGTCCTGGACCTTGGATCGGTGGCAAGGTGGTCGCTTCCACCTGGTGAGAGAAAGAGCGAACCACGTCAGCCAGACCTTTGCAGTAGTCTAACACCATATCATCTGTAATATTCAAAAGCATGTTTGCGGGAACTGCAGGAAGTCTCATAGCCCTGCCCATGAGAATTTCGTGCGGAGACAATCCAGTTTTTCTATCAGGAGTGTTTCTCATTGACATTAGCACTAAGGGCAATGCGTCAGGCCATTTCAAATTTGTTGATGCACATATTTTTGCCATTCTCGATTTCAGCGTACCATTCATCTGCTCCACCAGTCCTGATGCCTCAGGGCGATAGCTACAGTGCAGCTTTTGCTCAATGTTCAGTGCTTCACAGAGTAACTTCATCACCTCGTTGTTGAAGTGACTTCCCCTATCTGATTCTAAAGAGATCGGGAATCTGAAACGTGGTATTAACTCCCTCAATAATAGCTTGGCAACTGTAAGACTGTCATTTCTACGTGTGGGGTATGCCTCAATCCAATGACTAAAAATGCACACAATCACCAACACATATCTTAAACCTCCATGCACAGGCATCTCAATGAAGTCCATCTGCATTCGGCTAAAAGGACCGCTTGCCCTACCAATGTGGCTCGCGTTCACAACTGTTCCCTTTCCTGGGTTCATCTGTTGGCAAGTGACACATCGATGGCAAACTGCTTCCGCAGCTTGGCGAAATCTGGGGTTAAACCAATCAGTTTTGAACAATCTTATCATGGCATCTCTCCCTAGGTGAGCTTGCCCATGATAGAACCGCGCAAGCTGTGATAAGAGACTATTTGGCAAAACAAATTTTCCCTCATGTGAAACCCATAGCTCGTCTTGTCTTTTTATGCATTGTGATTTAATCCAGGAATCTCTTTCATCCTCCCTGACATTACTTTGTAGTGCTTTTAGTTCTTCTATTGTATCTACGACCTTCAAGGCAAATGCTTCAGCTGGTTCAAGTTCTGGTTCACTTATTGTATTCCAATCATCCCTTAACAATATACAGTTCAAGGCACAAAATCTTGCGACTTGATCTGCATAGGCGTTTCCCAGAGACACATAGTCCTGTCCTTTCGTGTGAGCACTGCACTTTACCACTGCAACTTCAGCTGGCACTTGAATGGCATGTAACAACTCCCTTATTCTCTCCCCATTTTTCACTGGGGATCCTGAAGAAGTCAGGAAACCTCTCTGTGACCACAGTTGTCCAAAGTCATGCACAATCCCAAACCCGTATTGGCTATCAGTGTAAATGGTGACTTTCATCAATGCAGACAATTGACATGCTCTAGTAAGGGCTACAAGTTCTGCTACTTGTGCAGAATAGACTCCTTGGAGCCATCCCGCTTCCAAGACCCCTGTCACAGTACATACAGCATATCCTGCTTTCAAAATTCCCACCCAATCTCTTAGACATGAACCATCAACAAAAAGAATTTGGTCATTTTCATCAAGTTTTGTATCCTTAATGTCCGGTCGGGGTTTTGTGCAAAATTCAGTCACCTGAAGGCAGTCATGCACGACGTCTACAGCGTTCTCAATTTCAGCATTTTCTCCAGGAAGCAAGGTAGCTGGATTCAACGTAGTGCACCTTTTCAGCTGCACATTCGGTGAGCCCAGAATAGTCGTTTCATACCTTGTGAGTCTTGCTCCAGTCATGTGCTGCGTTCGGGAGCGGGTCAAAAGTATCTCAACTGAGTGAGGGACCATGACTGTTACTGGGTGTCCCATCACTATTCCTTCACTCTGAGTGAGGCTGATACCAACTGCTGCTACGGCGCGCAAACACCCTGGGAGTGCTGCTGCGACCGGATCCAGAGTAGCTGAAAAATACGCTACTGGTCTGTTTACGCCACCATGGGCTTGTGTCAAGACAGACAAAGAACATGCATCACGTTCATGGCAAAACAATGTGAAAGGCTTCGTGTAGTCAGGCATACCTAAAGCTGGAGCCCTGCACATGCATTCTTTCAGTTCAACAAAGGCATCCATCTCGTCTCCTCTCAGCTCAATTTCATCCAAAGCATCCTTCTGGGTCAATTTCAGTAAAGGCTTTGCTAGAGACGAGAAGTTGGGAATCCACTGGCGACAGTATCCCACCATTCCCAAAAACTTCCTCACATCCTTCCTTGTCTTTGGTGGACTCATTTGAAGTACACTGGTAATTCTTTCCTTCATTATTTTCCGTGACCCTTTCTCTATCTGGTGACCCAAGTATTTCACCTTCTTCTGACAGAACTGCAGTTTGGAAGGAGACACCTTGTGTCCATTCCCTCCCAAATGGTTCAACAGAGCAATGGTATCGGCTGTGCAGCCACTTTCTGTCTTTGATGCAACCAGTAAGTCATCAATGTACTGTACTAGGGTTGACTCGAATGGCAACTCTAACTCTTCCAAATCTTTCTTTAGGACTTGATTGAATATCGACGGTGACTCAGAGAACCCTTGAGGAATTCGACACCAACTGTATACTCTGTCTAGGAATTTGAAACAAAAGAGGAATTGGCTGTCCTCATGAAGAGGCACAGAAAAGAATGCTTGTGACAAATCGATGACCGAGAACCACTCAGCCTCGCAAGGGATCTGAAACATTATCACAGCCGGATTCGGTACGACAGGGCAGCACTTGATTATGATGTCATTTATTTTTCTCAAATCCTGTACAAGTCGGACTTTCCCACTTGGCTTCATTAGTCCCATTATCGGTGAATTACATGGGCTGCTCAATACTTCTTTCAGTACTCCCTGCTTCACGAACTCGTCGATAAGTTGGGCAACTTTCATGAGGGTATCTTGTGGCATGTGGTATTGTGGGGTCTGGGGAAAGATCGCATTGGGCTTTACCATCACTTTTACTGGTTCTACTCCTTTCATCAATCCCACCTCTTTCCCTGTCATGTCCCACACTTTCTCTCCGACTGTTTCCCGTAGTTCTGCTGGGATATCTTCTTCAGTTATCATTGGTAAAAGACAAATCAGAGGATACTCTTCGTCAACTGTTTCTATTTCATCGCCCTCTATACTGTCCTCTTCTTCCCCATCACTGCTCGTCTGTATTGTTATTCCCTCGTTCGAGCACATTATCGAACAACCCAATTTGCACAATAGGTCTCTTCCTAACAGTGCTATCGGGCTCGAGTCACATACCACAAACTGATGTACCCCTTGATAGTTACCAATGTTGACTGGTATCGGATCTGTTATTGGGTTCGTCAGATGCCTGTTTGCTACTCCCACCACTTGAACTGTCCTCCCTGAGAGTGGCAAATTTGGTACTTCACTGCTCTTAACAGTTGAACGTGTGGCTCCCGTGTCAACCAAGAATGAGACACGATGACCCATTACTCTTCCCTCTACGTACGGACCCCGTTGATCAACTTCCAAGGATGCCGCAAGCACACAATCTCCTTCCTCTTCTGAGCTTTCACTCTCCCATACATTGTTTATTCCACTCTCACTGTGTAATGGGAACTGTTGTACTGTGCCATTTGTGCTCATTACCTGACCCGTTACCTGTGGAGGAACCATCATGTGCTGCTGACTCATTGGTGCCAAAGGTATTTGCATTTGCTGATTAGGTACCATAGGTAACTGCTGTTGCATCGGCTGCATTTGCGTCATCTGCACACGGGGCATCTGCATCTGCTGCGGCTGCATAGGTTGTAATCCCTGCAATTGATTCATGGTCTGAAAATTTGGGTTTGGACCTCTCATTTTCGGTCCTCTCGTTGTCTGAAATGCATTGACATCATTGTTTTGCTGACCAACACCTACACCTGCACCTGCACCTTCCTGCACCACCATCGGACACTCGCGTTTCCAATGACCTACGTTTCCGCACGCGTGACACGGCATCACTTTCTTCATTGCCTGCACACCTGTCACAACAGTGTTCAAATCCGGACCATTATTCACAAAACCTCCTCTACCTCTGCCTCTGCCCTGTGGCTGAAACGCCATGTTTCCTTGCAACTGCGGCTGCTGTTGCTGAAACACCATGCCTCCCTGCAACTGCGGCTGCTGTTGCGGTACCTGCTGTTGGAACCCTTGCATCCCTGGCAACCCTTGCAGTCCCTGCAGACCTTGCAAGCCTGTCTGAGCCGCCTTAAGCTGCATCATCATCACCTTCTCTTTCAGCTTTTTCTGTTTCACCTCAATTTCGTCGCTACAGTATTTCGCATAAGTCAAGACTTCATCAATCGGTTTCGACTGCCAGCAGATCAAATGTGATTTTATCATCTGACTTATATCTGGTCTCAGCCCTTCCACAAATCTGAACACAAAATGAAGCATATCTTTCGCCTCGATTGCTTCCGTGCCACTGTAATTCTTGAACGCCTTCAACAACCTCTCATAGTAACTATGAATTGATTCTTTAGCCTCTTGGGCAGTTCGATCAATTTTCTGCCAATCCACATTTTTGGCGGCAACCTTCGTCTTCAAATGTTCAATCACCTTATAGTACAGACACATCACCATAGGTGATGGTGCACCCGTCTCTCTGTCTCTCTCTGGTTCACTTGTCGGCCAACCCACAGCTCTTTTGCAATCCTCCCACAAATCCGCCGGAACCACAATCTCGAATAGAGTGTTCAGGTCTTCCCAGAGACATTTTGCAAGCTTCACAAACCTATCAGTCTGTTGATACCACTCAATCGGCTTCTCTCTCAGTTTGGGAAAATCATTCGTAAAAGACTGAATATCGCTCCTGTGCCATGGTACATGTACTAATTTTCCCCCTGCTGTCTCCCTCATTGGTAACATAGTTACTGTATCACTACTCTGTGGTCTTTTCTCATTGTGCTCTGTGGCACTGTCCCTCCTCTTATCCTTCCTCTTTACCCATCTGCTTTCCCACTTGTCTAAACACCTCCACACTTGGGCACTCTGCAACAATTCTCTAAGGTGTGCCTTCATGCCTGCTGATCTCATGTGTTCAAAATCTGTGGTCCCAAAATCCAGCCTATAGCTCCTGCTCAAGTGTTTCGTCTTGCCTATGTCAATCCCGTTCCTGTCTGCTACTTCCTGCAAACTTTTATGTACCTTGTTTACTTCTTTCGTGATCTTTGGACATAGATACCTCAACTCCTCTTCTGTGTAGGATTCTAACCTGTTCACACCCATATTCCCTTCCACCAATTCTTGTGCTTCCATGTTCAGCCTCATCCTGCTCAAGTAATCGTCTCCTTTCCCACTGTCTGAACTTTGTGTGGAATTTAAACTGTTGAACCATTGTGTCAGCTGTTGCGCATTTACCCCCATCAGTGTAGCATTCACATCGACTGCCATGGATGGTTGCGGCAACTTTTCAGTGTTCGATGTTAATGGTATTATCAGTGGGGGGCTCGACCTCACCAGTGTTGACTGAGCGCATACGGGACTAAACTCCATCAAGGACCCAGACCCAGTTGGCTGAGCCACTATCGGGGTTATCCCTGGAGTGTTTTCTATGCACCTTCTTTCTGTCCCATTCTGCAGCATTTGTCCCTGACTGCTCATACCTAAGTTAGGCTGACTATACAAAGGTACCACTGGACCTACAGTAATGGGCAGTGATATTGCATCTGGATTTTGTCCATTTCCCATATTCTGAGGCATGTTCATCCCCATATTATGGGCCATCATTGCCGGCATGCCCATCTGACTCCCCGTCATTTGAGCATGAACATTTCCTCCCTGCATCTGCTTTTGAGGCATCATAAACTGAGTTGATTCAGCTTGTGCCATTGTTGGGTTGTAACCATTCTGTACGCCCCTTACGGTTGGATCTAGAATCATTCCTCCACTATTATCACTGCTGTAGTACCCTGGCATCTGCGGCTGATAGTGTTCTGCTGGTTTCAACACGGGCACATCTGGATACATTCTCCTGATCTGCGGTATCTGTGGGGTGAGCAGTAAGTTCGGATCCTTAGATCCCGATGGTACTCCTGTATTCTGCGTTTCCCTGTTCTGTACCGATGCCGGAGGGGCAGAACTGGTACTTGGACCTCGTCCATTCTCTGCATAAGGTGGTGGACGGTCGTTCAACAACTCCATTATCAATTCCTCATCCTCTAACTCCTCTTCTTTTCTCAACTTTTCCTCGTCCTCTCTGTCCTTGGAACTCTTCCTGTCTGTCTTACAGGTAGCTTTCTTACCTGTCTCCTCTTCATCCTTAGTAATTGCGGGGAACAATTTTATTCCCTGCAATACATCTGACCTCCACACCTTCTGCGCATTATCCCACCTAGCATCCGCTAGTGTCTTTTCTACCTTCCTCATTCTTGTTTCGAACTTGTTTTTCTGTTGCTGCCTAGCCATGAGTTCCCATATTGCTAGAGCCTCAAACTGTGCTGGCCTTGGAGGTACTTTCATGTCATACATCGTGAATCTCAAATTCTCTAGGACCCTTATATTGAATGTCCCATGTATCGGGAATGCTACGCTCCCATGTTTCTCTGTCCACTTGTGCCATTGCTTTAGCCAAAGGCACGGAGCTACCCCCTTTTCTTCCATCACAATGTAAGCTGGTGTACCCTCGGGCGGCGTCTCCTCTCCTACGCTCGCTTTGATGTAAGTCTCCCCCTTCATCGCACTCCTAAATGCTTTAAGGAATTTCATTTTCTCGTCTTTTAATTCACAAAGTTTATAATCAATAGGTCACTGTTATTCCACAAGATTTGTAATCAATAGGTGACTTAAATTCCCGGAATACTCTTCACCTGCCTTTCCCCTTCCAATCGAGTCCCACAGACTGCGTCCAATCCGTGCGCGACCCGTCTCTGCAACCAACCTATCCCAGCGCGGCTCTTAGTGACGTCACACTCACACACACTGCGGCTGACAAAGCCTCGCGGCTAGTCCTCCTTCACTCAGTTCCTCCCGTAACAACTTTTTGCATGTATCGCGAGCTACCAAAAACTAAAACAGATCTGTCGGTTTACTACAGGAAGGGTAACATAATCGCTTCAGGACCTTAGGGACTTTTCACTAACCTCGGCCACTATTCGATCTCTTTCACCAGCCTCGGCCGCTATTCGGTCTTTCTCAGTCCCCACATTCGCAAGCAAATCTGACCCGCAGACCTACTCTCAACTTGTCAATGATCTGTTCTAGTGCACTTAGAATCTTGTCAAAGCCCGAAGTCGAAGTTCCTATCACTCCCTAACACACGTACCCACTCGTTGACCACGCCCGATCAACCTACTAAACCGCCCAGACCACAACATGGATCAACATACTCCGGAGTCTCTTGACCTCGCAGGGCCCGTCTCAACAACAACAACCACGTGGTCCTTTTTATGCACAAAGCGCCAGACGCACATGAAGTTCGACGACTTCCCTACTCTCACACTCGGAGCCGCACCTCCGCTATCTCTATGAAGTTCGACGACTTCTCTACTTCTACACTCGGAGTCGCACCTCCGCTATCCTTAAAAGAAAACCCTCACAACCCTTTTCACACACTCTGCGGCAATAAGCTGTGCAAGCGCAAAACCCTAACTTCACTCATACCATCACTAGTACTGCCAACGCTGTTTCCACATCTCCTTTCTCTCCATTCGCAAGCTTCGAGATCCCGGGAAAGTCGCGGTGGACCTAGCCCATCATCATCTTGTCAATTATTTTCATCCAAGAAAATCTAATTCAACTTCTCGAATGAGGCCTCAAAATGCGTAACCGTTAATTCAACACCATGTACTCTACTGATACAGGGTCCCAAAAGACATAACCGTCCTCTGCTACCATCTACTGGTAGAGCGGAACGTGGTAACAATTTACCTGCGTTCGGACGCTCTTTAGGTCGATGAATCTTTTGACTATGTGGGAACTCTCTGTACTATTAATCGAACAGTCTCGTCTAATCGGTAATCAATAACGAACATAAGCAACACCTTGAACAACATAACACTTAACAATTAATCCAGAATACATTTCGGCGAACCCTGACCTTTCAGCCAGGAATAACCACACCAGTTTATTGCAAAGTTAGTGAATTTATTTCCCTATATTAACAAAGCTAGCACAATATAAATGTGTCTCAACACCAAATGATAAACATAAATGAACATTAATAGCTGTCCATAACGTCGAAACAAGTGTAATCTATGCAGCATTTGAATCACAAGGCATTCGATAGTGGCAATGCAAAGCACTAATACGATAATCTGTAATGGGCTAATTGCGTACATTTAGTCAGCATAACAAGATCTCCAATTGCATCGTGTGACATATGGAATCCTCGTCTAACCTCAAATTAGCATCAGCATGTGGGACTTCATGCAAAAACGATTTGGCAACATCAATTTAGAAAACTCCTAGCTAGGGTCCTTATCAAAATCAGCAGTTGGTTACCTAAAAGAAACACAATGCAATTTTACAGTTTCCTTTCATAATTACCAATTCCAATCAGCAATCAATGAAGTCTTCGTCTCACAGGTACCGTTTCTCGATCAGCATGGGACGGGACAAAGTGGCAGGGGTGAACGGGACAATTGCCTCACGGCGGCAAGATAAGATTACTACTTCATGCAAAAGGGGCAAATCAAAGTTAAAGTCTCTAGGGCAAGAATTATTAAAGTCTCTTTCTCTCGATTAGAGAAAGCATCAAAGTCTCTCAAAATGGCGTCGCAGCAAAATGGGTCATAGTAGCTACGAAGTCAAAATGGCAGGATGTCCGAAGAGAGAGAGAGCTCCCCTCTCGTGCACCTGGGTTTTATAGACAACAGTTCAAGTCCTGTAGGGTCTCCATTGGAGGGTTCATAGGTTAGCTTCAAATTGACCAATCAAAAACGACAGTTCTCAAGCTTTTACTTAAGCATACATTATCCTTGGAGATGGGTACACAAGTTGCAACATTGTTTCTCGATTAGCTTACTCTCAGAGCCTCCATTGTCCGCACCTGCAAGTCGACCTTGAATTTAAGAGAAAATATGCCATGCTGGCTCCAACTTTAAGATAAGCATGTGAGCAGTTTCTGTGGAAAAGTACAGCTTCAAGCAGAAATACACGTTTAATAGCACAGTGAAAAAAATACGAACATCTAAACCGTGAGACCAGGCAACTAGGCCAAAGCCTCCGCTAAAGTAATGCTAAGCTAAGGCATTTCAAATAAGCAAATCGTAGCATACGTTTATGATTATGTCGGATTAGTGCAATTCTAATACACCACGTTATATAAAGCACGCGTATAACTGTCGGCAAACTACTCTGAGGGCACATTTTGTCCCCGTACAATCTTTATTAATTCGGTTAATGTCACACATGATTATTTCAGCACTACGTTTATGCGTTAATAAATCGAAACCTTCATTTTCTGCTTCATCACTTCCTGAGAAGCCTGTGACTGCTGATCCTTGGTACCCTGGAGAGTCAAGTGTGGAAAGCACTTTACTTGGCCTTGTTTGCAGTGCCCTGGACATTGGAGGCAAACAACATGGGACCCTATGGTTGTGCCTCAGTAGTCACTGCTTACCCTATTGTCCCCGAAATGGGTTTTGGCAGTTGCCTTTTAGGGTTTCACTCTCAAGCATTTGAGTGTTTTGTGGACCCGGGGTGGGGCGGGAGGTGGAGTTTAAATCGGGGATTGGACAATATGGTTTTCATTTGCCAAGAATCGGGTTCTAACAGGTGTGAATTGCTACACATGCGATATCACACAGTGGTACACAACCTGTTGAGAACATTTACAGACATGAATTTTAGACTTTTGTGTACAAGATTCAGACACCCAAAAACACAGCTTACACTAGTAATATATAGTCAACGTTCACAATAACGTAAACACTGTACAGGAATATAAACATCTCCCAAAACTGGGGTATCCTGTATACAGCCTACATAATGGACAAGATTCACACAACTTTATTCGAACAGCAGATAAGGCGTACTCCTGGAAATTCAGGGGTAAATCAGAAGTAAGCTGCATTTTCTCACAGAAATAAAAACGCAGTGAATCAAGTCACTGGGTACAATACTAATGCATACTCACCTTGCGCAATCGTGCCATGGTGCATGCAATCAACACACCATGCCCAATAATATACACCCTTTTCACACTACCAATACCATCTAAACAAACCGTAAATAATAATGCACATCCTTTTCATCCTAAAAGAATACATACACATGTACAATAATGCACTCGTTTTCCTTCAGTCATAGATAATATTATATAAAATAAACACTCCGTGTACAATAATGCATCTCCATTTCCATTCGATCATGTATTAGTGTATACAATCTACACACCATGTACAATAATGCACACCTTTTTCACACAATCCCTTAATGCTGTACTCAAGTGACACAGCATGTACAATAAGGCCCACCTGTTACCAGGGTATACACACAACTTGCGACATTATGACAATACCTCATTATGCCCATAATTGCTAAAAAAAAAAACGAAAAAAAAACACTCGCAAAGCAATGCACATATTTTTCACACTAATCGAGCATCTTTGATAATGGCGCACATATTACATATCTGGAACCTTAAACAGTCGTTATTGCACCCACTTTATGGAGACCCCCACACCTGTAATTCTCTGCTAATTGGAAAGTGAAACTGTCAACAAGGCTTAATCTTCCTGATACAATATCCTTAAATATTAAGGTGTTTTATTGCACCCATTTCCTAACAGTAATTTATTGCAATAAAACAGACACCCAAGGTCCCCTTAAATTGTCTTTTTATAATGAATACATTTAAACTGACTAATTAATATATAAACTAGCCCAATTTGTCAATGTGATTTGTGGTTTAGTTAATTGTGAAAGTAATTACCACGCGGGCAAATTAACAGCTTTCTGGAAATGAGCGCGGCCCGGGGTTTTATTTCCTTCCTGGGTGAGGAAAATTCATTTTTCCCCAGCTCTTGATGTGATGAAGAAAAGTCATAAATCTGGGTGATTGGTGCAGCCAGAGCCTAAATGGCTTCATATTTCATTTTAGGTTGAATAGAAATATTCATGGTCCGTTTTAATGAAATTAAACGGGGAGGGGGCTGGGCTGCAAGGTGAAGCTGTGTGTTTAAAGGGCCAGCGCTTTTTGTTTCTGGCGCTCTGGGAACGGGGTGGAGTAGAGGAAGGAACATTGTCTGTCGAGGGAGGAGGGATTTCGCTCACCCGGTGGTTGTATTTCTTCGGGGATAGGTGGGGGTGGGAATACCATTCGCTTTCTCGAATTCAACTGTCTACGTGTTAGTTATCTCGGGCTCAATTTGTACACATCGTTTCAAGGTTCACACATCCAAGGAATTTGTTTGTGTTCATTTACATTTGAAAGTGAATTTATCCTTGAACCGGTCTCCAAATTGAGTTTATCAAACGGCTTACTTTGTTCGCCAGCAGGTTCAAAGAAATTCATCACACCTCCTGAAGGAAGCTGTCCTTTCTTTGTTTTTGGTCATTTAAACATATTTGTGATGTTTTTGGTTTTATAACTGTTACTGGCGTTTAAGAGACACCAACTATGAAGTAGCACTCGCTTCTTTTACATTTAATATGAAGCACCGAGGTCAAGCCTTTAATTTTTTCAGAGTTATAAACTCTTACTTGAACTACTAGGAAATCGGGAATGCAGGCCAGTTTGTCACTTTTGACGGGGTAGAATGGGGATTAAGGGGGTGCAGCTGACATCGGAGAGGTCTGCCTATGAGGCTTATTGAGGAGATTTGGCACAGCCTGCGACTGCTTGGGCTTCCACTGGGCTCCTTGGGCTATGTTTTTCTACCAGCTGGGTCGAGGTGACACTGTGGCTGGCCATATTGTGGGTTGCCCATTTTTTTACTTTTGGTAGCACAGTTGTTCATTGTCAGCAGGTCAGAATTTCACACATTTGTAGCGGTTAGCATAAGTACTGTGGTTTACACATAGTAAAGTGAGGGCCTTGCCATCAATCAATCAATCAATCAATCACAGTATTTATACAGCATGCTACTCACCCGTGAGGGTCTCAAGGCACTAGGGGGGTCACTGCTGCTCGAAAAGCCAGGTCTTGAGATGCCTCCGGAAGGCGAGGTGGTCCTGGGTGGTCCTGAGGTGGGCGGGGAGGGAATACCACGTCTTGGCCGCCAGATAGGAGAAGGATTTCCCCCCTGCGTTGGTTCGGAGGATGCGAGGGACGGCGGCGAGAGCGAGGCTGGTGGAGCGAAGCTGGCGGGTGGGCGTGTAGAAGGTGAGGCGATGGTTGAGGTATTCAGGTCCCTTGTTGTGGAGGGCTTTGTGTGCGTGGGTGAGGAGCCTGAAGGTGATCCTTTTGTTGATGGGTAGCCAGTGCAGGTGTCTCAGGTGGGCGGAGATGTGGCTGTGGCGGGGTACGTTGAGGATGAGGCATGCTGAGGCGTTTTGAATGCGCTGAAGACGTTTCTGAAGATTTGTGGTGGTTCCTGGGAATAGGGTGTTTCCGTAGTCCAGGCGGCTTGTGACAAGGGCTTGGGTCACAGTTCTTCTGGTGTCGGTGGGGATCCAGCGGAAGATCTTTCGGAGCATGCGAAGTGTGAGGAAGCAAGTGGCGAGACGGCGTTCACTTGCTTGGCCATGGTGAGGTGGGGGTCAAGGATGAATCCGGGGTGGCGTGCGTGGTCTAAGGGGGTCGGTGCGGTGCCCAGGGTCATGGGCCACCAGGAATCGTCCCAGGCGGACGGGGAGTTTCCGAGGATGAGGACTTCCGTCTTGTCTGAGTTCAGCTTCAGGCGGCTGAGTTTCATCCATTCTGCGACGTCTTTCATTCCATCATGCAGGTTGGTTTTGGCGGTGGCTGGGTCTTTGGTGAGGGAGAGTATCAGCTGGGTGTCGTCAGCGTAGGAGATGATGTTGATGTTGTGATTGCGTGCGATGTCGGCGAGGGGGCTCATGTAGACATTGAAGAGAGTAGGGCTGAGCGAGGAGCCTTGTGGGACGCCGCAGATGATCTCGGTGGGTTCCGAGCGGAAAGGCGGGAGGTAGACTCTTTGAGAATGGTCCGAGAGGAAAGAGATGATCCAGTCAAGGGCCTGTCCTAGGATACCGGTGGAGCGGAGGCGAGTTATTAGGGTGCAGTGGCAGACGGTGTCAAAAGCAGCCGAGAGGTCGAGGAGGATGAGGACGGTTGTTTCTCCGTTGTCCAGTAGGGTTCGGATGTCGTCGGTGACTGCGATGAGGGCGGTTTCCGTGCTGTGGTTGGCCCTCATATCGTCAGGGTCAGAGAAAGTGCGCCAGGCCATCAGACTTTTGGAATAAGCGGGCAGTCCTGACTTATTATCAGTGGGTGCACTGCAGAAGGTGCAGCAGCTGCGGTGGCGATTCCTGCCTGCTCGCCCCACGCCAGTGGGCACTGGTGAAAGCTCAGGTGAGTGAGCGGGGCAGCTCCTGCATTTGTCGAGTGGCCCTGGGTGGTCAGGGCAGGCCCAGGGACACCTACATCTCTGTACAAGGGTGCAACGATGGCCGTGTGGCATCCAAAGTGCACCACATAGACACAGAGGCCTAGTCAGGGGAGAGTGATCTGAGGTAGGTCGGCAGTCGATGGTGTACACGAGGGAGGGGCATGCGGCCTCTAATACTAGCGCTGCAGCGTCCAAGGGCAGGGCGGGCTCATGAGGAGGGGGTGTTTTGCTTCACTAATGACCGAGCTGAATCACTCATGCACTGACAAAAATCTCTGGAATGCGCTTCTTAGTCCAAAGAAGATTTTATTATTTCACTAAGCAAGGTTCTTAAAAGGAGATTAGCATGTTGAAAGCACACGTTTAAAAATGGTCACAGTAATGAAATGAAAACATGTACAAATGATTCTCCACTGCAATATACACAGTAAATATATGTATCTATATTATAATGCAAAGCAAATAATTAATTAAAAAAATATGCATCACAATGAGACAAGGGCAAAACTGCTGCATCTCCCTCCTATTCAGCATCAGATCGCCAGATCCCAGAATCGATCGAGAAGAGAGAGATCAATTATCCTCACGGAAAGGATGACACACTCCAGCATCCTAGATATGCTTAAGATCTGCAAACACTCTCTGTACTCGGTCCATCTGGTCTCAGCCTCTTGAGTACATTCTTATCAGCCTAAGCCCTTGGTGGGAAAGAACGCAAAGAATAAAAACATGTGCACATTGTACAACGGGGAAAACTACTTGCGGCTTTTAACGTAGCAGTAGCTAATGCTAAAATAAAGTCAATAGGCATAATGAATCTGGTGGTCACTAATGTGACGGTGTACTGCTAGGCTAAGTGCAAGGTGGAGTCAGTGGTCAAAACTCACATATCATTACAGGGGGAAAGGCTGCCGCTCTCAATAATGAAGAGGGTGCATGCAACAAGAACGAAGGCCTGTGGTGGGGAACAACAAAAGAGAGGGATAAAGGGAGCATCTTATGGGGGCCATGAATCATAAGGGGAGGAAGAGGTCAATGGGGAGGTCGGGGGTGCCTAGGGCACATTGGATGGTTTGAGAGGGCACCAGCAGGAGCCAGCGAGGGCTTGCTGGGGGCAATGGGGTTGGGGCCTATAGCAGCACATTATGGGGAGCCACCCGGGGAGGCAGAGGTGACAGAGAGAGCTTTGGACCCAGCTACTGCACTTGTGGCCTCTCTCTTGGAGTGGAGTGACAAAGGGGAGCAAGAAGACACTACTGGTATGCACAATAAGAGGACTCAAGAAGACAAGTGGGAGGAAGAGGTATTTCAGTGTAGGCCTCCCATGAAGGTGTATGGGGACAGCTGGTCATTGAACGGAGAGATGTGGCAGAGGCATGGGGAAGCAGCGAGCGGGATGACAGACTGGGGAATGTGGCTCCTAGGGGTGAACAGTGGAGAGGCACCGAAGCGGGTACTACTGGCAAGGTGGCCGAGTCAGGATCAGCCACGGACCTTGACGCAAGGTAAGAGGTCCCTTGGAAGGAGTGCAGATATGATTGTTTCTGTGGTGGTGGAGGCTTTGGATCGTGCTGGAAGCAGGGAGTCCGCCCTAGGAAAGGTGTATATGTAGCTGACACAGGTGTTGGGACAGACAACGGGGGACCTTGGTGGATGGAGAAGCCTACATGGCGGGTGACGAGGTGGCAGCTGGAAAAAGAAAAAAAAAGGGCACAGGGGGAGGGGACACAGTAGCAAAGAAAGAGGCACTGGACAGCAAGGAGCTCAAAGTTAAGAAGCTCCCCTACATGGGGACATCAAAGCCACTGGGGCACATCTCATGTTAGCGACAAAGGAAAGAATTTGGAAGGGAAAATACGTAGAAATGTTAAAACTCCTGCATAGGGAGTTACGGTCAAAGGACGGCTTCAAAGAGGAGGAATTTGGGCTGACAAAAAGGAAGCGGCTGCGGATCAAAATCAAAAACTAGACTGCAGCTTTTCTGATACTCGCAAGTGTGTATTGTGAAAAATACCCAGAGAGGTCAGTTGCCCTCTTTAAATACATGGATGTCACTAGGAAGGTGCAGCTCAATTATGGGGGGTACGCCTGGGTACTTTACAATGAGGGGTTCAGGGCATGGATGGCAGTGGATTCGGAGGCACAGTGGGCCGAAATTGATGCAGATCTCTGGCAACACATAATGGGACCTGCCAAATTTGGTAAGATGGTATTTACAGCAAGTGGACTACCAATTGTGTACTGCCCCTTTTGCTTTTGGGACAGTTCCTCCTGGGGTGGGGTGGGCGCCACAGGCAGAGCTCAAGGTTGTGGTCAAGGAAGTGGGAACAACCACTTGGGGGCCTGCTGGGACTTTAACAAGGGTCTCTGCATAAGGGAGTACTCTAAATTTCTGCACAAATGTGCAGGCAGACATGCATTGGTCAGCTGCTATAGGGGGGAACACATTGGGGGAACAGGAGGCCATTGGTAGCAACAGCAGGCCAGCAAGGGGGTACATCAATTCTATAATGCCAATAACGCCATGGAGTGAGAGGGGTTCACAGGGACCTGAGGAAAAAGCTCCTACTAAAACTGGATAGCGTGCACTTCTGGCTGGACCAATATGACAGGACGGAGGAGGCAGCCCTGTTACTGGACGGTTTCACCTGGGGCGTCCCACTTGGGTATACAGGTCCTAGGGGGCGATGATGGGAGGACTATTTAAAATTGGCAGGGACACACAAGCAGGTGGTACAGGACAAGCTAAATACGGAAATATGGGAAGGTCGCATGACAGACCTTTTTTTCGGATTGGCCGATGCAGACTTAATTGTCTCCCCTAGTGGGGGAGTGCCAAAGAAATTTCCTGGGCAAATCAGGCTGATTCAGCATTTGTCATGGTCAGAGAGAAGGTCAGTAAATGAATTCATTCTGGAAGAACAAGTAACAGTGTCTTATGCATTCATGGAGTGGCACTGGTAGAGGAGGTTGGACTTGGGGCCCTAATGGCAAAGTGCAATATTAAGTCAGCTTTACGTTTATTGCAGTTACACCCTGACAACTTTGAGCTCCTCAGCATGCAGATAAGGGCTACTGGTATGTGGACAAGGCCCTGCCAATGTACGTTTTTTACAATGGCTGTTTTAAACACATTCGAGGCACAAGCACATCACTCACTACTTGGATGATTTCTTCAAAAGACAGGGCACCGTGTTTACTACAGTGTCAGACATTGTTGGGAACATTCCAAACCATCATGGAGGATCTGGGGTTGCCTCTGGCAGTGGAAGTGGTTCCTAAGACTTTCTTGTAATTCGTAGAGGTCAAAATTGACTCAGTGGCGATGGAGGTTCACCTACTGGAAGACAAAAAGGTAGCGATGCTGGGCAGAGAGAAAGTCACAATGAGGGAGGTTCATGTGCTATTGGGTCAACTGAATTCCATTTGTAGAGTATTGTGAGCAGGGAGGACCTTTTGCAGGTGACAGGGCTGTCTTTGGTAGGCAGATGGTTACCTCATCCATGTGAGACTGTCAGCGGGGGTGAAAGATGTCCTCAGGATGTAGCGATGCTTCCTGGGCACCTTTAATGGGTTGCCCCTGAGGATGTAGTGAGAATTTGAATGGGATGCTCAAATATTCTCTGACGTGGCAGGTAGTGCAGGTTTTGGCATATACTGGTGGTAACGCGTCCCTTTATGTTAATTTATTACACATTAGAACTCGTTTTAGGCCAATGAATCTTGTGACCCAGTGGAGAGACACCGTAGGACGAGATAGCTAATCAATATGTCAAGCAATATATCAATAATGTCATCAATATTTATCACAACAATGCACTTTACTTTGGTTAAAACATTAATCAAATTGTCGACGCAACCATGACCTTTCAGCCATGAATAACCACACCTTTTAATAGAATTTTATGAATTTTATTCCCTATTGATTACAATCTACGAGTAAAAGAGTTAATCTCAATACCAAGAAGCATAATAGCATAGTCACGATATTGCAACTGTGATAGGATTTCATTAATGCAAGAATCACAAACATCAAAACATAGCACGGCATAAACATAGATCAGAGTACAGTAGATGTCATATACGTGTCAGTTCAGCATAGCGTAATGTCAGTCGTTTGTCTATTTGTGTCAGTCTAAATGAACTCCTGTCCTAACCACTGATCAGCATCGGAATGTTGGGCTTCATGCAAAACAATTTAGAACACCAATTTGGAAAACATCTAGCTATGGTCTCTATCAAAATGAGCAGTTGGTACCTAGAAAGGAAAAGCAAACAGACAAATTACAGATTGCATTGTCATAATTACCCTCCAAAGATTAGGTCAGCACACAGGATCAGTCTTCGTCTTCAGGACATCAGTCAAAACGCCATCAGTCAAATCTCAACTAAGGGACAGGGGGCACTTCCCTCATAAGGAGGGAAAGCGTAGAGGGGCAGTCTATGGGTGAGGATGGTTTAATAAGTCTCAAAGTCACCAAACAGAGTGACAGAGTTTCTGGATAAAATCAATAGCATTCCCTACCTAGTTTTAACGATCCATCTGTGACATGGGTTTTTATCCCTTTTTCGTAATACCTTCCCCCAAAATTCTATTGGACATTTACTATACCCCACTATCTTTAACCTCTCAAATTAAACATTAGGTAATTCTAATTGTCTCCCCACATTTATTGATAACATTTTGATTGGCCTTCATAATTGACGTCTTCGGAGGTGGCACGTCCGGGGTTACTTCATACCTTGGCACGTCTTCTCGGGTCAGCAGTTCCATTGTCCATGGTTTAAACGTCCTTGTACATTACATCAATCTACATTTGTTTCAATTTTGTATACAAAACTTAAACTAAGGCACCAAATATGCGGTTGAGAACGGAATTACAAAGATACATTCATCTTCCAAGTTGAACAAAAAGAACATTTGCAGGGTCATGGCCCTTTGCGAGTCAGCACACTGAAAAACAGAAAAATGCTTTTAATGTGAGAGCTAGGCAGCTAAAACCCACAGCTCACGCTAACTTATGGCCTATAAGATTTTCAATATAAATGCAATATCATAAATGTTAATATAAACTTGATTAACTATAGCATGAACAATTTTACTCATCATTTTTAGTTCGAGTATACATTGGTGGCCACACCTCGTGGTCATAAGGCAAATGCACGTTTAAGCAAAATCGCTATTATTATCGTTTTCTATGTAGCATCGTTAAGCATTGATATAAGTATTTCATTTTAGTATATGTATTATTTAAACTACGCTCTCTCAGTCCCTCCTCTGATGACGCTCATCATCACACGAACCTTTCCCTTTGACCTTTCACTTTTAATTTTTCACTTTACGCATAATGCGCATTTCAACATCTTGTCCCTTATGTGAACTTTCCCAGATTTCATTGAACATTTTCTCTCTTTCACTTTCTTCGTTTCTTCTGGTTCTTTTAGTCCAATTTCTCTTAATTTTATCATTGATTTTGCATGCCCCCCATAATCCTATTAGACAGGCCAAAACAATAGACCCATTAGTATTTTTGCAAGTACCCCATTCCAAATGTTGGTAAACCAGCTCCCTACTCTGGCAATTCCTTTTCCAAATTTCTCCCACACTCCAGGTTCCTTCAAATCTTTCAAATCCGCACTATCTCTAGTTAGGTTAGTAAGCATACCTCTAATCTTTTTACTATTATCCAGAATGAACGAGCAACAATGACGCTTTTTGAGCATCTTGCAGACCCCTCCACTCTTTTCTAAAAGAATGTCTGAAGCAAGCCGATTTTGAAGAGTCATAGCTCTTTCTGCAGCAAGTTCAGTATCCATCAGGAGTATAGCCCCTGTGAAATATGTCAGCATTTTATCCACGATAGTAGACAACTTTTGAATCTTCATAGAATTCAAGATAACCCCTACTGAAGGGATTATAGCTCCAAATATGTCACCAATGACAGCAGCCACTGATTCTCGTTTTTGTCTAGCATGTTGTAATTCAGACGTTTTAGGCATTTGTTTTAAGTCATCAATCTGATCAATCTTTGGGAAAGCTATCCCCAAATAACATGTCCCATACCATCCCTTAGGGAGACTGTAATAAGCATTAAGCCCACAGATGTAATAGATCCCCGGGATCGCTGGATCCTGTCCATTCAACATAAATGTCCACTTACTCTGAAACAAAAACACATGTCTGCATTCACTCGTTCCCACAAACAAATTGTCCTGCTCAGATTTTGGCCTATATATACAAAGCCTACCTACATGTAATGCATCTATAGCTAGTTTGCCTTGTGTTTTGATTGCGGTGTAAGCATAATCATTTGCATATGTGCATTTCTCTAATCCTTTTTCTAATCTTTCTTTTAATGCTTTGCGTCTATCATCAGTGTGATCTAAAAAGCTTTTCTCTACAGGTGATAGTAAGCAAGTCAAATTATTGCGATGTGCATAAGCAGTTCCAAATGTAAGCGTCGGCTCAAAGAATCCTCTAACTATTTTTATATCATGTTCCTTAGCTAGTTTGTTCAGGAATTCAATCACAGGCACAAAGGAAAACACAACATCCAGATTTGAATAAAAGTATTGCACATGCTCTTGATTATAGAATCTGGCTAGTAGCAAACTACAGCTAATCCCGTAAGTTAAAGGAAGGCTATGGTAGGTAACCCCTTCTTGCACGGATGAAGGAATCTTAGTGCACACATAACAGTCTTTCGCATCCATGGTCTCCACATACTCATTTAGGAAGCGATAGAAGACATTAGTAGAAAGTTCCCCCTTTGAATTAGTTCCCTCATGCAAGTGTCTTGCATCCTGCTCAAATCTTTCCCACGGTGTTAGTGTTGTAGTTTCATGTTTTGAAGTAGAGTTAATAGTCTTTTTCTCTATCCATGGCATTCCCACATTCACTCCCACAATTAATATTGCACACACAATACCTATTATAAGACCTCGCCAACCACACACCTTACTCCCCTTGTTTCTACCTCTATTATAAGCCATGTCTGTATAGAATCAGAATGCAGATTAATAATCAACTTGAGAATGATTTAGAATTTCTCTCTTGCTCCTTGCGTGTATTTACAGCGTCTTCACTCACTCCAGGACCCCTTTGTCAAATCAGATTAGCAGCTTGTCATAATCAGGTTTCTCGAATCTGGTTCTAATGTCACATTTGGTAATTATAAAGTCTCTTTTATCAGTTTTTAGATTTTCGATTTTAACCAAGTCTTTCCTTTGGATTAGTTCAGGTACCGTAGTATTGGCCTGGTACTTCTCGATCAAAACAGAATGCTAAGAATTCTTGTTGCCATTCAGATGTTGTAGCATACGCCCATTCAGGACCTGTATATCTTCTGTTTGCGACTCTCTTTCTTTTCAGCCTTCGTTCACCTTGCTGTTCTCCTTCACTTAGGTCCTCCACTCGGGATTTATCGGTCTCCTCTATTATTGTTTCATCTGGTATGTTTTTTATTCTTAAGAGTGGTTTCTCAGGCCAGTTATCACTCTTATGCGTCTTCTTTCGATGTGTCTTTTCAGGACGCTGGACAGCACCCTCCTCTGGTGATATGGTGTTTTCACTTGATGGACCTGCGGCTGGCTCAGGGGATGCTGGCCCACTCTGATCTCTTTCTATTATTTCTCCTTCTTCCTCTTCTTCTTCTTCTGGATCGGTACCAGGTTCGAGTTCTAACCCGTATCTGTCTACTTCTGGGAGAACCTCTCCTTGACTTAGTTCTCCTGCTGCCTCTACTAAGATAGGCACTCTGTCACCTCTCTCGAACTCATTCACTGCTTGAGGGACGAGGCTGTTCTCAGTGGGCCGTACTGCAGTCTCAGTTCCTTCTTGGCTGTTTTCTGGCCCTGAGACTTCTCTTCCTGGAACTGTTGTGCCGGAAATGTCAAGTTCCTCATCAGCAGGACACGTTACCTTCTTCGTGTGACTGGCATGTATCCAATTTGGAACTCCTGCACACTTCACGGCAGTAGTAGTTGTCAAGATTACTTGATACGGCCCTTTCCAGCGTGGCTCCAAACACAACTTTCTCATGTGCTTCTTGACAACCACCCAGTCACCGGCTTGTAGGGTGTGGCCTGGATCTCCAATCGGTGGCAATGTGTTAGTTTCTACCTGGTGAGAGAAAGAGCGAATCACATCAGCCAAACCTTTACAGTAGTCCAACACCATATCATCTGTGATATTCACTAGAGCATTTGCAGGTACTGCTGGCAACCTCATAGCTCTACCCATGAGGATCTCATGGGGGGACAGTCCTGTTTTCTTGTCAGGGGTGTTCCTCATTGACATCAGCACTAAGGGCAACGCATCTGGCCATTTCATATTGGTAGCTGCGCACATTTTTGCAATTCTCGATTTCAGAGTACTGTTCATTTGCTCTACTAGTCCTGATGCTTCAGGGCGGTAGCTACAATGCAGCTTTTGTTCGATGTCTAGTGCGGCACACAAGAGTTTAATCACCTCATTGTTGAAAAGTCTGCCCCCATCTGACTCTATAGAGACCGGAAACCCGAACCTTGGTATTAGTTCCCTAAGTAGCAGCTTTGCAACTGTGAGACTGTCATTTCTACGTGTGGGGTAGGCTTCAATCCAGTGACTGAAAACACACACAATCACCAGCACGTACTTCAATCCTCCACAAACAGGCATTTCAATGAAGTCCATTTGCATTTTGCTGAACGGACCCCCAGCTTTCCCAATGTGTCTCAAAGTTACCACAGTTCCCTTTCCAGCATTCATCTGTTGACAGATGATGCACCTGTGACAGATAACCTCAGCAGCATGTCTGAATTTTGGGTTGAACCAGTCGATTTTAAAGGACCTGATCATTGCATCTCTCCCAAGGTGAGCCTGTCCGTGATATAGCCTGGCAAACTGGGACAGAAGGCTGTTTGGCAAGACTAATTTCCCCTCCTCTGAGATCCACAAATCATCAGCCCTCTGTACACATTGCATTCTCTGCCAGGAACGTTTTTCCTCTTTGCTTGCACGACCTTGTAATGTTTTTAACTCATCTAGGGTATCGACCACTCTTAATGCAAGGTTCAAACATGTGTCGTTCTCAGGTTGCGGTAACAATTCCCACTGTTCCTTGAACGATATACAGTTCAGTGCGCAAAACCTTGCAACTTGATCTGCATAACCGTTTCCCATGGACACAAAGGCCCTCATTTTAACCCTGGCGGTGTAACACCGCCAGGGCAGAGGGCAGAGGAAGCACCGCCAACAGGCTGGCAGTGCTTCCTGGGCCATACCGCCGCGGTCAGAAAAGGGGAATCGGCGGTTTCCCGCCGGTTTTCCCCTGGCCCAGGGAATCCTCCATGGCGCCATGGGGATTCCGACCCCCTTACCGCCAGCCTGTTTCTGGCGGTTTTCACCACCAGGAATAGGCTGGCGGTAACGGGTGTCGTGGGGCCCCTGGGGGCCCCTGCACTGCCCATTCCACAGGCATGGGCAGTGCAGGGGCCCCCTAACAGGGCCCCACCATGATTTTCACTGTCTGCTGAGCAGACAGTGAAAATCGCGACGGGTGCCACTGCACCTGTCGCACCCATGCAACTCCGCCGGCTCCATTCGGAGCCGGCATCCTCGTTGCAGGGGCATTTCCGCTGGGCCGGCGGGCGCTCTTTTGGAGAGCACCCGCCGGCCCAGCGGAAATGTGAGAATGGCCGGTGCGGTCATTTGTCGGCGGGACTTTGCCAAAGTCTGAATTAGGCCCAAAGTCTTGTGACTTAACATGAGCATTGCATTTCACCACGGCAATTTCAAGAGGGAACTGAATTGCATGTAACAAATCCTTTATTTGTTCACCATTTTTCACAGGAGTACCAGAAGAGGTCATGAAACCTCTCTGTGACCATAGTTGGCCAAAATCATGTACAATTCCAAATCCATATCTGCTGTCAGTATAGATGGTGACTCTCAAATTCACAGCTGCGTGGCATGCCTTAGTAAGGGCAATTAATTCTGCCACTTGTGCGGAAAACACTCTCTCGAGCCAGGAAGCTTCAATGATGCCAGCTATGGTACATACAGCATAACCAGCTCTCAGTGTTCCAACAGAATCTCTTAAACAGGACCCATCGACAAACATGATACAGTAATTTTCTTTTAGCTGTGTGTCCTGAATATCTGGTCGTGGTTTGGTACACAATTCTGTTACCTCAAGACAGTCATGTTAGAATTCTTCCTCATTGTTAATTTCAGTGTTTTCAACAGGAAGTAAAGTTGCCGGGTTCAATACAGTACATCTTTTTAGTGAAACATTCGGTGACCACAGTATGATTGTCTCATATTTGGTAAGACGAGCATTTGTCATGTGCTGAGTTTTGGTTCGAGTAAACAAAATTTCAACTGAATGCGGAACCATTACTGTTAGGGGATATCCCATGACTATGCCTTCACACTGCGTAAGGCTCTGACCAACTGCTGCAACTGCGCACAAACAACCTGCTGCGACGGGGTCCAAGGTAGCTGAAAAATATGCTACAGGGCGATTTGCACCTCCATGGACCTGTGTCAAGACAGACAAAGAACAAGCATCACGTTCATGACAAAACAGTAGAAAAGGCTCTGTATAATCAGGCATACCGAACGCTGGTGCCCTGCACATGCACTCTCTCAATTCCATAAATGACTCAAGCTCTTCCTTGGACAAAGCTATGGTATATGGCTGATCCTTGATCTCCTTGCCTGTCAGTTTTATCAAAGGTTTTGAGATGATCGAGAAGTTGGGTGTCCACTGGGGACAGGAGCCCACCATTCCCAGAAACATCCTAACATCTCTTTTTGTTGTTGGAGTGTTCATTTGTAAAATGGCTGTTATTCTTTCTTTTGATATTCTCCTGGACCCTCTTTCGATTAGATGCCCTAGGTATTTTACCTCTTTCTGACAGTATTGCAGCTTCTTAGGTGACACCTTTTGCCCATGCTTTCCCAAATGATTCAGTAAAGCAATGGTATCGTATTTACAGTTGTCCCTTGTTTTGAAAGCAATCAGCAAATCATCGATGTACTGCACTAGAGTCGAATTGAAAGGTAGTACCAAGGACTCCAAATCCTTTTTCAATATCTGATTGAAGATGGATGGTGATTCAGAAAACCCTTGAGGAATTCTGCACCAACTGTACACCTTATCCAAGAATTTGAAGCTGAACAAAAATTGGCTGTCCTCATGAAGAGGTATCGAAAAGAAAGCTTGTGAAAGGTCTATAACGGTGAACCACTCAGCATCAAATGGAACCTGAAACATGATTACTGCTGGATTGGGCACTATGGGGCAACATTTTACCACAATCTTGTTTATTTTTCTCAAATCCTGCATAATTCGAACCTTTCCACAAGGTTTCTTCAAACCCATTATGGGAGAGTTACATGGACTGCTCAAAACCTCTTTCAGGACTCCCTGTCTCAGAAAATCTGCAATTATCTGTGACACTTCGATAAGGACATCTTGTGCCATATGATACTGTGGCACATGAGGAAACACCGCATTCGGCTTTACCTGTACTTTAACTGGTTCCACGCCTTTTATTAGCCCTACCTCTTTTCCTGTCAGATCCCTCACTTTCTCTGTTACCGTCCCCTGTAACTCGACAGGTAGATCAATCATGGTACGCATCAGGAACAAGGTAATTAAAGGATAATCCTCATTAGCCGTCCCTGTCTCTTCCTCTGAAAACTGGCCTTCATCTCCTTCATCGTCACTATTTGTCTGTACTTCGATTCCGTCATTGGAACAGGTAATAGAACATTTTGTCTTGCACAGTAAGTCCCTTCCCAGTAGGGATACTGGACTTGAATCACAGACTACAAACCTATGTAGCCCCTGGAAATTGCCAATCTCAACTTGTACTGGATTCGTAAATGGGTTTGTCAGATATTGGTTTGCTACTCCGACTACCCTTATGGTACGCCCTGAAAGCGGTAATTTTGAAAACTCTGCACTTCTGACTGTAGAGCGTGTAGCTCCGGTATCGACCAGAAACAAGACTTTGTAGCCCATCACCTTTCCTTCCACATATGGACCCCTCTGATCCACCTCTAAGGATGCTGCAAGCCTGCACTCTTCGCTATCTGAACTATCACCTGACCACTCTCCATTCATGCCATTTTCACCTCGTAATGGGAATTGTTGTACTGTATTATTTTGACTCATTACCTGGCCTGTGACCTGTTGAGGAAGCATCACCTGTTGCTGTCCCATCGGAGCCCTTGGTAATTGCATTTGCTGTCTAGGTACCATGGGAACCTGCTGTTGTACTGGTTGCATTTGCGCTGGCTGAAAATGCGGCATTTGCATCTGCTGCATGGGCTGTACCCCTTGCATTTGTACCAGGTTATTCTGAAAATTCGGGTTTTGATGTCTCAGTTTTGGGCCTCTTACATTTTGCAATGTACCGACATTAGTGCTTTGCTGAACAACACCATCCTGCACCATATTCGGGCACTCCTGTTTCCAGTGCCCCACGCCCCCGCACGCGTGACATGGTGACATCTTTTTCACCCCTTGTATGTCATTTTGAACCACAACAGTATTCAAATCTGGACTGCGATTCACAAACCCTCGGCCACGACCTCTCGGCTGTGTCTGAAACACACCATTCATTTGCGGTTGTTGCTCTATCATCTGTTGAACTCCATTTCCCTGTATTCCTGCCTGTGCAGCCCTTATCTGCATCACCATCACCTTTTCTTTCAGCTTTTTCTGTTTCAGCTCAATCTCATCGCTACAGTATTTCGCGTACTGCAACACTTCGTCAATCGGTTTCGCTTGCCAACAAATCAAATGATTCTTAATCATCTGGCTAACTTCTGGTCTCAGCCCTTCAACGAATCTAAACACAAGATGGTTCATGTCCTTCGGTTCAATAGTCTCAGTACCACTGTAGTGTTTGAATGCCTTTAGCAACCTCTCATAGTAAGCATGTATTGATTCCTTAACCTCTTGAGAGGTCCGGTCAATCTTCTGCCAATCAGTCACCTTCGGTGACACTTTTTGTTTCAAAAACTCAATCCCCTTATGATAGTACTTCATCACCTCTTCAGAGGGTGCTCCGGTCACCTTATCCCTTGCCGGATCCTTCGTTGGCCAATCTACCCCTCTTTTGTACTCGAGCCACAAATCAGGCGGAACAATGATCTCAAACAAGGTATTCAAGTCTTCCCAAAGACACTTTGCAAGTTTCACAAACCTGTCTGTCTGTTGGTACCACTTGATCGGTTTCTCCCTCAATCTGGGATAATCATTAGTAAAAGATAGGATGTCTCCTCTGGACCATGGTACATGAACTAAGACACCACCAGCTGTTTCTCTCATAGGTAATATTTTTACTGATTCCACATCAGGTGAGGTTTTGGCTTGATTTGACCCTGGACTGTCACCCTTTTCCTTATCTCTTTTCTTTGCCCATCTGCCTTCCCATTTTTCCAGTGCACCCCAAATTTGCGCACTTTGCAACAATTCTTTTAAATGTGCCTTCATTCCCGCAGACCTCATGTGCTCAAAATCTTTGGAGTCAAAATCTAATCTGTAACTTCTTTTCAGATGTTTAGTGTTTCCAATATCAATATTGTATTTATCTGCCAGGTTCGCTAATCTCTGATGCACCTTACTTACTTCTTTGGTAATCTTGGGGCACAGGAATCTCAATTCTGCTTCCGTGTATGACTCCAATCTATTTACTCCCATCGTACCTTCCACTAATTCAGCAGCTTCTGCCCCTAATCTTACAAAATTTAGGTACTCATCTTGCCTTTCCTTTTCCGGTTCAACTGTAGTCACTGCAGCCTTTTGTGAAGTATAAGTCTTTTCTAGCCAGACGTTTAGTTGTTGCACTGTAAAACCCTGCAGTGAGATATTTCCTGCATGTATCATTGGCGACTGTGAGGCGTTCGTACTCATCGTCTGTGGAGTTTAAACCCCTAACCCTGCTTGACGCATTGCTTCTATGGATGCTCCCACTGGGCTAAGGTCTATTAAAGACCTTGGCTTTTCAACTACTTGTTCTCCCGGGGCCATTATCTGGGGAGTTCCCATAGACCCTCCTCTTATCACATCTTGGGTCATTACCCCCTGATCACATACGCCAGTTTCGCCTTGAGCATACAGTGGCACTGGTGGACTGACAGTAATTGGTAATGATATGGCAGCAGGTGTCTGACCTGGTCCCAAACTCCGTGGAGCAGTAACTCCATAGGTCTGTTCCAAAGTACCCGGGACAGGCACTAATGGCGGACCAGCTACTGGGTTGTACCCTGGTATCAGTTGTGGTTGCGGCTGGGACAGCAATTTCGGAGTTGACTCAATTTACACTAACTTTGATTTCGTATATATCGGGTCTGGCGGCACTATCAGATTTGTAGTAGTCTCAAGTACTGGAACGTCTGGGTAGATTCTCTGTATCTGCGGTGGAGGTTGCAACTGTATCAGTATATCTGGTGCAGTGGGTACACTGACACCATTCTGTATCAAAGCCGTATCACTAGTCTGTACCGTATCAGCAACTCCCTTCTCCTGCGTCTGGTTCCCAGGATCCATGCTACTGCTTGGAGCTCTATCGCTCACTGCATAAGGTGGCGGGCGATCATGTAATAATCTGTCCATGAATTCCTCATCATCTGAATCATCTTCCTCTTCCCAAGGTCTTTTATTCTCTTTAGATTTGTTCCCATCTTTATCTGTTTTACAAGAGGCCTTCTTTCTCTGTGTTTCTTCTCCTTGTGCTATCGCTGGGAACAATTTCAATCCATCAACAATTCCCCATTCTCCACATTTTACTCTTGTTATCCCATCTAGCCTCTGCATAAGATTTTTCTGCCCTTCTCAGGCTTCTCTGGAACTTTTCTTGCCTCTGTTTAAGAGCCATTAGATCCCAAACCGCTAAAGCCTCATACTGTGCTGGCCTCGGAGGTGGTTTCTGTACGCTTAACATCCACCTCAAATTTTCGAGCACCCTCGTATTGAATGTCCCATGTTCTGGGAATGCTAAACATCCCTCCTTCTCTGTCAATTTGCGCCACTGATTTATCCTTAAACATGGCGCGACACCCTTCTCTTCCATAACACATACGTTTCGACTCAAACTTGACTTGTCAACCACACCGATTGACCAATCAAACCGCACAGATTACAACATAAATCCAAGTGTCTTCTACACTTGTCAACCTACTCCAGAGTCTTAGACCACGACAGGTCCGTACATAAACCACCAACCACGTGGATAATTTTGAGCACCAAGCGCCACACTCATATGAAGTACGCCGACTTCCCTACTTTGATACTGCGGAGTACGCCCACTCCTACTAAGACGACATTTACTTGACCTAAATACATACAAATTTCACAATCACCTGCAAAAAGGTGTAAGCTAAGCAAGCGCAAAAACCCTAAACTACACACATTATGGCGCCGAGAACATCCCCAACTCACTTAGGCAGGCTCTGAGATCCCGGGAAAGTCATGGTGAACTTAGAAACCCATCATACCTCCAATTTGGATTATCACAGAAAAACAATGATTCTCCGTCCTAGGGCCCCCAAGGGCCAAAACCGTCGCTCTGCTACCAGAACTGGTAACGCGTCCCTTTATGTTAATTTATTACACATTAGGACTCGTTTTAGGCCAATAAATCTTGTGACCCAGTGGAGAAACACCGGAGGACGAGATAGCTAATCAATATGTCAAGCAATATATCAATAATGTCATCAATATTTATCACAACAATGCACTTTACTTTGGTTAAAGACATTAATCAAATTGTCGACGCAACCATGACCTTTCAGCCATGAATAACCACACCTTTTAATAGAATTTTATGAATTTTATTCCCTATTGATTACAATCTACGACTAAAAGAGAATCTCAATACCAAGAAGCATAATAGCATTTGTCACGATACGGCAACTGTGATAGCATTTCATTAATGCAAGAATCACAAACATCAAAACATAGCACGGCATAAACATAGATCAGAGTACAGTGATGTCATATACGTGTCAGTTCAGCATAGCGTAATGTCAGTCGTTTGTCTATTTGTGTCAGTCTAAATGAACTCCTGTCCTAACCACTGATCAGAATGATTGGGCTTCATGCAAAACAATTTAGAACACCAATTTGGAAAACATCTAGCTATGGTCTCTATCAAAATGAGCAGTTGGTACCTAGAAAGGAAAAGCAAACAGACAAATTACAGATTGCATTGTCAGAATTACCCTCCAAAGATTAGGTCAGCACACAGGATCAGTCTTCGTCTTCAGGACATCAGTCAAAACGCCATCAGTCTAATCTCAACTAAGGGACGGGGGCACTTCCCTCATAAGGAGGGAAAGCGTAGAGGGGCAGTCTATGGGTGAGGATGGTTTAATAAGTCTCAAAGTCACCGAACAGAGTGACAGAGTTTCTGGATAAAATCAATAGCATTCCCTACCTAGTTCTAACGATCCTTCTGTGACATGGGTTTTTATCGCTTTTTCGTAATACCTTCCCCCAAAATTCTATTGGACATTTACTATACCCCACTATCTTTAACCTATCAAATTAAACATTAGGTAATTCTAATTGTCACCCCACATTTATTCATAACATTTTGACTGGGCTTCATAATTGACGTCTTCGGAGGTGGCACGTCCGGGGTTACTTCATACCTTGGCACGTCTTCTCGGGTCAGCAGTTCCATTGTCAATGGTTTAAACGTCCTTGTACATTACATTAATCTACATTTGTTTCAATTTTGTATACAAAACTTAAACTAAGGCACCAAATATGCGGTTGAGAACGGAATTACAAAGATACATTCATCTTCCAAGATGAAGAAAAAGAAAATTTGCAGGGTCATGGCCCTTTGCGAGTCAGCACATTGAAAAACAGAAAAATGCTTTTAATATGAGAGCTAGGCAGCTAAAACCCACAGCTCACGCTAACTTAAGGCCTATAAGATTATCAATATAAATGCAATATCATAAATGTTAATATAAACTTGATTAACTATAGCATGAACAATTTTACTCATCATTTTTAGTTCGAGTATACATTGGTGGCCACACCTCGTGGTCATAATTCAAATGCACGTTTAAGCAAAATCGCTATTATTATCGTTTTCTATGTAGCATCGTTAAGCATTGATATAAGTATTTCATTTTAGAATATGTATTATTTAAACTACGCTCTCTCACTGGCAAAGGAGATGATGCGCAGAGGTGTGGCCCTCCGACTGGAAAAGGGTTGGGTGGAGCATTACCTTCTTAGAGTTCTTCCCTTTGGTAGTGGCAGTGACCCTTTGGGGAGGGGGCTCCTGGGTCACAATAGAGTACTTTTTCAGAGTGACAACATGACAGTGATGCATGTGGTCAACCGGCATTCAGCCAGAGATGCCCAGGTAGCTAAATTACTGAGAGTCTTCATGCTACTTGCTTGGGATATGACATAGCCTTTAGAGCTAGACACTTCTCAGTTGTGGACAATGACATTGCTGATGCTTTGTCTTGTTCACAGTGGGAGAGGTTCCATGGGCTGGCCATGGACACGGAGGCCAGGAAGCTCCTGATCCCCCTAGAGCTATTAACAGTAGGAGACAGAGGATGCTTGAACTGGCAGTCTCCACGCATCAAACATACTCGCAAGACTTGGTAACATTTGTGAACAATGGGGCACGTAGGCAGCCTGAGGGCTGGGCAAGAGTGCAGGATATAGTGCAGTACATACTAATGCTGATTGAACAGTGCCAATCCACAGTGACAATTGTAGGAAAGGTAGCAGGGATTGCCTTTATGGGGAAAATGCTATGGGGTTATGCCCCGTCAGCAGGGAACTAGGTATACATATGCTGGAGTGGTGGACTAGGGAGGTGGGGCAGAAGGGGTCATCAAGGAGACCGGTGACCTTAGGTATGCTTAGTGCCATCCTACTCAATTTGCCATTGGTATGCTTTGATAAGGAGGAAGCTTTATTGTTTAGCACTTTGATGGCATGGATGTTGCTTGGGGCCTTTAGGGTGTCGAAGCTCTTAGGTGGTAGAGAGGGACAAGGGCTTTTGTGGGTGGACACTCAGTTTCTGTAAGGGGGAGTATTGATATGGCTTCACAGGTCGAAGACAGATCAGAGGGGGCGGGGCGCTAGTTTACTACTTCAGCCTTACCCCCTCAGAGGCATGTGCCCAGTGCGCTGGGGTAGGGCATTGAGGTCTAACAAGGAAGCAGCTTTGGAGCACGTTTTTGTGCACAAGGATAAGAAGCCGGTGTCAGCTTCCCAGCTCCTGGCAGTATTGAGGAAGGCTCTCTGGGTTTTGGGATTGGAAGCTTTGGCGTATGGGACTCATTCATTTTGAATAGTTATGGCTATGGAAGCAGACAGGAAGGGTTGTAGCAGGAAGCGAATTATGAGGGTGGGTAGCTGGGGTTCTGACTGCTATCAGAGGTATGTGCAAAGGGGAGAAGAAAAAACTTTTGAGTTGGCGCCAGAGATCACTTCTTTAATTTATATTTCTCAGGTTCAGTACCTGAGCCAGGGAGTGAGGGGCTATCGGTTTGGCTTCTGGGCCACTCTTTAATCAAGTGGGCACAGAGGCAAGCATGACAGAGCAGCAGCGAGTTGCTTTCTTACCTGAATATGTTAATAGTGAGTGATCAGTGACCCGATGGACTCTTAATCCACTGAGGGGAAAATTCCATGGTATGTGAGAAGGGTCTGAACATAATCAAGGTCATGAAAAAAGATTTGAAGGAGGTACAGCAGCAGTAAACAGGATGTCACTTAGTATGGACAGCATTTGTTCCAGGGAGAGCATGCAGAGGGGTGAGGAGGCCAGGTGCCATTGAGCGAGCACGGCATAAGTTAAATAAAGAAATGAGGGGGGTTTGTGCAGACATGCGTATTGCCTTTCTAGAACATGCTGATTTGACATTCGAGGACACAGAGTTGCTTAGGAGAGACGGGGTGCATCTATCTTTCATGGGTATGAAGTTATATTTGCTGCAAATAAAGGACGCCCTACATGGCTTACTGTAGGTGACACGGGGGGCCAAAAAATTCCTGGGGTTGAGAGGGCAGGAAAAGTCCAAGAGTCCTTTTTCTGTGTGGTGAGGGCAGGTCAAGTTGACATGGTTTTCAAAAGTTTAGGGTTTTTGAAAGCAGCAGCCCAGGTGGGAAAGGAGCAGGTAGTCAGGATCAAGCCGGGACGAGACAGGATTTAAAACGTTCAGTAGG
Organism: Pleurodeles waltl; assembly: GCF_031143425.1. Taxonomy (NCBI): domain Eukaryota; kingdom Metazoa; phylum Chordata; class Amphibia; order Caudata; family Salamandridae; genus Pleurodeles; species Pleurodeles waltl. The sequence continues at coordinate 660,251,428 of NC_090449.1, read as the reverse complement.
AAATGATGCTACTTAGATGTTCAGAATTGCTATAAACTGGAACAGATTTTTAAAGCCAGCAATCACTCAAATATGCAGGAGGAAACCACAAGATTGCAATAGTAGTATTAGGGGGAGAGGGGTGGGTAGGTGTGGGCGGTGTTTGGCATAGATGCTAAATGGTTGTTTAGTGAAGCTGGCAGTTTTGTGAGGCTAAGGCCTAGGATTCATGTTAGGTGCACCTGTTTTCAATAAAGCAACCTTTTTCACACAGCCTGTGGTCAATCTCAGTTTGCTCCCCTATTCCCCAAATGGATCTTTGCCGAGGAGGGGGTACCACGCCCCTCATGAGTACTCGGGATATTTGCGTGTTCACTGGAATTCCGCTTAGCATGTTGGAATTTGTACAACAAGGTACAGCATCCACGTCTGTCATGACCTATTAGTTGCAGCACTTATTAAAGAAAATATTTTATAGGTATTGTTTTTGAGAACTATGCAGTTTTAAACCACAGCGGCTTTGCGACTACAGTAGCCAAACTTGAAACAAGGTCACGGGTCTGTAAATCTGCTGTCTACTGTTTGCTGAAAAACTCACTTCTGCAGGCAGTCGTGCTTTCTCATACCCCGTGCTTTAAATAAGCATGTACTGTCTGGTACCGAGTACATTGTACTGCTTACATTTGAAAGGGAGAGTACCTGTTTGTCTTAGGACTGCTTCAGTTAATTTCATGGCAGAGTACTGGTACTTCTCAGGGGCAAACAGGTGCTCAGAACAGTGGGTACCAGCACTTTTATATTCCCATTACCTCTTCAACACATTTTTTTGTACCAATACTCACTATGTGAGGTATCTCACTGCTATCCAGGCACCAGGTGCCAAGCTATAGCCATTCAAAATGCGTACAACAAAAGTTCTCTCCTCCCTCATACCATACTAATAATAAAGTTGGCTGAAGCCCATAACACTTCCTGTACATTCCCAAGCTGAAGAGGATTCAGGTTGTGAAAGTGGTACTGGGAGGGACGGTCGTACGTATATTTATGAGAAAAAGGTTTCTCAGTATAATGAAGATTACAGGATAGTGATTGAGCCATCACCTCTTCAACCCATTTTCTTGTACCACTACTTACTCTATAAGAATATACCAGGGCTAAATAACAACCTGAATCCACAATAAAAACCCTGGAACCAAAATATAACGATTCTGTATGATGTGGCCCAAGTGGCTGCCTTACAAATGTCCAAAATAGATGCTGTACCTGCTGAAGCCCAGGAAGCTGCCATTCCTTGAGTGGGCCTTCTCTGAACTACACTCGTCAAATTAACATTCTGAGAAGAATGCGCAAAGGAAATCGGTGACTCAATCCACCTGCTCAGAGTTGGAGCAAAAGCTCTTTTTCCATGACAAAGAATCCCAAAATTAGCAAATACATTTGCACGTTGTGTAAAGTCTTGGGACATGGTAAAATATACACTTACACCCTCAACGTGTCCAATGTGTGTAAAGCCTCTTCCACAGGTGTGGAGGGTGGTGAGAAATAAGAGGGTAATGTTATTTCCTGTTCTTGATGAAAGGAGTTGAAAACTTTAGAAACAAAACCAGGACCAAATTTAAGAACCAGAGGTAAGGAGGGGAACTTTTGTTTTATGCCTTTTTGATTGGCTATCGCTAGGTCCCCTGGTGCCTGGGTATAGGTTAGACACCTCATAGAGTAAGTATTGGTATGAGAAAAAGCGTGTTGAAGATTACCAGAAAGTAATTGAATCATTTGAAGCACTGCTCATACTTTAATGCCAACTCTGAGTGTCAGCCTCATAGTTTATAACTAGGTGACATGCAAAACACCCCAAAACACCAGTAGGGAACCCTGGGTAGTTCCTGTTCTTTAGGTGGAGAGCTGCTCCTTTATATAGAGAGCGCATACAATAGTTTCAAATCTGCACACCTCATATGTTTGGTTTTAGCAGCATTTTTAGGCATACTATTAGTCCAATGCATAGCTGTAAAAAAGTCAAAGCCTTTTGCCATTTTTATCCAAAGTATGAAAGCAAAGGATTAACACATGCTGTCCTTGTAGACCTAAGAATAATGGCAAAGGCATTATACAATTGCAGGTACACATTACAACTTTGGATTGGTAAAATTTCATAAAGGCCAGTCTGCAATAGGTAAAAACATATCTTGACATGTATTTGGCTCTTGATAGTGCTTCTCAGAGAGCAGAGAGGCAAAGCTTTGTCCCGAAACAAGGGACAGGCAGAATAGGTCCAATCCAAACAGTCCCTGAATTAATTATGCCAAATACCGGTATGGAACCCTGGGTAGTTCTCAATCTACAGTGCTTAACATAGGAGAGAACAGATTTAAAATATTAAGAGCAAGACATTGCATAAGTATGTGGATACCCTGGGTAGTTCCTAATCTGTAAATGAAGAGCTGCTCCTTTACATGGGGCCATCTATAACACCGCCAACACAAAATCTATCTATCTACCTATCTGTCTATCTGTGTTATGTTTTTGTTGCTTTTATTGCACAAAATGCAGTGGTATAAAATATTTATTGATTTCATGTATGTAAAATTTGGACTAAATCAAAACAAAGATAGCCCCGAAACCACTTTCCGGCAGTTTACCATTATCGTAGCTGCTAGGATTATGCAGCATGGAGAACCAGATTATGTGGCAAGATTATCTAAACTGTGCAGAAAGAATTACAATGTATGTGGCACCATCACAGTATTATTTTTATCCTTTCGATTTAACAACATCTTTTGTGTTAGCTATAAATTATGCTAAACAAAGGGGGAGAAGGAGGGTTAAAGGGGAGGGTCTATCCACTAGTGGTAGGTGCACAGGGAGTGATACTAGGGAGATCACTTTGGTCCTAAAGAGGAGTTTAGGGGTAAACTCCGAAACATGTAGACCACTAAGGAAGACAGGTACATAATATACCCACCTTCCTGACACCCCTTTTTAATCATACCACCCCTATGAGACATATTAAACTAGTAATATCATCCAGAGGTGGGTATTTTTACCTTACCAAGACCCCACTACTCCCATCCTTTTCTAGCATCCACATCGCTAATACCAACAGTCCTCTCACGTATTCCGTCGGTCGCAGCACGCCTCGTTCTGCTGCAGAACGGGAAGAAACCCAATGATGAAGCATGCCACCAAGGTGTAACCCTGGAGGGTGAGGGTTTTTCTAACAAAAAACTTTTTTTCTGTGGAAGTTTTCCCCTTCTGGTTTGGGTCTCTAAATATGTTTACTGAAACTATAAATTATGCACATTTTATGGAAAATCCATTAATATACATGTGTGTGGTGAATGCTATAACCACAGCATTACATAAAATCAAGTGACCTTCACTTTTGTTCATTGTTTTATCAACAATGTATTCATGTAAGGTACACAAAACCTCACAGTTCTAATTCCAGTCAATGGCCATTATTAGCTGCACCTTGATGAAAAGTGCTTTTTCAAGTTGACTTCCCCAAAATAAACATGTATTATAAAAATATATAACAGACAGCAATGTAATAGGGTCTAGTATTGTCATCTTGGGGCTCTTGGGGCATTTACAAACCACTTGGGCCTTGTGGTTTATGATGTCACCAGAACCACTTGATGGCAATATTAGACCGTATTTCGAGGTTATTCTTAAGTCCCCCTTCTCTATCTATCTATCAGTCTATCTTGTTCTCTCTCTCTCTCACTATATATACATATATATAAACACATACACAAATATCTATCTATCTATCTATCTATCTATCTATCTATCTATCTATCTATCTATCTATATATATGTTTATATATGTATATATTTATATATATATAATGCATTCTATGCTGTATATACAATGTCTGTATTTAAGCCTCAAATACGTAGAAAGGTAAGAAAATCTCCTGGTCAACCATTATACTATTATACTAGCTAAGGGATGCTTGCTAGATAACACCTCTCAGTGTATGGATCATTTCCCACTACCAGCTGTAGAAAACCAATACCATCATATATATAAGGGAGACAAATATTTTTTATGAAACTGTATGATATTAAATCAGAAAATGACTTTACAATGATCACTTTAGATGTTACTCTCTTATATGAAAGCATTCCACATAGTGATGGCATAAAAGCTTGGGCATGTTATGTACATAAGACATTCACATATCAGAATCTACAAGCATACTGAGACGGTCCAGAAGATGCTTCCATTTTGTCTAACACATAATATTTTCCTTTTGTAAAATCAATTTTATAAACATCTAATGGGGACTGCTAAGGGTAATTGCTTCATCCCCAGCAATGCCAAGTTATTGATGTGGACTGATTGAAGAAGCAGGTATTCTACAGTGCAAAGATGGCTGACTTCACTCAACAGGTTGTAAGTCAGCTATCTTTCATAGATGATGTTTTTATTACATGAAAATGTACAAAAACATATTTTTGGGATTCGGCTGAAAAAGTGGAAAATGGAATTCTAACAACATCTCTATTTCAGAAACTAGTTGCTGACAACAGCTTATTAAATGCTGACAGTTATCACCCCATAAATAATAAAATAAGTATTGCATATAGCAAATCACTATGAACACTTGTAACTGTAACACCTTTTGTGGTTTCCGAAAGAGAAAAAGGTATCATGTTATCTAGATTTTAGGAAAGGTGTCACACGTATCATGTTCTGAATAGAGCTATAAAACAATCGAAGACCAGAACATGTGAAGAAATGCTGTTTGTTGAACTGAGAATCAGCAAGGATGATAATAATAGATTTAGTGTTACCTTTTCTGTATGAGCTTTGTCCATCAACAGACTATTCAGGAAGTATTTGCATATTCTACAAAACAATTGTGTAATTGGTACAATAATACCATGAAACCCATCTACAAGTTTTCAAAGACCACATTCTCTTTACAGTTGTTTGATACACAGGTAGTTCTCTGGTGACCAATGCAGTGCTGGGTTGAAAAGTAAAAGTAGGTTTTGGAAATGCAATGACTGTTCAGCTTTTACAGTTCTTCCTTACTGCGAACAACATGTGCATATTAACAAATGTATCACTTGTAAACAACACATCATTGTATATGTCCTATCCAAAGGAATGTATTAGTTTTACTATTTACCTATGAAAAAACATTCTATAACATTTGTGTACTACACATAATTTGGATAAAACCTTTTCTGTAGCCAGACACTCTGCAGAATTATGTTGTGGTAATTGAAATGAGTAATTTTTCTTTGAGACTGATTGTGTAAGAAGAGGTAACAAGTTATTAGGTTAACATGTTTGGAATACGAGTATATAATCAATTTAGAAATGTGAGCCTCATGGATTGAATGACATGAGGCTCACCTGTTTGAAAGGTCTTTCAGAGATTGTTTTTTAACCTTTTCAACAACCTTATGAATAGTATGATTTCTTCCTCTTTTTAATTGGAGAAATATGGAACAAATTTACAGGTTGCATTTGAAATGACATCTGATGTGACTTTGACCACATGCGTAAGGACTACCTTAATCTAATGCATTCTATTTTTACCTATGTTTTTCTTCAGTTGTTTGTGATGATGAGTATATAATATTCATGAGGGTGATTTTTTTCACTTTGACACTTTTTGAAGACAATTTAATATTTTTTCTATGTCTATTTCTATTAGGATGCAGTGGAAGTATTTAAGGATGACTTATGGTCACATGTCTTTTTTTATGAGAAAGTGAGTGTTTCTGCCAAAACGTGTCAACAATGCCTGAGTAACTACAATACACAGACACCCCTGAAAAAAATTCTCCAGAATGAGAATTTTCTGTTTGATACTGTGAGATACCCACTTCCACAGGTAGTGACACCAATTCCATGAGGTGGTATGAAGAAAAATATATATATTTATATTTCAGAGTTTGTAATATCAAGAGGAATCTAAACTTGCCAAGTATCAGTCAGGTTTCCTCGCACAGATCCATGGAATTGCACCAACCAAGGTTATTAGCAAATAATTTTTTTTTTTATCCCTCTACTTTTACATTGCCCTTCCGTTGTCAGAGCTGCATGCAACATGAGATAACTGCACTGGGTTTAACTTTTTAACAGCTTTCTAAATTGCTTGCAGATTCATTAAACAACACCAAAGTTAATAGCATATGGAAATGTTATTTGGCCCCTTTAACATAAACCCCTTCATGAATCTGCAGAAAGCATGACATACCAACAGAAATCTAAACAAGCTTAATGACTTCCAAATTTCATGTAGATTCAGCGAAGTGTGCAACAGTCATTTGCACGTTGTTCAGCCTCCACTTAACTGTGCTCTACCTTGATAAAGATGCACAAATTTAAAGGTACAAAGAGTGAGATAGGCGTGTGTCAAACAGCCTAATGTTATTGGCAAATCAAACTCACCTTTTCAACAGTCACAATATCTCGAAATTTAAACTCTTCCATGCACAACTGACATTTTTCAGGTACCTCAAAACTACTATTACTAAATATCAAACCAAACAAAGCAAAGGCATTCCACTGAAAAAAATTGTCATATCATGGCAAGCTTGAAGTAATTCCATGCAGAGCGTTTTGTTGAACTAGAAAGCAAAATTTCATATGAAAGCTGAAATGGGAAAGCGTCCCTTGCTTCACTGGCTCATCTGGAGTGTGGGGACAAAAGGAATCTGCCCCCCCATTTATATAAAAAAGACAAAAAAGAAGTGTTGCAGTGGGGTTTGCCAAAGCTCTTGAACCTTTGATGGTCCACCTCTGAGGTTGGCAGAAGTGGGTGCAGGTTTGTGGTCCCTGGTGGTATGCAGCAGGCCAACCAAGGGCCCACAAGTCCTTAACATTTCACAAACCTCTAAAAATAAAAAATAGTAATAATAATTCTATAACAATAATAATTATGTTGGTGAACTGTCTGAAGTAAGTTGGCTATCTGTGGTAGCGTGGTACAACAGCCAGGCTGTAGTCCAGACCCTGTGGCCAACCCTGTTAGCAAACAGCTCAAGACGATGTGGGGGCTGTCTTCAGGACGTGACCTTTGTCAAGGCCCTAGGGCTAACCCCACTGTGCACACCCAAAGGCGATTTGCATTAAGAAAGGTAATTACTTAATGGAAATTATGTGATACAACATGATCATACCATATCATCTGATTTATAATGTAGAGCACAGTGACACATAGAGTGTCTTTGAGCTAAGAGCCAAAAGAAAATGCATAAAATGAGAAAAAAGTATGTAGTATTGCATCAAAAAACCCTAAAGTTTACTGAAAAAGTGCAGTTATGCTTAGGATTGGTTACAAAACCTTAATGAAAAACCCTCTCAAAATCACTTTGGAAAATCCTAAAGTACAGTTAAGGTTACAAAATAATATCGAAAGGTCCTGAAGCTCACTGGAATAGTGCGTAATAAGTTCCAGGTCAGACAATCATGTTTCTTGCTTTGAAATACTGGTTTATTCGCAGGACTATGAACAAGTGTTGTTAAAGTCCGCTCAAAGCAACACCCGACACGTGTTTCATCCCATGGACTTTTTCAAGGCTGCAAATGTAAATACATAGTTATCAATGTCATACATCAAGAGTAAATACTATATATATATATATATATATATATATATATATATATATATATATGTATATATATATATATATCATACTGAACCACACCCTAATTCTATGCAGTGACAATGAAAGGCAATTAGTGTACCAATTAAACGGAATAGCCTGGTTATAACAATAATAGTGCCTCAAAAAAAAGGTATGCCAATTATCAACACCTTGAAGTACTGCAGTTTAAACACCAGGAAGCATGACCATGCACCATTTAATGTGTACCCAAGATTGTCGAGAGACATACGACACAGTGATCAAGCAGGAAAGAGAAAATGTGCGTTCCTTAAGCTCACAGTAAACTAGAGTGCACATAACGGGTGAACTGGAGTGCAAGTACAGAAGAATCCTGAATAGAATAGAGACATTCCGAAGAGCCACAGAATTAGACAGTAAATGAATACCTTGGAAATTAATAAGCTGTCATGATTCAGATTAGCTTGCTTCAAAGGTTAAGAATGTTATTGAAAGAAGAATGCCTATGGTATGCCAATACCTAAAGGTAAAATGGATAAAGGGGTGAAATGGATAAGAGCAAAATGCCGTAAAAAGCTTCAAATAGGGGGCTCTTACCTTCTACTAAAATTATTTGTGTGAAATGCCCTCTCAAAAGATGTATGATAATGGTGGCGTCTGGTACCGCATCACATTTGTGGAAAACCTGTGACATTTAGCAGTTGGTCAGCTGCACTATCGAAAACTCACTAAAGAGTCATGTAAACTATAAATCACACAGCAAATGCGGTCAGTCCCTGTGGTCAACCTCTTTTCCACAAGGCTGAAGGTCATACACAGTGATGGTTTTGTGCTCTTTGGGGGGGTTGGGCACAGGCCCGGCCATAAAACTGTGCGCAGCATGGGTTTGCTGCTCCATGAGTGGTTGGGAGAGGGGTCTTTCGTCGGCCAGGTCCTGTGGCCAACTCCCATTAAGCATTGCCAAAAGGCCAAGTGCATAGGGGGCTGGTGGCCCAAGCGGGTTTGGGAACAGGGTGTGGGCCACATGAAAGGCCCTGCCGCCAACATGCGCTGCGCAAAGCTGACAGGCAGACATGACAAACGCTATGATTTTTACCCATTTTAGATTCATTAAAAGTGATCATAAAAAACAAAACCTTTCTCAATTTTTAAAAAATGGTTTTTAGTTTTTCTGAATCTTTTCTTTTTTGGTGATTTAACTAAAAATAAATGAGAAACAGGGTGTGTGAACTTGGGAAGCTAATTAAAAAAAACTTTTGACAAGTGGCTTGATGAGCTACCAACTGGTTCTTCCTTGCAGTGCTACTCTGCTCACCGACGGAGATAATTTTCCCTGCAGTCTAGCAAAAGATTCCAGCTCTGGCAAAGCATGGATCACAGTCCTCCTTTTGGGCCACTAGGACATCTGGTGGAAATATGTCTCCAGTTGCTACCATGTTCAGGAAGGCAGTCCCAGATATAGATTCCCCAACACCTCCTGCCTTCTTTTTTTGTAAGATTCAGCTGCTGGAATGCCATGTGTTCAGGTGTTTATGCACTCCTGAAGTACTAAAGGAGTACTGCTTCCCTGTTCCTCTGCCAAACGCCTTGTCACAGATCTTCCATGTGATCTTATTTGTAAAGATGTTCTTCTCGCCTGTTGGAGTTGAGAGGAACTTCCAAATTAAGTATTAAGTTAGGCCTCTGCTTCCCACCTGTTGGTCTCCAGCTTCTTGGGATTCCCAGTGGCCTCTTCCTGATGCCACTCCTTAAATTATTTTTGAATAATCAAAAAAAAAAAAGAGGACCAGATTTTACAAGATGTGATCCAGGTGATATTCTAGTTCTTAATGAAGGAAACGGGCTGTAACATTTTCCAATTGGTGGAATAAAATCACAAAAAACAATAAAATGTTGTTTTGCTGGGAGTCATTTGTACTGGTTTGCTATTTGGCAACTGTGGTCCTGCAGCAACTATAACCACAGAAAGTTTAATATAAAACCCCAAATTCCTTACTTATCTGGGCCTCTTAGCAACCCTCTAGGCTCAAACATGAAAAAACACTAGCCATTCATAGTAGACTAAACTTTTTACAAAAGCTTCTGGGTTGTGTGGTACTACTGTAGGACCCTGAAAAAGAAGTAAAGACCTAGTGGAGTGATGCAGCACTCTATCATTGGCTCTATGGGTCCAGCAGGAGTACTATATAGTGCCACGGGGACAAAACGTAACAACAATTAAAACCAGCCATTGCATTGTCCAATCGTGGAAAATTATCAAAAAAATAAGCCCATAGACTTCAGAAAAAAAGCCCAAAGCAATATGTTTTACAGAGGGAGATTGCTGCTCAGAAAATCCATCAATATCATGGCTTTCGGACAAACTAGACATCAGCGTCACCTAACACTCGATCCAGAAGCTCTGCCCCTCCTGGATTGGAACATCACCTGATAACAATGTTATTGTGCCTCTGTCAGAATGTGGAGCAGCACAACCATGTAGGACCAAAAAGAAATTGGTTTGGAGGTTCTTTTCCTATCCAGCTAGGAAAATAAAAGAATGGCGTGCAAGCAGGTGCTCCAGAGGGGCAAACAGGTGAGCACTCAATCTGTACGAGCAAGATATGGAAGCACCAGTGGGTGACGCACCCCAACAACATAGCAGAGGTAGAGAGAAGTCAGAAAGGAGCAGAAAGAGAAAACATTGCACCACTGGAAGTGCAGTGTCAACAGCAAGAGGAGGAAAATTACGATATGTAGTATTGTGCTACATACTGCAAAGATTGCCTGAAAACTGTAGGTTCGGGGGAGACAAATGTGTTATTGTGAAAGACTTGCAGGGCCATCTAAGGAAAGAACACAAAGGAAAGAACACAAAGGCTTGCGCAAACAACATAAATAAAAAAATACATTAATTAAAAATATTTAAAAAATAAGAATTTAAAAAATACGGAAGTTAAACTTTGTAAAAAAAGGTTTAAAATAGTTTTTAAAAGTTTAAAACCAAAATAGGTTAGAAAATGCACTTACAATTTCAAGTTCTCTAGAGACAACGTCCTGTGTCCAATTTCCTCTTTCTACAGCTAGAGGTTGTGTGCAGAGGGGATCAGGTAGGGTGCTTCCAGAGAGTTGGGTACAAGATCTGGACAAAGGCCAGGCCACGTGCCCAAACCTCCAATGTGCATGACCATACATAATGCGAAGTAGGTTTGCCCTCATGAAGGTGTTACACTTGCTACATTTAGAATGTGGTCAGAAAAAACAGAAATACACTCAAAACTGAAGGTTAAAATGCCATTATAAAAAGTGCATCACTTAAAAACAAGACGTTCGCTAAAAAAATGAAGCTTAAGGTAACAATATAGTAATTTGGTGGAATGAGACAAGAACTAATGGTTAAAAAGCAAAACAAAATCACCGAAATTCGCCACTGATAGTTTTGTCCACTGATTATAAATTGTATCCTGTCACTCACTGCTTATGACCTCATATAAAACAACACTACCAATAACACACCTTTTCTAAACTGCCAGCTCATAAATGCTCGATCACTCTCAAAAAACAAGCACCACATCTACGACCTGCTCACAGACACACAACCTGACTTACTATTCATTACTGAATCCTGGTTGGGAGATGACATGGCACCAGTGTTGCACGAAGCCGTTCCTCCGGGCTATCAAACCATCACCCAAAACCGTATAGGCAAGAGAGGAGGTGGACTAGCTATTATATTCAAACAGGCAATGAACCTCAGTGAACAGACAACATCTCCATACAAGGTTGTGAAGCCCTCCTTACCAGATGCCCCCTACTCCAACTTCCTCCTGTAACTTTCTCCTCCTTTACAGACCTCCACCTAACAACTCCACTTTCCCAGATGCTTTTCTTGACACAGTCTCAAACCTTATTACACTATACTCCAATCTATGCATTCTTGGGGATCTAAACATTTGGTTTGACAAACCCAAAATGCCACACCCAAAAGCTATCACCACTGGCCTACTCGCATTGAACCTACATCAGATTGTACACAATCCCACACACATCGCTGGCCACATCCTAGATGTCATTTTTGCTAAGCCTGAACTCGTTACTATTCATAGCATCACACCAACCACCTGGTCAGACCACCATATGATAACTTTCCGACATACAACTCCACAAATCAACACACCCCACAACCACTTACATACACACACCTACCGACCATGGAGCAAACTCAATTTGGATCACTTAGAAACACAACTAACAGCAAACACAGATCTAAATACAATTAATTCTGTACCAAAACTTTGGTGGCCACAGGAAGCTTTTGATGTCCTAATACCACTCAGAAAAACTAAACACGACAAAAGAAAACCAACACCTTGGAGAAACACAGAACTTAAAAAGATAAAGCAACAAATCAGAAAGTTGCAGCGGACCTGGCTCAAAACAAACAACAGTCAAGACAAACTGCAGCTACACAAACTTAACAGGATATACAAATCATCAATCAAAAAAGCTAAAAAAATTAACTACTCAGACAGAATTCAAAATGCTCAATCTACAACCAAGGAATTTTATAAAATTCGCAATGAATTTCGAAAACCTACATGCATGGAAGGAAGTCATCCCACCACTCAAGATTTCACAAACAAATTGGCAACTCACTACACAACCAAGGCAGACACATTGGACTCCTATTTAAAACAGAAGAAAACCATCAGCACCAACCCCTTTCCTAAAATACCCTTTAAGAATAAACCAACCCAACCTCTACAGTCCTTCAAACAAATATCCCAGGATGAATTCATGGATTTGGTCAAAGCAAGCAGACCTTCTGGTTGCCCTTCTGACCCTTGCCCACCACAAATCTTCAAGAACATCCTGCTATCTACTTCTGCTGCCCCCCATTGTAAGAAGAATCATCAACAACTCTTTAACTTCAGGAACTTTTCCTGCAGACCTGAAAAAGGCATACATACAACCTTTATTAAAGAAAACAAACCTAGACCCGCAAGACCCCAACAACTACAGACCAATCACAAATGGACCTTTCCTGGGCAAATTGATAGAAAGAGCAGCATTCGCCCAGATGTCACAATTCATTGAAGACAATCCTATACTTTCAGACTTCCAAACTGGATTCCGCCCAGGAAGAAGCACTGAATCAGCACTCATGGCAATCTGGGACGATCTTAAAAACACAGTCGACCAAAATGGAGTTGCTGCACTACTTCTCTTGGACCTCTCAGCTGCCTTTGATACAGTTGACCATGACACCCTAATTCAAAGACTCCACGAAGCCGGCAAACAAGGGATTCCTCTCGACTGGATTACTTCCTATCTTCAAAAAAGAACGAATATCATCCACTCGCCCCCCTTCTCGTCCGAACCCTACCTCACAAAAGCAGGGGTCCCCCAAGGGTCAATCATCTCACCTTTGCTTTTCAACATCTACATGATATCTTTACCAGAACTGATCAATGATTTCCATCTCACATGCTACAACTATGCAGATGACACACAAATACTACTTAAATTAGAATTCCCCAAAAACATTGAAAACTCAGAAATCTTCAGTTGCCTCAGAGCCGTTAATCAGTGGATGACCTGGTACCATCTCAAACTAAATACCACCAAAACAGAAATACTCATATGTGGTGACTGGAAAAATTATGACCCTCTGTGCGTCTGGCCTGACGATCTTGGACCACCTCCCCAATTATCCAAGGAAGTTAAAAACCTAGGAATCACCATGGATTCCAAGTTAACTATGAATGCCCAAGTGGACAAATTAGCACGCACAAGCTTCATCACCTTAAAGACTTTACGACGCATCTTCCCCTACCTCGGATTTCCACACAAGGTGCAAGCTACTATCTCGCTTGTACTATCCAAACTGGATTATGCCAATAGCCTCTACCATGGATCATCTCTATCTGTTATGAAAAAACTAAAACGTATCCAGAATTCCGCAGCCAGGCTACTACTACATATAAAGCCGCAAGCCCACATCTCCCCTGCCTTGAGAGCACTACACTGGTTACCCGTTGCCAGAAGATGCACTTTCAAGCTGCTTTGTATCACACACAAAGCTATACATGGACCAGGACCGCTTTTTATCAGAAAGAAAATTACCAAATACATCCAACAAAGAACCCTCCGCTCAAGATTGGCACCCCGCCTTAGAACACCACCATACAAGAAAAAGACTATAGGTGGGACATCCTTCTCCGTCCAAGCAGCCAAACTATGGAATTCATTACCCCCAACTATAAGAGCCACAGATAACTTTCTTATCTTCAGAAAACTACTCAAGAGTTGGCTCTTTCCTTCATAACCACCTTTTTCAAACAAATATGAACTGCATATGCCTATGTGGATAAATATTTTTTTTCAGATTATCTGTATATTTCTATTTATTTATAGTTTCTTTGGAAAATATGTATTGCTACTATGTCATAACAATAAAATACACACACACTCTTTAAACCTGTCTGACTAAGTATTTTATACCCATGATTCTAATTATGTAGTGTATGTGCATATGTGTGTGTATTCATGTGTGTGTGTGTGTATATATATATATGTATGTATGTGTATATGTTGTTTCTGTGCTTGGCATGTTCGTGGATCATTGCATGGCTCCTGGTTGGGTTGTTATACTAGATATCTATGAATTCCTGCTCTCATCTTATCACAGCTATCTACTCATCACTCTTATGTCATGTCTCTATCAAACTATCCTCCATTCTCACTCTGACTCATCCCAAATCCCTTGTACCACTTTCATCTCCTAAATATCTCTGCCTAAGCTCTTCCCTCCGCCTCCACATCTAACTCACCAAACCTCACTCTACCTCTGTGACCTCCCACACAACCCTACTAAATTCTCCTGCATTCATCTCACCCTGCTACTATGCTCTCCCTAACCCTTCCACATACTCTTCCCCCTCCGCCCCCCTTTACTCATCCCAAGCCTTTGGGTTGAGTAAATGAAGGATATACTCCCAATTAACACTTCTGGATATCTTTCCTCCTCCACCCCTCCATTACTCCAGTCAATCTAACTAACAAACTCTCATATCCGCGGCTCAAATTAACTCATAATAATACTAAAACTGTACTCATTATTTAACAATACTAATCCATTACTAATTCTTGCTGGGTTCCGGAGTAGCGTGCTACTCATCGAAAAGCACTTTAACGCCTCGTCAGGGGTAGTAAGCGCTATATAAAAATGATTACAATACAATACAATATATATAATTCAAGACATACTGATCACGTCTCCATTGACATAATTGGTGACATCACTACACTGATAGCATCAGTGATGAATAGAAGTGGGCTCAAGTCTGAAGGCTGGATCTTGCTCAGCTCAAGGTATCTTTGGAACACCAAGCCCATAACGAGCCAGGCTTTCATGTGGCTTCTGCCTGCCACCTTGGCTCTACCCTCATGCACAATGAGTTAAAATCAAAGCATTTGTTGTTGAGGTAAAAAGAAAAACAAAAAGATGCCCATTTATTGGCTGATTTGGCAAAGTGAAACCAGAAAACCATTATTACTTGAAGCTTACCCCCTTAAACAAATTGTGTGATTTGGAGTAAATATTATACCAGATTTCCTTTTTCTTCACTATCACACATGAAATCATCTTCAAATATGAGATCAGAATACCAGCTGTTCCGAAACCTATTGTGCTTTATTTAATAGACCTTAATGGTGCATTGTTTATGAGAATATGGGGCAACACGGTCTTTCCCCTTAGTTTACTAATGGCACTGTCACCAGGATAGGGGTGGAGACAGGAATAGTTCTAAGGATGTGTTTCAAAACTATCATTTGTAATATGTACACATCAGTACAGTGCTATAATGTGATGGATTAATGTCAAACCTTCCACATGATAATTGTACTTTTTTGATTTTTGAAGAGAGTTTATCATATTTTACATGATGTCTGCAGTATGATTTACACGGCAAAGATTGTCAAGGCTCGGCTCATGCTGTAAGTGCCAAGCCAGATTCTTGACTGGGCTCTTACTCGGCTCACCTGATTCTGCTATTCCCAATACTCCATAAACTCTTAGATCAGTTTTTAAAAGATAGTTTAGGGCATTGTAATTTACTACACAGATTACTGAGTTAACATGTGCGGTTGCATAGAATGGACATTTCTGTATCAAAGTGTGAAAAATCATAGTACAAAACTCAAAAGAGTGTGCCAAATCTACAAATGATTTAAAAGTTGTAAGGCAGTCCTAAAATAGTTTTTATGTCGCTCATAAAATGGGATTTCCATTATACGTTTTTTTCCACACTTATCTGCTAAACTATTGAATTGAAAGTCACCAAGTTTACATTTCACAGCAGTAGTTTGATCATTTAGTGCCTTTTTATGGTGAAAATCTGTTCAGTGATTTTGCAGATATAAGGAAAAAACTACGGGGCCTGACTACAAAGGTAAGTTTCTTTGTGACTATATACCTGTGTGTGGAGCTTTCTGTCTACATTTAGCCACAGATATCCACCAGTATGAAATCACCAAATTTGAGGGACAGGGATCTCATTGAATAGTTTAAAGTCTACCTCCCTTGGAATGAGGAGTGAAGTTACCTACGACTGGATTTGTGACGGTAAAGTTACTACTACTAATAGCAACTCTACAATTGGATTTATACTATCTAGTGTTTGTGGAGAACTCCACATTGTGGCGGACATCTCTGCCTCCAGGGTGGGGAACTCTCAATGGAAGGGAATAGGGAAGCAAAATACAACTGAGCTCAATGACATAAACCTGACACATATTAATCCTCCAAACACAGACAGCAATCAATCTAGGCTCTGTTCTATTGACCTGTACGGCTAGCCGCTCTGCCAGAGCCCTGCACAGCCACCAGAAAACAGCCAGCACCACTTAAGAGGAAGAAGCACTTCACTGAGGAGACAGACCTTGTAGTTACTGGTGAGGTAGATCATTATAGGGAACTACATGATCTGCATCCAAACTCCCTTGGGGGAGTGAAGAAGGTGCTCTTGAGGCAATAGTCACCGACTGGTTGAATATATTAGGAGGTGGTGGCACACACCATGGGGATCTCAAAAAGAAATGGTATGAAGAGTGGAGGTGGAGGATGCCAACGCCATAGAGGTGACGTCCCGCGAGCGTATTACCCACCCAGCTGACCGGCAGGAACATTGTAATGTGCATTCCTGCCAGGCTGAGCGATGGAAACTGTGTTAGGATATTGGTCTCGGCTCCACTAAGGGAGCCGAGTCCAATATCCTAACACTCCAGCACCCTTGCAATGTGCAAAGCAGACCAACTGTGTTCATCAGGGGGGCGCCTGCAATGCCCATGCCATCGGCATGGGCAGTCAAGGGGCCCACCTGTGGCCTCAGGCACTGGCTTTCCCCACCATGAAAATGCTGGTGGAAAGTGGGGTTGTAATCATCCGGGTGGCACTGAGTTCACTGCCACCCTGGCTGGTTACAAGCCAGACTGCCATCATGCCATCGGAAACCATGTTCCCACCAGGGGTGGCAATCCGCTGACGCGTACACCCGCAGGGTTGTGATTTGGCAGTTGGACCGACAAAGTTGCAGTGGTCTGAACTTCAACGCAAGAATGGCAGTCCTCGGACGACAATACTCATAATGAAACCCTTAGTCTTTTACTGAAAGTACAAAACATGGTAAAGTGCAACGTATCCTGAGCTGAATAATTATTACAACTACAAGGTGTAGGAGTAGGACCATATGTACAACCACTTAGAACTGAGAGTAAATGATGTATTAAATTCAATCTAAAACGCACTAACAAAAACTGATGAAGATCAGACATATTGTATAAAAATATGGTTCAATCAAAAGGTTGGTTTGAAGTGGTAAGTATGCTCTGACCGGCGATTTATACTTGACCAGTAGCATCCTCTCTCTGGCCCATCAGGATGCAAAACCTTTTCAGTTCAGGTGTAATCTGCCATAACTAGGGATTCGGGATGATTAAAATGTTTGGGTCGGCCCAATTTAACTTAGCAATCATTAACATAGCTAATCCACTGGATGCGCAAGGCTAGGTCAAGAAGCAAGCAGTCTTTTATTAGTAATCCATTTAAAAGTTTAGCTGGATGCGCCTGCACCAAGATCCAGAGAAGGAGGGGCCTTACCATTAACAAGTACTGTTAAATATCAATCCTTAGTTCTTCATGGGTGATGAAGGAGGGCACACTGTTAAGGAGGGAGAGACATTTCTTTAGGAACTTAGGCCCCCATTACTACCCTGGCGGTCGGTGTTAAAGCGACGGTAACACCGCCAACAGGCGGGCGGTAAAAAAAATAGAATCATGACCACGGGGGAAACCTCCAACACAGACAGCTACTTTAACACTCCGACCGCCATGGCGGTAGCAACAAACACCGCAGCAGTAACCACCAACAGACAGGCGGAAGTCAATGTACCACCCACCACATCACAACCCGCCCATCTGCCAGCTTTTCCGGGGTGGTACCAACGCCATCAAAAGCACGGTGGAAACAGTACACAGAAGGGAAACCACTCACCTCTCGACACTCAACGAAGGACTAGGACGCCATGGAGCCTGAACTACAGGTGTTACCGATGTTGGTGTATCTTCTCATCTACCAGGAGTACGAACGTCGGCGGCGACGACCACAGTGAGTACTGCACCTAGCAGACAGGGGGGGGGGGGAAAGAGAGTGACACACACACGCAACACTCCCACCCTCACCCCCAACACCATAGACACAAACACATGTGACAGCATTACATATACACCCTGTAACCCTTGTGAAGAACGAAAGGACAAAAGGAATTGGCGCAAATGAGTGTCATATTAGAAATAGATATACGTTACAAATTCAAAAACAATATTTACAATATATACAATATGTACATAAGGCGGTACATTTTCTACTCAGAATGTCTGTGGGCCACAGGGCCATATCACATAGGCCAAGCCCACACTTGCCTCCTGCCTCAATACGCAGAGAACACTGCAGGGGCATCAGGTCGAAAACACACAGGCACCTCAGGGGGATGGGGAAGTGGGGGGCACCTCAGCTGGAAGGTGGGACAACACCACTGCTCCTGGAGGGGGCTACATGCCCACAGCAATGTCCTGGGGAGTGCAAGACCACAGTCTGTCAAGTCTCTCAAGTGGGTGGTTTGCCCACTGCCTGGTCCTGGGGAGTGCAAAGCCACAGTCTCTCAAGTCTCTCAAGTGGGTGGTTTGCCCACTGCCTTGTCCTGGGGAGTTCAAAGTCACACTCTCTCAAGTCTCTCAAGTGGGTGGTTTGCCCACTGCCTGGTCCTGGGGAGTTCAAAGCCACACTCTCTCAAGTCTCTCAAGTGGGTGGTTTGCCCACTGCCTGGTCCTGGGGAGTTCAAAGCCACACTCTCTCAAGTGGATGCCTTTCTCAACTGGTTCTGGAGGGGACTTTGTGCCCAGTGTGCTTTATACTGCCCAGGATAGGGTGAGTGGATGCCTTTCTCCACTGGTTCTGGAGGGGGCTTTGTGCCCAGTGTGTACATCCTGCCAAGGATAGTGTGAGTGGATGCATTTCTCCACTGGTTCTGGAGGGGGCTCTGTGCCCAGTGATGCAACACTTGGGGTGTGGCAGTTCACAGTCCCTCACCTGGGTGTGTGAGCCACGAGATTTGCAGGGACCATGATGCATGACAGTCCATGGATGCAGGGCTAGAGTCCATCCGGCTGCAGCTATTGAAGCACACTGGTGGTAGTGCCGGTGCCAGTGGGGGTGCTGCCAGTGGTGGAGGGAGGCTCCAGTCCCTCTCCTACAGCCTCAGACGGCTGCCCACTGGGACTGCTGCTGTGGCAGTGGTGCTACTGTCAGCGTTGCAGGTGGCGGAGCTTGCGGCGGGGCTTGCGGTGGGGCTTGCGGTGGTGCAGGTGACGGTGGTGGCTGCAGTGCAGGTGCCGGTGCTGCCAGTGGTGGGGGAGGCTCCAGCCCTTCTCCTGCATCCTCGGACGGCTGTTTCCTGTGGGCTGCTGCTGCTGACAGTAGTGGTGCTTGCGGCGGTGCAGGTGGCAGTGCTTGTGGCGGTGCTAGCGGCAGGGCTGCTGGCGGTGCTGGCCGCGGTGCAGGTGGCGGTGCTGGCAGTTGTGCTGGTAGCCACCAGGCCTTCACCTGCAGCCTCGGACGGCTGAAGTGCCTTGCCTGGTGTTTTGTGCCCCTTCCTCACCTTGGCAGATGGTGGTGTCACCTTGGGTCTGGCAGCCGGAGTTTTTGAGGTGGCCTTGCTGGGTGGTTGTGGCTCCTTCCCCTTTGCTGTCCCTTTCTTCACCTTGCCAGGTGGCGGAATGGATTTAGCCTTGGCAGGGGTTGGTGGCACAGTGGCTGGGATGAGAGTGCCCCCTTTGAACCTCTGATAGCTGCAGGAACCACAGCAGACGTGGACTTGTTGGCTGAGGTGCTGGGCTGGGTTTTGGCCACCCAGCCCGAGGGGAAGGACGGGGGAGGGGTAGGGAACAGGTCAATGTTTGCCAGGAAAATCTTCTAAGGGACAGTGGGGCAGGAAGAGGGAGAAGCTCTGGGAGTGGAGGAAGAGGGAGTGGTTGTAGAAGGTGTCTGTCTGCTGAGTTTGGTTGCAGGTGCATGGGCTGGATGCTGTTGGGAGGTGGATAGCTGTTGTGTGGGTGGGTACTTGGGGTTGTGTACTTTGGGAGGAGGGGTCACAGGCACACTGGGAGAGGACACAGGGGACGTGTGCATGGATGTGGGGGTGGTGACTGCCAAGGGGGGGTGTAGTGATGGGCGTGCTGGTGATGTAGGTAGTGGATGAGGATGTAGTGCATGCAGATGTGAGTGGAGACGCTACTGGGAGGGAGGTGGACGAGGACGAGGAGGGGGACCCAGTGGAGGCAGTGGATGTTGGTGTGTCTGCATGGGGATGGTGCTTGTGTGAGTGGTCGTGAGATGAAGTGTGGTGCTTGTGTTTGCCTGAGCCACTTTTGTGTGTTGATTTGGGTGAATACTGGTCTGAAGGTGTGCTTGGGATAGCTTGGGGTTGAGGGGATTGGGACTGGGTAGAGGAAGTTGGAGGGGGAAGGCTAGAGACATGGAAAATGGCTGCCATCTGTGCGGAGGCCCGAGCCTGAAATGCTTTCTGTTGGGCCACCACTCCAGAGTGAATGCCCTCCAGGTATGCATTTGTTTGTTGCAAATGCCTCTTGACACCCTGGATGGCAGTCAGAATGGTTGACTGCCCAACAGTGAGGGATCTCAGGAGGTCAATAGCCTCCTCACTGAGGGCAGCAGGGCTGACTGGGGCAGGGCCTGGGGTGCCTGGGGCAAAGGAGATGCCCACCCTCCTGGGTGAGCGGGCATGGGAAACACAGTGAGGGGCTGCTGGGTGGGCGGTGCTGGTAGGGGGGTGGCGGCTGTACCTGTTGTTGGGGTGGGCACAGAGGTGTCTGCCACCGACAGGGAGCTTCCACAGGAGGAGTCGCTGTCTGTGGTGTCCCCTCCTGTCCCCGTCGTGGTGCTCCCCTCGCCCTTCGTCCCACTGGTGGCCTCACCGTTGGTGGATTCGGCCTCCAGGCCCGTGTGGGATGCAGCTCCCTCCGTTGCCAGTGCCTCTGCTCCTCCGCCAGATGATGCTAATGCACACAAGGACAAGGTGACAAAACAAAAAGGAGGGTGAGAAACAGAGGATACGCATGGTCACTGGCAGCAACAACACTACCGTTGGTGTACACAACTCACAGGGAACAGCCCTATGCACTAAGCCATGCAACAGTTACAATGACAGTCACCAGCACATGGGGTACAATGCCTAACGCCATCAGCCTGAAACAAACAGGGCCCTGACCAGTAGTAGATGCCCACTAACACTATTGGGTTTGGAGTGCTTCAGAGCCGGCCCAACAAGGGACCTACCCTGCCATATTCGCCCTGGCCTAGGGTCACCCACAGTCCACATCCCCACCCAGGTAAAAGCTTAACACGAGCTAAGTAATTAATGTGAATTTCTACTCAACCCCTTGTGGCTGCTGTGATGCCCTCAAGTGCCCATCTAACTCCGGATAGGCCACCGCCAGGATGCGGATCATCAGGGGGGTCAGGGTACAACAGGCACCCCTTCCTTGTTGGGAGTCCAGCCCCAGCTGGGCCTCCGCCATCTTCCTTGCCCAGCGGCGCAGGTCCTCCCACCGTTTGCGTCAGTGGGTGCTCTGCCTGTCAAAGACACCCAGGGTCCACACCTCCTTGGCGATGGCACGCCAAATACCCTTTTTCTGATGGGTGCTGACCTGCAGGAAAAAGACAGCAGAAAAGGGAATTAGTTAGCTGTCCAGACGTCACACTCATGGCCCACCACATCCCTCCCATCCTTTGAGGCATATACATTGACGACCGTACATGCAGCACTCTGGCCAGGACGCCTCAGCCCCCCCCTACATGTGGCTTACATACACAGCACTCCATACACTTATGGCCCACGCATCATGCGCACAGTGTACTCACCTGTTTGTCTGGAGGACCGTAGAGTAACATGTACTGGGGTGGGACCCCATCCACCAGTCTCTCCAACTCCTCCTCAGTGAAGGCAGGGGCCCTTTCCCCAGACACATGAGCCATTGTGGCTTCCAGACACAGGTCACTGCAGCACTTGCAGTGTAGGTCCTCTCCTGTTGAAGGTCAGGTAGCAAGTGAGTGAAGAGATAGATCATTGACCTCCTACCCCAAAGGCGCACAACGCCAGCGGAAATACCTCATTTCCACTTGTCCCGCCTCACAGATCAGGCAGCCGCCATTTCAGGGGGGCACAGGCTATGGCACCTAACTGCGTCACAGCAGACATTGGCACAGCAACTGACTCTCAGATTCACATACTGGTTCTGTAAATGTAGAAAAGCATCATTATTGCACTAGATGTGTGATTATGACCCTCTCTTCACCGTTTTCCTCCCTAGGCTTCAACCGCTGAGGATGAATATGACATGGAGACATCCTCCAGTGTACAGACCCCTGATGGACTTTGTGACATTTGAGGACAGACACATTATACTAACATACAGACTTGATCGAGCCACAATCCAACAACTGTGTGCCCAATTGGAGCCAGACCTGATATCAGCTATCCGCCAGCCCACAGGTATCCCCCCTCTAGTGCAGGTTCTGTGTGTGCTCCATTTCCTGGCTAAAGGTTCCTTCCAAACAACAGTGGCCATGGCATCAGGGATGTCTCAGACAATATTCTCCAACGTGTTGACCCGAGTGTTGTCAGCCCTGCTTAAACACATGCGCAGCTACCTTGTATTCCCCCAGGTGGAGGAACTGGCCACAGTGAAGCTGACTTTTATGCCCTGGGACATATCCCCAACATCATTGGTGCCATAGATGGTACACATGTAGCATTTGTTCCCCCCCCCCGGAGAAATGAACAAGTGTTCAGGAATAGAAAAAACTATCACTCTATGAATTTGCAGATGGTGTGTTTGTACTTCGCCCATGTGAATGCCAAGTATCCTGGCCCTGTGCATGACGCCTTTATCTTGAGGAATAGCAGCTTCCCATATGTGATGGGCCAACTCCAGAGGCACCGGGTGTGGCTAATAGGTGAGCCCAAGGTCCCCACCCAGTATATGTTGATGTCTGGGTATGGGGTTATCCCTAAGGGTTAGTGTGTGTCTAACAGTTGTCCCTCGAAATTTGCTTGTGACTCTGGTTACCCCAGCCTCTCATGGCTACTGACCCCAGTGAGGAATGCCAAGACAAGTTCAGAGGAACGTTACAGTGAGGCACATGGGTGAACAAGGAGGATAATTGAGAGAACCTTCGGCCTCCTGAAGGCCAGGCTCCGGTGCCTCCATCTGACAGGTGGATCCCTGTACTACTCACCCAAGAAGGTGTGCCAGATCATTGTTGCATGTTGCATGTGGCACAACATGGCCTTGAGACGCCAGGTGCCTTTTCTGCCGGAGGATGAGCCTGGAGATGGCCTTGTGGCAGAGGTGGAGCCTGTGGACAGTGAGGAAGAGGAGGCAGAGGAAGATGTGGACAACCGAAGTAATATCATTCAGCAGTACTTCCAGTGACACACAGGTAAGACACTGTAACTTCACTTTAATTTTCAGTTTTGTGTTGGACATTGTACATGGTAGCCTGATTTCCCTTTGTCTATGGCCACCTACTGTACCCTTTGGCATCTCTATTTTCAGATCTCTGTGGCCCACTCTGGCTCCTGGTATGTTTACTGCTGCCCACTAAAGGTCATACCAATGTATATATAACTGTACTTGCAATGTTTTCAGAATGTTGTACAAATACGTATTTCAATCATTTGACAGACTCCAGAATTGTATTTGTTCCAAGGGTGTTTATTTAAGTGCTCATACATAGAGGGGGATGTGTAGTGGGCTGGGGTGATGGTGGAGGAATGTCCAGTTAGAGTCCAGTCTCTTGGTATCACAGGTGCATTGTCCAATGGGAGTAGGAGGGTAATGGCAGTTCAAGCTGGACAGGGTGACAGAGTGGGACAGAAGGGTGACAATCAGGAGAGTCCTACTTCCTGGTGGTGGTCTTGGCAATGTTCTCTGGCTTCAGCCTGGATCGCAGGGACCGTTTGCGGGGTGGTTCTCCTTCTGCAGGGGGTGGGGTGCTGGTGGCCTGTTGTTCCTGTGGTGGGGCCTCCCGTCCACTAGCGCCGGCAGAGGTGGAGGGCTGTTCTTCGTTGTGGCTAGTGTCAGGGGCCCGATGCTGTGTCACTGCCTCCCTCATGGTGTTGCCCATGTCAGCCAGCACCCCTGCAATGGTGACCAGGATGGTGTAGATGTTTTTGAGGTCCTCCCTGATCGCTAGGTACTGTCCCTCCTGCAGCCACGGGGTCTCCTGCAACTTGGCCAGTATCTGGCCCATGGTCTCCTGGGAATGGTGGTATGCTCCCACAATGTTGGTGAGTGCCTCCTGGAGAGTGGGTTCCCTGGGCCTGTCCTCCCCCTGGTGCCCAGCAGTCCTTCCAGCTTCCCTGTTGTCCTGTTCCTCTGTCCTCTGAACCATGTGCCCTCTGCCACTGACCCCAGGTCCCTGATCATCCTGTGTTTGTAGGGTTGCCTAGGGTCCCTGTAGTGGTGGACACACTGCTGATTGACGTGTCCTGGGGACAGTGGTATGGTCCCGCTGGGCGGGTGCTGTGCTGGTGTTTCCTGAAGGGGGTAGGGTCTGTGGTGGGTTGGGACTGTGGCAGGGTGACCGACCAGGTTGGTCATCGTGATCCAGGCGTGCAGAGCTGCTGTCATCACTGTGGACCTCCTCTGGGGGGGGACTGGATGTTGCTGGCAACTCCTTTCCGTAGGGATCATGTGGGGATGAAAATGCTGTGTTATTGTATCTGCCTGTGCCATCTTGTGCATGGGTGTGTTTCCCTGTATGGTTGTGATTGCCCTTTCAGCTTTGCCTTGTGTGTGTGGTGATTATGTGGGCTAGGTGATTCTCTCTAATGGGCATGCTGTGGTGATGGGTTTCCATGCAGGTCTGTGATGGGGGTCCAAGGATTGTTGTGGCATGCAGGGTTTGGTATTGGGATGGGTGGGTTGTGATAGTGGGGTATTTGTGAGGCGGTGGAGTGATGGGGTGAGGGTAGGGGTAGGAGTTTGTGATGGCATGCAGGTAGGGTGGGGGATATGGTAGTAAAGATTTGACTTACCAGAGTCCAGTCCTCCTGCTACTCATGCGAGGCCCTCAGGATGCATTATTGCCAAGACTTGCTCCACCCATGTTGTTAGTTGTTGGGGAAGAGGTGGGGGGTCCACCGCCCGGCCTCTGTACAGATACCTGGTGTCTTGCAACCACAGAACACACCTTACCCCGTAGGTCGTTCCACCTCTTCCTGATGTCATCCCTTGTTCTGGGGTGCTGACCCACGGCGTTGACCCTGTCCACGATTCTCCGCCATAGCTCCATCTTCCTAGCAATGGATGTCTGCTGCACCTGTGATCCGAATAGCTGTGGCTCTGCCCGGATGATTTCCTCCACCATGACCCTTAGCTCCTCCTCTGAAAACCTGGGGTGTCTTTGGGGTGCCATGGATGTGGTGTGAGTGATATGTGTGAGGATGTGTGGGGTGATGTGTTGTGTGTGCTGTGAGGTGCGTGGATGGTGTATGGGGGATGGTGTTCTGTGGCTCAGATTGAGTGGGTGCTCCTGGCTTGTGTCTCTCTATTGGCAATCTTTTTTTTTAATTGAAAGGGTTGTGGATAATGTGGGTGTGTGTTTTATAGTAGTGTGAGCGTGTGGGTGTGGTGTTTGTATGTGTGTCAGGTGTGTATATTTTTAATTGTCAAATGTAGTGTAGTTTTGTTAGTGTGTGTGTATTTTGAGCGCAGCGGTGTGTCCCGCCAATGGTTTACCACGGTTGAATGACTGCTGTGGTGATTCGTGGGTCCTGATACTGTGGGCGTATTCCTGTTGGCGTAATGGTGTGGGTTTTGGTACTGCCAATTTATCACTGACCTTTGGTCTGGCGGACTTGTGTGGGTGTCTGTATAGTGACGGATTTCTCTGTGTGGGTCGTAATACCCATAGCGGTATTCTGCCGCGGGCATGGTATCTTGGCGGCCATCAGCACGGCGGTAGGCGGCATTTACTGCCAGGGTTGTAATGAGGGCCTTATTCTCAAGGACTTGCAAGAAGGACACATTGAAATACCCGCTGAGGTTGCTGCCATCAGTGGCGACAGAGATATACTTTGCTCTGCAAATGTCAACTATGGTTTTAATGTGCTTACTGCTCATCCTCGAGGAAAAGTTGGTAACAGAAACAGTGCTCCTGGTAAATGTCTGCCCTCTTACCATTATCAAAGGGGACTAAGACAGCGAAGAATCAAATAAGACTCCCAAATAGGAAAATACAGGAACACAACTAAGAGTATTGCATTTGATGCAATAAGACTTAGGGCCTGATTTAGAGTTTGAGCTGGGGTTACTCCATCACAACGGTGACGGATATCCTGTCTGCCAAAGTATGAATCGCATTATATCCTGTGAGATTTATACTTTGGCAGACTAGATATCTGTCACTGTTGTGATGGAGTAACCCTTCCGCCAAACTTTAAATCAGGCCTTTAGTCTTAGTAGACCGGGGACCAATTACCATAACATGAGACTTGGAAAAGTTTATATTTAAATGAAGGCTTATAAATTCCACAAATTGGTTAAGCGAGACACCAAGACCTAGTGCAGTATGCAAAATAGGAACAGCATCATCTGCATACAGCAGAACTGGGGTCGGACGAGAACCAATTTTGGGCATGTCCCTGCCGACTTCAATCAATGACTTTTCCAGGCTACTAATATATAATAGAAACAGGAATGGGGACAAAATGCAGCCTTGATGAACCCCAGATTAAGTGTTAAGTGCTCTGGGCATTCACCCTCCTCACTATATCTCACAGAAGTTGTCAGGTTAAAATGAAGGTCTCGCAGGAAGAAGACCAGCTGAGGGTATGCCCCCAGCTCCAGCATAATGCCCAGAGTGAGTTTCTCCCTATTCACCTTTTCTAAAGCTGTATTAACGTTCATAAATGCGAGATGCAGCACCACTTGTTTCACAAAGGTATACTTAGCAGCAATCAAGTACAAATTAAGGCACTGTTCAATAGTGCCTAGACCCGGGCGAAAACCATACAGAGTATAATGTTTTGCTCAGGTGCCCAGACAATAAGCCTGCACATCAAGATACGACCTACTATCTTCACTGTGGAACTAATCATTGGAATGGGCCTGTAACCCTTTGGCTCTAAACTATTACCTTTCCTAAATACAGGGACAACCACAGAAGCAGACCAGATTTTGGGGATCTACACTTTCACTACTGCATTCAGGTACAATGTTAGAAGGGGAGTCCAAAAGTCTGTGTTGGCCTTAAACATGTCTAGCGGGACCCCGCTACTGTCAATTATCTGCCTCTCAACCCATGTCTCCATTGTAGTCGATCTATGACTGTGATTTAATTTGCCATTATATCTAAAGCACTCAGGCGTCACTGCAATTTCAACACAATGACACATTTATCGCTGTTGATAACATATGGAAGAGGACTCTGTGTTGTTAATGTATTGTCCACCAAACACACATTTATATTACTTGTGTTGGACTGTCTTAGTACTCTGTATGACACTCTGTTGTCAGCTACAGTGATGCAGCAGCTCCTGAGGCCCACACAGACACAAAACATCTCAGATGACATCAGGGGACATGCTGGCAGCAACAGTTGAGCCCTCTACCATCCATTGGTCAGATAAGTATGTGACCACTTGCCATCCTCTACTTTATGTCATCATTGGTACTTTCTCATCGTTACTTCATAATTCTTATGAATGTAGATTCTTTAACACTTCTATCCTTCTGAATGAAATATGTTGCAGTAAATATACATCTATCTGCACTGATTTCATTTGTGTCACCTGTCTGTGTTCTCCTCTGTCCAATGCTGATATAACTCAACTACCTACTACTCCTCTCATCAGCTGACTCGTCAGAGGAGACATTACATCCACCATCATCACAGATACTAATTCAGATGTCTAGGGCACCATCTACCGAGCCGACAACCGGGCAGTAGCAGGTGAGATTCCAGCATATATCTTTTGTTGGGCCATTTATGGTTCAACCGTTGTAATCATAGGCAAGTACTCTGTCATATAACTATGGTAAAGTGTAATTTCTTATCAAGAGCTAGTGTGAAACAAGATTGGTGAGGGCTGGTACAAAATATCTATTGTCTGAATCCCAACATATCTCACCTTACTCTTGCAGATCCTGGAAAACGAGAGCCAGGCAATGATGCACACCATCCACAAGCGGAGAGTGCCAGACAATCCAAGAAGATAACCACCAAGAGAAAACCACAAAATAATAATTTCATGTAGTATATGATATTGCATTGGTAAGAAGGTTTTAATGCATTTTGGATTGGTTTCTGGCTTGTATTATCATAGTAACCCACACAGAAAAGTTCCAAATACTTTCCTAACTTCCATACATTGCCATAGTAAAAATCTGTTATGCATACTATGTCTATTCTACTCTTGCTATTCCACTGCTTCAGTGGCATGCATCAGTCAATCAATCACAAATGAATATGTGTGATTAGAATGTGGCACAGTGAGTTTCTGCCATTATTTTTTGCAATATGATAATGAACCTTACATGATTATAGTTCGCTGTATTTAATCTAAATGCTGACTGATTTATTTTACATTAGTTAGTTATTGATTTCTAAGAGTTTTTAGAAGGTTGACAGCTAAATGTCTTGTTTGTTGTTGTTATTCAAAAGAACACATCTTGCAGAATGAAACAAATAAAAAGGAACTGGTGACTTTTTGTTAATTGTTTATGTTAAGAGATTTTAACCTCAATAAAATAAGGGTATAAAACCCAAGCACAGAAAGTGCAGGGTTAGGGGAAATCTTCATGCCAGGCAACATGGAATAGGCCGTACAGAATCATTTCACCAGCCCTAATGGAATGTAAAATAGACTAAACAATCTTATAATTCGCTCACTGACATATCAGTATAGCTGGTCTTGTGAAACAATTATAGCAGCCCTTGCTATTTCATTGAGGATAGAGCTCTATTGTTCAAATAGGTATGTGTATGTGGACATGTACCATCTCTGAAACGTGAAATAGATTTTATTTTCTGCTGTGCTAGAATTCGGTTAGTGCTTAGAAGTAGCAAAATAAGGATGGGATTGCTACAGATTTTTCACTCCAGTCATGTTAGAGTGGTCCCTCTTATTTACTCTTTTGGTGTACATCGTGGCTGTCAATTCATTTTTCTTTATTGTGATTATGATTTATATATTGTGCCCTAGACTAGGATTCTTATTTTAAATAAATATTTAAAATGTATACTGTGTGTTCTAGTGTTCTTGAGTGTGTTATTCTTTAATGAACGCGGGTTTAGGATTTGATGAACTATCCATGTGATGTCTTATGGTATTGATCACTATTGAAACACCTTAAATATTGCTAAGTGGGTTACTGAATGGTTGCAGTATTGATGTTTTTCTGATTCAGATTGGTATATTGACTAGGGGCCATATGTATGAACACATTTTCCCATTGACACAGAATGGGTAAAACCCTTTTATACATCTGGCACTAGGTCACTGGGCCCAAGGAGTCTAAAAAACTGACCTCGCTTTTCTAGAAAAATCATGAAAACATAAAAATCACAATAAGTTCAAAGTGCTTTCATTTACGTTTCTGGTAGGGAAGCATGCAAAATGCTTGTGTAATTATCAGACATACTGAACAACAGTGACTACTCCTTGTGATATTTGGGCAGCTGATTCTCACTCGGTTTTGATTTTGAAATTGCACTATGGATACTTCTGGTGAAAATATTTAAGAAGGAGATGCTGTTTTGAGCAATATTGAGGAATTAGCATGTGGTGAGCTCTACTCAGGGCCACATGCGAGCTGAGTCGTATATTTTTTGGCATTTTCGATGATACATAATGGAAAATGGCTGAAGGACTTATATGTTATGAATGTGGTAGGATTCTCAAACATGGTAAACTTCATCATAGGTACAATTTGAGTACCAGAATAATGATATGACATTTTAGAACAACCTTCCACATGAAACTGGCATACATCTTAGAGGCATCTAAGAGTACTGAACTGATGGACTCTGGTGTGATTCCTGTGAACACAGCATCAGTAGCACAATCCTCCAAACTGGTACATCTGAACCACTGCCAGTCCATAGAAGGTGTAATTGTGGCAGGGAGTTCTACTGGTGGTCAAAGCAGCGGATGATTGGTGATTCATCACAGAGGCACATAGTGCTAGTTGCCGAAAACAGTAATTTACTGGCAGTTTCTTCAACAATGTCCTCTTTTCTAAAACAGTAATTTACTGGTAATTTCTTCACTGATTTCCTCTTTTCTGTGTTCACCTGTACTGTGTACTTTCTTTAGCTCTCCTTCTTGCTATCCCCTCCCTTGGTCTGCCAATAGAATTAAATCTAGTTTAAAAAATTAAATGGGTACTTTTACCTTTTTCTTCTTTTTTAAAGTTCATGATCATCAACTTGTCTTTTATAAACTTTACACATTTTTTTTACAAATTTAAAATGGTTAAAAATCACTTTAATAAAAGAGAAGATTGAATTGTGTTTTTGGAGACATCATAATGAAGCTTCTTGCATAGCAGTTTGCAGATCATACACAAATATAGCAATAGCATGGTCAGTAAGATGGACAACATCTTTCCAAAACAAAGATGTATCGTTATCTCTTATATAGCCATAGTGAAAATAGCCAAAGTGGTAATCACCAAAGTTTGCCCTGTAACATAGTACATGTTGCATTGTGTGTTGGGTATATGCTATGTACACAGGCAAGGTCTTCCTTCACCATAAAACAAAGGTCTGAAGTGAGGAATATTATTGCCACCTACACATAAAACATTAGCAGCAGGAGTTGGATGAGTAAATATATTACGTGATGTAGGAAGCATACTCACCACTTTATACCATGCACACCAAATACTTTTAGCTTAACAGAATAACAACTACAATCTATTGCTAATTGATGGTGGCAGCATGAATACTGCTCTTCCCAGTATCTCACCTGCCTTCCCGGATCCCCACTTCTGGAACACTATCTCACGCCTTTCTCACAGGTACAACCTCAAATAGGAATGATTGGCTAAAAGAATAGCACGCATTTAAAGCACTTCTACAAAAAGCAACACCGATGTAATTAGAGAAAAGAAAACGTGTGACAGTCTTTAGATCTCATATTACAAGATCACAACAAGGTAGGTACATGAAAATGTTGATTGGTGAATTTTGTACATGTGACCTTTTACATTATTATGGAGTTTTGTAACATAACAATGTAAGAAGTTACCATTTGTAACAGGCTTCATAATAAAAACCTTACACCTTGTGGACATTTAATTTAAGTGCCTAATTTAAATAAAACATTTTAGATTGCTTTTGTAAATGCACTAAATATGAAATGTATTCCTAGTTTGTGTACTATAAAGTATGTGGAAATATGTTAGATAGAAATGGGCAACAGAATGTTAGTAGTTCACAACTATTTAAATGTCAAAAATTATGTACAGATATAGAGGCCTATTGACAAAGGTAAATTTACACACAAGTAAATCTACATGTCTACATTTACTCTTACACTTTGTGGTAAATTAACTACTTTTGTCTATTCACCATTTCCAAATGTAAATTTACTAGAAAGTGTATATCTACATATCACACACTCCCTCAGTTTCGGGGTTGAAGTCTGAACAAATGTTTAATATGATTGTAATGTTACTACTAATAACTTTAATAATGTATTTTATGTTTCACACTCCTGCAGACGACTATGCAACTGGGGTGGAGTGCTCCCCAAAATAAAGTATATGGAAATTTAATAATGGTTATTGAACTTTAAAATATTAAAACTTTTTATTTTACATATTAACATAAATGCAGTTTATATATTTATTTCAAAGTAGAACAAAACAAAAAAGTGACAGCATCATTAACTTTATTTTTAGATAAATATTTATGTAATTTAAATATATTGAATTAGATTAAAGGAAATTCTTTTTTGCATGTTTTCATAAACAATATCTCACCCTCAGAAAAATGTTTGTTTGTTTACTATGTAGTACAAATGTATAAAATGTACGTAAATATTTAATTTAAATAGTAAAAAACAAAAAATTACATTTAAGTTAAATTTTAAAAAAAAGTTTAAATTATTTTTTTTAAATAGTGTTTTTTTATGTAATATTTAATTTTCACATATTAATATAAATGTATATATATTGTTAAAAAGTTAAAAGTAATTAATTAATGTTATTATTAATTTTTAGGTGGGTATTTTAAGTCCCTGCCTTCCTTATTTTCATCAGCAGGTTGTTGCTGTATCTCTAGTTGGCCATGTGTGGCGCTGGACAGATCTGAGTTGGAGTACATTTACACCAGTTTGGGATCCTTTATGGCTTTTTGACTTTAGATTTGTAGTTTGTGAATAAGAATGGGCTTACCAGTTTGTGCGGGTGTGCATGTGCCTCCACAAATTTCTTGCTAGCCTTCCGTTAATCCCCGCTTATTTCTCAATAAACCCCTACCATTGTGTAATATATATTTCCCATTTTGCAGCCACCCTCAAGTCCTTCTCACATTTACTCCTAAAACCTAGGTGTACAGGTGCTGAGATCTCAGTCTTTTCATAGATCTCCACACAGAAAATAAATGAGCGATGGAGGCAGACACCCAAGCCTAGGTTTATGAATACCATTTTGTTGTATGTGAGTGGTACTACTGTAGTACTATTAAACATACTACAAAATGTACTCCATTTAATTCTACAATTCAGTAGGAAAGATATCTATTTCAATGTCTAGAACAAGAAAATATAAATATCAACATTGTGCATGCTAACTACATATGGAAACACAAATGCCAACATTGAAAAGATAACAAAATGGAGCACATAACTTAAGAAGCCTTTATTTACTGGCTATTGCAGAATTAAACAAACACTGGATTCAAACATTTAATTTACAATGTAAATCGAAGTAGGCATTGCATACAATGTGAAGGAATATTACTTCTTTAAGAGTGAACTCTTTTAAACTATTTTTGACCATAATTATATGAAGATATATTTCAATGGAACAAATGTGTGCACAGCAATAACAGATTTTATGTAGACCAAGTTTCAGTTGGTAAAAACAAACTACACCCCCAAAGTTATCATCTACATTTTTGAAAGCAAAAAATTTCTGGACATCCTCCTCCACTTTGTCAGAAAATATTACTTGGTGTGAAGTCAATGCCAGTATTATAACCAACAAGTATAAATGCTATCTAACATAGAAAATGCTTGTTGTATACTATCAAAGGAAGATAAACACATAAAAAATAATATTCTCATTTCTTTGTATTTCAAAGGAGGATTACATTTAATTACAAACTACAAAATACTCTTAGCTATGCGCATGTGTAGTAAATAAATAACAACAAAACATTCCATGCCTCTACAAGCAAGAAGTACATGGCTGACTTGGTTGTACGATCTTACACATTGTAAAAGTAAAGAACATAAGCACTTGGGCTTCATTATGACATTGGTGGTCTGACGGTGAGGCTGCCGCGGTGGCTGCTGCCAAAAATCCACCATGTTGGCTGCAATCCGACCGCTGTATTAAGAGTTACACTGTGAAGTCTGCCAAAAAACAGCCACATTTCTGAAACTGCCAGGACACTGGAGAACAGAAAATAGGCGGTCCCACCACCAGGCCGACAAAAGTCCTCCCATTATATTACGATCTACAAATCATGACAGCGGTTCTTCTATGGCAGAAAACCATTGGCGGTGTGAACTGCAGCAGTCTGGACTCACATCAGTCAGAATACCTCACCACATTGGATAGTTTGAATATTCCATACCTGACACACATCCACACATTTGACACACCTCCATACTCCACTATGTAGCACACCACCACACAACCCACAATCCTTTGCCACCAGAACGCCACACAGCCACAGAGGAGGAATTACCATCACAGACTTTCCATCATGACTTTTGTCACCTATACACATTTCACCACACAAAAATCACACACATGCACAACATACTCAACACACAATTTACCTTCACACACAACACACATCAATCGTCACACACTCACATCACAGCACCTACACCTCATCACTTACATTTTGTTCAATATTTTTTTTAAAACACTACCTCACCGTCTTTACCACCACTACCATGTCCCCACAAAAACATCCATGTTTCACTGATGATGAGTTGAAGGTCATGATGGACAAAATTGTCAGGGTAGAGCCACACCTGTTTGGAGCACAGGTCTAGCAAACATCAATAGTCAGAAAAACAGAGTTGTGGCAAAGAAAAGTCTACTGGGTCAATCTTCTAGGCAGCTATCCACGCACATGGAAGGACATCAGAAAGAGGTGGAACGACTTAAGGGGGAGGGTACATTCCATGGCCGCCAGGCACCAGATGGCAGTCAAAACCGGCGGTGGGCCCCCACCTCTTTCCCCTACTTTCACATCTTGGGAGGAGAAGGTCTTGAGAGCCTGACAGGAATACCTGAGGGAGTGGATTCTGGGAAGTCCCCGCAACATTCATGTCACCCAATTGTTTTGTCCTGCATGCTCACTCACCACCTTACCCCACCTCAATTAACAAACCACCCACCACACTTAAGTCTGCATTCCCCAACACCCCTCACTGGAATGCTACATGTCCACCAAACTCACCTGGCTCCACAGCCCTTAAGAATGGCATGTGAAGTACTGGGAACTGATAGCACTACAACTCCCAGAAGGCAATATTCCACCTTTAAGAAAATCTGAACATTGCACCGAATGTGAGATGTCATACATGTAAAACTAACTACCTATTAGGCACATAATGAATGTTCACTGTGAAGCAGCTTATGGCAATGACAGCAATGCAATGGCCCACTCCCACTATCATCACAATCAAAACACAGCTACAGCTGAGTGCCCTATCAAACTGCCATATTAATTACACTCCAAATGCCAAAAATGGAATTGACTCACCTGGAGGGTGGGGGGGGGAATATAGATCCCAAAGGGGATGCACATGCAGTACATCCAGATAGAGGTCAATGCCAATTGCTTACTCCCATACTGTGTCCCTACTCTGCCACTATTGTGCGTTGTGCAGCTTTCTCTGCCATGTATCATGTCAATAGTCAGTCAATATAAGAGGGTATCAGCAGTCTAATAACTATCAACATTGTTTTACATCTTTGAGCATGGTGTATGGTATTGAAATTTCAGAGTCTCATGTTGTACTAAGTAAGAGTTGGCAGCAGCTGTCATTGTCATTTCTGGGGATCATGTTAAGGCACTGTGTGCATCTCACACAGCTTCACTAATACTCAAACTGAAACATCACTTGTATCACTTACAGCAACTCTGTGTTCTACTTCTCCCACAGGTAACCTTGCCATTGTCACCATAGAGAGGATACCATAGACGGCCACTGCCCTTCTGGATGAAGGCCCCAGTGAGGACAACACCCATGGATATGTAGACAGTGAGGACAAAACTGGCCCATCAGAGACACCTGTTCAGTCAACAACTGTCAGCCTCACCCTGCCCCCATCGACTGCTCCCAGCTCTGTTGCTTCCATGTCACAGGCAACCATTTGCCCCCAAACCTGTGTCCCAAGGACTGTTTCTACCATTGTGTGCTCCCCAGAACGGGTATCTGAGTCTCCTCTTATCACCCCTGACAATGATGGTCCTGCCACCAGTTGGAGTGGGCACACTATGCCAGAGGCATAGGCATGTATGGGTAGGTTGCATGGGAGGCATGGTGTGGGCCTGAGGATGGGGGCTCAAAGGGATAATACTGACCAGGAAATCATCTTTCAAGTCTTCGGAGTATACCAAAATTCCCAAGGCATGATGGGCCAGGTAGTCACCATGATGGGAGAATACAACAGCTGCAGAGGTACAACCACCAAGAAGTCATACAGTAGTGGTAGGTACAAAATGCTATCCTGGCTTCCATTGCTGGGGTGCTGAGGGACATCAACACTACCCTGAGAAAGTCTGTGACACACCATCAGGCCTCTTTCACTAGTAATGACTCTTTTGGCCCGTCAACATCTGTGGCTGCTAGTGGAATGGAGGCCCTGCCAGGGGAAGGACATGCCTCAGATACCCCATCCTCTGTAGCAGAGGAACCCCCCACAAGCGTGGATGTCTGCCCAGACATCCAGGAGGAGCAGATGCCAAGCCAAACCCACTGCCAGGAAGTGAACCTCTCCTGATTCGTTCCCCTTGTGTGCTACAGATACACCCTGTTGACTGTTCTAAAACCTAAATCCTTTTTCTTATGGTGCAAGGACTCTGGACCTGTTTTTCCAAATGGTGTAGCAGCTACCCTGATGATTTCAGCCACCATGACTGAACAATTCACGGTTGTGATATTTCTGTTTCAATTCATACATATTGTTTTGCACTCCCCAATAAATACACCTTAAAAACAGGTTCTGTGTAAGTGTCATTGATCAACCATGTCCAGTAGTCATATATGACAACTCTGTTATCAATATGCCCCTCTGTATTGTACATCCTTTGTTATGGACATCACATGTGTACTGTATCACCAGGAGATTCTTTACGCTAGGATTGTAACATAGACATAGCCAAAACAGGTGTATTGGACATCACCACACATTTATTTCTAGATTTGCAAACAGCAGATATAGTACTGCTAGTGACATCAGATTGTCATTTAAAGTGTCATACACTACTATCCCACAGGTTATAGAAGTTAGGGACATGTCAGTCTTCCTACAAGCCTGGAGTCATACAAATTGCTCCTTTGTATCACCAGGTAAAGCCTTATTACATAAGCCTACCTTACCATCCTATTAATCATTCCCCATGATACAGACAGAGATCAGTATTGATGTCCCCAGTCCTGGAACCTTTCACTTACCTGTAGGCTTGCCACTCACCTACGTCAGTCCATAGAAACATGCACATTGGTCTACAAAGTAGTAACACACTAACAGCTATGCTTAAAATAGACCACATGCAAAAGAAATCATTATGATGGCAGAGGCTATGGTTCAACATTTTCACCTGTGTGAGACACATATGGACACACACATGACACCATTTGACCACCTCCAGTACCAAACAGGTCTCCTTGGTGGGAAAACACACTTCTGCCCCAGTGTTCTTACAGTCTGGCCATATTAATTACACTCCACATACTCATGCCAATCAGTACCTCGTTTCAACCATGTCCACATCTAATTTCTGCTTGCAATTCCTATCTGCCTTTGACACTGTCTGTTACTTGCCAATGATGAAGAGCCAAACAGAAACTCAGCAAATCTGTGATTGACAGAGATAAGGGATAGGACATATCTGTAAACAAACATCAATTCTGAAAATTAATTTGTTCAAGTGTGACTTTGCTTCTGCAGTAACAACTCAGGACTCTGTATGCCACAATGTACTATACACAATGCTAACACACAAACATATATCTTGGATATGTAAATTTGCGATAGCACAGGATAAACTTTGCAAACACACGTCAAATGTGACTTACCAACCAGCCAGGACCTCTCTGTGTAGATTCATGTCATCAGCAGTGAGATATTGCTGTTCCACACATTGAAGGAATCATGGACTGATCCTGGATAGTTTGAACAGACTTGTGAAATGTACTTGTCTGCCAAACACACCACTTGGACGTTGATAGAGCTGTAGTTTTCCTGTTCCTGTATACCTGATCATTGGCACTGTGGGGGAAACCAAGGCTACATGGGTGCCATCTATGGCTCCGACCACTTGTGGAATGTGTCCCAAAGCATAAAATTCTGCCTTAACATAGGCCAAATCCGCACGTTGGGTAAACCTGGTGTAGCTGTCCAGGTGCTTCAACAATGCACACAGTACATCCTTCAAAACCAGACTGAATATGGGCTGAGACATCCCTGCAGTTCACTCCACTGTATTTTGAAATGACCTAGTGGCCAGGAAGTGTAGCACTGACATGACTTGAACGATGGGAGGTATGCTATTGGGATTGTGAATGGCAGGCATCAGATCTGGCTCCAACTGATCACAAAGATCCATGATTGTATGCCTATTCAGGCGATAGATCTGATTAATGTGTTTCTCCTCCATGGTGTCCAGGTATACTAGTAGGCTGTACACTGGAGGCTGTCTTCCTCTCCTTATGCCAGGGTAACTATGTGGGAAAAAAATTGTTTGTAGGTGATTTTTACTACAATGTACCCATAATTAATATGTTCAAATGGAGGTCACACATATCTCCATATGATGTCAGATACAACATATGACTTTAGAAGTACAGCATATTGCTATGCATCCTGTGACAGTCCCATTGGTTCACATTCCCTGAATCCTCTGATGTACTAAACATGCACATTTATCTGTGACTGTCAGTGTTTGATAGTCCAACCTAGCTTACATGTGAAACATATTGTTTGCGCCTATACTTCATTGTCATCGCACATAGCATATTGAGAATATGTTATCATTTCCATTACCACCAATTCCTCTGTTACCCACATGCACATTTAGACAACTAAACATGAAGACAGCACTTACTAATAGTTTGCACACTATAGAGTATTGTCAATGATGCAGTTTCCATTACTTTCCCATACACATAATTGCCTCAAAATGACAGCTGCCCGATCTACTGTCCTGGACATGATTAAGTGACCTAATTCCGTGGGCGGATGTCGTCATGGCGGTAGGCAGTCACAACCGCAGTGGACATTGCCATTGGCTGGATAAGCTCATGGATGAGGTCCTACCCCTGTATGAACAGCTATATTGTGCACCAGAGGAGCAGTTGAGTCCAATGCTATACCAAAGAGTGAAAGATGGAGTGTATGATGGTAAACATGCAATGTGACGTAGTGAGGGATTGGGCAATCATGTCTGGATGTATGGAAACGTGTACATGTGCATAGGCAGACATACAGTAGTAATAGATGGTAGCTAGTGCGTACTTTAACTTCCTTTATACACAACATAGGTTGCAGCATGTACAACAATAATGGTGTGAGAAATGTTCATAGACACATACCATGGTATGGATTATCATGTGGCCTGGTCATATGTGTCTAGCCAATACCAGGTACGGTTCATGCATGTTGTTTGGGAGACTCCACTTCACACAGGGACTGGCTTCAGATGGTAAATTGTGAATGACTTTTGACTGAGAGGAAGGGTATGTTTGCCTTCTTACTGTGACTGAAGTGTTCTGACCACTCGTGTTGGGATGGTGCATGTGGATATAACTTTCTCCTTTTGTCTGTATCATCTATGCAGGTCAATGCCCATCAAAAGAAGGGACTCTGGTGTGCCACTGACAAACAAGTGCGGATCCTGGGGGTCCACAGCCGGCGGAGCACCCACTGTAGGAAGAGGTGGGAGGACCTGAGATGCTGGGCCCAGAAGACCGCAGAGGCCCAGCTGGGGATATCCTCCCAATGAGGGAGGGGTGCCCGTCAGACCTTGACCCCTCTAATTACCCTACTAGGGACATAAAACTACTGAAGCATGTAGTGATGCACATGTGACATTGTCATATGTGTACCACTGTACTGCTCAGTATATAACCTGTTGGGCCATCCTTACCACCTCCTGATCCATACTCCAGATATCCTGTTGATAAGTTGTTCAGGTCTTTGTTCTCTGTCCTTTCCTATTCCACTGGAATTAGCTCTATGTGCAACATATGATCTGACAGCTGAGAAACAGGCCAATTATGCATGAGTTGTGAACTTGATGTAAAGTTCATGTGAGGGTGTGATCCAAATCTGAAATTTCACATGGCATTTTTGCTCCACTTACTCAGAAGTGTGAGGAGGTGTCCCCGTTGTTAAGTGTGGACTGTACATTGGAAAACTTTGATGGATAATCAGGGTGAACATCCTACATGATGAAAAGCATGGTGGTATTTCTACATCCCTACTGCAAGACATGACATTGAAATGTGAGTTCAGACTATTTGTCCCATGTACATGGTATTGTGAAGATAAGTGGCTAGCTTTCTGTTCCCTTAGCCAATTTATTGTGGGCATGCTACATATGGCAGGATAGCTCCTAAATGATACAATGATACACTGTTGTTTTGCCAACATCATGTGTATATTGGTAATTCCCGCCATTTTCAAGATTTCTGATCCACGTTTGTCATACTTACTTTAGCTATTCTGAATCTGTTTAGATGGTTGTTAGTATGGCTAAGCTCAATCTGCACTGACTTCATTGTGTTGCTGGTTTTGTAGTTGATATTCACATGTTGGTGGAATGGTATATATTATCAGTCAATATTCTGGACTCTAGGTGTATGTCTCAATCATGGTCACTTAAGAGGTTGCTTATGCCAGTGTTACTTTACTCTAAAGATGTAAGGTTACTCATGTTTGAAGTGCTGATAGCGATGTAGGAATTTTGTTATTGTTGACGTGCGGTTGATAATCATCAGTATCAGTAGAACTGTATGTGGCCTTCATGCACATGACAGGTGTCCATTGTATTGAAGGTGTTGCTATGGTCCCTGGGGTTGTCTGAAGCTTAATCCTGTGTGATGAGTAGGTTCCTATGACTGTACATGACTGTTTATTATATGAGAATTACTAAGATGAGTAGGTCCACAAACTATGTATCAACCTTTGGAAAAACACTATTGATTCATGTGTTGTTGAAATTGATTTGAAATCTATTATACTCCAATTTCAGATATGCCAAATGGAATAGGTGCATCTGTGGCTTTTGCCTTTGTGAATGTTATAGACACAGTTACAAGTTATGAATGTGATTGCTAAGAAACATGCTGTGTTGTAAGTGGAATGTGATGAGGTACCTTTCATAGGACATGACATCTGGTAATGGACTGTGCAAGTGTAGATTTGGAGTATGTATGAATGTGATATCAAAGCCAGCACTAATTGCCATTGATGGAAAGTTGTTTCACAGTAACGCTCTATATAGGGACACACTGTTAAGGTTAACAAACCATCTTGTGCAGGTATAGTTCGTGTTATACCTGTACTGATAGGATGGTGATGTAGTGGTCAGATAGTTGGCTTATGTTGTGTGTGAAACTGTTATCAGATAGGGTTGTGGAAAGTATGTTCTTGTGACATGATTTTGGCTAAAAGATGTGATGTTACTGTTGTGTATGGTGTAATGTATGTGTATGTAAAGAATAAGAATGTGATGACCCTACCTCTCTTTCTGTTTCTCAGCATCAGCATTGGCAGGCAAAGGAGACGGGGCACAGCCAAGTGGAGAAGCTGCTGGCCATGGGGCCTGAAGACTTGATACCACTGACACCTAGGGACTCAGTGGACTAGAGGGCGAGGGGAGACAGGATCCAGTTCAGAATCCTCCTCCAGTGGACACTCCCTGGCGGTGGCGGACTCATCTGGGACCACCCTAGCACCATCTAAGTCTGCCACCCCCCTTAGCATCACCACCCTCCCTGTGGCTCCAGACCCAATTGGCTGAGCCCGCTCACCTAAGAGGGTGGGCATCTCCTTTACCATAGGCACCTCTGCCCCTACCTCTGCCCCCGCCCCAGTACCTGTCAGCCCTGATGCCGTCAGTGAGGAGGCTCTTGACTTCCTGAGGTCTCTCTGTGGGTCAGTTGACCATCATGAATGCCATCCAGGGATTAGCAACTCAGATACAAAAGAGTAATGCGTTCCTGTACTGATTACTGCAAACTGGACCACGGCAATGCCTTCTATGCAGGAACCACGGCCAAACGCCAGAAGAGGCTTGCAAGCATCCAGAACGCCTCTGCACGCCTCATCCTGGACATCCCCTGCCGCTGGCACATCACAGACCAACTGAGAAACCTGCACTGGCTCCCAGTCAACAAGAGAATCACATTCAGACTCCTCACCCACGCTCACAAAGCACTTCATAACACCGGACCAGAATACCTCAACAGACGGCTCTCCTTCTACACCCCAACCCAACACCTCTGCTCTGCCGACCTCGCCCTTGCAACCGTCCCACGCATCTGCAGAACTACAACCGGCGGTAGATCATTCTCGCACCACGCTGCCAAAACGTGGAACACCTACCTGCGCCAGACCAAAGACCTCCTTACCTTCAAGAAACTTCTCAAGACCTGGCTGTTTGAGCAGTAGCAGCACCTTCCCCCCCAATCCCCCCTCTCAGCACTTTGAGACCCTCACGGGTGAGTAGTGTGCTTTACAAATTCCTGATTGATTGATTGACTGATTCACCATGCACTGGCTGGCCTACAGAGATCCTTCCAGGCTCTGGCCTCCACACTGACGGCAGCCAGTCACCCTTTGTCTCCCATCCCCACTCCACCTTCCTCTTCCAAATCCCAAACCACCCTTCCCCAACCCAGCCAAAGCACATAGACAGACATCCATGCATTCAACTCAACATCCAAGGGTAGCTCAGACAAACATTGGCACCACAAGACACACCACCGACATGCACACAAGCAACATGCAGATGCAGACATTGCAACAGTCACTACCTTCCCTGGCACCCCACCACCACCAGCATCACTGACACTACACCTGAAACACCTGCAGACAGCACACCAACATTCATAGATCCAGCCACTTCACCTATCCTACCCACAGTCAGCACAATAGCAGACCTTCAGACATGCACCCCAGTCACCGGACCCTCAGACACCACAGCTACTGACGCTCTTACATGCAGCACACCCACCATACCCACAGTCACCACCCCAACAGGCTGTAACCCACCCACCACGGCATCCCCCAGCACCTCCACCCACCTCAGTCTCGTACACATAAATGCCCTCACTCACCCACCCAACAGATACCCACAACCATACCTCCCACAAACACGCACCCACACATACACATCAGACAACCACTCTTTCACCCTCCACACACAAACCTCCTACTGATGACCATCCCCGTGTGTCAAAGAAAGTGTTCCTTTCATGTTTTTACATTTTCCCTACTCCTCTTCCCCCCGTGAGACCCCCAAACTCTCAGTTTCCCTCCCCAGGCCATTCCCTTCCACCTCCAAGGCCTCCCTACCCCCCTACAAGTACCCATGCCCCACCCCAGCCAAGAAGTCTACCTGTCCCAAGAGAACCTAACCCTCCCCTAAACATAAACCTAAACTTC
Organism: Pleurodeles waltl; assembly: GCF_031143425.1. Classification (NCBI taxonomy): domain Eukaryota; kingdom Metazoa; phylum Chordata; class Amphibia; order Caudata; family Salamandridae; genus Pleurodeles; species Pleurodeles waltl. The sequence continues at coordinate 660,208,134 of NC_090449.1, read as the reverse complement.
CCCCTCCCAAGCCCAATCCCAAAGGACCCCCTCCAAAGCCTAGGCCCAAACCCCCCCTTCTGCCACCCTGATAATCGCTGAGGTGCCCGCCTGCCCCCTTGATGCCTCTACCTGTGGAGGTTTCATGGCAGTCAGGAGTCAAGTTCAGGGCACACAGATGTGCATTGTGTGCATGTTGCACATTTTCAAATTCGACTGGCTATGGCCTTGGACATTTCCTTAATTATCTATTTTATAATTAATACATCTTTGGATCAACCAATTGTTGGTTTCAATATGACATATTTGCTCTGCATTTCTTTTCTTAGGGCAGATTTGTTCATGGCTGACATTGTTTTTGTGTGAGTATTTGTGTGTAAGTGGTGCTTGTGCTACCTGTTTTGTCTGGGCAGCATGTTAGGTTGTGTGCAGTGCTTTTGTCCCTCAATGATGGGTGTGTATTGTGTGATGGGCATGTGCATGTTGGGGACATTTTGTTGTCATGGTATTGAGTGGTGTTTGTATTGACATGTATTTGTTGCAGTGTTGTGTGGCTTTGTGTGCTTTGACTGTGTGAGAGTGTGTGTTTGGTACATAGTATGTCACATACAATGTGCTGTGTGTTTGCTGTGTATGTCGATTGCTGTGTTGTATGGTTGGGTGATTGTGTGTGCTCATTCCTTGTTGGTGGTACGTTGTGTTGTATGTGTGATTTGTCACTGAGTAGTGTCTGATGTGGTTGCTTTTCAATGCATTGATGGTGTAGTGGTTGTGGTGTTGTTGTGACGTGTTGTGGGTTATTGTGTGTGACTGGGTTTCTAGGAGTCAGTATGTTTTTTTGATCAGTGTGTGTGTGTGATGGCTGTAGTTATTTTATTGTGAATGTCTGGTATTGTATGTTGCTGTCTGTGAGTGTGCATGTCAGGTTGCATGTGTATGTCACCCTCACCCCCATTCACGATGATATGTGTGAGCGTATGAACTTTGGCAATTTACAAGAGTGACAGGTAAGTGTATGTACTTGCGGTTACTGTCGTCGTCTTCGGCATTGAATCCAGAGTCTCTGGGAAAGTAGGAGCAGCGGGATGACATGGAGTTCTGGTTCCATGGTGGGGACAGACGAGTATGGCTTTCTGAAGGTGAGTGTCTCCTTTTTTGCAATTCATTTCCGCCTGGGTTTCCATGGTGGTGCGATCGTGGCAGAAACCTTGGTGGTGTGCAACCTTGTAATCTGTCCTTCAGAAACATGGTCTATGCTGGGCAGCAGGTGGCTACCGTTGTCTGTGGCAGCCAGACCCCTGTGGCAGTGCTGGCGGTGCTTTGGCTGTATTCTGTTGGGAATACCGCCATGGTCATAATTTGGCGGTGGTCTCTGCCAGCCAGTTGGTGGTACAACTGCCACCGCCAACATGGTGGTCCTGTGACTGCCAAACTCATAAGGAGGACATTGATGTACGCCATCAATCTATGCTAAAGAACTAAACCTTTATTTAAATTAAAATAAATACAAACACCACTGCAGTAAAGAAAGTAAACAAGCTCCCAACAATGCATATACACACAAAGAGGAAACAAATCCTAATTTATTAGGTGTTTACTTAACAAATCTTTTTTGGCAAACATCTGCTTTCTTTTTTTACATAGATGACCACACAACTACAATTTAAAACACAATGTTTAGTTGTGGAAAAATAATAAAGCTGAAAGCTATAAAACATTCCAAAAGTAATTCACAAATTCTTAATTTCTTGGAAACCATCTTTTTTTCTTTCACGCTAAAAATGACAACTTATGAATAAAAAACCCTCTTTTATCATATGTTAATTTTCTTTTACCTTAATATTTTTAAAAAACTAATAATTGGAAGAAAAAACTAAAGTTGAAAGGGAAGTAGAGCATGGCCTGCAGAGATGGCCAAACACACATCCACTAAGGTAAAGCACCCGAGGCCCCAAAATCATCCTACAGTATCCTATAGGCCCTGTTGACAAAAACCATTCCCTGATTGCCAAACAAAGCACTGTGACCCTACAGACATCATCTGAATGCCAAATGATGGGAAACAAAAAGGTGAGCTGTGCTGCTCCCTGCGTGACCATGGCAGGAGATATTCAGTGAAAGTGTAGTGTGGTTAGTTTTACGTATCCTTTGTGCATTAGCTTTCAGGCTTTAGGCCTTTGTGCACTTTGCCCTGGATATATTTTATTCATTTGCTTGCAGCTTAGAGCCTCTGTGCACTTTGCTCTAAATACTTTTTATTAGGCTTCGTACTGTTATTTTTCAAATAGCCAGTTCTACGGTCTTGTTTTATATTCATATCACACTGTTTAGCCTACTTCAGCACTGGAGTTCTCCATAACACATTCACTCTGTGCTTCAGTCAAGGATACAGTCTGGTACATTGCCGATAGACGTGGTAGGAGTTTAGTCTTTGGCATTTCTGCGTAGGGACATTTTGTGATCACGCTGACATGCTAGTTATAAAAACACTTCCTTGTCCCAATACACGCAAGAGGGAGATTCCAACCAGGGAACCACAACTAGACGCTGACTGCCTTGTTGCAGATGCTGAACCAAGATCACAGGCCTTTGCTCAGGTATGAGGGCTGATGTCTCCGCAGTGACTCAGAAAGGCAAGTTAGAAGCTTAACATGCTGTGCTCGAAATAGAACAAGCAGAGGGAGAGGAGAAACTATTAGACACGATGATAGCTTTGTTCTTATGTTTTACTCTCCTGGTGACTATTTCAATCCTACTGTGTTGTATGGTTCTGGTTATTGCGGCTCACGCCTTATTATCTAAAATACAGTCGTTTTATTAAAACATTATATAAAACTTATACTGCCTTTGTCATTTGTATATGAGATCATACTGTAAATGAGAGAGTTGGTTTGGATCTGAGTGACCACGACTTTCCTGAAAAGTTCCAAAGATGTCATGCGCTCGGCTGCCCAATCATCTCTTCCCCGTGGGAGAAATGAGGCACTGCTAGTTAGCCGGAGCAAAAACCGGATTTAGGGTGACAGAGTTCCTTACACGTGGGTCAGACTCAGTCCCCCACACCGTTATCGATCCTGCTGCCTAGAAATCCAGTAGTCTCATTTAGGATAATGAGAGCCCACGCGACAAAAGAAAGCACCTGCTTTGTTTGCCTAGGCTGGAGAGTTTGCCATTGAGCAACAGGGTGAATGTGAATTGCATCCCATGAGAGAGTATTTGTGGAGTTATAACAAATTGATCTCCAGGGTCCCTGAGGGCTGTCAGATCTGAGTGGTAGCCCAAGCAGCTTGGGCACAGAAGAAGAGAGGAGGAGTGCCAAGGAGGATGACACAGCAGCTGGGGATCTGCTCTTGACTCGATCCTGGCTGAGCCAAAACCTAGTAGCACACTGGGACTGATTGGTCTGAGGGGGCGGGTTGCTGGCAAGCGAACAGAAAGTATCAGTAACTGCAGTTGTTGTTCACAGTAAAAGGACGGCTACTGGCCAGGATGGATCTGGGTGGCGGAAGACTGGGGAGTGCCCCCACTTGGCTTGCAGTGTGAGAAGAAAGCCACGACAAGTGGTGGTCATAGCAGGGAAGGAGCTTCAAGGCCCTGGAGATGCCCTGGGCTGGCTGTGTCTGGGTCCCACCTCTCACAATGCAGGGGCTTCCTGTTGAGATGTAGATGGCAGTTCATACCACCTCCTAAAGCCTGACACTATGGCCATGAGTTCATTTAATGACAAAGAAGGGCTACTCTCCTCAATATCAGTGCAGGTGGTGCACTATTAAGGTGCACAGCTGAGTATGGCTTAAAGAAACCCTTAGACTATGAGTACAGGATAGATGCTATGGCAGCATGAACAGAGATTGCATTCAACTAGACCACTAGTCACCAATGCACTGGTGGGAGTCTCACCTCTGAGCCAGGGCCAGGCGGTGTCCATCCTTGCTTCACCTTTTTATGTGACCTTTGTCTACAGTAACCTCCCAACAATGAATCCAGGGAGAGATATGTAAGCTCTGTAGACGCATCATATTTGGAAGTCTCTCTGGTGTCCTGCTAATATTTACACCAGGGAAACTACAATTCCTAGATGACTACAAGAAAGCAGGGTAGGTCTCTGCAATGCAGCCAGTGGGCATTTTAATCATGGGAAAAGATAGACTCCAACATCCCACCCAACATTCAAGCATTAAACATTTTGCTAGTGAGCTTCAAAAGGATCGAACAGTGGTGGACGTCTGGAGCATGCCCGGCCTCGCAGCCCCCCAGAATGCATCCTGGGTCGGATCCTGGAAGCCATTGAGAGGTCTTCGTAAGAAAACCTGGAGACCAAACTAGGCTTCATCTATGAGGTGGTGAGCCTGCCCAGGGATGACCTTCACAATGTGAAGAAGAGATCTCTAGGAACATAAAAGAACATGGATCTTATAGAGGCAAGTATATGGCCTTAAATCTACGGTCCTTTCCCTCTCTGAGCTGACTAACTTTTTTATATCATATGCTAGATAATGCAGAAGACATGTCCCATCAGAACAATCTCCGCTTCGTGGATTTTCCTGAGCTTATTGAGAGGAACACTCTGGAGCTGTTACTTGAACAATTAACAGAGACTCTATGAAACTATTGTGCCTTTCTGAAAACATTGTGGTGCACAGGGCCCTCCTCATTTTAGTGACTCACACATAAGAGCTATTAAAACCAGAATACTAAACTATCAAGACAGAGACATAATTCTATAAATGAATAGAAACTAAACAGACCCGAACTATGATGGTCAGTCGATTCATATCTTCCCAGGTTACATTTGAATAATCTAAATCCTTCAGAAATCATTTGCCACAGTGAAACAGAAACTCAAAGCCATCAACTTAAAGTATGTGCTCTTGTTTCAGCAAAGTACAAAGTAATGTACAAGGGAAAGTCTACCTTCTTCTAGAGTCTTGAAGAAGTGTGGGGTTGGATAGAGATAGACAGCAGGAGTTGGTCAAGACAGTCCACCGGATGAACAAGAAGTTCACAAAACGTTCACCAATATATGGGCAGGTCTGCTACTGCCATGGTGCACAGGGTGGTACTGAGTCCGGATGACTCCAGACTTTCGATAAGCAAGGTTGGCACAATGAGTCTAAAGAAACAGGTTACAGCAGAGTCATAGGAGTTGACCCCCATCGGATTACAGCATCAGTTTCACAGAGCATGCAACTGGAACTTCTGAACCACATAGTCAGTGTTAGATCTGTCAGCCATATGGTGGTCTTCACCAAATCCTTTTGTCTACTTACTGCAAATTTATGCTGAAGATCGTTTTTGTTGGCCTTAGGACTAACCAGTACTAAAGTGCTTGTGCTCACTCTCCTAAACTTTGATTGGAATATACCTAATTGGCATATTTAATTTACTTATAAGTCCCTTTAGAGTGCTATCTTATGTACCCAAGGCCTGTGAATTAAATTCTACTAGTGGGCCTGCAGCACATATTGTGCCACTCACCTTAGGAGCACTCTAACATATGTCCCAGGCCTGCCATTGTAGCCTGAATGCAGTGTTACACTGCCATGCTGACTTGGCATTCAACCCCCCTTGCCAAGCCTTAAACTCCCCTTTTATTATATGAATGTCACCCATAAAGTAGGCCTTAGGTAGCCCATAGGGCAGGGTGCTGTGTAATTAAAAGGTTGGACATGTACCTTTAAGTTGTATATGTTGTTGTAGTGAAAAACTCCTAAATTTGTTTTTCACTACTGTGAGGGCTACCCCCGTAGAAAAACATTGGGGATTCCTTATTACATTTAATGAGCTGTAATTCTTAATTGCAGGTAGATATCTCATGTTTGGTACCTATGACATTGTAATAATAAATCCTCTTTAATGGTAAAGTCAGATTTTTCATTACAGTTTTGAAAATTACACTTTTAGATACTTGGCATTTTCCTGCCCTCAGCCCTTTGGGCCTGAGGCCTTTCTTGGGTCACATTACCGGGTGTAGCTGACAGACTTTGTGAATTCCTCCCAGACAGTCACACAATAGAGGGAATAGGAGTGCCTCAATGGGCTATCTGCCGGCAGGATGGGGGAAGGTGGAGGTGAGCAGAGCCTCCTTCACCCTCACAGCCCCACGTGTACCTGAATAGCCTGTGCCTTCACACAAAGGAGCTAACGACCTTGCATTGTCACTACTGCCAGCTTCGAGCCAGGGTGGGGGAGTCAGAAAATTCCATGCACTTCAAAGAACCTTTCCAGAAGATTCTTCCACCTTACAGAAGGACACCAGGATATAAAAATAGGACCTTTTGATCCACTCCTCACTACTGGACCTGTGGAATAACTCTCAGAGGACTGTCTGCTGCTGTGACCTGCTGTGCACTCTGCCAGAATGCTGCTGTCCCTGGAAGGACTGCTTTGCTGCCTGCAACCCTCATTGAACACGAAGAGGCCTGCCCTGCTGTTGAGACCTACATTTTCACCTGCACCCAGGACTACCAGACGTGACTCCTAGGGCTAGTTTAGTCCGGAACCACCAGGAGATGTCCCACCACTCCTGGACCCTTTGTTGTGGTGTTAAATGTGCCCAAAAGGCCAAAAATAAAAACTGAGGACTTAGACAAATGTTGGCCCAAAACGTCACTGAGAACCAGGAGGAGACCGAGACCAACCTGCTTGCCAATCCGCCCAAGGTGGATCGCCGGTGAGATTGACTTTGCGGCTTCCCCCACTACGTTCTTCTCCACAGCAGTAAATTATTTTCAGCAGTCCAAACTCATGGAACTATCTTTGGCTTCAGCTCTCTGCCTTGCCCCGCTGGAGATTTTTGACTTCCATTTCAGTGACTACATCTAAACGTAGAAATCTTCACTGCAGCTTTATACGAATGCCATCCGACGATAACATTCCCTCCACAGGCACATCCTGCAGTCTTGCCTCAGTGAACTTTACCTTCTCTGACACTTATTCTCAGAATTTCTTCTAAGTCCGAAGATAAGTGCTGACGAGCCCAACCCGCTTCTTGTATCTGAACCATGCTCCATCATGGTCAGTCTTAATTTTACTTTCGACTTTGCCTTGGTCTCGTGTGACTAGATGCCTGCAGTACACGCTTAGATCTTTTAGGTGCTAGTTTTCATTAAAAACTTTAAAAATTCATAAGTCCGGTTCTACAGATTGGATCTTTGTCATTCTGGTGTCAAATACTTTATTAAAATTTACTCTATTATACTTAATTGATTTCGGATTTTTCTTATGTTGTGTTTTAACTTTATTGCTGTTTGTGTGCTGCATAAACACTTTACACATTGCCTCCAAGTTAAGCCCGACTGCTTTTTGTGCTGAACTGCCAAGGGTTAAGCACAGATTTATTTAGGGACTTTTTGTGGCTGTTGCTTGACCAGGGCTCACACTCAAGTCAACCCACTTTCTAACACTCAGACAGAATGAGAACTGCTCTGGAAGATGCTAGACAACAAGAAGAGTACTCTAGAACCTACCAGTTCAGTGAAGGCAATCATGTTGAAAATGTGAGAGCTTAAGTGGCAGGAGAGACAAAATAGGTATAAAGTGGCTTAGTACAGGTGTTGTGAACAGTATGACTAAACAATGTGGAAAGGAAACTGAGGGGCAGATGGTTTCCACAACTTAAAGGGACCCCACGGGTTACTTAGGGAGTTCGCCATAGTTTGACCACTCTGGGAACAGGACTATTTAACGGAGGTTAAGTCCGCTGGGGGTGCATTTTGCCAACTGGACTCCTTGGAGCACCTCTTTCAGGTATTGGGGACTCAGCAGTTTATGCATTGCTCAGCATATAGACAATGATTAGTATTATATTTCAATAGTGTTCATTTTACAGTTTGTCAATGGATACCTAGGGATGGTGATCTAGGAGAGTATTGTATTGTATTGTATTTTAATTGTATTTATATAGCGCTTACTACCCCTGACGAGGCGTCGAAGCGCTTTTCGATGAGTAGCACGCTACCCTGGAACCCAACAAGAATTAGTGATGGATTAGTATCGGGAAATAATGAGTACAGTTTTATTATTAATGTGAGTTAATTTGAGCAGTGGATATGAGAGTTTGTTAGTGAGATTGACTGGAGTAAGGGAGGGGTGGAGGAGGAAAGAAATCCAGAAGTGTTAATTGGGAGTATATCCTTCATTTACTCAACCCAAAGGCTTGGGATGAGTAAAGGGGGGTGGAGGAGGGAAGAGTATGTGGAGGAGGGAAGAGTATGTGGAGGGGTTAGGGAGAGCATAGTAGCAGGGTGAGATAAATGCAGGAGAATTTAGTAGGGTTGTGTGGGAGGTCACAGTAGTAGAGTGAGGTTTGGTGAGTTAAATGTGGAAGCGGAGGGAAGAGCGTAGGCAGAGTTATTTAGGAGATTAAAGTAGTAGAAGGGATTTGGGATGAGTCAGAGTGAGAATGGAGGATAGTTTGATAGAGACATGACATATGATGATGAGTAGATAAGTGTGATAAGATGAGAGCAGGAATTCATAGATATCTAGTATAACAACCCACCCAGGAGCCATGCAATGAACCACAAAACATGCCAAGCACAGAAACAACATATACACATACATACATATATATATATATATATACACACACACACATGAACACACACACATATGCACATACAACACATAATTAGAACCATGGGTAAAAAATACTTAGTCAAACAGGTTTAAAGAGTGTGTGTGTATTTTATTGTTATGACATAGTAGCGATACATATTTTCTAAAGAAACTATAAATAAATAGAAAAATACACATAATCTGAAAAAATATTTATCATCATAGGCATAGTTGTTTGAATATGGTGGGTATGAAGGAAAGAGCCAACTCTTGAGTAGTTTTCTGAAGACAAGAAAGTTGTCTGTGGCTCTTATAGGTGGGGGTAATGAATTCCAAAGTTTGGCTGCTTGGACGGAGAAGGATGTCCCACCTATAGTCTTTTTCTTGTATGGTGGTGTTCTAAGGCGGGGTGCCAATCTTGAGCGGATGTTTCTTTGTTGGATGTATTAGGTAATTTTCTTTCTGATAAAAAGCGGTCCTGTTCCATGTATAGCTTTGTGGGTGATAGAAAGCAGCTTGAAAGTGCATCTGCTGGCAACGGGTAACCAGTGTAGTGCTCTCAAGGCAGGGGAGATGTGGGCTTGCGGCTTTACATGTAATAGTAGCCTGGCTGCAGAATTCTGGATACGTTGTAGTTTTTTCATAACAGATAGAGATGGTAGAGGCCATTGGCATAATCCAGTTTGGATAGTACAAGCGAGATAGTAGCTTGCACCTTGTGTGGAAATCCGAGGTGGGGGAAGATGCGTCGTAAAGTCTTCAAGGTGATGAAGCTTGTTCGTGCTAATTTGTCCACTTGGGCATTCAGAGTTAACTTGGAATCCATGGTGATTCCTAGGTTTTTAGGAGTAAGGGTTTATGAGTTCACACCACCTAATATGGGGAGACACCAATTGTTTAGTTTCCAGAATGCTTACCCTGGGAGAGGGGGCTTTGTTATATTTTTGGTTCATCTGAAATGTTTGATAATTGCTTTTGTCAAGCACCACTTAGAGTCACCCTGCATACTACTTAGAAAGGAGCAGTGGTGGAGTCGAGACTCCACATTCCTAGGTTCACACCTGACTCACTGACACCCACACAGCACATGGCTGTAAGCAAGAAGACTAATGCCCTATGGACCGTCTGAGGTCTCTTTAATTTTGTGAAAAGACACATACAAACATATCATAGACATTACATTGTGGAAAAAGTGTTTCTTCAAGAGACACACCTAACATACTAAGAGGGAAGTAAGGTATGGGAAAAATAGAGGACAATTCTAATGATGCACATACTCAGCCTATGCAAGAGAGGTGTCGATCTGGCTGGCACTAGGAGTCCCATTTGTGCATAGTTACTCCAAAAAGTCAAAATAGAGAGGAGATAGGTACTTGTATTCAGATTCTGCTGAGATTTACCTCAGAAACACATATGCCCCTAATGCAGATGATAGGTCCTATTTTAGGGAACTGTCAGAGGTAGTACTATGCTATACTGACATCCCAAAGTTTTAGGCAGATAACTTTAATTGTGGATTAGATGGTAAAATGGATAGGCAACTACCCGGGCCAGGTATGAAACTGGTGATGTCAGGAACGTTTACTGAGATCATGCATAACTTGGAATGAATAGATATTTGCAGGGGGCCTACATATGAATCACAGGGAGTTTAATTTTTCTTATCTGCTCACAATGAATACAGTAGACTGGATTAGAATCTAATTACATCGGACCTGGTGCCAACGGTTCAATCAGCACAATATTTTAACAGGTGTGTTTCAGACCACACACCATTACTGACAGAGTACAATAATGGTTGGCCCAGCCCCACAAAGCAATTCAATCCGAATGCCCTGTAGGATATTGCCTTGCTCTCTGATATTCGTGGTGGAACAGAGTCTAATTCAGATCACATAATCGAGTCACAGGGCTAACGAATGGGAAGCCCTGAAGGTTGTATTGCAGGGTGGGTGCAGGAATAAGGCATATGGCACTAAAGGACAATTGCAAGGAGAACTGGCAAGTCACAAAACAAGGTTGGCACACCTACAGCGAAAGGTAGCAGAAGATCCACAATCCAAGTGGGAACAGGTGGAGGCTAGTCGTAGAGTAGTAGAAAAGTGGGATACACTGGACACATTTACCCACAAGGAGTACAGGCACAAATTGCATAAAAAAGAGGACACATCTGAGAAACTCTTCCCCTGGCTGCTGAAGAGCGAGAGTACCTCCTGAAGAGGCCAGGAGCAACAAGGGCAATGCCACCGATGGAATTAATCATCTTTCTTCCAGTATTTGGTGAACTTGTTTAAAAAAAGGTGTTGGACACGGATGGGGCATTGAGTTCCTTGAACAGATTCAGCTCCTGACTCACTGATAATCAACAAGTTATATTAGAATCAGACATTTTGAAACAAGAACTTCTGGGAGCTCTCCAGGGGATCAAACAAAGACTGAATATTCTTTTGGATTATGTTATGGTGGTAATCTAAATGCTGTCAATAACTTCAGCTGATATCCATGTTTATTCCTGGTAAGAACACCCCTTCTCTTAGTCAGTTCACATGCACCGTTCCTCAGATTTTTTCATTTATCAAAGGAGTAATTCCTTTATTTTGTCCACTTTCCCTCTTATGAAGTTTGTCATGCCATCTTTGACAGACTTCATGAGAACTGTAGATATTGACAGTATTTAGATTTAGGACCCTCACATAATCAACCCTGCTTGGTTTCCTGGGTGTAGAAAGGTAATCTACAGTTTATAGGTGCTGAAGAAGGTGGTGTGGACATGTCAGCCATCAAAATGTGCTTTGATCAATATTATTAAATGGAAACCGCAGATCAATGAAAGACTTAATGAAAAGTGGTCTCTGTATTGAGCAAAATTGTACAGATAAATTGGTTTCTGGGTTTCCTGAGAAAGTGTGTGTTATGAGTGTGGGTTGTTGTAGTCTAGAATGAGTGATGGTGATTCAGTGGGTTGTTGATTTTTTATTGATATATAATAACGATTTAACTTATGTATTGCACTATCTGGTTAACCAACAAATTTATTGTTGATCGTGTTTCATGAAGTATAGGAACCAATTGATGCACCAATTATGAAAAATATGGTTTTTATTTTAAAAAATGATAAAAGAAAAATGTAATTATTGTACAAAATAAAAAATAATGCTGAATTGTATACATTTGGGTCAGTGACTTTTGGATATATTTCATTCATTAATGTAGATAGGTCAAGCAAGAATATTCAATCTTTGTTTGATGTTCTGTTTTTCCCATGTTCCCTGACCTTAAGTCACATTTTAGAGAGTACACTGTATGGTTAGTTAGCTCCCCATGGGATGCTGGTGAGAAGGCCACAGGGACGGTTGGCTTGCCTCCAGTATTTTGTCAGGATTTTGTGCAACTGATCCCGGACAAGTTGGTAGAAATATGTAGGAGGCCAGACATCTAGGTCAACTGTTGGACACTATTAGAGAGACCCTTTTAATTATGATGTTGAAAACATACCAAAAATAAAACAACTGCACTGGGATCTTGCAGGCCTTTATCTAAGATGTGCACAGTGGACACAAAAATACTTTCCAAGATACTTGTAAATAGACTCCTTAAAGAAATAGGCATACTGCTTCATGAAGACCAGTGTGGCTTCATCCCAGGTAGGAGCACATGCATGAATCCTAGAAGACTTAGGGGGTTATTCTAACTTTGGAGGAGTGTTAATCCATCCCAAAAGTGACGGTAAAGTGACGGATATACCACCAGCCGTATTACGAGTTCCATAGGATATAATGGACTCGTAATACGGCTGGTGGTAAATCCGTCACTTTTCTGTCACTTTTGGGACGGATTAACACCTCCTCCAAAGTTAGAATAACCCCCTTAGGGCCTGATTACAACTTTGGAGGAGGGTGTTAATCTGTCCCAAATGCGACGGATATACCACCCGCCGTATTACGAGTCCAGTATATCCTATGGAACTCGTAAAACGGTGGGTGGGATATCCATCACATTTGGGACGGATTAACCCCTTCCGCCAAAGTCGTAATCAAGCCCTTAATCATGTTATCGCGCTTGACATAGCAAAAACATTTGATATTCTAGACTGGGACTTTAAGTGGCTCGTTTTGGGAAAAAACATTGTGATCCCAAGTTTCTTAGCTGGGCTAAACAGTTGTAACCTGATCTTAGATATATGGGATAAAGATGGGGGAACCAGGCAGGGCAGCTGTTTGCCCCTGCTGCTATTTGTCCTGGCTGTACAACCTTTGGCAATACCACTCCGTACATCATGGCAAACCTGTGGCATAAATACAGGGGGTACTGAGCACACCATATCCAAGTATGTTGATGAAACTTTGCTCTATCTGAGGCAGACACAGGTCCCAATCCCTCATCTCATGCTTGAGCTGGAACACTTTGGGAGGGTTTGTGGCTTATATATATAGTAATTAACAGACACTACATCAATACAAAATCATCCTTTTAGATTTCAAAAAAGGCAAAATTGTTATAAACATTATTACAATTTAAGAAAAGATCCAAAACACTTAGGGCCTGATTATGAGTTTGGTGGTCTTGGGACCTTCATGGCGGCAGTGACAGTCACCCCGCCACAGTGTTGGCCGTATTATGATGCATGCGGTTACATAAATGAAAGACTACTGCAGTCCTGCCCACACCGCCAGCACATCTAGAATGCAGCATTGGTGAGATAGACCAATGTGTCTGCCGGAGGGCAGGCCACAAGTACAACCGCTGGACCTATTATGAGGTGGTGTTCCGCTGACATGACCGTGGCGGTCCAACCACCACATCTGAGCAGGCTGAAAGGGAGGCATATAAGGCTGAAACTCACCTGTACCCAGCTTCACACATCCGTGAAGCTGATTGTACATGCATTTCTGCTGCTTAATGCATAAAACTGATGCCATTGTGGATGCAACCCACGGTAAGCCAAACACTTACCTGTTGCCAACAACTCCACAACAAATCAATGCCCTGCCATGGACCTGGCATGGAGGATGTGGTTCCTGGCCCAAACATATTTTGTGTGCCCCTGATCGGAGCTGTACTCAATGTATGCCCCAATCACAGCCCTATGATGCCCTCTTTGGCCAGATCACTGACACTAGACAGGTTCACTCTTCTAAATGTAAATGTGTGCACAACCAATATTCAGAGAAAGTGATGTGTCCATAACATTGTGTCACACAACACCAACTTATCATCAATATCCCACCTACAATTCTAAGAGTCACCCTCACATTGTTCACATGCCATAACCTGTTGTGATATAAAAGATATATATGGATGTTTCATGACTCTGAACCACAACTTCTCTGCTAAACCTCTGTTATGGATTTCCACATATCACACATTTCAAGATAATGCAAGGTAAATGGGATGCCAAATAATCAGTGTGAGAAACATTCAAAGGTCACAATGTAAAGTATCCCTACAGAATAGGAATGCCTGTACTGGGGGACCCCTGAAAGACTGATGACCTGGGGCACATAATACTTTGCACATCCCTCAAAACCACTATCTGCACAGGAACTGTGGCTTGATATATATCAGGAACAACCACTGGTATGACCAAGTGCCATACATATGTGAGAAATGTGTAAGTGCAAGTCATGAAAGCAAATACAGCCGTAACAGCATGGTTCACACATTTAGTTAAAGTAGGTGTAAGTTACACACATGAAAATGGACACATGTCCATTAAAATGTATACAAAGGTATGACAAATGAACACCCTACATGTGTGCACAAACACATCTGTAGCTTGTACACATTAAATATATATCTAACCTACAACATAGGGGAAAAGGGAACCCAATTGATGTTGACATTGGCCACGTCAAGATGAAATACTTACCATATGCAATGCAATGTCAGCGCCATGTGGATTACGTCCCACATATCCATCTATTGAACATTTCCCCTTGTCCTGGGTGACTCCAGCACTGGTTCCAGGGTCAGATCATACCAACCACATCAAATGGATCCTCAATCAGGGTGAAAAAACACAACTGTAGTCACACATCCCAAAGTATCCATAAATATCCAAATGATAGAAAAGTAATGGCAGGACTAATGTGCACGAAAACTAGAAACAAAAACCCATGTAGGTAAGGAAATGGCCAGTCCAACAGTTCAATAGGTGGTCCAGCACACTGCTGTGCCACTCAACCTGCCTCTCAGAACACTGCCATGGGAACCTCACCAGGAAGGGGCATCTAGTGACCAGTCCAGGCACCTCAATGATGTCCGTTGGGAGGGGCGGGGTCAGTTTTGTGATGGGTGGGTTTGGTTTTGGGAGGGTTGGGCTGACTTTGGGAAGGATGTCCTTTCTTTTGGCTTTCTTAGAGGTATGGCTGGGTTCAGTGGGGGGAAGCAGGTGTTACAGGGGTGGACTTGGATGTGGAATGGATGGGTTGGGGTGTGGCTGTGTTTCCTTTGGCCTTGGGAGGGAGGTGCTTTTTACAGGGGTAAGGGAAAGGCCAAATATCAAACTTTCTTTAGGGAAATGGGTACAGTGTCCAGGAGTGATTAGGGGTTTGGAGCTTGAGGAAGTAGAAGTGTCAGGTATGTGTGTGTTGTTTGTGCTACTGTGTGTCTTATGTCTGATGTTTATGTTTTCTAGGTGTCTATTATGTGGGTGTGTGTGGTTGTTAGTGTTTATCTGTGGTGTGTGATGTGGATGTGCTGGGTTTGCTGGGAGTGGTGGATGTGTCTGTTGCTGTGGGTGCAGTGTCATGGGGTATGGTGGGAGTAGTGGATATGTCTGATGGTGTGGGTGTGGTGTCTGGGGGTACAGTGAGAGTGGTGGATGTATCTGTTGGTGTGGGTGTGGTGTCTGGGTATGGTGGGAGTGGTGAATATGTCTGTTGGTGTGGGTGTGGTGTCTGGGGGTATGGTGAGAGTGGTGGATGTGTCTGTTGATGTGGGTGCGTTGTCTGGGGGAATGGTGTGGGTGTTGGGTGGGTCTGTGGGCGTGTCTGTGGTATCTGTGGGTATGGTAGGGGTGGTGGTGGCTGTGAGTGGAGTGACTATATGGCGAGTGCCATGCTTGTGTGTTTTGTGTTGTTTCTGTTTACATATGCTGCTTGGGGCTGTTGAGGTATGTGTGTGCTTATGTGTGAGTGTGCTTAAGACAGGTATAGGAATGGGGAAATCGGATGGTGAAGATGCAGGTGGCGGGGTGAAAGTATGGGATGGGTAGAGAGCTGCCATGAGGGAGGAGGCCAGAGCCTGAAAAGATCTCTGTAGGGCAGACATGGAACTGTGGATGCCTTCCAGGTAGACCACTATCGGTTGCAGATTGCTGTCCTGACCCTGGATGGCATTCATAAGTGCCATCTCACCCACAGAGATGTTTTTCAGGAAGCTAAAAGCCTCCTCACTCAGGACAGCAGGGGGAACACAGGCAGGGGCTGAGGTGCCTAGAGCAAAGGAGCCGGCTCCCGTCTTGAATGAGCGGGACCGGTCAACTATGTAGGGCTCAACAGGGGGGGGTGGAGATAGTAGTGGGGGTGGCAGACAAGGATGGTGTGTGAACAGGTTCTGCATGTCCTGCCACCAGTAGGAAATGTTCACTGGAGCTGGATTTGGACGATGATGATATAGAGTTGGTCTCCTCCGATGCACTCCTCTCACCCTCTCGGCCACTGGGTCCCTCCGTGTCTGTAGTGTCACGACTGGAGGTAGATGGCCAACTGCTTCCCTACAGATGTTGCCCCTGTCTCCGCTCGCCGGGGATGATGCTGAAATGACAAATACAAAAAGGTTTATTACATGTGCCAGCACACACTTGACCAACAGTAAGGATCACAGAACATTATTACACTATACAGTAGACCCCAGCGACAAGGTCCACCAAAGTGGCTTCAAAATTTGTAAGGCCATATGCATGCATCCTACGTGAACTGTAAACAGTTGCCCACTATAAATTCAGAATCACAGACAACTCCAATTGCATTAGTGAAGTTATGCAATCACAATACCCATGTATCAAGTAGGAAACCTTGCCACCTTAAATGGTTTGATACTTGTAGCACACCTCAGTAACCTGTTGTCATCAAATAGTATGACAATGCCAAATTTATTTTTACTGATTCCACAAAAGGCACTGCAATCTGCAAATGTTCATATACCTCATACCATATCATGATGAAATGATGCTTAACTAATACAGCTATGTTGCAGCAAGATGTACAGTAACTGGAAGAAGGTGACATGGAAAATCTTGTGTCATACTGTAGAAACTTCCCAATTGTAACTTCCATTGTCAAAATAGTGTCATGAAAGAAGTACTATTGTAGCTTAGCAACATAACACATGTCACAGAAAAGTACAGTGGAGACAATCTGCTCAAAATGTCTGGGAGATCTGCTAGCAAAGATCCACAGCACAATGAATCAGCTAGGTCTAGGCAAATCACTAGATGTGATTGGTGCTGGTGAGAACTCCATGCTATCATTGCATGACTAAAATCAATAGTCCAATGATTGTTGTTGAGGATCAGGGACACTCTAAGAACCTGAAAAGGTAGTTTAATCTGTTTCTCAATGGGAAGGTATATCACTGTACCTTTTTTACTTGCAAACACAAATTCCAACTCCCTTATGCATGTCAACAGTCAGTTAATGATCCTTCACTAATACACATGTGCAAATCACTAAGCCTAATAATTCCACATCAATGGCATGGAAATGAACACTGTGAATAAGTACTGTAGGTATACCTGTCAGGTCCTTCATTGCTTTAGCAATTGGACATGACAAATGACATTGAGTAATGGAATAGGCTATGTGTTACTGTTAGACCTGACAGCCTCAGGGTAGTCATCCCCTAACGTTTTGCTTGCCCCCCTCCATTTTTCTGACCCTGTTTTTGCTGGTTTTAGGACTCTGCACAGTGCTAAAGTGCTTGTGCTCTCTGCCCTAAACAGGGTAACATTGGCTCCTACCCAATTGGCATATTTAATTTACTTGTAAGTCCCTAGTAAAGTGCACTAGAGGTGCCCAGGGCGTGTAAATTAAATGCTACTAGTGGGCCTGCAACACTAATTGTGCCACCCACATAATTAGCCCATCAACCATGTCTCAGGCCTGCCATAGCAAGGCCTGTGCGTGCAGTTTCACTGTCTTTTCCACTTTGCATTTAAAACTACTTGCCAAGCCTTAAATTTCCCTTTTTCTACATATTAGTCACCCCTAAGGTAGGCCCTATGTAACCCATAGGTCAGGGTGCTATGTAAGTAAAAGGCAGGACACACACTTGCGTGTTTTCCATGTCCTGGCACTGGAAAACCCACAAATTCATTTTCCACTATTGTGAGACCTGCCCCTCTCCTAGACCAGCATTAGAACTGACCTTATATAGTTTTAAGTGTTAGATTCTGATCTGAAAGGAGTAGCTCTGTGGTGTTTAGTATGGCCAGAATGGTAACAGATAGTCCTGCTTACTGGTTAAGCTGGATTTAATATTACTATTTTAGAAATGCCATTTTTAGAAAGTGGGCATTTCTCTCCACTTACTGCCATCTGTGCCTTACAGTCTGTCTCCAATCCATGTTTGATCTGTGCTGGCTGACAGCACCCCTTCTGCATTTCACCCACACAGCCATAAACATAGGACACTCAGTCACATCTGCATTCATCTGCATACTGAATGGGTCTCCCTGGGCAGAAAGAGTGGAGGGGATCTCTCTTATACTTCAATTGCCAGTGACCTGCCCTCACACAAAGGACTGATAACCCCCACAGGGATTCTGGCAGACAGGACTGGGCTGAAAGGGGAACGTGTGCACCTCAAAACCACTTCCATTTTCCCCCACTTCAAAGGAATTTTTGGGTATATATACAGGGTCACAGACCCCACTAATTCAGATGCTTCTGGAGCTACACCTGGACTCTATCAGACTGTCTGGCTGCCCAAAGGACTCATCTGTACTGCTTTGCTGAGAAGGACTGCTGCCCTGCTTCTTGCCCTGCTGCCTCCTGGCCTTTGACTCTGCTGGAAGGACTCTGCCTTCCCAACAAGTGCTCTCCAAGGACTTGAATTGAGCTTGCGTCCTGTTCTGAAGTCTCAAGGCCACAAAAACTTCACCAAAAAGATACAAAATACCAGTGCATTGGAACATCGACGCAACAACGCCTGCAGCCATTGACACAGCGCCTGCCTTGCTGTGGAAAATTTGCTGCACTGCCTACTGGAGTGCCTGGTCTTTCTTAACAGCGCATCAAGGATTTTCAATGCATCATCCCTGGGCATCAAAATTTCCCCGCATTGAACTGTGGACCCAGGGCTGCGCTCCTGGAAATCGAAGCATCACCTTGCAGCGTGGAAAGAAACATTGCATCGTCTGTGCCGTGCCGGAAAACCAGACGCAGAGTTTTATTTTTCAACACATCTCCTCTGCGCCCCCCCTGTATCATTATATATGACGCATCCCAGGTACTGTGTGTTACCATGACATAAACACTGACTCTTAAGGATCGAGACTCACTGGTGATCAGTGGTGAGGATAGGGCTTGTGTTTGTGCAGTGCCATATAATAGCTATGTGTACACTACCTACCCACAGTTAAAGGTCATTTCAATATTTGCTTTTCTATTTCTGCAATTTTCCCTGCTTTGCATCTATAATCCTATACATTATGGTGGTCATTACAACCCTGGCGGTCGGTGGTAAAGTGGCAGTAAAACCGGCAACAGGCCATCGAAAAAAGATTTGGAATCACGACCGTGTCGGAAACCTCCAACATAGACAGCCACTTTAACACTCCGACCGCCAAGGCGGTACAAACAAACACTGCAGTGGTAATCGCCAACAGACAGGCGGAGGACAATGTACCGCCCACAGAATTACAACAGTCCAATCCGCCACCTTTTCCGGGGCGGATTCACCGCGAACAAAAACACGGCGGAAACAGGACTTGGAAGGGAAAACGCTCACCTCTACACACCCCACGAGGAATCAGGACGCCATGGAACCCGAGCTCCAGATACTGCCAGCCTTTATCTTCCTGCTTCTCTATCAGGAACAACAAAGACGGCGACGAAGACCAAGGTGAGTACTGCACCTACAACACAGGGGAGGGGGGGAAAGAGTGTGACACACACATGCAACACGCAACACCCCCACCTCACCCACGACAACACACACACTAATACATCATGATACATTACAGTTACACCCCCCAAACCCCCCTGGAAGAATGCAAGGACAAAAGGAAATGAGTCGAATGATTGTAATACATTCAAATACATGAATCAAAAATATATACATATATAAAGATATTCACACTATAAACAAATATATACACCAAGAATACAAGTCCAAGGGATTCCACCATCATAGTCCGTGGACCACTGGGCCCAAAATGCATGGGCAAGGCCCACACTCAATACCAGAACAAGACGGAGAGAACACTGCTGAGGCATCAGATAGAAATAAAATAGGCACCTCAGGGGTAAGGGAACGGGGGGCACCTCAGCCGGATGAGCGCACAACGCCAGATCCACGAGGGGAATCAATGCCCACTGCTTTATTCTGGGAGTGAAAAAGCCACAGTCTCTCAAGTCTCTACAGTGGGTGGTTTGCCCACTGCTTTATCCTGGGGAATGCAAAGCCACAGTCTCTCAAGTCACAACAGTGGGTGGTTTGCCCACTGCTTCATCCTGGGGAGTGCAAAGCCACAGTCCCTCAAGTCTCTCCAGTGGGTGGGTTGCCCACTGCTTTATCCTGGGGAGTGCAAAGCCACAGTCTCTCAAGTCTCTACAGTGGGTGGTTTGCCCACTGCTTCATCCTGGGAGTGCAAAGCCACAGTCTCTCAAGTGGATAACAGTCTCCACTGGTTCTGGAGGGGGCTTTGTGCCCAGAGTGCTTCATCCTGCCAAGGACTGAGGTAGTGGATGGATCTCTCCACTGGTTCTGGAGGGGGCTTTGTGCCCAGAGTGTTTCATCCTGCCAAGGACTGAGGTAGTGGATGTCATTCTCCACTGGTTCTGGAGGGGGCTTTGTGCCCAGAGTGCTTCATCCTGCCAAGGACTGAGGTAGTGGATGGATCTCTCCACTGGTTCTGAAAGGGGCTTTGTGCTTAGAGTGCTTCATCTGTAGTGTAGCCATTTTTAATATAGCTTCATGCACGTTAGTTTAACATACTAGGACACTGTGCACTTTGCCCTAGATATATTTTATTCAGTCTCGTACTGTTATTTTACAATAACCAGTTTTTACGGTCTTTTTTTTATTTCCTCCTATCACACTGTTTATCTTAGTTTAGCACTGTGTTCTCAAACAATGCATTCTTGATCGCCCTGTGCTTCAGTCAAGGCTACAGTCTGGTACATTGCCGGTAAACGTGGTAGAAGTTCAGTCTCTAGTATTCGTAGTAAATACACATCCTTACGTAGGGACTGTAGGAGGCTGGACTGGCTTGTAGTGAGTACCAAGGGGTACTTGCACCTTGCACCAGGCCCAGTTATCCCTTATTAGTGTATAGGGTGTCTAGCAGCTTAGGCTGATAGATAATGGTAGCTTAGCAGAGCAGCTTAGGCTGAACTAGGAGACGTGTGAAGCTACTACAGTACCACTTAGTGTCATATGCACAATATCATAAGAAAACACAATACACAGTTATACTAAAAATAAAGGTACTTTATTTTTATGACAATATGCCAAAGTATCTTAGAGTGTACCCTCAGTGAGAGGATAGGAAATATACACAAGATATATATACACAATAGCAAAAATATGCAGTATAGTCTTAGAAAACAGTGCAAACAATGTATAGTTACAATAGGATGCAATGGGGAAACATAGGGATAGGGGCAACACAAACCATATACTCCAAAAGTGGAATGCGAACCACGAATGGACCCCAAACCTATGTGACCTTGTAGAGGGTCGCTGGGACTATTAGAAAATAGTGAGAGTTAGAAAAATAACCCTCCCCAAGACCCTGAAAAGTGAGTGCAAAGTGCACTAAAGTTCCCCTAAGGACAAAGAAGTCGTGTTAGAGGAATAATGCAGGAAAGACACAAACCAGCAATGCAACAACTGTGGATTTCCAATCTAGGGTACCTGTGGAACAAGGGGACCAAGTCCAAAAGTCACAAGCAAGTCAGAGATGGGCAGATGCCCAGGAAATGCCAGCTGTGGGTGCAAAGAAGCTTCTACTGGACAGAAGAAGCTGAGGTTTCTGCAGGAACAAAAAGGGCTAGAGACTTCCCCTTTAGTGGACAGATCCCTCTCGCCGTGGAAAGTCGTGCAGAAGTGTTTTCCTGCCGAAAGAACGCTAACAAGCCTTGCTAGCTGCAAGTCGTGCAGTTAGCATTTTTGGACGCTGCTGAGGCCCAGGAGGGACCAGGAGGTCGCAAATTGGACCAGCAGAGAGAGGGGACGTCGAGCAAGACAAGGAGCCCTCTCTGAAGCAGGTAGCACCCAGAAAAGTGCCAGAAACAGGCCCTACAAGGATGCGTGAAACGGTGCTCACCGAAGTTGCACAAAGGAGTCCCACGTCGCCGGAGACCAACTTAGAAAGTCGTGCAATGCAGGTTAGAGTGCTGTGGACCCAGGCTTGGCTGTGCACAAAGGATTTCCGCCGGAAGTGCACAGGGGCCGGAGTAGCTGCAAAGTCGCGGTTCCCAGCAATGCAGCCCAGCGAGATGAGGCAAGGACTTATCTCCACCAAACTTGGACTGAAGAGTCACTGGACTGTGGGGGTCACTTGGACAGAGTCGCTGGATTCGAGGGACCTCGCTCGTCATGCTGAGAGGAGACCCAAGGGACCGGTAATGCAGCTTTTTGGTGCCTGCGGTTGCAGGGGGAAGATTCCGTCGACCCACGGGAGATTTCTTCGGAGCTTCTGGTGCAGAGAGGAGGCAGACTACCCCCACAGCATGCACAAGCAGGAAAACAGTCGAGAAGGCGGCAGGATCAGCGTTACAGAGTTGCAGTAGTCGTCTTTGCTACTATGTTGCAGGTTTGCAGGCTTCCAGCGCGGTCAGCAGTCGATTCCTTATCAGAAGGTGAAGAGAGAGATGCAGAGGAACTCGGATGAGCTCTTGCATTCATTATCTAAAGTTTCCCCAGAGACAGAGACCCTAAATACCCAGAAAAGAGGGTTTGGCTACCTAGGAGAGAGGATAGGCTAGTAACACCTGAAGGAGCCTATCACAAGGAGTCTCTGACGTCACCTGGTGGCACTGGCCACTCAGAGCAGTCCAGTGTGCCAGCAGCACCTCTGTTTCCAAGATGGCAGAGGTCTGGAGCACACTGGAGGAGCTCTGGACACCTCCCAGGAGAGGTGCAGGTCAGGGGAGTGGTCACTCCCCTTTCCTTTGTCCAGTTTCGCGCCAGAGCAGGGCTAAGGGGTCCCCTGAACCGGTGTAGACTGGCTTATGCAGAATTGGGCACCTCTGTGCCCAACAAAGCATTTCCAGAGGCTGGGGGAGGCTACTCCTCCCCTGCCTTCACACCATTTTCCAAAGGGAGAGGGTGTCACACCCTCTCTCAGAGGAAGTTCTTTGTTCTGCCATCCTGGGCCAGGCCTGGCTGGACCCCAGGAGGGCAGATGCCTGTCTGAGGGGTTGGCAGCAGCAGCAGCTGCAGTGAAACCCCAGGAAGGGCAGTTTGGCAGTACCAGGGTCTGTGCTACAGACCACTGGGATCATGGGATTGTGCCAACTATGCCAGGATGGCATAGAGGGGGCAATTTCATGATCATAGACATGTTACATGGCCATATTCGGAGTTACCATTGTGAAGCTACATATAGGTAGTGACCTATATGTAGTGCACGCGTGTAATGGTGTCCCCGCACTCACAAAGTTCAGGGAATTGGCTCTGAACAATGTGGGGGCACCTTGGCTAGTGCCAGGGTGCCCTCACACTAAGTAACTTTGCACCTAACCTTTACCAGGTAAAGGTTAGACATATAGGTGACTTATAAGTTACTTAAGTGCAGTGTAAAATGGCTGTGAAATAACGTGGACGTTATTTCACTCAGGCTGCAATGGCAGGCCTGTGTAAGAATTGTCAGAGCTCCCTATGGGTGGCAAAAGAAATGCTGCAGCCCATAGGGATCTCCTGGAACCCCAATACCCTGGGTACCTCAGTACCATATACTAGGGAATTATAAGGGTGTTCCAGTAAGCCAATGTAAATTGGTAAAAATGGTCACTAGCCTGTTAGTGACAATTTGAAATAAATGAGAGAGCATAACCACTGAGGTTCTGGTTAGCAGAGCCTCAGTGAGACAGTTAGGCACCACACAGGGAACACATACATATAGGCCACCAACTTATGAGCACTGGGGCCCTGACTAGCAGGGTCCCAGTGACACATAACAAACATACTGAAAACATAGGGTTTTCACTATGAGCACTGGGCCCTGGCTAGCAGGATCCCAGTGAGACAGTAAAAACACCCTGACATACACTCACAAACAGGCCAAAAGTGGGGGTAACAAGGCTAGAAAGAGGCTACTTTCTCACAGGGACGTTTTCTTAGAACATCTGTGTGTTAGTTATAAAAACACTTTCTAGTCCTTATACACGTTAGAGGGAGATTCCGACCAGGAACCTACAACTTGATGCTGACTGCCCAGTTGCAGATGCTGATGCAGATTACAGGCCTTTGCTCAGGTATGAGGGTTGATGTCCTCCCGGGGGAACCTGAAAGGTAGGCTTAGAGCTTCACATGCTGTGCCCAGAATATAACTTAGAGAGAACACAATCTAGTTGCACCATGATAGCCTTATTCTTGTGCTTCACTCTCATCGTTACTATTGCAATCCTACTGTGTTGTGAAGTTCTGGTTATTGCAGCTCATGCTTTGCTATCTAAAATGCAGTCGTTTTATTAAACCAATCTTTAAAGCTTAAACTGCCTTTGTCATTTCTATATGAGACCATACTGTGTATGAGAGAACCGGTTGTGACCTGAGTGACCATGACTTCCCTGGGAAGTACTAAGGATGTGATGCGCTCGGCTGGGTAATTGTCTCTTCCCTTTGGTAGTGATGAGGCACTGCTAGTTAGCCGGAGCAAAACCTGGATTTAGAGTGTCAAGGGTCCTTCACCGTGGGTCAGACTTAGTCCCCCACACTGCAAATGATCTTGCCGCTCAAAATCCAGTAGTCTCATTCGGATAATGAGAGCCTACCCGACATGGCGCCGCCAACGTTTGGTCAGGCTCAAATTTTCGGGTCCACTGGTATATCTCGGTCTCATATAATATAATGGCCCCTCAGTCCCTTTACAGCAGATGGTTGTTCAAACTTGAACCTTCAAAGGAAAAAAGACCCTGTCTTGGTGTGCCTTCTCTGAATGTTTAGTGCTTTTATGATGGCAAATCCCCAGGCTGTACAAATAGCTCTTAATATGAGACAACCACTTATGACACATTTGTTAGCACATGGACTTACAGCACAGGGAGGTCCAGTCACATTTGTGGTGGACGCTCACGAAGCTTATAGAACAGAGTTGTTCTGTTCTTTGGTCACATTTCCAGCAGTTGATGGGAATACAAATACATTCCATACATATACACTTGTGAATGCACCTGGGCAGTACAGAGCGTACGCATACTTAGAGATACCTTTATCTTATCAAGAACATAATAATTGGCTTGATGGCGCCCTACCCCATACAATTTTACCAGTAGGGTTAGGTCCACTAAGTAATGAAGGTCCTACCTGGCCTTTATTGGCCACATATACACCTCATCCTGCGGTTGCAAACATAGCAGTAGCTGAGGTTCGACACTTATATACTGAATTAACAGCAATATATAGACGATTAGTACAATTTGTGATGCAGACACTAAATACGAACCCATCGTGTGCTGCTCCAGCACAACCACATGCAGTAACACCAGGTATATATCCGATGACTGTACACTCTATTATGGGTGAAGTCCCAGCAAAACGAGAGGAGACTCCGTTTTGGCTGGCACAAAAAATTAATACGCTGGCGGTGGTGTTTCCCCATACGGGACCTCAGGATAAACATAGAATATTAACTATGTGCTTGCCCTTTGGGATGGTTCCTACAGTTGAACACTGCAATACATGGGGCACGGTGTTTGCCACGCTCTATACATCGGCACCCGGTACTCCGACACTAGCAACCTACTGGAAGTGCTTAAACAAATTCAAGATGAATACGGGGCTGCCCCGGCCTTAGATTTAGGAATGCAACTGATTGTTAGGGTTTGTGCACAGCAAAGAGCATGTCCCCTCTCACTGCACTAGTGGGTTCTGTAATAGCTCCCTTTTAAACTTACTATTCAAACCTTTTCTTGTTATCTCACCTTCCCCCCACCCCCTTAGGCTTCTGTGTATGTTGTTTAATGTGCTGTTTTGTTTACACATTGGGCCTTGCTTTTACCAAGGCTTCTTTAAAACACTCCTCCCTAGGCCATGTGTTAATTCAACTCATTTGCATAATAACTGAAACTCTGCACACCTTTCAAGAACATGTGCAGCATGTGAGGACCACACCCAGCCCTTCAAACCACACCCAGCTCTGCTCACCTTTCAAGAACATGTGCAGCATGTGAGGACCACACCCAGCCCTTCAAACCACACCCAGCTCTTCGAACCACACCCAGCCCTGTCTATAAAAGGCAGCCCCCGAGCCTCACCCAGTGCTTGTGCTCGTCTACCTCCCGCTTACCTGAGAACAGATCCCTCGGCGCTGGCACTCCTGCTCTCTACAGACTTTCATTGGCTTCAATGGGCGCAGCTGCTGGCTCTTCCTTCTTCTGGTTTCCGGTTCCTCCTTGCCTCAGCCTCTCTCCTACAAACAACCTGCAAAAGAGAAAGAAGACAAGGTTAGACTGATCAGTATCTCTTGCCAGCAACAAGTAAGTGCAAAACTTTTTATTACCTGAAGGAACTTTGACAACAATTTCTGGATTCGTGTGTGGACGGTTTGAAGCAAGATACCTTCCACGAACATTGTGATTCAGGCTCTTTGTTGCAAGAATACCTTGCGGAGCTTTGTGAAACAAACATTTTTTTTTTTTTTATGGAACTTTTAAGAATCGAACAGTGGAAACCATTAACAGCAAGGCAAACAGTAAATCAAGGACTTGCACAAATTACATGCTGTATTTTGATGTAAAAGTACAGTATTTGTTTTCCAAAAGATTCTGGAGATATGGGAAAAGTGAGTCTGCTATTGGGAATTTAGGCTTTAGTTATATTAAGATGAATGTTTGATATTGGTAATTCTGATAACGGTATTTGTTTAATGTTTTAGAAGCTTTACAGTAATAGAAAGCACATCCCAGAGCAGTAACACATTCCAAACCTGGAAACTCGAGACCAGGATCCAAGAGGTACTTTTAGAAGAGAATTTCTAATAAATAAAGGGATAGTCAGGAACCCATTTAGGAATAGGTTGCACTTATCTGTTCTTTGTTTATGTTTCATTAGGCACCAGTTTCTACAGAAGTCAGAAAGGGCCACAGATTTGTGCAGCACTTCAACAGTGGAAACGCAAGAACGGTGTTGTCTCTCTTTTTTATTTTATCCACTTCCCCCCTACCCTTGAGCTTCTGTTCTTAGTGCACTGTGTTAAAAACTAGTGTGCTGGAACAAGCAGTTTCAGGGTGGGGTCGGATTGTCTTCAACCTCCATCAGAACTGAACAAGAACTCAGGTGAGCTGGGCTTTGACAGAAGCACAAGCCTTAAAAAATTTCAGTTCTGGTGGACGATGAATACCGGGGAAGAAATAGAGGGCATTGACGTCACGGATATGGCGCAGGCCCTAAATGAGGACTTGGCTCATAATGAATCAGTGTCTGGCATCTTACAACATATGCAAGAGGAAATAGAGAGATTAAAGATGGAGAATACCTCTTTAAAACAGGATTTAAGCAGGTATAAATTTAGGGGATCTCAGTGGAACACAGCTTTTACGCCTTTGTTTAAAACCACCTCAGAGACAGGGGCGCCATCAAAACATACAACTTTGCCTCCCCCAGTTGAGGTTACTGTTAATGTTCCTAATGCTGTGCCCTTAGCAGCACCTGAACGTTTTCATGGAGATAGTAACAAATTCCATGTTTTTATCCATCAATGTCAATTACACTTCGTTTGTAAGCCACAACAGTTCCCTACTGATGCTACGAAAGTGGCATTCGTCTTGTCTTATTTGGGTGGCACAGCAGCCAATTGGTCAATTCCTTTCGTGGATAGAGATGATCCCATCCTCCATAATTGGAATCAATTTAAACGTACCATGACCAGCCTTTTTGCAAAACACACTTTCATGCAGGCAAGTGATAATGAGCTTTTAAATCTTAAACAAGGTAACAAGGATTTATTGACCTATCTCACTAGTTTTAATCGTTTACTCACCGAGACACAGTGGCCAGAAGGAAAGCGTGTCTCCCTTTTTTATAAAGGTTTGAGAGACGAGTTAAAAGACGCGCTGGCTCATATCGTTGATTGGCCAGAAGACTATTCGGACTTTGTAGATTTAGTTGTGAAATTAGAACATAGACTAGGAGAAAGAAAGGGAGATAAATACAAACTGGAATCACGGTTAACTTTTATTAAACACGAGAAGAAAGACACAGATAATAAACTCCCTGAACCTGAGCCTATGCAAATAGGGACACTCAGAGGTCCACTCACATCAGAGGAAAAAGAAAGAAGGAGAAAACTTCAATTATGTTTATATTGTGGCAGGGCAGGTCACTTTGCCAGAGAATGTCCAGTAAAGCCTAAAACTCCACAAAAGGGTGCTGTTTCCTCCACCTCCTCAACTGAATCGGGAAACGATTAAGCTCGACAAGGGGAGAGGTTACTTGTTCGAGAAAACATTTTAATCAGACCTCTAATGCTGCAGCCTTCATGGTACCGCACATACCTAGACATTTCATAATTCAGGTCGTTTTAATTGTTACTACCCAAGTGAGGCATTCTCTCCCTGTCCTACTGGACTCAGGCGCGACAGGAAATTTTGTGGATAATAAGTTAGCTGAAAACTTAGGACTTCCTATGTGCCTAAAGCCTTGTCCAGAAGCAGTATGTGCAGTGGATGGGTCAGAATTGACCTCTGGATTAATCACAAAACAAACAAGTCCACTTGTTATGGTCTGTCAGAACGGGCACACAGAGGTGATTAGCTTTGATCTGATAGATACTCCTAATTTTGGTTTGATTCTCGGGGTACCCTGGTTAACAACTCATAACCCAAAAATTGACTGGGTGAATAGAACTGTTACTTTGGATTCCTCTTTCTGTAGAACCAATTGCTATCAAGAAGCAGGTACAGAACAGAGCACAGTATTACACTGTGCTAGTGTTACACAAGATGAACCAAGTCTCCCTCCTGAATATTCTGACTTTAAAGACGTCTTTGATCCAGTAAAGGCTAGTGTGTTGCCCCCACATCGGTCTTATGACTGCCGGATAGATCTTATCCCAGGGGCCCCTTTACCTAATAACAGAGTATATGCTTTGACTGACGAAGAAACCAAATACTTAAGAACCTACCTAGATGACCTACTACAGTCTGGGTTCATCCGTCATTCCACATCTCCGGTATCATCTCCACTCTTTTTTATCCCGAAGCCGGATAAATCCCTGCGCGCGTGTATCGATTATAGAGGACTAAATAAGGCTACAATAAAGAATAAATATCCTCTTCCTCTAATACCTGTGTTGTTGGATCAATTAAGACATTCTACTGTATACACTAAACTAGATCTGCGGGGAGCTTACCACCTGGTCCGAGTAAAAGAGGGGGATGAGTGGAAGACAGCTTTCAAGACAAAGTTTGGTTTATTTGAGTACACAGTAATGCCCTTTGGGTTATGTAATGCCCCTGCGGCCTTTCAGTTCTTTATAAATGAGGTCCTACACGAATTCCTGGACGTTTGTGTCATAGTATACATAGACGACATCCTCATTTACTCTAAGAACTCAGAAGAACATACCCAACATGTTCGTGCAGTATTATCAAAGTTAAAAGAAAATCATCTTTTTGCTAAGTTAGAAAAGTGTACTTTTAATGTCAGCAAGGTGGACTTTTTAGGATACTGCCTGTCACCTCAAGGAATAACTATGGATGTAAAGAAAATCAGTGCTATTGCTGATTGGCCAGAACCATCCTCTGTAAAAGATATTCAGAAATTTCTGGGTTTCGCCAATTTTTATAGGAGGTTTATTGCACATTTTGCAGACATTGCGGCCCCAATAACTACCTTGTTGCGGAAAGGGCAACGATTTCTTTGGACTGATGAGGCGGCACACGCCTTTCAACTCCTAAAACAAAAGTTCACTTCAGCCCCAATTCTGAAACATCCTGATCCTGACTTGCCCTTTTTTGTTGAAGCGGATGCTTCACAAGTAGCTTTAGGAGGAGTTCTCTCTCAACGAGATATAGTAGATGGCCAGTTACATCCTATAGCCTTCTATTCCAAAAAGTTATTACCAGCTGAACAAAATTACACTGTGGCTGAAAGGGAACTACTAGCTATCAAAGTAGCCTTTTCAGAATGGAGGCATCATTTAATGGGAGCCAAGTACCCAGTTACAATCTTTTCTGACCATAAGAACCTACAGTTTTTTGGATCACTTAAAGCACTAACACCACGTCAGATGCGCTGGTTAAATTTTTTTAGCACATTTGACTTTGTTATAACCTATAGACCAGGTGCACAACAAATTCAATCTGATGTGTTATCTAGATACGGACATACCTCAGACATGAAACAAGATAAAATAGGAGAACCCATTATTCCTCCCCAAAAGTTTTTGGCACCAGTACAACAGAAGGATTTCATCACAGATCTATATAATGCACACATGCAAATAGCACCTCAGGATTGGTTAAAGGATTCCCATAACACAATACAACGAGGTTTATTGTATCACGACAACATGCTGTTAGTGCCCACCTCTGAATTACAAACACAGGTGATAATTTGGCATCACGTCTCACCGTTGGCAGGTCATCCTGGTTGGGTAAAAACCCTGGAAAAATGTGCAAAAACACTTTTGGTGGGACACTATAAGAAAGGACATTAAGCAATTTGTCACTACCTGTCCAATTTGTGCAAGACATAAATCTTCTCATAAGGCCCCTGACGGCTTGTTAATACCAATGCCAACACCCAAGCAACCTTGGCACACTGTGAGCGTAGACTTTATTGTAGGCTTACCACCTGTAAAATCCTTCACAACAGTGTTGGTTATAGTGGATTTTTTATCTAAAATGGCACATTTTGTACCATTACGGAAATTACCCACGGCGGCAGAATTTGCCGATATTTTTATAAGGGAAATTGTGCGTTTACATGGTTTGCCAAGCAAAGTGGTGTCAGATCGAGGGAGCCAGTTCAACTCTAGATTTTGGAAAAAATTATGTGAAAAACTGAAAATAGATGTGGCATTATCCACTGCTTTCCACCCAGAGACAGATGGACAGACTGAACGACTGAACCAAACCTTACTTCAAACGCTACGTTGTTTATTGGCTGATTATTCTAGTGAATGGTTGGAAGCTCTCCCTGTAGCGGAGTTTGTTTATAATAATACTGAGCATTCAGCTCTACTTTGCTCACCATTCTATTTCTTGCAGGGGTATCATCCAAGAGCTATACCCATTTTGTTAGAAGAGTCCCTGTTGCCTACAGTAACGGATAGACTAACGAGGTTAGGTGACATACAAGACAAAGCCAGGAAACATTTATTAAAGTACAAGGAAAGCATGAAAAGACAAGCAGACAAACACAGATCTGAGGCCCCAATGTATAAAATTGGTGACAAGGTATGGCTCTCCACAAAGAACCTAAACATAGAGGGATCCCGAAAGCTGCAACCACGTTTCATTGGACCCTTTATTATAACTGCCATAGTAAACCCGGTAACAGTAAAATTAGATTTACCAAAAGAATATCCAGTACATACTACATTCCATGTGTCCTTGCTTAAGCCGTACAACCCAAAAACCCGACCTGAACCACCACCTCCACCCATACCAATTAAGGGAAATCTAGAATATGAAGTGAAAAGCATAAAAGACTCAAAAAGAATTAGTGGACGTCTGTTTTATTTAGTAGAATGGAAAGGATATGATGAATCTGAGAATTCATGGGAACCAGCATCATATGTACATGCCCCACAGCTGATTAGACGGTTTTATTTAAAAAACCCAGGAAAACCCCGTCCTGTAGGAGGGCCTTTGAGGGGGGCAACTGTTAGGGTTTGTGCACAGCAAAGAGCATGTCCCCTCTCACTGCACTAGTGGGTTCTGTAATAGCTCCCTTTTAAACTTACTATTCAAACCTTTTCTTGTTATCTCACCTTCCCCCCACCCCCTTAGGCTTCTGTGTATGTTGTTTAATGTGCTGTTTTGTTTACACATTGGGCCTTGCTTTTACCAAGGCTTCTTTAAAACACTCCTCCCTAGGCCATGTGTTAATTCAACTCATTTGCATAATAACTGAAACTCTGCACACCTTTCAAGAACATGTGCAGCATGTGAGGACCACACCCAGCCCTTCAAACCACACCCAGCTCTGCTCACCTTTCAAGAACATGTGCAGCATGTGAGGACCACACCCAGCCCTTCAAACCACACCCAGCTCTTCGAACCACACCCAGCCCTGTCTATAAAAGGCAGCCCCCGAGCCTCACCCAGTGCTTGTGCTCGTCTACCTCCCGCTTACCTGAGAACAGATCCCTCGGCGCTGGCACTCCTGCTCTCTACAGACTTTCATTGGCTTCAATGGGCGCAGCTGCTGGCTCTTCCTTCTTCTGGTTTCCGGTTCCTCCTTGCCTCAGCCTCTCTCCTACAAACAACCTGCAAAAGAGAAAGAAGACAAGGTTAGACTGATCAGTATCTCTTGCCAGCAACAAGTAAGTGCAAAACTTTTTATTACCTGAAGGAACTTTGACAACAATTTCTGGATTCGTGTGTGGACGGTTTGAAGCAAGATACCTTCCACGAACATTGTGATTCAGGCTCTTTGTTGCAAGAATACCTTGCGGAGCTTTGTGAAACAAACATTGTTTTTTTTTTTATGGAACTTTTAAGAATCGAACAGTGGAAACCATTAACAGCAAGGCAAACAGTAAATCAAGGACTTGCACA
Source organism: Pleurodeles waltl (assembly GCF_031143425.1). Lineage (NCBI taxonomy): Eukaryota > Metazoa > Chordata > Amphibia > Caudata > Salamandridae > Pleurodeles > Pleurodeles waltl. Next base: position 660,175,477 of record NC_090449.1, on the reverse strand, counting down.
AATTACATGCTGTATTTTGATGTAAAAGTACAGTATTTGTTTTCCAAAAGATTCTGGAGATATGGGAAAAGTGAGTCTGCTATTGGGAATTTAGGCTTTAGTTATATTAAGATGAATGTTTGATATTGGTAATTCTGATAACGGTATTTGTTTAATGTTTTAGAAGCTTTACAGTAATAGAAAGCACATCCCAGAGCAGTAACACATTCCAAACCTGGAAACTCGAGACCAGGATCCAAGAGGTACTTTTAGAAGAGAATTTCTAATAAATAAAGGGATAGTCAGGAACCCATTTAGGAATAGGTTGCACTTATCTGTTCTTTGTTTATGTTTCATTAGGCACCAGTTTCTACAGAAGTCAGAAAGGGCCACAGATTTGTGCAGCACTTCAACAGTGGAAACGCAAGAACGGTGTTGTCTCTCTTTTTTATTTTATCCACTTCCCCCCTACCCTTGAGCTTCTGTTCTTAGTGCACTGTGTTAAAAACTAGTGTGCTGGAACAAGCAGTTTCAGGGTGGGGTCGGATTGTCTTCAACCTCCATCAGAACTGAACAAGAACTCAGGTGAGCTGGGCTTTGACACTGATGGGCAACTTTGCCACGGTTTCTTCAATTATCCTAAGTAATCTTAAAGGGGAAGCAGTTGCACTTTCAGTGCGTATGCGTCTTCGTGATGTTCCGCAACAAGATCAGGAGCGGGAACTGCCTAAAATAATAGCGGAAACAAATTCCAGTATCGGTCGAGATAGCCTGGGGGCTAGACCACAAAAACCTAAATTTCTGAGAAAAATTAAGAAAGACAATACAAAACAGCAACCTGAGGGTAATAAGAAGCGCTGGGAGAAAAAACAACAAACACCTGAAAAAGAAAGGGGTGAATCTCCACATACGGATACCCCGCAGAATAGGTATAATCTCAGAAATAGAGAGAATATAAAAACGGCTGATAGATATCAATATACTGATACACGCCAATCTCTTTCCTTTCAGGACTCATCAGAAAAGAGAAATGAGTGAGGTGGGCGATCAGAGCGGAGAACAGAGTACGTGAAACCGAGACAGTTGGTATTGGTTTCGTTCACACCTTTTCTTCCATATTCGGTTTAATACCTTCGGCTATTCATTCAATTTTCGGAAGCATTTTTGGGGGATTTCCGATAACTTTGGCTTTATTAGCGGGAATTTTGCTGTTGCTGTTGTTTTTCCACAATGGCTGTCCCACCACAACAACGACGAATGTGGGCGCTCCCATCAGCGCATCTGCATTGTGAACGCATGATGCAGCACTTTGGAGCAACACTCCTGGAACATTTGGAGTGTGACTGGTCTCTGTCATTCAGACCGGTTTTGGATTGTGTGCAGCCCTTGTTTCGGTGCCGTTGGTGCTTTTTTGAACATGCACTGGATGTTTGTCTCTCACAGCAACGCCCCCAGTGATTGATGCTGATCTGTTGATGTTCTCGATTAGGGTTCATTTCTAGACATGCACGCTGCGGCTGCGTTTGCTTAGAGAAGCTGATTACGAGATACCCTTCCTGGAGGAAGTTGATATTAACTCGTTCGTAGGCACTACAAGGGATGCCGCCTTGGTTGACACTGGGGCTCTGGAACACACCTGCTCCTTGATAGTCTTTGGCATGGATTTTCCGGTTTTGTCATCTGCCGAGGTAGAGAATCTCCTGCTTTCCATGACTGATGCTTGATTTGGACTTATTCTAAATTGACATTATCCTTTGAAATCGGCATTTGGCCGCATGCTCATTTTTTAAATTGCAAATTACTGTGCTTGTGTGTCCTCTTAACTTGTTAAAATTGAGTAGGATTTTAATTATATTTTAGCTTATGGCATTTTTAACTTCGGCTTAAACCACTTTCTACCGACAAGGGGAGGGTGTAGTGTAGCCATTTTTAACGTAGCTTCATGCACGTTAGTTTAACATACTAGGCCAATGTGCACTTTGCCCTAGATATATTTTATTCAGTCTCGTACTGTTATTTAACAATAACCAGTTTTTACGGTCTTGTTTTTATTTCCTTCTATCACACTGTTTAGCTTAGTTTAGCACTGTGTTCTCAAACAATGCATTCTTGATCGCCCTGTGCTTCAGTCAAGGCTACAGTCTGGTACATTGCCGGTAAACGTGGTAGAAGTTTAGTCTCTAGTATTCGTAGAAAATACACATCCATACGTAGGGACATTTTCTTAGAACATCTGTGTGTTAGTTATAAAAACACTTTCTAGTCCTAATACAAGTTAGAGGGAGATTCTGACCAGGAACCTACAACTAGATGCTGACTGCCCCGTTGCAGATGCTGATGCAGATTACAGGCCTTTGCTCAGGTATGAGGGTTGATGTCCTCCCGGGGGAACCTGAAAGGCAGGCTTAGAGCTTCACATGCTGTGCCCAGAATATAACTTAGAGAGAACACAATCTAGTTGCACTATGATAGCCTTATTCTTGTGCTTCACTCTCATCGTTAATATTTCAATCCTACTGTGTTGTGTAGTTCTGGTTATTGCAGCTCACGCTTTGCTATCTAAAATGCAGTTGTTTTATTAAACCAATCTTTAAAACTTAAACTGCCTTTGTCATTTCTATATGAGACCATACTGTGTATGAGAGAACCGGTTGTGACCTGAGTGACCATGACTTCCCTGGGAAGTACTAAAGATGTCATGCGCTCAGCTGCCCAATTGTCTCTTCCCTTTGGGAGAGATGAGGCACTGCTAGTTAGCCGGAGCAAAACCCGGATTTAGAGTGACAAGGGTCCTTCACCGTGGGTCAGACTTAGTCCCCCACACTGCGAACGATCTTGTCGCTCAAAATCCAGTAGTCTCGTTAGGATAATGAGAGCCTACGTGACACATCCTGCCAAGGACTGAGGTAGTGGATGGATCTCTCCACTGGTTCTGGAGGGAGCTTTGTGCCCAGAGTGCTTCATCCTGCTCGTGGCGGCTTCAGTAGCGTCGGAATCTTTGGCGCTCACTGGCCTGCGGTGCTTGTTGCTTCGGTGTCCTGTTTAGCGGTGCTGGTGGCGGCGGTGTCCTTGGCAGCGGTGCTGGTGGCAGCGGTGTCCTGTTCAGCGGTGCTGGTGGCAGCGGTGTCCTGTTCAGCGGTGCTGGTGGCGGCAATGTCCTTGGCAGCGGTGCTGGTGGCGGCGGTGTCCTTAGCAGCAGTACTGGTGGCGGCAGTGTCCTTGGCAGCGGTGTTGGTGGCGGCGGTGTCCTTGGCAGCGGTGCTTGTTGCGGTCTTGTCCACCGTGCAGGTTTTCCCAGACTTGCCGGTTTTACTGTGCGCCTTCCCCAACTTGGATGGTGGTGCAGCTGTCTCCACACTCCCAACTGCACCCCGGGGAGTGGCTTTGGTGGCAAATTTGTTTCCTCTCTCCCGCCAGGCCCTGGCCAACTTTTTATGCTTTTGAGGTGGGGGACTGTCCGTGCTCTGGCTCCTTGCCACACTGGCTACCCTGCTGCCTGGCGCACTCCAGAAGCCGGTTACTACTGGCACCACTGTTCCCGCAGATGTTGTGGATGAGGCACTGGGTTGGGACCTGGAGAGGCGACCCTAGGAGACTGAAGGGGAGGGGGAGGTGAGGGAAAGAGGTCAAGGGTGGACAGGAAAGGTTTTTTGGGCACACTGGGACGGGTAGATGGAGGGTGTTTGGGAGTGGAGGAAGAGGTAGTGGTTGTAGGAGGTGTACATTTGCTGACTTTGGGTGAAGGTGCATGGGCTGGAGGCTGTCGTGATGTGGATGGCTGTTGGGTGGGTGTGTGGATGCATTTGTGTACCTTGGGAGGTGGGCTCACAGACACACTGGGAGAGGACACAGGGGATGTGTGAATGGTAGTGGGGGTGGTGAGTGAACATGAGTGGGGTGTGGTTGTGGGTGTGCTGGTGATGGAGGTAGTGGCTGTCGATGTAGTGCATTCAGGTGTGAGTGGAGACGAGACAGGGAGGGAGGAGGGAGACGAGGAGGAGGGGGACACAGTGGTGGCAGTGGATGTTGGTATGTTTGCATGTGTATGATGCTTGTGTGAGTGCCTGTGGGATGTGTGGTGCTTATGTTTGCCTGAGCTTCCCTTGTGTGTTGACGTGTGTGCATGCTGGTCTGATGGTGTGCTTGGGATAGGCTGAGGTACAGGGGTTTGGTTCTGGGTGGAGGAAGTTGGAGGGGGGAGGCTAGAGACAGGGACAATGGCTGCCATCAGTGCTGAGGCCAGAGTCTGAAAAGCTCGCTGTTGGGCTGCCTGACCAGAATGAATGCCCTCCACGTATGCATTGGTTTGTTGCAACTGCATCTCTACACCCTGGACTCGCCCTGGCCTAGGGGAACCCACAGCCCACCTCCCCCACCCAGACACCTACAATGCACGCTGAATCAGCTGAATGAGAGTGTACCCTTGTGGCTGTTGTGATGCCCTCAAGCGCCCACCCAACTCTGGGTACGCCACCTACAGGATCCGGAACATCAGGGGGGTCATGGTGCGACTGGCATCCCTCCCACCTTGGGAGGCCATCCCCAACTGGGCCTCCGCCATCTTCTTGCTCCAGCGGTGAATGTCCTCCCATCTTTTCCGGCAGTGGGTGCTCTGTCTGTGGTAGACCCCAGGGTCCAGACTTCCTTGGTGATGGCACGCCAAACATCCTTCTTCTGGTGAGCGCTGACCTACAGGAATAGTACAGGGGAAAAGAAGAAGATATAACCGTCCGCACCGTCACAGTCATTGGCCCGCATCCCTACCCTTGCCATGACGCACATGCACTCACCGTCGTTTCATGCACGCCTCATTCCCCCCCCTATCTTTCATCCACACCACTCCAAATAGCCATTGCCCATACAGAATGCTCACAGTGTACTCACCTGTTTGTCTGGAGGACCGTAGAGTAGCGTGTACTGGTGGAGGACCCCATCCACTAGTTTCTCCAACTCCTCCGTGCTGAAGGCAGGGACCCTTTCCCCAGACACTCAAGCCATTATCTCTTCCAGACTGAGGTCACAGCAGCACTTGCAGTGTAGGTCCTCTCCTGCCGAAGATCAGGTATCAAGTGATTGAACAGAGAGAAAATAGCGGTCACGTCAGCGGCGGTGTGTACCATCACCGCCGGCGTACATCGTCATTGGCTCCTGGGACCCATAGGATCCAATGTTAACCAATGCAGGATTGCGCCACAGTCTTCGACCGCCTACTGCTACGGTGTACAACGCCAGCGCAGTTACCTCATATCCCCTTGTCCCACTTTACAGGTCAGGCAGCCGCCATTTCAGGGGCCCACATGGCATTATTTTGGACTGCGTCACACATATCTAGGACTTACTTAAACACTAATACAGCCATATGTCGATTTGCAAACATTTTCCGATTAAGTTGTGTTTACGTACCTCAGAGTTGGTTGACTCTCTGCTCGCTGTTCTCCTCCATAGGCAACGTCCACTGGGGCAGGTGAGGAGATGGCGGCATCCTCTGGTGTACAGACCGCTGGTGGACCTGTCAACAATAGAGGAGCGACATGTGATCATCACCTACAGACTTGATCGTACCACAATCCTGGAACTGTGTGCCCAGTTGGAGCCAGACCTGATTTCAGCTATCCGCCATCCCACAGGAATCCCCCCTCTAGTGCAGGTGCTGTCAGTACTCCATTTCCTAGCAAGTGGGTCTTTTGAAACAACAGTGGCCATAGCATCAGGGATGTCCCAGCCTAGTTTTCCAACGTGTTGTCCAGAGTGTTGTCTGCCCTGCTGAAACACATGCAGAGCTACATCGTTTTCCCTCAGGTCGAGGATTTCCCTACATTGAAAGGTGACTTCTATGCCCTGGGACATATCCCCACCATCATAGGTGCCATTGATGGGACACATGTGGCCTTGGTCCCCCCACGCAGGAGTGAACAGGTGTACAGAAACCGGAAAAGTTACCATTCGATGAATGTGCAGATGGTGTGTTTGGCCGACCAGTACATCTCCCATGTGAATGCCAAATTTCCTGGCTCAGTGCATGACGCTTACATTCCGAGGAATAGCAGCATCCCTTATGTGATGGGACAACTCCAGAGGCACCGTGTGTGGCTATTAGGTGAGGACGTGGACCCTATACAGTATGAATAGGTGTCTGGGTCTGGGGATGTCCCTATGAGTTAGTGTGTGTCTAACAGTTGTCCCTCGCCATTTGCAGGTGACTCTGGTTACCCCAACCTGTCATGGCAACTGACCCCTCTGAGGAATCCCAGGACAAGGGCAGAGGAACGCTACAATGAGGCCCATGGGTGAACTAGGAGGATTATAGAGAGGACCTTCGGCCTCCTGAAGGCCAAGTTCTGGTGCCTCCATATGACAGGTGGTTCCCTATTCTGCTCACCAAAGAAGGTATGCCAGATCATCGTGGCCTGCTGTATGCTTCACAACTTGGCTTTGCGACGACAGGTGCCTTTTCTGCAGGAGGATGGTCCAGATGGAGGTGTTGTGGAAGCTGTGGAGCCTGTGGACAGTGAAGACAAGGAAGCAGAAGAAGATGACATCGACAACAGGAACACGGTGATCCACCAATACTTCCAGTGAGACACAGGTAAGAAGACAACACTGCCTGCTACATCTGATTTAATTCTACTACCTCTCATCTGTCTGTCATTTTCACCCAGTGTATGGTCACTGAGTTGTCACTTTCCCTTACGATTTCACAGATGTGGGTCCCACTGTGTGACATCTGCTTTGTTTCCGCATGGACTAGAGCTGTGTGACATAGGTATGTTGACAATACAATGGACATTGCTATTTACCTCAGTTATTGCAAATACACAATTGTGAAAGCACAGACTGACTCCAGATTGTTTTGTAATTTAAGGGTGTTTATTTAAGTGCTAAATAGTCGAGTGGGTTGTAAAATGGTCAGGGGTTATGGTGGAGCAATATCCATGGCAGTGTCCATTCTATTAGTCTCACAGGTGAATTGTCCAAAGGGTCATAGGAAGTGGAGCTGGGGCAGTTTAAGGATGGACAGGGTGACAAAGTGGGACAGAAGGATGACAATCAGAGTGGTCTCATTTCTTGGCGGGGGTCTTGGCATTGTTCTCTGTCTTTGGCCTGGATCTCAGGGACCGCTTGCGGGGTGGTTCTCCATCTGCATGGGGTCGGGTGCTGGTGTCGTGGCCCTGTGGCGGTGCCTCCTGTCCAGTAGCGCCGGCGGAGGTAGTGGCCAGTTCATCGCCCAGGCTAGTGTCAGGGGCCCCTTGTTGTGCCACAGTGTCCCTCCTGGTGTTGACGAGTTCCTCCAGCACCCCTACAATGGTGCCCAGGGTGGAATTGATGGATTTTAGTTCCTCCCTGAAGCCCAGATACTGTTCCTCCTGCAGCCGCTGAGTCTCCTGAAGCTTGGCCAGTGCCGATGCCATAATCTCCTGGGAATGGTGGTAGGCTCCCATGATGTTGGAGAGGGCCTCGTTGAGAGTGGGTTCTCTGGGCCTGTCCTCCTCCTGTCGCACAGCAGCCCTCCCAGTTCCCCTGTGTTCTTGGGCCTCTGTTCCCTGAACCATGTGCCCACTGCCCCCAGGTCCCTGGTGTTGTTGGGGTGTTGGGTTAGCCTGGGTTCCCTGTAGTGGTGGACACACTGCTGATTGATGTGTCCTGGGCACATAGGGATGGGCCCGCTGGGTGGGTGCTGTGCTGGTGTTTCCAGAGGGGGGAAGCTCTGTAGTGGCCTGTGCCAGTGTGACTATCCCGAGGTCCCAGGTGTGCCGGGGTGGTCATCTAGATCCAGTTGGACAGAGCTGCTGTCATCACTGTGGGCCTCTTCTGTGGGTGGAGTGTACATGTCTGGACCCTCCTGTCCAGAGACGTTGGGTAGGGGTCCTGCAGGGGTGTAAAGGCATGATTATTGCATCTGTGTGTGCCATGGTGTGCAATGGGTGGGTGACCCTGTACCCCAGTGGTAGCATTCCTGTGTAGGACCTTGTGTGATAACGGTTTAGGGGGGTGTATGGGTATGTGCAGTGGGCATGCTTTGGTGATGGGTGTGGAGGTGGGGATCCGCCGCCAGTCCTCTGAACCGCAAGGTGGTGTCTTGAGACCATGGAACGCGCCTTCCACCGTAGGTCCTGATGTGATCCCGTGTTCTTGGGTGCTGTCCCACTGCGTTGACCCTGTCCACGATTCTTCACCATAGCTCCATCTTCCTAGCTATGGTGGTGTGCTGCACCTGTGATCCGAATAGCTGTGGCTCTACCTGGATGATTTCCTCCACCATGACCCTGAGCTCCTCCTCAGAGAACCTGGGGTGTCTTTGCGGGACCATGGAGTGGTGTGGGTGATGTGTGGGGTGGTGTGTGTTATGATGTGTGGGGTGATATTTAGAGGTGTGTTGTGTGAGATGCTGCGTGGATTCGTGGGTCGTGATAGTGTGGGCGTATTCCTGTTGGCGTGATGGTGTCGGTTTTGTTATTGCCAGTTTATCACTGACCTTTGGTGTGGCGGATTTGTGTGGGTGTCTGGATTTTAGCGGATTCTGAGCTGTAGGTCATAATGACCGTGGCGGAATTCTGTGGCCGCAGCGGTGTGTTGGCGGTCTTCTGCACATCGGTAAGCGGCTTTTACCGCTAATGTTGTAATGACCCCCTATGTCTCTGGCTGGGTTGTAAGGGGAGCTGAGGAGTTTGACCTGACTAAGCTGGAGGATTACACAATCTCCCAGCTGAAATCCTTTTACAAAGATATGGGGGTACCTGCCAGTAGAGCTTCCAACAGGGGAGAGTTTCAAAAGGCGATGAGGGCCCGGGCAGAGTCCTGCAAACAAGAGAATGATGAGTTGGGGGAGTCTGAGAAGGGCTCTTCACAGGAGCTACCAACAGCAGTAGGGGATGACACCCCTGGATTTGTTCTTCCTATGAGACCCCAAAGCAGTGTCTCCAGTCATGGCCTGACCACAGAGGAAAGGAGAGAGGAAAAGAGTTTCAGCTGCAGTTGGCAAGATTAAAAATGGAGGCAGAAGGTAGGAAGTCTGAGAGGGAAGCTGAGAGAGCCTTAGCGGAGAAGAAATTACTTCTGGCTCAGGAACTGAGTCTAAAGGAACTAGACCTCAGGGCTATGCAGTCTGAGTCCAGCAGTCATGGTGGCAACATACGTACAGTACCCTATGGAGACAAGAAGATTTGTATAACCAAGGATTTGTTGCCCAGTTATGTGGTGGGAGATGACATTGATAAGTGGTTTTCTGGTTATGAAGTTGCACCAATGGCACATGGGGCTCTTGAAGAGCACTGGGGTTCGGTCTGTGGAAACACATGCCAACAGAGGGGAGAGGCACACTTCTGACATTAGAGGTAGAGGACTAGACCGCTTACACTCCCATGACAGCCATTTTGATGGCCAAATTTGGAATTATCCCTGAAAAGTATTGCCAAAGATTCAGGGACAGTAACAAGCTTCTCAACCAATGCTGGGTAGACTTAATTGATTACTCCAGTAAGGCACTGAATGGCTGGGTGCGGGGCAACTAAGTCAGTGATTATGTTGGGTTGTACAATTTAATCCTGAGAGAGCACATGCTCAATATTTGTTTTGTAGAGTTGTGCCAGCACCTAGTTGACAGTAAGCTGACTGATCCCTGGAAGCTCGCTGAGGAGGCGGACCTCTGGGCTAGCACCAGAGTATCTAAAAAGGTATCTGGTGGCCAGGGTTCCCAACAGAAAAAAGAGCGGGGAGAACATTTTTTAAAATAAAGAGTTCTCTAAAGGTCCCCAAAATAATTCCCAAGGTCGTAGTGGTAACCAGTCTGATCCTAAAAACAAAGGGTTTTTCATCAGAAGATACGGAGGTTTGTACCCCAATGTGCAGAGTGCTCCAAGTAAAGTCAAACTAAGGTTGACTCCAAAGGTCCAAAGCATGCACTGCCCCCCACTGGTGGGTAGATACTTGGGTTGGCTAGTGTAGCGCTCGGGGAGGAGGTAGTCCCAGACAGTTTTGGGGAACAGAGGTAACCCTAGTATCCCTTGGGGGGGGTGCAGATATCGCGGCAAAAGCCCACATGCCAGCCAATACTTCTAAATATAGGAGGTGGATCACCATTAATGGGCAATGGGTGGAGGCTCTGCGTGACACAGTAGCCAGCATGACAACTGTCAGCTGGTGTCAGCAGAGCAGGTCCGACTGAACACATTCCACCAAGTCATGGTCGCTGGCAATCGTGAGAGCCATCTACCTATGGCTCTAGTTCTCTTTGAGCGGGGGGGGGGTCTCTGAAAGTAGCTGTGAGCCTTGCCATGCCTGTAGGGTGTCTGTTAGGCAATGACCTGGAGCACACTACCTGGAGTGATGTAGAGCTCAGGTCTTGTAGTGAATCCTAGTTTGTTTTGATGGGATAACAGGAGTTAGCTTAGCCTTTGGCTTGCAGACTCGTGCCCCCGTCACCTAGTGACTTTTAACCTACTTAGCTTGCTCTGTCTTAGCCCATTTATTTCAATTCATTCTTCTAAGATGGCTGCCTCATTTATAGTTAGGCCATTTTGTTTAGCTTTCCGTTATCAGTGCCACTGCGCTAAGACGTCAACTCATACGACAAAGACAAACAAACTGTAGGTGTTCACATTAGATACTTTCCCTCTTCACGCTTTTGAGGGAATTGTTTATATTAATTACCGTCCCAAGCATGCTGTGTTATCTATTGTTTGGGAACAACCTACGTCAAGGGTCAAAGTAGATCTGTATAAATACATCACACTTTAGACAGATAATCAGAGGGATTCCAACCAGATACCATCGCTGCTATCGATGCTGCACGGCGCCTTGACGCTGATCCGGACTTCGTGTTCCTCCGGAGTCTGAGCTTGAGACCTTCTTCCAAGGTAACAAGGGTTGGGGGTTCCTTCCACAGACATGGCATTGGCAGATTAGGTTTAACATACCCAGCTCTCCTCTAGGTAGAAGGTTAGGCCTATTATGATAGGGTACTATGACATATTATATACTCTATGTCTTTTTATGCTACAGCAAGATGGTGGTGGTCCTCATAATCATGACTCTTGCCTTTTCAATTCTATTTCTTGCACTGTTCATTATCCTAATCATTGCAGCCCATGAGATTTACCGCAGATTGCAGATTGTATTAAATAAAAACTATTGAAACATTACTGCATCTTCGTTATTGCCTGTGTTTGGTTGAGACATAATGTATCTGTGAAAAAGGGGTAATCTCAGTTTAACCACGACACTCCCTGAGATGTCATACTTCTGAGTCCATGTGTAAAGGCTGCCACAAATCACCTTTAACTGTTTGTGTTATTGGTGAGGTACTGCTAGTGAGTTGGAAGGGTTGGGACTACAGTTGCGACTTGTAGGATAGGCATAGTCGCCTACAAACATAAGTACTCCGATACTGGGGCAGCACATGTGTTGGTGGTTCCCCCAGTGTTACCATGCCTTCCTACTGGTTTGGCTCATGATATACCCCTGGCAGGACATTTTGGGCAATACAAGACCTTTGCCAAGCTTGTCACCCACTTCTATTGGCCCCAAATGAAGACAGCCTCAGATGCATTCTGCAGGTCCTTTCCTACTGCCAAGTCTGTGGGAAGTCAGGGAAAAAACTAAAGGCTTCCCTGATCCCACTTCCTGTCATTGGCACCCCCTTTGAAAGGGTGGGCATCAACGTTATTGGTCCATTGGACCCCAAGACAGCCCTAGGTAACTGGTTCATCCTGGTTTTGGTGGACCATGCCTCACGCTACCCAGAGGCAATCTCTCTGAGGACAGTGACTGCACCTGTGGTGACCAGAACTTTGATAGGGACCTTTACCCGTGTCGGGTTCCCCAAAGAGATAGGGCCTCATTATGACCCTGGCGGCTGGCGGTAAGCTGACGGTAACACCGCCAGCGTATTATGACCGTGGTGCATTAGCCACGGCCATACCGCCGGCCCATCCAACATACCACTAGGCTTCCGCCTGGCAGTCATAATCCCCAGGGCAGCGGTGCTGGGGATTATGAGCCCCCAACCGCCAGCCTGTCCATGGCGGTAAACACCGCCATTGAAAGGCTGGTGTTAAGGGGGACTCGGGGTGCCCCTTGGGGCCTCTGCACTGCCCATGCACTTGGCATGAGCAGTGCAGGGGCCCCCAGGCATAGCCCCATCGCGCAATTCACTGCCCGAATTTTGGGCAGTGAAATGCGCGATTGGTGCTGCTGCACCCGCTGCACATCAACATTGCCGTCGGCTCTATTACGAGCCGGCGGCAATGTTGATGTGACTTTGCTGTTTCCGTCTGCTGGCCCAGTGGAAAAGTCATAATAGGGAGCCAGATATACCTCCAGCACTGGCGGTATAGTGGCGCCCGCAGCTTCGGCTGTCTTTTTAAAAGACCGCTGAAGTTGTAATGAGGGTCATAGTGTCTGATAGAGATACTAACTTCATGTCTGCATACATAAAGTCCATGTGGGATGCTGTGGTGTAACTTACAAGTTCACCAAACCCTATTACACTCAATCCAATGGTCTATTTGAGAGAATCAACAAGACCTCTAAGGGCATGATTTTGGGCCTACCTGAGGTTATGAGGTGCAAGTGGGACGTCCTCTTGCCATACTTTGCCTACAGGGAGGTGCCACAGAAGGGGTTAAGGTTCAGTCCCTTTAAACTCCTCTATGGCTACCCTGTTAGAGGACCTCTAAGCATTGTCAAGGAGGGTGAGAGAAAGCTCCCAGAAACCCTCTGCCCTCCAGGATGTGGTCAGCTACATGTTGGCCCTGTGTAACCAGATGCACAGCTTCTGGAAAAAAGCCAAGGGCAACCTTGAGGCCAGTCAAGAGGTAATGAAACACTGGTATGACCAGAAGGCCACTGTGGCGGAGTTTCAAGCTAGCGATAAAATATGGGTCATGGAGCCAGTAGAGCCCAGAGCTCTCTAGGATCGCTGGACTGGCCCATATGAAATAAAGAAGCGTAAGGGGGAGGCCACCTATTTAGTGGATCTCCAGACCCCTAGAAACCTACTACGGGTCTCCATGTAAACAGACTTAAACCTCACTTTCAGAGTTCTGAAGTCTGCATGCTCCTTGTGACAGGGTGGAGGAGGAGAGTGACCCTCTCATTGACTTCCTCTCTGCACAGCAAAGTGATGGGTCAGTGGATGGTGTAAACCTCTCTGACTCCATGACCCTAAACCAGCGAGGTGACTATCACCACTTACTGGGAAGCTTTCCCTCACCCCTGGACTCACACATCTGTGTATCCATGACATTGATACAGGATACAGATCCCCTGTAAAGAACAAAATTTACAGGTTTTCAGACAGGGTGAAGGCCAGCATTAAGGAGGAAGTTGCCAATATGCTAGATTTAGGGGTAATGGAAACCTCTACCAGTCCCTGTTCCAGCCCAGTGGTATTGGTACCAAAGGCTGCTCCACGGGGCGCCAAACCAGAAGTTCGGTTTTGTGTAGACTACCTAGGCCTCAGTTCTGTCACCAGGAGTGACGCACACCGCATCCCCAGGGCTGATGAGCTCATTGACAGGCTAGGTGCTGACAAATTCCTCAGTACCTTTGATTTGACATCAGGCACTGGCAGATCGCCTTGACTGAGGCAGCAAAAGAAAGGTCAGCATTCTCAACCCCTGGGGGACATTACCAATTCCAGGTGATGCCCTTTGGCTTGAAGGATGCCCCTGCTACCTTCCATCAGTTGGTTAATAGGATCCTGGCTAGTAAAGAGATGTTCTGTGCTGCCTACTTAGACAACATTGCCTTCTACAATGCCAACTAGGAGGAACACCTGCTTCTCTTCCAAGAGGTGCTCCAGGGCCTGCAAACGGCAGGACTGACAAACAAGGCCAGTAAGTGCCAGATTGGGCAGAGTTCTGTGGTGTATTTGGGACACCCGGTAGGAGCTGACAAGGTTCAGCCCGTCCAGGCCAAAATTGATACAATCATAGCTTGGCAACCACCTAAAACCCAAACTGAAGTGAGAGCCTTCCTGAGCCTCACTGGATACTACAGAAAATTTGTTAAGGGATATGGCACCATTGTTGTCCCCTTAACTGAGCTGACTTCTAAGGAGCAGCCCAGATTGGTGAACTAAACAGAGGCTTGCCAGAAAGCCTTTGATTCCCCCAAGGAAGCCATGTGCGCAGCACTTGTGCTCATGGCCAGTGATTGCTCCAAGGAATTCATAGTGTAGATGGATGCTTTAGAGCATGGCATAGGGGCTGTCTTAGCACAGCTGAAAGAGGAGGGTCTAGACCAACCAGTAGCCTTCATTAGCAAGTTACTTCCATAGGAACAGAAGTGGAGTGCCATTAAAAGAGAAGCATTTGCTGTGGTCTGGGCACTGAAGAAGCTGAGACCTACCTGTTTGTGACTCAATTCTGGGTTCAGACAGACCACAGGCCCCTCAGATGGCTCATTCAGATGAAGGGTGAAATTCCTACACTCTCCCTACAGGGAATGGACTTTACTGTGGAGCATCGCCCGTGGACTGACCACGCCAATGTTGATGGTCTCTCCAGATTCTTCTGTTTTTGTATGAGAGCTCTCAAGGGGAAGGGTAGCTCTCCCTACTTTCAGCTGAGAGGGACACGTGTTAGACCTGACAACCTTAGGGTGGTCATCCCCCAACTTTTTGCCTGCCTCTCTCCATTATTCTGATCCTGTTTTTGCTGGTTTTAGGACTCTGCACACTTTACCACTGCTGACCGATGCAAAAATGCATATGCTCCCTCACCTAAACATGGTAATGGTAACGCGTCCCTTTATGTCAATTTTATACACATTAGGACTCGTTTTAGGCCGATGAATCTTTTGACCCAGTGGTGAGACACCGTAGAACGAGATAAGTGATCAATATGTCAAGCAATATGTCAATGACGTTATCAACATATATCACCACAATATACTTTACTTTGGATAAAGACATTTATTAAACTGTCGGCGCAACCATGACCTTTCAGCCATGAATAACCACACCTTTATTGAAGTTTTGTGAATTTTATTCCCTATTGCTTACAATCTAATAATAGAAGTGTCAATCTCAAAACTAAGAAGCATATGAGCAAAGTCACAACACGACAGCTATGATAAGACTTCAATAATGCAAAGATCACAAACATAAGGGCGCCAACATAAGATTTGCATAGATCAGAGTGCATAGAATATCATATATGTCTCAGTTCAGCATAGGACAATGTCAGTCACGTCTATTTGCGTCAGTCAAAGTGATCACCTAGACTAACCACTAATTCGCATCAGCATGTTGGGCTTCATGCAAAATAATTTTGAACACAAATTTGGAAAACATCTGACTAAGGTCTCTATTCAAAAATACAGCAGTTGGTACCTAGAAAGGAAAAGCAAACAGACAAATTACATTAGCATTGTCATAATTACCCTCCTCGGAATAATTCAGCATGCAGGATCAGTCTTCGTCTTCAGGACATCAGTTAGATCGCCAACAGTTTATTTAAACTAAGGGACAGGGGACACTTCCCTCATAAGGAGGAAAAGTGCAAAGGGGCAGTCTATGGATGAAGATGGTTTTGTCTAAGTCTCAAATCACCAAACAGAGTGACAGAGTTTCTGGATGCAATCAATATCATTCCCTACCTAATACTCCCGACTGTTCTGTGTCATGAGTTTTTATCCCTTTTTCACAATACATTCCCCCAAAATTCTATTGGATAATCGCTATACCCCACTATCTTTAGCCAATCAAATTATACATTAGGTAATCCAAATTGTCACCCCACGATAATTTATAACGTTTTGATTGGTCTTCATAATTGACGTCTTCGTAGGTGGCACATCCGGAGGATGTCATCTCCTGGCACGTTCTTCAGGTCAAAAGTTCTCTTTTCCATGGTTAAATGTCCTTGAATGTTTCTACATGTGTTGCAAAAAATATAAAACTTATACTAAGGCAGCTAGCATGCGGATGGGAATAGGGCATATCTTGCAACATAAAACAAAGGAAAAGAACACATGCTGGGTCATTGCCTTTTACGAATCAGCACACTGGAAAACAGAAAAATATGCTTTAATATGAGAGCTACATGGCTAAAACTTCAACTCACGCTAATTTAAGGCATATGGGTTCTAATGCAATCTTCATAGGTGTTAACATATTCAATTAATCATAATGCAAGCAATTATTTCTTACAGTCGACATTAGTTTATGTGCACAGTAGTAACTTTACACTTATAATCATGTTAAGAATACATTTAAGCAAATAATATTTTATGATCGTTTTTGTATGCAGCATTGTTATGTATAAGCATTTCACATCTAATATATGTAATATTTAGACTACGCTCTCTCAGTAAGATTGGTTCCTACCCAATTGGAATATTTAATTTACTTGAAAGTCCCTAGTACATTGCACTAAAGGTGCCCAGGGCCTGGAAATTAAATGCTACTAGTGGGCCTACAGCACTGATTGTGCCACCCACATAACCATGTCTCAGGCCTGCCTTTGCAAGGCCTGTGTGTACAGTTTTATTGCCACTTCCACTTGGCATTTAAAACTACTTGCCAAGCCTTAAACTCCCCTTTTTCTACATATGTCACCCCTAAGGTACGCCCTAGGTAACCCATAGGGTAGGGTGCTATGTAAGTAAAAGGCAGGACATGTACTCTTGTGTTTTACATCTCACAGTAGTGAAAAACTCACAAAATATTATTCCACTACTTTATTAAAATATCCCTCCATCGCCATGAGGTACCAAGGCTGCGCTCTTGGAAATCAATGCACCACCTTGCAGGATAGAAAGAAATGACGCATCATCTATGCCGTGCCAGAAAATCTGATGCGTCTTATTTTTCAAAGCATCTCCTCTTCTGTGGCCCCGTGCATCATTATTTTTGATGCATCCCAGTTACTGTGTGACAAGGATATAAACATTGATTCTTAAGGTTTGAGACTCAATTAAACTTTTAAAAAGTGATATCTCGACTTGTGCATATTGCATTTTTGTCATTTAGATCTTATTTTATTCAAATAAAGATTATCTATTTTTCTAAACTGATGTGGAGTACTTTTTGTGGTGTTTTCACTGTGTTATTGTATGCGTTATTGCACAAATACTTTACACAATGCCTTCTAAGTTAAGCCTGCCTGCTCTGTGCCAAGCTACCAAAGGGTGAGCACAGGATAATTTGGATTGGGTTGTGATGTACCCTGACTAGGATTGTGGTCCCTACCTGGACAAGGGTGTATACATCTGTCAACTAGAGACCCAATTTCTAACAGTGGCGCATTAACCAATGTTGATACACTCCTATCTAAGGTAACACATGAACTGTATACCCTGCACATGTAACTATTTTCCAAACAAAAATTTGCATACACTCATATGTGATGGAATCATACATCGTCCCAGAAAGACAGGTTAATCATGTGGGAAACAGTAGTGTAAATGTTAACACCGAACTGAAAGGTACACGTGCCAACATGTAGGCACAAACACTGTTGCCGACAGTGATGTTAGCCTATCATGTAACTTTACATTCCCCTCTTACCAATGAAAATTATTGCTCTGTGACTGCACCTAAAGTGCACTTTATGCCATGTCATATGAATGAGGGTCACCATCACATGAGACGCAGTAGTGAGGCACCAGCACTTGCGACAAACTGAAGACATGTGACCTGTTGGATACAAATGTCACCCACAATCTCAAACAACATGCATTGATTGATCACTGTATTCAGCCATGTGTCTGCTCAAGAGAGCATATTGGTAGTGGACTGGACTCTGTTGTGTACCTGGTCATTTGGACAATAGGCAAGGCACATCAGCGTGAACCCACTACCAGACCTACACAAACAATAACTCTTCATGTGCGTCACTCTTGGTCCACCTCCAAAATTCATGGGGAGATGGCTGCTTCTAACACATTAAGGTGGCAAAGTAACATATATGAATTTGCCCAGGAATCACCCCCTTGTAGCTGCTGTGATTCCCTCAACTGCCCATAAAGCTCTGGGTAGGCCACCGCCTGTATATGGGCCATTACTGAGGTCAGGGTCGGGCATGCGCCACTTCCACATTGGAGGACAGCCCTAGCTGGACCTCCGTGATCTTCCGGGCCCAGCATTTCAGGTCCTCCCATCTTTTCCGACAATGGACTTCTGCGATTGACCCCTAAGGTCTGCATCTTCTGGGTGATGGCTCTCTAAATGGTTTGATTCTGAAGGGTGCTGATCTGTATGGACACAATAGACAAATGAAGAGAATATAATTGAATCATTTTGGATATCTTTTCGGTCCACACACATTCTGTAGAAACCTAGCACAAACATTTTGGAATTCTTAACACACTACATGTGGAAATTTCACAAGCTGATAAGTACAGGGATATACACACACACTTTTGTGGTCATCTGCTGAATATCCACAACCTGGTCATGACCTACACTGACTAACCAAGTCCTTTAACATCATGTAGCCCAGGGCCACCCAACACGTACTGTTGGTCACTATGAAACACAACACACGGGGCGTGGTCAGGCCATAACGGAAGATGGCCGCCTAGATCAGGAGCTCCGCACGACGGTGGGCTCAGGTCGGCGATGGGGGTGCCGCAGTCGCCGCAAATCCTTTTCCATGAGCCTCGGAGGCTCTCTACCCACACTGAGCCTCTGCCCTCAATGAAGAGGTCAGAATAAAGCAGCGGTGAGGGCCGCTACGCAACTCGGCAGCGAGGGCCTGGAAAAGGGGGCGGAGCCGCGTCCTTCAGAATCAGGACGAAACTCAATGGCGGCGACGGACCGAGGCACAATCGGCAGTCCCGCAGTGCCGCACTACCTCCCTTGTCTACTTCCTCTCCCCTCCCCCGTGAACTGTGGCTTGCATTTACAGCGGGGAGGTGGCTGCCTTCCTCAAAGGTAAGGGGCGGCAGGACAATGATATAGGCCTGTGTTGCCTGCCCCTCCCTGCTCAACCAATGGAGCGCCCTCAAGTACTTTGGGGCACGCAGGGCCCCAAGCTGAAAAAGGGGCCCCCAGGAGGAATCACATCAGGTCCTGGCAGATTGGGCACAGCGACGGGGAGCGCAACGCTGAAACACGGTCACTCTCCCCTTTTCTAAAAATTCGTAAGACGGGAAGCTCAACAGCAACGATATTAAGCCTGCGGCACAAGTAACCAGAAGTCTATGCCTCCCGCCTTCACCCCTTGAGACACCATATTCTCAGGTCCTCCCACTACAGATATTCAGTAACGATGAGAAGGACTTGCTCTTTTCCCCTCTCATGCTCCCCAATGGGGCACTATAACCCGCCTGACGATGTAGCCTTACTACCTGGTCCCATCAATTTTGCCAGGCCCACGCTCGTGCTGCCATCTCTCGCTTTACGCTCTTCAACACAGCTCTCCTAACCGGCGCTACTAGAGGGCCTCAGCGCACTACAGAAGATACCAGCTCTGCATAGGACTAAGAGGGGAGGACCGAGTGCCGACCGGCCTCCGCACAATCAACCCCTCCAGTTCCCGGGAGGGGAGAGCGGTCTGGGCTCTACAGGGCTTCTCCCACAAGCTGGCCTTGAGATGCCTGGCGGGAAAGCAGGATACAAACCCACAGGCAGACCGGCGCAACAACTGCTATTTTCTGAGGCACTCCAACACAAGCGACCTGTCTCCCCCATAGTGGGATCCCACCTACCCCCAACTCCTGCCCAGCCTCCTGCCATGTCTGACAAGAAACAGCCTACGACCATGGACAGGATACTTCAGGAGATCACCACTGTTAGTCGACGGATAGAGGGGATGGACGCTTCCATATCCTCCTTGACTCTGGAGACCAAATCCATGCGCTCGGACATAGCAGGCTTCCAATCTAGAGTGACGGGATTGGAACATCGCATGGGGACCTTGGAAGCTCACATGACTACAGTCCAGGACAGGGATCAGGACCTTCTCTACCTCCGTAGTAAAATAACAGACCTGGAAGACAGAAGTTGAAGAGACAATATCCGCCTCTTTGGATTCCCGGAAAATGAGGAGGGATCGGATGTCCATGCCTTCCTCAGCTCTGTTCTCCCCAAGTTGACTTCGTTAAATTTTGATCCGCCACTGGAATTTCAGCGAGCACATAGAGTGGGTCCGAAACGCCCTGACAGGGCCTCAAGACCCGGCCCGATCATCGCATACCTACTGTGACACGGTCAGACCCGACAACTCCTTCAAGCAGCGCGAACCCATAGACCCTCTCGGATGGAAAGATACAATGTCAGCATAACGGCTGACTATTCCAAAGACACGAACGAACGCAGGAAGGCCTTTCTGGCTCTACGGCCTCGGCTCCGCCAGTTGGAGATGAAATACGGCCTTTTCGACCCAGCGAGAATGTGGGTCACCAAAAACAGAGTATCCAAAGACTTTTACGACCCCGGGGACTTGAGACTTTTCCTGGACTCCTTTCAGCACCAACCCATGGACTTGTTACTCTGACTCGGCTGCAAGAAAACCCAGGGGACAACAGCTATACCCCTCCCCCAGGACTGGAGCGGGGAGGGGCGGAACGGTACGACCCTGACAACTGTCCCAGAGGCAGAGACCTGGAGAGGCTCACAAGGTCACATGATGATAGGGGCCAAGTCTTGCACGCTGTGGCACTCCACACCCAGCTCTTGGAGAGGGACAAATCTCGCTCCCCTCTGAAACCGGCACCTGCCCCTCCCTGAGGTCTAACACAGAGGCTGTATGACGCGATGGCTGGGGCCTCGGAGTACGACCACCGCCAAACCGACAGACGGATGAGTACCTACCCGGATTCTTTCTTTCTTTCTTGTTGTTGATGATGTTGTCCCTTCCTGCACATAAACAATCATTCTTGGCCTTTTGCTTCTTCCAAGGTGTGCTGCAGAATGCAAGTATTCCTCCTTGTTGTGCCATGCTAATGCCACCCCTGGGGTGCTGTTAGTTTTTGGCGATGCCTCAGATTTATGCCTTCATGTAAATCTGGGGCAGCATCAAAAGCAATGGGTGTTGTGGTGGAATGCCCACAGCAACACCCTTTGCATGCCCTTCTGATGCAGAAAACTGCATTGGGGGCCATATTTACAAGGAGATGTATAGCCACAAAAAGTTGCTTCAAGCCTCCTTCTAAATATGGTGTAGTGAAAAGCACCACCGGGCCGTCACTAAAAGTGACAGCCCGGTGGTGCTAGGACCTTGTAAATCTGGCCCAAAGAGTTTGTGACTTGTAAATTTATTAAAGTGTTAAGAGTGAAGACATACGTGGTGCAAAATCAAACCTAAGTAAAAAGTTAAGGAGCCATTTGTGGTGAATGAAACCATAGATATAGATGCCAAATCATCTGAATTTCAAAGTCCAGATCACTCCTCCTGTCAGGCATGGAAAGTGTCCAGAATTAGTCCACAGAGTGAATGTGTGATACACAAAGGAAGACATTAAGGTTGATTTTTCTTGCTGGCAGCAGTGTGTGTCTTCCCATCTGCATTTCCTGAATATTTGCATGGACGTCCCTCCCTACGAGGGTGGGGGGGTTCAGCTGCTGCAGAGGCAGGGGTGTCTGACAGTGTTTCTTTCTCTGGCAGGGTCTCCCTTCCTGTGTCTCCTGCAGATGTAGATTGCCTTGATGTACTTGCACCACAAGAAGGGGTAGATGGTGGTGAAAAAGTCCTGCTCGTAGATGTTCATCAGCACTCCTGTTAGGGTGTCCATGTTGGAATTATGGCCTCTTTCTGTTGGTACATGTCCCTCTGCAGCTGCTTGATTTCCCCTGAGTTTGGTTACTACCTGGCCCATCATGCCTTGGGACTCCTGACAGACCTCCAAGACTTAGCTGATGGTGTCCTGGTCATCAGTGACCATAGTTGCCTCATTCTGGTGGCCCACAGTATCCCTCCCACAGACCCTACCCCCACAAGCCTGTGCCCTTGGCCCAGGGTACCCTCTTCAACTGGGTCCTGGTCCCTCTGTGTCAGGGGTGATGATTTGAACTTCAGTATTCAGGACTGGGGGGAGCACAAGATTGCACTAACTGTGCTTGGTGCACAGGTTGCTGTTGCTGGCTGAGATGTTGTAGAGGTTGGGGTGGGAAGTGTTGATGTGGGCACAATGAGACCCACTGTTGCTGTGTAACCAGGCTGAGCAGATGTGCCAGGTGCATCATCCAAGTCCACATGTCCAGGAGTGTTGTCATCCCTGAGGGCTTCATCCGGGATGGGTTGGGAGTCTTTCCGGTGGGCAATGTCTGCCCAGGTGCAGTGCCAGTTGGACCTGTTGATAAATAGAGTACATTGTTATTGGTGGAAGTGTGGAATCTACATCCAAATGTTTTGTGTCACAGTAAGTAGAGACAAAGGAAAGTTTTAATAGTAGAGTTTCCTATTGTTATATATTTCAATGCTATTAACTTTTGTGACAAGACATTTGTGGAGGTTGCAAAAACTATTAGGATTGAGCAGCTCATTTGATGTGCTGATATTTTGCATTTTGGATTAAGGAATGAACATGACATCTAACAATTACGCCAACAAAGTAGAGAAGTACCATGTATTTGGCCATTCCAAGGCCTAGTTGTATAAGATACAGGCAAGCACACAACTTGTTTGTATATGTAGCAGTAGACATCATGTTAGCAGTGCAGAGTCAATGGGTTACCTGTCAAGCACTCAGGATGCAGGATGGCAAAGACTTTCTCCTCCTAGGGAAAGAGTTGTAACCGGGCACTGGGAGGGCTACTACCAGTCTTCTGGGCCTCCATGTGTTGACCGGAGGCGAGGGGATGCACCTTCCCTCTCAGGTCATTCCAGCCCTTCCTAATATCCTTTGTGCGCAAGGTACAGCATTCACTCTGTTAACTATCCTTTGCCACATTTCCATTTTTCTACTGAGCGGATTATGTTGGACTTGGGCTCCAAACAATTGTGTCTCTACTCTTATGATTTCATCCACCATGATTCTCAACTCATCCTCTGAAAAACTTGGGTGACAGTGACTGACTATACAAGACAAGTGATAATGGGAAAAAATGAGAAGTGTGTGAAAGGTGTTAAATGGGATGGGAAAAAATGGCTGCCTTATGTAACAAGAATGAAAAAAAGAAGTGTGGTCTCAGTCTTGGGGTGTGTTTTATAATGTGATTTTCAGGTGTGTTCACTTGGCCAATGGATATCAGCTGTGTTGTTTTTTAATCCATCCGTTGGACATTCTGCTGGTACTTTGCTATGAGTGTACAGCGCTGGCCGACTGCTGTCAGCTAACCACCACAAGAGGGCCGCCATGTCAACTGTGTTTTTTTGTAATAGACTTGGCGGTTGGCCGTAGCCATGCCATCAACAAAGCATGTACCGACAACATTGCAGCCCTCTTCGCCGCTGGCAGGCAGCAAAATGTCACAACAGTCGCTAGTTCAACCTGCATACATCTTAATATGGCTGCCGGAAGACTGGCGGTGCAATGGTCTTCTTGGGACCACCACCAGGGTGGACTTGTGATCCAACTGTCAAACTTGTAATTGGCCCCTAAGGACATGATTACGACCTAGGATATAATGGAACTTGTAATAGGCAGGCGGGCTATCTGTCACATTTGTGATGGAGTAATCCCCTCCGCCAAGTTCGTAATCAGGCCCTAATTCAGGTGATAACATATATTTACTGATGACAGGTGTCATGCATCCTTTTATCTTTCAACCAGGAATTTATCTTGAAGAATGCAATCATTTTTGATAACATCATAAATTCATGTATCATATCTCGCACATTAGTCAGAGAACTGACACTTTGGATGAGAGCTAATCCCCTCCTTTTTAATCTGTACATTGTCTCTTATTGCAAGTGAACCAAATGCAAACTTCATTTATACCCTACGTGCAAATTTAAATGCAACCCTTTGATCTGCTGACAATGTTGTAAATCATTGTGAAAGCTTTTTATCTGCAACAGTTTCTTCAACTGTAATCTCATAGTAATACTGTTTTCATGGGTAAACACTTCTTCATAATTAAGTCTTAACAAGATTAAATAACCAGTAAGTGTTTTAGAAAACAAAGGTTCTTGTTCATATCATGAGTAAATTCATGCCAAACAGGACTGATAAACAATCGAAAAGCATAACCGAAAGCCTGGCAATAAGCCCAACATGCTATTCCTGATGGGATTAACTCAAGGTGAATCATTTAAATTAAACTAGGCAAGATAGTGTTTCCAAAGTTTCGATTCGGCAAGGGTGTATTTGTTGATGGATTGTATTGAGCATGCTATAATTGCATATAATGCAATGAGGGTATTTTAGTAGTATAGGCCTTGAGAAGTGATTGCACAACTCTTCTACCTAGTGCTTTCAAAAATTGCTATTTGAGACAATTGACCTATGTCATGACTAATCCAGGATAAATAATTTGAAAGATTCACAACCAAATATTAACAGGTAAATGATGACATTCTGTAACTAAGGCTAGGATGTTAATCTATAGCTCTAAAAGCCTTGAAGACTAAGGTGGTCATTCTGACCCTGGCGGTCTTTGACCGCCAGGGCGGAGGACCGCGGGAGCACCGCCGACAGGCCGGCGGTGCTCCAATGGGGATTCCGACCGCGGCGGTAAAGCCGCGGTCGGACCGGCACCACTGGCGGGGTCCCGCCAGTGTACCGCGGCCCCATTGAATCCTCCGCGGCGGCGCAGCTTGCTGCACCGCCGCGGGGATTCCGACCCCCCCTACCGCCATCCAGATCCCGGCGGTCGGACCGCCGAGATCCGGATGGCGGTAGGGGGGGTCGCGGGGCCCCTGGGGGCCCCTGCAGTGCCCATGCCACTGGCATGGGCATTGCAGGGGCCCCAGTAAGAGGGCCCCTACATGTATTTCACTGTCTGCTGCGCAGACAGTGAAATACGCGACGGGTGCAACTGCACCCGTCGCACAGCTTCCACTCCGCCGGCTCGATTCCGAGCCGGCTTCATCGTGGAAGCCTCTTTCCCGCTGGGCTGGCTGGCGGTCTGAAGGCGACCGCCCGCCAGCCCAGCGGGAAAGTCAGAATTACCGCCGCGGTCTTTCGACCGCGGAACGGTAACCTGACGGCGGGACTTTGGCGGGCGGCCTCCGCCGCCCGCCAAGGTCAGAATGAGGGCCTAAATTACCTACATACATTAATTTGGATATTTCTTTCATACCAAGTTTTGGAAGATGGGTGCTAGTCTTTTTTTTCATCGCAGGAAGATAAAATGAAGAGAATAAAAATGTAACTATTACATAGCCTTGTTGTTGATTAATACTCATTTTCTGACTCCAATAGCACTTTAATCCAGTTTTCTGAATAAAAACTCAACACTAGATGAATATCAGTTGTTGCTACATGATCACTTACAACGTGGTAGTTTACCTTGCTGATGTCACCACATGAAACTCTACAACTTAATTTACTGTAGGTTTAATTACATTTCTTTTAACATGCAGGATTTTACAATGCATTTTTTCACCGTGCGTTTTTTTTAATATATGCATTTTAAATATTTTACATAAATAAAAAATGTTATTACCAAATTGAAGACAATAAATGCCAAAATATGTATTTATTCGTACATTCCCCAAACAAGATAACACTCATTTTTTGAGACATTAGAATATTGGCTTAACCATCACAAAACTCAATTACAATAAAAACATGTTTCTGTCGGATATAATCCAGAAATAAAATAAACAAATGAAGAAATATTTTTAGAACATTTTGACATGCCTTAAAAACAAGTGTTAAATCACCCACCTCCATTTTGTCACCAATCCTTTCGTGGCAATTCTTAAGAGTGGATGTGCCGAGAAGAGGCAGCTGCGGACAACAGTGCCATTTATTTTAACACTGAGCTAAGTGCAAAAGTAAAATCACCAAACAAAAACATTAAACCTTAAACCTAATACTCCAATGAATTCAACATTTTAAAATTATTTTTTTTTAAAGGATTTTTTTTAAATTATGCGATAACAGTTTCCTTAGGAGTGACATATAAGGACCCTCAATGAAAAAAAATAACACATAAATTATAAATAACAAACAATTTACAATAAAAAACAAAAACATTTAGATCAACCTTTTTTAAGAAACATTGAAAAAAATAACACAAAAT
The DNA here is from genome assembly GCF_031143425.1 of Pleurodeles waltl. Taxonomy (NCBI): domain Eukaryota; kingdom Metazoa; phylum Chordata; class Amphibia; order Caudata; family Salamandridae; genus Pleurodeles; species Pleurodeles waltl. The sequence goes on along the minus strand of NC_090449.1, from coordinate 660,149,418 downwards.
GTACCCATTACCCTGACCGATTACCAAAAGAAAAACTGTCAATAAAATGTTCATTTTACAAAGTTAGACCATTTTTTATATTATCTATATGTGGCCAGGCTTTATTAAACGGGTAGATAACATCGAACAAAGAGAGCATTAAGCATTGTCAGCAAGCTATAAAGGTAATGTATACAAAACAAAGACTTTGAAAATATATATTTTTTAATTTACCTGCGATTTACTAACAGTTTATAAATACTAAATTAAAAGTTCTCTTCCCCTTTCACAGGAAACTAATAAAATATTTTTCATTTGAAGTATAGAACGAAACCTGAAAATCAATACATTACTTGAAAAAGTATTTATACAATTATATTTTTACTCCACAGAAAACACCTAAAGGCTCTTTGAAAAGCGTGAAATCAGCATGAGGCAACGCACAAAACTAAAGAGGCTATATTAAGTTAAACAATATAACAAATGTATGTAAAAAGAAAGATTTTGAAAAATGTGTAGCATAACAATAACAGTAATCGCTTCTTTTTACTTTATATTTTAAATATTCACTAGAATAGAAAACATGTCTAAGGTGTCATTCACCCTATTGAAAAGAGGAGGCAATTCACTAGAATAGAAAACATGTCTAAGGTGTCATTCACCCTATTGAAAAGAGGAGGCAATTATAAGGGGTACCTATACTGTCAGAACAGGAATACCGAAAACAGGACTCATTGAGCTGTGTTAATTATTTTAATAAACATTGCAGGGGGCACAGCTATTACTCTGGGCATATATATTGAACACACCTCAGAGCATGACCAGTCTACCCCTGCAACGGAAATTCGGAGCAGGAAGAACATACAACAAATTTAAATCCTGGCAAGCACATCCAATGAGGCATGTGGTGCAGTAATAAGGGAAGTGTCCAAAAACATCCCTATTCATGTTGCTGGAGATATGTGTGGTATCCGAAACATAAAATGTGTATTCAATAGAAAAAGGCAAGCAAATAATGTTTTCTCCCAACCCAAAAAATGTAGGGCCTGATTACAACTTTGGTGGTCCATGTCCGCCATGGTGGCAGTGGCGGTCTGGCTGCCATCGGCTTGGCGGTAGACTGTATTACGATGTTGGCAGGTCCCACAGAGCAAAGACCGCCGCAGCTCTGCCGGCACCTGCAGGCAACACCGACCGCTGCAATAACGAGGCAGGACATAAAGGCTGACGGATCCTGTGTTTCCACCGGACACATTATGATGTTGCACACCTCCAACCACCACATTCCAGCAGGCGGAAAAGGAGAGTATGAAGGAAACAATTCACCTCCAGGCAGTGTTACACATCCTGTTCTGCCATGGAGCCCATCACATGCGTCCTGCTGATGCTCATCAATGGACTCCAAAATCTAGGCCACCGTGGATGCAACAATAGTAAGAATACAAGCCTACCAGTGTCATTACGCTCAACAACAGAATGTCGTGCCGTCACCCACATGATATGGGGGCTCGCACTAGGGGCACCAAGTACACCTGTCATTGTGACCGCAGTTGGAGTCATTCACAAAGAATGACACATTCACAGCCATCAAATGCCCCCTTTGGGCAGGTCACTGACACTCCACCGCCACACTCCACAAAAGCTTGAAAAGGAAACCCTCTTTGGGAAAACGTGTAGGGTCATCAGAAGGGGTTGGAGATTTGGAGGTTGATGGAGTGGACTTCTTGTGTGTAGATATAGGTGCCTTGGGTGTTTGCGTTATGCTTAAGTTTGGGTGGTGTCTATTGCAAGTGTGAGTGTGGACATTTGCATGTCTTATCAGCTGGGAGGTGGAGGTGCTGGCTGATGTGGGAGCGGTGGATGTGTGTGTCTGTTGAGGTGGTGCCTGCGGGTATGCTGGATGTGGTGGAAGTGTCTGTGTGTATTGGGGTGGTGTCTGAGGGTATGGTGTCTGAGGTGTGTGGATCCGTGGGTTGTGAGCTGTTGTCTGGGTGGACGGTTGGTGTGGTGGATGCATCACTGGTTGTTGTGGTGGGGTCTGTGGGTATGCTGGATGTGGTGTGAGGGTCGTTGGGGGGTGGTAGGGGTGTCTCTGGTGAAGTGGTGGCTGATGTGGTGTCTGTGGGTGAATGTTGAGTGCCTGCGTGTCGGTGAGTCTTGTGATGTTTGTGTCGAAGTGTACTGCTTGTGTGTGTTGAGATGGGTGCGTGCAGATGTGTCTGTGTGCTTGGGACAGGTAGGGAAATAGGGAATTTGGATTGGGAAGAGTGAGGTGGAAGGGGAGGAATGTGGGGAGTATATGGCTGTAGTCAGTGAGGAGGGCAGAGCCTGAAAAGATCTCTGTAGGCTACACATGTCAATATGAATGTCTTCAGGAAAGCATTGGTCTGCTAAAGTTTACTTGTCAACCCATGCATTGCATTTACAATAGAAGCCTACCCCACAGAGATACTCCTCAGGAGGTCAAAAGCCTCCTCACTTAAGGCAGCAGGGGTAACAGGGCCCGGGCCTGAGGTCCCTCTGGAAAAGGAGACGCCCACCCTCTAGGGTGAGTGGGCATAGCCAACTGGGTGGGGAGCAACAAGGAGGGTGGTGATAGAACAGGGGGTGGAGGACAAGGACGGTACTGGAGGTAGAATCCGATGATGACGAGGTTGATCCTTTCTCCTACGTGGCACTCCCCTCAACCTCCAGGCCACTGGGTCCCTCCGTGTCAGTGATGTCATGACTGGAGGTACTGTGACCCGATGCTTCCCCACTTGGTTATACCCTGTCTCCTTTGCTTGCCTGGGCTGATGCTGCAAATAAAAAGAGGAAATGGGTCACCACATGTGCCTAATAACACTGAACAACAGTTGTTATTAGTAAACAGTACCATGGCGTCAAGTAGGTCCCTGCAAAAAACTATATCAAAGTTGCTCCTACAGTACCACACCATATGCATGAATGCCACCTGAACTGTCAACAGCTGCACACAGGAAAATCATGATCTCAGACAACTACAATTGCGTGGGGGAAGTTGTGTTACACAGTAACCACTGAACAAGTAAGAGACCACATCACTTTCATTGGTTTGCCTAATGGAGCACAGCTCAGTTACCTGTTGTTATTCAATAGTAGGCCAATGCCAGGTTCATTCCCACAGATCCCACACAAGGTCGTGCAGACATCCGTTTGTCAATTACATAATAACACAACAATGAGAAATGATGCCCCAAAATCCGGCCATGTTGCTGACAGTAGTACAGTAGCCTGAACAAGGCGACATGGAAATACTCATGTTATACACCAAACATATCAACAATGCACACTTCACAATTGTCCTAATGGAGTCATGGAGGCAGTACTAATGTTGCTCAGATAAACAACACTTTTGGCATGGAAATGTACACTGTTAAAGGAATGTGCAAATTGGCAGGGGGATATGTCTCTAAAATCTACAACACAATGAATAAGCAAGCCCCAGGGAAATCACCACTACTGTCTGCCACCCCTTACAATGACATACTCTGATTGCATCAGCAGAAGCCATTAGTCCTTTGAATGTGGGAGAGGTCCAGAGATTTGCAAGTACTTGTAGAAGGCCCTCAACATGTTGCCCAATGGAAAGCTACATCACTGTCCCAATTCTGGTCCTGTAAACCCAGATGTATGTGGATGTATGGTTGTACCCAACCACATGTGATTCCAACATAACTGCAAGTCACTCCATGATGTATGCCAACAGTCAGGTAACGAACCTTACCCATCACACAAGTGCAGTGCACATTTCCACATGATGCCAAATCAATGGCATGGAAATGCACATTGTGGGGAAAAACTTTAGTCCTACTTGTCATGATCTTCATTGCTACTGCAGTTGTACGTGCCAAATGACATTCAATGGCGGGTAAGGGTATGTATGAGCCAAAAAGTAATGATGACACACTCCTGTCTGGCACCACATGAAATGTAACCCCATTGCATATGTCCAGTTCCAAGCACATGTTGACATATGCATCTATGTGAGGCAACACAGAAATCCCCCCAAGAACACAGGTAGACCATGAATGAAACAGCAGTGTACACATTTTGTCAAAAAAGAAAGGGACACATGCTAACATGTAGGCACAAGGAATATTGGCAACAATGATGGCATATAAATCATGTCAATGGACATTCCCCACTTACCAAGGGAAAGTTCTGATATGTAGGTGCACCTAAAGAACAATGTATGCTCTGTCACATGTATGGTGGCTACCTTCACATGACAGTAGTGAGGCGCCAGCACTCGTCACACACTGAAGACAAGTGACCTCTGGGGGGGCAGATGCCAATTCACTCACTTGACCAGACATATGGCTGAGGACAGTGATCCATCACTTCTTTTTATTTGGCCTGTAACACTGAGGAGTAGCATAGAATTTACACCCACTACAACAAGCATTACTTGATTGATCAATGTACATAGCCATGTGTTGTCCCTGAAGAGAAAATTGCCTGTGGATTGTACCCAGTTTTGTCCTAGGTCCTTGGGCTAATAGGCAAGGCAGATACGACATTACATAGCTACACAAACACTCATCTAGTGTGTCACACATGGCCCATCCCCAATCATCAGGGGGATATGTAAGGACCTAACACATCAAGGGCCCGATGTATGACCACCAGAAATAGCAACTCGCATGTGTCAAATTGCGACTTCCAATTAGCAAGTCGCTATTTCTGATGTACCCACAATATTGGGCATCAAATTGCGACTCGCAAACTTGTCACATAGCAGTTACTGAAAAGAAAATCTGTGAGTCAGTAACTGATCTCAAATTGCAACAGCGTATCACAAATTGCGACCGTGGAACGTAAATTGTGACCGTGGCTTAAAAAAGGGGAAATCGCTTTCTGGTGCACTGCAAGGACCCTCAAACAGGAACTGGTGTCCCTGGAGGTTCCTGCACAGGGCGAACAGTGTATGGTCTAGGGCAGCATAACAGGCCCATACCACTGGCATCCTTGCATCACTAAAAACAATGGCAAGCCAAGAAGGGAGTGAAGCTGCAGCAGAGCGCAACATTAAAATCTAATTTTCTGGAAGGGAACTGGACGTTGTGACCACCATGAGGAGTTGTTTGGGAGGCTGTCTCAAAGTGTCCAAGAGGCTGACAAGTACAAGATCTGGAGAGAGATCCATGGCCGAGAAGTCAATTAATGAAATCAAGAAGAGGTGGTATGACCTGTGCACCAGGGCCAAGGAAAGCATTTCAGCCTATTATGTGATGCTTGGGGGACAGGAGAAGGACCATCCAATGTGCCATTCCCTACAGCAGTGAAGGCGATGATGGAAAGTACTGTGGAGCCAGAGACAGTCTGTGGATTTGGGTCCCTGGACACATCTACACCCCCACCAACCACTGGTAACTGGACATTTACTTCTACTTCCACCTAATAACAACACCATATATGCCTGGATGATCCATGTAGATGAGGAAATCACTAACTGGTGTATTACAGTAATGTAGTCGTGTACAGAAACAGTGCTGTTACTGTCGGACAGTATTTGGTACTGTATCAAAACAAATAAGCAGCTGCCTCATACATAATTTTCTTTCTGTTTCCCAAAATAGATACACCCAGTGCAACACAGGAAGGGGAAGGCGAAGAGGGAGAGGACCAGTCCCAGTCTCAGCTGGAGGAAGGGCAGGGTGATGTGCTCATTAGTCCACCAGGAACATCACTGGCCATGGCAGTGCAGCTTTTACCCCATCCTCTGCATCTGAAATTGGGGGTGAAGCAGTCCCACAGCAGTCACACCACAACGCATCTCAATGACCAGGGTCCGGCATCTGCACCCAACCCAACAAGCCCAAAGGCACCAGTAGGCATTGCAGGCTGGACGCTCCCAGGCAGGAACCTGCTACCAGTCTGGAGAAAGAACAGGCCATATTGAGGGTTCAGCATCTGCAAACAAACACATGCAAATCATTAGCCAGACAATCTTACAGGGGGTTGCAAATATCACACAACAGACTGTAATACAAAATTGGATGCCATTAATGGGTCAGTTGACCAACTCTGTGGGGAGAAGGCAGAGGACAGACTCCTGTTAAGATGCCGTGAGTACAGCCCTGCTACAAGACTGGATGCCCTAACCAGGGTAATTGGCAGCCTAGCCCAGGCAACAACCCAACATAGCAGATGCACACTGGTCCTGCAGATGAGATGGGCCACTTCAGTAGCGATGTGGCCAGAGGGCTGCATCAGATCACTCCAGCTGCAGAGGCAAAACAAACTGCCACCATAGCCAATGGTGCAACCGGTGACACAGCAGACAGCGAGATGTCCAGCTTGAGTAGTGTGTCTATTGCTGAGCAACATGTCCAACGATGGAGCAGCAGCCACCAATCGGCACCTACAAATCCTGACACCTCAAATGCTGGTCAAAGTGCTAAAAAGTGACTTCAAACAGACATTGTGCCTGTGTTTTTTTTTTTATTGTATGTTTCTGTAACGGGCGAGGTGCCAATCCCGGGTCCGAAGCTCCCGTCGGGGAAGAAAACCGATACCCCCGGGGCACGGAAGAGGATTCCCCTATAATGACATATGACGCTGAGGGCGTCATAAGGAGGAAAAGAGAAGACGGACGAAGAGAGAGGTCGGAGAAAAAGGAGGAGCCGAGAACACGGAGAAGCCGAGGAGAGGAAACCACCATCACCCAGGAGCCGGAGGAAGAGCGAGAAAACACCGTGGCAGGAGAGCAGAGTACGAAAGGAGAACCCGTCATCAACCAGGAGCTGGAGGGAGAGGAAGACACCGTCAGCAAAGTAATCGAGACGGAGGGAGAGACCCGGAAGTCTGGACGCCTCGAGGAAAAGGAGAACCAGTGGGCAACCCCCAACCCGACCGAAGAGAAATCGGGGGACCACCTACGTGCCGGCCGCGCCCCTGGAGGGACGTGGCCCTCCCAGGTACGACTATACCCTGCCTGGCAGACTCTGTCAGGTTGGCTCACAGGGAAAAGAGGGAGGTGGGGGGAGAAAGGGGAGGACGGGGAGGACTTTTTAAAAGAAGGGCATAACCCTACCAAGAGAGGGGAAACCCGTTTACTTAACCCACGGACTGAGACACCTCCCGAGAAACCCTAGAAAGAAGAAAAGGGGTTGTCTGGGACAAAAGGGGGAGAGAAGGCACAATAACTAAATAGAGAAACCCACCACAACCAGCACCGCCGCCACTATCTATTTCACAAACCCTACTAACCCCTATCTGATTCCTTACCTTACCCCTACTTCATTTCCACTTACCTGATTATTTTTATTTTTCTTTTCTTTTGGGAATACGGGCGACCGGAGGACGGGAAACCAGACCGCCTCAAGACGGAGCCAAGACACCACCAGAGCCTGAAAAGGGAAAAGAAAAGGGGCTTTGAGGAAATAGAAATTAGGGCTGATCTTGTGAAGAGGAACAAGAGAGGACTGGCCAAAATATAAATAAAACAGTTACTATTCCCTCAAATAGCAGTGCCTGTCGCATTCTTCCAATATCTTACATACGTCAGATAACGAACCCATTTACAGTGGTGTCAGAAGTGGGATATTGGAACAAGCGACAGGAGAATTCTAGAAAATGGAGGGTGCACCCACAATGGCCGATATGATGCAGCAACTGGCTGAGGGCCAACGCCATCTGCAAATTGAATGGGAGGAACAACAGAAGGCAGCCAAGGTGGAAAGGGAGGCTCTGCAAAATGCACTTAAAAGTCAGGCCACTATCATGGCCAACAATCAGTTGGTACATGACAACGCAATAAAAACTTTGACTGATACCATTGCCGCAACTAGGGTACATCCAAATGTACCGAGTTCCGTTTTGCAGAGATATCAGGAAGGCGAAGACCCCGACGCCTTCTTTACTAACTTTGAAAGCGTTGCCCTTTCAGCCACCTGGCCGCAGGACAGATGGGGTCAATATATCGCTCCCTTGTTAACCGGGACACTACAAGCAGCATATCAAGCGGTTAACCCGGGAGGAACAACGCCCTATCCAGACATCAAGAAGAGTATCCTAGAAAGGGTCGGCTTTGATACAGAACATTATCGGGTTCGCTTCAGGAAGGCCAAGTGGGGCCCCGCTGAGAACCCTCGAGCCTTATATTTTCGGGTCAAAGACCTAGGTCTCAAATGGCTTGGACCCATAGGGACGAATAGGGAAGACGTCATCGACGCCGTCCTCCTAGAACAATATTTAGATGCCCTACCCACCAATACTCGCCATTGGATCAAGCAACACCCAAACCCCGACACGAATACTACTATTGAGCTGGCCTGCGCTTTCCACCGCTCCCTCGAATTCAAAACACCACTCCCGCGGTTGTTACCTCAACCCGTTAGGCAAACCCCGGGACAACCCGCAGCCACGGGAAAAAGGTCAATAGAGGAACCGGGAAGAATACGAGGGATGGAAAAGCCATATGGGCAGCAGCCCCAATGTTTTAGTTGTGGGGAATGGGGACACATTGCCCGCTTCTGTTCGTTGAAGGCCGGAAAACCCGAACCCATGGAAATAGGGGTTACGAGAGGCCGGGTATTCTACACCGGGGGAAAAGAAACCCAATGCAAAAAGATAGTGTCCATTAATGGAAGGGATACGTTAACGCTCATCGACTCCAGATGTAGCCAGTCCGTAATTCGAGCGGACCTAATTACTGAGCATAACCTTGACCCGGATTTCACGGTATCCATATGCTGCATTCATGGGGAAACCAGGGAATATCCCCTAATATGGACTACCCTTTTCTGGGAAGGAAAGGAGACCCCCATACGGCTGGGGGTAGTTGAAGGTTTGGTGGAAGAAGCCATCATAGGAACAGACTTTAAAGACTTTCCGATCCTCTTAGACAGCACACAGAGTAAGAATGACCTGGATGCCTGGTTGGGAAGTGCCCCTTTTTCTGAATTAACCTTACCCACCCCGGTGATCCGCTATAAACCCACGAAAAGAGAGAAACGAGAAGCCAGGAAATCCTATGGAAGAGGAGATATGAACCACGATAGTCTTAATGCACAGGTACTTGCCCTCGTTGGTCTTCCGCCCTTCCGATGTAGTCAAAGAGACGATCCCAGTCTGATCCATGCCTGGAAAAGCGCCAAACCTCGGACCATAGATGATAAGGGTCCCTCCTTTATAATAGATAGAAATCTGCTATATCGGATCACCAGTAACGAGAGAGGGGAAAAGAAACAGTTATTGGTTCCCGAACCCTATAGGCAGCAGGTGTTGCATCTAGCCCATAATCAGCCGGGGGGTGGTCATTATGGGAGAGAGAAAACCGAGGAGTACCTATTAAGGAAGTTCTACTGGCCTGGGGTTTTTTCTCATATCAGAAAGTTCTGTCAACAATGCCCTAGATGTCAGTTGATCGATCCCGGACCCAAGAAAAAAGCCACCCTACATCCTCTTCCCATTATTGACGTACCTTTCTCTAGAATAGGAATGGATCTAGTCGGGCCACTTCTACCGTCTTCCAAGGGATACCGATATATCCTAGTTTTGGTCGACTACGCCTCCAGATATCCGGAAGCTATTCCCCTAAACAGTATTAGCACCAAAAATGTCGCCAACGCCATGATAAGTTTCTTCTCACGAATAGGGTTTCCCCGAGAAATATTGACGGACCAAGGGACCCAGTTTATGTCCAACCTAATGGCTCAGATCTGTCAATTATTAGGGATACGACAGCTAAGGACAGCGGTTTATCATCCCCAGACAGACGGATTAGTAGAGAGGTATAATCGCACCCTGAAGACCCTCCTGAGAAAGACGATTTCCGAGTCAGGTAAAGATTGGGACAAGAAACTTCCCCTAGTGTTATATGCGGTCAGAACCCATGAACAAGCCTCTACAGGACATAGTCCATTCGAACTGCTGTTTGGGCGACAGCCTAGAACCCTATTCGACATGGCAGCTGAACTATGGGAGGAAGACGAAAACAGGGAAAAGCCTCTCCTAGAGTACACTAGCGAGTTAAAGTCTCGACTACAAACAATATGAGAAGATGTGAGAGGGCATATGGAAAAAGCCCAGGAGAAACAGAAGCGATACTATGATAGGAACACTCAAGTACGATCTTTTGTAGAGGGAGACCGAGTATTAGTGCTTTTACCCAGTTCAGACAATAAACTCTTGGCAAAATGGCAAGGACCATATAAAGTAATAGCAGCATTAACTCCTGTTACCTATAAGCTACAACTAGCAACTAATCCCAACCGATTTCAGATCTTTCATGTTAACTTACTAAAAAGATGGGAGGAATCACAGGTGGACCAAAATATAAACTGTTTAATTAATACAGTAAAAGAGCTAGAAATAGGATGGTGCCCCACGGACCCCCCCTCAAGGGGCGAGGTACCCCTCCGAAATACGGAGTTAACAGTGCAACAGAACCAACAACTAAACCAACTCCTTAATAAGCAGCCCCACATATTTTCCCCGATTCCAGGTAAAACAGGTCTAATCCGCCACCAGATTATAACCCAACCGGGGAAAATAATCCGGTTACGTCCCTATCGCATTCCCGAAGCAAGGAAGGTCATAGTTGAAGAGGAGGTAAAAAAGATGTTAGACATGGGTATTATAGAGCCGTCCCAAAGCCCCTGGTGCTCCCCGGTGGTATTAGTGCCAAAATCGGACAGATCTATACGGTTCTGTATCGACTTTAGACAAGTCAATGCCGTGTCCCAATTTGATACGTATCCTCTTCCCAGGGTAGACGAACTTCTAGAACGGCTGGGTAAAGCTAAATACATGTCTACCCTGGACCTAACCAAGGGGTACTGGCAGATTCCTTTAGCTAAAGCAGATAAAGAAAAAACGGCGTTCTCCACCTCTTCCGGTCTATATCACTTTAAGGTACTTCCCTTTGGACTACATGGGGCCCCCGCCACTTTTCAGAGACTCATCGATACTATATTGCGACCACATACCAGATACGCAGCCGCCTATCTGGATGACATCGTTATTCATAGCGAAACCTGGGAAGACCATTTATCCCATTTAGAACTGATCATTAAAGCACTGGCGGCGGCCGGATTGACCGCCAATCCTTCCAAGAGCCGGCTGGCCTTCAATGAGATTCCCTACCTGGGGTATCATATTGGAAACGGGAATATTAGGCCACAAATGAGTAAAATTGAAGCCATTTTACGCATAAGCGCACCCAGTACAAAAAAAGAGATTCGTTCCTTCCTCGGACTAGTGGGATATTATCGTAGATTCATACCCCACTACTCTACAGTAGCCGCCCCTCTCACTGACCTTTTGAGGAAAGGTCAACCTAAGATCATCACAAGTTTAACTGTTCTACAGTCCCATAGCTATCGTACCTTACAACGATGTCTAACCACGCAACCGGTATTAAAATGTCCTGAATTCAGCCGTCCCTTGCACCTCCAAACAGACGCATCGGACGTAGGCCTGGGTGCAGTACTTTTCCAAAAAGATGAAAATGAGATAAGCCATCCAGTGGTCTTCATTAGTCGTAAGCTATTTCCACGGGAACAGAACTATCCCATAATAGAGCGTGAGTGCCTGGCCATTAAATGGGCTGTGGAAAGTCTTCAATATTACCTCCTAGGGAGGTCCTTCCTTTTATACACCGACCACGCACCTCTTACCTGGCTCTCGAGGTATAAAGATACCAACGTTCGCATTTTAAGATGGTTTATGGAGCTTCAACCTTTCTCCTTCCAGGTTTGTCATCTCCCTGGGGACCTTATGGGGCAAGTGGACTATCTATCTCGATTTCCGGGACCTGGGGGGCTCGAACAGCCCCATCCAAGGGAGGGGATGTGTAACGGGCGAGGTGCCAATCCCGGGTCCGAAGCTCCCGTCGGGGAAGAAAACCGATACCCCCGGGGCACGGAAGAGGATTCCCCTATAATGACGTATGACGCTGAGGGCGTCATAAGGAGGAAAAGAGAAGACGGACGAAGAGAGAGGTCGGAGAAAAAGGAGGTGCCGAGAACGCGGAGAAGCCGAGGAGAGGAAACCTCCATCACCCAGGAGCCGGAGGAAGAGCGAGAAAACACCGTGGCAGGAGAGCAGAGTACGAAAGGAGAACCCGTCATCAACCAGGAGCTGGAGGGAGAGGAAGACACCGTCAGCAAAGTAATCGAGACGGAGGGAGAGACCCGGAAGTCTGGACGCCTCGAGGAAAAGGAGAACCAGTGGGCGACCCCCAACCCGACCGAAGAGAAATTGGGGGACCACCTACGTGCCGGCCGCGCCCCTGGAGGGACGTGGCCCTCCCAGGTACGACTATACCCTGCCTGGCAGACTCTGTCAGGTTGGCTCACAGGGAAAAGAGGGAGGTGGGGGGAGAAAGGGGAGGACGGGGAGGACTTTTTAAAAGAAGGGCATAACCCTACCAAGAGAGGGGAAACCCGTTTACTTAACCCACGGACTGAGACACCTCCCGAGAAACCCTAGAAAGGAGAAAAGGGGTTGTCTGGGACAAAAGGGGGAGAGAAGGCACAATAACTAAATAGAGAAACCCACCACAACCAGCACCGCCGCCACTATCTATTTCACAAACCCTACTAACCCCTATCTGATTCCTTACCTTACCCCTACTTCATTTCCACTTACCTGATTATTTTTATTTTTCTTTTCTTTTGGGAATACGGGCGACCGGAGGACGGGAAACCAGACCGCCTCAAGACGGAGCCAAGACACCACCAGAGCCTGAAAAGGGAAAAGAAAAGGGGCTTTGAGGAAATAGAAATTAGGGCTGATCTTGTGAAGAGGAACAAGAGAGGACTGGCCAAAATATAAATAAAACAGTTACTATTCCCTCAAATAGCAGTGCCTGTCGCATTCTTCCAATATCTTACATACGTCAGATAACGAACCCATTTACAGTTTCCCTATGGAGTGACGTAACTGCACAACATATGCAGGCATGTTTTACAGTGCAGTCAAGATGGACAGGGTGTCCATCCCTGTTGCTGCCAACACTGACATTAAAGTGTTGCCTTTTGGCATTGACTCAAAACAGTTGTCTTGTCATTCTTAAATGGTATTGGGTACATGTGGATTTCTTACCATGCAAAATAATGCCTTGCTATGTGATCCCGGCGCCTTCTTCTCTTTGCTGCTTGGCTTCCTTCGACTGGCTGTTGTCCAGGTGGAGCTGTGTCATCGTCCTCTGACTCTGATCTGGATACGTCTACATGTAGATCACAGCTGCAGGCGATGTAGTGCAATATAATGCGCAGGTTGCCACAATCTTGCATATTGTTTCAGGTGCATACTGTAAGGCTCCCCACTATTATGTAGACACCAGAAGCGTGACTTCAGGAGGCCAAACTTACGTTCAAACACAGTCCTTGGGCATCTATGTGCCATGTTGTAGTGCCTTTCCTGGGAAATGTGCTGGCAGTCAAGTAGAATAACATGAAGGCCATTTGCACTGTCAAAGTAGAGACACATATGTGGGTCAAACAACATGAAGTCAAACGTATGTACGACTAAACATTTATCTGCACATCCATTCAAGAACCTAATATGAGTCCTTCATCAAACCATCTCTTTCTAGTCTTTGGTATATGCCATTGTGCCTGAATACATATGAGTCATGCCTGCTCCCTGGGTATTTGGCAACAAGGTCTGTGATGATGTTCATAAATTGCACACAATTTATATGTTCATGGAATGTGGGCACTTTCAGTTTTGAAATATGAATTCAAGATAGGATGGGGGTCATATGGGCACATGCGTGTCGTCTATGCAGCCGATGACCTGTGGGAATCCCGCTTTCTGGTAGAATTTTGTTTTGGTATGCTGCATTCCCTGGTTGTCCCTGGGCATGTAAATGTGCGGGTGTATGTGCTGGAGCATAGCGTCAAGGAAGTTGTTGAAAAAGCTTGACTGCGCACTCTGCGATACCCCTTCAGCCACAGCTATGACATGCTGGTAGCTACCACTGGCCAATAGGCGGATGGAGCACAGGACCTGGACATGGTTGGGGACTGCAGGGTTAGGCCGTTGGGCTCTCAAGGTGTGGTTTCAGGGTGGCAGTTAGGTCAAGCATCACATGGCTACTCAGCCTGTACTGCTCAGATATCTCCTCCTCCGTCTTCGCAAACAGGGTCAGTATGACCCTGAAGTTCCTCTCCTGTTTCCGCCTTCCCTGTGGTCAGCCAGTATTCGTCTCCTCCTCACCATCAGGTACAGGGCAGCCATTGTGGGTGGCCACTGATGCATTCTGGACCCTGTTTTTATAGGCTGGTTCAAGTTTACACCTATTTTGGTTTCGTGTTAAATTGCATGTGAAAACAAGCCATTTACGACACTGCGACTCGTTTGTACTTTTTTTATGATTCACATTTAGCGACTCGCTAAATGCGACTCACAATTTATGACTGCTTTTTTTTGCGACTCTTAAAACACACGAATGCTTGACATACATTGCATACGGTCGGTTTTGCATACGCAAACCCAATTGCGACCGATTTGAAAGATGCAAATCGGTCGTACATCGGGCCCTAAATCGGCTTTGTGACAGGCAGGAATATGCCTTGAACTCCCCCCCCCCTTGTGGCTGCTGTGCTCCCCTAAAATACCCATCAAGGTCTGGGTATGTGCTGCCAGAATGCGGGCCATTAGTGGGGTCATGGTCCGACGTGTGCTCCGCCCACATTGGGAGGAAAGCCCCAGCTGGACCTTCCTGATCTTCTGCGCCCAGGGTCTCAGGACCTTCCACCTCTTGCAACAGTGGGTGCTCTGCCAGCTGTGGACCCACATGGTCCGCACCTTCCAAGCAAAGGCTCTCCAAATCTCCTTCTGATGGGGGTTCGCATGCATGGATGCAAGAGACAAATCAAGCAATTACAAACACAAGTTTTTGCCCAAATGGTTGTGTCACACACGTCAGAAACACCAAGAAAGAAATTGTCAATTTGTCAACATGCCAGAAGTGTAAAGCACACATGCCAATAAATAGAGGGACATGACTACACACTTTTGTATTCATCTGCAGACTAACCTACTACCCTGCTCATGGCCTACAATGACTAACCGAGCCTACTGATATCAGGTAGCCCATACTCCAGAAATATGTACTGTGATGTGAGTCAAAATGAAATGCTACACATCAATGTGGCTTCTGAAGGATAAACTCTTTAGGCTTGACTGGGCCAACACATTTACACTCTGCAACATCGACTCAATGCATAAAGCCCATAAAGGCAGCTACTATAGTTCAGACTTCATATTTACACTTGAGTGACAATGAAAGGGCTGGAATGGTGGGTACGGAAAGTGTCTTCCCTGTGCGTGTGTGGACATGTGGCCTACCAAGTGCAGACTTGTGCCACTTCACCGTGGGTTTCAATGGTATGTACCGGTACCACAGAACACTCATTTGGACACATGTGTCTAGACTACAGAGATGGCATCCAACATACAAAGGTATGCGTTGTGCAATTTCTGCTATATAACCAAGCTACTGAGTCACATATCATGGCCTCCCAGGAATCTACACACTGTCTGCACTGTTGGTCTTTCATATGTGCAAAAAGCCTGTACAGGACAAATATGACTTCTGTGAAGGTGACAACAGAGCTGTGGAAGTAAGGGACCTGTCATGAGGCATAGACACACATTGACAATGATACAAAATGCACATACAGACTAGTTCTGGGATTTACCTCAGTGCGCCTTCCTACTCTAGTCAATGGACTGAGGCATTCAGGGCAAGTGTTGCAACTAGAGCCTCATATTGGCCACAAGAGAGGATTTGCAGGTCTACAGGTAGTGGGCACAGTGCCATAGTTGCATAGCACATTGACTTTCCCACAGCCTGGCCTATGTTCCATACTGGGAGATACATTTGACAGGCCCTGGTCTCAGCAGGCTGAGCATAGAACCTACATGACACTCACATTTCCCTTACCTCCATGCTTGACAGTACATCATGTGGCCATCAGCAATGTGGCTTGTGTGGCAACCTAAAGGGCACAGTGAGTCATGATATGCCTTCCAGACAACCGTTTGGCAAGTCCAGATGTGGGGTGACAGCAGCGACAACCGCCACATAACTCAAGGGGAGGGGAAGCTCTTGTTTACAACTGGAAGAGATTTGGTGAATTATGATATGGACCAAGAAATCCTTCATAACATTTGACACTATGGCGGTCATTATGAACACGGCAGCAAACACCGTCGACTGCCTTGGTGGTGGTGAACAGAAGACCGCCGTTGGCGGTGAATGGAAACCCACCATATAATGAATGAAAATCCCAACCCCGCCAAAAATCACCAGACCACCACTCCCCGCCATGACCCTGTCGGCGGGAATCCTGGACCTCCCCACCCTGCCACTGCTGAGCACACCCACATCCCGCCCTCCAAATAATGATGCAGAAATCACCTTGGCGGACAGTGGAGGCCGGACGACCATTGTCGGCTCCGACCGCCACGGGCGGCAAGTGGACTCAACAGCAAGAAGTGCACACATTGGATAAGTGTGTAACCCACACACCTGACACACATCCACATCCATAACCCCATAAAACACCCCTTCCATACCCCACAATCCATTGCAACAAAACCAGGCCAAGAAGATGGAGCGCACCAGAGGCAGACATCGAACGCCAGCAGACAGGAGACGCACACAGACCCACAGAAGAGCTCCCTCTCCGTGTTCCCAGCCCTGACACCATTCACCACACTCACAATGTCTCCCCCAAACATCCACGCTTCACAGAAAGGAGTTAAGAACCATGGTGGACGAGATCCTGAAGGTCGAGTCACAAATATTCCGGGCCAAGGTGCAGCACACACCCATCGCAAGGAAGATGGAGCTCCCGCAGACCATTGTGAACAGGGTCAATGCAGTGGGGCACCATCCACGCACCCGGGACAACATCTGGAAGAGATGGAACGACCTGCGGGGGAAGGTCAGAGGCATGGCATCAAGGCACCATATTGCAGTCCAGAAAACTGGGGGAGGACCGCCACCAACACCACCAGAATACAAAGACTGGGAGGAAAAGGTACTGGCCATCCTACACCCTGAGGGACTCACTGGAGGTATGGACCCGGGTAAGTCATCAACATATACTCCATATACACTATACCTGTGATGTATGCACCACCCCACCCGCCCCCACCAGGACCAACACCCCACCCAGGCATCAGCCACTAAATCCACCCCCCCCCCCTACATGACCACAAACCCACTAACAGGCCCACATCCCTCCCCCTGTGCACAGTCATCTACCCCTGCAAGTACCCACAATGGAACGACACCCCCCACCACAATGCAACCCCACAGTCGACGCTAAATGCAGTGTCAACCTCACAAAAGCACCCTGTAAGGCCACTGAAAGTAACCCCAGCACAAAATAGCCCAGTCCTGTTCACCTCAAACGTTCATGCAGTTGTAACAGGCATGTCTATGTCCCCCAACAGGCACCACCACCCATGCAACCCTTACGGACGGGACAAGGAGTGGCAGTGCCCCCAGGGAGAGAGAGGCACCTCACAGGACACTGGTGAAGGATCCCTGGACACTGATGAGCAGACAGACCCCTCACACAGACCTGGAGGACTGTCACCATGCAGCAGCCCCACCCAGGATACCACTGTCACCCCTACCACCCAGTCAAGACCAGCAGCCCAGGGCAGCGTCCCCACACCAGTGTATCCAGGCCACAGACTGGTGGAACACAGGTACAGAGGCCACAGTCTCCCACTCACAACATGCAGGAAAGCGAGGGCCCCAGTACAAGTGGTACTGCCAGACCTGTGCAGGGGACACAGGCACAGGGGGCTAGGGCTAGGGTGGCAGTGGGCCAGAGGGAGGCCACAGGATGGATGCAGCAGCCCAGGACGTGATATCAGAGGTATTGGGGGCCTACCAGTATACCCATGACAGGTTGGCATAGATAGTGTCCACCCTGGAGCACAGTCAGAGGATACAGCAGGAACACCATCAACAGGCCCTGGAGCAGTGGAAACAGCACAATGCCACAATGGCCACCACAGCAGGAGCACTGCTGTAGCTGGTCCAAACCCAGTCTAACACACACACAGGACAAGAGGCCCCCACTACAGCACTGGACACCCACCATGAGATTACACCATCAGCAGAAACATCCCAGGAACTACCCTCACAGGAAACCCAAGGGCCTACCATGTCATCCCCTGAAGACCAACAGCAGGCGCCCAAACGGACCCTCAGACCAAGATATGGCACTGGAACCCCAGCAAAGAACAAGGCCCCCTTAAAGAAGTAACTTAGCAACAATCTGCACAGCAACCATCCCATTCAATCAGTCACCACACATTGCTATGAGGCAATATGAACTAAGGTAAGAAAAGATGGACCCATCATTACTACCAACAAGGCTGCCACCATGTTGGTTTTGAGGACACCCACCCCTTACGACTTGCCATCACTGTTAATAGCACTATTCACTCCCTGCAACCAATAAAACACATATCACACCTGCAACACTGTCTCCTGTGTTAAATTGTGAACAAAGTGAAGTATGGATGCAACTGGCTGGTAACTACTTTATTGTGAAATCTGTGCATTAAGGGAATCCTGTGTGCCTAAATGTTGGCAATAAGTAAATGAAGAAAATGTCAATCTGTACCATGCAGAAGTGGACCATGTTTCACCTATCATTATCAACCCCCCCCTTTATGACTGAGCACACTGCCAGTATGTGTCACAAACCCCAATGTCAGGCCAAAGTCCCACACAGTTACTGGAAGTAGAGTTGTATCAGTTGGGTCCTGGAATTGACTTCTTCCCCTTCTCCTTCCTCATCATCACCATCACTCTCCTCACCTATCTGAGGTAGCTGGTCAGGACATACAGCACCCTCCATCTCTAAGAAGTGGATAGAATGTCTCACTGCCACATTGTGCAGCATGCAGCAGGCCACCACTATTCTACACACCTTTTCAGGCCCATAGGCCAGGGAACCCCCAGAGATATGCAGACATCGAAATCTAGCCTTCAGGAGACCTATTGTTCGCTCTATCATCCTCGTAGTATGTCCATGGGCCTCATTGTAATTCCTCTCTGCATCTGTCCTGGGATTCCTTACTGGTGTCAGGAGCCAACGGAAGTTTGGATAGCCAGAATCACCTAGAAAAATGTGCAATACAGAGTCGTCATTGTTAAGCCCCTTAGTCAGACAGCCTGGCTGTCTGCTATGTGTCAGTTAGTGACAGACACACTTACCTATGATCCACCCTCTGTCCTCTTGGAGTTGTTCCATCCTCTGTGGCACACTACTGTTCCTCAACACAAAGAAATCATGGACTGAACCTGGGAACATGGCATTCACATGTGAGATGTACTGGTCTGCAGTACATACCAATTGGATGTTCATGGAGTGAAAGTTCTTTCTGTTTCTGTACACCTGTTCACTCACTCTTGGGGGGATGATTGGTATGTGGGTGCCATCGATGGCACCTATCTCATGGGGTATGTTGGCAAAGGCATAGAATTCTGACTTGATGGCAGGGAGGTCAGGTCTTTGGGAAAACCTCACATAGGACTGCAGGTGTCGTACAAATGCATTCAGAAATCTTGTCAGTACCATGCAGAACATTGGTTGTGAAATTTCAGCACCCATGTCCACTGCCACTTGAAATGAGCCCGTGGCCAGGAAATGGAGTGCGGAGAGCACCTGCACTTCAGTAGGGATGGCATGCTGATTACGATTTCCCGGAATTAGTGCAGGATCCAGTAAAGCACAAAGGGCCAGATGTACGAAAGGATTTTACCCATTCTGTGTCTATGGGAAAAAGCTTTCGTACATATGGCCCAAAGTTCTTGTATTGTTGCACGGGTGATTCTGTAATTGATTATGATCTGACGCTTCACCATGGTCCTCATATCCACAAGTGGTCTGTACACCGATGGTGCCCTTCCTCACCACAAGGGTCGGTACCTACGAGGGGTATCAAAAAGGTGTGATGAAGACACATTCATAGGCACACATTTTCATCATTGTGCACAGTTCATTGTAGTGACTCAACATTAACTGCTTCCTGCCATATCTACATCTACACCACAATGAAGGGACAGAGTTTTTCATGTGTGGGATACTGTGGAATGGACACATGCTTAGGTGCTTCCTGTGGCTAGTAGGGCCTGCATTGTGCAAATTTTTATTTCGAGATGTGTAGTTACTGCCAAAATGACTGCCCACTGTAATCTAGGCCTTTCGTTGTGGGTGACGTCACAGGGTAAGGCGGTGTTTACCGCCGTTTGCACCGTCATTGGTTAACATGGATGCCAATGGGGAATCCTGGCGTATCATGATCCCCGCCGGCGGTGCACACCGCTGCGGTATGTACGCAATTTCGTCATCGATTATTCTCTTGACTCCCTGATCTCATGCAGACAGGTACTCCACTGTGTGTACTGCTGCGGCCTACCTCCGGCAATGGATGTGGCTCTTGTTGCAGGGGAAAGGGCCCCGTCTTCACCCAGGAGGAACTGGAGAGGCTAGTGGAGGGGGTCCTGCCCCTGTACGCAAAACTGTACGGACGGCCAGAGGCACAGGTGAGTCTGGTTTTGGGGGGCACTGTTTGGGTGTAATGGATGGTGTTGAATGGACATATGTGTGCACTTCTGAGCCTGCATGGGCCGTGGTGCATGGCATTCTGCGTGTGTACGGCCTGTAAACCTGAGAGTACTGTCCATCCCATAGTGGACAATTAGCCAGCTGTACCTATCTTGCAAGTGCCTGACCTCTGTGTTCCATATCTGTGTCGCCCTTTTAGGTCAGCGCCCACCAGAAGAGGATACTTTGGCATGCCATCGCCAAGGAGGTGCGGACCCTGGGGGTCTACAACCGGCAGAGCACTCACTGCAGAAAGAAGTGGGAGGACCAGCGGCGCTGGGCACGTAAGATCTGTGAAGCCCAGCTGGTGAAGTTCTCCCAACGTGGAAGGGGTGCCCGTCAGGCACTGACCCCCATC
Source organism: Pleurodeles waltl (assembly GCF_031143425.1). NCBI lineage: Eukaryota > Metazoa > Chordata > Amphibia > Caudata > Salamandridae > Pleurodeles > Pleurodeles waltl. The sequence continues at coordinate 660,128,457 of NC_090449.1, read as the reverse complement.
ATGCGACGTATCCTGGCGGTGGCGTACCCAGACCTGGATGGGCGCTTGAAGGCTGCACAGCAGTCACAAGGGGGTGAGTACTCATTTCACAAACCTCAGTCTGGAAGGATGTCTGTGTGTGCATTAGGGTTCATGCTGCTTAGAGGCAGGGACTCCGACTGGTGTACATCTACATTATGCTCCCCAAAGGGTGTAGGGGTGTCTCTGTTGTTGTCTCCCACACATCACCTCCTTAGGCAGTTCAAGAGATGGGTGTAGAGCAGTATTCTGGTCAGTAGTTAGGGGCATGGCCATGGGCATAGTGAACATTGCTGCCTGTTGGGTGTGTCTTCTGGGTGGGTGTATGTCTGGCCAATATGTACCTCCATTCAGCTATTTACATTGTCTCTCCTGTTTTGTCTCCCCATCCCTGTTCTCTTCTGTTGGTTTGGTACAGCAGCAACATCTGGTGAGGGAGCTGAGGCACCGGCAAGTGGGAAAGCAGCGGCCCACGGATCCTCAGAGACATCCGATGCCTTGGGGGCCAGTGGGTGGGAGGGTGAGGGGAGTTCCATGGGGGAGGCAACTACCACTGGAGGTAGTGACTCTGAGACCTCCTTCGATGGGGGCTCCCCAGCGGTGGCGGACCCTAGTGGCCACACCACTACAGTGACATCTTACGCCACCCCCCATTCCATCACCGCCCTGCTTTCTACTCCCCACCGAGTTGCCCGTACCCGCTCACCCAGAAAGGTGGGCGTCTCCTTCGCCCCAGGCACCTCCTCCCCTGCCCCAGTCAGCCCTGCTGCCCTCACGGAGGAGGCTATTGACCTCCTGAGAACCATCTCTATAGGGCAGATAACCATTGTCAGTGCCATCCAGGTGCTAGCATCAGAGGTGCAGCAGACAAATGCCTGTCTGGATGGCATTCACGGTGCCGTGTCTGCCCTACAGAGATCTTTTCAGGCTCTGGCCGCCTCTTGGATGGCAGCCAGTTTCCCTGCCCATTCCGTCCCCCCTCCAACCTCCTCTACCCCTTCCAGCACCCCACTCCTTTCATCCATCCAAGGCACACATTCAGACACGCAGTCAAGCACATCAACACACAAGAAGCACACTTCTAAACACAAGCACCACACCTCCCACCACAAGGATTCACACAGCCAACAGACACATGCACACACAACAACATCCACTTCCCCCAGTGTGCCCACCTCTTCCGCCTCCCTGTCTTTCCCCTCTACATCACACCCTCATGCACTGCACCTTCAGTCACTGTTGCTGCTCCTCTTACTGCACTCACCACAATAACAGACATTAATACATGCACCCCAAGCACCACACCTGCACTCACCACAACTACTGTAGTTGACACATGCAGCACACTCACCAGACTTGCAGATACCCACACAACATACTTCCACAGTAGCTGCCTGTCTTCTCCCACTGTGTCCACCCCCCTCCAAAAACACACAAATGCACCAAAATACCCCCCCATCACACATCCACCACACCGCAGCATACTGTCCAGTCACCGGCACCCACTACACGCACCCCTACACCACATACATCCACTGCCTCTGCCTCCACTCCCACACCCTCATCCAGGACCACCCCAATTGCTACGAAGAAACTTTTCTTCTCCCGTGCTGACCTCTTCCAACCCACTGGCCCACCCCGTCTTGTCCCCAAGCTTGCTCACCTCCTTGCCCTTTCCAGTCCTTCCACTTCACAGCCCACCCCTGTCCGCCCTTCACATTCCCGTGCCCCTTGCCTCGAGAGAAAAAAGGCCCGGGCAAAGCCTTGTCCATCTGGCTCCACCTGCTCAAAACACCCCCCGCTTCAAAGGACAAGCCCAGCCCCCCTCCACCTTCCAAACGAAAAACGGCCAAGGCCCACCTCCGTTGCAAATCCCCACCACCCCCTGGCCCGTTCCGTAAGGTGCCTGGATGCCCCTTTGTTGCCCCATTAGGTGGAGTATCATGCATTATTGGGAGTCAGGTTGGGTACGTTGTGGCTCATGCCAATTGTAGCCGTACGGACTGGCCATTGGCCCTGTTTGGACTATTTGGCTCTGTGAGCTTTCATTAAAAATATCTGTGTGGCCTGTGTTTTGGAAGCACACTGTTGAACCCTGGTCTTTCGTTTCCTTGTTTATGGGTCTGGGGCATTTGTATGTACTATGGTCAAGTTGGATTTGCCTTGTGTCGGGTAAGTACCTATTGCTGTGGGGTGTATGACTTGTGCTTCTGTGAAGGGTTGGGGGGGCGTTGCAGGGTGGGTGGCGCGGGTGGGAATGTGATTGTGCCCTTTCCTCCTTTGTTTCGTAGGTTGCGGTACTTACCGTTGTCATCTTCGTTGGCGGTCTCGGTCGTGGAGGTATATGGCAAGGAGCAGGGCTGGCATGATCTGCAGCTCTCTATCCATGTCTGTTTCGGCGCGTTGTGTGGGCCTCCGGTGAGTCTTTCCTTATATATGGTTAATTTCCGTCTGGCTTTGCGTAGCAGTGGTTACCGCCCCGGAACTGGCGACAGACTGGTGGTTCATTATTTTGATGGGTGGGTTGGGCCTTTCCGTCGGCCTGTGGGCGGACTCTCCCATCGTCGTCCGCACTCCTCTGCTTGCGGTGGGTGGTTTTCGGGATGCATGTCTTTCGATTGGTTCATTATTTGGCGGTGCGGCCCGCTCCTCTGTTGGCCGTTTTTACCGCACCGCCGGCGGTGCGGAACGGACTGCCGTGTTCATAATGAGGGCCTATATTTTGAGTAGTATGTACTAAATTTGTCTGTTTACTTTGAGAGATATTGTGACACATATGTAGGTGTTGACAAAAGGATTAACTGAGCCTGGTGAGAAAATCTATATTAGCCCCTATATCCCCTAGCCCTCCTTCAATACCACCTCATGGGGGATACATTGCACTCAATTAATCTGGTGCTGAGAAATCCCTGGGTACCATTGGTGCAATGGCCACTTGTTCTTTTTGCATTTGTCGCCCCAAGTGGGAAGGGTATGCCCAGACGTGGGTCCCGTGCTCCCCATGCCACTAGAATCAAGCTAGCCTGGCTGATAAAGGGTGATACCCTGAAACAGGTCCTAGGATGATTGTTTCCAGTCCAGGGAGGACCTGGCTTGGCAGTTCGGGCTGGACTGTTCCCATGGGTAGCAGGGTCAAGACTGATTTGCACATAGCTAGGTCCAAACTGGAACGGCATGGGTGGCAAAAAAACGATTGATTTAGGGCCAGATCTCTGTACTCGGGGTGCATGTTTGACATTGTTCAGCATTCCGTCCATCACTTGTTCTTTTTGCAATGGCCAGTTTCACCATAGACGATACTTCCAACATAGAGAATAACATACTAAAACCCACTTCTACAATATGAGTTGCCACATGAGCTATCACAGTATTATTGAAGGATGTAATAAATTGATTAACATATAAGAAAGTGATGCAAGTTCCTTTAAACCCTCTGGTTGTTCATAGAACTGTGGTTTTCAGCTTTTCCTACTTGGATGGGTTTTGGAGTCTAATTGATTGGTGTTTTAGAAGGAGCATAACGTTTGTAAAGTGTGGCTTAATATAAAATGAGGATGTTGAAAATGTACTTCTTGTTTCTACTGAATTTGTATATAGCAATTTTTGCCTTTTTATTGTACATGTCACATGTTTTTTTGGTAGTTATAAATTGTGGGCCTGATTCACAAAGGTAAACTTAGACGTTTGGTCTAAACTTGAACCAAACTTCTAAGTTTACTACTTTGGGAATTCACAAAGGGCATTTATGAGTAGTATCTACCCCTGAGTGTGGGCGTAAAGATACTTCTCGTAAATACACTTGGTGAAGTGTAGTTGTGAGAATGTGTGGAGATTAGTGGTTTGGAAACAGCTAGGGAGATGATACTCTGCAATAATCAGACAAAGGCTGATTGATAAGATAGCTTTTGACACATCCCCATCTTTATGATGTTGCTTTGTTTGTTTGTGTCAGTTTCCTTGCATGTCAGTTTCCTTGCAATGTGACCTTATTTCCAGATGCTTGCTTTGTGATTTGTGTAATAGGTATGTTTTCAAATCTATACTCGGTGTTTAGTCTTTGTACAGGTACCTTCACCATGACATTCTCATGTGGGCATTTCAGAGATGTAACATTGGCAGGTATCTGATGCTGCTCCGACATAGAAGTGGACATAGCTGGGTAAAAGAAGGAGTGTTGCTGAAGATCCCTGATCACGGTACTGCTCATATCCCTCAACACCCCTATTAGGGAGGCCAGGTTGGTCTTGGTGGCCTCTCACTGTTGAAGCATATCCCTATGGATGTTTCTTTGCAGCTGCTTCATCTCTCAGAGTTTGGAAAGTACGAGGCCCACTACACCTTGGGACTCCTGACAGACACTCAAGACTTGGCAGAATGTGTCCTGGCCAGAAGCATCTGCAGTGGCCTCACCCTGGTGGCCCACAACATCCCTCTCATGCACCCTACCCCCACAGGCCTGTGCCCTTGCCACAGGGTGCCACCTACAACTGGTTCCAGGACCATCATTGTCAGAAGTGTTGTGCTGTGACTCAGGATCCTGGACTGGGGGCACAAGATGGTTGCCACTGTCCTAAGGACACTGGTTGGCGGGTGAATTGCTGCCTGTGAGGTCGAGGCAACCGGGCTAGGAGGTCTTGGTGTGGCCACAGTGAGACTCACTATAGGGATCTGACCAGATTATCCAGATGGGCCTGAACTGTCCTCCACGTCCAGATGTCCAGGAGTGTTATAATCACTGAGGGCTTTACCAGGGGGTAGTGGCAGTCTCATATGTGGCCTCTGTGTGCCCAGTGGCTGCTCGACCTGTTGGTGTGGAAGATACAATGTTACTGGTTGTATTGTGACATTTACCTCCAAAATTTACAGTGACATCTTGCAAAGCCTGTGTACATAGTTAATTTGCAGGTTATCCTATTGTGACAGGTACCCATGCTATTGTTTGTATTGAGCTGACATTTGTGAAGCCTGCCCAATCCATTTAGGCCAAGCAGCTGCTGAATTTGTCCCTTCATTTGCACTTGGGAGCATTGGCTGATAATGCCATCCTGCCACTAGTACAGGCAGAACAGTGGCTGGGCAGGATGTGGCTTTGACCATTTTGAGACCTAGTTGATTGTTATGCAGCCTGACCCTGGAATTTGTTGTATATGCGATTGGAGTCATCATGTGGTCAATGCATTGTGAATGTGTGTGCAGCCAGTACCATTTTGGTGATGCATCTTGAGGCCTTGTTCATTTATGTTGCACACTGGGTGAGCTGTCCTTCCCATCCTCAATAGTTTCATCTTGGCTTAGCAGTTCAAGATTGAGCTAGGTGGCCAGCCACATCTCTGAGTTGAGCATGATCTGTATCTTAGTCCCTCCCAGGTGAGTAAACATCCTTTGAGAGTGGTTTTGGACGTGTGACCATTGTTCTGCTATTTGGAGTCACTTGAACAGTGCCTCCTGGGAGGTGCATTCAGGTCACTCCCTTAGTTCGCAACACTAGCTAAATGTTATCCTCCCAGGTGAGTAAAATTCCTTTGTGTGTACACTAACAGATGCTTTGGGGCAAATGGAAACTGGATTGGTGATTGGAGTTAGCAGAACAGGGCCCATTGGGCTTTACATTCAGGTCGCTCCCATAGTTCCCAACAGGGTATTTGGACAGGTGTACACTGGGCTTTTGGTTGGAATTGGAGAGGCAGAGCCTCCTGGACTTAGCAGTCATGTCACTCCCTATACTTCATACACTTGAGAAATCTCACCCCCTCCAGTGAGTACACTTCTTATGTAATTGTCCAAACAGGAGTCTTTGGAGAAGAGGACACTAGACTGGTGGTTGGAGTGAGTAAAAGACTCTCCCGTGAGTTGCAGTCATGTAACTCCCTGTACTGTGGAAATGGTATCCTCACAAGTCAGTACACTTCAATTGAGAGTTTTATTTGAAGGTTTTCTTTATTAATTCAACAAAGAACATGCAATACTCATGACAAGTGCATTATTGAAGTACAAGATGACCAAAGATAGCCACAGCACAGTGTTCATAATCAAAAGGTAAGTAAACGTTACACATCAGGGGAATGCAATTCAATCAACATACCTCCCTACCAGAGAGGCACACCGCATTTGTAATGTACACGGACATGTGCAGGAGCAAGTGAAGGTGCAGTGACAAAGAAGCTATTGACATCTGTGTACATATCTGCCTGCGGTACATGTGGTGACCTACCTTCTGCTTCCCTAGTATATTTTCCAATCAAATAGGTCTGGTATGGGACCCAGTGATTTGTTTTGGGCGGTTATGTGGAGGGCTCATCTCTTTGTATGTGTCATTCTGGGTATCACAGAATCCCATATCTGTGTGCCATTCTCTCAGGGTGGCTAGTGGTCCACAATTCCATCTCATTGTCACTCTGGATCTTGCCAATAAGAGTCCCATGGCCACGAGGCACCTGACCCCTTTCCTCCATGTCTTTGTCATAACCTTACAGGGACGCGGGGTCCAAGCTTACATTGTGGTAAGTGGACATGGATTGTTCGAGGTAAAGTAGGTCACAGATTTGGGGTATATGAGACATGTGGCAAGGCACCTTGATCAGTGTTTGGGTGGAAGGTCTGAAGTGCACAATGTAAGGTCCAGTTAAGTGAAAACTCTCCCCCACAAAACATTGCAAAACCAATAGCATAAAACCCCACTCGGCCAACTCAATTGCTTTTTCAGCATCTAAGAAAAACGCCGCCGCCACACGCACTTCCAGGTTTATCCGTTGTCTAGTGCCGAATAAGGTTCTGAGGTTAAGAGTGAGGCTGTGCCCAGGGATGAATCTTGCCTGTTCCGGGCCAACTACCCTGGGCAAAAGGGACGTCAGTCTGTTAGAGAGACTCTTGGCATACATCTTAGTGTCCACATTTAGCTGGGAGATGGACTTGTACGATGAACACTGTTGCGGCGATCTGCCTTGCTTGAGAAGGGTAATAATTATAGCTTCTCACATGGAATCCCGCATCAGTTTATCACAAGCTATTTCTCCAAATAGAGTGACTAAATGTGGAATTAATAGCTCTTGATAAGGCTTATAAAAGGCTACCGTAAGCCCATCGAGCCTGGGGATTTTCCTGCTGCCATATCCTTAAGTGCTTTACATACCTCTCCTGGCTGCAATAGAGCCATCAAGCGCTCCCTGTCGGCATTGGTCAGCCAAGGCATAGCAATGTGCTCCAAATAGTCCCTGTAGGATGATTCATCATATGGAATTTGATGCATACAGGTCCGCATAATAATTGTGAAACCTGTTCACAATTCACATAGGGTCACAGACCTGTCACCCCTCCTCATCCAAACATCTAGAATAACGTCCATCTCCATACTTGGCCATATAAGTGCTGCTCATGTTGCACTGGGGCGTCCACTTTCAACATAGGAGCAAGCCATTGCATACTTCCACACATGCTAGAGTTTACTCTCACTCTGTGCTGTATCGTAAAAGTTGGCTATTTTCTTTTGGAGTAGGCATAGCAACCGTTGGTTGGTTGTAGTAAGATGTTCCCTCTCAAGGTTAGCTATCTCCTTCTCAAGTAGGTCTAAATGACCCCATAGAGATTTTAGGACACCGGCATGCTTAGTTATAGTCACCCCTCTAATATACACTGTGAAGGCTTCCCAGACAGTGCTGAATTTAGAAACCGTACCCATGTTTATGCAGAAAAATTCCTCTGTCGCCTGAGCTAAGCCATCCTGAAATGCACCATCCAATAAAGAGTATAGTGGGAAGCGCCACATAAAGGGCCTTATCCTTCGCCTCCGGGTCTTCAATGTGAGGTGGACCAGTGAATGATCAGAGTAAGTTCTGGGTCAGGGCTTGCAAGTGTGCACATGAGGCACGAGGCTTCTAGAGAACAACCAATCTTCGATCTGCATGTGTATATCATGTGCAGAAGAATAGTGGGTATAACCACCTCCAATAGGGAATTTGTGTTTCCAGATGTCTACAAGCCTGTTATTGTCTGCTGTTTTGGATGCAGCACAAGCCACGGCAGAAGGCCGCCTAGGGGTTCCAGTTGAACAATCAATTGTCAGGTTCGGAACACAATTGAAATCACCACCCCAAATTTGAGGCAAATTTCCCCATCTAGCGAAACTTGCATGTAAGTTGTAGTAAAACTGTGGATCATCATAGTTGGGACCATAAATCACCATCAGTAGTAGTGACAAGTCATCTTTTGTTCTGTGCGACTCACTCACCTGAATTCCGGGCGATCTGATGGGGCGATGACAATTCCCCAATCCTGGTGAGGACCTACATGACCATGATGAAGATTACATTGCCCTCTCACAAGTCCTCAAGGGGAAGGGGGTTCTGGGAAGAGCAAAAGAGAAAATACCAGCTGCTGCTTCATGGACTGCAGAATCGGTCTGCTGGACCTTGGACTGCGCATCAGGACTTCTGAACTCTCAAAATACGGGGTTCTTGGTTTTTAGGATTCTGTGCTGCAAAAGAATTACTTTTTTAATACATTGAACTTGCATAAACTATTGCAAAATTATATATTGTTGACACATTGTATATACGTTTCTATAAGTCTGAACAAGTCTCTTCCTCTTTTTACAATACTTTCAGAGTCTCTGAAGCAATGTCCAAACTAAAAAACAATCAACTTGACTAAAGTGCTTCTTTGTGTTCTGGCGTAATCTCTTGCCAATAATAGTTTTGATAAACCTGCTCTATTTCGATCTCCTAATTCTCAGGGGAGTGCTTGTTACAGGCAATACGTCTTTCCTTAACGTCTGTTTAGCGGTATCTTGGATTCCCACCAAAAACGACAAATCATGGTAATTCTTATTGTCATAAATTATTTAAAAGACAGCGCTCTGTTTTGTTTCATTTAACTGATTAATCTTTTTGCCTTGAAATTAAGTTACTTACTGAAAAATTTCAGAAGAATCCAAACTGTGTTTTTTCACCTTTCTTATTTTCTCTCTTTTATGGGCAATACGGGATAGTGAGCAGAAGACGGAAGAGGAGAGCCGGAACTCTGCACAAAGCCGATCGAAGGGCAAGGATCGCCAGAACTCGACTGGAGGCTGTCCGGAGGATGAGAAATGCTGAAACTTGAGTGGAAGCTGGTTGGAGAATGAGGAACACTAGAACTCAACTGGAGGCACACTGGAGGACAAGGAACTGGATTTGCATTGGAACTCAACTGGAGGAAGGCTGGAGGACAAGGAACGTGACTTGACTGGCAACAGGTGAGCAGAGCAATAGGTACAAAGCAAAGCAAGTCCTCAGACTCACAAGCCTCCTTAAATATGCACATTTACCTTTTGGAAGTTGATTGCTTGTTAAGAAAATGAGCAATTATCCTCCTGATTTTACATGTTCAATACAGATCACATTGTGAAGAGCACATGTTTTGGCAGTTACCGTCAGAGCAGGTGCAAAGGCATTTGGTTGCTTGTTAAGGAAATGAGCAATTATTTAGCCTCCTGATTTTGGCCAATGTCCAATACAGATCACATTGTGAAGAGCACATGCTTTGGCAGTTACAGCTGGCACAAGTTTAGCAGGTGGGATACAATGTGCATAATCAACAAGCATTGGTCATAATAAATGAGACGTTTAACAAGCATTTGGGTATTGCAAACTTGATATTCAAGGATGTAATGAATATACCCAAATAAGTCTGAATGTTGCAAGCAACAGCACCTTTCTGTAATCAAGCTCTTGGATGTGCTAGTGTGCCTACACCATCTTTGCTGCAGTGTACTATCACATATATACCACCTGGGTCCGCGAATAGACCCAGAAGGTGAACCCCCAAGCCCCTACTCACCCAGACCAACACGCCTTGTGCATGCAAGGTAAACCCTGCTGCAAAGAATTGGCCCTGTAACCTGTGTGGAGTCAAAGTTATGCTGCCCGGGGCTAAGTGTGTTTCATGCAGAATTGGCACGTCCATATGATGACGTTTCTGATAGGCAACCACTTGCGCACTTTTCTATAGTCCTTGAGTCGCCTGACATTCCAAGTTAAGAATTTCAGGAGCATGCAATTAAGGGGGCGATCTTGCCCCAACGTTACCTCTGTCATGTAGCATGTAACATGTTATGTGATGCAGCAACCCCAGGCCCACAATATGGAAATTACTGTTGTGATAAACATGTGAAACCAGTAAATAACATAAACCTAAGGGGCCTCACCCCATCCACGACAAGCATACCCCCAACAAGCATGTCATTGTATAAACCCTCTCTAGCCCTCCCACACCCCTTCCACTTCCACTGAACCATAGAAAATGTGCAGCACACTTGCCGGTAGATGTTGTAGGGCGATACCTCCAGCATTCCAAGAAAATGCCACCTGAGAGTGGTAGCCATACTGTGATGTACAAAAGCAACTTAGAAAAAATCCTCGGTCTCACCGTTCCCGTAGTCAATGCAATAGCACCAGTAGGACAGTATCTAGCAGGACAATGTCCAACGAATAAGACCATCATATTGCCCCCCCACCACCTCTACTAGGAGCTCAACTAAGGGGCTGATTATGAATTTGGTGGATGTAAACATCCATCCGCCAAACTCCAGACGGGGAGGTTGCTGTGGTGCTAGCGACCTCCCTGCCGGCCCCATTACGACTTTTCCACTGGGCTGACCAGCGGAAACTAAGGTTTCTGCCAGTCAGTCCAGTGAGAAAGGTGCAGCAGCATTGTCAACAGCACATAATAGAGCTGGCAACAATGCTGCTATACCCAAGGGGCACCAGAACCTTTGAAATGCGTACTGTCTGCACAGTACAGCATGGAAGTTGGCAGTGCAGGGGCCCACCTATGGCCCCCTGCACTTGTTCTCCACCAGCCTTTTCATGGCTGTAGAACTGCCATGAAAAGGCTGGTGGAGAACAAGGTTTTAATCAGCAAGGTGGTGTCTGACTGATTAAGACCAGCCCTGTCGTCAGCCTGTCAGGATCTAGGATCCTGGTGGTGATAGAAGTAGGTTGACCAGTCTGCCTGCCAACCTCGTAATGTGGCGGTCCCTCCGCCACTGCGAGTTTGGTAGTCCTAGGACTGCCAGACTCGTAATCAGGGCCTAGGAATAACTGCCTACAACATGCATACCATATGAGCAGCAAATCATATGCCCCTTACCACAGCATTGCATGTCCCTCCCCTTTGGGCTCTGATGAGTTACCCCATCAGCAATCAAAGTAGGGTTAAGATAAAGGAAGAGGTAAAAACAACGAGGACAAGTATGCGGGCAGTACCGCAACCCCCCTATGCAGGAGATGATGAAGGCGATGCGTGCCGGCCGCCAGCAGATAGTCTGCACTTCAAGAAGTGCTGTAATGTTTATGGTCATTAAAAATCAAGGATTTTCCATCCACTACAACAAGGAGCTTGGCAGGGTATAGCATGTGAAGTTCCAGATGATGCTCCTGCAATTGTCTTCTCGCCTCTTGCACCTGGTGAGTGAAATCTGGATATAAGGAGATCTTAGCACCTTCATGCCATAGGGTTTTGAGTTCCCTTCTCAGAGCTGCATCACGATCTCTATAATTTAAGAGTCTCACTATCACTGGGTGAAGATTCGCACCAGGGGTGGTCGCGGGCCAGCGTGTGGTGAGCCTGCTCCACCGTCTCAGAGGTTTCTCGACCCAGTAGCATGACAAGGAGCCTCTCAATATCCCATTCCATGTTATCTATATCTGTTGATTCCACTTTGTGTATGTTGTTCCTGCGTGAACGAGCTTCCCAAGCCTCAACTTTAGCCTGCAGCGCAAGGAGCAACTTGTCCATCTTAGTTTGTGCCTTCATCACAGTTGCATGCCCATCCTCAGCCTCGGAGATCCAGCATTCGGTGGCATCTAAGCACCCCACATGCTTATCGAGGTGCTCAGTCATTCTGTCCACCCTAATGACAAGGAGTCAATTTTGCCATGTATAGTAGCGAGGCTTTTCTGCATAGCCGACAGGATACGCGTTAAATCGGGCTCCCCATCCGAGTTGGGATCCCCCAAAGCAGACCTTGTGTCCTCTGTGGCTCCCTCCCGATACCTGGGGGTTCTGCGCTGATCGAAGTACAGCATTGCTTGTGTTTTATCTGCCTTGCTCATTGTCCCAGGAGAGGAATACAGCTGGGTAGACTAGCCGTCGAAGGGAGGAACCCCCATGGAAGCGCAGCGTAAGTTGCAGGATATTCTTGAGGTGTCTCCCCGGCAAACCCAGCACACCTGTACGTGTAATCAACGGGGTCTCTGATTACTCCCCATGCTCCCCAATACACGCGTAAAGTGATGGCAGTCAATAAGACAAGCTTGGGGGGGTCTAGCTCCAGTGTACCAACCACAGCTGACACCAAACACTAGTTAAAAGCCTCACCGCTGAGAGATCGGCCGTCAGTAGCAGAGAAAGAATCCACTGACGGATCTATGGTGGCACTCACTCTGTCTGCTATTCCATGGCCACTAAGTTTTGTCTTCGAGCACCACAAGTGCAGCCGGGTAGACCGCTCACACCGCGCTGCAGCAGTCACAGGCAATATCCCTGGGACCCCATCAGCAGGGGGCCCACACAGCAGCGGAACACACCGGGCACACAGACAAGGCCCTTCCTTATTGTCAGGCACTGACCGCAGGCTACGGTCTCCCAGTGCAGGTCCGAGGGTCCCGTCTCCCCCATCGCACGCCCTGAGTCAGCCACTAAGTACAGTTCTCAGCTGGCAGCCTCTCTACAGCAAGTGATAGGTCACGTCCTGTCTCCGACCCACAAGGACGAGCAACTACAAGCCTCTGACGTTCCCCTCTTGTAGTGGAAGCCACACACAGAACCGGCAGGACAGCACAGCCCACCACGGCCCCAGGATCAGGTCCACCCACAGTGTTCTCCAGCTATGCAGCCGCAGACTCCTCCTCCACGCCTTTGTCGAGCTGAGGCAGGCCACACAGCCCGATCAGCAAATTAACCCTGCAGGGGCCAACTATTTTCACCAGATAGGGGGCATGATGTGATGGAAGCTCGATTGACCAAATGGAATGGTCCACTATTGTCCAGGGCTTGTGGATAATGCAGGATTGAAAGGTGGCTGCCAGAGCACGGTCAATTTGCAGTCATTTTGCGGCCCGGTCAAGCTCCGCCCCCCCCCCCCTTCAATTGAGAGTTAAGACACACGGGTCCTTGGACAAGAGAACACTGTGTGGGTGTTTGGTTTTCTAGAAACAGGGCCTCATGGCATTAGCAGCCATGTAACTCCCTGTTTGACACACACTTTACAAACGGTATTCTCACAGGTCAGTACACTTCAATTGTGACTTAAGATACAGAGATTCATGGACAAGAGAACACTGTGTTGGTGTTTGGATTTCTAGAAACAGAACCCCCTGGCATTAGCAGTCATGTAACTCCCTGTACTGCACACAATTTAAAAATGGTTTCCTCCCAGGTGGGTACACTTCATTTGAGAGTTGAGACACAAGGGCCTTTTGAGGAGAGAACACTGGTCTGGTGTTTGGAGTTGGAGAAACAGTGTCTGCTGGGAGTTGAAGTCCTGTCACTCACTATTCCTCAATACTTGACAAATGTTAACCCCCCAGGTAAGTAAACTTTATTTTGTAATTGACAAACAGTGGACTTTAGAGAAGAGAACACTGTGATTGCAGGTTACAGGTAAAGGGTCTGCTGTGAGTTGCAGTCATGGCACTCACTCTAGTACATACACTTGACCAATGTTCTACCCCTAGTGAGCACACCTCAAATGAGAGTTCATTAACAGTAGTTTTTGAACTAGTGTCCACAATTCTGGTGCTTGGAGTTACAGAAACAGTACCTGCCAGGAGTTGTAGTCCTGTCAGTCCCTGTACGACACACTTTATACAAATGTTATCCTTCCCGGTGAATACACTTCAATTGGGAGTTGACAAACAGGGGTCTTTGGAGCAAAGGACACTGGGCTGGCTGAGTGTAGTAAATGTAACAGTGCCCCATTGCCTTAGCAGTGATGTCAGTCCCTGTACTACACACACAATACAAATGTTATCCTCCCAGGTAAGTACATTGCAATTGGGAGTTGACAAATAGGGGTCCTTGAAGCAGAGGACACTGGGCTGACTGAGTGGAGTAACAGTGCCTCCTGGCCTTAGCAGTCATGTCAGCCCCTGTACTACACACACTATTCAAATGTTATCCTCCCAGGTGAGCACATTTCAATTGGGGTTTGACAAACAGAGGTCTTTGGAGCATAGAACACTGGGCTGGCCGAGTGGAGTAACAGTAACAGTTCCTCCTGGCCTTAGCAGTCATGTCAGTCCCTGTACTACACACTATACAAAAGTTATCCTCCCAGGTGAGTACACTTCAATTGGGAGTTGGCAAACCGGGGTCTTTTGAGCAGAGAACACTCGGCTGGCTGAATGGAGTGATAGTAAAAGTGCCTCCTGGCCTTAGCAGTCATGTCAGTCCTTGTACTACACACAATATACAAATGTTATCCTCCCCGGTGGGTCTTGGAGAACATAATATTGTGCTTGCGTTTAGAGTTACAGATAAAGGGCCTGCTGTGAGTTGCAGACACGTCACTCTCTCTAGTACACACACTTGACCAATGTTCTACTCTAGTGAGCACACTTAAAATGCATGTTCACTAACAGTTGTTTTTCAACTAGTGACCACTAGGCTTGTACTTGGAATTACTGAAACACTGCCTGCTTGGAGTCATGTCAGTCCCTGTACAACACACACTGTACATGTTGTCCTTCCCCGTGAGTACACATCAATTGGGAGTTGACGAACAGTGGTCTTAGGAGCAAAGGACACTGGGCTAGCAGAGTGTAGTAACAGTGCCAGTGCCTCCCGGCCTTAGCAATCATGTCAGTCCCTGTACTACACACACTATACAAATGTTATCCTCCCAGTTGAGTACATTTCAATTGGGAGTTGTCCAAAGGGGTCTTTGGAGCAGAGGACAATGGGCTGGCTGAGTGTAGTAACAGTAACAGTGCCTCCTGGCCTTAGCAGTCATATCAGTCCCTGTACTACACACACTATACAAATGTTATCCTCCCATGTGCGTACACTTCAATTGGGAGTTGATAGATATGGCTCCTTGGAGCAGTGGACACTGGGCTGGCTGAGTGGAGTAACAGTGCCTCCTGGCCTTACCAGTCATGTCAGCTGCTGTACTACCCACTATACGAATGTTATCCTCCCCGGTGAGTACACTTAAATTGGGAGTTGACAAACAGGGGTCTTTGGAGCATAGAACACTGGGTTGGCTGAGTGAAGTAACACTAACAGTGCCTCCTGGCCTTAGCAGTCATGTCAGTCCCTGTACTACACACACTATACACATGTTACCCTCCCAGGTGAGTACACTTCAATTGGGAGTTGACAAATAGGGGTTTTTAGAGCAGAGGACACTGGGCTGGCTGAATGGAGTGACAGTAACAGTGCCTCCTGGCCTTAGCAGTCATGTCAGTCCCTGTACTACACACACTATACTAATGTTATCCTCCCAGGTGAGTACACTTCAATTGGGAGTTGACAAACAGGGGTCTTTGGAGCAGAAGACAGTGAGCTGGCTGAGTGGAGTAACAGTAACAGTGCCTCCTGGCCTTAGCAGTCAGGTCAGTCCTTGTACTATACACAATATACAAATGTTATCCTCCCAGGTGGATACACTTCAACTGGGAGTTGACAAACACGGGTCTTTGGAGCAGAGGACACTGGGCTGTTTTTTGGAGTTACAGGATCAGTGCCTGCTGGGAGTTGTAGTCATGTTAGTCCCTGTACTACACGCACTATACACAGATGTTGTTCCCACTGATGAATCTACGTCAATTGTGAGATGCCAGACAGGGGTCTGTGGACAGGTGGATACTGGGCTGGTGAGTGAAGTGACTGTGAAAATGGCAAAAAGTAAGCAGTGAGCATGCATGACATAACATGGTAACATTTTATTGTTGTAACTTACTAGACTCCACTCTCCCAGGTATTCCTGTCAAGCCCTCAGAATACAGGATGGCAAGACCTTTTCCTCCCAGGGATGGAGTTATGAGGGAGGAGTGGGAGTGCCACCACCAGTTTTCTTGGCCTGCAGCTTGTGCCTGGAGAAAAGGGAACGTGCTTTGCCCCTGAGATCGTTCTACCTCTTCCTGATGTCCTCCTTTGTGCACAAGTTGGGGCCTACCGCATTCACTCTTTTGACTATCTTATCCCACATTTCCATTTTCCTACTGAGAGTAGTGTGCTGGACTTGGGCTCTGAACAATTCTGGCTCTACTCTTCATCCACCATGACTATTAACTCTTTAACAGTGAAACGTGAATTTTTAAGACGTGCTATGGCAAAAAAAAATTATATTTCAGGTGACAGTGACTTTCTAAAGAAGGGAAGTGCAAAAGGGTGTGACTGGACAAACGTGTGTGCAGGGTGTGGTATGGGATGCTGAAAAAAAGATTGAAGTGGTGCCTATTCTATGGAGTTTAATTTTGTATGCACTCTGACTTTCTGGGTCTTGCTGTGAAAATGCAGAGGATTGTGGTGTGTGAAAGGGTGTGTTTAATAGTGTCCTTTGCAGGTGTGTCCAATGTGGCAATGTGTGTCAGCTGGGTTGTTTTCAAATCCATCCAATGTGCAGTTGTGTATTACTTTGATGACCGTGGACTGCCGTGGTTCAGACTGACATTAGCTGACTGCCATAGGTGCCTGCCACTGCGGCTTTGTACCTGTAATACGGATCAGTGGTTAGTGACGGGGCTGTTGGTGCTGGATTTCGAACTGCCAATTTCTGGACCTCTGTGCCACTGCCAGTCAGCCTTTTTTGTTTGGCAGTCAGCACCCCTGCCTGTGTAACTCATAATAGGGGGTCTAAAAGACCACCAACATCACTTTTTTTTAGGACCCCCAACATGGTAGTCTAGGGGTCCAACCGTCAAACTTGTAATGAGGCCCTAAGTGCATAAGCCTTTGTCCCTCCAACTCATGTAGATAATTTCCAAACTGTCATTATTAGATATAACTATTTAGTGGGTGAGGGCAATTATAACAACTCACTCTGGATTCCTTACTAAAGGATAGGAAAGACCACTTCTGACATTGCCTTTTTAACTTTTTGCATGTTTGATTTTGAAGTTGAGAGGGAGGAGAAGGGAAGTGATACCTCTTTCTCTTACTTGGTGTGAGGACTCCATGTTTATCCACAAAATTTCCATCCTTAACCGTTAAAACCTAGAAAAATATTTTTCAAACATTTTTTCCAATAACCACTACAAGAAAACTCCAAACGAAGTCCAGTAACAACCCATTTTAAAAACCTGAAAATCAAAAATTGCTCCTTCTAAAATGGGAACATGATTGTAGGGAGTATTTCTAATTGTTGTACTTCCTGTTCCTTACAGTTAGCAATAAGTAACAGAAACTTAAACTTTAAGAAATCATGGTCTAATGTTTTTATAGAGCAAAACAACATAATAGGTCTTAGAAAACCAAATCTGGTGGCAACTTACTATAAGAAATGGTTACAATACACACTAAACATAAAAAAAAAAATCTACCTAACAACACCTCCATTAGACCACCCTCTTTTAAGTAAAGGTACCCATTTAAATGTATATAGTTAAATTATTAAAAGTGCCTATCTCTCTGATGCAGCAGCTTCTACCAAAACTTGACTGTGATGCACAAGAGACTGAAGAAACAAATGTTAAAACAAGAAATACATGTAAAAATGGCTTTGGTGAAAAAAAAAATAGAAAAGGAACTGTATTTCACCCATAGAAATCAAGTTTACGCCCGCCGGCCCGACGGGGATGAGGCCGCAACATAGGAGCCGACTCCTAATGGAGCCGGCGGTGTTGCGGCCGTGCGACGGGTGCAGTAGCACCCGTCACGCTTTTCAATGTCTGCTATGCAGACAGTGAAAAGCTTCCCCGGGCCCTGTTAGGGGGCCCCTGCACTGCCCATGCCAGTGACATGAATGTAGGAGGCTGGACTGGCTTGTAGTGGGTACCAAGGGGTACTTACACCTTGCACCAGGCCCGGGTATTCCTTATTAGTGTAGAGGGGTGTCTAGCAGCTTAGGCTGATAGAAAAGGTAGCTTAGCAGAGCAGCTTTGAATGAACTAGGAGACGAGTGAAGCTCCTACAGTACCACTAGTGTCATATGCACAATATCATAAGAAAACACAATACACAGATATACTAAAAATAAAGGTACTTTATTTTTATGACAATATGCCAAAAGTATCTCAGTGAGTACCCTCAGTATGAGGATAGCAAATATACACAAGATATGTGTACACAATACCAAAATATGCAGTAATAGCAATAGAAAACAGTGCAAACAATGTATAGTCACAATAGAATGCAATGGGGGCACATAGGGATAGGGGCAACACAAACCATATACTCTAGAAGTGGAATGCGAACCACGAATGGACCCCAAACCTAGGTGACCTTGTAGAGGGTCGCTGGGACTGTAAGAAAACAGAGAGGGTTAGAAAAATAGCCCACCCCAAGACCCTGAAAAGTGGGTGCAAAGTGCACCTAAGTTCCCCATAGAGCACAGAAGTCGTGATAGGGGAATTCTGCAAGGAAGACCAACACCAGCAATGCAACAACGAGGGATTTCCTGACGAGAGTACCTGTGGAACAAGGGGACCAAGTCCAAGAGTCACGATCAAGTCGGGAGTGGGCAGATGCCCAGGAAATGCCAGCTGTGGGTGCAAAGAAGCTGCCACCGGATGGTAGAAGCTGTGGATTCTGCAAGAATGACAAGGGCTAGAAACTTCCCCTTTGGAGGATGGATGTCCCACGTCGTGAAGAGTCGTGCAGAGGTGTTTCCGTGCAGAAAGACCGCAAACAAGCCTTGCTAGCTGCAAGGGTCGCGGTTAGGGTTTTTGGATGCTGCTGTGGCCCAGGAGGGACCAGGATGTCGCCAATTGCGTGAGGAGACAGAGGGGGCATCCAGCAAGACAAAGAGCCCACTTAGAAGCAAGCAGCACCCGCAGAAGTGCCAGAACAGCCACTACAAAGTGGAGTGAACCGGAGCTCACCCGAAGTCATGAAAGAGGGTCCCACGACGCCAGAGGACAACTCAGGAGGTCGTGCACTGCAGGTTAGAGTTACGGGGACCCAGGCTTGGCTGTGCACAAAGGAAATCCTGGAAGAGTGCACAGGAGCCGGAGTAGCTGCAAAACATGCGGTTCCCAGCAATGCAGTCTAGCGTGGGATGGCAAGGACTTACCTCCACCAAACTTGGACTGAAGAGTCATTGGACTGTGGGAGTCACTTGGACCCACGGGAGATTTCTTCGGAGCTTCTAGTGCAGAGAGGAGGCAGACTACCCCCACAGCATGCACCACCAGGAAAACAGTCGAGAAGGCGGCAGGATCAGCGTTACAAGGTCGCAGTAGTCGTCTTTGCTACTTTGTTGCAGTTTTGCAGGCTTCCAGCGCGGTCAGCAGTCGATTCCTTGGCAGAAGGTGAAGAGAGAGATGCAGAGGAACTCTGATGAGCTCTTGCATTCGTTATCTAAAGAATTCCCCAAAGCAGAGACCCTAAGTAGCCAGAAAAGGAGGTGTGGCTACCTAGGAGAGAGGATAGGCTAGCAACACCTGAAGGAGCCTATCAGAAGGAGTCTCTGACGTCACCTGCTGGCACTGGCCACACAGAGCAGTCCAGTGTGCCAGCAGTACCTCTGTTTCCAAGATGGCAGAGGTCTGGAGCACACTGGAGGAGCTCTGGGCACCTCCCAGGGGCGGTGCAGGTCAGGGGAGTTTCAATCCAAAAGGCATTACTGTGAATTGGTAGTGCCCTCCAATGGTTGAAAATGCAGTTTTTGCTTTTGCATCCTCTGATAACTTGATCTGCCAATACCCTGCAGTCAAATCAAAGGTGCTTAGATACTTGGCAGATGCCAGTGTATCTATTAGCTCATCTGCCCTGGGTATAGGGTGAGCATCAGTTTTGGTTACCTGGTTGAGACCTCTGTAGTCAACACAAAATCTCATTTCCCTTTTACCATCTTTGGAATGAGGTTTTGGTACAAGCACCACAGGAGAGGCCCATGGACTTTCAGAGTGCTCAACCACTCCCAGTTCAAGCATTTTCTGAACCTCTTGTTTTATGCAGTCTCTGACATGGTCAGGCTGCCTATAGATCTTACTTTTGACAGGCAAGCTGTCTCCAGTATCTATAGTGTGCTCACACCAAGAAGTGGTGCCTGGCACAGTAGAAAAGAGTTCAGAAAACTGACCCAGGAGATTTATGCAGTGGTCTTTCTGCTCAGCAGTAAGACAATCTGCCAAAACAACACCTTCCACTAGGGCATCTTGTTCTGTGGAAGAGAAGAGATCAGGGAGAGGGTCACTCTCTTCTTCCTGTCCCTCATCTGTTGCCATGAGCAGGGTGAGATCAGCCCTGTCATAGTAGGGTTTCAGGCGATTGACATGGAGCACCATAAGGGGACTCCTGGCAGTGCCTAAGTCAACTAAGTAGGTGACTTCACCCTTTTTCTCAACAATAATGTGGGGTCCACTCCATTTGTCTTGGAGTGCTCTTGGGGCCACAGGCTCCAAGACCCACACTTTCTGCCCTGGTTGGTACTGAATCAGAACAGCCTTCTGGCCATGCCATTGCTTCTGGAGCTCTTGGCTGGCCTGAAGGTTTTTACTGGCCTTTTTCATGTACTCAGCTGTTGGACTTTTGCTTTTGCAGGGTCATCCCCAGACTTTTTTGCCTCCTGCCTCCTATATTTTTCTGACATGTTGCTGTTGGCTTTTCAACTCTGAGCACTTTACCACTGCTAACCAGTGCTAAAGTGCATATGCTCTCCTGTTTAAATTGTATGTAAGTGGTTTATCCATGATTGGCATATTTGATTTACTAGTAAGTCCCTAGTAAGGTGCACTAGAGGTGCCAGGGCCTGTAAATCAAATGCTACTAGTGGGCCTGCAGCACTGGTTGTGCCACCCACATAAGTAGCTCTGTAATCATGTCTCAGACCTGCCACTGCAGTGTCTGTGTGTGTATTTTTACACTGTAAATTCGACTTGGCAAGTGTACCCACTTGCCAGGCCTAAACCTTCCCTTTCCTTACATGTAAGGCACCCCTAAGGTATGCCCTAGGTAGCCCCAAGGGCAGGGTGCAGTGTATGGATAAGGTAGGACATATAGTAATGTGGTTTATATGTCCTGACAGTGAAATACTGCCAATTTCGTTTTCACTGTTGCAAGGTCTGTCTCTCTCTCATAGGATAATATGGGGGCTACCTTTAAATATGATTAAAGTGTAGATTCCCCTAGAGAAGAGATGGACAGGTGGAGTTTGGGATCCCTGAACTCACAATTTAAAAATGCATCTTTTAGTAAAGTTGATTTTGAGATTGTGCGTTTGAAAATGCCACTTTTAGAAAGTGAGCATTTTCTTGCTTAAACCATTCTGTGACTCTGCCTTGTTTGTGGATTCCCTGTCTGGGTCAGTTGACAGTTGGGTTGTTTTTCACCTCACACCAGACAGTGACACAAAGGGAGCTGGGGTGTGATCTGCATTCCTGATTAGCCATCTCTGCTAGGAGGGAGGGGTGGAGTGGTCACTCTCATCTGAAAGGACTGTGCCTGCCTCTGACAATGCTGTCTCCAGCCCCCTGGTGTGTGTCTGAGGCCTTGCCTGGGCAAGGCAGGATCTCACAAGAAGGTGTGAGTCCCCTTTGAAGAAAGGTGACTTCAAAGACTAAAATGAGTATAAGAAGGGCACCCAAACTTACAAACTTTAGAAACACTTCTGGAATCAAGGGGAACCTCTGCCTGGAGAAGAGCTGATCGCTGAGGAACAAGTGCTGCCCTGCCTGTGACTGTGCTTTGTGGAGCTTTCCTGCAGTGCTGCTTCTGCCTGAGTAAGAGGGCAAAGACTGGACTTTGTGTGCCTTTCATCTTGAAGAAGAAATCTCCAAGGGCTTGATGTAGAACTTGCCTCCTGTTGTTGAAGTCTCAGGGATAGCAAAGACTTCTTCCTGCCAGCACCTGGAGTCTCTGGAGAGACCCCTACTCTGCTCTGTGGTGCCCTTCCAGTTCCTGGGACCCTGAAAGGAGAGGCTGGCAGCCTAAGGACAAAAATACACGCACCGAGCACCGTGCGGAGAAAAGATCGACGCGAATCCGATCGCGGCTGAGAAAACGACGCGACGCCGGCTCCGCAGCTGAGAAACGACGCCGCTGGAAACGCGACCGGAGAATCGACGCCCGGAGCAGGAGAAACGACGCGCAGCATCGCTGACGAAGGCTGAGAGATCGCAACCAGCGCCGCGGGACTTCGGACCGTCGCGTGGCTGGCTTTTTCGACGCGCCTCGCCGAGCCGAGCTGTTTTCGACGCATATACCCGTGCCGGGTTATTTTCGACGCACACCGCCCGTGCGGGGTTATTTTTGCCGCAAACCAGGTACATTTTCACGCTAGCAGCGCTAGTGTGGTGTTACAACTACCTAAAGACTCTTTTTATTTTAAACCTTTAAAAATCATAACTTGACTTGTGTATGTTGGATTTTTGTCGTTTTGGTCTTGTTTTGTCTAGATAAATATTTCCTATTTTTCTAAACTGGTGTTGTGTCATTTTGTAGTGTTTTCATTGAGTTACTGTGTGTGTTGGTACAAATACTTTACGCCCAGCACTCTGAGGTTAAGCCTACTGCTCTGCCAAGCTACCAAGGGGGTAAGCAGGGGTTAGCTGAGGGTGATTCTCTTTTATCCTAACTAGAGTGAGGGTCCTTGCTTGAACAGGGGGTAACCTGACTGTCAACCAAAGACCCCATTTCTAACATTGGTGACCAGCGGTCGGGATTTGGACTTGTATTTGTACTTGACATACAGTAATTAAGTGTACACTACTGTTTTGATCTCAGACCACTACGTGACCACATACTACTTGTCTTGTGATTCTGCTTTTTGTTCTCTGATGTCCTCCTGGAAGTATTGATGATATTTTTGGACTTTGTTTTTTGGTTGTGAAGCCTTTGCAGAAATGGAAGTCAATTTCTGGCACCTATCTATGTATAAAAAGTGGCAGCTTAAAGCATTCTGCATGGAAAGGGGACTGGCTGTGAACAAGGAATCCAGAAGGGAGGATCTTGAGTCAGCCCTGTTTCAGGATGAATTGAAACGTTGTCAGGCAACACCACCAAATGAGTCTGAGGAGGATAACTACTCTGAGGAGGAGGACTACTCCAAAGAGGAGGGCAGTGGCCCTGAGGAGGGAACAGAAAGAGATGATAGGCTCCTAGCTCGAATCCGGAGTCTGGAAGAGCTTAAGAGGGCCGAGGAGAAGAGAGCCTTAGCCCTGGCAGAAAGGAGGAGGGACTTAGAGATTAAAAAAATGATTTATGCTTACGAGCTTAAATTGAAAGAGCTGGAAGTCATGAGGGCTGAGTCCAGCTGGAATGGTGGCAGCAACAATTGTATATCCAGTGATGCTGCAGAAGTACACATGCCCAGAGAGGTGGTGCCCTACTTGAAGGAGGGAGTTAACACACGCCAGGAGGTTCAGGGGTATGAGGTAGCTCCAGTGATGCACAGGGTCTCTGAGGTGGATTGGGGAACTGGCATGGGGAGTCATATTCCTACTGGTGGGAGGGACACTCTACTGACTCTAGTTGAGAGTGACAGGGAGAGGGGTTCCCCCCAAGTAGAAGTCCTGGTTATGGAGTGTGAAGACATCCCAGAAGAGTGTGGGTTGAGTGTCAGGGACAGTCAGGTACTGTCTCACCAGTCTCAGGAGGGTGATGTGGGGTGCTTTGTCAAAGCAGAGTCACTGGATGGTTGGGTGAAGGGTACTTTGGTTAATTCATGTGAGGGGCTGAGTGATGTAATTGCTGGAGAGCAGATGTCTAGTCCTTATTTTCCAGAGCTATGCCAACACCAGGTGGAGTGTGAGTTCTCTGACCCCAGGGAGCTTACAATGGAGGCAGACTTCTGGGTGAGTACCAGAGAGTCTGAAGAGGCATTTGGGGGTGCTCCTGAGAGGAGTGGTCTAGGTAGTTCCCAACCAGGTGAGGTAGGGAAGGATTGTAGTGTCCCAGGTAGGTCCCAGTGTAGTGGGATGGGTGAGGGACCCCATGTCCAGTCTCAGAGGAGAGGGAATGGGGATGGGTTGAGGCCCAAGGTGCCCGAGATCCGGTCCCAGGTCCTGGAGGGTTCCCTGCGGGAACCCCAGGAGGGGAGCCTAGCCTGTACCATAGGGCCATCTGTTGAGGGAGACCCCACAGTGTCAGGAGAACTTGGGGGGGCGGCTGTAGCCAGCGTCCCACCAGTTCTGGTGTCTGGCAGTACCACTCCTAGTGAGGGGTTGCAGAAGTCCAGACAGAGGGTTGAGAGGGGGTTGCGGACCCCAGTGGAGAACCTGGAGGGTCAGGGGTCAGCTCTGAGAGCAGAGCCCCCCATGAATGACCTTGGTGAGACCATTTCTGGGTTGGGGGGAATCCAGACTCTGTCAGATGGGCAGAGGTCAGGAGACCTGCGCCAGCCAGACTCTTGTGTGGCCCTTCGGGACAGTGTGTCCCTTGAGGGGGGTAAGTGTGCCCCCCTGGAAGTCCTGGTGTGCCAGGCAATGGTTCAACCGCAGGGTGGTGACTCTGGGTTGAATAATCAGGTTCAGGGGGTAAACTCTGACCTGATGGGGGGTAAGTGTGCTCCCCAGGAAGTCCTGGTGTGCCAGGCAGTGGTTCAACCGCAGGGTGGTGACCCTGGGTTGGATGACCAGGTTCAGAGGGTAAACTCTGACCTGGTAGGGGGTAGGTATGCCCCCCAGGAAGTCCTGGGTTGCCAGGCAGTGATCCAGTCTGTGGGTACAGGCCCTGGATTGGGAGGCCAGGTTAAGGGTGTCCCCCCTGACCTGGAGGAAGGGGCTACTGCTAACAGTGCCCCTACCATGTTGTCTTCTGGGGGGGCCGCTCCTAGTTGGGTGGTTCAGGACCCCAGAAGAGAGGGCAGGGGGAGGGAATCCTCACCCCTGGCCCTGGTCCAACCTGAAGGTACAGACCCCAGGTTGGAGGATCAGTTGCAGGTTAACATCCCTGCACTGATGGAAGAATTGTGCAGGACTGCTTCTACAAGCACCCTGACAGTTTTTGACTCTGGGGGTGCCGCTTCTGCAGGGAGGGTACAGAGCCCCAGAGGGGAGGACCAGGGTCAGGTTGTCATCCCTGACCTGGTGGAAGAGAGAGTGGTCAAAGGGTGCCAGGCACCTGGGGCTACCACCCCCCACTCTCCGCAGTCACAGTGGTTAGAGAGGCCTGAGGTCGGGCTCTCATCCCTGACAGTTGTCTGGGGCCACTGTGGCTTGCTGTCCTGGTGGACAGAGTTGCCCCTGGGGGGGGAAGGACGAGAGTCACACCCCAGGGGTGGAGTGGGCAACACCATTGTGTTGGCCCTGGTGGTACTATCTGCCCATTGCAATACATCTGTGAGCAAAGTAAAGTTAGGTGTTGCACAGATGGTGTCTGTAGATGTGGAGAAGGGTTCCCCATGGGTTAGCTTAGTGGGCCCTGAGAGTATGGACAGAGGGATCCAACTGGAGTCAGGAAGGCGTAGAACTGGAGCATGCCCCTGCTGTTGTGGGCCTGGGTCCCTGTTCTATCGCCCCAATCAGGGAAGTACATCAAGGTATTGATTGTTCTCCCCTGGCTTTAGGCTGGTAGGGGGTCGTGTTGGACTTTTGCTTTTGCAGGGTCATCCCCAGACTTTTTTGCCTCCTGCCTCCTATATTTTTCTGACATGTTGCTGTTGGCTTTTCAACTCTGAGCACTTTACCACTGCTAACCAGTGCTAAAGTGCATATGCTCTCCTGTTTAAATTGTATGTAAGTGGTTTATCCATGATTGGCATATTTGATTTACTAGTAAGTCCCTAGTAAGGTGCACTAGAGGTGCCAGGGCCTGTAAATCAAATGCTACTAGTGGGCCTGCAGCACTGGTTGTGCCACCCACATAAGTAGCTCTGTAATCATGTCTCAGACCTGCCACTGCAGTGTCTGTGTGTGTATTTTTACACTGTAAATTCGACTTGGCAAGTGTACCCACTTGCCAGGCCTAAACCTTCCCTTTCCTTACATGTAAGGCACCCCTAAGGTATGCCCTAGGTAGCCCCAAGGGCAGGGTGCAGTGTATGGATAAGGTAGGACATATAGTAATGTGGTTTATATGTCCTGACAGTGAAATACTGCCAATTTCGTTTTCACTGTTGCAAGGTCTGTCTCTCTCTCATAGGATAATATGGGGGCTACCTTTAAATATGATTAAAGTGTAGATTCCCCTAGAGAAGAGATGGACAGGTGGAGTTTGGGATCCCTGAACTCACAATTTAAAAATGCATCTTTTAGTAAAGTTGATTTTGAGATTGTGCGTTTGAAAATGCCACTTTTAGAAAGTGAGCATTTTCTTGCTTAAACCATTCTGTGACTCTGCCTTGTTTGTGGATTCCCTGTCTGGGTCAGTTGACAGTTGGGTTGTTTTTCACCTCACACCAGACAGTGACACAAAGGGAGCTGAGGTGTGATCTGCATTCCTGATTAGCCATCTCTGCTAGGAGGGAGGGGTGGAGTGGTCACTCTCATCTGAAAGGACTGTGCCTGCCTCTGACAATGCTGTCTCCAGCCCCCTGGTGTGTGTCTGAGGCCTTGCCTGGGCAAGGCAGGATCTCACAAGAAGGTGTGAGTCCCCTTTGAAGAAAGGTGACTTCAAAGACTAAAATGAGTATAAGAAGGGCACCCAAACTTACAAACTTTAGAAACACTTCTGGAATCAAGGGGAACCTCTGCCTGGAGAAGAGCTGATCGCTGAGGAACAAGTGCTGCCCTGCCTGTGACTGTGCTTTGTGGAGCTTTCCTGCAGTGCTGCTTCTGCCTGAGTAAGAGGGCAAAGACTGGACTTTGTGTGCCTTTCATCTTGAAGAAGAAATCTCCAAGGGCTTGATGTAGAACTTGCCTCCTGTTGTTGAAGTCTCAGGGATAGCAAAGACTTCTTCCTGCCAGCACCTGGAGTCTCTGGAGAGACCCCTACTCTGCTCTGTGGTGCCCTTCCAGTTCCTGGGACCCTGAAAGGAGAGGCTGGCAGCCTAAGGACAAAAATACACGCACCGAGCACCGTGCGGAGAAAAGATCGACGCAAATCCGATCGCGGCTGAGAAAACGACGCGACGCCGGCTCCGCAGCTGAGAAACGACGCCGCTGGAAACGCGACCGGAGAATCGACGCCCGGAGCAGGAGAAACGACGCGCAGCATCGCTGACGAAGGCTGAGAGATCGCAACCAGCGCCGCGGGACTTCGGACCGTCGCGTGGCTGGCTTTTTCGACGCGCCTCGCCGAGCCGAGCTGTTTTCGACGCATATACCCGTGCCGGGTTATTTTCGACGCACACCGCCCGTGCGGGGTTATTTTTGCCGCAAACCAGGTACATTTTCACGCTAGCAGCGCTAGTGTGGTGTTACAACTACCTAAAGACTCTTTTTATTTTAAACCTTTAAAAATCATAACTTGACTTGTGTATGTTGGATTTTTGTCGTTTTGGTCTTGTTTTGTCTAGATAAATATTTCCTATTTTTCTAAACTGGTGTTGTGTCATTTTGTAGTGTTTTCATTGAGTTACTGTGTGTGTTGGTACAAATACTTTACGCCCAGCACTCTGAGGTTAAGCCTACTGCTCTGCCAAGCTACCAAGGGGGTAAGCAGGGGTTAGCTGAGGGTGATTCTCTTTTATCCTAACTAGAGTGAGGGTCCTTGCTTGAACAGGGGGTAACCTGACTGTCAACCAAAGACCCCATTTCTAACATCAGCCATCCTAGATCTTAGGCCAAGTACATAGTCCACTATGTCTTGCTTAGGAGCTTTTAAAGGTTGTTCCCAACCCTCCTTTACAAGTGTTAGAGGACCTCTCACAGGGTGTCCAAATAGGAGTTCAAAGGGGCTGAAGCCCACTCCTTTTTGGGGTACCTCCCTGTAAGGAAAAAGGAGGCAAGGTAAGAGGACATCCCATCTCCTGCTGAGTTTGTCAGGGAGTCCCATTATCATTCCTTTGAGAGTTGTATTAAACCTCTCAACCAGTCCATTTGTTTGTGGATGATAGGGTGTAGTGAACTTGTATGTCACACCACATTCTTTCCACATGGCCTTTAAGTAAGCAGACATGAAATTGCTTCCCCTGTCTGATACCACCTCTTTTGGGAAGCCCACCCTGGAAAAGATTCCCAGGAGGGCCTTTGCCACTGCAGGAGCTGTAGTGGTCCTTAGAGGAATTGCTTCAGGATTTCTGGTGGCATGGTCCACTACCACCAAGATAAACCTATTGCCTGAAGCAGTAGGAGGGTCAAGGGGGCCAACTATGTCAACCCCTACCCTTTCAAAGGGAACCCCAACCACAGGCAGTGGAATAAGGGGTGCCTTTGGAGTGCCACCTGCCTTGCCACTGGCTTGACAGGTTTCACAGGACTTACAAAATTCCTTTGTGTCCTCTGACATTCTAGGCCAATGGAACAAGGGGACAAGCCTGTCCCAAGTTTTCATTTGCCCCAAATGTCCAGCTAAGGGAATGTCCTGGCAGCTCCAGGTTTTGGATCCCTTGCTTCAGTATACAAAAGGTTGTCCTCCCAGTAAACTCTGTGAGAGTCACTGACATCCCCATTAGCTTGTTTGACAGCTTGCTGTCTTAGACCCTCTAGTGTGGGACAGGTATGCTGTGCCACACTCAGCTCCTCCCTGGCAGGCCCCCCTTCACCCAAAAGCTCAGCAGTGTCTGCTTCCAGCTCCTCTGGTGTAGGTTCTGCACAGGGTGGAAATTCTTCTTCCTCAGAAGTTGAATCCACTGTAGAGGGAGGGATAGTAGGTAGTGTTTTACCTTTACTAACCCTAGCTTTAGGGAGCACTTAGTCCATTCTTCCAGGATCCAAGTCACCCTGTCCTTTTTGCTTTTTGGCCTGAGCCCTTGTTAAAGCAAAAATATGCCCTGGAATGCCCAGCATTGCTGCATGAGCCTCCAACTCCACTTCTGCCCAAGCTGATGTCTCTAAATCGTTCCCTAGTAGACAGTCTACAGATAAATCTGAGGCAACCACAACTTTCTTTGGACCAGTAACCCCCCCACCAGTTGAGATTCACAACAGCCATAGGGTGGGATGAGCATCAGTCACTTGGTACTGGTGACCAAGTAGGTGTTGTTCAGGGTGGACCAGTTTCTCTATTACCATTGTAACACTGGCACCTGTGTCCCTGTAGGCCTGAACCTCAACACCATTTATTAGGGGTAGTTGCTTGTACTTATCCATGTTAAGGGGACAAGCAACCAAGGTGGCCAAATCAATGGCTCCCTCAGAGACTAACACAGCCTCTGTGGTCTCCCTAACAAGACCAACCCCAACTAAATTACCAAAAGTGAGCCCAGCTACTCCCTTGGATTGGCTATTAGTAGGTTTGCTCCCACCACCACTGCTATTACTAGGGGCACTAGGTGTAGCAGCAGAGGTTGTAGTAGTAGGAGGCTTGGTGCTTTTCTTTGGGCAATTGGGATCAGTTGTCCAATGGCCTTTTATTTTACATAAATAGCACCATGGTTTCTTTTCTTTGTTTTGATTTGAAGAGGATTGTGGCCCACCACCCCCACCAGAGTGTTTTTGTGGGCCTGATGAAGACTCATTTTTAGATTTGTCCCCACCCTTGTCAGAAGACTTACCATCCTTCTTCTTGCCATCCTTGTCACCCCCTGTATGAATTTTCTGTTCACCCTTGTTCTGACCCATTTGTCTGCCTTCTTTCCCAATTCTTGGGGAGAGGTCAGATCAGAGTCTACCAGGTACTGGTGTAACAAATCAGACACACAATTATTAAGAATATGCTCTCTCAGGATTAAGTTGTACAGGCTTTCATAGTCAGAAACTTTACTGCCATGTAACCACCCCTCCAAGGCCTTCACTGAATGGTCAACAAAGTCTACCCAGTCTTGTGAAGACTCCTTTTTGGTTTCTCTGAACTTCATCCTGTACTGTTCAGTGGTTAAGCCATACCCATCAAGGAGTGCATTCTTAAGAACTGTAAAATTATTGGCATCACTTTCCTTAACAGTAAGGAGCCTATCCCTACCCTTTCCACTGAAAGATAGCCATAGGATAGCAGCCCACTGCCTTTGAGGGACCTCCTGTACAACACAGGCCCTCTCAAGTGCAGCAAACCACTTGTTAATGTCATCCCCCTCCTTGTAAGGGGGAACTATCTTGTGCAGATTCCTAGAATCATGCTCTTTTGCAGGATGACTATTTGGAATACTGCTGCTGCCACCATGGGGTCCTAACCCCAACCTCTGTCTTTCTTTTTCTAAATCAAAGGCTTGCCTATCTAAATCCAGCTGTTGCTTCTTGAGCTTCAGCCTGGATTCTTCCACTCTCAATCTATTGAGCTCCCTTTCTAACACTCTGTCATCAGGGTGGGTGGGTTGGGCACGCCTTGACACAGAAGAATGGTGAGAATGAACAGAGCGAGACCTTTCCCTAACAGATGGCACTCTAACATTCTGGCCTACAGAAGTAACACTCCTACAGTGATGAGAAGTCACATTAGTACCAGCTATGCTAGGTGGCCTGCTAAGGGTCAGGTTGGGAAGGTTCCCTTCTAACTCTTTTACTAGTGGTGCCCCAGAATCAGAGTGGGAACCATCAGCTAATCTCTCACCAGAAGTGCCAACTAAGGTCTTATCTTGTTCAACGAGCATGTTAACTAATAGTTCTCTAGAGGGATTCTTCCCTACCCCTAAACCTCTTTCAACACAGAGACTCCTTGCTGCCTTATATGCAGTCTTGGACAGATCCAGAGTTTGACCTGTACCAGACATTAAAGAAAAGGTTCAAGGGACAGAAAAAGAAAGAAAAAGTTTTCAGAACTTTTTAAAGGACAGAAAAAAAACTTTAAAAACTTTTTAAGAACTTTTTGAAAGTTTTAGAGATCCTTTTCAGCACTTAGCAAAGAAGTGAGAGGAGAAAAGCAAAACTTTTTGGTTAGGTGTACATACACTGAACTTGTTTTGTATATTTTTCTCTTATGAAAAGTACAACATGACAAAGTGGTAAGTAGTTGCAAGTACTTATCCCACCGCTGCACAACCAATGTAGGAGGCTGGACTGGCTTGTAGTGGGTACCAAGGGGTACTTACACCTTGCACCAGGCCCAGGTATCCCTTATTAGTGTAGAGGGGTGTCTAGCAGCTTAGGCTGATAGAAAAGGTAGCTTAGCAGAGCAGCTTAGACTGAACTAGGAGACGAGTGAAGCTCCTACAGTACCACTAGTGTCATATGAACAATATCATAAGAAAACACAATACACAGATATACTAAAAATAAAGGTACTTTATTTTTATGACAATATGCCAAAAGTATCTCAGTGAGTACCCTCAGTATGAGGATAGCAAATATACACAAGATATATGTACACAATACCAAAATATGCAGTAATAGCAATAGAAAACAGTGCAAACAATGTATAGTCACAATAGAATGCAATGGGGGCACATAGGGATAGGGGCAACACAAACCATATACTCTAGAAGTGGAATGTGAACCACAAATGGACCCCAAACCTAGGTGACCTTGTAGAGGGTCGCTGGGACTGTAAAAAAACAGAGAGGGTTAGAAAAATAGCCCACCCCAAGACCCTGAAAAGTGGGTGCAAAGTGCACCTACGTTCCCCAGAGAGCACAGAAGTTGTGATAGGGGAATTCTGCAAGGAAGACCAACACCAGCAATGCAACAACAATGGATTTCCTGACGAGAGTACGTGTGGAACAAGGGGACCAAGTCCAAGAGTCACGATCAAGTCGGAAGTGGGCAGATGCCCAGGAAATGCCAGCTGTGGGTGCAAAGAAGCTGCCACTGGATGGTAGAAGCTGTGGATTCTGCAAGAACGACAAGGGCTAGAAACTTCCCCTTTGGAGGATGAATGTCCCACGTCGTGAAAAGTCGTGCAGAGGTGTTTCCGTGCAGAAAGACTGCAAACAAGCCTTGCTAGCTGCAAGGGTCGCGGTTAGGATTTTTGGATGCTGCTGTGGCCCAGGAGGGACCAGAATGTCGCCAATTGCGTGAGGAGACAGAGGGGGCGTCCAGCAAGACAAAGAGCCCACTCAGAAGCAAGCAGCACCCGCAGAAGTGCCAGAACAGGCACTACAAAGTGGAGTGAACCGGAGCTCACCCAAAGTCACGAAAGAGGGTCCCACGATGCCGGAGGACAACTCAGGAGGTCGTGCACTGCAGGTTAGAGTGCCGGGGACCCAGGCTTGGCTGTGCACAAAGGAAATCCTGGAAGAGTGCACAGGAGCCGGAGTAGCTGCAAATCACGCGGTTCCCAGCAATGCAGTCTAGCGTGGGGAGGCAAGGACTTACCTCCACCAAACTTGGACTGAAGAGTCACTGGACTGTGGGAGTCACTTGGACAGAGTTGCTGAGTTCAAGGGACCTCGCTCGTCGTGCTGAGAGGAGACCCAGAGGACCGGTGATGCAGTTCTTTGGTGCCTGCGGCTGCAGGGGGAAGATTCCGTCGACCCACTGGAGATTTCTTCGGAGCTTCTAGTGCAGAGAGGAGGCAGACTACCCCCACAGCATGCACCACCAGGAAAACAGTCGAGAAGGCGGCAGGATCAGCGTTACAAGGTCGCAGTAGTCATCTTTGCTACTTTGTTGCAGTTTTGCAGGCTTCCAGCGCGGTCAGCAGTCGATTCCTTGGCAGAAGGTGAAGAGAGAGATGCAGAGGAACTCTGATGAGCTCTTGCATTCGTTATCTAAGGAATTCCCCAAAGCAGAGACCCTAAATAGCCAGAAAAGGAGGTTTGGCTACCTAGGAGAGAGGATAGGCTAGCAACACCTGAAGGAGCCTATCAGAAGGAGTCTCTGACGTCACCTGCTGGCACTGGCCACACAGAGCAGTCCAGTGTGCCAGCAGTACCTCTGTTTTCAAGATGGCAGAGGTCTGGAGCACACTGGAGGAGCTCTGGGCACCTCCCAGGGGAGGTTCAGGTCAGGGGAGTGGTCACTCCCCTTTTCTTTGTCCAGTTTCGCGCCAGAGCAGGGCTGAGGGATCCCTGAACCGGTGCAGACTGGCTTATGCAGAGATGGGCACCATCGGTGCCCATCAAAGCATTTCCAGAGGCTGGGGGAGGCTACTCCTCCCCAGCCCTGACACCTTTTTCCAAAGGGAGAGGGTGTAACACCCTCTCTTTGAGGAAGTCCTTTGTTCTGCCTTCCTGGGCTAGGCCTGGCTGGACCCCAGGAGGGCAGAAACCTGTCTGAGGGGTTGGCAGCAGCAGCAGCTGCAGTGAAACCCCGGGAAAGGTAGTTTGGCAGTACCCGGGTCTGAGCTAGAGACTCAGGGGATCATGGAATTGTCTCCCCAATGCCAGAATGGCATTGGGGTGACAATTCCATGATCTTAGACATGTTACATGGCCATGTTCGGAGTTACCATTGTGACGCTATACATATGTTGTGACGTTTGTATAGTGCACGCGTGTAATGGTGTCCCCGCACTCACAAAGTCCGGGGAATTTGCCCTGAACAATGTGGGAGCACCTTGGCTAGTGCCAAGGTGCCCACACACTAAGTAACTTAGCACCCAACCTTTACCAGGTAAAGGTTAGACATATAGGTGACTTATAAGTTACTTAAGTGCAGTGGTAAATGGCTGTGAAATAACGTGGACGTTATTTCACTCAGGCTGCAAAGGCAGGCCTGTGTAAGAATTGTCAGATCTCCCTATGGGCGGCACAAGAAATGCTGCAGCCCATGGGGATCTCCTGGAACCCCAATACCCTGGGTACCTCAGTACCATATACTAGGGAATTATAAGGGTGTTCCACTATGCCAATGTAAATTGGTGAAATTGGTCCCTAGCCTGTTAGTGACAATTTGGAAAGAAATGAGAGAGCATAACCACTGAGGTTCTGGATAGCAGAGCCTCAGTGAGACAGTTAGTCATAACACAGGTAACACATACAGGGCACACTTATGAGCACTGGGGCCCTGGCTGGCAGGGTCCCAGTGACACATACAACTAAAACCACATATATACAGTGAAATATTGGGGTAACATGCCAGGCAAGATGGTACTTTCCTACACATGGGCAGTGCAGGGGCCCCCAGGGGCCCCAGGACACCCCTTACCGCCAGCCTCTTCCTGGCAGTGCAAACCGCCAGAAACAGGCTGGCGGTAGGGGGGTCATAATCCCCAGGGCAGCGCTGCTTGCAGCGCTGCCCTGGCGGATTATCACCGCCGGGGCTAAAACGGCGGGAAACCGCCAGCCCCGGCGGTGCGACCGCGGTGCTACCGCCACGGTCGTAATACGGGTCTCCGTACCGCCAGCCTGTTGGCGGTACGGACGCCACATTACCCCTGGCGGTCTCTGACCGCCAGGGTCGTAATGACCCCCATTATCTTTAAAAAATAATGTGTTTTTATATTTTAATGTATTGAATAATTTTACATATTTATATATATATATTGTATTCTTAGATGCACATCATTTAGCATTTAAGTTTGAAATAAATTTTTAGGGTTTATACTTACTTTATTGCCAAAAATATGTTTTTAATCAATTATTTATACAAATATTTAAATCTATTATAAAATATTCTCAAACTTCAACCATTTAATTGTTAACATTACATTCTTTTTAAATAATTAAAATTGTAATTCTCTAATACTTTGTAGTACTACTTGAAAATAAATTGTACACTTTAATCTACATTAAATACGTTTTTAATTAATGAAATTACTGTTTTATTAAATGCTACTTTTATAAAGCACTCTCCACCCAGGACCCCTAAACCCTTGCCACACTGCTCCTAAAAGTAAAATGTGAGTTTTTTTAAGTGTATGAAACTATTGGCATTTAAAATAAAACTACCCGAGAATTAGTTGTTTTTTCTTTTTTAAATTAACATATTAAGACATTTAATTAGCATTTCTTACTCAATCTTTAAAATATTCCCACTTTGGACCCCAAAAAAATAAAAATTTAAATTTTAGATGTATTTAATTAGTAGTATTTTTAAAGAAAATACAACCAGAGTATTACTAGAGATTTTTTTTTTAAATAAAAAAAGAGACAGTCTTAATTTATATAAATACTTTATCAACCAAAACTTCGAACCATGGGCTCCTAACCCACTGGAATCCAACTCCAAAAACAAATAATGTAAATGTAACATCCTTTGTTTTTTAAATATTTGTAGATAACAATATAACCGAAATATGTAAAGTCCATTAAAAAAACAGGATTTCAAAAGAATTGCAGAAATCCCAAAAAATGTATTTATGTGGTGTGGCATAAACCCTACCTCCCCCTTTCCTTGAATTATTACTTTAAATATCCAGTAATGTCAAATATTTCCCTATGGAGGTTTTTCCTCCACCATGTCCCCTTTTTCTTAACTACTCAAATAATGTCCCAAGATTCCCAAATATTTATTTGTAGGGGGTAAATCCATCAAAACCTCTGAGAGACCGTAGCTTATAAAATCTATATTAACATGAAATGTTTATGAACTAATGTGTGGTAATGCCATATAGAAGTTGTATTAACTTGTTTTGCTAAAACGTGCACTTGAAATGTAACCACGGGGAGTGGCCGCCAATGTATATGAGGACTAATGAAGATGAATAATATTGATAAAATATGATATTAAAGTATGGTTTTGTACTAATTAATTAATGATTATGTTAGTAAAGTTATGCTTAATAAATCTTGTAGGCCTTAAGTTAGCATGAGCCGAAGCTTAGCTGCCTGGCTCTCATATTAAATGTGTTTCTCTAACGTGCAGTGTGCTGACTCGCGAAAGGACATGACCTCTTGTTTTCTTCAAACTAGAAGCTGGATGTAACCATAATGGATCCGTTCTCATGAAATTCATATTACTTGTAGAAATGTTTAAACGAAATGCAACAGTGTAGACTAATATAATTTACAAGGTCATTTAAACCGGTGAAGACAATGGAGCTACTGACCAAAAGATGTGCAAAGAATTACAGAAGGATTAAATCATACCGGACGTGCTACCTCTGAAGACGTCAATCATATGGACCAATAAAATGTCTGTAAACAAATATGGGGTGAAAGATTAATGACATAATCTGTTTTCTAATAGGGTAAAGATAGTGGGGTATAACCATAAACCAATGAAATTTAAGGGGAATGTACAATGAAAAAGGGATAAAAACCAATGACACGGGGAGCCTGAGAGAGGTGTTAGGGAATGCTATTGATTTTATCCAGAAACTCTGTCACTCTGTTTGGTGACTTATATGGTTTTAATTAACCACCCTTTCCTTAGATTGCCCAACTTACACTTTGCCTCCTTATGAGGGAAGTGGCCCTTTTGCCCCGGTGCTGACTTTTGACTGATGGAGAATCTACTGATGTCCTGAAGATGAAGACTGGACCTGAATGCTGACCCAAACCTTGGAGGGTAACTATGACAATGAAATTGTGATTTGTCTGTTTGCTTTTCCTTTCTAGGTACCAACTGCTTACTTTCGACAGAGACCATAGCTAGATGTTTTCCAAATTGATGTTCTAAATTGTTTTGCATGAAGCCCAACCTGCCAATGCTAATCAGTGGTTAGGACAGGTGTTCACTAAACTGATGCAAATAGACAAACAACTGAATCTATGCTTTGTTAAAACAACAAGTGATGGACGGAATGCTGAACATTGTCAAACATTCACCCCCAGTACAGTGATCTGGGCCTAAATCCATCGTTTTTTTGCTGCCCATGCCATTCCAGTTTGGACCCAGCCATATGCAAATCAGTCTTGACCCTGTTCCCCATGGGAACGGTCCAGCCCGAACTGCTAGGCCAGGTCTTCCCTGGACTGGAAACAAGCATCCTGGGACCGGTTTCGGGGTTTCACCCCTCATCAGCCAGGCTAGCTTGAATCCAGAGGCATGGGAAGCACGGGACCCACGTCTGGGCATACCCTTACCACTTAGGGCGACAAAGCAAAAACAACAAGTGATGGACGGAATGCTGAACGTTGTCAAACATTCACCCCCAGTACAGTGATCTGGGACTAAATCCATTGTTTTTTTGCTTCCCATGCCATTCCAGTTTGGACCCATCCATATGCAAATCAGTCTTGACCCTGTTCCCCATGGGAACGGTCCAGCCCGAACTGCTAGACCAGGTCTTCCCTGGACTGGAAACAAATATCCTGGGACCGGTTTCGGGGTTTCACCCCTCATCAGCCAGGCTAGCTTGAATCCAGTGGCATGGGAAGCACGGGACCCACGTCTGGGCATACCCTTCCCACTTAGGGCGACAAAGCAAAAACAACAAGTGATGGACGGAATGCTGAACATTGTCAAACATTCACCCCCACTACAGTGATCTGGGCCTAAATCCATCGTTTTTTTGCTGCCATTGCCATTCCAGTTTGGACCCAGCCATATGCAAATCAGTCTTGACCCTGACAATGGCATGGGCACTGCAGGGGCCCCCTAACAGGGCCCCACCAAGATTTTCAGTGTCTGCCAAGCAGACACTGAAAATTGCGACGGGTGCAACTGCACCCGTCGCACCCCTTCCACTCCGCCGGCTCCATTCGGAGCCGGCATCCTCATGGAAGGGGGTTTCCCGCTGGGCTGGCGGGCGGCCTTCTGGCGGTCGCCCGCCAGCCCAGCGGGAAACTCAGAATTACCGCGGCGGTCTTCTGCCCGCACAGCGGTATTCTGACGGCGGGACTTTGGCGGGCGGCCTCTGCCGCCCGCCAAAGTCAGAATGACCGCCATAATCTTCACAAATCACCTGCAAAATGTATAAGCTGAGCAAGCGCA
The DNA here is from genome assembly GCF_031143425.1 of Pleurodeles waltl. Taxonomy (NCBI): domain Eukaryota; kingdom Metazoa; phylum Chordata; class Amphibia; order Caudata; family Salamandridae; genus Pleurodeles; species Pleurodeles waltl. The sequence continues at coordinate 660,090,625 of NC_090449.1, read as the reverse complement.
AATCCTACACCACACATGCTAAGACGCCGAGAACATTCCCAACTCACTTAGGCAGGCTTGGAGATCCCGGAAAAGTCATGGGAAATTTAGAAACACATCATATCTCTAATTTGCATTGTCTCAGGAAAACAATCTAAACAAAGATTCTCCGTCCTAGGGCCCCAAAGGGCCAAACCGTTGCTCTGCTACCAGAACTGTTAACGCGTCCCTTTATGATAATTTATTACACATCAGGACTTGTTTTAGGCCAATGAATCTTTTGACCCAGTTGAGAGGCACCTTAGGACGAGATAGCTAATCAATATGTCAATCAATACATCAATAATGTCATCAATATTTATCACAACAATGCATTTCACTTTAGTCAAAGACATCAATCAATTCAAGACACCACAATGACCTGGCAGTCATGAATAACCACACCAGTTTAGTAGAATTGTATGAGTTTTATTCCCTATTAATTACAATTCTAAGAGCAAGTGTGTTAATCCGAAAACCAAGAAACAAAATAGCATAGTCACAATATGGCAACTCTGATAAGATTTCATTAAGGCAAGAATCACAAACATCAGAACATAGCACGGCGTGAACATAGATCAACTTCAGCAAAGTGTCGTTAACGCATCAGTTCAACAAAGCATAGAAAAAACAACAAGTGATGGACGGAATGCTGAACATTGTCAAACACTCACCCCCAGTCATAGATCTGGGTTTAATCCATCGTTCTTTTGCTTACCATGCCACCCCAGTTTGGACCCAGCCATATGCAAATCAGTCTTGACCCTGTTCCTCATGGGAATAGTCCAGCCCGAACTGCCAAGCCAGGTCCTCACTGGACCGGAAACAAGCATCCTGGGACCGGTTTCGGGGTTTCACCCCTCATCAGCCATGCTAGCTTGAATCCAGTGGCATGGGAAGCATGGGACCCACGTCTGGGCATACCCTTCCCACTTAGGGCGACAAAGCAAAAACAACAAGTGATGGACGGAATGCTGAACATTGTCAAACACTCACCCCCAAAGCTTGGCTCCCAGTGGCTGGTGTGGGCATGAATGGGGATCCTGCCGCTGGACTATAACTTGGAATCAGCTGTTGTTGCGGCTGGGGCAACAATTGCGGAGTGGGCTCAATCTGCACTAGCCTAGATTTTGTGTATATCGGATCAGGCGGCACTATTAGATTCGTCCCAGATTTAGGCCCAGATCACTGTACTGGGGGTGAATGTTTGACAATGTTCAGCATTCCGTCCATCACTTGTTGTTTTTGCTTTGTCGCCCTAAGTGGGAAGGGTATGCCCAGACGTGGGTCCCGTGCCTCCCATGCCACTGGATTCAAGCTAGCCTGGCTGATGAGGGGTGAAACCCCGAAACCGGTCCCAGGATGCTTGTTTCCAGTCCAGGGAAGACCTGGCCTAGAAGTTCGGGCTGGACCGTTCCCATGGGCACTGCAGGGGCCCCCAGGGGCCCCACGACACCCGTTACCGCCAACCAGGCTGGCGGTAAGGGGGTCGGAATCCCCATGGTGGCGCTGCTTGCAGCGCCGCAATGGAGGATTCCCTTGGGCAGCGGGAAACCGGCGGGAGACCGCCGGTTTCCCGTTTCTGACTGCGGCTGTACCGCTGCGGTCAGAATGCCCATGGGAGCACCGCCAGCCTGTTGGCGGTGCTCCCGCGGTCGTTCGCCCTGGCGGTCCATGACCGCCAGGGTCAGGATGACCCCCTATGTGTGTTTAGGCCAGGTAAATGTTGTTTTAGTAGGAGTGGGCGTACTCCACAGTATGAGAGTAGGGAAGTCAGCGTACTTCATATGAGTGTGGCGCTTTGTGCTAAAAAACTTATCCACATGGTTGGTTGTTAATGTACGGACCCGTCGTGGTCTAAGACTCCGGAGTATATTGATGAAGTGTAGGAGACACTTGGATGTATGTTGTAATTTGTGCGGTTTAATAGGTTAATCGGGCGTGGTTGACAAATCGAGTTTGAGTCTAAATGTGTGAGTGAAACCTTCGATGGAGATTTGGCAAGTTCTATAGTGCACTAGAACGAACCATTGACAAGTCGAGAGTAGGATTTGTGGGTTGAATTCTGCTTGCGTATGCGGGAACCGAGAAAGAGAGAGTAGCGGCCGAGGCTTCAAGTGAAATCTCTGTAAAGTTCTAAAGCGATTGTGTACCATTCCTGTAGTAAACCGGCAAATTTGAGTTGTTGTTAAAAGTGTTCGCAGTAATTTTGCATTAGTTTGGTAACAATCCAGTGAGGGGCGGACAAGCCGCAAGACTTTGTCAGCTGCAGTGTGTGAATGTGACACGCTGGGATAGGCCAGTTGCTGAGAGGGATCGCGCACGGATTGGCAGCCGTCCGTGAGAGGCAATAGGTTGAGAAAGGTGGGTGAAGAGTGTCCTGGGAATTAAAGTCACTTCCTGATTAAATATAAAACAAAGTAAAGGCTCAAAGATGAATTTTATTAAGGCTTTTAGGAGCGCTCCGAAAGGAGACGCATACATTATGGCGAGTGAAGGGGAGCCTACACCGCCCGAGGGTACTCCAGCTTATATAGTAATGGAGGAGAAGGGAGTCGCGCCTTGCTTATGGATGAAACAGTGGCGCAAATTGACAGAAAAGGAGGGATGTTTGGCGTTTCCGGAATACAGAACGTTCAATACAAGGATTTTAGAAAATTTGAGGTGGATGTTAAGTGTACAAAAGCCGCCTCCAAGGCCAGCTCAGTACGAGGCATTAGCAGTCTGGGATTTAATGGCTATTGAACAGAGACAACAGAAATTTGAGAGGAGAATGAGAAGGGCAGAAAAGACCTTAGCCGAGGCTAGATGGGACAATGGGAGCAAAATGTGGAGAAGGGGAATAGTTGACGGGCTTAAATTGTTCCCAGCAATAACACAGGGAGACAAGACACAGGGAAAGAAAGCCACCTGCAAGACAGATAGAGACTCTAATAAGCCTAAAGAGACTAAGAGGTCCTGGATAGAAGAAGATGACTCAGATAACGAAGAGTTTCTTAATCAGTTGTTGCATGATCGCCCGCCACCTTATGCAGTAGATGACAATGCCCCAAGCACTAGTTCGGGTCCTGGGAACCAGACGCAGGAGAAGGGAGTTACAGATAGAGTACAGACTGGTGATACGAGTTTGATACAGAATGGTGTCAGTGTACCCACTGCTCCAGACAGACCGATACAGTTGCAACCTCTACCACAGATTCAGAGAATCTATCCAGATGTCCCAGTACTAGAGACTACTACGAATCTAATAGTGCCGCCTGATCCGATATACACAAAATCTAGGCTAGTGCAGATTAAGCCCACTCCGCAATTGTTGCCCCAGCCGCAACAACAGCTGATTCCAAGTTATAGTCCAGCGGCAGGATCCCCATTCATGCCCACACCAGCCACTGGGAGCCAAGCTTTGGGAGTTACTGCTCCACAGAGTTTGGGATCAGGGCAGACACCAGCTGCCATATCGTTATCAATTACTGTTGGTCCACCGGTACCACTGTACGCGCAGGGTAAACCTGGTATGTGTGATCAGGGAGTAATGACCCAAGATGCAATAAGAGGAGGGTCCCTAGGAACTCCCCAGTTAATGGCCCCAGGAGATCAATCAGCTGACGGACCCAGGTCCTTGTTAGACCTTAGTCCGGTTGAAGCACTTTTGGAGGCAATGAGACAGGCAGGGTTAGGTGTGCTAACCCCACAGACAATAAGTACAAATGTCTCACAGTCGCCAATGATGCATGCATGGAATATCTCGTTGCAGGGCTTTTCCATGCAGCAACTCAACGAGTGGCTGGGAAATAACAAACCTTCACAACCTGCTACAGTGATTGCAGAGAGATCAGAGGGAGATGATTACCTAAACTTTGTAAGACTGGGTGTGGAAGCTGCGGAACTAGTGGAAGGGACAATGGGTGTGAACAGATTAGAGCCATACACCAAAGCAGAATTGAGATATTTGTGCCCCAAAATCACTAAAGAAGTAGGTAAGGTACATCAGAGGTTGGCGAACCTGGCAGACAAATATAATATTGATATTGAGAATACTAAACATTTGAAAAGAAGCTACAGATTAGACTTTGACTCTAAGGATTTTGAGCACATGAGGTCTGCTGGAATGAAAGCGCATCTTAAAGAAATACTGCAAAGTGTGCAGATTTGGGGAGCTTTAGAGAAATGGGAAGGCAGAAGGGCAAAGAAAAGAGATAAGGAGAAAAGCGATAGTCCAGGATCAAGTCAAGCTAAAGCTTCACCAGATACGGGTTCAGTGAAGATGTTACCGATGAGAGAAACAGCCGGTGAGGTTCTAATCCATGTACCGTTGACTAGGGGAGACATTCTGTCATTTACAAATGATTATCCCAGGTTGAGGGAGAAACCGATAGAGTGGTATCGGCAGACAGACAGGTTTGTGAAGCTTGCGCAGTGTCTCTTGGAGGACTTGAATACCTTGTTTGAGATCATTGTTCCACCTGATTTATGGCTTGAGTGCAAAAGAGGTGTGGACTGGCCGACGCAGGAACCGGCAATGGATAAGGTGACTGGAGCTCCATCTGAGGAGGTAATGAAGTACTATCATAAAGTGATTGAGTTTTTGAAGCAGAAAGTGTCGCAGAAAGTGACTGATTGGCAGAAAATCGACCGGACCTCACAGGAGGTTAAGGAATCAATCCATGCTTATTATGAGAGGTTGTTGAAAGCGTTCAAACATTACAGTGGCACTGAGACTATTGAGCCGAAAGACATGAACCATCTCGTGTTCAGATTCGTTGAAGGGCTAAGACAAGAGGTTAGCCAGATGATTAAGAATCATTTGATCTGTTGGCAAGCAAAGCCTATTGATGAGGTGCTGCAATATGCGGAGTACTGTGTGACAAGATTGAGTTGAAACAGAGAAAGTTAAACGAGAAAGTGATGGGGATGCAGATAAAGGCAGCACAGGCAGCTATGCAGGGAAACGGAATCCAGCAGATGATACAACAACAACCGCAAGGGAATAGCGTGTTTCAGGCGCGACTGAGAGGCCGAGGTCGAGGTTTTGTGAATCGCGGTCCAGACCTGAATACTGTTGTGGTTCAAAATGATGCACAGGGGATGAAAAAGATGTCACCATGTCACGCGTGCGGGGGCGTGGGGCATTGGAAGCGGGAATGCCCAAATGTGGTGCATGATGGTGTCATTCAACAAAGCACGAATGTCGGTACATTTCAAAAGTTGAAGGGGCCAAAATTGAGAAGTCAAAATCAAAACTTCCTGAATAACATGGTCCAGATGCAGTGGTTACAGCCCATGCAATAAATACAAATGCCGCGGGTTCAACCAACACAAATGCAGCAAGTACAGCAGCAGGTTCCCATGGTACCTAGACAGCAAATGCAATTACCATTCGCTCCAATGGGACAGCAACAGGTAATGCTTCCTCAGCAGGCCACAGGTCAAGTGATGAGCCAAAATAATACAGTACAGCAATTTCCATTGCGTGGTGAAGACGGAATGAATGATGAATGGTCGGATGACAGTTCAGATAGTGAAGAGTGCAGGCTCGCAGCATCCCTAGAAGTAGATCAGAGAGGACTGTATGTAGAGGGAAAGGTGATGGGTCACAAGGTTTCATTTTTGGTTGACACAGGAGCTACACGCTCTACAGTCAGAAGTGCAGAAGTTCCGAAATTGCCACTGTCAGGGCGTACCATAAGAGTGGTAGGAGTAGCAAACCAGTATCTGACAAATCCGATAACTGACCCGGTACAAGTTGAGATTGGCAACTTCCAGGGACTGCATAAGTTTGTAGTCTGCGATTTGAGCCCTGTATCCCTACTGGGAAGAGATTTACTGTGCAAGACGAAATGTTCAATTACCTGCTCGAATGAAGGGATTGAAGTGCAAACCAACAGTGATGATGAGGGAGATGATGGGCAGTTTTCAGAATCAGAAACAGAGACCGTAAATGAAGACTACCCTCCGATAACCTTGTTCCCGATGTTTACAGTAACTGACTTGCCAGCCGAACTGCAGGGAACAGTGACAGAGAAAGTATGGGACCTGACAGGAAAGGAAGTGGGACTGATAAAGGGAGTAGAACCGGTTAAAGTACAAGTGAAGCCAAATGCAGTGTTCCCCCAGGGGTCGCAGTACCACATGGCACAAGATGTCCTCATCCACGTGTCGCAGATAATCGCAGACTTTGTAAAGCAAGGTGTTCTGGAAGAGGTATTGAGCAGCCCATGTAATTCGCCAATGATGGGTCTGAAAAAGCCTTCTGGGAAGGTTCGAATTGTACAAGACTTGAGAAAAGTAAACGAGATTGTGGTAAAGTGTTGTCCCATAGTGCCAAATCCAGCAGTGATTATGTTCCAGGTTCCATGTGATGCAGAATGGTTCACAGTTGTAGACCTGTCACAAGCATTCTTTTTGGTACCTCTTCATGAGGACAGCCAATTGTTTTTCCGTTTCAAATCCTTGGACAAGATGTACAGTTGGTGCAGAATTCCTCAAGGGTATTCAGAGTCACCTTCCATCTTCAATCAGATATTGAAGAAGGATTTGGAGTCGCTAGAACTGCCTTTCAGTTCGACTCTGGTGGAGTACAGTGATGATTTGTTAATTGCGTCCAGAACGAAAGATGACTGTAGATATGACACAATTGCCTTACCGAACCATTTGGGAAAGAATGGACATAAAGTGTCCCCAAAGAAGCTGCAGTACTGTCAGAGAGAGGTAAAATATTTAGGGCATTTGATTGAGAAAGGGTCCAGGAGAATATCAAAAGAGAGGGTGACGGCCATACTGCAGATGAACCCCCCGACAACAAAGAGAGATGACAGAATGTTTTTGGGAATGGTGGGTTACTGTCGTCAGTGGATTCCCAACTTTTCGATTATCTCCAAACCATTGATAAAGCTGACAGGCAAGGAAACTAAGGATGAACCGTATGCCATAACTTTATCTGAGGAAGAACTTGAGTCATTCATAGAATTGAAAGAGTGCATGTGTAGGGCACCAGCCTTAGGTATGCCAGATTATACGAAGCCTTTTCTACTGTTTTGTCATGAACGTGATGCTTGTTCTCTGTCTGTCTTAACACAGGTCCATGGAGGTGCAAACCACCCTGTAGCATATTTTTCAGCTACTCTGGACCCAGTTGCAGCAGCCTTACCGGGTTGTTTGCGCACAGTTGCAGCAGTTAGTCAAAGCCTCACACAGTGTGAAGGCATAGTAACGGGACATCCCCTAACAGTAATGGTTCCGCATTCAGTTGAAATTCTGTTGACCCGAACTAAAACTCAGCACATGACAAATGCCCTACTTACCCGATATGAGACAATTATTTTGGGGTCACCTAATGTCTCTCTATGTACTGTACTGAACCCGGCAACTCTACTTTCTGTTGAAAACACTGAGATTAACAATACAGAGGAGGTGGAGCACGATTGTCTTGAGGTAACAGAACTATGCACCAAACCCAGACCTGACATTAAAGATACGCAGTTAGAAGAAAATGACTGCATTATGTTTGTTGATGGATCCTGTTTAAGAGACTCAGTCGGAATTCTGACAGCCGGATATGCTGTGTGTACCATCACTGGTATTGTAGAAGCCTCCTGGCTCGAAAGAGTGTATTCTGCACAAGTGGCTGAATTGATTGCCCTTACTAAGGCATGCCACGCAGCTGAAAATCTGAAAGTTACTATATATACTGACAGCCGATACAGATTTGGAATTGTGCATGACTTTGGACAATTATGGTCACAGAGGGGTTTCATGACCTCTTCTGGTTCACCAGTGAAAAATGGTGAACAGATTAAGGATTTGTTACATGCGATTCAGTTGCCTCATGAAATTGCCGTGGTGAAATGCAATGCCCATGTTAAGTCACAAGACTTTGTGTCAATGGGAAACGGCTATGCAGATCAAGTCGCAAGGTTTTGTGCATTGAACTGTATATCGTTTAAGGATCAGTGGGAATTGTTACCGCAGACAGAAAAGAAAACGTGCTCAAACTTTGCATTAAGGGTTGTTGACATATTAGATGAATTGAAATCACTGCAGGGTCGTGCTAGCAGAGAAGAAAAACGCTCCTGGCAGAGAATGCAATGCGTACAAAGAGCTGATGACTTGTGGATCTCAGAGGGGGGGAATTGGTTTTACCAAACAGTTTTTTGTCACAATTTGCAAGGTTGTAGCATGGACAGGCACATCGTGGGAGAGACGTGATGATCAGGTTGTTCAAAATTGACTGGTTTAATCCAAAATTCAGACAAGCCGCAGAGGTTACCTGTCACAGGTGCATCATCTGTCAGCAGATGAATGCGGGCAAAGGAACTGTAGTAACTCTGAGCCACATAGGGAGAGCTGGAGGTCCATTTAGCAAGATGCAAATGGATTTCATTGAAATGCCTGTGTGCGGAGGCTTGAAGTACGTGTTGGTAATTGTATGTGTTTTTAGTCATTGGATTGAAGCTCACCCTACATGTAGGAATGACAGTCTCACAGTAGCAAAGCTGTTGCTTAGAGAGCTAATACCAAGGTTCGATTTTCTGGTCTCTTTAGAATCAGATAGGGGCAGACACTTCGACAATGAGGTGATTAAGCTCTTGTGTGCTGCATTAGACATTGAGCAGAAACTGCATTGTAGCTATCGCCCTGAAGCATCAGGACTAGTGGAACAGATGAATGGTGCCTTGAAATCGAGAATGGCAAATATTTGCGCAGCTACCAACATGAAATGGCCAGATGCATTGCCCTTAGTATTGATGTCAATGAGAAACACACCGACAAGAAGACAGGATTATCTCCCCATGAGATAATCATGGGCAGAGCTATGAGGTTGCCCGCAGTACCTGCAAATGCTCTTGTAAATATCACGGATGATATGGTGTTGGACTACTGCAAAGGTTTGGCTGATGTGGTCCGCTCTTTGTCCCACCAGGTGGAGGCCAATACGTTGCCACCAATCAGTGATCCAGGTCATACTCTGCAAGCCAGTGACTGGGTGGTTGTCTTGAAGCATGTAAGGAAGTCGTGTTTGGAGCCGTGCTGGAAGAGGCCATATCAAGTAATACTGACGACAACCACTGCTGTGAAGTATGCAGGAGTTCCAAACTGGATACATGCCAGTCACACCAAGAAGGTAACATGTCCAACTGATGAGGAACTTGAAGTGCCTGAAACAACAGCTCCAGAGAAGGAAGTCTCAGGGCCAGAGAGTATTCAAAGGGGAACTGAGACTGTAAGAGAGCCCACTGAGAACGGCCTAGTCACTCAAACAGTAAATTAGATCAAGAGAGGTGACGGTGAGCCTATCTCAGTAGAGGCAGCAGGAGAACTGCAACAAGGAGAGGTTCTCCCAGAAGTAGACGGATACGGGTTAGTGCTTGAACACGTTACAGACCCAGAAGATGAGGGGGAAAGAGCAGAAGGAGATCAAAACACAGAGATACCTCCTGAGCCAATTGCAGGTCCGTCAAGAAAAGTCACCATATTACAAGAGGAGGGTGCTGTCCAACGTCCTGAAAAGCCAAGCAGGAAGAAAACGCATAAAGGTGATAACTGGCCAGAAAAACTAGCTGCAAGAAAAGAGGTCGTCCCAGGTGAAATAATAGAGGAAGAAATTGAAACAACCAGAAAAAGGATCTTAGTGAAGGAGAGTTGCGAAGTGAACGCAGACTGAAAAGAAAGAGAATCGCAAACAGAAGGTACGCAGGTCCTGGATGGGCATATGCAACGACATCTGAATGGCAACAAGAATTCTTAGCATTTTGCTTTGATCAAGAAGTACCAGTCCAATACTTCGGTACCTGAATTCAGACTGTGTTAAAAAAAAAAAATTGAAATCGAAAGCTGAAAAAAGGGACTTATAAATTACCGGAGGTGACATATAGAACCTGAATTGACTCTGAAAAACCGATTATGACAAGCTGCTAACCTGATTTGACAAAAGGGTCCTGGGGTGAGTGAAACGCTGTAAATACACACAGAAAGAGAGAAAGAGAGACTTTTACATTAAGAAAAAAATAGGAGCTTTTAATCATCCTCAAGTTGATTGTTTGTTTTGAGTTATTCTGCTATCTGATTCTTTACAGATCATGGCTTAAACTAGAGGTAGTAGTAAGAAGAGTAAAGTAAAGTGTGTGGTTGGTTAACTGATATATTGGGTATAGTGTGTACAATAATAATTGTGGGTGTGATTGTGGGAATGCCATGGTTGGATAAGAAAGTGACTAACAATGCTTCAAAACCTGAGACTGCTACACTAACACCATGGGAGAAGTTCGAGCAGGATACTAAATATTTGCATGAGGGAACTAATTAAAAAGGGGAACTCTCTACTAACGTCTTCTATCGCTTGCTGGATGAGTATGTTGATACTATGGATGCGAGAAACTGTTATGTGTGTACAAAGATTCCTTCATCAGTACAAGAAGGGGTCACCTATCATAGTCTTCCATTAACATACGGGATAAGCTGTAGTCTGCTACTAACAAGATTCTATGACCAGGAACATGTGCAATATTTTTATTCAAATCTAGATGTAGTGTTTTCTTTTGTGCCTGTGATTGAGTTTTTGAATAAGTTAGCTAAAGAGCATAGTATAAAATTAGTTAGGGGTTTCTTTGAGCCGACACTAACCTTTGGCACAGCTTATGCACACCGCAACAGTCTGACCTGCTTATTAACACCTGTGGAGAAAAGCTTCTTAGATCACACTGATGATAGACGCAAAGCGCTAAAAGAAAGATTCGAGAAAGGGCTAGAGAAATGCACATATGCAAATGATTATGCTTACACTGCAATAAAGACGCAAGGCAAACTAGCTATAGATGCATTACATGTAGGAAGGCTTTGCATATTTAGGTCAAAATCTGATCAGGACACTTTATTTGTGGGAACGAGTGAATGCAGACATGTGTTCCCTGGGATCTATTACATCTGTGGACTCATTGCTTATTACCATCTCCCTAAGGATGGTATGGGACATGGTATTTGGGGATAGTTTTCCCAAAGATTTACCAGATTGATGACTTAAAGCAAATACCTAAAATGTCTGAATTACAACATGCTAGACAAAAATGAGAGACAGCGGCTGCTGTCGTTGGTGACATATTTGGAGCCATAATTCCTTCAGTAGGGGTTGTTTTAAACCCCATAAAGATTCAAAAGTTGTCTACTATTGTGGATAACATGCTGACAAACTTCACAGGGGCTATACTCCTGATGGAAACTGAACTTGCTGCGGAAAAGCTATGACTCTTCAAAATCGGCTTGCTTTACACATTCTTTTAGCAAAGAGCGGCGGAGTCTGTAAGTATGTATGCATTTATTTTACAGTATTTTTGCTATATATTTAAATTTCTTTTTGAGACATTTTTTAAAACAGGATTTACATATATTTACATGTTTTAGACATTTTGTACATTTTTTAGAACATATATTAAATATTTTCACTCAGTTATTGCATTGGTTTGTATATTAAGGAATTTGTTTTTTCATTTCTATTATTCTATTATTTTGTTTTCATACTTGCGTTATTTTGTTGTCTGTTTTCTTGGTTTTTAGACACTAGCGACTCTGCAGGTTAGCAGTTCCTCGTTGCCATTCCTTGGTCAGCCTAAATGTAATCTATTTTATAAAGTTAGCATGTCTGCAGGGATGTGGTTGATTGCTGGTGTTGATAGTATTTGTCTGTTATAAATTTTTAGGTTGTAGTTAGCGTGAGGTTTTGCTGTAGTTTTTTGTGGTGTGTGCAGTAGGCAGTGTTCTGTTTTATTGCATATGAAGTTTTGTTGTGAAATTTGTTTTGGTATTCTGACTTATGCGTTAGTATTTAAATGTTTTATGTGTTTTGATGTTTTTACTTGTTTTTTTGTTATTATAATCGAAATTCTGGTTTTGGTGACGGTAGATGAATTACTTTTTTTACAAGGAAAAATAGGTGCAAATTTTAATCAACTATTCAGTTTATTTGTTATTGTTTTTTCCAGTTATTATGTTTTAAAATTGTCATCTTTTGGAAGGCTTCCCTAGATTTTATATGGTTCTATTGGATGGATTATGTTATCTTTAGGTTGCAATGGACAGATAAAAAAAATTGTTTGCATTTTTGCATTCTTTTGGCTACCTTTCCTACACATTTTCATTGTATTGTTTGTGGTTTCATGTCATATTATCTACAGAAGGTGTCAACTACAAAATCATGGGTATCTATTTTTTATAATATTCATTTGTTGGTTGTGAATTATTTTATTGTATTTTTGGTTCATATTTTGTTATTATATGTAATGTTGTAGCATTATATTATGTACTTTTTCACCGATGTGTATTGTATATTATTGTATGTTTGTTGTGTTATTTAGAGAAAGTATTTATATAAATAATGTTTATTATAATTTTTGATTCATTCTGGAATATTTTTTCTGCCTATTTTATAACTGAATTCTTGGTGCAATGAATTAAAAAATTTGTATTTATAAATATATTTTGGTTGTTGAATTTTTGGGGGTTTATTTCTGGTGATATTTAATAGTAGTGTTTAGGCTATTCTTTTAATGCAGGTTAGACTTTGGTAAACAGTCACACTTTGGTAGCTAGCATTTTGTGCATTTGTTTTATTTGTTTGGATACTATTGGTTTCCGTGTGTTAGAGATTCTTCTATTTCTTAGTTCTTGGTATATTTGTTTATAAGTATTTCTGCATTTTAAACATTTTAAACATACGAAACCATAGAAATTCACCAGTTATAGTTAGAGTTATCGCAAGTAACAACAGCTTGTGCCCTAAGGTAACTATAACTTGCGCCCTCACCATGCATTTTTTTTTTGCCCAGAATTTGACTACAAATATTACATTGTTATTATCAATGCAATGATGTCACGAGTGTTGTATGTCAAAGTTGCAACTAAGCCACAGCAAACAGCTGTGTCTCAGGGGTGGGCACCCCGGGACATAGCAGGAGCCAGCCCTTGGGAGTGGTAGCCCGCAGGGCCAACAGTGGCTACTTGAGAAGGTCCTTCCCACAAAAATAGGCCTGGGGAGGTGGTGGCCCCCAGGGCTGCGGGGTCCGAAATGGACCCATTTTCTATGTTCTAGTATTTGTCCTGGGGAGGCGATGGTCCCCTGGGCTGCAAGGGGGCCTCACCCCCGCAGGGAATTAGATTGAAGCCCCGGGGAGGTGGTGGTCCCAGGCAGTGGAGGGGGGTGGGTGCCACCCACATTACTTTTGTTTTGTTTTTAACCCTGGGGAGGTGGCAGTACCCAGAGCTGAGAGAGGGTGTCTAGGCGGCCCCCACTTAATAATCATTTAAGCCCCTGGGACATGGTGGTCCTCAGGGATCTGGGGGGCGGGTGGACCCCTGCATTATATTAGCAATGCCCTTGGACTTGGCCCACCAAGGGGCTTCAGAATTACGAAGCGCAGGAGCCCACGCTTCATTTTATTTTTAAAATTTTCACCAGGTCCACCGTGACTTCTGGTGAAAATGTTTTGGTGGGGGGGGACGTCCCTTTGGAACCTCAGCACCAGAGCTAAGGGGTCAGGGTGTCCGTACTCTGGACCCCTTTTCCTTTTTTGTGGGACTCGGCTGAAGCCGAGTCCCAACGTTGCTGACAACACTTCCTTGTATCAGTGCTAGCAGCACAAGATCAGGAGGGGTTGTGAATCCTTTGCGTCCATATATTTTAGATTTCCTTTAATTCATCAAAAACTACTGAATGGATTTGTACCAAATAAAAAAGGGCACTTTCTGGACCAAGAGCTACCTTTCTGAGAAATTTGGTGCAATTCCGTCGAGTTGTTTGGGCACTATTGCTGTTCAAAAGCCCTTTGGAAAAATTAATGAGGAAACACATTTTGGGACCCCCCTCTTTTTCTCGGCCCCCGCTTGATGGATCAGCCCAACACTTTCCAGACAGCAGCTGAGGTGAGCCTCGTATATTTTTTATGGAAAACCTCATTAAGATTCATCAAATCGAGCCAAAGTTATTAGCAAAACAAAAAATGCTTTTTCTATAAAACAAGTTTCACTTCGGTAATTTACCACACCACTCATCATTCACAAAGAGATTCCGGCACACTTCCATTTGTGCAAAATTGTTTATTGGTCCACCAACATAAAACAGGCTCAACATGTTTCGATTACCCTCCTAACCTTGATCATAATCAACATAGGAGGATAATTTTCTGTGAATGACACTTAGGGCCTGACCAATGGAAGGGGTCTGCTGTGGTGTCATAAGCTACTCAGGGTGGTGGTAATGTCTCGCAGCACTCCTGGTAGGGAGACCACACTGGAATTGTGGGCCTCCCACTTTTGCATGACTTCCTGGTGGTTGTCCCTCTGCAGCTGCCTGATCTCCACCATCATGGCAAGTACCTGGCCCATCACGCCTTGGGTCTGTTGGTAGGCTCCCAAGACTTGGGAGATGGTGTCTTGGCCAGTTGTATCCCTTGCAGCCTCAATCCACTGGCCCACTGCATCCCTCCCAAGGCCCCTACCCCCACATGCAAGGTTTGCCCACTATCACTGTTACCAGGTCCTTCATTGTCTGGGTTCTCTAGTGGTGACTCTGGTAACTGCACTGAGAGGCACATAATGGTATCAACTGTCCTTGGGACACAGGTTTGGGGGCAAATGGTTGCATGGGATGTTGAAGCAAAAGGGCTAGGAGGAGTAGTTGTTGGCAGGGTGAGGCTGACAGGTGTAGACTGACCAGGCATCCCATATGGGCCAGAGTCGTCCTCATTGTCCTCACATCCAGGGGTGTTGTCCTCTGAGGGTACTGAGGGCTTCATCCAGGGGGGAAGTGGTTGTCTCAGGTGTCCTCTCCATGCTCACTATGGGTAGCTGACCTGTTGGAGAAGTGAAACAGACAGTTACAAATTGTCATGCCACATGTGGTATCGTACTTTGAGTGTGGATATGCTTGGAGCCTGGTACAGGAAGGATTTACCGGATCCCCTGATATGACAGTGACACCTGTTTTCAAATTTGGGGTACAGCTATATGGGATACAGGGACTTTCTATGTCATACACCTTGCTACAGGATATCAGATTACCTTGGCAGTTGGAGGCCTGTCAATAGACGCATGTCTTGGCAGCTGTGTAGTTTGATGTTATTCATGGTACCACCCAGTTAGCAGTAGTTAAGTATTGCATCACCAGACAGCTGTAGAATGTAAAGTGGACACTGATCTGTCCATCAGCTTAGGTGGAACCATTCTAACTGCCCATATATATCAGGTTACACCTGGTACAGCACATTGCAGATATGTGTGTACCCCCCCAGGCGAGTATCTATCAATGGGTAATGGGATGTAAGAGGGCCATTTTAGCAGAGGACACAGCTATAGATGTGTGTTGGTTGTATTGTACAGGCAGATGGCCATAGCATTGCTGTCATTGCCATAGACTGTACAATAGTGGTGTATTAAGGTGGGTTGAATTGTTTGTTAATTTAACATGCAAAGCTATTTTAATTGTGTATGCTATTTGGATAGTTGGACACAGTGGTGGTGAGTGTGTTGGCTGTTAAGATGTCAAAAGGTGATCAGTGAGCATGCAAGACAGAACTTTAGGGTGACATTTCCAGTGTTGTGACTTAGTTGACTCCACTCCCCCAGGTATTCCTGTCAAGCCCTCAGGATACGGGATGACCAAGACCTTCTCTTCCCATGATGTGAACATTGGAGGAGTAGATGGGGGTCCACTGCTAGTCTTGCGGACCGCCAGCTGGTGCCTGGCAGTTGTGTAACGTACCTTCCCCCTGACGTTGTTCCACCTCTTCCTTATGTCCTCCCTTGTGTATGGATAGCTGCCCAAAGCATTCACCCTGTCAACTATGTTATGCCACATCTCCATTTTCATGACAATTGAGGTTTGTTGGTCTTGGGCTCCAAAAAGGTGTGGCTCTACTCTGATGATTTCGTTCACCATGACTCTCGACTCATCGTTCAGGAAGCGGGGATGTTTTTGTGGGGACATGGTAGTAGTGGACGACAAGAAAAGGTAATGAGTGGGTGGTGGGTGGTGTCTGATGTGTGGAAGAAAAGTTGTGTGATATGTCTGATGTGCAAGTGTGGGATGAGTGGTATGTGGAGTGGTGAGGGGTGGCTATTCTATGGCTTTTTAAATGATGCTCTGTCTTCTGTGTGTGGCGTTCTGGTTGCAAAGGATTGTGGTGTGTGAAGGGGTGTGATTTATAGTGCAGTTTATAGGTATGTTGGGTATGTGAATGTGTGTCAGGTGTGTGGAATTCAAACTATCCAATGTGGTGTAGTGTATTGCTGTGTATACTGCTGACCGCCACGGTTCACACCGCCATTGGTTTTCCTCCATGGAAGAACCGCTATTATGATTTGTGGATCATAATTGTTTTCGAGAATTTTATGAGTTCGGTGGGCAGACCCGCCATCTCCACCAGGATCAAAGGTCCTGACGGGCTGACGGAGGTCCTGGTTGTAATCAGCCAAAGCGGTGCTGAACTCAGCACCACGCTGCCATTTCCCCATGAAAAGGCTGTTGGAGAAGAAGTGCAGGGGCTCCCTGCCCAGCACTGTCGGAATGTGCACTGTCTGCTTTGCAGACAGTGCACATTACCAGGGTGCTGGTCGACCCCCTCTGTGCTATGAGGTAGCATTCGGCTCCTTTAAGGGAGCTGAGTGCTATCCCGTAGCACTATTCCCACTGATCTGACTTGCAGGAACACTCTATTTCAAGGTTTCCACCAGTCAGCCAGGTCAGGCCGGTGGAAACCTTGCAGTAGGGCAGGGGGACGGTGGTGTCCTCCCTGCAAGTTTGGCAGTCTCGCGTTGGAACTGCCAAACTCGTAATGACCCCCAAGATCTTGTTGAGCAGATTGTGCTTTTTGTGATTTGGTGTGATCTGTTCAGTAGATTTGTGGATATTAAAGGTCAAAAATATAGATATCTAGAACATTGGTGGTCATTATGAACATGGCTATAAACACAGCACCGTAACTATCGCCAACAGGACGGCGGTCTGGTCTGCCAAATAATGAAGCACCTGAGAAACTAGCAGTGTGCCATCCACCCACCGCCATTTTGGTAGTCCCGCTGACGAAGGGGAGGGATCACCATCAGCCAGGCGGAAAGGCCCTACCAGCCCACCAAATTATGAAACACCACACCGCCATCAGTTCTGGGGCGGGAACCACCGCCAGGCAAAGCATGGAGGAAACAACCCATTTAAAGGGACACACTCACCGTAGGCACACAGAACACGCTGATGCCGACATGGAGCGAGAGTTGGAAATAATCCCAGTGCTTCTCCTTGCCATATTTCTTCAGGACTGTGACCAGTGATGAAGGCAACGACGGTAATTATCGCAGCCTAGTACACATGGAAGGAAAAGGCACAGTTACACACCCATCCCCCCCCCAACAACACCGGAACGTACTCCCAACCCCTCCCACCATCCCAAGCCGTACATACCATAACAAGATGTACTTACCTGACACAAGCCAACAAATACCTGCACCAATGCACACACCTGTGCACACCACACCCCCACAGTGAAATGCTGCACAACAGCTCAATATAGCACCAACAGCTCTGCTGCGCACTCAAATTTAAGAATAAGAAATATTATGAAATGTCCAAACAAGGTCATAGGCCCATCCATAAACAAGTCCCGTAAGTGCAAATATAGGCTACACTTGGCTTTATGCAGGGGGTGGTGAGCCAGGTCTTGAAGGGGGATCTTGGGCTTCGGTTTAAGAGGTGGAGAGGGTTTGGTCTTGCCATTGGAAGGAGGGGAACTGGGCCTGGACCGGGGGTGGCAGAGGGACCTGGGGCAACACAGGGCTTCTTCCTCCCTGGGGAAGGGGCACGGAAATGGGAAGGGTGGACTGGAGAGGACTTTGACGAGGCAGGAGTGGACTGGGATAGGTCATAGGAACGTTTAGGGACAAGACAGGGTGGGCTAGTGTGTTCAAACAGGTCAACACAGGGGAGGAAAAGCTTTTTAGGTGCAGTTAGAGGGGATTTGGAGCCAGGTCTGGGAGTAGAGGTTGAGGAAGTGGTGGTACGAGGTGTAGGTGTGCCAGACGTGGATGCAGGTGCATGTTTAGTCTGCTTCTGTATGGTGGATGTATGTGGTGTGGATGATTGTGAGCGTTTGAGTGTTTTGGGAGGAGGAGGGTGGACACAGTGGGAGAAGACAGACTGCCAGTGTATATGGATGTTGTGTGGGTGTATGCAGATCTGGTGAGTGTGCTGCAAGTGTATGTGAATGTAGTTGTGGTGAGTGCAGGTGTGGTGTCTGTGGTGCATGACTGGATGTCAGCTGCTGTGGTGACTGCAAGAATGGGGGCAGCAGCAGTAACTGAGGGTGCAGTGCATGTGGGTGTGCATGGTGAGGTGACAGATAGGGAGGCGGGGGAGGCTGACACAGTGGGGGAGGTGGATGTTGTTGTGTGTGCTTTGGTATGTTGGGTGTGTGCCTGCCTGTGGTGGAAGGTGTGGGGTGTTTGTGTTTCTCAGAGTGTTTCTTGTGTGTTGATCTGTGTGCATGTCTGTCTGTATGTGTGCTTGGGATGGGTAAAGGGAGTGGGGTGCTGGAAGGGGTAAAAGTGGTGGGAGGGGGGACATAAAGACAAGGGACACTGGCTGCCATCAAAGAGGAGGCCAGAGCCTGAAAGGATCTCTGTAGGCCAGACATGACATTGTGAATGCCTTCCAGGTATGTATTGCATTGCTGAATCTGGGATGCTAGCCCCTGGATGGCATTCACAATGGTTGTCTGCCCTACAGAGATGGTTCTCAGGAGGTCAATAGCCTCCTCCGGGAGGGCACCAGGGCTGACTGGGGCAGGGGGTGAGGTGCCTGGGGCAAAGGAGACGCGGGCATGGGTAACTTGGTGGGAAGCAACTGGGAGGGTGATGATGGTATGGGGGTGGCCGAAGATGACAAAGAATGGGTGGGCCCAGTAGGGTCCGCCACCACCAGGGAGCTGCCATCGGAGGAGGTATCAGAGTCATCACCTCCAGTGGTAGTTGCCTCCCCCGTGGTACTCCCCTCATCCTCCAACCCACTGGTCCCCTTGGCGTCGGTGGACTCAGCCTCCTGGGAACCGTGGGCTGCACCATCCCCACTCACTGATGTCACAGCTTCCTTGCCAGATGATGCTAATTAACACACAAACATAAGAGCACAGGCGTGGGGAAATGAAACAATAAAGAAGTATGTCAATTCCAGGAAATATGTACATGTTGGGACACATACACTCCCACCAAGCTCAGACACAAACCCTCAGCAGACACAAAACATGTTATGAATGGGCCCCTGACTGGTAGGCATGACCCCACAGTACACTATATTCCCATCTTGACCCACTACTCTGATACACTTTGTGAAGTGAACCAATGAGAGACAATACCAAGCAAACACATCTGCAAGTTCATATGGCTACATTGAATTCAATGGGCCAAACAGGGGACCCCTCATAGGCCTACAGCCCCTGCCAAAACTAGCTATGACACTATCTCAAGGACGTGGAGTGTGGCAGGACTGCAGGCACACACCTGTCTATCTGCCTGGCACTACTATGCATGCACCCCTTAGCATCTAACTACACTCACCCTAGTGGCATCACAACAGTGTTGGTACTCACCCCCTTGTGGCTGCTGTGCTGCCTTCAAGTGCCCGTCCAAATCCGGATAGGCCACCGCCAGAATGTGGGCCATTAGGGGGGTCAGAGTCCAACGTGCAACCCCTCCTCGTTGGGAGGCCTTCCCCAGCTGGACCTCTCCGGTCTTCCTGGCCCCACACCTCAGTTTCTCCCACTGTTTCCTGCAGTGGGTGCTCTGCAGATTGTAGACCCCCAGGGTCTGCACTACCATGGCGATGGCTTGCCACAGTCCCCCTCTTCTGATGGGCACTGAGCTGCATGGGACACCCAGAGTAAAGAAACAGACGTCAGTTTGGGTGCCCCATACACAAATGCCATGCCCGTTCAAACTGACATGGCCCATGGAGACCTACATTTGGACAAATATTCAAGCCAGACACACTACAAGTGAGCAGCCACACAGCTAACAAAAATGCATACAGGTATCCGACACGTTCACACACATCTAAGGAGGACAAATAGCAACTCACCTGCTCCTCTGGTTGCCCATTCAACTTGGAATACAGGTGTAGGACCCCGTCCACCAGTTTCTCCAGCTCCTCTGTGTTGAAGGCCAGGGCCCATTCCCCTTTGACACATGCCATCTGAGGGACCAGAGTCAGGACACAGCAGCATACGCAGTGGAGTTCTTCTCTTCTCGTAGAGCAGGAGTCAAGAGTGAAGGGCCTGTCAAAATGGAAGTAGATACCACGGCGGTGTGCACCGTCACCACAGGCGGGGATCATGATTGGCCCAGGTTCCCCATAGACAAGCATGTTATCCAATGATCAGGTGCACAGCAGTGAACACTGCCTACCGCCATGACAAGTTATGCCAGCGGAATGAAGTCACTTCCACACTACACTACCTGGATGGCAGGAGGCTGCCATTTTGCATCCACCACGCCTCCATAGCCTGGCTGGGGGCCTCATCCATGGCCCCATCCCCTCTCCCTTTTGTCGAGTACTGACATGAGTACTGGTAAACCACATGTAATCATGTTGGGAAGTGTGTCTACACTGTGATGCCATTATGACTGAGACACCTCACCACACGTTAGCCTGACACGATTACCTCATTCTTTGTGTTTGTATGCATTACATATGTGTTGCATTGAAAATATGAATTGTGTCACCATGTGAAGCAAGTGTATGTCCAAACTCAAGATGTGTTCCTTCCTTCCCCATTGAACAGCCCCATCTGGCGAGGTTGAGCCCCATCTGATTACAGACCCCTGGTAGATCTGGCCACCATGGAGGAACGTCACATCATCACAACTTACCGACTTATTCAAGCTACAATCCTTGACCTTTGTGCAGAAATGGATCCTGTTCTGAAGCCTGCTAATAGGAATCACCATGCATCTGTGCTCCATTATTTGGCCACTGGCTCATTCCAAGTGACAGTGGGCATGGCTGCAGGGGTATCTTAACCACTGTTCAGCCACATCCTGTCCAATTTCCTGAATGCATTCATTCAACACTTGCAAAGTTATGTCCAGTTTCCCCAAAGGGCTGATCTCACCACAATCAAATCAGGATTCTATGCCTTTGACAATATCTCCCATGTGATAGGTGCCATTGATGGTATCCACATAGCCCTCGTAGACCCAAGAGTAAATAAAAAGGTGTTTCGGAATCGTAACAATTATTACTCCATGAATGTCCAGTTGGTGTGTACTGCTGATCAGTACATTTCACCTGTCAATGCAAAGTTCCCAGGATCAGTCCATGATTCATTTGTCCTAAGAAACAACAGTGTCCCACACATGATGGGACAATTACAGGGGGACAGAGCTTGGCTCACAGGTGAGTGTGTATGACACTGGATCAGTTAGATAGCTGACAGCCAGGCTGTATGCAAGTACATTGTGTGTGTTTCAACCATCTTTCGCCCACTCTTGCAGGGGATTCTGGCTACCCCAACATGCAATGGCTCCTGACACCTGTTGGTGTGTACTGCTGATCAGTACATTTCACATTTCAATGCAAGGTTCCCAGGATCAATCCATGATTCATTTGTCCTAAGAAACAGCAGTGTCCCACACATGATGGGACAATTACAGGGGGGCAGAGCTTGGCTCACAGGTGAGTGTGTATGACACTGGATCAGTTAGATAGCTGACAGCCAGGCTGTATGCAAGTACATTGTGTGTGTTTCAACCATCTTTCGCCCACACTTGCAGGGGATTCTGGCTACCCCAACATGCAATGGCTCCTGACACCTGTGAGGAATTCCAGGACAGATGCTGAAAGGAATTATAATGAGGCACATGGTCGTACTAGGAGGGTGATTGAGCGGACCATAGAACTCCTGAAAGCAATATTTTGTTGTCTCCATCTCTCTGGAGGATCAAATCAAATAAAAAAAAATTTATAAAGCGCGCTCCTCACCCGTGAGGGTCTCAAGGCGCTGGGAGGGGGGGGGAGCGGGGGGGGCAGGAGGGTCACTGTTCAAACAACCATGTTTTGAGGTTCTTTCTGAAGAGCAGGAGGTATTTGGTTTTGCAGAGGTTGGTGGGGAGGGAGTTCTAGGTTTTGGGGGCGAGGAAGGTGAAGGACCTGCCTCCTGTGGTGGTGCGTTGGAATGCTGGGGACTTTGGCTAGGGCGAGGTTGGCTGATCATAGTTTGCGGGCGGGAGTGTGAAAGTTCACTCTTTCGTTGAGGTATGTCGGGCCGGTGTTGTGTAGGAATTTGTGTTCGTGGATGAGGATCTTGAATGTGATTCTCTTGTTTATGGGGAGCCAGTGAAGGGTTTTGAGGTGTGGTGAGATTCGTTCATACCGGGGGAGGCCAAGGACGAGGGGCGCGGCTGTGTTCTGGATTCTCTGGAGTTTGTGTGTGAGTTTGAGTGTGGTGCCGGCGTAGAGGACGTTACCGTAGTCTAGTCTGCTGCTGACGAGTGCATGGGTGACTGTCTTCCTGGTCTCTGGGGGAATCAATTTGAAGGATTTTTTTAGCGTGCAGAGTGTGAGGAAGCAGGAGGAGGTAAGAGCATTGATTTGCTGTGTCATGGAAAGGGAGGGGTCCAGGATGATGTCGAGGTTGCGTGCGTGGTTTGCGGCGGTGGGTGCGGGTCCTAGGGTGGTGGGCCACCTGGAGTTGACCCATATGGTTTTGTTGGGGCCGAAGATGATGATCTCGGTTTTGTTGGAGTTAAGCTTGAGGTGGTTAGTTGTCATCCAGTTGGCGGTGTCGAGGAGAGCTGCGTGTAGGTTGGTTTTGGCGGTGGTGGGGTTGCGGGTGAGGGAGAGGATGAGTAGAGTGTCATCTGCATAGGAGAGGATAGTGATTCTGTGTGATCGGAGGATGTTGGCTAGGGGATCATGTAAATGTTGAAGAGTGTGGGGCTGAGAGAGGACCCTTGGGGGACTCTGCAGATGAACTTGCTGGTGGTGGAGTGGAAAGTTGGGAGGCGGACTCTCTGGGTCCGGTCAGTGAGGAACTAGGTGAGCCAGTCCAAGGCTTTGTGGTGAATTCCTATGTTGTGGAGGTGTGTGCGGAGTGTGTGGTGGCAGACAGTGTCAAAGGCTGCGGAGAGGTCTAGGAGGATGAGTGCGACGGTCTCGCCTTTGTCGACTTTGGTCCTAATGTCGTCAGTGCATGCGATGAGGGCGGTTTCCGTGCTGTGGTTCTTGCGGAATCCAGATTGTGAGGGGTCAAGAGTGTTGTTTTCTTCGAAGCAGTGGGATAGGCGGGTGTTGACTAGTTTCTCAGCGACCTTGATGGGGAAAGGGAGGAAGGAGATGGGGCGATAGTTGGAGAGGATCTCTGGGTCGGCTTTGTTTTTTTTTAGGAGAGTGTTGATTTCCGCGTGCTTCCAGGGGTCTGGGTGGTGGAGTCGAAGGAGGAGTTGATTATGGCACGGAGTATGGGGGCGATGGTTGGGCTGGCTTTGTTGTAGATGCGATGTGGGCAGGGGTTGGAGGGGGATCTGGAGCGGATGGAGTTCATGGTTTTTTCGGTTTCTTCGCGTGTGGTGGGGGCCCAGGTGGTGAGTGTGGTGGGGGCCCAGGTGGTGAGTGTGGTGGGGGATCATGAGTGGGGGTTGAGTTGTGTGAGTGAGGGGTGTGTGTGGTGGGTGTGTGTGGTATGAAGATGTTGTGGATGTCCAGGATTTTGAGGTGGACGTGGTTAGAGAGGGCGTCACATAGGGGCTGTGTGTGTGAAGGGTCTATGTTGCTGGCTTTGGGTTTGGCTAGTTCATTAATGATGGTGAAGAGTTCTTTGCTGTTTTGGGAATTGTTGTCAAGGCGTGTCTTGTAGTGGTCTCTTTTGGCGGTGCGTATGAGTTGGTGATGGGTGCGATTGAGGGTGGAGAAGTTGGATGTAGAGGGTTCTTGTTGCCATATTTTCTCCGCTTGGTGGCATTTGCGCTTGGAGTCTTGGAGTTCGGGGTTGAACCATGGAGCGTTCTTGATGTTGCGGGTGGCGATGTGTTTTCTGAGGGGGGCTAGTGTGTCTGCGCAGGTGGTGATCCATTTTGAGAGGTTGTGGGCTCCTGTGTTGGGGTCGTTGGTGTGGGGGGTTTTGTGAGCCAGTTGGGAGTTCAGGCGTTCTGTGGGGATCTTGTCCCACATGCAGTAGGGTGTGGTGTGTTGATGGTGGTGTGTGGGGGGTTTGGCGAAGGAGAAGTGGATGCAATGGTGGTCAGTCCAGAGGAGTTCGGTGGTGTGGGTGTAGGCTATGTGTTGGCTTAAGGTGAAAATTGCGTTGAGCGTGTGTCCTGCTGAGTGGGTGGGTGCGGTGACCAGTTGTTTGAGTTCGAGGTTGGTGAGGTTGTCTATGTGGTCTTGTAGGTTCTCCAAGTGAAAGTTGAAATCACCGACGAGGATGTAGTCTGTGGAGGTGAGGGCTTGCGAGCTGATGGTGTCGGCGATGGTGTCACAGAAGGCGGGGGCGTGGTCCTGGTGGTCTGTAGATTAGTGTACCTCTGAGGGTGGAGTCGTTGTTAATGTGGATTAGGAAGTGCATGTGTTCTGTGTTGTCAATAGTGTTTTGGGAGCTGGTGGTGACTTTGATGGTGTCCCTGTGTAGGATGGCGATGACACCCCCTGGCCTGTTGAGGCGATCTTTGTGTTGGAGTTTGTATCCCTTGGGGGTGGTGATGGCTATGTCGGGTTCTGAGGAGGGGTTGGTCCAGGTTTCCGTGAGGAAGTCGATGTCGGGTGAGTGTGATGAGGTCCCAGAGTTCTATGGAATGTTTGTGAAGGGAGCGGGTGTTGAGGAGCAGGCAGTTGAGGTGGTTGTGGTGGGTGGTGCTGGTGTGGTGCATGAGGGTGTTGTTGCGGGTGTGTTCTGGTTGTGGGGGGGTGTGCTGCTGGGCTGGTTGGTGGGGGTGGGGGCAGAGCAGGTGTGTGTTGCGTTGGGGGTGTTGTGTGTGTTGTCAGGGGGGTCGCTATGGTTGGTGTGTGGTGTGAGAGAGGAGGAGCAAGAAAAATGACAGGTGTGGCAAGTGAAGGGGCCATGAGTGTGTGTGGGGCTGTAAAGGGTGCAGGTGGGGCGAGGGCCTGGGTTGAGTGAGTGGAGGATGAGGGGGGAGTAGGTTTGTCTGCGAGGGCCAGGGGGACTTGCGCTGGGCGCGGTCTTTGGCACGGACGGACGCAGACAGTCTTGCCTTTGGCGCACCTTCAGTGCGCCAGCGGCGCGCCCACTGTGCGCGTCCGCACCTCGGCTTCCATAAATGGGGGGAGGGACTGGCAGCTGGGAGGAGGGAGGGCTGGACGAATGGGAAGGTTAGGGGTGTGGGGCCGCAGGGGACGCAGCGGCTGGGGAAGCTGGAACAAACACAAGGAACGGACGGTGAGGTGGAGGCGGGAGGGGCCGCAGGGGACGCAGCAGCTGGGGAAGCTGGAACAAACACGAGGAACGGACAGTGAGGTGGAGGGGGGAGGCAGGAGGGGCCGCAGGGGACGCAGCAGCTGGTGAAGCTGGAACAAACATGAGGAACGGATGGTGAGGTGGAGGGGGGAGGCAGGAGGGGACGCAGGGGCCGCAGCGGCTGGGGAAGCTGTAAAAAAACAAAGGGAACGGACGTGAGGAGGTGGCGCTGGGCGGCGGAGCGGGGAGCGGCCTGTCTGCTAAAGCAGAGTATCCCTGTGCTATGTCCCTGACAAAGTGTGTAAGATACTTGTAGCCTGCTGCATGCTGCACAACTTAGCTGTTAGGAATGCTATCCCACACCTGGAAGAGGAGGGTGCTGTCCAACCAGCCCTGCCACCTCAGAGGAAGGATGAGAGTGATGGTGAAGAAGAGGGGGAAGACACCACCTCCAGGACCCAGCTAATCCGGCTATATTTCCAGTGACTCTCAGGTACATTTCCTATGATGCTGATGGCTTCACTGCAATGTTTCAGGCTGACTCATGTAGTAAGTACTGTTGTGTCCTTTATCAGTGATAAGGCCAAATCATGACTGAAGAGGCAGATGCCAGTTAATGCAATGGAATGCACAGTGTGACATACTTCAGACACTTCAGTCTGTTAGACCCCCTCCTGCAATAAAAGCGGCATTATGATGGTAACTGGCTAATGCATTCACATTCACAAAGTCCCGCCGTCAGAATACCGCTGCGCGGTCAAAAGACCGCCGCGGTAATTCTGAGTTTCCCGCTGGGCTGGCGGGCGACCGCCAGAAGGCCGCCCGCCAGCCCAGCGGGAAACCCCCTTCCATGAGGATGCCGGCTCCGAATGGAGCCGTCGGAGTGGAAGGGGTGCGACTTGCACCCGTCGCGATTTTCAGTGTCTGCTTGGCAGACACTGAAAATCTTGGTGGGGCCCTGTTAGGGGGCCCCTGCAGTGCCCATGCCATTGGCATGGGCACTGCAGGGGCCCCCAGGGGCCCCATGACACCCGTTACCGCCAGCCAGGTTCTGGCGGTCAAAACCGCCAGAGCCAGGCTGGCGGTAAGGGGGTCGGAATCCCCATGGCGGCGCTACCTGCAGCGCCGCCATGGAGGATTCCCTAGGGCGGCGGGAAACCGGCGGGACACCGCCGGTTTCCCGTTTCTGACCGCGGCTGTACCGCCGCGGTCAGAATGCCCAAGGATGCACCGCCAGCCTGTTGGCGGTGCATCCGCGGTCCCCAGCCCTGGCGGTTTTTACCGCCAGGGTCGGAATGAAGGGTCGGAATGACCCCCAGAGTCACTTCCTGGCACTAGCATTAGTCTTGGCTGATGTTTCAGTGGGATGTCTGGGTTTGAGGGCACATTTGCGAGGGTGAAGCTGGGTGTCCTCTGCAGTGCCAGAAGTCCAGTAGCTGCTGCAGATGTAGATGGCAGGGCAGTGTCCTGGCTAGTGTAAGGGGCCTGCAGGTGGGTGGAGGACTAAGGCTGGATGTTTCTCTGGCACTGCAGCACCCCTGCAATGGAGGCCATGGTGGAATTGAGCTTTTTCCATTGCTCCATGGCCTCCTGGTGGTTTGCTACCTGCAGCCTCTGATTCTCCTCCAAGGTGGCCAGGAACTGGCCCATCCTGTCCTGGGTATATTGGTATGCTCCCAGGACCTCTGAAACCACCTCCTGGGCAGCAGCATCCCTCGTTGGGCCACCCCCTGGGCCACTGATGTCCTCCCACTGGCCCTAGCCCCCTGTGCCTGTGACCCCTGCACAGGTCTGGCAGTCCCACTTGCAGCTGGCCCTTCATCATCCTGCCTGGTGGTGGGTGGAGACTCAGGCCTCTGTACATGTTGGTAGCCAGTCCTTGGTCTGGTGACACTGTTGTGGGGTTGTTTGGCCAGAGCTGATGGTTGTGGCTGAGTGGTAGGGATGTCAGTGGAGTCTTGGGTGGGGCTTCTGGAGGGTGACTGTCCAGGGATGTGGGATGGGCCAGGGATTTCCTCTGTGTCCAGACATCCCGCTGCACTCTCCTGAGTTGGGTCTTCTTCTTCAGGTGGAGGACTGGCACCACTTGACGTCTATATCTGGGTGGCATGGGTAGTGGTGCCTGTGTGTGAGAGAATAGAGATGTGGGTGGCCTGCACTTTCTTGTGAATTGCAGCACTGGTCAGCAGTAATTGGTGATTGAATTCCCATGTAGGGGCATGCAAGGTCCCTTCGTGTACATTTTGATGCATTTATTGAGGGTGGTGGTGGTGCATTATGGATGTTTTAGTGCTACTGGGATTGCATGCATGGGTTGGTGACTATGCACAGGGGGCTGGATGGTGATTTGTATGGGGGATTGTGGGCATGCAGGTGACTTGGATGTGAGTATGTGGGTGTTGTGGACTGGGTAGAGGATGGGGTCCTGGTGGGAGTGAGAGGGATGGGGTGATACATGCATTACAGGTGTGGTGACTGTTAAGGTACTGTAGTTGACTTACCAGAGTCCAGTCCTCCAGTGAGTCCAGGGAGGCCCTCTGGGTGCAGGATAGCCAGGACCTTCTCCTCCCAGTTGGTGTATTCGGGGGGAGGTGGTGGGGGACCACCACCAGTCTTCTGTACGATGATGTTGTGCCTGGATGTCATGGAACAAATCTTCTTGCGCAGGTCATTCCATTTCTTCCTGATGTCATCCCTTGTGCGTGGATGGTTTCCCACGGCGTGAACCTTGTTGACTATCCTCTGCCATAGCTCCATCTTCCTGGCTAAGGGTGTCTGCTGCACCTGTGCCCCGAATAGGTGTGGCTCGATCCTGAGTATTTCATCCACTATGGTCCTCAGCTCCCTGTCTGTGAAGCGGCGGTGCTTAGGGGGTGCCATGGTGTGTGTTTTGGGTGGTATGTTGTAGGTGTATTAGTGAAGGTGCTGTTGTGTGGTTGGGTGTATGGCTTGTGATGGTGGGTGTGCAATGTATGCATGTTGGTGGTGTTTTTGTGTGTGTGACTTGTGTGATGGTTAGTTCAGTGTATGCTTGTTTTGGTGTCAATATCTGTTGTGCTATTGGCATTGCAAAGGATTGTGGGGTGTGTATGTGTGTGTTTTAAAGTGTTGTGGATGTGTGTCAGGTGTGTGCTTTTCAAACTTGCCAATGTGTGCAATTGTTGTTGACAGGTCCCATTGCTGGCCGTGGCGGTCCGCACCGCCAATGGTCGTTCGACAATCACTGTCTGCCAAGTTGATTTGTGCATCATTATTTGGCGGGCGGATGATTTGTCTGCATGATGTGGTAAGGTAGGGTCACGCTGAGCCCCTAACCTTGGTCTAGGGATCCTTCACAGACCCCGAAAGGGGTAAAGATATATATTTTTTAAAATAAATCTCAGAAAAATTCATGGATCAGAATCCACAGATTTTTCCAAGATTTTAAATAAATAAAGGGCTGTCTCCTGCCCTTTTTATTATTTTGCCCCTGGGAAGGCCACGGTATTGGTGGCTTAAAAAATGAGGGGGGCGCACAGGGCCTCCCTCCTAGGGCTTATATTAGCCCCAGGGACCACCACCTCTCCAAGAGATGATGTAAATGGGGAAGGCCCATATGGCCTATCGCGCAGCCCCGGGGTCCTGCAGACCTTCACACTGAGCAGTCAGGGTTCGAGTAGAGCTAGACTCGCTTTCCTCTTTTTTTTTTTTTAAAGTACAAATTAGCTTTATTTTTAAAAAGGACAGATACATTTTTTATTTTAAATTGTAGAGAAATATCTCATTCTTAGTATATCACACATCAAAGCCTAAAACATTCTCTATCTCCCTCTCACTCTCTTTCTCTCTCTCTGACTCTCTTTAATCCAATTTCTCCCACTCACAGACCCACTCAAACACTCATGTGCCCACTTACAGACTCACTCAAACCCTCTTGCACCCACTCACAACCCTAGTGAGACCCTCACACACCCACTCACAGACCCACTCAGACAGGTAGGCACCCACTCACAGACCCACTTAGACTGTCACACACCCACTCACAGACCCACTGACACTCTCATGCACCCACTCACAAACCTGTGCACACTCTGAAACAATGATGAACACACTCTTACACCCAGACAGACAGTCTGACAGCCACTGTTCTGACCAGATACACCCTTTCACACTTATTCTCAAACAAAGAGAGACTGCGCCCAACTCCCGTTGCGCCCGGACAAATGGCCGTACACAGCATGGGTTTGGGTGGTTAGGGGGATTGGCTGCAGGCCAGATCTTGCGGGAACCTCCCCTGTACATAGGTGAAGGCCATGCACATGACAAGGTTGGGTGCTTATAGGGGGGGTTGGTCTCAGGCCCTGGCGGCCAAATGTGCACAGCTAAAGGCCATTTGCGGCGGTGGTTGGATTGATGTATAGTAAGGAAAATTACTATAAATTTAAAAAAGTTTGAAATTCACTGAAAAAAACAAAAAATTACAGGGGCATTATAGTTAGGAAATAAAATTAAAAAACCAAAGGTTACACGGACGTTATAGTTAGGCTCACATTTTAAACGTTCGAAACCATCAAAGTTAGAGTTAACTCAAGTAACTATAACTCGTGCCCTAAGGTAACTATAACTCACGCCCTCGCCTTGCACTGCTAATGACCCCACAAATTACGGCACTCACGACATCTTCGATAACATCATCGATAATATCAATGTAATATTTGCAGTGAAATGTTTGCTGAAAAAACTGTGCATGGCGAGGTGGTGAGTTATAGTTACCTTAGGGCATGAGTAATAGTTACTTAAGTTAACTCTAAGTCTAACTGGTGAATTTCTATGATTTCATATGTTTAAAATGTGAGCCTAACTATAAAGTCCCTGAAACAATTGTTTTTTTTAACTGAATATATATTTGAAAGCAAACCTTAAAAATGTATTCCAAAAATAGAGGTCTTATTTTATATAAAAATTATTTTAAAATATTATTTTTCAAAACATAAATGTTAAAAAATGTGAATCACATTAAAAAGTGTATCTTAAGTTTTATTTTTACTAAATAAATTCATAAATACTTTTAACTCAAAACTAACTAATAATCAAATAGAAAAAAAATTCTAAGTGGCATTTAGTATTTCCGTGTGAAACATAGCCACACTGGGGAAAGTGATGGAGTTTGTGGAAGGGGGTAGTTTGACTATTTCACTCAAAACCTAACCACATTGGGGCAATTGTTAGACATTAGAGTGCTTAGATTTACTTTTCCTCTATAAACATAGCCATATTGGAGAAAGTATTTGGACTTATGAGGAAGTTGGATTTACTGTCCTCACTGCAAACATGACCCCACTGGGGAAAGTGTTGAAATTTGGCGGACGGGAGAGTACATTTACTATTTCCACTCCAAAGATTGCCAAATTAAAGAAAGTGACATTGAGGGGGTTACATTTACTATTCCCAATCCACACTTAATCAGATCGGGAAAAGTGTTGGATGTTTGGGAAATTAGTTTACTATTCTTAGTCTAAGCATAAGCACATCGGTAAAAATTTTGGACTTTGGAGGGGGAGGATAAATGTACTATTCCCACTCGAATTGTAATCGCACAGAGAAAGTGTTGGATTTTGGGGAGGTTAGACTTACTATTCCTACTCCAATCTTAACCATGTTTTAGAATGTGTTGGGACTTTGGAGGGTAGATCTACTATTCTTAATCCAATTGTAACCATATTGGGGATAGTGTTGGACATGGGGGAGGGGAGATTGATTTACTATTCCCACTCCAAACTTAACCACATTGGACTGAGTGTCAACCACATAAGAGAAAGTCCTGGGCCGTGTGTGGAGTTAGATTTACTATTCTCACTCCAAACTCGACCATACTGGGGAAAGTGTTGGACCTTAGAGGTTAGGGGTAGATTTGCTATTCCCACTCCAAACATTGCCACATTGGAGACAATGTTGTATTTTGAGGAGGTTACTGTTCCCACTCCACATTTAACTGCATTGAATAAAGTGTCAGGATTTGGTGAGGTTAGATTTATAATTCCCAATCTAAACTTAACCACATTGGTGAAAGTGTTGGACTTTGTGGGGGGGTGGGCGCGGGGTTAGATTTACTATTCCCACTCCAAACATAATCACACTGGAAAAGTGTTTGACTTTTTGAGTGGGGTAGATTTACTATTCCCACTCTAAAATTGCCACATTGGAAAAATGTGGGACTGGGTATGAGAGAGGGTACGTTTACTATTCCCACACCAAACGTAACCACTTCTGGTAAAGTGTTACTCTTGGAAAGGTTAGATTTACTATTTCCATTTTAGACTTAACCACGTTCGGGAAATAGCTGGACTAGGGGAGAGTTGGTTAGACTTACTATTCCCACATTAAACTGACCCAGATTGGTGAAAGGTCTGGACATTGGAGAGAGGTAGATTTACAATTCTCAATCCAGCCATTTTGGAAGCAATTTTGGGCTGGGGGGGCTGACTTTATTTTTCCCACTCCAAACTTAACCACATTGGGGAAAGTCTTGGATTATGGGAAAAGTTAAAATTTACTATTTTTACCCACTTTATTAAAATTGTGACTATTGGAGGAGTTTATATTTTCAGAACACAGCATACAAATCAGCAAAATATTAAAAATATTACAACAAATACATTACTGTTAAATATAACACTTTAATTAATGATTACAAAATAAAACAAATCTCGACACAAGCAATTATAATATGATAATTTAAAACTGTAACTATAAAATATTTTAATATATAATAAACAAAAGCTATCATTAAAACAAATGTTTAACCTTTATTTCCAAAGTTTTATATTATTCATACCAAACATTTTAAAATATCAAAAATAAATAAGTTATAGATTTAACAATAACGAAATATTAAAAATGTAAAACATTAAAAAATAAATAAAATATTTTTCATTAATATATGCACTGAGGACAATCAGATAAACACATCACATTTTAACCCCTTCGCTGCCAGGCCTTTTCCCCCTCCTGTGCCGAGCCTTTTTTTGGCTATTTGGAGCAGTTCGCGCTTAGGCCCTCATAGCTTTTTGTTCACATAAGCTACCCACGCCAAATTTGCGTCCTTTTTTCCAACATCCTAGGGATTCTAGAGGTACCCAGACTTTGTGGGTTCCCCAGAAGGAGGCCAAGAAATTAGCCAAAATACAGTGAAAATTTTGTTTTTTTCAAAAACATGGGACAAAGGGGCTGCAGAAGAAGGCTTGTGGTTTTTTCCCTGAAAAGGGCATCAACAAATGGTTTGTGGTGCTAAAATCACCAGCTTCCCAGCTTTCAGGAACAGGCAGACTTGAATCAGAAAACCCAATTTTTCAACACAATTTTGGAATTTTACTGGGACATACCCCATTTTTACGATTTTTTGTGCTTTCAGCCTCCTTCCAGTCAGTGACAGAAATGGGCATGAAACCAATGCTGGATCCCAGAAACCGCAACATTTCTGAAAAGTAGACAAAATTCTGAATTCAGCAAGGGGTAATTTGTGTAGATCCTACAAGGGTTTCCTACAGAAAATAACAACTGAAAAAGAAAAATATTGAAATTGAGGTGAAAAAAACATCAATTTTTCTCTACGTTTTACTCTGTAACTTTTTTACTGCAATGTCAGATTTTCGAAAGCAATATACAGTTATGTCTGCTGGACTCTTCTGGTTCCGGGGATATATAGGGCTTGTAAGTTCATCAAGAACTCTAGGTACCCAGAGCCAATAAATGACCTGCACCCTGCAGTGGGTTTTCATTCTATGCCGGGTATACAGCAATTCATTTGCTGAAATATAAAGAGTAAAAAATAGCTATCAAGAAAACCTTTGTATTTCCAAAATGGGCACAAGATAAGGTGTTGAGAAGCAGTGGTTATTTGCACATCTCTGAATTCCGGGGTGCCCATAGTAGCATGTGAATTACAGGGCATTTCTCAAATAGATGTCTTTTTTACACACTGTCTTACATTTGGAAGGGAAAAATGTAGAGAAAGACAAGGGGCAATAACACTTGTTTTGCTATTCTATGTTCCCCCAAGTCTCCCGATAAAAATGATACCTCACTTGTGTGGGTAGGCCTAGCGCCCGCGACAGGATATGCCCCAAAACACAACGTGGACACATCACAGAAAACAGAGCTGTTTTTAGCAAAGTGCCTACCTGTAGATTTTGGCCTCTAGCTCAGCCGGCACCTAGGGAAACCTACCAAACCTGTGCATTTCTGAAAACTAGAGACCTAGGGGAATCCAAGACGGGGTGACTTGTGTGGCTCGGACCAGGTTCTGTTACCCAGAATCCTTTGCAAACCTCAAAATTTGGCTAAAAAAACACATTTTCCTCACACTTTGGTGACAGAAAGTTCTGGAATCTGAAAGGAGCCACAAATTTCCTTCGACCCAGCGTTCCGCCAAGTCTCCCGATAAAAATGGTACCTCACTTGTGTGGGTAGGCCTAGCGCCCGCGACAGGATATGCCCCAAAACACAACGTGGACACATCACAAAAAACAGAGCTGTTTTTAGCAAAGTGCCTACCTGTAGATTTTGGCCTCTAGCTCAGCCGGCACCTAGGGAAACCTACCAAACCTGTGCATTTCTGAAAACTAGAGACCTAGGGGAATCCAAGACGGGGTGACTTGTGTGGCTCGGACCAGGTTCTGTTACCCAGAATCCTTTGCAAACCTCAAAATTTGGCTAAAAAAACACATGTTCCTCACATTTCTGTGGCAGAAAGTTCTGGAATCTGAGAGGAGCCACAACTTTCCTTCCACCCAGCATTCCCCCAAGTCTCCCGATAAAAATGATACATCACTTGTGTGGGTAGGCCTAGCGGCCGCGACAGGAGACACCCCAAAACGCAACGTGGACACATCCCATTTTTTGAAAGAAAACAGAGCTATTTTTTGCAAAGTGCCTACCTGTAGATTTTGACCTCTAGCTCAGCCGACACCTAGGGAAACCTACCAAACCTGTGCATTTCTGAAAACTAGAGACCTAGGGGAATCCAAGATGGGGTGACTTGTGTGGCTCGGACCAGGTTCTGTTACCCAGAATCCTTTGCAAACCTCAAAATTTGGCAAAAAAACACATGTTCCTCACATTTCTGTGGCAGAAAGTTCTGGAATCTGAGAGGAGCCACAAATTTCCTTCCACCCACCGTTCCCCCAAGTCTCCCGATAAAAATGATACCTCACTTGTGTGGGTAGGCCTAGCGCCCGCGACAGGAAACGCCCCAAAGCGCAACGTGGACACATCCAAATTTTTGAAAGAAAACTGAGGTGTTTTTTGCAAAGTGCCTACCTGTAGATTTTGGCCTCTAGCTCAGCTGGCACCTAGGGAAACCTACCAAACCTGTGCATTTCGGAAAACTAGAGACCTAGGGGAATCCAAGATGGGGTGACTTGTGTGGCTCGGACCAGGTTCTGTTACCCAGAATCCTTTGCAAACCTCAACATTTGGCTAAATAAACACATGTTCCTCACATTTCTGTGGCAGAAAGTTCTGGAATCTGAGAGGAGCCACAAATTTCATTCCACCCAGCGTTCCCCCAAAGTCTCCCGATAAAAATGATACCTCACTTGTGTGGGTAGGCCTAGCGCCCGCAACTGGAAACGACCCAAAGAGCAACGTGGACACATCCAAATTTTTGAAAGAAAACAGAGGTGTTTTTTGCAAAGTGCCTACCTGTAGATTTTGGCCTCTAGCTCAGCCGGCACCTAGGGAAACCTACCAAACCTGTGCATTTCTGAAAACTAAAGACCTAGGGGAATCCAAGATGGGGTGACTTGTGTGGCTCGGACCAGGTTCTGTTACCCAGAATCCTTTGCAAACCTCAAAATTTGGCTAAAAAAACACATGTTCCTCACATTTCTGTGGCAGAAAGTTCTGGAATCTGAGAGGAGCCACAAATTTCCTTCCACCCAGCGTTCCCCCAAGTCTCCCGATAAAAATGATACCTCACTTGAGTGGGTAGGCCTAGCGGCTGCGACAGGAGACACCCCAAGACGCAACGTGGACACATCCCATTTTTTGAAAGAAAACAGAGCTATTTTTTGCAAAGTGCCTACCTGTAGATTTTGGCCTCTAGCTCAGCCGGCACCTAGGGAAACCTACCAAATCTGTGCATTTCTGAAAACTAGAGACCTAGGGGAATCCAAGATGGGGTGACTTGTGTGGCTCGGACCAGGTTCTGTTACCCAGAATCCTTTGCAAACCTCAAAATTTGGCAAAAAAACACATGTTCCTCACATTTCTGTGGCAGAAAGTTCTGGAATCTGAGAGGAGCCACAAATTTCCTTCCACCCACCGTTCCCCCAAGTCTCCCGATAAAAATGATACCTCACTTGTGTGGGTAGGCCTAGCGCCCGCGACAGGAAACGCCCCAAAGCGCAACGTGGACACATCCAAATTTTTTAAAGAAAACAGAGGTGTTTTTTGCAGAGTGCCTACCTGTAGATTTTGGCCTCTAGCTCTGCCAGCACCTAGGGAAACCTACCAAACCTGTGCATTTCTAAAAACTAGAGACCTAGGGGAATCCAAGATGGGGTGACTTGTGTGGTTCGGACCAAGTTCTGTTACCCAGAATCCTTTGCAAACCTCAAAATTTGGCTAAAAAAACACATGTTCCTCACATTTCTGTGGCGGAAAGTTCTGGAATCTGAGAGGAGCCACAAATTTCCTTCCACCCAGCGTTCCCCCAAGTCTCCTGATAAAAATGATACCTCACTTGTGTGGGTAGGCCTAGCGCCCGCGTCAGGAAACGTCCCAAATCGCAACGTGGACACATCCACATTTTTGAAAGAAAACAGAGGTGTTTTTTGCAAAGTGCCTACCTGTAGATTTTGGCCTCTAGCTCAGCCGGCACCTAGGGAAACCTACCAAACCTGTGCATTTATGAAAACTAGAGACCTAGGGGAATCCAAGATGGGGTGACTTGTGTGGCTCGGACCAGGTTCTGTTACCCAGAATCCTTTGCAAACCTCAAAATTTGGCTAAAAAAAAACATGTTCCTCACATTTCTGTGGAAGAAAGTTCTGGAATCTGAGAGGAGCCACAAATTTCCTTCCACCCAGCGTTCCCCCAAGTCTCCCGATAAAAATGATACCTCACTTGTGTGGGTAGACCTAGCACCCGCGACAGGAAACGCCCCAAAGCACAACGTGGACACATCCAAATTTTTGAAAGAAAACTGAGGTGTTTTTTGCAAAGTGCCTACCTGTAGATGTTGGCCTCTAGCTCAGCCGGCACCTAGGGAAACCTACCAAACCTGTGCATTTCTGAAAACTAGAGACCTAGGGGAATCCAAGATGGGGTGACTTGTGTGGCTCGGACCAGGTTCTGTTACCCAGAATCCTTTGCAAACCTCAACATTTGGCTAAAAAAACACACGTTCCTCACATTTCTGTGGCAGAAAGTTCTGGAATCTGAGAGGAGCCACAAATTTCCTTCCAACCAGCGTTCCCCCAAGTCTCCCGATAAAAATGATACCTCACTTGTGTGGGTAGGCCTAGCGCCCGCGACAGGAAACGCCCCAAAGCGCAACGTGGACACATCCACATTTTTTAAAGAAAACAGAGGTGTTTTTTGCAAAGTGCCTACCTGTAGATTTTGGCCTCTAGCTCAGCCGGCACCTAGGGAAACCTACCAAACCTGTGCATTTATAAAAACTAGAGACCTAGGGGAATCCAAGATGGGGTGACTTGTGCGGCTCGGACCAGGTTCTGTTACCCAGAATCCTTTGCAAACCTCAAAATTTGGCTAAAAAAACACATGTTCCTCACATTTCTGTGGCAGAAGGTTCTGGAATCTGAGAGGAGCCACAAATTTCCTTCCACCCAGCGTTCCCCCAAGTCTCCCGATAAAAATGATACCTCACTTGTGTGGGTAGGGCTAGCGCCCGCGACAGGAAACGCCCCAAAGCGCAACGTGGACACATCCAAATTTTTGAAAGAAAACAGAGGTGTTTTTTGCAAAGTGCCTACCTGTAGATTTTGGCCTCTAGCTCAGCCGGCACCTAGGGAAACCTACCAAACCTGTGCATTTCGGAAAACTAGAGACCTAGGGGAATCCAAGATGGGGTGACTTGTGTGGCTCGGATCAGGTTCTGTTACCCAGAATCCTTTGCAAACCTCAAAATTTGGCTAAAAAAACACATGTTCCTCACATTTCTGTGGCAGAAAGTTCTGGAATCTGAGAGGAGCCACAAATTTCCTTCCGCCCACCGTTCCCCCAAGTCTCCCGATAAAAATGGTACCTCACTTGTGTGGGTAGGCCTAGCGCCCGAGACAGGAAACGCCCCAAAGCGCAACGTGGACAAATCCAAATTTTTGAAAGAAAACAGAGGTGTTTTTTGCAAAGTGCCTACCTGTAGATTTTGGCCTCTAGCTCAGCCGGCACCTAGGGAAACCTACCAAACCTGTGCATTTATGAAAACTAGAGACCTAGGGGAATCCAAGATGGGGTGACTTGTGTGGCTCGGACCAGGTTCTGTTACCCAGAATCCTTTGCAAACCTCACAATTTGGCTAAAACAACACATGTTCCTCATATTTCTGTGGCAGAAAGTTCTGGAATCTGAGATGAGCCACAAATTTCCTTCCACCCAGTGTTCCCCCAAGTCTCCCGATAAAAATGATACCTCACTTGTGTGGGTAGGCCTAGCGCTCGCGACAGGAAATGGCCCAAAACACAACGTGGACACATCACATTTTTTCATAGAAAACAGTGCCTGCCTGTGGATTTTGGCCTCTAGCTCAGCCGGCACCTGGGGAAACCTAGCAAACCAGCGCATTTTTGAAAACTAGAAGCCCAGGGGAATCCAAGATGGGGTGATTTGCGGGGCTCTGACCAGGTTATGTTACCCAGAATCCTTTGCAAACATCAAAATTTGGCCAAAAAACAATTTTTCCTCCCATTTCGGTGACAGAAAGTTCTGGAATCTGAGAGGAGCCACAAATTTCCTTCCACCCAGCGTTCCCCTAAGTCTCTCGATAAAAATGGTACCTCACTTGTGTGGGTAGGCCTAGCGCCCACGAAAGGAAATGACCCAAAACACAACGTGGACACAACATATTTTTTCACAGAAAACAGAGGTGTTTTTTGCAAAGTGCCTACCTGTAGATTTTGGCCTCTAGCTCAGCCGGCACCTAGGGAAACCTACCAAACCTGTGCATTTATAAAAACTAGAGACCTAGGGGAATCCAAGATGGGGTGACTTGTGCGGCTCGGACCAGGTTCTGTTACCCAGAATCCTTTGCAAACCTCAAAATTTGGCTAAAAAAACACATGTTCCTCACATTTCTGTGGCAGAAGGTTCTGGAATCTGAGAGGAGCCACAAATTTCCTTCCACCCAGCATTCCCCCAAGTCTCCCGATAAAAATGATACCTCACTTGTGTGGGTAGGCCTAGCGCCTGTGACAGGAAACGCCCCAAAGTGCAACGTGGACACATCCAAATTTTTGAAAGAAAACAGAGGTGTTTTTTGCAAAGTGCCTACCTGTAGATTTTGGCCTCTAGCTCAGCCGGCACCTAGGGAAACCTACCAAACCTGTGCATTTCGGAAAACTAGAGACCTAGGGGAATCCAAGATGGGGTGACTTGTGTGGCTCGGACCAGGTTCTGTTACCCAGAATCCTTTGCAAACCTCAAAATTTGGCTAAAAAAACACATGTTCCTCACATTTCTGTGGAAGAAAGTTCTGGAATCTGAGAGGAGCCACAAATTTCCTTCCGCCCAGCGTTCCCCCAAGTCTCCCGATAAAAATGATACCTCACTTGTGTGGGTAGGCCTAGCGCCCGAGACAGGAAACGCCCCAAAGCGCAACGTGGACAAATCCAAATTTTTGAAAGAAAACAGAGGTGTTTTTTGCAAAGTGCCTACCTGTAGATTTTGGCCTCTAGCTCAGCCGGCACCTAGGGAAACCTACCAAACCTGTGCATTTATGAAAACTAGAGACCTAGGGGAATCCAAGATGGGGTGACTTGTGTGGCTCGGACCAGGTTCTGTTACCCAGAATCCTTTGCAAACCTCAAAATTTGGCTAAAACAACACATGTTCCTCATATTTCTGTGGCAGAAAGTTCTGGAATCTGAGATGAGCCACAAATTTCCTTCCACCCAGTGTTCCCCCAAGTCTCCCATAAAAATGATACCTCACTTGTGTGGGTAGGTCTAGCGCTCGCGACAGGAAATGGCCCAAAACACAACGTGGACACATCACATTTTTTCATAGAAAACAGTGCCTGCCTGTGGATTTTGGCCTCTAGCTCAGCCGGCACCTGGGGAAACCTAGCAAACCAGCGCATTTTTTAAAACTAGAAGCCCAGGGGAATCCAAGATGGGGTGATTTGCGGGGCTCTGACCAGGTTATGTTACCCAGAATCCTTTGCAAACATCAAAATTTGGCCAAAAAACAATTTTTCCTCCCATTTCGGTGACAGAAAGTTCTGGAATCTGAGAGGAGCCACAAATTTCCTTCCACCCAGCGTTCCCCTAAGTCTCTCGATAAAAATGGTACCTTACTTGTGTGGGTAGGCCTAGCGCCCACGAAAGGAAATGACCCAAAACACAACGTGGACACAACATATTTTTTCACAGAAAACAGAGGTGTTTTTTGCAAAGTACCTACCTGTGGATTTTGGCCTCTAGCTCAGCCGGTCCCAGGGAGGGGGCAGAAATGCCCTAAAATAAATTTGACCCCCCACCCCCCCTCCAAACCCCCCCCTACTCGGGAGCGACCCTTGCCTACGGGGTCGGTCCCCCTACATGACATTGGCGCCAAAAAACAAATCCCCGGGGCCTAGTGGTTTCTGCCCCCTTGGGGGCAGATTGACCTAAAATCAACCAATCTGCCTCCAAGGGGGGCAGAAATGGTCTAAATACAATTTGCCCCCCACGGGAGCGACCCTTGCCTGATGGGTCGCTCCCCATCTCTAAAAAACCCAAAAAACAAAAAAAAACACACAAAAAAAGAGGGGGCAGAAATGGCCTAAAATAAATCCCTGGTGCCTAGTGGTTTCTGCCCCCCTTGGGGGCAGATTGGCCTCAGCAAAATAGGCCAATCTGCCCCCAAGGGGGGCAGAAATGGCCTAAATATATATTGCCCTCTAGGGGAGCGACCCTTGCCTAAGGGGTCGCTCCCCACCTAAAAAAAAAAAGAAAACATAACAAAAAGTAAAAAAAAAAGAAATGATCCCTGGTGCCTAGAGGTTTCTGCCCCCAGGGGGGTCAGAAAAGGCCTTCCCAAAAAAATGCCCTCCCTGGGAGCGACCCTTGCCCAAGGGGTCGCTCCCTTTTGACAGTTTCAGGGGAAAAAAAAAAAAAATCCCTGGTGTCTAGTGGGGTTTCAAAAGCCGGATTGCAAGCAATCCGGCTTTTGAAACCCTGTGAGAGACTTCAAAGGGAAGGAAATACATTTCCTTCCCTTTGAAGCCCCTCCGGGCCTCCCACATGGGATTGAAAGAGAAATGCTTTGCATTTCTCTTTCAATCGCGCTGGAAGCAGAGCTTCCAGCGCGATGGGGGAGACCCTGTGACTAATCAGCGCGCGCTCGCGTGCTGACATCACAGGGGGGATTGGGGGGGTCGGGGGTGGGAGGGGAAGGGCTTCCCCTTCCATCCCTGACTTGGGGGGGTGGGGGGGGAACCCCACAGAGGGAGCGCTAGCGCTCCCTCTGGGCTCTGTGCACAGGACGTAATGGTTACGTCCTGGGAACAGCAGCACTGTGCCTCAGGACGTAACCATTACGTCCTGGGCACAGAAGGGGTTAAATAAAAAATATGCTTTTTCAAAAAAATTAACATTTCAAAAAATTAACAAAAACCACAAAACGCTTACCACCCAATTTCCCTACTGAGCCTACAACTCACTCTTTACTAACAAAAAACATACATAATAATAATTAAAATAAATGAATAACAGAGATATTAAACAATACTATACAATATGATATTTTTACATGTGATAAAATATCACATGATGGAAATGACATCGCAATATTACTGTAGCTATGTGAAATACTGACAATATTTTTAACACAATATTATGGTAGAATGCTGTTAGAAACACTATTAACTTTTTGAAGGAAACTGAAGGTATTTTATGGCAGACTGATTTTTTTTAATGTTCATCATCAATGTGAACTATTTTAATACTTGTATTTGACATCAGAATGGCCTCAAGGCTTGCCAATACCACTGTAGACCCAGATCCATACACTACTTTTATCATACTAATATGATACTCACAGCGTTGCAATTTTGCCTGGATAACAACATATCTCTCTGTGATGATAGCATCTTCCTACAGTGCCTGGGAACTACTACAGATACCTGCTTTGCCTCCAACTATGTGAATCGTTTCAGGGACGATGGGAGTGGCAGATGATCTGGATGCATGACAGGGTAAAGTAAACAGAGACATGAAAATAGCTGAAGGATGTTTATAAGGCTTGGGTCATAACACCATCACTCTTAGTATTACCTATTCCATGAGTTATACACGTCACATACCAAGATGTATGTCTGGACTTAAAAGGGGATAAGATGGTAACAAGGTTGTACTGAAAGGAAACAAAGGTTAACAACCTGACGCATGCAAATAGCCATACTCCCATTCACCTCAAGTGTATATTCCCTGTGGGGAACTCCTCAGGGCAAGGGGAAATTGTGGCACAGATTAAACATATGAAAAGGGGAGGATGATTATATATAAGGTTTACAGAAAGAGTATATCCATTATCTGTGACCTTGAGCCCCCAAACAAAATGTTTTGCTATAGAATTTTTAACTTTTGTACATGCTTTTTATCTTTGTATTAGCTTATTTTTCTAATTATTTCTTCTTTTTTATAAATGGGAAATGTAAATGGTATATAAAGGTTTTGGTTTTCTATTTGTATGGTCTTCTTTTTATATGTTTGTTTTATGTGGACCTCCATGGGAGTTCCATATCATAAGTAAAAATAAACTTGAACTTGTGACCTTGACAACAGTGAGGAGAGTAGTTGAGCTGAGTAGGGAAAACGTATTGGTACCAAAGGTCAGAGAAATGAAAGAGGCAGCCTAGAACAAATAAAGTTGATCACTAAATTTAACTGTGAATCACCACAGATTCAAAAATATCCTGGATAAGAATTGGAACGTTGTATTATGTGAGGAAACTCTGGTGAACAAGATTGGAGGTAATTCTTTCATTATGTACATGAAATATAGTTAGTTGATGAACCAGTTGATAATTAACTATTACCATATCCAAACACTGTGCCATGGGTGGCTATTGGGATATTTATGCTGCCTTAACTGTACGGCTTCCAGGAATAACAAGAATGTAATGTATTTTGACGTAACAGGATTTAATGAAAAGTAAAGAAATATATGTGTTGTTGTACACCTCACAAAGGGTAGATTCTTGAAAGTCCACCCAGTAAGCAGTACATGGGGAGAGAAATCTTCCTGAAGAAGAAAATGATCGTTGAACACAGAAGGGCAATTACAAGAGAAGTAATAAGTCCTCCAATAGTGAGAAATTTTAAAGCGCTTCATATTAGTGACTGCAAAAACTTGGCCTACTTTGGTGTGGACAAAGTGCAAAGACACGACAGAGGAGGAGAAGGAGAACTGAGTTGCGAACCAGGAGTATTATTCAACAATTTCTAGCTTAATGGCCTGAACAGTGAATGAAGTGCTGTTATAGGACTATGGACTAGTAGTTTTGAATAATTCTCCCTCCTGTACATACAAGATGAAACTTCAATATTGTAAATATTTTATATTGTGATCTAAACTCTGTGTATTGTCACTCTTTCCATTACAGGGTGATACACTGAAGTTATCAAATGCTGATGTAGTGGAGTGACAGTATGAACTGATGTAAATATTAAGATAATGCTAAATGGTGATGGATGATGACTGAGAAGTGTCCTTTTGTGCTTAAGATATCAATGTGGAGAGAAGATTGCTCTAGAACTTTGTTTGAGAAGTTAGCCCACTTGGGCCTAATGGAACTGTATGGACTGTTCACTTGGGTTTCATACAGCAACGTAGCAAATAACATTCTACAATATGCAGCCTGAATCAGTGAGCCCACTTGAGCATGATTATACCTGTGCCACTTGACATAAGAGGTAAATATTGTTTGTCTATAGACACCGCGGCTCAAGGACATGAGCAGTGCAACCTCCTAAGGGGTCTTTATTTCATACATCAGATGCTACAATGAATTTTTTTCCATGGTAAAATGCTTATAATGTGTATTGCATATTGGAAACTAGAACTGGAAATGTCACTTTAGGAGAGGCAGTATGTGGTGGAGGGGGATGAGTGGTGGCTGACATTTCTAATGGTTATTATTGTGTAGTACTCTTGAGATTTTGTATTGTAATGTTATATTGTGTTGTTGTGTTTTGTTGTGACTTGCTGTGATGTGTTCTTTTGCATTATGAGTTGTGTTTTTGTATTGTCCTTTTGCGTTCTTTTAGTGTTGTGCTGTGCCGGTGCCCTGGTTATTAGTGTTACTGCATCTTTATTTCATGTTGTTTTACTGTATTTTGTGTTGTCCTTTTTAATTGTTGTGTTGTTGATGTCATAGTTATTGCTTGTGATGTGCTGTGTACGCTGTGTTGCTCCGTAGGGCACCCAAAC
Organism: Pleurodeles waltl; assembly: GCF_031143425.1. Classification (NCBI taxonomy): domain Eukaryota; kingdom Metazoa; phylum Chordata; class Amphibia; order Caudata; family Salamandridae; genus Pleurodeles; species Pleurodeles waltl. The sequence continues at coordinate 660,046,538 of NC_090449.1, read as the reverse complement.
TTTTGTGAATTTCTGAGGGCAGCTTCTATTTTCCTATATCAGTCATATATTAATCCGTTCCCTTGCTCCATGTTTAGATTGTAGGCCACAGTTGGTTCCCCTATTCACTTGCAATGTGTAGTGTATCTATCCCCAGGGAGCATAACGTAGGTTTGCGTCTGGATAGGTCAATATCATTAGAAATACCAAAGACAACAAACTGTGTTGTCATTGGGTCACTTAACGCCCAGAACCTCAGCAAGCGTAGTCACAATTCTAGTCCAATAGGACTGCACACCCTGCAGCCCCAGATCGTGTACAGGAGTGTGACCACACGCGCAACACATTTTAGAAGTCGTTTACACAGTGCTAGGCCAATATTGTACAGCGTACTCCTATTGTATTAGATCTTATGTAAGATCTTAAGCCATATCAAATATAGGCTTGCATTAATAGCCACTTCCCTCAGATGCATGACGGCAGCCACATCCTCCATGGAGCCAATATATCTTTGTACATTTCTCTGGTGTGCTGCAGCCAGATGGGTGCATTATTTATTCAGGTCTTATGACTAGCAGAAGTTGCACCATGTTAAATTTCACTGATGTGAGTGGCTTTTGGCACGTTAGGCCCATCTATGTCCATCTGCGTCAAGGGTCGTCATGGCGCACTGTAGGTGTGTATCTTGAACATCTTGAAACCCCTAAGGTGGGCAACTCATACACATCCTGCACCTCATCAAATGTCATCAACACAACACCCCTTCTCACTCATATGTTACAAGTGAGAGTCGGCTGGGGAGGGGTAGGGAAAAAAGCACAATTTACATAGATGTCACAATCACAGGCCACAGGCCTACATATGTCTTACTGACTCATTGCAGCTATGCTGTGGCCCAATTACATAGAACTTAGAATATCAGGCCTTAGACAGCAGAAGTTGTACCACAGAAAACTTTACCAATAGATAATGAAATGATTCCGCACAAGTCATAAAAAAAAGTCACTGTTGCAAAGGCCCTTTGTTGCAAATTATCTAAAATCAGCAATAAGCTTCCCAAACCCAGCATGAATAACTCCACCAATAACAAATTTTAATTTATTTCTGAAATGAAATAATTCTAACAAAAAATTAGTTTGCCAGTTTCACAGCCACCAAATGCACAAGATGCATTTTCATGATGAAAAGCATTCTTTACCCCAAATTTCCGATTTCAATGTTTGATGAATACATGTTTGGTCTTCAAACAACAGCTTGTCATTTTTCACTAAATCACTCACACGTAAGTCATACATAGATAGATTCTAGATTCTGCATTTCAGACATAGCTTTAATCTATATATCTATATAAATAAAATCAAACACAAGGGATCATATGATATCATATCATTAAATTATGAATGGGCCTGAGATAGCCAGAATTCAGAATTGATCCAAGAATGGTGAAAACAAGTCAGGGATGATCACCACTGGGCAAGTGCCACCATCATGCAATTAATAGATATATTTATATTAAGAATCACCAATATATGTTGATCCTGGGTCACTATTATGCCAAGACTAGGCAGAATATTGTCAAAATTACTCATAATATCTCAAGGATGTGACACTGCTTTGCCATGGATAGCAGAATAGCTTGACGAATGGACACTATGGCCCTCATTATGACCCTGGTAGTCTTCTGACCACCAGGGCTACAGTTGCGGTTTTACCACCAACAGACTGGCGGTGTAGAACGTTACATTATGAGTGTGGCGGGTTGGCCTCTGACAACCTGCCACATCCCCACTCATACCGCCAGGGCGGTTGGACCCGCTGAGCCGGAGATGAGCATCTCTGACCCGGCTGTCCACAGAAGACCACCCGTGGTATTTTGAGATGGCTTTCCACCAGGGTTTCCGTACTGGTACCACTGCCATGTAAACCCTGATGGAAAGGAAACCGGTGAATTTCTTACCTGTCACTGGTGGACGACCGTCCCCAGCAAGCACAATAACCCCCCACCCTGCTCCCCCATTCAAGTACAGCTACCCCCTCCCATGCCACCCAAACCTCCCTCCCCACATACATGCACATGCACACAGACACCCACACGCACCCCCACATACACTCATTCACCAACACTGACATACACGCATCACTCAAATGCATCCATACACGCATTCACTTCAGCACTCACACATGCATTCACTTTAACATTCATACTCGCATACACACACGCAAACACCCACACACGTACACAACACCCCCCACCATCCCAACTCCCCTCTCCTATCGGACGCACGACTTACCTTATCCAGCAAGGAGTTTGTCTGGCAGGGAACAGGTGCTTCCAGAGCTGGCAGCGCCCCGCCATCTGGACACCACCAGGCCATATTACTGTTCCTAATACGGCTGGTGGAGTCTTTTTGGCGGGCCCGGTGGTGGAACTGCCCATGCGCCTCACCCGCCGGCATGACTACTGCTGGATTTCTACCCAAAAAGTGGCAGAAATCCTGCAGTACTCATAATATGGTAGGTGGAAGACCACCAGCACTGGCGGTCTTCTGGCACCGGCGGCTTTGGCGGTCTTTGAAAAAGACTGCCAAAGTCAAAATGAGGGCCTATATGCCAAGGATGGGCCCACACCATGCCACAGATAGTCAAATCATTTCCAAGTATGCACACAGAATTTGAATGGAGGGGCTAGTGGGAGGTTGTTTTGATACCTGGGAACATAATTTTCAAATAATTTCAGACTGGCTATCAGTAGCTTTGGAAGTCAATTTTTGGGAGAATGCGGGTACAGTGAGGTGTAGAGCAGCCACTCTGTGAAAAGTATGTACGTGGGTGAGAGGTCAAGGCATAGCGAAGATCTCAGGGAAGAGAAAAGAGGGCTAGGGAAAATAGTGGAATCAGAACGTAAACTGTTGGCTACAGATTTTGACCTAAAAAGCACAACTCACCCACATTTACAATAATTTAAAGCTAGTTTGGAATAGGAATATATATGGACTGTATATATTGAAGCAAGAGTCCAGTGCATTAACACCTAGAGGAGACTTCAGGACATAGGTCATAAATCAAATTAGTTGCTGGCATGGATTAAAAAGATCAGGAGGCTAGATGAGGATCTGAAATACAAGAGGAAGTCTATTAGAGGCAATGTTGATTTTGCATTAGAGGCAATGTTGATTTTGCAGAAGCCTTTGTGGAGCACTATCTCCTATTCTGTAGTCCACATTAAGGGAGGTGGATATACATGTTTGTGGGTTTATAGAAGAGCTCCAGATGCAGCCACTGATGAAAGAAGACAAAGATCAAAAGAGCATGTTGGAAGTGTGAACTTGAACCTTCCTAGTGCTCGAATTAAAGATCAATTCCTGGGTGGACTTGCCAAGATTGCTTCCCTTTAGATAATTTTATAAACTTTGGTGCAATGAGCATGTATTGAAAATTTCTTGGCTTTGCTGAGTGGAGGCCTTAGATAGTAAGAGGAAGTGGGCTCAATCTCCAGACAGTGAACTGAAAAAGTGGAGGGATGAATATAAATTACAAGGTATCCTTAAATCATGAGATGGTTTCCCATCAAAGAAAGCTAGTTGACTTTCTGAATCTAAACTCTCTTCCCTATCGGCTTATGAGATCTTTCAAATGAGTCATCAAGTATACTTTACCATCTTTAGGAAACACAAATTTACATCTTTACATGGTTGGTTTACCTGACGCTCGATTAAGATAGGAGTTAATAAGTCTGAAGTTTAGCTAATCCAAGATACTCAAAGCCAAAGTCTTATGTACAAGCTGATGAGAAAAACTGACTGTGTTTATAAATCGTAACACAAAATGTACAATATGTCATATAATTAGATGTTGTCCAGTTTTTCTCAAGCTGATGGAAAATATCTTAAACTCCTCAATTATGGAAAATGGGATCCAGATATGACAGCTGGGAAACAAATCTTTTAGCAAATATGAATTGTGATATTTTAAGATCCTCTTTCTGTTAAAGCTGGGTGCCACAGTCGCCCACCATATCAGGTAATGGAGAAAGATAATGCAATCTCCTTAGGTGTCGGAGACTGCACAGGGGTTCAAGGTAAATTTTGTAGCAGAGGCGATGCAAGGAAGAATTCTGCAGTAGCTGAGGTTCAGCTAACAAGAAAAGTTGTTTGTGAATCAGGAGGTGAAGATGTTGTTAAGGATAGCTACAATACATGTGCACCGGAGCACACAGGATTTTATCAGCCATATTTTCTTAACAGAAAAGGACATGCATCCTGTGATCATTTTAAGTTTTAAGGAAGCGGAACGACTGGGGTGTGTAACATTATTGACCAAATCAGAAAATTCATCTCATCAGAGGTTTTATTGCTGAAGGGAGACTGCTTGGCACCCCTAGATTTATATGGTGCAATCCCATCATTCCAGTGTAGACTTATCATCAGAAGTATTTACATTTCTTGCTAGTTGAGAGTTACCAGATTTCCACATGGATAGTCTTCAGGCCCTTCGTCTTTCACAATGGTGTTACCTCTTGAAGTGGCTTAGTGATAAGAGAGTGTGGTGAGAATGTATTTGTAAACAATATAAAACCACCTGCTATGATGAAAGCCCGCAGAACACCTTACTCATTATTGTGCATCTTGTCTGGAGCAAAATGACCAAAAGAGATCACTGAATAACACAAGTGAAGGGGCTTTATATCTATCAAAGAGGGATAAAATACTAAGAAAGCGACTGGCAAGTGAATACTTAAGTATGAGTACAGGCAGATTGCATCAATCATACTGTCCTAATGCCTACAACCACCTTAGGCTCAATTCTGAGATTCAATTTATACTAAAATACCTAGAGACCAATTAGATCCTTCAAAAGAAGAACTAAGGTTAAAACAAAGTTTAGATAGATCATTGATTTAAATATCCATGCTTTAATATTGATTGCAATGAAATATCTCACCGCAGGGTTTACGCTTCTGAGCACTAATCCCAAAACTGAGCTACAGAGGAGCAGCATATGAAAGTTAATGCTTTAATAATATTTACATCATTGTACACTTTTGAAGGTTTCTTCGAAATCTTTGCAGTGCAATTTTTTTTTTTTTTTTCATTCTTAGACACTTTAAGCCAATGTCCTGTTAAGTCTGTCAGACCTAAAATGAGTACCACAACATGTGACATTGTCGCATAAAGTCCAAAAGCCATAATGGCTTTTGGACTTTATGCGACACCCGGCACATATTTGGACACCGGGCACCCGGCAAACACCCACTTCAGATTATGGGACTACTTTCGTAGTAATTTCAAAGAAATCTCAAAGTGACATCCAACCTTTTTCTATCAAACATCAAAAACGGAAGGTATAACAAGCACTGGGTCACTATCAATTCCATGAAAAAACTGCTTGGTAAAACAAAAGCCTCATGCAAAAGCCAGGAAAGTGCCATCAAAAATAGAAAGATGTCCGAACTAAAACCCCCAAAAGTTTGGTAAAATAAACCCATTAACTATGGAAAACCAGTGAAATAGACAGCAACCACTTCAAAATACTCACATGTGGAAGGAAATGTTTGAGACTTTGATAACATATTCTCAATTTTCGCAAAATCTATGCTACAACTGCTTCATTCCATATGTCACCGCACTACAAAAGATACACTCCCTTATGTGACAACAGTGAAGTGAAATTCATCGGGAATACACCACAGCACACCACGGGGACTGCTACAAAATAAGCAAAGGAACACTTATGTCATGTTATATTTTACCTCTCTGCTCTCTCACCCCTACTCAGCAGCTTAAGAGCTGCAGACAATGCTGTAGCCTGGTTCCCGCTAGGCCAGCGGGTGGAAACCTAGCAGGAAACTCTTAATTACTGAGGCCACGAAGGCAGCAGTCACCCTGTCAGGAGTTTGGTGGACGGGCTTTCCTGTCCGCCAAACTCTTAATTAGGACCTAAATTCAACTACAAGATCACATCAGTTCTAACCTTATCCTGCATGACTAGCAGTCTGGCATCAGAACATTCTGCAGGATGGAGACCACTACCTTACACATCTTAGACATAGGCCTCTTCCACAGAAGATGATGACCACTGCCCCATGATATTGCTGAACCTCTCAGCTGCCTTCAACACAGTTGACCATTCCACCTCATACATACCCTAAGTCTCGAATGGTATTCAACAAAAATGCCCTTTATTGGTTCATGCCCTACCTTCCCAACCAACACAGGTTTTTTCACATGGGCACCTCCTGGTCACAAAAGATCTTTATCACCTGTTGAGTCCTGCAGCTTTCCCTACAGTCTTAATTCATCTGCAACTTCTACATTGAGCCACTTGGTGCTTTATTCACAGATAACAGTATCAAGATCCACCAATGTGAAATATACACAACTCTATTTGAAAGTCTCCACTGCTCCAGTCAGCCAATGCCTCAAACACTCCCTGCTCATCACCCAAACCTGAATGTCCAGCATCTACCCAAAACTCAAACCAACCAAGACAGAATTCCTATAATTTGCCAAGAACAACAAACATGAAACAGTGCAAACTGTCTCAATCACATAAACTTGTAGAACTTTGAACCCCAGCTTTCACTTCATGCCAAGTCACCTTGGACACCAACCTCACCCTGAAAGAACACATCCCCCCCAAAAAATACACCTGGGTACCAGTTCTCTCTTCTACAGAAGTGAAAACATTTCTTCCAGAAAGCAGCTTCAGAACTGCTGTTCAAGTCATTATACAATTGAAGCTAAATAGTGGCTCCATGGCCATCTAGACTCCACAATAAATAACACCAAAGCCATCAGAAACGCTGCGGCATGTCTCATCAGGGGCCTCAAGAAATATGACTCAGCCCTCTGGAGCTTCATTGAGTGCCCTGTCAGCCCACACCATCTTCAAATTCTGTGGCATCATTTACAAAGCCATCATGACCAGCAACCATTTCTCATGGTTCTTGGTATGCCTGCAGCCAGTATACTACCATTCTGCAGACCAACAAATGTAAAAACAAAAAAGGCAAAGCAGTAGGTATTTTACATCTTTGCACTCAGCATCTGCAACATCACTATGTCCATCAGGACCGGCACAACAGTGTTCTAATTTAGTAACAATTTGAAAACTCACTTCTTTAAAAAACACTACATCATAATCAATACACTGTCCACAGATTTCCTACCTCCTTTATCACTCCTTGACTTTCTGCTTGTTTTTGACTGTCTAAAATGCTCCACTTCCTTTAGGCTACATTTGTGCTATAGAAATACTATAAAGACATAAACAGGTTGAACATGCAAGGTTCTAAATTTTTTCGGGATGGAGACAAGCGATACTTGAAGTGAAATTGTATAGGTAGTGAATACTACAGCTTGGCTGTTACAGCATAAAATAGTTTAATGGGCTATTTCCCGGGATTTTAATTAGTTTCTTTATTGGCAGCCAGCGTGGTTGCAAAAAACACAGTGTTTCAGTTTACAATCAAGCAGTTATACATTTCAGTATATGGAGAAACCACAGTATTTCACATTATGTTTGTAAATGTGATATTCCATGCTTCACACTTTTTGTTTAACATTAGCACCTAAACAGCAATACATAAAACACATGTGTGGTGTTTTAAATGGGCAGGAAATCACAGGTACTCAGTGCCTGCACTTCTTGAATTTGAAAGGGAGAGCAACTGCACTTTATAGACAGAGTGCAATACTTTTAATAGGAAAGGATCTGAACTTCCCTGAAGCAAACAGGTACTCTGAACAGTGAGTGCCTACTTTTTCATATTTTCATTTCAAGCACTACATATGTCACCATGCCATATACATAAGATTAGCAAAGCTATGACAAAAAAAGAAAAGTTGGATCTGAAGAGTATATGGAGATATATATATATTTATGTTTGTATATTTTAATCCCAGTTGGGGTGATCCTCAAAAATAGTCTTGTACTGTATTACCACAATTTGGGGATACAAATCAGCTAAACCAGCTGCTACATGGCAAACACATGCTGAATGGACTAAGCCATGACTGCCTGCAATAGGACAGCCATCACAAAGCCTCTTCTGACTTGTATACAAATATCACTGCTATTCCCTGTCACATGTACCCTAATGGGTGGAAATATTCTCAAGAAGTCATTAACAGTTATCCATGATAAAAGGTTGTTGAGCGCCTTTGTTTGGACATCAAGCCCACTGTGGCGTTTGCCATTTCATGTTTTCTTGCAAACCATTTACATACAGAGTACTTCTACATACTAGTTTGTAATATATTACATCAGGAGCGAGTGCCTTGACTTTGCAGGCAAGTTAGTATTTTATATATATATATATAGGTATATATATATATATATACAACTGAATATGGTTTGACGCACTTTATTTTACTACTGCCAGTGTGTCACTCTTGACGTCCCACGTTCCAGGCAGTGTTTATTAAAGAATGTTTATCCTTGCCGGATAATTGATTACAAATATAGTGGAACCTAAACCTGAGTCATTAGGCTAATCTATATGTACAGATAGGTTTTATTCTTTTTATCAGGGACGGATATCAACTGTAACCATTGCACTTTAACTTTTGTTGCTATTTTTCTAGTATATTTGCTGCACCAGACCCCAAAAGTATCCATGCCAGATTAAAATTATTGCAAACTCTGTGGATTTTGTATAGGACTGGCAAACTGACAGTTATTGTACATCATAGGGCATAGGTCCGAGGCCATTGCCATAGATATGCACAAAGCGTGTCAATAACTGCAATATATCTTCTGCATTCACATTTCTTCTACTATTTTTCTATCACTTTAGGTTTCCGCACAGGCCACAAATGTGCCTGTTTTCAGTTTTATGTGTGTAACGTAGGTGGAAACCGACTATGGATTGGCTAAATGATTTTTTAATATACAGACATGTTTTATATGTAATGATTTAATATACAGTCATGTTTTATATGTAATGATTTTACTAAGAGTGATCTATTCCTATATATAATGCACTGTACAGTTTGCTTTTCTGGTTTTCAAAACTGAATGAAGATTTTTATCTATCTCTGTTTATGTATATTACCTACTGGAAGTCAGTAGGTAGTTATTGTTAGGACCTAGAGTCCATATGAAAAGCGTTTTTTGTTTCGCTAATAACTTTGGCGCCGTACATTTTCAGGACTAGTTTGCCACTATCCTCAGCTGCTGTCTGGAAAGTGTCAGGGTGATTTATCAAGCAAGGGCCGACAAAAAGGGGGCTCTCAAAACGTATTTTCCCCATGCAATTTTTCATAGGCATTTTAGACACAACAACAGCCCAAACAATTGAAAAATTGAACAGAATTACACCAAATTTGGCAGAAAGCTAGCACTTGGTCTGGAAAGATCTCTTTTTGTGATTTGGTGTAAATCTATTCTGTAGTTTTGGAGTCATTAAAGATGCTTGTATATCTTGCTGAGGATCCATGTGCCAAGAGCAATGCCATGATTGACTGGCCATTACCTGACAGAAAAGTTGCGGCCACCATTTTGATGGAGGTGTCTGTGAGAGAACCCTCATGGGCAAGAAATCACCCAAAAATGTTTTTTTTGGGGTGGGCATTTAAGGACCTCTGCATCCTCCAGTGCGCTCAGCATGTTCCCCCTATGTGAATCTGTACGGATCTGCAGATCCAGACCCCAATTAAAAAAAATACACCCACTCACAGACCTGTTCACGTGCTCATTCAAACCCGTTCACACACTCACACACCCACACACAGACCCACAAAACCACTATTACACCTAGTCACAGACTCACACAGCCACTCATACATTCACTCATACACCCATTTACACACCCACTCACACACTCATTCACACACATATGCAGCCACTCACAGACCCACAAAACCACTCATACACCCACACATAGACTCATACAGCCACTCACAGATACACTAACACACCCACACAACCACTCACATACCCATTCAGAGACTCACACACCCACTCATAGATCCACAAAACCACTCATACACCCACACAGCCACTCCCACACCCACTCACAGACCAACATAGTCATTCACACATGCACTCATACACCCACCACACACACTCACACACCCACTTAGGCACCCACACGACCACTTACAAACCCACACTACCACTCACACACCCACAGTACAGGGAAGTTCTAGTTAGGAAATAGCATTAACAAATCATAGAAATTAACTGAAAAAAACAAAGGTTACAGGGACATTATAGATAGGAAATGAAATGTAAACAACCTTAGAAATTCACGTAAAACACAAAGGTTACAGGGATGTTATAGTAAGGTTCAGATTTTACACACACACACCAGAAATTCAGCAGTTACAGTTATCTCAAGTAACTATAACTTGTGCCCTAAGGTAACTATAACTCATGCCCTTGCCATACACTGATAATTACTCTACATAATACATCACTCATGACCATGACATCATTGACCATATCATTGCAACAATTACAGTGAAATTATTTATGATAAAACTGTGCATGGCGGGGGCGTTTGTTATAGTTACCTTAGGGCACGAGCTATAGTTACTTGAGATAACATGAGTTTACACCACTCCATTATGCCCCACTCTACTGAACTCTACTCCACTATATACTATTACACTCTATGCTACTACACGCTACGCTATTACACTGTACACATCTCCACTCTAGCCTAGTCCACTCTATGCTATTATACTGTATGCATCTCTACTCTATTCCACTATATACTATTACACTCTATGCTACTACACTCTACGCTATTACACTGTACACATCTCCACTCTAGCCTAGTCCACTCTATGCTATTATAATGTATGCATCTCTACTCTACGTCTCTTCAGTGTACACCAATCCACTATATGCCACTCCACTCTACGCTACTCCAGTATATGCTATTTCACTCTGTGCCATTACATTGTGTGCCACTACAATCTGTGCTATTCCACTGTATGCCATTCTGCCCTATTCTACCCCACTCTATACCACTCCACTCTGCCCCACTCCTTTCTACACTATTTCATTAGACGTCACTCCACGGTATGCCAATTTACTGTATACTGTTACACTCTACCCCATTCCAGTGTACTCCACTCCAGCCTACACCACTTCACTGTACACAAGTGCACTCTACACCACTCCACTATATGCTATTCCAGTTTATGCCACTCTACTGTACTCCACTCCACTCTATGCTATTGCACCGTTTGCCACTTCACTGTACACTACTCCACTCTATTCCACTTCAGTGTACACCACTCCACTCTATGCCCTCCATTCCATACTAGTTCATTGGACGCCACTCCACTTTATGTCACTCCGCTATATGATATTTCACTCTACCCCACTTCAGTCTACACCACTCCACTCTACATATTCCACTCCATGATATTTCACTCTCTGCTATTCGAGTCTATGCCACAGCACTGTACTCCACTCTACACTATTTGACTGTATGCCACTCCATTCTACACTATTACACTGACCACAACTTCAATATTTGCCTTGCTACTCTATGGTATTCCACTCTACCCCACTCCACTGTACGTCACTCCAATACATATTATTACACTCTATCCCACTCCTCAATACACCAATCCAGTCTACACCACTTCTCTGTATGCCACTCAACTGTATGCTAACACACTATACGCTATTACACTTTACGCCACTCCACTGTATGCTGCTACACTATACGCTATTACACTCTACATCACTCCACTATACTCCACTCTACACTACTTCAATCTATGCTATTCCACTTTATCCCACTCCACTGAATGCTATTTCAGCCTTCACCACTCCAGTGTACTTTCCTCCACTCTATTCAGCTCCGCTCTGCAAAACTCTACAACACTCTATGCAACTCTTCTAGACATAGTCCAATCTGTCTCTGTACACTCCACTGTCCAAATTTGCACTTGACTCTATGCCCGTACACTCTATTGCACAACAATCTACTCCACTCTATGACAGTTTCCAACACTGTACCGGACAGCACTCCACCCTACTGTATGAGATGCCATTTCAATTTGTATCAGTTTCCCCAACTATACGCTACGTCGCTTCAATGTATGCCACCCCACTCTAACGTAACCCACTGTGTTCTCTACTCCACTCTATGCTACTCCAATGTACACCACACCACTCCAGTCTACACTATTTCACTATATGCTACTCCACTCTTCTACACTCCGCTGTACGCTATTCCACTGTATGCTACTACACTTTACGATAATCCACTAAATGCCACTACAGTGTATGCCACACCACTTCACATTGCTCCATTGTATAACACTCTCCTCCACTCTATAAAAGTCTACCACAGTTCATGGCAGTCCATGATGTTCTACTCCAATCTATCTCGGTACACTGCACTGTCCAACTCTATACTCCACTCCGTGCCTATACATTCTAACATACAACACTTTTCTATGACACAGCACTCTATTCAACTGAATGAGACCCCACTTCAATTTATAACAGTTTACTGCCCATGCTGTGCCAGGACACTCCACTCCAGGCCACTCTACTCTACATCACACCAATACATCTATTGCACTTTCCTCAACACTTTGTTAAACCACTCCACTTGACTCTACTCCACTGTACAAGACTTTACTTCACTCTACGCTACCATACAACAATCCATTATATGCAGCTCCACTGTTTCACACACTACTGTACTTTATGCAACTCCACTCTACAACACTCCACTACAATCTGTGTCATTCTCATACATTTTACTCCTGTCTATATCCCCTTTCACTCCACTGTACAACAATGTACTATACTGTATGCCACTGTACAACACGCCACTCTACAATACTCTAGTCTGCTATACGACAGTGTACGCAACTCTTTTCATGCCAGTGCACCCACTTTACTCCGCTCTACTCTGACACAGTACTCCACTACTCCACTGTATGCCAGTCCACTCTATGCTACTCTATGCCATTGTACTCTATAACACTTATGCCAATCCACTCTACCACACTCTACAACACTCTACTGTACACCACTCCACTCTAGAAAAATCAAATAGACTGTATGCCACTCCATCAGTTTCCAAGACTGTATGACACCCCACTACACTTTACTGTACAAAACGGTACTCCAATTTATGACATTTTAATCAACTGTATGCTACACCACTCCACCCTACTGCACTCTACACCACTATAGTCTATAACTCGCCACTCCACTCGGGGCGTGGCCAAAGTGCCGAGCATGGCGCACGTCTAATTCTCGGGCTCCGGAGGGGCCGGCGCCAAAAATCCTATTAAACGTGCCAGCCCGGGCTATTTCTTACCGGAGCATGAGCAGCGGACTGCCGACGCGATCGATCCTTCACCGCGGGACGGAGGTGAGCGAGGGACAGAGGCGGGCCGCCCGATCCTGCTTGCAAAAAGGATACGCCCGGCAGGAGCAATGAGCAAGAGACACGCCATCGAAGGGGGTGACAACCGGCAACTGTAGACGGGCATGGAACCCACTGTCTCCGCGGCTGGACGCCGGAACTAGCCGGCGGGGTGCTTGGAACTCGATCTGGGGATATCTGCGAACAGGAACTAAAGCTTTGGAGACCAAAGCGGAGGGACAGACCAATAGCAGAACGCACGAAGAAGACCGGACTGCTGGCCGTGCCCACCGTGGTACACCCCCCTGCCGGTCTGATGCCCCCCAAGGGCCGCCACAAGTACAGAGCCATGGACCACATGACGCCTGCTGGGGGCGAAGAGGCGGACGCACAGAGTCAGTCACAAACCAAAGTACAAGACACCCTAGACAAGATACTGGGAGCAATAGAGGACACAAAGTCGACATTGCAGCACGACATCAACCAAGTGGCAATTGAGGTGGGGCTCCTAAGGGCGGAACACCATAAGCTGGTGGACAGAGTCAAAGCGACAGAAGCTTCACTGGCAGACATCGCGCCAAGACAGAAAGACACGACGGCTGAGGTTGCTTCCCTGACTGACAGAGTGGCAAGACTTGAACAACGGGCTGAAGATGCAGAGGGAAGAAACAGAAGGAACAATGTGCGAGTGGTGGGCCTTCTGGAGGGGTCAGAGGGGTCGAACATGGTGGAATTTCTGGAGAAGTGGCTCAGCACGGTGGTCGCACCTGGATGCCTGTCTCCTTTCTACGCACTGGAACGAGCGCACCGAGTACCGGCGAGGCCCCTTGCCCCTGGCAGGCCGCCCCGTGCGGTAATCGCTAAGCTCCTACACTATAGAGACAGGGACATCCTTCTACAGAAAGCCAGAGAGACGGGCCCGTTCAGAGTGGCAAACGGAGAAGTGACACTGTTCCCGGACTTTACATTAGAAGTCCAAAACAAACGAGCTTCATTTTTAGCGGTAAAAAGAGCCTTGCGAGACGAAGGGATCCAGTACTCGTTGCTATTCCCAGCACGACTAAGAGTGATTATGGATGGGAAATCCACATTTTTCCAATCCCCAGAGGAGGCATGGGAGTGGCTCGAAAGGCACGGGTCCCACACGGATCAATCCGCTCGTGGGAAATCCAGTGCGGGAAGGCCCCGCCGAGCCCCGAGGGGGAAGAGACCCAGGGATCGCCCTCAACTAGCGTCAACACAAACGCAAAGAGAAACGGGCAGGAAGGCAGCCCTCGAGGCGGTGGCCCGAGTGGGTGGAGAGACGTCCCCCCAAGATGGCTCTGAGGTGGAGTCTGACGACACAATGATGTCCTCCGCCGGAGATTCGGGGAGCTTGGCCTGTGCCCCGAGAGTGACACCTCAAACGGCAGACGAACTCTGATAGTCCAGAACAGTAGCAGCACCTGGGGACTTGGCACACCGTGAGTAAACATGTGGCCCCTCCGGACCTGGCCACCCCCCTAGACTTGACTTTCGCCTGCAGATTTGGCTGGCGAATACGACAGTTATGTTTTTGAACAAGTTGCACTGTTGCACAGTTTGCTGGGCCACCTGCAGTTCCGGAGGCGCCCTGGGGATGGGGAGTTGGGGTTTACAGATACGAGTTCAGTCGGCAAGATGGGTGGTGACGTCAGTACACTATAGGGGGGCGGGCGTGTGGGGGCTTCGGTCGGTGCCCTGGGTGCACCGGGCCCGTTCTCACCAGAGTACAGGATTAAAATGGCTGACTACAATTTCATAACCTGGAATGTCAGGGGGATGGGCACTCCGGCCAAAAGACACAGAATCCTGTCCTTCCTTAAAAGAAGGAAAGTGCAGATAGCAATGCTACAGGAGACCCACCTGGCACCGGGGGAGGGTGAGAAACTAAGGCGTAGATGGAGGGGGCAGGTGTTCGCCACAGAATGTTCAGCCTATGCAAGAGGCGTACTAATTTGGATAAGAGCGGGTGTCCCCCTAACGGTTGATTCTTCCAACATAGACAAAGATGGTAGGTTTGTGATATTGGAGGGGAAACTGCATGGGACCCCATTAGTGTTGGGTTGCATCTATGCCCCTAATCAGGACCAGACTTCATTCATGACAGGCCTATCAAGACACCTCACCCGACAACGCACTGGGGAAGTACTAATAGGCGGGGACTTCAACGCAGTATTGGACATAGATATGGATAGATCCACCCCGCTGCTACAAGGGGCGACATCAATTAAGATAGCTCAAAGGCTGGTGGAGTGGATGAGCACCTGGGGTTTAGTGGATGTCTGGCGGATGCGACACCCGGACATTAGGGACTACTCATTTCACTCAGGCCTCCATCGGGTACACACCAGAATTGATAGGGTAGTCTGCACTGCGGGTCTGGCACGAGGCGTGACCCACTCTGAATACCTGGCCCGCACAATATCAGATCACAACCCACTACTGTTAACACTGAGGGTGCCACAGGACAGACCCCCTATACCTTCTTGGAAGTTGGCCCCTGCGGCACTGGAGGACCAGGCGTACAGGGAAGCGCTCCGCTGCCACCTGACAGAACACATTGAGACTAACAAGGGATCCACCTCTTCTAGGGCCATGGAATGGGAGACGCTTAAAGTGATGACGAGGGGTTTCTGCCTTGGGCAATCAGCAGGAGTGAGGCATACACTAGAGAGGGAGCTAACCGCCCTAGAGAAGATTATACACGAAGGGGAACTGAGACAAGGCCCAACAACACAAGGTGATGAACACTACGACCGCGCCCGCAGAGAACACTCCCAAACTGAGGAAAGGCTTAGATGCCATGACATGCAAAGATACCTAGCGTCCCTACAATCAGAGGAGGGCAGATCGGGGAAGCTCTTGGCATGGCTGGTGCGTCCGAGCGGAGAAAATGAGCCTATCACGAATGTATTGGACAGAGGGGGGAACCGCAGACTTAACCCAGGCCCTATTAATGACGCATTCAGGGATTATTATACGTACCTGTACAGAAGACCTAAAGAATTGGAGACACGGTCTCTAGATGATTTCCTAATACAGATCCCTCTAGCAGTGCTAGACCCGATGGTCAGAGACAGCCTGGGGGGGCCAGTGACTAGGGAAGAAATAGATGAGGCAATAACACAACTGGCCCCTGGGAAGACCCCCGGTACGGACGGGCTCCCCATGGATTTCTACAAAAAATATAAAACCCTGCTGATTCCTGAGCTGGCGGACATGTACGCAGAGGCGTGGAATTGTGGAGAACTACCTAACACACTGCGTGAGGCACTGGTAGTGCCACTCCCCAAAACCAACAATAGGGAAGCATCAGTGACTGACTACCGCCCGTTATTGATGCTAAACAGTGATTTTAAGATACTTAGCAAGATTATGGCCAACCGGCTGCTCCCCCTCATGACCACATTGATACATCCTGACCAGAATGGTTTTATCCCTGGACGCAGCACCTCCCTGAACCTCAGGCGGCTTTTCTCTATAATGTACATGCCCGATGAGTTGAAGCCCCCTGCCGGGGTCTTACTAGCGGTGGATTTCGAAAAGGCTTTTGATTCGATTAGGTGGGACTACCTGAGGGCAGCTATGTTAAAAATGGGCCTTGGGGAGAAATGGGTTAAATGGGTGGACCTGCTGTACTCGTCTCCAACGGCTAGAGTGAGTGCGGGCGGGACAATCTCGGGCGCGTACCCAGTGTTTCGCGGAACCCGACAGGGGTGCCCTCTGTCCCCGCTGCTGTTTGCATTAGCGATTGAACCCCTGGCGGCCCAGCTGCGGGGAGAGGGGGTGGGTAAGGGGATTGAATGGGGCCCGGACGAGCATATTGTCTCCCTGTATGCGGATGACATCCTGATCTACCTCAGGGACGGAGCTAACGGTCTTCCCTGGGCTTTGGAGGCGTTGGAGGACTTTGGGGAGGTTTCGGGACTACGCCTTAATCGCGGCAAGACATACGTGTTCCCCATGAGGCAGGGATCCGCACGCCCGGTGGAGTGCCCGCTGGATGTGAGCTGGGCTCCACGGACCTTCAAGTATCTGGGTATCCAAATATTTCACGAGATGAGCGATCTCAGAGACGGTAACTTAGGTAAGGTACTTTGATCCCTACGATCGTCGGTTGGGTTTTGGCGTTCACTAAAACTTTCAATAATGGCCAGAGTAGCACTGGCCAAAATGATTATGCTTCCCCGACTCCTCTATTACTTCGCCAACCTACCACTACTGATCCCACCGACATGGTTTCGCGACCTGAATACTCTCCTCAGGGAACTAGTGTGGGACGACGGACGCAGACGAACGGCCTTGACGACCCTTTGTAGACCAACCCATATGGGCGGTCTGGGCACTCCTGACTTCGAGGCATACTACCTAGCGGCCCAGCTACAGTGGGTGGCCGGCTGGCAAGCGGGCAAGGGTACACCTAGACCGTTGTACTGCGCAGGGAGTAATAGGTACGGCAAGGATAGTGGCACATATGGCAGGCAGGAAGATAGCCCTTCCTGAGAACAGCGCAATGGTAAAGATCGCATTGGCATGCTGGAAAAAATGCACGAAAAGAGTGGGAGTGGGCCAGCCATATTCTCCAGCATTGCCGTTGGCGGCACTGGTAGTGGGGCCCGGGGGGAAGGATTCTGAAGAACTGGGGTTGGGCCCCTGGACTGGCGCGGGGATTGAGACAGTGGGAGGACTCTTCGAGGAGGGGGTGCTGAAGGGATTCGCTGACATACTGTTGGAGGGGGTCCCCCGGGGTCAGTTCTTACTCTTCGCTAAGATAATACACACCCTGAAAAGCCATTGGGATACGATAAACGCAGAGCCAGCCACGCACGGGGTGCTCCACCTGCTGCTGACAACGGGGGCGGAACCCCATGCGGTCGCCAGGATATACCGGGCTCAGGTGGAGGCCATGCTGGACCCTCTACGATCCTTGAGAGAAAGGTGGGGAAACACGATAGGGAGGGAATTAACTGACTCAGAATGGAATAAAGCACTGGCTTATCCCCGAGTGGTCTCGCGTAACACACGGTTAAGGTACATTCAGTACAACTACCTTCATAGGACATATCTGACGCCACACCGACTGTTCCGGATATACGGGGGGACCCCGAGGACGTGCCCGAGATGTCGGGGGGGAGATGCTGACTTTGACCATATGGTGTGGGGGTGCCCGGAGCTTCAATCGGGTTGGAGAGAGACGATGTCCATTTTGGCCCAGTTACTAGGGATAGAATTATCGCCTACACCTGATCTGTGCTTACTGGGCCTTAGGGCGGCTGCGCTGCAAGGGAAGGTGAGAGGGAGATTCCTTGACTTAGCCCTGGCACTTTATAAAAGATTAATCGCGAAGGGCTGGAAGGCCCCGAGCAGCCCCTCACAGACTGACTGGAAAGGTGACGTTTTGAAATGGTCCAGGGCCGAACTGCAGGTTTTGAGGGCAGAAGAAGCAAGAGGAATCCGACAGGTCCCCATTGCCCCAGAATGGGAAGACCTGGTCTCACACTGGGAAGGTCTATGTAAGAGGGCAACAGCACCCGAGGTAGAAATAAGGGATGAGTAGCACACCCCATGAAGCTGACACAAGGGAAAGTTCCCGAGTGGGGGCCTGAAGACGAATACTTACACAATCAAAATGCACTGACTGAGGTAGTACAGAAGCGCGCGAATAGCAACTTTATACACCACCAATAGAGGGGAGGGATAAAGTAGGTGGAGGCCTGCCTATCTGCACGCTGGTGCGCCCGGGGCTTGGCCCTCCCTCTCATGCTCCTATGTTCCCGTGCCTTCTTATGGTATCAGTAATAAGTCCCACCCACACAATGCCGCTATGTTGACCATTAGTTCGTTGGTCTATTTACCTTAATTTTTGTTCTTTTGCCCTCTCAACTCCGTTACTCTCCTTTTTACATTTTCACTCTCTCTCCCTTATTGTTAGTATCTCATCCAAGTTATGGGTCAGAACAGAACTAAGTTGACCACTGACTTACGGGATCCCAAAAGGCAACACAGGCCGGCGAGTAATGTAACGCAAAATGTAAATATGATAATCACACCAGAGTCAGGGATTGATGATAGCATTAAGGAAACATACGAGGTCCAGGATTTGAGTAGAGAATTAAAAGCAGTACGAATTGTAAATACAAACTGTCTGAGAGAAATGTACAGTGAATACAAAATGTTGCAATGAGAGAGTAAACAGATGTAAGATAATAAAAGTTAATAAAATATAATTAAACAAAAAAAAACTCGCCACTCCACTCTATGACACTTTACTCCAATCTACACTGCCCAATCCAGTGTACTCTATTCCACTGTACTCCACTATACTACACTTTGTCCCACTCTACGCCACTGTACTTAACTCCGCTCTGTGCCACTCCGCTGTCCGAAGCTCTATTCCACTGTATGCAACTCCACTCTACAACACTGCACTACACTCTTTGCCACTCTTTGATACTCTATTTCACTTTATGACCAACCACTCTACCACATTGTATGCCCCTCGATGACACACCACTCAACTTCTCTCTATGATCTGCCTCTCCACTATATGACACAGTACTCTACTCTACGACACTCTCCTCCACTGTACTCTATGGCACTCTACTTGACGATACGCCACTCTATGACACTCTACTTGACCCTTCTCCACTCGAAAACACTCTACTCTATGACAGTCTATGACATCCTACTCTACTGTCTGACTCACCATTCCACTGTACAACTCACTGTTCCAGTCTACGATACTTGACTCAACTATATGAGACACCATGCCACTACAATATATAACACTTTCCTACACTGTACAATACCCTACAACACTCTATTCCACTTTATTCCAATATACAATACTACACTCTATAACAACACACTTTACAACACTCTCCTCCACTATACTGTATGACACTCCACAAAAGAACTCTCCACTTGCGACACTAGATTCTATGATTTGAAACACATTTTATTAAAGCTTTAAAAAACATTGAAATTGAATGAAAAAAAACCAAAGGTTAAAGCTTAGTTATAGTTCGGAAAACTTATTTTCCCCATACAAACCAAGTTTAAACTACACAAACTTTAAACATTCTAAAGTTATTGTTATAACTTTGATTTACAATTCATCCACCACCTTCAAATTATTATAAGTAGCGGACCTCAATACATACCCTTTTCGGCTCGCTGACCAACCCCACAGTAACAATAACTTGCCACTCTACCATGCACTGTGTTCTCACAAATAATGGTACTCCACTGTACAACATGACACTGTATGGGATTATATGCTACTCTGTTGCACAACACTACACTCAACAACACTGAACTATACAACACTCTACCCCACTGAACTCCACTGTTTGCTTCTACACTCTACAACACTCTGCTACATTTTACGCCACTTCACGACATGCTACTCAATGACACTCCACTCCACCACACTCCATTTCATGACACTGAAGTCAACGGCACGCCACTCACAGTACAACACTCAGCTCTACTTTTCGACACACTACACTGTACAATATGCCGCTCTACTGTATGATACTCCACGATACGACATTCCACTCCACTGTATAACACATCACTCTACTGTGCGCTATGTCACTCTCCACTCTATTCCACTCTACAATACTCCACTCTACGACACTAGACTCTTCAACACTCTTCTTCACTGAACTGTACTATACTCCACTTCACAACACTCCAATCAGTGACACTCTACAAAGCACTTCGAAACACATTTTTATTAAAAAAATTAAAATCATCAATGTACAATGAAAAAAACACAAGTTACGGATAATATATAGTTAGGGACACTTTGGGCCAGATGTAGGAACAATAGGTTTTGCGACTCGGAAATTGCGACTCCGAGCGACTCGCAATTTCCGAGTCGCAAAACCTAATGCAGAAAGGTGTCTCAGACACCTTCTGCGAGTCGCTATGGGGTCGCAAAGACCCACCTCATTACTATTAATGAGGTGGGTCGCAATTTGCGACCCCATAGCGACTCTGGGCACTCAAAGGGATGGAGGCCTGCTGGGAACAGCAGACCTCCATGTCCGTGACTGCTTTTAAATAAAGCCGTTTTTTTTTTCCAAGTGTAGCCCGTTTTCCTTAAAGGAAAACGAGCTGCACTTAGAAAAAAAAAACGAAACCTTTAGTTTCGGATTTTTTCAGGGCAGGTAGTGGTCCCTTGGACCACTGCCTGCCCTGAAAAAATATTTTTGGGTCCACTCACAAAGGGGAAGGGGTCCCATGGACCCCTTCCAGTTTGCGAGTGTGTTACCATCCACTTCAAGTGGATGGTAACTGCGACTCCATTTGCGACCGCGTACGCGGTCGCAAATGGAATTGCATACCACTGCGACTCGCAGATAGGAAGGGCACACCCCTTCCTATTTGCAAGTCGGAAATGCATTTTGCGAGTCGGTTCCGACTCGCAAAATGCATTTCTGCATAGCAAACACACATTTGCGACTCACAAACGGCGATTTTCGCCGTTTGCGACTCGCAAACAGTTTGCTACATCTGGCCCCTTGTGTATTCTTTCTATATAAACCTGATTAACAATACACAAACATCAAAAATTGTAACAATATGATTCTAACTTCAATTTATAATTTATGCACCACCTTCAAATTACTATAAGTCGCACACCTCCAAACACAGTTGTCACCTCACTCGCCACTCTACATTAACTATAACTCATTCCTTTTCCATGCACTTTTTTATACACTTGCATACTACATCACTTATAGCATGTGAAATCATAGCATTCATAACAGCACTTATAACTTCTCACATTACATTATTTGTCACGATACAGAGTATGGTAGAGGGGCGAATAATAGTTACTGTTGTCTGGTTTGTGAGCTGGAAAGAGTGTGTAATGAGGTCCGCTACTTATAATAATTTGAAAGTGGAGGATAAACTGTAAATGAAAGTTGCAACTATAAATTTAGAATGTTTAAAGTTCGTGTAGTTTAAAATTGGCGTGTATGGGTAAAATAAGTTTTCCTAACTATAACTAAGCTTTAACTTTTATTTTCTTCATTGAATTTAAATATATAGGTATGTAAATATGTCTTTGTAAACATATATACTTTAATACACACATATGTATATATATATATATATATATATATATATATATATATATATATATACATCTATGATGTTGATATGCAGTGACTTTAAAACCTAAAAAAAAACGTACCCGTAAAGTAAAGTAAAAAACTGTGAAGTAAAAGACTTAAAACTTCCGTGCGATGTAATGCCCCCTAATGTAATTCCCACGATTTAATGACTCCAGATGTAGAACCTGCAAAGTAAAGGTAACATACCTCATGGAATGGTTTAACTACCCTGGCAATGAACAAGTGCCCAGATACATCATCATGACATGGCTCGATGTCCCTGGAGCATCACTGCCCTACTCTTCTAACCAGCAAGTATATTCCGGAATTTGCATTCGATGCTTAGTTTGCTTGAACCAATTTTGACTTGCACACCCGTAAACAATTATTTGTAAAAGGAGCACCTAGGACTGTAAAAGTAGTTTCCCAGTGACATGGCGTGATCTGGTGACCCTATCCAAACATCTTAATTATGCACCGATGCTCACCTGAACTTTCATGTCTTGAAAACCAAAGAAAGCAATAAACAAAAAAATCAGGAGCCACGCTATTTGCGCCCCTCATCTCAACAACAACGTTACCAGATGATTCCATTTTATCAATGACACTATGTTTCAGTCCTTGATTTTGCCTTAACAAAATATTGCTTTTCGGTGTCGTACGTCATTTGCAACATCTAATGTAAGCCAGGATCGCAACCTCTGGAATGAATAGGTCAGTTAAACGAAATTCAAGGACTGGGCACTGCGTTCTTTGCGACACCGTGCCACATGGTAACTTTAAGAAGCAAGGATATTAACTCTTACCCATATCCTCTTGCCATTTAAAAATGGCCAAGTCAGAACTCAGTGAGTGCATATACTATGCTCCTCCACTGTGAGAACGGTTTTTTTCAAGTCATAGACGTTCCTTTTACAAGTCATTGTTACCCAGTGTGCCATTCCAATGGGTTTAATTGAAAAAATCCAAACTACATGTCCTAGAATGCACTGATGCACCAAATCAACTCCAAAGACTGGAAACATAGCGTCATTTTACATGGAATCGTCCATGGATGTTAATTCGCCAACATTCCAGAGGTAGCAGAAGTGATATCACGTGCCCTTTGACCTGCACTTTCACATTCAGACACATATTTAAACATACACACAAATTGACACTTACACACACACACTCTCACAGAAACACAATCATACCTGCAAGCATGCATACACCATACATTTCAAGGCATTTTTACTTTCCTCAGCTGCCATGGAAGGGTGTATTCAAGCTAATTGTCCCTTTGTTATTACACTAATAGTGAATAATACGGTATTATTCACTATTAGTGTAATAAAAAGTGGCAGAAAACTAACAGCTAGTCCGAGCTGACGTCCACGGACGCGCTGCCCTTGTGTTCCTGGCACTGAATCTGCCACCTCTGAAGCCAGAGGTCGCAAATCAAGAGCCGTGGTTCGCAAAGGACAAGCCACGGGTCGCAGCTGCGACCCATGGCGACCCCTAAATGGCGTCCATGGATTCGTCTAATCGTCTGATAGCGTATGCCCACTTTTACATTCCCTTTTACCTAGTAGGATGGCTCAAGCAAATGAAAAACCTCAGGTCATTCACGAGAATCAGCTCCTGCAGGAGCCGGACCTAATGTATCTGACCTCTGACTTGTTGATTTCCCCTGAGCAAATACGCCTTTGATGCAGTCCCGGGGAGAGTGGTTAGCTGATGAATTGACAAAAACTAATCAGCTTTATTGGGAAATAGGTTAAGGGTAGCAGAGTGTCGATAATTCTCGTCCTGGCCCCTCATCCATTAACCGGGACCTGCTGATTAGAGCCGAAGGAGCCCCTTTGCTGTCTGAGCTGAAATTGCTTTCATAAACTCGCCATTATTAGCAGTCACAGCGAGCAGCTAATTTACAGGCGACAGCTCAGGCCTGTCACATCCATCATCCGGGTGTATGCATCCTTATCTCATTTACAGAATTTTTCAAAGCAAGAATGTGTTCGGGGCAAAAATGCTGGCTGGGATTCACTGTTTGTCTTTTGAGTGGTGTCACAAGGGTGCCACGGTCCTACTACAAACAAGGAATGTTGGCACCTAATCTCTGGATGAATAGAAAAAGACTCTAATGGACTTTAACGAACCCTTCAGTCCCATGGGCCGTGGTTTAGCTTCACCTGCTGTACCATTCAGAGGCCTTTCCCCATGTCTTTCTCAACTGGTATGTCTCTTTTAAGTCAAACAAGAAAGATTTGTTACAGGCGTTCTCGGTCCCTTTCGTGGTTCAGAGATCTCAGAATGTCTAAAGTCTGTTGTTAGTTACTGCACCGTTACTTTTTCTGTGCCGATTACGGGATTCTTAGCATGGGAGTCAGGTTTGCCAAGGTATTGATAGTACCCATGCCACGTTTTGTGAGCTACTCTGAGCTCAGGTGCTCTGCCTGGCTCTTGGAATACTGTAACCCATGGGCTTGATTTCCAATTCTAAAAAAAATAGGATTGACCACACTACCTGAGTCCCCTGAACCATGTGTAGTGTATTCCCCAGCCAGAGACCAGCCAATAACTACACCACACACAGAGCTGGGTATTACACATCTTTACTTGTCTGCGTGTAACCATGAACTCAAAATTCTAACCCTACATTCACTTCACCACAGTCTAACACTTAAGTCACAGTTCTATGGAGTTCATCAGGAGCCAAAAGGGTTCCTTCATTAATAACTTACACAACACTACATTTCCCCCTCTGTTGAATAAAAAAATAAAATTATTAACAAATATATAAACAATCATAATTCTTTGATGCGTCTTCGTGGCGCTCTGATTAATCGTCCCGATCGTATCTTCAGAAACTGAGAACAAACAATAGGAGTGTCCATGATCTGCACTGGTGATGCAGGAGCAAATGCAGTCCGGGGTTTCTCAATTGTCCTTTCCGAACCAGTCACTACTTTGACATCAGTATGTGACCAATGATGAGCTACATGTCGGAAATAAGAAGAATCTTGCCTAATGGACTTCCCAGGACGTTGGGTAGACACCATGGCCCTCATTATGATCTCAGCGGTAAAAAAGTCCGAGACCATTGCTGCCAGTCAACAGAAGACCGCCAGCGTGACGACCCCCCTGCCAGCCGTATAATGTTTTCCCTGCTGGGCCGGTGGGCATTCCGCCACAGGGAAAAGGGCCGTAACATTGACAGCGGCTCCAACTGCCCGTAAATCGGGAAGTGACCTACGCAACAGGGCAGTTCAGGAGCCATCATGCAGTGCCCTTAGAGCCACCGTGCAGTGCCCTTAGAGCCACTGTGCAGTGCCCTTAGAGCACCCCTTCCACCAGCCTTTCTCTGGCGGGGGAACCCGCCATGGAAAGGATGGAGAAAAAGGGATCATTATCCGAAGGGCGGCGCAGCCCTGTCAGATAATAATCTCCTCCATCGTCAGGCTGCCTGTCGGCGGTAGCCTGGCAGTGGTGGATGGCCGCCCTGTGATCACTATATGGCGGTTCAGACCACCGTGCCGGTGGCAGTCTTTGCCGCTGCCACCGGCATGGCGGTTTGAACCACCAGGGTTCATCATGAGCCCCCATGTGTCCTTTGCTGGTTATGACATGGAATGGCTCAGCATCAAGCGGAGCATCAGACCTACATTTTCTCGGCTGACGGACAAGAACTCTATCCCCTCTGTCTTTTGCATGTTGTCACTTGTCTGCATAGATCTCCATTTTCCTTTTACGATCCAAGTCTTGGCTACGGGTTTATCCCTCTATACTTGTGGTCGAGTGAGGAGTCTAATGGTAAGCTCGCAGGGTAAAATTCAAGACAGTTTTAAGACAGAGTTTTTTTAATACGGCACGCTGAGCAGCTTTCTTTAATGTACTCATGAAACTTTCAACAAGGCTATTGGCCTGTGGCCACAGAGGTGTGCTCTTCTGATGCTTCACATCAAGGTGACTGAAAAAGCCTCCAAATTCTCGACTGTTGAAAAGTGGGCCTTGATTAGATTTAAAAATTGCATGAATACCACAAGTTGCAAAGATGCCATCAAGCCCCTCAATGACTCTCTCTTGAGTGATAGATGAAAAATAGGAGTATTCATCAACAATCACCATTAGGTGATGTCCATTATCAATTAACAGCAATTCTTTCTCATGCATGCTTTAGCAACTCTGACATGCTTAGGGGATGTTGGGTGGTTTTTTATGACAGGCAGTTGCATAGGCGACAGGCCGTCAACTCTCTTTTAAATCTTTCACAGAGTGAGGAATCCAGATTCAAACTAGGAGAGCTTGTTTCGTGGCAACAGTTACACAATGTTCTTCATGGGCCACTTCAATTATCTATTGTCCCAGACTCTCTGGAATAACAATTCTTGAACCCCTCTGGATAATGCTTTCTTCAGTAATGGACAGCTCATCTTTGACATTTTTTTAACCTTCTGGTATTCACTGTCAATGGCAAGCGGTCGAGGGTGCTGGTTCCAAGACTGATGTGTAATGTCTTTCAGTATTAACATGATACCAACTTTGCTCTGTGGCAGTGATAATTTGCTCCAACGAAATGGTAGCTGGTGTGTTTGATTTTACAATGAAGTTCATGTAGGCTTCAGCCATCTAGAAAGGGGTACCATGACACTGCATAGGCACTCTGGATAGGTAGTCGGCAGGGTTTTGATCTTTCTCTGGATTGTGCACAGTTCTGTCGTTGTATTTTTGTAATCATAGACCTCAACGTTCAATGCAAGAAGGCACCTTGGCCTTTGGATTGCCAAAGATGGTCGGTAATGCTGGATGATCTGTCACAAGTGTAAAAGGTTTTCCGTATAAGAAAAGGTGGAAATGTTCACAAGCTCACACCACTACTAAACTTTCTTTCTCAAGTTATGAATAAGCAAGTTCATTTTGGGACAAATGTTTGCTTGTATATGCCCCAGTATGTCTTCAAGCATTTGGGTGGCTGCCCAACTGTTCTAGCATTGACAACAACTTCTGTATGGAGCTTTGGATTAAAATATGCCATTTCAGTAGCATTTGTGATAGCTCATTTGATTTTCTAAAAGCTTTGGTCACATTCAAACATTCTTATTGGTCAAGTCTCTCAATGGAGCACTCAGAGCAGCAAAGTCTCATATGTATTTGGAACAGTAACTGGCCATACCAATTAATGACTGTAACATGGAAATATTTTGTGAGATACTGACATCTGACAATGCTTGCACTTTAGCTGGATCAGGTGTTATACCCCCATCCGAAAAGATAAGGCCAAAGAACTTTAGCTTTGTCTTATTGAATTCACATTTCCCAGCATTCAAAGTTAAACCTGCATTAACCTGTAAATGATACACTTGCTTGAGAGCTTCATTATGCTCTTTCTGTGTAGCTCCACAAACTAATACGTCATCACAATAGTTGAAAGCAGTCATGACAGGCTGTATGCTATGTCAAGTGATATCTCTGCAGCTGATGACACATCAAAACATAATCTTTTATACTGAAATGGACCAATAAGTGGAGAAAAGGTTGTAATGTGCCTGCAATTCTCCTCGACTTCCAACTGATGATATCCTTTATTTAAATCAAGGCAAGAGAAGACTTTTGACCATTCAGTTGTGTTATCATGTCAGCAATGTGCGGACATGGATGTTGTTCTTCTTCAGTTGCCTTGTTCGCTTGACACATATCCACACAGATGCGTACAGCTCCTTCATTGTCCTTTTTGAGTACTATCACTATGGGAGAAACCCATGGTGTTGGACCAGTAGAACGTTCAATGATATCATGTTTAAGTAATGATTCTAGTTCCTGTTCAACAGCTTCTTGTAAATGAAATTCAACTTGTCTGTATCTTAGAGCAAGAGAATGGATGTCCTCATTAATATACAACTGTACTGTCAAAGTCTTAATTTTTCCTAACCCATGAGACAAAAAAGGTAAGTAACTTACTATTTTGTGATGAGCAGTCATGTTGTAGTTCAATGAGATCAGTCCCATATCAGCAGCTGTGGTGAAACTGACTTAACAGGCACTTGACGCCATACCTGAAGCACATGAATGGGCAGCTGCACTTTTGTCTTCTTGTGTTTCATCGTCGCTATAAATGAACCTTTACTTTTCAATGACATTGATGCAGCCTATGTATACACTTTAGTTTTCAATGGCATCAGTTGCGGCAATGGAGATAGTTCGTTATATTTCTTCTCAGGCAAAATGTTTAAGAATGCACCACTGTTGATAGTTAAAGTTACTGAACAACCATTTATTTTCAATGTAATCTTCAGACAGTGTTTGAATGACTTTTGTGATTTTTCATATTGACTTTTCTTTGACCGGTATTTTTCTTTACATGCGGCCAGTTCAACATGTGCACAATTCTTTTAGGTAAACATCGACATTGCACAATCATCTTCTTCACTTTCACTTGATATTGATAATGAAGAACTTTTTGACAATGATTTCAATGACGATCAACTTTGGTGTCAATTTGTCTCAATTGGTATTGTCGCTTGGCCTTGCGGGCGCACGTCACACATCTCTTCTAGAATGTTTGGGAAGCCATTTTGTCTTATCACCTTGATGCACTTAATTTTTTTCTTCGTCTTGCAAACTGTTACAAAATGGTTTTTCTTCCTACAGTCTTTGCATACGTGTCCAATGGCAGGACATTTATCTTTGTGTGGAAAAGACAATCCACACCTTAAATAGAACTTATTTTTCCTTGGAGACATCATTTTGTGTCCTCCAGTCTTGTGCTTCTGCTTGCTTTTCATGTTCATGACTGACTCACTTTGGGCACCTCTAGCCTGCATGTCAGCAGCTTGTTAATCAGCATGCTCTTCATCTCTGGCAGCCACGAGAATGTGCTACAAACGAAGAATTTCTCTCAGCATTCACTGGCTGAATGAATCTGACAGGCACCCGTAATAACTCTAAAACATATTGCCTCCTCATCATTAAATTAATTAAACTTACATTGTTTGATGAGCGTATCCAGTCTCCCGACAAATGTGGCTATGGTTTCACCAACTCTTTGTCATTCTTGACTGAAAATGTACCTTTCATAATTTACATCGGTATTGGATTGAACTTGAGAGTCAAGGCTTCTTTAATTTGACAGTATGGAACTTTGTCAGCTCACATAATTTTCTTTATGACTGTTTATTACATCTCAGTTGTGTGGAATTTTATAAAATATCTACTTCCCAATAGGACAGGTTGCTTCATATATCTACTTGTCCTGTAAAAATACTCTACTTGTTTCCTTGGTGCCATGTAGTGCGACAACTAATTATGGCAGCAATCTCATTAGGTAAGAGCTCTGATAATGTCCTCTCTGTTTATGCCAGGGTTAATACTATAGGAGGGCTTGAATTCTAGCAATTTCCTTATTTTGCCAACTTTCTGCATATCTGCATACTGGGGCTAGGTAGTGGCAAGCAATAGTCCCAGGGTTAGAATTCCCTTTTGAGTCTGTGCAAACTTTCTAACTTCATGTTTAAGTGGTTTTCACCAGTTCTTCTCCAATCTTTTCCCACTTAGAAAGGCTGGAAATGTATTCTTGACAAGGGCAGAAGTAAAACGTCTTCCGGGGTTGGGAAAAAAGTGGTTAAAGGGAAAGTGAACTTGTAAAGGCTCAACAGATTTTTGCATGAACAAATCTACAGATGCATATTTGTTTGTGCTAAAATAGTTCTCAAATATTTTCTAGGAGCACAATTTCCTGGTCTACTTCTGTAAATTCCTGTGAGTTCATGAAATACACAAATCTGCACTAATCAAAGACTTATACCATGGGTGCACTTTTGTGAATTTTTTAAAGAAATGTGCCACTAATAAGGTTTGGCGTTAGCCAGGACCTTTCATTTTTATTAAAATTATATCTCTCTCTCTTTATCCATCCATCGGCTGGCTTCATTGTGAGTGACAACAATCTGCTCTTTCACAAGTAGCATACAAAGTACTTTGTTCTGTGCCAGGAACTACTGTGGCAATGTGTGCTTTTTGAGACCCAAAAAATATTTTTGCTTTTTGACAAGTAGTGTGGTTCTCCTCTTCCTTCCGTGCTGTTGGTGTCTCGACTTCTGTAGTTACAGAGGCGTGGGCATTAGTATGGCAGCCTTCCTCCTCTCCAATGCAGTCTCTTCACTCGCTCCCTTCTTCACTGTCTGCACTTATGCTATTAACGTTGTCTCCTCCCACATACACCATCCCTGTCCTCTCCCTCATCATGTTGGCAAATGGGTTTAGTGGAAATCCAGCTTGTGTTGGGTACTGAAGCATTCACCATCCTCAAGAGACGTAAAGCTGTATATTAAGCAATGCCAGCATTCAGGGAGTGCTGTCAGCCCTTCTTTCCTCAAAATAAACTCAGTTCAAATGAGTTTGGACTATTGTGTTCACGTGACTGCAGCGGGCAAGAAGGGGAACCCAATCCATAGATCTTGGTAGTACTGTAATGTGTCCAAAAACACAATTTCTGTGATTCTACTCCTGGTTTGCATGGATTCCTGGCATAAGATTCACTTAACAGATGTAAAGAATGAAGATCAGAAGCTGGTTCCCATGATCGTACCCCAGTCCCGAACCCCTTGTAATGTACCAAATATTGCAAATGTTTTCTAGCAGTGCTTGCATCTAGGATCTTATGTACCTAATGTTTGTTTTTAGCATTCACCTGCACTGGTACAGGAATTAGAGCAAGACGTGTTTGCGCAGAATAGTGTTCCAACGAAGATACATGGAACACAGGGTGAATTTTCATAGACAGGAGAAATCTGTAACTGTAAACTAACTGGATTCACAATCTGTTCAATAGGAAATGGACCAACAATGTTTGGTTAATACTTTCTCACCCACAATATATCTTGATGTAGGGGTTATTTAATGATCAGCATGTAATTAGTATTTATCTTTAGCTTTTCCTTATTCTGAATAATCTAATTAAGTCAGTCACTGTGCCTTAGGTAATAATGCAGATAAAGGCAAAACCAACTAATGATGTCTATACATATGAAATAAAGGTGACATCCTTGTAGCTGAATGTTCAGTACTGTATGCTAATTCTGCTAACCATAATGGCTTTCTCTAATCATCTTCTCACTGCAAGGCTTGTCATCTTAAATAGTGTTCAACACATAAGTTCAGTCTTCCAGTCTGTCCATCTTTCTGGGGTTGGTAACTAGTAGAAAGATAGTCTTTCATATGTAGTTTCTTATACAAAGCACACCATTATGACATAATTTGAGACCCCCTGTCAGTTACAAAAACGTGTATTACCATGCAATTAAATAGAGATTTCTATTAATTCTCTTGAACTGGATAATCATTGTAACAGTATAAAAATGTTTTGGTCAAATGGCAAACAATCATCAAAATACAGAGCAATTTTCATGTTTTGGTAACTTACTATAGAATCAATTTACAACAACATGTAAAGGTTGGGCAAACTAGCTAAAGGTCTCAAAAGCCCCACATGTTTAGCATGTGATTTTTTTTATTTGAGCACAGATATAGCTCCTCCGAACACATTGTTTTAAATCAGAAAATAGACATGACCTCAAACATATCACTTAACTGTGGCAAGCATTTTAGTTCCAAAATGATTCCCAGTAATTTTAGAATCATGAAGTCAACTCATAGCCTTCTGAATTAGTATTAGATACAGTAATCTAGCAGTCTCGATGAATATATCCCTGTTATTTAATCTAATCTATAGGCTGCGTTTCTGCATATGTTTTTATCACAAATGATTCCATTTTAAATAAAGTTTTGGAACAATAATTTGACATTTTTGATGAGAAAGTTAAGTGTGGATAATTTATCAGTTTATTCTCATCTTCAGGTCAAGTCTGCTAGGATAAAGTGTAATCTTTATTGTGATTAGGACCTGGTCTGTAAATTAATCACAGAATTAAAATCAGAAAAGAACAAGGTACATCTAGGTTGTCTAGGAGTCAGTGCTCTAGCTGATTTAAAAAACTGTAGATTTATGTGGTCTGTATATACTTCTACTGCGTGAGTCATGTTTCCTTTCCCGCAAGAGAGCGATGCGTCGATCCAGACAGGCACCTCGGGTCTGGGCAGGCTTTGCGTTGGTTTTCCGCGCTCAGCAATGTTGTGCTGAAAATCCGGTCACACGGTATCACAAAACCATGCTGCGTGGGGTTTGCGTCATTATCATCCTCCGTTAGAGGGTGTTGCATGTTATTTCTCCAGTCGTGTTGCGTCGATCTTCCAGCTGTGATGCAGGTGGAGCATAGATTTCAGCTGTGAAGCTAGCGGCACGTAGTTTCTCAGCCGCATCTTGGAATTTCCCTGCACAGCGGTCTGTGCGTGGATTTTCAGTCTTGGACTGCCAGCTTCACTTTTCAAGGGCCCAGGAACTGGATAGGGCACTACTTGGCAGGGTAGAAGTCTCAGCAGAGAGTCCAGGAGCTGGCAGGGGAAGTTTGTGATGGCCCTGGGACTTCAACAATAGGAGGCAAGCTCAGTTCAGGCCCTTGGAGATTCTTCACAAGCAGGAATGCACAACAAAGTCCAGTCTTCGTCCCCTTTCACAGGCAGAAGCAGCAACTGCAGGATAGATCCACAAAGCACAGTCACAGGCAGGGCAGCACTTCTCCTCAGCTCTTCAGCTCTTCTCCTTGGCAGAGGTTCCTCTTGATTCCAGAAGTGACCTCATTTTCAGGTGTTTGGGTGCTCTTTTTATACCCATTTAAGGCCCCAGACACACACCAGGGGGTTGGAGACTGCATTGTGGGAGGGCAGGCACAGCCCTTTCAGGTGTGAATGACCACTCCTCCTCTCCCTCCTAGCACAGATGGCTCATCAGGATATGCAAACTACACCCCAGCTCCTTTTGTGTCACTGTCTAGAGAGAGGTGCAAACAGCCCAACTGTCAAACTAACCCAGACAGGGAATCCACAAACAGGCAGAGTCACAGAATAGTATAAGCAAGAAAATGCCTACTTTCTAAAAGTGGCATTTTCAAACACACAATCTCAAAACCAACTTTACTAAAAGATGTATTTTTCAATTGTGAGTTCAGAGACCCCAAACTCCATGTCTATCTGCTCCCAAAGAGAATCTACACTTTAATCATATTTAAATGCAGCCCCCATGTTAACCTATGAGAGTCATATGTCTTGCAACAGTGAACACAGAATTTGGCAGTATTTCACTGTCAGGACATATAAAACACATTAGTACATGTCCTACCTTAAACATACACTGCACCCTGCCCATTGGACTACCAAGGGCATACCTTAAGGGTGTCTTACATGTAAGAAAAGGGAAGGTTTAGGCCTGGCAAGTGGGTACACTTGGCAAGTCAAATTGGCAGCTTAAACTGCACACACAGACACTGCAGTTGCAGGCCTGAGCCATGTTTACAGAGCTACTAATGTGGGTGGCACAACCAGTGCTGCAGGCCCACTATTAGCATTTGATTTACAGGCCCGGGCACCTCTATTGCACTGTACTAGGGACTTACCAGTAAATCAAATATGCCAATCATGGAAATCCAATTACACATGTATTTTACATAGGAGCACTTTCACTTTAGCACTGGATAGCAGTGGGAAAGTGCCCAGAGTAACAAAAACAGCAAAAACAGAGTCCAGCACACATCAACAACCTGGGAAACAGAGGCAGAAAGTTAGGGGAGACCACGCCAATGATGCCAAGTCTAAAACGTTATGTAAGCAAAGAACTGTAGAATGGTAGCCTGGAATACAAAACTGTTGGAAAGTGCCCTTTTGTTGTGATCATCCCCATTTTTTCTGGACTTATGATGCTGTATTTTTATTTTTACTTCGGCACAGTGATACTGCTAACCACATCTCATTGTATGTGCTCTGACCTCTAAAGATTGGTACAATGGGTTAATTCCTAATTGGTAATCTCAACTTTTCTTTAAGGCCATAGTGTACGGTGTGAAAATACGCCAATGACATGAAAAGTTAAATGTCACGTGTGGACAGCAGCAGTTGTGCTATCCATGCGGGTGGCAAAGGAAAACATTGCTTCTGGCCTACCATTGTAGCCCAGTGGTTGCAGGTTAAACCTGCAGAGCCGCCTGTTAAAATAACCCTTTTAACTTGTAAAAGTCTCTCTTTAAAATATTTGTTAGTCACCCCTGTATAAGCTTTGCAGCCCACAAGGTAGTGTGCATGGTATTTAAGATTGGAACTCATAGAAAGTTAATGTTACTGTTAGAAATAGAGCCTTTGGTTGGCAGTCAGGTTAACCCCTGTCCAAGCAAGGACCCTCACTCTAGTCAGGGTAAGTCAAACACTGTCCAAATTATCCTGTGCCCACCCTATGGTAGCTTGGCACTGAGTAGTCATGCTTAACTTAGAAGGCAATGTGTAAAGTATTTATGCAATAAATCATGCAATAACACAGTAGAACACCACAAAGATACACCACACAGTGTTTAGAAAAATGTATAATATTTATCTGATAAGCTGCAGGTCAAAACGATTAAGATGCAATAAGTATAAGTTGAAATATCACTGTAAAAATTAAAAAAAGTGTCTTTACTCTCTTAAAAGCATCAAATGTCTTTTGCAAGCGCAAAGTACCTAGTTTGCATTCAAATTCTCCGCAAGGGACCGCAGAGGAGGAGATGCGTGGAAAATGGGGAGGTGTGTGCCGATTTTTCTGGCGCACACAGGCGATGACTTGTCGAGTTTTCACGCAGGGCAGGCTTTGTGTCGATTTCCGGCGTGTAGACTGAGTTCCTCTTCGAGTTGCTGGGGTTTTGGATGCTCCAGGGACGATGCGTTGAACTCCGGCACTGGCAGAATGAAGTCTCAGGAGATGCGTCAATCCGGTGGGCGTTGCATGGCAATTTCTACCACACGGCTGGAGCTGCGTCGATTCATCTCAGGAAGTCGGGCTGCATCCTTGTGGCTCTGCTTGACGTCGATCCAGTGGGCTGTGCATTGAATTTCTGATTGCTACGCTGGTGCTGAGTCTATCTTCTCCTTGCGAAGTCGGGCTGCGTCATTCCGGTTCAGCGTGAGGTGATTGGCTCACCGCGATGCTGGCTGTGCATCGTTTCTGACAGGCTGTGCGTTGATTTTCGTCACACAGGGAGTTCTTCTTGACTTCTGGGAACAGGAGGCAAGCTCTATCCAAGCCCTTGGAGTGCTCTTCTCAGCACAGCCAGAGAGCAGCAAGGCAGCAGGGCAACAGCAAGGCAGCAGTGCTTCTCAGAAAAGCAGTCAAGTGAGTCCTTTGGGCAGCCAGGCAGTTCTTCTTGGCAGGTTGCAGGTTCTGGTTCAGGCTTTCCTCTCCAGCAAGTGTCTTGATGAAGTAAAGTGTCTATCTCAGAAGTGTCTGAGACAAGAGTGTCTTGTCAAGAAGTGTTTAAGTGGGTAGTGTCAGAGACCCTGCTTAAATACCCAAATGTGCCCTTGAAGTGGGGGAGACTTCAAAGAGTGGCTTAGAAGTGCACAAGGTCCCCTTTTAGTTCTATCCTGTCTGCCAAGGTCCCAGTAGGGAGCTTGGCAGTCCTTTGTGTGAGGGCAGGCTACTGTCCTTTGACATGTAAGTGTCAGGCCCTCCACCCTCCCAGCCCCGGAAGACCCATTCAATATGCAGATGTATGCAAGTGTGACTGAGCATCCTGCGTTTGGGGTTGTCTGAGTGAATGCACAAGGGAGCTGTTAACTAAACCTAGCCAGACGTAGATTGGAAGGCACAGTGGGGGTCATTACAACATTGGCGGTATAAGGCACTTACCGCCGTGCAGAAGACCGCCAACACACCGCCGCGGCCGCGGTAGACCGCCACAGCTATTATGACTCACATCATGGAATCCGCCCAAATTCAGACACCCACACAACACCGCCACACCAAAGGTCAGCGATAAACTGGCGGAAACAAATCCTCCACCTCCACGCCAACAGAAACACGCCCATTCTATTATGACCCACGAATCCACGCGGCGGTCTTTCAACCGCGATATTCCATTTGCGGTACACACGCTCAAAATACACACACATCTCCAAAACACCGCCACATTGGACAATTACAAATACACACACCTGATACACATACACACACCACTCCCACATACCCAACACAATATAAAACACACACCCACATCACACACAAACCCCTACAACCAGAAATTCCGGGAGAAGGCCAGAGAGACAGCACAGCTATTGACAACCCCATCACACAGAGGCACACAACACAACACCCACACAACATCAACGCACAAATGACCACATACCACTGCACTCACCACACTCATCAACACATACACCACCCCACACATCACACATAACACCCCATGTCGCGCCAAAGACACCCCCGCTTCTCCGAGGAGGAGCTCAGGGTCATGGTGGAGGAAATCGTCCGGGTAGAGCCACAGCTGTTTGACTCACAGGTACAGCACACATCAATAGCCAGGAAGATGGAGCTATGGCGCAGAATAGTGGACAGGGTCAACGCAGTGGGACAGCACCCAAGAAATAGGGACGACATGAGGAAGAGGTGGAGCGACCCACGGGGGAAGGTGCGTTCAACGGTCTTCAGGCACACATCGCGGTGCAGCGGACTGGAGGCGGACCCCCACCTCCTCCCCCACAACTAACAACATGGGAGCAGCAAGTCCTGACCATCTTGCATCCTGAGGGCCTCGGAGGAGTCGGTGGAGGATGGGACACTGGTAAGTCAAATCTTAACTATCACATCCCCCACCCTACCTGCATGCTATCACACACCCCCACCCTCACACCCTCCCCTATCACCCCAAATCCTCACCAATCTACACATGACACCAAGCACCCATCCCAACACCAAACCCTGCATGACACAACTAAGCATGGGCACCCCTCACCAAAGCATGCCCACTGCACATACCCAGAACACCCCTCCAACCATCATCACACAAGCCCCCACACAGGAATGCCTGCACTGGGGATCACGCACACCCAACCATTGCACACCATTACACACACAGATGCAATAATCATGTGCTTATGCCCCTCCAGGAACCTCGAAGGAACGTCACCACACCAGAGGGTCCAGACAACACCACTCCACCCCCAGAAGAGGCCCACAGTGACGACAGCAGCTCTGCCCCACTGGATCCTGATGACCAGCCCGGACCATCGTGGGCCTCAGGACAGTCGGTTCCCCTTGCCCAGCCACAGCCCAACACCATGCTGCCACCCTCTGGTAACACCAGCACAGCACCCACCCAGCGGGCCCAAACCTCCCTACCCAGGACAGGTCAATCAGCGGTGTGTCCACCACTACAGGGCACCTAGGATAACCCACCACCCCAACAACAACAGGGACCTGGGGGCAGTGGTAGTGGGCACACGGTCCAGGGGACGGAGGCACAGGAACAAAGGGGAACTGGGAGGGCTGCTGTGCGACAGGGGGCGGACAGGCCAAGGGAACCAACACTCCACGAGGCCCTATCCTCCATCATGGGCGCATACCACCACTCCCAGGAGACGATGGCCACGGTCCTGGAAAAGTTGCAGGAGACCCTGCGTCTGCAGGACGAACTGTATTTGGGGTTCAGGGAGGAGCTCAGGACCATCGGCTCCGCCCTGGGCACCATCGTAGGGGTGCTGACGGACATTCAAAAGACCTTGAGGGACACCATGGCACTCCAAGGGGCCCCTGGCGTTAGCCAGGACGATGAACTGCCCACCACCTCCGACGGCGCTAGTGGACAGGACGCCCCGCCACAGGACAAACACACCAGCACCCCATCCCCTGCAGACGGACAACCACCGCGCAAGCGGTCCCTGAGATCCAGGAAGAGGACAGAGCAAGATGGCAAGACCCCCGCCAGGAAATAAGACCACCCTGATTGTCCCCCCACTGTCCCACTTTGTCACCCTGTCCAGATTGGAACTGCCCCAGCTCCACTTCCAATGCCCAGATGGCAGTGCACCTGTGAGACGAATAGACTGGACTCTGCCATGGACATTCCTCCACCATCACCCATTACCATTTTACAACCTTCCTTGATTTTATTTGCACTTAAATAAACACCCTTGAAAGCCAAAATAATCTTGAGTCAGTCTATGATTTGGAACTTTGTATTATCAATTACAGTGTCATAATGGGTTACCCATTGTAAGGCTAACATACCAATGTCACACATCACAAGCCCTTGAAGGATGCAAGCAGTTGACACGTAGGTTACCACACTTGTGAAACTGAAATGGAAGGGTACAACTCAATTAACAAATAGTTAGTGAAATGTAGGTATAGGATAGAGGTAGACATGTGAAAGTAAATGTAATTTTAAAGCAGAAAATGTTCTCACCTGTGTGTCACTGGAAATATTGCTGTATGACTGACTCCCTGTTGTCGTTTTCTTCATCCTCAGCTTCATCCTCATCACTGTCCACTGGCTCCACAGGCTCCACAGCTGCCACAATACCGTCATCTGGATCATCCTCCTGCAGAAAAGGCACCTGGCGTCGCAATGCCAAATTATAGAGCATGAAGCAGGCGATGATGATGTCGCACACCTTCTTCGGTGAGTAGAATAGGGATCCACCTGTCATATGGAGGCACCTGAACCTGGCCTTAAGAAGACCCAAGGTGCGTTCGATTACCCTCCTAGTCCGCCCATGGGCATCATTGTACCGTTCCTCTGCCCTGGTCCTGGGATTCCTCACTGGGGTCAATAGCCACGAAAGGTTGGGGTAACCAGAGTCCCCCAATAGCCATACATGGTGCCTCTGGAGTTGGCCCATCATATCAGGGATGCTGCTATTCCGCAGGATGTAGGCGTCATGCACAGAGCCAGGGAACATTGCATTTACCTGCGAGATGTACTGGTCTGCCACAGACCATCTGGACATTCATGGAATGATAACTCTTCCGGTTTCTGTACACCTGTTCACTCCTGCGGGGGGGACCAGAGCTACATGTGTCCCATCAATAGCACCTAGGACGTTGGGGATATGTCCAAGGGCATAGAAGTCACCTTTCATTGTAGGCAAATCCTCCACCTCAGGGAAAATGATGTATCTCCTTACGTGTTTCAGCAGGGCAGACAACACTCTGGACAAAACGTTGGAAAACATAGGCTGGGACATCCCTGATGCCATGGCCACTGTTGTCTGAAATGACCCACTTGCAAGGAAATGGAGCACTGACAGCACCTGCACGTCAGGGGGGATTCCAGTCAGATGGCGGATTGGTGACATCAGGTCTGGCTCCAACTGGGTACATAGTTCCTGGATTGTGGCACGGTCAAACCGGTAGGTGACGATGATGTGTCTTTCTTCCATTGTCAACAGGTCCACCAGCGGTCGGTACACCGGAGGATTCCGCCATCTTCTCATATGTCCCAGCTGACGGTGCCTAAGAAGGACAACAGCGAAGAACGAGTCACTATTCCTCCAGGTATGTACCCACAGTTACACACAAGACTACACATGACAAAAAAGCCTTCCTGTATGTGTGTTGAGTATAGGCCTAGCTATGTGTGACGCAGTAGTAAATGAAGCTAGGTGGGCCCCTGAAATGGCGGCTGTCTGACCTCTAAACTGGGACAATGGGATTGTGGGGTAACTGCGCTGGCATTGCACATGGTCGCGGTAGGCGGTCGTAGACCGCGGCGCAATACTGCATTGGTTAATATGGGACCCTATGGGTCCCAGGAGCCAATGAGCAGGTGCACCGGCGGTGATGATGCGCACTGCCGCGGACGTCACCACCATTTTCTATCTGTTCAATCACTAGATACCTGACCTTCGACAGGAGAGGACCTACACTGCTAGTGCTTCTGTGACCTCGGTCTGGAAGCGATGATGGCTGCTGCGTCTGGGGAAAGGGCCCCTGCCTTCACTGCACAGGAGTTGGAGAAACTTGTGGATGGGGTCCTCCCCCAGTACACGCTACTCTACGGTCCTCCAGACCAACAGGTTAGTACCAAGGGAGCACGTTGTATGGGCTAGGCCTGGGTGGAGAGGGCTGGGTGGAAGAGGGAAGGGGGCAGAGTACATAGAACAGTCATGCATGGGAATGAATGGGCCACATGGCCAGAGTAGGGAGGGGGCCACTCACATTGACGGTGCAGTTGGTAATGACTCTTCCTCTTTCCTTGTGCATGTCATGTAGGTCAGCGCCCACCAGAAGAGGGACATTTGGCGTGCCATCGCCAAGGAGGTCCGGACCCTGGGGGCCACCAGAGACGGGGCACCCACTGCCGTAAGAGATGGGAGGACATCCGCCGCTGCAGCAAGAAGACGGCGGAGGCTTAGCTGGGGATGGCCTCCCAACGTGGGAGGGGTGCCCGTCGCACCATGACCCCCCTGATGTTCCTGATCCTGGCGGTGGCCTACCTGGAGTTGGATGGGCGCTTGAGGACATCCCAGCAGACACAAGGGGGTGAGTACAACCTCATTCAGCGGAGTTTGCATGCAGTATAGGTGTCTGGGTGGGGAGGTGGGCTGTGGGTGTCCCTAGGCCAGGGCGAGTTAGGTAGGCAAGGCCCCTCCGTTATGTAGGCCATGTGGCACTCAACCCCACCTCAGCAGAGTGCCAAGTTGAGGTATAGTTGCCCCTGTGGCATCAATGTGCGCAGATTCCCACCATTGCCATGTAGGCCATGTCCCAGAAATTGCATGTGCAGAGGTCAGGAGAACGGCGTAATGCAGGGGGCTGCTGCGTCTGTCTTGTCCGCCAACGGTAGCGGTATGCCATGCACTAAAACTCTTGTTGTTCTGTCTCCCCCCCTTTTCCTGCTCTCCCTGTCCTTTTGTACATCAGCATCATCAGGCGGAGGTACAGTGGCACCGGAGCACGAGGGAGCTGCATCCCACATGGCCATGGAGGGCCACACCACAGACTCTGAATGCACCAGTGCGACGGACGGCGAGGGGAGCTTCACTTCGGCCACCGGATCACAAACCAGCGACACGGACTCGTCCGCCGATGGGAGCTCCCCTGTGGTGGCGGCGCCACCTGTGTGCCCGACTTCTACAGGTACAGCCGCCACCCCCCTACCAGCACCGCCCTCCCAGCAGTCCCTCAGCCTTCGCCCCGTGCCCGTTCACCCAGGAGGGTGGACATCACCTTCGCCCCAGGCACCTCAGGCCCTGCCCCAGTCACCCCTGCTGCCCTCAGTGAGGAGGCCATTGACCTCCTCAGGTCACTCACTGTTGGGCAGTCTACTATTGTGAATGCCATCCAGGGTGTAGAGAGGGAGTTGCAACACAGTAATGCATTCCTGGAGGGCATTCATTCTGGTCAGGCTGTCCTTCAGCGAACCCTGCAATCTCTGGCCTCAGCACTGATGGCAGCCATTGTCCCTGTGTCCAGCCTCCCCCCTCCAACTTCCTCCACCCAGACCCAATCTCCTGTACCCCAGCCCATCCCAAGCACACCTACAGACCAGCATGCACACAAGTCAACACACACAAGTAGCTCAAGCAAACATAGGCACCACACACACCACAGGCACTCACGCAAGCCTAACCCACATACAGACACAGCAACATCCACTGTCTCCACTGTGTCCCCCTCCTCTTCTCCATCCTCCCTCCCAGTCTTGTCTACACACACACCTGCATGCACCACATCTACAGGCACTAGGACTCGCACCAGGACACCCAGCACCACAACCCGCTCATCTGCACTCACCACCTCCACTGCCATTTACACGTCCCCTGTGTCCTCTCCCAATGTGTCTGTGACGCCCCCTCCCAAAGTACCCAAACGCCGGCAATCACTCACCCAACATCCATCCACCTCACGACAGCCTCCAGTACCTGCACCTGCACCCAAAA
Source organism: Pleurodeles waltl (assembly GCF_031143425.1). Taxonomy (NCBI): domain Eukaryota; kingdom Metazoa; phylum Chordata; class Amphibia; order Caudata; family Salamandridae; genus Pleurodeles; species Pleurodeles waltl. The sequence continues at coordinate 660,004,277 of NC_090449.1, read as the reverse complement.
CACCTAAAGTGACACCTCCTACAACCACCTCCTCTTCCTCCACTCCCAGACCCCCTCCAGCTACCCATCCCAGTGTTCATCAGAAACTGTCCCTCTGTCAAATTGACCTTTTTGCCCCCCCCCCCACTCATCAGTCCCGTCGGAGCGCCTCAGCCAAATAGCCTCCAGTACCAGTGGTGCGTGTTCCCCGTTTTTGGAGTGCACCGTCCACCAGGGCAGGCAGTAGGACCCGGAGCCAAGGCAGTGGCAGCCCACCCCCTGTAAAGGCTCTGAAAATGGAGAGTGGACGACGGGACCGTCTTAAGACTCCTGGTGGGACAACAAGTGACATGGGATCGGAGGCGATTGGTGAGTCAGCTGTAACTCCAACAAAGGTGTGGAAGGTCCAGAGGAAGTCTGCCCAGCCTGTTGTGAGTGTCACGGCGGAGAAGTGCGCCATCATATCCGGCGGTCCAGACACAACAGCCAGCACCGTCGTCACTGGTCCAGAGACCACCGCCAGAGTCAGTGCCCAGGAGGGCCCAAGTATCGTCACTGGTCCAGAGACCACCGCCAGTGTCACAGCCCAGGAGGGCCCAAGTATCGTCACTGGTCCAGAGACCACCGCCAGTGTCACAGCCCAGGAGGGCCCAAGTATCGTCACTTGTCCAGAGACCACCGCCAGAGTCACAGCCCAGGAGGGCACAAGTATCGTCACTGGTCCAGAGACCACCGCCAGTGTCACAGCCCAGAAGGGCCCAAGTATAGTCACTGGTCCAGAGACCACCGCCAGAGTCACAGCCCAGGAGGGCCCAAGTATCGTCACTGGTCCAGAGACCACCGCCAGTGTCACAGCCCAGGAGGGCCCAAGTATCGTCACTGGTCCAGAGACCACCGCCAGAGTCACAGCCCAGGAGGGCACAAGTATCGTCACTGGTCCAGAGACCACCGCCAGAGTCACACCCCAGGAGGGCACAAGTATCGTCACTGGTCCAGAGACCACCGCCAGAGTCACAGCCCAGGAGGGCACAAGTATCGTCACTGGTCCAGAGACCACCGCCAGTGTCACAGCCCATGAGGGCACAAGTATCGTCACTGGTCCAGAGACCACCGCCAGAGTCACAGCCCAGGAGGGCACAAGTATCGTCACTGGTCCAGAGACCACCGCCAGTGTCACAGCACAGGAGGGGCCAGGATGCCACAGCCCCGCTGGGCAATGATGGAACGTCATGCCACACACCAATGCCCATTGTAGAGATCGTCATGCCACACACCAATGTCCGTATAAGAACCGCCATGGCAAAGCACCGCTGAACAGGGCAAAGACCACCATGGCAAAGCACCGATGAACATGGCAAAGACTGCCATGGCAAAGCACCACTGAACAGGGCAAAGACCGCCATGGCAAAGCACCGATGAACAGGGCAAAGACCGCCATGGCAAAGCACCGCTGAACAGGGCAAAGACCGCCATGGCAAAGCACGCTGAACAGGGCAAAGCCCGCCATGGCAAAGCACCGCTGAACAGGGCAAAGACCACCATGGCAAAGCACCGCTGAACAGGGCAAAGCCCGCCATGGCAAAGCACAGCTGAACAGGGCAAAGACCGCCATGGCAAAGCACAGATGAACAGGGCAAAGACCGCCATGGCAAAGCACCGCTAAACAGGGCAAAGACCGCCATGGCAAAGCACCGATGAACAGTCCTGAAACGCCATGTCAAAGCACCGCTGAACAGGGCAAAGACCGCCATGGCAAAGCACCGATGAACAGGGCAAAGACCGCCATGGCAAAGCACCGCTGAACAGGGCAAAGACCACCATGACAAAGCACCGCTGAACAGGGCAAAGACCGCCATGGCAAAGCACCGCTGAACAGGGCATGCACCGTCTAGGAATGAATGGACCGCCACATCAGGCATCCTTATCCCATGTGCAGCTGGGACAGTGACAGGACAGGTACTTTCACGTGGAGACTCATCCAGTCTGGGCACCAGTCCCCCTCCAGAACCAGTGGAGACCTGCATCTACTTGAGAGACTGTGGTTTTGCACTCCCCAGGATGGCAGAGTGGGCAAACCACCCACTGTAGTGACTTGTGAGATTGTGGCTTTGCACTCCCCAGGATGGCACAGTGGGCCAACCACCCACTGTAGTGACTTGTGAGACTGCGGCTTTGCACTCCCCAGGATGGCACAGTGGGCAAACCACCCACTGTAGTGACTTGTGAGACTGTGGCTTTGCACTCCCCAGGATACATCAATGGGCATGGAGCCCCATCGTGGATCTGGCTTCGCATTCATCTGGCTGAGGTGCCCCCCTTCCCTTCCCCCTGAGGTGCCTGTAGCGTTTCTATCTGATGCCCCGGCAGTGTTCTCTCCGATTTTGGTCAGGTATCTATTGTGGGCCTCGCCCATGCTTTTTTGGACTGTTGGTGCACGGACATTGTTGTGTACATATCTGCACTACTTCTCAGATTGTATGTGTAAATAAGAGTGATTTTGAGATATGTATATCTGTATATTTTTGTATGACATGTATACTGGCACATTACAATGTTTGCCCGATTTTTGCATTGTCTTTGCATTCTTCCGGGGGGATTGTGGGTTGTTACTGTGATTTTTGTGACTGCATTGGTGTGTAAGTTGTGATATGCGAGGGTGGGGGTGTTTGGTGGGTGTCCCCCTAACTTTTGAATCCCCCCTCCCCCGTGTCGTAGGTGCAGTACTCACCGGTATCCTCTGCGCCTACGTAGCTGTTGGTCGTAAAGGAGAGGAAAACAAGGGCAGGTAGGATTTGTAATTCAGGCTCCATGGTGTCCTCCTTCCTCGTGGGATGTGTTGAGGTGAGCGTTTTCCCATTGCAAAAGCTGTTTGCGCCGTGTTTTTATCCGCGGTGCGTCCGCCCCGGAAAAGGTGGCGGATTGGCGGGTTGTAATAGTGTGGGCAGTACATTGTCTCCCGCCTGTCTGTTGGCGGTAACCGCCGCGCTGCTTGTCTGTACCGCTGTGGCGGTCGGAGTGTTAAAGTGGCTGTCTTTGTTGGCGGTTTCCGCCAGGGTCATGATTCCCTTTTTTTGTCTGCCGGCCTGTTTGCGGTATTACCGCAGCTTTAACACCGTCCGCCAGGGTTGTAATGACCCCCAGTGTATTTAAGTGTAGAGAAATAATCACTTTCTAAAAGTAGCATTTCTAAAATAGTAATATAAAATCGAACTTCACCATTAAGCAGGATTTTGGATCACCATTCAAGCCATACTAAATATGACCTGCCTACTCCTTTCAGATCAGGATCTACCACTCAAACAGTATATGAGGGTAGCCCTAATGCTATCTTATGAAAGCAGCAGGCCTCACGCCATTTTAAAACAAATGTATGAGTTTTACACTAATAGGACATATAGAACACAGATGTTCATGTCCTGCCTTTTACTTACATAGCACTCTGCCCTATGGGCTACCTAGGGCCTACCTTAGGGGTGACTTATGTGTAGAAAAAGGGGAGTTTAAGCCTTGGCAAGTACTTTTAAAAGACATGGTTAGGGGGATACTTATGTGGGTGGCACAACCAGTGCTGCAGCCCACTAGTAGCATTTAATTTACAGGCCCTGGGCACATATAGTGCACTTGACTAGGAACTTACACATAAATGTAATTAGCCAATTGGGTATGAGCCAATGTCACCATGTTTTAAGGAGAGAGCATATGCACTTTAGCACTGGTTAGCAGTGGTAAAGTGCGCAGAGTCCTAAAGTCAGCAAAAATGAGGTCAGAAAAAGAGAAGGAGGGAGGAAAAAAAGTTTGAGGGTGACCCTGCAGAAAGGCCATTTCCAACAGTTACCATGTCCCCACAGTGACAAGCCCCTAAAAGCTATTTCCACTGTGGCAGGCCTATCTGTCCTTTTTAGATAACCAGACTACAGATTAAAATACTCATACTGTAACTCAGGAATGGGACTAGCTAAAAAAATAATTAAACCACTATTTTTATTTATTAAAAATTCCAATTCAACATTGAAGTTGTTTTTCTAAATATTAAGGAAATGTAACTTTACAAAAATTATCATTTACCTTCCTGAACTCTCAGAAAGATAATCAGCATAAGCCTCTGCCAAATCCCAGCCGATGCTGAGGTGTGAAAAAGATGTAAAATACCTCTCAGGAGCAAAGAATCAGCTGACCTCAATGGCAGAGATGATTGAACTCTATAGAATATTCAGAGTGGGGTTTAGGCCCATCCCGTTGACACCAGATTGTCAAATCCTGCTTAGCGGGTCTGTTGAGCAACAATTAACACTTAGACTGCAGTTGATAGGGAAAGATCAGGATGACAAGAAAATTCTTGTGTATCCCTTGTGTGGTTGCTGAAGGACCCTGCTTTTGTCCTGCCAGACACCTGTCTCTGGATTTGTTTTGGGTATAGTGTCTGCTTCACACTGAATTTTTGTGTTTGATTCAGGTGGTCTCTAGTTATTTCCCTTTGACGCTCTCACATACAACCCTAGTCATAAGAGCCTAAGGGCCTCATTACGAGGCTAGCAGTGCAAAGACCGCCAGACTTGTGGTGACGGTCAGGGCGCCCCACTCCAGGCAGTCTGACCGCCACATTACGACCCTGGCGGTCAGACCACTAGGGGACTACCATCTCCACTGGAAACAAGGTTACTGATGTGGTGACAGTGGTCATACTCCTGCTCAGCCACGCCGGCACTTAACTCTGCAGTGCCGTGCTGATCAAAAATCCTGTTTCTACCAGCCTTCCAATGGTGGGGACCCCCTGCACTGCCACCAGCCTTTCCACCACACTTTCCATGGTGGGGACCCCACCATGGAAAAGGCTGGTGAAAGCACAGTGCAGAGGGGCAGGGTGGGCATGTGAAGTGTACGGGCCCCCTGCCCTGCACATTCAGAATGTGCAGTCTGCTTTGTAGACAGTGCGCATTCCAGGGGTGCTGTAGTGCTTCGGTATTTGAGACAAGACCAATATCGCTGCACTGTTCCCATTGGTCTGAATTGGGGGAATGTCGTAATACGATGTACCCGCTGGTCAGCTTGGTGTAAAAATTGTGATACGACCGGGGGAGGTAGCCTGTGTGATGGTTGCCTCCTCCTTGCGAGTATGGCGTTGGGAGTTTTCCTACCGCCAAACTCGTAATGAGGGGCTATGTTCTTTTCAACTTGAAAATGCCCTGGCACATGCCATTTTGGATCTGTTTGCTGTAAGGCAAACTGGAATTACTGCAAAATAGGTAGGTCAGGTTCCTTAGAACACAGGTGGACTGAACATGCTGCACTTGGCATCTGTGACCTGAGAGAAAGACTAGAGGAGGCTGGATCCCCTTCTACTTGAAAACAAAGCACAGAAAGATCTCCAAGGATCATAAGGCTCATCCTCTGGATGACTTCAGGAACATAAAAAAGCTGAAGAGGAAGAGGACATTCCTGTGAAAAAGCCCAGTGGACTGGACTTTGCTATTGCCTTTTGCATGACACCCTTAGAGTCTTTAAGTGCTCGTCCTGAGTAGCTTCAAAGTTTATTCTGGTGCCTATTTGGGTACCATAAAAAGTTTGGGAACATTTTCAAATCTTTTAACCCAGAAGTTCAAGAGTATTGACCTAAAAAATGATCTGACCAGCCATTCCTCAGCGTCAGACAGATTTTCAGCTTTGTCCCATGCGGAGAAATGTTTTCCTCGGAAACACAATAAAGTCCCTGTTCAGAGTTGGGCTCTTTAAAAAAAAAAAAAAAAAACTTCCCTGCTGTTTAGCCCTAGCAGGCCAATTTACTTGGTGTAAGTGGCCCACCCTCCATTGCAGTCAATCACAATTCATCGCTAGGTCCTGTTTTGCAGTGACCATTGACTACCATTGGCGCTTTGCAATTTTGGCTCTATTTTCACTTCTGTAAGATTCCTGTTCTCCAGTTCCCCTTATTTGATTCATGTCATTCTGGTGTCATTGTGTTCATCAACATTTTCTCTATTTATATAAATTCGAGTGGGATTTTTATTGTGTTGTGTTTTTTACTTTTTAACTGTTTCAATGCTTCTAAACTCTTTACATATTTTCCTTTAAGTTAGGCATCCCTGCTCCGTACCATAGATAACAGGGATTGAACTCATATCTAAATAAATGATAACTTTGACTAGACCTAATGTCTTGTCACATACACAATTTCCATCTTAACAAAAAGATGATGATCTTTCAACCATTGTAATATTGCCTTCACAAGTTATATGTGAGTCTCCATTGCTTCAAAATAAATAAGAATATTATCCAGATAAACTATACAAAACAAATCTAAATATCCTCTCAAAATATCAATGACAATGTATCGAAACACTGCAGGAGCATTCCGGAGTCTGAAAAGCAGGACTTGATAATCAAAGAGCCCAACTTTTATGTGAAACACACTTTTCCAGTTATCTATTTCCTATTATTGTCCATTTATCAATATCTCAGGGTCTGACTAGTTGATATATTCTCCTGATAAAAATAGAGTGAAAAGGTTAGTATTTCTAATCTTATCTGACAAAACAGGTATGGGGTATTGAGTAACTGTTTTTAAATGTGATTTTGTAATGTGCCCCGTAGTTTATATACATTCTTAACCCATCTCCTTGCTTTGGAACTGTAGTGAATCCTAGTTTGTTTTAAAGGGAAACAGGAGTTAGCTTAGCCTTTGGCTTGCGGACTCGAGCCCCTGTCACCTAGTGAATTTTACCCTACTTAGCTTGCTCTGTTTTAGCACATTTATTTAATTAAATCTTTTAAGATGGCTGCCTTGTTTTAGTTAGGCCCATGTTTTAGTTTTATGTTATCAGTTCCACTGCGCTAAGGCATCAATATCAAGTGACAAAGATAAACAAACTGTAGGTGTTCACATTAGGTACTTTCCCTCTTCATGCCTTTGAGGGAATTGTTTATGTAAATTACCGTCCCAAGCATGTCTTGTTATCTATTTTTTGGGAACAGACCAATGTCAGGGGTCCAAGCAGATCTGTATAAATACTCCTCACTTAAACAGATAGTCAGAGGGATTTCAACCAGATGCCATGGCTGCTACTGATGCTGCACTTTGCCTTGATGTTGACCCATTCTTCGTGTCCCTACGGAGTCTTAGCTAGAGACCTCATTCCAAGGTATCGAGGGTTGGGGGCTCTTCTCATGGACCTGGCATTGGCAGATTAGGTTTATCACACCTAGCTCTCTTTTAGGTTAGAGATTAGGTACATGACTTTAGGGTATTTGGACATATATTATATTGCATGTCACTTCAAGTCATTGCAAGATGGTGGAGGTCTTTGTACTAATGACTCTTGTCTTTACCATTCTGTTTCTTGCACTGTTCATTATCCTAATCATTGCAGCCCATGCAACTTATCGCAGATTGCAGTTTTGCTAAATAAAACCTATTTGAAACCTTACTGCATCTTTTTCATTACCTGTGTTTGATTGAGACATGTTGTTTATGTGAGAAAGGGATAATCTCCGTTTAACCATGACACTCCCTGAGAATTCACACTCTGGAGTCCCTGCGTAAATGCAGACACAAATCACCTTTTACTGTTTGGGTTTTTGGTGAGGTGCTGTTGTGGGCCAGGAGGGTTGGGATGACAGTTGTGACTTGTTGTAGGACTGGCATAGTTGCCTACATACATAAGCACTGTCATCCTAGAACCAGCAGTCTTGCCTAGAGCAAAAGTCAGACTATGACATGCACCACCAATGATGGTGTTTAGGCACTAATTTATGGAAACCCAGACTATCACTGTCTCACATACTACAGGTACCCTAAGTACCATTATACGGAGATGTCCGTGGTCTTGGGAAAGATCCTCCTCAGCCGCACAGGGGCTACCTAATTAGACTGTAGGTTGTTCAAGCTCAAACTTATAAAAGGACTTTTCTCCCCATTTGGTGTTCCATCTCTTTACCCACTTCAAAACATGGCTAATGCCATAGATATTCCTGAGAATGGTAAACAAGCACTAACTCTACACCTAGTAGAGCACTGCTTAACAGATGAGGGCGGGGATGTCACCTTCATTGTAGAAGCTAGTGAAGCCTACCAAACTGAATTGTTCTATTCTTGGGCCACCTTTTCTGAGGAAGACCAAAGATCATGCACATTCCATACATACAGAATTGCCAACATGCCTCAACGGTACCAAACATACCAGTATCTTGAAATACCGATTACTTATCAAGAACATCAGAACTGGTTTAATGGCGCCCTACTACATGTAATACAACCCATGAGATTAGGTTCCTTAGATAATAAAGGACCAACGTGGCCTATGTTTGCCACATACCCACCTCACCCAGGTATACAAAACATGCAGGCAGCAGACCTGCAAAACGTATACATTGAGCTGGTAACACTTTACAGACAATCCACCAAAAGTACATACTACCATGGGTGAGGTACCCACAGAACGAGAGAAAATACTGTTCTGGATAGCCAGCTGGAAGCTGTGTTTACCCATACGCGACCACAGGAGAAACATAGAATTTTCACAATCTGCTTGCCCTTTGGGATGGTTCCCTTGGTGGATGACTGCGCCACATGAGGTACAGTCTTTGCTGCAATTTATAATACCACACATGGTACCCCAACATTTGCCAATTTACCAGAAGTGTTAAAACAAATACAGAATGAGCACGGGGCTGCACCAGCCCTAGATTTGGGGCTGAAAATAATGTGTAACTTCGATACAGTCTCGTCAATAATACTCAGTAATGTCCAGCGCCTCTGAGAGATTCCACATTTTGACCGGTAGAAAGAGCTACCGAAAATAATTTCCACCACCTATACCAGTATAGGAAGGGATAGTTTGGGAGCCAAGCCAAAGAAGCATGAATTACAGAGTACCACCCCTAAGGAAGGTACTAAACAAGCATAGAAGGGTTCTAAGAAGCGGTGGGATAAACAAAACAATTTAAAGATAGACAAAATCAGAGAGCAGATTCTCCACATCCGGAAAACTCCGATAGGAGATACACTCTCAGAAATAGAGAAAATATAAAAGCTCCTGAAAGATATGCTGATTCACGTCCCTCTAGTTATTTTCAGCACACACCGGATAGAGGTTGCGACAGAGGGGGCCGTCCCGATCGACGTCCTGAATACATGAAACAGAATAAAGGCTCACCAAAGTCTTCAGACAAAAAAGAAGATAAGTCCCCACAACAAAAGCCACAGTTTAAAAAGAAAAAGGTGGCAGCACTGTCACTTAAAAATGCCAGTACACTTGAGAACATTGGTGAAGAACAAGACATGGGCAGTGACACTGTTAGACAGCGCAGCAGATGTCACGATATGTCACCAGAGTCTGAAAGCAACTAAAAATGTCATTGCTGTTGAGACTGCGGAAAGGCATGTACTCCCACCGACAGGGTTTATGATTATAATATATCCAAATTGAGGGAGATGTAGAGTGCAGCATTCGTGGGATATTTTGGCATGAACTTACTTGTGATATCCTGCTGGCCGAAAGCGACTGGCCACCCAAGCACATCCGGAAGCTCCCATATGGGAAGATATAATTTTGCCTTCCTTCTCTGATCTTGTTCCGGGTGCGGTAAAAAAAAATCCTACGCTTTCAATTGGGCTTTGGCGCAGGCACCGCCATTGTACAGCAATCGTGCAAGTTGGGACAAGGATTTTCCTTGCCATGTAATACCCATCAGGTCAACCACAGCCACAATATCCTGTTAACCATGAAGCAAAAGCACCAGTGAGGGAGATCCTCACTCAGGTCGAATACCAGGGAGTAACTGAGCCCTGTATCTCTGCAACCCATTCATCCAGTTGCAAAACCCGACCATTCCAATAGAATAGTCTTAGATTACAGACACTTAAACAGTCAGACATGTACATACGCTATACAAAATTCACATAGCACAGCAATAATTAATAACATAGGGGGTCATTCCGACCCTGGCGGTTTCAAACCGCCAGGGCCGGGGACCACGGAAGAACCGCCAACAGGCTGGCGGTGCTTCCAGGGCCATTCTGACCGTGGCGGTAAAGCCGCGGTCAGAAAAGGGGAACCGGCGGTTTCCCGCCGGTTTTCCCCTGGCCCAGGGAATCCTCCATGGCGGCGCTGCTTGCAGCGCCGCCATGGGGATTCCGACCCCCTTCCCGCCAGCCTGTTTCTGGCGGTTTTCACCGCCAGAACCAGGCTGGCGGGAACGGGTGTCATGGGGCCCCCTAACAGGGCCCCACAAAGATCTTCACTGTCTGCTTAGCAGACAGTGAAAATCGCGACAGGTGCCACTGCACCCGTCGCACCCCTGCTCCTTTGGAGGGCGCCCGCCGGCCCAGCGGGAAAGTTGGAATGGCCGCCGCGGTCATTCGGCGGTTACCGTTTGGCGGGCGGCACCCGCCGCCCGCCAACGTCCGAATGAGGGCCATAGTGCACAAATAATACAAAACAACCTTGGACATTTCCAATGGGTTTTTGTGCCAGAATTTAGCACATGAAAGTCAGGACCTAAGTGCATTCTCATTTGGCTCACAGTAACGCTTCTGCCGTTTGCCCAGGGCTGTTCTCAGCCCGAGTAACATCAATATTGCATGATATTGCTCCCGAGACGTTGTCTTATGTGGATGATATTTATCTCACAGATGACGACCTCAACATTCATCTTGGCAGGGTTGATCGGATCGTTTTAGGATTCACAGCCCTCGGCTACAAATTTATTTTTAGAAAAAACTAAATAGCCTTTTTCAGCGTATTGTTCCTGGGATATAAGCTATGAAACGAGGGGAAGAGCTTGGCCCTGCACTTTCTGGAAAAATGTGCTCAACTCCACCGACCTAACACTCTCAAGAAACTACAGTCTTTACTTGGTTTCTTCAATTTTGGAAGGTCATACATTCCTGACTATGCACAACGTATCAAGCCACTCTATGACTTAATACGCCCTGATTTTTCTAGCAGACACTGGACAGTTGAGCACACACGCATCCTTAGGGAATTGCAACAGGACATGTTAGAAGCAAAACACTTGCACACGTGACAACAAAACAAATTTGGTCATCAGAAAAATTGCTGGTGCCATTGGGTTCACTTATGTCACCTTTAACGAAGGCAATACAGTGCCCATAGCATATAAATCACATTTATACTCAAATGCAGAAGAATGTTTTGCACCCACAGAAAAAATTCTAACTGCAGTTCAGATAGCTGTCATTAACAAGAGGCCACTTGTCCAAGGGAAATGCATTATTGCCGTTACCCCGGTGCCAGCCTTAGAGGCCGTCACCAAAGCAAGCGTTCCTAACGCTAAAGTATTATATCCACTGCCACCGATGTTGACTACATTTTTGATCCAAAACTTCAGACACAAGAATTTCACCAATACAAACAGGAGTACCCCATTTCCCTAGATATTTTGCCACTTGACAGATACCATACTGTCATTTACACTGATGGATCAGCACAACCAGCTGTAGGTACGAAAAATCAATATTCAGCCGCTTTCTCGGCTGTGAGCGGAGTGATGAAGGATGGAATCTTCCACCCTCACAATACCTTCACACAGACCTTAGGGGACTGCACAGCTCAGCCGGCTGAACTCAAAGCCCTTATATTAGCACTAGGACACAGAGCCAGGATTGCTGACTTTAATTGTTTGTGACTCACACTACTGCGTCCAGTCTTACAATGATTATCTTAATCATTGGCGATTGAATGGGTTTTGAGATTCCGAGGGGAACACCATAAAACACAGAACTCTGCGGGGGAGGGTGGCTGATCTTAAGGATAAGCTACCTTGTGTCCATGTAGTACATACATTGAGCCACCAACGTGTAGGAATACATATTTATTGTCAATACTTGGCTGATGAATCAGCCAAATTTGCAGTAGCTACAGCTTCTGTGACTGTAGTGACTCGTTCTCAAATGAGATTGGATAATGACATTTTGACTGCTGTGAAAGCTTTGGCTGAAGGCAAGCTTCTTCTAAATACATACCCTACAAAATACTCTTACCACACCTGTGCACAGAATGTTGCCTATGCAACAATTCCTGGGGTTGGAGATCAAGCAATCCTGAACTAATACCAGAGATTAGATCTAATAAAAGCAGGAAATGAGGGTGTCCTTTCTGCTCATGCTGGTATTTCGGCCACAGTAACACTCTTACATAAACGCTTCTAGTGGCCAGGTCTAGACAAACAGACAAAACAATGCGTCCTTTGTTCTGACATTTGCCAGCAAATCAAGGGCTCCAACATCAAATTCCCACAGCAGACATCCCTGTTAGTGTCCAGAAGGCCACTACAATGTGTGTACTTGGACCATTGCGGTCCACTCCAACCTGACGGTGGATACAAATACATTTTAGTCGCTGTAGATTCTTGTTCTAGATTCCTGTGGGTATGGCCTCAGCGTTCGGCTGATGTTTGAGCTGTTATAAAAGACTTGCTGATCTTTATCGTTACAAATGCAGTTGCAGCATTCCATTCAGACCAGGGCCCTGCATTTGCCTCCAAGGCATTCAGGGACACCGTGGGGACGATGGGTGTTGAACTGCATTACTCCTCACCATACCATCCCGAATTAAATTCAGTCATGGAGAGGCGGAACCGTGATCTAAAGCAGTCCTTAACAGCTAGAGTATTAGGTTCTGGTTGTAGTTGGCTCCATCACCTATATGGGGTCCAGTGAGCACTGAATAATCTGCCAAGACAGTCCTTAGGGAGACGCACTCCCTATGAGTTTCTCTTTGGGGTACCTATGTATGTCCCAGATATTGATGGCCCTGGTTTGGTGGCAGCAGACACACCTTTTGACATAAATTAACATCTCACTGTTTTACAGGAGCTTCAGCAATTTTGTGATGATAAATCATCCACCAGTGCTGCCACTTTAGGAATAAGGGATTTAGGGCCAGATGTAGCAAAGGTTTTTATCCATTCTGTGTCTATGGGAAAAAGTGTTCGTACATATGGCCCTTACCAACAACTTCAACTGGCTAGATTCCTAAAGTCGGGGATCTGGTTTGTGAGAAGATCGCTGTGAAGAAGGAATTTGGTCCATCCTATAGAGCACCGGTCCCAGTCCTGGGAGTACAAGGTACCAGAACTGTCATCCTACCATCGCTCCCTGGTTCCAAAGGAAACAGATTAGTTTTAATTGACAATGTCAAACTTCACTGTGTGGCCGATCCTGCACAGTAGACCCAGAGGTCCCTTGGGTAGTTCCCGGTTTCCTCTCACTACCCAACAGGACATACCTCTTCAAAGTAGAAATAACAACACTACTTCGTACTATACAACAATGTCCAACGATGCTACAAGTACTTACTCGACTGTGGGGATGTAAGAAAATGAGCTCTTGCTGATTCCAGTTACCACTTCAACAACAGCTGTCCAAGATTTGGTTGTTTTCTACACCAACACTACACAGACTGACAACACCGTCTACTATGAGCCTCCACGCAAAGTGGATCCATCCACCGGTAATGCATCTGCTCCTGCGTTTACAGAGACTGCTTCTGGTTACTTCATCGACATTGATAGCTTTTCTTCAGACTCATCCACTTCCAGTGATTGAAAATGTTTCAAAGACAAGTAAGCTGTGTCTATGGCTTAAAAATAACTATTTAATTCACCCATGGAACTATTTGTGGTTCTGCTTGACATTTTGTGCATTTTTTTCTATGGATTGGTTTCGTGACTGTTTTCTTTTTGCTCATAAATGGTCATTACATTCCTTAACGCTCCTCTGTTGCACCTGTGGATGAGGTCTTAGCTCCACATCCTTCCTCACATAGGGGGTTATTACAACTTTGGAGGAGGTGTTAATCCGTCCAAAAAGTGACGGTAAAGTGACGGATATACCACCAGCCGTATTACGAGTCTATTATATCCTATGGAACTCGTAATACGGCTGGTGGTATATCCGTCACATTTGGGACGGATTAACACCTCCTCCAAAGTTGTAATAACCCTCATAATGTCCGAAGACACTTGTCCCTTGTGAACATTTCGGCTGTACCAATTCCTGAAGGGATTGTGTGGGACAATGTTCCATTTGAAGTATACGGGCCTACTGAGGTCATTCAAATTCCATATGTCTTCAAAATTTCTATGACTGATTTAATTATACCTGGTGTTGTATCTGATAATTGGGATGCCCAGACAGTTGATTCTACGTTAACTGAAATTACGGACTATTCAGTTTTTGAAAGCGATAATGTATATGGACATACAATGAATTATGGGGAAATGTTATGCTACAACAATTGGGGACATTACTACCTGTGCCGTGCCACTAGACACAGACCAGCACTTAACTACACACAGTGGGAACACTGTTCAACACCACCTGTGGGGAGCCCAAAACAATATTCAGATAAATGTTCTTATTTTTCTGGGCTCGACGTAAAGAATTAGAGTCATACTATTTCAAAACACCTCCTTCAAAAATTAGGAAAATGTTGCTGACTGATACAAAGCTGATTTACTCAGATTTCCGTCTTGCAGTTGAACAGTTACGAATACTGGAAGCACACTATTGATTTAAAGAGTGTATGGGGAACACAAGATTGGCAAATACAGGGTAGGGAAGCTTTATTTAGAGCATGCCTGGTTACTGTACAAATGATCATTTTAAATGACACCATTCAACAGACATCCTGTCTGGGGTTAGCAAAAATAAAAAAAATGAACACGCCCAGTATCCCCACACTGGCAAAGTTTAATGATTGGCAATTCTTCCTGAATGTCACAGAGAAAGAGCTAGATGCAAAAGTTCAGGCTGGTACCTATAATTCTTCACTTTCCAGTCCTGGTGGGTGGTTGATTTGGCCAATAGACACCAATGGATGTCAGGCACATTTTTTTTATTCCTCAGGGGGGTTCAAGATTTGCCGGCCAGACCCTCCCTTCGCCTCGGGTCAACACATGTGTATAGTTACAACATACAGTGTGGGTAAACTGTGCCAACAATGGGTACAGTCTAACACGTTAGCTGCAGTTAAAGAACATCTTAACACTTTCTGAGGATACAGACTTGCAGGACTTTTTGCTAGGTCCAAGGAAGCCACGCTCTCAAAGATTCATCTATGCTATGTATAACGAGATCTGTATACTTTCTCAGATAGAAGCTGCAGCGCGTTTAAGGCAAATAGATAAGGAAAACTTAAAAAAGGATTTCGCTGTTGTTGATAACTGCATAAACACTCTGTCCAACAGGATTCACTCTCTGACAAACATAGATTCGTCTGCGATAAATATCATTCAGACAGACATGTCCTGTTTATATCATGGGCAAAGTCAGCTGTGTTCCATCATGCAGTTAGGTTGGACGTTCCAGACTTTGAAAAATGGCAGAGTTCCATGAAAGTACATTAAAGGCAGTGAAATGTTCACTGCTTTTAATCTATCTAGGGAACAACAGACAATGGCTAAGAGGGAAGAGAGTTTCACCATGCTTCACTTAGAGAAGTTAGAAAAGTTGCCTTTCTCAGTTGCAGAGAGTCCTTCAACAGTATGGGGGTCATTCTGACCCTGGCGGCCGGTGGCCGCCAGGGCCACCGACCACGGGAGCACCGCCAACAGGCTGGCGGTGCTCCCACGAGCATTCTGACCGCAGCGGTTCAGCCGCGGTCAGAAGCGGAAAGTCGGCGGTCTCCTGCCGACTTCCCGCTGCTCGGGGGAATCGTCCATGGCGGCGGAGCGCGCTCCGCCGCCATGGGGATTCTGACACCCCCTACCGCCATCCTGTTCCTGGCGGGTCTCCCGCCAGGAACAGGATGGCGGTAGGGGGTGCCGCGGGGCCCCCGTAAGAGGGCCCCACTGTGTATTTCAGTGTCTGCAATGCAGACACTGAAATACGCGACGGGTGCAAACTGCACCCGTCGCACCCCTGCAACTACGCCGGCTCAATTCTGAGCCGGCGTCCTCGTTGCAGGGGCATTTCCTCTGGGCTGGCGGGCGCTCTTTGGGAGAGCGCCCGCCGGCCCAGAGGAAATGTCTGAATGGCCGCCGCAGTCTTTTGACCGCGGTGCGGTCATTTGGCGGCTCCCTCCAGGCGGGCGGCTCCCGCCGCCCGCCGGGCTCAGAATGAGCCCCTATGTCTCCTGCATGGCATTATTAATTTACCCATTTCCACTTTTCGTTTTTTTAACTGCCTGAAACATCTTGCCGTGGGCAGGTACAAGTGACTAGGAGAGAGCTATAGTAAAGAAGAGTGGGAGTTGCCCTTTGAATACAGACTACATCCTCCTCGGTGACCTAAACTTCCACCTAGAAAATAACAACGATATCAACACCACCAACCTAATCGACAACCTCGCCAACTTCGGCCTCAAGCAACTCGTCACTACACCCACCCACTCCGCAGGCCACACACTCGACCCCATCTTCTCAGCCAGCAACCACGTCTCTTTCAGCCACACAACAGAACTCAGCTGGACAGACCACCTCTGCATCCACTTCTCCTACCAAAAAACAGTCACTCACCACCACCGCACACAACCCCCGGACGTAACTGGAGCAAAATATAAACAGATTATCTGATCTCCACTCTTGCCCGGGCTCCACCCCCTCGTACCCCGGACCCCAACACACCCACCACCAACCTGCATCGCTGGATAGAAGATTGCGCCAACACCCTCGCACCGCTCAAAAAAAACCCAAACACCTCCCACAGAATCAAGGCCAGCTGGTTCACCCCAGAACTACAGAAATCGAAACGGTTATGTCGCAAAATAGAAAAAACCTGGCACCTTGACCCTACCAACTCCAACCACATCGCTTTCAAGGATGCCCTACGCAAACATCACCAACTGATCCGCACCACCAAAAGGACCCACTTCAAAAAAGCGATCGATGCCAACGCTCACAACAGTAAAGAGTTCTTAGGCATCGTCAATGAGCTCTTCACCCCCAGGACCTGCTCCAACGAACCCCCACAATCACAGGAGTTCTGCAACTCACTGGCAACCCACTTCCGTAGAAAGATAGAAGAAATCCACATTAGCTTCAAACCCCAGACCCACAAGCTGACTACAAACACCCAAGAAACCAATGCTTCAAGCTACACCCACCTCCTCCACACCTGGACCCCCGTCAACATAGAGGACACCGCCACCACCATGGCCTCCATCCACTCTGGATCACCATCGGACCCCTGCCCACACCATATCTTCAATATGGCAAACATCATCATCGCCCCCCACCTCTGCAAAACTATCAACAGCTCCTTCGAGTAAGCCACCTTCCCAGAAGGATGGAAGCACGCAGAAATCAATGCCCTGCTGAAGAAACCAAAGGCAGACCCAGATGACCCCAAGAACTACCGGCCGATCTCCCTCCTCCCCTTCCCAGCCAAGGTCATCGAAAAAATCTTAAACAGCCAACTATCCCGGTTCCTGGAAGACAGCAAGGTACTCAACACCTCCCAATCTGGATTCCGCAGAAACCACAGCACCAAGACTGCACTCATTGCTGCCACAGATGACATTAGGACCATGCTCGATGAAGGAAAAACAGCAGCACTCATCCTCTTGGACCTCACCGCAGCTTTCGACACGGTATGTCATCACACTCTCCGCACACGCCTCCACAACACTGGAATCTGCGACAAGGCACTCAACTGGATCTCGTCATTTCTCTCAGGCAGAACCCAGAGAGTCCGCCTCCCACCGTTCCTGTCAGAAGCCTCCAGAATCATCTGTGGCGTACCCCAAAGATCTTCGCTCAGCCCCACGGTCTTCAACGTTTACATGGCCCCCCTCGCCAACATCGCATGAACCTACCACATCAACATAGTTTCCTACGCAGACGACACTCAGCTCATCCTCTCCCTCACGAAAAACCCTACAACTGCAGAGAACAACCTCTACAACGTACTTCACGCCATCGCCAGCTGGATAGAATCAAGCCACCTCAAGTTAAACACAGACAAGACAGAAATCCTCATCTTTGGCACCAACCCCTCAACTTGGAATGACTCCTGGTGGCCCACCTCCCTAGGAACCTCGCCCTCACCCACCACCCAAGCACACAACCTAGGCTTCATCTTCACACTGCAGGGGCATCAGAGAGCAAGAAAACAGGCACCTCAGGGGGAGGGAAAGGGGGGCACCTTAGCAGGTTGAGTGCACAACGCCAAATCCACGAGGGGGCCACATGCCCACTCTTCCATCCTGGGGAGTGTAAAGTCACAGTCTCTCAAGTCTCTACAGTGGGTGGATTGCCCACTGTTCCATCCTGGGGAGTGCAAAGCCACAGTCTCTCAACTCTATACAGTGGGTGGGTTGCCCACTGTTCCATCCTGGGGAGTGCAAAGCCACAGTCTCTCAAGTCTCTACAGTGGGTGGGTTGCCCACTGTTCCATCCTGGGGAGTGCAAAGCCATAGTCTCTCAAGTCCATACAGTGGGTGGATTGCCCACTCTTCCGTCTTGGGGAGTGCAAAGCCACAATCTCTCAAGTCTAAGTCTATACAGTGGGTGGGTTGCCCACTGTTCCATCCAGGGGAGTGCAAAGCCACAGTTTCTCAAGTCTCTACAGTGGGTGGGTTGCCCACTGTTCCATCCTGGGGAGTGCAAAGCCACTGTCTCTCAAGTCCATACAGTGGGTGGGTTGCCCATTGTTCCATCCTGGGGAGTGCAAAGCCACAGTCTCTCAAGTGGATAACAGTCTCCACTGGTTCTGGAGGGGGCATTGTGCCCAGAGTGCTTTATCCTGCTAAGGACAGAGGTAGTGGAAGTATCTCTCTACTGGTTCTGGAGGGGGCATTGTGCCCAGAGTGCTTCATCCTGCTCGTGACGGACTCAGTAGCGTCAGTGCCCTTGGCGCTCATGGGCCAGCGGTGCCCTGTTCAGCGGTGACTCAGCTGCTGGCGGTCCTCTCTGTCCCAGCTGGGCTTGTGCTGGCGGTCCTCTCTGTGCCAGCCGGGCTTGTGCTGGCAGTCCTCTCTGTCCCAGCGGGGCTTGTGCTGGCGGTCCTCTCTCGCCCAGCGGGGCTTGTGCTGGCGGTCCTCTCTGTCCCAGCGGGGCTTGTGCTGGAGGTCCTCTCTGTCTGGGCGGGGCTTGTGCTGGCGGTCCTCTCTAGCCTAGCGGGGCTTGTGTTGGCGGTCCTCTCTAGTCCAGTGGGGCTTGTGCTGGCGGTCCTCTCTAGCCCAGCAGGGATGATGGCGGTGGCCTCCTGGCCAGCAGGGACGATGGCTGTGGCCTCCTGGGCAGCGGGGATGATGGCTGTGGCCTCATGGGCAGCGGGGATGACGGCTGTGGCCTCCAGGGCAGCGGGGATGATGGCGGTCTCCTCTGCAGTGCTGCTCTTCCCAGACTTTCCTGGTTTCTTGTGGCCCTTCCCCACCTTGGAAGGTGTCGCAGCTCACACCACACTCCCACCGGGACCCCCTGGGAGCGGCTTTGGTGGCTGGAGTCTTCCCCCTCTCTCGCCAGGCACTGGCCACCTTTTGATGCTTCACAGGTGGGGGACTGTCCGTGCTGTGGCTCTGTGCCACACTGGCTAACCTGGTGGCTGGTGCACTCCAGATTCTGGTGACTGCAGGCACCACTGTTCCCGGAGATGTTGTGGCTGAGGTGCTAGTTCGGGACCTAGGAGACGGACGGGGTGGGGGAGGTGTGGGAAAGAGGTCAAGGTTGGACATGAAAATGTTTTGGGAGACACTGGGACGGGTAGCTGGAGGGGGTTTGGGAGTGGAGGAAGAGGTTGTGGTTGTAGGAGGTGTTCGTTTGCTGACTTTGTGTGAAGGTGCCTGCGCTGGAGTCTGTCGTGAAGTGGATGGCTGTTGGGTGGATGTGTGCCTGCGTTTGTGTATCTTGGAAGGTGGCATCACAGACACACTGGGAGAGGACACTGGGGACATGTGAATGGTAGTGGGAGTGGTGACTGCACGTGAGCGGGGTGTGGTGGTGTGTTCGGTGACTCAGCTGCTGGCGGTCCTCTCTGTCCCAGCGGGGCTTGTGCTGGCGGTCCTCTCTGTCCCAGCGGGGCTTGTGCTGGCGGTCCTCTCTGTGCCAGCCGGGCTTGTGCTGGCAGTCCTCTCTGTCCCAGCGGGGCTTGTGCTGGCAGTCCTCTCTCGCCCAGCGGGGCTTGTGCTGGCGGTCCTCTCTGTCCCAGCGGGGCTTGTGCTGGAGGTCCTCTCTGTCTGGGCGGGGCTTGTGCTGGCGGTCCTCTCCAGCCTAGCGGGGCTTGTGCTGGCGGTCCTCTCTAGTCCAGTGGGGCTTGTGCTGGCGGTCCTCTCTAGCCCAGCAGGGATGATGGCGGTGGCCTCCTGGCCAGCAGGGACGATGGCTGTGGCCTCCTGGGCAGCGGGGATGATGGCTGTGGCCTCATGGGCAGCGGGGATGACGGCTGTGGCCTCCAGGGCAGCGGGGATGATGGCGGTCTCCTCTGCCGTGCTGCTCTTCCCAGACTTTCCTGGTTTCTTGTGGCCCTTCCCCACCTTGGAAGGTGTCGCAGCTCACTCCACACTCCCACCCGGACCCCTGGGAGCGGCTTTGGTGGCTGGAGTCTTCCCCCTCTCTCGCCAGGCACTGGCCACCTTTTGATGCTTCACAGGTGGGGGACTGTCCGTGCTGTGGCTCTGTGCCACACTGGCTGACCTGGTGGCTGGTGCACTCCAGATTCTGGTGACTGCAGGCACCACTGGTCCCGGAGATGTTGTGGCTGAGGTGCTAGTTCGGGACCTAGGAGACGGACGGGGTGGGGGAGGTGTGGGAAAGAGGTCAAGGTTGGACATGAAAATTGTTTGGGAGACACTGGGACGGGTAGCTGGAGGTGGTTTGGGAGTGGAGGAAGAGGTTGTGGTTGTAGGAGGTGTTCGTTTGCTGACTTTGTGTGAAGGTGCCTGCGCTGGAGTCTGTCGTGAGGTGGATGGCTGTTGGGTGGATGTGTGCCTGCGTTTGTGTATCTTGGAAGGTGGCATCACAGACACACTGGGAGAGGACACAGGGGACGTGTGAATGGTAGTGGGAGTGGTGACTGCACGTGAGCGGGGTGTGGTGGTGTGTGCTGGTGATGGCAGTAGTGGATGTAGATGTAGTGCATGCAGGTGTGAGTGGAGATGAACCTGGGAGGGAGGAGGGAGACGAGGAGGAGGGGGACACAGTGTAGGCAGTGGATGTTGGTGTGTCTGCATGTGTCTGATGCTTGCGTGAGTGCCTGTGGGATGTGTGGTGCTTATGTTTGCCTGAGCTTCCCTTGTGTGTTGCCATGTGTGCATGCTGGTCTGTAGGTTTGCTTGTGATAGGCTGGGGTACAGGGGATTAGGTCTGGCTGGAGGAAGTTGGAGGGGGGAGGCTAGACACAGGGACAATGGCTGCCATCAGTGCTGAGGCCAGAGTCTGAAAAGCTCGCTGAAGGGCTGCCTGACCAGAATGAATGCCCTCCAGGAATGCATTGGTTTGTTGCAACTGCCTTTCGACACCCTGGATGGCATTCAAAATGGTAGACTGCCCAACAGTGAGGGACCTGAGGAGGTCAATGGCCTCCTCACTGAGGGGCTGAGGTGCCTGGGGCGAAGGTGATGCCCACCCTCCCAGGTGAGCGGGTATGGGGCAAAGGCTGAGGGGCTGCTTGTAAGGGGGTTGGCGGTTGTACCTGTAGATGGGGAGCACAGATGTTGCCGCCACCACAAGGGAGCTCCCGTCAGAGGATGAGTCCGTGTCACTGGTCTCAGCTCCTGTCCCCGCCGTGGAGCTCACCTCACCCTCCGTCCCACTGGTGAAGTCCGAGTCCGTAGTGTGGCCCTCCATGGCCATGTGGGATGCAGCTCCCTCGTGCTCTGATGCCACTGCTCCTCCGCCTGATGATGCTAATGCACACAAGAACAGGGAGACCACAAAAAGGGGGAGGACGACAGAAGAAAGACATGTTGAGTGCATGCATTACCGCTACCGTCGACGGACACGACGGAAACACAAGCCCCCTGCACTACGCCGCGCTCTTGTGCTCCACTGTTCAATTCCTGGGAAATGGCCTACTAGGCTATGGACGACATCTGCACACATGGATGACACAGGGGCATGATTAGGTGTACTTGGCACTCTACAGAGGTGGGGTGGGGTGCCACATGGCATGCCTTACGGAGGGACCTTGCCTACAGAACTCTCCCTGGCCTAGGGAAACCCACAGCCCACCTCCCCCACCCAAACACCACCACTGCGCGCAAAAACAGCAGGATGAGAGTGTACTCACCCCCTTGTGACTGCTGGGGCTGCTGTGATGCCCTCAAGCGCCCATCCAACTCCAGGTATGCCACCGCCAGGATCCTGAACATCAGGGGGGTCATGGTGGGCGACGGGCACCCCTCCCACGTTGGGAGGCCATCCCCAGCTGAGCCTCCGCCGTCTTCTTGGTCCAGCGGTGAATGTCCTCCCATCTTTTATGGCAGTGGGTGCTCCGTCTGTGGTAGACCCCCAGGGTCCGGACATCCTTGGCGATGGCACGCCAAATATATTTTTTCTGGTGGGCGCTGACCTACATGAATTGTACAGGGGGAAGAGAAACTTATTAGCAACTGCACCGTCACAGTCATTGGCCCTCATCCCTACCCTTGCCATGTGGCACATGCACTCACCGTCGTTTCATGCACGCTGCAATCTCCCCCCCTTCTTACATCCACCCCACTCCACACAGGCATAGCCCATACAGCATGCTCCCAGTATACTTACCTGTTTGTCTGGAGGACCGTAGAGTAGCATGTACTGGGGGAGGGCCCCGTCCACGAGTTTCTCCAACTCCTGCAATGTGAAGGCAGGGCCCTTTCCCCAGACGCACAAGCCATTGTCTCTTCCAGACCGAGGTCAAAGCAGCACTTGCAGTGTAGGTCCTCTCCTGTCGAAGATCAGGTATCGAGTGATTTAACAGATAGAAAATGGCGGTCACGTCCGCGGCGGTGCGTACCGTCACCACCGGCGTACATCATCATTGGCTCCTGGGACCCATAGGGTGCAATGTTAACCAATGCAGCATTGTGCCGTGGTCTTCGACCGCCTACCGCGACAGTGTACAACGCCAGCGCAGTTACCTCACATCCCATTGTCCCAATTTACAGGTCAGGCAGCCGCCATTTCAGGGGCCCACATGGCTTAATTTTTAACTGCGTCACACATACCTAGGCCTAGACTCAACACACATACAGGCCACTTTTTGGATTATGATTTGTGTTCTGTGTAAGCTGTGGGCACGTACCTCTGAGTTGGTTGACTCTGTACTTGCTGTTGTCCTTCATAGGCACCATCCGCTAGGACATGTGAGGAGATGGCGGCATCCTACGGTGTACCAACCGTTGGTGGACCTGTCGACAATGGAGGAAAGACATGTGATCATCACCTACAGGCTTGACCGTGCCACAATCCAGGAACTGTGTACCCAGCTGGAGCCAGACCTGATGCCAGCTATCCGCCATCCCACAGGAATTCCCCCTCAAGTGCAGGTGCTGTCAGTGCTCCATTTCCTTGCAAGTGGGTCATTTCAAACAACAGCGGCCATAGCATCAGGGATGTCCTAGCCTATGTTTTCCAACGTGTTGTCCAGAGTGTTGTCTGCCCTGCTGAAACACATGCGGAGCTACATCGTTTTCCCTCAGGTGGAGGATTTGCCTACAGTGAAAGGTGATTTCTATGCCCTGGGACATATCCCCAACTTCATAGGTGCCATTGATGGGACACATGTGGCCTTGGTCCCCCACGCAGGAGTGAACAGGTGTACAGAAACCGGAAGAGTTATCATTCCATGAATGTACATATGGTGTGTTTGGCAGACCAGTACATCTCCCATGTGAATGCCAAGTTCCCTGGCTCTGTGCATGACGCCTACATCCTGCGGAATAGCAGCATCCCTTATGTGATAGGTCAACTCCAGAGGCACCGTGTGTGGCTATTAGGTGAGCACCTGGAAGCAAGGCAGTGGGAATGGTTGTCTGGGTCTGGGGATATCCCGACAGGTTAGTGCGTGTCTAACAGTTGTCCCTCACCATTTGCAGGTGACTCTGGTTACCCCAACCTGTCATGGCTACTGACCCCAGTGAGGAATCCCAGGACAAGGGCAGAGGAACGCAACAATGAGGCACGTGGGTGTACACGGCGGATAATCGAGCGGACCTTCCGCCTCCCGAAGGCCAGGTTCGGGTGCCTCCATATGATAGGTGGATCCCTATTATACTCACCAAAGAAGGTGTGCCAGATCATCGTGGCCTGCTGTATGCTTCACAACTTAGCTTTGCGACGACAGGGGCCTTTTCTGCAGGAGGATGATCCAGATGGCAGTGTTGTTGCAGCTGTGGAGCCTGTGGACAGTGAAGACGAGGAAGCAGAAGAAGAAGACATGGACAACAGGGACTCAGTGATCCAGCAATATTTCCGGTGAGACACAGGTAAGAATACATACCTGCCTACTACATGTACTTTAACACTACTACCTCTCTACTGTCTGTCATTTTCACCCAGTGTATGGTCACTGAGTTGTCACTTTCCCTTACGATTTCACAGATGTGTGTCCCACAGTGTGACTTCTGCTTTGATTCATCATGGACTACAGCTGTGTGACATTGGTATGTTGACATTACAAATGAAAGAGCTTTTTGACACTGTAATTGCTAATACACTATTCCAAAATCACAGTCTAACTCCAGATTGTTTTGTGCTTTAAGGGTGTTTATTTTACTCCTCAATATTGGAGGGGGTAGCAAAATGGTGAGGGGTGATGGCGGAGGAATGTCCATGGCAGAGTCCAGTCTATTAGTCTCACAGGTGCATTGCCCAAATGGGTATAGGAAGTGGAGCTGGGGCAGTTTTAGGATGGACAGGGTGACAAAGTGGGACCGAAGGATGACATTCAGGGTGGTCTCATTTCTTGGCGGGGGTCTTGGCATTGTTCTCTGTCTTTGTCCTGGATCTCAGGGACCGTTTGCGAGGTGGTTCTCCCTCTGCAGGGGGTGGGGTGCTGGTGTGGTGGTCCTGTGGCGGTGCCTCCTGTCCACTAGCGCCGGCGGAAGTGGTGGGCAGTTCATCGTCCAGGCTAGTGTCATGGGCCCCTTGTAGTGCCACAGTGTCCCTCCTGGTGTTGAGTACTTCCTTCAGCACCCCTACGATGGTGCCCAGGGTGGAATTGATGGCTCTGAGTTCCTCCCTGAACCCCAAATACTGTTCCTCCTGCAGGCGCTGGGTCTCCTGAAACTTGGCCAGTACCGTTGCCATCGTCTCCTGGGAGTGGTGGTAGGCTCCCATGATGTTGGAGAGGGCCTCGTGGAGAGTGGGTTCCCTGTAGTGGTGGACACACTGCTGATTGACGTGTCCTGGGGCCGGAGGTATGGGCCCGCTGGGTGGGTGCTGTGCTGGTGTTTCCAGAGGGAGGAAGCTCTGTGGTGGCCTGTGACTATGTGATGGGAATCGACTGTCCCGAGGTCCCCGATGGGCTGGGCTGGTCATCTAGATCCATTTGGACAGAGGTGCTGTCATCACTGTGGGCCTCTTCTGTTGGTGGTGTGGACATGTGTGGACCCTCCTGTCCGGTGACGTTGGGTAAGGGTCCTGCAGGGGTATAAAAGGAAGTTTATTACATCTGTGTGTGCCATGGTGTGCAATGGGTGGGTGACTGTGTATCCCAGTGTTTGCATTCCTGTGTGGGGCCTTGTGTGATGAAGTTTTAGGGGGGTGTATGGGTATGTGCAGTGGCCATGCTTTAGTGACGTGTGTCCATGCTTTGTTGTTGCATGCAGGGCTTGGTGTTGGGATGGGTGGTTTGTGATGTTGGGACATTTGTGAGGAGTTGGAGTGATAGGGGTGAGGGTGAGGGTGGGGGTATGTGATGGCATGCAGGTAGGGTGGGGGATGTAATAGTTAAGATTTTACTTACCAGAGTCCATTCCTCCAGCTACTCCTCCGAGGCCCTCAGGATGGAGAATCGCCAAGACCTGCTCCTCCCATGTTGTTAGTTGTGGGGGAGGAGGTGGGGGTCTGCCGCCAGTCCGCTGAACCGCAAGGTGGTGTCTTGAGACCACGGAATGCACCTTCCCCCGTAGGTCGTTCCACCTCTTCCTGATGTCATCCCGATTTCTTGGGTGCTGTCCCACTGCATTGACCCTGTCCACAATTCTTCGCCATAGCTTCATCTTCCTTGCAATGGAGGTGTGCTGCACCTGTGATCCGAATAGCTGTGGCTCTACCCGGACGATTTCCTCCACCATGACCCTGAGCTCCTCCTCCAAGAACCTGGGGTATCTTTGCCGTGCCATGGGGTGGTGTGGGTGATGTGTGGGGTGGTGTGTGCAGTGATAAGTGGGGTGATATTTAGTGGTGTGTTGTGTGAGGTGCGTGGAAGTTCTGTGGGTGATGGTATTGTGTGCCTGTGGATGCTTGGTAGTTGTTTGTGGTGTCTGTCTCTGGCCTTCTCTCTGTAATTGTGGTCGTAGGGGTTTGTGGGTGATGTGGGTGTGTGTTTTATATTGTATTGGGTGTGTGGGAGTGGTGTGTGTATGTGTATCAGGTGTGGGTATTTCGAATTGTCCAATGTGGTGGTGTTTTGGAGATGTGTGTGTATTTTGACCGCGGCGCTGTGTGCTGCCAATGGAATACCGCGGTTGAAAGACCGTCGCGTGGATTCGTGTGTCGTGATAGTGTGGGCATATTTCTGTTGGCGTGACGGTGGAGGTTTTGTTTTCGCCAGTTTATCACTGACCTTTGGTGTGGCGGACTTGTGTGGGTGTCTGAATATTGGCGGATTCCGTGCTGTGGGTCATAATAGCTGTGGCGGAATTCCACGGCGGTGTGTCGGCGGTTTTCTGCACGGTGGTAAGCGGCTTTTACCACCAATGTTGTAAAGACCGCCTATATCTCTTTGTATGTTTTTGGCTATTTTGATTTTTAACACGTTTTTAAATTTGATTTTACCTAGTTGTTTTGCTTTTAGTTTTTGGTTCAGAGCGCTTTTTAGCAATTGGGTTAATTCACCTTCGATGGTGTCCCTACTATGGTGTCATACTTGTTACGGTAATGGGGAGGGTGTAGTGAATCCTAGATTATTTGAATGGGAAACAGGAGTTAGTTTAGCCTTTGGCTTGCAGAATCATGCCCCCGTCACCTAGTGACTTTTACCCTACTTAGTTTGCTCTGTTTTAGAGCATTCATTTAATTAAATCTTTTAAGATGGCTGCCTTGTTTTTAGTTAGGCTCATGTTTTAGTTTTGCGTTATCAGTACCACCGTTCTAAGGCATCAATATCAAGCGACAAAGATAAACAAACTGTAGGTGTTCACATTAGGTACTTTCCCTCTTCATGCCTTTGCAGGAATTGTTTATATAAATTACCGTCCCAAGCATGTCTTGTTATCTGTTGTTTGGGAACAGACCTATGTCAGGGGTCCAAGCAGATCTGTATAAATACTCCTCACTTGATGCCATCACAGCTATCCATGCTGCACGTTGCCTTGACACTGACCTAGTCTTCGTGTCCCTACAGATAAAATAGTAATATTAAATCCAACTTCACCAGTCAGCAGGATTTTGTATTACCATTCTGGCCATACTAAATATGACCTTCCTACTCCTTTCAGATTAGCAGCTACCACTTCAAAAATGTATGAGGGCAGCTCCAATGCTAACCTATGAAGGGAGCAGGCCTCACTTTAGTGTAAAAACGAATTTGGGAGTTTTACACTACCAGGACATGTAAACTACACAGGTACATGTCCTGCCTTTTACCCACGCAGCACCCTGCTCTAGGGGTTACCTAGGGCAGACATTAGAGATGACTTATATGTAGAAAAAGGGGAGTTTTAGGCTTGGCAAGTACTTTTAAATGCCAAGTCGAGGTGACAGTGAAACTGCACATACAGGCCTTGCAATGGCAGGCCTGAGACAAGGTTAAGGGGCTACTAAAGTGGGTGGCACAACCAGTGCTGCAGGCCCACTAGTAGCATTTAATCTACAGGCCCTGGGCACATATAGTGCACTCTACTAGGGACTTATACGTAAATTAAATAGTCCAATTGGGTATGATCCAATGTTACCATGCTTAAAGGGAGAGAGCATATGCACTTTAGCACTGGTTAGCAGTGGTAAAGTGTGCAGAGTCTAAAAGCCAGCAAAAACAGTGTCCAAAAAGTGGAGAGAGGCAGGCAAAAAGTTAGGGGTGACCACCCTAAGGCTGTCAGGTCTAACATGCCCTCAACCCGGGACTGAGGGGAGGAAAGGAGCAAACCCGGCAGAGCAATATTGGGATCCTGATCGCGCAGGGGTAGGTGACTCTTGGAGGTGGGTGGTGCCTGCAGCATTGCCAGCCTGTGTGCTGGGTCTCCCTGGCCCACAGCAGTGCTCCCCTGTGGCCTCTTCCCAGGAATGAGATGGTGAGCTGGCAGAAAGGAGCTCCACTTATGGGATGCTTTGTGGACTCTGAAGTATTGAGAAGAGGGATGTACTGAATGCCTCAGGCCTAGTGGGACAGATATTGACACAAGTGCTTGGGGGCACACTTCCGACAGAGACCTGGTGGGACCAAGAGTGATGCAGGAGGAATATAGCTGGGAGGCCTTCCTGGAGAGACGCACAGGGTATTGATGCACCCACTCCCCTCCTGTTGTGGGGTGAATGCAATGACGGGCCGGAGCGAACCACTGAGATTGAGGCGTCTTGGTCGTGAAGTGCAGTCTGAATAGTCTTGCAGACAAGTGACTGTCCTCTGCACTACAGGGGTGCCTCTCCCTTGCATTCATCTCAGGTGCATTGTGTGGGGCACCTAGGGCACCGTTGGGGAGGCGAGGTCACTGTGTACTGGCTGGTGTCAGGTGGTGCTGCCATGGGAAAGTCAGATAGAATACATACAAAGCTGCAGTTTGAGTCAAGGAAGACCCCTAAAGCGCGGGTGAAGGAATGCGCACGCCTGAAGAGGAGCTGGAGGGAGCTCCCCCGGGGATTGTCATGGATATGAAACAAATATTGGCCAAAAATCAATGGAAAGACAGACGTCCTCATGTACCGGATGGACCGAATGTCAGACAGGTTTGACAAGCATGCTGAATGTCTTGACCACGTGGAGCGGAGAGTGTCAGAGGCAGAGGACGAACACAGCATGCTGGCGACAGCCCAGAAGAAGGTGGACAGACTTCTACTTACACTGCAGGGCTAAGGTGGAGGACTTAAATGCTCACTCTCGCAAGAACAGTGTACGCATTATGGGCATAGCCGAATAGACCAGAATCGACAACATGGAGCGGTATGTGGAGCAAATGTTCACTGATTTGCCCCAGATATGGGGAGGCGACCCTCACTGGCTGCCTGGGCTCTTACTGAGAATTTAGAACGGGAGGGGTCGTGGATGTCTAGTCCCATCAATACCCGACGGTTTCAGGTTATACTCATTACTCAAATGTGCATGGCATATACACCCGTATTGATTATGGCTATGCTTGCGGAAGTTGGCCTCCCAGAGCCAGGTTTGCGAGATCTTGCCACGCACATACTCGAACCATTCTCTGATATGTCTAAGGCTTGATCTATGCACGCCACCTCTGCCTGCTTTCTCTTGGAGGTTTCCTCCGAACTCACTGCTGGATGAGGCATTCAGGGTTGAATAGGGTCGAGTCATAAAGGAATACTTTGCATTAAACGTCGGGACAGTGACAAAGTTTGCAACATTCTGGGAGAATTTTAAAGTTTATATACGCGGTGTTACTATAGCAAAACATGCTGGGGTGTTACAGGCACTGCACAATCACCTTCGCAGGCTAGAAATAGAAATGCCAGTCCTGGAAAGTAAACTAGTAGAGGGGAAAGATGATATAGTTCTGAGCACTATACACGACAAACTGGTGGAATTTCAGGAGGTGGCCCAAAGTGAAGTGATGCATATGGGGAAGTATGCAGTAGCAAGAGTCTACTGGGCGGGGTAACTGCTGGGGCCAACATTGGCTACACTCCTGTGCCCCAGTCACGAGAATAATGTAATAGTACAAATCCAGGATGATACTGGGTGGGTGTGGAATGATGCTGAGTCGGTTGTGGGGAAGTTCAGCAAATATTATATGGACTTATACAAGTTAGATGAGATTGTTGTCACAGACTACCTTACTTATCTGGCCATGTCTTGGCTCACTGCGGAACACAGGGATAGGTTAATGGCTCTGTTGCGGCCGGAAGAGATTAAACCTGGTTACACTTTTGAAGGAGCAGACAGCAGATGGGCGTATGCCTCCCACTATATGCGAGGAATTGCTGGTGGTCCTATTAAAGTCAGGAAAATTGGGGGAATCGCTGCTCTTCATTTAGATCCCTGTCCCTTATGAACGTAGATGCCAAATTGTATGCCAAAATCCTAGCGACCAGACTGGAGCCCCTCTTGCCATGAGTGATGAGTGTGGAACAGACCAGAATGTAATTTATCATTAAATCTACAAACTCTCTTTGGTGCAATGCCACATATAGACCAAGGGGTTAAAGCGGTTGCAGTCTTTTCAGACATCAAAAAGGGATTTGACTCCGTGGAGTGGGGCTTAATGCAAGCAGTTCTGCGATGTGTGGGAGTAGGAGTTATGCTTCTGTAATTGGTCAGGGTTCTTTATACTTGGCCGGTTGCTCGGCTTGGCTGAACGGTATAGTGACTCCTCATATCTTCTTAGAGAGGGTATCGAGGTAGGGATGCCCCCTGTTTCCTCTATTGTATGCACTGATTGCTGAGCCGCTGGCTTGTGCGCTGAGGGAATAGAATTTAAATAGAAGTTTACAATTTCCATATTACACACTCATAGTGTCTGCATATGCAATTGACACCTTGCTCTATGTTAGGAATCCAGAACGTAACTTGACACGAGTGTTGCGGGAAGTGAGCCACGCTGGACTCTGCGTCAACTGGGATAAGTCGGTGGTGCCCCCTTTTACTACTAGTACTGGGCCGGTACGCTGAAGTAACCGCTGCAGTGGACGGAGGATTCCATTCGCTATTTGGGGATCAAAATTCACTCAGATTTGACCATAGTGCTGGAGGACAATTATTGTACAGCAGTGCGGCACCTGTCCGAAGCAGCTGAACACTGGATCAAAATCTCTCTCCCCCTTGTGGGGAGAGTGGCAATCATCAAAATGGTGGTGCTGCTTCGATTCTTGTTTCTGTTTTTGAATATCCTGATTATCCTTAACCGCTCCATCTTTGATAGAATAAAAGTTCTCCTGAGCAAGTTAGCATGGGCGGGTAAGCAACCTAGAGTAGGGTGGCTGACTTTGTCCCTCCAGTATGACATTAAGGGTCTTGGTGCGCCTGACCTGGAGGTGTATTTCCAGGTTGCACAGTCTCAGTTTGCGCATTATTGGGTACATGGTCCATCAGATCTTTCACATGTTTGGCTGGAGTGTGTGAAGCAGCCCCAACCAAATTGCCTCGGTTCCTGTTTGATCGTCTGAAGCTGCGGATGGAACACTGGATTCGCTGAATGCAATGTAATTTGCCTGGCAGCGGCTATTGGAGAGGCAGGCGGGCTCCTTGCTGTACTCACCAATCGTGCCTCTGGCTTGGTGTACTTGGTTCCCAATGACGCAGGAGCAAGGTGCTAATAAACCGTTAAGGGATTTGGATGTTCTTACCATGGGAGACATGTTTGAGGAAGGAAATTATCTGGGCTGGGAGGAGGTGCAACACTGCCAGATTAATATTACACCTTTGATTAGGTTTTATTACTACAGAGTATGTGTCAGGATGCAGAATCTATTGGGGGACGATTTACTTGAGCCTCCTCCCATTCCTGCCCTGACGTCACTGCCGCAGCATTCCACACCTGATCATGTTATATCGAGGCTGCGTGCCTTAACGCAGAAGGTATACAGCTAGCCTGGCAAAAGGACCTGGGAACCATAATAGATAAGCAATGGGCATATTGCTGTTCGGTAAGTAAAACCATCTCTCACAATGGAAGGCATAGACTCATACATTTCAGATATCTTAACCAGGTATATTACACCCCCTCTTGATTACACAGGTATGGCCTCCGATATAGCGCAATGTGTTATAGATATTCTGAGGATGCAGCTGGATATCTACATTTATGCAATTGATTTGGCAAGCGGTTTTTAGGAAACTGAGTTCTATTGTCAATGAATTGATGGAACCCGACCCTCTGCTGGCACTGCTTGGTTATGATAAGTGGCTACTGCTTGTGGTTAGGTGTTTCACGGCCATAGGGCTCCTATTGGCAAAAAGATGGGTGGCTATGTGCTGGGATAGGGGGCCTTTGCCAACGTTGGGGGAGTGGATAAGGGATATGTTGTATTGCAATCTGCAGTCGGAAACATTTGGCAAACTCCTTCCCTGTTTTAGTCGCCCCCAGGAATTTGAGGCCCATTCCAAATCTACTTGATTGGATTGGGGCCAGGAGTGCAGAGCGGGAGGGATACGTCTAAATTAAGAGAAGAAAGCTTCAAATTACTAGGATTCCTAGTTTAGGCTGGTGGGTCTGCTGTACCCTTACTATCCACTGTTGTGCCGATAAATGGGTGATGAGTGCCTGTGTCTGCTATTATGTCATCTTTTATTAACTGCTTGCTTTCATTTCGCAACTGAGGGCTGGCCAACATACATGATTTGTTTGGAGCACAGTGCGTGGTCAACAATTGAGATGTTAGACACTTAGGTACTCATTATGACTTTGGTGGTCTTTTTGCCAGAAGACCACCCACCATATTACGAGTACTGCAGGATTTCCGCCACATTTCAAGCAGAAATCCTGCAGTAGTCATGCTGGTGGATGGAGGTGCATGGCGGTTTTACCACCGGCCCGCCACGCCAGAAGGACTCCACCAGCCGTATTATCACCTGCAATATGGCCTGCCAGTGTCCTGATGGCGGGGCGCTGCCGGCATTGGAAGCGCCCGTTGCCTGCCAGACGACCTCCTCATTGGATAAGGTAAGTCTGGCATCTGACAGGGACTGGGGGTGGGAGGGTGGTGGGTGTTGTGTGTGCATGTGTGAGTGGGTGTATGTTTGCGTGTGTGAATGTGTGTATGCATGTGGGTATGGATGTGTGCACGCGTGGTTGAATGCGTGTATGAATGTTGAAGTGAATGCATGAATGAATGTTGAAGTGAATGCATGCATGGATGCATGTGAGTGAATGCGTGTATGTCAGTATTGGTGAATGAGTGTGTGCGGGGTGCGTGTGGGTGTCTGTGTGCGTGTGCATGCATGCGGGAAGGGTGTTAGGGGAGTGCTGTACCAGAAGGAGGGGGTGGGGTTCTGGTATGGAGGGGGTGAGAGGTATTGTGCTTGCTGGGAGGGGTGGGGGAGTCATCTGACGGTGACAGGAAAAAAAGTCCCTGTCACCGATAGCCTTTCCACCAGTGTTTTCGTTGCGGTGCTACCGCCCAAAACCCTGGAGGAAAACCGGCTTATAATACCGCCGGCTGTCTTCATTGGACCGCTGGGTCAGAGATGCTCATCTCTGGCCCAGCTGGTCCAACCGCCCTAGCGGTCTCAGCGGGGATGTGGCGGGTTGGCAGAGGCCAACCCACCACACTCATAATGTGGCGGTCTTCACCGCCAGCCCCTCGGTGGTGAAACCGCCACTGTGGCCCTGGTGGTCAGTAGACCGCCACGATCATAATGAGGGCCTTGTCTATTTGTAGCCATTGCAGGGGTGGCCCTGTAGTGTGGAGGGGGGTTGGATGTGATGCAGAGCGAGTAACGAAGTTACTGCCAATGTATACTTTTCATTAATTTCTGAATGTTAGTATTGTATGCTTTAATGTTAACACATGTTCAAAACCTAATAAAAAACTGTGAATAAAATAACTTTTCCTATGTATCATGCCTACAACAGTATGCCTAAGGACAATGTTGTGTAGCCACTTTACCCCTACAGAACATGAGCATGGTACTAACATTCATAGCCCTGACACTAATATATGTGATCTAATAGTACTGTAGCAAAACATCCCTGGTTTCCAACATGTAGGTTGTCTAGTCAGATAAAACATAACAAATGTCTATGTACATCCCTCACTTACCAAGAGGGATCACCTTTTAACAGGTCTGAAGAAGTTTAGCTAGTATGTCATGTGAAATGTCGGATGGACATCACAACCGCACATGATACTGTCACTCATCAGAAACCTTTTGAAAGGTAGGAATGAATTCAAAATCTCTGACTCAATGTTGCACATTGACATGGATCAAGGGACATTGCAAGGGGCAGAGAGCAAGGATATGGACAATTTACCATCATGATATTGGGATTATTGACCTGTAGGTGGGAATTAACAATCACCATGGTATGAAAAGCTGTATAGAGGTATGCATATGACACAGTAACTTGTGCATCATTACATGCTTTCGATCAGCGTGGACAACATAGGTGAGTTACATTTACCTAAACACATTAGTATGTGCAAACCTGTGTGCCACTGTTGGGTATTGTACACCAATGTGTTGAGAGGAGATTTGTGACACTTTTCACTTACCACATTGTCAGAACTATCAATCTGTCACATCAGATACTAACCGGTTAAAGGGGTGAAATTATGTTAGATCTGTACTTACCCCTTTGTGGCAGCTGTGCTGCCCTCAAACGCCCATCCAACTCCAGGTAGGCCATTGCCAATATGCAAGCCATTAGGGGGGTCAAGGTCCGACGGGCACCCCATCCTCCTTGGGAGGACAACTCCAGCTGGGCCTCTGCGGTCTTCCGGGCCCAGCATCTCAGGTCCTCCCACCTCTTCCTACAGTGGGTGCTCCACCGGCTGTGGACCCCCAGGGTCCGCACTTTCTTGGCAATGGTGCACCAAATTCCTTTCTTATGATGGGCGTTGACCTGCAAAGATGACACAGACAAGAAAGAACGTCATGTCCACATGCACCATACCAAAACAAGCAGGGTGAAAAAAAGTTAGTTCAACAAGTCATATACAGACTATCTCCAACATCCCCTTCAATGGCAGATGACCATATGCAGTCAGGCCATGTGTGATGTTGAAACAGGCAAACAACATGTATATCCAGCACCAGGTGTCAGCTGCTTACAAATGACCAGACCACAAACACATATGTAAACATGGTATTCCTGGTAAAGTTTGTTTTACCACCTTCAGTGATCATGTCTTACAGTCAATAGGGGGGTCAGGGAACATACATTATACACTCTCTACCATGACTCAGGACTCCAAATCTATCACAACACAAATGCATATGCCCATGTACCCATACATATTACCACAACCTTTGAATCTTCCACATTTCCTGAACATCATCACAAACGTTACCCATCAACCATTGCTTGGTATAACAAAGGTTAGATGAGCAAATAAACATATGTGCACATGGTGCACTTACCTGTTTATCTAGTATACCATACTGTAGAGCTGTCCATACAGGGGTAGGACTTCCTCCACCAGCTTCTCCAGCTCCTCCGAGGAGAAGGCAGAGGCCCTATCACCTGTAGGATGTGGCATGATTGTTCCCAGAGGCAGTACACAGCAGCTCAGGTCATGGAGGCTTGCTGGCAATAGTGTTAGGAGTCAAGTGAGAGATGAAGTATGAGATGGTGGTCATGTCCACCACATAAGAGACTGTCACCACCAACAGACATCGCCATTGGCCCTAGACCACCAAAGGCAGCAATGTCTTCCAATGGCAATATCCACCACTGTTGTATCCGCCTACCGCCATGACGACTTCCGCCGGCGGACATAGGTAATTTTCTAATGTCCAGTACAGTAGGTCAGGCAGCTGCCATTTTAAGGTTAATAGATGATTGTTAAATATACTTTTAAGCTGTGTCACAAGCTGTGAAACATACCTATGCCATGGTGTTCAGTGCTCACTTTGAGAAAACATGTAGGAATATGCAAGATTTATGTACAAGTTGTAAAATTGATGAGATAAAAGTGAGGTATCTTTAGTGGCATAGTCAGCACCACAATGGCAATCTGCAATATGGTATTTGTGTCTTATAAATGTGAAACATGGTAAGTATGTCATTTTCACAAAACCTTTAGTGACATGCTTATCCATTTGTAAATCATGATTGAAGAAAGGAGATGTGATTGCAGTAATAAGCCATAAGCCATTACTTCCCTAGGTATGAGCTATGTGCAGTGTTACTACATTTTCAGATGGCATGACCAAGCTTTATGTGTGACATATGTATTTTACCAATTATAATTGGCATAATGAGTGATACATAAACATCCTGGTTTTACCTCACATAGTTCCCCAAGCAAAAGAAGGGCGAGAGAACCTCCAGTGTACTACCACCAGCAGACCTGCAGACCATGGAGAATCAACATATCATCCAAATCTACCACCTGGAAAGGCATGCAATCATGAATCTCTGTTGTCAGTTGGAGCCAGATCTGATGCCTGCAATTCTTAATCCATATAGCATACTACCCATTGTACAAGGCATGTCAGTGCTGCACTTCTTGGCCACAGGCTCCTCTCAAAATACAGTGGCCCTAACGTCACATGGGTGGCCCTGTGTTGTGGAGGGGGGTTGGATGTGATGCAGAGAGGGGAATGAGGTTACTGCCAATGTATACTTTTCATTGATTTATGAATGTTAGTATTGTATGCTTTAATGTTAACACATGTTCAAAACCTAATACAAAACTGTGAATAAAATAACTTTGCATATGTATCATGCCTACAACAGTATGCCTAAGGACAATGTTGTGTAGCCACTTTACCCCTACAGAACATGAACATGGTACTAACATTCATAGCCCTGACACCAATATATGTGATCCAATAGTACTCTAGCAAAACATCCCTGGTTTCCAACATGTAGGTTGTCTAGTCTAGACTTGGGAAATGTAGACCAATATATGTGATCCAATAGTACTGTAGCAAAACATCCCTGGTTTCCAACATGTAGGTTGTCAAGTCTAGACTTGGGAAATGTAGAAGACAGCCAAACAGACTACTTGGACATTAATGGAGTGGATGTGTTTCCTCTTCCTAAACACCTGTTCATTGGCATCTGAAGGAACTAAGCATACATAGGTGCTGTCAATGGCTCCCACCACATGTGGGATGTGTGCCAAAACATAAACATTGGCCTTCACATAGGCCAAATCTTCACGTTGTGGAAATCAGATGTAGCTGTCCAGGTGTTTCAACAAAACAGACAGTACAGCCTTCAAAACCAGACCGAAAATAGGCTGTGACATCCCTGTAGTTAGGGCCACCGTCCTTGGTTGTTGACACCTTTGAGGTACCCATCCACACCAGGGGAAGTCCACTTCAATGATGCCCATGGAAGGATATGGCATGTCGTGGAGCGGACTTTTGGTCTCCTGAAGGCAAGATTCCGTAACATCTCTAAGTCTGGTGGAGCCCTCCTCTGCTCACCCACCAAAGTTTGGCAAATTATTGTGGCCTGCTGCATGCTCCACAACCTTGCCCTCAGACATCAAATCCAAAATATACCAGATGAGTGGGAGCCAGCAGTTCCAGTGGGTGAGAATGCAGATTTGCCAAGTGAGGATGACTTTGATGAGGATGACGCTGGAGACATTTGGGCAGATCTCATCAAACAGTACTTTACCTGACTGTAGGTATGTGATGTTCTGTAATTTAACTAACTCAATGGCATGTTGGGGGGTTAGAGATACTTGATAAGGGACTCAGTATAACCAGCAGACAAGTCATATGTAGCTTCAAAGCACATAACTCAGATGTGCACCTAGAATAGTACATGGAGAAGTGTGCAGCTCTTCGATCACCATAGTCAAATTTTGTCACAATGCACAATCAGTATCACCACTGTTCATAGAACAGAGCTGTATGTTGTTTTACAATAAATTCCTGGCTATGCCTTATGTATGACAGTTTTGTTTTGCAGATTACTTCTCAGGGTCATCCTCATTTGGCAATATCTGACTGTGTCATAGGCAGGGGGGATCGGCAGACTGACATGTGAAGAAAACATGGATTGAACCAGGTTCTGTCAGGCATGAGATTTGTGGTTTTTGCAGTTTATACCCAGACTGTCACGACAGTGGCATGGTAGTGTCCTATTCCACGCTATAGACCTGTTAGCCATGGTGCCATGTATGTGGTTTTGTATCTCTGACACATCATCCTGTGCAATCCATAACCTCAACCTTCTCATTGGCTTGATGTTAGCATTTACTAACTTGTATGTAGCTGTCACTGTGTTTTCCTCTTTGCTGACCACTGTGCATGTGTATCAAGACTGATATAGGTGAGCAGCATGTCTACTGATAACCAACCATGGTGAGTGGAAAGTTCCATGACTGATGGCATTAGTACTGACCTCTGTCTGTATCATGGGGTATGGTCATTTGGGAGCTATGGTGTGGGTATTTAATAAGGCTTGAGCTGATGACACATTGAACCAATCAGTTTGCCCATTGAGATTGGGAAAGGCTGACATGTCCCTAACTTCAGCGACCTGTGGGGTGCTAGTAAATCACACCTATGCTGCGTCACTAAAGTGAGCAGCAGTACTTCACTGTATGATCATTGGCATTTTCCAAACCTATGTGTAGGAATGTGCAACCACTGTGAATAAACGCTTGTCCATCTGTATCATCAATTGTGAATTGTACCCTGATACATGTGAGATGGGACTTTACTAAGTTGGTACAATTGTGCATATATTTTATGAGCAAGAGGTATTACAGTTTACAGTTACATATAGCTGCCAAATGACTTTCACACATGATCTGTGGTTTAGTAATGTTTATTGAGGAGTGAACATTTATATACTGGGAACTGGATCAAAGCAAATGAATATAAACATTGAAGGGTCAGTCACGGTGGATGAAATCATCAGGGTAGCTGGTACAACATTTCGAGTCTGAGGTCCAGTGTTTTTGTACCATTGGAAAATGGAGATTGGTTGCAGAACAGTCAACAGAGTGTATCAGTGACACACAAGGGGAACCAATCAGTAGAGGTTCACTTCCTGGCAGTGTTTGAAGTCTTGGTATCTACTCCTCCTGGGTGTTTAGGTGGACATCCATGTTTGCGGGGGGATTTTTCAGCTACAGAGGCAGGAGTGTCCAACGTATGTCCTTCCCCTGGCAGGGCCTTCATTCCATTGGCTGCCACAAATGTAGAAGGGGCAGATGTCACAGCTAGTGGAATGGGCAAGCTGTTGTGGACATAACCTACTCAGGGTAGTAATAATGTCTCTCATCTACCCTGCAATGGCAGCCAAATTTGCATTTTGTGCCTCTCACTGCTGCATAACTTACTGGTGGTTGTCCCTCTACAGCTGCTTGATCTCCCCCATCATGCCAAGTACCTGGCCCATCATGCCTTGGGATTGTTGGTGAGCTCCCAAGACTTAGGAGATGGTTTCCTGGCCAGCTGTGTCCCTAGGAGCATCCATCCTCTGGCCCACACCATCCCTCCCACAATCCCTACCTCCTTGTGCCTGTGCCCCTATCACAGTTTGGCCACACCCACTGGTGCCAGGTCCATCACTGTCTGTGTTTTCTAGTGCTGACTAGTGCTATACTGGGGCACATGATGTTTGAAACTGTCCTTGGAATAAAGCATTGGGGGCATATGGTTGCCTGAGATGTAGGAGCAACAGGACTGGGAGGAGTCGATTTGGCAGGCTGGACTGACAGTTGTTGACTGACTAGGTGTCCGAGATGGGTCAGAGTAGTCCTCAATGTCCACACATCCAGGGGTGATTTCCTCACTGAGGGCTTCATCTAGAGGGGAAGTGGATGTCTCTGGTGTCCTTTCTATGGCCACAATGGCTAGGATACCCGTAGGAGAATTAGAACACACAGTTACTGAAAATAATGCAAAAGTGATATCAAACTTTGAACAGTAGACATGCTATGTGCCATACACAGAAAGTCTTTACTTGATCCCCTGTTATGACAGTGGAACAAGCTTCTAAATCTGGAATAGAGCTTTATGAGATAAAGAGTTTTCCTATATCATACACCTTGCTACTGGATGTTGGAGTATCTTGGTGGTTAGATGTCTGTTCACAGACTCATCTTGTCTGCTGTATAATTTAAAATTGTACATGTAACCTCAAAGTTAGGTGTATAGCATCATTTAGTCAACTAACATATACACGACGTACTCTGGTAACAGAGCTGGCCATCAGAATAAAAGTGGCCATTGAACCTGGGCCTCTGCTTGACTTTACTCCAAATACATCTAACTTCCTATATTTGTAAGCCCCCTAGGTGAGTACATTACAATGGTTGAATGGAGATGTAGAGGCCAATTTAGCAGGGAACACAGGTGTAGCTGTGTGTTGGATGGTATTGTACTGGCAGATGCCCATTGAATTGCTGTCATTGCCATAGACTGTACTATTGTGGAGTACTCAGGTGGGTTCAATTGATTGTTAGTTTAACATGCAAGGTAATTTAAATTGTTGTACACTGTTCTTGTTTTCTCACAGGTGGAACAGTACCTGCTGGGAGTTGCAGTGTTGTCAGTCCCTGTACTACCCATGCCATACACATATACTGTGGACCCAGCTGAGTTTATTTGCAGTGCAGGATGCCAGACGGGATAGTCAGCAGTTTATCACAGGGGTGGTGAGTAGGTTGGCTGTTATGATGTCAAAAGGTAATCAGTGAGCATGCTTGACAGAACTTTAGAGTGACATCATTGGTGTAATGACTTACCTGACTCCGCTCCCCCAGGTATTCCTGTCAAGCCCTCAGAATGCAGAATGTCCAAATCCTTCTCCTCCCACAATGTGAAAGTTGGGGAAGGAGGTGGTGGCCCACCACCAGTGTTGAGTACTGCAAGCTTGTCCCTGGTGGCATCTAACCCACCTTCCCCCTGAGGTTGTTCCACCTCTTCCTGGTGTCCTCCCATGTGTGTGGAGAGTTGCCTACAGTATTCACCCTGATGACTATTCTTTGCCACATTTTTATTTGCTTGGCGATAGATATTGGTTGGACTTGTGCTTCAAATAGGAATCGCTCTACTCTGATGATTTCGTCCACCATGACCCTCAATTCATCAACTGTAATACGCAGATGTTTTTTAAGGGACGTGGTAGTGGTGGATGATACGAAAGGGAATAAAAAAGAAAATTGGTGATGAGTGTGGGTGCTGTGATGTGAGTGGGTGACCGGTGGTGTCTATTGTGGGGGTTGTTAATTGATGTATTGGGTGTGTTGAGCAGAAGTGGGATGTATGCTAGGTGAAGTGATAGGGGTATATGATCCATGGATTCTGGATTGTGAATGCAGCCTTCATTTTTGCTATGTATGGTGTTCTGGTTGTAAAGGATTGTGGGTTGCAAAGAGGTGTGTTTTATAGTGCAGAGTGTGGGTGTGTCAGATGTGCAGATGTGTGCCCGGTGTGGGGTTTTCAAATTATCCAATGTGGTGTGGTGTATTACTGTGGTGACTGCCGTGGTTCACACCATTCACACTTCCGTTCACACTTCCGCCATGGAAGAACCACTAACATGATTTGTGGGTCGTAATAGGTTCCGAAATTTTATGGCAGACTTGCAGGGCTGGTGGTGGGACCACCTCTTTCCACCCTCCAGAGTCCTGGAGGTTTCGGAATTTTGGCTGGATTTTGGCAAACTTTGCTGTGTGAGTCATAATGCGGCGGTCGTATGATCGCCAACATGGTGGCCTTTTGGCAGCTGCCACCATAGCCGTCTTGCCAAAAGACCACCAAACTTGTAATGAGGCCCTTAGTCTACATATTTTGCACTACTGTTTTACAAGTGGTTAGGAAGGGATGGGTCAGTTTATATAAGTGTGCAAAGGTATTTAAAACTAGTTTTATTACTATATACAGTTCAAATTAGTTTCTGGAGTACCTTGATATTACCCAGAAAGTACTGTAGTACTTACAGAAATAAAAAAAATTAAAGATGCACATAATTTTAAGATACACTGTACTACACTTTCTTCCCCTCAAAACCCTTAGAATGCAGACTAAACGGTTTTCTGTGTAGGGCGATGCTCAGCAGGTCTCTCCATAGCAGATAACCGCTTCCACACTGTATTCAAATAATCTCACAACAACACTCAGGGAAATCAATTCAAAAATTCTTGTAACAGCACCAAAAACTAAATGAAGCGTTTCAACTGTGGTCTTTATCACACCAAGGTACTCTTCATTATTTTCAATATAGTCTGTCTTTCGCTGTAATTATTGCAAGCAATCATTGTAATTCATCCTAAAAGAGCTACACATAATTCACCCAAATTGATAGTATAGTCGAATACCTGTTCCTCAAACATTGACATTTTCTCCTGGTATTCATCCATAACATTAAAACACACTAACATCATTCCATTAAGTGTTTTTAACCCAGCACAAGACAATCCTCTTGCCCCGTGC
This sequence comes from Pleurodeles waltl, assembly GCF_031143425.1. Classification (NCBI taxonomy): domain Eukaryota; kingdom Metazoa; phylum Chordata; class Amphibia; order Caudata; family Salamandridae; genus Pleurodeles; species Pleurodeles waltl. Next base: position 659,962,009 of record NC_090449.1, on the reverse strand, counting down.
CCCCACCGTGCACCGTTTTCTCATAAATAATTTCCCTGCAAATGTTGCAGTGATATTATCAATGATGGGATGGAAAGAAGTCATGAGTGATGTAATACATAAGGTAATTAGTGCTGCATGGCGAGGGTGCAGGTAATAGTTACCTTAGGGCAAGAGTCATAACTTCCCAAGATAAGTGTAAGTATAGCTGCTGAATTTCTATGGTTTTGTGTGCGAAAAATCTAAACCTAACCATAATGTCACTGTATCCTTGGCTTGTTCAGTGAATTTCTAGGGTTTTTATTAATCTAAAGTATTATTTAATTACCATACATTAATCCAACCGCCATTGCACACTGTTCTTGGATGTGCATAGCATGGTGTTTGCCACAAGGCCTGCAGTCAACATCCCTCATGAAGACAACCCCACGCTGTAGTTCAGGAGTGGGTGTGTAACCTGGTTTGTGTGGTTGTGTGGGTGTGTAAGTGGGGTGTGAGTGTATGAGAGGAGTGTGAGTGTATGTGTGAATCACTGTGTAGGCCTGTACACTGGGTGTGTGAGTGGCTGGTTGGGTGTGTAAGTGGGTGTGTGAATGGGTGCATGAATGGCTGTGTGGGTGTGTGAGTGGGTGTGTGCGTGGCTGAGTGGATCTGTGACTTAGTGTGTTGGTGGTTTTGTAAGTCTGTGAGTGGATGTGTGAGTGGATGCATGAGTGGCTGGGTGGGTCTATGAGTGGGTGTGCAAGTGGTTTTGTGGGTCTGTGAGTAGCTGTATGGGTGTGTGAGTGGTTGTGTGGGTGTGTTAGTGCGTGTGAGCGCGTGAGTTGGTGTCTGAGTAGCTGTGTGGGCATGGTAGTGCTATATTAGGTATGACTGTGTGTGTGACAGATATGTGAGTGGCTGTGTGGCATTGTGAGTGGCTGTGGCAGTGGTTTTGTGGTCTGTGTGTTTGTTTGAATGAGTATGTGGGTGGGTGTGTGAGTGTGTGAATGGGTGCGTGAATGGGAGTGTAAGTGGATGTGTCAGTGACTGTCTTTGTCTGTGAGTGGGTATGGTAGTGGTTTTGTAGGTCTATGTCAGAGTACCTTGGTTTGATTTCCTCAGGAGCAGAAGGTAAATCCTCAGACCCAACCCAGACTACTCGCAACAAAATAGAATCTCCGTTTTGAGTACCCTGGAGGAGGAAAGGGGAATGGAACTTAGAGAGACTGCCTCAGAGATGGTGTTTCTCCTAATACTCAGTTTGCCATTCACTTCTTATCTTAACTGGATAACAGCACCTGCAAAATTACAATTACAATTACTAGGGACACACTATTGTAACTACATCATTCATTTACATTTGTTAATAATTAGGTTCGCTTAACAATTATTTCTCACTCTCTTACCCTGAGCCCCCTGAGGATTTTGCCTCTCTCTTTCTCTATTACTGTTGAATGTTGAATAATATACGTTTTTAGTATATAGTTTTCTTAGAAGTTGTTCTCCGGTTTGTAAGTGAAGATTAGCTTACTTCTCAACCTTTGTATTGATATATATATATATTTTGAGTTTGTTTGACTCGCATTCTTAAATCATTTTGAATAGTTGCTATATATATATATATATATAGATGAAAGTCAAGTATGATAGGATAATGCGTGAAGATTGTATTTCCTGTTGTCTGTTTTATGTTTATCTTTTCTGTTAAGAATAATTTATAGACTTCTTTAACTTGTCGCGTTTATATTCTCCAGTAAACCTTTCAAACTCTGATTGATAATATTTTTATTTTCTTTGGATGTTCACAAGAAATGCTTCCAGCCGGAAACTGCAAAAACCTTCTGTCACTGCCTCTGCTTCTAAGCAATTAAATATTATCTGTGGTTAACTCAAATAGTCTGTGAAATGCATGTGAAGCCAGGGTTGCCTCAGAAAACCTTTACCTCACAATGAGCGCTCTCCCGACACATCTGGATTCCTGTCAGGTCACAGTTGAAGTGCGCAGCTTTCTAGCGGCGCACGCGTATCATAGCAACGAAATTGAGTGCAACACTAAAACGACAATTTAACGTTTGAACTTCTCTTCGGGCCATCTTGGCTTCCTTTTTTCCAAATTTTCCTTGCTACATGCGAAGCACAACTCGACAAACCTTTCTCCAGGAAGGATATCGCCATTTCCACTATAGATACTTCTTTACCAGCACTCCTATAGCTTTTCCTGTACGTTTCACTATTATTACATGGCAAATTTGGGGGTACTTGACAGTCTTTGAGTGGGTGTTTTTGTGTCTATATGAGGGTGTGGGGGTGTGAGTGGGTTTGTAAATGGATGTATGAATGAGTGGGTGAGAGTGGTTGTGCATATGTAAGATGGTGTGTGATTGGCTGTGTGGATCTGTGACTTAGTTTGGTAGTGGTTTTGTGGGTCTGTGAGTGGGTGTGTGAGTGGCTGTGTGGGTCTGTGAGTGTCTGTGGTAGTGGTTTTGTGGCCTATGCGTGGGTGTGGGAATGAGTGTGTGAGTAGCTGTGTGAATAGGTGTGTGTGAATGGGCATGTGAGTTGCTGTGTCAGTGGCTGTGTGAATCTTTGAATGGGTGTGGTAGTGGTTTTGTGGGTCTCTGAGTGGGCGTATTTTTTTAATTGGGGTCTGGAGCAGCAGAACTGTTGTGGATTCAGACAGGGAGCCATGTTGAGTGCCTCAGTGGATCCGCGGATCCTTGTGTGATCCCTCAAAAATGTTTTGGGCAATTATTTGTCCATGAAGGGTCTCTCACAGACCCCTCACTAAGTCCTATGAGGTCAGGATACCTCTATCCTGCGCCCTCATATCCTATTTTATTTTTATTTCCCCCAGCCCTAGACTGAGTTCCGATAAATAAAGATGGCTGGCACTTTACTCTCAGGTTGTGGCTAGCCAATCACGGCATTGCTGTTGGTGTGTGGATCCTCAGATCCACTCTGGTGAATATGCTGTGGATTTGCGCCTCTAGACATTCATCAATCTTTTTTCTTTAATAACTCCAAAACTACTGAACAGATTTACACCAAATCACAAAAAGAAATCTTTCTGGACCAATATTTGATTTTCTGCCAAATTTGGTGTAATTCCGATCAGCAGTTCGGCTGTAGTCATGTCTAAAATCCCCATGGGAAATTGCATGGGGATTCCAGTTTGATGATTCACCCCAGAACTTTCTAGGCAGCAGCTGAATTGACTGGTGCAACAGTTTTGAGAATTTCATTAAGATTCGTCAAACGGCGCCAAAGTTATTAGCAAAACAAAAAACACTTACCCTATGGAAACTAGGTCCTAACTATAACTACCTACAGGCAACCACCAGTAATACATACACACACACACACACATACACAAATATACATATATATATATATATATACACACAATATATAAAATATATATTATATATGTATATAATTATATATACACTTATATATATCTTCACTGAAAAAACAAAGGTCACAGGGACGTCATAGTTAGGCTCACATTTCAAATGTACAAAACCATAGAAATTCAGCAGAGTTAGAGTTACAGTTATTTCAAGTAATTGTAACTCATGCCCTAAGATAACTTTAACTCACAACCCCACAATGCACAGTTTCCTCATCAATCATTTTATTGCAAATGTTGCAGTGATAATTTCAATGATTCCACAGAAGATGTCATGACTGATGTAATAGACCTTTGTTGGCCTTAAAAACATGGTATCTACAGTAGCTAATTTGTGAGCATCATAAGTCACAATGAAGGTTTAGATGTTCATTTTGATCATTCAGCCATGCCATAAATGCCAATATGTTTTCTGAATTTCTTTGTCAGATTACCAGAATATCTTTCCTTATACCACTTCTATATAGATATTTTGTTAGGGTACGGGCTAAGTGAGTGAGAATCTAATCTTATTCAATACTGCAAATTAAGGGCAATAGTTGAGTCTACAGATGTGTCTCTAGCTTTGAAGAAAATCTCCCATTCAAAGCAGGAAATTATTTTTGTTTATGCCATTTCAGTTCAAGCTATTCTAAATCATGTGGACAAGCAGAATGTCTAAGCATCCTACCCTATGGGTAGTAGAGGGGATGCTTAGATATTCTGCTCATTTAATTCTGGTATTGGTTCTGCTTCTTCTCCTCATAATAGATATAAGGATCCTGATATCCAGGTAGTGTTGTTCTGGACTGTCAGGATTTAATCAAGGTGAAAATGATGGAAGATACATCTGTGCAAGAACAAGCAAAAACATTAGATTAGAGACTATTGGGGGGGGGGGAACTCATGGTGGCAGGTCTAATAAAACACACAGTGGTCAGAGACAGTCACTTTCAGGTCAAGGCCAGCAGAGCAAGCATTTAGGTTAAGAATTTCCATATAAGGACCTAAACAAGAAAGATAGTGCCTGGCAATTTTTTGTGTGTTCTGACGCTCCTGCTCTTGCTAAGTATCTCACCTTGCATCCCTCACATTTTATCCCTGATGTGTGCATCCTTACTGCCACTCCCTTTAGGGTCCCATGGCAATTCCAGGTGCTTATGGGGCTCATCATTGCCTATTCATCTGAGGGATCTTTTTAGTCATTCTTGCCCCTTGCACATAACGTTATACTTAAATGGTAATTTATTCCTTCTCTCATCTTAATTTGCTGTGTTAAGGTTCTGCATTTTATACCAAAATCGGATGGCAAATTCATACTCTGCATCGACCACTGTGAACTCAATAAATATTACCATTCGCAACTGGAGTACTTTCCGCATGATCTATTAATGAACTAAATAAAGAGCGCTAAGGAAGTCTTCTAATTGGACTTAAGAGCGACATCCAACCTGGTCCAGATCAGGGGGTATGATGAATGCAAAACTTAATTCAACACCACATACGGATGTTTTAAACCTTTGGTCATGCTATTTCTATGTACAATACCTAGGTAACTTTTGCAACATCTAGTCAATAACATTTTCAGTGATATTCTAGATCAACATGTGGTTATTTAGTTAGATGTCATCTTGCTTTTTTCATCTCCTTTAAGAAACACCAAATACACATGAAAGAGGTATTAGCCCAACTTAGGAAACAATCATTATATATGAAACTAGAAAAGTGTGAGTTCAAGCAAGAGGAAGGCAGTTTCATAAGTTTTGTCATTCAGGAAAAAGGAAGTTAGATGGAGCTAAGAAAGGCTGTCTGTTTTAGATTGCCCAATACCATAAGCGTGAGAGAGATATAAAAATTCCTTGGATTCACCACTTTCTCTAGGCAGTTCAGCCAGTGCAACTTCTCCAAGATAGTGTTCCCTAAGACTCATCTCACTAAGCCAGGTATTACATTCATAAGAGTTTCAGAGCCATAAGAAACTTCAACACTGTTAAAAGGACTGTTCACATTGGCTCTGATACTGTGTCACACTGAATGTGATCCTCGCTTCATAGTGGAAAGTGACACCTTGGCTAATACCTTGAGAACCATCCTGTCTCAAAGACGTGTATTTTTGTCTGGTGATCAAAATGGCTTTCATTCAGTGGCGACATTATTTGAAAGGATCAAAACACAAAGCAACAGTGTAAACAGAGCGTAAAGACTGAGGTTTTATGAAATCTATGAGGTGCAGCAATGCAAGTAATGCCCGATGGACTCTTTTCTTCCCTCAATTCCATTACCAAATCTCATACTGTCCATGGAAAATACATGGAACTGTTATGAACATTGTCTCTGTTCCCATTCCAGCCTTTCTATTTCCATCATTCAGTATAAGATTCTATTATCTCTATTCTGTGCCTATTCTGAGATTTCTTTTTTCATTCATAGAAGTTGTGAAGTTTTTAAGACATGAATATAAATGTTTGAATTATGGCTGCCTAATGCTTACAATGACATATTTTTGTTGTTTATAATGCGGATCAAATATAATTATTGTGGTTATTGAAATGATAAATTTGTTGTTGTGATTGTTTAGTCTTTTTTATGCTTCAGTGTCTGCAAGTCCTGCATATCTGTTGCTATAATATAAAATATAATTTGTGATTAGATACTATAAAAACTCATGTATCAGATCATATTCAAAGAGGGACTTCATGCTAGGACTATCATTCCAGATGTAACACTGGTTTGCTGTGCCAACTAGCTTCAGCTGTAGCCGACATTGGGAAGATTTGGCCTTCAGTCTGCCGCTGTTTATTTTGCAGTCCGAACAAGCTGCAGTAGAGAATAGCTGATTTGCTATTTCCTAACAAGAACACAGGTATGGTATGTGCTCCATCTCAGAAACTTGAATACAGGCTTGCTGTTCACTCCTTCAGTTAAAATTAGCATAACACTTAGAAATAGCCGGATGGTGTCAAGATGCTAAGAATTCAATAGCCATGATAAAAGTGTTCCTAACAGTTTGCCTGCATCATATTTTGGAGACTAGATTAAGAATTTAAAACAAACATCTTAAAATACATGTCTTGTTTCTTAGTGCTATTTTCAGTGTGTTATTAATTTATGAAATAGAGAATTTCCACTGTGTCCCTGAACTCATCTTGTGGAACTGATTGGTACTAGTATACATTTCCTGCACAGTATTGTTCAGTTGGTTGTGTGTGAGTTGCAATCCAACTGGATTTCGAATTCATATTGGTGCATTGACTTTGCGCCAGGGGGTTGGAAATCCAAACCCTGCAATTCTGGTGGTTCTCAGTTCATATCAGAACAACAATGAAACACAATTTATTCAAAAGGTCCCAATATCACAACATAACATTGTTGAAAAACAATATACTAGAGACTTTGGTGGTCATTCTGACCTCGGCGGTAAAAGGCGCCTACCGCCGGTCAGAAATCCTCCATAATCCCGCCGTGGTTGCGGAAACCCGCCACGGTCATTCTGACCCGCAGAAGGCAAACCTCCGAAAATCCGACAGCCACAACAGACCGCCAGACCAGCGGTCGGCGGAAAAGTGGAGGTGACAAAACCTCCACCGTCACGCCAACAGAAATACGCCCATGCCATTACGACCCACGAATCCACGCGGCGGTCTTTCAAACGCGGTATTCCATTGGCGGGACACACCGCCGCGGTCAGAATACACACAAACGAACAAAACTCAGCCACATTGGCCGATTTGAATTCCACACACCTGATACACATACACACACCACTCCCACACACACAATACAATATAAAACACACACCCACATCACCCACAAACCCCTACGACCAAAAATTCTGAAAGAAGGCCAGAGCGAGACACCACCATCCACAAACTAGCAGCCACAGCCACTCAACACCATCACCCACACACTATCCACACACAAAACAACACACACCACCACACTCAACACACTTAACTACACATACTCCACCCCACACATCATACACACCACCCCATGGCACCCCAAAGACACCCCCGCTTCTCAGACGAAGAACTCAGGGTCATGGTGGAGGAAATCGTTCGGGTAGAGCCCCAGCTGTTCGGCACACAGATCCAATACACCAGCATTGCCCGGAGGACGGAGCTATGGCAGAGGATTGTCGACAGGGTCAACGCTGTGGGACAGCACCCCAGAAATCGGGAAGACATCAGGAAGCGATGGAACGACCTACGGGGGAAGGTGCGTTCCATGGTATCCAGGCACAACATCGCCATGCAGAAGACTGGCGGAGGACCCCCACCTCAACCCCCACAATTTACAACATGGGAGGAGGAAGTCTTGAACATCCTGCATCCTGACGGCCTCGCAGGAGTCGGCGGAGGAATGGATACTGGTAAGTTGAAGCTTCAATACTGCTTCCCCCCCACCTGCATGCCAAATCATACCCCAACCCTCACCCCCATCCTCGAACCCCACCCTCACCCCCACCCCCATCCTCACCCCCACCCTCACCCCCACCACCATCCTCACCCCCACCACCATCCTCAACCCCACCCCCAGCACACCTATTCCCTGCCAATGTCTCACCATCACAACCCACACATCCAAAAACCTAGGCCTGCATGCGTCCACTAAGCATGGACACCCATCACCAAAGCATGCCCAATGCATATACACATCCCCCCCACAAGCCACCCTCACCAAAGCCCCCACACACGAATGCCAGCACTTGGGGACACGGGAACCCACAGATACACCCATATGCCACACATTGAAACTATAACCATACCTCTATACCCCTGCAGGACCCGACCTTCAACACACCGCTGCGGAGGGCCCAGAATTCTCCACACCCCCCACCCAAGAGGCCGTCAGCGATGACAGCAGCTCTGTCGACCTGGACACCGATGACCAGCCCGGACCATCGGGGACCTCTGGACAGTCGGTTCCCCTCACACAGGCCCAGGCTACTACAGACCCAAACCCCTCTGGGAACACCAGCACAGCTCCCACCCAGCGGGCCCATGCCTCTGTCTCCATGGCGCGTCAATCTGCGGTGTGTCTACCACTACAGGGCACCCAGGATAACCCACCACCCCAACAACAACAGGGACCTGGGGGCAGTGGTAGTGGGCACACCGGCCAGGGGGCAGAGGCCCAGGGAAACAGGGCAACTCGGAGGGCAGCTGTGCGACAGGGGGGGACGGGCCCAGGGAACCCACTCTCCACGAGGCCCTCACCACCATCATGGGAGCATACAACCGCTCCCAGGAGACGATGGCGACGGTACTGGCCCGGTTCCAGGAGATCCAGGTACTGCAGGAGGAACACTATCGGGGGTACAGGGAGGACATCAGAGCCCTCACCTCCACCCTGGTTACCATGGTAGGGCTGCTGCAGGACCTCATCAACACCAGGACGGACACTCAACAACACCAAAGGGCCCCTGCCACTAGCCTGGACCAAGAACAGCCAACCACCTCCGCCGGCGCTAGTGGACAGGAGGCCCCCGCACAGCAGCAGCCCACCAGACCCCCACCTCCTGCAGGAGAAGAACCACCCCGCAAGAGGGCCCTGAGATCTCGCAAGAAGACAGAGTAGGATGTCAAGACCCCCGCCAGCAAAGGATACCACCTGATGTCATCCCACTGTCCCACATTGTCACCCTGTCCATCTTTGAACTGCCCATGCTCCATCTCTCCACAGGCCTCTGGACAATGCACCTGTGTGACTGTTACTCTGGACTCTGCCATGGACATTCCTTCACCATAGCCCCCACCCACTTGAAACCACCCATCCCATTTTGAGCACTTAAATAAACACCTATTTTGCACAAAACTATCTGGAGTCTGGCTGTGATTTCAAAATATTGTAATTGACATGACAGTGCAAATATGTCCTTGTACATAGTGAAGTCAACAAACAGCTGCCACAAAGCTGTAGTCCATGGGGAAACGAAGCACAGGACTCGTAGTGGGGACCCCAGATCTGAAATAGGGAGGGAAAAGCCACAACTCAGTCATCATACACTGGGGCAAATAGACAGGCAGCAGAGATGCAGGAGAGTAGTTCACATTTACTAAATTATCTTTGAATTGTTACCTGTGTCCTATTGGAAGTACTGTTCAATGATTCTGTCCCTGTTGTCTGTTTCAGCCCCGTCGTCTTCCTCCTCGTCACTCTCCTCAGGTTCCACCGCTGCCACAACACCACCGTCTCGACCATCCTCCTGCAGGAAAGGCACCTGGCGGCGCAAAGCCAGGTTGTGAAGCATGCAGCAGGCCACGATGATGTGACACACCTTCTTAGGTGAGTACATTAGGGATCCACCTGTCATATGCAGGCACCGAAACCTGGCCTTTAGGAGGCCAAAGGTGCGTTCGATCACCCTCCTAGTACGCCCATGGGCCTCATTGTACCGTTCCTCTGCCCTGGTCCGGGGATTCCTTACTGGGGTCAGTAGCCACGACAGGTTGGGGTACCCATAGTCCCCCAATAGCCATACACGGTGTCTCTCTAGCTGTTCCATCACGTAAGGGATGCTGCTATTCCTCAGGATGTAGGCGTCATGCACTGACCCTGGGAATTTGGCATTTACATGCGAGATGTACTGGTCAGCCAAACACACCACCTGGATGTTCATTGAATGGTAACTTTTTCTGTTCCTGTACACCTGCTCCCTGTCTCTTGGGGGAACCAAAGCCACATGGGTCCCATCAATGGCACCAATGACGTTGGGAATATGTCCAAGGGCATAGAAATCACCTTTCACTGCAGCCAATTCGCCCACCTCAGGGAAAAGGATGTAGCTCCTCACGTATTTCATCAGGGCAGACAACACTCTGGATAACACCTTCGAAAACATGGGCTGAGACATCCCAGAAGCAATTCCCACTGTTGTCTGAAATGACCCACTTGCCAAGAAATGGAGTACTGACAGGACCTGCACCAGAGGGGGAATCCCTGTGGGTTGGCGGATGGGGGACATCAGGTCGGGCTCCAGCTGGGCACACAGTTCATGTATAGTGGCACGGTTAAGACGGTAGGTCAGGATAATGTGGCGTTCTTCCATTGTCGACAGGTCCACCAGCGGTCGGTACACGGGAGGATTCATCCGTCTCCTCGCCAAACCCAGCGGACGGTGCCTAGGAAGGACAACATGGAGCACACAGTCAAGCAACCCACAGGTACGTACTCACAGCTAGCACAGTAAACGATTCTCTATGCAGTGAATGGCGTGTCTGAGTGGCTATGCAAGGCCTAGGCCTGTGTGACGCAGTTGAAATTGAGCCATGTGGACCCTCGAAATGGCGGCTGCCTGACCTGTGAAGTGTGACAATGGGATGTGAGGTCAATGCGCTGGCGTGGCACACCGCGGCGGGCGGCGGGCGAAGACCGCGGCGCGAAGCCGCATTGGTTAACATTGAAGCCTATGGGTTTCAGGAGCCAATGGCGAAGGGCGCCGGCGGTGGCGGTACGCTCCGCCGCGGTACGCACCGCCGCGGACGTGACCGCCATTTTCTATCTACTTATCCACTTGCGACTTGAACTTTCACAGGAGAAGACCTATACTGCAAGTGTTGCTGTGACCTCGGTCTGGAAGGGACAATGGCTGCTGCGCCTGGGGAAAGGGCCCCTGCCTTCACTGGAGAGGAGTTGGAGAAACTTGTGGATGGGGTCCTCCCCCAGTATGCGCTACTCTACGGTCCTCCAGACCAACAAGTGAGTTTAATTCAATCTGGATTTGGGGCCACTGGCTGGCTTGGGGGCCTGGCGGGGGGCCTGGCGGGGATGGGGGGGCATGTTGGGGCTGGCGGGGGGCCTGGCGGGGATGGGGGGCATGTTGGGCCTGGTGGGGGGCATGGCGGGGGGCCTGGCGGGGATGGGGGGCATGTTGGGGCTGGCGGGGGGCCTGGCGGGGATGGGGGGCATGTTGGGGCTGGCGGGGGGCATGGCGGGGGGCCTGGCGGGGATGGGGGGCATGTTGGGGCTGGCGGGGGGCCTGGCGGGGGGCCTGGCGGGGATGGGGGGCATGTTGGGGCTGGCGGGGGGCCTGGCGGGGATGGGGGGCATGTTGGGGCTGGCGGGGTCATGGCGGGGGGCCTGGCGGGGATGGGGGGCGTTGGGCCACTGGCAACGAAAATGCAGACAAACTTGAACGTGGTATTTCTCCCTCCCTGTACGTGTCACATAGGTCCGCGCCCATGAGAAGATCGGGATTTGGCGTGCCATCGCCAAGGAAGTCCGGACCCTGGGGGTCCACCATCGACGGGGCACCCACTGCCGCAAGAGGTGGGAGGACATCCGCCGCGGGACCAAGAAGACCGCCGAGTCTCTGCTGGGGATGGCCTCCCAACGTAGGCGGGGTGCCTGCCGTCAACTGACCCCCCTGATGTTCCGGATCCTGGCGGTGGCCTACCCTGATTTGGATGGGCGCGTGAGGGCAGCACAGCAGACACAAGGGGGTGAGTACAAGCATTATCTACTCTGTTGTGGCGCAGTGGAGGTGTCTGGGTGGGGGAGGAGGGCTGTGGGTCCCCCTAGGCCAGGGCGATATCTGTAGGCTGGGCACCCCCGTAAGCCCCTGTGTCCCCAGCCACCACCCTCAGTAGTTTGTCAGTACAGCCATCCCTGGGCCGTGTCATCCATGGGTGCAGTTGTCAACTCTAGGCGTGTAGGGCATGTTCCACGGAATGCGTAGCGGACCCCAAGTGCGCAACTTAGTGCAGGGGGCATCTGTGTCTGTCATGTCCGCTAACTGTACCGGAGATCCATGTACTCAATATCCCTTTATTTCTCTCTCCCCCCCCCTTTTTGTTTGTCTTTCTGTGCTTGTGTGCATCAGCATCATCAGGCGGAGGAGAAGTGGCATCGGGGCAGGAGGGAGCTGCATCTCACATGGCCCAGGAGGGCCATGCCACAGAGTCTGACTGGACCAGTGAGACGGAGGGCGAGGGGAGCTCCACAACGGGGACGACTGGACCCTGCAGCGACACGAACACGTCCTCGGAAGGGAGCTCCCTTGCGGGGGTGGCACCATCCGTGCCCCCCGCCATTACAGGTACAGCCGCCACCCAGCGCACCATCTCTGCCCTCCCAGCAGCCCCTCAGCGTTCACCCCGTGCCCGCTCTGCCAGGAAGCCGGGCATCTCCTTCGCCCCAGGCACCTCAGGCCCTGCCCCTGTTACCCCCGCTGCCCTCAGTGAGGAGGTCATTGACCTCCTCCGAACGCTCATTGTTGGGCAGACTACCCTTTTGAATGCCATCCAGGGGGTGGAGAGGGAGGTTCATCGCAGCAATGCGTACCTGGAGGGCATTCATTCGGGTCAGGCTGCCCATCAGCGATCGTTCCAGGCTCTGGCCTCAGCACTGACGGCAGCCATTGTCCCTGTCTCCTGCCTCCCTCTACTAACTCCCTCCTCCCAGTCTCCTGTTCCTCTGACTGTCCCACCCACACCATCAGACCAGCCTGCACACACCTCAACACCCAAGAGAAGCTCATCCAAACATAAGCACCACAGATCACGCAGACATTCACACACGCAACATTCCGATGCAGACATGCCAACAGTCACTACCACCTCTGTGACCCCCACCTCCTCGTCTCCCTCCTCCCTCCCTGTGACGTCTACACTCACACCTCCATTCACCTCACCATCAGCCAGTGTTTCCATCACCAGCACACCCTCCACTCCAGTCCGCACACGTGCAGTCACCACCCCCACTGCCATTTACACGTCCCCTGTGTCCTCTCCCACTGTGTCTGTCAACCCCTCTTCCACACCACACAAACGCAGCCACCCACCCACCCAACAGCCATCCACCTCACGACAGCCTATCCCTCCTGCACCTGCACCCAAAGACAGCAAACGTGACTCACCTACAACCACATCCTCTCCCTCCACTCCCATTCCCACTGTACCTACCACTCTCCACTGTCCCAAGAAACTCTTCCTCGCCACTGCTAACTTCTTTCCTGACCCTGAGCCCCCCCCTCCTTCTCGTCGGGGTAAGAAGAGCACCTCAGCCACCACCAGCCCTGCAGCCCCCTTGACAAGGGTGCAGGGGTATTGGAGCCCACCAGCCCGCATGTCTGGATCTTCGCCCAGCAGCAAGGGGACAGCCAGCCCACCCCCTGGGAAGAGGAGCAGAAGGCGGAAGGGGCGCCGCAGGAGCCCGGCTTCTACATCCCCCCCGGACACCACCCAGACACAGTCACCAGCCACAGCTCCAAAGGGAGGAAAGGGCCACAGACTCCCGACTAAGGAGGGCAAGGGCAGCAAGTCGGAGAGGTCAGGCTGCAGGTCTGCTGCCCAGGAGGAGCCCACCACCCCCATAGCCGCTGCCCAGGGAGGACCCAGCCCAGCTGGCCAGGAGGGCCCCACCACCCACAGCCCAGGTGGGCATTGAAGGAGCACCATCCCCGCTGCCCAGGAGGGCACCACCAGGCAATGAGCAGTTGGCCATAGACCGGCCGCCGTCTCAAGCACCGCTGAACTGGGCCCCGCCGTCTCCAGCACCGCTCCGCTGGGGACCGCCGTCTCAAGAACCGCTGAACTGGGCCCCGCCGTCTCAAGAACCGCTGAACTGGGCCCCGCCGTCTCCAGCACCGCTGAACTGGGCCCCGCCGTCTCAAGCACCGCTGAACTGGGCCCCGCCGTCTCCAGCACCGCTCCGCTGGGGACCGCCGTCTCAAGAACCGCTGAACTGGGCCCCGCCGTCTCAAGCACCGCTGAACTGGGCCCCGCCGTCTCAAGCACCGCTGAACTGGGCCCCACCGTCTCCAGCACCGCTCCGCTGGGGACCGCCGTCTCAAGAACCGCTGAACTGGGCCCCGCCGTCTCAAGAACCGCTGAACTGGGCCCCGCCGTCTCCAGCACCGCTGAACTGGGCCCCGCCGTCTCAAGCACCGCTGAACTGGGCCCCGCCGTCTCCAGCACCGCTCCGCTGGGGACCGCCGTCTCAAGAACCGCTGAACTGGGCCCCGCCGTCTCAAGAACCGCTGAACTGGGCCTCGCCGTCTCCAGCACCGCTGAACTGGGCCCCGCCGTCTCAAGCACCGTTGAACTGGGCCCCGCCGTCTCCAGCACCGCTCCGCTGGGGACCGCCGTCTCAAGAACCGCTGAACTGGGCCCCGCCGTCTCAAGCACCGCTGAACTGGGCCCCGCCGTCTCAAGCACCGCTGAACTGGGCCCCGCCGTCTCAAGCACCGCTGAACTGGGCCCCGCCGTCTCCAGCACCGCTCCGCTGGGGACCGCCGTCTCAAGAACCGCTGAACTGGGCCCCGCCGTCTCAAGCACCGCTGAACTGGGCCCCGCCGTCTCAAGCACCGCTGAACTGGGCCCCGCCGTCTCCAGCACCGCTCCGCTGGGGACCGCCGTCTCAAGCACCGCTGAACTGGGCCCTTCAAGGCAAGACCCGCTGAACTGGGCCCTTCAAAGCAAGAAGCGCTGAACTGGGCCCTTCAAGGCAAGAAGCGCTGAACTGGGCCCTTCCAGGCAAGAACCGCTGGCCCTTTGGCAGACGTGGCAGGGCAGGATCTGTCTCGGGCAGGGCTGCAGGATGTCCTCTGGCCAACATGCCTCCTCCAGTGGCAGTGGAGTCTGTTATGGACTGTTTGGACTGTGGCTTTGCTCTCCCCAGGATGGCCCAGTGGGCAGGCCACCCACTGTATGGACTGTATGGACTGTGGCTTTGCACTCCCCAGGATGGCCCAGTGGGCAGGCCACCCACTGTATGGACTTTATGGACTGTGGCTTTGCACTCCCCAGGATGGCCCAGTGGGCAGGCCACCCACTGTATGGACTGTATGGACTGTGGCTTTGCACTCCCCAGGATGGCCCAGTGGGCAGGCCACCCACTGTATGGACTGTATGGACTGTGGCTTTGCACTCCCCAGGATGGCCCAGTGGGCAGGCCACCCACTGTATGGACTGTATGGACTGTGGCTTTGCACTCCCCAGGATGGCCCAGTGGGCAGGCCACCCACTGTATGGACTGTATGGACTGTGGCTTTGCACTCCCCAGGATGGCCCAGTGGGCAGGCCACCCACTGTATGGACTGTATGGACTGTGGCTTTGCACTCCCCAGGATGGCCCAGTGGGCAGGCCACCCACTGTATGGACTGTATGGACTGTGGCTTTGCTCTCCCCAGGATGGGCCAGTGGTCATGGAGTCCCCTCGTGGATCTGGCGTTGTGTACTCAAGTGGCTGAGGTGCCCCCCCTTCCCTTCCCCCTGAGGTGCCTGTCCTATTTTCTTTCTGATGCCCCTGCAGTGTTCTCTCCGTGGAGTTCTTGTCGTGGGACTGGGCCTTGCCCCTTTGCACAGGACCCCTGTGGTCCACGGACAGTGGTTGGACTACATTTAGTAGCTGTATATATTTTGTACATAGTTTATTTATTTATTGGGATTACTGGTGTCCATATTTCAATATATCTGCCCGTTTATGATCTCTTCTTTTGGTCTTTGCATTATTTCGGAGGGGGGGGTTTGTGGGTTGTGACAGTGATCTGTGGGAATGCATTGATGTGTGTGTTGTAGTGGGTATGGGTGGGTGGGTGTGTGCCGGTAATCTTTTCCCTCCCCTGTGTCGTAGGTGCAGTACTCACCGATGTCTTCCGCGCCGCCAGGCGTGCTCCTGGTACAGGAGCAGGTATAGGAGTGCGGGGATGACCTGCAACTCGGGTTCCATACTGCCGGAATCTCGCGTGGAGTGCGTAGAGGTGAGCGTTTTCTCGTTCGTAGTCTGTTTCCGCCGTGTTTTTATCGGCGGTGCTCCCGCCCCGGAAAAGGTGGCGGATTGGTGGGTCGTGATAGGGTGGGCGGTACATTGTCTGCCGCCTGGCTGTTGGCGGGGACCGCCGCGCTGTTTGTTTGTTCCGCCGTGGCGGGCGGAGTGTTAATGCGGCGGGCTGTGTTGGCGGTTCCCGCCAGGGTCAGAATTGCATATTTTGGACCGCCGGCCTGTTGGCGGCTTGGCCGCCGCATTATCACCGACCGCCAGGGTCAGAATGAGGGCCTTTATGTCCTTAAAAAGTAAGTGCACAGATGTATTTTCTTCCTGGACCCATGGTTCCCCAGGAGCAGGTGATGTGGCACTAAGAAATACTTTAGTGTTTGTTCTGTATAATGTTTGGATGGCTAAAAATCAGCAATATGTCATCTGGTATAATAAAGTGTTTCACCTTTGCATTTAAGTGGGGAGTGATCATTAAACACCGCTGGGTATATTGAAACCTTCTGCACACTCTCATTCTTGGGTGAATATTTCTATGGGCTTTAATTTAGATATACTGATTTCTTAAGGCAATATGACTTTTGATTGTTGTAGACTATTTCATAAAACTTGCCCACTTTTTGACTCTGACTAAGTTACCAGAATTGGCCAAACATTGCCTGAACCATATAGATACGTTTCATGGACTTCCAGAGGTCATCATCACAAATAGAGGGTCGCAGTTCATAGCAAAAGTATGGAATATTTTTATAAGTCTTCCAGTCAGTGAATTATATGTATTTGAGTTGATATCCCCAAACAGAAGAGCAAACTGAGAGACAAAAACAATCATTAGAGCAGTTCTTAATGGTTTTTATCTTGGGGCACTTTTAGCATTGGGCCTCTTGGGTACCTAGCTGAAACAGTGAGCAATAATTTCCTCCATAATGCTTGGAATGTTGTCCCTTCTTTTGTATCTAAGGCTAACATCATAGGTTATTGCCATCCATATTTCTTCCACTACATCTCCATTCATCACATCCCTGACAAAGAGCTACTTAACATTCAACATTTGTAATTTTCCATCTGATTAAAGCAAAGGCAGATTACAAAAAAGTATTGAAAAAGTTAAGAAGACCTGCACTTACCTACCAAGTGGGAGATAGATCATGGCTCTCTCTCTTACAACTTTCAATCCTGAGGACCCAACTTTATGACTAGATTTGTAGGGCCTTTTTTAGATAACAACATCGGTCGGGCATTAGCTTTCCATGTGGCTTTTCTGAGCAGATAGAAAATTAATCCTGTAGTGCATATATCACAGGTTAAAACAGCAGAATGTCTACCGCCCAACCCACCACTACCATTTCTTTTAGATGGTACACTAGAATACGAGGCCAGGGACATTTTTGATTCAGGATACATTGAGGTCCTTTATAGTACATTATAGCATGAAATTGTCACAATGCTTCCAAAATGTGATGGGATCTTGCCTTTTTTGCACATGCAACCAGATTAAAGCCTTTTCTCAAAGGGAATGCAAAGGAAGATGCATCCGTGTGAGAACATACAGTTTGTGAGAGAGATAGGAGACTATGGAGGACTGGCTCATGGCGACTTGTCCACACAAAGACCAAGGGGGTCAGAGAAAGTCAGTTCTGGGTCAAGAGCAGCAGAGCAAGCACATCAGTTATGGTATCCATAAAAGGGACCCTACCTAGCAAGCTGGTGTCTGGGAACTTCTTGCGTGCTATATAGCTCTTGATCTTAATAGGTTTGGCATCAGCTTGCATCTCCTCACCTTTATTGTTTTGCTGTTCTCCATGGTTCATGGTCCCTTTGTTGATTTTTGTACTACTGCCAGTTCTACACTTTTTTCATGCCCTCAGTGAATACCAGACAGCTCATCATCATCATCATAGCATTTAGTCTGACATCATCTCTATTGCTAGTTCCTTCAGAGCCCCATGATGTTTCTAGGTGTTAATGGGGCACACCATTGCCAATTCATTCCTGTTCTAATATTGATTTACTATTTCTTCTGTAAGGACTCAGCCCAGCTACAGTGCTACATTTCACCACCATTACCCCTAAAACTACCTCTTTCCACACATCCAAATCCCTCTTTCCCAAGGCAGGACTTCTTTTTGGATGTAGGTATGCTTCTGTGTCTCTTGAGACATCTGTACAGGGAGATTGGTAGATTGAGACGCTTGTATGGGAAGCCTATTCTATTGCTCACCCCGAAAAAATGGGTTGGCGGTGTCACGTGAAAACCTGAGCCATAATCTTCATGGATTACCCTTTCGCTATAATCTAGATCAACATGATTTTTTAACATTTAACATTTATTTCATCAATGGCACTACTTTGGATACAATGCCTTGTTTCTAAGCCTGGATAGGAGTTTTTATTTAAAGGTTATTTAATTATGTCAATTGGTATGTTCTGCAATTTATTTGTTTGAATATTGTTTGTACTTGAGCAGTTAACTTGGGGGTGAATTACAGCTTCCATGGCAGAGGCATAAGTTATGGTTTTTGTACTGAACCATAACCAGTGAATTTCGGGACCTTTTGTTTTTTTTATGAACCATATTTTCACTTTAACTGTTAGTAAGTGCATTTTGGGTTTTTGACAAAGTACTGCATTCACCTGCCAGACACTTGCCAGGGTTTGGCTTTTAGTCTTGCACATCAGCGGTGGGCTGCAACATGTGGCCTAAGTTAGCAGGTCATTAACCCAAACCAGTCATGAGGTCTTTACCCCTTTTTAATATACATGTATTTATACATTCATTTTCTGAAATTTTGAAAACAGCACAGGTTTCTTATTTTCCGAATACAACATGCAGTCCCATGAGTGTGATTTTGTTAAAATTCACAAATTCTGTGTAAGCTAAATCCATTTATTAATACTTTTGTACATGTTTCCATATCTCTCTGTTCTTATCTACTGCTGGCTGGATCTTACAACCAGTCAGCATACTTTCCCTTCTCTCCGTGATTTATTTCCAATGGTGCAGAATTGACAAATTTTACCACATTTGCAAATTCTAAATTGGTGGAATAAATATCGAATTTGCTAATTGCAAATTCAACCAAACCCAACAAGATATATAAAACAAGTGACCCTTTCAAGCCCACTTGGCACCCTTTTCAAATGAAAGTACCTCAAAAATTACTGAAAGGACTTACACCAAACAATAAGCATGGTATCTGAGTTAAAGTTCTACTTCATGCCAAGTTTGATGTAAAACCACGTCTGTAAAATATGTAAAACAATTAAAGAGGGTGGAATCTTTTCTGTGAGTAATGGGGTTTGAAACTACTGAGCCTTGTGTAATTACGGTTATTAAAAATGTAACACTTTAGTGTTGCTGCAAGTGCGCGTTCACGCCTATGTGGGTTTTTTTGTGGGTGTGCGCGCGTGTGCGCTGCTGAAATGCCCATGATGGCTCATAAATGGTCTTCAATTTTAAGAGTTCTACTTTATAGATACAGCGAGGTTTATCAACCAACTCGATCTGCGATACATGGATCATTGGAATGGGAAAGGAAGTTAAGCTTCTGTTATCTGCCGACTATTTTCTGAATGAGGGGTCGCTGGACCACCCAGACGCTCTATGCATTGTTAATGACCCTGTTGGTTTATTGAACTTTCCAAACAGAGAGAGAGATAACCCATCTGTTCATGTTGTCACCTGGGTTAACAATGCTGACCTGTACAGGTGCAGCAATCCCATGGAAACGCTGCCCTTGCTGTAGAGACGCAAGGCACTGAAAGCAGTTGCAGGCTGACAGAATGTAGATTTCAAGGAAGGGATGTTTTACCTGGCAGCCAAACCACAGCAGAACAAAATATTATTTTTTATGAATGCTTCGTATGCTTTTTGCCGGTTTCCAGTGTTTTGAGGGACTGTCTATATCCAAACACATTTAGGCCCAAATACGCCCAAATACGCCATCTAACGCCACATTAGCAAGAGAAAAATTACGTTAATCTACAAGATTTAATTATGCCATTTTTTAAAAAAGACGCACCCATTTGAATCAATGGGCCTCCTTGCACTTAGCTCCAAAGCGTCAAAACTTTTAACGCTATTGTCTCAATATCGCCATGGTGCACCGTATCTTAAATACGGCGCACACATGGTGGCATTAGGGGTGTACGGGAGGTGCAAGAAAGTGTCACTTCACAATGTGAAGCGCCACATTTCTTCAATCTAGGCATTAGTGCTTTTTATTAGGATTATAGATTTTGCTATGCAGGGAGCGAGATTCCAGTGAGGTCTGTAATACTTTGGCTATTGGTTACGGATTCAGGTAAAGGGCACAGTGTGCTTCTAAATGTTTTATATGCGAGTGTGTCCCTACATAATGTATGCCTAGACGTTCCCTATAGAGTCCTTCTCTCTTGGTAAAATCAGCCGTTCCAGGTGGTGATGTCCAAATTATACAGTCTAAACGGGCACGTGAAAGCTAACGGTTTCCGGATTTTTTTCACACCCCATCTACTTTTAGATTGTATTAATTCCAAATCAAAACCGGGAAGAATGACAAGTTGTTTAACATTCCCAGGTATATTTGACCCTGCTCGTGTTTTTTAAGCGTGATATCGTTGATATACTGGAAAGCAAAGGAGGTCGTGCAGTTCATGAAGGCATTTTAGATTCTACAGATTTGTGTACCTCAATACAGAAAAGACCTGTCATGAAGGAGCACAGGTTGATCAAGGTTGATCACATCCCAGCGCTGAAGTACAGACAGTGGCCCTGAAGAGGACTGGCAGGGTGAAGTAGACACAGACGGTGTCAGGAGTTGATGGTTGTTGGAGCGTGCCTTGGGCTAATTATTTTGGGGTCAATAGGACTGTAATTCTCTACTCAAGGAAAGCCATCCCCTAGGAAGTACGAGGAACAAATTATATTATGTATTGTTACACTACGAGTTTTATTATATAGTGCCCTGCAGCCTGGTAATGAGGTGTCTTCTCAACCGGTGGGGGGGGTGGTCCAGTGTAGGGTTACTTCTTGCAACCATCAACCTGAACGTACTTCTGTGCAGTCGCCCCTATAATTGTCCCATGTGCTTGTGTGCAAATTAGCAATAATCTTTAGAGTCCGGTTACTATCCCGTTAAAACAGTCAGGTATGTACTAACATTAGTGTCTTGGCGCAAAAGAGTGACAACAACAATGAATCATGATTATCATGATGTGAGCGTGAAAAGCACATTGAGCTGATGTTACAGCTTCAAAATGATGTTACAGAGTCAAAGCATTAGGTACATCTGAGAAGGTATAGTACAGGTGCAAAGCAATTTGGAATAATGAGAAATTAATTTTAAAAAGTCACGTAAACACGTGGAGCAGTATTTGGGTAGTAAGCAAAATACATGAGAGTGACAGTCAAAATATGCGATTGTTTCGCAATCTGCGCCAGAGGCGGGTCTCAGGTCCATGTAAAGTTAAGGTAAGAGTGGAAAACAAAACTATGGAGTGACCACAGAACAGCCCTAGTTTCACCTGAGATCGCAGCTTTTTGTCTTCCCGGGAGAGCCAACATGGTAACTCACTGCTCACAACTGAAAATGTTAATTTTGTGGCATTTATGCAGTGAACATCAAACTCAGGTGGAAACGGCAACACACACTATTGAACACTCAAGTTAGGGCCCCATTATGAGTTGTTCATAATAGCTGATGGGCTTGGTAACAGATGTTACTGGGCACATCAGGATGACAAATAAGGTGGTAAACCTGTGGGCATGGACAGCTTCTGCCAGGAACTCTGGCTGCTCAAAGCCGCTGAAATCTCTGGCTGAAATGCGGCAAGCAATGAGGTATTACCAGGAAATCAAATGCTGGATATTTATCGATTACCGTAATGTCTCCTTTCTTGACATTCTCCAACACCAGGGGTTACTCTACTGACCAGAAAGTTAAAGGCCTGGGAAGTCCGGTCCCATTAAAGGGCCACTCATAAAGAGTGCCTGAAAATGTCTATAATAGGTAAACATGAAACATATATCGAAGTGACAAATAGTGAGAGCCACGTTTTTCAAAAACCAGCGCCTGAAATAATTTTAGTAAGATTCCAATTAGGACAATACCGTTTAAGTGTCCTATTGATTTGGAATATTCACACTGTTGTAATTTTACGAATGAGAACATTGGAATGCTGGGGGCTCCATTGAAAACAATGGAGTGCTGCGGGCTTTACTGGCCGGTAAAAGCCCGCAGCGCCAACATTCCAATGTGCTTTGTTCACAGCCACAGCTGTGAACAAAGCCTCATGGAGCCCGAGGGGATGTTAATCCCCTCGGGCTCCGTGAACATTTTTTTTTTTAATAGAACATTCTGCCCTGAGTGGCAGAATGTTCTAATAGGCTTGGAACCCGCCATAGCGGGCTCTACCGGCTATTAAAGTCCCTCTCCCTTGTTAAATGCCCTCGCCTTCGGCTCGGGCCTTTAATAGCCGGTAGAGCCCGCTACGGCCGGTTCTAAGGCTATATTATATCCATTTACTCATATTTATTATAGAAAAAGAATGCTAGTAGCATGAACGTCTATCTTCAATATTAAGAACAATTTGGTAAATCCGGTAAAAAGAAATGGGTCTAGACCATTTGGAAGCTAAATAGAAGGAATGCTTTCTGAATCCCAGAAGCACCAACCAAATATAATTTGGCATGCAGGAAATTATGTAAACACCTTTAAAACATCCGTCCGAAGGGCCCAGTATTAACTCAAGGCACAGAAAATCCTGAACATCAAGTGGACTCTTACAGGCCATATACATTATTTCACTACCTCAATTGTCTCATGGGGTGATTCTTGTATACCCTACCTAGGGAATGTGGATTTAAATTTAAATTTACTTACAAAATTGAGATGAGTCCCTGAAGGTAATTGCTAGGATACATATGGTTGATACACCACTGTGAAATATCACTGGGTATATTGAACTAGCGCCTGGGACATTTACATTTCGTTTTAACACTGTTGCTAGTCCTAATCCAAATGTTACAGTCCAGCAACTGTGGACATGCAATGTACTCATCTTGAATGTGCTATTGTTTCTTCAATGGTAAATCTGACTATTAAATCCACACAAATGCTCGAATAGTTTAATATGAAATTATCAAACAAAACATAGTGAAGTTTTGGTTTTGTGGCATGTTTTATTCAGTATTGAATAGGATACAATAATCGGTACGCTATACCTGGCTTAGAAACTGAAATTCACTGAATCTGTTTTGAAGATGGAAGTAAAGATGATTACCAACTCGCAATTTGTGACCATTTTTTGCAAATGTAATCTTGCACACTGACTTTGATATCTGTAGAACAACATGAATGACCTAACTGAAGTTTTGCACGGATGAAATCTTGACCATTCACAATTGTGACATTTACTCCACAACAACATCAGTTTTCAATGTGGACACCTTTTCGAATTGAAATTCTTCAGTTCAAAGATTTCTTTTTAGCTCTTGTACCAGTTTGCGCTTCACTGGTTTGGTTTCAGCATCTCCATTAAATAATGTGTTTGTTGGGGGCGTGGCCAAGATGGTGACCGGAGCAGACAGCTAAATCTGACTACGCTCCAGGCCCTGCTGTGATCCTGAAACAAACGCTTCAACCCTGCCAAATAACCGGGCGATGAGAGGGTCCCGACACAAGCTACCACCTGCACAGCAAGCCAGCAAGAGAGGAAACAGCGAGGCAGATGATGGGGCCGTGCCGGTGGGATCGGGCCTGCCTGCCTGTGTGGAGTCGCAGCGAGGAGCTGGCGGCTCAGTGATCGGATTGCATGGAGGCTGGAGATTGCTGATCTTCACTTGAGAAGGGAGAAAACGAGTGCCCTCGTCTCCTGGGAGTGCATTCGTGGACAGCAGTGAGCCGAGGCAGAGAGGAGAGAGAGAACGTCCCGGTGAGTATGCGGAGCATAGCAAAGCCGCACCTGGGATGCGACTAGCCGCACGAAAGTGGAGGCCGCCCGTGGTACCTCCCAAGCGGTGAGCGGGGGCTGCGGCCCGAGGGATGCCGTCGGAGACTGTATCGAGGGCCCTCCCCTAGGCTGAAATTGCTGATGCCAGACGACCCTGCAGAAAGAGCCCGGGTGGGGGGAGTGGCCAGAGGAACCGGCGGACCGCTGCTTTCCCTGCTCCTATCACCCTAGGCCTCAGGACTGAATCCGAGAGACATACAAATAGGACGTCGGAAAGAAATAACGAGGACGAGCATAGGGAGGGGCCATAGTGCTTCTACCCGGGCACATGCTAAGTTGACTTCCTACACACCATAACTCTGAGAGAGACACAGGGGGCAATCTAGAGCGTGGAAGCCCTACAGTGTGGGCCTACATATTTATACTAATACCTGGATGTCTTTATGCACGCCAGCTGCGCTGGATGATTACTGACTCCCTCCATCTGCACAAGCGACATCGGACTACCACATAAGGGCAGACTCTCAGAAACAGAGATGAGTCACACCAAAACAGACAAACCAGGGTGGCCAGCTAAGGAGCACAGGAGGAGGTGGAGCTAGGTGACCGCAGAAACTCTCCTGATGCTTCGTTGGCGGCGACACTGGTGGAGCACTCTCAGAGAATTAATGACATACTAAATGCAGTACTTGACATCAAGACCACATTGGAACTCAAGATTGATGCATTGTGCATAGACATGGGTCACATGCGCGAAGATCATAAGAAGCTGAAGGAACGCGTGGAAGCCAAAGAAAAAACAGTATTTGATATGCAACTACCAGTGGCAGATGCTACCTCACACATTAGAACTTCAGAAAAGGAGGTGCTACAACTGCAGCAACGTGTAGAAGATGAGGAAGGACGGTCCCAATGCAACAATATACGCGTGCTGGGGCTTCCGGAGCAAGCGGAAGGGCCCCAGCATGGATCTTCACATGGAAGACTGGCTATTGCAAACAGTCCTGGAAGACAAACGCTCACCCTTCTTCTCAGTTGAAAGAGCCGATAGGGTACTGGGAAGACCTCCTCACCCAGTGGCTCCTCCACGCCCAGTGGTGGTTCGCCTCTTTAATTAGAGAGACAGAGACCACATCCTACAGATGGCCTGTGCCCAAGGCCCCTGGAGAACATCGGATGCGCAGGTGCACATTTATCCTGACTACACCCTGGAAGTGCAGTGTAAGCGAGCATCTTTCCTACTGGTCAAACACACACTCAGGGAGCACAATATTAAATATGTGCTGCAATTCCCGGCATCACTCCTGATCACACTGAACAATACCACCACCTTGTACAACGCCAGATGAAGCCTGGACATGGCTGGAAGGCAGAGGCATAACCCATGCAATGCAAAAACCGCCTTTACAACCAACAAGGAATACAAGACAGGATAACCAGGGCACAATTAAACGGCAACCTCGAACTGGCCCATCGAGAGAACAAGTGGTCAAAGAGAGAGCAGGGGTGGTGGCCGAGGTGGAACGTCGAGCTAGGCCCGCCTCTGCTCGGGGAGAAGGGGGAGCAGCTGGACACAGATGTCCCAGATCTGAAAAGCAAGCAGATACATGCACTATTAGGCAAAGGCCCACCTGTAACACCACAAACCCAATATTACGCAGCAGCCCAGCTCCAATGGCCTATGCGCTTGCTGGGAGTGCATAACCTGCATGAGTTAACCAACACCTTCCGGCACGGTGGCCCGACCAAGCTACTGAGCTGGATCATAAAATCCGGCCCAGACACACCAAATGACGTTAGCAATATATTAATGTCGACAGTCACGAAATGCTGGACCAAATACACACGCACTACACATCAAAAATATCCATATGCTCCCCGCTTGCCACTCTGTGTCCTGCTGGGATGCACAGATAAACGTTACGAGTTGGCGTCGTCCTCCTGGGAGAGATAAGGTTTAGCAGAATGGGGAGACATTTTTCAAGACCACATGTTGGCCCTATTTGACAGACTGGTCACTGATTATGGCATATCATGCGGCATCTTCCTTGCTTATGCATCACTAACTCGATACGCCTCACAATACTGGGACACCACACATGAGGATCCACAAACATCAGCACTGTTCCAAACACTATTAACCCATGGGGAAGAGAGAAAGGCGATCACAAATATATACAATGCGTTACACATAGACAGCACACAGCCTTAGGGTGCTCTGGGCACACTGGGACACAGCACTCCAAACATCGCTCACAGATAAACAATGGGAGCAAACCCTCCTAGTCCCGAAGATTATCTCCACGAACACTTGCTACAAATATGCACAGTATAATTACTTACATCATACTTACCTTACCTCCGCAAGACTGGCGAAAATGTACCCAGGAGTCGAAGACATGTTCCAGAGATGCCATGCCCCAGATGCCAACTCTCTGCACATAGTGTGGACATGCACCCACGTAACCAAGTTCTGGGAAGCTATATCCGAGATAATGAATAGGATATACCTACCACAGTCGTAACGCGGAGTGCGCTAAGCACTAGCACACATAACCAAATGGTATGGACGGACCTAATACTGTAATTGCCAGTTACAATATGATATGAGATAATGCTTGTATAGGACATTGCTATGAAAAAGATGTTCGAACGATTGTATGATAAAAATATGCACCCTGAAACTGTCACTCAATATCTCAAAACTAATAAAGAGATATAAAAGAGAAAAAGATGAATAACCCTTCAAATAAATGGTATTGGTCAGAAATAAAAACAGAAAAACTAAAAAAATAATGCGTTTGTTGGAAGAAGATCATGCAACAGAATGTCCTTGATAAGTTCACCCCTTTCTTTTGCTACGTCCACCTCTATATGTGCTTGTAAAAGTTGCTTTTTTGTAACCTGTTTTGTAATGGCTGGTTGGACAAAACTCTTGCTATGGCAATATAAGCAAGGAAGTTTAGCTTTACTGATTATGTCTAACAGCTTTTTCTCCTTCAATACAAATCTTTTCTGCTTCAGTTCTGCATATAGTTTCCATCCATTTTCTAGAACATCTAGTAGACATATCTTTATATCATATTGTTTGGCCACTAAGGGGGTGATTCCAAGTTTGTCTGGCGGTGGGCGCCGCCAGCCAAACGGGAACCGCCAGAATACCGCTGCGTGGTCAAAAGACCGCCGCGATTATTCTGAGTTTCCCGCTGGGCGGGCGGGCGACCGCCAGAAGGCCACCCGCCCGCCCAGCGGGAAACCCCTTCCCACGAGGATGTCGGCTCCGAATGGAGCCGCGGAGTGGGAAGGGTGCGACGGGTGCAGTTGCACCCGTCGCGATTTTCAGTGTCTGCTATGCAGACACTGAAAATCTTAGTGGGGCCCTGTTAGGGGACCCCTGCAGTGCCCATGCCATTGGCATGGGCACTGCAGGGGCCCCCAGGGGCCCCACGACACCCGTTACCGCCAGCCAGGTTCTGGCGGTCAAAACCGCCAGAACCAGGCTGGCGGTAAGGGGGTCGGAATCCCCATGGCGGCGCTGCCTGCAGCGCCGCCATGGAGGATTCCCCAGGGCAGCGGGAAACCGGCGGGACACCTTCGGTTTCCCGTTTCTGACCGCGGCTGTACCGCCGAGGTCAGAATGCCCATTGGAGCACCGCCAGCCTGTTGGCGGTGCTCCCGTCATTTTAGCCCTGGCGGTCGTTGACCGCCAGGGTTAGAATGACCCCCTAAGTTCTGTAGTCGGACCGGCTCATCCATTTTAAGGGGTCCTTGCTGCTGGATGAAACAAAGAAGGCTGTCAACATGTTTATTAAAACATTCCTCTTTCTTTCCCACAAGTTTGTGGTAAGGAACAGTTTCATGATGGTCCATTAATCTTGAATTTTTAATCTCTCTGAAAACATTGCAAATAGAAAGGACTTCATGATAAACTAGCTGCCATTGAGCAATATATTTACTTTTACGTGCCTGACCAACAATTCCCTTAGAGCTTTTCAGTGATCTCTGGATTGTCTGTTTCAGTTTCATATCTGGAGCCACAGCATTGAACTTTCCCTTTCTGGCTTTCAACACAAAGGGGCATATTTATACTCCGTTTGCGCCGGAATTGCGTCTTTTTTTTGACGCAATTCCAACGCAAAACTAACTCCATATTTATACTTTGGCGTTAGACGCGTCTAGTGCCAAAGTCCATGGAGTTTGCATCTTTTTTTAGCGTGGACACCTACTTTGCGTTAATTATATGCAAGGTAGGCGTTCCCGTCTAAAAAAGTGACTCCGCGGCATGTGCGCCGTATTTACACTCCCGGGCAAAATTCACGCCCGGGAGTGGGCGGGTCAAAAAATATTCTGTGCGGCCGCTTTTGCGCCGTTTTTTAGCGCCTGGAAAAGGCAGGCGTTAAGGGACCTGTGGGCTCGGAAGGAGCCCAGAGGTGCCCTCCCATGCCCCCAGGGACACCCCCTGTCACCCTTGCCCACCCCAGGAGGACACCCAAGGCTGGAGGGACCCATCCCAGGGACATTAAGGTAAGTTCAGGTAAGTATTTTTTTTTGTGGCATAGGGGGGCCTGATTTGTGCCCCCCTACATGCCACTATGCCCAATGACCCTGCCCAGGGGACAGAAGTCCCCTGGGCATGGCCATTGGGCAAGGGGGCATGACTCCTGTCTTTGCTAAGACAGGAGTCATTTCTATGGGGGTTGGGAGTCGAAAAAAATGGCGCAAATCGGGTTGAGGCGAAAAATTTGCCTCAGCCTGACTTGCCCCATTTTTTCACGCCCAAGCTCCATATCCCCCTAAGCCGGCGCTGCCTGGTGTACGTTGTTTTTTTCCATGCACACCAGGCAGTGCCGGCGGCTAACGCCGGCTAACGTCATTGATTAAATACGGCGCCCGCATGGCGCTTCAGAATGGCGTTAGCCGACACTAATTTTTTTGACGCAAAACTGCGTTAGCGCAGTTTTGCGTCAAAAAGTATAAATATGGCCCAAAATGCCTTATTAAACTAATTTTCTGTAGAGGTATGTTTTTCTACCTCTAGCTTCTTCACTCTTTCCAAATACCAGGACCCATATCTCAGGTAGTTTATGCAATCAAATTTGCAAATCACAGTAATCAGCGACTCCACAGTCTTCATGTGCAGCTCCCAATTAATTTCCCGATCAGCATGTACAGTTTTTCACTGGAGCTATCATGTGTAAAACATTTCCCCAGTTCTTGCAAAGTTCTGGATTTTCTTCACATTCTTTGACAAACTCTATAAACTTGGTTGTCAGGTTTCCTGATTTTGAACTGAGTGTATTGAACATTACCTGGCTTTGCATTTTGACTTTTGAATCAAGTGCACCCTCTGCCGTTTTCACATCTGAGAAGATATGCAAAACCTAATTTGACATTTTTCTTCCAGAAATCATTTCAACTCAATGTTTCTATAGACTCAGATATGATAAGCATACCTTGTAATGAACTAACTTAATGAGTTCCGCTCAATACTGACTGGACAGTTTGTGCGTGGAGATGGTTTTACTGGTAAAAACAAAACCTTCTTCAATGGGACAGTATTCTGGGAGATCAGAGCATGAATTCCAGCCCACAAAGGAACTGTTTTTTCTTCATCTTTCAGTCCGCACCAAATAAATGATATGATAAATTCAGTTAAATCAGCTTTGTGGACCACAGCATCAGGTAGAAGAAGATCCATGTCTTCAGCCACTTTGAAACTTTCTGGTAGACTGAGACATGTTGATGGCTTGTAGTGATTTTTCACATGGTGGCAATGCAGTTGGGTTAAACGTTTGCAGCTTCATGTGTTTATGCCTACACCTGACACAGCTTTTCCAGCAACTACTTCATTGGTACAGTCTTGAAAAAGCACCATGGCAGTATCATGTGTGCTGGATATTCCAGACAAAAAAGAGATGTCTTCAAAATCAAAATGATCAACAGCAGAAATTGTCCGTCCTTTCCTGGTAAAGTGAGTTGGAAGTAGTGTGCTGTCGAAGTCACAAGATTTTATAGCATGAGCTGCTTACAAATTCCTGCTTTGTACTATGTCATTAT
This sequence comes from Pleurodeles waltl, assembly GCF_031143425.1. Taxonomy (NCBI): domain Eukaryota; kingdom Metazoa; phylum Chordata; class Amphibia; order Caudata; family Salamandridae; genus Pleurodeles; species Pleurodeles waltl. Next base: position 659,931,953 of record NC_090449.1, on the reverse strand, counting down.
AACTTGTTGATACACCAATCCTATTCATTGAAGTGATTAGCTCTCTACTTTTGCACTTGTCATAGATTGTGTGGGCAGTCATCTTGTGTTGCAGAGTTTTCTCTTTGCTGCAATGTAATTAATAAAACATGATTTGGAAAAGACAGTATATTTGCAAAGCACAAGCCTGTTGGTTCAAGGGATTGTTTTCCACTTCTTCACTTATGTCTTCAAAGCCATCATACATGTTGTTGGCTTCTGTTCCAAACTCAAGAACTTTCATTTGTAACAGTTTTGATTTGCTACTATTAAACAATGTTGTACAAAATGTTAAGACAACATAAAGCATTCTTGTTGACTCCCATGATTTGTAGAGCCCTGGAGCATCACAAAATCTGTGATTAAGTTCAAAATCTAACACTTTCAGGTTGTTTCTTAAAATGGTTCCTGTTGATTTTACTGTATCCTGAGATCTTACTTTGGCAGCAAGAACTTCAGGAGTCAAATCAGCTGATCACACCATAAGGGGGGGCATTCTTTTTTAGACTGACAAAAATGAATTCTGTCACTGTACATAATCACCAGAAACATCTTAATTTCATTATTATGAATCAATACAGTTTCATCAAGGTTGACCATTATTTCTCTGATCTTATTGAGTGTGAAACTGTAGCCAGCACTCAAGAGTGGCTTTAAAACTTAATTTGCTTTTTCAAAGATTGCAAACTTAACTGAAGGCTGGGGGTTACATTGCTGCTGGGAGCTCACTGTACAATTATATTTTTGAATGTATGCACGTGTGTAGTTCGGATGGGCATACAAATCCACTGCAAATACATTCGCCTCACTGTTTAGATCACTCGGCTGAGAACTTCATCTAGGAAGAAACTAGCACATGTTTGCCCTCTTAAACTCACATATTCTGTACTTTGTTCTTTCATCAATCCCTGTGGCCCGTGTTCTGGCTAAACTACAGATAACACATTGAAGATCTTCTGCTTTCTGATCAGTTGTTGGAGGTGGACGAGGGGTAGCCATTGATCTTTTAAATGAATGGACATGGAGTTTGGTTGTTGTCGCTTTCTCAGAAGACTCAGATTCTTGTTGTGATTCACTGGTTTCTGCTATTTTCTAACAAATGTTTTCCAGGGTTTTCCCTATTGTACGCAACTTGTAGCACTTTTTGTTACAAAGATAAAATATTTGATCCTCTTCACCCATCAGTTTCAATCTTTAGTGAACTTCATCTTGTGTATTTCTGCAGCATCTCAAACTCTCTTCTGTCCAGCTGCAGTTGATATTAGCTTTTTTTCTGATTAGTTTGGCATATGACACATTTTTCTTTGTTGAAGGCATCCTCAAATTTTGTAGTTAGGAACACTCCGTCAGGAGGTAAAGATCCTCTGCTACCACCTGCTTCGCTCATGTTTACGAATTTGGATCAATGGAAAACCTGAAACAAAAACAATATTAAAATAAATTACCAGTATGATGGCTAAAACACATCATTATAGAGCCACCATTATTAAACATGGAGGAAGAGTTGATCTGAGGAGTCATTTTCTGTCTGTATAAGACTACTTGACCCACAAAATCTATGTTTGGACTTCAAAATGAAGTATCAAGGTCTCCTGGTTCCTGAAATATTACATCATCACTGCCATACATCCACCATTTTGAAAAATGTCACCCAGAAAAAAATGGCCAAATTGGCAATGTCTACCAAAGGTAAATTACTTCTCAAATGATACAAAAATACATATCAAAATTGAAAATCTCTGGACAACAATTTTTGAGGTACATCAAGGGGCCAGGACTAGAATGGTTAAGCAAGGAAATGGCCACTTTCTAAAAAGTGGCATTTTCAAACTTCCAATTCAAAAACAACTTCACCAAAAGATGTACTTTTAACTTGTATGTTCAGAGACGCCGAAACTCCATATCTCTATCTGCTCCCAATCGGAAATTACACATAAAAGATATTTCAAGACAATATCCATGATACTCTATTTGAGAGATAGGCCTTGCAATAGTGAAAAACAAATTTAGCAGTATTTCACTATCAGGACATGTAAAACATGCCAGTACATGTCCTACCTTTTAAAAACACTGCACCCTGCCCATGAGGCTGCATTGGGCCTACTTTATGGGTGACTTACATGTAGTAAAAGGGAAGGTTTAGGCTTGGCAAGTGGGTGCACTTGCCAAGTCGAAATGGCAGTTTAAAACTGCACACACAGACACTGCAGTGGCAGGTCTGAGACATGTTTACAGAACTACTCATGTAGGCAACACAATCAGTGCTGCAGGCACACTAGTAGCTTTTGATTTACAGCCACTGGACACAAATAGTTCACTTTACTAGGGACTTACTAGTAACTCAAAAAAGCCAATCTTGGAGAAACCATTCACCACTACAATTTACCCAGGGAGCATTTGCACTTTAGCACTGGTCAGCAGTGATAAATTGCCAAGAGTCCTAAAGCCAGCAAAAACAAAATGCAGCACAGGATCAAAAACAGGTGATGAGAAACGAAAAGACAGGGGAAACCATGCCAATAGCTGACACATCTAATAGCATAGATGTGGGAAACCTCAGCATACAATCCTGGAGTCTCGGCTAGGTCCCTCTACCTTGAATCAAAAGTACAGGCCTGGCGCTTTTTCTTTTAAAACTGCAAAGCTCGGCCCGTACCTTTTTCTCATTTGACCAATCAATAGTTACAGTATGTACACATTTTGAGGTTAAAACAAAGAGTTAAAAACGTTTTTAATCAAATCACCTGTGTTGGTCAATCCACACTGTCTGCCTGTCAGTCAGCGGATTACATTTAAATCCATGGGGCCTCTTCAGAAACAACATTTTGTAGTATGTTTAGTAGTACTACAACAGTAATACTAACCCATTAATAAATGCTATTCACATCGTAAGTGAATGGGATTGGAGAGAGGGAAGGACAACTTTTGGAAAGGTTATAGAGGGGCTTAGGGAGACAAATGCACCCACTTGCAAGAGAGTAAGCACATTGCTATTCACAAATTGCACTTTTAAAGTTACTACAGTCAAACCAGGACCCAATGCAGTAGTAAATTACTCCAGCTCAAAGCTGTAGTAACTCCAGCACCACACATGGCAAATCACTGGCAATGCAACACCCTTCATAGAAAATAATAAAGGTAATAAAAGCACATGGGAAAAAAAATGTTACATTAAATTAAATTATTCAAAATAGTTAACATATTTCAATGTTCTTAGGGGACATCCTAGGCCATACACAGCTTAAGTCGTTTATGGTTTTGCAAGATGACTATGACCTGTTTAAGACCAAGGGGGTCATTCTGACCCTGGCGGCCGGTGGCCGCCAGGGCCACCGACCACGGGAGCACCGGCAACAGGTTCAGCCGCGGTCAGAAGCGGAAAGTTGGCGGTCTCCCGCCGACTTCCCACTGCTCAGGGGAATCCTCCATGGCGGCGGAGCGCGCTCCGCCGCCATGGGGATTCTGACACCCCCTACCGCCATCCTGTTCCTGGCGGGTCTCCAATGGCATGGGCACTGCAGGGGCCCCCGTAAGAGGGCCCCACTGTGTATTTCAGTGTCTGCAATGCAGACACTGAAATTCGCGACGGGTGCAAACTGCACCCGTCGCACCCCTGCAACTACGCCGGCTCAATTCTGAGCCGGCGTCCTCGTTGCAGGGGTATTTCCTCTGGGCCGGCTGTGCGGTCATTTGGCGGCTCCCTCCAGGCGGGCGGCTCCCGCCGCCCGCCGGGCTCAGAATGAGCCCCCAAGTGTTTTGCCATCTGCAGCTCAGCCATGCACTGTTCCAATATTTAATGGCTACTAAGAAGCTACCAGGGTTCAGCCCATTAGATGGGAAACTAGTAATGGCCCCCTATCAGATAAGATATTATTGCACATTTATAAACAACTGGTCATACAAACCCGGACGTTTTCTGCTTTGATGGCACAGTGGGAGGCAGATTTGGGTTCGCTGGTGGACTCTGAATGGCAAGAAACGCTAATGACAACAAGAGTAATTGCAATCTTGACTCAATATTGATTGAATTAATTTAATATTTACATCTGGTGTTTACACTGTAGTGAATCCTACTTCATTTTAATGGGATAACAGGAGTTAGCTTAGCCTTTGGCTTGCAGACTCGTGCCCCCGTCACCTAGTGACTTTTAACCTACTTAGCTTGCTCTGTCTTAGCACATTTAATTGTTTATTTCTTCTAAAAATCCTGCCTTGTTTAGAGTTAGGCCACTTGTTATGAGTTACTTTATCAGTGTCACCGTTCTAAGGCATCAAGATCAAGCACCAAAGACAAACAAACATAGGTGTTCACACTTAGGGATTTTCCCTCTCTATACTTTAGAGGGATTGTTTATATTATTTGCCGTCCCAAGCATGTCTGTTATCTATTGTTTTGGGAACACACCTACGTCAGGGGATCTGTATAAATATGTCGCACTTTAGACAGATAATCAGAGGGATTCCGACCAGAGGGCATCGCCACCATCTCTTATATCGATGCGTTTATATCGATGCTGCAGTCGTCTTGACACTTACCCAGTCTTCATGTCCCTGCAGAGTCTGAGATAGAGACCTCATTCCAAGGTAATGAGGGTTGGGGGCTCCTCCTATGGACATGGCATTGGCAGATTAGGTTTAACAAACCCAGCTCTCCTTTAGGCAGGAGGTTAGGCCTTTCACATTAGGGTATTAGGGCATATTACATCTCGTATGTCTTTTCTATTCATTGCAAGATGGTGGGGGGCTTTGTAATAATGACTCTCGTCTTCACAATTCTGTTTCTTGCATTATTCATTATCCTAATCATTGCAGCCCATGCAACTTATCGCAAATTGCAGTTATGTTGAATAAAAACTATTGAAACTTTACTGCATCTTTGTCATTGCCTGTGTTTGTATGAGACATGATATATCTGTGAGAAAGAGGTAATCTCCGTTTAACCACGACACTCCCTGAGGTGTCTTACTCTCAAGTCCATGCGTAAAGGCTGCCAGAAATCACCTTTTACTATTGTGTTTCTGGTGAGGTGCTGCTAGTGAGCCAGTAAGGTTGGGACAACAGTTGCGTCTTGTCGGAAAGACGCAGTCGACTACAAACAAAAGGACTGTCATCCTATAACCAGCAGTCTTTCCTAGAGCAAGAGTCCAAACTACGACAACACTCGGGAGAACCTATGACACATGGGCTGTGAGTCACCTTTCAAGTGTTTCAGCTGTGTGACTGGAACCGGTCATTTTGTAAACCTGATGTGGGCTACTGAGAGTTACAGCAGTATTGGTCAGAGATTGCTAGACTTCCATTGGCAGTTACACATTAGATCATCACTCATACTCCATTGTACATAATGGACAGATCCAGTCTGAAAAGGAATATGAAAGTTAAGGTGGGGCTGGATTTACTGATAGCGAAGTGTAACATTGCAAAGACCTGGAAGCTGCAGGAGCCCCGTCCGTTGGCAAGCGGAAAGTAGGAATGAACTACGGCAGGGCCCTCAAGCAGCTGATTTATAAATGCAGGGCATGCCTGAAAAATATAACCATGTTTGGAGGGTGTGGATGAAACACTATGAAACTTTGGTCAAGGAGTCAGGATAAGGAGTATGAGCCAGGGTCACATATTTGAGTTTGCATACTTACTCTGGTGGCATTATTCAGAATTAAGGGACTTTGGTATTTTGGAAAATTCTGTAAAGGACTGTAGCTGTACAAGTTGAAATGCCAAATGAAATGTTTTACAAAAAAAAAAGTTAAAAGTATACATTTGTATTATTTAATGTTTTAAAAAATAAAAATATATATTTATTATTTAACAACCTTTTTAGAATTAAAAAATTAATGTAGCATTAGGTTTAAAACATATATATAATTAAATTACTTTTTATCATCTGTATACATCACTTTCTATAATTAATTCATAATAAACAATATTTTGTTACTGTAGGTGGAAATTATTTTTTTAAATTTAAACTTCAGCAAAGTAATTGTAAAATATATCAATTAATTACACATTTTATTTAAAATTAACGTAATAGTGCTGTCATTTTTTCTTTTGATCTACATTTATTTAAAATAAATATACAAAATTAATTTATATTAATTTTAATATTTTTTAAATGAAAAAATAAATTCAACCCCAAAGTTCAGAAACAATGTTATGGTGCATTAATAATTATTAAGAGTGATGTACAGAAGTCATTGAAAGTAATTACATTGGCCCTCATTATGACCTTGACGGTAAATACCGAATACTGCCGCTCTGACTGCTACCAGCATACCGCCGCGGTGGCAGACATCCGTCTGCCAGATTATGACACATACATCCAAAACCGACAGAAAACAGCCACAACCACAAATCTGCCAGACCCACTGAACATGATAAACTGTCGGTACTATCACCCATACTGTTATGCCACCAATACTACGCTGTCCAAATAATGGCCCATGAATCACCACAGCGGACATTCAACTGCGGTAAACCATTTGCGGTGAACACCACCGAGGCAGATATGGCCACCCAAATACAAAACAATATAATGTTGGCCAGAACAAAAAACCCACACCTGACACAAATACAAACACCCACCGACAGCACTATAAAACACACACCCACATCACCCACAATCCTTTGCTAACACAACAATAAAGCTACACTTTGCGACACTAATCCAAAAGAGAAATGCACACACATATCACAACTACCAATTCATCTGACAAGCACCACACACCCCACCAAATCACACATCACCCTCTGCACAACGTACACACACCACACAACACTCATGTCCTCACAAGGCAACCCCGTTTCACTGATGAGGAGTTGCGGGTCATGATTGTGGAAATAGTCAGGGTAGAGCCACAGCTGTTTGGATCACAGGTCCAGAAGATATCCATTGCCAGAAAGATGGAGCTATGGTGGGGGATCATGGACAGGGTGAACAACGTCGGACTACATCCTTGCACAAGGGAAAACATAAGGAAGAGGTGGAACGACCTACTGGGGAAGGGGCATTCCATTGCAGTAAGGCACCAGCTCACCATCAGGAGGACTGGCGGTGGACCCTCACCTCCTCCCCCACAGCTGATAGCATGGGAGGAGCAAGTTTTGCAATCCTGCATCCTGAGGGACTCACTAGAGTGGCTGGAGGACTAGACACTGGTGAGTCAACATTTACTACCTATTACTTCCCAGGTACCTGCATGCCACCATGACCCCTCACCCTGACACCCACCACCCCACTCCATCCAACCCAGTGCACCATTACAATTAGCTAAATTAAATGTCAAGCCGTTCATGCCATACCCATTGCATGCACATCCCTTCCAGCCCTGCATGTACACCCGCCACCAATGCATGCACAGCATGGACAACTAACAATCCCACAACCATCATCGTGCACAACCAAAGGTGGCAGGGCAACAGCAATAATATAGGGGAAGCTAGTGATGCAGAATATGTCATAGACATGTAGCATAATACGGGAAACACCCGGAAGAACGAGTCCAGAACAACGAGGTTGTGAAAAACGAAAGCGAAACAACGCTTTCGTTTTCCATGACTCCCTGGTTTCGGTACCTTAACCACGCATGTTTGAACAACGTACATGCGTAGTTAAGGTGCAGAAGGGAGTCGGAGTGGACGCGGTGAAGGAGGAGCTAATTTGGGCTGGGACTGGGGCTGTTTTAGGGGGTGGGGTGATTAGGGTTTAGGGGGCTGGGTTTAGGTTTTAGGGGCGGGGTGGGGACTCAGGGTATTTTTAGTTTTTGGGGTGGGGTGGGGGGCTGGGGTGATTAGAGTTGGGGGGTCAGGGTTCAGGTTTAAGGGGTAGGGTGGGGTGGGGTGGGGGGCTGGGGTGGAAGCATGCTGGTTCGCGCATACTGATTGGTAATGCCTTTATCAGGAATGCGTTTACAATGGTAAAATCGTTGTAAACGCATTAGTGGTAAAGGCATTAGTGCTTCGAACCAGGTCGTTGTTGCGACCTCTGTGTTGAGCCACGGGTGGTTTAGGCACCCGTGGTTCTGACAAATAACCGCATAATACATCACTTACATCCCCAAAGGTGCCCCCAGCCAATCTCAGGGGCGAGGAGGTGCCACAGCTACCAAGTCCCCCACCTGAAGATTCCCCCAGTGATGACAGCAACTCTGGAGCTCTGGATCTGGATGAACTCCCTGGCCCATCAGGGACCACTGATCAGCCGGCTATTCCATCCCATACCCAATCCACTATAGAGCCTCCCCCTCAGAGTCCAACATCCCCAGACCTCCATCCCCAGGACATGTCAATCAGTAGTGTGCCCACCTGTACAGGGATCCCAGTCCAAATCTCACAGGCAAGACAATGATGATCCTGGGGTCAGTAGGAATGGGCACACTGTTCAGGGGACACAGGCACAGGAGGCCAGGGTCGGTTGGAGGACAGCTGTGCACCAGGGGGAGGACAGGCCCAGGGAACCAACTGCATAGGAGGCACTCACCAATGTTCTGGGGGCTTACCAACAATCCCAGGACAAGATGGGTCAGTTGTTAAACATCACGCAGGAGAACCAGTGGCTGCAGGGGGAACACCATCAGAAGGTCAAGCAAGAATTGCAGGCCCTGAATACCACCATGGTCACCCATTGCATGGGTGCTGGGTGACATGGCCAACATCATGAGGGACTACACAGCACACCAGCGAGCCCCTTCCACTAGCCAGTGTACTGACCAGCCCTCCACATCTGCTGCAGCTGGTGGACAGGGGGCTCTGCCACAGGACCCACAGGCCACTGGCACCCTTCCCCCTGCAGAAGGTGAACCCCCCTGCAAATGGTCCGTGTGACCCTGACAGACACCAGAGACAGTTGCCAAGACCAAGCCCACCGGCAGGAAATGAGCCCCACCTTATTGTCCCCCTGTGTCACACTGTGTCACCTTGTCCACTTAGAACTGCCATTGCTCCTCTTCCAATGGGCCCTTGGACACTGGACCTGTGCAACAACAAGACTGGCCCACTACTCTGGACTTTTCCCAACCATCACCCCACTTTGCATTGTATACCAATTTTTAATGAACACCCTTGGACACAACTTGAGCAATAGTGTTTTATCTGAAGGTAATGTACAATGTATTGAACTTTAATGAATTGCATGATCCTGTGCAAATGTGTCTCAGCAGTCTGTACACATCACAGCATTACACTGTTGTATCTACAGCAACATCTGCAATAAGGGAAGGCACAGGTGTCAGTCAAGTGGGATGCCAAGGTAATGATTGGCATTATGCTACAGCCACACAGCACAACACTTAAATAGAGAAAGGTTTAGTTCAACAGTCTTACCTGAGTGGCATTGGAAGTACTGCTGAATCATATGTGTCTTGTTGTCCACATCCTCCTCCTCTTCCTCCTCTTCACTGTCCTCTGCGTCCACTGCTGCCACAGCTGCATTGTCACCCCCTTCCTCCTGCAGATAGGGCACATGCTTTCTGAGGGCCAAGTTTTGCAACATGCAGCACACAACAATCCTGCAGACCTTCTCAGGGGAGTAGCATAGGGATCCACCTATCAGAAGGTGGCCTTCAGGGGACCAAAGGTCCTTTCAACAATCCTCCTGGTACACCCATGAACATCATTGTACCCATTCTCAGCCCCTGTTCTCGGATTCCTAACAGGGGTCAGGAGCCAGGACAGGTTTGGGCAGCCGGAATCACCTGCAAGAAGTGAGGGACACACATTAGCCTAGCACAATGGCATGGGGTGGGACTCCTGAAGGCACACACTGACATACATTGGGTGGGGACTCAGTCTCACCTATAAGCCACACTCTGTGCCTTTGTAGCTGTGCCTTCAGCTGTTGGGCACTGCTATTCCTCAGGACAAGGGCATCATGCACTGACCCAGGATACTTGGCAGTGACGTTGGGGATGTACTGGTCAGCAAGGCACACCATCTGGGCATTGAGGGGCATATTTATACTCTATTTGCACCGAATTAGCTTCATTTTTTTAAAACTCTAATTCAGTGTAAAACTAACTCCATATTTAAACTTTGGTGCTAGCCCCGTTTAGCACCAAATTTATGGAGTTAAAGTCATTTTTGGACATGGAAACCTACCTTGCCTTAATGAGATGCAAGGTAGGCATTCCCATGCAAAAAATGACTCTATGGCCTTAACGCAATATTTATACTCCCATGCAAAAATGGTGCACGGGAGGGAGAAGGGGTCAAAAAATGGTGCAAAGCTTGCTTTGCCCCATTTTTTAATGCCTGGGTCAGGGCAGGCGTTAGGGGACCTGTGGGCCCATTCCCATGGTGGAACACCCTGGAATAAGCCCACAGGTGCCCTCTCCAGGCCCCAGGGACACCCCAACCCACACCAGAGGGACAGCGGTGGATGGGGGACCCCATCCCAGGTAAGTACAGGTAAGTATTTTATTTTATTTCTTAAAGTGCCATAGGGGGCCCTGAAATGGGCCCCCATACATGGCACAAGGTGCAATGGCCATGCCAAGGGGACCCAGGTCTCCTGTGCTGGCCATTGGGGTGGTGGGTATGCCTCCTGTCTTTTCTAAGACAGGAGTCATATGGTATAGATGGTTTTGCAAAAGAAAATGATGCTAGGCTAGTTAGAGTCATTTTTTTGTTACTCTAACCTGCCTAACTCCTTTTTCCATAGCGCCAGCCCCACCCGACTAACGTCTTTTTTTTTTTTTTACACTAGCCTACCCTTTGCATCGGCTTGCACCATTCCATAAATATGGTGCCCAGCTGGTGCACAGAAATGGTGCGAGCCGGTGCTAAACTTTTTGGTACAAAACTGCGTTAGTGCAGTTTTGCACCAAAAAGTATAAATCAGGGCCTGAGTGAGTGGAAACTCTTCCTATTCCTGTACACTTGTTCATCGGCCCTGTGGGGACTAAGGCAATATGGGTCGTGTCAATGGCCCCAATAACTTGTGGTATATGTCCCATTGCATAGAATCCAGCCTTCACAGTGGGTAGTTCAGCTACCTGGAGGAATGCGATGTAGCTGCACATGTGTTGGACAAGGCTGCCAAAACCCTTGCAAACACAATAGAGAACATTGGCTGTGATATTCCTGCAGCCAAGCCCACTGTCACCTGGAAAGAGCCTGTTGCCAGGAAATGGGGCACTGAGAGTACCTGCACAAGAGGGGGTATTAATGTTGTGCAACGGATAGCAGGTAGCAAATCAGGCTCCAATTGCACACACAGCTCTGCGATTGGCCCTGTCCAGAAGATAGGTGAGTATGATGTGCCGGTTCTCCAGTGTAGCTAAGTCCACAAGGGGTCTGTACACGGGTGCTTCCCTCCTCCTCATATTCCTCTGCACTTGTCGGTACTTAAGGAACCCAAAAGTAAGAAGGGAGTGACAACAGGAGCTATGAACATACTACAGCACTGTACACAGAGCATGCCTGTATGTTGGACACTGGAATTATCTAGGTGTGTACATTCAACTACAATGACGCACTTTAATTCTGTACATGTATACTAGCAATAGAAAATGGCAACCGCCAGTCCTGTATGCAGGGACAGGTGGAAGTGACCTCACTGTGCCAGCGTTTGTATCATGGCGGGAGGCGGTCTGCACTGCCTTGCAATTCCTCATTGGCTAACAGGGCCCTCTACGGAGTATGGAAACCAATGATGATCAACGCCAGCGGTGACAGTGTTCACCGCCGCAGATGTGACCACCATTTTATTTCTATCACTTCACTTGATTCATGACTTTCCACAGGATGACATCTCCACTGCGTGTGCTGCTGTGACCTGTGTCTAGAACCTGCAATGGCCCTTGCACCAGGCGAAAGGGCCCCAGCCTTCACGTCGGAGGAGTTGGAGAGGCCCGTGGATGGGGTCCAAACCCTGTATGGGACTCCAGACCAACAGGTAAGTACACCATGTGTGTGTGTGCTGGCAGTGTGTCATTTAGGGGGGTATGGCTGGTGGCAGTGTTAATGCAGAGGTACGGGTCATATGTGTGCCTGATGAGAGGCAAATGCAGTTTGTAGGCCATACGTGTGACAGGCTTGATCGTCTGGTTCATGGAGTCCCTCTGTTTGTGTTTCCTCTACAGGTCAGCACCCATCAGAAGAAGGGGTTGTGGCATGCCATTGCGAAGGACGTGCGGACCCTGGGGGAATATAGGAGGCAGAGCACCCACTGCAGGAAAGGGTGGGAGGACCTGAGAAGCTGTGCCCGGAAGACTGCAGAGGCCCAGCTATGGATGGCCTGCCAACGAGGGAGGGGTGCCCACCGGAACCTGATCCCCCTGATGGCCCGCATACTGGCATTGGCCTACCCAGAGCTGGATGGGTGCTTGAGGGCATCACAGCAGCCACAAGGGGGTGAGTACTGTGTGTTTGACAACCATCTCTGTTGCCTGGCATGGGATGTGGGTGCAGGGTACTAGTCAGTGGATGCCCCAATACGCCAGTTTAGACATTGCTGCTTGGTCCAGCCTAGGTTAATTTGGTGAAATGCATGTTTTTGATAGTTAGGGAGCTGGCTTTCCATGGCAGACAGGGATTAGTTGGTCCCAGTTTGTGTGCAGATGGCAGTGTTTGGCTCAAACCTGCAGTGGTACTTGGCCAATGGTATGCCAGTGTGGCCCATACTGCCCATTCTCAGTCTCTGTGTGAAGGGTGATGTGTATGGCATCTGTGCTGTTGTTGCTGTGATTGACACTGTGCTCCCTTTCTTTCTCTCCCACTCCTCTCCTTTTGTCATCCTCTCCATGTGTGCATTAGCATCATCTGGCGAAGGAGCAGGGGTACCGGCGAGTGAGGGAGCTGCAGCCCATGGGACCCAGGAGGCAGAGTTCACAGACGCCAAGGGACCAGTGGGACGGAGGGCGAGGGCGAGGGGAGCACCGCGGCGGGAACAGCAGCTGATACGACTGACTCTGATTCCTCCTCTGATGGGAGCTCCCTGGTGGTGGCAACTGGGACCACCCCAACTACAGGTTCTACGGCCACCCCTTGTACCAGCACAGCCCTCCCAGTAGCCCCCCACTGAGTTGTCCGTGCCTGCTCACCCAGGAGGGTGGGCATCTCCTTCACCCCAGGCACCTCAGGCACTGCCCCAGTCAGCCCTGCTGCCCTCAGTGAGGAGGCTATTGACCTCCTGAGATCCATCTCTGTAGAGCATTCAACCATAGTGAATGCAAGCTAGGGGCTGGCATCTCAGATGCAGCAATGCAATGCTTTCCTGGAGGGCATTCACAGTGGCTTAGCGGCCATACAGAGATTGTTTCTGGCTCTGGCCTCTTCACTGACGGCAGCCAGTGTCCCTGTTTCTTCCATCCCCCCTCCAACTACCACTTCCCAGTCCCAGCCTCCTCACCCCCAACCCATCCCATGCCCACATTCTGACAAGCAGGCACACAAAACATCACACAAGACTCGCACAGACAAACATAGGCAGCACACTTCAGACCACAAGTACCCACACAGCCAACACACAGATACACACACAACATCATCCACTGCCTCCACTGTCTCCCCCTCCTCCTCCTCCCTCACAGTCACATCTGGGCTCACACCTGCATGCACTGCATCAACAGTCCCTGAACCAGCCACTTACACAGCCTTGCACACAGTCACCACAACAACAGACCTGCAGACATGCACCCCACACACCACATGCACAGTCACTACCACCACCATCACCACCTCATGCAGCACACCCACCTCACTTGCAGACACAACCACATCCATCCACACATCCTGTTTGCCCTCCCCCCCAATGTCCCACCTCCAAGACACACAAACGCTTGCACTCAGACTCCCAACAGCCATCCACCTCACACACGCACACTGTCCATGCACCTGTACCCAAGTCCAGCACACCTCCTCCTCCTACAACCACTCTCTCTACCCCCACTCCCATCTCTCCTCCCACATCCCGCCCCATTGGCACTAGGAAGCTTTTCCTTTCCCGCCTTGACCTCTTCCCTCCCCGTCCCACCCGTCCTGCCCGTAAGAGGAAGGTCCCATCCCCTCAGCCCAGTACCTCCAGCATCCAGTCTGACACTGTTCCACCCCCAAAGTCTCCTGCTGCCACTAAGCGACACATGAGTGTCACGCCGGCCCCCTGCCCCAAGGACACTCCTCGCCCCAAAAACAGAGGGCTAAAGTGCCCCCCCCCAAACAAACAACCAAAAACATGGAGGCACCTCCAAAACCAAAGGCCAAGGAGACCCCTCTCAAAATAAAGGCCAAGGAGACCCCTCCCAAAACGAAGGCCAAGGAGACCCCTCCCAAAATGAAGGCCAAGGAGATCCCTCCAAAACCAAGGCCACGGAGACCCCTCCCAAAAAGAAGGCCAAGGAGACCCCTCCCAAAATGAAGGCCAAGGAGACCCCTCCCAAAATGAAGGCCAAGGAGCCCCCTCCAGAACCAGAGGGCAAGGATCCCCATCCAGAACCAGTGGACAAGGAGCCCCCGCCAGAACGAGAGGCCAAGGAGCCCCCGCCAGACCAGAGGGCAAGGAGCCCCCTCCTGAACCAGAGGGCAAGGAGCCCCCTCCAGAACCAGTGGACAAGGAGCCCCCTCCAGAACCAGTGGACAAGGAGCCCCCTCTCAATGTGTAGCCCCTCACCCCCTGAGGTGCCTGCCTGCCATTTCCATGAAGCCCCTGCCCAGTGAAGTGCCAATTTTGTCAGGAGTCAAGTTGGGCTCTTGGACGCTGTCCTGTGGCCATTTGTGTACTTTGGACTGGCCAATGGGCCTCCTTGTACATGTGTACTTTGACATTATTTATATTTAAGCTCATTATCCAACCTGATTACAGTGGTTGGACCAGAGGTATGTGTCCTAGCTTTCTTTGCTCCTGGGTTCTGTTGCTGTCAATTTACTCTGCAGATTGTTCTGGTTGTGTGATTTGTGTGTATGGTGTTTGTTGTGTGTGAGTGTATCACTCTCCCCTCCTTTGCTCCCTCCCCACTTTGTGTGCTAGGCGGCTGTACTCACTGTCATCGTCTTTGTCGGCATTGGTGCTCCAGAACGGCCATGGTGCGGGACAGCATCGGGAAGACTTGCAGTTCAGGTTCCATGGTGGCCAGGGATTCCTCTGTATCCCTGGAGGTGTTTGTCTCCTGTTATATGATGTGTTTCTGCCAGGCTTTTGGTGGCATTGCTACCGCCCCAGAAATCCTGGCGGTATGCTATGCCATAATATGGTGGACGGCTCCTTGTCTTCGCCTGCCTGTAGGTGGCTACCGCCGTGTTCAGTGGTCGTACCGCGCTGGTGGTTGGTGTGGTACATTGGCTGTCAATGGGAGGAATCACCCCCATGGTCATTATTTGGCTGTCATTACCACCGGCCTGGCGACGGTACTACCGCCATCACCAGCATGGCGGTCACCTGGCCACCAAGGTCATAAAAATGGCCATTATATTTTTAAAAAAATACATTATTTTTCTTACTTAAAGCTTGTTAAAATACTGTGTAATTAAATACTAAGCATGTATCATTTTTAGAGGTTTATTTTAACATCAGTTATTATTTATTTTTATTTTAACTATTTAAATAATTTCATTTACCATTATTTCCTGTGGACTTTTTAAGTCACTACCTCCTTTATTTTCTGAGGGAGTTTATTGCAGTATGAGCTATTTGTATTGCTGGACTTACTAATGTTTATTTTGGTCAGTGCTAGCTTTTAATTGCAAATTTTCAGGGGGTGGAGACGTGAAAGTCTACACTTTTAAATAACCTTACATTCAGATTTTGTGAATAGCACAAAGCAGTGAAGCTGCTATAAAGTGTAGGAATAAAGTTGCTACTAGTACTACCATCAAGGTAACTTACATTTGTGAGTAATCAATCAATAACAAAAAGGTTGACTCATTCATATGACTGCGGGGTGAGGCAGGAATAGTGGCTTTTAAACAGTCCGTGAATCAAGTCTTTTGCAGGTTTCTAAAAGCAAAGGAGTGAACATCAATTGCAGGTAGTGGCTGCTATGCACTTAAATCATCTTTCACTTGTTGTTCGGTAGGAACCTACTCTATTAAAATGTATTCTTTAAGACCTGGCTTTTGCATCTTAGAAACAGTAGCTTACGTCCATACTGCTTGCCAAATGTACAGTGCCATGAGGCCTATGGCAAAAGGCGTACTTCCACAAATCCCAATAAAATACAAACATAAATATTTGTAGAAAACACATAGGGAGCTTTAAGATAGTGGTTCAGTTATACGATATAAGTGGTGAGTTTAAAAGAAAGATGGCTACATTTAAACTCTGTTCTACACCCTTAAATAGGCTTTATATTCAAAATCTGTCTATTGTTCATGGAAAATATCTCTAGCTTTGACTACATTGTTGTTGTATAATTAATTGTCTATTAACAGTGTCTGAGTTTTACAAAGTTCTTACTACTCAAAGCCCACTTGCACAGTGCTTCCCCATTAAAGTATGGATAAAAGAACATTATTTTAGGTCATGATGCTTTGTTCGGATCATTGTCCCTGATGATCACTTTACGTGGAGGCTTGGGCAAAATGCCACTTACGCTGCATAATGTCACGTAATTTTTGCTTGTTAGACAAAATGCCTGAAGTTATGCCACGTTATGTAATTGAGATGATATTTAATTAAAAATCGTATTGCAGACGCCGCAGAAGCACAGAAGCAATGAGAACAAACAGAATGGGAGTGTGTTGTTCATGTTACTCAGGATGTTGCACTATTCTTTTGGTGCAAAATATGCCCTTTAGTAATTTTGCACTAAAAATTGTGCGAGGACGTATCTAGCACTAAAAATAGTAAAAAAAATCCCAGGCTGGCATATAAAGTTATTTTTTGATCATTTGCTGTAATATCTGCAAATGAAAATGCTATTTCTCTGTCTGGAATTCACACCTCTCCCCTATGCCCACAGTTATATTTTTGCTTTTGAGCAATGCTCTCGTTCTTAGGAATCAAATGCAGATTATATTCACACTTTTGTAAACTTGGTCTCTCCAAGATATTTAGGGTGTCATTACGAGTTTTCCGGTCTTTTGGCAAGACCACCGTGTTTGCAGCCGCCAAAGGACCGACATGTTGATGGTAATCTGACCACTGTATGAACAGTCACACTGTGAAGTCTGCCAGCCAAATTTCTGAAACCGCTGGGACACTGGAGGACGAAAAAAAGGTGGTCCTACCACCAGCACTGCCAGCCCAGCAACAATCATTCCAACAGATTACGATCCACAAGACACGAAAACGGGTCTTCCATGGCGGAAAACCATTGACAATGCGAACTGCAGCAGACCCAACTCACAACAGTCAGAACTCCTCACCACGTTGGATATTTTGAATACCCCGCACCCGACACACATTCACACACCCGACATACCTACTCACTGCACTATATAACACACCCCTACACAAACCATAATCCTTTGCAATCAAAACGCCACACGCAGCCACAGACAACCAACATCCCAGAGAGTTTTAAATAGCAAGAATAGGCACCCATTAACACTTCACTACGTACACATCACACACCTGCACAACATACAAAACACACACATTAGTACTGCACACAATCCACAACACCTATCACCCACTCACATCACAGAACCTACACCTTACCATTTACCTAACTCTGCACCCTGTCTTCACAAGTACTACCAAGTCCCTACAAAAACACCCACGATTCACTGATGAGGAGTTGAACGTCATGGTGGATGAAATTGTAAGGGGACAGCCACCCCTGTTCGGAGCACAGGTCCAACAAAGGCCTATTGCCAGGAAAATGGAGTTGTGGCAAAGGATAGTCAACAGGGTCAATTCTGTAGTCAGTTATCCTTGCACAAGAGAGGACCTCAGGAAGACGTGGAACAACCTCAGGGGGAAGGTACGGCCAAGCTGGCAGTACTCAAGACTCTTGGTAGGCCCCCTCCTCCTCCATCTACGTTCACATCTTGGGAGGAGAAGGTCTTGAACATCCTGCAGTCTGAGGGCCTGACAGGAATACTTGAGAGAGTAGAGTCTGGTAAGTACCAAGAACATTCATATCTCACAATTGTCTTGTCCTGCATGCTCTCTCAGCACCTATAATCATCCCAATTTACACCTCACCCACTGCAACTTTCTCCTAATCACCTAATACCCTTCTCTGGCATGCCACATGTCCAGTAAACTCATCTTGCACCACAGCCCTTGGAAATGGCATTTGAAGTACTGGCTAAGTATAGCACTACAACTCCACAATGCAATATCCCAACATTTTGAAAACCAGTGCACTGCACCAGATGTAACATGTCATGCATGTGAAACTAATATTCTATCTAACCCATCTTGATTGTTCGAGTGTGGAACAGTACATGGCAATTACTGCAATGCAATGGCTCACTCACACTAGCATCCCAAACAAAATACAGCTGTAGCTGAGCGCCTATATATAATGGCCTCATATCAAAGATCCCAAACTAAAAATATACTCACATGGTCTCGCAGTACATCCAGATACAGTTCAATGACCATTGTTTACTCACATACTGTGTTCCTAGAAGGACACCTATGTGCATTGTACAGCTCTTATTTGTGCCATATATCCTGCCAGATAGTTCACTAGGTAACAGAGGTAAACAGCCATGTCAATAAGCAGACAATATCAGAAGCCATCAGCACTACAATCACTATCAACATAGTTTAACAGTATAAACCATGGTGTATGCAATTGAAGTTACAGAGCTTCGTTTTGTACTAAATTAGAATGTGCAGCAGCTGTCATTGTCATTGCTGGGGATCATGTTAAGGCACTGTCTGCATCTCACATAACTGCTACAATACCCCCATTTTAACCTGAACTCTGTGTTTCACTTCCTCTACAGGTAACCTTGCCACTGTCACCATGGAGAGGATACCAGAGACTGTCACTAACCCTCTGTGAGTTAGGACAACACCCCTGGATGTCTAGATACTGATAGCACATCCAATCCTTATAAATTACTTATACTCGGACACACTGGAGGTCGGTGAACCTTTTGACGGGGTTGAGTTCTCCTCATCCAAGAATAGTCAGATCCCTCAAATCAATAATTAATAATCCTTTATAATCGATAACCAATACTCAATTAGTAATCAAACAACAAATTTTGTTAGACAGAAAATCAGTAATTAAACACACCATGACCTTTCAGTCATGAATAACCACACCTGTTTATTAAAAGTTAATGAGTTTATGTCCCTATATTAACAAAGCTAATACAATATAAGTAAGTCTCAAAATAAAATGATATACCTATACGAACATTACTAACTGTCCATAGCGACGGAAGAAACGTAATCTACGCAAAATTTGGATTATAATGCACTCAGTTATATGAATGCATATCACTAATAAGAGTAACTGAATTTGACTAATTGCATACATCGGTCAGCATAACAAGATTTCAATTCAGCATGGTGCATCAAATGAATACCTCAACTAACCTCTGATTAGCATTGGGATGTGGGGCTTCATGCAAAACGAATTTAGTCAACATAAATTTAGAAAAACTTCTAATTTAGGCTCTGTCAAAATTAAGCAGTTGGTACCTAAGAAGGAAAACACAATGCATAATACATTTTATCCTTTTATAATTACCAATTACAATCAGCATTCAAGGTAAGTCTTCGTCCTTCAGGTACCAGTTCGATCAGCATGGGGCAGACTTCAAAGGGGCAAAATTTAAGGGCAGGTTTTCCTTGCAGCAACAAGGAAAATGGAGCAAAAGTTATCGTATGGGCAAGACGGGGTAAAGTTAAAGTCTCTAGGGTGAGAATTCTGAAAGTCTCTCTCTCTCTCTGGAATAGAGAAAAAGCATCAAAGGGTCATCAAAATGGCTTCTTGAATCTTGCTTCAAAAATGGCATCAAAGAAAATGGCTGACTTCTCTTTGTCCAGTGGGTTTAAGTAAGAAACGTTCCAAATTCTTCAGGGTCTTCCATTGAAGGGTCCATGGGTTGGTTTCTCTTTAACCAATGAATAGTGTCCTTTTCTTAATGTTCACCTACGCATAAGGTGTCCTTGGAGTTTTGGAACACAAGTAGCAACAAAGTTGCCAATTAAATCTGCATCAGTGTCTTTATTTTCTGCACCTGCAGAAACTGACCTTGCTTCAAAGGGGAGGAAACTTGCCTAGCACAAAACCTTGAGATAAGTGTATTAGTCATTCTACTGGAAAAATACAGCCTTTAAAGTTTAAAACACGTTTTTGTTAATACAAGTGAAAACCACGCAGCTAAATTTGTGACCAGGCAACTATGACAAAGCCTCTGCTAAATTTAAGCTAAGCATATAACTGTTTCAACAAGAAAATCATAGAATACATCTGCCATTATGACGGATTACTACATTGTCGATTCTTCATGATTAATTAAGCTCGTTTATCATAATGGCAAACTACTTCGTGGGCACATTTTCCCACATACATTATTTTTCTTTGCTAAAATCACATCGTCTTCTACAATTTTGTATACATGATATATGAATATTTGTTAGTCTTTCTTTTTCTGCTTCATCAATACCGATGAAGAACCTGGCCCATTTGGGACACCTGGTCAGTCAACAACTGTCAGCCTCACCCTGCCCACATAAACTCCTCCCAGCCCTGTTGCATAAACATCGCAAGCAACCATTTACCCCCAAACCTGTGTCCCAAGGACTATTACATCCATTGTGTACCCCACAGTACAGGTATCTGAGTCTCACCTTGTCACCCCTGACAATGAAGAACCCGCCACAACTTGGAGTGAGTTATACAATGAGGCAATTGCCCACTAACCCTCATGACCAGGGTAATTTATGTAATAATAATATAGGTCAGTGCAAGGGGGAAGTAGCCTAGACTTCCAACTTAATGAAATCACTCTGGGGGTCATTCCAACCCTGGCGGTCATCGACCGCCAGGGTGGATGACCACGGAAGCACCGCCAACAGGCTGGCGGTGCTTCCCTGCCCATTCTGACCGCGGCGGTAAAGCCACGGTCAGAAAAGGGGATCCGGCGGTTTCCCGCTGGATTTCCCCTGTCTGGGCTGAATCTCCATGGCGGCGCTGCAAGCAGGGCCGCCATGGAGATTCCGACCCCCTTCCCGCCACCATGTTTCTGGCGGTTTTTACCGCCAGGAACAGGATGCCGGGAACGGGTGTCGTGGGGCCCCTGGGGGGCCCTGCACTGCCCATGCCACTGGCATCCTGCCACTGGCATCCTGCACTGGCATGGGCCCTAACAGGGCCCCAGCATGATTTTCACTGTCTGCTAGCACCCCTGCAACACCGCTGGCTCCATTCAGAGCTGGCTTCTATGTTGCAGGGCCTTTCCCGCTGGGACGGCGGGTGGTCCTTTGGCGGGCGCCCACCCGCCGGCCCAGCGGGAAAGCCAGAATGGCCTCCGCGGTCTTTTGACCGCGGAGCGGCCAAATGGCGGTGACCGCATGGCGGGCGGCTACCAGCGCCCGCCGCGGTCAGAATGACCGCCTCTGTGCCATAAATGTCAAACAGACAAGATTTATTGAGCATTTCAACGTTTTTTTCATTTGCATCTTATGTTAACATATAATATTAATAATAAATTGTCATATTGTGCATCATGAACAACGGTAGGTGCTCCAGAACAAACAGTGAAAGTGTGAAGGTGCAAGTGAGTGGCAGTGATTTGTACAAGTAGTGCAGAGTGTGGTTGTATAGAAAAAGGTTGACTTCCAGTGGCTCCTGCAATCAAGGAGGCCCTGGTGTGTCACAAGGTTTCTTATATGCTTTTCTCATTCACTCTTTTGGAAAGTGTCGACGTTTCGACCCCTTGTACAGGTGAGTCAGGACGGGGTCATCATCAGGACAGAGATGAATATGGCCTGCCTAATTCATAGTAATTGAACAGAGTGATACCTACCTACAGCCCCTCGGGTCTACGATTACTGGAGATTCCAGCCATTACTGGTCCTTTCTCACCACTGGAACTTAGGTGCCTCCACCATATTCATTATGGCACATAGTGATTTCATTAAGTTGTTGACATACCGTGGAAGTCTAGGCTATTTCCCCCTTGCACTGACCTATATTATTATTACAACTTGGAGTGGGCACACTGTGTCAGGGGCACAGGCACGTGGGGATAGGGTGTGTGGGAGGGATGCTGTGGGCCAGAGGATAGGGTCTCAAAGGGACAATACCGACCAGGAAATCATCTCCCAAATCTTGGGAGCCTACCAAAGTTCCCAAGGCATGATGGACCAAGATGTCACCATGTTGGGGGAAATCTAAAAGCTGCAGAGGGACAACCACCAGGAAGTCATGCAGCAATGGCAGGCACAAAATGCCCACTTGGGTTCCATTTCAGGGGTGCTGAGAGACATGAATTCCACACTGAGTAGGTTTTGTACCCAACAACTGGCCCCTTCCACTAGCAATGAAACATCAGGGTCCTCTACATCTGCGGCTGCAAGTGGAATGGAAGCTCTGCCAGGGGAAGGACATGTCTCAGACACCCCATACTCTGTAGATGAAGAACCCCTGACAAACGTGAACGTCCACCCAGACATCCAGCAGGAGCAGAAGCCAAGACCAACCCCACAGCCAGGAAGAAAACGCCTCCTGAAGTGTTCCCCTTGTGTGCCTCAGATATACCCTGTTGACTGTTCTGTAACCAATCTCCATTTTCCTATGCGGCAAGGATACGGGACTTGTGTTTCCAAACAGCTACCCTGATAATTTCATCTACCATGACTGAAGCTATCACAATTGTTTTGCGTGTGTTTTATGTTAATCGTCACATATGTTGTTTTTATTTCTACAATAAATCACACTTAAACACAGGACTGGTGTATGTCTCATTTATCACCCCTGTACAATCGTTATGCATACCAACCCTAGTCTCATCATGTCCCTCTACAATGAACACCCATTGTTATGGACCTCATACATGGACTCCATCAGCAGGAGACTCATTACAATAGGATTGTAACAGGACAGATTTCGAAAAAGTTGTAAACTACAACTACACACAATCAGTGATAGATATGCTAACAGTACAAAGAGCAAGACTGAGAGTAGCACTAGGATGTCTGCTAAGGTGTAACACAATGCTAAACTACACACTTTAGAAGTAAGGGTCATGTAACTCTACTAACAAGGCAGGAGGCACCCAGATTGGTTCTCTGTATCACCTGGTACAGCCTTATCACATACCCATACCATAGCTTTCAAATATACATATCCCATGGTACAGACAGAGATCAGTACTGATTTACCCAGTCCTAGAACCTTTCACTTACATTGGCCATATACCTGTAGGCTTGTCACTCACCTATGTCAGTCCACAGTGACATGCACATTGGTCTGCAAAGTAGGAACACACTGACAGCTATGTTTAAGGTAGATTACATACAACTGAAACCACTGTGATGGGAGAGGCTACGGTCCTACATTTACACATGAGCCAAACATATGCAAACACAAATGACAGCATTTGACAACATCCTGTACCCTACAGGTGAACTTGACAGGAAAACCCTCTTCCATCCCAGTTTTCTGACAGTCTAACGTTAGTCACACTCCATGTAATCAAGACTTATAGTACCAGGTATCAGCAATGGCCACTTCTCATATCTGTCAGCAATTCCCATCTGCTTCTGACACTGCCTGCCATTTCCAAAGGTTGATGAGCCAAACAGGATCTAGGCAAATCTGTGATAGTAAGAGACGAGGGATGGGACATAGCAGAATACACCCCTCAAATCAGAGAAGTCATGTCCACAAGTGTAACTTTGCATTTGCTATAACAATACATGATACTGTAGACCACTCTGTTCTGTACACAATACATACTTTCAGTTTGCATTCACAACTCACTCATAGGCATTGGAGCTATCTACAAACCCTCAGATGATGCAAGAAAGGAGGTGACATGCTACCCAACTACTTCAGGTTGCAAATTTAAACCACAGCATTACGTCTACTTCACATACCTTTTAGTCAGTTGAAGTACTGATTGATGAGATTTGCCCTAGAGTCTCCTGCTTCATCTTCCTCTGGCTCTTCATCAGTTGGCAAATCTGCATTTCCATCTACAGTTTCTTCTGGCTCTCCCTCACTCAGTATAAATGATATCTGTTGTCTCATGGCAAGACTGTGGAGCATGTAGCAGGCAACTATTATTTGACATACCTTATTGGGTGAGTAGAGGAGGGTTCATCCTGCTATGTCCAAGCACCTAAATATTGCCTTCAGGAGCCCAAAAGTCCACTCAACATGTCTTGTCCTCCCGTGGGCCCCTCATTGTAGCAGACTTCACCTGGCATGATTGGGTACCTCACAAGGACGGTTTGGATAGCCAGAGTCACCTGTGAACAAACTGGTAGAACAACAACCACATATATGTGGAACATGCAACATTGTAATGGCAGGAGACATACATTGCAAACACACAGTTCAGTCATAACTTACCAACCAGGCAAGCCCTTTCCGTATGGAGTTGTGTCATCAGCAGTGATGAAGGAATCATGTACTGTTCCTGGAGACTGACTTGTAAATGTACTGGTCTGCCAGACACACCACTTGAATGTTTATGGAGTGGTAGTTTTTCCTGTTCCTAAACACCTGTTCATTGGCACTGGGGGGAACCAAGGCTACATGGGTGCCATCTATGTGTCCCATTGCATAAAACTCTGCCTTCACATAGGCCAAAACCGCATGTTGAGGAAACCTGATGCAACTGTCCAGGTATTTCAGCAATGCACACAGTACTTCTATCAAAACCAGACTGAACATGGGCTGAGACATTCCTGCAGTTAGGGTAACTGTATTCTGAATGATCCATGACAGTATGACGATTCAGCCGATATGAATGGATACAATGTCTCTCCTCCATGGTGTGCAGGTTTTCTAGTGGACGTGCACTGGTGGTTGTCGTCCTTTCCTCATGGCAGGAAAACTATGTGAAAAAATGTCAACATAGTATGTGACATGCATATATCTTGTAAAGTCAGGGAAACAACTCACACATATCTGCTGTCGAGGTTGGTTAAAACTCTGATTTCTACAGTACATCACATAGGCACCCGATGACACCCTCCTTGGTGCACATTTCCCCAATTAACTTTTGAACTACACATACAGATTCATCTGTTACTGTACATGGTTGTAAGTCCAACCGATTTGACATGTCTTACACATATATATTTGCACATTATCTACGTTTTCAAAGCACATAGGAACCTCTGAGTAGGTATATATTGCTATCACCACATGTCCTCGAGTAACGCAGCAAAGCTGAACAAATTGACAACTAAAAATGAAAGCAGTACTTACTGATGTACTGCACAATATGCGGTATAGTTTATGACGCAGTCTATAAAACTCTTCCATACATGAAATGTGCTTAAAATAGCAGCTGCCTGATGTACTGTTCTGGACATATGGAAGTGACCTAATCCCGCCGGCGGAAGCAGTCACAACCACGGTGGAAATTGCAATTGCAAGACATCACTACCTTTGGTGGTTTGGGCCAAAGGCAATATCCTATGTTGGACACTTCATGTCAGGCCGTCACCCTAATCAGGCTTTTGGTATGGCCAACTTACTACACTCCCTATGAGGTTTGAGGGGTGTCCCCATTGTCATGTTAGATTCTTACATTGGAAAATGTGAAGTTTGATCAGGGTGGACATCCTACATTGTGAAATTCATGGCGACAATAATACATTGACATTTCCTGACATCACATTGACATGTGTACAAATACCTTTTATCCTAATGTTTTTGGTGTTGAGAAGGTGACTAGGCTGCTGATCCTATAGCCCATGGATATTGTCCATGCTACATAGGGTAATACCATACCTATATGTGTCAAAAAAAAGGTTTGGCTGCCTACTTGATGTGTCAATTGATGTTTTGTGCCTAATTTTAGGTTGAAACCTCTTCTTTGCCAGGCTTACCTTTGCTAATCTGAGGTAGTTTGGACAGCTTTGGTAATGGCTATGCTCGTTTCTGCCTGACTTAATGGTATAGCAGGTGTTCCATTTCATATACACATGTTGGTGTTATGGGATTTTTTGTCATTCAATTTGCTTGACTGTAGGTGTACATGTCATTCATGCTTACATTAGAAATCAGTTGTGTGTTAGTTCTGGACTAACATATTAGGTATCACATGTCTGGACAGTTGTTATTGATGTAGGTGTTTATATGTTGTCATGTAGAGGTTTCTGATCAGCATGTTAGGTGAAATGCTATAAGCCCTTCATGCACATTTTTTGGTGTCCATTTTATGCTCCCTGTGGTTGTCTGCAGATGTATTCTGTGTGGTAAGTAGGCCCCTACTGAGTACATAGAATTGTTGTCTATGTGTTAATGAGTTAGATAATTGGGTCCAGATATTCCTAATGAGCATTTTCCCAGTATGCACCCAGTATGTGTATGCCATATGTAGTGTCTTTATCTGAGCTCTTTGCCATTGTGTAAGTTGTGTACAGAATGATAAGTTAGGCATGTGATTGGAAAGCTACATGTTGTGTCGTATTTGAAACGTGATGAGTTTACTTTCATGGAACATGGCTACTGGTGATGGACTGGGCAGGTGTGGAGTAGTGGGAAGCATGATATTGTGTTGTCAGTCAACTGCATTTCCTTAGACTGGCTTGAGGATGGACTGTGATGATCTGTATGGGGATATATTTTAGATGTAGCCAATCTATCTTGTACATTATGCTTTTGAGTTACAGCTGAAGTGATGGGATGGTGATATAGTGGTCAGATGGTTGGCTTATGTCATGGATGAGACAGTGGTCATATGGGAATTTTGGAAGTATCCCTCTCTTTCTGTGCATCAGCATTGGCAGTTGAAAGAGACGGGGCACAGCCAAAAGGGGAAGCTTCTGGCCACGGGACTCGGCGTGCTGAGACCACTGACACGAGAGACCCAGTGGCGCAGAGGTGTAAGGGGAGTGCCACAGGGGAGACAGAATCCATGTCTTCATCATCGGAATCCTCCTCCAGTGGACACTCCCTGTCTGTGGCAGACCCATCTGGGACCACCCCAGCACCACCTCCGTCCACCACCCCTCTTACTACCATCGCCCTTCCTGTAGCTCCCCACCCATTTGGCTGTGCCCACTCACCCTGGAGGGTGGGCGTCTCCTTTGACACAGGAACCTCTGCCCCTGTCGCTGTCGGCCCTGCTGCCCTCAGTGAAGAGGCTATTGACCTCCTGAGGTCCATCTCTGTGGGTCAGTTGGATATTGTGAATGCCATCCAGGGACTGGCAAATTAAGTCCAACATAGTAATGTGTCCCTGGTGGGCATTCATAGTGCACTGGCTGGCCTAATGAGATCTTTTCAGGCTCTGGCCTCCACACTGAATGCAGCCAGTCACCCTTTGCCTTCCGTCCCCCCTCCACCTTCCTCTTCCCAATCCCAAACCCCTCTTCCCTAACCCAGCCAAAGCACACAGACAGACAAGCATGCATCCACCTCAACATCCAAGGGTAGCTCAGACAAACACAAGCACCACAAGACACACCACCGGCATGCACACAAGCAACATACACCTGCACACACATGAACAGTCACAACCTGCCCTGACACCCCCACCACCCCCAGCATCACAGACACAACACCTGACACCTGCAGACACCACACCAACATTCACAGATCTAGCCACACCTATCTTACCCACAGACAGCACAACAGCAGACACTCAGAAATCCATCCCAATCACCACATCCACAGACACCACGTCCAGACACGCCTACATCCAGCACATCCACCATACCTGCAGTCACCACTCCAACAGACACTCACTCACCCACCATTACATTTCCCAGCACCTCCACCCCTCCTCCCAAGACACATAAATGCCAACACTCACCCACCCAACAGACACCCACCACACACAAGCATGTCTCACACAAACATGCACCCAAGATATACACACCAACACCTATTACATCTACTCCCTCTCCCTCCACACCCAAACCCATTTGCTATGCCCTTCCCCGTGTAGTGAAGAAAGCTTTACTTTTGGAGTTTGCCCTTTTCCCTACTTTTCTCCTACCCTGTGATACCCCTAACCGTTTAGTGTCCCTCCCCAAGTCCGGCCCTTCCACCTCCAAGACATCCCCTGCTCTCTCTGCAAGTTCCCATGCCCCTATCCTGACAGGAATTCTACCCCTCAACCTAAAAGTCAGCCCTCTCCTTAACCTAAGTCCAGACCCAAACCCCCCTCCCAAGTCAGATCCCAAAGGCCCCCCTCCAAAACCCAACACCCCCTTCACACCCCCTAGGATAACTCCTGAGGTGCCTGCCAGCCCTATTGGTGCCGCTTCCTGTGAAGATATAAAGCAATCAGAAGTCAAGTTTGGGGCACACAGCTGTGCACTGTGGGCATGCAGCGTTTCTGCATTGTGGACTGATCCACAGCCTTTGTTATACATGTATTGTTTACTTACAATAATTACTTGAACCAACCAGTGGTTGATTTCCTGGTTACATCTTTGTCATTCATTTCTTTCCCTAGTATGGAGTTGTTCCTGGTTGACATAGTTGTGTGTATGTATGTGTGTGTGTGTGTGTGTTCTGACTGGGCTATGTGTGTTGTTTCGGCAGTATGTGTGGTTGTGTGATCAGGTATGTGTTGTGTCATGAACATTTGTGTGTTGAAGGGATTAGTTGTGTTGGTATTGTGTGTTGTTGGTGTGCTGATGTATTTGTTGGTGTGCTGTGTGGCTTTCTGTGCAATGAGTGTGTGAGTGTTATGTGCACAAAATGTTGGACAAGGAGTTCTTTGTTGGTCTATCAGTAAGTAATTTGATTGTGTATTTGTGTGTGTTTTTGTGTGTTGGTTTTACGTTGTGAAGTCTGTGTGATGTGTCCCTGGGTAGTGTCCCCTATGTGTCCCTGCCACGTGATTGTAGTTGGTGAGGATGTGTTGTTTTTGTGATGTGTTGTGATGTGTTGTGGTAGTTTGTGAGTGTGGGCCTGTGCAGTGTTTCCTTGCGTATCTGTGTGTTTGTGACGTTTGTGTGTGTGTGTGTGTGTGTGATGGCTGTGGGGTGTTTGCTGTGTATATGCAAGTGTATGTGGCTGTCTGTGTGTGTGTGCATTTCTGTGTGTGTGCATGTGGTTCCGCAGTTACATGCGAGTGTTGCCCTCGCACCCCATTCCTGAATGTATGTTGTGTGTGTGTGTGTGTACAAAAATTGCCAATGACAGGTAAGAGTGTGTACTTACGATTGCTGTCATCTTTGTCGCAGATTCCGTAGTTGTTGGGTGAGCAGGAGCAGCGGGAAGACGTGTAGTTCAGCTTCATGGTGGCTCCGGACGAGAATGGCTTCCTGAAGGTGGGGGCCTCCTTTTAAACAGTTGGTTTCCGCTTGGGTTTCCATAGTGGTGCGACTGCGGTGGAAACCTGGGCAGTGTGCAACCTTGTAATCTGCCCAGCAGAAACATGAGCCCTCATTATGAACTTGGTGGTAATCACCGCCGACCGCCGTGCTGACGGTGAACAAAAGAACGCCAGTGGCGGTGAGCTGCATACTGCCGTATAATGATGCCAAAATGACAAACCTCCAAAAATCTTGCAACCTCCACCTACCACCAGGTCCACTGACGACGAAAAGGCAGCACACCACACCCCACCACCGCCATGACGACAAATCCCCCACCCACCAAATAATGATGCACAAATCAGCTTGGCAGACAGTGAATGTCGAACGACCACTGACGGTACGGCCCACCACGGCCAGCAATGGAACCCACCAACAACAAATGCACACATTGGCAAGTTCGAAAAGCACACACCATACACACATCCACAACAGTTTAAAACACACACATACACTCCCAGCAAGCCTTTGCAACGCCAATAGCATGACAGATATTGACACCATAACACACATACACTGTACTAACCATCACACAAGTCACACACACAAAAACACCACCAAAACTCATACATTGCACAACCACCATCACAAGCCACACATCCAACCACACAACAGCACCCCCACCAATACATCTACAACACACCACCCACAACACACACCATGTCACCCCCTAAGCACCAATGCTTCAAAGATGGGAGCTAAGGACCATGGTGGACTAAATACTCAGGGTTGAGCTACATCTATTCGGGGCACAGGTGCAGCAGACACCCTTGGCCAGGAAAATGGAGCAATGGCAGAGGACAGTCAACAAGGTCAACGCTGTGGGAAACCATCCACGTACAAGGGATGACATCAGGAAGAGATGGAATGACCTGCGAAGGAAGGTGCGTTCCATGGCATCCAGGCACAACATCTCCATACAGAAGACTGGTGGTGGTCCCCCGCCTCCTCCCCCCAAATACCCTCACTGGGAGGAGAAAGTCCTGGCTATCCTGCACCCAGAGGGCCTCACTGGACTCACTGGAGGACTGGAGTCAGGTAAGTCAACTACAATACCTTAACAGTCACCACACGTGTAATGCATGTATCACCCCATCCCTCTCACTACCACCATGCCCCCATCCCCTACCCAGCCCACAACACCCACACACTCATATCGAAGTCACTTACATGCCCACAATCCCCCATATAAATCACCCACCATCCAGCCCCCTGTGCACAGTCACCAACCCATACATGTATTCTCAGGAGAACTACAACACCCAGAATGCACCACCACCCACTCAACAAATGCATCAAAATGAACACGAAGGGACCCTGCATGCCACTACAGGGAATTCAACCACCAATTACTGCTGACCAGTGCTGCAATTGACAAGAAAGTGCAGGACACCCACATCTCTATTCTCTCACACACTGGCACCACACACCATGACACCCGGACGGAGCCATCAAGGAGTGCCAGTCCTCCTACTGAAGAAGAAGGCCCCACTCAGGGGAGTGCAGAGGGATGTCTGGACACAGAGGAAATCCCTGGCCCATCCCACACCCCTGGACAGTCACCCTCCAGAAGCCCCACCCAGGACACCACTGACACCCCTGCCACTAAGCCACCACAATCAGCTCTGGCCAAATGACCCCACACCAGTGTCTCCAGGCCACGGACTGGCTGCCCACATGTACAGAGGCCCGAGTCTCCACCCACCACCAGGCAGGATGATAAAGGGTCACTGCAAGTGGGACTGCCAGACCTGTGCAGGGGACATGGGCACACGGGGCTAGGGCCAGTAGGAGGGTATCAGTGGCCCATGGTGGTAGCCCAAGGAGGGATGCTGCTGCCCAGGAGTTCATTGCTGAGGTCCTGGGAGCATACCACCATTCCCAGGACAGGGTGGGCCAGATCTTAGCCACGTTGGAGCAGAATCAGAGGCTGCAGGTAGCACACCACCAGGAGGCCATGGAGCAATGGAAACAGCTCAATGCTACAATGGCCTCCATTGCAGGGGTACTGCAGCACCAGACAAACACCCAGGCTGAGTTCTCCACCCACCTGCAGTCCCCTTACACTAGACAGAACACTGCCCTGCCATCTACATTTGCAGCAGCTATTCGACTGGTGGCACTGCCAGAGGACTCACAGGACACCAGCACCACTACCCTTGCAGCCCAGCTTCACCCTAGCAAACGTGCCCTTAGACCCAGACATCCCACTGAAACACCAGCCAAGACCAAACCCAGCACCAGGAAGTGACTCTGCCCTGAAGTGTCTCCCCTGTGTGCCACTGAGCTACCTTGTTGACATGCCACTGCCATCCCACCATCTTCCAATGGCCCCATGGACTATACCCCTCTGCTCCCAACAGCTGAGCATATGTACCTGAGCATGTTGTTCACCATGTGCCCACTCCCTTCCACTGTCCCAACACTCATGGATGTTTTGACTCGGAATAAATACACTTGTGCACTCAAAATATTTGTCCTTAATCAATATGAGCAATCAATTGTGAACGTGAATGCATTAGCCAGTTACCATCATAATGCCGCTTTTATTGCAGGAGGGTATCTAACAGACTGTAGTGTCTGAACTATGTCCCACTGTACATTCCATAGCATTAACTCACATCTGCCACTTCAGTCATGATTTTGCTATATCATTGTTAAAGGACACCACAGCATTTACTACATGAGTCACCCTGAAACGATGCAGTGAAAACATCATCATCATAGGAAATGTACCTGAGAGTCACTGGAAGTATAGCCAGATTAGCTGGGTCCTGGAGTTGATGTATTCCCCCTCTTCTTCACCATCACTCTCATCCCTCCTCTGAGGTGGCAGGGATGGTTGAACAGCATCCTCCTCTATCAGAAGTGGGATAGCTTTACTCGCAGCCAAGTTGTGCAGCATGCAGCAGGCCATCACTATTTTGCACACCTTGTCAGGGACACAGCACAGGGATCCTCCAGAGAGATGGAGGCAAGAAAATCTTGTTTTCAGGCGTCCTGTGGTCGGCTCGATCACCCTCCTAGTATGACCTTGTGCCTCATTATAATTCCTTTCTGTATCTGTCCTGGGATACCTCACAGGTGTCAGGAGCCATTGCATGTTGGGGTAGCCAGAATCCCCTGAAAAAGTGGAAGAAAGAGGGTTGAAACACACACAATCTACTTGCATACAGCCTGCCTGTCACTGATCCAGTGTCATGCACACTCATCTATGAGCCAAGCTCTGTCCCCCTGCAGTTGTCGGATCATGTGTGGCACACTGCTGTTTCTCAGGACAAATGAATCATGGACTGATCCTGGGAACCTTGCATTGACATGTGAAATGTACTGATCAGCAGTACACACATTCATGGAGTGAAAGTTTTTACGTTTCTGAAATACTTGTTCATTTACTCTTGGGGCTATGAGGGCAACGTGAGTACCATCAATGGCATCCTTCACATGGGGACTGTTTGCAAAGGCATAGAATCTTGATTTGATGGCGGTGAGATCAGCCCTTTGGGGAAACTGGACATAACTTAGCAGGTGTTGAACAAATGCATTCAGGAAATTGGACAGGATGTGGATGAACATTGGCTGAGATACCCCGGCAGCCATGCTCACTGTCACTTGGAATGAGCCTGTGGCCAAAAAATGTAGCACAGATAGTATCTGCACAGTAGTAGGTATGGCATGGTGATTCATATTAGCTGGCTTCAGAACAGGCTCCATTTCTATACAGAGGTCAAGGATTGTAGCTTGATTAAGTCAGTAAGTTATGATGATGTGACATTCCTCCATGGTGGCCAGACCTATCAGGGGTCTGTAAACAGATGGGGCTCTCCCTCGCCACATGGGTCTGTACCTATGGGGGAGGAACGAAGATACATTGAGTTGGGACATACACTTGCATCACAAGATGACAGAATTCATGTTTTACATGCAATACATACGTATCGCACACAGACACAAAGAAGGAGGTAATCCTGTCAGGCTAATGTGTGGTAAGGTGTCTCAGTCACAATGGCACCACAGTGTAGACACACTTCCCTCCATGATAGCGTGTGAGGGACCAGTACTCATGTCAGTATTCAACGAAAGGGAGAGGAAATGGAGCCTTGGATGAGGCCCCTGGCCAGGCTATGGAGGTGTGGTGGATGCAAAATGACAGCCTCCTGCCGTATAGGTAGTGTGGTGTGGAAGTGACTTCTGACATAACTCGTCATGGTGGTAGGCGGTGTTCACTGCCGTGCATCTGATTATTGGATAACATGGTTGTCAATGGGGAACCTGAGCCAATCATGATCCCCACCAGCGGTGATGGTGCACACCGCTGCGGTATCTACCACCATTTTGACAGGCCCTTTACACTTGACTCCTGCACTACGAGAAGGGAAGAACTTCACTGCGTATGCTGATGTGTCCTGACTCTGGTCCCTGAGATGGCACAGGTGAACGGGCCCAGCCTTCACCACGGAGGAGCTGGAGAAGCTGGTGGATGGGGTCCTACCCCTGTATGCCCAGCTGTATGGGTGACCAGACGAGCAGGTGAGTTGCTATTTGTCCTCCTTAGATGTGTATGAATGTGGTGGATGCCTGTATGCGTTTTTGTTCACTGTGTGAGTGCTCACCCCTAGTGTGTCTGGCAGTTTTTGGCTTTAAAATTGTCCATATATATATTTCTCCATGGGACATGTCAGTTTGAATGGGCATGGCATTTGTGTATGAGGCACCCACACTGACGTCTCTTTCTTTACTCTGTGTGTCCCACGCAGGTCAGCGCCCATCATAAGAGGGGACTGTGGCAAGCCATTGCCAAGGAAATGCGGACCCTGGGGGTCTACAACTGGCAGAGCACCCACTGCAGGAAGCGGTGGGAGGACCTGAGGTTCTGGGCCAGGAAGACCGGAGAGGCCCAGCTGGGGAAGGCCTCACAACAAGGGAGGATTGCCCGTCGGACCCTGACCCCCCTGATGGCCTGCATTCTGGCAGTGGCCTATCTGGATTTGAATGGGCTCTTGAAGGCAGCACAGTAGCCACAAGGGGGTGAGTACCAACACTGTTGTGATGCCACTATGATGAGTGTAGTTAGATGCTAAAGAGTGCATGCACAGTAGTGCCAAGCACATAGACAGGTATGTCACTGCAGTCCTGCCCCCCTCCACGTCCGTGGCATAGTGTCCTAGGTAGTTTTGGCTAGGTCTGTAGGCCTGTGAGGGGTCCTGTGTTTGGGCCATTGTAATCAATGTAGCCTCATGGACTTGCAGATGTGTTGGCTTGGCATCGTCTCTAATTGGTTCACTTTACAAAGTGTATCAGAGTAGTGAGGCAGGATGGGAATGTAGTGTACTGTGGCGTCATGCCAACCAGTCAGGGGCACATTCATAACATGTGTAGTGTCTGCTGAGGGTTTGTGCCTGAGCTGGGTGGGAGTGTATGTGTCACAACATGTACATATTTCTTGGAATTGACATACTTCTTTCTTGTTTTGTCCCCCCCCCCGCTCTTGTGTCTCTGTGTACATTAGCATCATCTGGCGAGGGAGCTGAGGCACCGGCGAGTGGGGATGCTGCAGCCCACGGGACCCAATTGGCATAGACCACGAAAACCAATGGGACCAGTGGGTTGGAGGGCGAGGGGAGTACCATGAATGAGGCAACTACCACTGGAGGTAGTGAGTCCGATACCTCCTCCCATGGCAGCTCCCTGGTGGTGGTGGACCCTACTGGGCCCACCGTCTTTGGCATCTTCCACCACCCTGTACCATCACCGCCCTCCCAGTTGCTCCCTACCGAGTTGCTCATGCCCACTCACCCAGGAGGGTGGGTGTCTCCTTCACCCCAGGCACCTCATCCACTGTCCCAGTCAGCCCTGCTGCCCTCACGGAGGACGCTATTGACCTCCTGAGAACCATCTCTGTAGGGCAGACAACCACTGTGAATGCCATCCAGGGGATAGCATCCCAGATGCAGCAATGCAATGCATACCTGGAAGGCATTCACGGTGCCATGTCTGGCCTACAGAGATCTTTTCAGGCTATGGCATCCTCTTTGATAGCAGCCAGTGTCCCTGGTCTTTCCGTTCCCTCTCCCACCATCTCTACCCCTTCCAGCACCCCACTCCCTTCCCCATCCCAAGCACACATACAGACAGCCATGCACACAGATCAACATACAAGAAGTACACAGAGAAACACAAGCACTGCACTTCCCATCACAGGCAGGCACACACCCAACATACCAAACCACACACAGCATCCACCTCCCCCAATGTGTCAACCTCCCCCACCTCCCTGTCTGCTACCTTACCATGCACACCCACATGCACTGCACCCTCAGTCACTGCTGCTGCCCCCATTCTTGCAGTCACCAGAACAGCTAACATCCAGTCATGCATCCCAGACACCACACCTGCACTCACCACAACTACATTCACAGACACTTGCAGCACACTCACCAGACCTGCAGACACCCACACAACATCCATATACACTGGCAGCCTGTCTTCTCCCACTGTGCCCACCCCCCTCCTCCTAAAACACTCAAACGCTCACACTTCTTCACACCACACAGATCCATCATACATAAGCTGACTAAACAGGCACCTGCATCTACGTCCAACACACCCACACTTTGTACCACCACTGCCTCAAGCTCCACTCCCAGACCTGGCTCTAAATCCCCTCCAACTGCACCTAGGAAGCTTTTCCTCTCCCTTGTTGACCTGTCTGAACCCACTGGCCCACCCTGTCTTGTCCCTAAATGTTCTCATGCCCTAGCCCAGTCCACTCCTTCCTCTTCAAAGTCCTCAACAGTCCACCCTTCCCATTCCAGTGCCCCTTCCCAAGGGTGGAAGAAGCCCTGTGTTGCCCCAGGTCTCTCTGCCACCCCCCAGTTCAGGCCCACTCCCCCTCCTTCGAAGGGCAAGCCCAAACCCTCTCCACCTCCTAAACCTAAGCACAAGACCCCCCTTCAAAACCTTATTCACCACCCCTGCCAACCCCAACCCCTTCCCCTGATCCCTGAGGTGCCTGGCTGCCCCATTGATGCCTCTTCTCAGTGGAGTTTCCTTTGCTATCGTAGGAGTCAAGTGTAGCCTATATTTTCCCTTCCAGGACTTGTACATATGGACTGGCCTATAGCCTTGTTTGTACATTTGTTTTTAATCAAGTTGTAATACATTTTAGTGCCCAGCAGTCCTGCTGGGACAGTATTGACCTGTTGTGTAGCTTTTCACTGTGGGGGTGTGGTGTGCACAGGTGTGTGCATTGGTGCAGGTATTTGTTGGCTTGTGTTTGGTAAGTACATCTTGTTATGGTACGTAGTCTTGGGATGGTGGGAGGGATTGGGAGTGTGTTGCGGTGTGGGTGGGTGTGTAACTGTGCCCTTTCCTCCCATGTGTACTAGGCTGCGGTACTTAGCGTTGTCGCCTTCGGCGTCGGTCATGGTCCTGGAGACATATGGCAAGGAGAAGCACTAGGATTATTTCCAACTCTCACTCCATGTCTGTATCGGCGTGCTCTGTGTGCCTCCGGTGAGTGTTTCCCTTCATATTGGTTGCTTCCGCCACGCGTTCCCACCACGGAACTGATGGCGGTGTGGTGTTTCATTACTTGGTGGGCAGGTAGGGCCCTTACGCCGGGCTGAGGGTGGCCTCCCCCATCGTCAGCGAGACTACCTAAATGGCGGTGGGTAGATGGCCCACTGCCTGTTTCTCCTGTGCTTAATTTTTTGGCGGTCCAGACCGCCAGCCTGTTGGCTGTAGTTGCCGCCACTGATGGAGGTGCGGTGTTTACCTCCATGTTCATAATAATCACCATGGTCTCCGCAGGCCTGCAGGTGACTATTGTTGTCCATGGCGGCTAGACCGCACTGGCAGTGCCAGCGGTGCTTTGGCTGTATTCTGTTGGGAATGCTGCCATGGTCATAATATGTTGGTGTTCTCCGCCAGCCTGATGGCGGTGACACTGTCACCACTAACATGCCAGTCCAGGGAACGCCAAACTCGTAATGAGGCCCTTAGTTTTGGTGTTCTCCCTTTTCTCATTAAAAGATTTTTTCATACAAATTCAGATGTTGATTTTTTTGTTTATAAAGATTACTCACTTTTCTTTAGCCCACAACTGGATAAATATGGTACCATTATTAAATTGGCTACCAGATATTAAAGGTTGCTCAGTAATTGAACTTCAAATTATCAAGTGTCACTATTGTAATGTCTATCAGATCTTTCACTGGCGAACAATCATCAATTATATTGCTTCTAAGCTTTAAGTTTCGTCTGTTGGTCTTTTTATCTCTTTCTCTTGCCATTTCTATCTTTTTCCTTAGTTTCCTTTTCATCCACAGTTTGTTCTCCTTTTCCTTTCTTTTCATTTCCCTCTTCTTTCTCTACACGTTGACTTATATAATAGAGGTTCAGCATCTTGTTCCAAGTACTTGGTTGCATATTACTTTAGTGCCACCAGGCATAAGGGATCAAAATTCAACTTTAATGTATTCGCATATGAGGATCATGAGTCAAAGTGACAACTCTCCAGTTTCATCAGTGGAAGGAAGGAAGCTTGCCAATGATGTTCAAATTCAAAACCTTGCTGACATGGGATCTAGTTGAGAAGCTATTAAAATTACCCATTATGCCTACCACTGCACCAATAAATTACATTGGCACACAAGGAGATTCAGAAGCCTGACCCTAATTTCTAATCCTTTAAAAAACAGTTTATTTAGTACAGATTATTGTGGTATATCTCCACATTAATCAGTCACTAAACTGAAAAGACTTTCCTACACAGTAAAGTGTTATTCCTCAAAATGTTTTCTAATCTCCTAATGCTTCTGTCTTTTCCAGAGGTCAGTGGAGGCGACAAGGGACAGAGGTGGAGACAATAAAAAGAATACATGGATAGAAAGAAATACCTCTAATCATCCAGATTAACCAAATTAATGCCAACTAGTTAATCTCTTGGATTTTCAGAGAATGATAGACAGAGTGGCACACAGGTTAGAACAGGTTGCATCTTGCAACACTACTGTTGGAGGGAACACAGTCTCACTTTTGATTATGTGAGCCTTCATGGTCATGTCTTTTATTTAGAAGAAATGTATCATCATTACAGTGGTAGAAAATGTAAAAATTATACAACTCGTTACAATAGAATTTACTTGCATTAATTCAAAAAGACATCAGTGACTGGTTGAAAAAAATGATTTCATTATTGGTCGCAGTTCAGAAGATATCATCCAAATAACCAGAAATAAGCATGGTCAAACAGTCAATTATTGGCAAATATAGACCTCATTGACGAGGCCCTACCAGCACACTGGGCCACCGGAGCGTCAATTTTTTTCATGTTGCGGTGTGCCAGCCTATATATATAAGGCCATGCAAAGCCAACTTGCATGACTTTTCATGGCCTTGTAAATATGGACCCTTTTTACTCATAACAATGTGTGGAAGGGGTGTTTGATTGGTGTTGCTTGAGGTGTTCCCTCGCAACACCCATGGAAGCCAAAGGAATCTGACGCACCTCAGCTGCGGCACAAGAGTGATGCAACAAGGAAAAATATTTATTTCTCTCCATTTTTTCCTTTTTATATGTGCTGCATTCTGCAGCACACAGAGAGAGTAAAACACCTCTTGTGGTTGTTTTTGTGTAGGAAGGTGTCCCTTCCTGAACAAAAGCAATCATCTCCACAACACAGACGCCCTTGCGTCATGGTACAAATACTTGTTTTGGTATAAATACTCCTGCTGGATCCCATCAAACCTAAGCATGGCACCATCCCTAAAGAGCTGATTCAGCGTTTTCAAGGGTGAATTGTACCAACAGCGCGAGAGCCCAGTATGTAAATTGCGGCATGTTTTGATTGAACAAAGGTAGCATATTTTTAGTAAACCTTGAAGTATGATACCTGGTTCCAAAAATGTTTTAAATCTAGTATGTTTAAAGTAGGTGGGGTCAATCAGCCCTTTTGGAGGTTCAGGTGTGTGGATATGGTTGTACTGTCTGGAATAAAAACATCTAGTAACCATTCATGAATTCCCACAATAGAAAATTGTCTACAAAACCCATAAAATTCATAAGTACCCAAAGAAACCTTCAGGAGACCATGTTAAATGATTTGTCAACATCCATCATGACCAACCCGATGGGTTAAGCTGGATTACCAGCAATTTGCAAGGCTGTCATCTCTAAGTTGATGTGGAAGGTTGTATCTCTTTCTGGAATAAAACTGTGTTGCATTGAATCTTCCAAGTAAGTAATGATTGCTGCTAAGCAATTACATAGAATTTTATTACAAGACCGAAGGCTTATATTATGCTTTTATGCTTTCTTTTCTAGCATTTTATTAAACAGCAGCCAAGAGAAGAAAAAACTACGAAGCCAGAAAACTCAGAGAATCGAAGTACCAACCTGAAGTTACAATAGAACAGCGTATATGCACCCTGTTACAGTGGTTTACTGTAATGCTGAGCTTGCATTCTTAATTATTTTGTTCTACTGTGACAGGTGGATACTTAACTAAGGTACTGAGTATGGCACAGAACCGTTTTGTGAGTAGGTTTTATTGAGAGAAGCACAAAAGGGGGTACTGTATGAAACTGTGGAGAACTCCTTTATTGAAGAAATGTTGTTGGGACTGCACAGTTATGAGTAGGACATAAAATAACAATAAATGTTTTTTTCTTCATAGATGTGTTTAGTTTACCACCGTATAAATGTGATAATTCTTTAGATGGTTTTGCTGATAAAAATCAGCAAATAGGAAATAGAAATGGTGGCCTATGAATCAGCTAAAATTGAAGTATCCAGCTTTGGCATAGCTGGAGTTTGTTCCAGCTGGTCTCCTGTAGGTTTTGTGATTGTTTAACAGTAAGGGAGGTGGTGGCTTACAAAAGAAACAACTTTATATTCAGAGAAGGAGAAATAGAATTATGAAAACCCTTAAGTTGACTTTCAAAAAATGTATGCAGTCTCACAAAGTCTGGTCCCAACTCATCATGCAATTGTCATACATTGGCTAATATAGACAAAAAGTCCTGTGAAACAGCCAACAGTCTGCACAGATAGATAATTAATTCACGGTCCCTAACTCTTCCAGTCTTGGAACCCCATCCCTCATACCACCACTTTGCTACTCTCATTAGCACGCCAACTATACATTCAGTATTCAGTCATTAAAGCTAGTTGTGGGCCATTATCTCACAGATGCGCCTGTGAAGCAGGCAAAAAGGTACCTTAGAAAGTTGAGGGACAACAATAGGCATTATAAGCTGAATCCAAGGTTGATAATGATATTAGCATGACAATACCTACCAATATTAACTCACTCTGATTTCAATATGCCCATGAATGCGCTAATTCTGTCACTACCGCCTACTCTAGTCCTTCTAAAAAGTGAATTGTCTGTTGGATAGCTGCCTCTGGAGGCCTTTACCTGTAGTTATGAACAGTATTCCCAGGAAAGTAATTCTGTGTTTAACTCACAAAATTCCAGTGAACATGCTAATAATGTGAACAGCTTCTGAGGTGCCTCGCATGACAAGGGTCTGTATTTGCCATATAGTTGGCAATATGGTTCTAGTGTTTGGCAGGTCCCCACTGTTAAAACAGAAGTCATTCACTGTGGCGCTCCCAAGTATGTGCCACGTTATTAAAATCATACAAATTCAATAGGTGTCTGATTGTTGCACATAATCTTAAGACACAAACAACTTGTCTTTACCCTGCTGAGGTAGAATGTAAAAAACATGTAAGAGAAAAATCACTTACGTGTCAATTGTCCATGTGATGCAAGATTTCTGGCTCTGACACTAGCAACAGTAGAAGGACAAGATGTACTCTTTTTGTTCATTTGAATACTTACAAAAAAGACCTAATTTTATTCCTATTTTTCCTGTGACTGGAGTGTGACTCATGAATATTCTTCTTCTTATGCTAAATACTAGCAAACGGTTAGCAGTAACACAAAGTGATGTGCCTACATTAAATGAGGTGCACAAGAAATTGAACACTGTGGGGCTTATTAACAAGCGGCTTGCAATACTGGTGCGTCACTGTTTGTGATGCACTAGTGGCGCAAGCTGCAGACACATAATTACAAGGCCACGCAAAGCCACTTTACATGGCTTTTCATAGCTCTATGGATGCGGAGTAAGGCAACACAGCGCAAGTCGATGCTATTTTTAGAAAACTACCAGTACTATTAACTGTGACAGAAATCAGAGTAAAAAACATGACCGAGGACAGCCCACCATAATCAAAGTTTCTTGCCTGCCTGGTGCGGCTCTATGTACCTACAATGCATCCTCGCTTTTGGAGGGCGCAATCAAAGCATAGCTGAACGCTAAGCGTGACATGTTTTTTGTCCAGCTCAGCAGTCATGTTTGTTTTTTTGTCATAGTGGACAAGGGCAGGGAAAATAAGTGATAGCTAACCTTCTCACTCACCCCACCACACACAGAGCAACAGGGCCATCTCTGTGATATGGTAGTCCCTTGGATGACGGACTGCTTGGTAAGATGTTTAAGAAGGCGAAGCCAGCAGAAGCTCAAGAAGTGTAAACCTTGCGCTTCCTCTGGCTCTTAAAACAGTGAGGGAACCTCAGGTTTCGCACAGCAAGAGTACTGATGATTCAGTTCCACCAAACTCTAAATAAGGCTTTTAGAAATAGTTTTGTATTCAAAACGCAAAGAATATAGCCATATCCTGCTGAGCAAATGTCCTACCTTGTGTTAAGATCCAACTGCAGTTAAACCTTTGTGGAGTTCCTTGCCCCCCAAATATAGTGGTTTCCATAGATGGACTAAATAGCAGCCACACAAAGTATTCAGGAGAATAGAGTAATTTAGGATACTATTGGTGAAAATAAAACTAGTAAATCTGTGGTATAAATGCATTACAAGTAGCACATACCTAAATGAGCAAGTGCCAAACTCTTCATGGCACCATAATACGTTGAACCAACCCTAGTGGACATATGAACTAATAACAAGTGAACATTCAGGCTCCATTTAACAATATGTAGCCAGCCCAAAATTCAATAG
This sequence comes from Pleurodeles waltl, assembly GCF_031143425.1. NCBI lineage: Eukaryota > Metazoa > Chordata > Amphibia > Caudata > Salamandridae > Pleurodeles > Pleurodeles waltl. The sequence goes on along the minus strand of NC_090449.1, from coordinate 659,889,541 downwards.
GGGATATAAGTCAGGGACCACCGCAAATGGGAGGCAGAATCACATGCAGAAGAGAGAACGAAAGAAATGATAGAAACAGACAGTTATAAAGAACACTCCACCTCTGAGAATGCAGCTTGGAGATATAGGCTTAATAAACTAAAGGGAGGGGAAATATTCTAGTTGAATTATGGATAGCATTTTTCACTTATTTGAAAGAGTGGAAAGTAGATAAGCCAGTGGAGTCAGAAACCAAAGAACTAGAACATCTGAACTGTACTCCACAGCCCTCAAGTTACTGCCATCAGTGCGCTGGCAGCTCATCCGGTCAAGGTTTTTATTTTGCCTCCTAGAACTTGCAATTCCTGTATCTCCCAATTTGAAACCAACACTAGGAGTACAAGAAAGTAAATCAAAATCTTGGATTTAAGAAGTGGCTTATACATGGACCCGGCATAGTTGAGATTTCTGGCACTCTGTTGAATGAAGAACCTCCCCCAGAATTAAAAAGAAGGTGCAAAGAATCTGTTTTAAAAAAACTACTTACCATAAAAATAACATGATTATGTTAATTAATGACACTGTCATGCAATTGCATTATTTACCCACTCACATATAAGTAACAGTGCCCTCATTTTTTAGGGCTGGCACTTGTTTTTCCTCATCAGATGTTTCCAAAATGCAAGAGAGGGAAAACAAACACAGGGGAAAGAACTGGAAGATAAAGACTGCAAACACATCTCAAAAGGAGAAAGTAGAAACTTGCAAGAGAGAGCTAAAGGGACGGGGTGTCTGGTAGTGGATTAAAGAGCACATCCTTGTGCACCGGCACTCATTCTTTTACACATTAAGCACTTCTAAGTAAGAGGAAAAACAAAGAGACTATGTTTAGGGATTGGCACCTTAAAAGAAATGGGTTTTCAATATCAAACAGGAGTGGTCTCTTCAGAGAAAGGGGGATGTGTGTTGTGGGAGAGGATTAAGAGGGTGGTGCGTAAATATGGAGATGGAAGTTTAGGAAATGTGGTAAACACAGGAAAATTATAAGTGCAGAAAATAAATATAAACATTGACAAGGAATGTAGATTTAGCTCCTTTAGGACCGCTGCACAGGCATTCACACTTGCACACAGACCAACAGACATGCAAGTACCCGAGCACACAGACCAATACAGATAATTACTTAGGCACAGAAAACATGAATTGAGTGGCACTGCATTCCTACAAAACAATCACGAAGTTAGACACCACAGAATCCGGTTCACATTATTGGGCACTGTTGCGAACAGACTGATGGACATTAGAATGGGTGCAGGCTTTATGGACACTCAGGGGCTTATTTGTGAGAGACTTGCACTGCTGTTGCACCAAAACTTTTGATGCAAAAGCAGTGCAAGCAGTTCTCCATATCTACAGCAGGACGCATTTGCCCAAATACACCGTTTCTTAATGCTTGCATCAGGCAAAAGTGTGCCTAAACTACCTGCACCACTTACAAATTAAAATAGGCAAGGTAGGTGTTCCCCCGCAACATATCCAACAAAACTAATGCAGTGATATTTATGGGTTTGGCAATGATTGACGCATCATTTGGATGAAATTTGCCAAAAAATCTGTGCATCGGTAACCCAGGAATAGAAAATGATGCAGTGGCTCTGGTATAAAAACCTGAACATCGAAAGACACTTTGGCAAGCTCAAACTCTCCGGGGAGGTTGTGATCCTGCAGCTCGGAGTCGCAAGGAGACCACCACCACAACGGATGCAGCAAAGAAGGAGGGAGCGTGTGTTCTGGCTCTGCATCTCCCTCATCGACCTCAAGGAGGATGAGATCATCAAATTCTAAAGACTCAGGAGGGAGTCTATCATAGACCTACTCCACAAGATTGGGCCAAGTCTCCTGCCACCAACTGCCAGGCCCACAAACATTCCTCCACAGGTTAAACTGATGGCTGTGCTACCCACACTTGATTCTGGTTCCTTCCAGGGCACAACAGCCAGAGTGGCATGAATATCACAGGCATCCTTTTCTGACTTCCTACCCACTGCCCTGGATGCCATCATCCAGCTCACACCCCAGTATCTCCTCTTCCCCAAGACCCACCAATAACAACTGGAGGCCTCTATGTCTTCTATGTCAATGCACGATTTTCCCATGTGTTAGGTGCCATGGATTGCACATATGTGGAATTGATTACCCCTGCAGAAATATCACACCTGAACAGGAACCAGAAGCATGCCTATTCTATCAATGAATCTGGGAATATATTTACCAATGTGTTAGCCAAATATCCTGGAAGTGTGAATGATGCATACATCTTCCAGAACAGTATCATCAATGGGTGCTTCCAGAATGGCCAATATGGGAATGGCCAACTTGTTTGCAAGTATATTTGAAGTACGCAACACACCAACAAACACATTGAAATGTATGACATAATAACCATCTCTGTGTCTGTCAATGGAGCTAGGTGCATATTTACGAGTGATGGTCCTCGAACTTGCACCATACATTGTGGTAAATGTGTGATGCAAACTCCTAAGTCAAATATCTCAGGACATTCCAAGCCACTTTGTGGCGCAAGGGTGCCTGTGTTTGTGAAAGAGAGCCCACTGTGTGCCACTGTAGGTTGAAAGGACAGGGATGTAACGTATGGCTTAAGAACTGTTCATTCCTGCTCTTTCCCAGTGATGCGGTGCAGCACAGCAAGTGATCTAGCTGTGCTGCACTGTGCCACTTTGTCAAATGTCTGGCCCCTAGTGTCATGTGCACATAGTGGGAACAACTTACAGCAATGTGTAGACAATTACTTCCCATTGTGCCAAACCCTCACTAACACTGAAATGGCAGTAGCAACAGAAAATCTGTGCATAGTATTGTCTCATCTCACACTGTTTGAATGGGCTGAATCACATTATCTGCACTGGTTAACAAATCAACATAATAATAATGTGGTGCACAAGACGACTTAACATGACTGCAAAGTGCACATGATGTCTGAGTTTGGAATGGTGTTTCTTCAATGGTGTACCTAGTCTCGGTATCACTTAAACTTCAAAACAATTAATGGTGTGTGAACTAATCCTGTGCTCATAAGTAAGTGTGTTACACATGGCTGAATACTTGTATGTTGACCTTAGTTTCTGGAACAACTCTTGAAGAAGTTGTTGTAAATTCCATTTGTGTAATGCAATGTAAGTGTAGGCCTCATTCATGTGTAAAAGTCAATTTAGTGTACCAATGTGATACCAACATTACAAAACACACATATGTCTCAGCCATACTTACAATCTAGGCACACACACATACATATGTATCAAGCCACATTGACATATGTAACAATTTGACAGATCACCAGTATTGTTTTGTCACTAGGCCAAATTCCCTGCATACAAAGCCATCATTATTAAACTCACAAACTCAAACACTATGCTGTCAAAATGCCATACACCAGTAACTTACATTGAATGCAATGCAACCAGGGCAAGGTATCACAATGTACCCAGGATCCCAATCTGAACATTCTCAAGCCACATTAATGAAGACAGAATCAAGGCATAAAAGTACAGATTCCCCTACAAGGTAGAATCATATACATGCATGGTTAAAATGAAATATTTTGTCCTGGTCCGTTGTAGAAGGTAGAAGTAGAAAGCTACTTGTATCTACATCAGTGTGTCCTACATAATAATGGCCCACTTTGTCATACCTATGTGTCTATCTAACTTCAGCATTACTTGTCAAGCATTAGCTGAAGGCTGACAACAAAGTGTATAACTATCCACGTCACATGCTGCAAATGTAATGCATGTAAGCAGTAATATTCAATGCCAAAGTAAGTGAACAAATCAAAGGCTGGGTCAATGCCATGTAGTCAAGCAACAACATTTGGATGTTTCAAAAGGAGATCTATGTGTGAGTGTCAAATGGGTTGGCACTGTCCAAAAACCTACCTAGTGCTAAATATACGATACAAAGTTTGAGCAATACTTTTTTACTTTGCACATGTAGTGACTGCACATAACACAGAGTTGTCCTCACCTTTCAGAAATACCTGTCACAGTAATCTAGTGCCTGAATATAAAAGTCAGCATATAAAAGTGACCAAAGAATCAGGACATGGACAACATTAGCTTTGACAAAGATAACTGAAAGAGACATCTGCCAAACCCCAGTCACCTGTATATATAACACATTAAGTTCAATACTGTAAGAAATATCTATGAGTTAGTCAGTATGCATAGCACACACGAACAGTTATGTCTCGGTAACAATGTGCATAATCATTCATTTGTTGTTTTTTTTTACTTTCAACTGACCAATTATATGATCTGCAACCATGGGTCATGACCCCATTCGCCCACCCCCAGACAGAGGCCAAAAACGGTTCAACCAGGTGCTGACCAGGACTAGGAACATGGTTGAAAGTACATGTGTGGTTCTGAAGTCCATGTTTAGATGCTTTAAATTGTCTGGGGGAAGATTGCTATAATACTCCACTATGGCGTGCCAGATAAATTCTGGTGTGTGCAATCCTACACATTTGTGGAAGAACAAATGTCCCATGGGACTTGTAGCCAGACGATTATGACCCAATGGAGGACGACAGTAGTGGAGACATCCAACACACATTGGCTGGTCAGCGGCTAAGTGACCACATTGTCTCACATTTATTTTTATAATTTATTTACATTATGGATACATTCTCTGAAACTTTCATAAAAATTCAACATAAGAATACATTTTTGAACTCATTCATTATGTTGTCTTTATGTCACAGTCAATGTACACATCAAGTCAATCATATCTTCTCAACTAGAAGTAGGCCTAAACATGTAGAATCATGTTGTCAGACACGTTGAGTAACCTGGGACCATGGGTTCAAATATTCAATCAACCAACGTAGCAATGCAATGTGATGCAGTGTACTGCATGTCAGGGATAGGTCAGGCTTGCCAAATATCCACATTTAAATGGTACATTTCTGTCCTCTCATTCTTGAGCAGAGTAGTGCTGCAGACCTAGGAGTCTTGCTGTGTTATGCAGAAGCAAAGTGTGTTTCGTATGATACTCAGTGAGTGCTGCAACACAAATCACCTAATATGTCCATACCTAAAACAAACCACTCAGTGCAGTGTGTCTCACGATTGGTAGCATGCAGAATGGCAGCACTTTGTAGGAGCAAATGTTGTAGCACTTACCATCAGAGATCATGAGTGACAGCTGTCATGAACAAAGGCCAAATATGATGTTTGCAAGTCAAATACTGTTTATACAGAATGCATACCTGCATGCAAGGGGATCGTCAAAACACTACACGTGAGTCAATTCCTAGCCAGATTGTCATATATGCCACTTCAGGACACAGTTGTCAAAATACACATTTCACAGGCACTGCACAGCAGTGTGATGAGACTTAAAGTCCTGTAACCCAATGTGAATGGATAACCTACCCAGAGAAGTAAGACAACACCTGAGTATCAAGAGTGTGAAGAACTCATCTCAAAGGTCACACAAAAATGTATGTGTATATACACTAATTGAACAAGGTGTGATGGAGTAATTTAGATATGCATTAACCTCTACAAGCCAAGAGTAGTTTACCATGCCCTGTACACCTGCATAGTTGAGGGGATCACAAATCCTGCATCATCCCAAATGGGAAATGGCATTTGAGTGTGTGCCTACATAGGTCTGTGTCATGGATTGCATTTTCCTTAGACTGAGATGGATACACAAATACCTGCCCCCGAGTAGATATACTGCTACTGTCTTTGACAGGAGTAAGACAGAGATCATGTGGGTTTGGCAGCATGATATTTATTGAACAGTAGTAGTGAATATGGCATGTAACCTTGGTTCACTGCAGGGAGGCCTACTGGCTAACTCACCTATTCCAAAGGTCTGTTGCTGTGTGTTACACTCACTCCTGCCCAACCTCATGTTGCACAAAATATGTTTGCATCATAATACCATATGCTGAACACACGTGCCTGTGCAAGACATACACAACACAAAGGTTGCAATGTGAAACAGTGTGCACATGCTGAGAGTGTGTGTGTGATGCTAGAGTGTATTCATCTTCAGACACTCAAGTACAATGCAAAGGGAGTGTAGAATCAAACAGTGTGCGATGACTGTGTGTGTGCTGCACATCATGATGTTTGTGTTCGTCCAACACATGTGGATCACAGTATAGTTCCCTTAATGTCCTGTGACTGTATACAAAGGGTATATAATGAGCATGGCCACAGAGTGCAGCACAGATAGTCTCCCTGCTATCCAGCTACGTGTGAAAGCAAACAGCAAGGTATGTGCTCTTTCTAATAGAATACAAATCATTCATGCCTTTTCCCCTGTGCTGGTGCTGTTTTGGCTTGCCAGGGCCAATACACGGACACTTGGAACTAGGAGCAAATATGGTTCCATTGCATGCAGGAATGTATTTGTACATTAAGGTGAGTTTTCACTCAAACCAAAATATCCTGTGAGCCATATTCCACCATCTACGGGTGCTGCAGAACTCAGCACATATTGATAAATTAAGTATCAAGAAGATTTTAAAAACTCCTTGTAATGCCACTCCTCAGAAAGGTAGTACTTCCTTGCGCATTTCCAGGTTTACCTCATTTGGTAAGTTTGGAAATGCATCTAAAACCATGGGCTGTGAATGGGTACCCCATGCAATGGTAAAGGAGCCTCACCCTGGTGCAGAATAAGGCAATGCAGTGATTTGCAATACATTGTGTCACTCACGATTAATGACACTTCTCAGAGCTACACAAGCTGGCCTTGGTTGGCTCAAACAATATACAAATAGATTTGCTTAGCACATCTACCATGGTGCATTGTGCAAGCACCACACATATTGGTTCCTGCATATAGTCCTGAGAGCAGATGTGTCTTTACATTACATGGCGGACCTTGCCTAGCTTTGGGAGCAAATACATGGCTGCCTATCAATCATGTGAAATATTTGAATTACACCATTTGGATTAAGGTAATCCAGTAAATATGACAGCTGGGTGAAACATACACTGTTGTATGGGTGAGACAGCCTGTCTCTGTGCTTCCCTGAGTGTGCGTTGCATCTGTAACACATGGAAGGATTCTTGTCAGACTGAATGAATAAAGAAACTGGGCAGAATAGGAAATGCAATGGCATGGCCCAGAGGTTCAGAAGCAATCTTCACATGAACATGTGACTGTTGGAGACATTCAGGTGTGTTTCCTGGAAGCGGCTATGACAACTGAAGTATGATCAGACAGCTCATGATTCCAGGCTTGCTGTGCTGCCATGCTGCCTGCTGTCCCCCTTGCACATGCACTCCTTCAACCCAGACTGACTCATGACATGGCCCATGTGCCGGCCCACCTGTCATGAAGTGACAGGGGCACGAACAAATTTCAACCACCCAGATTCACCACCTGGACCCTGTCTTCTGTCACTCAGACTTTCCAACTGGTGACACCTCATTCCCAACTCTGCCAAAGTACCACGCAAAACTGGGTATACTAGCCCTTTAAGTAAACATTTCTTTATCACCAAAGCTACCCAAGTCCACCCAAGACTTCTAAAAACTGCAAAAGATGAATTTTTGATAGAAGGTCTCATTAGATGACAATAATTACTTTGTTCCCCTCGCAATAAAATGACACTCAGAAAGTCACACCTAAGAAATTGAAAAGTCAAACATAAACACATAAACATAAACACACTATAACAACTGAAATGGGACACATAAGCAAACTTTATACTTGCCACTGATAAATCCAGGACAAATGGGAGTGTGCCCAAGTTGTGATTTCCCACATTTCAATGTCCTCTACAGTAGATCTCACACATTAGGCAAGTTGCGTGAGCCAGTGCCCACATATCATCCCTGTTGCACAGGGCATTGCACCAGCTGCGCCAGCTGTAAGCCGTTCATCAACGCCAATGCATGGAAGAGATTGTAGAAGCACTAATGAGCTGTTAAGGGGCCACGCATTGGCAGTTTCGGTAGTGATGCCTCAAAAAAACAAGAAACAGGTGGGATACATCTAGGAAATGATGCAATGGGTGTGGCAACTAGCAAACTTGGAAGTGTGAAAATTAGTTTCCCTTTCTCTTACAGTCTGTTAGTTTGTGCTGGGTTTTGGAGGGGCTTAGAAGAGTGGCTAGTGTATTATTGTGAATTTTGGTCTGCTCTGTGCATCTGCGCTAACTGTGTCAATTGTGTACTGCCTTTGTAAATTGTCCTGTTATTGTCTTTGTTTGGTTGGGTATTTGTATATTTGTTTTTTTAATTAGTTTAGGGGTAAGGGTTAGGTTATGGAATGGGCATGGACATGTCAGGAAACGGTAGGGCAAATAACGTGTCAGAGGGAGTGATTGGGGGCCTGCTATGGCTGCTGGTCCATTACATACTGAACATGATGGCATCAGGAGATACAGTCAGCAGGGGTTAACCTCCCCCCCCAAACAACGTAAGGAGAGCTGGTAGAGGGTGCTTTGGCATCTGCCCAGGGTATTTGAGTGGAACACACCCTCCACCAATGGGCTGATGTGGAGTCCAGAGAGACTGATTTGGTACACCACCTTGGATTGGAAATTGGCGGCCCTATACATATTTATGTAGCAGATGCATGTAATTGTGTAACTATCACAGTTTAAAATTGTAAGGGGCAGTTCATTTACTGCTGTGGTTCCTCAAATCCTGTGTAAATCTGTGAAATTGCTATTTTCCTGCACAACGGGCCTGTTAAATGTTATGTGGCTTTCATATGTGAAATATACATGCTTGCATTTGGAAACGTGACTTGAATTCTCATATGTGTTTGTGCTGGCCTGATCCGGCACAGGTAATTTGTAAGGAGAATGTGATGTTCTCCTATAATATTAAACTTCTCATGTGTGTTGCATTATTATGCACACATGTACAGTTTAACATGGCCCTGGCAATTATAATATTTCATGTAGGTGGCTTGTACAGAACAGAGATGTTTACTGCCTTCCAAGGCATGCACCCTTGCACCCTGCTTCAAGGTAGCATGCCTTGCCGCTAGTCAGCACTCTGTGTACCAGTGACATGAATAATCTGATATGGTCCTTACAATGTCACATACCGTCCTTTTCCATTCAAGAACTACTTTTTCCTGCCTCTGGCAAATGGTTTTGGCCTTTGTGTCATGGTGCAAGTGGACCTGAGATGGTGGTGCCCAGCAGTACACAAAACAGCCACATGCCCGAGGCATGCCTGAGGTATGTGCTGTGAGATATTTCGGAGCATCAACTTCTAGCCACCTTTTCCATGAAAGATGATTAGCTGCCTCTCATATCTTCAGACAATGTATACATATGTGTGCCCAACATGTTGAAATTGCCAAATCACTGGGATGTTATAGTATTGTTCATGGTATGTAGATAGTGTGTATTTGCATTATTTACGATGTAATGGTCAAATTGTTGGCTTGTAGGTGGACCAGCACCTTACACCAGTGGGGAAGTTGCATCCTTACAGGATCCTAACACTATAGGTAAAAGTAATAAATTCATGGTTGTAGCTCTGTAAGGTTTGTGTGTGATTCATGATAGCAGCATCATTGTGACGTGTGCGGGGATATATCAATCACATGTAACCATTCTGCACTCAGTGTACATGCACAACAGAACTTGTACACAGTATAAAAGTAAATGGACAAGGATTTATGTCAATGTGCAAGTAGAGACAATGTATGCAGGGCCACTGTATTAATTTAACTTTCCCTGCTGTGGTTATGTTTGCTCACCAACAGATTGGTTGCCTATGGCACATGTATCATCATCAGGCACTAAATCTGCTGATGGTCCAAAGAAGCAAAATGTGACATCCAACTCATGGCACAAACCTTACAAACAATGGTTCAACACCTGTTGCATCCATGTGGAATGAGCTAGGCTTATCTTGTCTTGACACGGTATGCTTGGCTATGTCCATATCTGAGTTTGACTCTGGTACCGATGAGAGAAACAGCATTACCAAGTGTAAACATGCAATCTGAAACAGAGTGTGTCCCCAAATGCCACATGTTGCTTCATTTTGCATCATACTATGCTCATACATGCTACATATGTTGAACCTCCCCTGCAACATAAGATCAATGTGAAAGAATTTAGACATGGGCAGATATTCATGCAGATCATCAATGTGAAATACTATAGACATGGGTAGACATTCATGCTGATCAACACATAAAATGGATTATGGCCGATACCTATTCCTGTTTGATTTCAAAAGTCCAAAATGTACAAACTGGTATGACCATTTCAGCAGGCTAGCCTTCACAAACAAACCATTCTGCTAATACTATGATAGTTCAAATGTTTTCAAACCATTTATTTTAGTCATGTCAGGGAACATATGGTATCTCAAAAAGTGTAGCTATAAGGGTGTTGGTACATTACCAATAGTAGTTGTGTTTCATCACTTGCTTACCATAACCTGCGGAATGGATGCTGTAATCCAGCCTCAGTGGTATTTGGGCATCCCTCAGAGTAAGCCATGTTATCCATATGTGAAACGGAAAGACAGAAAAACAATTACACTGATGCCATGAGCACTGTAAGGATGTAGGCCTGCAACACTATGTAACCATGGTGTTGGACAAATTATTGCCAGACTGCCTGACTGATGCACATTGTGAGTATAAATGACCACAAGGACGGGTAAGGACTTATGGCTTTGCAGGTCCTAACAGGGTGTCAGAAATCCTACTTCAGTGCAATAAAAACAATTGTTAGGAGCACACTGGGCACATGTCACTAGTCTGTGCATGGAACTGCATTGAAATGGCAAACTTATGCCTCATACACTCTATTTCCCATTTCTGGGAGACATTCATACGATACCAGATAGTTTTTGACTTTACAGCAATGTTTACAAGTCCACATGCAGGACTGCACTGTGTCAGCAGCATACATCTCATTATACTGCTCACTTACTGGTGGGGTAACTTATACTAGCCAGCACCAAAGGTGTCACCCCAGACTCATGGTGCAAGGTTCCCTGCATAATGCACCACAAATTACTAGTACAGATGACAATTCTAGCATGAATTCACACACTCTTGACATGCACTGCCTAAATCATACTGGGTGGAAGGAAAGCAGGTTTGGGAAAATGTGTGTACCAACACTTGTATAAGTAAAAGACAATATGTTAATGCTACAGCTGTATATCTGAAGCTTTATGTTCATTTTCCATGTAATTTGCCAGAGTCTACATTGGTAAGGTGGACATCAGTCATGTTTTACAGGAGGTAGCTAGCCACACTCCATCTATGTTTTGACTATGTGGCACTGAGGGCCTCGTATACAAGCCCTTTGCACCACCGCTGCATCATTTTGTTTGATGCAGTGGTGGCGCAATCAGTGAAGAGCACTGCTCCAGATTCACAAACTGATGCACTGGGTACAATGCGTCATTGGGCCCAATGCATCATTGAGCCCAATGCGTCAGTTTGTAAAGACCTGCATCATATTATACCTGCAGCAGGAATAATGTATGCAGTGTAGGTGTTCCCAGGCAAAAAGCTACTCAGAATTGACACAGTGAAATTTACAGCATTTCACTGTGTCATTCTGCGACTTCACTACGTCAGAATTTTACGCTTGCTCGGAGAAGGAGTAAAATTGCCGCAGGATTTTTTTTTACAATGGAAGCCTCCTCACATTGATGGAGTGAAGTCATTTTTACGACACTACTGCAGCAATGCATGAGTTTAGTGCCAACAGATAAGTCAGAATTTCTGGCGGATCAGTGTGCACAAAGGAACTCTGTATTGTAAATACAGAGCATCCATGGTGTCATTAGGGGATCTTACGGAAGCGCAAAAAATACGATGCATCGATACCGATGCGTCAGATTCTTCTATATGAGGCTCAGAGTCTGTTAAGACAACAATGTGTTTTGCCTTGTGTATTTCCAGGTGAGTAATGAAATGCAGAGGTATACTAACTTGACTTGCTTAACTTAACACATTTCACATATGTGAATGAGCAAAGGACAAACCCAGCTGCACCAAAATACCCCTATCCGAACTATGTGTCCTGTTCCATGTGGAAACATCATCATGCTTTTGATTTAGTGTCAGGAATGATATGGTTATAAATACATTTGTGACTACATTTCCATATTGTATACGTACATTACCAGCACTTGAGTCAGTTTGCCTTGTTTGATTAGGAGAAGTATTTATACAGAAGGTATACTGTTCATATCTCTTTCTCAATATTTGGTCCTGGGCTGGCCTGCCCATGTAATAGTATGACAATGTAAGCCTATTATTGCAGACATCACGTACATTTCCAACTTTAGCGGATATATTATTCATTTACCTCCCTAGACATGATGAAGAGGCAAAACAATTTTAAATACATTCGGAGCTCTATCACCGCATATGTCATGTCGCCAAGGCCTATAGGAAGATATGGGTCATGCATGAGGAAGGGAAGGCTGCAGGAAACTTGAATGCAGGAAAGAGGGCACAACAGGCCACTCCAAGGTCAAAAAGACAGGAGGATCCCAACAGCAGCAAGATCTTCCTCAGGCCATTCCAGGCCCATCTTCAGCACATCAGTTGGCAGCCACACAGTCCTACCACCCACCCCTCCCACTAGATTGTTATTAGAAGCCCAGCACCTGAAAGACCTCAAGGAACTTAAGATCCTGGTTGCAGGTATCGAGGCTGAGCTAACAAGCCTCCATTCTATTATGCTCAGCTGCAGAAGGCCATGGAAAGCATCAGTGTGCAGATTTGACTCTCCCTTGGACATTTCCCTTTCCCCATTATTTTACCCGTTGATTGATTGTTATAGTTATTTAGTCATAATGTAGTTTAGAAGTTTGTATATCAATATTGTAGGTTAGTGCTGTTCTTTTACATGTTTAATTAGGTAGTAGGTTTTAATGCTGTTTTTAGACTAGTAGATTTTTAAGTGGGTGGAAGGGATGATGTTTAGGCTGTGTTATAAAAAAAATATATAAAAATCCAAATCCAAATAATACATACTTGTTTAGATTTACATGTATAGGTAGTGTATGTTTAGGATGTATTTGTTTTTTTTGTATTTTGCTGATGTATCTGTATTAACGGGGGTGGGGAGGTAGATGTTTAACTTGTCTTTTGTGTATAGTGGATGAGATAGTTTAGGATATGTTAAGATAGTGTAGGCTAGAGTGAAGGTTAGGGAGAATAGGCTAACTAGGTGCAGGTAGTATAGGATAAGTTAGCATAGTGTAAAGCAGTGTTAAGGTTAGTTCATTTAGGCTAGATAGGTGTAGGTAGGTTAGATAGTTATCATAAATTAAACTTCCTAATACTTCCACTACTTCATCATGATTTGATATTTCTGAGTTGGTGGAATGGAGTAAGTTGAGTTGAGTGCATGATGTAGCTACTGACCTGCAGGCTTTGTAGGTAAATGTTGTTTGTCAGAGGCCCATGGCAACTTGATAGTCTACCTGACAATAGAGACAAGTGTGGATCCTTTTTAAAATTCAGCCAATGTAAGTGTGCATCTATTGGAAAGTTTACTCCCAACATAGGCAGCATACTACTGCTGCACTCTGTGTAAAGGTGATAGTGCAAGTATAGTTGGTAAAGCTCTGGTATAAGAGATTACAAATTCCAGGCAGCACTGGGACACACTGGTGCCTGCTAGTACAAGTGCACTATTGTGCAAGTGGGTCATCGCTTTTGGCTGGATACAAATCATGAAAGTATCCACACCTGCCTGAAGTACCTCCATCATCGTTGACATTGACTACTTGTTAAGTGTGGTACTTTTTGCTTGTCACTTTGTTAGACTACTTGCTAAGTTTCAAGCACGAGTCTCCCATATCCTCTTACCCTGGGGAAGAGTTGCTCTTCCTGGTTTTGTGGCCTGGCCCCTATGCATTAAAATGTGTGTACTTTGTACAATAGATGTCATGGGCAGTTTCACTCACGCAAATTCAGAAGGAGTCCGGATGTGGGTATCTGAATATTATCAATGTAAGCAAGATAAATGATGTACTTTAGGATCTTTTCAGTGTGATCATTGAGGCTATCCTATGTGTTTGGTCAGGTTATGTTCACTGAGCCAGATATATGTGGATGAGTGAAACAGTGTTATTGACTCACTTGCCTAACGGGCCCCATTTTTAGCAGAATATGCATTTGTGTGTTTAGTAAAGGCTTTTTACTGTGTTTCAGTACTGCAACTGCACCTTATTGTCACACCCTGACTTTCCATTGGGAGACAATACATTCCTCATTATTCCATTGCAGCATATATACTTGTTTTTGGTGCATTTTCAAAGACAGCGGGTGCAGGTCATGTCAGCTCACTCTCCTGAAGCATGTTAGAAGTGGGTTCTGATACTACCCATCTACCATGATATGGTTAGTACTTTCTGCAACACACATATGACTCTCAAGTTTATAGCAGTGCATTTTGTTACAAAAGTGGATGTTTCACCATGAGCATTTTAGCAGTCTATGGGGCAACAACACCAACGCTGATAGTGAGGAAAGGATATCCAGAGAGTCCATCTGGGAGACCTGTCATGCAACATATAGAGGTGAGTAGAATTTCAGTGAAGAGGTGCAAATTGCCAGTAGGGAAATAGACATTTTCAACAGCCCACAGGTGCATAAGATCAATAGGAGCGCAAAGAAATAGGTGCAGTACTGGGTTGACAAAGGAGGTGGCAGGATGGTAGACACAGAACCACTGGGGAACTGGCCAGGGGGCACAGACAAATGTTACCTGGCAGTTCTCCTACGGAAATTGGAAATGCCCACAACTTCCTCCACTGACGTGTGATGTGCCTCCCCTACAGTTGGTGTTGTTTGTGTGGATGGCATCTGGGACACACAGACTTCAGGGACCAAAGATGTGGCTCCCCTATCCCCTCCTGCATTTGTCTGTGCAAGCAAGGAAAGCAGCAAAGCACTGACAAGGGTCTACTGGCTTCTCAGCAATGCAACAACGTCTCTATGGAGGGAAACCGCTGTTGCTATGTAGGAGTCAAACTTGTGCTCTGTAGATGCCATGATGTTAATGATGCTCCCAGCTTGGTGGCAATCTCAATGGTGTCAGCTGTTGAGACCTATTGTTCTTGATTCTGTCTCATGATACCAGCAATATCAGCTAGGGACTCAACCATACTATGGAGGCAATTGTAGGTACCTTTAATTGCCTCATATATATCCTCATTGAGACTGAGGCACCTACAGACTCCTCATAGGGTGACCGTTATGGTCTCCATCCCCTCCCGCACCGCATCAGCCATCCACTGCTGGACCCCTATGACTTGATGTAGTTTGACAACTTGGGGGTCCTGGGAGTCTGCAGCTGGGCTTGGACTGGCAGATGGGGCATGTCCTTTGGGTGGCGATTCCTCTGAAGACCCTGCAGCACTGTCATCCCGTTTCATGTCCAGAGAAGGAGAGTCTATGGAGTTCAAGAGTTGCTGGAAGGTGTCATTATCCATGGGGGGTGAGGGTGGCAGTATGTAATCACCAACAGGTTGGTCATTCAGGACTGGTTGCTGGACAGGAGATGTTGTTTGCCCCTCTGCAATGAAATAGTAATATACTGATGATTATCTATGATAGATGTTGACATTAGCAATTTTGGTGACAGACTTTGTTTTCACTCACTTTATTTTAAACATAGCTGTGTTGAACATGTGTTACTAACAGTAAATGAGGGAAAGTTACACTGTTGTCGCCTTGCACATGGCAAAATCTGTACATTGTTCACACAACTGTGCATCAAGGTGGGGGCATTTTTGTGCCATAACACAATTTGCAAGGCATTACACAGCTTGCTGGCCTGCCCTGGCTGAAAGGGTGAGGGCAGGTAAGGGCCGCATTTACCATGTGGCTTGGCTTAATTTATTTCATGGCTATACTGATGTAAGGTTCACTTACTGGCACTACCACTGAGAACATTGCACCATGTTGTCAGGGTGCCTGCATTCCCTCAAGCCACTACTTACACCACACCTCCTTCCAAAGTAATGTTAGTTTGGTCATCTATTTGTTTTGGTCCAGCACTCTGTCTTTCACACAGTACACCATGCCAATCTGCCTTGCAGTGCCGTATTGCATGTACTTTGAACATTTCATGTGGCCACAGACACATTTATGACACACCACTACATAACTCCACACAGCAAGAAGCCTTGCTACACTGGAGGAATAGGAAAGGGCATCTACATACCATGGTTTACTTATTTGTGTGTATTCCTGTGCTTTCTTAGCACACACAGTCATCGACAGAGTTCAGAACAATAGGCACTGTGAACCATCTCTGAAGGGGATGGTTCACCCCATTTCGCCATTACCCAAGTTGGTCATCTGCAGAGTGTCGCAAATCTCTTAATTCAGCCTGCTTACGTGTACATGTGCATGACTCCTCTGGCAATCATCATTTGGGCCCAGGACCAGAACCCACTCACACACTGATGACACCCAAATCATACACTGACTCTCAGGAGATACCGACACCATCCAACATTTGTTACAATATGCAACTGACCAACATGCCAACCTATATGTGAGAGCCTTGGCTCATGCCGAACCTCACAAGATAGTAGTTATGATATTCTGTATCATGTACCTACCCTGGTTGCCCACACAACTAGGACCATTCACCTCACCCTCCAACTATCTACAAAAGCTGCCCATCATCTTGGGCACCTAATTCATCCTTCACAATTTCCTGTTTCACATCCTCCTGCTTTGACATATATCATAGTCAGAATTTTCTTCTTAAACCTCCCTCCTGACATCCTGCTACACCTTTAGCCAGGCCCACATCACGTGGAGTGGAGTGCCCTAATGCCCTCTTCTGCACCATCCCTTCACAGCTGCCACACAAGTGTGACACTATCAAACACAGCAGATCATGACTATCACTCAAGCTAACTTTCAACACCCACAACACCCCTCGCTTCCTTGAGAAACAATTGCTCCCATTTTAGACACTGCTCAGCCACAACTACATGGCACTACACTACCAGGGGCCCACAAACCTCACACACCATCTATGATTCCAGCAAAGATTCATGGACCTCTGGTGTGCATCACTTGCATTCACCCCCACCCCCACCCCCAATATTCATTTGTACAAGACAGGATGCAGTGTGGTCACTAACATGGCAGGCAACACCTCTGAGAGCACACCCATTACATCAGGACTTCTGAGAGCAATGTGGTTTCATGTACGCAACTGTAGACGTGGTTTTCACAGGATCCTACTTGGAGATACTAGACATACTCAACACCTGGATCCCTTCCCAGGTGAAAAGTTAATCCTCTGACAACCCCATTCTATTCCATTACATATTTGGCTGCTTAGCACAAAGACAAGCATATTTTCCTCATGATGCAAGGGGGCCTGCATTGTCATAGTCATGTTGGTCAGGTTTCTAGAGTCCATGCATGATGTGCTGCTCCTGTCCAGGTTTTCGATTTGTATTGTGGGACTTGTAGTCATTTTCACTCATGTTAAGCATTAGACTACAAGTGGCAGTATTCAAAGGACAATCTGGACTGGGGCAGCACATCACACATGGACCTGACACTTGCCAAGGCTGGACAAATTGACTTTGGGCAAGAAACGTCCATTGATGTGATGTATGAGTTAACATGTGAGGTATTCCTGCCCTTTGCCTTGTATACAACACAGTGCAGTGAAGCAAAGTGACTTGCTGAATTGCACTGCAAAACATTTTTTAGCATACTGTCCCTTGTTTACACTTACCCTGCAGTTCTTCCTGGACCTCAAACACACCACTGTCCTCTCTGGCAACTACAGCCACCAACTCTGTTTGGGATGACTGATGCCACCTACTCCTCC
Source organism: Pleurodeles waltl (assembly GCF_031143425.1). NCBI lineage: Eukaryota > Metazoa > Chordata > Amphibia > Caudata > Salamandridae > Pleurodeles > Pleurodeles waltl. Next base: position 659,871,687 of record NC_090449.1, on the reverse strand, counting down.
AAGGTGTCCAACTCCTCCTGGTCCTCGGGTCCTCCTCCCGGCCGCATGGCTGCCCTCAGGCTCTTTGCCAGTTTCTCAATTGATCCTGCACTTGTAGCTATGCCACCTTTTCTTCAACTCTGGCACTTTCCTTTTTGTTTAGCCTACCCTGTTAATCTTATCCTCTATGGACTGCCAAATGGCTTCCTTCTTCCTAAATAGCAATTTGGAGGTGACAAAGAGAAAGTGTTCATTTTTTGTCACCTCAGCTATTAATATTTGGTTATCCTCCTCACTGAAATTGCTCTTTCTCTTGCCGTGGACTTCTGTCTGGACATACTGGTGTTGTGGTTTTGGCCCTCACTGCTTGTGCCCCTTATACTTTAACACCTCTATGTAGTGATCGATGTAGAAGTGGTTTGTAGATTTATATTTTGGCATCATTAATAATGTACCATATGCATTTACGCGCACAATTTCATATCAGTAGACTCATTTAATGTGACTGCTTTTGAAACAAATTTCCTGTGATGTGTAGAAGTATGTATTCTGATGTGTTTTTTTATGCCACTTTTCTGTGTAAAACAGTGTTTCCGAGCCGATTTTTGGTTGGTTGCCAAATTCCAGGCAATAAATAAAGAAGGCTTTCAATTCTGTACTTACATTTGCTACGCTTCAATGTCAAATGGCAGGCTATGTCTACTGGTGCTTATTTTTTTAACACAGAGACTGGTGTTTTGGAACTCCTATCGCTTTGCAGTCTGAGAAAGAAAAATAAAGTTAATTATCTGACAATCGTGCTGGGGTACTGTTGCAGGATTGGCGCAATTAATTACGCAAAACTCGTCTGATACACAGGTAAGTGATCTTTTATTGGTTGAATATAGTGTTATATTGTAATGAATGGCTTCCTCGTGTTGGTCTTTCACTCTCTGGGTGTATTCTCCAGCCAGTGGTTCACAGTCTCTGCCTCATTTCTTTCTGTTCTTTCAGGTCTCTCGGGAAGCATATGTGGGGAGAAGAAAAACAGTCTTGGTAAGTGTTTATGTTTTCCCCTTTGTTTCTTCCTGTGTCTGGCTTTCCCTTCTCAGCTGTTGTCTCTTTCTTGTCTTTTAGGTTTGTCTTTCTCTCTCTCTCTGTCTGCACTTCTCCTGTCCTTTCCCTCTCTGTTAGGAGGTTGTCTTTACTTTGCTTCTTCGTTTTCTTTTCTTTACTTCTTAGTGTTCTTTCCTATGTCTTTCTGGCACACTGGTTTCTGCTTCGGGTACCTCTTGTTGCCCTTTTCCTTTTATTACCACAACTCTTATTATCCTGTAGTGCACACCCCTTCCCTATTCCCTCTCACCTTCACCCATGCCTTTTCACTCGTGATACCTTCACCTCTAATTTACAGTTACCCTCCCATCCTCCCTACCCCTCCCCAGGCCACTTCCACTCACCTGGGGATGCCACGCTTCTCCAGAAGTGTGGCGGGTTGTTGCTCTCCGCTTCCCGGAGTCTGGTCCTTCCGTCCCCGATTGGGACCACCGACGCCCTGGTCTCTGCACTTCTCCCGTCCCCGACTGGGACGTAAGGCTCCGTAGTCTCTCTCGGTCTTCCGCTCACGTCCTCGTCTGCTCCTCCTTCCTTCTCCTTGTTCGCCTCCTCTCCCCGACAACCCGATGCCGGGCTATTTGACCTTCCAATTTCCGCTGGTGCTTACGAAGGGCGCCCGGATTGGTGCGATGTTTGAACACTTCCGGATCAGCAGGGGTAGCGCCAGCACAAGTAGGGGAAAAGTGCGGGCCGACCCAGTCCAGCCCGTCACAGGTACATAAAGTGTGGAAGGATAGCTGGAGGATGTAACTTTTTTCATAAAATACAACAAAATGTATATATCTGTAAATACACTGTACACAGTCTACAGTTAGGGAAGAAAAATGAAGCATGTTTAATTTTGTAATTTTTAAGTGTGATGGAAACAAAAGTTTTTAGTAGGATCAGAACTATTCAAGACAGTTTACTTGATGATGCACAAATAATAAATATTCACTGAAACCCAATGTCTACACATTATCATTTGTGTGCAATCTCTGTGCAAATTTAGTGACCATTTCAATGGAAAATTTACTGTTTGCAATTAACAATGTGCTATCACATGATGGTTTAGTAATGAAAAATATCGCCCATCTCATGTCCATTAAATCTGAGTGGGTCGTAAATGTTTGTCGTACTAAAAAGTGGGTTGCATTTCTAAAACGTTTGGGAACACAGATCTAAAACACCATCTTGAACAAGATGGTAGTCATCTTGTCACTCATTCGTACTTCCCTTCCAACCCAGCACCCTGGCAAATCCTCTCTCCACAGGTCCACAGCATACAGTTAAGCTGAAGCTATAATAGTTTTTTTTTTGTTTTTTTTGTCCTCATTCAACCCCGCTTACTGAGCCACCTCTTAGTTCCTGTAACCTTCTCACCCTCTGACCAGGAAGAGAGACTCGAGTCAAGGGATGCACCTTTGTATCTCCCGGTCTGCCCTGGCAAACCAGCAGGAGCATCAAATGGTGGCTAATCATTGGACTAAACAGAGAAAACAACCAACCCAACATCGCATAGTCACCAAGTGGGAGATATTAACAGGAAAACAGATTCAAACTACACCCTCCCATTCTAATAATGATGACCACAGTTCTACGTTTCTCTTAGAGCCCTGCACATTTAGATCCATATTCGCCGCACGAAGAACTGCATTAAACCAATCTGTATAGCTCGGAGGGTGCTCCTTCATCCAATTTTTGCAGATTTCATTCCAGCCCAACACAATTACATAAAACAAGAATGTGCGATTAGCTTTATTCACCCTGCTCCATGTACCCTCATCCTGAAGCTGCCCAAATATAATCAGTGGGAGTGATACATTGATTTTCCAGCCTAGCATAGATGATAATGCCCTGAAAACCTCCTCCCAAAACAACCGAATAGCGGGACAATCCCAGAACATATGTATATCCGTTGCTCCTGGCTCGCCACATTTCGGACATTTAATCACCTCCCCCTTCTTAAACTTGGCAAGTTTTGCCAGAGATATATACGCTCTGTGTAGAGTATAAGGATGGTTTTTCCTTAATGGGGCAGGCTTCACTACTTCATACATAGTCACAAACAACTTCTTCCACCATGACCCAATCTTGTCGCCTGACATCACCTTGCCCCATAGCTTGTTTGGTAGGACAAAATTCTCATCAAGAGTTTCTAATATTTCCCAATACCAAACCGCCAACCTCTTCACAGGTGCCAAGTCCGCCAGATCTAAAAAAGAATCCTCCAAAGCATTTACCACTCCCAATCCCTCCTTCATTTCTTTTTCCCACTCTCTTATCTTTAGATATTTTAACCTGGACAGTGATCCATTCGTTATTCTTACCAAATCATCCCAAAGAAGTAAAATACCCTCTCGCGCAAGCTCACCCCACCTTTCCACACCTGCCCTTTTGAGTGGCAATGCTAGGATATCTTGACAGCATTCTGGGGTTCCCGGGGAATCCCAGATAGGGGCCTGATTGCTGTAATAGTGTACACCCAACCGTCGTCTCAGCTGATACCAGCTCCTTGCCATTCCTTGCAGTACTTTTAGTTTAACTTTTTTGAAAATTGCCGAATTTAAATAGAAAAGACTTTGAGGCCCCTTTCATAGATAAAACCATTGCCTTATACATTCTGCCCACTGCTGAGCCGTCTGGGGACAGAAACAACATCCTTGAGTTTTTAAACAAGAAAGCCCACGCATAATATGTCAAATCAGGTAGAGCCAGCCTTCCCTTTTCCCTTCTTCTGCATAATTTTTTCCATGAAATCCTCGGCCCCTTTGAATTCCAAATAAAACTACTTATTGCTTGCTGCATTTTATCCAGGTATTCCTTATGCATTGCCAAAGGTATAGCAGAAAACACAAAATTCCATTTGGGCAGAATAAACATCTTAATTAAATTTATCCTCCCGAGAATCGTCAAAGGGAGATATGCCCATTTTTGTAGCATAGCTTTACATTCCACTAATAACTTTCGTGCGTTCCTTTCCACCAAGTCCTTCAAATTTTGGGTCACTAAAATGCCCAGATACCGTATTTCCTGCTTGTTTGATATTGACCCTACTTCCATATTCCACTGCATAGTTTCTGTTTTCCCCACATTAATCCGATACCCTGATATCTTTCCAAATTGTTCCACGAGATCTTTAACTGTGTTAAAGGCTAAAGGAAGGTTATTAGTATATACCAGTAAGTCGTCTGCATATAAAGAGATTTTATTTTCCCAGCCATTGCAGCAAAAGGGCGAGATAAGAGGATTTTGTCTGATTTTTCTAGCAAACGGCTCAATATACAGATTAAACAATACAGGCGACAGGGGGCAACCCTGCCTAGTACCTATTGAGATTGTAATGGGGTCTGTAAGTTTCCCATTCACCAGAATCTTAGCACGAGGTGATGTATAGATCCGGTCAATAACCCCACAAAACTTAGATCCCGCCTCAAGACCGATTTCAAAAAGTTCCAATTTACTTGGTCGAAGGCCTTCATTGCATCTAAGATAATAATTGCCAATGGCGACCCAAACGTTGTAGCCATATCTATTGCCCCGATCAGTTCAAAAGTTAATTCATGCAGATATCTGCCTTTAGAAAAGCCTTTTTGATCCGGGTGCACTAAATTATTCGCTATCTTACTCACCTTATCCGCTAGAATCTTAGCTAGCAATTTATAATCGCTGTTCAGCAATGATATAGGCCTGTAAGAAGCACATTTCACTGGATTTTTATCCGGTTTCAAAATTAAAGAGATCACCGCCTCATTCCACGAAAGAGGAATGTCATTACCACATTCCAGGATCCCCCCAAACAACTCAGTCAGTACTGGGATAATTGAGTCCCCTAATACCTTATAAACTTCCACTGGGATACCATCCGTTTCTGGCGCCATCCCCGACTTACTACTAATCAAGGTTCTCCTAATTTCCTCAGCCATTATTGGAGCATTCAATGCTTCCCTCTCCTGCAACGATAAACCTAAAGATATATCAGCCCCCATCCAATCCGTTACCATACCTTCCTCCACCTCTAACCCCTCCGAATATAGTTGTGCAAAAAAGTTTCGAAAAGCCGATTCTATTGCTACCTCATCCGTACTTTTTTCTCCTGAATGCTCCACTTCAACCTCCTTGATGTAGTTCCTAACACGATCTGTTTTGCCTTTCCAGGCTAACAATTTCCCCGCATTTTCCCCATATTCAAAATGAGCCACTTTGCTTGCCTCCCATTTCCTTTGAATTCTTCCCTGTAGTATCTTCTCCAACTGGCTTCTCAACCCATCCATGCTGTCCCTCAAAGCCTCAGTCTCCCCTGCTTCTATTATTTCGACTTTATGTTTTCGCATTTCCTGCTCTAGCGCATTAATCTCATCTCTCTGCCGTTTATGTTTCTGGATGGAACTACTCCTTATCTCCCCGCGAATAACCGCTTTAAACGTGTCCCATACTACTGATAAAGGTGCGGAGCCCAAATTTACACTAAAAAAAATTTGGATTCTTACGCAGCTTTAACAACACCTCCTGATCTAATAACAAGGACCGATCAATCGTCCACCGATTACTGAGACTTGTCTGCTGAAAACTCATTTTTAACACCACCGCTGAGTGATCTGATAAATGCGAGGGCAGATACGCTATATTCTTCACCTCCTCTCTCAGACGTGTATCTAATAAAAAATAATCTTTTCGAGAGGCACGTCTATATTTCTTATTAAAAAAAGAAAAATCCCTGCTATTCCCCAACCTTTGTCTCCAGATATCGCACAGGCCAAATTCCTTCATCATCCTCCTTAAATATTGTTGCGACTTAGGCGTGCATCGTGATTTGCAGTTATGCCTACCCAACTCATTGTCTAACACCACATTAAAATCACCCATCAAAATAACAGAGTCCGAAAATTCAAGAAGCTGGGAAAAGAGATGCTTTAAAGATTCTATATCATCGCAGTTGGGGCCATAGTAACCTGCTAAAACCAGATTACGACCCCCAAATTGTATTTTGACTATCACCCATTGCCCTGCTATATCTGATCTAGATTCCAAAATTGCCATACCCCCCTGCTGTGGATATTTAACTAAGATTGCCACCCCTTTATTATGATAGTTGTGTTCTGTACATGAAAATGTTTGAACCCATCTCAGCTTTTGTATTATATTAATGCACTCCGCCTTTGTTAAATGCTTTTCCTGCAAAACTAAAATTTGCGCCGTAGAATCCTGCAGATACTGTAATATTCGTTCCCTTCTTCCTCGCACCCTCAAGCCATTAACATTCCATGAAAGGATTTGCAGTGATATATTCTGCGCCCCCTGCCTTCTCTTCCTACTAGCTATTAATCAATCTTAGGTAACAGATAACTGGGTTGAAAGAGGCACTACTTTTTACTTTTTTCCCACTCTCCCTCCCCAACCCTAAACCTACCTCCCTCTCCCCGTCCCCTTCCCCACCTACCCCACCCGTGGAGAACCCCCCCCGACTAAGGACCATAATGATCCAAATTTTAGAGCGCCCCGTGTTCCTGGGAGAGTTTAAACATTAAACATTAAACGCAGCCTTATTCGGTGGACTGCCCATTTTTGACCACTACCAATAATTCATCGGCCTCACTTATATCTCTGATATTGTACATTTTGTTATTATACATGACCTTGAGGAAGGCTGGAAATTTCAACTGGGCCGAGACCCCCAGAGATTTGAAAATCTCCAAACGTTTCTAATATAATAGTTTATTTTCATTGCTGTTATGTTTCTGCTCATGATGAAGCTTCCACAGCTTGGATGTAAAATTATTACATGTAACTACATCCTCCTTTTTTCCTCTGGATCTATTAATTGAAAGAAAGTATTATTGTCAATGTTTCTTATTTGTTCGAATATCTCCAAATGACATTAACACAGAGGGAGGTGAATAAATATTTAATAAAATGGGACAGTACTTAGGTGTTAAGGTAATGACATTTAGTTTTTCATGTGCTCTGATTTGCTGAAGAAACAATACATTTGCTCAGATCATGATGAAACTACAAAAATGCTGATTTAATTTGCACTGACTGTGTATATAAATCCCTTGATTTTGAGAGTGTAAAAAAGAATTTCCTCTTCTATTAGAGATGTTGGCTATTTTATTTCTGATTTTGCTGCCCACTGGAACTTAAAATACTTTTTGGCCTTGGCATACTCTGTATAACATTGAATATAATAAATGTCATGGCAATGATTGTACTGCTTATTTTTACTCTTCATTGATTTTGAACTAATTCAATGTTGATAGGGCTCATTCAGTTTAATCATTTTATTGAGCTGTATTTTGATAGATTTTGATGTTTTGGGAGATGCTTTAATTCCTGGACACATTACCTAACAAAATTAAGGTTTAACACTTTCTCTGATCAAGTGGGTGTACAGTTGAGGTACATTTTGGGGGGGGTCTATATTTTGGGATGCCCTCGATTTGCTCCCACATATCTTGGTAGTACATGATTGCTGAAGAGCATCTCCTTTTCCTATAGGAGTCCCCTGTAGATTCCACTTCCTCTCTTTTCCCCAGTCCATGGAGACAGTGAATTTTCCCTTGTTGAGTTTTGAGGTGCGAGATTTTGCAGAGAAACCTGCTTTGCAATGCTGTTCCTGGGCAACAACAGAATGGAATTATTTTGATGACTGAGAGTGATCCAAGTGTGTTACTAAAGTTTTAAGTTGTGAGATGGACTATTATGGTATATGTGAGGTATTTGGCTATGCAATGCTGATTTTGGGTAGGATTGGTGGCTTGATTACTGTTGTTTTGATGTAGTATTCCTATTTGTGACTTAGGGTTATGAAGGTTTTGGTTTTATTATTAATTAGGTTGTGTTATTGGATTTGTTTTATTATGGTTTAATTGTCTGCATAAGGTCAATGTACTTTTGCCCTTTGTTAGCCAAGGTACATTGTCAATGGACGGGGATCTGCCTAATGTCAATCGGACCGATTAGAAGCACTTTTTCTGTTGCTGCTCTTGCTTAAGTTTCACTTGTTTAGCCCACCCTATTCAGGCTGAGCAGACAAGGCTTATTTTGTTTTGGTGTAAGTTCATTGAGAAAAGGGGTTTGCACTTGTTTTCCTCATTCACAGAGAAGCAGTGCTGTGATTGGTTAGTGATGCAGGGAGCCGTGCAGAGACTGATGAGATGTCATCATAAAGCTGTGCTGTCATCGGTTGGTTACCAATAAAGCCACAATGTGATAGGTTTACCTTTGGCAGAAGTGCACTGGAATGCTTGTTGTTTGCTGGTTTATTTTGTGTGAGTTTTAGATTATTTTGGGTGACAATAATGAGTGACATAAAGTTCCTGACAAACAAAATGCAGTGTACATATATACATTGCCAAAAAAAAAAAAAGGGAAATAATAATCATACACCTATAACCGATATCACCACTTCTGCCGATCCTCTAACCATTTACCCAGTACTCCCCAGATAGCTTTGCCTTTCTGTCTCGCTTCCCTCCCTTTCCGTTCATACAGTGCATATTCAAGCTGATATACCAAGGGGAGTCGATCCAACCAATATTGAAATACTGGGGGTTGCTGATCCAGCCACACAGAGGCGATACAGAGTCAATATACAGCCAGAGATTCAAAAATAAACTTAGAAACCTGTGAACCAATTATGTTGGATACCCCAAGCATTATCACCCCAGGGGTTAATTCCACGTCCTGTTTGGCTACTTCACTGATAAACTGCCCAATATCCTTTATCAGGATTGCTAGTTTTGTACATGAAGCAAACATGTGTATTAGATCTGCACCATATAGCTGACATCTTGGGCAGTATATCCCCTCTACCATACCCCACTTAACTATTTTCCCAGGGGTGAAGTATAAATCAAATATTGTTTTATAGTGTTGCGCCTGAAGTGCTGCAGAAATCAGAATGCTGCACCCCAGTCCGAGAGACTCATAGAATTCTGCTTTTCTCACTTTAAGTTGAGCTTCCCACTTCTTACAGTGCTTCTCCAGATCCTCTGGCAACTCATTATTCAGTCTGGCATAAACTGTCCTTATAGTTATCCTGTCACCATTTACCATCATCTCCATCATAGGGCATTTTGCAAATCCTGCTAAGCCCCCCCCCCCCCCCCCAGCCACCCCCCATTTTCCTCCGCAAAAAATCCCTTCCTTGCAAGTATTTAAAGAATCCACTTTGCTCCAGACCAAATTTCTCCTGTAGATACTCAAATGTACCTATTGTAGATCCTGCAAAGAAGTCCCCTAGCTTGTGTACGCCATGTCGATTCCAACTCACCATATAATTATCTCTGAATATCTCAGGGAGTGAAGTATTATTTACAATCAACGTATAACGAGACCCATTCTTTTCCGCCAGGGGTCCCAAAATTTAAATGCAGCGGTTAAAACCTTAAAGTGTACCTTCTTATAGTAGCTGGGTTCCATAATTGTCAACAGTGCACAATAAGCCAAGGATCCAGTTAGCAGTTCATAAATATTCGGGATGTACCCTTCGCCTCTCACAAATCCTTCATTGTTAAACAGTGGGTGCATAGACTGTAGTGCAGCTGCCTGATGATATAATTTCAAATTTGGCAGAGACCAGCCCCCCTTCTCCCTAGATAATGTCATATATCTGCTAACCCGCCTGATCTTACCATACGACCAAATGAACCTCATCACTAATTGATCCAGCATGTTAAACTAGGATTTCTCAAACTCCAATGGGATAGCCCGGAATAGATATGAGACCTTGGGAAGAAACATCATCTTAACCATTTTGCACCGCCCCATAATTGACAAATGTAGGTTGTTCCATCTACCGAAATAATGTCTGGATGCTGCACGATCGGCATTAAATGAAGCTGAACTATCTGCTCCACATTGGGTCTAATGTCAATCCCTAGATAGACATCATGGTCGACCCTTCGAATATTGGTTGTGTTGCCGTACTCATTTACCACTACCGGATACCATCCCAAAGCTGTGTGTAACCTTTTCAATTTCCTCGAGGGCCAAATCTGGGTTAGTGGTAACTACTACGACATCATCGGCATAAGCTAATATTTTGGTACCCCAGCCATTACGGATCACAGGCTGGATGGCCGTGTTCTTTTCTAGTTGTCTTAAATATTGATCTATGTATAATGCGAATAGCAACGGCGAGCACGGGCAGCCCTGTCGTGTACTATGTTCAATCCAGATATCCTTTGAATGGCCACCTAGCATTTGGATTCTAGCACATGGATGCTTGTACAGAGTCTTAATTGCTGTAATAAAGCTGTTTCCCAAACCATAAACCCGCAGTGTTTCCCACATATATCTCCAATTAACTCTATTGAATGCTTTCTTAGCATCTAACAAAATCATTGCCATAGGCTCCTCCGCAACATGAGTGGCATCAAAAAAAGCTATGACTCTTCTGATATGGTCGGTTGTATCTCTCCCTGGGACTAACCCATGCTGATTCTTAGTCACTAAATTACAGATATGCAAGAAGACAGACGAGTCGCGAAGATTTTAGAACACATTTTCGCATTGCTGTTAATAAGCGTGATGGGCCTATACGCGCCCAAGCTAAACAGATCTTTACCCTTCTTTGGAAACACTACCATATTAGCGGTACCCCAAGATGGAGGAGGATTATTCCCTTGCTGCACTTGGGTGAACAGTTCTACCATCACTGGTAGCAGCAATGTTTTAAAATGCTTATATAATTCTAGCGGTATACCGTCCGTCCCTATGGCCTTCCCGCTTTGGAGCCCTCGCACCGCCACCTCCAATTCCTCTATTGCCACCTTTTTTTCTAATACCTCTTGTTCCTCTGGAGTGATCCTACCCCCCATTGCCTCGCTTAACCAGCAACACCCAACTTGCTCCTCACTTTCAGGACTAGCTTTGTATACCTCTGCATAATATTCCCGGAAAGCTTCCCTGATAAGGTCGGGATCTGTGACTATCTTCCCCAGCCTATTTTTGATCATCGAGATTGAGCCGAGTGTAGCCCTTTGACGAGCCCGTACTGAAAATAAATGACCCACTTTCTCGCTAAATTCATAACACTCCTTTCGCCCAGGTATTTTTCCGCCCTGCTTTCGGCTGAGTGTTTATCTAATAACATTTTAGCGATCGCTATCTGCTGTAGGGCATCTTGAACATTTATGCAACCCTTGACCGCCCTGATAAATTGATTTTCTACCACATGGAGCTTTTTGAAAAATTCTTGAATCCGGTCTGCTTCTTGTTTCTGTCGTCTAATGCTAAAACTAAGCATTTACCCCCTTATCCCTTCTTTCAATGTGTCCCACAGTATCTCGATTGGGGCGGACCTCCTATTAAATTCCAGAAACTCCCTCAACCATACTTTCATATGCTGCATATATGCAGGATTATTCAACAGCCCTCTCTCGAATGTCGAACCCTTCCTATGGCTCCACCTTTCTGCACTCTTAACCTCCAGAAGTAGGGGGTTGTGGTCTGACATAAATCGTGGGTATAGTTTAATTTCCACCCCCCTCTAGGAATTCAGAAGATATGAGGAAATAATCTAACCGGGCCAGTTTCCTATGAGGAGCGGAAAAATATGTGTATCCCGGGTCCGGCCCCTTCAACGTTGACCATACATCTATCAGTCCTACTTCCTTTTGCAAGTTCCTAAAGGCCTGAAATACTCTAGGTTTTCCGCCCTGAGTAACTTTCATTCTTAACATCCTTTAGACTTTGTGATCTATCCCATGACCCATTAAAATTCAAACCCCCGCAAACGATGTACGGGGCAGACCATACTGCTAATTCAGCTGAGATAAAGTCTAATAAGGAGGGATCATCCGACACAGCACCATACAGTGAACATAGCGTAAACCTTTCTTTTCCAAGCTGACACTCTATTATAACCCATCTCCCTAGCTGATCAGACCTGCTCCGGGTAGCTTTACATTTGGTATTCCTAGTTAGAATGGCTATCCCTTTTGTTTTAGTCCTTTGCTCGGTACATGCCAGCAGCTGCAAACCAAGGGACTCCAGCACAGCTTTGTCAGAATATTCTATGTGAGTTTCTTGCAAACAATATATGTCAGCTTTCGATGATTTCAAGTCTTCTGCCACTTTCCTTCTCTCACGCGGGTTATTTAAACTGCATATATTTACGGATACTATCCGGCATACAGCCATGTATCTGCCTCAATTGGATTTCTCCCAGGATCACCATAGTTAATTGTAAACTCTCTATTCTTATGACTGCACCTATGATCCGTTGAATCAGCCTTCAAACCCAGACCTCCGGGCACTAAGCCAACCTACACCCTATTACTGCACTTTATCTGCATTCCCTCAGGTAACCAATTTTCCCTTTTACTCCCACCAGAATACCCCTCCATCACCACCCCCTCACCTTTATCCCCCCTCCCCCAACACCACCCTGCCCCCCACACCCCTTCTCCCCCCTCGCCTACTCTTGGTCTTGAACCTCCCCCTTCTACCCCCGACTCTCAACAGCCACCCCCTCCTTCCCTACCCTCCCATCCCTAAGAGCAATCAGACCACTTCCGGTCTGAATGATGGTGACCCCAGATGTCAGCCACGAGCCCACCTTGGACAGCCGAACTTCCTACATATTTGAATACCCCCTGCCTGTATTACCGTTGGGATACCTTTGCCCACTACTCTAATTTCTGCTGGACTTTCACCTCCATCAAGTAATCTTTTGCCTGAATTTCGGAAGTAAAAATTCTAACTTTCCCGTTAACCACTGTCTTCAACCGAGCAGGAGCCAACAGGTAATCCTCCCGCCCCCTATCCTAAAAGGGTTTAATCAGCTGCCTCAGTCGCCATCTTCGGTCCACAGTAACGTGACAATAATCCGGTCGTGTAAAAAAAGTGACATTCTCCACACGACATGGGGCGTCCGAGCGGGCTTTTTCAAAAACGGCCTGCCTTAACAAGTGATTGCCATAAAAAAACAAAATAGCTCTTGGGTGTTTAGATTCTGCATTGCGGCCTCCCTTGCGTCTGGCTATTGGGAATCTATGGACTCTTTGAATCTCAGTCTCCCAGTCCCATTTAGTAAGTTCTGGAAAAGCACACCGCAAAGTCTTAATCATATAAGCCCTAATGTCGTTGCCCTCCACCCCTTCCACTATGCCCAAAAACCGCAAGTTATTTCTCCTCTGCCGATTCTCCTAATCTTCCAATTTCCACATGATGTCCTCCATGTCTTTCCGTTTAGGGCCTCGATATCCGCCTCCACAGCAGTAGTTCTGTTCTCGATTATACTTAACCTTTCTTCAATTTCTGTACAGGACTTCGCAACTTTGCGGACCGCGCCCTGTAACTGCTTAGTAGCGATCCGCACCTTTTGACTCTCAGCCCTTGTCTCTATTTGCAATTCCTTTATCATATCGTATATCATCTACAGCATTTTTGCATCTGTGCTAGTCTTGCTGGTGCTTGGGACCTGACTATCCTCATCCCCATTAATGTTAGGTACCAGGTCGAGCTTAGGTTCTTTCTCCAGTCCCGTCAATCTGGTAATCCCTTTTAAGAACTCTAGTGCTCTGTCCTGAGAGCTCAGCTCCTTCAATTGAGCCCGACCGTGCTTTCATACATCTGCGTTGTCTTCGCTGTAATCGCACTATGGAGTCTGCCGTTGATGATACCCTCTCGGACTCTGAAGATGTGCTGCCTCCTGCTGCGCTCTGGTTGCATCAACTGCTGGTAGCTTCGGAACCCTCGGTTAATGAGTAAAATTTATCACCACCGTCCCTAGACCAGTCTGGGACCTTCTTGCTCCTTCCAGTTTTCCTGGCTACCATTTCCGCATTATTGCCATCGTTACCGCCCTCCATCAAATTCCTGAGGCTTAATGCGGGGGGCATATCGGGTAAGACATGAGCCACATGAGTGACATGTTTGGGCTCCACCGTTTGTAATTGCATGCTACCACTATTGGGTGCCCTAACGTTTGCGCCATTCAACGCCCTTTGCTCCTTGGCATTACTCAGGTCATCTACCAGTCCTCCCTCGGCATCTTGTGTCCCGGTCAGGTGAGAGTTACTCCCAGAGGACCCTTCCTTACTTTCTTTAGCTTGTCCGATCTCCTCTCTATGCGTCTTACAGTTCTCTTTGACAGAAACTGACATGTCTGTGGGATGGAATGAGGAGCTCTCAATACCACTCTCTTGCGCGCCACTAATCATAAAGTTCGTAATAGCGGGCTGTGATTTCCCCTTCCACCTAGGGTCGGGCAGGGCAACACTAGTAGTATCCTTGACATCTTTGGCAGTCCCACCTCTGGTTTTACCACACAGTTTCTTAACTCCTGAAGCAGGTCGCCTGCCAACTGGGCCTGCATCCCCACTGTCTTTCCCCAAACGTGTTGGCCGGGCCCCCTCCCCTTTATCTTCGAAATTCTGTGCGTTTTTAGGTGCCACGTTTACTCTTAGGAGCCAGGACGAAGCCCCAATTGATTTTAGAAACCTCCAATGCCAGTACTCCGTGCCCCTTACGACATAGTTAATAGTGCTTCTCAGCGATCTGATTAGTGTCCACGCTAAGCCATTGTGGGAGCCCAACTGTGCTCTCTCAGTCCCACTCTCCTTATAACAGAGCCCAGCCAGCATCAGTATCTCACCAACCAGCCCCTTATTTCACCTTAACAATCCAGGAAACCTCAGTTTCTTTTCGTGCCCTTCATGCCTTCATACCTTCAGGTGAGTGTCATTACAGTGTCATTACATAAGTCCAGTGCGCTGTAATCGTGTCCTAAGATCTCGAGAAAAAGGTTGAGGAAACACTGCACCAGCTTTCTCCAGGGCCGCCCGTTACTCTCTGCAAGCAAGGAGGGGGGATGACCGGCGCGTCGTGCGCGGCTCCCGTGCTACATCTGCTCCTCCAATGTCAATGGCACTTCCGGCAAACAGTTTGGGGGAAAGGCAGAGGCCAGCGCGCTGTGCACGGCTCACATACTGCACCTCTGCTCCTCTGCCATCGATGCGCTGAGCTCCCAGCCGGCGTCCAAGGGGGCGGGGCTTAATGGCCTTCACCTACGTGGCCACCATCTTGCTCCTGCCGGACTCTAAACCCATCATTCCTAGAGTCGAAGATTCCAAGAGAGATGGTGTTTGGGGTTTCATCCCTACTTTTGCTATGGGTTTGTATTCAGAACTTAGTAATCACATACTGCAAAGTGAAATGTGCTGGCAGACAAAAAGTACAGAAGAGAGTTTCAAGCTTGCCAAATACAGAAGTGATTTGTTTGATGGAAAGTAAAAGAAAATCAAATGTAAGGTGATGGTTGCCCAGATGAAGCAATTTGAGAAGAGCGCTAACATTGGTTTGATGTGCTCAGATTCAAGTTATGTGCAAAGTGGAAATGCTGGAATGAGCGGAATGCCCTCAATGCAAAGAGTGAAACTGGGAAATGGAGCAATGCAAATGCAAGGTCATGGAAGAGGTGTGGCGAATAATTCTGGAATTAATGTGAATATTGAAATGTTGAAAAAGAACGCTGTGATACAATTGGGCACTGGAAGTGGGAATGTAGACAAAATCCAGGTAGAATTCAAAATGCATTTGTTTCATAGATGTAGAAAGACACATTATTGATTGTCCCAGCCCAATCGGCTTCTGTGCAGAGTGTGAGTGATCAGACACAATTTTCTTATGACAACGCTTGCAGCCCCAGTGTTGCAGCAAAATATTAATAATAAAACACTATATAGTTCAGGGTTTCAACATAATCAATTGATTCACAGCATTGATTTTCTCACTTTCTTCAGGAAATAATTCACAATGACGGTGCCTGAGAGGGGAAGTGGATTGCCTATTTGGAGCAGTCCTGGAGGTAGACCAAAGTGGTCCATACATTGATGATGAAGTCAATGCCCACCCCACTCCCTTTCTGATAGATATGGGAGCTACTTGTTCTACAGTTTGTTTTGTGGAAGTTCCAAACCTACACTCTCAGGAAGACAAGTCCAAGTTCTAGAGATTAGTAACGAACAGATTCATAACTAGGTTACAGCAGAAGTCCCAGTTAAAATATAGGCAATGGAAAATAAACATCAGTTTATTTTCTATAATTTGAGTCCTGTGAATTTATTGAACAGAGTCTAGCTATGCAAGATGAATTGTGTGATTTACTTAACACAGTGTGGTGTTGCAATTGATGATGGTTTAGTGTTTAAAATTAAATCACAAGTTTCAAGTGTTTAGTTGTTCCTACTTTTGACTAAAAATGATTTACCTCTGGATTTAAGCTATGCTGTCAAAGAAGAGGTATGGGATATTTCTGGTAAAGAGATAGAACTAATAAAAAGTGCTGAACCGGTAAAGGTCCGGCCTTGCAGTAAAGAACAAGGTATGCGTGGAAAACAAATACCTGATCAAGTCATCTCCCAATCTGGAAATAACCCAAACCCCATAGTCCTGACCATGAGCAGCTTGGCAACAGCATCAAACCACATTATACCAGGAGGCAGCGGTTTTGAAGCAGTGAAGAAGAGTAAGGGAGAGGGCCTGGAAAATAATGAGGCACCAGATCAACAACCAGGCACACTCCAAAGGAAAAATCACTGCAAGGCGAGGAATAAGAAGAATAACCCATGAGTGCACTGCAGCATTTACTCAGTCTTTTAAATTTAAAACCCAAACTCCAATCTTCACAGAAGCAGTGATGCAAAAGGAAAAAACAAACAAGATGTGCTCCTAAGGGATGCAAAACACGGAAAGAATCTCAAAAATCTGACTCAGGATGGCAACTCATGAGGTACAGAGTCCTCAGTTTTGATGAAGGGGGTTGTAGTTGGCATCTGCCTTAATACCAATAAGCCTAATCTGCAGGTAGTCGCAAATGAAAGGGAACCCTCCAACCACAGACTAAATCCAACAGATACAAGTGGCTCCACCAAGATCAAAATCAAAGCACTTGAAATCAAAGATAACAATGTACACCAACTGAAAGCAACCATAGCCATTGTGGACGAAGTCATATTAAAGGCCCCTCTAAACCTTCCTAACTTGACTAAGGCACTGGTACAGAATGTGATAGAGAACCTTCTACTGGTCGACTGACCATCCCTATCTGGACAAACAATAATAATCCTGCACTGTCAAGCATTTCTGTAAGAGAGCATAATCAGCACATCATAAGTTCCATCAGTGTCATGTCTGACCTATCACTGGTGCAGAGGGAGTGGGAGTGGAACGCAACCCCCTCATTCCAGCTTCTACCACTGGGAACAAGCACCAGTTTGATAACTTTAATATATCCAGAATATCGGTCAAGAGGAAACCTTGACATGCTGAATTCAGGAAATATTCGCCATTTTCTGAGCTAAAGTCGGGAAACAAGCAGTCTCTGTTCTAAAGACAGTTCTTCAGTGGAGTTCATTCCTTCCAGACCGAGGCAAACCAACGAGACATCCCAGGTCTCCTGGACATCAAACGAAGCAGCCAACAAGATACTGACAATAGCTAAGACTCTTAAAGGCTGGGGGATACATGTGACCCTCCCCAGCGAACCAGCTTACCCTCACCCCCTGGTAACGGGGGCAAAGGGACAGAGTACCTTCAAATCACACACAAAAAACACATTCAGCCCTAAGAGGTGCCCTCAGCAAGACACCCAGGAAACCCTTGAGCTAGATCCATCATCAGTTCAAGAAGACATGAAGCCACTGTCGAAGGACTATGACAGGAGTTGGTTCTCTGGATTATTGAACAAACCCATGTCACAACAATGAATTGCAACCACAACTGAAATACTTCTGCTCAAACAGGGTATCTGCGGATATGCTCATGGAATATCAATGCCCTGTTAGACAAACTGGATGATCATGAGACGCTGGAATATCTAGCACTGTTTCCGGTGACCGTGCTACAAAAAACCTGGGAAGAGGCTTCGCCAACGATACCAAGCTACATTAATTTTTGTGCACCTGTAACAAGGAAATCTCCTTATGGCCGCCACAGCAGGAGACTGTTGATGTCCATTTCTCCCGCACTAAAAGGAGTCTGCAAACCTAAACCAACTGCATGCCCAGGCCTGTAAATTGTTCAAACCATCTTCAGCTAGGGTACAAGCACGATCCCTGTGGCTTTATTGAACACATACATACCACCAAAAGCAAAGACCAAACAAAGAGTCATAGAGCATCTGAAAACCGAGATTAGTGAACTTCTAGAAGGGCCGTCCAATAACTAAATAATTCTCTTAGGTGATTTTAACATGAATCTGCTTGGTTCACTTCAAGAAGATCAGACTTTAATGGCTCAGAAAGACCACTGGGCAGTTCCAGCCCTGAGTCCACGTCACTTCCTTTGACATAAAGGCCAGAGAGCTCATCAAGCAACTAGAGTATCTTAAAACCTTAGTGCTGTCAATGGCAGCTTTCCATCAGACAATACACCAGCAGCAACTTTTCATAACCATACATGCAGCTCCTTAATAGAATTCAAGCTGCTGTTTGTCACCCTGGTTCATATTGTGAACAGCTTTCGAACAGAAGCAGGGGTGAAAGCTACCACTTCCCACGGGAACTGTGCCTAGCCATCTGTCTTGACAACTATGTATCAGATAAAGCAATATATAGCTCTGCTTACACCATCAATAACAGAAGGATATAATGGTAAACTAATTCAGTTCACAATCTTCCCGAACTAGCACAAAGATCATTTCTGAGACATATGGCTGAGGGGGCAGCTGATCAAAGCACCTGGGATCAATTTACCAGACAATTTGACTGACCAACATGCTGTGCTTGTACCGGGCCCCAGGAAGCAGCACTGTGGTATAATAATAACAGCTCACAAAAAAATTAAAATGCCTATAATGTACTGCAAATCAGGCCCTTAGGGCTCACCAAAAAACACTTAACAACCATAGCCTTATAGCTGTGGTGACAAAAGCAAGAACTGACTACAGAGGGCTTGGTGGAACTTAAAAAGAGAGGTGTGCAACAAATTCTGGGACAGGCTATTAACTGACTTAAAATCCAAGAGACATGAAAGATTCTGGAAAACTGTGGATAATCTAAATGCCTTCTCAAAAACCACAATACCTGCAATTATCCAGGAACAGTGATGGCATGAGTACTTTTCAAACGAATTTGCACAGAAGAACACTAAACGGGGACTACCTTACCCCACACCAAGTTCCAGCAGCACAATAGTTTCCTCAGAACGTCTGCTCATTGCATCACACAGGACTCAACAGAAGATCTGCGAGGTTGAAAGCGATTATATTGATTTTATCCACTTCAAGCTGCAACAATCGAAAACAAATCACAAAGGGCCTCCGCAATGGGGCACCCAAACCAAACAGCTTCCCTACGGTCATTTTCAGAGAGGACAAAGGCTTCTGGGAAAATAGCCTGGAGCCAGTTCTTACCAGTATCACACCACTCATTTCTAGACCTGCTTTCTGGAAAGGCTCAATTATCTCCCCCATCTACAAGGGAGGAGATAGCTCTGCCCCTGCCAAGTACCAGCTATTAGCGCTTCTTGACACTGAGTCAAAGTATTTAGCTGGATGTAATAAAATCTTGGGCCACTGAAAAGCAAATAATCCCTTCCAGCCAATGTGGATTTTCAAAGGGTATGGGGCAGCTACCACCATATTAGTTTTATTACTACTTCTTGACCAATGCATGAAGAGTCACCAGCCTCTCTTTCCTTGTTTTATAGATTACTAAGTGGCATTTGACTGAGTTAATTGGAATAAGCTCTGGAAGAAGCTAGCCAGTTGGAGTATCCCTCTGCCCCTACTGCAAGCCCTTGTCCTCCTTCACACTGACACCTGGGTCAGAGTAACATAGGAGAATGGTTCCCACCTGTCTAGAGAGATTCAAACATATCAGGGCCTAAGGCAAGTGTGCGTGCTAGCTCCCTCACTTTTTAATCTCTTCTTGGCAGACCTTCCACCACCTCTAGATCAGGTCAAGTCACATGCTCCAAAGGTTGGGAGCATCCTTTTGACAACTCTGATGTACCCCAATGACCTAGTCTTGATCAGTCACACCGAGATTGGCCTCCAAAGACCCTTGAATACCACTGCAGTTTACTACAAGACAAGCTCAATGGAAATAAATATGAAGAAAACAAAATCATGGTCATCGGAAAGCTAGCCATTAGCTCTTTATCCTGGCACCTGGACACAGTAAAAGTTGAGGTAACAATCACATATAAATACCTGGGACTGCTGTTAAGAGCCAATTCCCTTTTAGTGGCATTTCATTGCCTTAGAGCAGCAATTGCCAAATTGACATACACCCCACTTCTGCAGATAATAAAGACCAAACTAGTACCAACCCCAGTCTATGGCAGAGAGGCCTTAAGGGGTTGAGTCAGCCACACCTAGACAAGATCATAATCAGGCTCTTCAGCAGGTATTCCACCTTCCACGGTACACCTCACCGGCTCAGCTGAGATTGGAGATCGGCCTCGCGAAACAAACCTTCACCAGTCAAGGGGTGTTCATCAAATGCTGTTACAAACTACAAAATGCTGCTCCAGAAACAGTCAATCACCACCTATGGGAGGACACTGTCACAAGGGCCAACTCCACGGCCAGGAGTTACCTCTCCTCATCCTTATCATCTCTCGGCCTGAATCTACTTTGGGACTCAACTGCCAGCTACTCTCAATTCAAGAGCACAGTAAACAAAACAATCATGCAGGCCTCACTGCTGACAGATAAAGAGGTATTCTCAAAACAACAGCATGCCTTGCTAACAATAGCAACCTATAAAACTAACACTGCAACTGTACCTGGGAGCTGGCTCCAGTACTCACTGGCCTGCCTGCGTTCGCACTTACATCTGCTGCCGTGACGACGCACCGACATCATGGAGTCATGGTGATTATGCGGCCAAGGCCCAGAGACCATGGAACATCAAGTCTGCATATGCAAATTAACAATGGAATGTCAAAATCCACACTAAAATCAGTGTTTAACATCATGGGGATACACCACTGCACACAGGCCAACATAGCCTTCTTCAGCCCTTCTGATATACAGCTGAACTGAAGATTAGTGAAATACCTGGCAAGGGCTGAGCAAAAACTCAGAAACCTGATAGCTGAAAATGAATTGAGGCCCAGGTTGAAAAAGGAAACATCACCTCTTTCAGTATACAAACTGTTAAGCACTGTCACTTTATTGCATATTTGCACATAAAGAACAGTTAAGCGTGGACGCTTTACGCACCTTGACCACCACAGACATTTCACAACGGGAACCCTGTCTGGAAGGATTACCTCCAATGATATTCACTATATACCAATCAGCAACAGGTCCTGATGTTTCAGTGAACCCAGGACTGACACTCCATACTGCAGTCTTTAATGATTACCTCTTGGTATTCACTCTATACCGATTAGTAACAAGCCCTGATGTTTCAGCCACTCCAGAATTGCGAACCCAGAACTGAAACTCTTCACTGGCACTCCAACTGCAGGTCAGGTGTGTGGGGAGTGTGATACCAAAAGTGAGCTTTTGTATTCTGAAAAAAGCTGATACTATAATCTGTTCTTAATCATGAATTGTATCCACAGAAATAAAAACAACGTTTTTATTCCAACACATGGGCCCTCATTACAACCCTGGTGGTCGGTGTTAAAGCGGCGGTAATACCGCCAACAGGCCGGCGGTAAAAAAAATGTGATTTGGACCCTGGCGGTTACTGCCATCCAAGACCACCACTTTAACACACCGACCGCCAGGGCGGCCGTCACAATTCCACCCTCAGGATTACGACCCGGCCTACCGCCATGGTTTTTGTGGCAAACTTACCGCCACGAAAACCATGGCGGTAGGCACTATCAGTGCCAGGGAATCCCTTCCCTGGCACTGATAGGGATCTCCCCTTCCCCAGAGTTCTCCCCCACCCTCCCCTCCCTCTCCTGCCCCCCGCACATATACACACGCACTCCCATATACACACATGCACACACGCATACCCACCACCACCCACGCATGCACACATACATACCCACACACCGCAACACACACCAACATAGCTTGTCACACACATGCATTCACAACACACAACACTCACAATCACTCATTCATGCATGCATCCTACGTGACTCACACCCGCATGCATGCATACCAAAACTTACACCCCCCAACATACACACTAAACACCCTGCTCTCCGGTCAGAGAATCCGACTTACCTGCTTGCAGGGGGTCCTCCGGCTGGAGACGGTCCGCAGCGCTGCTGTCAGCAGCAGAGTCTGGCAGCAAAACACCGCCAGGCCATATCATTGCTCATGATACGGTCAACAGCGCCGCCTTACCGCCATGACCGTCGGCGGTGTTCCGCCAGCATTCTGGTGGAATACCGTTGGCGGTCATGATATGTTTAGACGACTGGTAGCCATGGTGGCGGTATGTTGGCGGCCGTCGCCGTGGCGGTAGGCGGTCCATACCGCCAATGCTGTAATGAGGCCCATAGTGACTGCTATATAACTGAAGTGCTGCATCTATAAGTTACATCCCCCAACTGTATGAAGTATGTTCAACGTCCACTACTTTGCGCAAGATGTACTTTTTATCTCATATTGCTTTTCAATGTTGTACGTGTTCTACCTATTGGTGCAACGGTTTTAAATAACTATGCAATTTAAAATAAATAAAATGTCAAAACAGTTCAAATTAGTTTGAAACCTAACGATCTTTTGCCTAGAATGAACAGTATAAACTTTCAAAATAGGTGGAAGAAGGAATTAAGCCTATCGTTGAGAAATTACTGATCACACAATTCTTCTGGAAGTGCTTGATAGTAGCTCTTGCAGCTCTCCTGTGATGGGGGATAAAGAAACGAAGATGTAAATGGAGATTAGTGCAGTATTTAAGGAAAATAATAAAACAGTCGTTCCTTGTTGTCCAGTGGTACCAAATTCAGCAGTAATCCTGTTCCGTATTCTTCCAGATCAAGAATGGTATACAGAAATTGACTTATGCCATGCGGAACTCTTTTTCTCCATGAAGGGAGTCATTTACTTTTTCCAAAATAAAGGTTCTCGTCTAGTGTAGAATCTCACAAGAGTTAACCGAAAGTCCTTTGATTTTTAGTCAAATCCTAAAGAAAGATTTGGAAAATTTGCTGTGTAATTAAGCATTGGTGCAATCTATTGATGACTTACTAAGAGCATTCAGGACAAAAGAAGTCTCTAAACTCGACACACTTGCAATTCTGAATCATTTATGTGACAGTGGTCATAAGGTGTCCCCAGCAAACATGCAGAATTGTAAAAAGGAAGTCATTTATCTTGGTCCTCATTTTGAAAAAGGAATAAGGAACGTCTCAAAAGAATGCATTTCTGCAGTTCTGAAAGTGAATTTTCCTACCACCAACAGGGAGGGGAGGATGCTCCTTGGAATTTTTGGCTGCTGTTGTCAGTTGATTCAACACTTTTCCTTGATTGCAAAACCTTTAATAAGATTGACCCATAGTGACATAAATGGCCCGATACCAATTGCAAAGAATGTTGATAGGCATTCCAGGTATTGGGAGAAAGTTTATGAAGGGCACCCACCATTGGAATTCCTGACTAGAATTCGATTTCTTTCTTTACTGTCATGAATAAGTTGGCTGTGCATTATTGATTCTTACTGAAAAGCATGCATGCATTGCACCACTTTGTAACCCTTTATGCCACATTATACTTGCGCCAGGCATAATGCATGCAAAGGGGGCATTCCCCAGTTAGGGGCCCAAAAAGTGACATAAGAAAATCTAAGAGATTTCCTTACACCATTTTTTCTGCACTTTTGATGCCTGCTCAGAGCAGGCTTTAAAAGGAGGCTTCTATTGGTCTCAATGGGCCTCTGGGTGCTTTGCAGGATTAGGGCCAACATTTCTTATGCTAATCCTGCAAAGCACCGGACTAGCGTAAAAAATTATGACGCTAGTACCCCTGACGACCACCATGGTGCGCTGTATTTTAAATATGGCGCACACATGGTGGTGTTGGAGGGGCGCTAAGGGGCACAAGAAAAGTGGCACTGCACTAGGTGCAGCGCCACTTTTCATAAACTGCCCCATAGTTTATTATTGTTTTCTTGTAAAAGTTTTGCAGCTGCTGCTGCTAGCGGGGGCCACGCTTCTCCGCCAAAGTGGAGGAGCCACCCCTAGTGACTCACCCACCTCTAGCTTATGGAGGAATAAAAACAGCTAGAGCAAAGGCTGCAGTGCCAACGTTCACTACACACCTGGGGTCTCCTTGCTTGATGTAATAGTTCCACCTCCACAGCCCTTCTGTGGATAAAGTGTAAAGCAAACAAGCATTTGCAATGCAATGGGTCTCGGATTTGCTCGAATTATAGTTATTAGCATTGTAAACTCCTAACCAGGCTTTTCTTGTCAAATAAATTGAAAATGAAAAGTAAAACAGTTTGATATAAGCGAGCCAATTCACAACACCACGGCCGCCATGAGCATGAGTGCGAAGAAGAGATGCAAAAAGAAAAAGAAGTTTGCTTGTAATCAAACTTATCGGCAAAGGTGCAATTAGCCATGTAACAGGTGCGCTGGCGAAGGCGGTAACAGAACCTCCCCAAGGAGGGACAAACGTATACCATTTACCAATGTCCTAAAGGATTTTTTAAGGACAAGCCCACAAACAAGTGGCAGTGATAGGCGTGAGATGGGCGTTGTTAAAAGCGTGAGATGGGCGTTGTTAAAAGCCTAGATACATACCAACACGTCAAAAAAGCAGCGCTTGAGCGCTGCTATGCTCTAACTAAAAAAGTAAAACTGTGAACCAAAATCCGTTGTGGGGGGGGGGGGGGGCTTGGTGGTGGGTGGTGGGTGGCGTTACCCGACTTTCTAATCTGTCCGGTGGTTCTAATCTCTTCTTACTCAGAAGACTTTCATCTCCATCATAAAACAGGACCACAAAATCTGAAGTCTGTAAATTCCAGATACTTGGAAAAAATTGAGACTAAATACATTTTGTAAATACCGTGTTAAATGGGGCGATGGGTTCAGGACAATAAGACTAAGATGCTCACCCAATGGAGGCTTTTTACAGATTTGCTTTACCGCAGTCACAGATGCCTGCTACTTTTTTGATACATGAATAATCCATGATATATGACACGTCAAAAGCATATTTTAGAACAAAAGTAAACGAAAACCGATATTCTACAAAAACACATTTACGAAAAGTCTAAACCCTTCAGTGGGTACTAAATATAAAGGTCAGAACCCCTTAATAAATATGCCCCGGTTAGCAGGGAGGGTAAGAGCACTTTATTTTCCTAATTATACTGAAAGCTGTAAAGTAAGTAAAATATGACTTCAAACTCATCAGAGATTCTGCTTCTTTTTTTTTCGTGAAGCCCATACGCAGAAGCCATACGCAGAGGCAAGCGTTGATGTTTTTTTTACGATACTTATTAGTGAAATGAGGCAGGGACTTGACAGAAGGCCTGCTACGGGCCCTATCAGTGGGATTTCCCAATAGAGCTGTCCGAGGTCACCCTGGCACCTTTAACGAGTTCATTAGGCAGATTACACCAGCGAGCGACAAAGTGCAGTCAAAGGCGTCCTGCGAGTAAATATATCTGGAGAACTGATTAAAATGGAGCGAAAACAAAGTCTACGACCAATACGTCTTTGTCTGGCAACAAAACGCGTCATTGTTTCCAGGGACGTTAACGCGTATCGCAAAAGTAACAGGCCAATAGTAGCTACGTCATTGGCTGTGCGGTGACGCCATTGATATGAGTTGTGCGTGAATGCAATGCATTCTAGGAAACTGGTCCTGGCGTTTAGAAGCCGCATTCGGTGATTTCTATTTCATATTTTCTAGCAGGAGGGGCGGAGCAGGGGAATCTTCACTGGCCTCTGGGCTAATGTCTTATCATTACATAAAATGAGAAAGATTCAGTGCTGGCCCGGAGTTGGCCTACGCATTACATCTCCTTCTGGCCTATTTTAGCTAAATCTGCATGGCTAAATATACCAATTAGGCGAAGCTTCCTGCCATTATCTGCTGTTGATTTAAACATTACGGCTCCGCTGCTCCCACCTGATTGTTTAATGCAGAGGCCGTCTACAGGTCATTTCATTAAGTACTGTAGGTTAAAAAATCCTGCAGAACGCAAAATGCAGAAATGAAAATAAGAGCACTTAAACGCTACTTTTCGTCGGTCAGGTTGGAACGGTGCTCTTTGGTACTTAGTATAATATGCTTTTATTTCATTGTTAAATTAATTTCCCAGGGTTTTGAGGAATGCTGTGATTTTATAAACGCAGGTTAGCTATTGTTTGCAAGTTTCTGCTCTGTTCTTCGTTTAATTCAGAAATATATTGTGATTTTCCACACGTTTTCACAAATGTCGTTATTGTATATATGTGCACGTTTCTATAGTAGCATCCCCTTATTGGTGCAAGGATTGGATGCCATTTTTAACATAATGCAGTGACTTTACAGGATTCTGCGGGCTCTTTTTATGGTTTGCTGCTGGTGTTGTGTACAGTTGTTTGTACCCGTTTCATAACATCGAGTTATTGTTTAAGGGATATGCACGTGTTTTAATAGTTTTAATAGAACCAAGACGTTGGTTACAGGATTCTCTACACTTATTCACAGAATGAACCATTGTATAAAGGATTCTGCACATTTTATCATGAAGCCGTAGAGTAGCGTGCAGGATTCCTGCACTTTCTCGTGACGTCCAGCGCCTACTGATGTAGGCACCCGTGCACTTTCACATAGGGTGCATTTTTTTGCGGGCTTTTGTACATATTTTCGTATGGCCTGCCTATTGTTTAAATAACCCCTATCATGCGTGTTGCATGGTTCTGTGTATTTTGGCATCATTCTATGTACTAGCGCCATAATCTAACAATCCGTCAAACTCTTCTCTCTCGTTTCCCCTGCCCGTGTGGTTCGGTAAACGTGCAGAAGGCGCACACCAAGGCTGTGATGAATAGTTAAATGTATTGTATGGTCGCCCTTGCACTGGGATATGCACAAAGGCGGTTCTCGGTGCAAAGGTCTAGCCCAGGCATCTGTTCAATCCCCCAAAAAACAAAGTGACGGCGCTTGAATTATCAAGGCAGGTATAACATCCACGAAACATATTACATAGATCGAGAACGAGGAACAGTAGATCTGTCTGCCAAACATTCTTATCTATGTTATAAAAGAATATCACTGCGAATGACGATGATAGCGCTAACGATGACAACATGGTGGTCATGTTATTGCTAGATCATTCTCTTAAAAACACAACTGCTTAACGCATAGTCTTTGAAGAAAATTCGTTAGAGTTCATGAAAAATCCACAGCAGAATGTCCGTACTCGTTTCCAAAGAATCGAGTTGAATTTAGTTCACCCCCAAAAATAAATTCAAGTTATCTTGAAGGAAATTCATGGACGTGGCTCATGGCGAGTAAACTTAAAGTATTTTGTATGCTTTTTGAGGGGAAAAATCACACAGTCTATCCAGGCCTTAACCTCACATTCCGTTGGCCAGTGCTTAATTTGTAAATAAAAAGGTGCTGGTGCCCAAAGCCCTCTTCTTAAACAGGAGGCTGCTGCAATTAAACGTGTGAACACGGAATACTGAGGCGGCGTAATCCTGAAGCCTTCTCGGGCCTATTTAATCCATTTAAAACCACTCCCTGCCCCTTCAGATCACTCTTGCAGCTTTCCACTTTCTCCCTTTGTGACGCTTTTTCGTTTTTCCCTTCCTCCGTCTTTCCCATATGTGTCCTTTGCTCGCAGCAAATGCTTGAGGCAGAAAAATAAGCTCCGGCCCGCAAAAATAAGTGCCGGTGCTCAGCACCGGAAACCACAAGCATAAATTAAGCACTACCGGTGACGTGTTCACGTCACTCGGGTCTATTCTACCCTGAATGGTGCATGCAGAGCATCTATCGACGTCGGTATATTTAGAAAATTGCTGCGTTTCAGACAACGGACCAAAGTACAGATTCAGAATAGATAAGGGTGTCCAAAAGGAATACTGTGGCGAACAGCAAAGGAAACCTCTAGAAGGCCTGAAGGAAAGCTTGATCGCATAATGGACTGAACCTTGGTTATTTTGTTTTCTCAAAAGCTTTTGTGCAATTTTAATAAAAACACGAAATGGCACATTTTCTTTTCCGTTCAGTTCAAATATATACAAACGCCAACCAATGAGTAAGAACGAGGGGACACCAATCAAACTGCAGTGCTGAGCAGTTTTAGAAGTGACATGCAATTAAGAAGCAGTAGCCAGAAAGTCGGCTATTTCCGTCTGAAATAATAATTGTAATAAAATATTATTGTGGTTGATGTTTATAGGGCTCATGCTATTAATAATAAAAAATGCCTGCAATAATTTGCTAAAAATATGTCTGCAACTATTAGTATCAAGGCCATTATTATAAATTGTGTTACTTCTAATACTAGAGCAACAAGCAATACTAATACTGCTATAATTATATTATCATTATTATTAGCAGCATTGTGAGACTCAGCGGTAATAAAAATAATAATACAATTATACGCACAAAGACAATGCTGCTAATAATAATATTAATAATATTAACCCCTTCTCTGCTAGCCTCCCACCTCCGTGCTAAGCCATTTTTTTGGTTACTTGGGGTAGTTCACTCTTGGGCCTCAATATTGTTTTTTCCACATAAGCTATCCACTCTAAATGAGTCCCTCTTTCCAACATCCTAGAGATTCTAAAGGTACCCTGTGGTTGTGGATCCCCTGGAGGGGACCAAGAAAATGGCTAAAATATAGCAAAACTTTGGTTTTTTAGGGAAAAATGGGGAAAAAGTGCTCTAGTAGAAATTGTCAGTTTTTCCCCTGCAAATGGCATCAACAAAAGGTTTGCAGTGCTAAAATCATCTTCCCAGTATTCAGGAACAGGCAGACTTGAATCATAAAACCAAATTTTTCAACATAGTTTTGGCATTTTACTGGGACATAGCCAATTTTTTCTTTTTTTGTGTGCTTTTAACCTCCTTCCAATTAGTGGCAGAAATGGCTATGAAACCAATGGTGGATCTGGAAAAGCTATACATTTCCAAAGAGTAGATAAAATTCTATATTCAGCATGGGGTCATTTGTGTAGCCCCTTCAAAGTTTTCCTATAGAACAGTGGTTCCCAACCTGTGGTCTGGGGACCCCTGGGGGTCAGCAAAGCCTTCTCAGGGGGTCCACGACTGCTAAGAAAATTAAAAAATATTAACAAATATTGACAAATTAGGTCCCCAGCTTCCAGTAGTGACTCAGACAGGGGTCCCCGGATTCCAATGATGATTCAGTGGGGGTCCCTGGGTTCCATTAATGTTAAAGTGGGGGTCCACAGAAATTAAAAGGTTGGGAACCACTGCAGAAAGTAACAGTTGAAAAAAATATTGAACTGTAGTTGAAAAAAAAACAGCCAGTTATACCTATATTTTTATCTGTAACATTTTCTAAGCATGACAGAATTTCAAAAGCAATATACCGTTACGTCTGCTGGACTATTCTGATTGCAGAGATATATAAGGCTTGTAGGTTTACCAAGAAACCAAGGTACCCAGGGCCAGTAACTGAGCTGCACGTTGCTAAGTGTATTTCCAAAATGGGCACAAGGTATGGAGTTTAGCAGCAGTGTTTATTTGCACATGTCTGAATTTGTGGATACCCATACTTGCATGCAAACTAGAGGGTATTTCTTAGAAGTACCTCTTTCTTAGACATTGTCTTACATTTGGAAGGTGCAAATGCAGAGAAACACAATTGGTAATAACACTTGTTCTACAGTTCTGTGTTCCCTTAAGTCTGCCAATAAAAATGGTACCTCACTTGTGTAGGTAGGCCTGGTGCCGGCGACAGGAAACAACCCAAAACCCAACGTGATTACATCAGATTTTTCCACACAAAACTGACCAGTTTTTATGCAAAGTGGGTAGCTGTGGTTTTTAAGCCTTATTCAGCCAGCACCTAGGGAAACCTAGCAAACCTATGCATTTTCAAAAACTAGACACCTAAGGGAATCCAGGATGGGATGAATTGCATGGACCCCATGAGGATTTATTCATCCCACAATGCCCTGCAAACCTCAAACTTTTTCTGACATCATGCATTTTTCTTAATTTTCTGTGATGGAGAGTTCTGGAATCCGCAGGTATCCACAAAGTTCCTACCGCCCAGCATTGACCCACTTGTACTGATAAAAATGTTGCACCACTTGTATGGCTGGGCCTAGTGACAGGAACTTAGCAAACCAAGGACCATGGGAGCCCTTGTGTGGGGACTCATATTGACATCGTTTGGATCCGTTCCTGCCAGGGCCTGCAATCAACCCTTGCTGCGTACAGCCAAAGGCTGTGCATGGTTGTGGTTGTATTAACATACAGTATTTGTAAATGTACCATAAAAACAGAGAAATTCACTGAAAAAACAAAGGTTACAGGGATGTTATAATTCGGTTCACATATAGAAATTCAGCAGTTATAGTTATATTTATAGTTATAATTATCTGAAGAAACTATAAGTCATGGCGTTAAGTACCTTTAGGCCAAAAGCTATAGTTTCTCAACATAAGCATAAGTGTAACTATAACTGCTGAATAATAGATTTAGCACATCCAGGCCATTCATCCTGGTTAAGCTGATCTGGACTAGTCCTGAATGCCACACTTGTAAGAGTATGGTGGCTAGAAGGCTATTGCTGTCACAGTCAATCTGTCGCATCTGCTGAAGTTGCAAGTGGTGCCAGCTGCAGTGAACTCCTGTGAAATACCATGGGCCCTGGCTCTTATATTTTTACAAAGTAAGCACTAGTGAAAAGTGTATACTAAATTTTGTCAAGGCAAAAAAGCATTGCCACAGAAGTATAAATATAAAAAGGTGTTCACCACTACCACCAACTCTGACCCTGGGCTAGTTGTGGTGGCGGCAAGTATGCAAAACCTTCAAAATCTTTCACATCCCTGCTGTGGTATTAGTTAATTAGTAATACTGATGGTCCCATGATGGCACCCAGAGATTGAAGTCTAGACACCACAGATACAAAACCGTGCCAATGTAGAAAGGTTGACAAACTAAAACTGTAATGTCCTGCTGTCTATTACAAAGCACCTTATCCTTGTGCACCTTGGGTGTATAATGTTCATTCCTATCTTTGCAGGTCTGCTGATGCTAAATCCATCTTGAAGACATTAGATCCTTGCAAAATAGCCTTTTCCGTGTGGTGCTGTCTGTTCTTTTCTCATTCTCTTTCCTCTTTCTCTAGCTCATTCTCTCTCTCTCTTTATCTCTCTGTTTCTTCTTCTCTCACTCTCACTCTCTCTGCTCTTATTTTTGGTGCTGTCAGTTCTCCCATTGGGTGATGTAGGTTTCGGTCTCCAAAAGGTAGGATTTAGTAGTGAGAAGTCACCTCCACGTTGGAAGCATTCAAGCTGACTCAAATCTAATAATACGTCAAATCCATCACAACTTTTCCTATCACAGAAAAAGAAAATTATTGATGTAGTCCAAAACATAGGGGGTCATTCCGACCCCGGTGGTCATTGACCGCCGGGGCCGGGGTCGGCGGGAGCACCGCCAACAGGCTGGCGGTGCCCCGCAGGGCATTCTGACCGCGGCGGTTTGGCCGCGGTCAGAACAGGAAAACCGGTGGTGTCCCGCCGGTTTTCCGCAGCCCTGAGGAATCCCCCATGGGGGAATCCGACCCCCTCACCGCCATCCTGTTCCTGGCGGTTCCGACCTCCAGGAACAGGATGGCGGTGAGGGGTGTCGTGGGGCCCCTGGGGGCCCCTGCAGTGCCCATGCCAATGGCATGGGCACTGCAGGGGCCCCCGTAAGCGGGCCCCACTTTGAATTTCAGTGTCTGCATAGCAGACACTGAAATTCGCTACGGGTGCTACTGCACCCATCGCACCCTTCCCACTCCGCCGGCTCCATTCGGAGCCGGCTTCCTCGTGGGAAGGGGTTTCCCGCTGGGCTGGCGGGCGGCCTTCTGGCGGTCGCCCGCCAGCCCAGCAGGAAACACAGAATGGCCGCCGCGGTCTTTTGACCGCGGTGCGGTCATTCGGCGGGTCCCGCCAGGCGGGCGGCTTCCGCCGCCCGCCGGGGTCTGAATGACCCCCATAGTTCTTTTCTGCGGATTGCACGAAAACACGGTACCATAGTCCCATGCAAGCTTAGTTTGGTTTTACTATTTGCGAGCACTGTCCATCTCTACATTTGAGGTAAACTTGTCTATCTAATGCTGCAACTTCACTTAATTGTGAGAATGGCAGCACAGGTCAATGAGACAGCACATGTCAGTTGAGAAAAGAGAAAGCACTTTAAGCCTTTCAGGAACGTTTTGTTATTTTGAGACAGATGTCTAGAACCCTTGAGAAGCCTGGGTTGGTATAGATAAAGGTCCCTTGCATGACACTGGATTTGTGCACCCACCACAGATTTACTATCACAAACTGTAGCTTTTTGACTTCTGCCTCAGCACAAATGATGTTCATGCATGTACACTGGAGTTACTTTTGTGATATAAAGGGCATGGTTGTATAGTCTATATGTGCAATCAAGTGTATCCTCTTTGCCAAGCGTAATTGCTGACAGTACATCAGGCTGTAGAGGACTGACAGTGGAGGCAACAATACCCTTAATAGTGACAGTGCAGACCTTTTTAATCCCATGTGCCAGGCAGCATTGTGTACTGGCCTCTCCTACTTTTTAAAGTGATCTCCTACCACCCTGGAACTATGTCCTTTGTGCATCTATATGCAATATGGATGTTGCAAATGTTCACTGGTTGTGTGTGTGTGATACATGTGTGAATGGCACATGCGTGGCACAGGTAGCCATAGCTACACAAGGATCCATCTTATATGTGCTACATTCAAGTGGTACCTAAGATGGAGGGTTCGAGAGGGCCCAGACAGAGTTGTGAATT
Organism: Pleurodeles waltl; assembly: GCF_031143425.1. Classification (NCBI taxonomy): domain Eukaryota; kingdom Metazoa; phylum Chordata; class Amphibia; order Caudata; family Salamandridae; genus Pleurodeles; species Pleurodeles waltl. The sequence continues at coordinate 659,838,754 of NC_090449.1, read as the reverse complement.
ACAGGACTCTACCCAGAACATTCCAGGGATCCTCTGTAGTAGGACGGATTGAAACATGCTAAGAAATGGGACAGATGGTCCTTTTGAAGAGAGAAAATGTCCCCTGTCCTTTCCAGACCAACTGATCTGTGGATGGGCTATCTCCCACCCAGAGGTGAACAGGTAGTGATTATCAAAAAACAAAACTACTGTCTGTAACTTCTGTTTAAAGTTGGTACAGAACATTCCTAAGTGTTTCAAGATTTTTCTATCAGACTCAGGAGTTTCCCCACCAGGGGCAACAAGAAACTCTGAGATCCATGGTTGGGGCAAAAACTGCCAACTACCCTTCCCAGATTCTGGGCAGAAATGTAAAACCTTTTCTTTAGATTTGCATGAAAGACTGCTTCAGACAAAAGAGCTGACCAGTTGCTACCCTTCATCCACCCACCCCTGTGGCAGCCCTTCTTTCTCATAAGGCTGTCTTGTTCTTTTCACTCTGATCCTCTGTGGAGAAGAATTTGTTGAGTCTCACTCTCTCGCTCTCTCTCCCATCCTCTCTCTCTCCCCCCTCCCCCACCCATCCCCTGTATCAGGTCTGCTTTCTAGACTGAAAGCCTCTGAACTCCACCCTTTCTGCCTTTTAAAATAAAAGCATACTTTTTCATTTAGCCCAGGTCTACACCCATGCTAAACACACTGCACACCCTATAGCCATGCAAGCAAAAGGAAAATCAGGCACTGGCAATGCCAATAGGTCTAACTTTAAATGAATGTTGTGCACTAATGTGAAACATTACAAGCAAATAGCACAGGAATAGATATGTATTTGTGTGAAAGCAACATATAGTAGAATAATATTGGTGTAGGTTAAAAGGTCAGCTGACAGTTCTGATGTCAAGCCAGACGTAAACATCCTTTGATGTTATTAACTGCCCTCCTTCCAGCCATACTGCTGCCATACAAAAACATCATAAATTATCTAGTTATCTAAGACACTTTAATAGCATTCCAGTGTTATATGTGTGCGCTGAACTTTCAAGCTTAGGCAACTGGATAAATAAAATAATAACAGCTGCATGGAGAGTGGGTAGTTTAGTTTGTGGAAGCACACATCTTCTGTCCAATCAACTTCTGTGGGCGGAGCCAAAGCCTCTTACTAGTGATGCTCACATAATAGTCTAACGACAGTTGCGCTGTCAAGCCAGACCATAACAATTTGCAAAATAGTACACTCATAAGCATTTTATTGCCGCACAATGAGAAAAATAACTTGAGGGAACATTGCACACCACTCACCCTGCAGTCACGCAGGCACACAGCTCACCCTGCACTCGCAGAGGCACACCACTTACCCTTCACTCACACTGGCACACTGATTACTTTGTGGTCACACAGACACACTGATCACCCTGCACTAATACAGATTCTCAGCCTCCAGTCACAATACACACCACTCCCCCTGCACTCACAAAACCGTACACTCTCTGTAAACTCATACAGGCACACACCTCGCCCTTTAAACAAAAAAGCACTTTCTTCATCCTGCAACTTAACACTGCTCAGTTGGCATCATACAAGTACATTGCACTGTAAGCTCACACAAGCACATTTCTCACTGTACACTAATTCAGGCAGACCTTTCCCCCTATACTCAGAGGTGCACCACTCACCTTGTATTCACACATGTACACTACTCACCCTGCACTCACACTACATAATGTTCATCTTGTACTCACAATATACACCATTTGTCCTGCAGTCACCCAGACTGCTCACCCTGCACTCACACAGAGAGTGCACTCATCTTGCACTTATACAGAACTTGCTTTGAATTCAGACATTCCCCCTCACATTCCACTCATCCAGTAACTTCCATCATCCTACATTTATTCATACAGTCCTCTCAGCCTGCTCTCACAAAACTCATTCATTGCCTTGTACTCATGATGAACTCTTCTCACCCTACACTTGCACAGGCACACCCCTCCCTCTGCATGCATTAAGACACACCAATCCAGCAGCACTCTCAAAGGCACACTGCTCACCCTGCAGTCATTCAGATCCTCCCCTAACCCTACTGCCAGAGTACACACAACTCATCCCTCATTATCAGAAGCAAACAACTCAATGGAAATCAACAAAGGCAAGCCTTATCCTGCACTCAGATGCACACGGTCACTGTATGTCTACAGAGGCACAAGACTCACCCTCCACTCACACAGGCACACTGTTCACTCTGCACTCACAGATGCACACCACTTGGCCTGCACTCTTACAGAAGATCCCTTCACCCTGCAGTAAAAATACACACTGCTCTACTTGCACTTGCCCAAGCCACCTTGCACCCCCTCACACAGGCAGAGTCATACATGCACTTCCCTCACTCGACTCTCACACAGGCATACCACTCACCCCGCACTTACAGACAATCTGCTTACCATGGACTCACAATGCACACCGCTCCAAAGGGCTGCCACATTGCCCGTTGTGGTTAGTTTTCTCCCTGCATTTATACAGTGCTCACCATTCCAGTCACAACAGCTCTGCTTTTGTGTCATGGCCATCCATCCCACTGATGGACTTCATCTTTCTGTAGTGCTGAGTGTCAGAGGCTATATTGAGCATGGGCCTCTGAATTCTTTCCAAATTAATTACAAAGAGCATATTCTTGCATATGTGACTCCCTATCCTGCTTTATAGTTCATTCATTTTGTTCTGGTTTAAGATACTGTGTTTTTTTAGTGTCATTCATACCTGTTTCAGATACATATTGATGTTGTTTCTGATTCTACATAGTTTAAAATTTCATAAACTGTTGTTATGTTTCCCAGCACATAGCAAAATGTTTTTCCTTTCATCACTTGCTCAACCACCACCACCTGCTCTACAGAGACGTTGTGAATCCACATTAGTAGTGGAAATTCAGATACATCTAGTTCATATTACAGCCGAGTATCTGGTGCTCCCATTTCTAGGAGCTAGATTTTTTAGATTGCAGGTGAATGAAATCAGGATAAAAGCCAGTGTAGTAGGATGAATTGTTGTGCCCTAAAAGCGTAAGCTGAAATCTGCATCCTTGTCCTTGTCATTAGAGTGACAGTGTTATTACCATCTGCCTTATATATCAGTCAAAGGTAAACAAAGTGAAACTAGGCTAAAAACAAAGTTTATCCAGGTAACTGTAGAGAAATATGTGTTTTTGACCACTGACTTTGTGTTGCACCACTTTGCACCTGGATTAGCTGTCCAGTGTTCACCAGTTGTAGATTACATTTTGTATTCAGTTTAGCTGCCTATTGACTTTATCGTAGTGTTAGACATTGCCATGTTAAAGTTGTCAGTGATTTTCCACATTATAAACTGTGCTTATTTTTGTGCTCTTTCTCACCGAAGAGCTAGTACATATTATCACTGAACATCTAGTACATAATATGGAGGAGGTAGGCAGTCGGCACAATAAGAATGTACCAGACTGGTGTTTATAGTTCGAGCAGGGAACGGTTTGGGCTTGGGAGAGACAATTTGGGAAACTGGCCAGTTCCAACCTGTTTCTTTCAACTCTGACCTAAATTCGCCAGCATGTTTGAATATTTCTTTTTTATGGGAGGGTTTTTTCCAGACAGCCCTTCTCCGGTTCTTTAAGATATAAAAAGATGTCCCTGCTCAGTAGCAGTGAATTCCGAGACCTCAGTCAGGATGAGACGTTAAATGCCTGACACCTGTCCCGTGAGGGTGGAGATCTCTTTCTCACAGTTGAACGGGGTCATCTTCTTGCTGGCATGAGAAAGATGAAGCATCTGACAGGCCCTACGGTGATGAATTTTTACTTCATTATTTGCTTTGCAATTATAATATAATATAACTACTTATATGTGCTGTGTGCATTGCAGTTGAAAATCATTTTGGTATATTTTCCTTTCATTGCTGTGACTATTTTTAAACCTGTGCTTTTAACATGCTAACCTCCTTTTTTAGGTACCTCGTGGTGAAATAATAATACATGTCTTCTTTGAACTGAGAAGTGCACTCAAGAGATTTTTGTCAGCTCGGTCATTAGTGAAAGCAAAACAGTAACCAAGCTTCAGTCACATTCTCCCTTAAAACAGGCACACTCCTGACAACACTCAGAACATTCTGCTGGTGTACATTTCCAGTCAAAAGACACCCCATTGCTTTCCTAACATCTAAAGGATATTATTCTTGGAAAACCATCATGTAATTTCATCTCTAGCACTCAAGATATCTGAAGAGTGGAGAAAGGCATTGAGTTTGAAGAGTATTCAAATGTATCAAGACCATTAGGTTCAAGTTGGGCAGCTTGCAAAATTTGATTCCCCTTTCAGGGGAGTGTCTTTTATCTTAGAAATGTTAGTATGTGTTGCATGAAACCCCAAAACAAACCAAGGAAGCTGAATTGGCTGCCCTACCATTTAGATGAAGAATTGAAGAGGAAAAAGTTTATCAGCTTAACGTATCCGGTTGGTAGACAACAGATGGACAGATCACTGCTTAATCCTCTCACAACAGTACACATAATAACCCAGATTTTCTAACATTGTGCATCGTGGTTGCACCACTTTTTTTGCCCAGCAACAACGTAAAATGTTAGTTGAGATTTACAAAGCCATGCAAATCCGATTAGCGTGGTTTTGTGTGGTATTTTTCCCAAAATGCTTTGTGTCAGGGATGTGTTCGATGGGTGAAGCATGTTCGTTCCCATGCATCCGCCCATGAATTTTGACACAATTCCAGATTTACTAATGTGAGTCAACCTGGGATTTCTCCTAAATGCTGTGCCTCTCGGAACCAGGTGTAACAAGGAGAAATATATTTATTTCTTCTTGTTATCTCCTCTTTCGATGTGTGCTGCAATCTTCAGCATGCATAAAAAGAGCAAAATTCCTTTAAGGATTGCTTTTGTGGAGGAAGGTAGCCCCAGCGCTAGGAGGCAGCAGAAATGTGCCATATCTTAGTAGATATGACATATTTATTGCTGTCTCCTTTTCACGCAACACAGTGTAGCAACTTTGCTCGCTGCCCAGCATTGCGGGGAAAAATGAGTAAATATCCCCTACCGTCTACCATTCATAGAAATAGCACAAGAACGGTTATGGTATACTTTGTCACATTCTGTATAGTTCCCACACAAGGTGCTTCACTCACAGGGCCAACCGTCCAGAAGAATGCCCTAATATTTAAATGTATCACAACTCTGGGTTGTGTATACTGAGAATGCCGTACTACGGGCTCTGGCTATATGCCGGGATTTGGGACCAAAATAAACTTGTTTAGGAGTTCACAATTTAAATTTTAGGCCCGACTATGTGCTCTCTAGAACTTGTGCCAGTACTACGAGGATGAAATTATTAAAACAAACTATCAGATTACCTGTCTGTGACTTAATATTGTAATTTTTGCCCTGAAGAAGTCCCACTGCTTTGGGATAAAATGCTTTGGCTGTGTCTGTGTTCTTATTTCAAAATGTCAACCAAGAAATGAAGAATGAACATCTTTGGTGCATTTGTTCTGTGAAATTTTTACTTTTTGTGAATTTCTGTAGCTCTGCTTCTTGACTTTTTGTGGGATATTAAACACTTTTCTCTTACTCTAAAAGTCTTCAAATACTAGTGTATCAGTGCATCTCCCTCCAGCTGTTATATATTCCACACTGTCTCTTGAGGAGATTTTACACCTTGACTCGACCCATTTGCCTCACAACAAAATGAAATACTGCCTTTCCCAAATTTTCACCCATGACCCAAGGATTTGGGGGGAGCATTTCCTTCTGTACAGGGAAGCCATTGGAATTCCTTTTGTGTTCCCACTCTGTGGTCTCTGGGTTCTGGCCAAAACCAGATGAAAGTTAACTGCTGTTCTTCACATGGTTCTGTATTTGGTCAGAGGCAGATAGGTTCCACTACTTCACAAGCTAGCGGTGATTTCACTGTAAGTTCTCCCATTGCTTCCTTCTCTGTTTAGGGTTCCACCTCTCTCAATTATGTCTTTCACCTGATTCTTTTTGATGGTTTTCTTTTAGGGCTTTCAGATGCCAGGCTAGCGGTTAAGTTTAAAGCAATATGAACATCTTGAGTGGACTATATAAAGGATAGAATATTTTAGCGTTACTGACAAGATAATATGTGTCTTTGACAGGACTTGTGCACTTTCCATGTCCAAAACATCTATCTGCTACTTTGTCCCCAGCACATTCTCCTGGAGTTTTGCTTCCCCAGCCTTCATTTTACAAGGTTCTTGAGATGTATTTAGCTAGGACTGCATCTTTCAGAAATCGAAAAGTATTAATTATTGTTTACGCTAATGTGGCCCAACAAGGCTAAAATCCCCACACCATATTGCATTGCGCCACTTTGTAACCCTTTGTGCTAAATTATGTTTGTGCTAGGCATGATATAGGCAAAGAGGGCATTCCCCCGTTAGGGTGGGCCGAAAAAATGGCGCAAGGAAGTCTATGAGATTTCCATGCGCCATTGTTTTCTGCACTTTTAATGCCCGCTCAGAGCTCCATTATTTAGAATGGGCTCCCATGTACTCTGCAGGAGTGGAGCCAACATTGTGGCGCTACTACTGCAGAGTACATCAATAGCGTCACATAGAATGATGCTATTGGCCCCTACACTGCGCCATGGTTTGCCGGATTTTAAATACGGCGCACACATGGTGGTGGTAGGGGGCGCTAAGGAGCACAGGCCACTTTCCATAAATCTGCCTCTTCATGCTTTCATACCTCGAACTTAGAACTCTTTACAGGTTCTGCTGATAATTTTCTCCACTCTTCTTAGCTTTGAATAGGGTTAAACTTTATAGAATGGGCTTCATGCTTTGTTTCATTGATTGATTGATTGATTGATGACTTACAATAAAGAAACTATTACTAAAGAATTTAATGAAGACTTGAAAATTATACCAAAATCTCATCATTGACTCCTACCAAAAAGAATGATATTTAAAATGTTGCTAACCTGTTGTTTGAATTGGAGCTTCTGATTAGTTTCTCATCGCCACAAAGGTCCAACCTCCTGGACCATTGGGGTGCGGGAACTTCATGTTTTAGATTGATCATTAAACTTTGGAGTTTCCCAATAGTCCGCAAAGGGTTTACAAAGCTGGTGGCGTAGGACGGTTAGGTGAGAGAAAAGAGGAACAGGAACATTTAAAAAAGTGCCTTGAAGTAGATGAACGCCCATGTTGAATTGTCCAAAAGCCCACTCCTGAAGGTTGACGGCGTGCTGTTTTCTGAGGCAGTTGCAGATCTGGAGGTGTGAGTACCAATAGGCTTATGTGTCGAAAATTGACTGTTGATTATTGATCATTGTGGTTTTGTTTCAAGAATCTGTGTGGTGAGGTATGTGTACTGAATGTATTTTTTAAGTTTACAAAATTGTGCTTATGAATTGCTGTTGCCTATGCACTTTTGTTGAAAAAGAGAAAGAGCTTATCGGACTAAGAAGTAATCCAAGATCCCGGAATAGACAGAGAAATAAGAGATTATTTATTGTATACTTGCCCGCCAATGATTTGTGATACAGGTCCTGAGACGTCCTGTACTTTGAGACAGGGACAGTAACATTTGTTGTGATCATACTAATATTGGTCAGTGTTGATGGAACCGTATTTGCAAAGGTGATAGTGCATTGATCAGGTGATTTCCCACTGGGAGAGATTTCAGCAGTGTGTGTCAATACTCTTTTTGATGAAAAGTCAGATGGTGTAAAAACCTAAACATTTTGGTTTGGTGAATTATTCTTTTGTTTCCTTCAAAAGAGGCAAATACTGTTATTCTCTGTTGCATTAGTTATTAGAATGTATTCTTTGTATGAATCCAAAGAAATTGTAAAGGAGAGTGAGCTGCTGCAAAGAGCACACTATTGTGTTATGTTGTGATGTGCTGATATTGGTTGGTTAGTGTGAAACATGACACTGAGATTGGCTGAGTCGTGCAGTAATTGATTGTTGGTTTACAGAGCTGCACTGAGACTGGGAGAAGGGCTTACTGAAAAACTGACACATACGGAACAGAATCAAATCATTGAAGATTTATAGTTGTTGATTTAAATTCGAAATTATGAACTTTTTAAAAATCATTAGGGGTCTAATAAGAGGAGATGTGACTATTCCTCTTCGGGAAGGTGAGGAAGCACCTCTTGAGGTAGACCAGCTTACTATAAGATGATTGAGGAAGGAAAAAACACATGTATATGACTTTGTCAGTGGGGCAAGGTCACTGAGAAACACTTTCTAAAATGAAGCCTCCTCCTAGACCAACTCAGTTTGAAGCACTAAGAGCATGGGAGAAGATGGGCTGTAATAAAGAAACAGGGGAATATCAGAGATGGACAAAAAGAGCAATGAGAAACTATGTAGGTGCCATTTGGGATCACCAAGAGCAGAGATGGAGAAAGAATGTTGCAGAGGGAGTTAGACTGTATCCTGCAATTACAAATAAGGAAAATGTGCAATCTGAGAAACAAGCAAAACCTAAGAAGGAAAAGATAAAGGGAGAAAAAGAAACACAAGATGAAACAAAATCGGAATCTGACATTGGTTTGGGATTTGATATATTAGATAAGTTATTGACTACACGTCCACCACCTTAAGTGGGTCCTGGAACAGATATTGCTGAGACAAGTACTGATGGGATGACAGCTGGTGACAGTAGCTACAGCTCCTGTTGATCCAAATGCATATTAAATGAGAGCGTAAATGAGCGTATCTTGTCTCAGTGGGAAAGAGCAATCACCGAGAAAAAGTCCGATACAATCCGTAATTTCTTAACTCATCGTTCGTAAATTCCAAGAGTCACTCCTCGAAAAATACTTTTTCTCGGTGATTGCTCTTTCCCACTGAGACAAGATACGCTCCATGGATAACCGTCATCTCCTTCTTTTGTGACTGCTGGTCATTGAATGGCTTTGCAGATCATATTTATTTTCTCACGGTGCTTTAATGGAATTCTTGTTTGATGACTTTTGTGATGTATAATATGTATATATTGTATATTTTTACTAGTTGTATATAAGATTTCCTTGGGTGCACAGGTACCTGTGGACACTATAGTTTAATTGGTTAATTGGAAATAAAAGAAATCATTTTCTAGTGAATAATTGAGTTTTTCACTGTGATAGTTAAGTGTACATTCATCCCTTCTGGATATTTTTTTGTTTACATTATTGCTTTTGTCCCCGATCCAGTGGGGTAATAGGGAATTCCCCTTTTACTGTCAGTACTTCCTTTGTGACTGCACCAGCTCCTGTTCCTAGGGAAGTATTGGCACAACCGGTAGAGATGTGAGCTTCTATTCTCCCAAATGCAGTAACTCCAGGAACTACTGAAAGAACAACAATGGCCGGGTTCATTACGACTTAACAAAATTCACAAACACCACAGACTATTCATGCACTTGGGGAAGGAGTGAGAATTGTCTTTAGGACACAAACAATGCAAGGTAGAACAAATCTAATTGAAGGTACAATTGTCTTACCAGAACTTGTGTAAACTGTCAGGAGAAATAGCAATATCGAGAGCGCTGAGGGTATGGGTACCAGTCAGGCTGCCAAAAGAGAGAAACCCCTAAATGTCACAAGATTAAAAGTAGATTTGGAAGAAACAATTAGAAGGTGTTTCGATTTGGATCATGTGAATCAGTATCAAGAAAAATAATTAACCTATTTGTGCAAGGAAATTACAAGACAAACTGCAACTATTTGCAATAGATTGACTGAAATGGCAAATAAATATGTTGATATTTCAAGAAGCTTCCCATTGCAGAAAAGTTTCAGGAGACAGATAGATGATGAATCAATTGAAATGATGCATTCCTCAGGAATACGATGACACAATATTGAATCGGTAAAGTGAATTTGCAGATGGAGCAAATTTGAAAAATTAGAAGGTAAATTGGCGAATAAATAGGAAAAGAAAAGGAGCCAACAAAGGCGGCTGAAGAAAAAAGAAAGCCACTTTCATATGACATGGATGTGGGAGAGGTTTTGGCTTATCTATTAATGGAAATACAAGGTGAGGGGTAAATTCATGCCCTTGGAATAGGAGAGATCTTGCAGAATTTACAAACAATTTTCCTATTTTGAGAGAGAATCCAATACACTGGTATATACAGGTTGACAGGTTTGTGAAGATTTCAAATGTTTTGTGGATTGATTTGAATACATTCTTTGCTATCGTGGTTCAAAGTGACTTATGGTCCGAATGTAAAATTGCTGTTCATTCGCCAGACACAGAACCCTCAAGAGATACTCATACTGGTGCACCATCGCCTACTGTGATGGGGAAATATAACAAGGTAATAACTTTCTTGAAAGGATTTGGATTACATGAGGTTAAACAGGATTCCGAAGGAAGTTAAAGGGTCTGTTCATGAGTACTATGAGAGGTGTTGAAACCATTTCAGAAGCAAATAAAGCAGACTCATCTTGAACCGAATGATATGTGATTTTTCATTTCACAGTTTGTTTTCGGATTGAGACCTGAGACTTATCTGTATATACAGCAGAATGTGATTTGTTGGCAGACAAAGTCATTTAATGAGATTCTGAAGTATGTTCAGTGCTGCAGTGTTGAACAAGAGATGAAGCAGAAACATTTATGCTGGCTTAAATGAAGATGGCTCAGAGTGGTTTTCAAAATCGGTTGTTTTCAGGAAATGGTGGTGCAGTGCAAGGTGTTGGTTTTCAAAACGGTATGCAAGGTTTTCAAAGAGACATGGCTGCCTCACAGGGTAAAGGTTGAGAAGTTGCGATTGACGGGAGTACAGATGTTGATGTTGAAACATTGAAGAAAATGACTCCTTGTCTTCTTTGTAACAAGGCGGGCCATTGGAAACACGAGTGTAGACTCAATCCAGGTTGAATAAACAATAACGTGATGCAGGGAGGAAAACAAATGCAAGTGCAGAGTTTGCCTGTATAGCAGATGCAGGTGCCAGTACAAAACCAAGTTCAAATGATGCCAGTTCCACAAGCTCCTATGGTTCAAGAGAATCTGAGTCATTTAACATGTAACCAGATTCAGATGCTCCAAGTAAATAAGAATGTGTTGCAAGTTCTGAATCAAAATGTGATTAAACAGTTTCCCAGGTTCATAATGAGAGCTTGGACTCAGACACATCAAAATGACTGTGCCTGAGAGGGGGGGCCGACTGTGTTCTTGGCACAGTCTTAGAGGTAGACCAGAGTGGAACATTTGTAAATGTAAATGACCACGAAGTGACATTGCTTTTTGACACCGGGGAAACCCCTTCTGCTGTTAGAACAGCAGAAGTCCCAGACCCACCCCTCTAAAGAACAAAGCTCAAAGTTCTTGGTTTTTCAAATAAACAGATTACAAATTCAGTTTCAAAAGAAGTACCAATAAAAATAGGTTCCTTTTGCTATATGTAACTTGAGTACTGCAGGTTAAATTGTACAATTTATTGTACCCCAAGGGGAGTAGAGTTTCAGACCCATGATGAGGACATTGAGTTCAAGTTAGCTCAACAAGATACAGTAGGGCTGTATCCTATGAGAACTGTGGAGTAATTGCCCCAGATTAAAAAAAGAAAAAACAATAAATCCAGATATGCAGGATTTTACAAGACAAGATATCAAACTAGTCAAAGGTGTCGAACCAGTCCAAATAATAGTTAAACCTAATGCAGTTTTCCCAAGAACACCACCCTACCACATGACCCCGGAAATAATAGCAGAAATAACACCAATTATTGAGGATATGTTACAGAAGCGAATCTGAGAGAGATAATTGGGACTCCATGCAAATCACTGATTATGGGACTGCAAAAAGAAAATTGAAAGTTTAGGATTATTCAGGATTTATGAAAGGTGAATGATATTGCAATCCCATGTGACCTTTGTTACCGAATCCAGCCACCATTCTTTATCAACTTCTGTGCACAGCAGAATTGTTCACTGTTGTGGCTATTTGTCAAACTTTTTTCTTGATTCTATTATATGAGGATAGCCAATTCCTATTCTCATTTGTGTTTTGAGAGAAGGTTTTAGCCTGGTGTCATGTCCCGCAAGGCTTTAATGAAAGTCCTTCAATCTTTAATCAGATCCTAAAGAGAAATCTGGAAACGTTGAACAAACCTTGCAATTCAGACCTTTTGCAGTACATTGATGAGTTACATGCGGCATTGGGCACAAGGGAATCCCTTAAACAAAACACCATTGCATTATTAAATCATCTGACTGAGAATGTCATAAAGTGCCTCTGAGACAAATGCAGTGTTGCCAAAAAGAAGTTCATTATTTAGGGCATATCATTGAAAAGTGGATGAGAAAAGTATCACAAGAAAGAGTTAAGGCTATTCTATGAATGGGTCCTCCAAAAATGCAAAGAGAAGTCAGAATGTTTTTGGGAATGGTTGGCTACTGTAGTCAGTGGGTACCCCACTTTTCTTTGGTGGCAAAACCTTTACTGAGGCTGATACACAGAGATATGCCTGATCCAATTTCAAGGGACAAGAAATGGATGAAAGATTTCCTAGAGCTGAGAGAATATCTCTGCCATGCCCAAGCACTGGGAATGCCAAATTATACCAAGAGTTTAACATTGTTTTTCAGTGAGAGGGATGGTTGTGCTCTCTCAGTGCTTACTCAGTTACACAGAGATGCAAGAAGACCTGTACCTTACTTCTTAAGTACCCTAGATCCTATCACCACAGGGCTGCCTGGTTGTCTAGCATTAGAGGCTGCAGTCAGTGCCAGCCTTGAGAGAAGTGAAAGCATCGTGATGGTCCCTTTATGATTAATTTACTCACTTTGGGACTTGTTTTAGGCCAATGAATCTTTTGACCCTGATTGAAGACACCTTAGGACGAGATAACTAATCAGCATGTCAATCAATATGTCAATAATGTCATCAAAGTTCACAGTAATGCGACAGTTCAATTTAATCAAAGACATTTAATAAACTCAAAAACCACCATGACCTTTCAGTCATGAGTAACCACACCAGTTTAGCAGGATTTTGTGAAGTTTATTCCCTATTGATTACAATTCTACTAATAAGTTTATTAATCTCAAAACCAAGAAGCACATTAGCATAGTCACAATATAGCAACTCTGATAAGATTTCATCAAAGCAAGAATCACGAATATTAGAACATAGCACGGCGTCAACATGAGTTATCCTTAGCAGAGTAACGTTAGCACATTATTCAACAAAGCATATATTCAGTCATTTGTCTATTTGCGTCAGTTTAGTGAATCCCTCTCCTAACCTCGAATTAGCATTGGCATGTTGGGCTTCATGCAAAACAATTTAGTAACACCAATTTAGAAAACATCTAGCTATGGTCTCTGTCAAAAGAAGCAGTTGGTACCTAGAAAGGAAAAGCAAACAGACAATTACAATTTCATTGTCATATAGTTACCCTCCGTATTGGGTCAGCACTCAGGTTCGGTCTTCGTTCTCAAGACATCAGTTGATTCGCCATCTGGAATTCAGCAATCGGGGAAAAGGGGACACTTCCCTCATAAGAAGTTAAGTGTAAACAGGCAATATAAGGCTAGGATGGTTTTAAGAATTAAACAGAAAAGTCTCTATGCAGAGTGACAAAGTGTCTGGGTCACAGCAAATCGCATCAGCATCTCCCTAATACTCTCTCCTATTCTCTCCTGTTCTGATTTACTTCCTTGTGTCAAGGGTTTTTATCCTTTTTCTGTTGTACAATCCCCTAAATTTTGATTGGTTTGGGGTCGGTACCCCACTATCTCCCTCCAATAGAGTTTGAATTAGCGCATCGAATTTGTCACCCCATAACTGTTCTCACGTATTTTATTGTTCCTTATGATTGACGTCCTTAGCGGGTGGAAATGTTTGGTATGATTTCATACTCTGGTGGTCCTTTGCACATCTTCAGTCAGTGGCTCCATTGTCTGTACCGGTTCAGGCGACCTTGTACCTGCAAGTGGTTTACACTGTTGCATTCAGCAAGAATGTTTCACTAAGCCAGTTGAATTTCATGAGAACGGATCTACTACAGTTACATTCATGTTCTAGTTTGGAAAAACAAGAGTTATGTCCTTCAACAAGTCAGCACACTGCACGTTAGAAAAACACATTTTATATGAAACCGGGCAGCTAGGCCTCGACTCATGCTAACTAAGGCCTAATGATTTATTAGCAAAACTCTTACGTATATAACCTATTATTATTAGTGCAAAATCATATCATAATATAACATTTCAACATTATTAGTCAGTTTCATTAGTCATTGTATATGTTGGCGTCCACTCCCCGTGGGCAGATTTCAAGCGCACGTTTTAGCAAAATACATTAATACGCTTTCTATGCAGCATTATTACATATTAGTTCATAAACATTTTATATTAATATCAGCTACGCTCTCTCAATGGGACATTCTTTAACTGTGATGGTCCCTCGCTCGGTTGAGGTTCTACTTACCACAACCAAAACCCAGTATATGACACATTCAAAGATCACTAAGTATGAGCAGCAGATATTAGTGTCTGACAATGTGAGGCTCAAAAGATGCCAAGTTTTGAATCCCAATACATTGCTCCCTCTGCCTGAAAATGTGATGCATCAGATAGATTTGAACATGACAAACTTTATGTCACAGATTTATGCACCAAAACCTGACATAAAAGATGAGCCTTTAATAAGTCCTGAGTATATCCTTTTTCTGGATGGCTCATGCTCGAGAACAAATGATGGTTCACTGAGAGCAGCTTATGCTGTCTGCACAGTTCTAGAAAGGGTAGAAGCTTCATGGCTTCAGGGAGATTCCTCAGCACAAGTTGCAGAGTTAATTACTCCTACTACAGCTTTCAACTTGACAGCCCTATTTTTACAGATAGTCAAATTTGGTGTGGTCCATGACTTTGCTCTGTTATAGTCTCAGGAAGGTATGATGTAGGCCTAGGTAGAACTCATGGAGTTTTGCTCTGCAGATTTCCCTGGAGTTCCAAAAAAACTCCGCAACATTCCACAGAAATCGTAACGGATGGAAGCATGCTTGTCCACCCATTGGCCCTACTTTTTCAAGCCAGTAGTGCGTTCTATGTTGAAAAATCAGTATGCAAGGCACAACACAGTGCCATTTTGTTTTACCTGTTTTCTGTTCTCTGCATGGTGCTGGGCCTGATTTTTTCTATCTCAGAAGAATCTATTTAATCATCACCTATCCCACTCATTCACCCCCATTTACCTTATTATTATCAGTGTGTGTCTTTGTGTTTGTGCAAGTTATGTTTTTATTTTACTTTTTCCATGTCTTTTTGTACTTTTTTTGTGTTCCCTTTTTTATCAGTTTTTTTCTTTGTGTTTGTGTATTTTATGTCCTTTTTTCCTTTTTCCTGTGTCTTTTTGCTCTTTTTTAGTCTTCCCTTTATACTTCCTTAGTTCTTCCTTTTTGCTTCTCTGTTCTCATAGTTCCTTCCTATTCCTACAGGCTGCATCAGTGAGCTGCCACAAGCCGCGCACATTGCAGTCAGCGGCGGTGCCAAGAGTGCAGCCTCACCAAATTTTTTTCAGAGGTAGAGGTGGCCTCACTTGTATTCTTATGTGAGCGCAACTCCTCCTCTATGCTGTCATTGGGCCTGAGAGGGGATACACCATGCAGGCGCGTCAGCTGCTGTGGGGGAGAGTGCACCGGTGCATGTGCCAGAGCACTGGGGTCGAGTGCACCATGCAGCAGCTGACGCACTGCTAAGCCGACATACTCTATAGGGAACAGGTCCTACCCGACCTGCTGGCCATCAAGGTTGCGGGGCTCAGTGAGTAATTATTTATTTTGTGCTCTACAATGCTAATGTTTTTGTTTTCAAAATATCATGCTGCTCACATTCAGAGGTAAGTTAAGCTTATGTTTTGAATATTATGTGATCCAGCTTGAACTATCTAGGTACTCAGCACTACCTAAACATTGGCATTCGCTTCGGCTGATTATTTAAGAAGTCGTGCAGCCTCCTTTGTCCTGTCACTAAGACAGTGGTAGTAGTAATATCAATGAGTTTGCATTCTCTTTGCCTTTCTTTATGTAGCTCATACTGTCCCAATCTCCCAGTGATGTGCAGTATGCATCTATGGATTGAAAAGGGAGACTGCGTTTGCCCATCAAATGGGGTTGAGAAGCAAAGCTCATCTGTTTCAGTGCATTAGTAATTCCAAATGTAGCTTAGGTTTAGAAAATTAAGAATGGGGCTTAGATTTAGGAAACTAGGAACTGGTCAACTCAATACCAGTACTATAGGTGATCTGATTTGGAAAAGTACAACATTACTGCCTTTTCTTGTCAAAATGTTTTTTAGGAGATTAACTTTACCACTAATCTACTTTTTCTTTTCTTTCTTTCTTACATCAGATCCCAAGGGCAAGAGGTCTTCAAGTTGGGTGAAGGAGGTGAAGGACTGCCAACACCAGTGCTGCAACAGGGTGAACTGCCACCACCAGCGCTGCAGACGATTGTTGTGCTGGCCCCAGTAAGTACTGTTATGAATATTTCCTTAACTGTTACCCCTCCCCACTATTATAATATTTTTTTCTTATTTATTTTTTATTCTGTCTCCTTTTTTCACCCCTCTGTGTAATGTTTGTTAAATTCTTGTTATCCCTGTGTTATCCTTTTTTTGATATTTCATGTTTCTGTTATTGACTTCCTCCTGTCTGTGGTACTAGCTATAGCTTTCTTCTGCTCTGTTAGTAAGTTTTCCCTCTCCCCTTATATAACTTGTGGTGCTGTAAGACTAAGAGAGTATATTTTTGGTACTCTATTGTGTAGATTGCGGGCCCAAGAAAGCTATTATTCACTACATATTTTTGCTGAGAAGGTGTTTTTTTTTCGTGCTCATGCTCAAACAGTTAAAATGAGAGAGTGGCCATGGTCATGGTGAACCCACCCCCATTGTTGTGTTATCATTCATTTATACAGTATACCAGCTGTTTACATAACGGTCCAGCATGGCAGTAAAGTATGGAGTCTGTAGCACAAACACCATCAAAAATGAAGTTTGATGAAAAGATTTATTTAAAAAAACGAGATACAGATGTCACCTCAGAAGGATCCGAGCGCTTTCTTTACCGCGCGTCCTCCCGTAAACCGTTGTTTTTCGCACCATTCCATCAGGCATGTTGCAACCAAACATTCCCTCCTCCTTCAGTTCATTCTACATTTGCCTAACTCTTACCATTAGAAACTACATTTAGTTTTTTTTTAACTAACTAAACAATAAACCTAACTGTAAACAAGTACAAGGAATAAACAAACAGGATAAAAAAATCAACCCACCAGTAATGATATTACAATTACCTAATTAAATTACAGAACTATTTTGTAAATCTTATTTAATTATAGGAATAACAAAATCTCCAAGGAATCTTTCGTACCCTAACGCTTCTGCGAATTGATACATCATGACACTCAACTTGATTTTGTTCAGGAATCATACCAGTACTTGAGTCATTTCGTCAGGAATTACACCAGTACTTGAATCAGTGGCAAATTTACTTTGCATCTTGACAACCTTAGACTTGTTCCACCATTTTTTCCTTCAACACATATGGCATTAACATGTACCCTTTCTACTTTTTCAGGGTCCGAAAAGTTTGGAGCACCTTTCTTAACAAATGTTGGTAACTTTACACACACCCACTCTCCCTTAATTATAGAACTCTGCTTCACACCTCTCTTTTTGTCAAAATATGCTTTTTGCTTGGTCTGCGTTTTATTTACCTTAAATCTGATTCTGTCATCACAATTTCCACCATATATTTATTTAACAATCTGGACATCCAACCTGGTTTAAACTGTGTAACAGCTTTTCTTCCTCTAAGAACCTCAAACAGGGACACACCTGTGGTAGAATGAGGTGTGGTCCTATAGAACCAAACCAGGGTTTGGACTGACCTTCCCAAATCACATTTATTTTTCAAAGCCCACCTAATGCAAGCTCCCAAAACACGATTAAAGCATCCCACTAATCCATTTGTTTGAGATTGAAAGAGAGAACATTTTAAATGTTTAATAGAACACTCTTTCAAAAATAATTCAGACTCCTCTGAAGCAAACTGTACTCCGTTGTCAGAGAGCAACTCCTCGAGAAAGCCTTCAATCATAAATATATCTCTCAAAATGCTATTGCTTATCTGGAATTTGGTTCACATACAAACCTCACATAAGGCCACTTTGAATAATAATCTGCCAGAACATACGCATAAAGTTGATCATGATTAAGAGAGTGAAATGGCCCAACTAAATCAACCACTAACTTCCTCCAAGGACCTCCCGGACATGGAATGGGATGTAGGGGTGGTGTTGACATCTTAAAAGACTTATCACAGTTATAACAAACTGTATAATTGTTTACTATTTTTTCAATCTCTCTATTCATACACAGCCACCAAAATCAATCTCTTATCTTCCTTTTTGTTAGTGTGGAACCCAAATGACCTTCATGTGCTTTCTTAATAATAACCTCTTTCAATTCATCTGGTGGAACTATCTTGTCATTTCTCAAAAGAACAACGTCCTCAATGGTCAGTTCATCAGAAATCTTACAAAATGGTTGAACATTAACTGCTATGGCCTTTTTATTAGGCCAACCCTCTCTGATGTATTTCATAATCTCACAAAAATCTTGGTCTTTCTCCAATTTCACCTTCCACTCTCTCTCTGAACATACATTCACCTGTTCTATACCCACTGTGGCCACCAAACAGGTGTAATCATCATAACTCTTTTCATCAATGTAATTTGCTAAAACCGTATGTCTGGACAAAATAATCAGCCCTGATGTTACTGACACCTGATATATGCATAACCTCAAACTGATATTGCATCAATCTAGCTGTAAATCGTGCAATCCTAGGGGTACCCATGTTGTTGTTAGTGCCACTGAAAATAGAAACCAACGGTTTGTGATCTGTCCTTAAAACAACATTTCTTCCCCAAAGATAAGTTCTGAATTTCTATGTCCCAACAACAAGCCAATAACTCTTTCTCTATCACAGAGTAAAATGTTTCAGGATCCCTTAAAACTCGATGCAAGATCATTAGTTTCCTACATTCCATTTCTTGTCTGTGTAAGGGCCGCTCCCAACCCTACTTTACTTGCGTCTACAGTAAGACAGCATTCAAGAGAGGGATCATAAGGTTTCAGAACACCAGCCTTAGATAACTCCAGCTTAATCTTGTCAAATGCACACTGACATTCAGTATCCCACTTAAACATTGTCTTATCTTTCAATAGATTAGAGATAGGTCTAACAGTTCATTGTACATTTGCCTAACTCTTACCATTAGATACTATAGAGTCCCATTGCATTTGCCAACCAGAACCATAGTCCCTTCCTTGACCATTCACAGTCCAGCGTCATCATAGCTTTGCCCCTCCATTACAAAATGTTTTTGGTTGGCTTGACTATCTGACTTTTCTCACAATGTCATCCAACAAACCCCCCCAAAGTGATAGTTTTGATAGAAGATACTGCTAACTTAACTTTAGTGAAGTATTGCAGTATTGACATCTACAATATGTAATGTTTTTTCTAGCTGCACAGACCACCAGTGCTGGGGCACTTCGAGGGGGAGTCTTACTGGTGGCAGGGATGGTTGGTGATAAGGCACTTTGCTTGCTTGTTGACAAATTAAGTACACTCACTGTGTTTCTTAGGTGAGGCAGATAGCCCACCATTTATCATTCATCAACTCCCTGCCCATGGCATTTCACCACCCGTGACCTAACTGCAGCATGGTTCCATTTGACACTGCAGTATTGGGTGTGCAGTATGTTTCTGCTTCAGTTAATGCGGCATTTGCAAAGTTTTCAATGTATTACAAACCGAAAACAAGGTGTGTTTCCCTGTGCCTACTCAGTCACCTCCTAGCACTCCACTCCTTTATTTTCTCCCATTCTGTCCCAACCTACAAAAATAATAAAAATGTTTTCTTGGCAGATGCCATATTTTTATGGCCAAATTATTTATGAATATATGTTTCATAGTTTCCATAACCGATTTACACCTGTTCAAATTTTTCCTTTTCATCATTCATCAACTATAGTAACTGACTAAGCCTAACCTTAGCAGGTGGTGATCAATGACACCTCACTATTCTCTAGCAAAACCTCCACCTCCCCGTCTCCCTCTAACATACCCTGCAGTAGAGTAACTTTCCTTACTGTCAAGAGAAGGTATTTATTGAAAATAATTTGTGGTGGAGGGCAAGGCAAAGGAGTAAAGTGGAACTAAGTGCCTGATTTAGAGTTTGACAGATTGGATACTCTGTGACGATCGTGCCAAATAAAATCTATATCCTGTTCCTTTCTCTATACTCCAGTGTATTGTTTTTTCTGCCGTCTACTTACGGCAGACTGGATATCTGTATTTTATACCCAATGTGTGTGACATAGTATTATTATTATTCAACTGCCTTTTTAGAGTAAGAGTAAAATTAAAAGGCAGTTGGAGAAGAGCAGGGTGACTGGAAGTGAAGTAAGATAATAAATTGTTCATTACAGATGACCCAGCTGCAGACTGCAGACAGTAGCAAAGTACTCAGCGCACTAGCATCCTCCATCACTTTTCCACAACAAGAATACTTGTGCTGCATAGTGCATAATGCTTTACTCATTAATGAGATTCAGGGGCATATTTATGAATCTCATTAATGTCATTATTTTTTACGCTAATGTGCCCCAATGAGGCTAAAATCCCTGCGCCAGGCATAATGTTTGCAAAGGGGGGGGGGAGGGCGAAAAACCGGCACAAGGACTTGACTACAGTGGACAAGGTTAGGCGTTAATGCAACACAAAGCCTGAGCGATGAGGTTGATTAATTATGTTATATAATATAACATAATATATGAATTCTGAATCCCTTTTATGCATGAGTGGGTAAGTGGGGTTGGTGTGGCTATGGCTCCGGTACTAGAAGATCCCGCAGTCAGTTGGTGTCATTTTCTCCACATGTGCCCCACCAGGTTTGTGATCAATTTATGGTGTAAATTAGATCACACCTCAATAAATCACACAGGCTGGGGGAAGACGGTTAGGGGTTTGATGGATTGATAGGAAAGGGGAGTTGGGGAAAGGTGTGAAGCAGACAAACACTACACCATAACAATACTATTCATCAGGGTGATGAGCAGCACTTCATCATCATCAAATCTGTTGTGGAAGGAAGTGAAGAAATGACAGTTCAATCAAATGCATCACAAACAGTCCTTCAGCCCCAGAGACCCAGTTATTATATATGTAAATCTTCTGTAATGTAGGTTTAAAAACTACAAATTGTGGAGGAGTTATTGAACCCACACAGTTCTACAAATTATGATTGTTAAAAGTAAAATGATACTGTATATAAATGCCAAATTGGGCATTGCAACTGCATTCTTCTCAGAATGTCCAGAATGTCCTGATTGTCTGTCTTGGGTGCCTGGTTGAACTGGTCCAGTAAGGTAAGCAGGAGTGTTGTGGTGTTATTGACTTTCAAAAGGCCCGTGGATTGTAAAACAGTAAGATATTGTAGAGTTCAGGAGAAGGACAGAATGGAAGTTTCATGAGGAGTGGACCAAGAGGCAGAGCAAGGACATAGCTTCTGCATTAAATCAGTCATCATGACTAAGAGTGAGAAGTTAGAGCAATTGTACCCAGCTGATCAAGCTCACAACTGTCTTAACATTTAGCCGACTGCCTCCATCATGTGAGGGTGATGTGACATCATCACATGTCTGTCTCGACCACAAACATAATAGAGGGGTTTGACATTTATTTGAGCCAACACACGACTTAGTATTTCCCAAATCTACACACCTCTCTCCAGTCCACAGGTCTGAGTAGGCTTCTTAGAGTCATCATCATGTTGGTTAGGTTTCCCTTTGATGTTGATGTTGAAAGTCTTTATTTGATTATTGATCGATAAAGATAAAAGAACAAATTACAGCAAAAAATCAACACACTTATAAGACAGAAAATAAATAAATTAAACAGAAGACATCTGAGCATAAAAATAATAATACATCGTAAACATGTATAATGTCCCATCTGTACAACCTGAACAGGCATCTATGTACTTTATAATGGTGATGTTAAGAGTTTATTGAGGCATTCAAATAAAAGGCACTTTTTAAAAATGATACAACAGCCCTTTTAACAGCTGGCTCAGACAGCATCAGAAGATAATAAAAGACTGGTTTGTAATGGAAAAAATCCCCTAGTCCTGAGGATAGGCAGCAAGTATCTACGCCGGGGGAAGTCATACTGTTTGCAAAATAAAACTAGATGCACCAGAGTCAGCAGAAACCTATCATTACAGGGACAGATCAATATCAAGTTAGGGTTATATTGACCAGGGTGAAAACATAGCCTATAATGGATTGCACCTAGCTGAAACATAGTGAGCAAAGATCTCTTCAACGGGTTTCTGACTAAGGAGAGATATGGCTTGGAACCTGCATTCATTTGGAGAGTCAGTCCAGCTGTCCAGGTTGGTTTATCCAGAGCGGCGCTCTCCCTAACTCTTTAACCTTTGCCCCATCACCCTTAGTCATCCACTGGGGGGGCATGATGCATATCCATTCAACCCAAGGACAAAGAACTATCCTTAATATAAGCCAGCCATGGAATTTTATGGCCATGGTCGCAATCTAAACAATCTTGGATCATATACTTTTTAAATGCTGTGTGTTCCCTGCTCCAAACCGAGATCCACAGAAGCAAGGGGCTAGTTTTATATAATCTTCAGCAAAACCCAGGTTAATCTTTTCATGCAGAAAAAGGTTAGACCTAGCAATCTCCTGCAGAAATGGTTCTCTTCACATTGACTACTCGGGCAGTTTCAGATCCCCAGATTGCAGCACCGTAGGTCAAAACTGGCACACATTTAATTTCCCTTTGAAGTAGATAACTTTCTTCTTCTGGCTGTTAAGGTAGTTCCGCTGTAAGTCCTGACTCCGAGTAACGACTCGGTCTGACTCTGACCCATATGATATTCAGAAAGATAGACCTACAGTGTACTGCTGTTGATAAACAAAAGAGCAAAGGAATTTGAGCATTTTGTACAGATTTCTATTGATTTTCTAAACTGACTGGTCTGGTCTCTGAAGAACTAGAAAAAAACTACAGCAAGGAGTGGACCAGGCAAGTAAATTTAGCTAAGTGTGAAAGGGCCAATCACCTTCAGACAAATTCACTCCTAAGCACCCAGACATTGCAAATCATCGAAATCAAGTTTACACATCACTAGTTGAACACCCTCCCTCACTGTCTGCCACCACACGAATCATCAAACATCAATCATAATCAATCAATAATACATCACTCATTGGTGCAATAGCACGCTGAATGATCCTCAATTGCTTTCGGGCTTTAAAGGAATGGCTGAAATGAGTGTAAAGTCTTTTTTGAAGGAAAACCTGTCGCCTTGGCGTTCCGCCTGCCCGATTAGATGTTGGCAGTCCCTAGGCGAAAGAGCTTCCAAGTCCTGCAGACTCCACCAAGAATCCCTAGCCATCTCGACGGAGGCATTGGGAATAGGGGCTGACAGCAGGAGTCCAGCCCCCTTTACCGGTGAGCACATTTGGATGTGCCTTACAGCCAAACCAACTGTTGCGGTCCAACCTCCACACCTTAGTTTGTGTGTTGGAGGGAAAATGGGGTACAAACTTTCCTTTTCTCCCATTCCACTTCTGTTTTTGACTTGACATGATTGGACATGACCTTCTGTCACTGCTGCCACTGGACCACAGAGGAAGGATCCCCTCCCCCCACCGCCATCGCTGGATTTAACGGTAGGGAACCAGCATTGGCTGTGTAAGTTGTGTGGTCACCGCATATGAGCTCGGGACCACTGCAGTCATATACATGTCACAGTAATTTTTTGAATCATTGTGCCATGCATATGTCATGAGCACATTTGTGTGGGACATGCATGTGGACATGCTGGTACAAGACACAACATTCAGGTGAGTGCTGTTGTTGTGTGGTTGTTGTGATGTAATTAGTTGTGCTTTTGTATGAGTGTGTAGTTGTGTTGGCTGTTATTGTTGTGTCATGTGTGGATGCAGTGTCAATAATGTGTGTGTCATGTCATGGATGCATGGCAATGTGCGTTTTCAGCATGTACGTGTTGTGTGGTGTTGGAATGGCAATGGATTAGAGTGTGTTGTGTAGTGTGTTGGGCAGGGGGACACATATGGCTAAGATACAGTGTGTGTGCATGATTTACCTCTATTCCATTGCCACTGTCCAGTGACAGTCTCCCTCTATTAGCAATCCACCACCAGTACACCGCCTGCAAGACTGTAACATCCAAATATGGTCGGCAGGCCCACGCCAGCCTGACGGCTAGGAAGAGCACTCCATCATGACGGTCTGCGACTCAGCCACAATACATTTAAATATGGCGGGTGGAACACAATCGACTTGACAGTGTTTTCGAGACTGGGCAGTGACAGGTTAGCTGTAATACCCCCAAGATTTAAATCAGGCCTTATGTCTTCTTTTTTTAGAAAGTCCGGCACAATCATTTTGATGCAATGCACCAGATTCAGGACCCTGAAATAGCCACTGTCTGCCACAGCCTTGATTTATTACTGCTGTTGCCTAGGGCAGCAAATCCATTTGTAAGTCTTCTGAGGCGCAGCCATTCAAACACCTTGCCATTAAAGTCTTCCAGGATGTTTGCAGCTGTATGGGATTTCTCCATGGCACACATGGCTACTTTTGCACACCGCCGAATGCCCTTAAAGGTTTCTTCAGGGTGGGGACCTGTAGATAGCTGTTGCCTAACCCCCGCAAAAGAAGCCCAGTCTGCAGTAATGCACATGCAGTCAGTTCCTTGACAACTGGTGCATAACTCTGTTGTCAGGTGGTTAGTGTGAACAGCACTACACCGCAAAGTTTGCCCAACAAATTGCAACACATTGTGATGGAGCACTGGAACAGCAACTCTGGCAAAATAGGTCCAACTGGGAACCTTCCATTTCTGGCAGATGGCCACTGCCAATTCTAAAACTCCCACTCCTTCCACAAAAGTAAAAGGGAGGAGGTCCACTTCTAACATTTTAGCCAGCTTCCCATTCTACAAATGTTTTGTTGGGTGAGTGCATTCATAGGGCCGTTCCTGCTTAAACATGCCCGTAATAGTAACATGGATTTTGTTATTTTTTAGTACCACTGACGCAGGAGGCTCCTGGAGAGAGCTAGGATATGATAGACTCAATGTGTGTGTTGGGGCAGTCACTGTATGCTGTGGTATCTCCATCTGACTCTTGTGCCATTTCACAGATGCTGAAGTGGGTGATACTGGTGCACTTTTGGGCACAGGGCTGCTTAGCATAAAGCCTCCACCCTCTTGTTCCTCATCACCTTCCCCTTCAAGTCCTATTGCGATTGGAGCTGATTCCCCTCTCTCATCTCCAACACCACCTGCAGCATTTATTTTAAGGTGTTCCTCCTACCAGATTTTGTGATGTTTTTGTATTTTTCTTAAGACTCCTTTCTCCTCCAGTACCATAGTGTGAACCAGACTTACCTCGATGAACCCTCATGTGGCAAATGGAGCATACTTCAATGTTATCCTCCCGCTTGTTAATTATAAAGAAGTCCCAAACTGGGGAGGAGAGCATTTTTGGTGGGCCAATGATGCCACTGCCAATGCCCAAAGAAACAGACGTAGGTGGTGTGTCAACGATTGCCTTTCTGCAGTGCGTACTCCAAATGAGGTAGTGATGGATGCAGGTCTCAGTGGAGGCCTTACAAATCTGGCGCCAGCTTCCATGACAATTACTAACTCGTCCTCCTCATTCCATTCTATAATTGTAAGGCTTTCAGGAACTTTCCTTTCCTTTTTTTAGTGGCAGGTCTTGGACTCAGACGGGGTCCAATCCATGTCCAGATTATCAGACGGGGGACTTGCGAAAGATGGAGATCACAAAGCCACTGGTTTAAGAAAAAGGTACATCTTGCTCAGCTGGAAGCTCAAACTCCTGTTCTGCTCCTACGTGAGGAATATCTACTGTTGCTGGCTGCAGCTCTATTTGTCCACTTGGCACAGTTTCCTGCTACGATTGGCTACTAGTTTGCGGATGAGAAAACTCCTATTCAGACTCACTGTTCGTCACTATGATTGCAGTGGGTGCCACTCTGAGAGGCATGGCTTTCGGCTTAGGTCGGGGTGGTGCCATTGATGTGGGAGATCCGCTTCCTGCTTGCTGACCGCATGATGGTGTAGCAGGCACAGGTTCAATTTCCTAAAAAAAGGTTTGGGGCAGCATGCCAGTGGTGGAGATCTGCTTCTTCTTCTCCTCCTCACTGACCACTTTCTTGGCAGCACCTTTCTTTGGAGCCATCTTCAAGCTCTGTCACTTGTCAGGGGCACTTAACTGCCCAATGGAAGATACTCGAGCACTCTTATGTTGTTGTCACGTCACTTCGTGCCAGCCTTTTGTCTGACAGTACTCTGTGGGTGATTTCTCTTCTGCACCTAAAAGCAAACAGGCAAGAAAAACCATTTAGTGAAATGTGGCTTTTTTGCAGTTTTAATTATTCATAGTACAGGTAATATAATTTACTGTGGTTAGTGTATCCATTCCACAGTCAAACCGTGCCACCATAACATAATATATTTAATTTCCAATCTGGATAACAAAACATAGATTTAACTGTTTGCTTCAAGTGCCTCTGAAGGGAAACACCTGTGGAAGGCAGGGGTCCAGAGGAAAATTGAATAATGCTGCCTATGGCACGTAGAGAGTCCAAGTGAAAATGGAAATAGTCCTTAAAGAATAAATGCTTATGTGTGCCTGTGGCAGGCAGGGTGGTCCAAGGGAAAGTGGAATAATCCCAAGAAATGAATGCTGGTGTGTGTGACTGCGCCTATGACAGACAGGAGGAGCAGGGGGAAATGAGTAATGACAATCCTTAAAAAAAGATTGCTAGTGTGTGGCAGGCACCTATGGCACGAGGTGGATGGAGGGAAAATGTGAAAAAAAGAAAATGAAAAAAATTAGAATTTTTCTTTTTTTTAAAACAAAAACTGAAAAAAAGTTTAAGTAAATAAAGAAATAAAAAAAGTAATTGCTGGAAGACTAGGGGTCTATGAGGAACCAATTGGGATTTAGGAGGCAAGGAGGTGCAGGTGAAAGATGGAAAAAATGCATATAATATTAAACACTATTCATACACTACAAGCGTATTAAATTGATATCAGAAAAAATAACAAAAATAAAAATGTTCAGCCCCCTCCTATCAATCTCCCTAGAATAGGATTTTGAAAACTGGGAAAAAAAGGATTTACACACTGTCTGGCTGCACAAAATGGCCACTGGCCACATGGTCAAACAACAAGCAAGGAGCCACGGACCAACAACCCAACCACTGCCAAAAACTATTTCCACAATGGAATGGAAGCAGTCGCTGCTTGGATGAAAGATAGTTGCCTCAAACTGAACTCGGACAAAACAGAAGTCCTCATCCTCGGCTCCACACCCTCCTCCTGGAACGACTCCTGGTGGCCCTCTGCACTCGGAAATGCCCCCACTGACCACACCCGCAACCTCGGCGTCATCTTAGACTCATCGCTCTCCATGGACCGACAGGTGAGCACTGTCTCATCGGGCTGCTTCCACACCCTGCGCCTGCTCCGAAAGATCTACAAATGGATCCCCGCCAAAACCAGAAGGACAGTCACCCAGGCCCTTGTCAGCAGCTGACTCGACTACGGCAATGTTCTCTATGTAGGAACCACTGCCAAGACCCCGAGAAGACTACAACGCATCCAAAACACCTCTGCCCGGCTCATCAAGAACACCAAATGACACAGCCACATCACCGCCCGCCTAAGAGACCTGCACTGGTTGCAAGTCAACAAGAGAATCACCTTTAAGCTCCTGACCCATGCCTACAAGGCCCTACATGACGCCAGACCAGCCTACATCAACCACAGACTCGCTTTCTACACACCAGCTAGACAACTCTGCTCTGCACAGCAGGCCCTCGCCAAGGTCCCCCGCATCTGGAAAACCACAGACAGAGGAAGATCCTTTTCCCACATCGCTGCCAAGACCTGGAACACCCTCCCCATCCACCTCAGGCAATCCCCAACCCTGTCTCAGTTCAGGAAGGTCCTCAAGACCTGGCTCTTCTTCTGATCCTTCCCCCCCACCCCTTCCTTCCCCCAGTGCCTTGAGACCCTCACGGGTGATTCGCCGGGCTATACAAATCCCCTGATTGATTGATTGATTGATTGATGGACAACAAAGAAGAACACATCCAGGCCTATAACAAAAGCATACTGGCTGGCTGCACAAAATAGCAGCTGGCCACATAGTCAAACAGCAAGCAAGGAGCCATGGAGAACAATGAACACATGTAGGCCTATGGCAAAAGCACACTGGCTGGCTAGACAAAATGGCCACCAGCCACATGGTCAAACAACAACAGCAGCAATCAAGGAGGCATTGGAGAACAAAGAACACCTGAAGGCTTTTGGCAAAAACACACTGACTGTCTGCAAAAGCCATGGCCACTGGCCACATGGTCAAACAATAACAGCAAGCAAGGAGGCATTGGAGAACAGAGAAATCATGATGCAGGCCTATAGAGAAAGCACACTGCCTCCCTACATAAAATGGCCGCCAGCCACATGGTTAAACAACAAAAAGTAAGGAGGCATGGATAACAAGGAACACATGGCGGCCTATGGCAAAAGCACATTGACGGCGTGACACAAGATGGCCACCGCCACATGATCAAACAACAATCAAGGAGGCCTGGACAACAAGGAACAAATCCAGGCCTATAGACACTGACTACACAAAATGACTCCCGGCATCGACAACAAACAAAGACAAATGGTGGCCTACGGTAAACACACACACACTGGCCAGACAGAGGAGACATAGTAACAGTGAAGAACCCACTACCATTAATTCAGCAGTGCCAAAAATGAAAATGAAGTGAGCTATAAAGATTTTACAGTAGCACACATCATCCAAAGGTATCAAATGTTATGCCACCAACATACACTTTTTGCAGAAAAAGAAATTTGAAATACAAAAAACACCCACATTTTTAATTCAGTCAAAGGCAATCCATGGCTTTAATGATGTTTTAAAACAACATATACCTCTGAAACAGTTGTTTCATGTACCCATGACTAGTACTGGCTGGATGGCCCATGTACAGACTAGTCCACATAGTAAAATAAATTAATAGCAAGAATTTACCAAACATGGAGAAAATTACTGAACTGTGCAGCCTTTTCCCCTTACAAAAGATAAAAAATTAAATGCAAAATAATAGCTAGGCCCCTATTGGTACTCCAAGCCACCCACCACAAACACAATCAAATAAAAGTACAAATATATATTGGTGCATGCCCTCTAGCTAACAAACAACACCCTTATAAAAACGTTTTTCAGCTTGTGATATCACAAAATTAAAATCCTTTAAATCCAAAGGTATTTATGCAGCAGGAATTGCAGACAAAGTGATCCTTCCATCTCGAAATCCAAGTGAAAAGTGACCAGGAGATGGTGAAAGTGCTGGGGGAAGCCTTTTGGGCAGGAAGAGGAAGTTGGAGTCTTTGGGGCACTGCTTTCCTGTTGAAAAAAAAATAAGTAACATTTTAAAAAGTGCTTTTCGCACTAAACAAACAAGCTGATCAGTCCATTGGAGTAGAATATTCACTCGTAAATACCTTTTCGAGTAGATTTTGCCTCTTATGGAGTAGAAAATCTGCTTGACAAGCAGTCCCTGCACTCGCCAGCATCATGAAAATGGTGCCCGAAGGCTCTGTCACAAATGGAAACTGCAGGAGTGGCCAGCAAATCTCGTACGCGCTTGCTAGTGGCCAGGAAATCTCGTTGCGCACACCATCGCATGCTAAAATAAGTCTTGCGAGCGCAAAAATAAGTCTTGTAAGCGCAAACAGAAAAATAATTCTGACACTCGCCAGATGGCGGAATTCAGCTTGAGCTTCTCGTTACGCGCATAGGGTTGATTGCCTGAATTCCGTCAACTCTGCAAGCGGAATCATATTTTCGCCCTGGCCTAGTTTTATGACCTCATCTGGATCTCTATTTAGAAATGGTGAGCAGGTGAGAAAATTGGCCAATGTTCTGCAAGTCTCAACCGAAATTGCCATTGCAGAACGTGCAGCACACAGGAATGACAATAGTTATGTCACAGTCACACGGGTATGCAGACAAAGTGGCATGATATTGCGCAATTGTGGCATGTACATTTAATGGAACATTTACGGATGACTCTCAAGAGGACACTGTTTTTGCAGTGTTGATCTTACTAACTGACACATGGGAAGAACTGAAATCTTTGCAGGAAAATGCGATTGAGTCAGTTCAGCAGGGTTGGATCAGGGCCGGATGTGGAAAAGATGCAAATAACATTCAGGTTTCAGCAGATAGAAGACCAGTGTTACCAGATAGTTTGCTGTCACCCACGACACAACATTTTCACAGCCCAAAATTTTAGGTAGGGATGTCATGGTTAGGTCATTCAGGAAAATCTGGTTTAATCCCTGATTTAGAGCTCGCTCAAGTAGAAGAATTGTGTCACCGTTGTGTGACATGCCAACAGATGAATGTAGAAAAATGAACACCTGTCACATTGAGTCATGTAGGGAGATCAGGTCATCCCTTCAACAGAATGCAGATGGAGTTTATCATGATGCCTGTTTGTAATGAGATGAGATATGTCCTGGTTATAGTTGAACTCTGAGGAATTCTGCGTGGTCACTTAAAAACTCCAGGAGATTCCATGGAGTTCCGCCACTGGCAGAGCAGTGAGTGGCAATTTAAGGGAACAAGCAGATTCAAGACGCAACAGAACTCCTCCTGAACATTCTTGATGGTCCCTTAGCTCATCAGGCAGCAAGACGTTCCAGTGTACACCGTTTGTATCTGAGAGGGTCTACCAAGAACCTATCCCAAACTTAGGATAAACAAAATAGTTTTCTGTATGCTCAGTCGGTCAGTGGCCATTAGGTCAGCAAGCAGCTGTGCAGACAAACACACACATGCATGGCCTGTACAGTAAAAACACCCACTGCACCACAAAGTGGCCTCTGACAGCTGAGCTACAGCTCTGCTGGTAAACAGTGCCGATAAAGGGGCGCACATTCACCAGCCCTACCTAGAGCATCAGAAAGTGTGAGCAGCCACCAGCGGGCAGATGCTGGCCCTACCGGCTCCTGGCTACATTATTTAGTGATTTCTTTGGTGCTAGTTCTCCAGTGGCATTTGTGAAATCCAACCCCAGTGAGAGAACCGGAGAAACTCACTTAAAATACGGAGACACCGTGCAAGAGGACGCTTACTATGCAGAAACACACCCAGGGCTTCCCTGGTTGAATTCCACATGCAACACACTGTGCTCACATAAAAACAAGGAAAATAATAACATATGACCCTGGATATACAAAAACACACCAATGACAGGTCCACATGTAACACTCATGGAATACTTAGTAAGTAAAGCAGAGACAGGAGCCTTACCTTTATCTTGCATCTGCTGCAGGCACATTGCGAGGTTTCTCCTCCATCAAGGTATTCCGACCCAGCTGAGGCAGTAGCAGGCAGGGGGAGGGATAGGTTAATCTGTCTAGTCTGGGGTCCCTAGGTGAGGGCTGGAACTCCGGGGGAGCTGGAGCTGCAGCTGGGGACCAAGGCAAGAGTCAGGGCTAGCGGGGGCTCCATGTGCGACTCAGCTTCAGAGGAATGGTGGAAGACCCAGCACACTCACTCCATCCAAGGAGGAGAAGCTTCTGTGATGCTGGCCCTGAGGCAGGATTGAGTATATTCCAGGAGAGCAAGGGGGCTGTCAAATCGGCACCTGCCTCCTGCCAGTCCCCCTCATGGGTTTCGGGCTAGTAACTGGAAGCGTGAGGCAGCCGGAGCTCCCGCCTCTCAGCACAATGTATGTACCCTCCGTCACAGGAGATTGTAGGGATAGACTGCAATTCCCATGATTCCCTACATGACGCCACCAGAAACGTAAGTGTGAGGCTATGATTGAAGCTAACTTTCTGAACCAATCAGCACAAACTGAAATTGTAGTTCATACATGATTGGCTCAGCAAGTACAAGTTAGCTGTGATGAAGCTCTCATCAAAGCTAACATTTACTTCCTGAACCAACTTTCTGCAACAGGCAACTGGATCAAAGCAGCTCGAGGCAGTGGTGACCAGTAACTTTAAGAGGGAGGAGGTGGGGTAGAGGGGGTATGTTACACACGCACACATACACCTCACTCTTACCCATTCATTAACACACACACACACTCACACACTCACACACAACCCTCACTAACAAATACACATAACTTCATGCATGCACCCATGCACCAAACATAAAAAAAAGAACTTACCTCAGCAGCTCCGGCTAGGATGCCTCAGAGATCCTAGGAGGGATGGGGATGCTGCCTTCCCTCATTGGCTGGCCTAAGATCAGCCAATGAGGGAAGTCAACAGTCCCAACTCATCACAGACTGGGATGGGATCAGTGAGACTGCTGACCCCACCCTGCTCTATGATGAGGTGTCACTGATTGGCACTCGGCCCTGGGTGCTTCAGGGCTTAAAACTGAAGTACCCAGGTCCGAGGCTATCGGTGACGCTCCCACTCGTCATGAGGGGGAGGGCCTCAAGGCACCTTTGCTAGGCTGAAGAGGTCACGTTCACAAGACCCATCAAAGGTCAGTTCAGGCAGCCAGGACTCTGCGCATTTAGCGCATGTCCAACTCCTGGCTGCTGGACCTGAACCAGAAGAGTATCTGACAGATTGACTTTTGTTCAGCCTGAAAAATATTCTTCACATCAGGAAAAAGGTATAGGGGCGTGGCCCCTCACCCCATATGGATGGGCTGCTGCTGGCTGGAGGGGGAGTCATTAAAGCAATTTTAGTACCTGTATTAGTAGTAGTTGTTTCCTTCTTGTCTACACTAGCATTCTATAAAGCTATGAAGGCATTATTGGAAAAGAAAAAACAGATAAATGAATAAAAGAATGAAGAAAGATTTAAAATTAAGTGCACGTATTAACAAGGAATATGATAGACTAAGCGAAAGGGAGAACTTGAAAAGAAAGAGAAGGGACCTCAACTGAAGATGAGAGTGGACTTTGAATTCATCTGTGAATGAAAAGTTTGTAATGGTTATAAACCATCAGACGGGGAGGTTTCAGAAGCCCTTCTACTAAATTAAAATGTAATATAATTTACCTATATGATATATCGTGTAGACATCAATCAAATGCTGCATTTAAATACAGCTTTTCACATGAAGCTTTCACAGAGACGTATTTAACTTAATCCACTTTCAAATGCACTCTTTTCTCTTCCTTTTCTTCTTTCTTTTGCTTTGACCTGTGACAGGGTCATAAAGAATCGAATCTAGTGATGCAAATGTATTTTGAAACAACAGACCGAATGGAAGATGTAGAATGTTTTAGCTTTCCCATCCATTCAGCTTTTATAAGAAAATAAGAATGTAATGAAATGTTAGTCTAATCTTATTAAAATGTTTCCTTATGAATAAGTTTGTCAATAGAAGCATATAGGAAAGGGAGTTACACCACTAAGTTATGTACTGTACTTACCTTGACTTGTTTTGTTTTATAGAAAAGAAGCACTGAGAGAAAATGCTGAACAGATACTTGTGTTATGAATTGTAATATATTGTATTATATGTTTAGCGTGCACTTTGTTAAGTTTTCTGAACAGACAGAAGCTGTCCTGTTCCCATGAAGTCATTGTTTTCCTATTGGTCCGGGTGCCGGATTTTCACCGTTAGTCAACACAAAATGTTGCCTTCTACAAATATGTACTCACATAAAAAGCGCAGGTTCCCAGGCTAGAGGAGGAGGTCTTAGGAGACTGACCCACTCACTGGCTTTGAGCAGCACATTTGCTTGCCTTTTCTAGACCCGCTTGGGAGGTTGTTTTTTTTTCATACTTTCTTGAGAGCCCTTCGATTCAGATACATTCTGACCCAGACTGTTTTCTGATGCTGCTTAGAAACTCTACTGAGTTTCCTGAACTTATCTTCATGGAACGTTTTGCAAACGTTCAAAATACATGCTCATTTTTTCCTTTCACATCTCAAATTTAGAACTCTTCATGGGTTCTGCGATGCTTTTCTCCACTCTTCTTAGTTTAGAATAAAACTAAACGTTATGGCACACACTTCATGCTTTGCTCTGTTTTGTATTGATATTTTTTCATTGATTAATTGATGACTTACAATAATGAAACTATTACTAAAGACATTACTAAAGCCTTGAAAACTATACCAAAATGTCATAATTGAGTCCTACCAAAAGAGAATTATATTTAAAATGTTCATAATTTGTTGACTGAATTGCAGCTTCTGATTAATGTCTCATCGTCACAAAGGTGCAAACTCTTGGGCCCAGTGGGGTGCGGGAATTTTATGTTTCCGATTGGTCATTAAACATTGGTGTCCCAATAGTCCCCAAAGTAGTATGAGTACGTTGGTAAATGATTAATGCTTACATATCATTGTGACTCACAATTAGAAGTGGATAGCGTTTTCACATTCCCCCTTCTCAAAGTGATACAGAATGCATTGTAAAATGCATTTTGCAAGTCAGAAAAGCTTTTCTGAGTAGCAAAACTGACTTAGTACATTGCATTCTATGTTTGCAAACTCACTGATTTCGTAATCACAGGGTTTGCAAATGCAGAACTGTTTAGTATATTTGACCTTTATTGTTAAGTTTCTTCTGAGCTGTCTCACCAGTCTCAAACAGAAAAAAATTATAACTTAAAAATACATACATATATGCAAACATAGAGGGACATGGGGACAACCCTCTTCATCCATTAGTCTTTGCAACTGGCATCCACATTTTGCTTCCATTCGCCACAACATTCAGCTAAGGGCTGTGGGTCAGCCCACTGCAACCAAAAATATGTTTTCACTGTACAGTAATTCAATGCCAGCAGCACCTTTTCTTTGCAAAAATACAACTCATATTTTCAATTGTTGTGCATTAAAACTAAATAGGATACCCAGGCCTGTTCCTCATACACCTGCTTGCTAGAAAGCACCTCACCTGCAGTGTTCTATTACATTTTTTAAAGATGGTAGTTTAATTTTAAATTCAATATTATGCATTGCAAGCATATGGCTTGCATGTTGAGGTGGCTACATATGTTCTATTTTTCTTTTATTCAATTTTGTGCATTTCTTGCAATAGAAAATAAAAATTACAATTGCAACAGCAGCCAAGGCTAGACCTACTGGCTTTACAATGCACATTTCACATTGCAGTTTAATTGTAGGGGCAGGGGCAGAGCAGCATTCTAACTAACTGGTCAGTAGTTGCAATCTATGATTATATGTTTGACCACAAAAGTTTCTGGAATTTTAGAAGTGATCATTTTACTCATGTGGATATAACAAACTTTCATGTTTAACATACTGAATCATTCATCTGTAGTCCAGCAAGTTTAATGTAGATCAGTGGCTTTAGATTGATTGACAATGGATTATGGGCCATATGTATGAAAACATGAGCTTGCGAATCGCAAATAGTGATTTTTAAGAAATCGCTATTTCCGAGTCGCAATTGGCCATGTAACAAAATTGCGATTCGGAATTAGCGATTTCTTAAAAATCGCTATTTGTGATTTGCGAGGCCCATTTACCGAATCGCAATTTGCATTCTCGCAAATTGCGATTTTTTTGCGATTCGGTAAAAAATCGCAAAATGCGAGAAAGTTCGAGAATGCACACCTGGAGGAGCCTGATGACATCACCAGCAGGAAAGGAGTCATCCCAGGCAGTTTCAGGTGCCACACCCAAACCAGCATCCTGAGAGAGAGCAGCCCAGCCACACAGAGCAGCACTCAGAAGGAGCAAGAACACCTGAGCCAGGATGGAGACCCCAGGCCAAGCACAGGAGAAGGCAGAAAGGAAGCGCAAGCTTAAATTCAGTGAACAGGAGCTTGAGGTCCTGACTGAGGAGGTGGTGAGGAGCCACGACCGCCTGTTCGGAAAAAGCTCACTCCAGGTGCCTGAGAGTGAAAAGAGGAGATTATGGCTGGACATACAATCCAAAATCTGCGCCATTGGAGTGGCACAGCGCTCCATCGAAGAAATCAAAAAAAGGTGGTACGACCTGCGCTCCCGTGCAAAGGAGAGGGTGGCAAGGAGACTTGCGGAGGCCAGGGCTAC
The DNA here is from genome assembly GCF_031143425.1 of Pleurodeles waltl. Classification (NCBI taxonomy): domain Eukaryota; kingdom Metazoa; phylum Chordata; class Amphibia; order Caudata; family Salamandridae; genus Pleurodeles; species Pleurodeles waltl. The sequence goes on along the minus strand of NC_090449.1, from coordinate 659,802,557 downwards.
AGGTGGCGGACCACCAACAGAAGCACCATCAACACCATTGGAGGACCTGGTGGAATCCACACTCCTCCCTGAAGCTGTGACTGGGGTCACAGACATCGACACCTCCGGCACACTGAGTACCAGCCAAGGTAAGTGCAATGATGTTTAGGAACCCTATATGTGTATGCACAAAAGCCCCTTAGGAATTAGCATGTAATGTGAAGCAGTGTGTGAAGTAGTCCAGTCCACATCTTAGAAGCAGCACAACAATGCATTATGGGAGTGGCAGTCCACAAACTAGTACAGACAGTAGCACAACAATGTAATGAAGTATAGTGACACCCAAGGTAACACAACACACACAACACCGTGTAGAGCAGTACCTGTACCTTTATTGCCATTTTCTGACAGATAATGTAACATACAGAACTGACATGCTGCATATTGTTGTTGCAGGTGGGCCAGGCCCAGCAGCCACACCATCTGCATGTGTAGGAGAGACGGACACCCATCAGCCCTCGGATACAAACACCACTGTCTGACGCAGGCCCAGGGCACTGCCACTGCCAGAGTTCAGTGGCGACTCTGATGAGCACTTGGAAGGGCCAAGCACACCGTCAGCACCAGACAGGCGCAGCCAGATTCTGGAGGGCAGGGGTCATCCAACAACAGCACCACGCAGGATTGCGACAGAGTCCCGGGCACAACATCATGAGGCAGGTGAGTGTCCCTCCTTATTCAGGGGCCTTGAAGCTGCTATGTTGCAGCAGCAGCGTCTGCAAAATAAGCGGATTGTCAGTTTAGACAGAAACCTGCGAGTACACAACCGCAACATGATGGGCCTGCATCGCCAACTGGACGCACTCAATGGCAATATTGTACAGCTGCGTGAGGGACAGGTGCAGGCTTCAGAGGACACCAGGGACCTAACAAGTGCTATCCGTGACCTCTGCCAGGAGCTGCGCCATGAGAGGGTTAGCCGGCGCAGACAGGAGCACAGATTCCGGACAATGTTTGGCAGCTACTGCAGGTCTTCTAACAGGATGGCAAATTCCACTGCATTGATCGCCCGTCGTGCAGTGGCGGCGCAAGTGGAGGCTGCACATAGCAGCAGGGACGTTGTCCAGGGACTAGTTCAAATCACAAATGTGATAGAACACATAATGGGACAAAGATCTGCCACTCCAAGTGAGGTAGCCTTGGGGGACACTGAGGACAGTTCAAGCCTCAGCAGTGTTGCCGTACCAGCAGCAGACTCCAGACAGCGCAGTGCCAGGCACAGCACTGCCACTGAAGGTGACAATAGAGGTGCCAGTGACTTAACTGGGCACCCAAGTGGTGTGCGTGGGTGAAAAAAGTGACTCTTGCCGCCATTACACTGCTGTTGCCACTATGAGGGAATAGTGCATGACTCTGGTCATTAGTTTATTTGCGTATGTCACATCACCTGTTTCATTTATTTCTCAATCATACATTACCTGACGTAAGGTAATAAATATATATCACTACAGGTACAGTTGTCAGTGGATTTGTGTCATTCATACTCACGTCTGAAATGGTTGTGTGTGATGTCGGCACGCCTTTGCCTTCCCCCTGCTGCACTGGTCCTGTCTGCTGGCTGTAGAGGTGGTATCGGATCGTCATCCTCATCTGATTCAGTGTCACTGATTTCTATAGGTATGCCCCTGGTTGTAGCTATATTGTGCAAAATTGCACAAGTAGCCACTATTCTACATGTGGTCTCTGGACTGTACTGTAGTGCCCCTCCACTTTTGTGGAGGCAACGGAAGTGACTCTTCAGCAGGCCAAATGTGCGCTCCACCACGTTGCGGGTTGTCCTGTGTGCTGCATTGTATCTCCGTTCTGCTGGTGTTGTGGGATTGAGGTAGGGCGTCATCATGTAGGTGCACAATGCGTAGGCACTATCTCTTGGAAGGAACAGAGGGTACAATGAATAAGTGAGTCATCAGACATCACTACTGCATAAATGCACCAGTGTACAGAGGGAAAATACCTAGTAGATATCCTTCACCAAACTCCCCAGCTAGCAGTCTTGTGTGAATGCCGCTGTGGCGAAAGATGTACGAATCATGTGTGCTCCCTGGGTACCTGGCCACGAGATCAGTTATGATATAAGAGGCATTGCATATCACCTGAATATTCATGGAATGTTGGTAATTACGGTTTCGGTACACATACTCTGTGGCTGATTGTGGACAGATTGCCACATGTGTGCCATCTATGGCACCTAGGACGTGGGGGAACTGTGCTATCTGGTAAAACTCTATTTTTGTCTGCTGTATTTCCTGTGGGGTGTGGGGGAATCTGATGTACTGTTGGAGTTTGCTCAGCATGGCGTTGATGAAAGAATTAAAAAATCTGGAGAGGGTACTCTGTGAAACCCCTGCAGCTGCTGTTATGACCCCTTGATAGCTCCCTGAGGCGAGTAGGTGTAGGGAGCATAATACCTGCACATGGGTGGGTATGCTGTGAGTCCTTAGTGTTCTGCGCTGCAGTATGGGTTGTAGCTAAGCTATCAGGTCAAGTATCATGGCTGAGTTCAACCTATACCTCTCATCTACTTCCTCCTCTGTCAGGTCAAAAAGTGTAATGCGCACTCTAAAAATGTCTCCTCCTCCCTCTCCTCAAACCTGCCAAGATCCTCATCCTCCTCGCCATGACGTAGAGTGCAGCCATTGTGGAAAAGTGTCTCAGGCATTCTGGGCCTCTTTATATAGGTTGCACCTGATTACCACCAGGTTTCACTTAGTGGTATTTTGCATGTGCAAAATGCCATTCTGCGAAAACAATCGCAATTTGCGATTTTTTTTTATGCATCTATTTGCGACTTGGATTTTGCGAATCGCATTTTGCGCCTCGCAATTTCCTACTGGAAATACCGAATCGCAAAAAGCGACTTGCTAAACCAGCTCACAACGCAAAAAATCGCAAAAATTGCGATTTCTTATTTTTGGTCTGCGAATGCCTTTCGTGCATCGCAGACCATGTTTTTGCACTCGCAAAAGGCCGATTTTTGCAATTCGCACCGTTTGCGAGTGCAAAACCTTTTCATATATCTGGCCCTATATGTTTAAAGAACTACTGTCTTACTGCCCTTGTGAACCAGATTCTCATACAATCATAGACAGGCCTGTCAAAAGTCATATTCAGTTCACTTCAATTACTTTTTATTTGACCAGAATCATTATCATAAAGGAAACAATGATAATGATTTAAAACATGCATATAAAATAACGTAAAAGCCATACATAATGATAAAAAGCAATACCAATGGGGTAAGATAGACATACATTCATAATTGTTATACAATCATAGAAACCCTCCACCTAATTGATAGTTGAATGTAAACTGCGGTTAGATGAAAAATCTGCGGGTTTGGCAATCTCCGTAGGTGCTTAAAGGCTGCTGTAGTAAATCATATGTTGGCTTGCTTTAAAAAGGGTAAATGATAATATTTTCTCAATTGTGTATGTAAAAACATAAAATGCAAAGAGCTTTGTGTGGAACAACCATCACAGGGGCAAACAGGTAAATTCTTAAAATAGGAACCCTGGGTGGGGAAACTGCAATAATTTGCATTCTGCATAGCCTAAACCTAAACAGCAGGAACATTTGGTATTAATTCCCCACCCACATTAGGTATGGTTCAAGGCCAGGATTGGTGCAAATCTAAAAAAATCTTGGACAGTTTGCTTGCTGGCCTCACTCTGCAGTCTATCACAACAGTGGGCTATAAATGTACCCTTCAGCACAGTAGCAAAGCTAGCCTTAGGTCTTCCAGGGGCACTGAAATGTCTTCTAGCCCCAAGGTGCGGCAAGTGTTGCGGATATACCTGATCCAGGGGATATCAAAACAGCGGTCAAGCTACAGACAGTCAGCGAGGATAACCCCGTTCAAATGGGTCTGGCTCCTTCTCCAAATTCGCAGCCACTGCAGCAGGGGTTGCATTTTTATAACATCATTTATGTATCCCAACCCCACCTCCGCTTGGCAAATACAAAAGCTTGTATTAGTAGGGACAGACAATAACTTTTCAAGAAAACCGTTCTCCACAGTTTCATTCCCCCTTGCTCATTAATACTCCACACCCCCACCCCGTAGCATGCAACTGCACAACACTTGGCCCTATAGATAGCCATAAGTTCCGTGACTATCTTCTGTCCTAGCCTATTGGCAAAATTAAAAACGGCCTCGACAGCTTTTGAGAAGGTAGCAATTGTGCTATTTTTCAAAGGTCCCCAAGTTAAATGTTTGTCAAACTGAACTCCTAGATAGACAAACCTAGGGACGGTACAGATTCTGTTACTATTAACTTTAAAGACAGGATTCTCCACCCTTTTTGCACCATAGACCATAACATGGGTGTTGGCCTGTTATACCCTCAGGTCAAGGCTTGCCTTGTAATTACAGAAGCGATCCAAAAGACACTGCAACCCAATTGCTGTCTTAGCTATTAAGACTGTGCCATCAGCATAAACTAGTGCTGGGACACTATGGGCACCTATACAAGGACAGGCTGCCCCGAGCTCCATCAACTGCTCCTCCAGGCCATTTATAAATAAGGAAAACAGAAAAGAGAAATCCCGCAGCCCTGACGCACTTCCCTAGCAAGGTTCAAATCTGCTGTGGTTTCCTCCATGGACCAAATCTCACACTCACCATAACGTTGCTGTGGAATGGCTTAAACAATTGGCTACATACTGCTCCACCCCCATATCTGACAAAATGCTCCACAGTTTGACTCTGTTGACAGAGTCAAAAGCAGAGCTTAAATTAATAAAAGCCAGATACAGCGTACCCTTTTTGCGACAGTTTGTTTCCCTGTTAAAAGGTACAAATTAAGAGAAAGCTCCACCGTTCCTAGACCGGGTCGGAAACCAAACTGCAGTTCAGACAACACATTACATTCACCAGCCCATGCCTGTAGGAGCTCCAGTAGTATATTCCCATATATTTAGCAAGAGATGCTAGCAGTGTGGATAATCTCTGGAGCCCTTTTTAAATATGGGGCAATAGTGGCATGGAACCAGTATTTAAGCAGGTCTGCGGTTAAAAAAACATTAAGAGCATTTGTCAAAAGTGTAGTCCACAACCCAATGTTAGCCTTCAACAAAACAGAGGGGATCCAATCAGGGCCCAGGACTTTCCCTGCTGGGCAGGTACCTAGTGCTATCAGAACCTCACTGAGTTCAATATCTGAGGAGACAGAAGGTTACCTTGAGGAGGCAAAGACAATCCATCTACCGCCCTCCCAAGGGTGGTAATGGCCCTGACATCTGGATCTGCATAATGTTTTGTGAAATGAGCAACCCAAGTGTCTGGAGGGATCACTGTATCAACCCAGAGTCATTGTTGCAGCTGAAATAGTTGTGATTAACCATCAACCAAAAAGACTTACTATCCTGTAACTTACTGGCCTGAAGTATGGACGAGAAGGCTTCCTCTCTTATAATGGCCTTCATGTCTCTCCAAGTGTTGTGATAATGAGTTGTGTACTCACGCACCATTTCCTGATATCTGGGAGATATTTTCAAGGCTGCCAATAACTGATTGTGTGCGGCCTTGCAATTTGTGTTGAAACATTTTGCTGGTTCCCTTTACCAGACTTAATTAGGAACAGGAGCAAGTTACACCCTGTGCAGCATATCCTGTCAAAACATTCAATTATCTCCCGCTCGCCCTGCTCCTTGCGGTCATCGGCTGAGCAGCATAGAAAATCAGCCAGCGAAGAAGTTACTGTGATAGTCATAAAAGAGGCTGCATCCACCATGGACAACCTCTTACATATCCCTTTGTTCTTTGACTATTGGAGAGGGAATGGATTGCACGCAAGGAGTGCTTTAGCCAAAAAAGAAACATGCAAAGAAAGAGGATGGAGCCTATGGTCACCAAGTGGTGAGTCTACAATGCCATAGCTCTTTGCCCAATTCCTCATAGTTTGTGAGAAGAGGATAAAATCTATCTAGCTGTGGATTCCCCTCCCGATAAGAGTGGGTACTTTAATGGGCTCCAAATTTAGTGAGTCAAAAGAAAACAAAAAAATATGTTTCATGATGATGTGATTGAGTTCATCCCCAAGTGGACAATGAACAAAATGAGTGACTGGGTCCCCCTATTATCCACCAGCTTACAGGCCATTGATGCAGAGAGCTGACAGAGTCTCAAATTAAAACCCCTCAATAGTACCACCACATAATTCCCCTTTGTGTTGCTTACACATTCTTCTATATCCCTGAATAATGCCCTGGACAGATCTACCTTGGAGGTTTCGAACACATTGTTATACACATTGATTAAAAGAATATGAGCTGTTAGACATAAGATGATAATCTACAGAATTAAGTTTTAGCCATGTTACCTGAGCCAGAAAAGTGAGTGAGATAAAAATGATGAGCCCTCTCTCCGCCCAGCCCATAAAACCCATGAGAGATGGCCTAAAATAGGTCGTATATCCATCCATGTGTAGGAGGCTGGCCCTCTATGCACTGTGCAGGAGGTCCAAGCAACCACAAGTTGGTTTACAGAGGTAAAAACGAAATCACCTAATGCTCTAATCTTTGAGGTAGCTTGGTCGAGCACTTAGGCCAATCTTGGGGAAGTGAAAAGCATTTGTTGTTCTCACAGTATCAATAAATGAGACAACACACTCAAAAGAATAACTCGAGATCAATTTACAAAAATACTTAATATTTTTATATACATTTTAAGACCAAGATCGTCAAAATCAAGTAAGTAATTTTTGAGTTATTAATTTTTGAAGTTTTAAAAAAAATTGTCTTTTCATTTATAATTACACACCATAGCAATTAATGGAGAAAATACTATAAAAATGCATTTATAATTAGGCAGTGTGTTTACCAATGTCTCCTTGTGCAGATATGTTGAGGTCATCTGTAGGCACCATGGATCAGCTGGAGAAGCTCGGGCGTCTCCCGGTTCCAGTGGGAGCAGCTGCAGAAAGTCATTGGAGCTGGTGCCAGGCCACTGCTGGGGACCACTTGGAAAGGTGCTGCACAGGTGGACTTAAAGGTATGTCCGGTGCGTCCCCTTGGAGTCCTGAGGTCACAAGGGGTGGGGGACTTTTGGGGCACAGCTGGATATTTGGTGCAGGGTGCGGGGCACAGGGCGACCGGGTGCAGAGCGAATCGGTGAGCCAGGAGCTGTACGCAAAGGTGCCCTTGGAAGCAGGAGGTAGGAAATAGGTCATTTTGAGGGTCGCTTGCATGTCAGTAGTGGCACTCTGGTGGGAGGTCCAGGTGGTTCATGAAGTCCCTTGACTGGTGCTTCCTGCTGGTCCTTTTTCAGTATGGGATGGTCTGTCCTTCTAGTGTCCGATGTGAGGTGACCAGTACCTAGGGCTATTGTATGGACTGGCCACAGTAGAGCACAGTGCCACCAAACTTGACACACTGACAGGGTTTGTCCTCATGGTATGACAGGCAAAGTTTGGTCTGGCTGCGGTGCCTGGTTCCTTGGTCAGCAGCCAGTCAGTGAAGTGGCCTTCACTGGGTCTTTGGTTCCTAGAATGGTGTGGAGTGATACCTTCACTCTGGAGGGAGATTTTTGGTGATTTGCGTGGAGGTCCTTTGGAGGTTTGTGGAGCCCATTCAACATCAAAGCAGCCCCTCAGGGGCGATTGTCAAGTCCTTCGTGCGGCAGGAATGGTTTGCTGCATTTTCTTGGTGCAGCAGGATTTCAGTTCTCAAGCCTTGGGTCTTCTTTGTTGCTGGTCTTCTTTTGTCTTTGGGATCTGATTTCTTGGTCTAGGGATGCCTAATAAATACTGCATTTAGTGGGTGTTTTAGGGGGTACCTAGTAGTGACCAAAGGGTCATCTACCTTAGGGTGGCTACCCCCACTAAGTGACCACTTCCTGTGGGCAGAGGTCAACACCTGATTGGCTATTTACCTTCCATGCAAGATGATGTAAACAACACCTTAGGGGTGGTGCATGCCAGAATTGACCACTCCTGTTCTTTGTCTGGTTTCCTGTTTTTGCTCCTGCCAAAAGTGGAGGTTTGCAACAGGGACGGGCATCTGGTGCTAGCAGCAGGCCTGGTAGGAAGCATCTGCTGGCATCTCGGGACAGTTCATGTTGGACATACAGTAGCGCCTCCAGGGTCTTTCTCGCTTCGGGGGTCCGGCTTGGCACCAGTGCTTTGAGCGCCCACCACTGGTTTGATTGCAGGACATCTATTACCAATTGTAGGCATTCGTTCTTGCTGGTGGCTTGCTGTAAGACGGCCATGGATATTGGGAGAGGCCTAGACCTCTCTGCTGAAGTTCACATAGGCTTATGTTGCCTCAGCTTTGGCTGCTTCGTCAGGTGTTGCCACTCGCAGGTGTTGCAAGAGATAGTCAGTCGGGTTGCTGGCGCCTGGACAATACTCTACTTGGCAGTCATATTCTTGCAATTGGAGCATCCATTCCTCGATCTGAGGGGGTGGCTTGGATGCTAACCCCCGGAACAGAGAAATCAGTGTTCTTTGGTCTGTTGTGACAACAAAGGGGTGTCCATAAACATACAGGTGGAAGTGCCTGCAGGCCCAGTGAAGAGCAATTGCTTCTTTCTCTATCTGCAGACACCACTGTTCAGTGTCCATGAGGGAGTGACTGGCATAAGAGACCGGTGTCCAGTTTCCATGAGATTGTAGCTGGGTGAGCACTTAAATCGTTTGGTCTGGCATACACTGCGATGGTAGTTTTCTGTCTGGTGTCAATGTAGGCCATAGTGATGTGAGATGACAGTGCATTTTTGACACTGTGGAAGGCTTGTTCTACAACTGGACTCCAGGTCCATAGAGTGTTAGCTTTCATGAGCTCCCTAAGTGGTAAGGTGAGGCCGGTCAGGTCTGGAATGAACCACCCACAGAAATTGACCTTGCCCAGGAAGCTTCAGACTTCTGATGTGTTGGTGGGGGACAAGGCTTTCTGGATGTCTTTGACCTTGTCAGGGTCTGGGGCGATGCCATCTGCCGAAAAGGTGTAGCTAAAAAAACGTCTTCCGTTTGAGGAACTCACACTTGTATCAATGTAGAGTCAGGCCGGCATTGTGGATTCTCTGGAGGACTCCACTCAGACACTCATGGTGTTCTGGTAAGGTTTTAGCATGTATGAGGATGTAATCGCTGTCATATAGGATGCCTGGCAGGCCAGACAGTTCTTCTCAGATGGTGTTTTGAAAGATCTCGGCCACGCTAGAAATGCCAAAGTTGAGTCAGCAGTATCTTCACAGGCCTAGGTGTGTCAAAACATTTGTTATTTACTGTGATTCTGTATGGTGGTCAGGTGGTGCTCTCTCTTGATGGCAGCATTTGGTAGTCTCATATCTACACAGAATCAGACCTCACCAGGCTCCTTTGGCTTTTTGGTAATGACAATCGAAGAAACCCAAGGAGTAGGACCTGACACCCTTTCAATAATGCCAGCACTTTCAAGTTTGGCCAGTTCTGCTTCTGCTTTAGGCTGTAGGTGAAAAGCAATACAGTGGTGCCCTAAGGTGACAGGCTGCACTGTTTTGGCGATGTGGAGATTGACTTCACTGCTTTTGAGGCAGTACATTCCCTTGAAAATGTCCTCATACTTATGTGGGAGGCCGGTCAGTTCTTCCTCTTGTACCCCTAAAGCGAAGGATATAAGTTCCAACGTCTACGAGCTTTGTCCGCCGATCAGCGTACTCGTAGCCCCTATTGTCACATAAACACTGTATCGGTGCAAGAGTCTTCTTAGGCTACGGAGGATGAAAGTACCCTAGCAGTGGTATTGGGGCAGCCTGGCCCTATGCAAACACCTGTATATTTGCATTGGTTATCGTGGTAGTTCTTTCAGTGACACGTAGGTGGTTTCCGCCATTCAATTGTGCGCCTGTGTCAATGGTCGCTGTGATGGTCTCTGTGCCTATGCTGTGCCTATGCTGATGTGGCATTTCAGGAGAGTGCAACACTTTCTGAGCGTGGTCTCTATAGCAAATTGGTGTGGACTGCATAGTTCTCAGCAACATCATCCATGTCCTTTGGTCCTTCTGCACCTTCAGAGACAGCGTAAGCCACTTCTGTAGCAGCTTTGAATTTTGCAGATTGGAATACTTTTGAGAAATGGTTGTACTTGCCAACGCCACACAGCGCTGCGCTTTTGCTGGGCAGTCATTTGGTTGGTGTTGAGGCCCTCCACAGTACCCACACTCCTGCGCTTCACAAGGGGTGCTAGGTGAGCAGCATAGCTTGGGCACGCTTGTGCTGCATGGACCTGCTCAGTTTTGATGGGGTGGTGTAGGGCAGCCTCCATGTGCGAGGCTCTGATTTTGGAGAGTTCCTTTGACCTCCCTAGAGTAAGATGCTTTGCAGGGGCTTTCCTGGTTCTTGAGGGATTGTCTCTCTTAGTTTGGTGGATGAGCATCCTTGTATTATTTGTCCCAGTATCTCCTCTTGCTTGTCTGCGAAATCACATGTGCTAGCCAGCCCTATGAGTTTGCTGTGAAAGTTGTCAAGAGTTTCCCCTGGCTCTTGGTGGCTTGCCTAAATGCGAACCTCTAGTTGTCTCAGTTTGCCATTGGTTTAAAATGGCTGTTTAGGGCATGGAGAGGGTGTCTTAAGACTTTGAGGTTTCCTCTGTCAGCGTTTTGTAGACTTTTTGTATGTCTTTCTCGCCCAAGTGGAGGAGTAGGGCTCTCCGCAATTCCGCAGGGATGTCAGCTTCCTCAAAGTAAAAGTGTAGCTGCTCCATCCAGTCTTTCCATTTTGGCGCCGTCAGGGACCTATCAATGGTGAAGGGTTTGATTGCTGGATGGTGACTATATTGACGTGCACTGGGCTAGTGTGTTTTGTGGCCACAGTACTTGTGGCTCAGCTGAGGAGGGCACAGGCCTCTGGGATCCTTGCGTCCTTTCACTAATCTTCCTCTGCCATCACACACAGAAATTAATAGCTTGGGCTCATATGGTGTGGGCCAGGACTCAACTCACCTCTTTCCCAGGGGGTGTCACGGTGTCTGGGGCTTATTTCAAGTGCTGACAGGCTTGCTGCACCTGTTCTGGGAAAGCTTTCCCTGCGGTCCCATGTGTGGGCGTGTGTATGGCATACAATGCGCTCCTATCCCCTTGCTCACTGCACGTAGCTGGAAGCCCAGCTCTCCTCGCTGACAGTGGGCGGGACTAGTCCAGGCCTGAAACGTGGCTGACCACATCATGCTGCACAGCCCCACAGTGCCTCCGATCAGGAAGCGGAGTATCAGCATCATTGCCGGCTTTTGGGCAGTGTGAGCGGTGCAACCACACCGGTCGCTGACCTCTGGGGGGCGCTGTGTTTAGCAATAACTTCCAAAAGTTGTGATTTAAAAGCACCTGCTGAAAAGTTGATTGTGCGTTTAGCCTTCAAGGAATAATTAAAATGTCAAGATACCTCTTGTGATTAATGTTCCTGCTAGAGAGAGAGATGGGAGTTCTGCCTAGTGGCAGCTTTGATTCAGCATAAAGTAGCATAGAGGGTTAATATGCCTGCAGCAAAAAACAGAACTATGGGGTATATTTAAGAAAAGTGGCGCTCCACACAGTGCCGCGCCACTTTTCTTGCACCCCTTAGCGCCCACTCTAACACCACCATGTGTGTGTCATATTTAAAATACGGTGCACCATGGCGGTAGTTAGGGAACTAGAGTCCGAATTTTTTACGCTAATCTGGCGCTTTGCAGGATTAGCGTCAAACATTTTGGCGCTAATCTTGCAAAGCACCCAGAGCCCCATTGTAACCAATGGAAGTCTCCTTTTAACCCCTTTGCTGCCAGGGCTTTTCCCCACCTTTGCCGAGCCTTTTTTGGCTATTTGGGGCAGTTCGCGCTTAGGCCCTCATAACTTTTTGTTCACATAAGCTACCCACACCAAATTTGCGTCCTTTTTTTCCAACATCCAAGGGATTCTAGAGGTACCCAGACTTTGTGGGTTCCCCTGAAGGAGACCAAGAAATTAGCCAACATACAGTGAAATTTAGCTTCTTTTAAAAATGGGAAAAAAGGGCTGCAGAAGAAGGCTCGTGATTTTTTCCCTGAAAATGCCATCAACAAAGGGTTTGCGGTGGTAAGATCACCATCTTCCCAGATTTCAGGAACAGGCAGACTTGAATTAGAAAACCCCATTTTTCAACACAATTTTGAAATTTTACTGGGACATACCCCATTTTTACTATTTTTTGTGCTTTCAGCCTCCTTCCAGTTAGTGACCAAAATGGGTGAGAAACCAATGCTGGATCCCAGAAAGATAAACATTTCTAAAAAGTAGACAACATTCTGAATTCAGCAAAGGGTCATTTGTGTAGATCCTACAAGTGTTTCCTAAAGAAAATAACAGCTGAAATAAAAACATATTGAAATAGAGATGAAAAAAACAGCCATTTTTCTCCACGTTTTACTCTGTAACTTTTTCCTGTGATTTTTTGAAAGCAATATATTGTTACGTCAGCTGGACACTTCTGGCTGCGGGGATATATAGGGATTGTAGGTTCATGAAGAACCTTAGGTACCCAGAGCCAATAAATGAGCTGCACCTTGCAATGGGTTTTCAATCTATACCAGGTATACAGCAATTTATTTGCTGAAATATAATAAGTGAAAAATAGGTATCAAGAAACCCTTTGTATTTCCAAAATGGCCACAAGATACGGTGCTGAGAAGCAGTGGTTATTTGCACATCTCTGAATTTCGGTGCCCATACTAGCACGTGAATTACAGGGCATTTCTCAAATAGACGTCTTTTTTATACACTGTCTTACATTTGGAAGAAAAAAATGTAGAGAAAGACAAGGGGCCATAACACTTGTTTTGCTATTCTGTCTTCCCCCATGTCTCCCGATAAAAATGGTACCTCACTTGCGTAGATAGGCCTAGTGCCCGCGACAGAAACTGCCCCAAAACACAACGTGGACACATCACATTTTCAGAAAGAAAACAGAGCTGTTTTTTTCAAAGTGCCTAACTGTAGATTTTGGCCAAGATGGGGTGACGTGTGGGGGCTCTGACCAGGTTCTGTTACCCAGAATCCTTTGCATACCTCAAAATTTGGCCAAAAAAACACTTTTTCCTCTCATTTCGGTGACAGAAAGTTCTGGAATCTGAGAGGAGCCACAAATTTCCTTCCACCCAGCGTTCCCCCAAGTTTCCCAATAAAAATTGTACTTCACTTGTGTGGGTAGGCCTAGCGCCCGCGAAAGGAAATGCCACAAAACACAACATGGACACATCACATTTTTCCACAGAAAACAGAGCTGTTTTTTTACAAAGTGCCTACCTGTGGATTTTGGCCTTTAGCTCAGCCGGCAACTGGGGGAACCTAGCAAACCAGTGCATTTTTGAAAACTAGACATCTAGGGGAATCCAAGATGGGGTGACTTGTGGGGCTCTGACCAGGTTCTGTTACCCAGAATCCTTTGCAAACCTGAAAATTTGGCCAAAAAAACACTTTTTCCTCTCATTTCGGTGACAGAAAGTTCTGGGATCTGAGAGGAGCCACAAATTTCCTTCCACCCAGCGTTCCCCCAAGTCTCCTGATAAAAATGGTAACTCACTTGTGGGGGTAGGCCTAGCGCCCGCGACAGGAAAAGCCCCAAAACACTACGTGGACACATCACATTTTCACGAAGAAAACAGAGCTGTTTTTTGCAAAGTGCCTAGCTGTGGATTTTGCCCTGTAGCTCAGCCGGCACCTAGAGAAATCTAGCAAACCTGCACAGTTTTGAAAACTAAACACCTAGCGAAATCCAAGACGGGGTGACTTGTGGGGCTTCGACCAGATTCTGATACCCAGAATCCTTTGCAAACCTCAAAATTTGGCCAAAAAAACATTTTTTCCTCGCATTTCGATGACAGAAAGTTCTGGAATCTGAGAGGAGCCACAAACTTCCTTCCACCCAGCGTTCCCCCAAGTCTGCCGATAAAAATTATACCTCACTTGTGTGGATGCCTGCAACAGAAAAAGGCCAAAAACACAGCAAGTTGATAAGCACATATTTTTCTTTTATACATCTTTTAGGCTGACTCTGCTTTGGGGACCCATGCAAGTGAGGTATCATTTAACTTGGGAGACTGAGGGGAACCCTGGGTGGTAGGAAATTTGTGCCGCAGCGGAAATCCTACAAAGAAAAGTGAGGAAAATATGATTTTTTATGCAACTTTTGAGGTTTGCTGAGGAGTCTGGGTAAGAAAATGTTGGGGGATCCAGGCAAGCCACACCTCCTTGGACTCCTTGGGGTGTCTTTTTTTAAAACATGTCTGGGTTTGGTAGGTTTCCCTAGATGAAGGCTGCACCCGGGACCAAAAACTTAGGTGCCCCCCACCCCCCCAAACACAGGTAGTTTTGCAATACATCATTTTGGTGTGTCCACATACTTATGTGATGTTCCAAACACTAAAATTGTGAAAAGAAATGCAATTAGGTTATGTTAAAAGTGGCATGCTTCATCATCGGGGTCCCACCCGAGACACCTAGTGTGTCACAGGTGTGCTGCGACACCAGATTACAGCGGAGCAGGTTTGTCATTTTTACCACACATACTGGTTGGATTTGGCATGGGGGTGAGTGATGGTTCAGTGGATCAAATTTTATTAACAAGAGATTTCACAAAAATGAAATGCACTGTTAATAACTGAAAGGCCAAAAAACTGAACCAATGACTCACAGCTCGTGAGCTGTAAAGCCACGGCAAGGCACCAAACGCTTTACAGTCCATTCGCACACCTTTCATACATGACATGCACAAGACCATTCACGCCCACGGGCCCAGCACATTACAACACTCGCATCGACAGACAACGCCACTCCAGGGCCCATCACTTACATACGCCCACATGCCTGATACAGCAATCACACCAGCTGGTGGGAGTGTATGGACTGGCGTTTGGCTGGCAGTGTGTTGCAGTGGCCAACAGCAAGTCAATATGTACACCGTCAGCCAAGCGCCACTCCACACACAATGGCATCAATTTTTTTTTTTTTTTAAACAAAGAAACCACTAACTAATTAGAAATAATTACAAAACTACGAACACAAAAGCTCCACGTACATGACAGAAATGTCAACCATGAAACTGAACACATGAAAATACAAAACAGGCAGTTTACACTCATGGTTGTACCCAGTAATTCTTCTGGATGTGGTAATTCTTGAAACAACCACCCACACACAGCCCAGGCTTTGAAGGACAATCTGGGCAGTACATTCGAGTCTCCCTCCTGATACACTCTACGTTTCTTAGCTGGAAAGTCTTTCTTGGTTGTGGGATGGAAGTGCTCAGCTAAGTGGCGATCTTTCAATCTAGCCACACCCTCCACCACAGCTTCTCTAGGAACTCTGGCCTGTTCCACCACAATAAGGCTCTCTATCACTGACTACTGAAATTTCACAAATGTCATCTTTGACTCTGGAGACCTATCCTTAAACACAATAAAAGCATTAAAAGTTGCTAAGTGGAAGAGGTGAATTGCTATCTTCTTATACCAAACGTAAGACTTATGAATAGCAGTATAAAGTTCCAACCTTTGATCAACTCTATCTACACCTCCCATGTGCTTATTATAATCTAAAATGCACACAGGTTTGCGCACTTCAGCAAACTGGCCCCAAACAGTCACGGGGGAAGTACGCTCATCATGGATCGTACTTAGCATGTAGACATCCCTCCTGTCTGAAAATTTCAAAACTAGCAGCTCAGCATTCCGCAAGGCACCGCACTGTCCCCTCTCAAGTTTTTTACAGACAAGCTCCCTTGGATAGCTTTTCCGGTTACAACGAATTGTGCCACAAGCAACAGTGTTCACTCTAAACAATTCCTTGAACAACTGCACTCCAGTGTAGAAGTTATCTACATACAAATGGTGACCTTTGTTGAACAGTCGTCTACCAAATTCCCACACAATTTTCTCAGTAACTCCAAAAGTGGGAGGACAACCAGGGGGGTCAATACTGGAATCCCTACCAGTGCGGACATGGAAACTTTACACATATCCTGTACTACTTTCAGACAGCATATACAATTTAATTCCATATCGTGCCCTCTTGCTAGGAATGTACTGCCTAAAAACCAAACTACCCTTGAAGAGGACCAAAGACTCGTTCACAGCTATTTCTTTGCCTGGAACATAGACCTCTGAAAAATGATCTACAAAATGATCAAGGACAGGCCTAATCTTAAAAAGATGGTCAGAATCAGGGTGATCTTGTGGCAAGGCTAATGCATTGTCAACAAAATGCAGCATCCTAAGAAGAAGCAATTACCGAATACGACTCATGGTTGCAGGAACCATAGCTGTTGCCATCAACGGACTAGTAGACCAATAAGAAGCCAGTGGCGGCTTCCTTATCAACCCCATCAAAAGAGTCAAACCCAAAAACCTTTTTATCTCCTCCAACTTTGTGGGAATCCATTGGGTAGCTCTAGAGTGTGGCCTAAGTCTAGCAGCGTTGTCCCTCAAATACTGCTCAGCATACAAATTAGTCTGCTCAACAATCTCTTCCAAAAACACATCATCCACAAATAAATCAAAGAAATTGACAGGCAAAAAGTTCTCTGTATTGACTGTACTCCCCGGGAGACCAGTAAAGGCAGTCAACTCTGGCTGCTCCATGTTTGGGGCAACCCAGAGTTCAGGTCATCTAACGGGAAACCTTTCAGCCCCAGGTTGCTGCACTAATAGCACATCAGTGCCCTCCTCTAAAACAGGCCCTTCATCTGCACGACTGTGGCTTCCTCATCAGAAGATTCCTCTCCGACAGAAACTTCCCTGCCGGAATCTCTCACTTCCTCCTCTGCTTCAGATGCAGAGTCTGTCTCATAATCATGATCAGACAATGACTCAAAAAGCATATCAACCACCTGCTGAGCGGTCAACCTGCGGCTAGCCATGACCTTTCCTACAAAAATTAACTGGACAAATGCACCACCAACAACCAGCACTGTGTAAAATAAGTAATAAAGTGTAGCTTTATCAGCAAGAGTTATAAACTCAAAAACTATACCGCTCAATTGCCTGAAAAAGCTTGACTCACCAGCAACTACTCTGCACAGACACAGCAATCACCAATGATATCTACCTAGAAAGAAAGAAAGAAAGAAAGAAAGAAAGAAAGAAAGAAAGAAAGAAAGAAAGAAAGAAAGAAAGAAAAGCAAATTAGAAATAAGACAACACAAACATCATTGTGCAGAAATCTAAGGACAATTTCACACACAAACCTGCATTTAGTACACCACTACAAACATGTCATTCATGCATGGCAACAATACTCCTTTGGAGTAAATTGTTTTTACTTACCTAAAACATGCAACTGTGCAAATCACAGGTCAACCACCGCCAAAACCACAAGGCGCCTCAGCAAAAAAAACAAAAGCTTTGAACTAGAACCAAAAGGAGAAATTGTTTTTATCATAAATGCAAATACTTTGTCAATTGACAAACACCCAACCATCAAGCATTTAGAAATTGGTGACTAAGTGGATTCTGCCATAAGGGCAGATGGGCCTACTAAAATTAGGCCTATCTGCCCCAAGGAGGGCAGAAAATACATTTAGTAGTGTGTCCCCATAGGGAGCGACCCTTGCCCAAGGGGCCACCCCCGAAACAAAAACAAAAAAAAGCACACACACACTATCCTTAGTGCCTATGTGCCTTCTGCCCCACTTGGGGGGAATGGGCCTAAAAAGAAAAATAGGCCCATCTGCCCCCAAGGGGGGCAGAAATTGCCTTGGTACACGTGCCCTCAAAGGGGGACGACCCTTGCCCACTAACACACACACTATCCCTGGTGTCTAAGTGGCTTCTGCCCCCCTTGGGGGCAGATGGGCCTAAAAAAAATGCACCATGGTGGTAGTTAGGGGACTAATGTCAGAATTGTTTATGCTAGTCTGGCGCTTTGCAGGATTAGCATCAAAAATGCTGACGCTAATCCTGCAAGCACCCAGAAGCCCATTATGTAACCAATGGAAACCTCCTTTTACTGCCTGCTCTGGGCAGACATTAAAAGTGCTGAAAAAAATGACGCAAAGAAATCTGTCAGATATATTTGTGCTGTTTTTTTGGCCCCCCTAACAGGGGATGCCCCCTTTGCATACATTATGCCTGGTGCAGACATAATGTAGCGCAAAGGGTTACAAAGTGGCGCTTTACAGGATTAGCGTAAAAAATGTTGATGCTAATCCTGCAAAGCACCCAGAGGCCCATTGTAACCAATAGAAGCCTCCTTTTAACGCCTGTTTTGAGCAGCTGTTAAAAGTGTTGGAAAAAAATGACCCAAAGAAATCTGTCAGATTTCTTTGCGCCATTGATTTTGGCCCCCCTAACGGGGGCATGCCAACTTTGCATACATTATTCCTGCTGGAGGCATAATGTAGCATAAAGAGATACAAAGTGGCGCAATGCATGCATTGCATGACTTTGGTGATATAGCACTGCGTTTTTGGCCTTCTAACGCCACATTAGTGTAAAAAAAAAACGCTAATGTGGTGCTAAAATGGCGCTAGGGGCTGTTAAAGATGCCCCTATATTTTAAGTGGCAAGCTGAGTGGATTAGTAAAGCCAGCCTTTATAAGTGCTTTAAAACACATGAATGTATGTGAAAGTGGAGCGATGGAGAGATGGGGGCACATTTGTCGTGGTAGTTAGTGAAGCCGTGGAGGAGGTCATGGGGTGGGGGCGCCACAATAAACTGTGGCACAGGGCGCCACCAGTCCTAAAGCCTGCCCTGATCAGCATGCAGGTGCGGGGCGGGTGGTGTTAACGCCCACCTCGTCCACAGTGTGCTGGGTTGGGCCCGCGTTATCATGCTGTGCGCGCAGGGAGCATGAATGACACAGATGCTGGGTTAGTGGTTAGTGCCCGTCGTGACTGCCGCACAGCCATTCCCCACGCATATTTATTGCTTTACACGTGCCACGGCGTCGGCACAACCATTGAGCCTACGCTCACAGGGTCTCCTCCGAGACCATCCCTCTCTCTGGAACATTATGTTGGTATATTACGGGTACGAGTGGCCATTTTTAGTTTTAACGTGGAAAACAAGAATGAAATGATTTAGCCGTAGGCGAAGTGTTACTAAATTATATATGCATAGAGCATATAGGTGTTTCCTGTCCCTACCTGCAACGTCATTTGTCTGCATGGTACACCTACCTAAAATCAATATATTAATCCGCTGGGCCCATAACCCATGTTTGACAAAATCATGATTTAAAGGAAACGTTTTTCTTTATATTAGTGGTTGTATAAATCACACCCGGTTTGTCTTTCAGGTTGCTGCTTAGCAAGTATTGAAGCCACCAACCCAACTGTATTGTTTTTCAAGTAGACAAAATTAAAACAACTATATGTGCCCGATTTTCTAGCACTCGAAAAAAGGTGTGTGTGCGTGTTTAAACATTATCTCTTTGAAACGTTAGCGCCTCTGCCTTTTAAGAGGTTGCTTTATTCCCGTATGCAATCTTTCACACCCCTCCCAATCCGCCTCCCCGGGAACGCAACGCATTCCACAAATAAATTAAGCCACAAAGGAGAGTACATTATACAAATGAACTGGTATTTTACGGAGCAATAACTTACAGGGACACGTCAGGGCCACCTATAAACCAATGCTTCAAGCAATGACCAATCTGTCTGACAACAGAGTGTGATTTACTGCCGAACCCTCGTGCTAAAATACTCATGAAAATTAATATATTAGTCAGAAAGCAATATACTCTGTACATAAAACCCAATAAATAGGTAATGAAAAGCATTGCTTTTTGTGTGGGGGCTGATGATGCCTAACAGAGGCATGGACCAACATGCCTAATTAGAACAGAAAGGGAATTAGTGGAATTTAACGGGCATTTATCTAGAACCTCCCGGTAATACTATGTAGATGGAGCAATGTCCGGTAATCGGGTTACAATCTTTTTTTGCTCCAATGCACTACAAACATTTCCAGTAAGAATTTATTTTTATTTTATTATACAGATTCGGGACAAAAAAAGCAGTTGCGTAATGCTTAGTCATTGGAAAGTTAAGATTTAACATTTTTCAGGGCTTCTGCTTAGTCTTCAATGGTCAGGCTTTTGAGCCAGGTCGGAAGGATTCTCCAGTATATGTTAAGACTGTCATACTTCATAGCCAAGAGAGAGGTTCTAAGAGGGCCTTTATCCTATCACTTTGGCTTCTAAGGTGCCTAGAAGTTTAGGAAACTCTCTTTGAAAGGCTTTTTTTAAATGTCTTTTCAAATTATGGCAAATGTGGTGTATTTCACCACTGGGGTTATAGCAGATTCCATATTGGGTACCTATGGTTGTTCACTTTTCAAGTAAATCTGGTTTTAACAATCAGAGTTCCGTATAAATTGTATAAATAAATACTTTATTTGGCGTATAGGCAATCAAAGTACACACAAACGTAGCACAATAAAATTGTTTCAAACAAAACATCTGTAAAACATCATAGATTGTTAAAAACGACTTAGTACATGCACAAGTTAAGAACATTCCATTAAAAAGTAAAAGAAATAAAATCAGGCTGTTGCCCAGTTGCTGTTAAAACTTATTTATACGTTATACAGTGGCTAAAACTCATCATAAAACCAACCCCCGATTCTAAATGAAGGATCATGCAATAGTAGGCAGCCACCACCATAACCTTAAATGGTACTGGCTGGATGTCATAGTGCATCGGATATAATAACACAGCACCAATGAAGGAATCTGACAACTTTACAAACTATAGCTCCTTGGTCAACTGCCTACAAATTGGCAAGATCCATCATAACCTAGGTTTAATATATCCCGGACAAAAAAAAAAGAAGGGCAATGAGTTTTCCTTACTGTACTGGCATACTGGGCAAACCATGTTTTAATCGGGTTTCCAGTTCGCACAGAAGTCATTAAGTGGAAGTGTACCGTGCCTGAATTTTACATAAAGTGGCCTAGCTAAGGGAACCATTATGTAATCGACTCATAACTGCATTGTAATTTACATCGAAGAAGGCCTGGGTCAAAGGGCCCTTACTTCTCACCTCTGGGGCTCATTTATACACCCAGATGGCTTCTTTGATCATATTCTTGGCAAGATTCAAGGGGCGACCGGGGTCATGCTAGTAGTTTTCTAGGTCAATTTCAAATAAGGTGTCCCTGACAAATCGTAACCATTCAATCTTTAGGTTCTTATGCAGCTTTACCACTTCATTAAGGGTGTCATTGTAAGCGGCCAGGGCATGTGTTGACCTCATCCTTCTCCAAAGCATCAACGGTCTCAGTTGGGCATTGTGGGTAATAATAGATTTAACCCAAAGTTCCCAACTCAGGGGTAGCAACAGTGTGCTTTTGGAAAGGCCAACAAAGGACCTCAAAAATATGTTTTCAGCTTTCACCAAGGACAACAAATCTTCAGAACCCCAAAGTTCCACTCCATAGAGGGCACCACCTTCAGCCTTGACACTACAAACCTTAAGTGCAGGAAATAGCTGCTAAGCTTTAGAAGCCTGGAAGATCCTCTGTATTCCTTATACATGATAGGATATGTTCAGACTACTCTTCTTTATCCGAGATGACCACTGGCTACTATTTGTCAACTTATACCTAAAAAGATAAATTTGGACATTCTTTTGAGTGCCAACCCCTCCAGTTTTACTGTTCCTCTAAAAGACTTATGCAGATTGAGGGCCATGAATCTGGTTTTAGAATGGTTATTATCAATCGTCTCTCCCTACAAAAGGCCTCAAACCGGTTTACCAGTTTCTGGAAACCTATAGGGGTTTTGGACATCAATAAGGTGTCATCTGCAAACATCAGGAGGGGGATTAATTCACCTGGAATTTTCAGGGCATCGATATTGCAATTCTGAGGGGTGAACACCACGTCATTAAGGTACAGGAAGAACAAGGGCGAGGACACAACCCTCCCGCACCCCTTTGTGGTTGATATGCATCCTGTTAATTCTCCTGAGGGGCCCCAGTGCACCTTCGCGTAAGTATCCAGGTGTAGCCTTATCAGAATACTTAATATATCCTAGGGTACCCCATTATGCTTTAGAACAGCCCACAAATTGGAACGCAGGACCAGGTTGAACGCAGACTTTAGGTCAGCAAAACCAAATATAAGTGAGATGTTTGCAAAATTACGAACTTTCAGTAGACGGTCAAGAATCTAAAGACCTGATCAATAGTTCTGATGTTTGACCGAAAACAAGCTTGCAACCTAGATAGTGCACCAGCTTCATCAGTCCATCCCTTCAGCCTGTCCAAAACCTCCCTACAATAAAAGTTTCTGAATAACAGTAATCAGGCTAATGGGTCTGTGGTTTAGAGGAGAGTCCCTACAACCGTATTGCAAATATGGACAATCTTGGCTCCCTTCCAATTATCCAGAATTTCAGCCCCTCCTAAGAAGGCGTTAGATAACAAGTTTATATTGGTGGCCCAAGCGCGGGTCCTGCCTAAAAAGATCCCCAGGAACCCATCCAGCCCAGCCACTTTCCCCAGGGCAATCAACTAAAAGCAGATACTGTATCCTCTCTGTTAAATCTATGTGTTGAGGAGTGTGCTTGGAGACCCAAATCTTCTGGTGTACAGCCTTTCTCGGGAGAGCTTGGAGCAAGCTGGAACAGGTCTGAAAAGTGCTTAAACCAAATTTCTCGCTGGATGGAACTAGAAAGAGAATGCCTGGCACACTTGCCCCTATTAGCTACGAGGTTTCAAAACCGTTTAGAGTTCCTAGATATCCCACTTTCATAAAGCTCCTCCCAAATCTGGCTTTTCCAATGGATATGGGCTTTTGCTTGGATCGACCTGTAAGCCTTCTTATGCAGCCTAATAAGCACAGGATCCCCAGTCTTCACCGCTAGTCTTAAATTCAGTTTGGCAGTCTGGCAATCCCTAGTGAGACACCTTGCAGTAACAGAAGGATTGTTATGTGGCTTGTGCCAGGGGTATCTCTGTACAAAACACTTCCCCAAGAAACAGAAAAGATTCTCATGAATTGCCACAACTCCCTGGGATTGGGCCTGCCCAGGGGAATACATTTCCCAGATTTCATAGCCTTTCTATCAGCCCTGTCAATCACCACCCCAGCCTCTGGCCTAGATTAAAAATTATCCCATCTAAGCTTACCCCTATCATTTGATGGGTCCAAATTAAAAGAACGAGATAGAAAAACTTGATCTTGGTACCCCAACAAATTTATCCATTTACATACAACAGCACTGTGATCACTATTGGTCCTATTTACAATCATACTGTCATCCACAAATGCCCATATGGGCAGAGTGATCAAAATATAATCGATTCTGCTATAACAATTTGGATGATTATACTTGTGGTATGCATGCAAATGAGACACAATGCTCCCATTACAGTCACTCAACCTATGTGCTAATGTGAACGAGAACATTTGGTATGCCGCCTTAGTCCTCTTTTTACCAGTGGAAGTTCCTCAACCTCCTCCTCCTCAGTGAGTACATGACCATCAGTTACCATGGGTTCAAAAGCTGTATTAAAGTCCTGTGCAAGATCACTTTTTCATAAGAGGCATATTGCTCTCTATGCGCCCTCAGTTGTTTAAGGGTAAGGGTCTCTCTGCCACCTCTAATCCCCCTATTATAATTATTATACAGTAAGACCTATGTATTATTTGCCCCACTTATTTTGATGCACTGAATATCTGGAGTAGGAACATATAAAGAACTCGCTACTGCATTGAGGGAAATACGAATCCAGAACAGCAAACAACTCAAAGGACGCCCCTTCCCTGCAGTAGTTGCTGACTCGAAAAAGCTATCATGGCCAGGTCTGTGGATGGGATCCATTCTCCATGTCTCTTGAAACAAACATATATCAAATTGGTCCAAAAATATTCCCACTCTTAGTCACCCATCTTGGAGCTCATCCCTGCTACGTTCCAGGATAGAATACTGATGTTACCTAAGGTCAGGGCCTGGGGATCTGTTACCACGTTATCAAACCCTCTCTCCACACATGGCTGGGGAGTGTTGTATAAATCGGGACCAATGTCATGAATACATTGCCTGGTGCTTTCGTCTGAAGGGAGGGCCTTACAGTTCTTAGGTAGAAAATGGTTACTGGTCCTGCGTCAATTCACCTGTGACAGCTCAGAATCTCTTCTGAGCCGCTTTGCACCAATGCCAGCATCATAATCACATAGTGGCCGAGGTGCTTGTGCTGGGTTGGCTTTAAACTTAAACCGCATGAGAGTACTTTCTGGGGGGATTTTAAACAGTTCCAGTCCCACAAGCCCTTCCACTAAATTGGGACTTTTCAAGAGCAGATTTTCATATGACAGCAGACGTGGCAGTACTCACAGCAGTTTGCCTATGGTACCACACACATCATGTTAATGATCCGGAGACCAGAGGGGACATGCGGCAATGACTGTCAGAAACAATAAAGTACACTGGTTAGACTTTTCAAGCAAAAAAAAATCATCTAGTCTGCTCTAACAATACAGCAATGGTGTTTTCGTTAATCAGAGACTTGCAAAGACTTGCCACTCATAAGACAATTGGAACTAGGTTCCTTCTTCTTCTAATGTCCTCTCCCACCCAGTCACGCCAAGCCTTTCAGTGCAGTTGTATAGCTGAAGGTAGCATTCTGGTTTTAGGGGCCAAACCCTTTCATTTTTTTATGCAGTAACCTAAAACCCTGCTTTCCTGTTTATAAAAGTGCACCCTGGATGCTGTGATCTGTTTTCCCCTGCAATTGCTTCATGTGGTTCCAGATGAATGGTGGCTATGTTTAGTAAGGACTACATTCCCTCCAGCTTTCTTTGAGGCTTTGCGGTAAGGCACTTTGTTCTAGTTCGCCTTCCATTTACAGGCTCCTTTCCCTTTAGCAGTGACCCTCTTCCAAATTGTTCTAACATCACCTTTACATTTCTATTCCAAGTATTATTAAACCGTCATCCCTCCTGCTTTGCTCAATCCTTACACATACCGCTAATCCTTGCAAAGGCATGCTTGTATCAATCGAACCTTTTTTACGGCTCCTCCCCAAACAGGGGCTTACCTATGAGAACACATACTAGTTTTCCCATCTCTTATCAGTATCCACGTGACAAGGCCTGTGCAGATAAGTTGTGATCCCTCTGATTTTGTTACCTTTTGTCCCCTCTTGAATGAAATGTCTTTAGTCTGCAAAGGTTTCATTGAGACCACGGTCTCTACATTGTGGCGGCACAGGGAGTGTGCAGGTGCGTGGTTCGCTGGCCCTTCACTGTGGCGAGCTAAGCTGGGCCTGTTCAGGCATCCCTTTGCTGTGCCGATCCTCTCTTCTGAGTGAAACTCTCTTACATTGTGTGGTGGATGTGGTTTCATCTAGTACGCTGACTTTGACTATGATATCGGATCATGAGATGTGCATCCTCTTTTCTGTAGACGGAGCCAATGATTTGCAGGCTGCCAGTACCTGCCCTGGTGAGATGTAGTTTTGGAGTTTCAGGGCATATTAATACACATTCTTGGTGCCTGCACGACTTGGGTGAACGCGCACTTTACAAATACTTGTTGTGTTATTTTCTTGCACCTTGTGACCCTCTGTTGTCTAATGTCTAGAAGCAGGGGAATCTGGGGTTGTTGGAAAAACAGTGACCTCAATTGAGCAGGCTATCCTGATGATTGCCTCGCTCTCCTCCGCTCTCCTCCCCATCTCGAAGGTGTACGATCACTTCAGCCATGCATTAGGCTCTGTGTTCTCAGGTCTCCCTTGTAAATGGAAGCCTCAGGTCTGCCCTTCAAAGGAAAGCAAAAGGGAAACATTATTAAACCGAAGAGATGTGGGAGAGAATATTGTAACCACACAATGGAAGGATCAGGGAAACCAGATTTAAATTAACAACATTTTAATTATAGCACTTTTAGCATTGGACCCCAGCTAAACTCTACAAGGCTGGCATAATATACACAATGAAATATTCAAGGTGTTGCGAACTGCATGGATATTGTTTACATAGGTTTCTGAACATTAAACCATTTCCCAAAGTGTGAGCACAGGACTGCCTATAGAAGTCTTCACCAATAGCAATGTAGTTTTGCTTTTACGTAGCTTCACTGTTGCGAGTGTTTTTTTTTTTTTTTGCTACAGCATTTCCTTTGGCTGTGCTTGTGCCATGACTATATCTGTATCATGCATGTAAGCCGCATAGTGTTGTAAGCACCAGCCTGGCAGCCAGTTTCCCTTGATCTCAAATTGGTTGATCAATGAGACTGGATTTGGTGACTGGAAGTGATCTGAGGAGACAAAGGGAATCCAGCAGGAGGTCCAGGGCTTCTAAGTAGATCACATGGAGGCCATGCTACTCATGCAGGGGGCACCAGGATCCCACCTCTATCACCCAAAGGTCTGTAGTTGCCACACTGTTACAGCAAATTAACTGGTTGACAGGTTTATGGCTGTGGTTAAAGTACCACAGATAGTGTGACCAGAATTTTCAAGCCAAAAACCGGGACATTTCACAAAAGTAGAAGGACTACATTTTTACTTCAACCGAGCGCACAGAAAGACATCGCTCATCAGAGAAGAATTACAGAAGAGGCACTAAGGCCCATATCTAACAGAAAATGATGGAGCGTGACACTGCCCCAAAATTGGCAGCACTGCATTCTGTCATTTCCTCAACAAAGGGATGCGCCGTATTTAATTGAATATGGCGTACTCCTGTGTTGTCCCCTGCCCTGGCGCTAAATGGAGATGCCCAGCGCCAAGGCAGGCATCCTTGCACCATCGTGCAAGAATGTCTACCTTGAGGGGTTTGATTGTTTATGTGTGAGAAGGTGTCCTTTTCTGCACATAAACAATCACTAATGGTGATTTGGCACTTCTGTGTGTGCTGCAGCATGCAGCACACACAGAAGTGCCAAAGCGTCATTCTGAAATGATTGTTTATGTGCGGGAAGGGACACCTTCCCGCACCTGAACAATCATGTCTGGCATTTTGCTCTTTCTATGCATGCTGCAGAATGCAGTACACATAAAAAAAAGCAAAAAACGGAGAGGGATAAAAGTATTCCTCCATGTTGTACCTTGCTAACGCACCCCTGGGGTGGCGTTAGATTTTGGCGCTGCTTCAGGTTTACAAAAACTCATAAATCTGGGGCAGCGTCAAAATGCAATGCCCCTAAAACATAAATAAAATGCAATTTTTAAAGCCAGGATCATGCCTGTCAATTAATTTTCTTTCTGATAACACCTGTTAACTAATCCTGCTTTGGAAAACAAATAAAACCACATCCCACCGTTTTCAGCCAACCCTCTCTAAAAACCGGGAAATGAGCTACATTTCCCAGAATCTGGGACGCCTGGTCACCCTACAATAGATGAACTACCAGGATGCCTTTTGGTTCTTCTGGAAGAATGTTTTCACTTTTATTGATAGACCATGGACAAACCTAGACTTGAAGTACGTGCTGAGAGAATAATGGTATTGTGCACTCACATGGTTTGAGTCCCTGCTCAGATTCCAAGAGTTAGGCGAGATAGTTTCTGAGATGTCCTAAATATACATGCTAGATTCTTAATATCAGAGAGGATTTATAAGATTTGTGCTCTCCAAAAAATCAAGTTAACGTGGCCACAATCCTCACAGAAAGTGATTTGTTCACTGCATAGGGAATTTTCATTCAGGCCACTTCCCAATTACAAAAGACCATTTATGTTGTTTAATTAAAACTGTGACCGTCATGCGAAGTGCTGCAGATTTACCAGCATCACTTTGCAGTCGCTACTTTATTTAGGGCAGCTGCTGATTGAGAAGGAAAGCATTGCACTATCAAGTATGCCAGAAATTCGGACTAAGGGCCTGAGTTACATTTCGTCTGGCAGGTTACTCTGTCACAACGGTGACGTATAGCCCGTCTGCCAAAATATAAATCTGATAGGATATAATGGGATCTGTATTTCAGCAGAGGGCTGTCCCCGGCCTTTGTGATGGAGCAACCGGTCCCCCAAAATCTAAATCAGACCCTTAGTGCCTGTTAGCTTTTGAGCTTTTAATAAAATAAAAATGTGCTATTTTTAAAATTTTCATACAACTGATTTTGTCAAAGCTAATCCAAGACATTTATGTAAAAAGCAGAGTTAGTATCATGTTGGTTTTCATCTCCTATCTCAGAGGAGAGTGAACGCCCACTAATGTGCATGTGCAGCTGTGGCGGGCCACACGTGCAATGAAAATACTGAAAATTTCTTTGGTTTGTAGCCTACAGGCCATCTGGTACTAATATTAAAAGCTGCAGCTCTGAACTTCCATATTGTGGAGAGCGGAGGCCAGGATCAAAAAGCATTTTTCCAAACTTAGATTGATCTTTGATCAAAAAATGAGCACTTGTGTCAGTAAAATGTTAACCTTGTTTCAAAGAATGAGCATTGTTGGAATTTTATGTTTTAAGGTGTACCTCTGAATGTAAAAATGTAGATTTTCCTAGCAATTAATGAAGGAAAGTCAACATTTTATTAAAGACACAGAGGCAAATATTATGCTTTTCCAGTCTTGGTTTATTTTGAAAAAAGAGCATTAAAGAACAAACAGAAAACTACGATCCCCACAAGGCTTAGCAAGGTGAAGCAAAAGCGAAAACCTTAGTAGTACCAGAAAAAAAACAATCAACATTTGTGAATACCTGTAATACCAATCGTGACTGCAAACAGTACTCTCTTCTTGAGAGAGTAGTCTAACTAAGGACTATGAAGAAACGTTAGAGTGAGAAAAACAATTGACACAGCTAATAATAATATAAAAAGATCTTGTGAAAATTATGTAAAATAATTAGTGGATTTCTGACTTTCTGCGCTATATTAATACAAGTTGATGAATCCCAGACCAGGAACTTTCGGAAGAGCCGTTGAAGTAATCCAACAGTTTCTTATGAGGTGGTGCTCAATTGGTTGGATGGCGCTAGAGAAAAGGAAAGGACATAATTATAAAATACAGTAAAGCGGTGGAATAATATTTGCCTCCATATCTTTACGAAAAATGTAGACCTCCCTTCATTATACACTATGGAAATCAATATTTTATGTCAAGACCAGAGGCTTCATACTGTGCTTGTTCAAAGCATGTTTATTACCAAAGAATTAGAAGTAACCTTAGGTGTGCAACAAAAGTACAAACGGTATAATGATTAGACCAATCTGCTGATCTAAGAATGTCCTCTAAACATGAACCTGCCCACAATGTTTGGAAAGCCATATTCCCTCTAGGTGAATGGGCTCCAAAAATGGAGGTGTCAGTCCTTGCCATTGCCCATTTAATCCATCTAGCCAAAGTGGGAGAACTGGTTTATGGGGTTTCCTGAAAGAAATAAGAAGCTAGATATCAGAGGACGTTCTGAGATAATTGATCTTTCGTTCATAGACTATTAACCAATTATCTGTTCACAATTTTTAGGCTGCTTTGGGAAATAAGGATAGAAACCAGACACAAAATTTGCAGTGGTCCATCTTCTGAGTTTAAAAAATACTCTTGATGGTGTAAAATGTCTAGCAGAAGTATCTGATGCTCTTATATAAGAAAGTCATTTTAGCAAAACCAAGCACAATCACAATATGAGTTTGGCAGAAACCATTTTAAGTGATAAAGGACTATTCTCTGACCATTGAAGATACATGTTAAGAACTACATTAACATCCTAAAATTGACTATAATTTGGAAGAGGAGGATTACTAAATCTTACCCCTTTAACAGCCGACATACTAGAGGATGTTCCCCAGCTGGTTTACCTTTGGCTAAAAAGTGATTTGCTGAAATTATGGAACAATAGAGATTGTTTACTTCACTATCTTGTGAGGCCAAAATATTTACCATTAGAGTGATATCTGCTGATAGTGGATCAATTGACCTAGCCATACACATGCTTGACCAAATACTCCAAGCTGATCTGTATGTGTTAGTGGTTTGGGGGTTACAGGAGCTTGCAGGATGTGAAAGGCTCAATCGAATAGGCAAGTCTTGAGTGCTTTACAGAATTCTGGGAGGGACGGGGAGGAGTGGAGCTGCAGGAGGAGGTCGCTCCCAGCTCTTGCTGTGAGGTAGGAGCAGGACCGTCCTTCTCTGGTGCTTCTGTGGATGCAGGGAGTGTGGGCGAATGATTGGGCGGTGAATCGGAGTATTCTGTCTTGTTGGCAGAAGCTCAGGCAGTGGGTTATTAGGCAGGGTCCAAGTTGTGAAGGGATTTGTGCACACAGGTCAGTAGCTTGAATAGGTATCTTTTACTTACTGGGAGCCAATGGAGTTCCTTGAGGTGGGGGGAGATGCAGTCAAGGTTGAGTCTGGCTGCAGCATTCTGGATGGCCTGTAGTCTCTTGAGGAGGTGTGTAGAAATCCTGTTAATAAAGGGCATTGACGTAGTTGAGTCTGCTCGTGACAAAGGCTTGTGTAAAAGTGCGTGTGATATTGATGGGGAGCCACTTGAAGATCTTCCATAGCATGCGCAGGATGAAGAAACAGACTGACAAGACTGCGTTGGCCTTGGATTCATAATCAGTTTGCTGTCGAGGATTATGTAGAGGTTCCTGGCGTGATCGGATGGGAGGGTGCTAGTCCTGGTTCCAGGGACACCAGGAATCATTCCAGGGGTGGAGTTTCTGCCAAAGATGAAAACTTCTGTTTTGTTGGTGTTGAGCTTCTGGCAGCTCTCTCTCAACCAGTTGGTGACATTTGTCATGGAACTATGGAGGTGGGGTCCTTGGAGAAGGAGAGGATACGTTGAGCGTCATCTGCTTATGAGATGATGTTGAGCCCCTGGGATCTGACAATGGTGGCCAAGGGTGTCATGTTGGTGTTGAAGAGGGAGGAGCTGATAGATCAGCCCTGAGGGACCACCACAGATGATGTCCTTGGGTTGAAAGGTGAATGGTGGTAGGTGAACTTTCTGGGTTCTTCTGTTGAGGAAGGAGGTGATCCATTTGAGGACGCGTCCTTGGATACCGATATTGTGTAGTCTGGTGATCAGTGTGTGGTGGGACACCATGTTGAACACTGATAAGAGGTTGAGGAGGATGAGGGCTGCCATGTCTTATTGATCAAGGAGGGCTTGATTTTTTTCTCTTGCTGCAATGAAAGCGGTCTCGGTGCTGTGGTTTCTGTGGAATCCTGGACTAGGAAGAGTCAAGAACGTGGCGTTGCTCAAAGTGGGTGATGAGTCGTATATCGATGACCTTTGGCTGGGAACGGGAGCAAGGAGATGGTTCGGTAGTTCTTGAGTTCATTGGGGTCGGCTGATGGCTTTTTGAGTAAAGGTTTGATTTTGCCATGTTTCCAGTCTTCTGGAAACGTGGCTGTGGTTATAGAGGTATTGAGCAGAGAGGTGAGATCTTGGCTCATTTTGTCCTTTCTGGGGCGGAAGATGTGGTGTGGGCAGTGGTCATTTGGTGCTCCTGAGTGTATGGAGTTCATGAGGGTTGCGGTTTCCTGGGTGGTGAGGGTGTTCCAAGTGGTTAGACAGGGTTCTGTGCCATTAGTGATGGGGCTGTGTACATTGAGAAAGTCGGTGGGCTGACATTGGATTTCGAAATTCTTGTAGAAGGTGGCAATTTTGGTGTCAAAGTAGATGGCGAGGTTGTCGCGGAGTTCCTGAGAGGGAGTGATTCAGTTTTCAGTGGTTGTTGGGATGAAGAATTCCCTGACGATGTTAAAGAGTTCCTTGGTGTTGCTGGGGCTGTAGTCAATACAGGTACCTAAAGCCTCACTCTTCTTTTCCTTTAGAAGCCAATGGTAGAAGTTTAGGGAGGTATTGAAGGAGGGCAGGTAGTTGTGTTCTTGGTGGTGTTCTCCCCCACTGTTTGCAGGTGTGTTTGGTTGCCCTGAGCTCTTCAGTGTACCAACTGGCCTGTTTTGTGGACATTTTGTGGTGGTTGCACTTGATGGGTGTGATGTTGTTGGCGCAGTTAGTGATCCATATGTTGAAGTTCTTGAGTCCCTGGTCAAGGTAAGTGGTAGGGTCTGGGTTGGAATGATTGAGAGTGACACTCCAATGGGTTTTGGAAATGTTGCCCCAGCTGCAGCGGGAGGGCTCTTTCTCGGGTGCGGACGGTGGTTGGTGGGCTGGTGATGTTGAAGTGGATGATGAAGTGGTTGGTCCAGGTGAGTTCAGTGGTGTAAGTGACGCAGTTGCTCAAGGTGAATATGGAGTCCATTGTGTGTCCTGAGGTGTGTGTGTAGGGTCGTGGATGAGTTGGGTGAGTCATATGTTGTACATGCATAAGAGGAGGTTGGCGGTATTGTCATTGCTGTGGTGGTTGAAATGGTAATTGAGGTTGCTGATGAAGATGTCGTTTTTGGAATTCATGGTAAGGGGAGTGATGAAATTGGTGATGGACCTGCAGAAGCTGGGGTGAGGTCCTGGTGGCCAGTAGGCAAAGGTGCATCTGATGGTCGACTTGCTGTTGGGTTGGAGTCTGAAGCTGAGGTGTTCCATGGCCAGGTGGTGGTGCATTGAATGGTTTCTTTGTGGATAATGGCGATTCCTCCTCGAGGTTTGTAGGTACAGTCCCTGTGGATGATCTTGTAGTCTTCAGGTACTGTTATGGTGATCTCGGTGGTGAATGAACGGTTGAGTCATGTTTCAGTGAGGAAAGCAACGTCAGGAGCTAGGCTGGAAACGAAGTCCCAAATTTCGGTGGCATGTTTGAACAGCAACCGCATGTTGAGGAGGATGCATGTTAGCCGGTGGTGTGGTGCTGGTGTGGCATGAAGGTTCATGTTGTAGTGGTGTGGTGGTATGCCTAGGTGGTGCTGGGGGTAGATAAGTATAACTATAATTGCTGAATTTCTATGGTTTTATATGGGTAAAATGTCAGCCTAACTATTACAATGTGTAACCTTTGTTTTTTTCTGTGAATTTCTATGTCTTTTAAATGCACACGTTAATATAACCACTGTCGCACATGGCCTTTGGCCCTGTCCTTTGGTCAACCCTACCACATGCACCCAAACCCATGTGGCACACAGCCTTTGGCCGTGCACAGAGGGTTTTGGTGTGTTAGCAGGTGGTGTTTTTTCATTATTTTCTCTGATCTGTGCACCTTTCACAAGTTTACACTGGAGGGCGGGGCAGTACTGGGCCTGCGATGGATCTGTAGATCAGACGGAAAAAAAAATTGGGCATCTTTTTGCCCAGGGACCCCTTCATGCATCCTATTGGGCCAGGGTACCTGTATTCTGTTTCCTTCAGGGCCTTGCTTTTCCCCTGGATACGAGGAGGTACCATGGATTCACGGATCGGCCAGAAAAACTATTTGGCCAATTTTCTGGCCATGACCCCTCCATGTTTCCATTGGGGGTCAGGATACCTGTATCCTGACCCATTATATGTTTTTACACAGTTTTTTTCCCCCCCCCACCAGCCAATGCGAGAGAGACAAAATGGCAGCTGCAACTTTTCTGTAAGGTGCAGCCAGCCAATCAGGGCCTTGCTTTTCGTCTGGCTTCATGGAGGATCGAAGGAGGACCCAAGGAGGAACCACGTCTCTAGATATACAAATTTATTTTTCCTTTAGTATCTCAAAAACTACTGAACTGATTTACACCAAGTAACAAAAAGCACAGGGGCATGGCCAAGATGTCGACCATGTAAGTTGCACTACACGGAGCTCCGTAGCCCTCAGCCCATTTAACTATCCTGTATCCCCCTAGAAAGATCTCTTGCCTCACCCGACGCCTATAGAAGCCTCCCCTGGACAAGTGGGGATAGCCTCTCTCGCTCTCCTACAGCAACATGCGGCACTGCTGGGGGACAGCATCCAATGGCAGTACGGGCCGGCCTCGGGCACAGTCCCGGAGTGGCAGACATGATGACCCGAGGGATCCTGTTGAGACGCATGGTGGTGTCCCCCACCTGCTACGGTGAGCTTGGGGATGGGGAGTGGTGCTCACTCACGAAGCACAGATCAATATAGACATTGACAACTCTGCCCAGTGGATTCAGCCGCTTTTGTACTGTGTGGTCGTGGAGTGAAGCCGCAATGCACTGCTAGGAATATGTGTGCCACATCAAGTCACCCCTGAGACGGACTGCGCTGTCTTCAAGCAGGTCGCACCTCTGCTTCATGTTCCTTGGTGAGCAGTTCCACAGACTTCATCCCCTAATGTCTCCTATTGTGAACAAGAAACCGGCCTGTCCCCCCTCTCTTTAGGGCTGCAATTCTGGTTAGTGGACTTCTGCCAGTGTGATAGCCCCTCAGCTCTCCACGAGGACTGTCAGATGTGGGTGCCCAACCCGATTGAACTTGCCAAGGCACTGAGGGGCTCCTAATCCATCCACCAGGAGGAATACAAGTCAGGAGGCTTCCGCTCACTGTCTTTTTGCAACAACTGTAGGTCTGGGAAGCCCCAGTGCTGGGACTGATAGTTTTGGCTGCAACCGCAAGATGAGACTTTGTAACAATGACATTGTGCAATGAAGTAGGCCGGTGAGCCAAACGCGGGAGACCCTGGAGGCCTGCACTGTACTCTAGGTGACCTGCTCCATTCCTGCCCCCACCTGGGTGACGGGCTGACAACCCTTAACGATGGGGAACCCCAGCTGCTGGATAGGTGGACTTCCTCCCTCACAGTCATGTTCCTATAATTTACTGGACAAGGGCATCAGTGGCGCCCTCCTCCAGTGAGGTCTCTGGATGTCGCCCGCCGCCCTGGCACCTGGTACCCTTGCTACTACTGGGGACAGCAGTTCATTCAGTACTGTGAATCTGGGCCCCTCGCATTCGCACCTTCTCCATCAGTGCCAGTGCACTGATACGGCTCAAGAATCATCACCCTTGTCCCATTGTGCCTTTCTGCTACTTTGGGGAACCTGGGACACTGAGACTCTCCTACACAGCTGAAGTGCATCCATGAAGTATATCTCTGCAGGGACAGGACAAAGAAAGCCCTCACTACCTTGCTCTCCCACAGTCACCTTGATGTCTCGGCTCCTCCATGTGGGCAGGGACCCGAATGACTCTCAAGCATTGGGAGACTGGCCCCCAGAAAACTTTATTCTCCTACATTTCCTGCTGTCAATAATAGTACCCCAATGGTCAGCAACAAGCAAGATAGGGCACAGGTGCCGGGCTCCTTTCTGGGGAGGTATCCAAGTGGGACCCGCAGCGCACCATCAGAGGCACGCTTGAGGCAATGCTGCCTGCCCACTTGCACAGATTCGACGAGATACTGGATGCAGTGCTCGACATCAAGACTACATTGGAACCAAAGATAGATGCCCTATGGATAGATATGGGACTACTGAGGGCAGACCACAAAAAGTTGAAAGAGTGTGTAGAGTTGATGGAATTCAGACTTGCATTTCTTCTGCTAACAGCGTTTGACACTGCTGTACATATTAAAACCTTGCAGGATGATGTGGATTTCCTCAGAAAACATGCTGATGACCAGGAAGGCAGATCTCTGCGCAATAATGTATGGATCCTGAGCCTACCAGAGCATGTTGAGGGCTCTAGTATGGAACTGCACCTCGAGGAATGGTTCTCCAAGATGCTCATGCATGGCAGAAACTCAACTTTCTTTTCTATGGAACGTGCCAATACAGTTTTGGGTCGACTGCTGCCTCTGGGAGCCCGTTCTCACCCATCTGTTCAACTACAGAGACAGGGATCACATCATACAAGTCACCCAGGCGCGGGGCCCATGGACAGTGTAGAATACTCGGCTTAATATTTTCCCTGATTATGCCTTGGAAGTCCAGTCATCCTTTTTACAGGTAAAGCAATGCCTCTGCGACCACAACATCCAGTATGCCACAAAATTCCAGGCTACAGTCGGGATAATGCAAGGTGAGAGAGCTGCCTTCTGTGCGACCCCGGAGTAGGCCTTGAACTGGTTGGAATGTAGAGGCATAACCACGCCGCCCCGGGGACCTACAGATACTTCAGTTGCTTGGAAGGTCCAGAGGTGCAGCTGAGCTTGCACACCACACCCCAGGGGGAGGGGATAAGTTGCTAAAGAGAGAGTGCAGGTTGTGGTGGAGGTGGAACACATGGCATCAATCCCATCTCCAGCTCAGACGGAAATAGCTGAACCTGAAAAAGAGCCACCATTGATCCCCCTGGAGCTGGTAGATGAACTACTTGGAGGTGGCCCGAGGGTCACCCCACAGTCATCATAAAAGGTGGTGTAGACACTATGGCGGTCATTCTGACCCTGGCGGTCAAAGACCGCCAGGGCGGAGGACCGCGGGAGCACCGCCGACAGGCCGGCGGTGCTCCAATGGGGATTCCGACCGCGGCGGAAAAGCCGCGGTCGGACCGGCACCACTGGCGGGCTCCCGCCAGTGTACCGCCGCCCCATTGAATCCTCCAAGGCGGCGCAGCTTGCTGCGCCGCCGAGGGGATTCCGACCCCCCCTACCGCCATCCAGATCCCGGCGGTCCGACCGCCGGGATCCGGATGGCGGTAGGGGGGGTCGCGGGGCCCCTGGGGGCCCCTGCAGTGCCCATGCCACTGGCATGGGCATTGCAGGGGCCCCCGTAAGAGGGCCCCTACATGTATTTCACTGTCTGCTGCGCAGACAGTGAAATACGCGACGGGTGCAACTGCACCCGTCGCACAGCTTCCACTCCGCCGGCTCGATTCCGAGCCGGCTTCATCGTGGAAGCCTCTTTCCCGCTGGGCTGGCGGGCGGTCTGAAGGCGACCGCCCGCCAGCCCAGCGGGAAAGTCAGAATTACCGCCGCGGTCTTTCGACCGCGGAACGGTAACCTGACGGCGGGACTTTGGCGGGCGGCCTCCGCCGCCCGCCAAGGTCAGAATGAGGGCCTATACGCTGACTATGCTTGTAGCCGTGGGAACATAAGCCATAAGTTGCTACAGACTCAGAGGTGAGATCCACTCCATAACTGCTGTGGCTGGGGGTCCGCAGACACCCAGCTTAATGATGTAGACACTGATCTGCTGACTTTTGCCCTAACGAGAAATGGTGCCTCAGAAACTGACTATTTGGTCAGCCATCTCTATTATTGCATTTTAGTGCTACTGGTAGACACACATTTGTGTACGTGCCTGGGACGGGGAGTTGGGATCCTGTTCTATACTTATTACCTTTGCATGCTTTTTTTCTTTTGTCTAATGCTCTCGGCAGTTGGTGTGCAGAGCACGGGTTGAGGGGTAGCATGGGTGCAGGGGAGTTGAAGTGGACAAGAGGATTGACAATGTTGTTCTGTCTAATAATAGTTACTGAATGAGTACGCCAGATAATGGTATAGGCATGCAATACCTAATGTTGTCTTGGAATATTCAGGGGATTGCTACCTGCATTGAAAGATATTGCATACACCAATACCTAAGTAGGCGCAAAATACAAGAGGCTTTCCTACAGGAAACCCATTTGACTAACCCAGACCTTGAGAGCATATGCAAGCACAGGTGGGGCACACTGGTGGAAACTGCATATTCTTGATGTGCCAGGGGAGTTCTTATATACATTAGACCAGCTGGGCAGGATAGACTACTGGGAATACCTAACCCTGAGACACACAGCAGGGGATAAAGTGGGCCACCTCCTGGCTTGACTTCTCTGCTCTGCCTCTCCAAGGGTCCCTATCACCGTGATCTGTGGGGCATCAGACCATATTCGTAATACCCAGGTGGCTATTCTATTAATGATGCTTTTTGCTCCTACTATGCTGATCTTTACGTGACCCCGATGCATGAGGATTCTACTTACATCGGGTCGTTCCTCAATACTTTGGGTACCAAAGCTTCAGGCATCCCAAAGAGCTGACCTTCAGGCCCCACGGTCCATAACAGAGATCACTGATGCATTCAAACAAATGGCACGTGGCAAGACCCCTGTTGCAGATGGCTGGCTGGCAAAATTCTACATAGCTTTTTGCCCAACACTTTCCCCTCACTTGTTAAATGTTTAACTCTGCTTTCTCAAAGGGCATACTGCCACACTCTCTCCAGGAAGCGCCCTTGATCGTCCTGCCAAAACTGGGCAGGTATGCCCTCCTGAAGGGGTCATATTGACCACTCTCCTTCCTGAACTCGGGCTATATAATCCTAGGAAAGGTGCTAGCTAACTGATTGTTTCCTATAGCACAGTCCCTCATATACGTGGATCAGTACAGGTTTATTTCGAGGAGGAATACATTCCTCAATTTACGATGCCTGTTTATGTTGATGGACTGGGAAAGATCCTCAGGAACACACCCTTGGGTTGCTTCACTGGATATAGAAAAAGCGTCAGACACTCTCAGGTGGGACTACCTGAACATTGTTATTTCAAGGATGGGAATGGGTCCCAAGCTTTTACAATGGGTTGCACTTCTTTACAACAAACTGCAAGCCCAAATGAAAACTGGACACATTGTCAGACCCATTTGTGATTGCCCCTATCCCCTATAATCCTCGCCCTGGTGATGGAACCTCTAGCCTGTGTGCTGAGAGAGTGCACCCCCAACTGGGGTATCCAGACAGATGACTGCTGGCATATTATGTAGGAAGTTGGCCTGGTGTGGGGTGAGCACCTATGGTGTTATCACATTATAGCAGGTCCAGGTATCCCCTATTAGTGAGGTGTAGCCAGTGTCTGGGAAGCCAGGCTCTCTAGATGTAGCTGTGGATGAGCAGCCAAGACTTATCTAGGAGACATGCAAAACCGATGCAGTATCACTGTAGTCACACCGCACTCACACACGTGAAAGGACCACACAGTGTTACAAAAATAAAGGTATTTTATTTTAGTGACACAAATACTAAAATACTGTATAGGCAATACTCTACTAGCAGGTGAGTAAACCCACTGTTATATACACCTTGGAAATCAGGAATGGGCCTAGAAAGCAATAGAAAACAATGAAATAACAGTAAACAATAGAGGCCCTGGGGGGGACCAAACCATATACTAAAAAAATGGAATGCGAAAGGCAGACCCTCACCCAGGTAAGTGGAATCTGTAGAGGGGAGATGGAGGAACTAGGAACCCCAAATGGTAAGTACCAAAGTGCCCCCAGCGACCAGGGGAGAAGAGGTGAGTACCTGTTTTTTTCCCTAACCCACAGATAATCTTTCCCAAACCCACAGATAATCTGTGCAAGACCCAAGCAAGACTGGAAGAAACAGAAGATGGATCCTGACAGAAGAGGAACTGCAAATGAAGGGGGAAAAAGTCCAGATCCAGTTGTCCGTTTTGCAGGAGCCACTATCCACCCTTCTGGAGGTGCAGGACGAGGTCGACGATGAAGACCAGGAGTTGACTTTGCAGTACAAGAGCAGAAGAAGAGTTTCAGAAGTGATGCAGTTGATGTCCCACATTATAAGAAGAGTTGCAGTCCATCACTGGTGTGGAAAAACTACGAACAAGCCTTGGAAAAAGCAAGAGTTGCAGAAGAAGAGTTGGAGAGCTGCCGGGGACCAGGAAGGTCGGAGGGGACTCAACCCAAGGAGGGGAGTCCCAGGTGACCCTCAGCAGTCAGGAGAGCCAGAAGTTGAGGATGCAGCCCCAGAGGCAACTCACAGGCAGCAGGCATAGGAGTTGCAGTGAGGCTCACTCAGCACACCTGGAAAGGAGTCCCACGTCAGAGGAGGAGCAAGCAGAAGACTTCACTTTGCAGAGAAGAGTGGTGGAGGCTGGGGCTACATGGAGCCTGAAGATTCCTTGGAAGAAGAGCCAACAAGCCTTGGTTGCTGCAAGAGTCATGGTGCACAGGAGTACTGTCCTGCAAGGAGAGGCAAAGACTCACAACCTCCCATATTGGACAGCTGGTAGAGGGGACGACTCCAGACTACCACCTGTGTTGCAGGATCCACGCAGAGGTGCAGGAGAGAGGATTCACATGGCCGGTCATTGATGCAGTTGTTACCTGCGGAAGGGAGATTCTTCTTGCTTCTTGGTGCAGACTGAAGACTCTGCCCTCGGAGGATGCACAGCCAGGGAAATTTTGCTGTTGCTGGAAGGAGCCAGAGAAACACTGTTGCAGAGCGAAGTCGTCGCTGGAGCTGCTGGTTCCTGTGAAGTCCAGTTGCAGTGGCCAGAAGTCAAAGTAAACATTGCAGAGGAGTCCTGCTGGAATCTTGCACATCGAATCTGAGGCCTCAACCAAGAGGGAGACCCTAAGTAGCCCTAAAAGAGGGATTGGTCACCTAGCAGGGTGACCACCTATCAGGAGCGGGCTGTGACATCACCTAACTGACCTGGCCACTCAGATGCTCCCAGAGGCCTCTCTCCATCTTGAATTCAAGATGGCAGAATCAAGTGACCGCCTCTGGGAACGACCCCTGGGGTGGTGATGGACAGGGAGTGGAAACTCTCCTTTCCATTGTCCAGTTTTGCACTAGAGCAGGGACTGGGGGTCCCAGGAAGAGGTGATAGACAGGAGAGTGATAACTCCCCTTTCCATTTTCCAGTTTCGCACTGGGAGCATGGACTAGGGTTCCCTGCACTGGTGCAAACCGGTTAATGCAAAGAGGGCAACAAATGTGCCCTTCAAAGCATACCAGTGGCTAAGGGAGGCTACCCCTCCCAAGCCATGTAACACCTATTTCCAAGGGAGGATGATGTTCCCTCCCTCTCCCAAAGGAAATCCTTTGTTCTGGCTTTCTGGGCTTGAGCTGTTCAAGCAGCCGGAGGGCAGAAACCAGTCTGTAGGATGGCAGCAGCGGGAGCTGCCTTGGAAAACCCTGCAAACTGGTAGGAGCAAAGCTGGGGGTCCTATAAGGAGCCCCCAGGGTGCATGGAATTATACAACTAAAACTGGCAACAGTATTGGTGTATTATTACTACATGCTTAATACCAAACATGCCTAGGTTCGGAGTTGCCATTATATAGCTGGGCATAGGTAGTGACCTATGTCCAGTATACTGGTAAAATGGCTACCCAAATCCATGAAATCCATAAAAATGAAGCTGGAGTTCATGGGGGCACCTCTGCTCATGCAGGGGTGCCCTCACACCCAGGCACTTGCACCCTGGCCTCTGGGCTAGGAGGGCCTGCCATAGGGGTGACTTATAGTGACCAGATACATTGACCTGGTGCAGTGACCTGTAGTGAAAGGGTGCATGCACCTTTTCACTCAGGCTGCAGTGGCAGGCCTAAAGACAAATTTGGCATGAGCTCCCATGGGTTGCATAATACATGCTGCAGCCCATGGGGAACTCCTGGTGCCCTAATGCCCTCGGTACCCAGGTACCATATACTAGGGACTTACATGAGGTCACCAGTATGCCAATTGTTGGGGGAAGAAAGTCAGGGACAACCAAATTTAGAGGGAGAGGGCACAGTCACTGGGGTCCTGGTTAGCAGGGTCCTAGTGAACACAGTCAACAACACACTGACAGCAGGCAAAAAGTGGGGGCAGACATGCCAAAAAGACATTTTAGATCACTGTATGCCCATGACACCCTGGTCTATTCACATGACAATGCCACAAACCTCCCCTGATTCATGGACCTTTTTTCGGACATTCAGTATGGCATTCGGCTTGAGAGTGAATTGGGGGAAATCCCAATTTCTCCTGCAGACAGCCCTGTCTGAGATTCAGCAGAGGGTGCTTCTACCCACCCTGCTACCCTGGCGCTGCAATTCTATTAAATACCTGGGAGTGCGAGTGTACCACTCCGACAAGAATCTAATAGAGGGAAACATAGGGAAGTCCTTAACTAAGACAAGATCCTAGCTTCCCTTTTGGACATCATTACCATTGTCACTGGCAGGGAGAATGACCATCTCCAAGACATTAATTCATCCCAGATTTCTGTACTTTACTGGTGAAATTATCTGCCAGGTTCTTCACGGATGTACGTGCACTCCTAACTACATTGATAAGGGACAAAGACAGATATTGGTGGTGTTAACCAAACTCTACGCCCCTTTGGAGCATTGAGGGCTGGGTGCCCCAAACAACAAATACTACTATGCAGCAGCCCAGCTCCAGTAGCCAATGTGTTGGCTTCCCTGCCAAAACACAGTAAAACTGGCACTCTGGTTTGGTGGGACATCATCATCCCCAGTACTGCAATGGCTGCTGGGCTCTGAGATATGTGTATATTGTTCGAGCGGCTAAATTCTTTTGTATCTCCCCTTTGTGCTTCATGGCAGCCATGGCACAAACATTGCCAACTGTGCGAACTCCATCAGCAGTATTGAATCGCTGGTCACATTGTTCACACTGTTACCTAATCAGAATCATTTCTTTTGGCTCTTCTCTTCACGCTCCATCTATCTATCTGTAGAGAGAGAGAGAGAGAGAGAAAAGAGAGAGAGATATGTAGATATATGGATGTAGATATATAAATAGATATAAATACACCCATACACACATATATGTGTTCCCTGAAAAAAACAAAGGTTAAAGTAACATTATAGTTCGGTGAAAGTTTCAGTGACAAATAAAAGTTTTTAACTAAAATAAAACAATGAAAATCACTAGTCATAGTTATCTCTAGTAACCATAACTCACTCTCTAAAGTAACTATAACTATAACTCACACCCATAACTATAACATTAGTTTAAACTTTCTTTTTTTCAGTTAATTTCGAAGGTTTTTTTTAATGTGAAGTGAGATGTCATTACAATTCCTAACTATAATGTCACTTTAACCTTTGCTTTTTTAATGAACTTCTACTATTTTGTAACGTAAATTAACATTTATGAACATGCGTAAATCCAACCTCATGCACACAAGCACCCCATACCTCACACTGCCAACAGCATGCGCTGTGTGCTGGTGGTGTGCTCCCCTTAGGCAGACTTACTGACTTTGTCAAAGAGTCACGATATCAAAATATAAAAAGTGAGCCTATTGTCTTTATTAGGGTGTGAGCATGTCTCCAGAAATCACCAATATTTGTTATCAAATGTATATTCTAGTAACTGACACAATGCAATGTTTAATAATAGTGAGTATTATAAAAATGTTTAATAAAGTGTTAACAAAAAGCTAAATGTTTATTAGTCTTTTTTACATCATTTTTTATGATTGCATTTTGTGGGCTGAACCGTGGCAAAAGAAAGACTCAGAGCATCATTTTTTCTTTAAAAAAAACAAAAACCAACATGTCTCTGAGTCTTTCTTTTAACATTTTTCAACCCACAAAATGCAATCATAAAAACAACTACAAGAGAGCCATAAACTCCATATGATGTGCATAGAGCTCCAGCTAGGGGTGCTTTAAAAACAAATGGCAAGCTCTCCTCGGGCCCTAGATTTATTGGTCCAGGATACTTACGTTTTTTTTTTTTTGGTAATGTTGCTGAGGTGCTCCTGTACTCCCTGCAGCCCAGTACAACATTAAAAAAAGGCTTGGTGGTGCCCTCCATTTTTTAGGAGCACCACCAAGCTCAAATGACTATAAATAAAAAGCCCTTGCAGGCCATTATGTGATGATCCTTCAAGGAGCAGAAAATAATAATCGAGGAGCTCCTGACACTCATTTATTATTCCTTTTTAGGTCGAGCACAAGAGCTTTTCGACGTGTTGTAATATATTCTGTGGGCTTTAACCATATCCACCTCACACCCATCACTTTCACTCATTTGTAGTCTTGTCTTTCAAAAATCCCTTGATGTAATTGGTAAATGCTTTACATTTGTCCCACCTTGGGGCGGTTTGTTACCGCCTTGCAGACTGACCCTGGATAATTGCACAAATCCTGATATACTTCAGCGTAGGAAACTAATTTTTTCTTCTCTCTCTCCCCTTCCTGCCTCAATGTGACCACGGCACGAACAACAAGAACTTCATTGGTGTTATTGAAGTGCTGGTCACATTGCTCACACTGCTACCTATTCAGAGTAATTGCTTTTGGCTCTTCTCTTCGCGCTCCATAGCTTTCCAAAAAACACTTGTAACTGATAAATGCTTTACTGAAAAAAACACAGACTGAAATATTCACTGCAGTAGGGAAACCTCGACCCATAATGCTTTGCAAGCATTCTTTTTTACTGCTTTTTTGCCCATAACTCAGCTTGTGGTGGTCCTAGGACAATGGAACAACCAACAAAATGTTCAGCATGACACATTCGTTCTGTTTAGGTCATCTCTGGGTACCAACCCTAGGTTAGTGGGGATCCCAAAATAATAATCCCTTTCACCATTCAATGCCTTCTTAAGCTCTTTTATGGCTGCAAATTTTGTTTTATAGCTAGGAGTAGTTTGTGTTCTAAGGTCCTTAGTGCTGTAGTAGACTTGCTGGACCTGAAAACACTATGCCCTTTAGGGGCCAAATATATGGTTGCACTGTATTACTTTGTGCTATTCTGTTTTCATGTGATTATGCTCTCTAGAAACTAGCTATATGGTTACATTACCATGTTTCTTACAAATGCAAATGTTGTTGTGTTGTTCTCTAGGGGCTGTTCTGAGCATTACAATCAACTTACTACAATATTTGTTGCATTTGGCCATCTGGTAATGCTTTGTAGGGCATTCTTTTACAAAACATGTTTGCTCATAATCCAGCCTGTGGTGGTTTTAGGACAATGGGACCATCTTTAAAACGTTCACCTTTTACAAAACATGTTTGCTCAGAACTCAGCCTGTGGTGGTCCTAGGACAATGGGACGGTCTTTAAAACGTTCACTGCAACCTGCTCTTTCTGTCTAGACCATCTCTGGATCCCCAAACTAGGATAGTGAGGACCCCAAAATAATAACCCCTCCCCCGCTCCCCCCATCCCCACCATTCAATGTCTTTTTAATCTATCTCATGGCTGGAACTTTTGTTTTATAGCTGGGAGTAGTATGTGTTTAAGGGCTTTGTTTGTAATATCATTGCACTAGGTCTGCTAGCCCGGAAAATGTGTAATGCACTATGCCCTCCAGGGGATAAATATCACTGCATTACTTTTGGTTGTTTTTCTTTTCGCGTGGTTATGTCCTCTAGAGGTTACATGACCATGTTTCTTACAAGTGCTATTTTCATTGTGGTGTCCTCTAGGG
Source organism: Pleurodeles waltl (assembly GCF_031143425.1). Classification (NCBI taxonomy): domain Eukaryota; kingdom Metazoa; phylum Chordata; class Amphibia; order Caudata; family Salamandridae; genus Pleurodeles; species Pleurodeles waltl. The sequence continues at coordinate 659,757,683 of NC_090449.1, read as the reverse complement.
GCTGTTCTGAGCATTACTGTCTAATGCCAAAAGTTTATTTCTGATAAAGGTTTTTATTGGGTTTATATGATAATTGTATATGTTTTATTAATCTCTCCTTATTGCAATTATGACCATGATTCAGGCCAACTTAAAATCCTTATTACACTATGGCTGTTGCAACACTCTTGATACGTTTGGGTGACGCTTCTAGTTTATTTCTCTCATGTGGTCTTTTTTGTTTTTGGGAGTTGTGTTAGCCAGCTAGCAATTCTGATGGGGGGTGGTGAAAGTGGTATTCTATTTGAATTAGCATTACAGATTTAAATTGAAATGCTAAATGGCACAATTTTCATTTTTAGCTGCAGATAGAGGAAGAAGGTACATTGAAGTTATATGCAGTACAACTGGAATTATGTGGAAGGAAAAGACCATATTATCAGGCAGGGTTGGCCAATTTATGTGGCAAGGAAAGTCCAGTTATGAATTTACAATGCCAATAGCTTTAACGCAAGCAAATGTGAGTCCTATTGCATTGCAAATGCTTGTTGTGTTCTAGTGCCTCTCAGGGACACCTCTTTTTATAACTATTGGGGATGTGGCCCAGAGGGCACCATCCTTGCCCGCTTCCTGAGCCCAGAGAACCTATACCCTGGGACTGTAATATTTTTAAACTGGAAGGGGGATGTACAGCCACCATCCCCGACCCTTTACAGTCCCTGAAGGAACCCATTCCCAGGGCCTTTTTCTTTCTTTGGGGGGTGGATGCAGCCCTTCTCCCCTGGCCATTAGAGGCCCTGAGGGCACCACCCCCTGATTAAGAGGAGGGGGCACACGCTCCCACTCACCAAGTCCCCAGGTCCTGTAATGGCAGTTATGACCAATCAGATCGCTTCACTTATTAAATTTGCAGCCCTTCGCGGTTCTCTCAGGATCAATTGTCAATATATTGAAACATTTTAAACATCAATTTCTCAAAACCTACTGAGCAGATTTAGTCCAAATCATGAAAAACATGCTTACTGGGTAAAGATCTAGCTTTCTGACAAATTTTGTGTAGTTCAGTTCAGCTGATTTCTCTATATTCTTATGTGTTTTTTCCTACAGAAAATGCAAAGGGGAAAAGGTGTTTTGGGAACCTCTTTTTCTTGCTCCACGCTTGATGGATCATCCCGAAACTTTCTAGGAAGGAGCTGAGGGGGTAAACTTTTTTTAAAGTTTTGTGAAGATTCATTAAACGTTCCCAAAGTGTGCCTATGTGTTTGTGTGTGTTTATATATATTTATATACATGTATATTCACTGAAAAAAATAAAGGTTATACTGACGTTATAATTAGGTGAAGATGTCAGTTAAAACAGGTCATTTTAAATTTACAAACCCACTGAAATTCACAAGCTATAGTTATCTCAAGTAAGTATTACTTATGCCCTAAACTAACTATGACTTATGCTCCAGCCATGCAGAGTTTTCTCATCTATAATTTTATACCAAATGTTGCAATGATATTTTCAATTATGTCATAGAACATGTCAATGGTTGATGTAATATGTGGGGTATTTAACAGTGCATAGCGAAGGCACGAGTTGTAGTTACCTTATGCCATGATCCTCTCCGAATTCGGTGCAAAGTGTATATTTAGAAATGTTTTTGGCCCAGGTTGGATCCCTCTGGGAGCCTACCACCAGGCCTAGGGGTCAGCGTATCCCTACCCTGCCTCTTATGTCTTTTTTTAAACATTTTTCTTAGGACTTTGGACTGAGTCCCAAGTCCTTAGATGGCTACCACTACATTGTTGTTGATGTGTAGCAGCCAATCAGATCTTAGCATGAGATCTGATGGCCCTGCAGATCCTTCATAGCGTGATATATACAATGTTATTGAACCTTGATTGCTCAAAAACTATTGAATGGATTTACACCAGATCACAAAAATCACTCTTTTTGGGCCAAGAACTAGCACCCTACCAAACTGGGCTGTATCTGTGTCTAAAGTATCTATGGAAAAATGAATGGGGCAAATGTGTTTTGGATCCACCCCATTTTCTCAGCACTTGCTTGACAGACCCCCCCGAACCTTTCCATGTGCAAACTAAACAAAAAGTAGCACTTTTTTGGAAAGTTTTGTGAAGATTTGTCTAACGGTGCCAAAGATATTAGCAACACAAAAAAGCATTTTCTATGGCAACATAATCCTAACTATATCTACCCCGTAGTGACCAGCGCTGGGTAACATATATATATATTTTACAGCAGTCAGATTGTCCAGACGCAGGAAAATGGAACAACCTACTTTGTATTTCACAAAACTTTGACTTCCAAAGGAGCATGCAAACATCTCTAGTACATTCATTTACAATCTTGATTTACCATGTGACCATGTACTTCCAACCAAGAATTGGCCACATCAAGGGCCCCAATCTGCCAGACTTGCATCTGACTCTATAGTAAATCTGGGGTGGAAAACAGAATAATTCTTCTGTTCCAAGCATTTAGATGGTCCAGCCACCACTTAGGTTCTAATTGGGAATCTTGATCAATAGGTATTGTTCTTAAATGGGATAAACCTTTGTGTTAATGATGGATCCTTAATCTTTCAAGAGTTCGGTAACTGAATGGGCTCCAGAAAAATAGCTTGAGTGGAAGAGAAAAGAAGACCTACTATCCTTGCTAGAGTTCTCAGAGAAATGTATGATAGTTGAAGAACATGACAACTTTACAGCTTTATCGTTTTACTTTGGATTGGGGAAGGTGTAGAGTGAAAGGTTTTTAGCTTATTACAAAACCCAAAACCTGTATTTGTCTGGAGGGCGTTAAGATGGATGTTTCTTGATTGAGAGTGAAACCTAAATCCTGAAAAAGAGAAAATGTGATTTTTTATTTGTTTTTCCAGAGTTTGTATCTCTTGGGCCATTTAAAGAATATTGTCTAGCTAGATCATTAAATAAGACCTTTAAACTTCTAGTGTCACTACTAGTTTATTTAATTTTGTAAAGCACCAGTGTGCTGAAGACAAACTGAATGAAAGAGGTGAAAATTGGTATGGTTGACTGTTCCAATGGAATTGAAGATATTTTCTGTAACGTGGATGTCATAAATCATTAGATATGCATCCTGAAGGTCTATTTGGACCATCCAGTCACCTTGCAGTATGAAATCCATTAGGCAAATTAAAGTGTTCATTTTGAAATGGTATTAGATTACAAATGCATTAAATTGTTTTAAGTTTATGACTGAATGCGTCATTTTGTTTTTCTTTTGCACCAAGAATAAGGCACTTAGGAACCCATAAGGAGGCAGAAATGCTTTATGTATAACCTCTTTTTGGAGAAGGGATTGGACTTCATGAGAAACCAGAAAAACCAGGTCATTTAAAAAATGTAGAGGTTGAAGAATGAACTCTTAAAAAGCCATAAAGCTCTAATGAATAACTGTGAACTGTGGCTAAAGCCCAAGGAACCGCTCTAATTGTTTCCTACTTTGCTAGACACTGTTCAAAGAGCCTAAGGATCTGCTCTAGTTGTTTCTAGGCTGGGCAGAGTTTGCAGAGTTCTGCTACGCTGAACATCATGAAGTGACAAAAAAACTCTGCTGCACTACTCAGACTTCGAAGTGGCGGAGTTTGGGTAAATCGTTGCAGTGATAATATCAAAGATGCCATACAAGATGTCATAAATTATATAATATGTGAAGTAATTAGCTGTGCATGGTGAAGGTGCGAGTTATGGTTACCTCATGGCACAAGTTATAGTTACTTGAAATAACTATAACTGCTGAATTTATATGGATTTTAACAAATAAATTCAGAAACTAACTATAACGTCCCTGTAGCCTTTGTTTTTTTCAGTGAATTTCTATGTTTTTTTAACATAACGTAATTTCTCATTATTATACGTTATTCCAACCCCGCCAAGCAGGTCTTTGACCTTCGACCGTGCGCAGCCGGTATTGGTCGCAGGGTCTGGCCTGTGGCCAGGCCCTGCATCCAAGCCTATAACCATCCAACCACGCATGGCCTTTGGCCATGCACCACGTATGTCGGCCACAGGGCCTGTCTCTGTCAGTGGATCTGTTAGTGAGTGTGTGAGTGGGTCTGAAAATGGGTGTGTGAATCTGATGGGATCTGAGTGGGTGCATGAGTGTCTGAGTGGGTGTGTGAGTGGGTTCATGAGTCTCTAAGTGCATGTATGGTCAAATTAATTAGTGTATAAATGAGTCTGTGAATGTTTTTTATTTTTTATTTTTTATTTTTTTATCCTTGAATATCCTCAAATATTTGAGGATATTTGAGGATATAGCGCATGATAAAGAAAAATCATTTAAAACCCATAATTAGACTCTAAAACACCCCTATATCACACCCCTGGGATCAGGGTACGATCACCATGACCCCTCATACCACTTATCATTTTTATTTTCAGCCTTGGGGACCTTCTCCGATAACTTAAAATGGCCGCTGCAACTTTCTAATCAGGTTGGGGACAGCCAATTACAGCGCTTCTATTTTCGTGTGCATTCGCTAACATTTGCGAATGTTCATGATTCATTTGCGAAGAATCCATGTCCCTAGATATACAAATTATTTTTCCCATTTAACATCTCAAAAACTACTGGACAGATTTACACCAAATAAGTAAAAGCACAATCTGAGTACCGAAAGCTAGCTTTCTGCTAAATTTAGTGTAATTCCGTCCAGTGGTTTGGACTGTGGTCGTGTCTAAATTTCCTATAGGAATTAACATGGGAAATGCAACTTTTTTGATCCCCCTTTTTCTTGGCCTCCACTTGACGGATCACCCCAAAACTTTCCATGCACAACAAGAATCACGGGCACACTTTTTTGGGAAACTTTTGGGAAAATTTGTCAAACAGTGCTAAAGATATAGGCAAGTCAAAAAACATTTTTTCTATGGAAACATGGCCCTAACTATAACTACCCACTGGGAACCATCAGTAGGTGATATTAAGAAAGTGGCGTCCTGGTAGTGTGGCAAAGATCAGTCAGGCTTTACTCAGAAGAACATGTAGAAGCATTTTATAGCACAAACATAGACAATGTGTAATTAAGACAACTCAAAAGAATCCAACATCAATTTCTAAAAATAGAGCTTATTTTTATATACATTTAGACACAAAATGAACAGTATAGGTTCAGGAGCGCCTTGAGATGCTACGGGTGATTAGCTGCGCTTTAGAAATTACTGATTGATTCAATGAGGAGAATGAGAGATATCGATTTTAGAGGCAATAGAAAATCACCACAGAAATGGCATCAAAACGTTGCATTGAAGTCAATAAGAAAATGTCATATGTTACAAAAATGCAATTAAAGGACAAGTTGCATGGAACTCTTGGGGGTTACGCTAGTACAGTCCTTGGGACCAGATCCGACAGTCAGAGCAGTTTTACCTAGCCCATGGATTCCAGGTGCAGAGTTGTCCTGGCTGACCGTGGTGCTGAACGGTTTCGCGTTGAAGTCAATGGTAGGAATGCCACTGGTGAAAAACGAACACTTGAGGCGAGCTGCAGGGAACCCGCACGCCCGCACTCACACACGCTAAAGTAGCGTGGGCCTTCGGACCAGGCCACAACAGTCAGTTCAGTCTGAGGAGGTCCGGGGGGAACCAGGTGTAGAGTTGTCCTGGCTGTCCATGGTGCTGAATGGGGCTCACGCTGGCACAACATCATGGACAAGAAGATGCAAAATCTCAGCCGGGGCTACATTGCAGTCGGATGTAGGTTGTACGCTGTGCCCTGCATCTTCAGCGTCGAGTAAAGGGGTTAGTTAGCTGGCTGGCAATCAACAAGCCTTGGCAGTGGTAAAGGTGCTGGAATCTTTTGGGAAGTAGACGGGGCCCGCAGGAGTAAGGTAGAGCCTGAAACTTGAAGGCAGGCTGAACTATAACTCCCAGAAAACACTGGACCACCTGGTTTTCTTTGATTCCATGGTGGGCCCGATGACATATACACATACATACACAGAGTTAGAAAAACAGCATTCAGGGGTCCAAATGGGGACCAGTATTTTATATATATTCTTTTTCTCACTGAAAAAAACAAAGGTTACAGGGACATTATAGTGAATGTCTGAATTAACACGCACAAAACCATCGACATTCAGCTGTTATTAGAGCTATTTCAAGTACCTATATTTAATGCCCTAAGATGCATGCAAAGATTTTGCAGTGATAATATCAATGATGCCATAGAAGATGTCATAAATGATGTAATATGTGGAGTAATTAGCTGTTACGTCCTTGTATCCTTTGTTTTTTTCAGTGAATTTCTAAGTTTTTTTAAAGGCTAATTCCTAACTGTAACCTCCCTGTAACCTTTGTTTGTTTCAGTGAACTTCTATGTTTTTTTAATGCATCAGGTGGTTGGCCCTTTGGCTAACTGCCCACATGCATCCAGCCTCATGCCATGCAGAGCCATTGGCTGTGCAAGGCGGGGGTTGGTCGCACGGTCTGGCCTCTAATTGTCCAAAGGCATCTAATTGTGCACCACGCATGCTTTCAACTGTGTGCAGTGGGGGTTGAGGCCAACTCCCCAGAGGCACCCAACCCCATGCCATGCACGGCCTTAGTTCTTGCGCAGCAGGGTTGTCCGGAGGGCCTGGTCTGCAAACAGGCCCTGTCGCCAACCCCCCACCCACCCTAGGGGGAGGGTTGATGTTCAATATCTGTGAAGTGAGTATTGGTCCTGAATGCATCCTGACCTGCGTATATGTCCAGGAAGAGGCCACAGTTTTCTGCAAAATGTCTACCCAACTGGAGTACTTTCTACTAACTAATTATGAAGTGCTACCTCGTTGAGTAGATGTATAGTGTATATTCCACACTATAGCTGCATAAAGGACCCCAAGTTAATGTCTTCCAGTGACCTTGTGTGTTTGGTAATTTTGGCAATGTGATTGTTCCTCTAAGCTTTTTCATGCAGAAATCTTCAAATACATGAATCCTCATGTATTGAAGATGACGAGACTACAATGAGTTGAATCTCCACCAAACAAGGGTACTTCCTCTTAATTATAGTAGCAAGTGCTTCTTTGTTTGGTGGAGATGTGCTCATATTCCTCTGCATTAAGAAGGCATTTCTAAAATTGGCAGTAAACATGCTGAGGAGTCCTTTTGGTAAGCTGGCCATCATCTTGGATAAAGGCAGGAAGAAGTTGCATATCACTTACCTATATGTGATGGGCCCAAACCGGCAGGCTTCTATGTCATTTTGCATATATAGGTAATGGTTGTAAGTCAGAATGCCAAGCTCTGTTCTCAACAGGAGATGACAAGAAAGAACCCATCAAACCTGTCCTAGGCCTTAAAGCTCGCCCACCGTCCCTGCCTACTCCCCACCTTTAGCTGGAGCCAGCATTGCTAATGCACACAGGGAGCAGCTAAAAATACTGCTCCTTGCGTGCAGGAGCAATCCTTTCATCTGTTTTCCTCAAACAGATGAAAAGTCCACTCCCAACGAGGGGAGCAGTTTCCTACTCTGGAGAGTGGACTTACAGTTTGCTCTCACTAGGCAGGAGCTGTCAAACCTCCCTCTAAGTGAAATCAAACTTCTGTCTATTGAGGGTTGGCACCTCAGAGTTAGGGAGCCAGCTCTGGGGGGAGGAAGTCCCACAGCCATTAGTAGCTCTAGGAAGGGGAGTGTGTGGCCCCTCTCCTTTCTTTTTCAGGGCCAGCCCAGGGGAGGAGGTGGTCCCTGGGGTCGAAAATGGCCCAGGAGGGGGTGTGTGGCCCACCTCCCCATTTCTTTTGGATTTTGGCCCCAGGGAGATGGTGGTCCCCAGAGCTTTTCCAAGCCTGAGGAGGGGGGACCCCATGGCCTCCCTCCTATTTCTAGTTAAAGCCTCAGAAAGGTGGTGGTCCCCTGGGGACTGTGAACTGCATGGACAGGGGCCATGTGCACCCCCTCCTAATAAAAGCCATACCCACATGCCTTTGGGACCTTTTCAATTTTGCCATGGATTCTCCACGATTTTGAAGCAAAATTGAAAAAAAAAGGTTTTGGCCCTGGGCGGGATCCCAGGAAGACCCCACCCCAGGGCTAGGGGTCAGGGTATTTCTATTCTGCCCTCTTTTCTTTATTTTTACTTTTTTTTGGGGGGGGGGGAGGGAGTGTGCTAAATCCAAGTCCCAAAATGTTTCCCAATACTTCCTGGTTGAAGTGTTGCCAGCCAATCCGATAACAGCACAGGAATTGTTGGATCCGCAGAGGATCCGCGTCCCTAGATATCAATATATTTTTTTTTTTTATTATCTACGAAACTGCTGAATGGATTTACACGAAATTACAAAAAGCATGCTTTCTGGACAAAGACCTAGCTTTCTGTCAGATTTGGTGTAATTTTGTAGGGCAGTTCGGACTGTAGTCGTGTCTAAAATCCCAATGGAAAATTCCATGGGGAAATTTTATTTTAGGACCCCTCTTTTTTCTTGGCCCCCGCTTGATGGATCACCCCAAAACTTTCCAGAGAGCAGCTGACATGAGTGTCCTACTAGTTTAAAAAAGTTTGTGAAGATTCCTCAGACAGCGCTAAAGTTATTGGCAAAACAAAAAATGCTTTTCCTCTGGAAACTAGGTCCTAACTAACTATAAGCACCAACTGGCAATTGCCAGTAGGTTTTAGGTTGTGTGGCCCCTCTCCCCAATAAAAGAGAATATATTTTAAGGCTTGGTCCCTGGTGATGGGGTCCCCAGAGTCAAAATCAGCCCTGGAAGGGCAGCCATGCAATCCCCTTCCCTATTTATAATTGTCCAGGCCACAGAGAATGGGTGCCCAGGACCGAAATCGGTCTGCAGAGGGGGACTGCTCAGCCCCCCTCCCCTATTGAATGAAGGCCAGGCCCAAGGGGATGGAGTCCACGGGCTGAGATCTGCCCAGGGAGGGGGCTGCACAGCCTCCCCCCCTATTTAGGATAGTGCAGGCCTCAGGGGGTGGGGTCCCCAGGACCGAAATCAGTCTGGAGACAGGGACCACGCAGCCCCATCTCCTATTGAATGAAGGCCGGTCCTCAGGGGATGGGGTCCCCGGTCCCCGATGCTGAGATAGGCCTGGGAGAGGAGCCGTGCAGAACACTTCTCCATTTAAAATTGACTAGGCCGCATGAGATGGGGTCCCCCGGACCGAAATCGGTCTGGAGAGTGGGACCGCGTGGCCCTCCTCCCCTATTGAATGAAGACTGGGCCCGGGGGTTGAGGTCCCTGAAGCTGAGAACCTGGGAAGGGGGGGCCTGCGGCCCCCTCCCTTATTGAATTAAAGGCTGGGCCCTGAGTGATGGAGTCCCCAGGGTTGGCATCGGCCCAGGGAGGGGGGGCTGCCTCCTCCATAACAATCTGAGATCCTTTGTGAAGGTGAGTGCATCGCTAATCTACTGGTGCGCAATCTGTATGTGACTGTGACAAGTGGGTTCTTTCTTGATGAAAGCAAAGTCCATGGTTCTCCCTTTAAATTACTGCTAGTATACAAATGCATAGCTGTAAATGTTTCAGATTGCTTTGTGTAACATTTTCAAATTTCAGTGTAATTATGAGTGACATTTCAACCACTGAGAATAATACTTCCTCGCAAGCCAAATCAAGCAAAGAAGGCAAGGAAAACATGTAACTAACAGAAATTGCACCCACTTTAACAACGCAAAACTCGTAGCTGCCAAGTTTTCAGACTGACATTTCCATATTTCAGTGTACAAATGTGTGACATTAATAACTGACGTTTTAGAATGTAAAAGAATGCATTTTCAACAAATGTACTCATATGCAATTACCATTACAATATATATATATATATATATATATATATATATATATATAGCGAAATTAATTGTGTTGCATTTAACCCTAATGTAAATTTCCCACTCACTAATTGACAAACATTTCTCTTTCTCTTTTGAAGTGTGTACTCCGTTACCTGAAATGTGGTTGCGTCAATTTGGAAGACTAACAAAAACAGTGGCAGAATTAGTATGAATGGGGGTAAGTTTAAGGAACAACGTACATCAGAAGCACCCCAGTTAATGGGAGACTCTGCAACTGAAAGTGGAAGTTCCTGCAGGCGTTGGCTGTCTCGGTGAGACATGCTGAACTCACCTATGCAAACGAGAGTCAGAGGTGGCTGCCAGGGTGGCTGAGCCTGCAAAGTATCTTCAATTGCTGCCATACTCAGGGCAGCCAGAATGCAGACTGGTTTGTGTTGGGCTGAGGTGTATGCTTGGAGGCCTTGGACGGTGATCCATGAGTGCAGCAGCAGCCAGTATCTCTAGTTCCAGTGTGACTTTGTCTTCCTGGTCACACTCCGCCATTTGGAGGAGTTTAGTCATTGCAGCTGAGGGCAGGCAGGCCAGCTGGCACTGACACTTAAAATGTGTTGCTTATCCTGGGGCTGCCCAGAGATGGGCACAAGGTGCGCAGCAAGAAAAAACACAGAAACTGCCTGCCTGGGCCAAGGTGTTCATACTCAAAAACAAAACAGTGCTTTATTTAATACTGTTAAGAGGACAACCTACAGCGTCGGATCCAGGTGGCTCAAAAAGGCCAAGCCAATTAGTGTAATTATTTACAGCAAATGTAGCCAAAGCTGTTTTGTAGATCAGCAAGGCTCACCTCTGCAGGCTTATGACATTGTGGTTGCACAGACACCCAGCAGCAGAGTCATCTAAAATCAATTGTATGTTTTGTAAGAATGCTGCAGTGCCTAAGTGCACACATGTCAGTCCCAGAAGCTTTAATATGTGTGACTAATGTATTTTAGTGCTGTGATGCAGCCATCAGCACGAATATGAGTTAGTCTGACCCCCTTATGCGTGGTATTTGGCAGGGCTGCAAATGTGCAAATTACCTGGAAGCTCTACCCTCTTTGTCCCGCACCATCCACTTTAGTAGTATGCAGAGGTCTTCCCGCATTTTGCCAGGATGATGGACAGCTTACCTAAGGGCCCTCTAGTGCATTTGCCACCGATATTGGTGGCGTGTTCTTGATGCCGAGGAATATGAGGACATCTCCACAAAACAAAGAAGCACTTACAGCATAAATATAAAAGGAAGGACCCTGGTTTGGTTGAGCTGTACATCTTTGTAGTCTTGTTGACCTCGCTATAGGAGGATTCATGTTATCATAGAATTCTATAGAAAGATGCACCATGAAAAATCATGTTGCCAAAACGCACACAAGGTCTCTGGTGGCATTTCCTTGATCTCCATTACACAGCTGTAGTGTAGAATACATACTGGACACTTACCCAAGGAGGCAGAAAGAGCTGCACTTGGTAGATATTTTGTGCAAAGTTGTGTACTCTTATTGGCTAAAAGGGCAGGGAAGGCCACTTTGTCGCCAAGTTACAATCTTCATAAAGCACTCCAGTGCCCCATCAGGGGCAGAAAGCACTATGTAATGCTACAACAATTATACAGTACGTACTTATATTTAGGTCTGGGTGGAGTAAACGGAGCCCAGCTTTGCGGAATTCTGCAGAGCTGAAAAAAAAAAAACTCTGTGGAATTCCGCGAAGCTGGAGTTCCGTACCCTGCGGAGTCCTCCTGAATGCACCCATCTCGGAAGCACTAAGCAGGGCCAGGCCTGCTCAGCCAGGACTGACCTTGCTTAGGTCTTCAGAGATGGGCGCATTTACGAAGGCCGTAGGCTGTGAAAGCTGCCGTTTCAGGCCTCATGTGCACCGGCCAGACCCATATGTAGTGCACACGATGGAGGCTGGTGCACAGGAGGCCTGAAACAGCAGCTTTCTTTTGCTGCCTATGGCCCTGGCCTGAATTCAGGCCTGGGCCGCAGGAAGAGAAAGCTGCCATGCCTGTTGTGCACCGACATGCCCCACCTGCAGAGCACACAGGACACCCCGTGCATAAGAGGCCTGAAGGGCAGCTTTCACTGCCTATGGCCCTGGCATGAATTCAGGCCAGGGCCATTGGTTGCAAAAGCTGCAGTTTCAGTCCTTGTTTGTCCACCAGTGTGCACAAACAACAACAAATCAAAGAAAGGGACGAGGACTTACCAGGGTCTTCCAGGGAGTCCTTCTCTCCTCCTCGTCCGACGACGAGTCCTCTCCAGCGGCTGCCTCCTTCTTCTGCTCTGGTGTGCGTGGCATCCCAGTTTTGGGATGCACAGCACAAGTGCAGACTGTCTGCGCTTGCGCTGAGCAGCCCACACTGGGCTGCAGCATGCACCAGGTGAGCTCCACTCAGTTGGCGGGGATAGTGGATTTTTTTGGATAGCTCCAAGCGGAGCGCGGAGTTCCAAAAACTCCATTAGCTCCATCACCAGAGCACAGCTCCCTGCACACCCCTACTTAATATTTCAAAACTTGCTGCCCTCCGTAAGAGTGGGCTGCACTCGCCTTGCAGGCCAGGTGTGCTGTGAGGAGGCTACCTCTACAGTAGATTGTGTAAAGCAAAATATGGAAGGGTTCTTGCATCTGCCAATGGTTAATCTCAGGAGGTCTTGTGTTATCAGTGACTGGGCCGCGTGGCAGCTTGTGGGAGTCTAATGGCAAACTTTTTCACATTCACTGTGTTTCAATTTTTTGAAAGGTTTTTCTCATTCGCAGTTGTTTTGCATCATCGACAGAACATGTCTCACCCCCAGTTTTTTTTCTGTGTAGCTCCCATTTTTTCATTACATGCTTTCCTGTTATTGAATATATTTTCTCATTAACTGCAGGCTTTTTCATTCATTACCTTTTTTCTCATTCACTTTGATTACCTTTTCCTGTCATTCGCTACTTTCTGCCTATCAGTATTTTCTCACTCACTATATTTTCTCCTTAATCGTTTCTGCTCCCTCACTCAGTGTTTTTTTTTTCTCATTTCCTACATTTTTTAAAGTTTTGCTTCACCCTAACAAGTCCCTACTTTTTCTCTTTCGTTAATTTTTCTACAGTGCAGTACCCTTTCTCATTCGTTGCTATTTGTTTTCAATACTTTTCCACTTGAACGTTTCTTCAATGTACACCCCACAGCCTTTCTCTCTGTCACTGCTAGGTTCCTCATGTTACTGTTTTTTGCTGTTTTGCTAATGTAGCATATAGCTAATTTTCCCCATTCATTATCTATATTGTCCACACTCGTTAGATATTGTGTCATTATGTGGCCATTTTGCATCCCCTTCTGTCTGTTTTCGTCTGCGGGCTTCACTCTGCTCTAAACTCATCTCCTAAATTGCATTTCCTCTTCGGCGTTAGAATGAAATGCTAGAGTTCGGTAGTACACGTTGTAAAGTCTCCTTCTTTGGGCGCGTATAAGCAGAGACTCCAGACTTTACTATTACATTTCTATAGTTCTTAATTCGTGCCGGTGGTTGCATGTGGTGCGTTCCGGCACTCAATTTTGTATACTGAGATTGTTATTTTTTTATTTAACACACGTTTACTTCGAGCAAAAGAAGTAGGCAGAAAACAGAGAAGGGGGGGGGGGGGGGGTTGTGGCAAATTGAGAAATCGTGGATGAAAAGTAACTGCAAGTGTAGAATGGTAAATAAATCAGCATGAGGTGGTGTCGAGACGAGGTAATCCTCAACCAGGCATTCGACAGAGCCACTGGGGCCTCAGAAAAACGTTGGACCACGTGCACTTTTATTTGTATATAAATATAAGCGAAGTGCTGCATTTCGGTACATTCTCTGCCCGCTCGGCATGTTCAGTGACTTACCTGCATTTTCAAGCAGGAGCATGTTTATTTGATGTGTGAGGAAACAAAACAAAAGCCAAGCAATACCCAGGCAAGCAGCAATTGTGCATTGTGAAGTTATCTCATTTGGTGATGACGCACCAGTGCACTTCAAGTAGCACAGGAAGCGCTGCTTTTTAGCGGAAGGCGCAATTTCATCTTATTATTTTCAGTAGTGAGCATCGGGAAAGCACTGGCGTATGAGGAGCATCGCGGACCTAGTACAAAGAAGAAAAATAACACAGGCCCAGCTTGTGTAGTAAAAAGCAGCCATGATCCGTATTCAGTTGTCTCTTCACACAATTGCGCCTGCTGTACCGTTGGTAGACACGCCCCTGAGGGTGGTCTTCTGGGTCTGTCTGCTATTCTCGGTACAATGCTACTTCGTGATGTATGGCTGGCTCTTTCTTAAAGTTGAAAAGCAAAGGTGACTTTTCTTGAAAAATAATTTGACGCCATTCTATCAGAGTAAAAAATGGTTTTGACCTCCGTGAGAACAATGCGTTGTTAACTAAGCGCTCCTCTCAATACAACGTCCTTAAAATTGTATTGTGGAATGGTGCTCTGAGAAACGATGAATCTAACGCCCAGCAACAAGAGGCCTTCGGGAGGAGTGTGCTTGTGGTGTGCCGGGGCTCTACGAATTACGCAGGACATGGTGAAACCCTTGATTTGCCGGGGCAGAAGTGTATTCTGGGATCGGAGGGCGAAGGGGCCCTCGCCCATCCATACCTTAATTAGCCTCGAGGGACCCTCGCACACTTGCCGCAAGCGTGAATTTCTGCTGCAGAGAAATAATATACCTGTGGATGTGTGATGCTCTAGATCACTGCGTCAGACTGTGACGTATTAAGTAGTAAACACATAATGACATTCCTCACCTGTAACGTGTTGACAAATGTGTCTGACATATTGTTCTGTAAAATGCACCTCTTGTAATAAAAAAAAATTGGAGGAAGAGAAAGACTCGTGGAGAGGGTCGGACTACAGCCCTCGGGTCCACACGTGTAATTAAGGATATAACTGTCCAATGCTACTTTAGCAACCAGACCAGCCCTGTCCGTGCCCTCACTTTGTTAAGGCCAAAGCAGACAGATTGCATACGTTTAGTCGTGCAGTGTCTGTTCAAGTGAGTAGCAACGCGCCACAGGCCACATTTAAATAGAAACCAGGGGAACGAATTAAGGGAGGGGTGTGTTTTGTCGTTTCTGTGACTTCGGCCACTTGTCTCCTTTAGTATGTGTATGCTAGTTGCACGTGGGCCTACATCAGCACCTCTAAAAGTTTCGCGGATTACCACAGTGGTGGACCAGTCCATTCTTGGAAAAGATAAGATGAAGGTGGCTGCCCACGAATGGCATAAATGCGTTATCAAAACTAGAAAGGCTGGTTTCGCCAAACACTGTTTGGCGAAAACAACATTTCTATTGCAGGGATTTAGTACATATACTATAAAATGATACCAGCACCTTCTATTAGTCTGCACATAGGTGGCACAGAGATGCTGAAATGCACAAGACAAGGAATTTTACTTATTTAAATCTACGCACTTTTAATGCAAACTACAACCAAGGACATAAGTACATTTAGCCCGAATCAAATGCGCAACAATTAGACCTGAGTTTAAATATCACAAAAACGGAACACAGAATTATCGCTTTTAAAAATACGGAATTCTATTGAAATAGGTGTAAATAAAGAAATACCACCGTCGACGAGATAACTGATTTGGAGGGCTGAGAGGTGGCATTGGGCGGGCGCTGTGCTATGCAGTACACCAACTTAATCATGTTACTTTCTCATCTTAAAACATCCCTTTCATATTTTTATAACTTCGTCTGAAATGACACCCGACCTTGACATAGCTTGTCTAAATTCTGCACAAGACAGAAACGGATGTCTTTCTGTTAGTTGTTTCGTGAGCACCTGTGGAGAGGTTTGACAACTTAAAGCTGTGAGTGTCTTGTAATGAGATCTAGTTCCTTTCCACTCTGAATTTATCACTGGGCTGTAGTTGTCTTACGTGTGTGTGTGTGTGTATATTTTAGTCCGGAATCCGCACCAGTTCTCTGAGCAATTAGGCCTTGAAATCCCTGAAGTGAACTTTAACATCTGGGACAAATGTGGTGACAGGAAGATCCTATACAAACATTGTTTCAGGACCAGAAGGACGCTAAAGGAACAGGAACTGGCCTGTCATTTTATGTCACGAAGAGATTACAACACATGAGCGGGGAGGCTACATGAAGAAAATATGCTAAACATCTTGATAGCATGCACCGATTGTCGGTGAATTACAAAAGGCACGAAAGAGACCCAGGACTAAAAACAAATGAAATAAGAGGTTTGGGACACCGGGGGTGTTTCAGGTGTTTAAATTTGCTTGCATTTAGCGCAATCGTTGGCAAATGTTTTCTGTCCTCCTCCATCTTCATGTAATGAGCAGATACCGTTCGTTTGTTCAGGATTGACCCTTCCGAGGCCACACAGAAAGCTTTATTTTTCAATTGACCATGAGGCGTCCCTCCTGTGGGAATCCAGGAAGGAAATGTACACAGAAGGGCGGAGCCACTCCAGGTGACAACTCGAGGGTGGGGTCTAAATGACTGTTCGTTGCGCACCAATCACTTCTGGTGAAACCTGCAGGGCGTGGCTACTGTACGTTGACAGCTCTGTAGACCCCAAAATCGCTTCCCAAGAGGTGGGATTCTCACAAATATATTGGCTTACTGCTGTGTGATTGGTGAAATACTCACAACTGGTTAGACCAATCCGATTCGTCAAAAGGTGGAAGTAGCCAATGAACGCGCGTGCTACGGCCCTTGAAGTGAGCAGGTTGCCTCTGGCCCCGGGTTAGAACTGTCACCGCGGGGGAGTTATCCGAAGCTACGGCCGCGGGGACCGGGATACTGCGCGGCTCTGTTTGACTGGCTCAGAGAGGAACCCCCGGGACCACCCAATGGAAAAGTCCAAAAACTTCCGAATCGATGCGCTGCTGGCCGCGGATCCTCCCCGGCCTCAGAGCTCGCCTCTGGCGCTCGTCACCTCGGAGCACCAGGACTGCGGCCTGCGGGAGAGCCCGTCCCCGCCGCCTGCCCCGCCGCAGCACCGCATGGGACTGCTGCCCAAGCACGGTTACATGGGCGGCCAGCAGCCGCACCCGCACGCTCAGCATCCGGCGCTCCTGGGCCTGCCGCACCCGCAGGCGGGTGGCGGGGGCGGAGGCCTCTACGGGCATCCCGTGTACGGCTACTCTGCGGCCGCGCTGCACCCCGCGCTCTCCTACTACTCGCAGCACCTGCCGCCAGGCCCCGCGCACCACTCGGCGCCCGCAGAGCCCCTCAAGATAAGCGCCGGTACCTTCCAGCTGGACCAGTGGCTGCGGGCCTCCACCGCCGGCATGATGCTACCCAAGATGCCCGACTTTAACTGTGAGTACCGCCCGCTGGAGGGGTCGTGTAAACGCTGTGTATATATAGTGTGGCATGCATTCAATGTATGCACCCTGAGGGCAATGCAGGGGGCGAGGGACTTCCGCATCGGACGCCAAAGACAGTGGCATGCTGCACAGTGGTAGGGCATGCAGCTTTGCAGCATGTGTGTATACTTAAAGTGTGAGGAAGTAGGGTATGTACAATACAACCCGGTGTCTCACTCTTGGAGTATACACACAACACTCCGAGAATGGAACACACACCTATAGAGAGAGGGACTTGTGCAGTGAACACCACAGACCGTGACGTGCGTGCAAAGTGATAGACCATGCGATGTGTGCATGCGCCAATAGTGAGGCAGTAGATAATGCATTATGAATACTCCGAAAATGGGACACATACATATAGGGAGATGGACATATGCAGGGAACACAAACGGCAATGACACGCGTGCGGAGACGCAGGGCAAGCAGCCTGTGCGTATTGTGTAGGAGTGGGTCAGTAGGTCTTGTACTGTGTTTAGCCCGAGAAAGGGACACATACCTATAGGGAGAGGAACTTATGCAGGGAACACAAAGTACATTGACACGCGTGCAGAGTGGTAGGGTATGCAGTGTGTATACTCCAAGAATGAGACAGCAGGTCATGTACTCTGCTTTCCACCGAGAATGGGACACATACCTATAGGGAGAGGGACTTGTGCAGTGAACGCAAAATAAAGTGTCCAGGAATGTGTCAGTAGGTCATGTACTGTGTTTACCCCAAGAATGGAACACATACCTGTTGGGGGAAGGACTTGAGCGGTGATCACAAAAGACAGTGACACGCTTGCAGAGTGGTAGGGCGTGCAGCGTGTGTATACCCCAAGAGCGAGACAGTAGTTCATGTACTGTGTAAAACTACGTGAGGGGGACGCATACCCTGATGGGAAGAGGGAATTCTGCTGTACTCACATACAGAGCTGGGGACATACGTGAGAAACGGCAAGGCACGTGCTGTGCACTAATTAAGGATAATGGGTTACTTGCAGAGACAGGCATTTGCGTTCACTTCGAGAGTGGGGTACTTGCTCAGAGGAGAAGAGAGCTTTATAGCGTGTACACCAAGAGAGAGCTAGAGACATGCTGGCAGTGTGTCACGCAGGCACTCCGGGAGAGTACTGAGTACATATAGGCAGGCACTTGTGCTGTGAATACTCAGAGAGTGAGGCAAACGCACAGATGAGCTTCTTCTGTGAATACCCGCGAGTGAGGCACACGGGCATATGGGAAATTATACTTACGTTGGGTACACAAAGAGCCAGGGGCATACACAAAGGTTTTCAGGAAATGTGGAATGTGCTCCTTAGAAGGTGAGGAATGGGCATAAAGAGGGGAATGGGCGTTAGCCACGTATATCAAGACAGCGGGGCATGTACACAAGGGACATTTGAGTGATGCGCGGGCAGACGGAGGTACCTAAACATGGACAGTGCTTCTAGAAAGGGCATGGCCCATCCTTAGAAAGCGACAGGGACATTACTGACTAGCGAGGCACATTCGTTGAGAGGGCAAGTATATGTGCTGCATATACCCACGTGGACAATTGCAGCTGATTTTACGTCAAGGGAGGTCGACACATACACAAAGGGGCACATGTTTATTTCCAGAGAGTGTTACACACACATACGCCCACACGCAAGAGCACGTGCTGTGTATATTCGGAAGAGAGGCCGATTCACAGGGAGTAGTTTGGGCAGGTTGTGTATTTGGTGCGTAATCAGAAACCTAACAAATACACAGACTGTTGTGTAAATGACAGTGGGCACAGTCGCGGATAAAGAGATGTGTTCTCAATACTCAGAGAAAGACGTATGTATAGTGGAACAGGGATATGAGTTGCTCTTTAAACCCACCGCATGAGACAATAAAATTCTGTACAGAAAAAGTCACCTTGCATGTCCACAACTACAGTAAAACAGCAGGGAAAATAAGCCACAATACCCTTAAACATCTTATCTTGCCACCGTAACCCACGAAACCCACAAATGATGTGTGGTACAACTAGTTTGCTTTAAAGTTAGAAGATGTTTTTAATGTTTAATAAAAACCACTTCCAACGATTGAAGTTTGTCGGTCTGTGTGTTTCTGGTGGGGGGAGTGTGGAGGCCTCCGGATCCTATCTTATCTTGCCACCGTAACCAACGAAACCCACAAATTACATGTGAACATCTGAACAAGACATGTAAATGTAATCAGACAGACCAGCACATAGGAAGGCTTACTTTACAGTATGTACAGCGATAGAGAACTTGGTTACGATGCATTGTGCCGACAGCCTGCGTAATACTGTATTTTACTCATATATCGGTAATAGACACGGATACCGTGAGCTTGGTGATGCGGTCACTTGATATTGAGTATAACAGCAGCTTAACAGGAAAATAAAGCACCCAGAATCCAAACAGACTTCATAATTTGTTAACTGTTCAAAATAAACCACGGACATATTTTAAATATATATATAGTTCACACTCTTTCAGTCAAATGCATTGTTTCCCGTTTCACACTTATTTTTATGTTTTGTTTACAAAAATGAGAGACTTTCAAAAGACTGAAGCTGTTCTTAGTAAATTATGTGTGATACATAGTATTTCACAATAAGCGTAGGTAAAAGGTGGAACATGAAATGCAATTGCCCCGTTGCTTCTCGTTGCGGTGGAAATGTAATGCAACTACAATTCTCGGTATGGCACGGGAATAATATATTCCGTATGCGTGCCGCAAGAGATTTCCTTTAAAACAATACTCTAGTTCGCCCACATAAATTAGGTAAGTGAGTATTGAGTACGGTAAAGGTTCTCATTTCATACTCAAACTATAATACGTATTCCAGTTGCTAGAGCAATCTCTATATATATATCTGTGTGTGTGTGTGTTTCACTGAGCAATGAATATATATATATATATATATATACATATATATATATATATATATATATATACACACACACAAACACAAACACACACGTGTATCATACCTTGCCTCAGTATCGATGGAAAAGCACTAAAAATGTGTAACAGACCAATTTAGAAAACTGGAGGCGATTGAAAGACTGAGCCTAATAGTTGAAGAAAGCGCGCGCTGTACACATTTTACAGTCCCTGTATTTATTTGAAAAAATGAGTCATTTTATATGTGACTCATTCAGTTTGACTTTGACGGTACTTGCAGATCTGAAAAGCTGGTAGAAATCAGAATTACAGCTACTTGTATTACACCGATCTAGGGCATGTTTCATCGAGCGCCTAGTAGATTGAAACAAATATGCCCTTGTAGTGCTTAGACCGTTTTTTTCACAGCATAGAGAAACGTGAGTGACTTTACACTTTGCTGTTGTCACTCTTTCTAAGACGCTGTTAGTGTGCTACAAACGTGGTCCATAACGCAAATGATATAAAACTGCGCATTGTCGCTAGTTCCCTTCCAATGCCCCTATTAAATAGGAATCACCGATAGGCTGTCCAGCTGTCACACGGCGCGCTTACCTCCAGTGCAACGGGTTTAAGAGCATGTTTATGATACACTGCCTAAGTAAGAAGACTAGTGAGGCATTCCAACTGTGTGCGGTGCGGTGGATGTATCTAAATGGACTGGGCATGTTATTATTAAATGTTGCTCATCCCAAACTGAATTGTATGTTGCTGAATGCCTCCCGGCGCTGACTCTTTTCCATATAGCGATGCTATAAAATCAAAAGGGCTACAAACAGGTGTGTGCGGGGAGGCGTCTGTGCACAGTTGAATGTTACATGCTGGGCAGTTAGTTCCTTATAACAATAGTGAAGTTGTATTCCACGCAGCGCCCTTCTACACTCCTAGGCCACACTTATAGAGACACAAAAGCAGGTCCGATTTATTAACAACCAAACCCGTGACCTAGAGGTTATGCGCAGTGTCTGCCGCATTAACCTACTGAGCTATCGCTGGAAATTGCACGCTATTATGAATGATTATCAACCTCCACCGTTCTCGCACCAGTGACCACTTGAAGGGCGCCCTCAAAGTCAATGAGCTGTATCTTTGCCTCACTTCCGACATTGGCTTAAATTGTGTATTGCAATCTAGGATTGGCTGTTTAAATTTAGGATTGTAAACGCAATAAAATTCTCCACCTCATTAGCAAAGTGCCCACCTAATGCGCGAGATCGGACACTGAAAGGCATGTTATTGCGATGGCCGCCAGTGGACGTCATTCTGTTTTTGTAGTCGGTGGTGCATGGAGTGCTTAGGAAGGGTCACTGGATGTCCACAGGCCAAGGGGGCCACGGGCTTGGGGCAGTGGTGGCTGAGGCCTCACACCTAGTTTACTTGCGGGTGCATGTGGTTGTGTGCCTTTAAAGTATCTCAAACAGGCCCCATTGTGCGCCTGACAAAATGTATGACATTCTGGAGCCAGGTCACAGGCCTTGGATAATCCGTGCAAACACCCCCTTTACACATCACACAACACCACAGGAACCGATCCCTCCCTCACCTTGTGCGGCTTCTACTTCACAGATCCTCCGAGCTGTTTTAACGCCGGAGTGTGTCCTCGCTTGAAAGAATTCACCAATTAGCACATGCTGGGCCAGAGAAAGCGTCATTGTTTTGCTCAGAAAGGGGTTTGTTTAAAAAGTTACACCGCAGGGAAAACAATCAGCTAAGGTGTCAGAATCCTGCGGCCTCAAACAAGCAACGTCAGCACTGAAGACAACTAATGACACAGGCGACGAGGAAATCCAGACCGTGTGACCGTTTGAGCTCGGGACACTGGCGGGTTCGTGCTGTGTGGATGACAGCCTTCCTCAGCGGGTTGGCTTTGCTTGATGTCTGAGGCCGACAAACACAGTTCTGTATGAAGGGCTTCAGGGCGCTACACAACTGACGTAGTTTCGTAGAGTATTAAACAAAAGTATATCCAGGAGTTAACAGTATCTGAATATAAAAGTAGATTAAGAAAATATACAGTTTAACAGGTGGCTGGCGAAAACATGTCTATATATCGAAGGCGCTTATGATTATTTTCAGAAGTAACTCTCCCTTTCACGTGCCTTTGTTGCAGCGCACAGTGCCCAGGCCATTTTCCTTCAAACTGTTGGCCGAGCAAACATTACAGACCAGATTACACCTATTCTCGCCCGTGCGTCAATACTGCCCGTTTCCACTGCCTCGCTGGCTGGCCTTTCCTCTTACTCCGCGGCCCCAGTGGCGATCCTTCCATTGGTGCAGCAGGTGCAGTGGCGCCGGGGCCCTGAGGTCCCGATTATTGCTGTATTTTAGTACTCAAACAGCAGCCAGGGGCTCATTTCCGTTCTAGCAGCAGGGCCCACGACGCACTGGCAAACCCGCTAGCAGACCCGTGAACGTTTCACCCTTCCGATATCTCACCTTTATTGCACTCATTAAATCCCTAAACGAGGGAAACGTGTCCGCAGCATAATTGAAAAATTAGCTGGAAAAGAGAACATCTGTTGCGGAATATATGATCTTATGGAGAAATCACATGGTGCGCGCTGCTCATTTTTCATGCCGTTTAATTTGTTTAGTGCACAGCACGATCCCTTATGGAGATTTTTGGCGAGGGTTTGAAAGGGTGAAGTTACAAATAACCCAACTGCAATGGCCGATCTCCCATAATACCGCTACTTTCCTTAATCACAGTATAAATTAGGGCCTGCTCTTCCTCTCTCAAGCCCTGTCGTCACCAGCCCCGGCAGTATGGAGGGGGGTGGATGTTGGGGGAGTCATCTGGACAGGAAACGTAATCCCCTTAGTTAAAGAACAATTCAATGGAGTGTGGAATCCCCCGAGTGACACTGAAGTATATATCTTTTAATTACGGCCCTAATGTATGGCCGGCCTGGGAGATGCCCTGACTCCGATAACTAAATCAAGGGTGTTTGCTGTTGATGGGTAAAGTGGCCTTCCCCCGGGAGCCGCTTCCCTTCAGTGCACGGCCCCCGACGGGCTCCTGGGAAATCAAAGAATGCATTTTAAGTTTGTATTCACAGGAGAGATGACTGGGCTAAGAAATGTGGAATCGGCAAAATACCATCTCCCCCTTACTCGTCAATGGAAAGAGACTTCTCGTTTCCTTGTCTCTCGTCTGCCTTCAGTGAATTTTTGTTACCATGTTAAGATTAGTTTTAGTTAGGTGAACTTTTTTTCCTATACAAACCAAACTACACAAACAGTAGAATATATATTCACATTAATTAAGTGAATAGTTATATTTTTAAGCTGTTTGCAGTTTATGCCGCCCGGGTGTAGTTTCTATTATGTTGTCAGGCGTACAATTTAAAGACCAAGTGTATATGGCCTTTGGGATATATTAATATATTAAGTGCTAGTATGTAAAAACGTGCAACACCGGTCCAGGTTTAAACCCCCGTTAGACGTGTTCTATTTAAAAAGACCTTTTCTAATCCGTAAACGCATGAATGTTTTAATGCGCGCTTATTTTGGGGCAGTGTGGGACTTATTCCGAGTAAAAATAAGTTAATCACATTTCAAGGAATGATTTAGAAGATAAATTTGCGTAGGATTAGCACAAAAATGTTATAGATATTTGCATACGTTTTGGGGCCTCCTTACTTAATCGTAGGTCTTGTGTACACGAGTTTTGAATAATTGTTCCCTATCGGTTTTTAAGTTACATTAACTGAAACACGTTGCATGTGCCCGTTTACCACCAGCCTTTGCTGTAGAGTACAGGGCGGCCGCGGCGTGCAGTGATATGATGCCTGTGTGTGTTGACGTGTTGCTCGGGCAGTGAATAACACCTTTCCTCTAATTGTAGTCCATCTTCTCTCTGCAGCCCAGGCACAGTCCAACCTGCTGGGGAAGTGCCGGAGACCTCGGACCGCTTTCACCAGCCAGCAGCTCCTGGAGCTCGAGCACCAATTCAAACTCAACAAGTACCTGTCCAGGCCCAAGCGCTTTGAAGTGGCCACGTCCCTCATGCTGACGGAGACTCAGGTACACGGCGCAGCGCTGAGAGGAGTGGTTTACTGCCGTGTGCTGGCGGGAGCGCGCAGGGCAGGGTGGTGGAGGGGTGCTCCAGCCGGGGAATACTGGAAGGGCGCCTCTGGCCAGGGGACGTTAGAATAACTCCAGATTCCTGAAAGTCACTCACGCACGCAAACACCACGTCTGTTACAAATACCGGCGCTGTCTTCCGGTCATACACACACTTTCCTCCTATCCCACATCTCTCCACACACACGCTCTTCTTTGTTTTTATTTCTAGCGTCTTTATTAAAGATAGTATTTATTAGTATTAAAACTACCCCACTGTGATACTCACTGGGGTAAATCCCAAAATTTCCAATAACCTCGTACCGCTTTCACCTCTGTACCTGGCCATATTATCCGGCACTTCGTGTTTTTCGGCAGGAATGTGACTCGAAACACACTACTTAACTGCACGCCAGGTTAGATTTTTTCCAAGCTACAATCTGTTCTACAACGGAGAAGGTCAACATTTAAAGAAATCTTGAAAATCATAATTTTTTCGCTTCAAAGAAGTGGGAAATCTTATTTCATTTGGGAGATCTGGGAATACACCGCACTAGACTTCTGCATTTTATGAAACGTAGCTCCTTGAAGGTTATTCAAACCCACACAAATACAGTATTTGAAGTGTGTACAAGACATCTCCTTGTTTGGTGTCTGTTATGTACTCCTTTTTGCAGGAAGACATATTGGGCAGTTGTCTCGTTTCCTTTCCAACACTGGTCTGCTTGCCCTTATGGACGCTTTGCCATTTGACATGCCAGCCCAGAAAGCAGTGCTCTTGAACACATTATAGAGCTGAGTAGTAGCTAGTATTATGAAGTGTATTTTATTTAATTGTACACATTGGTCTTATCAAGGGTGTACGTGTTGAATGGCATGTTTACAGCCAGTGCATTCTGCAAGCATGTAAAGGGAGGTGAAAACCACCAGTTTTAGCTGACTCCCGCTAATTGTTTTAATCAATTGGCAAATAAATATTAATTACAAAATGTAGAATTTCATATTTGGGTTTGATCCATTTGTGATCTTTAACGAGATTTATTACCCTTATTAATAGAAAATGAGTTCTGATTTTGCGACTCAAGAAACTACAACATATACATATCCCTACATTTAATCTCAAAATCAAGAAAGCCATTCAGTAAAAAGTTAAAAGCTTGCAGTTTACACAAACTAACATCATCAACAATCACCATCTGTAGGGCTTCGGATATTACCCTGTGGTTCATGTAGTCCGGTCAGACTGTAAGTCCTACTGTGAGAGTTTTCATTAGATGGGCCCTTTAAGAGTATGCAAATCCGAAGCCGGTGGGGAGTATGAGCAGAATATGAGATCAATACTTTTTGCAGTTATCTGTCCAATCAGCTATGATCTGAGAGAGCCTGAATCTACCGTACTTCTGTTAACCGACAAGATGACCAATGTTTTCCTCTCGAAGTTTGTGTTGTGTACAGGGTGTTGCGTCTTCTCAAAGCAGGATCCCGACTATCTGGGGTGGAGGTTTCATTAGTGTAGCAGGTCACCGTGCCCCAGAAGGCTGATTATTGTTTAATTTCATAATTTAAACAGCTGCCAGGGGGCATTTGACACACTTGGTATGGCACTGCAAACTACGCTATGCAAATGCCATGCAGAACTTCCACTGTGTAGACATCTGTAAAGCACACATCATTTAGTGTTAATGTAACGACCTGTCTCCAGCCCAGAATAATTTTCGTCAGAAGTTACGCCTTGGCAATTACAGGAGTCAAAAAAGCTTAATTTATATATAAGGACTGGGTCAGTGTTCTGAAGAAGAGCAAAAGGTATCCACCGAGTTGGTTTGCATGATGCCCTTTCTCTCCAAATACCGAAAGTACGGCGTGCGCACACTATGTTTATATTAGTATTAAACCACATAGCAGGATAATTCAATTTTACCACCCATTAATGCCCTCTTTCCGTTTCACACACCCCAGGTGAAAATCTGGTTCCAGAACCGGCGGATGAAGTGGAAAAGGAGCAAAAAGGCCAAGGAGCAGGCAGCACAGGAGGCCGAGAAGCAGAAGAGCAACAAGGGAGGCGAGAAGGGCGGCGAGAAGGAGGGCGAGGCGGACTACGCGAAGCACAAGGCCGACTCCCGCCTCTCAATAGACTACAGGGACAGTGAGGACGACGACGAGGCGGAGGAGGAAGATGACGACGAGGAGGAGCTCGGGGCCCGGCGCTTCGGCTCCTACCACTCGTCCGACTGCTCCTCGGCGGAGGAGGACAGCAGCCCCAGCCGCCGACGGAGCAGCCAGGGCAAACCGCCCCCAGCGCAACAATGAACCGAGCCCAAGGACTAAAACGTGGCGCAGGCCGAGGCCCTGCAGCTCGTGCACCCCGACCTCTCCTCCGGCGCCCACCCCTGCCACAGCGGGCGCAACTGCGCGTAACTCCCCTCTTCGGGGTGTACCAATCGTCCCGCAGACTGGTCGTCGGTTTACGGAGAGTCCTTTACCAACACACTGAGAGGGGAGGACGTTCCAAGCGCCCCTCTCGAGGCCCTACCAAACCACAGACCGGTCTTTAGAGCAGAAGCCAGACCGCGGCCCGGAGAGGCCGGTTCAAGGCCCCTTCGATGACTGCACCAACCTACACAAGCATTTTAACTGCGGAAACCGAGCCCTCGACTAGCGTCAACGTAGCGGGCATCGAAACAGGGCAGCCGGCAACCCCCATCTTGGACGGTACCAACACTCCGGCATCCCTTACACCTGCAAGCCCTTCACCTGGACCCAAGAGGGCGGACCGCGAAGGGCGTTTATTGTTGTTGTTCTTTTTTTTACTTTCTTTTTTTTTTTTTTCAGGTCAAACGCTTTTTGGCTCCACGTGTTGCACAATTTTACCTATAGTGTGCTAAGATGTAATACTAAAAATTAGCCCGAGAGTGAGAGGCTCTCCCGTTAACAGTACAATAGGAAATAGCGACTTGGGCATCTTGGTCATTTAATTTTCACAGTAATTCTTTGGCGGAGAGACAGAGCTGGAGCACACTAGCCAAGAAGACTACACATTCAATCAGTGTTAATAGATTTCGGAACTCCTAAGACCACTGCTCCTTTGTCCATCTTTGTAAATGTTTGTGCTTATTATATATGTGTATATCTGTTACATTGTTTACATCATCATGGAAGGTAATTCTGTTGGAAATGTCATAAGACTGTATACTGTCTTTATTTTTGTATATTGTATTTATAAAAAGATACCTCTACTTATGCATGCTAAATTATTATTTAGCGTATCCCATCAACCACGGTGGAATGTAAAATAAATCTGTTTTATATTATTTTGTTGGTGTACACTTTTAACTTACACGGTGTCAGAAAAAAGCACACTCCAGTATCATTTGATTTTATTTACCCATTTCGTACTTTAGTTCAGATGGCGAGCAGCTTATAATTTTACGTTGTAATATGTCGATCAATAAATGGGGTCCACACAAACTAAACATGTGATATAACATGGAGGATTATGGAATTCATTAGCACGTATCAGACAGAATTCAGAGATTAAGCAAGGCTGGAGAAGGGTATCAAGCAGGTCAAAGGGCGCTACAGAGAATAAAAACAAATGAGACGACTTCTGGCAATGTCCCCTCTGTTTTACACCTCTGCTACATCTGTCAAAATATACAATTAGCACTTACAGATGAAAAACCTCAAAACCTAGATTGTAAAATGAAAACGATTAAAAATTCTACCAACAAACATATAGATATGTTCAATGTTCTAAATTCTGCCAGGCGCACTTTCTACCTGTTGTTGGACTCGTACATTACTAGCAGATGTGGGCATTAGAAACACCGATGCTTCGTACTGTCTTTATTTGATAGTCCATGTTTGCGAGCCACTTTTATTTCGCCTTCTGCAATTTTGTTTTTGATACTTACAAATGATGCCCAGTTTCACTCGTAACAGTTGTTTAATCCGTATATACTTATTTCCAGCTCTAGCAGGTAAATTGCTTTATTTGCATTCAATTTCTTTGGATTTACTGACAATGTCAATAGATTTAATAGACAAATGCAAGGGATAGCATATTCAGAAAAAAATATATCATTTTGAAATTTTGGTAAACACGTTAAATTCTGACGTTTTTCCTAGGTCAAAGATAATGTTTAGACTTTAAAGTGTAATTGTTCGATTTGCTTGGTTACAAAAAGATGGTGAGATTTAAAATCAGGTGTAGGAAATATCAACTGGACGCGAGAATATGTCAAATACAATTACAATGACACAATGTAAGACGAGAGCTAGGGAAGCAGCGGTAAAGAGATGACGGTGAGGGGAGGAACTGGCTGGACTGAATTACCGAGGCGAGTAGTACAGGCTTATTGTCGTGTTCGCTGTACATGTATACAAACGAGAAAATAACATTCGCCTTGGAATCCAAGATGGCGCTTGCCCTGCAGGTTACGCTTCTCCCCAGCGGCTGACTGACAGCCTAATTTCACAATGGAAGACG
This sequence comes from Pleurodeles waltl, assembly GCF_031143425.1. Lineage (NCBI taxonomy): Eukaryota > Metazoa > Chordata > Amphibia > Caudata > Salamandridae > Pleurodeles > Pleurodeles waltl. The sequence goes on along the minus strand of NC_090449.1, from coordinate 659,729,063 downwards.
GTACACTGTTGTCTAAAGAACAAATGTCAGGGCACTCATGAATCAATGATTCAAAGTTCTCAATGTGTCAAATTTTGAATATATAGTGACAAGATCACCATGAAGAGTTCGAGCCCAATTTATTCTTGAAGCATAGAGTTCATCATAGCAACAAAAGGGCCGTCCTTGAAGTCAGTATTCATGTAGCAACCACAGCCAACACGTGTTTCGTCCTATGACATAACAATCTCAAAGACTTCATCAGGGCTTAGCTCAAACGGACTATAATTGAAAAAGTCTTCACAAAGCACTTGCAATGTCTTAATAAGGTTAATGAATCAAAAGCAAATAGTATTTTGGAGTGATCTCATATCGAATCCTTTTGTTGATGAAATCGATTTCATCAACGATACTGACAACGCCGCGTGATTACTCGATCGCGGTGTGTTTCCATATTACTGATATCATCTGCTAAATGAAAGGATTCGATATGAGATCACTCCAAAATACTATTTGCTTTTGATTCATTAACCTTCTTTAAAATTTGCAACTGAAAGCATTCTACCGCTAATTGTAAACAATATGTACATATATTCATTTAACAATAGTATTTTAATAGATTTCTTAAGACATATATGCTGCCAGCTCAATTAAATATACATACTTTTAGGTTGACTGTGTATCCATATTTATAACCTCTGGTTGACAATCCTTCAAAATACGCATACAGTGCGCTTTGTCTCCGCTCAAAAGATTATTTCTCAAATGTTTGGTGTTTCATCCCCTCCTCCAATGCAGAATTCGCCCTGCAATGCAGGAGTGACTGTTTCACATTTCCCAAGTATGCCAAAACACCATATGGTAGGTTGTTTCATAAATACATTGTATGCAGACATATTTTTTACCCTATTTCTGGTTTTTAATGGTTTTGCCGGATCTCATTGTGGAAGACACACCTATCGACTTTGCCAGTGCTTGAAACTGATAGACCGGGTTTTCCTCCAGTTTTTTTCTGAGCAAATCACTTAATCTCCCTGAACCTAAAATAGGAATGTGACCTTTTGTAATGTAGCAGGTGCTCTTGTAAAGCCTCCAATACAATTGAGTCGCGTTATTGTTATATAAAAAAAACTTCACAAAGATAAACATATATATAATAATATATCCTCGCCTGACATGTTTAAGACAACAGTGCCGTGAGAAGGCCGACTTTCATTGTGACTCCAGCGGCTATTTGGTGTTCCCACCACAAGGGGCTGTTGACGCTCCCGGGGTCAGGTCAGGCTGGCCTTGAGAACCACAGGTAATGGCACTATCGGAGACGTGCAAACGTGAAACCAAATAGACGGGCGTGGGGGAGTCGAGCTGTAGAAACATTTCACGTGAGTGCTAGAATGGCTTGGGCCAGAGACATCTACGACCGGCCCTGGGAGTCACAGACAAGGGACATGTGTTCTGCACATGGGCCCTTTGTGTGCGGAGCCCTGGGCGCGACCACAGAAACTAGCAGCGCGTCTCTGACCTACGACTGCCGGGGACATTACCAGCAGAGCAATAAACCGATAAAAAATAATTATACACGCAAAGCCTCTCTGCACAGGTTAGGGGTAAAACCTTGCATAGTTATAGGAAATGTGTTGAAACAAAAAATACACCTGTACGTTTTGACCCTTAGAAGAAACAAAACCGCAACGTTATTTGAACCGGCACAATGTGCAGCCCCGAAACTATTGTGTTTGAGCGATAGATTTGGAGATTTTGCAGACGTTTGACAGCTGACTTCTGTATGAGTTCGGGTCTCAGGGAGGCCCTCTCAGTTATTGCTTAACTATAATACCTGTTTTTGGAACCTTCGAAATTGCAATACAAATAGGTTAAAAAAAAAAACTGGCTAACACCACGGGAGGCGAACAGTGTGGCTAATACCCACACAAATATTTTATGTGACAGTATTTGTAATCGCAAGATACAATTATAAACAGAAGCAGTGGACAATTGTTGTGACTCTACTATAAAGGCGCGCATGCGAGGAGACGATACATTTCCTTATTATGTTTCAAAATACCTTGGTTTAGAAGCAACTCCTGCACTTGAGATACTTCATTCCAATTGGTTGCAGCGTCCCTGATGCACAGGGTTTGAATCACTGTCCTCTGTCTAGCAGCCGCTAATATTTCCTGATATATCCATGACATAATTCTGTCACTCAACAGCCGCACTGTGAATCTAAAGTCAGACACTAACGCGTGCCACACGGGAATATTCATCAATTGCATGTGATTTATTTCTAATTCATATTTGAGTTAAATCTGCTAACGCACGCCATTGACGTTTTATGAAGTGATACGTCGCCAATAAAGGTGCCACTTCAATCTCTTCTCTTGGCCTCACCACACACACGGTAACTTCCTTCTGCGGGACAGGGTGCAAATGAACTTCCGAGGCATAGACAGATCCCTGTGGTAATCCGCGCGACCTACCTCTTTTCAAAAAGCGTTTCGTGGACTCGCCAAGGCCTGAAGCGTATATACATTGTACAATACAACTCTCAATAAAGGGCACAAGCTACATTTTAGAATGTTTGCTCTTTACACAAAAATGGACCGACCACTAAGGTCATAGGAATGATTTCATTCGAGGCCGAGGCGATGCTCTCTTTATAGAACAAGATGAAGGACTTGTGGGAGGAAGAGGCTGAGTATTGGCCCTCAGCCGCACGTGACTGACAGAGTGCACCGGTTATCAATTCCAGTTAGTCAAACAAAATGCACTGCAGCTTCTGCTCAGTTTTGGTGTGCAAATAAACCAGCGGCAGGGGTTGTTGTCATAAACTCATTGTTTATAAGTCGATAATTCGCTTAAAGTATGCCATGGTAATGAATCCGTGCTATATTTTTTTGTGATAGGCACTTACCATATGTTTACTTACAATTGATTTAAATGGAGCTCGTTTGCATAGTGGTGATCCTGAAGTCTAGCACACCCAAACCCGTTTTGGACACCCCTGCTTTACTTAGACGTTGTGGTTTATGGTCGTTGGACAATAATACATCCATCCATCACCCACCCATCCATCCTACTTGTCTATGCACACATTCAGCCACTCAAAATCAGTCTATCTATCTATCTATCTATCTATCTATCTATCTATCTATCTATCTATCTATCTATCTATCTATCTATCTATCTATCTATCTAACTATCTGTCTATCCGTCTATCTTTGAAACGTGCACTTTTGTTAAATATTGGCTTCATATTTTACTTTCACGAACCTGTGCAGTCTTGTAGTTTGGGTGCGTTTTAGTTGTTTCTTTCTATGCATGTGTGTAAGATTGTGCTTCTTGTGTTGTAGGTAGGTGGCTTGTGTGCACGGACAATTTGTGAACACAGGTGATTTCTGTACATAAAGATAATTTATGTTTGAGTGGGCACTGTGGGTGCATGGTGGCGTGCGCTTTTGAAGTGTGCTTGTCTGTGGTTTATGCCGCATGTGCTTGGTTAATTTGCACATGAACCGTTTGTGAGCTATGGAAGTTTGTGTCGATGGTTTGTGTGCACGCGTTTGATGTGCGCCTCACCTCGAAATGTTTGTGCATGTGGTTGTTTTTTGTCCATCTAGATGGTTCTGTGATCGCGAGCGGTTTGGGAATGTGGATGGTGGTTGTGCCAGCGGGTGCTTTGTGTGCCAGTGTAGGATATTTGTGAAGATGGGGTGATGTGCGAGCATGGTTTGTGACGGTGTGTCCTAGTTCTGTGGGTTCGTGTGCGGTTTATGTATGCGCGGGGCGGTTTTTGTTGTGAATGTGGGTAGTTTGTGTACATATGGGTGAACTGCGTCCACATCGGCGCTTTGTTTAAATGTGGACGGTTTGTAGGCATGTGGGTGTTTTGTTCTTCATAAATATGTTAATAGTCCCGAAAATTGCACCCGTTGTGGTTACACACGGGGCGGTGAGCTGCCAGAGGTACGGGGACGTCTGTCTTCGAAGTCTCCGTTTCTTTAAAAATTGGTATAATCCGTACTAGGCACTGGCATGGTTTATCTGCGTGTGTCAGAGGGTGCGCGGCGACATTTTACTTTACCACACGTCCAGGGAGCGGGTTTACTTAGTTTACATGATAGGAGCCCAGAAAGAATGTCCCACCGCTTTTGGACATTTGAATATTGTCATTATTGTTGTCACTCAGAGCTGGCTTGTGCATTGTAGCATGATAACTAACCGAATTACCCTGTAATTTAGGACTACCCTCTGTCTTCCGTGTCTAGCCCCACCGACTCCCACATCAAGTAATTTAATATAGGCATTTGGATAAAAGGTATACGGGATTAGATAGGCGCAGGCATTTCTCTATTCTGCTCAAACTAATTTCAATTCATTGCATGACTGCCACCTAGCGGTGCGACCGCCAATATTCTAGATTAAGTGAAAGTCCCAGAGCACCATTGTCAAATCAAAGGGTAGTAGAATACTGACCGGATGAGCTTTCAGCCTGGATGTCATTTAGGGGTCGCAGCTGCGACCCCGCTTTGCTGTTTGCTATCCCTGGCCCTGTCTTTGCTGCCCCTGGCCACAGAGGTGGCAAATTCAGTAGCTTGTCTTTATTGACGTCATTTGGGCCTCCACTCTGTTTTCTGACATTTGTTATTACACTAATATTGAATAATTATACATTATTTAATATTAGCGCATATTCCATATAATTTGCTGGAATATGCTTTCCATGGCAACGGAGATAAGTAAAACATGCTTTTAAATGGATGAGGTGTGCATGCTTGCGGGTGAGTGTGTTTATGTGAGAGAGAGAGAGAGAGTGTATGTAAGTATGAATTTGTATGTGTATGAGTGAAAGTGGGGGTCAAAAGGCATGTGTTGTCACTTCCGCTACCCCTGGCAGTTTGGTAAAATGACGCGTTTCCCCGAAAAATGGTATCCAGAAGGTCACTGAGCCCTGAACAAATGAGACCAAACACACCATCTCAAGTATGTGTCTCAACATGCTTTAATTATTAAACCTGAAAACCAGCCAAGTCTTCCTGCTAAACTGTAAACGTGGGAACACGCTGGGCTCGAGTCAAAAATGTTTGTCACGACTTTTACTCAATGGCCTACCACAGAATTCCAGGAATACAGTAGGAGTAAACCAAGAGTATACCTGTTTTTCTACTCCTAAAATTAATGTGTAAGCCAGGCATAATAAAAGAGTAAACCACCCCTAATCATTCCTCAAAATTCCTGAATCAGGCCCATAATCTATCTATCACAGAAATTATGCAGGAGGAGAGGAACAAACTATGTGGCCGGGTTAACTAATTTATGCACCAAGAAAAGGCAAATTATGCGACGTAATGCGGCATAGTTTACTGCAGTATTACTTCGTTAAAGTAATCTTTACAATGGTAACACTGCCTAGGCTGAGGTTGCACCTGATTCGTTTCATTTTAACACCCAGATTCAGCGAACAGCAACATAAAGCTGATAAAACGCCCGCCACTCCACCACAACGTGTCGCAGCGTTATTAGAATCCATTGATCCGTTTGAGTTAGAAATATTTTTCGTTAAAATATGCAAATTAAGCAACAGAAAACGGATTATGTAGCAAGTGCTGCAAATCCCTGAGCATGGGTAAAACGGCAGGACGGCAGAATCTCATAATTCCAGAGGCCCCTGATTATAGCGGCTAGAGGCTGTCTCACCCAGACTACGACAGTTTGCGTTGAGTTAGTGCCAGCAGCCAATCTGTAGTTGCCCCTCCTCTCTCTGCTATGCTCACAGAATCTTTTTGTTGTTGTTTTTTTTGCCCACGGACATTTTACTGTAACAGTGAACGCAGCATTGAACCCCGCGCCACAACTAGTCACAGGTGCCTAGTGCAGCAGGTGCATTGGCACCGGGGCTCAAGGGTCTAAGGGACCAACCGCACCTCAGTTATTGCAGTCCCTCCACATCCAAACGGATGCCAGAGGGGCACATTTTCGTTGCTTGTATTAGGGCCCCTGCCCCTCACAACACGCCACTGACCACGCTGCGAATTGCTCGTTTTCCAAAAGGGCCCTATCTGCTCCACGGAATAATTTATCTAAATATGAAGATTCAGAGCAGACACTGGTTTGTGCTTCCACTCCTGGAATCATTTGTCAGTTGTGTTTAACAGCCAGTAAGGGCGACATGTCATCCTTCCAAGCTGTGCAAATGACAAATATTACCCTTGTTCACTTGTTGGTGTCCAATTTACCAAAGGCGGATGCAATACTTAAGTGGCTCTGGTGGGAATCAGACTCGTGAAAGGCAGGTCCCTTTTAATGGGGGCAGCGAGCGCCTGACTCCAAATCTATCGTGTCCTTGTGTGACAGTGGAACAAGCAGTGCGACAGTGATGGTGTAGGGGACAAAATTACAAAGAAAGGGAGCACACTGCCTACACTCCAGCAACAAAGTCCAACCCCAATGCATCATGGTAAATGCAGTCGAATTCGTAGTCCATTCCGAAAGTAATAAAGTCTTTCACCTCTGTAGGCGCAGCAAGTGCTGTTTATCCCTGTACACGTGTTTCTGGGTTTAGCCCATCATCAGCAGGGAGCAGCATGGTATAGGGGCTTGCTTGAAATGCCGCCAAATGTTTTCTCAGGTTTATGTACCTCTCATGGCGCACAGGTGCCTCCCAAGGCTCGTCAGCCGTGGCTCAAGGGAGCCGTCCAAAGACAAAATTACAAAGAAAGGGAGCACACTGCCTACACTCCAGCAACAAAGTCCAACCCCAATGCATCATGGTAAATGCAGTCGAATTCGTAGTCCATTCCGAAAGTAATAAAGTCTTTCACCTCTGTAGGCTCAGCAAGTGCTGTTTATCCCTGTACACGTGTTTCTGGGTTTAGCCCATCATCAGCAGGGAGCAGCATGGTATAGGGGCTTGCTTGAAATGCCGCCAAATGTTTTCTCAGGTTTATGTACCTCTCATGGCGCACAGGTGCCTCCCAAGGCTCGTCAGCCGTGGCTCAAGGAAGCCGTCCAAAGACAAAATTACAAAGAAAGGGAGCACACTGCCTACACTCCAGCAACAAAGTCCAACCCCAATGCATCATGGTAAATGCAGTCGAATTCGTAGTCCATTCCGAAAGTAATAAAGTCTTTCACCTCTGTAGGCGCAGCAAGTGCTGTTTATCCCTGTACACGTGTTTCTGGGTTTAGCCCATCATCAGCAGGGAGCAGCATGGTATAGGGGCTTGCTTGAAATGCCGCCAAATGTTTTCTCAGGTTTATGTACCTCTCATGGCGCACAGGTGCCTCCCAAGGCTCGTCAGCCGTGGCTCAAGGGAGCCGTCCAAAGACAAAATTACAAAGATGCACCTGTTCGCCTACTGAGTGGTACAAAAACCTGTGAAGACGTTCGACAGCACTTAAAGCAACCCCTTCAGATATATTTTCTCTCTGCTGATGACGGCCGAAAGCCAGAAACACGTGTCCAGAGATACAGCACTTGCTGCACCTACTTAAGGTGAAAGACTTTTTGAAAAATTTCTCTATCTTTAAATCAAATGACTGCATTTACCATGATGCATAGGGGCTATTTTATGCTGGAGTGTGAGACAGTGTGCTCCCTTTTGATGGTGTAGGGGACGTTAGCTCGTGAATACTTGTGACCGCGAAAAGCAAAGAAGACAAAAACAGAATGGATGGCAAAGACACTCAACAATGGAAGAGCACATGGAATGAGGAGGAAAGCTTGGAGAGGAGAGAAGGATTAAGGCAGAGGTGATGCATCTGTTTACATCTTGTTTTGCAGTTTAAAGCATGAAACGCACACACTAATTGCCGTCTGTTCTTACATCTAGGGCCAGACATGCAAATATTTTGGTCCAGGTTTGAGTTACGTTTTTTAATACAGACTGGACGCAAAATCCAAGTAAGTATTTACAAACCAACCCGAATGGCTATTTGCGTTGGTTTGTAACCAAAAGTAACGCAACGCAGCCCAATGTGCCGACTTCCAATAGGAGGCGTTCCATGGGTAGTGGATGGGACTTCCAGTGCATCTATCCATGGGCTTTGATGCGAATCCATATCTACAAAGACATGTAGACATGGATTTGTGCCGAATTCCTGTGGCTCCCCAAGGCTGCCATGATAAGGAGAAATATTTTTTATTTCTCCTGGTTTTTTTTGTTTGCATGTGTGTACACATGCAAATGGGAAATTGCATTTCAGCATAGGTTTACTGCAGGAAGGGACTCCTTCCTGCAACAAAAACATGCGGAACACAATGCAGATACCTTTGCACTGTGGACTAAGGGTGCATGTGTTGGTGCATGGCAGCAGTAAGTTCTCCAGCACGGGGAGAGAGCAGAACTGCAACACATCTTTGTAGATAGGGTGCAGTTCTGCTTTCTCCTGTTGACACACCACAGCCATTTTGCTTACTGTCCTGCTTTGCATCACAGCTTTGTAAATCTGGGCCATAGATTTGTCCATTATAGTGCCAGGTTGAACTAGTACTCCCACTAAAGTTTCAACATAACACAACACCGTTCAGCACTGCACACACAGTCCTTTACAATGGAGAGTAAATAGGTTCTATTTTTTGCATCGCTTTGCACAGGCACTCTCACAAATCATCAGTAGATTTTGTCCTTTAAGTGTTGCACAACCACTTGCCGGCCTTGAAGGCTTGGGATTTATTCGCAGCTTCAGCAGTTAGCCAAATAACCATGTGGTCCTATGCTAGTCTCCTAATTTTCCTGTGATTTGAATAACAAAATTTGTAATATCAATATGTAGAACCTAACTGTACAGACAGTACATGTTCGCATCTTAGCATCACGTCCTGGTTTCTATAACTTGGACCCAACACATAAAATGTTGTACTCTTTACAGCCACCCATAATTGAGATTGTTGTGAAATACTAAAAGGGTTTTTGTAGAGTGTTTTGCTGCTCCTTCTTGGTGGTATCAGTGTTATACCACAACTTGTGTAGTTTTTTAAGAGTGTGTCTCTTCTCTGTCTCACTGTGACTGATGTTGGCTAAAACGGTGATATAACTGTTGTAATGTATTCCAGTGCCTGTTTGATATAGGTTCATCCAGTTTGGGTTCCTCATGGCAACTTTCAAGCAGATCCATCAAGTAAAGCCCCCAAATGGCTCTAAAAGTGACATTTTCCAATTTAACTCCCATAGGATTCTTTTTTTCCTCAAAACAGAAAATATGTCTGAATGGAATTACATATTGAAATGTAAGATGAACTTCACTCATGGAAGCACCTTATCTTTGTTTGGTATGAACCAGTTCAGTACTTTTAAATACATTAGCATTTAAAAAACGATCCAGTCTGGGCATATAAAGGGTACGTTTTAAACATCATTGATCCACAGATCCTTTGAGAATTTTCAAATCCAGGGACCCTATCAGGGCCTAGTAGATCTTCTTAGGATTCAGGATTCACATATCTGACACATTTGACACAGGACTCACGAGTCCTGCAGAAAAATGTTTAAAAAATGGTGCTGCGCAATTGTGTTTAGCCAATCCAGACTGGGCAGGGCCTGACACATTTGACACAGGATTCACAAGTCCTGCAAAAAATGTACAAAATAATTAGGTGCACTGCAGTTGTGCTTAGCCAGTCCAAGCTGAGGAGGCCTTTGAACCTGCCTAGCTGGGATTGGCCGTACAAGGTGGTTTGGAAGCAGAACAAAGGAAATGTAGAGGAAAGAGAGCAGAGAAGGTTTAAAGAAAGAAGGAATGCGTTGAGCCGTGTGCAGCAAAGGTTAGGCATCCAGTTGCACACAGCCAAAGTTCGTGCATAGCAGGGTTTGCCATAAATAGAAGATGAGGTCCAAGAAATAGTTGCATACGGAACGTGAATCACACCACCCCCAAATTTATTGAAAAAAGATTTAAATAATTTGCAATATTACCAGTGTCATCAAATATGTAATTTTGCAAGTCAATAGTGGCGTCATTTGTAAAGTCATAAGCAGTGCATGAAGGGCGGAATGAGTTATAGTTAGTTTATTGAACCATTCCTGGTGAAGTTCAGTAGTTTCTAAGTTTTCTTTTGTAATCATAAATATACTTTCATTGTGTTTGTTTCAGTGAATTTCTGCAGTATTTTAAAACATATGTTCAGGTATTATAAACAGAGCTAACAATAAGATAACCTTTACCTCTGTGTTATGGTTAGGACAGAGGTTGTACTGAAAAGGCTTGTTTTGTTTCCTTATTAAATTTGGCAGCGTTCAACAAATCTGCACAAAGTTTTCAAAAAAATAGCATCATCCCATTTGGTTTCAGTTTGTCAAGTTTTGTGCAGCGCCATCAAGGAAGAGGACGGAGGGGTCAAAAAACGGACTTTTCCCATTTTTAACTCCCCAGGATTTTTTTATTTCTTCTACAGGAAAACAGCTGAATGCAATTACAACAAACCTGGAAGGAAAGTAGAACTTTACAGAATAAAGCGCTTGTACTTGGTTTGAGTATATATGTGATGAATAGTTTTTAAACATTAGCATTTAAACATATTTTGGGTGGGGTTTGAAGTGTTAAAAAGTTAGGGGTTCAGGACTGTTGGACCACTTATAGTTTGAAAACCCAGGTTGATTGGACCAGGGAGTGTGTGTGTGTGTATATATATACATATACATATATGTATACATATATATATATATATATAGATATATATATATATATATATATATATATATATATATATATATATACACACACACACACACACATAAGAGAGAGTTGTCCTGAACAAAAGCGCACTCACAACTGGTCATTATGGAATGTAGCAAAGTCAGAAACGTACAGAGAATTTATATAAATATCGAAACCCACAATTCCATGAAACGTGTAATTTTCTGCCTTCAAATAAATGCATAAATCATCAAAATTGAAATTTGTGAGTGTTTTTTGATGCTCTATTAATATATATTAATATACACATATTACATCCCTCATGGCATGTTCTATGACACCATTTATTACATCATAGATGAGATGCCATCTCAAATAACATTACTGATGACAACATCCAATGAGTGTGTTAGCTTGTTTTATAATTTACATAGTGGGCAGTCGCTACCATATTACTTTTTCTGCCTAATTTTGTACAGCCTTTGTCCAGCTAGTGGGTGTAAGTGTTTACAACAGAGGTGGCTCCTCTGTAATAGCGTAGGAGCGTCGCCCCCCTGCTCAGTCAGGCAGTGACAAATAATTATATGTCACTGCCTGACTAAGCCATGGGAGTCTAGGGTGGGGCATGGCCATGGCAGGGAGGAGGAGGAGTGGTGGGCAGTTATAGGTACACCTATGAGTTTGGCTGGCCATCTTAGGCCAGCCAAACTCACATGCGCACTTACATTTATCCAACCAAGCTGTTTTACACAGCGGGTTGGAGAAATGGCACAGGCTCCCTGTGCCTGTGCGAGTGTGAAATCAGCATGCTCAGGCCAATCCCGGTGCTGTTCTCATGCTTGCTTTTGCATGAGAGCACACGGGTAAGTAGTGCTCTCTACAAATCCTCGATTGATTGATTGATTGAGAGCAGTGTCTGGATTGGGAGCCTGTGCTTTGTGCCCCAGTGGCAGGAAGAGAGGAGCATCCCGTAGGCGGCTGGCAGCGGGAGCATCAGAGGTAAGTTCTTTTTTATATTATTTTTAACCTCCACCCTAACGACAGTCCTCCCCCCGTCCGCTACCCTTGATTGGCGGCAGTGGCCACTGGTTTACAAAATACATGTGCTCCTAATGCATCATAGGTTTGTAGAGGTGTAGAACATGCTATAAATCTTTGGGTTGAAAAGTAACTCTGTGTGCAGGGGACTGTTGACGACTTGTGTTCAGCATGTTCTACATAAGTTTATGTACTCCATACTAAGTATTGTAAGCAGCCTTAAGTTATTAGACAGAATCGTCACAGCATGCACGAAGACCTCACCTATGTATATCAGCTTTATGCTTCAGAAAATGATCTATCTGTAAATGTTTCACCACAGTATGAAGGCTGCTGGTAGTATAATCCTTAGCACATTCAGACCTTAGTTATTTTAAGTAAATAGTGTCTTTTTTGACAAAGTGTGCATAGTGTGTACACTGTTTGTAGTAGATACTTTTTAATACTCTGTGGTGTATTTCTCATGAGATGTTCACTGTCTGCAAACAGTGTGATACATATTAAACCATCTCCATAGGGTAAACACTGATTACAGAACCCACATTTCTACTCATATCAATTTTATTTCTCAATGTAGCTTCCATGATACGATTTGGTAGGATACAGATAAAAGTTTCTCATAGTAGGTGTTAGAAATGGGGTCTCTAGTGGGAAGTGATTTGCATCCTGTCCAAGTAGGGAGTAGGGACCCTCACTCTAGTCAGGGTAAGAGGGTCACACAGCTAAGATAACCCCTACTCACCCCAACTTGGCATGGGCTGTCCAGCCTATCTCAGAAGCAATGTGTAAAGTATTTGTTCACACACAGTAACACAGTGAAAACACTACAGAAGGACTCTACACCAGTTTAGAAAAATAGCCAATATTTATCTGAGTGAAACAAGACCAAAAGGACAAAAATCCAACATACACAAGTCAAAATCTCTTTTTAAAAGTTTAAGCAAGTCTTAATCTATAGGAATCAATGGATTTACCTCTTTAGCACCAAGTGCCTGGGATGTGGGCCACGGGGGAGGTGAGGTGCTGGAAAAGCAAAGCAATGCATTGGTTCCTTACTGCGCAGGGGAGGTGATGTGTTGATTCTTTCCTCACAGGTGAGACAATGCACTGGTTCCTTACTGGCAGGGGCAGGTGATGCATTGATTCTTTCCTCGTAGGAAAGGCGATGTGTCGATTTGCGGATACACAACCTTGGTTCCTTACTGTGGTGCGTGGTTGATGAAAAATTGGTGCCCAAGTGCGATGCTTGGAAAATCCAGATGTGCTTTGTTGATGGGACTGCATGAAACAGGCACTGCATCAATTCTGCAGCTGCAAGACAGGTGCTTTGTCGATTCTCCAGCTGCGGGGCAGACACTGCATTGAATCTTCAGGCGCTGCAGCGCTTTGATGCGTGGATTATCTCCTTCAGATCACCAGCTTGAACTTCCAAGGGAACAGGGACTGGAGTAAGAATCACGTGGCAAGTTAGGACTCTCAGGGGAAGAACACAGACACTGGCAGATGAAGTATTTGATGTCCCTGAGACTTCTTAACAGGAGACAAGCTCAGTCCAAGCCCTTGGAAGATCTTTGGAAGCAGGATGAAGAAAGACAGGTCCAGCCCTTTCACTCCCAGGACAGAAGCAGCAGACCAGCACAACAAAGCAACAGGCAGAGTGGCTGTCCCTCCTACAACACCCATCTCTTCTTTTTGGCAAAATTTCCTTAGTCCAGAAGGATTCTGACTATGTGGGGTTCAGAGGTCCAGTACGTATTCCAATTTCTGTCTTCGAAGTAGGCAAATTTCAAGGAGAAGGCTTTGTAGTAAACACGACCCTGTCATTCCCTGCCCAGGCACCAGAATCACTCAAGGGGGTTGGAGATGTCTTTGTGTGAGCTCAGCACAGCCCTATTTAGGTGCAAGTGTCAGCTCCTCCCACCACTCCAGCTCAGGAAGAACCATCAGCCAGGCGATGGGCCATCGGGATATGCAGGGCACAACTCATCCTCCTTTGTGTGACTGTCTAAAGTGAATGCGCAAACAGCCCAAGTGTCACCTCAACCCACACATGTATTCAGCAGACAGGCAGAGGCACAAGATGGTTGAGTTTAAAAATGCCCACTTTCTAAAAGTGGCATTTTCAAACTCACAATTCAAAAACCAACTACTCCAAAAGATTTATTTTTAAATAGTGAGTTCAGAGACTCCAAACTCCACATCTCCACCTGCTCTCAATGGGAAACGACACATAAAAGATATTTCAAGGTAATTCTCATGTTACCCTATGGGAGAGATAATCCTTGTAATAGTGAAGAATGAATTTAGCAGTGTTTCACTATCAGGACATGTAACACAAACCAGTACATGTCCTACGTTTTAAATACACTGTGCCCTACCCAAAGGGCTGCCTTGGCCTACTTTAAGGGGTGACTTACATGTAGTAAAAGGGAATGTTTGGGCCTTGAAAGTGGATGCACTTGCCAGGTCAAAATGGCAGTTTAAAACTGCACTCACAGATACTGCAATGAAAGGCCGGAATCATATTTACAGGGCTACTTATGTGGATGGCACAATCACTGCTGCAGGCCCACTAGTAGCAAATGATTTACAGGACCAAGGCACACACTGTGCACTATACTAGGGACTTTCTAATAAATCAGATATGCCAATCATGGAGAGACCAATTACCAATACATTTACACAGAGAGCATATGCACTTTAGCACTGGCTAGCAGTGGTAAAGTGAGCAGACTCCTAAAGCTAACAAAAACAGGTCAGAAAAAAATAGAAGGAAGAAGACAAAATGTTTGAGAATAACCCTGCAAAAAGGCCCAGGTCCTACAGTAGGGCATTCATTTTGCAATAGATGTTGAGAATCTTGAGTAACTTGACTTTCTCTGAACAGTTGTATACATCGTGAACACTTTGTGCAATGAGGATTTTCCATATATTTGTTATTGATTGTTTATGTGAACTAGGCTACCCGTGAATTGTATGGTATAGGGTCAGTGTTGCACATAACACATACTTGCTACACGTAAGGAAGTTGTATCTGTGACGGAATTAATGATGCTTTATTTTATTCTGAGCTATTTTGTACTTACGTTTAGGCAAGTAATGCCATACTAGTCTACAGAGAAATGTGTACAAAAGAAGCATGGATAATATCAACAGTGATGTCATCACTGGTCTAATCTGAGATGTCATCAGTGATGTCATAAATAGTGTCATTGAACATGTCATGAGTGATGTAATACGTGAGGTCTGAAGCAGTGCATGGTGGGGGCGCAAGTTATAGTTGGCTCTGCTAAATCTAACTGGTGAATGTCTGTGGTTATTTTTAGTTAAAAATGTTAATCTTGTCATTGACATTTTCACAGGAGGGACGCCACACAGTCCTTCCCCTAATTATTTAAATTGGTCCCCAGGGCAAGGGGTCATCAGGGCTGAAAATGTCCCAGGGAGGGGGGCACTTGTCCCCTCCACTTAATTAAAGAATGCGCCACATGGCCGCCATGTTGGTTTTTCTCTCCAATCTTGCAGGAGTCCCATGAGATCATGGAAAAAATTGCTGAGTTTTTTCAGTTTTGCCCCCTGGAGTCCCTCTGGGTCACCCCCATGGGGCCTAGGGGGACAGGGTATCCTACCCTGCCCCCTTATACATATTTTTTTTTTCTAACTTCAGGACAGGCGACCAAGTCCACAAGTCTTGTAATTGCTGCCAGCACCATTTTTCACACGTTGCTGGCAGCCAATCAGAGTGCTCACTCTTGTAGGAGTCTGACTCCTATGGAAGCAATATGGCCCAAGGGAAAAACAAATCCCTGCGCTAACCAGAGCATTCTATCTCTTGAACCCAACTGTCCAGAAATGCAAATATTTTTTAACAATTATTTATCAAAAACTACCTAACGTATAACACCAAACTACAAAAAGAACAATCTGTGGACTAAGATCTAGCTTCCTGACAAATTTGGTGTAATTCCGTTCAGCAGTTTTTGCAGTAGTGCTTCTTAAAGAAGGCTATGGAAAATGCATGGGTATTTTGCATTTTGGACCCCCTTTTTTTTCAGCCTCTACCTGACATATCACCCAGAAACTTTCCAAGCTCAAACTAGGTAAAAAGGATCACGTTGTTTTAGAAAGTTTCAGGAGATTTGACAGTGTCAAAGTTTTTAGCAGCACAATAAACGCATTTCCTATGGAAACACTGACCTAACTATAGCTATCCAGTGTTGATTTCCACTGAGTAATACATATATATGTACATAAATATACATATATATATATATATATATATATATACACACACACACACACACACACCACTGGGTAGTTATGCTTAGGTCAGTGTTTCCATAGGCAAGGCGTTTTTTGTCGTGCTAATAACTTAGTAGTTAGGAGCATATTTCCATAGGAAAAGCATTTCGTGGTTTGTTAATAATTTTGGTACCATTTGACAAATGTTCAAGAAACTTTCCAAAAAAACATTCATTCACCTCAGCAGCTTCCGGGAAAGTTTCAGGGTGATCTGTGAATCAGGGGCTGAGAAAAAAATTGAGGGACCCAAAACACTTTTTCCCTATGTTATTTTCTATAGGAAAATTAGACATGGCACAGCCAAAATGGCAGAACGGAATTACATCAAAGTTGGTAGAATGCTAGATCTTGGTCCAGAAAACATGCCTTTTGTGATTTGGTGTATATCATTTCAACAGTTCTTCAGAAATTAAGGCCCAAAATGTAAAGCTATATCATACCGCAGAGGATCAATGGAGGCAAGAGATCTTGAGATAAGCTCTGACTGGCTCCCACCACACCAACAAAGATGTGGAGGCGTAAATTTTAGGGCTCGGGGACTCAGTCCTCCATCCAAGAGAGAGTAAAAAATTATATAGTGGGACTGGGCAGGGATACCCCCACCCCTCACCATCTAAAAACATAGGCCCTCATTTTGACATCTACGGTAATAATCAGATACGGCCGTGGTGATGGCCTCCACCATACCACTGCGGCGGCGACCATCCGTCCGCCAGATTATGAGCACTCTCTGACTTCCGCCACAATAAGGGCAGAAATCTGGCAGTGTTCATACTGGCGGACATTGGTGACCAGGCGCTGTAACCACCTGCACCTCTCCGCCAGTAGAACGCCACCATCTGTATTTTGAGCTGAAATACGGCCTGACGTTGTTCTGCTGGCAAGGCACTGCTGGCGGTAGCAGCGCCCCTTCCCTGCCGGATCACCTCCTCGCCCAAGGTAAGTCGGACATCCGACAGGAGAGGGGGTGGGGTGGGTGTTGTGTGTGTGTGTGTCTGAGTGTATGAGTGTGTGTGTGAATGCGTGTTGTATGCATGTGGGTGAATGCGTGTCAGAATGGTGAAGTGAGTGCGTGTCTGCTTGTCAGTGTGTCTATGTTTAAGAATGTGTGTGAGTATATCTGGACTAATGCATATGTGAATGCGTGTATGCCAGTGAATGTTTGAATGTGTGTATGCCGTGAATGAGTGAATGTGTGTATGCCAGTGAATGAGTGAATGCGTGTATGCTAGTGAATGATTGAATGCACACATGCCAGTGAATGAGTGTATGCCATTGAATGAGTGAAAGCGTGTATGCCAGTGAATGTGTGTTTGCGTGGTGTGTGTGCGTGCCTGTGTGCGTTTATGGGGGAAGGGAGGGTGTATGCGTATATCGGGGGTGTTTGAATGGAGGGGGGTGTTTGAATGGAGGGAGGGTGGGGGTGTTAGGTGAGTGTTTTCGCCATGGTTTTCGTGGCGTTGCTAAATGCCAGGGAAACCATGGCGATAGGCCGGCTCATAATGCGGCTGGCGGTACTCTGTGGGCCGCCGGGTCGGAGATTCATGTCTCCGGCCTGGCGGCTCATACAGCCATGGCGGTATGAGTGGAGAAGCAGCGGGTTAGCTGCAGCCAACTCGCCACACTCAAAATGTCCTATGGAGGACAGATATGTAGCACTGACAAAAAGTAAAAATGAATCAGTCTATTTCATTTTTTTTCAAAATCCTGCCAGGATGGGCCAGGGCATGGGGGGTACATGTTTTTTTCTGGGAATGGAGTGTGAGGCCAGTGTTTTTATAATGAGGAGGGGGCCATGAAGCACCCCCCTCTCCGAGCCTCGTAGAGGCCCCAGAGACAACATTGACATGTGGCTGATAGATGAATTATGGGGAGGGGCATGTGGCCCCCCAAGCCTTCATGAGGCCCAAGGGACCTTATCCTCCAGGGCCAGTTTATTTTTGGGTGAATGGGGCGTGCTTGAGCCCCCCTGAAGATCAGCTCTGGGGATACCAAGTTTCCCAGGGACCCCATCCCTGGAAACTGCAGTTCCTTGCCCAGGACTGTGCAGGCAAGTAATAGAAGCCTATTTTGTACCCTCACTCTCTCAGACATGGAACACAACTTTGCTCCTGCCCACCAGTACAATTAAAGAAAGCTGCTCCCATCCTGGCAGATGCAAAGTATGTGTGCCGGCTGGGGCAACGGCAGAGGATAGGGGCACCACCAAATGCTTCTTTAATGATGTGATGGGCAGCAGGCATCAGGAACACAGTAGCAGGAACCTAAACCTGATTGTGCAAAGGACCAAACGAGCCAGAGATTGACAAGAGCCCAGCGATAACCGCATTGGAGGCATGGGAGGCCAGCCACAAAACTGTTGTTGAAAGCAATCTTCTCCATATTTGCTACATGCTCTGATTCCGAGATCCTCAAAATGGCGGATGTTCCCAGAAGGTTAGCGGTCTAGTTTTTACGTGCGAGCAGCATTTACAGCTCGACACGCAAGCGCTCAACAAGGAAGACGTCGCACTTCCACTGGACTTCTGAGGCGCTGGTAGCATCTCTCCTATGCTCGTACGTTTCCTCTCAGAAGAATGTCTAGTCAGGAAGAACGCTACTCAGTCAACTCACGGACAACCGCTCATGTATTCCAGAGTAGTGTCTTGTCTTCGTTTCTATAGCAAGTATTTCAGTTTCTTCAGCACTTATTTGTTTGAAGGGTGTTAGAGTGCTGAGTTCAGCGTTTCGCTTTCACCACGCAGGTCAGAGAAGAGATAAATTTTTCAAGTTGTATTTCCAGATTGGGAGTAAGACTTTCTCCTTTAGGAAATTTCTATCTCAGAGAATTCTCATAACAATAAACATATTTACTGTGGATACAAACGAAAACAAGAAAGCTATACAACTCATTCATGCAAATATCTACAAATATATTTATTCAAGTACAACTAAGAAACTATTAGAAATCTTCACAATAGAACCAAATCCACTCACACAATCAAATTCTACAACCTCCATATAAGGTGCACTGTCGCAGTATTAGTATTATAATATTCCAAGAAATAAAACTCTTTCCTATTTATTCAACAAAGTATTTATTAAGAGAGGAGCACAAGTCTTGCTCACTAGGGGTATGAAATAATGATATACATGTGACAAGAAGTAAATGATTTGGTGATATTTAGAATATGAATTAGAAGTGCGATTTGCATGTTTGTGCTTCTCTTCCCCTACAGGTAGATATCATCCATATCTTCGGGCTAATACGAAGAATAGCAGTGAAGATTCCCCTCAAGACAGTTTCTCTTGTTTCTCTATACACTTCCCCTTTCCCCCCATTGATATATCACACTGGGAATTAATCAGAGCGTAATCTAGATTTTAGGGGAGGGACGTTGGGACCAGCTTCTGCTCTTGAGGAATCTAGCTGTCTTGAACTGAACACTCTTGACAGCAGCGAATGCAGCAGCTCTCATCAACATTAAAAAACACAGTCATCTCCTGGGTCACTGAATCTATGACCCCGAGAGAGATTACCATATTTTGTTAAAGCACTCCAAGCTAGAGCTCTATTCTGTTCAGCTGGAGTGTGAGGGCCCCTTGTGGTTGGTTCTATGGCTGCACTTTTTAGCTCAAAAAATGTTAAGAGAAAGATTCAAAGACGTTTATTTTTTTATTTTTTTTAAATAATGCTTCATTTCATTTTTTTGATACAGTCACTATCATTAAATATATTAAATCTATGAATTTATGTAGTATACATTTAATTCTAACTCTTGGTGACTTTGTAATGAATCCAATAACCTGCCTTATGTATGGTAATGTGCTGACCCCTTGATAAAGCAAATAGGTGCCTTGTTTTTATATTTGGTGTTCTGACCTTTTGACACATTCCGAGGGTGTCCGCACGCCTGGGCCGGCAGAAAGGCACTTCTTGAGCTGGGGCGTCTTGACAGGAACACCATGGGTGTTTTTATATTTATTTCTTCATTTGTGCATCAGTTTTGAAAGCAGTGAAAAGTTCCTTGTACATCCAGCAGCTTTCGGGCAAAAATAAAAGTGTTAAAATAATGCTGGTGATTAAGGTACCTACTGGTGAGAGATCAGAGTTTTTTTTAGTGCATTTTTGACTCATCTAAGGTAGCACAGATAGTTAATATGTGTGCTGCAAAAAAGTGTATCATGCTAAGAACAGTATTTTAGTTGCATAGCACAGTGGGTTACTGCTTTCGTCACAGAGATTATTTTGTTACTGTGCAGTTCATAAGTTACAATTGTAATCTAGCACAGTGAGATATGAACTGCCATCAAAGACGTGCATGCAAACTGCAGGGCACAAATTAGAAAGCTATGTTTTCTTTTCCAAGTCTGTCATTATCCTTATGCTGCCAAAAAAGGTTTGCTTGCGTAGAAATACTTTTTATTATTAATGTCCATGCTAACCACTGTGTTCTGTTCTGAATCCTGAGTTTGTGCTCCTCTAGACCAAAAAAATGCCTATCAGTGGGGATGACATGTGAATCCTACACCTTGTAGTCCCCTGTAAAGTTCTCCAACACCCTACACTGGGATGAGAGGTGCTATAAAACAAATTAAATACATGTGACAGAGAGGCTATAGAGAGATGAGGCTCTTATGGTTTTACCTCCTTTCCCCACCACATATTTATGTGAAAAAGGTTTCTCATACCTCATGTGCCTAAAAAATAAAAACAGAAATTGATTGCGCAATGTAGAATCTGACCTGAGGATTCAGCTTTCCTAAATAAAACCAAACATTGAAAAGTTAGTCGCTGAGATGCAGCACCAACCTTCCCATTATTTTTTTATTATTTTTGCTTATTTTTTCAATGTAACATAATAATGGGCCCTTTCACCATTCTGGCGGTCTAACGTCCAAAAGTCCGCCATCTCCGCCTGGATCTTTCATCCCGACAGGATGATGGCGGTTGTGGTTGTAGTCAGCCACAGCGGCGCTGAAGTGCTTAGCAGACAGTACCCATTCCGAGAGTGCTAGGGGGGGGCCCCTGTGCGACGGTATTGGACTCCATGTGGAGTCGAGTTCAATGCCGCCACACGTTTTCCACTGGGCTGACCGGCAAAAACGTTGGTTTCCCCAGTCAGCCTAGTGGAAAACTCGTAATGGGGTTGATGGGGAGTCCGCAAGCACCGTGGTGGTCTCCTCATCGGGAGTTTGGCGATCAGGTTTTTCTGACTGCCAAGACCCTATATATTTCATAGTTTGAGTATCTGTTTGGTGTGTTTGTTTTTTTATTTGTTGTGAACTACTGTTTTAATGTTTGAAATTTAAATCGAACAAATTGCTTGGGGTGCTCCCCGGCTTCTAGAAGGGATTCAGTGGGGGTCCGCAAGAGTCAAAAGGTTGGGAACCACTGCCCTAAAGTAACTATAGTTGCACCATTGCCATGCACTGCTAACTAGATCACATATTATATTACTCATGACATGTTCTATGATATAATTGAGAAAATCACTGCAATATCTGACATTACATGATTGATAACAGCACTTAATGGAGCTTGTGTGTCTGGAGGGAGTGGGCTCTCCTCCACTAGTACCCACAGGAGCTTGTTTCTTTTTTATTTTGCAGGATTCCTGTGGGAGCACACAGGGATCTGCTTGGCTCCTGCAGGAGTACCACAGGAAAATGTTTTGGGCTCTGCGGTGGGCCCCTCTAAGCCTGCCACAAAACTATAAGGGAGTCAGGGTACTACTACCCTTCCTCCTTGTAGCTTAAGTTGTTTTTTGTTTTTACTTTCAAGACATGGGGACCGAGTCAGCGTGTCCTGTAATCGCTCCTGCAACGTCTTTATTTGTGTTGCAGCCAGCCAATCAGATTGTTCGGTACTGAGGGACTGTTCCAGTATGGCGCCACCAAAAAGGCTGATGGGAAAGAAGCCCTCTCAGACAATACATTTTTTAATTTGTGGTATTGCAGGAGTCCTGCAGGAGTACCGTGGGATCACCTGTTGCTGTATCACCAATGTTTGAACCTCAATTTCTCAAAAACTGCTGAACAGAGTTACACACTAAAAGCACACCTCCCAAGTAAACATCTAGATTTCCACCAAATTTGATGTAATTCTGTTCAGTAGTTTTTTCTAAAATGCTTCCTACAACTCCTATTTGAAATTGAATATATGGGGAACATTTGTTTTGCCCCCCACCCGATTTTCTTGGTCCCTGCTTGAAGTATCACCCCAAAAGTTTCCAGGAAGGAGCGAAGGTGGATGGACTGTTTACTGGGAAAGTTACATGAAGGTTTGTCAAACAGCACCAAACTTATTAGCAAAACAAACGATGATCTTCCAATGGAAACTCTGACCTTATTAAAACTACTTAGTAGCAACCGGAAACTGTTAAAATAGTTGGCTTGTTTAAAAACATTGATTTGCCATGTTAATTTACATAGGAAAGTTTGTTCACTGATAAAGAAAAAAAATGCTGAACGGAATTACACCAGATTTGTCAAAAAGGTAAAACTTTAGTTCGTCAGCATACTTTTTGCAATGCGGTGTAAATAAATTCAGCACTTTTTGAGAAATACACATTGAAAGAGGTGATTGGGTTGTGCTTGAAGAGGTTAAAAAGTTGATCATATCTTGACGGTTGCTCACATAGGAAGCCTGTGGGAGTACCATAGTGCTGTAAATTTGAAAAATAGGTCCCTTTCATTGGTTAAAGAGTATCTTTCTCCTGTAGGCCCTTTCGGTACCAGTGGAGCAGTACTGGTCCCACAATACCAAACAATCTCATTGGTAGGCCACAACCAGAACAAAATGTTGTGTCTGCCATTGCAGAGCGGGGCAGGGTGAGGACACCCTGACACTTGGGGGGAGGAGGGCCCAGGAGTCCCCGCAGTGGACAAAATGTTGATTTTTTTGTGTGTTGTAGGTACTACTGTACTCCCGGCGGATCCCGGCGGACCCAGTACGACCCTCCTGTGAGGTACTGTGGTACACCTGTGGGAGTTGCAGTTCAAGCTTCATTCCCATGGTATCATGGTACAGTGATAGCTTCTTTCGGGAATAATACACATTCCTGTGGTGCCAATGGGGGAAAGTTTGAGAAACAGTACCACAGGAGTGCCATGGTGCTCACAAATGTTTTAAAAAAAATAAAACCAACATTTTATTTGGCTGTCCCAGGAGGTATGGCTGCCTGAGAGGGTTAGAGGTAGTGCACAGCTGGGCAGTTGGCCCAGAAATTCACAAAAAAGGTTAAAGTGACATCACAATTGGGTATGGCACTAAGTTCTTACCTTATGTTAAAAAACCTGGAAATACACTGAAAAGCAAAAAGTTTAAGTGACCTTATAGTTAGGTGTTGACAAAAGGTAAACACTAACATTTAAAAAAACACTGAAATCACTGGTGACATGTTAAATGGCATCATTTATGATATCATGGATGAAATTCCAAATGACATCATTGATGACGTCTTAAATTAGATCATTGATTAAATCACTGATGACATTATATAATCATTGTGATACCATCCTACAGGGTCTGTGGACATGATATACTTCAGCATATTACACCTGTGGATAATTTTCTATTCGCCTTCATGGGATTACCCTGTGAAAGACTTCAGATAACCTGCAATTGTAAGTCAAGAGGCTGACAAATATACATTTGCATCTGAAAAGACAGCTCCAGTCAGGCCTTTTGGAAATTCTTTGTCGTAGAGTAAAATACACTACATACATTCCTGAGATGGGCAAATTGGCATACAGGCTTAGAGCCATGTGAACAACACCAGTGTGAGATAAACCACCTCTAAGTGGTCCACCCATACATTCTACATTATTTACCAATCTGCAATGCCTCAAAATCTTTAGCGAAGTTCTGGAAATAAACATTCAGGCCTTACAAATATCGTTGCTATGTAGAATTTGTCCATACCACTGTATTACAACTACTTAACAAAGGCATGTGCCCAGATAATTGCTGGTCCATAACGTATTGTCAACAGAAGCTTTGGCCTTTCTCACAGATTTTATAGAGAAGGCTTTAACTTTAAACGTCAACATACTTTCAAACATATCTGGAACCTACATCAGGTGCTCTCAGCCTTTAGCTTGTTAAACATAAAGTAATACTTGCACTTAAACATTAGTGATTTGGAAACGGTGTGTCATATACATTTCAACAAGTACAATCAGACTTGTCTCCTGGGCTTACACCATTTCCATGCTTTGATCCGTACATGTACACTCAGTAACTCTATGCTGTGTATGACTACAGTGTTATCAGTGATGTCATCCTTGATGTTATCAATGGTGTCATTTGAGATGTCATTGATGTTATTAATGATGCCAATTAACATACCATCAGTGATGTAATATTTGAGGTCACAAGCAGTGCATGGCCGGGTGCAACACCTCCGTTTTTGGGAGTTATAAAGACGCACAAAGGGGCCTTTCGAAGTGAATAAGGAGCATGGCACATATTCCTATTGTTATTATCATCAACTATTAACTCGAAGTATACTTTCATCTTTATTTAAAAAATTCAATTCATTCTATATTGGGGTCGCACTTATCTGTTCTTTATGCATCACCACACAATCCATACTATAAGAGGGTAAAACATTTATAAATAGATCTCTGCACTGAGACAGACAATAAGAAACGTCACTTATGAAATATGGATGTCAAAAACATGCATGGTTCTCACCAGATCACATGGTTGGCTCTCAATATTAAATTTAAGTAATTTAAAATGTAAAACTTATAGATAGGGTATAGATAAACCTGACAAGCTGAAATTGATTTATGTTATATGAAAATTATTGTTTTAGGAAGTCTTTGATGAAATTTAATGTGACAAGAAAGTCCTGAGGAAATCCCAGGGGTACTCCCCCGGATGAAACACGTGTTGACGACGAACAAGCATGTTGGGAATTTTTGTTTAGACAGCTGTGTCAATTGGATCAACTATGAATTATGAATTTGCTTAATGGATCAAATATGAATTGTGAATTTGATTAATGGAGTTGATATTGAAAAATATTATTTCTCTTTTGTGCTGCTGATAACATATAGGTCTTGGAATAGAGTGAGATTTATGTTTGTATATATTTCATATAATTTTGTGGATTGAAGTTTGAGAAATAGGGTTAATAAATCCATTTAAGGTTACATTTCTGGTGCTTTTACTAGATGGATTGTCTGTTTAGAATTTTTCAAGTGAACTATAATGTCTGATTTACTTAGAGTTAAATACTACTTGTGTGCCATTACCTTCTATTTCTACTGTTAGATATCCCATTGGGCATATCGTGGAGGTAACATTTTGGAGGGTGATTACCTGGGTTCTGTGCACCGTGTTGATATAGTTATATCAAGCTATAGATTGTGGGAACAGGAGCGCCAATCACTCACTATCTCGCCCTCCTTTTTGTTGGATTACATTAGTTAGTTGTGAGTGGGCAGCACCTTACTCCTAAAGGGGACACTTATCCAGTCATGTTCAGCACAATGGAGGATAGAATGAAGTCAGCAGAAGAACTTTTTAAAAGTCTAAATAGTGGTTGCACAGTGAAACAAGCAACGAGTGGTGGGAACCGTAGGAGCAAGGAAGGCTTAAAGGATAAATTTATCAGGTTAGAAAGGATGAAGAAAAATGAGATGTCTAGGTGGTGGGATGCCACCACATTAAGACAGTATAAAAAATTGGAGAGAATTTCAAGGGGATTGAGATCACACATTTTCCTCACTTATGATGATTTGGATGCGGATTTGCTGGTAAAATGGGAAGAAGAACTTAAATCCAACTCAATGAAGTTGATGGATATCCTAATAGAAAGTGATGAGAGAAAAGTAGTGAAATTACAAGCAGATATAGAGAAGTTAGAAAAAGAGATTAGTGAGCTAAACCTGAAGGAGGCGACAGAGAAAAACTATGTTATTTTAAATGATGTGATAATGAAATTTCAGGAGGACATTAAGCAAAGAAAAGCCAGAAAATTGAAGAGGGACGAACTAGATTACCTTAATGGTAGAGTGTTTACGTTTTCCCGTAAATATGATCACCTGGTAAAGAATGTAGCTGTGACAGTAGAATCTAATAACTTTACAGACTCAGCATCTACCTCCAGAAGCAGTTTAGCGACAGACAGTAGTGATACTGAAACTAGAGAATTGCATATGGGATCTGACTCGCAATCAGTAGGTTTTTTACAAGAATTGAGAAGAATAAAACAAGGCAATTGGGAAATAAGTCAGAAAAGAAACTGGGTAGGAGGACACGGAGAGGGAAAAGAGGAAGCAAAGGGCGACACTTATGTGGGCATGAAAACAAGGTCACGGGACAAAAAGACATAGACATAGATGTTAATTTGGAAAATAATGTTGTTAACCTTTCTGATAAACAATTATCCCTGGAGATGATATCACTCTTAAATAAAGGACTAAGTTTTTGTCCATCATTCAAGGGGAATGTATGTCAATCTAAAATTGATTTATTCAAATTTGTAAGAAAATTGAAACTCAAGAGATATTTTGAATCACGTGTAACAGATACAGCAACTGCCTCAACAGACATAGGGGTATATAGTAAATTGTCTATCCAGGACGTTTATGACACTGTAACGCTAATGTCAATAGCAGACTATGAGGGAGATCCAATAACTACGTCTTCAATTTTACAAGATTTGGGTATATCTCCAGATAAACATATTGCCAGCGGATTGAAACGACGATCAACCTGGGTACCCAAGTCAACTATTGACAATAATATAGAAATGTTTTTTGGACTAGTATGGAATGATCTTGACAAAGAAGAGATGAAGAAGAGGAAATTGAGGAAACCGAATCTGAGAAAAGAGGAATACATGGCATTAAAGACTTTGAAATCAGATGTGGATTTGACTATTAAAAAAGCGGATAAGGGAGGAAATATAGTGGTGATGAATCGGACAGATTATGAGCAGGAAATGAGCACACAACTAAATGATACTGCTTGTTATGAGAAACTCTCATTTAATCCAATCTCAGCCCTGACTGGGAAAATAAATAGAATGTTAATGAATTGGAGGGATAAAAATTTACTGAATGAGGAAGAATTTCTGTATTTACAAGTATTTCGCCCTAGATATCCATGCCTATATACATTACCGAAGATACACAAACAATCTAAATTTCCACCAGGGAGACCAATAGTTTCAGGCATAGGAGGGCCCACTGAGAGGTTGTCAGAATTTGTTGATGTCTTCTTACAACCATTTGTAAGTAATTTACCTTCACATATTAATGACACGAAACATGTTCTGAGCCTGTTGTCAGACATTCAATGGGAACCAGGTATGTTTCTGGTAACTTTAGACGTGACAGCACTCTATACCAGCATTCAACACAAATGGGGATTGAAAGCGATAGAACATATTCTTAATAGGAGATCGGCGAGTTTATTAGAACACACGCATATGTTGCTGGATATGATTGATCTTATACTCAATAATAACTACTTTCTGGTTAAACAAAACTGGTTTAGACAAAAACAGGGCGTGGCAATGGGCTCGAAGTTTTCACCATCATATGCTAATTTGTTCAAGGGATGGTTCGAAGAAAACTGGGTGTGGGGTTCTAAAGCGGCAAAATGGCACTCATATATCCTCTATTGGGGGCGATATATTGATGATTGTCTTATGTTATGGACAGGGGATGTAGTAGCATTGGAGAGCTTTTGTGAATACCTTAATGGGAATGATGTGAATATTAATTTCACCTATAAATACAGTGAGTCCAAAATATAATTTTTAGATGTAGAGCTATTTGTGGAGAACAATAAAATAGAGAGTAGACTGTTTCGGAAAGCTACCGCCTGCAACACTATTTTGCATGCAACAAGTTCACACCCTCAACACCAAATAGAGGCCATACCTTTGGGCGAAATGATCAGAGCGAGAAGGATTTGCAGTAGAGATTGTGATTTTCATGATACTATTGCAGATATGGAACACAGATTTAGAGTTAGAGGCTACTCGGATGACAATATACTCAAATCCCGTAATAAAGCTCTTAAGACCTCCCGCTCACAGACACTATTACTAACTACTCAGAGGAATGAAGAGGTCAAGAGAAATAGTGCCCGGAGATTGAGGATTGTTTTAGATTATACGGATATCTCTCAAAAATTATTAAAAATAATGAGAAAGTATTGGCCGGTATTAACTCAAGATGAGATGCTTAAGAAATACATAGGTAGGAAACCGGAGGTATCGTTTAGAAGAGGGAACACCCTCCAAAGTATCTTAAGTCCAAGCTATGTACCAGAGGAGAAGAAGACAGATTGGCTCAATGTACATAATCGTGGTTTCTTTAAATGTGGTTCATGTGCAATGTGTAAATGGGCATGGCAAGCTAAGAAAGAGTTTTCTGACAGAAAAGGATGTAAAATACATATAAGGTCACACATAGATTGTAACACAAAATTCGTAGTTTACATGCTTATTTGCAAATGTGAGAAAATATACGTGGGCAGTACGATACGCCCACTCAAGATAAGAATTTCGGAACACTGGAGGGCAATTAGGCAACTAGATGAACGTTATCCGATAGCCTCACACATGGTGGTATGTAAAGCACAACAGGCACATAAAGACTTTACATTTTTTGGGTTTGAACAGTGTGAAAAGAACCCACGGGGAGGAAATAGAGAATTGGCCCTGAGGAGAAGGGAATCGTTATGGATCATGAGGTTAGGAGCTGTGGAACTAGGACTTAACACAGATCATGAGATTGAATATTTTCTCGGTGAGAAATAATCAATGAGATGTAGTGAGTGATTCAATAAGCAATCCGATAAGATTTAGGATATGGCAAACACTAAATTTGGGGATAATCCTAGCGCATATTACATATTTATTAACAATTGAAGGATTAGGTTAGGTGAAGTATGAGGTAGTAAGTTTATATGGCTATGTATTTTCTTACGAATAGATTATTATAGGATAACGTTTTGAAAAAGAACTAATGAATCATAATGGAAAGAGTCACAAGCAATTATTAATTTGTAGAGATAGAACCTACAGAGATTAGAACTGGCTCTAATAAGGTTAGTTTGACTGACTCTATGTGGCTGCTCCTGTCTGAAGTTATATTTGTAAACAATACAGTCCGTTTTTGATGTTTAGTCCCCTTCGAATGCAACTAGGAAGAGAAGCCCATTAAAAGAAGTGCATCATCTATGTTGATAGAACAGACGGCCTGGATTCCGGAATTCCGTCTTTTATTTCGGTTAAGTTTCTTAGGCGTTTAAATAGGACGCACGATATCGTTTCGGTTTAGATATTCGGGAGCGTACTCGCCGACACTAGGATACTACAATAGGTAAATAGTGTTTTTGTTTCTTTTAGCGTCCTAAATGGCATAGATAGACCTAATTCTACGGGACTAATAAGTAATTGGTGCTTTTTTCGAGATAGAGACAACCGATAAAATATACCTGGAGACGAGTTTCAGAATTAAATCAAGAGCATAAATCAAACTGGTGAGCACACTTTGGGAGTGTAACGGATATTATAATATAATCTGTAATGCATATACCAATAAAATACTGATGTATATTTCATATCGTATCTGTATACCACTAGACTTTACACTTTGGAATTTCAAGAGATGCAATGAAGCATTAAAGAAAATAGGTGCAACGGAGTAAATAAGGTAAACAACTAAAGTGAACTGGGGAAACACCTCAGTTTTGGGGAGTTATAAAGACGCACAAAGGGGCCTTTCAAAGTGAATAAGGAGCATGGCACATATTCCTATTGTTATTATCATCAACTATTAACTCGAAGTATACTTTCATCTTTATTTAAAAAATTCAATTCATTCTATATTGGGGTCGCACTTATCTGTTCTTTATGCATCACCACACAATCCATACTATAAGAGGGTAAAACATTTATAAATAGATCTCTGCACTGAGACAGACAATAAGAAACGTCACTTATGAAATATGGATGTCAAAAACATGCATGGTTCTCACCAGATCACATGGTTGGCTCTCAATATTAAATTTAAGTAATTTAAAATTTAAAACTTATAGTTAGGGTATAGATAAACCTGACAAGCTGAAATTGATTTATGTTATATGAAAATTATTGTTTTAGGAAGTCTTTGATTAAATTTAATGTGACAAGAAAGTCCTGAGGAAATCCCAGGGGTACTCCCCCGGATGAAACACGTGTTGATGACGGACCAGCATGTTGGGAATTTTTGTTTAGACAGCTGTGTCAATTGGATCAACTATGAATTGTGAATTTGCTTAATGGATCAAATATGAATTGTGAATTTGATTAATGGAGTTGATATAGAAACATATTATTTCTCTTTTGTGCTGCTGATAACATATAGGTCTTGGAATAGAGTGAGATTTATGTTTGTATATATTTCATATAATTTTGTGGATTGAAGTTTGAGAAATAGGGTTAATAACTCCATTTAAGGTTAAATTTCTGGTGCTTTTACTAGATGGATTGTCTGTTTAGAATTTTTCAAGTGAACTATAATGTCTGATTTACTTAGAATTAAATACTACATGTGTGCCATTACCTTCTATTTTAACTATAACACCACTTTAAACTTTTTTCAGAGAAGATAGATAGATAGATAGATAGATAGATAGATAGATAGATAGATAGATAGATATATAGATAGATAGATAGATCGATAGATAGATAGATAGATAGATAACTGGTAGCTGTGTTATATGGTTTAATCTTGCCACCGGGGGTACTGGTAATCACTCCTGATTTCTGGGTGGATTCCTTTCCCTTATTTATTTAAATCATTATAACATAGGACAACAGAAACTCGTCATAAGACACTCCATCGCACGTAGTACAAACAAAAATATAACATAGCATAAACATAAGTATAATCATCACTTTCACAAATATATGTAACAGAAATATACAAAAGGGAGAGATATGCCCACCATCATTTCTTTACATTGTGGTCACTCTTTACAAAACTATAGATGTGATCCACTAACTTGTGGTGATCAAGAGTATCAACTGCACCCAGCTGTAAAATACCTAAATATCTTTCAAAGGTATTTAAATGATGCAAGAAAACTTCTGGTATAAATTAATTGGCTTCCAAACCCTTGCTCCCACTAGGAAAATGTCTACGCGTTTCGGCCTCGTCACTCATGGCCTCATCAGGACTGCCAGGGGGCACTGGTACCTCTACAAAAATTAACACAACAATTAAAACAAAACCACCTAACAAGGTTTCACCATCATTCATCTAAAAACACAGTGTGTATCAATCTACAGAGTTAACCCAAAACTACATCCAAATCCCAACGTAGGGGATCCTTATCAAAGCAAATCTATATTTACACCTTAGACTAATGTGTGTGTACAATCCAAATAATGGTAGTCCCGAGCCTATCACCAAGTCTACATTTATTTTGACACCAAGGCATGCATCTAAGACTAATGGCCACCGAGGGTGTAACAGACTCAAAACTCCTACCTTTCTTCTGTCCAATTTCCTCTAATTACCAAAAACAGGCTATTTTCTCAAATTAATGGTAATATCTAGCTGGTCAAAAAAGGAAAAAAGGAAACCAAGCAAACTAGTTAGTGTTGTGGGGCGCAACCTTTCTCATGTCAAGGTGCCGCTATATCATATAAATACTCTCTTACCTCTCTATTCGAGTATTATGTCCTAGATTCTGGCATATTGTCTTGTACAACAGTAGGGTCAAGCCTCTTGCCGGGTAAGTCGTTATCTGTACCAACGATATCGAGAAATTAGCCCCCATTCAAACCGCGTCACTCCATCTCGCTTATTAGCACCTTAATTATAACAGAGGGTAATTCAAAAGAGCACCCGACTTACTAATATTGCCGTCCAGTCCACAGTCACTTATACGCTATCCTGTAGCGCAGGTCTCTAATACTGGCTACTGTTTGCGTCTATTATCGCAAAGCGTCTCTGCAAGGAGAGCGATGCCATTTAAAGTGAGAGCCAGTAAACAATGGTCCGTATCTGTGTGCTGCCCGGGGAGCGTTTCAAGCGCCATCTTTAAGGTATCTCATACCAACGAAAAGGTCGAAAATACAATAGTACAAAATGTTGTTCCGGACCGGCCGGTTGTTACCCTCAGGGCCATTAATACTCATACACTTCCTGCCTCTAACTAGGTTTTAGAGCCATAAATCACTCTCTAGCCCTCGTGTGTCTGAAAATTCTGACATTCTGGCAGCCATATTGGGTGTACCGACGATCTGTTATTCGAAGTGAAAGATAAAGATAAAAATACATCGCTATATTGCATCTTATTATCTATTCACTGCTCATATTGACACCAGCATCCTTACTCTCATAGGTATACAGTCCAAACCACCTATATAGTCAAGTGTGAATGTACATACATATCACTTACTTATATCCTCTAACCTGTGGCTCCAATTGAAGCTAACACCTTTCACCATATTCGGAAACCCTTTCAGGAATTATCTCACAATTTATACTAATAATTTACTGAAAGGCTTATTCAGGTCTCATCAACTAATTAGAGTCCAAACTTCATCACAGCCATTTAATCCTGTTTTGACTGTCTGAAATTTTTCGATCATTCTCGCTTCTAATTTCAGCAATCTTGTCGGCATTGTTGGTCCATCAGCTTTCGGCTGTATCACAGTCAGCACTGTCCATCGAATATCCTCGGCTTTATGACCATATTCCAAAAAATGTTCGACAAGTGGTGCTCATTTTATTGAGCATTTGATTCTTGACCGGTGCTGAAGAATGCGGCTTTTTACTGGTTGTGAGGTTTGGCCAATATAGGCTTTTTCGCAAGGACATACAATACAATATATCACATTTTTTGTGTTGCAGTTTGAGAAATCCAGTTGGACGTGCCTTTTGCCATTTATTACTACCTCTTTGGAGTCCTGTGTGTACTGGCATGCTATACATTTACAGCACCTAAAGTGTCCCTGCACAGCTGGTAATTGCAACATTGATCTTAGGTTGTTTTTGTCTGTCTGTTTTTGTGCCGCCTGCACCCACTGATCTTTAAGACTACGTGCTTTCTTAAATGAGAAAAGTGGTTTCTCAATATTAAGATCTTTGATAATCCTCCAGTTTCTTCTATGATTCAGCGTATTTTATTAGCCTTTGGGCTAAACGTCAACACGCATGTTAGGGGAATCTCTGTTAAGGAGTGTTTCTCTTGGCGTAAACCACGCTCTTTTTGCATCCGCTTTAACCAACTTTTTAGGATACCCTCTGACTCCAAGTTTTTTTATCAATTCTTCTGCATTGCAGAAATAATCATCTTTGTCTGTACAATTTCTTCTTATTCTCAGAAATTGCCTGTATGGTAAGTTTTCTTTAAGAGTTCTGGGGTGTCCACTAGAGTAATGCAGCAGGGTGTTACGGTCTGTTGGTTTTTTATATAGACTCACTTCAAGCTTCCCATTTCTTGACAGGATCCATAGATCCAAAAAATTGATTTTTAATTTGTTATTGCTCATGGTGAACTTGAAGTCTGCTGCACGTTCATTTAACCAAGTGAAAAACGAAATTGAGCCTTACTTCTGAACCTTCCCAAATCATTAGAATATCATCTATGTATCTAAGCCATTTGATGATATATGTTTTAAAGGGATTGACTTGTGCATAGATCCATTTTTGTTCAAAAAAATCCATCACTAAATTAGCAATTTCTGGGGCAAAGCTACACCCCATTGCTACTCCTTTCACTTATCGGTATAGTCTTTCATTGAATTTTAAAAAATTGTTTTTCAAGCATAATGTGGCTAACTTGACAAGGAAATCCGCTGGAGGGTTCACTTGCTCTGTATTATCTTTCAAAATCTGTTTAATGATCTCTAGTGCCTCGTCTTGCGGAATATTTGTGTAAAGGGACTCAATATCAAAAGTGACCAAGAGTTGTCTTTCCTCAATGTATGGCAGATTTTCTAACTTATTGATGATATCCATTGAATCCCGTACATAAGCCGTTGTCTTAGCTACAAAAGGTTTCAGAAACACATCTACAAATTGAGCAAGGGGTTCCAGGATCAAACCACACGCCGAAACTATCGGTCTTCCCGGTGGTTCTTCTATGGTTTTATGTATCTTAGGAAGAAGATAGAAACAAGGGGTCCTACCTTCATTTTGATTAAGGAATTCAAATTATTTTTTACTAATCCACCCGTGCTCTCTAGCTGTCTGTGTCACCATTTCTATCTGATTCATAACCTGTTTGGGTGTCCTAGCTTCCACCTCACGGTAATGTTCCCCTTTATCCAGTTGTCTCATTGCCTCTTTATTGTATTGTTCTATCCCCCAGATCACAATGCCCCCTCCTTTATCTGCTGGCTTAATAATGATGTCTTTTTTCTCAGCCAAATTTGTGATAGCTTCTTTTTCTAATTTAGAACAATTGTCTTTGAAGTAGGTCTTTTTAGAACTAAGGAAATTGAGTTCTTTCAACACTAAATCTTCAAAGACTTTAATCTCTCTAGGCATGTCATTTCTTTCAGGTAAAAAAGTAGATTTTGGTCTAAGACCACTGCCTGTATTCTCTTCTTCACGAGGAATTGAGCTAAAGAACGACCTTAATCTCACTTTTCAAAGAAATTTGAGGACTTTTATTTTGCTATCTATAGGGTCCTGATTTCGATTCGGGACGAACGATAGTCCTTTGCTCAAGACCTGTTTTTCCACTTGTGAGAGATGATATGTGGATAGATTATAGATTGGGATATATTCTTGGGTACTATCAAATGTCAGAATTTTCAGACACACGAGGGCTAGAGAGTGATTTATGGCTCTAAAACCTAGTTAGAGGCAGGAAGCGTATGAGTATTAATGGCCCTGAGGGTAACAACCGACCGGTCCGGATCAGCATTTTGTACTATTGTATTTTCGACCTTTTCGTTGGTATGAGATACCTTAAAGATGGCGCTTGAAACGCGCCCCGGGCAGCGCACAGATACGGACCATTGTTTACTGCCTCTCACTTTAAATGGCATCGCTCTCCTTGCAGAGACGCTTTGCGATAATAGATGCGAACAGTAGCCAGTATTAGAGACGCTCGCTACAGGATAGCGCATAAGTGACTGTGGACTGGACGGCAATATTAGTAAGTCGGGTGCTCTTTTGAATTACCCTCTGTTATAATTAAGGTGCTAATAAGCGAGATGGAGTGACGCGGTTTGAATGGGGGCTAATTTCTCGATATCGTTGGTACAGATAACGACTTACCCGGCAAGAGGCTTGACCCTACTGTTGCACAAGACAATATGCCGGAATCTAGGACATAATACTCGAATAGAGAGGTTAGAGAATATTTATATGATATAGCGGCACCTTGACATGAGAAAGGTTGCACCCCACAACACTAACTAGTTTGGGTGGTTTCCTTTTTTCCTTTTTTGACCAGCTAGATATTACCAGTAATTTGAGAAAATAGCCTGTTTTTGGTAATTAGAGGAAATTGGACGGAAGAAAGGTAGGATTTTTGAGTCTGTTACACCCTCGGTGGCCATTAGTCTTAGATGCATGCCTTGGTGTCAAAATAAATGTAGACTTGGTGATAGGCTCGGGACTACCATTATTTGGATTGTACACACACATTAGTCTAAGGTGTAAATATAGATTTGCTTTGATAAGGATCCCCTACGTTGGGATTTGGATGTAGTTTTGGGTTAACTCTGTAGGTTGATACACACTGTGTTTTTAGATGAATGATGGTGAAACCTTGTTAGGTGGTTTTGTTTTAATTGTTGTGTTAATTTTTGTAGAGGTACCAGTGCCCCCTGGCAGTCCTGATGAGGCCATGAGTGACGAGGCCGAAACGCGTAGACATTTTCCTAGTGGGAGCAAGGGTTTGGAAGCCAATTAATTTATACCAGAAGTTTTCTTGCATCATTTAAATACCTTTGAAAGATATTTAGGTATTTCACAGCTGGGTGCAGTTGATACCCTTGATCACCACAACTTAGTGGATCACATCTATAGTTTTGTAAAGAGTGACCACAATGTAAAGAAATGATGGTGGGCATATCGCTCCCTTTTGTATATTTCTGTTACATATATTTGTGAAAGTGATGATTATATTTATGTTTATGCTATGTTATATTTTTGTTTGTACTACGTGCAATGGAGTGTCTTATGACGAGTTTCTGTTGTCCTATGTTATAATGATTTAAATAAATAAGGGAAAGGAATCAACCCAGAAATCAGGAGTGATTACTGGTTTCTTTAAATAATAATTGGATTTGTCCCTGACTGTCTATTTGTTGCACTTTGTTTTTGATAGTACCCAAGGCAGTCTAGGCTTACAGGGTACCCCCTTTTTGGATATTACCGGGGGTTCGGGTGACATTTAAAACCATGAGGCCAATGTTCGCGTGGTTTGTAAAAGTCACTTGAACCCTGAGATGGCAATTTTTGACCATAATACTTGTTAACTGTTATGTCTTTTCCAATTTTATATTTACTTTCAAAGAGTTATTTTCGAAAAAACTATTTATAAATTGCAGCTAACAATGGGCACTGATTGCAATTAGAACATTTAGGTCTACTTTTGATGAATGAAGTGTTGAAGATAGAAGGGGCAATGGTAAGTGCCAGAAGATTTATGCAATTCTGTGGCTATAGTCGATAAAACAATACTGCCCGGAAATGTGCCATATAATTTTCATTTTTGCTGCATAAATTGGAAAGCCATGCCACATATTTTGTTTCTCCATGCTGCATTATCATTGTAGCTCAAGTTCTGTAGAGTGGTTTGGTCTCAGCCATTAGGATAATGAAATTTACAATTCATAGGAAACTGAAATAACGGTTTTTATACCATTGCATTTTATGTAATAAAATCACCCAAACAAGAAATACACACACGTACATACACACGCACACAAACATATGCACACACACACACATGCACACACGCATCTAGCCAGATGCACAGTGTAATATTATATTTATTACAACTGCTGAGATGGGGAGGGACCATAACTCACAAGAGGCAAGGCCTGAGTTTGTTGGGATGCCCACCACCTCCCCTCAACTATGGCAATATGTAGCATATTACACTTCGTGATTCTATGCAGTGGCATTTTTCAATCGCATTTGTTTTACGGAAGGGTATTTAACCAAAACCAGGATGCAAAGGATTAGAATTGTGCAATAAATTAAAATCACATTGAAGCAGGCCTTGTAAATATTAGGAGAGCTGTTTTGCTCTTACAAGTAATTGTGACAGCCTGTGAGTCAATGAATAATAATTGTCTTATGTCAATTTCGCTGTAGTACTTTAGTAATAAATACTTGAATGTGGTTTATTAGTGCAGTTGATCTAAATAACGTTAGTAAGATACACACATTTACTTCGTCTCGCATGACAGTTTCCTAGTAAAAACTGCTGTTTATTACTATTCCCCTTGACAAAACAGCGTGGCAATAACCATATATATATGTCCGATTTGAGTAATGCTCTATTTGTTATCAATTTTTAAAGAAGGAAGTGCATCATGATCCATTCTAACTTTTGCCTGTCGTGAGTTATGCCCCTGCCACACTCAACGATGTAAAAAAAAACAGCATTTCACAAGAAAGATGAATGCTACCTAATTCCAATGTTGTCCAACAGCTTCTTACTTCACTACCTGATAATGCTTCTCTGGAAAAAGATTCCCTCCCAGAGTCAGACTGGGACGGAAAATAGTCTGTGTGCCAAAAATAAAAGTGCCCATTAGTGAAACAGCTAAAAATTAGCCCATGTTTTTAAAGTGGATGCAGTTCTGAACTTGTTAAGACACAATGTATGTGTTTTGTAAGGTATGCAAGACTGCGGATATTTGGGTTTGATGCAACCAATGTTTGTATAATTATCAGGTAAATCAAAGGTAAAACAGACGCATCAGGCCATGAATCAGGCCCACAAACAGCAAAAAAATCGGACCTGTCAAACCAGCCCATCTAGTGCTTAATTTTTGACTATGTTTGCTGGTTCTCAGCACAGGCACGTATTTAACAACACGAGCACTCTGTCATTTTTTTAGGAGAGCACATCAGGCAAGCACTTAAAAAGTATTTAAAATTATAATAAAAGTATCTCATCCAGGCCATTCTTGCAAGCTTGAGTTGCATGTAATTGTCCAAACTGCTATATTTGTGGTATTGTAGGGGTTAGTAGGCAACAGTAGCACTGGTGTTAAGCTGTCGATAGCAGGGGCATCCGGTTGTGCAGGCTGTTGTAGCCTTCTGAATACTCCGGGCACTGGCACTTACTTTTTGATTTTTTTTTTTACAAATTAGGCACTAAGCCCATCATGCACTACCTGATTGCCCTAAAGTTTAGTGCAACACCGTGTTCCCCTCCCCGAAAATATCCTAGTTACCTCTACACAAAAGTTATTAGCCTTGCAACCCCTCGAACATATTATAAACAGTGCTCAGTTTGTGAAAGAAAGTGTATCGGTACTCAGCTCAGCTCAGAAGCCAGTGGCGGGTGCAATTAACCATCAGTGGCTGAATAATGAGGCCTGTAGTCTTTAAACACTCCTTGTCCTTTTTTTGCGCACTTGCAGGGTCCTGCTTTCTGTTTGCGATGGTTTTGAAGTCCTTTTCTTCCATCTTTCGAATCTGCGGATCATATATATGAAACCAGTTGCGTCAGACTTGCACCGTGCAACATGGTGCTTATGCAACACAAGTAAAAAATGTGATTTATGAAGCCACACAAGATCTCTTTGCATGACCCTGAGTGACTTCATAAATCTGGAGTAAAGCACTGCAGCGCAAGTTGCTGCTTTAGATTATTCTGCCCCGGGGCGGCACTCCATGGATGTTGCGTGGGTGCTCCCAGCAACATCCATGGATTTTGACGTATTTCCAGATTTACCAGAAGTGGTAGACCTGGGAATGCGCCAAAATGTTACACTTTCCCAAGTGAGGCGCAACGAGAAGAAATATCTTTATTTCTCCTCATTTGTTCCTCTTTCTATGGGTGCTTTATTTTGCACCACACATAGAAATGCCTCAGGTGATTGTTTTTGTGCAGTAAGGTGCCAGTTCCTGCACAAAAACAATCCTTAGAACTCACGGGTCCCTGCGCTGGCGCTAGGCAGCCAAAAAGGCGTCAACGCATGTCCAAAGACAGGAATGCGCCGTATTCATTTAAATACGATGCATTCCTGCCCTTTCACTGTGAGGCAGCGCACCAAGATGACTTGCTGCGCTGCGTGATTTTGCCATAAATATGTCTCATGTGCTTTCTCACTCTCTTGCACTTGGTAAATATCTAATAAATTATAAGTGCCAGTCCCCCAAAATATGTCCTGGTGCCACCCACTGGCAACCACCGTCTCAAATTAAGAACTGGTATAAAATATGGGCAGTCCCCGTCTTGATGGGGTGATACGGCGGTGTGTGCCCGGTGAGGGGGCGGCAGGATATGTCCACTCAGCTGAAGAGCCTCCGGAAGCGCACATTAACAGCCGCAGAATTTATCCTGCTAATAAATTTAATGATCAATTCATTCCTGTCACGCAGCTCTTCCCAAAATCAATTATAGCAAATTTAAATATAATCACCGGCTCATCCCTGCAACTCGGGGCCACGTCTAACAATTCATTTCGCTAATTATTTGCTGCACGCGAGGGAGCACGTCTTTATTTCAGCGTCATCATCGTTGCAGCTTCAAATATGTAAATCTAGGAGTTGGCTTCGTTCATAGAACTCAATGTGAAAAATATTATCGACAAAGAGCGCAGAGCGCAGTACATGAGAAAGGTACATGATTCAAACTAGACACATAAACGTTTAATATCTAGGCTATTTTATTTACTTTCACAAGACGCATAGAACATAGGAATGTCACGGTACAAAAGGATCATACAATGTTTTTGCACTTCTGTGAAGTGTGCTATGTCCAGAAGGTAACTTGTCCCATGCCCTGAGGCTGACCTTTAGCTATAAATTTGTTTTTAACCAACACCACTAAGGCCCATATTAATACTTTTTTTGCGCCGCGTTTGCGCCGCTTTTTAACGCAAAAGCGGCGCTAAAAAAGTATAAATATGGGCCTAAGTATGTATGACATGGTTGTACTGTAGTTTCACTTTTGACATAATAATTATGGGACTACAAGTCCCATCATGCTTAGTGCTGCTGCCTGAAAAAAGAGTACTGGATGAAAATCAGTGTTGAAATATGGGATCTGTTGACTGCTATTACAAAAACTGCATTTGTAATATATTTAAATCGTATCATGCCACCAGTGTGGCTCTGCAAACTGGTCTAGGCTAATCTAGTAAGAGGTCACTCAGCTTCTTATGCATGGTTGGTGGAGGTTATGTTTATGTTCATTTTTATGGGAAAATGTGGTTAGGATCAAGGCTGAGAATTTGGATCCCTGATTTACCTGGGTTAGGAGTGAAAGTTCCTCCCTATGCTACTGTTGCACCCTCTGCAGTCCTGTAGCATGCACAACAACACACCACACACGGAGCTTGTAGTTAACATCTTTACTTGTCAGCTTACAACATGTAACTGAACTCTAAGGCCCATATTTATACTTTTTTAGCCCTGTATTTGCTTCATTTTTTGGCGCAAAAGCGGCGCAAATGTATAAAAATGGGTCTAAATATCACAATAAAACTTAGAACTACAACCTGACACCTCCGAGAATGATTACGTCATTTTCTTAAACGTCTGACCCTAGGCACGGTGTCCTAACACTGACAATTCTATGACACAACATCTTCCCATTTATTAAATAAAAAGACACAAACTAAAGATATGAAAAAATAGCTGCATCACATTTCTTCAGTCAGCTGTTTAGGTGCTCGCACAGTTCGGCCAGACTGCTTGGCAATTGAACTGTACCTGAGGTGAACTCCACTGGTACAGGGTCTAATGTTTGGTCAGAGTCTTCAGGTGGGGCAGCTTCCTCTGAATCTGTTGGGACTGAATGATCGACGAGACAGATGTCTGAAGTGGGAGGAGTCCTCTGTGATGGATTTGCAGGTACGATGCGCCACAATCATATGTCCCTTGTGTGTCACAACCTTTAAAGGGTCAACAATGAATGGAGGATCTGTCTTTCGCTTTTAATTTTGTTTGACAAGAACACAATTACCTTTATTGAACACAACGTTTCAAATTTGATGACGTCAGCATGTATCTTTATCTGATGCATACGAGCAATGTCAGCAGCACAAACCACATGATCACTTAAGGTTCATTCAGGGGTCCACTGTGGTAGTTTGGCTCTCAAGGCTCTCCCGAGCATCAGAGTGGCATGACTCTCACCTGTAGTGGAATGAGGGGTTGACCGATAAGCACAGAGGGCTTGGCATATCTCCTGACTCAGATTAAGTACCTTTATTGATGCACGTTGAATCACCCATTTCAGGGTCCCCATACATCATTCCACGACATACAAAGGTGTGCTTTTCTGATGTTTGATGTTAAGATTGGCTAGAAACTCCTTGAACACCTTGCTGTTGAATGGTGGACCATTGTCAGACCTGAGAATGTCAGGTATGCCCCACACTTCAAAGATGTTATCTAGCCACTCAATTACATTATCATGTGTTGTGGATGACATGTCTTCTACCAGAGGAAACCAGGAATGTTTGTCAATGGTCATCATAAGGTGAAGTCCATTGGCCAGAGACTCAAAGAATTCAACAGATATTCTTTCCAACACATGTGCAGGAAGATTAGACATTGTGAGAGGATGCTGGGTCATCTGGGGAGACAGGCAGTTGCATAAATTACACTCTTTTAGTTCCATTTCCACTTTCTTGTCCAAGCGAGGGAACCACACGCAATCCCTAAGACCTCTTGGTATCCACAATTCTACTGATGGCCTTCATGGACGAGTTCAATAACTAGCTGTCTCAAACTTGTAGGAATGACAATCCGTGATCCTCTGAGCCTAATCCGTTCTTTTCTGACAGGCAGTTCTTCTTGGACATTGCAGTATTTTTTAAATTCAACATTGTCACTCAAAGGTGGAACACTCTGCCTCCAGGATAGAGAAGCAATAATGTCTTTAAGGGCACACATGGTCTTATCAGCATTGGTAGCAGCAATGATCTGCTCAATGGACAGAGCTGCAGGCATGCTGGATTTTATAATGAAGTTGTTGTATTCCTCAGCAGTTTTCAACGTTGAACTGTGCTGCTGTAAGGGTACTTGTGAGAAATATTCAGCAGGGTTTTGATTTTTGTCTGGCTTGTGTACAATTGTATAGTCATACTCTTGTAGACACAACCCCCACCTGTCGATGTGAGGGGGCATCTTGGCTTTTTAGATTTCTGAAAATGGTGAGTAATGCATGGTGGTCAGTGACGATTGTGAAATGCTTTCTATACAGAAACACATGAAAATGTTCACAGGCCCATACCACTGCCCGACTCCCCTTTTCCGTCTGGGAATAGGCACGTTTTGTGTGTGACAATTTTTGACTGGCATGTGCCATAATGTGTCTCTGAGCATTCAGCATAGGTTGCTCCCAACCCCACCTTGCTCACATCAACAGTGATCTCAGTGAGTGTGCAAGTTAGAATCAAAGTAAGCCATCTCAGTCTCATTTTCAATTGCAGGTTTTATATTTTTGAAACTGCTGTCACATTCAGAAGACCATCAGAACTGGACATTTTGCTTTGTCAGGTCTCCCAAATGGGCACTCACTGTGGCAAAGTCAGAATATATCTCGAACAATAGCTGGCCAAGCAAATGAAAGGCTGAACCATAGTGACATCTTGTGGGGGACCGGTGGCTGATAGTGCTCATACTTTGTCAGGATCAGGAGTCATGCCTCCATCAGAAAATACATGTCCAAAGAACTTGAGTTTTGTTTTGTGAAATTCACACTTTTTGGGATTTAAGGTGGGTCTGCATCTATAAGAAATTGACACACTTGCTTTAGGGTCTTATCATGCTTCTTCCGTGTTGCACCAAATACCAGTATATCATCATTGTAACAGAAGGCATGTGTCACAGGCTGAATAGTCCTATATGTAACATCTTGGAATATTTCTGCAGCACAAGACACTCCAAAGCTTAATCTTTTGCATCTCAATAATCCAACATGAGTTGAAGTGGTAATGGACCTGCAGTTCTCTTCCAATTCAAGCTGATGGTAGCCCTTCTTCAGGTTAAGATGGGAAAAACAGTTTGGCTCCATTTAACTGCATGATCATATCCACAATATGCAGACCAGGGTGACTCTCTCTCTCGATTGCTTTGTTGTCTTGGTGCATATCCACACAGATGTGCACTGCACCTCCACTGTCCCTTTTCAGCACCACCACGATGGGTGACACCCATGGTGTGGGACAAGTAGCTCACTCAATAATGTCATGTTTCAGCAAAGCTAGCTCCTTTTAAACTGCTTCTTGTAGCTGAAATGTATCCTGCGGTGTTGCTGTGCAACAGGCCTGGTGTCTTCATTAATGTGAAGTTACACCTTCATCGTTTTGAGCCTTACTAGACCATGAAACAGTAACAGGTAATGACTCGCATTTTCAAGTTGTGTATTAAAGTTACAATTGATGGATATCAGCCCCATGTCAATAGCAAATGTGAAGCTAATTAGGCATGCATTAGATGGAGTACCTTGCAGAATGGGAATTGGGGTATGCACAGACATCTCCTTATGCCTCAGGGTTGCTAGGAATGATTCTCGACTCCAAGGCGGTTTGTACAGGAGATAGACTGTGAAATTGTTAATCTGGCATGATGTTGATCGATGCACCACTATTGATTACAAAAGTTACCGGGCAACCGTTGACTGTCAGTTTGATTTTGAGCCAATGTCCATATGAATTCTTTTGCTTTCTCAGCTCTCTTTTTTCTGCCTTTCTTTCATCTTCCATGCAAGTGGCAAGGCCCGCTTGTGCATCTCCTTCCCTTTTGTCCATGATCATCATACAT
This sequence comes from Pleurodeles waltl, assembly GCF_031143425.1. Lineage (NCBI taxonomy): Eukaryota > Metazoa > Chordata > Amphibia > Caudata > Salamandridae > Pleurodeles > Pleurodeles waltl. The sequence continues at coordinate 659,685,179 of NC_090449.1, read as the reverse complement.
TCACCCTATTCACTGTTGCTGGATGGTGACTTCAAATAACCCTTGCAGGTTGAACCTGATGATGATCAACTTGGTTTAGTTTCGACCTGTCGCAGTTGTGGTTGTTTTTTGTCATTGTGGGTGTGGTGAGACTGCTTCTGGAATATTTTGGTGCCCTTCTTCTCCTTCTGCTGTGACACACTTTATTTTTTTCATCAATTTACAAACAAATATAAAGTGGTTCTCCTTTCTGCACCCTTTACACCTTTGCCCAGTGGCTGGACATTTATTCTCATGTGGAAATGAAAATCCACATCAGAATCACAGGCTTTCTTTGTTTCCAGATGTACACTTACAGACATCTATTTGGCACTGGTGTTTACTCTTCATGACCAATGCCGATTCAACTTTTGCTGTGTCCACTTCCATGTCAGTGGCTTGCAGATCAGCTCATTCCTCCGCTCTGGCAGCCATTAATACATTTTCTAGACTGAGTGTCACTTGCAAGAATGCATCTTCTGAATGACTCTGACAAACAGTCATTAACCACACTGAGGCACATGGCTTCTTCCCCATTAAATTTACTAAATTTGGAGTGTTTGATGAGCACATCAAGTCTTTCAACAAACTCATCCATCATTTCACTAACTTGTTCTCTCACTTGATTGAAAATGTTCCTTTCAAAGTTGATGTTTGGCATCGGGTTGAACTTGGCTTCTAATACATCTTTGACAGTAAGACATTGTCTCAGTCTATGTGAGTTTCTTTAGCACTTCCTTCACTCCATCACCAGTAAGATTCTTTAAGTATTTAATGATTTTCTCATCACTTACTTCTTCCACAGCATCTATGAAATCACCAAAATTTTCGATCCACGCGGGCCACCTAGTGACAATATTCTGCTTTTTTGGAGTGTTGATTGGTGGCGGAGATTTAAAAAAATGCGGCAGCACAGTGCTCCATATCTCTTGTGGCAGCTATGGGGAGCTATCTTGAAGACTTTTTGATGTGTACTGAAGACCACTGGCAGCCAACGTCCCTTGCTTTTTTCGACTTCTCAGGGGGCCAACAACATTGCAAGCACAACCCCTGTGTTCGCTCTTGAGTCACCTTGCCTGATTTTGGGGTTGTATAACTGGTGAGTAAGTTCACTTCTCATACCTGGTGTTGCTGCCTTCTATCTTTATATCTGGTTCTTACTGCCTTTGATGTTGTACCTAGTTATCACTACCTTCTAGTGTTACCTTTGATTGTTGCTGCCTTCATTGTTGTACCTGGTTGTTACTGCCTTTAGTGTTTACTTTGTATGACTGATGATTTGGTGTTGTGGCACAGCACCTTCTTTTTCCTTTAGCCTTTCTCGCAAGTCTTGACAAGCTTTTCCAATGGTGCTCCCTTGTTAGGTCTTCAACTTCTCCACGAGGCCTCGTACGGGCTGGAGTGGTGCTTGCACTTAACATATGCCAACTGCAGGCTTCTTTATTTTCACTTGGGTGCACGTGGCATGCACAAGCAGTTTGCTATTTCTTGCATACACACACGGAGAGATCATCTATTTCTATAGCCATCCCTTACTCCTCACCAGTTGTTTCATCCTTCCCAGTTCAGTAGCGTACACAAGAGCACACCACACATGGAGCTCGTAGCTAATGTCTTTACTCATCAGTGTACAACATGTAACTGAACTTTCAATATCCCAATAACTATTAGATTCACACCCTTTTACCTCCCAGATTGATTGCATAGTTTTCTTCATAAGTCCACCCCTAGGCAAGGGATCCTAACACATACAGTTCTAAGACACTACATCTACCATGTAGAACTATTTTATTATTAAGTTCTTTTTTATTCAGATTTTGCACAGCCAAAGCAAGGAAACGTAAGACCAAAAGGAATTACTGTTCTTAGGAAAGTTCACCATTATCTCTTTACTCTGAAATTATCAATACAATGTTATTCACTGAAGCTGTGCATCACAAGGACATCCCTTCCCAGTTAGTCATTATTCAAAGTGCCAGAGTGAAGGTCATCCATTGAAGAGTTGGAAAGATGAAATGCAAGCGTTTTGAGTTTTGCCTACCTGGAAACCCTGTACATAACAACAGTGGCATGTGCTCCTGTCTGTTTTCCCAGCCCTAAAAAAGCAGAGCAGTAAAGAGACAAGCTGTAAAGGGCACAAGTGAATGCTAGCCAGTGGGCGTGCATGTGTGTGAATGTATGTATCTGTGCATGGTTCTGTGCTTATGAACATGCATGTGTGTATCTATGAAAGTCTGTGTCTGTGTGTAATGGGGGCATCATGGATTATGGTGGCATTGCATTGACTGGCCTATAGGGGCTAATTGGAATATATTATGGCATTGAAAGGCATTTGGGAGAATACTCATCTCATATAATGACACTGACTGGTATTTAAGTGAATAAATGTGAAGCATTATGGCATTGACAGGAATATGGTGGAATGGTCAGGGATCATCATAGGAGTATAGTGTTTGGGGTAATGCCTGCTGACACATAATGGTAGAACAAGAGACATAAAAGAATACCTGTGACTCTTCATGCCATTGACTGGCGTACGAGGGACTGATTGGGGCGCATCTTGACACTAACTAGAATTCCTGGAATGTATTATGGCACCGACCAACATATAAGAAAATACTTTTGAGACACCATGCCATTGAATGCCATATGTGGAATCCTTGAGACATAATATTAATATCGGCTTCTATTTAATGGGACCCCTGAGCACACAAAGATCATTTTTGGTGAGTGAAGGACATATATGATGAGGACCTACACCTTTCTGTTTGAACTATCTTAAATGTGTTTTTATACCTGCTAAAAGCACACTTAAAACTTAGCATTATTGCACATTTACACATATTTTAACACACTGCTATTTTGTTATTCCACTTTGCACAATGCACATTTAGCTTAACTGTTCTAGTAAGCACAGCCTCATTCTAAGATTGGCAAAATGAAGCGAGAACTGCAGATTTAGAGAAGACAACGTTTTCAAACTAGTTTATTGTATCCTGCACCAAGGTAGTCTCATATTCTCCACACAAGAAGAGCCACGGCCCTCCTGATATATGTCTATCTATAGTTTCAGTTGTATCACATGTTCTTTCCTCTACTCATTGCATTGAGAAAAAGTGTATAAATGCAAGCCCGAAATGTATGGAATTTAGCATGTTTTGGATACCGACCAAGGGGCAAAGCTCTGATCCTTTGAAATGGCAATTTGCTCATAGAATAGTTTGATGCTTGCTGGCTATTTTTGCAATAAACATGGTTGAGAAATTCTAGAAGCTTTCCAGAGTCTTTTTTCTATCACAGACCTGGTGCATTGTGTGCCATGAAACATTTTCACTTAGAGACAGAGAGTGAAAGTTCTTGACTGGGATCCACATAATGACCTTAGATGCCAGAGGGCAGGGAGAGAATTCTTCAAGGGAACTCAGGTGGAGCAGGCACTGTAAGGATGTTGAACTAAATTGAGGTAACTCTAACTGTATTTATCAACCCATGCTTGCCTTGCTTTGCATGTATTGTTTCATACCATAGTGATTTGTTAAAGTGCACAGAAAATGTTGTTCAGGTAGGAGAAAATGGGATCGTAGACTGGGATGGTAGCTGGTAATGGGAGGAGTTCTACAGTAAGATGATGTGCATGCAATTGTATAGAGCAAGCAGGCACTAGAAATAGTGCAGGAATTGTGAAGATAGACAATAGTGCCAGGACCTGAAGCGGAGACTCATGAAGGTTGAATATGTGTAAGAAAGAGACCCACTGAACTAGCTGCAGTGCTTCTCCCTTGCCCTTCTAGGCACATAACAGAATAAAGGCTGAGCACAGGGGATCATTGAGTGTGAGTATGTAATAACTTTGCTCCCCCCCCCCCCATGCTATCAGTTAGAAAAATAACTGAGGACCCCTTACCCTACTTTCTGTTTCCTTCCCACCCTCCCCACGGGATGGGGAGGGTGGGGAGGAAGAAGTGTGGGCAGAAGGCTGAAAGACCCTTTATTGCTTACTGTGAATCAGTAAAAAAGCAGTGATTAGGGGAGAAGAATCGAAACATTTTAAACTCCCACCAAAATGTCTCGTCCCGCGCTGTGTACCACCAGTATGGTAAAGTCATGTGCAAATTTCTGAAACAGTTGGTGGGTAGATACCCTTTCTTGAACACAGTACTTTTGGATCTAGACCAGTTACAGAACTTACAAAATAGAAGCTAAAAGATTCTGATAAATAAGACGGAAGCCAAATAATGTCCAGCATTTTCATTCTGGCATGTAGAAACCAATAAACATGAACATGAATCCTAAGTCAGTAGTATGAAATAGACCCAAGAGAAACTGGAATACCAAGTATACCACTGTACGGACAGATTTGGGGCTTCTGCTCTTGCTACTGCACCTCCTTCCTTTGTTCTCCTAGGACTTTGAGCCACAAGATAAACAACAGGAGAGCAAGGACACAAGGGAGGAGGATTTGCTGGATGTTTTCCGTCTGCCAGCAGTCCATCAACAAATGCAACTGGAAACGCTGCAGCGCCAGTGGAACCACCAGTGGATAGAGCATAAGCAGCGCTGCAGTGTGAGTGACCTACAGTAGAATGCTAGATGGAAGCATGAAAATAACCAGACAGTATGCTGACTCCACCATTGCAGAGACCGAGAGTGCGTTAAGTCCCAGCTGGGAGTAGAGATCCCCACGAGCTTAGCCCCACCACTGCCTGAAGACAGCTTAAGGAGGACTGCAGACTGACTGGCTAGAAAGAGGATTGAAAGAGCGAAAGCAGGAGACCCCCCCTCTAGCGATGCAGACAACTAACACCCTACCACACCAGTTTCCAATACACTCCTGTTGATTTAAACAAAATGTTATTGTTTTCAATTAAAAACATGAAGCAGTAGCTGACAGGATACATTACACAAATAATGCACTATGACAGTACATAGTAAATAGATAAAAAAAATGACAAGTAAACAAGTAAAGTCTGAGTGCAAAGACAACAATCAAGCACATATAATAAGTAGGTTAAAAATGACAAGCAAGCAAGTACAGTCTGAGTGCAAAACATTCAATCACATCATTAGTCCACTACAACTTCTAACTAATAAACAACAACAACAACTAACTCCACCACCTACAGTTACCCTTTTTCAAGCTGTAATATGTAGTGGGCCACAGTGGTCAACATCTTCAAAGTTCACCACAGCGGTTCCAAATCCCACTCAAGATGATCTATGCAAGATCAGTTATTATCACTCTCCAGATCCTTCTGAGAAATCATCGAGCTATTCGACGAGTCTGTGTCATCATGCACAGTGAGCAAGCAATCTACAATGTTTTCCAGGCCCTTTCAATTGTTCCCACCCTCTTTTGAGATCTCAAAATAACACAGCATTCTCAAGACCAGCCCATTTAGCCAGTTCTTCTTGCCATCAATCGAGGGCCTCACATAGACTTCCACTGCATTGTCAATTGTTGTTTTGCCAGAATCAGTGCTGAATCAAGTGCAATAGTGGTTTTCTTCTTTTTGGGGCGAGGTATCCCCCAAGTATGTAGGCCAAGGGTGTACACGGGATCACTCATAAAGTTATTTCATAAACACAGTTCATTACCACTTCCCAGAACTCCACCAAGGATGGACATGACCATACCATATAAAATATTTCTGCCCCCTAACTCCCCACATTGTGGACATTTCGCAGCAGTAGTATACAACCTATTGATCCTGCCAGGTGTAAGGTAAGCTTGTGCAGAATATAAAAAATAATTAATTTGAACTTGGCATTACGAGAAACAACAGGTATATCCTCTCACAGTCCATTTCGGTAATATGAAGCTCTAGATGTGTCTCCCATTGCTCTTTCAGATCAGTGAGGGAAGAAGGAACACCAGCACAAATAGCACAATATAAAAACGTGACCGCTTTTACACAATCAAACATTGTACAGAGCAATTAACACACTTGGGGCCAGATGTAGAAAAGAAACATTTTGCGACTTGCAAATAGCGAGTCATAGCGACTCGCTATTTGCAACTCGCAAAATGTTATGCAGTACGGTGTCTCAGACACTGACTGCGACTCGCTATGGGGTCGCAATGACCCACCTCATGAATATTCATGAGGTGGGTCACAAATTGCGGCCCCATAGCGAGTCAAGGCACTCGCAAACATGGAGGCCTGCTGTAGTCAGCAGACCTCCGTGTTCGTGACTGCTTTAAATAAAGCAGTTTTTTTTTTTTTTAAGTGTAGCCCGTTTTCCTTAAAGGAAAACGAGCTGCACTTAAAAAATAAAACCGAAACCTTTAGTTTCGGTATTTTTTCAGGGCAGGGAGTGGTCCTTTGGACCACTCCCTGCCCTGAAAAAATATTTTTGGGTCCATTCACAAAGTGGAAGGGGTCCCATGGGGACCCCTTCCAATTTGCGAGTGGGTTACCATCCACTTCATTGTAAACCAACCATCTGTCTTATTGATTCTCTTGCAAAACTCTGCCATGAAAACGTCCAAATTCCGTTCAATACTTCTTTCAGGCTTGTCCGTAGATGTAGACAACATTTCAAATCAGCATTTTCTACACCACACTTCTGTCCTTTTCTCCACCACCATCAGTCCCATCATAGATAAGCATGCTGCCACTATCCTTTCATGTATTCCCTCAAATGTAATAATGGTTTACGGTGGTAGATCTGTGTTCTGCCTTCTTTTCCATACCCGTCCATGGAGAAAGTCAATTCCTCTTTGTCTTCTCTTTTGGCAGATCTCAGCTCGCATGGCAGAGGATCCCTCAAGGATTTATGTGATTTCCATCAATCTTTTCCTAAGCCTTTAAGAAAGATTTGAACACTTTGTTCTGTCCTGGTAGATCTACTCTAGTGCAATATGTTGATGATTTTCTGCTGGTCTCTACTCTAGACCACTGCAAGGCTGACTCTGTCTACCTTCACACTAAATCGGCTGAGAGTTATAAGGCTTTGAAGGAGAAACTGCAATTTTACCTTCCCTTGGTACATAATATGGGTCATGAGATATCTACCAGAATGCACCACCCACTGAAAGAATAGATTGAAATCATCCTTAAATTGAAATGTCCAGTGACCAACTCTCAGGTGCAAACTTTCTTGGGTGTGGCTGGATAAGGCAGTCAGTGGAACCTTGGGTATGCCACTATGGCTAAGATCCTGCAGAATTATGGTATAAAGGGCACTCCCAAAACCTTTGCAGTGGTCTAAAGAGACTGAACATAACTTTATGCAAACTAAGCAAGCTGTTGCTTCTGCACCCACCCTCAAACTTCTTTATTATGCAAAACTGTTTAATCTGTACTGTAATCAGTGTGATGGATTTGGCCTTTGGGGTATTGGTACAAGATCATGTGATCAGAAAGATCCAATAATATACTATTCCTCTGCTGTAGACCCCAGAGTGGCAGGACTTCCTTCATCCCTCTGCTCTATAGCTGATGCTGCCGATCTAGGTGTAGCATCTGAAACTATTGTGTTGGGTTCCACCCTATTTGCTGCTGTTCCTGACTCTATTGTTTATCTTCTCATTACCACCAATACTCAGCACCTTTCCACTGCCATGTTATCCCAATACAAAATTCTGTCGTTATCTGCCTCCCATATAACTATAATCAATTACCCAACCCTAAATGTGGCCTCTCTGATGTCCACTAGGAAGGAGGGAGAAGTTCATGATTGTCCTTTGGTAATCTAGCATATGACAACGTCGGCATTGATTTTACCAATACAAACTGTGTACTAGTGTATTTTGTAGATGGATCATGCCTCAGAAATTACAAAGGTGGGCTGGTTCTAGGTCATGGTGCATGAACTGTATATGTCAAATGATCAAAAGTCACTACTTGTTTGATATGAGATCTGCCCAGGTGGCCACACTTATTGCTCTTACCCGAGCCTGCATTCTGGGTGAGAAAAAGATTGTAACTGTGTACACATACTCAAAGTGTGCATTTGGATTAACAGACGACTTTGGACTTCTCTGGATGCAATTGGGTTTTTGACTTCTGCAAGGAACCCCAATAAAAATGGATTTTATGTACAGAATGTATTGAATGCTTTAGTATTACCTCAAAGGAATGCTGCTGGGCTTTGCACAATTCACTAGCATGCTCAAGATGATCTTTCTTGAGGAAAAGCCATTGCTGCCTCATGGCCAGAAAAGCTGCTTTTCCTAGACCAATGATGTATGTCATACAAATACATTTATTCTCCATACCTTCCCTGAAAGACTTGTCTGAAAGAGTATGGAGAGGCTGCTTTGGGTGTGTGGTTGTACCAGAATGTCTGTTGACCAACCTTCCACTGTTGTATCATGAAGCTGCCCATGTTGATAGAAATGGCATGATCCCTGCCACTGCAACCTTTTGGCATGCACTCTTTAATTAAATAGAGCTATTGTAATTTTTTGTCATTTGCCAGTCACATAATGTCACACAGGGGATCAAGAATGTCCCTGCTGCTCACCCCCCTTGTTGGGGCCCCTTTGTCCATCTCCAGGTGGGGCTCATTTGGATGTGGAAATGTGCCTCCTATTCCTATGTGCTCGTAATTTTTTCTATGTTTTGGTGATGGGTGGAAGCTTATCGCTGTGCAAGACCGATGCCATTACTATAGCAAAGCGCTGACTTGGGGAGTGTAAGCCCCCTTTTGAAATCCTGGGTTGCCTTTATTTTAGCAGTAGCACAGGAGATTTTCAAAGCATTAGGAATCTTTCAACACTTCCATTATGCCTATCACCCTGAGTCAGCAGGGAAAGGAGAGAGAAAAAATGGCAAACTTAAGGATAAGATAACAGGTCTGCTCAAAAACCCAACTAAAGTAGTCTGATGCCTTTCCCCTAGCTCTATGGTCCATCAGACCTAAAGAACCAGACTGAGCCACTATGAGATAGGTCGCCTGTGATGTTACCTTTAAACCCTCTGTCTTAGCTACTAAGTTAAACCTGTAATCGAATGATGATTTTGTCTTCCTATATTGCACAATACATATTTGCTGCCTGCATTTTACATTGCCAGGCACAAACTGCCTTACTGGACTGTCCATCTAAAGTCTGCCAGACACTCCAGCCTAATGACCAGATTTATGAGAAAGTGATACAACGGTGCATTGCGGCAACATTGCATCAAAAAATTTCCTTGCAACATGGATGCACCATATCTATGGAATGGGGCACCATATCGTAAATTGCTAAGCTGTGACACCAATTTTGACCCATCAAAAAAAAAAAAACGACGCAACGTGGCATAAGGCAACTTGCCCTTACGTGATGCAAAGCTGATTTGTGTGTTGTAAAGCACACGTGCCACAAATCAGCATTGTGACACGTAGGAGTGTGTTGAGTCGTGGGATGTGTAAAAAAACTACATATTTCAAAAATCACAACAGCAAAGCACAACAAATGCAGAAAATGGAGGCAACAGCATCTACAAATCAGGAGAGCAAAAATCCCACCACAGCCAGGATGACCAGACAATAGGCCAGGGGAGGAGGAGGTGGAACAGCAATTTCAGTTAGGAGGAGAAACAAATATTAATAGCTTAGGTGACAAAAAAATGAACACCTTCTCTTTGGTACCTCCAAATTTCCATTAAGGAAGAAGGAAGCCATTTGGCAGTCCACAGTGATTAAGATCAACAGTGTTGGTCAAGAAAAAGGACGGTGTTAGAGCTGAAAAAAAGGTGGCATGACTATAAGCGCTGGACTGAGGAGAAACTGGCATCTGTGCGGGCCAGAGGAGGACCAGAGGACCAGGAGGAGTTTGACCCATTAGAGGAGCAGGTGACTAAAAGTCCCCCAGTACAAAGCAAAAAACCTGGACTGGAGCAGCACATCATGCATGGACATGAGAAACCTGCCCAGCCTTGCTGTGACAATACAGGTGCCCTTGCACCATGAGGCAAATGTGTTTGTCTTGGAGCTATGCAGCCAAATGTGGAGTGTGAACTAATGGAATAGAATGGGGTTGCCAGAGGATAAACTTTCCACCCGCGAGGGGAACCCGGGGTTGAGTATATGGAGTATCTCTAAATAAGATCATGTGTAGAGCCATTTGCACAGTCACTAGCATAAAACCACATTGCACGCAGTTGGCCTGATGTGCTGGGTCAGACCTCACAGGTGTTGTCTGCCATGTTAGAGACCACACTACCCCCTGTCTTGTAAAAATGAATATTGGGAGACAGGGTGAATGGAAGTGATGTACACCAGTGGTCCATGAGTGTTTGTCAGAAGCATAGATGGTGTGTGAGCTTGGTGCATCCCTGGAAGTGTAGTGTCATGTAGGTGTGGCTGAGCACATTGAACTGGCAGTGTCTCTGAATGGGGAGCCATTGGATCTCAAGGAGGAGAGGGGTGATGTTTGTGCTGCAAGGTAGCCAGAGTGAAGGTCATGCACTGCTTCTTTTTGATAGTGTTGCATGTCTGTAGTAGACTGTGAAGGGATAGGGTAGAAGAGGGCATTAGTGCACTACACTTGACATGTAATATGGACCTGGAAGAAGGCGTAGCAGGTGCTAGGGGGAGACGTAAGCAGAAGAGACTGACTATTCTACTTTTGTCAAAGCAGGAGGTTGTTAAATAGGGAATTGTGAAGTGACAGAATGAGTCAGGTGTCTAGGATAATAGGCAGGTTTTGGGAATAGTTGAAGGGTGAGTTTTCTTGGTGGGCAACCAGGGTAGGTAATTGTTACAGATTATCAACACTACTCTCTTGTAAGGTTCACCATGAGCTATAGCTCTGACATACAGCTGGGCATGTTGGGCAATTGCACATTGTAACTAATGTAGGTTGTGTTTGTGTCTCCTGAGAGTTAGTGTGTGATCTGGGTGTCATCAGTGTCTGAGAGTAAGTCCTGGCGCTAGGCCCAAATGATGATTGACAGAGGAGTATTGTATAAGTGAGCAGGACTGAGTGAAGAGATCTGTGCTACTCTGCCGAGGGCTAACTTGGCTAATAGCAACATGGGGTGAGCTTCAGTGGTTGCATTTTACAAGTGTGATGGTGCTTATCTCCTTCAGAGATAGGTCTAGTGCCTATTGATCTGCACTCTGGAGAGTGTATGCTAGGAAATCACACAAATAAGTAAACCATGGTATGTACATTTCCTGATGCACTCCTGCAGTGTAGCAAGGCTGTTGCTGTGTAGAGTTGTGTGGATGTGTATCAAGTATGACCCCTTGGCCACATGAATGCAGAAATGTAAAGCAAAAATAGTGCAACTTTGCTTCAAGTACTCTTAGTAGTACATGTTCAACACACCTATGTGTAAAATAAAGTGAATGATAAGAAAGTCTGTCAGCAAAATTACTATTAGCCACATCTATTATAGATCATCATTAAAATATCAAATGTTTATTGTAAATGGACAAACAAGACCTCCTGTCCAGCAGCCTCTCCTGGATGACCAATCTGTTGGTGATGACTTCCTGCCCACATGGATGATGACACCTTACCGCAACTCCTGGATTCCATAGAATCTCTGGACATGTAAAGGGATGACAGTCTTGCGGGGTCTCCAGAGTAACCTCCATCCTCAGAAAATGCCCCATCTGCCAGTCCAAGTCTAGCTGTGGACTCTGAGGACCCCCAGTTGTCTTCCAATGGCAAGTGGTAGGAGTCCAGCAGCAGGTGGTTAATGAGGTGCAGGAGGGGATGGAGACCATAGTTGGCACAGTGGAAGGAGCCTGTAGGTGCCTCCGTCCCAATAAGGGCACATCTGAGGCAATAAAGGGCACCTACCCTTGCTCCATAATATGGGTGAGTGCCTAGCTGACATTGCTGTTGTCATGAGGCGGAGGCAAGAACAACAGGCCTCAACATCTGGCACTAGTGAGAGCTGGGCACCATCATTAACATCATGGCATATATGGCGCGCAAGTTGGACTCACACATTACAACAACAGGTGCCCTCAATAGAGACTTTGTATCATTGCTGAGAAGCCATCAGACCCTTCTCAGTGCTGTGCTGCCTTCCTTGCTGGCACAGACAAATGCTGCCGGAGACAGGGGAGCCACATCTTCGGTCCCTGATGTGTCTTTGCCGCAGATGCCTCACACACAAACACCACCAATTGCAGGTGAGGCACAACACCCATCAGAAGATGAAGATGTGGACTTCCCAAATTTCAGTTGGTGAACTGCAGATAACATTTGTCTGTGTCCCCTGGACAGATCTTCAGTGGTCATGTGTATTGTCATGCCATCTCTTTTGTTACCCAGAACTGCGACTTTTTAGTTTTTGCCTGCCTGGCGCACGTATTGCCAAATCTTTTGTTAACAGAAAGATTCTGTCAACATAAGGGCAGTGCGCGCTCTACAGGCGACTAAAATGCAAAAACCCAGTCTTTATGCAAGAGCATAATTCATGCATTGTGTTTATATGCAGTTTGTTAACCTTTTGCATTGCAGAGTTTAATCCTGAAGACTTATATTCAAGGTGCTTGTAAATACTGTTCACTTGCAATGTATTGCTGCAGGCTTTCAGAGTGTGTCAGGGTGTAGTCCCTTTCCAGGGCCTTCTAGAAGCTTTCTCTGCAGCATGACTGGGTGTGGTTTGTGGGTTGGGCCAGACTCTATGTAAGGGAGCCAGCCCAGCTCCTCATGCTCACTATTCAGAGGTCGCGGTGCAGAGCAGCAGCAATTTCCTGAGCTCCTGTTCGGAGGCCTACCTTGATTCTTCCAGGCATTTGCCCTTCATTGTTTTGGTGGTCCTTGATCAGGGCGGTAAGACGGAGGTCGGGCTGGGCCCCCGATCCCGTTTTCGAAGGCATTCGAGTTCTTGGGCCTAGTTTCCATGTTGGAAGATTTTTCCTTGTGGGTGTGAATGTGCTCCTGGTGTCTGGCATTTACATGTTGATATTTGAAACGGCAAGACGCGCAATTCATTCTTGGCATTTGACTTTTGAGATTGGAGTCGGCAACAGTGTGCACAACCATTTCTAGACATTTGCATATTGACATTCGAATCGGCAAGACGTGCGATTCATTCCGTGCATTTAACTCTAGATAATCATTGTGCGCAACCATTTCTTGGCATTTACATGGTGGTATTCGAATTGGCAAGACGCGTGATTCATTCCTTGCATTTAACTCTTGATATTCATTGTGCGCAACCATTTCTTGACATTTGCAAGGTGGCATTCGAATCGGCAAGACACGCGATTCATTCCTTGCATTTAACTCTTGATATTCATTGTGCGCTACCATTTCTTGGCATTTACATGGTGGCATTCGAATCGGCAAGACGCGCAATTCATTCCTTGCATTTAACTCTTGATACTCATTGTGCGCTACCATTTCTTGGCATTTGCATGGTGACATTCGAATCGGCAAGACGCGCGATTAATTTCCCGTATTTAAATCTTGATGTTTAGATCGCTTACAGTGTGCGTAATCATTTCATAGCATTTGCATGTACCTGTTGGAATCGGCAGTGTGTGCAATTCATTTCCCACGTTTAAATCTTGATGTTCAGATCGCTTACAATGTGCCCGATCATTTCATGGCAATCAAAACTTTGATGTGTAGTGTTTCCTGAAGTGTGCACAATTATCCAGGGCCCTTGAATTTTCTGCAGAGGTGTTAAATTCAAGATGTTACATTCTATGTGCATGTTAAGTTCTTAGTACAATTCCTGTTGTTTTCCAGGGAACGTTTGGATTGCCTTTTTGTCCTGATGTAATGAGGCAGTGTTTGTTCTGGGACTTTGTTCTAGAAGGTTCTTGTATTCCTAGACAGTATGTAACAACTCATGAAAAGTCCCTATGAGACATTTTATTAACCATTCTTGATTCCTTTCCAGGTACCTAGATTTCTTGAGGCCTCGTTAGAGTCTAGTGCTAGCCCATTCATGTTTTTTCAGTCTAAGTGGTACTTCATGTTCCGAGTATCATTGAACTCTAGATTCAACAAAGTGTTATTTCATGTTCCGAGTACCATTGAACTCTAGATTCAACAAAGGCTTACTTCATGTTCCAAGTATCAGTGAACTCTAGATTCAACAAAGTGTTATTTCATGTTCCGAGTACCATTGAACTCCAGATTCAACAAAGTGTTACTTCATGTTCCGAGTATCATTGAACTCTAGATTCAACAGAGTGTTATTTCATGTTCCGAGTATCATTGAACTCTAGATTCAACAGAGGGTTATTTCATGTTCCGAGTATCATTGAACTCTAGATTCAACAGAGTGTTATTTCATGTTCTGAGTATCATTGAACCCTAGATTCAACAGAGAGTTTTTATGAACCTCAATGTGATTATATCTTGATATTGTGTTGTTTAATCTTTTTGCTTCCTACAGGTCTCCTTCCCAGCTGTTCCCTTCATAATCCCCTTTTCCCCACTTGGACTCTCTTAGGCTCTGTGATATTTCTATCAGAGTTTTGGAGCAGTCTTGTGGTGGACATCTTGGGAACGTGCGCATACCCCGAGGATCTGGTCTCTCTGACAAAATCCCAAAAAGGGGTTAGAACCCACCCCCATTCCTACCATTTATAGGCTTCCCAGTCACTCGCATTTTGATGCTTCTCATTGGTCAGCAGTGTCAGGATCATGTCACCAAGGTTCACTTCGCAACATTTTCTGCTATTTCTTGGACTCTGGACCAAGTACAGTTTCTGGCTGGCAGCCAGAGTCTTTCCGCACTCGTGTGCTTCTCAAGGGACTCTTTTTTTAATTGCACACCGTCTCGCGTAATATTGTATTGTATGCCACTTATCACAATGACTCATGGCTCTCACGCCTGTTAAAGTTAATTCTAAATGCTGCATCGATAGTTGCTTTGTCTTTTCAGATTCGTGCAAATGCAGTATTCTTTAATGTCAGACAGAACCTGGTGGGTATTTTTTCTTTGCATTTTTTATAGCACGATCCAAAGATATTGGAGCACTTTACATGAGCACCAATTACATTACACAAGGACACATTCATTTTTGGTAGGCACAAAGAGATTAAGGGGGTCATTCTGACCCCCGCGGGCGGCGGGAGCCGCCCGCCTGGAGGGAGCCGCCATATGCCCGCTCCGCGGTCGAAAGACCGCGGAGGCCATTCTGGCTTTCCCGCTGGGCTGGCGGGCGACCTCCAGAAGGCCGCCCGCCAGCCCAGCGGGAAACCCCTCCCCACGAGGAAGCCGGCTCCGAATGGAGCCGGCGGAGTGGGTATGTGCGACGGGTGCAGTGGCACCCATCGCGTATTTCAGTGTCTGCAAAGCAGACACTGAAATACAAAGTGGGGCCCTCTTACGGGGGCCCCTGCAGTGCCCATGCCATTGGCATGGGCACTGCAGGGGCCCCCAGGGGCCCCACAACACCCCATACCGCCATCCTGTTCCTGGCGGGCGATCCGCCAGGAACAGGATGGCGGTATGGGGTGTCAGAATCCCCATGGCGGCGCAGCAAGCTGCGCCGCCATGGAGGATCCTGCAGGACAGCGGAAAACCGGCGGGAGACCGCCGGTTTTCCTGTTCTGACCGCGGCTGAACCGCCGCGGTCAGAATGTCCTGAGGAGCACCGCCAGCCTGTTGGCGGTGCTCCCGCATCCCCGGCCCCCGGCGGTCAGGAATGACCCCCTAAGTAATTTGCCCAGAATCACAGGATGGTGAGCTGACGCATAGAACCAGGCTCCCAAGCTAATCCCAAATCGGTAGCTCTGGCCGTTATGCCACATCCACTCCCATTAAGTCTCATCCTCTCCCATCTCATCAAATTTAAGAGAGACAGAGAGCAAGTAATATGAGTCAATATACAATTTACAAAAAAGATTACCAGTAAGAATCCCCATGCTTAAGAGGGGAACAGAGGAACAGCAACTGAATAGGTTGCTATCAATTCAAAGTTTTGCCCAGTATCTGTTTGTTGTGAGTGCTGCATCACAGATTATAACCAGATGCATCTGGAAACGTTTAGTGGCCACAGGTGGCTTGCATAGGCAGGAACACTCAATATTTACTTGCACAGTTTTCTGCTGCACCGTCAATGTATTCATGTCAATGGTATCAATAAATGATGGGACGCCTAAGTGCGAACCAGGATTGAAGAGAACAGTTAAAATTTCTGCTGGCAGATCTACAGCTGGATGTAAATTGCCCATCTATGGTGTATGTTTTATCAATAGATGGAAGCATACAGGGCACAAAAACATTCCGACATGTTATGGTAGACAGATGTTCTTTACAAGAGGTGACTCTGATTTCTCTTCATCTGAATCTTACATCGATGTATTGTAATATATTGTACGGATGAGTGTTTTATCAATACATTTCTTACCGCCTCAGTAGATGTCCTCCATTGAGCACACTGCATAAACTCCATTGATAAGCAATGAGCAATGGAAATAGCAGAAATAAACTGTGTACCATATTTTCACAGTAGGCCTTTAGCTTGAAGCTTATTGCACTGTTTGCATAAAAAAATCCATTGGGCAGAGGTACACGTTGAATGGTTTTTAGGCCTAGTAAAGACTGTTTCCTTATTATATGCATAATATACTTATTTACAGAACATTTAGCTAGCTCCTTTGATCCATTGTACTGTTATTGTGTCATTCACATTTTTCCTCCCCCCCACTGCAGCATATAGCATGGTGCAGTTGTCTAACTAACAGGGACAACTACAACAATGACAAAGACAGTAGATTCTGCATAGGCGAAACCTACTGGCTTTGCCAATGCCTGTTGTTTGTGCACCTGTTAATCTTATCCACTTGTGGACTGGTAAAGTGGACTACCTTCCCTAATAGTAATTTGTATTTCCTCACTTAAATTCTCATTACCTGTCGTATGAAATGTCTCCCAAATGGACACTGTCTCGACATTCTTTGGTCACTATAAATCTTGATGTTGTTGCCTCAAACAATGTAAAATGCTCATGCTGATAAACCCACACTTGTAAATAAATTCACTCCTAACCTGAGTGTTGTGTATCTGTTCTGGAAAGGACTGCTTATACCATGGATTATAATATTGTTTTATTGATTGTCAGTTTTTAAATATTATTGCCTTTTTCAACCAAGACCGTCAGAGCGACCGCCTCAGGAGCTGGAGACCAGGGTTCAAGCCTCGGTGTCAGCGCAATGTCCTGTGATTCTGGGTGAATCACTTAGGCCGTCATTATGACATTGGCAGTAACTCCCTCTTACCGCCATGCTGACTGCTGCCAACATACCGCCGCCGCAGCGGATTACCACCACCCATATTATGACCCACACAAAGCAAGCTGTCACTATACAGCCACACACACACAAGTCCACCAGACCAAAGGTCAGTGATAAACTGGCTGTAGCAAAACCCACACCGTTACGCCAACAGAACTACGCCCACAGCATTATGACCCACGAATCACCATGGCAGACATTCAATGGCACTAAACCATTGGCGGTACATACTGCCGTGCTCAAAATACACACACACTAACAAAACAGCAACACATTGGACAATTCAAACTACACACACCTGACACACATACACACACCACACACCCACACCACTATAAAACACACACCCACATTACCCACAACCCTTTACCATTACAAAGAAGTGCCACAAGAGAGATAGCAAGACCACAGACAAGACCACAGACACACACCACCATCACCTATATATCATCCACGCACCCTACATCACACACCCCAACACAGCACACCCTCACCCACACCACTCACAATACACCCATGGCATCGCAACGACACCCCAGGTTCCCCGAGGAGGACCTAATGGTCATGGTGGAGGAAATCATCCGGGTAGAGCCACAGCTATTCGGATCACAGGTGCAGCAGACGTCCATTGCTAGGAAGATAGAGCTATGGTGGAGAATAGTGGACAGTGTCAACGCCGTGGGACAGCACCTCAGAACAAAGGATGACATCAGGAAGAGGTGGAATGACCTACGGGGGAAGGTATGTTCCACAGCAGAAAGACACCAAATAGCTGTACTGGCGGTGGACAACTAACATGGGAGGAGCAAGTCTTGGCTATCATGCATCCTGAGGGCCTGGCAGGAGTAGGATTGGACTCTGATAAGTCAAATCTCTATTACTATCACCCCCCCTACCTGCATGCCATCACAAAACCCCACCCTTACCCTTACTCCCATCACTCCACCACCTCCCACATACCCCACCATCACAACCCACTCATCCCAATACCAAGCCCTGCATGCAACACCAATGCATGGACACCCCTCACAGACCTGCATGGACACCCATCACTAAAGCATGCACATTAGAGAGAATCACCTCGTCCACAAAATCACTACTCACACACAGCAAAGCTGCCAGGGCAATAACAACCATACAGGGCAACACACCCATGCACAAGATGACACACACAGAAAAAATAACACTGCATTTACATCCCCACATGTCCCCCACCCAACGTCACCGAAGAGGAGGTGCCAGCAGCTTCCAGTCCACTCCCAGAAGAGACCCACAGTGATGACAGCAGCTCTGGACGCCTGGATCTGGATGACCAACTGGCCCATCAGGGATCTCCGGACAGTCAGTAACCCAGGCACAGTCCCATACCACCACAGAGCCCCCCCTCACGAAACAACAGCACAGTACCCACCCAGCAGGCCCATACCTCTGTCCCCAGGACATGTGTCCACCACTACAGGGACCCCAGACCACCCCACAAACACAGGACAATCAGGGGCCTGGGCTCAGTGGCAGTGGGCACACGGTACAGGGAACAGAGGCACAGGACACCAGGGAAGCTGGGAGGACTGCCGTGTGACAGGTGGAGGACAGGCCCATGGAACTGACTTTCCAGGAGGCACTCACCAACGTCCTGGGAGCATACCACCATTCCCAGGAGAGGATGGGCCAGATACTTGACAAGTTGCAGGAGACCCAGCGGCCGCAGGAGGGACAGTACCTGGGGATCAGGGAGGACTTGAAGGACATCCACACCACTCTGGTCACCATTGCAGGGGTGCTGGCAGACATGGCCAACACCATGAGGGAGGCAGTGGCACACCAGCGGGCCCCTGACACTAGCCAAACCGATGAACAGTCTTCCACCTCCACTGCTGCTAGTGGATTGGAGGCCCCGCCACAGGAACAACAGGCCACCAGCATCCCACCCCCTGCAGAAGGAGAACCACCCCACAAACGGTCCCTGCGATCCAGGGAGAAGCCAGAGACTATTGACAAGACTCCAGACAGGAAATAAGACTCTCCTGAATGTCACCCTTGTGTCCCACTCCGTCACCCTGTCCACCTTGAACTGCCATTGCTCCCCTTCCTATTCCCCCTTGGACAATGCACCTGTGTTACAAATAGACTGGACTCTATCCTGGACATTCCTCCATCATCACCCTAGCCTATTGCACATCCCCCTCTAATCATTAGCACTTAAATAAACACCATTTGAATAAATACAAGTATGGAGTCTGTCAAGTCATTTAACCATGTATTCGTTTAACAAGCTTTAAACACTGCAATATAACTGAACAGTAAGGTCTACATAGGAATGACCTGTAACTGGCTGCAGTAAAACACACCAGGAGCGATAGTGGAGCACAAAAATCTGCAAATAGAGATGCCAAAGGCTACAGTAAGTGGCCGTAGAAGTGGGAAAATCAGCCTGCCAGTGACAATGTCAAATACAAAACTGTCACTGTAAAGTGTAATTACAGTGTCTTACCTGTGTGTCACTTGAAGTACTGTCGTATTATAGCACTTCTGTTGTCCTCATCCTCATCCTCTGACTTCTCATCTTCACTGCCCACAGGGTCCACTGCTGCTACACACCCATCTCCAGGCTCGTCCTCGTGCAGAAAAGGCACCTGGCAACGTAAGGCAAGGTTGTGCAACATACAGCATGCCACGATGATCTGGCACACCTTCTTGGGTGAGTAGTACAGGGATCCACCTGTTAGATGGAGGCAACGAAACCTGGCCTTCAGGAGGCCAAATGTCCTTTTGATTATTCTTCTTGTTCGCCCATTTGCCTCATTGTAACGTTCCTCTCCCTTGTCCTGGGATTCCTCACAGGGGTCAGTAGCCATGAGAGGTTGGGGCAACCAGAGTCACCTGAAAATATCGAGGGACAACTGTTAGCCACACACTAACCTTTGGGGCCCACACCATACCCATACACCAACAACCCCTGGGTGGGAACCAGGCCTCACCTATTAGCCACACCCAGTGCCTCTGGAGTTGAGCCATCACAGATGGTATGCTGCTAGTCCTCAGGGTAAAGGCACCATGCACAGACCCAGGATACTTTGCATTGACATGGGAGATGTACTGGTCCGCCAGGCACACTATCTGCACATTCATGGAGTGAAAGCTCTTTCGATTTCTGAACACCTGTTCATTTCTCCTGGGGGGGACACAAATGCAATATGTGTACCATCAATAGCCCCAGTAATGTTGGGGATATGTCCCACAGCATAGAAACCAGCTTTCACTGTGGCCAAATCCTCCGCGTGGGAGAAAATGATGTAGCTGCACATGTGTTTAATCAGGGCAGACAATACTCTGGTCAACACTATTGAGAACATTGGCTGATACATTTCTGCTGCCAAGCCCACTGTCACTTGGAAGGAGCCACTTGTCAGGAAATGGAGCGCAGATAGGACTTGCACAAGAGGGGGGATCCCGGTGGGCTGACGGATAGCAAATATCAGGTCAGAATCCAATTGGGCCCACAGCTCTGTGATTGTGACCCTGTCCAATCTATAGGTGAGGATAAAGTGCCTGTCCTCCATTGTTGTCAAGTCCACCATGGGCCTGTACACGGGGAGATGTCTCCATCTCCTATTCATCCGCATTGGTTGTAATCTAGGGGGCAAACGGTGAGTAGCTGGTCAGTATTCCATATTTCCAAACACTACACTGCATTGCATGTTGTGACTGTAACACAATATTGTTGCACAGGCCCAAATGGTGCCTATATGTACTGTGACGCAGTTAGGTGCCATGACCTGCCCCTTCCCCTGAAATGGCGTCTGCCTGTCCTGTATGGAGGGACAGGTGGAAATGAGGAAATTCCACTGACGTTCTGCACCGTTGCAGGAGGCGGGCGAAAACCGCTGTGTAAATCTTTATTGGATCCCATTGGGCCCTATGGGTTACAGTGGCCAATGGTGATGTACGCCGGCGGTGACGGTACACACTGCCGCGGGCGTGACCTCCATTTTCTATCAGTTCACCCACTTGCTATCTGACCTTCAACAGGAGAGGACCTACACTGCAAGTGCTGCTGAGACCTGTGTCTGGAACCGACCATGGCTCGTGTCACTGGGGTAAGGGCCCCTGCCTTCATCGCAGCGGAGTTGGAGAGACTGGTGGATGGGGTCCTATCCCAGTGCCGAATGCTGCATGGGCCTCCAGACCAACAGGTGAGTACACTGTGAGCATGTTGAATGGGGCATGAATGCATGGAGTGCTGTGTGTGAGTGCCTCCTGTGGGGGGGGGTTGGGTTAAGGGCCCTGGGCAGCGTGCTGCATGTATGGTGGGCAATTTCTGTGGGTAAGGGGGCTGTGAGGGCTATGGTGGGCCATAAGTGTAACAGGCAGGACAGTCGGACTAATACCTTTTCCTATGTGTATTTCTCTGCAGGCCAGCGCCCATTAAAAAAAGGGTATATGGCGTAGATTGCCAAGGATGTGCGGACCCTGGGGGTCTATGGCAGGCGGAGCACCCACTGTCTCAAACGAGAGGAGGACCTGAGATGCTGGGCACAGAAGACGGCGGAGGCCCAGCTGGGGACGGCCTCCCAGCAAGGAAGGGGTGACCGTCGAACCCTGACCCCCCCTGATGGCCCACATACTGGCGGTGGCCTATACGGAGCTGGATGGGCGTTTGGGGGCATCACAGCAGCCACAAGGGGGTGAGTACAGTGCCCAAATATTCTGCTTGCCCGTGGTGTGGTGGCATCCCGGTGGGGAATGTGGGCCTGTGGGTGCCCCTAGGCCAGGCCGGCAGGGTCTGCTGTCAACCTCCTCCAAACAAGCTAGTAGGCCTCCACTACTAGGCAGGGGTCTGTGGGTCTCAGGTATGATGCAATTGGTGTTAGGTGTCCCTGTCCATGGGCTGATGACTAGCTTTGTGACTGGTAGTGCATTGCCTAGTGCGTAGGGCTGTTCCCTGTGTGTGAGTGTGTTGTGTACGCCAACGGTGGTGTTGTTGCCGCCATTGACCAAGGGTGTCCTTTGTCTCTCTCCCCCCCATTTTGTTTTGTCACCCTGTTCTTATGTGCATTACCATCATCTGGCGGAGGAGCAGAGGCACCGGCGACGTGGGGAGCTGCATCCCACAGGGCACAGGAGACCGAATCCACCGACGGTGAGGGTACCAGTGGGACGGAAGGCGAGGGGAGCACCACAGCGGAGACTGGAGGGGACAGTTCTGACAGTGATACCTCCTCCGATGGAAGCTCCCTGGTGGTGGCGGACACCCCTGTGCCCACCTCAACTACAGGTACAGCCACCACCCCCCGTACCAGCACCGCCCTCCCAGCAGGCCCTCAGCTTGTTTCCAGGAGGGTGGGCATCTCCTTCGCCCCAGGCACCTCAGGTCCTGCCCCAGTTAGCCCTGCTGCCCTGAGTGAGGAGGCTATTGACCTCCTGCGATCCATCTCTGTTGAACAGTCAACTATTGTGAATGCCATCCAGGGGCTGCCAGCCCATTTGCAACAAACAAATGCATTCCTGGAGGGCATTCACTCTGGCATGGCGGCCCAACAGAGCTCAAACCAGGCTCTGGCCTCCTCCCTGATGGTAGCCATTGTCCCTGTTTCTAGCCTCCCCCCTCCAACCTCCTCTGCCCAATCCCACTCCCCTCAACCCCAACCAATCCCAAGCACACAGGCAGACCAGCATGCACCCAGGACAACACACAGGAGTGGTTCAGGCAAACACAAGCACCACACATCATCACACAGGCACTCACACAAACACCATCCAGATGAAGACATACCGACATCCACTGCCTCCACTGTGTCCCCCTCCTCCTCCTTATCCACCTCCCTCCAAGTAGTGTCTACATTCACACCTGCATGCACTACATCATCATCCACTACCACCAGTACGCCTATCACTACACGTCCCTCACTGGCAGTCACCACCCCCACTTCCATGCACACGTCCCCTGTGTCCTCTCCCACTGTGTCGGTGCCCCCTCCTCCCAAGGTAGCCAAATGCAAGCACTCAGACTCCCAACAGCTATCCACCGCACAACAGCATCCAGCCCATGCTCCTGCACCCAAACAATGCAGACAGACACCTCCTACAACCACTTCCTCTTCCTCTACTCCCAAACTTTCACCCTCTTCCCGCCCCAATGTCCCTAAGAAGCTTTTCCTCTCCACCATTGACCTCTTCCCTCCCCCTCCTCCCCCCATCCTTCACATCAGGCCTGGGTGAAGAAAACCCAAGCAACCACCTCAGCCACCCAGTCGAGGGGCACAGTAGTGTCGACAGCTACTTCAGGTGTGAGAGGATTCCGGGCAACAGGCAGAAACACTGACAGGGTGCCTGCACCAGGTGCATCAAGGAAGGGCAAGGAAGCACCACCAGCTGCAACTAGGAAGGACAAGGAGGCACCCCCAGCTGCTCCAGGGAAGGGCAAGGAGACACCCCCAGCTGCAGGTGTGAAGAGCAAGGGGCAATTCCCAGCTGCTGACAGGAAGGGCAAGGGGCCTGCACCAGCAGGCAGGAAGGACAGGAGGCCTGGTGCTGGGACTCATTCAGAACCCCCACAACCAACCATGGTGGTTCACCTGTCCGAGACTGCAGGGGAAGGATTCCCCCCACCACTGCCAGCACCGCCACCAGCACCGCCACCAGCACCACTGCCAGCAGCAGAAGCCCCTGTGGGCAGCCGTCAAAGGCTGCAGGGGATGGGCTGGAGCCTCCCCCACCACTGCCAGCACTGCCACCAGCACCACTGTCAGCATCAGCAGGCCCAGTGGGCAGCCGTCTGAGGCTGCAGAGGATGGGCTGGAGCATCCCCCCACCACTGCCAGCACTGACACCAGCCCCGCCACTGCCACCACTGAGCAGCCGTCACTGCCGGCGGACAGTGTGTAGTCCTGCCTCCATGGGCGGTTGTGCGTACTGACCCCTGAAAACCAGTGGGTCTGAACCCAGGTGAGAGACCGTGACCTTGCACTCCCCAAGATCTGCATCACAGAGCACAATGCCCCCTCCAGAACCAGTGGAGAAGCCATCTACTCACTGCTTCCTACCCAGGATGAAGCACACAGGGCACAATCCCCCCTACAGAACCAGTGGATGAAGCCATCTACTCGCCGCATCCTTCCCAGGATGAAGCACACTGGCCACAATGCCCCCTCCAGAACCAGTGGAGAAGCCATCCACTGAAGAGAATTTGGCTTTGCACTCCCCAGGACCAAGCAGTGGGCAAACCACCCACCAGAGAGACTGTGGTCTTGCACTCCCCAGGACCAAGCAGTGGGCAAACCACCCACTAAAGAGACTGTGGCCTTGCACTCCCCAGGAACAAGCAATGGGCAAACCACCCACTAGAGAGACTGTGGCCTTGCACTCCCCAGGACCACGCAGTGGGCAAACCACCCACTTGTGAGACTGTGGCTTTGCACTCCCCAGGACCAAGCAGTGGGCAAACCATCCACATGAGAGACTGTGGCCTTGCACTCCCCAGGACATCACACAGGGCATGTAGCCCCCTCCAGGACCAGTGGTGTTGTACCATCTTCTGGCTGAGGTGTCCCTCCATTCCCCGTCCCCCTGAGGTGCCTGTGTATTTTCAACCTGATGCCCCTGCAGTGTTCTCTCCGTGTTGTTGCAGGAGTGAGGTGGGGCCTTGGCCTATGTGTTGTGGCCTTGTGGCCCAAGGACATTGAGGACTGGGCATTGTCCCTCCATTTGTAAATATGTATATGTTTGTTAGTGAATGCACTTATTCATGTTCTTTAATCGTATTACACTCACTTTCTTCCAATCATTTGCTCCTAGCACTATTCCTGAGGGGTACGGGGTGGATATGTAATGTTATTGCATCTGATTGTGTGTATGTGTTGGGGGTGTTGCGTGTGTGTGTCACTCTCTTTTTCATCCCCCTCTCCCTGGTGTGCTAGGCGGCAGTACTTACTGCGGTCGTCTTCGCCAGAGTTGGTGTTCGTAATGCAGCAAAAGATAGACGAGCCTCGGATATATGTGCAACTCGGGCTCCATGGCGTAGTGGTTGTCCCTGTGTCTCCAGAGGTGAGTCCTTTGACTTCTGTGTTCTGTTTCCGCCATGCTTTTGATGTCATTGGTACCACCCCGGAAAAGGTGGCGGATAGGCTGGTCATAATGCAGTGGGCGGTACATTGCCTTCCGCCTGGCTGTTGGCAGTTACTGCCATGTTGCTTGTTGCTACTGCCGTGACGGTCAGTGTGTTAAAGTAGCTGTCTTTCAGCGGTTTCTGCCGTGGTCATAATTCCATTTTTGTTACCGCCAGCCGGTTGGCGGCATAAACCGGCACTTTATCACCGACCGCCAGGGTTGTAATGAGGGCCTTAATCATCCCTTGCCCATAGACAGTGCCTTGAGACCCTCACAGGTGATAAGCTGCGCTATCTACATCTACATTTTACATTTCATTTCAATGCATACACAGAAGAGACCCTAACACCTTCGCTGCTAAGCCTTAATCCTGCCGCCCACCCAGTGCTAATCCTTTTTTTGGATGTTTAGTGTAGTTTGAGCTTAGGTCTCCATAACGTTTTGCCCAAATCAGCTATTCATGCCAAATTTGCATTCTTTTTTCAAACATCCAAGGGATTCTGAAAGGTTTGCAGTGCTAAGTCAATCAATCAATCAAGAAATTTGTATAGGGCGCTACTCACCCGGAGGGTCTCAAGGTGCTGGGGGAGGGAGGGACTGCTCGAACAGCCAGGTCTTGAGTTGCTTCCTGAAGGAGAGGTGGTCTTGGGTCAGACGGAGGTGGATGGGGAGGGAGTTCCAAGTCTTGGCTGCCAGGTAGGAGAAGGATCTTCCTCCCATGGTGGCTTTTCTAATGCGTGTCACGGCGGCGAGGGCGTGGCTGGTTGATCGTAGCTGGCAGTTGGGAGTGTAGAAGGTCAGGCGGTTGTTGAGGTACCCATATACCCAGCTTTCAGGAACAGGCAGTCTTGATTGAGAAAACCAAATTTTCTACCACAATTTTGGCATTCTTCTGGTAGATAGCCCATTTGTCCTATTTTTTGTGCTTTCAACCTCCTTCAAGTCTGTGCTGGAGAGAAGTGTGAAACCCATGGTGGTTCCCAGAAAGCTATACATTTCCGAAAACTAGACAACATTTTAAATTAAGCAAATGGTCATTTGTGTAGATCCTTCAAGGTTTTCCCAAAGAAACCAAGTGTTGAAATTAATAAATATTGAAAATTAGTAGGAAAAAATGGGCACTTGTGACAACGTTTTCATTTATAACTTCTCATCACAAAAGCTATAAACTGTTACATCTGCTAGACCCTTGTGGTTGTGGGGATATATAGGGTTTGTGGGCTTTCCAAGAACTCAAGGTACTCAGAGCCAATAACTGAGCTGCACCGTGCAATGTTTTTTCTTTGTGTACGGGGTATAGAGCAATTAATCTGGTAAAATATAAATAGTGAAAAATAGATATAAAGAAAATCTATGTATTTCCGCAATGAGCACAAGATTTGGGGCCAGGTGTATCGAAGGATTTGGCATTCACATCTGGAGTGAATCAGTAAATTCCACCGTTTGCAAATGCAAAATCACCTTTCATGATGTCTGAATGGCATTCGCAATGTATTTTTAAGGAATCGCTATAAATAATGATTCCTTAAAATTGCGATAGAATTTGCGAATTGCAGTCTATGAGCCCCAAATAACAAATCGCAATACAATGTATCAAGCATTTGCAAATTGCGATTAGTCGCAAAATGGGTTTTTGCATGTGCAATTTACCACAAATGAAATCATGGGGTAAACAGGTGCAACCTATATAAAGAGGCCCAGAATGCATCAGCCCCTTTCAACATGGCTGCACTCAACGTCATGGTGAGGAGGATGAGGATCCTTGCAGGGTTGAGGAGAGGGAGGAGGAGACAGGAGCACATTTTCAGAGTGCACATTACCCTATTTGATTAGACAGAGGAGGAATTTTATGACAAGCATAGGTTGAACTCTGCCATTATACTCGACCTAATAGCTGATTTACAACCCCTACTGCAGCGACACACACACACACACACACACACACACACAGAACCAATGTCATACTCACTCATCTGCGGGTATTATGATCCCTGCACCTCTTAGTCTCAGGAAGCTATCAAGGGGTCATAGCAGCAGCTGGAGTTGTATCTCAAAGTGCGCTTTCACGCTTCTTTAAGGTATTCCTAAATGCTATGTTAACAAAACTTCACCTGCACATAAAATTCCCTAACAACCTACAGGATTTGCAAAAAACGAAATTGGATTTCTATCAGGAAGCCCAATTTCCACACATCATCGGTTGCATTGATGGGACACTTGTAGCAATCTGTCCACCATCTGCAACTGAGTATGTATATAAACAGCTGTCAGAGCACTCACAAGAGTAAAATTTAAGAGTATGGTGATGTAATAAATCCTCTGTGTGAAAGGCAATCACGCCAGGCTCTGGTTCAGGATAAATTTATTTCTTGAAGTAGTTCAATCATGATAGGAAAATGTCCTTGAAATCATATACAATTAGCCTCCACAGCCCATTCCCACCTTTTACACTTTCTGCTGTGTCAGGGCCCGGAACATTTGCAACAACAATGCACAGCATGTCATTCATGATGCTCACCTTGCATTTGTAATATTACAGTTACTTGCATGATAAGCAATTCCCCTGGCATAGTATCTCTAATGGTTGTGTTGTTTCTCTGTTTGGTTTTACACTATACTGCTATTTATGTTTTAGATGCACTTTTGGGGTATGGACTACCACTCCCATAAAACATTGTTGTGTTGAATGGAATATGTGGCATGGACTATTTATCACAGTGCATAGTGCCATTGCAATTTTCAAAGGGACATTTGTACATGCACATATGGTGATTCACATCATTACTGCCCTTACCTTTGCTGGTGCCATGTGTGCCTGAGGTGTCTATGTCAGTGACACCACTTACTGCTTCAGACAGCAGTGTTGAATCCGCCATGTCTTCCAAGGGGGTGGACGGTGTCTGGATGGGTGTTCCACCACCAGTGCTCCTTGCTTCCTTCAGCCTGCTTGCTACCCTCTCTTTGGCATGTGATCACAAGTCATACCAGCAATTGCGTATCTCCTCAATTGAACGTTGCGCAACACCCACCGTGCAAATTTTGGTCTGGATGTCAGTCCACATTTTCTTCTTCTCCCTTTCTGGGACCTGTAGTTAGTGTTTGCCAAATAACTGGTCATGGTTCCTGACCACCTCTTTTGTGAGCACTCCAATTCCTGCTCACTGAATGTAAGTTTTTTTTCTTCTCCCTCCTATGTCCTTGCCATTTCCATCTGTGGCCATTGTGTTCTCCTGGTCCTGGCTGACTCTCCTGAGTGCCTCCCTGGTGCTGTGATGGGTCTCTCTGCCTGCTCCTGTGGCTCAGGCTTCTGGAAACAGCATGCACTGACTCACTTCCTGTTTGTGATGTTATTATACTGCTCCAGAATACAAAAATCGCAAATTGCGATTTCCAAATACCGATTTGCTATTTTACTGAATCGCTATTTGGTACTCGCTATTTGCGATTGTGAATTTTAAGAAATCGCAAAAAATTCTGCAATGGTGTTGTTAGATCGCATTTTGCGAATCCCAGTTAGCAATTCTGTAAAAATCGCTATTTTGGATTCGCAAATGCGAACCTTCATACGTCTGGCCCAGGGAGTTTAGAAACAGGAGTTATTTGCACATCTCTGAGTTTGTGGGTACCCATACTAGCATGTGAATTAGAGGGTATTTCTCAAAATGACTTCTTTCTTACACAATGTCTTACATTTGAAAGGTGCAAATGCACAGAAATACAGTAGGTAAAAACACTTGTTCTGCTATTCTGTATTCCCTTAAGTCTCCCAATAAAAATGGTACCTCACTTGTGTGGGAAGGCTTAGTGCCCGCTACAGGATACAACCCAAACCTCAACATGGATACATTCATTTTTTCCACGCAAAACTGACCTGTGTTTTGCAAAGTGGGTAGCTGTGGTTTTTGGGCCCTAGCTCAGATGGTATCTAGGAAAACCTTGCAAACCTGTAAATTTTCTAAAACTAGACACCCAGGGAAATCCAGGATAGGGTGACGTGTTTTACCCAGAATCTCTTGTAAACATCAACTTTGACTAACAAAACACATTAACATAAAATTTCTGTGAAAGAAAGTTCTGGAATTTGCACAGAGCCACACACGTCCTTCCACCCAGCATTCTACAAGGTCTCTCAATAAAAATGGTACCTCACTTGTGTGGATAGGCCTAGTGCCCACTACAGAAAATGCCCCAAAACTCAACATGGATAAATAAAAATTTTCCACACAAAATTGACCCGTTTTTTGCAAGGTGGATAGCTGTGGTTTTTTGGCCCTAGCTCAGCTGGCATCTAAGAAAACCTAGCAAACCTGTACATTTTTAAAACCTAGACACCTGGGAGAATCCAGGAGGGGGTAACATGTGTGGCTCTTACCAAGTTGTTTTACCCAGAATATCTTGCAAATTGCAAACTTCATCTAAAAAACAAATTTTCCTCCCATTTCTATGATAGAAAGTTCTGGAATCTGCACAGTTATACACTTCCTTCCACCCAGCATTCTCCTAGGTCTCCCAATAAAAATGGTACCTCACTTGTGTGGGTAGGCGTAGTGCCCGCTACAGGGAACAGCCCAAAACGCTACATGGATGCACAAAAACTTTCCACGCAAAGTGACCCTTTTTTTGTAAGGTGGGGAGCTGTGGGTTTTGAGCCCTGCCTCAGCTGGTACCTAGGAAAAGTTAGACACCTAGGAGAATTCAGGAT
This sequence comes from Pleurodeles waltl, assembly GCF_031143425.1. Classification (NCBI taxonomy): domain Eukaryota; kingdom Metazoa; phylum Chordata; class Amphibia; order Caudata; family Salamandridae; genus Pleurodeles; species Pleurodeles waltl. Next base: position 659,655,198 of record NC_090449.1, on the reverse strand, counting down.
GGGGTGACTTGTGTGGGTCACACCAGTTTGTTTTACCCAGAATCTCTTAAAAACCTCAAACTTTGACTAAAAATACATTTTCCTCACATTTCTGTGACAAAAAGTTCTGGAATCTGCGAAGAGCCAAACACTTCCTTTTACCTAGCGTTCTCCTAAGTCTCCCAATAAAAATGGTATCTTAGAACCAACATGGCCGTCTGGTTGTGAAGCCCGGAGGCTCTGCATAAAACCTCCCCCACACACACAAAAACAGTGTCTTGAGCGGGGCCTCTCACCGGCCATGCCCTCGGAACGGTGTTTGGAGTCCCGGGGGTGAAGAGAATAGTGGTGGGGGAGCCCGGTGGACGATCTCGCCGGCGCGGGGCTGGCGCGTGGGTGGGAGTCTTGGGGCCCGCACTTCTGCCCTGTGAAGTGTGAAGGGCACCTTGGGTTGGGGACGCGGCCACCCCTATTGTGGACCGGCGGGGGGGCAGTGAGGCCCCTCCGGGAGCACCTGGCGGCCACACGGTGCAGATGAGTCACAGCCGCGATTAAAGCGACGCAGGAGGCAGGGTGGTCCTGGCGAGGAGAGAGAACCGGGGACCGCAGGAGGGGAAAAATTGGCACGCGACCCCACACAGAGAAGTGTGGGGATGCCTGGTTATGGGGCTTGCCTGATGCTTCTGCCTGACCCCAACCTGGCGCCCAAGGTCAGACCATGTGGAGCTTCCCCGTGGAGGAACATGGCCGAAGAGTAACTCGACATACACTCTTCTCTACGTGAAAGGGCATTATATGGTGGTTTTGGCACTGGGAGGCATATCCTGGTAAGGAGCAACAAGGGGGGGCCAGCAAAGGAAGTGGTGAACAAAGTGCCAATAGGAGCACGAGCGAGAGAGGTCCTTGGGGTGCGCCTATGCCTCGACGGAGTGTACAAACCAACAGGGTCTCCAGTTACTTTGCACCTGCCAGATCGCAGAATTACGAGAAGAACTAACGGCTGACTTTAAGACCGCACTTGATGCGTTCCAATCGGACAATAACAGTCACATGGCCTCTCTTCAGGCGGGTGTGGACTCAGTGGGGACCCGTACATTAGATCTAGAAACGAAGGTCCAAGAGATGAAACAACAAGTAAATCCACTGGAGAAAGAGGTCTCACAGCTCAAGTCGCAATTCCAGCTCTCGATACTCAAATGCAAGGACCTGGAAAACCGCTCCCACAGAGACAACATTAGAGTGAGGGGGCTGGAGGAGGGCAGTGAGGGAGAAGATCTAGAGGCTTTTGTGGTGGGTCTCTTCTCCACCCTCTTGGGCGACGAACACCCAGCAGTACAGATGGAAAGGTTGCATAGGATGGGGAGCCGCTCCGCCAATGAGAGTAAGAGGTCGAGAAACATCCTAGTGAAACTGAGCTCATTCAAGGTCAAGGACCTCATCCTTCAAAGAGCGAGGCAACAGGACTTCGTGTCTTTTTAAGGGCATCGCTTCAGCCACACTGCTCCGCTGGCAGCAGTTCCGTCCGGTAACAGATGAGCTGAGATCTAAAATGTTAGGTACAGATGGACATTCCCATTCGGCATAGCCTTTGAACTCAACAACAAGTCATACCACTTCATGGAGTTTGGGGCAGAGGTGGCCGCACAGGGGCTGCAGGAGAAGAGTGCAGATGCCGGACACGCCACAACGGGAGAGTTGCAGTGCCGAGAGGACCCTTCTGCCTCCACTGCTATGGATCAATGGAGGCAGCCGAGGAGGGGGAGGAAGACCCCCAAGACGTAAACTTATGAGTATGGAACATTTCAGAAGGCTGTTCAGCTAGGGAAGGAGGAGAGGATCTTGGATGGAAGCCACATGGGAGCTCTCAAAGGCCCCCGGGGGGGTGGACCTCCTCCTGGGGAGAGACCAGAGACTTCTGATTGGCTGCAGGGGCGCTCGCGGAATGAGCATTTTCGGTATGTTCCCTACCATCCCTCCAGCAAGTGATAAAGAAGGTCCTCACATTTGACACTGTCAGAGCTTTCGAAAGTGGTCTGGTGGGGGGTGGACACAGATGAATACCCCTTCCCGACTAAGATGACCACAAGGAGGTTTGAGTACCAGCGACCTGCAGTTTATGAGTTGTTACCTGTTCTGTTGCTATTTTCTATGTTTGGTTACTGTTTGTTGTCCCTACTACGCGTGGACGAACAGTCTTGGGGGGCCAGGAGACATCGGGGGTCTTGGGACGGAGGTGGAGAGCTGAGGAACCCGAGTGACAACTTAGGACAGATGTACCTACAGACGAGGTGCTCTTGGTCACATTGACAAGATACTACTTTTCTAACATGGAATGTTAAAGGGCTAATTTCACCCAAAAAGCGGTCACAGCTGTGGAAGTTCTTTGACGACCACCACTATGATATTGTGGCACTGCAGGAAATACATCTAAAGAAGGGAGACGGACACAGATTACATCACAAACAATAACCGCAGATACATACTGCTTTCGCGACGACAAAGCATTGCGGGGTAGCCCTGCTGTTCCTTAGGTCCATACACCTCCAGATCTCGGGGTCAAAAAAGGATAAGGAGGGTAGATTTCTAATGGTCAAGAGCACCCTGGGGGGGGGGACTTGTACTGGCCACACTATATGTGCCCAATAGTGGTCAAAGCCAGTTTCTATTGAGCTTCCTTGACGTGATTTTTTTTTTTGTAGAGGGTGAGATAGTGCTGCTGGGAGACTTTAACTTGATCTGGGATGCCACTCAAGACACAACACACCCCCAGAGACCACTTACAAGTGTCTTTGCAAAATCAGTTAAGACAGCCCTTAACAGACTGGGGCTCTTTGAATCTTGGCGCACGTTTCACCACACGGTGAAGGATTATAGCTTCTTCTCCCACTCTCATAGATCCTACTCCAGGATTGACTACATATTTTTAAGTCAGCCTCTTCGGCAATCTCTCCAATCGGCAACTATTCACCCGATTATTATATCTGATCATGCCCCGGCGGAGGTGGGTTTGGAGTGCACCCTCCTGTGTTCAAGGGGCAGACGGTGGTACTTTCCAAACATCTTAACCCGTGACCCAGCGGCTGGAGACGAGTTGCGGAGAGCTATCAGATAATTTTTCCAGAATAATAAAGCAGGAGACATTCCCCTCCCCACTACCTGGGATGCGTTTAAAGCTCTCCTCAGGGGCACATGCATTTCATTAGCGTCTTTACTTTACCGGTTGAAAGCCGAAGAAAGACTGGGTCTGGAGAGTGCACTGAAGGTAGTTGAACAGGCCCATAAGCTTTCCCCTACCTGGCAGACTCACAAGAAAGTAACTTCCATTAAAGGCAAATTGCAATCTATTTACACGAACAGGGCAGAAGTTGAGGCTCCAGAAGTCGCATTATGAAAGTGGGAACAAAATAGGCACACTCCTTGGCAGGCAATTACGCACTAAGCAAACTAAGGACTACGCAGCGCAAGTGCGTGATGAGTCAGGGGAACATTATTCAGATGAGGAGAAAGTGACTATATAAAACAGATAATCCAAGTGCCCATGCCCAGGAGGACTACCTGCAACACACTCATCTCCCGCAGGTTTCTCGGGATTCTAACGATTTCCTGGTGGCCCCATTTACTATGGCCGAAGTGCGGGAGGCCATCGACTCCCTTCCACTACACAAAGCGCCGGGTCCAGATGATACACCGCATATTTCTACAAAACCTTTGGGGCAGAGCTCACACATCACCTAGCTGACCTGTTCAATTTCATAAGAACCGAGCACACTTTATCCCCCACTATGGGAGAAGCCCTGATCACACTTATTCCTAAGGAGGGGAAAGACCCTCAGCTCGGTGCCTCTTATAGGCCTATCGCCCTGCTTAATTTTGATGCAAAATTATATTACAAAATCTTAGCCCAGAGACTTGAGGGAGTGTTACCACATCTGATTCATCTTGATCCATCGGGCTTTATTAAACTTGGCAAACACACAATAATTTGAGAAGGGTCGTTCACCTGATGGAAAAGGTAGCAAAGAAGCAAGTCCGGCAATGCTTTTGTCACTGGACACAGAAAAAGCTTTTGACCGGGTGGAATGGTCTTTTTTGGTAGTGACCATGCAGTGATTTGGGTTCGGGGAACAGTTCATAGCAATGGTAATGAGCAAATACTCATGTCCCCGGTCACGAATACGTGTAAATGGGGTGACTTCTGACTTCTTTGACCTGTCCAGGGGAACAAGACAGGACTGTCCCCTTCCCCCGTTGGCAGCCCGGATAAGGGCATATCCGAATTTTCAAGGCATCCAGTTTGGTCCTGACCAACACAAGATATCACTGTTTGCCGACTACATTTTGCTTTTTGTTACTAAATCACATACAACCCTTCTGACCATCCAGGAGGAGTTGGGTCTTTTCGAGCAGGTTGCATGCTTCAAAGTGAACGGGGGAAATCATGTATCCTTAACTAAACAGTTCCTACCGCTGAGATGGGAGTGCTAGCCTCCACTTCTCCATTTGTATGGGGCAAGAAATAAATTTTGTACCTGGGAGTCAGGCTCACCCCCAGGGTTGCGACTTGTTTAAGGCCAACTTCCCACCCCTACTTAGGACGTTACGAGCGGACTTTAAGAGATGGTCGACGCTCTGGCTTTCATGGTTAGGTCGTATAAACACCATTAAGATGACGGTACTTCCATGGTTTTAGTATCTGTAGCAAAGCCTGCCCATCAACATTGCCAATGACTTTTACACAGAGCTCCGTACCCGGTTCATTTGGCAAGGCATAGAGCCCGGCTCTCCAATAAATTGCTTACGTGCCCCAGAGACAAGGGCGGTTTGGCCCTTCTGTATCCTCGAATATATTACAGAGCGGCACAGCTCCGCGAGTCAGACAAGCTGTGGCTACATATGGACAGAGCAGTGATGGGGCGTACACTATGGGATGTGCTTTGGAAACCCAAAGGAGACCGACCGAAGAACGCTTATCTCAGCAGCCCGACTGCTACCACCCTTAAGGTATGGAACAACTTTTCCCTCACCACATACCCCAATCCACTATAACACGGCCTTTCCTCCGGGAGCTACCCCAGGTCCTTTTGACAGGTTAAGGGAGGGAGGCTGCTTGACGATCACTGATCTATACCATGGGGAACATGTACGTACATTCGAAAATTGCTGTAGAGACTTTCATCTACCCCTCTCTGAGCACATTCATTACAATCAATTAATCCACTGGGTTACTCAGCCTCATATGCGAGCGGCTGCCACCAGGGATCTTCTTCCCATTGAAAGGTTTGTCCAGCAGGGAGGGGTAGCGAGAGGTAGTATTTCCACACTATATAGGATGTTGGCGTTGGCGCAGCGTGCTTATATCCCCCGGCATCTTCCTTTCTGGGAGCAGGTTCTGGATTCCCAGGTGGGGGAGGGTCTCTGGCACCACCTGTTTTAGAACATAGTCAAATATAATCGCTCCATGGGGGCCAGAGAAGCACATTATAAAATTCTCTACAATTGGTACCTCTACCCAGAGAAACTTAAAAAATCTATCCCAAAGTGTCCGACAGGTGTTGGCGGGGCTTTGGGATGTTGGGAGATTTTAGACACATCTGGTGGTCCTGTAACAAAATCTTGTCACATTCAAAAGAGATTTTGGGTTACCCCGTTCCGTCCTCACCGGTACATATTTTACTGGGTCTGCGCGCTCCAGAGCTGCAGCACCAAACACCGGCCGATCGTTCTTTTATGTGGCTGGCATCAGGTGCAGCTAAGATGGCCTTAGCGTCATTTCCTAGAAAAACAGAACCACCCCCAATAGCACTGTGGTGTACTAGACAATGGCGTGGCCTCGCCATGGAGCGATTATCTAAGTTGACGACTCCAGGGTGAGCTTTGACTATATTTGGGACCCACTGGTGAGGTTCCTCTCCAGGGGCATACCGCTCACAACCTGTAGCCCGCGTCTTAGGGCTCTGCATCTTTTCTATGTGTAGGAACCAGCCCACTGGAAGGGGCATTGGGAGGGATTGAGTGTGTAGCTACATGGGTGAGTGTGAAATTTGTGCTTAACTGCTATATTCTCAGACTTCATACAACGCGCTGAGCGGGACAGGACACATATTTTGGTTGTTAGTATTGTATTTTTTTCTGCATAAAGTATCACAATTCAGTGCGCTACTGCATCTTTTCCAGGTGGGAATCTTTGAGATTTACGTAGTGTGCAGCTCCCCCTACTGTTGAGAATTGAAATGATCAGACATGGGTGGGGGGAGCCGACAAACCTGGTGTATTACTCAATGCTGTTTGTGATCTGAGTTGCTTGTATCATCGTTTTATTAAACAAAAAATGTCAATAAAAACAGTTTAACGCAAAAAATGGTATCTTATTTGTGTGGGTAGACCTTGGGCTTACCCACCCGTGTGGCCCGAAATGCAACATGGATACATAAAATGTGGGTAGCAGTGGTTTTTGGGACCTAGCTTAGCTGTTACCTAGGAAAACCTAGCAAACCTTTCCATTTTTGAAAACTAGACACCTAGGGGAATTCAGAATGCGGTGACTTGCATGACTTTTTTTTACCCACAATGCCCTGAAAACCGCAAAATTTGCCTTACACCACTCATTTTCCTTATATTTCTTAGATGAAAACTTCTGAAATCCACAAGAATCCACAAAATTCCTACCACCCAGCATTACCGCACTTGAGCCGATAAAAATGCTGCACCACTTGTGTGGCTGAGCCTAGTGCCAGTGACGGGAACTTATCAAACCAAGTACAATGGGAGCCCTTGCATGGGGACTCCTAGTGACATTGGTTGGATACATTCCTTTCACTGGCACTAGGCCCAACCACACAAATGGTGCAGAATTTCTATCAGCAGAAGTGGGGAAATACTGGGTGGTAGCAACTTTGTGGATTCCTGCGGATTCAGGAAGTTTCTATCACAGAACTATGAGGAAACGTGTGTTTTTATTCAACATTTACGTTTTGCAGGGCATTGTGGGTAAGAAAATGGTGTCGATGCGAAGCACATCACCCTGTACTCCTCCAGATGTCTAGTTTTCAGAACTGTCTGGGTCTGGTAGTGTTTTCCAGCTGGCAGCCTACTTTGTCCATCCTGGGGGCATATGGGGGTTAATTTCCCCCATCTGCTCCTGGGGGGGGCAGAAAAACTGTTTCCTTTTTTGGGGGGGTTTGGGGCATGGCCATGCCCATGCAGGGCAGCTCCCACTGATACAAATAAAAAATAAAAAAGTAATCCCTGGTGTCTAGTGGGCTTTCTGCCCGCCTCAGGGACAGATAGAGGTAATTGCCCCACCTGTCCCCCCAAGGGGGCAGAAACACTGTTTCCCTTTTTTTGGGGGGTGAGGGGGACATGGCCATGCCCATGCTGGGCAGCCCCCACCGTATAAATTTAAAAAAGTAATCTCTGGTTTCTAGTGGGCTGTCTGCCAGGGTTATTGTCCCTATGTGGCCCCTGTGGGGGGCAGAAAGACTATTTTGCTTTTTTCTGGGAGTGGGGGCATGGCCATGCCCATGCTGGATACCCTCACTGATACAAGTATAATAAAAAGTAATCCCTGCTGTCTAGTGGGCTTTCTGCCCCCCGGGGATGCGGATCGAGGTAAGCGACCCATCTGCTCCCGGGGGGAACAGAAAGACTGGGGGATAGAGGCATGATCATGCCCACGCTGGGCAGCCCTCACACCTTCAAAAAAAAAATCCCTGATGTCTAATGGGCTTCCTGCCCCCCAAGGGGCAGATGGGGTACTTGCCCCCATCCACCCCCTGGAGGGCCAGAAAGACTATCAATCTTTTTGTAGGGGTGGGGGCATGGCCATGCCCATGCTGGACAGCCCCCACCCCTAAAAATAAAAATAAAAGTATAACTCCTTGTGTTTAGTGGTTTTATGCCCCCCCCGGGGGGGGGGTAGAACGACCTAACAATGGAGAGAAAATGGGCAAAATAATGCCCCCATAATGGTGAGCGAATCTTGCCCAAGGGGTCTCTCCCCAACATATATAGTTTATAAAATCTCTGTCCGGTGTCTAGTGGTATTCTGCTGCCCCCGTACCCAGGGGTGGCAGATTGGCCTAAAAAAGGCCAATCTCCCCTGTTGTTGTCATAAAACTGCTAAAAGTTATGTCAAAATATTGGGAGTGGCCCTTACCTAATGGACCACACCCGCTACACAAATAAATCTCTGGTGATCCCCAAGCAGGGATCCACTTGGGAAAGGTACCATTGGAATGGGGAGATTCTCCCCTTTCCAACAATACCTCCCCCATTTGCTTTGGTGCTTGGGGGCTGAGATGGCCCAGAGCGCACCAAAGCAGTGAAAGTGAAATGAACAGATTAGCTCATTTGACTTTCACTGTAATGATGTCACAGAATCATGAGCACACTCATCATTAAATTTAACAAACAAATAAATGCCTTGGATGGCTGGGAAGCGGTTCCCCAGCTCCTGAGGCAGAAAAACTAAAAAATGAGATCCCTCTGGTGTAAGCAGCAGAGGAAGTCAGTGGTCATGTGATGAGGATGGAATGGTTGAAACCTTTAAAGACTGCAGGGGAAGAGGCACATCATGTACTTAACCTAACATACTCAATGTTAGAAACGCATAATGATGCAAAGATCATGATGTTGTGAAAGTATTAGAAGTTTTACTCATACCATTTCTATCATTCAAACTACCTATCCTGCACTAACTAACTTAAACACTACCTTATACTATCACCACACAAAATGTATCCAATTATCCTAAACTACCTACATCTACCTATCCTAAACTAACTAATCTTAACACTACCTTACACTAACAACTTATCCTAACCTATCTTGAACACTAAACACAAATAACATGTTAAACATTAAGCCCCAGCCCCTTAGCACACACAGGCCCAAATTTAAGGAGGTCCTAGCGCCACATTAGCATAATTTCTTTACGCTAATGTGGTGTTAGGTTGGCTAAAACGCCGCACAAAATTTACAAAGTGGTGCAATGCACGCATAGCACCACTTTGTAAACCCATGCACCACATTACGCCTATGCCAGGAATAATGTATGCAAGGAGGGCATTCCTCCCTTTGGAGGCCCAGAAAAATGGCGCAGTGGAATCTATGAGGTTCCACTGTGCCATTTTTCTTGTCATTTTGAATGCTTGCTCAGTGCAGGCGTTAAATTGACATTGTTTATAATGGACCTCTACATACTTTGCAGGATTAGCACCAACATTTTTGGTGCTAATCCTGCAAAGTACCACAATAGTGTCAGAAATGATGATGCTATTGATCCAAATGTGCGCCATGGTGTGCCGTATCATTAATACGGTGCGCACATGGTGGCGTTAAGGGGGAGCAATGGGGTGCCAGAAAAGTGATGCTACATGTAATGAAGCACCACTTTTCTTAAATCTGTGCCATTGATTGCCACAAAACAAACAGTAACTACACCTAAACATAATCTAACTACACATTTAAACCTAAACAAATATATATCTTTTGTATATTTATATATTTTTTTAAGAAATACTAAGCATCAACCACCCACCCACTAAAAATCTTAAAAAGAGAGCAAAAGATATAACGCTTACAAATAAAAACTATTAAAAGCTAAAACCTAATTAAACTAAACCCATCCTAATCACTAACTATATGCCTAACTATTAAAATACAAAACTATAAATGTAAACAATCAACATTGTCCATTATAAAATTTATAAGAGTAGGGACACCTGCTCCAGGACCTCCTCCATATTGTCCACTCAATGTTGCAGGATGGCCTTCTCCCTCTGAATGCCATCCAGTTTAACATTGATTTTCCTCAATTCCCTCAATATATACAGTACTTGAACAGAGATTCTCTACATCTTCTGGGCATCTTGGACCATATGGTTGTTGGCTGGGTGGATGCAGGTGTAGTGGTACCTGGGGTTTGGGTGCCTGGTGCTGGCTCGGTCCAGTTTTGGTTGGGGTTGTGGCAGATGTTGCACATGAGGGTGTTGTGGGTCGAGAGGCACTCAAGGACCCAGCTTCCTTGGCAGGCTCATGCAGTTTTGCCATTTTGTCATAGGTCTTGAAAATGTGTTTGATGTGCCTGAGTTTGTCCTGTTGCATGTCATATGTCCTGGCCTCTTCAGCTGTCATGTTATTTAGGGTGGTAATGGAAAAACATTTTTAGCACAAGCTGTGATGTGTGTGAAAATGGGATGACATTGTAGCACAATCATATGTGCCTGACCAGACCAACTGCAGAAATAAAAGTGGATTTATTGACAATATACTGTCACATCATAGACATACTCTACTTGAGCAAGGAAAAAGGAGTCAGGTGCGGTCTGTGTAGGTGCACAAAATGTAACTGAGGTCCTGGTGAGATTATAACCAAATCATACATAACAATGATTCAAAGTCATGATGATGTCCATAGTTTAAATTGGACACATGGTCCAGATTTTGAAAATGTGGGTTTTGGAATTACATTATGCAAATGGGCTGATTCTTGCTCATCTACATAAGTGTAAGTGGTTAAGATCATACAGTCCAGGCAGAGTGGCTCTATGTTGCATACCCCATCTGGAGTTACACAAGGCAGCACACATTACTGCTTCACTAGCTCTGTGTGAGACAGCCAATACATGGATAAGGCATTGTCATGTTTCTCCTGCAGAACATGACTGGGGTACATTACAAATATTTACCCTCAGGCAAATGTACCGAAATATGACATGTAGCTTCTGGTTGACACTTGTAGAGAAAAACATGGTGTCATACTTAGTCATGCTTATGTACACACATTATCCTAAGGCTGCATTCAGCTGCACACATAAAAAATTTGATAATGCATCTCAGTAGTGCTTGTATGCTTGCCAGAATACTCATCTGACCAAGAACAGAGTTGCAAATAATGAGGGAACCCTTGTCCCATAACTCTGACGGAAGCTCAATTACTCTTGAGGCTGGATTACAACAGTGATACCTCATGGTAGGCTAAGAAATTGAAGATTTATATGTCCATATGATAATGTACAAACACATGAACAGACACAAATGTAGCCATGTCATTTGTTGCCTGCCATTGGCCAAATACATTACTTATGAAGAATTTTGTCCATCACAAAAACATATGCTGCAACTATCATGTTCAAAATTGGTTAGATTGTGATGGCTACCCTGCTGACACTGTCGTACATGTTTTCACAATTCTCATTTAGTTTGTCAGTCTGCTACAGGGACAGGTATGCTGTCTACAAAAAAATTTGATGTAACACAGCAGGTATGTTTGGCCTTCCATATGGCCAGTCAAACGGAAATGTTATAGGTGGAGGGCTCAAAAGTATGCAGCATGTCTGAGACAAGTATGCTACATGTTGATGGAACATATGTTGCGCAATTACATAGTGTGTGATTCTTATTCCATGATACCTACCTGTTAATGGTTGCTAACAGAGCCTATGTATAAAAATTGCTAATTATCTTCACAATTGTAGAAATATGCACCAGAACTCTGCCCAGACAAGCTTAGTAACACACATTTCATTGTGGTGTGAAATAAGTTGAAACCTGATTGTTTATATCTGTGGCATTTGTTGTACCAGATAATGTGTTTGTGTTGAACACATGCAGTCTGCAGCAGAGGATGGTCAATGTGCCTAAAGTCAGATGTCTATCGATGAGCAAGCATAAACACAAATGTAAAGATGCTCATCCTTTGGGCTTGCTTACCTACACACTACATTCACAATGAAATTCCTCCTTGATCCTTCCAGATGAATCTGTGGTCAGGTTGTTTTCTGTTTCACACATTGACAGCTAATTGTTAGTATCTGAGTGTTACCTCCCACAACACATCACAATGTTACATTTCACAAAGATCACACACAGACATCAAAATGCTATATGCATGTACTTATACCTCTCATTGGTAGCATTGGAGTCTTAGAAGGAGTCCACCTCTACAATGCTAAATGGTAGATGTCTGCCTAGAAGACATGATTTTGGACACTGCATTGTAAATAGTGCTTTCTCATATGCTTATATTTATATCTTACAAACTATGCTATGCAGTATTTCACATTTACACAACAGCATAGACACACATATCTAAATATGACCAGATCATTGGATGCAGCTAGTCCGCTTGCAGGCTTGAGCTGGTTGGATGATGAAGTTCAGATATACCTATCATCACATGCCTAAAGCATGCCTCAGGCATGTGATGTATTTAGTAATGCTGGCCAGCATCATGTCAGAATCCACTGCACCATGACACATGGGTGACAACATTCACCCTAGAATTAACTAAGTGTTGTTATAATGGAAAGGACAGGCTTACACCGTATGTAACATTGTAAAAGCCATACAAGGGTTTACTGCTACTGGTGCACAGAGTGCTGACTAATGTTAAATTGTTGTACCTTCCAATTTGTGCAAGGATGCATACCTTGTCAGCAGGTATAATGTTTTAGTGTTGCCCAGAAAAACACACAGTTCTGCGCATGTAGATATTCATAAGGCATATCAATCTATGTACATGTGCAGTATAATGCAGCATAGATGAAGGATTTCACATAAATTGAATTGGGACATAGATCTCCTGTTTAGCCTTCAACAGTGGGTGTTCTGGCAATTTGGAAGCATTCCCTGAACATTCATGTATGTCACCTAAGGTAATGCTTATAATTCTATGCATTTTCATTTATAACTACCACCCACTAACCATTGAACAGTCCCTTGTGTCAGATTATAGGAATGGAGCAATTGACCCTGTGCTTGCTTTACGTTTGATTAATGTTGGCACTCCAAGGCACAGAAAGTTCCCTTAGTTTCAATCATTTCCTTATAATATTTTATCCTGATATACATCTTTCATGTTGCAAAATTAACAAAAACTACACAAATGATGTACAGTCCATGTTTATGTTTGGCAATACTGATAAAGCTACATCACAAAATGCAGAAGAAACATACATACACTGGGGTCCTCCAATCTCCAGTCCAAGGAGGTTGATCACATCAGCCTCCAATGCAACCACATCAGTTCATCAATGCTTGATCCGGACAGTGGTCTAAGCAAACTTAAATGTCTTCTGGTGGTGTCAGTGCACATGCCCCCACCAATCCTTCTTATCCTTGGCAGGCAGGGTTGCCCTGGCTCACCCTACACCCAGCCGCCAGCTTCCTTTGAAGGTAAGAGATGATTAGCCATATCAGTCCTCCCATGTCAGTGTCTGAAATGTTTTTCCACCTCCCACACATGTCCCTATCCTTCTCAAACACACAAACCCCCCAAAAATTCCCATTAACAACAATAACTACCCCGAACAGGTTAAACCTCAAAAAGAAAAACACCCAAAAAGACAGCGACAAGTATTTAGATAAAACAATGAAAAGGGACAAAAGGGTATGACAAAGACACAAAAAAGGGCAGAGCACACACTGGCAAGATAGAAAAACTGTACAATCACACAGAAACTCTCAAAACACCTCCAGCACCCACTAAAAACTAACAGAGAGTAAAAGATAGTGAAAGTAAAAGTAACTTGAAACTTCCTAGTTTTCAACCTTCCACACCCATCACGACACTTCCTGTGTATATCCCGCCCATTTTTGCCAAATGTGTCATTTTTTATGATGCATCTGTACTGAAATTGCCATTGTGTGATGAACGCACACCACATTACCACAGCGCATTAGCAGTTTTATCCATGCATTGGAGTTGATGCACAGCTTATGACTAGTGCAATAAGTGCAATGCGCTGTGCAACTGAGTCGACGTGTAGGTTCTGACCCACACAACTGGCCCATTGTCTGGAATTTATTGTAGAGGATTGTGCATTGCAGGAAACACACCTTGGGCACACTTTCATAGATCCTATTTTTTTTCTCCAGAAAAGTTTATTTTTTGTTCTTGTGTGACTTTTCAGTGGTCATAGTGTGCTTATGTGTCACATTTTACCTTCTCAGATATGACATATTGAGTAACAATTTATTGTGATGGAAAACAAGTAAATATTGTAATGTATAGAGACATTTAAAAGTTGATCTTCCTTTTGTGGTTTGTAGTAGGCTTGACTGGACGTAGATAGCAGTGGTGAAGCAGAAATTATGTCATGTATAACTTGCGTTACTACTTCTATTTGCAACACTATTGTATTCCCTAGTCTGCCCAATATCTGCATTCAGTCAATTTGTCAGGATTCCTGAAATAAGATGTGTAGATGCCACATACACTTAGGCAAGCACAGCGATAGGCTGGATCACCCATTTTATAGTGTATGTGCCAGCCAGTTTACAGTAACTGAATTATTAAAAAAGATATAGTATCATTCCAATATGGCACATGTGACTGTCAGGCAGCCATGTATTTGCACAACAAGCTAGGCAACTTCTACCATGTAATATGGTGGAATAGACACATCTGCAGACAGAGCTATATTTGCGAATCAATATGTGTGATGCTTGCAAAATTCACCATGGTAAATGTACTTCGCAAATCGGCCTGTCTATTGTTTGAGCCTAACAAGGCCAGCTGGAGTAGCCCAGACAAGTGTCATTAATTATGAGTGACACAATATATTGCCAATCACTGCATTTCCTTACTCTGCACCAGAAAGAGGCTCCTTGACCATTGCAAGTGGATAGCCATTTACATCTGATGGTTATATATGCATTAACAAACACATGACACCTGGCAAAACCTGGAAATGTGTCAGGAAGTACTACGTTCCCTGGAGTGACATTACACGGAGTTAGACCTCAAATTCTCCTTGTTACTTCATTTTTCTATGTGTCCTGTGTTCAGCCGCACACATTGAGGGTGGGATATGGCTCACAGGATATATTGCTTAGCACAAGATGCTCCTTCTTGCTCACATACATTCCTGCATGCAATATTTGCATCCTTGCCCCACGGTGCAAGTGTGCCTGTGTTGGGCCTAGGCAGCCAAAACAGCACCGGCACAGTGGAAACATGATGGGCAGGGATGAGTGTGACACACAGCAACATACCTTTAGAATAGGTAAGTGAGCCATTAGGCCTCACTGCAGTAAACCAGGGTCACATAACAGTTTTCACTATCGATGTTCAATCAATATAATGCTGCCAAATACACATGATCTCGGTCTTACTCCTGTCAAAGTTAGTAGCAGTACATCTAGTCTGAGGACAGGTTTTTGTGTGGCCCTTCTGGTCCAAGGAAACTGGATTCCTTAACACAGGCATATGTAATGGTATATGCTAAACTCACATTTCCCCTTTGGGATAATACAATATTTGTGATCACCTCAACTATGCACTTATACACTCAGGTCAGAGGTAAACTACTCTTGCCATGCCCAGGTAAGTTCATATCACGATCTATGAAGGTATGTGCTACTAGATTTGGTCCTGCAGTGTGCTGCCATTCTGATCGCTAGCAAATTGGGGAGACTCAATATACTGAGTGGCTTGTCACAAAGATTGACATAGTGGGTGATTTGTGTTGTAACACTCACCAAGTACCATAAAAAACTGTAGAACACAGCAAGACTGCGAGCTGTACAGCACTGCTCCACTGAAGAGTGTGAGAACAGAAATGGCCTGGCCTTTACACGCAGTACACTGCATTCTATTGCATTGTTGCATTGGTTGACTGAATATTTGGAGCCATAGCCCCATGTTGTTTCCTCGATCTGACAATATGATTGATACATGTTTATGCCTACTCCTAGTTGAGAAGATGTGATTGACTTGATGTTTACATTGACTGTGACATACAGAAAACACAATGAATGAGTTCAAACATTTATTTTCAAGATGAACATTGCAGATTTTGTCAGATATTTTGTCCATTGTGGAAAATGATTGGGAGAAGAAATTCGATACAATGGTATCATGTCTCCGACGTCCTGCCATCATGTGTTGGAGGTCCCTAACATTTTCCTTCTCCTCCACTGGCTCACTCTCCTATGCATCAAAGTCCCATGGCATATTTGCCTAGGCGTAAATATTGTGTAATATCGCACATACCAAGATGATCTTGCACACCATAGGGGGTAAGTAGAGCAATCTTCCCCAGACATATCCAGGCACCAAAAACTGAACTTCAAAATGCTGAACATACATTCTACAATGTTGAGAGTCCTGGTCCGCACCTGGTTGTACCTTTTTTTTGACCTTCATCTGGGGATGGGAGAATAGGGTCATGACCCATGTCTCCAGACCATAACCTTGGTCAGCTGAAGGTAGAAACAATAATATGTTAGTTATTATGCACATTGTTACAGAGACATCCCTAAATATATGAGTTATGTGTACTGACTAACACATAAATATTTCTTACAGCATAGAACTTCATGGGCAATAAATACAGTTGGCCCTGGTTTGTCACATGTCTATTCCGGTTATTTGTGTCAATGCTAATGTTGTCCATGTCCTGATACTTTGGACACTTCCACATGCTAACTTTTAAGTGGATGCAGTAGATCACTGTGATTAGTATTTCTAAAGGTTGTGGACAACTCAATGTTCTGTACACTCACTACATGTGCACAGAAACAAAGCAGTGATCCAATTTTGTATCATATATTCGGCACTAGGTGGGTTTGGACACTGGCAACCTGTTTGATACTCACACATACATATGTCCTCTTACAATTTCTGAATGTTGTTGCTTGGCTACATGAATTTGACCCAAACTTTGATTTATTCACCTACTTTAATGTTGCAAATTGCTACCACCATGTTTTTATTTTGCAACATGTCTCATGGTTAATTATACATTTTGTTGTCAGCCTTCAGCTAATGCTTGTTGTCAGACAATTAATGGTGAATGAAGATGGACACATGTTCTGGCAATGTGGGCCATTAGTATGTAGGACACACTGATGTAGATATAAGTAGCTTTCTACTACAGACCAGGAAACAATAATTCCTTTTTTACCATGTATGTGTATAATTCGACCTTGTAGAGGAATCTGTACTTCTTTGCCTGTTATCAGTGACGTGACTTGAGTATGTAGAGATTGGGATGCTGGGTACATTGGGATAACTTGCCCTGGTTGCATTCCTTTCTATGTTAGTTACTAGTGTATGATATGTTTCATAGCATTGTGTTAGAGTTTGTGAGTTGAACATAGAAGGCTACATATGCTGGGAATTTGGCCTAGTTACAAAATATTCTGGTGATGTATCACATTAGTTACAAATGGCAATGTGGCTTCATACATATGTATGTGTGTGTACCTAAACTATCAGTGTGGAAGAGACATATGTGTGCTTTGTCATGTTGACTCTCACACTGGTAGAGTAAATTAACATTTACACATGACTGTGACCTACACTTTCATTGCATAACACAAATGAAATTTACAACCAGTTCTTCCAGAGCTGCCACAGGAACTATGGTCAACGTACAAGTCTTCAGCCATGTGTGACACACTTACTTGCTTAAGGGCACAGGATTAGTACAAACATTTAATTATTTTGAAGTTTAACTGATACCAAGACAATGTACGCCCCTGAAAAAACTCCCACCCCACACTTAGACATCATGTGCAATTTGCACCTATATTAAGTTGTCTTGCACACCACATCATTATTACCTTGATTTGTTAAGCAGTGCACGTGATGTGGTTCAGTCCATTCAGACTGTGAGATGAGACAATACTAGACAAAGATATTCTGTTGCTACTGCCATTACAGGATTAGTGAGGATATGACAGAATGGAAAGTCATTGTCTTTACTTTGCTGTAAGTTGTTCCCACTATGTGCAGATGACACTAGGGGCCAGATATTTGATAAAGTGGTACAGTACAGCACAGCAAGTTTGTCTCTGAGAAAGGTCAGGAATGCACAGTATTTAAGCCGTACGGTACATGTACATTCCTGTACTTGCACCATGCAGTGGGACACAATGATCTGCCTAGCAGAAACACATGCACACTTGCACTATGGTGCAAGTGTGCCTGTGTGCAAGTCATGATTGTTTTAGTGCAGTAAGAGGCACCTTCCGGAACATAAAGAATCTTTAGAGGCATGTTTCTCTATCTATGTGTGCACAGGATGCAGCACACATAGGAAGCAGAAGTAACTTGGACAACTTACATCATTTATCCTTGTTACGCATCACCTGGGAAGCCACATTTATTTTATGCATTCCCAGGTTTACCATGTTTGGTATCTATGACATGTGTCATTAACCATGGGAGTTGCATGGATACACCCACACCATGGCCATGAAACACCCCCCTTATGCACAGAAATGCAACACAGCATTTGTCGCTGTGTTGCATAACTCCAGATTTAGTACAAAATTCCTAACCACAGAAAATGGCTTTGCATGTACTAAAATATCTGACTTATGAGTTTGCATCACACATGTATCACAATGTATGATGCAAGTATGAGGCACACCACTCTTACATATGCCCAAATATCCATCAACAGACAAACAGATGGCTGTTGTGCCATACGTTTCAACATATTGATTAGTATGTTGCATACTTCAGATTTACTTACCAACAAGTAGGCCATTTCCATTTCAGCCAGTCTGGAAGCTCTCATTGATAATACTGTGTCTGAATATGTAGGCATCATGAGCACTTCCAGGATACTTGGCCCACACATTGGAAAACATCCCCAGATGGTCCACAATGGCCAGGACGCTGATAGAATTTGTATGTTGTCTATTTGGAACAGGTGTGCTGTTTCTTCTTGGAGAACCAATTGCACATGTGTGCAATACAAAGCACCCAAGACGACATGAGGAAACCCTGCAATGGCTTAGAAGCCTTGTTTGGGCTCCAGCTGTTGTTGGTGGGTCTTGGGGAAGGGGAGGTACTGGGTGTGAGGCGAATTATGGCATCCAGGACTGTGGACAAGAAGACAAAAAATGATGCCTGGGATATTCCTGCCACTCTTGCTGTTGTGTCCCGGAATGAACCATAGGCCAGCATGTGGAGCACAGCCATTGGTTTCACCTGGGGAGGAATGCTGGTGGGCCTGGCAGTTGGTGGCAGCAGGTGTAGCCCAATCTTCTGGAGCAGTTCTGTAATGGACTTCCTACTGAGTCTATAGAACTTTATTGCCTCACCCTCTCTGAGGTTAATAGGGGAGATGCGCTGCTGGAACACACACTCCCTACTCCTTCGCTGCCTACGTGGTGGTGGTCTCCTTGCAATGCCCAGCTGCAGCATCACAGCCACCACGGCATAGTTGAGCTTGCCAAAGTGTTTTTGGATGTTTAGGTTTTTATACCACAGCCACTACATCATTTCTATGGTTGCCGATGCACAGATATTTTGGTGCATTTCAGGCTTTGCATGCTGCATCCATACAATGCATCACACATTGCCAAAACCATAAATATCACTGAGTTAGTTATGCAAGATATTTTACGGGGGAACGCCTACCTTTCATATTTTAATTTGTGCATGGCACAGCTGATTTAGGCGCAGCTTTGACCCAATGCAAGTCTTAAAAACAGCGCATCTGGACAAATGCATCGTCTCAAAGATGTGGAGTAGTGCTTGCACCGCTGTTGCATCAAAGCTTTTTGTGCAACAGTGGTGCATGCCTCTCATAAATATGCCCCTGGGTTTTTATCTGAGTCATCAGATGAGGTATGGCCTGCAACCTCACTGGAGGGGTCCACATCATGAGCTGCTCCACAGTAACACAGCTGTGAGGTATTGTGGACTACTGCCATGGGTACATTCCTTCCATTGTAAGTTTGCTGTCTACCATTGCCTATTTGTAGCCTTGCACCAAGCCCTTGGTCAGGGTACCCTGCCAGGTTCTTTTCCTGCTATTGAGTTGGATATCTGAGACCCACAAGCCCCAACTGTTCCTCTGCAGCTGTGTAATGATGTGTCCATCACTTCATTTATATACTCCTTATGTCCAAGGTGAACGACCATCCAGTGGGTTTTGGGTACCTCGATGGGTCTGGCCTGCTCTCTGTGAAGCTACCCTGAGTCTCTGGCTCCTAGTGAGATACCTCATTGATGTGGAATAGGGAGTTGTCAGAAATCCAAACTATACTGCACTGACCTTGGGCGGAGCTGCCACTCTGCGTATGAGATTAACTCCTACTTACTGTTGCTTGAGAAATAAACAACTAATCTTTCTTCATGCTGGATTGGCACTCATTTGCCTGCTGATGTCTTGAGAGGAAGGGCGACTTTGATCAGAGTGCCTCTCAGTAAAAAAATAAACTTGTTTGATCTGGCCTACCATGGACATGCTTTTTCACAAACCTCAACAAAATTTATAATATCAAAAGAAATTGACACATTTCATCTGTGGTAAGAAAGTCTATCCCTGGCTGCCTCAAGACTGAGCTGGGGTCTTTTATACGGGTCCATCCCATCTGACACTCTGACAACAGAGGGGTGATTGTTGCAAGGTCACTGAAATTGATAGATTCTTATTCATTTAATTTCCTGGCTCTTGTGTAGGACAAGCGTTTAGAGAAACAAGACACAATGCTCGCATATTGCAAGACGTAGCATAGCCACAGCCATTTCTTTAGGCCTGATAACTGATCAGCTGGATGCCCAGGAAATCATGCTCCTACTGAATAGAATGGCCCTGGACTATAACCTTGGGGCACAATTGTGCCATAGTACAGGGTTCTGCAAAGTCGGTCCTGGAGCGCCTGGTCCATGCCAGATTTTTAGCATATCCACATTTAGAAACAAGATGTTTCAGAAATCTACATTGTGGATATGCTAAAAATCTGGCATGGACCCAGCTCTCCCGGACCCTGTGCATAATAGATTCATAATGTTGCACTTGTGTCCACAATATCTCTCTGTATATCCATGGACAAATAGATCATATGAAGAGCAGTGTAAGGGAATTACGTTTGATTCAGAGTGGCTTAGACTTAAGCAGGAGTGACAACTGGTCTTAAATTACTAGGATATTTGGGAAATGTGAATGAAGATTTTTAAAATAGTGATGGTGATTCTTATTGTATTAATTGTGTATGTTTGGCTTAAACTCTGCCTGTGCATTATACAATGTGCTTGAAATAATTAATATGTTGCCCATGCTTATCTGTTTGATATTGTTGAGGATGATGATAAAAATATCTCAGTGAAGAATTCAAAACTGAAATGATCAGGCTATAAGCTATCCAACTGTTCTAAGTTTGCACCTCAGGGTGAAAAGGGGGCCCTGGGACATAAATGTTCATATACTTTTCTGTTTGTATTACTAATTGCACATTGTTTCTTTCACAATGAAAACAAATGGCAGTTATTGGCCAGTGGCATAGCAAAGTTGTCAAGGGCCCTAATGTGAGCAAGAATATGGACCCCCTTTCCCCTGGTTTAGAACTAAAAAACAGCTGTAGTTGGGGTATAGTAGGCCCATCAAACCCCTGGGCCCTGGCGCAGCTGCTCCTGCTGCACGGTTGATTGCTTCACTCCATTTACTAGCAGAAATTACTTTTATGAAAATATAACGAATGATACATGTTCTTGGGTTTCATATTTGCATACAATGACGAGATTATATTTTGAAACAAATGTATTTATTTATTAAAACACTTAAGCGTGTACCTGGTGATTACATAACATTAGTATATTTTAAGGTCATAGCTAGCAGATATTTTGGTACGAAATGTGTACTTGAAATACATTCTAACTGATATTTGAGTGATAAACCATACCTTTGTGGTAACACCTATTAGCAATACTATTATTTCATTTGTTGCAGAATACCATTTAAAGTGGCTTTGGATTTTATTTCGTGACTCATAAGGACAAATATCATGAGCTATTTTGATAACTTGTTATCGCTATATTTAGTCAGGACCAAGGAGGAAGAGTTGGTAACACCAAGCACTGTGGTGTGGGGATCCTGCTACCCAACCCCTCACTCACCCCGCCCCCCCCCCCCCCCCCCCCACCCCTTAACGGCCAAATCACGGAGACAGGATGAAACGTGGAATTCTGACGCACAGCACGGACACGGGTAGAATAATAATGGGAAAAACATGGATTGACCCAGAGGTATAGCTGATCTGAGCACTGCACTTTTGCTTCCATTGAAATCTTAAAATAGAAAGACGGAGCGTTATAAAATGAAGAAACGAAGCTAAATCTATCAAGATTTGAAGGTTGGGTTTTTTTATGTTGGTTTGAGTCTCTGGATCTTGAGACGGACCTACAGTGTTTCCTGACGGATTTCCTACACAGTTCAGATGTGCATGAAAGTTTCTAGAGTGAGGATTAGCGACTCGGCAGCCAAGAAATCTGGTGTAGGTACAATACTGACCGAAATGGCGGACTTTACGCCACATTAATTGATTTTGAGGGTGGCTGCCAGGAAAGAAAAGGCCATCGTTAACCCATTCGCTGCCAGGCCTTTCCCCCCTCCTGTGCCAGGCCTTTTTTTGGCTATTTGGGGCAGTTTGCGCTTAGGCCCTCATAACTTTTTGTCCACATAAGCTAGCCAAGCCAAATTTGCGTCCTTTTTTTTCCAACATCCTACGGATTCTAAAGATACCCAGACTTTGTGGGTTCCCCTGAAGGAGGCCAAGAAATTAGCCAAAATACAGTGGAAATTTGTTTTTTTTTAAAAAAAATGGGAAAAAGTGGCTGCAGAAGAAGGCTTGTGGTTTTCTCCCTGAAAACGGCATCAACAAAGGGTTTGCGGTGCTAAAATCACCAGCTTCACAGCTTTCAGGAACAGGCAGACTTGAATCAGAAAACCCAATTTTTCAACACAAATTTGGCATTTTACTGGGACATACCCCATTTTTACAATTTTTTGTGCTTTCAGCCTCCTTCCAGTCAGTGACAGAAATGGGTGTGAAACCAATGCTGGATCCCAGAAACCTAAACATTTCTGAAAAGTAGACAAAATTCTGAATTCAGCAAGGGGTCATTTGTGTAGATCCTACAAGGGTTTCCTACAGAAAATAACAACTGAAAAAGAAAAATATTGAAATTGACGTAAAAAAACAGCGATTTTTCTCTCCGTTTTACTCTGTAACTTTTTCCTGCAATGTCAGATTTTCGAAAGCAATATACCGTTACGTCTGCTGGACTCCTCTGGTTGCGGGGATATATAGGGCTTGTAGGTTCATCAAGAACCCTAGGTACCCAGAGCCAATAAATGAGCTGCACCCTGCAGTGCGTTTTCATTCTATACCGGGTATACAGCAATTCATTTGCTGAAATATAAAGAGTGAAAAATAGCTATCAAGAAAACCTTTGTATTTCCAAAATGGGTACAAGATAAGGTGTTGAGGAGCAGTGGTTATTTGCACATCTCTGAATTCCGGGGTGACCATACTAGCATGTGAATTACAGGGCATTTCTCAAATAGATGTCTTTTTTACACACTCTCTTATATTTGGAAGGAAAAAATGTAGAGAAAGACAAGAGGCAATAACACTTGTTTTGCTAATCTATGTTCCCCCAAGTCTCCCGATAAAAATAATACCTCACTTGTGTGGGTAGGCCTAGCGCCCGCGACAGAAAACGCCCCAAAACGCAACGTGGACACATCACATTTTTTGAAAGAAAACAGAGGTGTTTTTTGCAAAGTGCCTATCTGTAGATTTTGGCCTCTAGCTCCGGCGGCACCTTGGGAAACCTACCAAACCTGTGCATTTTTTAAAACTAGAGACGTAGGGGATTCCAAGATGGGGTGACTTGTGGGGCTCTGACCAGGTTCTGTTACCCAGAATCCTTTGCAAACCTCAAAATTTGGCTAAAAAACACATTTTCCTCACATTTTGGTGACAGAAAGTTCTGGAATCAGTGAGAACCCACAAATTTCCTTCCACCCAGCGTTCCCCCAAGTCTCCCGATACAAATGATACCTCACTTGTGTGGGTAGGCCAAGCGCCCGCGACAGGAAATGCCCCAAAACACAACGTGGACACATCACATTTTTTGAAAGAAAACAGAGGTGTTTTTTGCAAAGTGCCTACCTGTAGATTTTGGCCTCTAGCTCAGCCGGCACCTAGGGAAACCTACCAAACCTATGCATTTCTGAAAACTAGAGACCTAGGGGAATCCACAATGGGGTGACGTGTGGGGCTCTGACCAGGTTCTGTTACCCAGAATCCTTTGCAAACCTCAAAATTTGGCTAAAAAACACATTTTCTTCACATTTTGGTGACAGAAAGTTCTGGAATCAGAGAGAACCCACAAATTTCCTTCCACCCAGCGTTCCCCCAAGTCTCCCGATAAAAATTATACCTCACTTGTGTGGGTAGGCCTAGCGCCCACGAAAGGAAATGGCCCAAAACACAACATGGACACAACACATTTCACAGAAAACAGAGGTGTTTTTTGCAAAGGGCCTACCTGTGGATTTTAGCCTCTAGCTCAGCCAGCCCCGGGGGGGGTCATAAATGGCCTAAAATAAATTTGCCCCCCCCCCCGGAGCGACCCTTGCCTACGGGGTCGCTCCCCCTGCGTGACATTGGCGCCAAAAAAAAAATCCCCGGTGCCTAGTGGTTTCTGCCCCCTTGGGGGCAGATTGACCTAAAATCAGCCAATCTGCCCCCAAGGGGGTCAGAAATGGTCTAAATACAATTTGCCCCCCAGGGAGCAACCCTTGCCTAATGGGTAGCTCCCCATCTCTAAAAAGACCACAAAAAAAAAAAGACATTTGCCCTGGCGCCTAGAGGTTTCTGCCCCCCCTGGGGGCAGATCGGCCTAATAACAATAGGCCGATCTGCCCCCGGGGGGGCAGAAATGGCCTAAAATAAATCCCCCCCCACCCCCTCCCCGGGAGCGACCCTTGCCTACGGGGTCGCCCCCCCTGCGTTACATTGGCGCCAAAAAAAAAATCCCCGGTGCCTAGTGGTTTCTGCCCCCTTGGGGCAGATTGACCTAAAATCGGCCAACCTGCCCCCAAGGGGGGCAGAAATGGTCTAAATACAATTTGCCCCCCAGGGGAGCGACCCTTGCCTAATGGGTCGCTCCCCATCTCTAAAAAAACAAACAAACAAAAAATAAAACACACAAAAAAAATTGCCCTGGCGCCCAGAAGTTTCTGCCCCCCTGGTGGCAGATCGGCCTAGCCGATCTGCCCCCAGGGGGGGCAGAAATGGCCTAAAATAAATTTGCCCCCCCATCCCTCATACCGGGAGCGACCCTTGCCTACGGGGTGACCTGGTCCAAGGCACACTGGAACTGTAGACTTGGACGAGGTCACCTCGTCCAAGGCACAGAAACGGTTAAGGAGACCAGAGTTCATACCTTTCCAGAGCACAGAGGCGACACTAAGGCGCAGGCAGGAAAAGCAAGTCATAAAATAAACAAGCATTTGCAATGGAATGGGTCTTGTGTTTGCTCCAGTTAAAGTTGTTAGTGTTGTAAACTCCTAACCAGACTTTCCTTGCCACATAAACTGAAAATGAAAAGTAAAACAGTTTCATATAAGTGAGCTGACGGCTGCTATGAGCGCGAAGCAGACACACAAAAGGAAACAGAAGTTTGCTCGCAGTGAAACGTATTGGCAAAAGTGCAATTATCCATGTAACCGGCAAAAGTGCAAATATCCATGTAACAGGGGCGATGTCATGCAAAGCGCTCGACTACTGCCCAGCGAGATCCCGCTGCCTATGAAATAAAGAGAAAAAGTAGTCCATTAACTATACCGAAAACATGGCCCCTCATACGTTTTCAGTAGTTGGCCGGTGCGCTCGAGGTGGGCTAAACAGCGGAAAGGGCATGACGTAAGCATGCCTTTCACTAACTAAATCAAGTGAATTTTTAAAGGCAAGCCCACGAACCTACCAAACTGATAGTTGTGACATGGGCGTGGTTAAAAGCCCACAGAGAGATTACACCAGGGACTTAGGGCTTTGCGCGCTGGACTCTAAAAAAAGAGCTTGTTGCCCAAGGCATGGAGGCATCCTTCAGGTTCCCTCCTGGTCTGCATGCTTGAGTTAAAAACAAGATACACCTTTGTCTGTTCTAAGGAAGCAAAAGTATTGTTGAGTCCTGAAAGGTGTTCAGGCTGATTATTGAGTGAGAAAGGGGTATGCCTTTCTTGGGAGCTGTTTTCAATGCTTTGTGGCTAGGACAGTTGGTCTGGGGTGATGTAAGGTTTTGCTTTAGAACCAGAGGGACGAACTTTGTGAGATTTATTGTGATTTCACTCACGCATATAATGGAAATTTAATTACATGGTGTTGTTTATCACAGCTTTGTTTGGTTATTTGAAATGTATATTTTGCTCGATTTTTGTTTGAATAACTACCTTGTACGTATTTTTGGTTTATTTTATGAGTTGCCTTGAAGTGGGTGGTATTTACCACGCCTAGTAAATTTCATTCCCAAAGAGTGAGGTATTTACCAAGTGCAGTAAATATGTCCTTGCTTCGGTCGGACCCGTCATTCCCCTGGGGCACCAGCAATGCCGAGGTTCCCGACCCGGATATCCTCCAGTCGGCAACCAATCACGTACGACTTCCAGGTGACGGCAGGCAGAAAACAACCCTTGCGCCGTCACCGGGACAACAGAGGAGAGGAGAAACGATTTTGGCCCGATCCAGGAGAGGAGAGCAGAGACGGACTTGGCGGCGTTACGTGAGGAGAAAGCAGGAACAACAGCGGCGGCGTTTCCTACAGTGGAGGTCAAGGAAGCAGTCCACAGTGTCCAAAGATAGGAGAGCAAGGAAGGCACTGGCAGCACCGGGACCACCAGCGGCGCAACGAGACGCAGCGGAGGGCCAGGAGGCAGAACACCTGAACTCCAGCCACGCTCTGGGAAGAGCGTGGCCTCGGCAGGTACATGGGGCAGGGACCACTAGTTGTAGTAAGGTGGAGGGGAAAGAGAGGGGTAGAAAAAGGAAGATGAATTGAACCAAGGAATGGTTCCCGTTTTGGGGTCATTTAAGTTTCTTTGTTGTTCGGTTATTTTGTTTTGTCCCTTTTCGCCCCCCCTACCCATTATTATTATTACTTTGTTTTTCCCTCGTATTTTGTTTGGCGGCATTTCAGTTGACAAAAAAAAAAAACAAGAGAGAGAGAGAGATAGATCCAGACAGTCAAAAGTAGCACAGGAAAAATGGAACAACCCCAGAAATAAAAGGAAGGAGCGAAAAGGAAGAAGGAAAAGGAAAGGAACGCTCAGACGAGAAAAGAGAGAATACTCCCAGAGAAAGATAGGAAACGTGGGAGAGAAAGCAAAGAGCAGAGAAAGAGAAAAATAGAACAAGAGGAAACAGGATTGAAAGAAAAGAAAAAAAAGAAACAAAACACTCACCAGTCCACTTACCGTTGTTTGTCTCCGTTTTCTTCCCACATGTGCCTCCTGGGAGCCCACCTGGAAAGAAGAAGACGAGAGAGGAACACTAGATGAATACCGGCAGAACAACGGAACATATACTCAAAGAATTAACTATAACCTTAAATAAAGACCACGTGTGCACTATTCTACCACGGGCTTAGTGTCATCATTGCGCTACCCCATCACAGTCCTATTCTGACTTCAGCTTGGAAACAAGACATAAAATGCAAATCGGTATTCAACTCAATTCAGCATGTGTCGCCTTTTTGCTGGTCCTTTTACCATGGTAAACCTCCACAGGTTTTCTTACTGAAATGTTTATGTCGAGCTTTGCAGAGGTGTGCTGCTTATCACAAAAGTTGAAATTGTTATGCATGTGCATACTCTAGTTTGTGGAGTGATCAGAATCAGGGCCTTTGATGTGTCAGTGCAAATAAAAATTAACCTTGTTCGCATTTTCATTCAGCCTTACTATGATGTATGCAGTAAGACATAAATGTTGGGGAATAGGGAAACCACACTTTTGCTATTGATACGAAAATTGAGATCTGGGGCCAGATGTAGGTAGGAAAAAATTTGCGAGTCGGAAATTGCGAGTCGTTGCGACTCGCAATTTCCCACTCGCAAAATGGTATCCAAGAAGAAAAAGCGACTTCATTTTGCAACTCGCAAATGAAGTTGCACCGCAGATTGCGAGTCCGCTGTTTGCGAGGTCGCTGTTTGCGACCGTGCTAAAAACGAACACGCAAATTGCGAGTGGGTGTCGCAAATTGCGACTGTGCCGCAAATCGAATGCAGGTGCAGCAGAACACGCTGGAAAACACTTACTGGCTCTTGATGATGACATCACAGCCAGGAAGTTTACTAATACACCTGGGAGGAGGGAGGACCACACCCATTTTAAGCTGCTGAACAGCCAACAGGAGGAACAACAGCTACAATGGCAGAAACTCCTAGGAAGAGAAAACTGAAATTTGCAGAGAAAGAACTGGAGGTGCTGACGGAGGAATGCTGCCAGCACCACAAACAACTTTTTGGAAGAGCAGCCCTCAGTGTGCCTGAGCAGGAAAAAAGGCAGATTTGGAGTGAAATCCAGGTCAAAGTCAACTCAATGGGTGTGAGCCACCGGAGTATTGAGGAACTAAAGAAACGGTGGTATGACCTGCGCTCCCGGACCAAGGAGAGGGTGGCAGAGCGGCTCCGGGAGATGAGGGGCACTGGAGGGGGACCATCCACCATAACACCACCCACACCCTTGGAGGAAAGAGTGGAGGAGACCCTGGAGCCAGAGGCAGTGTCCGGGATAGGAGAGCTGGACACGTCAGCGCCAGGACCATCAACCAGTGAGTACCATGAGACATGCATCTACACCCATATCTGCCATACCCCCACCCACCTAGTACACAGCAGCATGCACAACCAAAATAGCTCCATTTCAGAGTAGCAACCACCTGCATGGTGCATTATGGGCAATGTAGTCAAGTAGGCAGTTGATAGGCAACAGTTTATTAGGAAGCAGATAACAGATGGTAGATACTGACAGTGTGTTCCCTATGTCCCACAGTTCTCCCACACGACACCACCTCCAGCCACAGCATCCAGGGGCCACAGGTCAGCCACCAGCCAGCACAGGACCCAGGACCAGCCACCACAGGGACCTGCACCACCCAAACACAGTCCCCTCCTGATGCACCAGTGGCCATACTGGAGAGTGAGCCAGCAGCCGGTCCCAGCCACAGTGCCAGTGTACAGCACACGGAACCTCCATCGCGTCGCAGGCGACGTCTCAATGTCCCTCCAGTGCCACAGGGTGAAGCAGGGGACGCCTCCATGTCCGCCGCCGAGGCTGCACTCCTACATGGTCAGCGCCTGCAGAGAAGGGAGATAAGAATTATTTCAGGGGCCATCAATCAATCAATCAAGAGATTTGTATAGCGCGCTACTCACCCGGAGGGTCTCAAGGCGCTGGGGGAGAGGGGACCGCTACTGCTCGAACAGCCAGGTCTTGAGTTGCTTCCTGAAGGAGAGGTGGTCTTGGGTCAGGCGGAGGTGGATGGGGAGGGACTTCCAAGTCTTGGCTGCCAGGTAGGAAAAGGATCTTCCTCCCATGGTGGCTTTTCTAATGCGTGGCACGGCGGCGAGGGCGTGGCTGGTCGATCGTAGCTGGCGGGTGGGAGTGTAGAAGGTCAGGCGGTTGTTGAGGTACCTGGGGCCCAGGTCGTGGAGGGCCTTGTGTGCGTGGGTGAGGAGACGGAACGTGATTCTCTTGCTGACGGGGAGCCAGTGCAAGTCTCTCAGGTGTCCGGAGATGTGGCTGTGACGGGGGATGTCAAGGATGAGGCGTGCGGATGCGTTCTGGATGCGTTGGAGTCTTTTCTGTAGTTTGGCCGTGGTTCCGGTGTAGAGGGTGTTACCGTAGTCCAGTCGGCTGGTGACGAGTGCCTGGGTGACCGTCTTCCTGGTTTCGGTGGGGATCCATCGGAAGATCTTTCGGAGCATGCGTAGGATGTTGAAGCATGATGATGAGACGGCGTTGACTTGTCTAGTCATCGAGAGGGAGGAGTCCAGGATGAAGCCCAGGTTGCGTGCGTGGTCCGTTGGTTTGGGTGCGCTGCCCAGGGCAGGGGGCCACCAGGAGTCGTCCCAGGCAGAGGGTGATGATCCAAGGATGAGGACTTCCGTCTTGTCTGAGTTCAGTTTCAGGCAGCTGTTCATCATCCACTCGGCTACGTCTTTCATCCCTTCGTGCAGGTTGGTTCTGGCGGTGGCTGGGTCGTTGGTGAGGGAGAGGATCAGCTGGGTGTCGTCGGCGTAGGAGATGATGTTGAGGTTGTGTTGGCGTGCGATGGCTGCGAGGGGGCTCATGTAGACGTTGAAGAGGGTGGGGCTGAGTGATGATCCTTGTGGTACGCCGCAGCTGACTTCGGTGGCCTCGGATCTGAACGGGGGGAGGCGGACTCTCTGGGTTCTTCCGGCGAGGAACGAGATGATCCACTCTAGTGCCTTCTCTTGGATTCCGATGTTGCTGAGGCGCTGCACTAAGGTGCGGTGGCAGACAGTGTCGAACGCTGCGGAGAGGTCCAGGAGGATGAGGGCCGCTTTCTCCCCGTTGTCGAGCAGGGCTCGGATGTCGTCGGTGGCTGCGATGAGGGCGGTCTCGGTGCTGTGGTTGGCTCTGAAGCCGGACTGCGAGTGGTCGAGGGATCCATTAGTCTCGAGGAAGGCGGCTAGCTGTCTGTTGACGGTCTTCTCGATGACTTTGGCAGGAAACGGGATGAGCGAGATGGGGCGGTAGTTCTTGAGGTCGGTGGGGTCTGCTGATGGTTTCTTCAGGAGGGCGCTGAGTTCGGCATGTTTCCAGCTCTCCGGGAAGGTGGCGGTGTTGAAGGAGCAGTTGATGATGTCCCGGAGATGGGGTGCGATGACTGAGTCAGCTTTGTTGAAGACGTGGTGGGGGCATGGGTCGATTGGAGAACCGGAATGGATGGTGTTCATCATCTGGATGGTGTCTTCGGTGCTGACCGGGGTCCAGGCGCGGAGGGTGGTGTTGGGGGGCGTCGGTTTGGTGGTTGGGTGCGTGGTCTGTGCGCGGAAGCTGTTGTGTATGTCGGCGATCTTGCGGTGAAAGAACGAGGCGAGTGAGTCGCAGAGGTCTTGTGAGGGAGTGATGTCGTTGTTTCCGGCGCTGGGGTTGGAGATCTCTTTGACGATGCTGAAGAGTTCCTTGCTGTTGTGTGCGTTGTTGTCTAGTCGTTCTTTGAATGCTGTCTTCTTGGTGGTGTGGATCAGCTGGTGGTGTTTGCGGGAGGCGTGCTTGAGGGCGGTCATGTTGTCTGTGGTCGGGTTTTTTCGCCAGGCTTTCTCGAGGGTGCGGCAGTTCTTCTTGGAGTTCTTGAGGTCGATGTTGAACCAGGAGGCTTTCTTGGTGTTGGGCCTGGTGGGATGGGTTTTCAGAGGAGCGAGGTTGTCAGCGCAGTTGGTGATCCACTGTGTGAGGTTGTTGGC
The DNA here is from genome assembly GCF_031143425.1 of Pleurodeles waltl. Classification (NCBI taxonomy): domain Eukaryota; kingdom Metazoa; phylum Chordata; class Amphibia; order Caudata; family Salamandridae; genus Pleurodeles; species Pleurodeles waltl. The sequence continues at coordinate 659,623,975 of NC_090449.1, read as the reverse complement.
TGCTTGGTTGGGGTCCGCTGAGCTGGCGGGAGGGTTCTGGCTCAGTGATGTGGAGAGCTGGTCGGTGGTGATCTTGTTCCAGCTCCTGCGGGGAGCCTGTTGTGAGTGGTGGTGAGTCGTGGTTCTTCTGAAGCTGAAGTGGACGCAACTGTGGTCTGTCCAGTGGAGTCCGGTGGAGTGGCTGAAGGAGATGTACTTGCTGGAGGGGAAGACTGGGTCAAGCGTGTGTCCGGCGTAGTGGGTGGGGGTGTTCACCAGTTGCTTGAGTCCGAGGTTGGCGAGGTTGTCCAGCAGGGTGGTGGTGTTGTTGTAGTTGTTGTTCTCCAGGTGGAAGTTGAGGTCCCCTAGGAGGATGTAGTCAGCGGAGGGGAGGGCGTGTGGGCTGATGAAGTCTGCGATGTCTTCGCTGAATTGTGTGCGGGGTCCTGGGGGTCTGTAGATGAGGGTGCCTCTGAGTGTGGTCTTGGGGTCGGTGTGTATCTGGAAGTGGAGATGTTCGGCGGCTGTGAGGGTGTCGTCGGAGTTGGTCGTGATGCGGATGGTGTTCTTGTGGACGATGGCGATGCCTCCTTCTGTCTGGTTGACGCGGTCCCTCCGGGTGATCTTGTATCCCTTCCGGGATGGCGATGGCGATGTCGGGCGCTGAGGAGGCGTTCATCCAGGTTTCTGTGAGGAAGGCGACGTCTGGAGATGTGGCGTCGAGCAGGTTCCAGAGTTCCACGGCGTGTCTGTGGATAGAGCGGGTGTTGAGCAGGATGCACTTCAGGTGGTTGCTGCTGGTGATTGGCTTGGCGGGTGCGGTCCGTGTCTGAATGCAGGAGAACATGCAGGATTGGCAGGTGAATGGCCCGTGGGTGCGTCTAGGGGTGGCTCTGCAGCAGCCGGGGATCCCGCCGGTGTTGATTGCGATGAGAGTGGCGGCGTTGTAGGTCTTGCGGGTGGGCTGGCCTCTGCGGGGGCCAGGGGGTCTGGCGCTGGGCGCGGGCCAGGCGCGGACGGGCGCAGACGGGCTTGCCTTAGGCGCGCCAGCGGCGCGCCCGCTGCGCGCGCCCGCTGCGCAGCCTCCATATGAGTGGGAGAGGGAGGGAGGAGCAGGTGGGAGCGGGGCGGCCAATGGGGTGCGAGGGGGGCGGAGCTATGGGACGCGGCGGCGGGAAACGGGCGGCGAGGGGGAGACGCTGTGCGCAGGGAAACAGAGATTTAGGACCACAAACTGGGCAGAAAAAGGTGAGGGGAGCAGTACAAGGCAGCAAAAGGAAACAGGAATAAAGCAGCGTTCAGCGGTCTCACAGGGGCTGCGTGGCGGTGAGGGGAGCGACCTGCCTGGTAAACAGGGTCAGAGGTCACTCTCTCTACCGCTGCGTGGCCTCCATATGAGTGGGAGAGGGAGGGAGGAGCAGCTGGGAGGTGGGAGCGGGGCGGCCAATGGGGTGCGAGGGGGGCGGAGCTACGGGACGCGGCGGCGGGAAATGGGCGGCGAGGGGGAGACGCGGTGCGCAGGGAAACAGAGATTTAGGACCACAAACTGGGCAGAAAAAGGTGAGGGGAGCAGTACAAGGCAGCAAAAGGAAACAGGAATAAAGCAGCATTCAGCGGTCTCACAGGGGCTGCGTGGCGGTGAGGGGAGCGACCTGCCTGGTAAACAGGGTCAGAGGTCGCTCTCTCTACCGCTGCGCGGCCTCCATATGAGTGGGAGAGGGAGGGAGGAGCAGCTGGGAGGTGGGAGCGGGGCGGCCAATGGGGTTCGAGGGGGGCGGAGCTACGGGACGCGGCGGCGGGAAACGGGCGGCGAGGGGGAGACGCGGTGCGCAGGGAAACAGAGATTTAGGACCACAAACTGGGCAGAAAAAGGTGAGGGGAGCAGTACAAGGCAGCAAAAGGAAACAGGAATAAAGCAGCGGTCAGCAGTCTCACAGGGGCTGCGTGGCGGTGGGGGGAGCGACCTGCCTGGTAAACAGGGTCAGAGGTCGCTCTCTCTACCGCTGCGCGGCCTCCATATGAGTGGGAGAGGGAGGGAGGAGCAGCTGGGAGGTGGGAGCGGGGCGGCCAATGGGGTTCGAGGGGGGCCGAGCTACGGGACGCGGCGGCGGGAAACGGACGGCGAGGGGGAGACGCGGTGTGCAGGGAAACAGAGATTTAGGACCACAAACTGGGCAGAAAACGGTGAGGGGAGCAGTACAAGGCAGCAAAAGGAAACAGGAATAAAGCTGCGGTCAGCGGTCTCACAGGGGCTGCGTGGCGGTGAGGGGAGCGACCTGCCTGGTAAACAGGGTCAGAGGTCGCATGGAACGCAACCAGACCACAGGGCTGCAACAGATCCACACTGAGCTGCAACAGCTAAACACCCATGTTGGTGACCTTGCGTTCTCAATTAGACAACTGGTGTCAGAACTTGTCACCGAGAGAGATGGTGCAAGGCGCCGTGACCGGCAGCTCATCCACCGGCTGGACCGCATGTCTGCCTCCATCGTCCGGCTGGCTGTTAACACCACTGGGCTGTCACGGCGCACGGTCAGCCTCCAGGTGGACATGGGCCACTTTGCCAGCGATGTGGCATGTGGGCTGGGACGTATTAGCCACGCAGTTGATCTTATGGAGGCACGACAGATGGCTAGGGGCGCGGCAGACACGCCGCAGGACAGTGAGGAGGGCTCTACCGTTAGCAGTGTCTCAGCCACAGACACCAGGGTGTTACGCAGTGGTAGCGCACGGCAGGGCACTGCAGACGCACCAGGAACCAACCATGCTGGGCGAGCACGGCGTAGGGTGTGAGCTACGCACTGTCATTGACTGGAGACACATGAGGTTAATGTGTCCTCATGGCAGGTGGACTTTTACAGCCCCTGAACTGTAGTTTGTGTAAAAAGTTTTTTGGTGCACATTATTAAAGTCCTTGTTTGTTCCACTTCACACCTGGGCTCTTTCTGTGTGACATTTGTGTGTGTGGTGACAGTTAGCACGTACCTTCCAAAGTATTGGTTTGCAATGTGGTCCCGTCTCTGTCTGCCTTGATTTGCAATGCTTCTATCCCCTTGATGGTGATGTGGTAGCTCTTGCTCGTCATCCTCCGAATCTGGGTCTTCTGGGGTGAGAGGTAGCCCACGTCTGGTGGCATTGTTGTGCAGTATAGCGCATGCGCCAACGAACTTGAAAGCTGTTATTGGGGCATACTGGAGGGCACCTCCACTTCTGTGGAGGCATCTGAATCTTGCCTTCAGCAGTCCAAAGGTCCTTTCTATAATATTTTGGGTCCTCCTATGTGCACTGTTGTATCGCCTCTCTGTCTCATTGCTGGGTGTTAAGTACGGGGTAAGTATCCATGGTCGTAGTGCATATGCACTGTCACCTGTTTGGCATAAAATATATACAATGTTAGCTGGGCATAGATGGGTTCCGCATTGACCTGTGTGTATGTCTTCAAGGTGTATTCAGCTATACCTAGGAGGTATCCGTCTCCAAACTCCCCACGTTCTAGGCGTTAGTGTATCCCACTGTGCCTGAAAATGTAGGAGTCATGTGTACTCCCTGGAAATTTGGCAACCATGTCAGTGATAACATAATGGGTGTCACATACCACCTGGATGTTCAGTGAGTGGGTACACTTCCGGTTGCGGAACAGATATTCCAGATTTGCAGGAGGGCATATTTGTATATGTGTCCCGTCGACACACCCTATTACATGGGAGAAGTTGGCAATCCTGTAGAATTTCGACTTGGTGCTGTTGATTTCTGCCTCATTCCTGGGTAGGTATATGTATCTGGACATGTGTGTGAGTATGGCATCTAGGAATGCTCTGAAGAACCGTAAGAGTGCACTTTGGGATACCCTACCTGCCACGGCAATGACCCCCTGATAGCTACCCGAGGCCAAGAGGTGCAGTGAGCATAGCACTTGCACATGTGTGGGGATGGCGCTGCCGCGCACAGTCTGGCGTTGAAGCTGCAGATTGAGTAGATCTATTAAATCTAGGATTGCTGCACTGCTAAGTCTGTATTTATCATATATCTCCTCCTCAGTTTGTTGGAAAAGTGTCTGTCTGGTTCTGTATATCTTCTCCTGTCTCTGGCTCCTCCTCCTCATCTGCTGTGCAGCGTGGGCTCTCCTCCTCCTTGCTATCACATATATCTCCGCCATCTTGAGTTACCCAGGTGCCTTCTGGGTCCCCTTTTATACTTTGGTTATGGTTACCACCTGCTCTGAGTTAGTGGTAAATTGGAAGTGCAAAATGGGCTTTTTGCGACTAGTCGCAATTTGCGAGTGGCTATTGCATATGGTTTGCGACTCGCAAATAGCGACTTCCTATTTGCGGGTCGCAAAATGGGGTCGCTATTGCGATTCGGGCCATTTGCGACTCACAAATGTTTGCTACATCTGGCCCCTGAGCTACTGGTGCTTTGAATCACTGAAATTCCATCAAAGGTTGCACCACCAAAAAATTGTTTAATTGGAGATTCAAAATATGTAGTGAAATAAGGTGTACACTCTGTAACACATTATACCTATTTACTGTTCTATGGCCCTAAATAGTGTGATTGCACTGCGTAGTGTCATTATTACTCCTCCTACTATATTTCGCCTAGTTAGCACTCAGTCTCAGTGGCATAACACAAAATGATGCCCGTCACTGCAGAATGTGAAGAGGGGCACCTGAGTCTCCCTTCTCTCACAAATATTTATTGGCCTTGGGCTGAATGCCCCCTCCTTAAAGTTTGGGAGCCCCTGACTGTTTGGAGAACTCTGAAGTATTGGGGGGCCCCTACACCGCAGGGGGTCTTAAATCCTGCATTTTGACTCCACTCTACCCTGCATTCGCCCCCCCCCCCACACCCCCATGTCCCTTGTGGGTATATCCACGTCCCCATAACCTCCTTTCTGTCATTGCTGTGAAAGTTTTGTATAGTATGGTTGGGGGTGACCAAATTTTGAAAACCAAGAACAGGACATTCCACAAACATAGAAGTAGGATAACAAGTTTATATAGACCAAGGGGTACAGACTGACTTAATTAACAATGCTGACCATCATATAAAACACAGACAGTGGGGCCCTTAGTGGAATTAAATGCCACATCTATACACAGCATCATCTGTGCTAACTAATTTGTTTTCTCTGAGGAGCAGCTAATTAATTCTGCACGAGAACACATGAAAAAGTGACTCCCTCTGTGTTCATCCAATCCTCTCTAAAAACCGTGCCATGCTCTAAATTTACTGCAATTAGCTGGGATGGATGGCAAAAACAGGCCTATCTCACCGAATCTGGACGCCTGGCCACCCTACATCTGGTGGGATTAAATACAGTGTTCTAAGATATCTGGCACGCCTGAGCTCCCTAGATTCTGATAACAGAAAATGTAGAAAAGGACCCAAAGTTTTTCCAATTTTAGTGTGTCACGTGACTGTGAGGGCAGTGCTCTCTACATTGAAAGTGTTCCGTAATCCATACAACCATACCTGAAAAGTAGGTGCTTTCATTTTACTCCTTAAAGCTGTGCTGGTGTGTCTAGCAACCCATCTATCTGCCTTGCATGCAAGATAGTGGAAGCATGAATTTATGTAGAAAGCCTAACGGTATATATAGGCAGGATACATCGGAGTGTTGGGCATAAGGTCTTTAGCATCCATGACATCTTTCCAGTATGTCTGAAGTCGTGGGCTTTGCCACAATACAAAGGTGGGGTGCCCCTGTCACCACAATCGTTCCATCTGTATGAGTTATCAGTATCCCATTCATATACATTTCAGGTATGAACTACCAGTAACTGACCATTTTTTAATAGAAATTATCTCAGTATCAAGGTGTGTATTGTTTTTGTGCTCTTTTGAGAGTTTCTCGTCAATCACTGCGGGCAGGATCTGCCCCAATTCCCTCTCCTAATGGATCTTATTTGGGCGACCTCACTTATTTTTCCTAAATAGGTATGCATTTTATAAATGTCTGCAACTTCTATCTTTTTCCTTCTTCAGTAGCCAACTCTCAAACTTTTGGAGATGTTGGAATGCGTGTGGGTTGATGGTGGATTTTAGAACCTAGAGGCAGTTATGCTAGTAGTGACATCTCTCTTTCTCTGGGATACAGAATTCTTTCATTAAATACGTCCACATCGCAGCCAAAAGGCACGTGTAGAAATCTGGTTCCCGATTATCGGAGTAGTCAATGACGGGCAAGTTGTCAGTCTCCCTTGTTTTAACACCACACCCCACACTGACAAGGATATCCTGGTAACTGGAGATGAACAAAGGCTGATGCTTTATGTTTCTTAGTGAAACACGATACTTGTAACACACAGGGCAGCCTGGTTCATCAATGACGAGATGACGAATGATCACAGAAACACAATTCTTTATTCACAATACCCTCAGTCTCGTACATGTGCTCCTCACTGTCTTACCTCGTCCTTGACTCTCTCAGCTCTTCCCCCTGGCTTCCTTTTCCTGTCCCACCAGGAAGTTTTTGTTAGTCAACAGCTAGACTGCTGATCTGACTTGTGTTCAGCTCGTTATGGCCGACACTACAGTACCTTCCATATATGGGTTCCTGCAGTCCCTTGAGCAATGAATTACTCCTGCTTCTCTGATTCCGTCATCCCCAATTCACCAAGAAGTGAAACTGGAAGGATTGATAGTATCTTAAGATGTTAGGAAGGCCTAGACATCCTAGTCCCGGGGGTATGAGCATTCTGTGTATAATCAGTCATGGCATATAACCCGTCCCAAATTAAGCTTTCTATTGCACTCTGCGTGTGTCTAATTAAGGAAGCTGGAAGTGGGAGAGGGATAATCTGCATAGAAACAAAACTGTAAGTAGTGTGATCTTCTTGAGAATGACTAGATGGCCCTGGCAAGACAAACCACTCGTGAACCAGGATTGCAGTTCTGCTCAGATAGTTTACAGCATTGAGTTGAAGTTGGCCACCACCTGCTACTCCAATGATTGTGTTGTAAAAAATATCCAAATTTTTGATGAGCCGGGTGGCGCAGATGATGGGGAAACAAGCTTGTAAGCCTCTCAGTTTGTCCTCTGGGATGGAACTATCCAACCGCAGAGTTTTTTGTAGGTTTACTTTGAGCCCTGATATATCTTCTTATCCTTCTCTTTCCTGTATGAAAGGGTCAATTGAGTTGGCCAATGAGTAAGTGAAAATAGTATATTGTCTGCATATATTGTTATCTTATAGTCACCCTGAACTGTCTGATCTCCCTGTATCTCCTTGTTGTCTCAGATCTTTGGTGTGTGGGTGAAATGGAGAGTGGATAGATGCCACATCCATCTCGAGGGCCGGAGAGATAAATACAGTGATCATCATACAAGTGTCTCGGGTCCTGTAATTGCAAAGTACCCAAGCTTTAAACCGGAGGAAAGTCAAATCTTTCAAGTTATGGGATAAGAAATGACAATTGACTCAGTCAAGCGTTTTCTTCGTGTCTAGAGAGTATGATTGTGTTTTTCCGGGTTCTGTGTAAGTTATTTATTATGTACATTCATTCTCCTGGGTACCCTGCATCACTATTGGCTCAAGGAGGCTCATTATACAGTGCTCTAACCATGTTGGAGGTACAGCATGTTGGCATATTTTCCTTAGGTTAACAAACCCGCTGCCCTGTATTTCTTAGTGTTGTTGTATGTTAAGGCCTAGTCAATACCCCTCAACTCAGGACTGGGAACAGTGCTAAGGAAAATCTCCCTAGCCTAGTCTTCCTTGCGATGACCTCTCACCCAACTTCCTTGCTCAGTTTCTCCCACATTCTGACCCAGAAGGTGACCTGGTTGTGACTCTGTGCCACCATCTCACGCTCAGCTGACAAGGCACCTTGCAACAGCCAGACACCACACATCCACATCTGATACAGCAAACTTAGCCACAGAGTCGCCACCTTCACTTCTACCTACCAAGGGAAATAAATCAACTTCAACTTGTGAATGCCAACTACCCACCCGTTTCTCAGCTTGATGAGGACCCAGAATCTTGGCCTTCCTCGTCTGTTGACTGAGGTAGTGGTTGCAATTTTGACAAGTCGGGATAGGGGATCAGAAATATTCCACTTCTCTGCCATCTTGCGGTATTTACCAGCTGTGGATAATACCTTATATTCTGATTTAAAACTCGGAAAATAAGGGATTACATGTAAAAATAGGCACTCACTGCATCTATTTGTGAATGTGTCTGAGTTTTTACACAGTGTTTTCCCCAAGTAAATTTTCCCAGGTTAGATCTGCCATATTTACAAAGTAAAAAACAGGAGAGGGTACGGTAATTACTGCATTACTCACGGCATAGAGATAAAGTTCTCATCATACATGTGCCACTGTACATTGAACAGTGTTTCCTCTTAACATAGCTACAGTCTGTAGCCTACAGTTAATTAAGGGGAAAGATGTATATTACACCACAAGATACATGTGTATATAAGACAATGCCATAATTACTGCTACTGTGTGCATATATGTGCACATAAACAGGAGTTTATGCCTGCTACCAAAACTATAAGAAATGTCATGAAACAATGTGTATAATTCACCACAAGCTAAAAGTGTCCATCCGACCATGTAAATAATGCTACTTCTTTCTTGAGCATATATGGGTATTTATATAGCGGGGCTTTCTCCAGCCAATAAAAAACTTGCCAAAGTCATGTGCACATATGTATGTATAAGACAATTTACGTTTTTTGATTAAGAAAAACTCCTCCTTTCAACTTTTGTCCCATTCTTCCACTCTCTGACTCATCCCAAACCTTTCCGACTACAACCAACCCCAAAACATCTATCTCAAATGTTTCCCTCCTGTTTTTAAACCACGTCCGCAAAATTAACAGGCACATCCAACCACTACTTAGAAAAACAGCTCACTAATTCCCCTTTCAAGTCCATTCCCATCATTCTATCTCTACTCTAAACTCTACTAAGCACACAAGCAATCAAGGGCACAAACTTAACCCGACTAATGCACAAATAAAATTATTAATGTACTAACTATGAATCTCTAATCATAGCTTCCGGTGCAGCATGCTACTCGCAGCAAAGCGCTTCAACGCATCGCCAGGGGTTGTAAATGCTATATAAATACATTTTTACAAATTACAATTACTCCTAATTCTGATCCTTAAACGGGCTCCTGATTGCTCAGAGATCGGAATGTAGACCCGTACTTCTAGTCAGAGCCTAGATGTGCTTGAATATCTGACAGTGTTTTTTGCATAATATTTCCTTGGTGATCCTTTGCTTGATGATGTGCGGGTCAGGTCTGTAGACAGTTCATTTCCTTTCAGTGGCTAAGGGTGACTGTTTCGCAAGATGGACTTTTTAAATGCCTAATAAAAGAGGAAAACTCATTTAGAGAAGACGTGCCCTGTTAAAATGGGATGCAGGAGTTTTTTAATTATTTTGGTCAAAATGGAATGTCACATTCAACGCATTTAAAACTACATTTATATGGGCGTGAGGTTTTCACTTAATACATTTGTGGATCACGCTGACCGTGAAAAACCATCAGGAGTTTACAATCCCATTATCTAGATTTAATAGTGCATACCTGGAATTGAAACGGGTAAGAAAATAAGGTGTTATCCGAACTGAGTCATTTTGGCTCCATCTTTTGCAGCTGCTTTTTTGCCTCGCTCTTGAACTGAAATTTCTTCGGGAAGGGCTGAAGGTCAAGGGTATGTGGTTTCTGAATGATCATAAGAAATGCTTCATTTCGATGGCATATTACAGTGTAGATGAGGTTTCTCATTTTTTCTTTATTCGGAACATCCTTAATTGTTATTGCTTCATCAGACCATTCTCAAACTCGCCCTTAAGGGTCATCTACCATGATTCGTATCCTGTTTTAATAAGAAGAGGTGGAAGACACCTGACACTTGGGGTCCTTTTTCAAAAAGAATTACTCTACCCCGTTTTATCGTTTGGTTAATTTACAGTTAATCCTTATGACGTTTCTTGTGAGGTGGTCACACTCCACCGACAGGAACACTCGTTGTGTTTGTTTTTGCTGTTATTGTTTTTTGCCCTGCCTCGTTCACAATGATGGCAGAATTGAGTCAGCTCTTTCTAACAAGTTCCGGGAAAGAGCTATGAATTGCTGGTCCGAAGATCCCCTAAAGCAAAGGGGGCGGAGGATTAAAGGACTTGTTACTAGGAAGACTAGTACCAGGTAAAATCAGGGTTACCGGTAAGTACTAAAGATTACGGCCACGCCCCTCTTCATTGTCCCTGTCCTTGCCTACTGGAAAAACATAGATTATGCATCTTCAAACAGCCATAAAACACTAAGGGCCACATGTACATAGCATTTTGCACAAATCTGGCCGTTTGGACATGCAAAATGCACTTTGGGATGTACAGACCCATTTTTGCGATTCAGTAAACTATTTACTGAATTGCAAAAAGGGTTTGCGAGTCGCAAAACAATCGCAGTTAACCCATTCGCAAAGGGGAAGGGGTCCCCATGGGACCCCTTCCCCTTTGTGAAGGGCACTGAAAAAATGAAATGAAAATGTTTCATTTTTTTGTTCCTGAGATGCATCTCGTTTTCCTTTAAGGAAAACAGGCTGCATTGAAAAACAAAAAAAATGCTTTATTTTTGGCCTGTGAGGGTGGCCATTCGAAAGGGGGTCACAAATTGCGACCTATCTCATGAATATTCATGAGGTAGTTCATTTGCGGCCCCCTTGCGAATCGCAAACAGTGTCCTTGACACTGTTGAACATAAGGTTTTGCGACTCGCAAATTGAGAGTCGCTCTGACTCGCAATTTGCGACTCGCAAATCCTATATTTTGTACATGTGGCCCTAAAGCACTAATGCATTAATTTATTAGCTACTCACACCCACAAGTCAAACGCTCATCTGCAGACAGCACCCTGGTCCCCTTAAAAGTTTGAAACGCGTACCTCCACTGGATGAACCGACAGAGCTGTACAAACCTGTGAAGTACTTTCTCGGGGGACGTCCACCTGATGTCTCCCAAGGCTATACCCTTTACTTCTGCACATGAGGTCACCGTTCCCCAGGTAGGCTTGCCCGGAATGCTTTCTGGAAGAGCAAATCATGCCATCGTATAGGGCAGCAAAGAGTGTATTGGGTCCATGTAATCCTAAAATGGGACCCAACACAAAAGAGACCCTCATTCAATAATCTCCTGTTATGTGTATTTAAAACTACGCTATCGTGGTACTGAGTAGGAGTGTGTTCTTAGACCTGGCTATGGTGGGTTGGTTCATTGAAAAGCCAGGACTTTAGCGGAATTCAAGAAGAGAGGCGGAGTCTCAGATGGGGAGTAGGAGCTCATTCCATGCTTAAGGAGCGATGTAGGAGGATGCCTGCCTGCTGATCTGGTTCTGTATATGCGTGGGATATGTGCAAATAGGAGTCCTGTGAAGCAGAAGTGTCTGGTTGATTAGTGGAAGGAGATGCAACTATTCAGGTAGGTGGGGACTGAGTTGTGTAGTGCCTTGAATGTGTGTGTGAGGAGTTTGAATTGAGCGCATTTGTGTGAGAAGCAAGTGTAATTCCATAAGGTGTGCATATGAAGCCAGTGTAGTTTCGTGAGGTGTGGTGTGGAATCTATGTCAGAGGTTGGGGATGAGTCTGAGTGGAGAGGCAATGGCAACCAAAAAAAACAAAAGAAGCATTGTAAAGTAAAAAAAAGTGTGATGGCCCAGCCTGTCTCATCATTTTGTAGGTGTACACATGCATCACCATGCAGGTGCCTATTTTCTTATTTGCCGATCCAAGATGGAGTGGTAAATAAAAATAATATAGGTATGGGTTGAGTTTGGAGAGAAACGAGGAGAAGATGGGGTGAGGAGCAATGTGGAATGGTTGAAGATAGGGGAAAGCAGCACATGAGAGACAAGTAACACAGAGGGAGAGTAGAAGCATACCAGGGAGAAAGCATACACATGCAGGGATTTCAGATAGGAGGAGCAGAACATGAGGCAGAACTTGCAGTACACAAGAGAGCCAGCACTGCAGGGGTGGGTTTCGGGGGGTGCGGCAGAAGCGCAAAAGAGGAGAGATGGAAAAACATATGCACTCTTGTGCAGTGCTAAGCACAAAAGACAACCATTAGTTCCCTAAAAATGAGCAGTGGAAGGATAGAAACCAGCCAATTGGAGAGATGGTGAAGAGGCTATGCTCCAGGAGAGGGACAAACAAGATGGACAAGCTGAAACAAGGAAAGCGATTGTATATGAAGCAAGCAAATGAGAGTAACAATAAAGCCAACCAACGGTAAGCATAGGAAGGCTGTAAGCTCCTGAAAGCTCTTGTTAAGCCCACAATAGGTCTTTTGCAAACAGACAGCTGTGCTGTCCGGTAAGCTTTACCTAAAAACACGTTTTTAGTGATAGATTTGAGACCAACAGGTGTGCTTGCATAGATGGAAACACAAGTTGTAGAAACCAAATAAGTAGCACTTGTTGACCTGGAAGGTGAGCTAGCACAAAACTAAAGAGCTTTACCACCATAGCCACCCATGCGTAATTAAATTGTAACGTCCTTAATAGCTGTGGGCTGGAGATTGAATATGGACATAGTAATTCAAGTTCAGTGGCATATTTAGAGTTTCTGGGGCCCCATATAAACAACTTATTTTTTTGGGGGGGGAAACGTTTGGAACAACTTTAGAATTATTACTCATACTCACCTGCAAAATAGTACCAAATGAAAGTCTGATAAAGCCATTTCTTTTTGCGTTTGGATCTTGATTTCTTTTTGCCTGGCAACAACTTTTTAAGTGGAATTCAGTACCTTACCTGCTGTCCTTCCTTTGTAGGAAAGACAATATAAGGGTGACTTGCTGAATGTTTTGTGGACTAGTGCATGATATTTAAATAAGAAGTGCATATAGACTTAAAGTTGGAGGTTTAATTGTCAGATACTCTGGCTACTGGTAGTCCCTCTGCAACAGGGAAAAATATAGCACTACTGTGAAGTGGAGGTAGAGAAGGAGAAGCAACAAGAAAGGAGTAAGATAGCACAAGGGTAGAGGTAGAAGGAACAGAGTGAGGAAAAGAAGGATGAGAGGAGGAGAGGTGTTATAATGAAGGAAACAAGGTAAATTGTGAGGTTATGCAGTGAGAGAAAGAGGTGGGATAGAGATATGAGTTAGAGAGAGAAGTGAACTAAAACAAGAAATTAGGTAGAGAGTGGACCCATGGCATTTGTGGCTCACCAAACAACAAATGGAAAAATGGGGGAGTAGCAACGTTCTGCAAGACTGAGTTAACTCACTAAGACTCTGAATATTATAATGCACAAAGTCCTGCACTCCCTTTTAACTTAGTTGGTGTGTTTTCTTTACAGACTTGTTCACTCTTACCTCCTTACTCGAATACAGGATTCAACAATTCACAAAATTATTCAGTGGGTTGGTGGACATTTTCTTTAGATCAATCGCCTTACTTTTCTTAAATGTCACAGAAAATGTGAATGCCTCCACAGAACTGCATGATATGCTGACGTGTGCGTATCACAGTGAAATACGCCTGGACGCTCGATTTGACATGTGCATATCATGGAAGTAGACATGGCACCTGACTCTTACAAGGGTTGTTGTAACATTACTCAAAATGTTAAATAAGTGTGGATGTGTGTGTACCACAGAAACGAACTCAGTATAGTGTATCCGTTGTGTGATTTCACTAATTGTGCATACCACAGAAAAGTATTCAGTACTGTGCCTCCGTTGTTGTGTAGCCTAACCCCTTCTGTGCCGCGGACGTAATGGTTACGTCCTGCGGCACAGTGCTGCTGTGCCCAGGACGTAACCATTACGTCCTGGGCATACAGCCCAGAGCGCTCCCTCTGTGGGGTTCCCCCCATCCCGCCAAGTCAGGGATGGAAGGGGAAGCCCTTCCCCTTCCACCCCCGACTCCTCCCACCCCCCGTGACGTCAGCGCGCGAGAACACGCTGATTGTCACAGAGCCTCCCCCATTTTTTTGCATTTCTCTTCCGATCACGTGGGGGAGGCCGAGAGAGGCTTCAAAGGGAAGGAAATGTATTTCCTTCCCTTTGAAGTCTCTCTCTGCGTTTTGGCAGCCGGATTGAAAGCAATCCAGCTGTCAAAACGCCCACTAGACACCAGGGATGTCTTTTATAAAAAGGAAATTGGCATAAGGGAGCGACCCCTTGGGCAAGGGTCGCTCCCAGGGGGGGATTTTTTTTTTAAGGCCTTTTCTGCCTAAGATTTACCTAAAATCGGCCGATCTGCCCCTAAAGCGGGCAGAAATGGCCTGAATACAATTTGCCCCTCCAGGGGAGCGACCCTTGGCAAAGGGGTCGCTCCTCATCTGTAAAACAACAACAACAACAAAAATCCCCGGTGCCTAGTGGTTTCTGCCCCCCCTGGGGGCAGATAGGCCTATTGGTATTAAGCCGATCTGCCCCCAGGGGGGGCAGAAACCTCTAGGCACCAGGGCAAATTTAATTTTTGTTGTTGTTTTTTTTAGAGATGGGGAGCGACCCCTTAGGCAAGGGTCGCTCCCCTGGAGGGGCAAATTGTATTTAGGCCATTTCTGCCCCCTTTGGGGGCAGATCGGCCGATTTTAGGTCAATCTGCCCCCAAGAGGGGCAGAAACCACTGGGCACCAGGGATCTTTTTTTTTTTGCGCTGTCACGCAAGGGGAGCGACCCCATAGGCAAGGGTCGCTCCAGGAGGGGTGGGGGGAGCAAATTTATTTTAGGCCATTTCTGCCCCCCCTGGGTGCAGATCGGCCTATTGTTATTAGGCGATCTGCCCCCGGGGGGGCAGAAACCTCTAGGCGCCAGGGCAATTTTTTTTTTTGTTTTTTTTTGTTTTGTTTTTTAGAGATGGGGAGCGACCCCTTAGGCAAGGGTCGCTCCCCTGGAGGAGCAAATTGTATTTAGAACATTTCTGCCCCCCTTGGGGGCAAATCGGCCAATTTTAGGTGAATCTGCCCCCAAAGGGGGCAGAAACCACTAGGCACTGGGGATCTTTTTTTTTGCGCCGTCACGCAAGGGGAGCGACCCCGTAGGCAAGGGTCGCTCTCCAGGGGGTTGGGGGGGAAATTTATTTTAGGCCATTTCTGCCCCCCCTGGGGCCGGCTGAGCTAGAGGCCAAAATCCACAGGTAGGCACTTTGCAAAAAACATCTCTGTTTTCTGTGAAAAAATGTGATGTGTCCACGTTGTGTTTTGGGCCATTTCCTTTCGTGGGCGCTAGGCCCACCCACACAAGTGAGGTACCATTTTTATCAGGAGACTTGGGGGAACGCTGGGTGCAAGGACATTTGTGGCTCCTCTCAGATTCCAGAACTTTCTGTCACCGAAATGAGAGGAACAAGTGTTTTTTTGGCCAAATGTTGAGGTTTGCAAAGGTTTCTGGGTAACAGAACCTGGTCAGAGCCACACAAGTCACCCCATCTTAGATTCCCCTAGGTGTCTAGTTTTCAGATATGTGCTGGTTTGCTAGGTTTCCCCAGGTGCCGGCTGAGCTAGAGGCCAAAATCCACAGGTAGGCACTGTTTTTTGTGAAAAAATGTGACGTGTCCATGTTGTGTTTTGGGCCATTTCCTTTCGTGGGTGCTAGGCCTACCCACTCAAGTGAGGTACCATTTTTATTGGGAGACTTGGGGGAACGCTGGGTGGAAGGAAATTTGTGGCTCCTCTCAGATTCCAGAACTTTCTGTCACCGAAATGTGAGGAAAATGTGTTTTTGAGCCAAATTTTGAGGTTTGCAAAGGATTCTGGGTAACAGAACCTGGTCAGAGCCCCACAAGTCACCCCATCTTGGATTCCCCTACGTCTCTAGTTTTTAAAAATGCACAGGTTTGGTAGGTTTTCCTAGGTGCCGGCTGAGCTAGAGGCCAAAATCTACAGGTAGGCACTTTGCAAAAAACACCTCTGTTTTCTGTAAAAAAATTGGGATGTGTCAACGTTGTGTTTTGGGCCATTTCGTTTCGTGGGCGCTAGGCCTACCCACACAAGTGAGGTACCATTTTTATCGGGAGTCTTGGGGGAACGCTGGGTGGAAGGAAATTTGTGGCTCCTCTCAGATTTCAGAACTTTCTGTCACCGAAATGTGAGGAAAATGTGTTTTTTTAGCCAAATTGTGAGGTATGCAAAGGATTCTGGGTAACAGAACCTGGTCAGAGCTCCACAAGTCACCCCATCTTGGGTTCCCCTAGGTCTCTAGTTTAAAAAAATGCACAGGTTTGGTAGGTTTCCCTAGGTGCCGGCTGAGCTAGGGGCCAAAATCTACAGGTAGGCACTTTGCAAAAAACACCTCTGTTTTCTGTAAAAAAAAAATTGGGATGTGTCCACGTTGTGTTTTGGGCCATTTCCTTTCGTGGGCGCTAGGCCTACCCACACAAGTGAGGTACCATTTTTATCGGGAGACTTGGGGGAACGCTGGGTGGAAGGAAATTTGTGGCTCCTCTCAGATTCCAGAACTTTCTGTCACCGAAATGTGAGGAAAATGTGTTTTTGTAGCCAAATTTTGAGGTTTGCAAAGGATTCTGGGTAACAGAACCTGGTCAAAGCCCCACAAGTCACCCCATCTTGGATTCCCCTAGGTCTCTAGTTTAAATAAATGCACAGGTTAGGTAGGTTTCCCTAGGTGCTGGCTGAGCTAGAGGCCAAAACCTACAGGTAGGCACTTTGCAAAAAACACCTCTGTTTTCTGTCAAAAAATGGGATGTGTCCATGTTTTGTTTTGGGGCATTTCCTGTCGCGGGCGCTAGGCCTACCCACACAAGTGAGGTATAATTTTTATCGGGAGACTTGGGGGAACATAGAATAGCAAAACAAGTGTTATTGCCCCTTGTCTTTCTCTACATTTTTTCCTTCCAAATATAAGAGAGTGTGTAAAAAAGACGTCTATTTGAGAAATGCCCTGTAATTCAGATGCTAGTATGGGCACCCCAGAATTCAGAGATGTGCAAATAACCACTGCTCCTCAACACCTTATCTTGTGCCCATTTTGTAAATACAAAGGTTTTCTTGATAGCTATTTTTTACTCTTTATATTTCAGCAAATGAATTGCTGTATACCCGGTATAGAATGAAAACGCACTGCAGGGTGCAGCTCATTTATTGGCTCTGGGTACCTAGGGTTCTTGATGAACCTACAAGCCCTATATATCCCCGCAACCAGAAGAGTCCAGCAGACGTAATGGTATATTGCTTTAAAAATCTGACATTGCAGGAAAAAGTTACAGAGTAAAACGTAGAGAAAAATTGCAGATTTGTTCACCCCAATTTCAATATTATTTTTTTTCAGTTGTTATTTTCTGTAGGAAACCCTTGTAGGATCTACACAAATTACCCCTTGCTGAATTAAAAATGTTGTCTACTTTTCAGAAATGTTTCAGTTTCTGGAATCCAGCATTGGTTTCATGCCCATTTCTGTCACTGACTGGAAGGAGGCTGAAAGCACAAACAATCGTAAAAATGGGTTATGTCCCAGTAAAATGGCAAAATTGTGTTGAAAAATTGGGTTTTATGATTCAAGTCTGCCTGTTCCTGAAAGCTGGGAAGCTGGTGATTTTAGCACCGCAAACCCTTTGTTGATGCCCAGGGAAAAAACCACAAGCCTTCTTCTGCAGCCCCTTTTTCCCATTTTTTGGAGAAAAAAACAAACTTTTCACTGTATTTTGGCTACTTTCTTGGCCTCCTTCTGGGGAACCCACAAAGTCTGGGTACCTCTAGAATCCCTAGGATGTTGGAAAAAAGTGACGCAAATTTGGCATGGGTAGCTTATGTGAACAAAAAGTTATGAGGGCCTAAGTGCGAACTGCCCCAAATAGCCAAAAAAAAGGCTCGGCACAGGAGGGGGAAAAGGCCTGTCAGCAAAGGGGTTAATTAGTGGAAACCTTTTCCAAAATGGCCCCCAACGTTGTGTGTAAACTTCAGAAACGTCTGATGAAGCATGCGTGAAGGCGTCAGAGATGTCTATTGGATGTCCTGTTTGATGCCGCTCGGGCCAAGGCAACCAATGCAACCTGCGTGTGGAATGGTGCTTGTCACGCAGGCACTTGTGACTCAAGATACCATCTCGCAGCTGGAGAAGGCTGCATGTAAGATAATGTGTGTGACTGGAGACTCAAGGAACGAGGAGGTAACGCAGGAAGAGGCACCTCCAAGAAACGTTTGCCATGCTGTTTCTAAAGGTTACAGCTCTTTCCCGTAACAAATTTCCTCAGTTACTCCCTTTACAACCTGCCATGTGTAACGTGAGTTACTATGCCACTTCACCCACAACGGTTATCATGATGGTGGGGCATTGGGGTCTCTGACAAAATCGCCGTCACGTATCTTGTTAAACATAAATATCTCTCACGTCCCGCAGGGGGCTGATGAGAATCACTCATCAACAATGTAAGGTTTGCCATACATCCACACAACACGAAGTACGATGTCAGAGTATACTTTTTTATTAGTTCCTCAAATACAAAGACCCCATCCTCAGCGGCATCCCAGGTCTGACTCATCACATCAACCGACTCTACAATTCCAACCATAACATTCTAGGTGATGACGTCCATAAATGCATCATCACTTAGTTACTGAATGCAGTGACATAAAATACCATAAGATGAGGTAAAGAAAGACAAGGTTATAATGTGAAGTAGATGGAAGAAAGACAGAGAAAGATAGAGAGAGAGAGAGAGACAGAGACAGAGATGGAAGCAGAGCAGTGAAGTGTTAGTGTTGTCCCTGCTTCCCGTCCAGCAGCAACTCCTGTGTTGCTCCTGGGCAGGTGGGACACATGGCTCATGAATGGTGGAGAGAGGTCAGTGGGAACAACGCGTCCTCAGTTGCAAGCTTTCTTTGCAGTGGCCAGCCCCAAGTAACAATCCTCTATGCATCCGTTCTTATGCTTGTGGGGGGGCGGTTGTGAGAATGCTGCCAGTGTCCCCATGTTCTTTCTGGTTCTTCTTCCCACAATCCTCTAATGAAAATTTCTGGGATATTGAATAGCCCAATCCGAAATAGCAGCCCCACATACCTTTAACATATTATCCCAATCTATAATGGTGGCTAGTACCTTCCTGTGATGTAATTCATGCTCTAACAGTATTAAACGCACTTTTCCTTTTCTGCTTCTTGCATCGCAACACTTCTTTGTTCCTGTAGGAAAGTGCAGTCTTTCTGCCATGGTTACCCCCATTTTCTGCCTGATGTCAGTGTACTTGACAGTGTTCACTGGGATCCTGCTAACCAGGACCCCAGTGATTATGCTCTCTCTACTCTAAATTTGGTTGGTGCTTACTGATACCAGTATTTCACCCACTATTGGCATACTGATGCCCCCTTATAAGTCCCTAGTATATAGTACTTCGGTACCAAGGGCATTGGGGTTCCAGGGGATCCCTATGGGCTGCAGCATATCTTTTGACACCCATAGGGAGCCAATGCAAAGGCTTCTACAGGACTGCCATTGTAGCCTGTGTGAAAAGGTGCATGCACCCATTCACTGACATTTACAATGCACAATGTCACTTATAAGTCACCCCTATAGCAGGCCCTCCAGCCCTGAGTGCAGGGTGCAGAGTACCTGTGTGTGAGGGCACCCCTGCACTAGCCGAGGTGTCCCCACAACCTCCAGGACCATTTTCCCGGACACCATTTTACGTATGTACTGGACGTAGGTCACTTTCTATGTCCAGCTACATAATAGTAACTCCGAACATAGGCATGTTTGGTAAAAAACATGTTGAAATCATACCCCAAGGCTTTTGCAAGCATTGGTTGTATGATTCCATGCACTCTGGGGCTTCTTAGAGGACCCCCAGTATTGCCATTCCAGCCTTCTGAGGTTTTCCAGGCAGCCCCAGCTGCTGCCACCTCTCAGACAGGTTTCTGCCCTCCTGTTGCTTGAGCAGCTCAAGCCCAGGAAGGTAGAACAAATGATTTCCATGGAAGAGGGGTGTTACACTATCTCCCTTTGGAAATAGGTGTTACAGGCTTGGCAGGGGTAGCCTCCCCAAGCCACTGGAAATGCTTTAAAGGGCACATTTGGTGCCCTCCCTGCATAATCCAGTCTACACCGGTTCAGGGACCCCCAGTCCCTGCTCTGGTGCATAACTGGACAAAGGAAAGGCGAGTAACCACTCCCCTGTCCATCACCACCCCAGGGATGGTACTCAGAGCTCTTCCAGAGGGTCTCTGGTTTTGCCATCCTGGATTCCAAGTTGGTCAGGGAACTCTGGGAGCATCTGAGTGGCAAGTGCCATCAGGTGACGTTAGAGCCCTCCCCTGATAGGTGCTTATCCGTGTAGCTGACCAATCCCCCTTTCAGGGCTAATTAGGGTCTCTCCTTTGGGTGGTTCTTCAGATTCGGACTGCAAGACTCCAGCTGGAATGCTCTGCTTCCTTTACTTCATCTTCTCACCAAACTGCATCTGGACCCTCCAGGAACTCTACAAACTGCAACAAAGAAGCAAAGACGACTTCTGCAACGTACTATCTTCAGCTCCTCCCAGCAACTGCAAGTGTTTCCGGTTGTGCATCCTCAGAGGACAAACTGTCTTCATCCTGCACAAGAAGAACAAAGGAATCTCCCTTGGAGTGAAGGAGTCTCTCCCCTGCTTCCACAGGCACCCCTCTGCATCGACGACTGGCTGCGTGGGTCCCCTCTCCTGACGAGTTGTATGGATCCTGCATCACGGGTGGTGGACTGAAGTGGTGCTGACGGTCCTAGCTTCCTACTGTCCAACTTTGGTGGAGGCAAGAGCTTGCCTCCCCACGCAAGACAGTATCCCGGTGCCCCATGTGTTTTGCAGTTGCCAAGGCTTGTTGGCAACCTTCCACAAAGTTCTTCATGCACCGTGCAGCTCCGGCCCCCAGCACTCTATCCTGTGACGCACCTCTTCCTGAGTGGTTCTCCGGTGGCGTGGGACCCTTTATTGTAGTGCTGTGTGGGCCTCCTTGTGCACCTTCTTTGTCCCTCTGCTGTGGGACTCCTGTGCATGCTGCCTGGTCTTCTGTGGGCTCTCTGATTTCCTGAGAGCCCCCTCTGCCTCCCCCTCCTGGGTAGAGTCCACCTGGTCCCGGGCAGTGCCATTTTCCGCTAACCGCAAGCTTTGCAAGTGCCAAGGCTTGTTGGCGGAATCCAGTGACACAAACTAGACTGCAATCTTCCATCCGGCATGGGACATCATCTGCACCAACCAGGAACCGGCATCTGACTTCTTGGGTGCAGTACTGACTGTTCTTCACCAGTGGTTCTTCTTTTGCACCTTCATCTGGGTTAGCAGGGGCTCCTGTTCTCCCTGGACCATTCTGTGCTTCTTGGAATTGATCCCCTTCTTCCACAGGTCTTCAGATCCAGGAATCCACTGTTGGTGTCTTGCATTCTCTTCTGGTTCTTGCATTATCTTCTTTCTCGTGTTCTTGTGTGTTCTAGGAAAGTTACTGTGATTTACTCCTGCTTTCCTGAGCTCTGGGGTGGGTTCTATTACTTACCTTTACTGTTTTCTAATACTCCCAGCACCCCTCTATGCACTAAACATGCCTAGGTGGGAAGCCGACATTCGCTTTCCACTTTCTTAGTACGTGGTTTGTGTCCCCCCAGGCCCATTTCTAACTATTGTGATTCTCACTATTTGCACTGTTTTCTAACAGTTTTTATATCTGCTTTTGCATACTAGTGTATATAATTTGTGTATTACTTACTTCCTAAGGGAGTATAGTCTCTATTGTATTTATGGTATTCGTGTGCCCAAAATAAAGTACCTTTATTTTTGTAACACTGTGTATTTTCTTTCATATGTCTGAGAACAGTGTGACTACATTGGTATTGCATGAGCTTTGCATGTCTCCTAGATAAGTCTTGGCTGCTCAGCTACAGATACCTCTAGAGAGCCTGGCTTCTAGACGCTGCTTACATTTTACTAATAAGGGATAACTGGATCTGGTGTAAGGTGTAAGTACCTTAGGTATCCACTACAAACCAGGCCAGCCTCCTACAGTTCCTGTGGGTGTTTCCTTGCTCCTGTTGCATCCAGCTGATTCTGCAGTGATTTCCTTAAGTTCTTTTCCTGCTTCTCCTGTCTTCCTTCACCTTATGGAGTTCTTACTCTGGTTACCATCTATACGTGATACTCCTGCCATCAGGAGGGTTTTTGTCCTAGGGCTTTTTTTCTACTTGGGACTGCTTTTGGAAGGCACCATCTGCTTAGGCACTTGCTGGTGTCTGCAGCATCATGGATACTGGAAGGGGCTGCCCTTACCTCTGGCAGACCAAGACTGTTAAGACCTGTGCTACTCAGGCAATCTGGAGGTGAAGGTTACTCACTGAGCACTCAATTACTGAACCACCTGACAAATTGCAATGCCCAAATCCTGGCCTGGAGTCAGAAGTCATGCTGTGCAGAATTGATCCAGCTCAAGCATTAGTCCACACAGTCTAGCACCTTCATGAATAGAACATACACTTATGTGAAGCTCTTGCTGGCAGAGTTTCTGATGTCACGTAGAATCATTTACTATACCATGCTTCTCAGGGGATCCAAGTAAACAGAAGGAGTTTTTGGATTCATTGACAGTTTATTTTGCCTTCCGCCAAGCTCAATTTCACAAGAAAAGACAAAGGTGTGGTATTTGAGCAGTGCCTAATCTGGCCCACCACTAGATTAGGTGACCCCTCTAGTAGCCACAGAAGATCCATGTTTATCAGACTAGTCGACATTTCTAACAATGTTCAAACAAATGTTTGAGAGGCACAATCTTGAGTTTTTTGCAGAGGAAGCTCATTGTGGCATCCAGCAGGGTAATCAAGATGTTCTATGCTACATCACTCATTTTCAAAAGTTAGCTGCTGAGACCATGTGGATTGAGTGGACTCTGGTTATCCTCTTTCACAAAGGTCTTAAAAAAGAGATCAAGGATGAGCTAGTACATTCAGCCTAAGCAGAGACCATGTTTGTATTGAGGGATCAGATATTAACTAGTAAACGAATGGCTATGTAAATGTATATCCAAGAGGCGTTGGACCCAACCCCCCTTTATTGGGCTAGGGGGCAATTGAGTACCAGTCAGGAAAGCAGAAGCCGCTCCTGAAGAACAGACTGCCTCTTCTAATGAGTAACCTTTGCAAATAGGACTACCCCAAGGCCCTCTTGCAGAAACTGAAAGAGAACATCGTCGTAGGCATGGACCATGTCAATACTGCAGTTCACCTAAACACCTGATCAGTACCTTTTCAGTTCGTCCTCAGAAGGTCTTGGGAAACACCAGATTCCATCCTTTTTAAAGGGGGAAATGATGGAAGTATCTTCTAGCCCTTTGATTGGTTTCTGAAGAGACATGCAAGCTTAATTGTTCCATTTACCCATTACTCTGGAGCTACGTAATGGGCAAACTGAGGACCTCATTCACTAAGTTTTGGTGCAGTAAAGCAACACAAGCCTTTTTGCTGTGCTGCCCTGCATAAAAAAAGGACAGGAATGTGACATATCTATAAGATATGTTCCATTCCTGACCATGTTCTCTGCGCTGGCACACAAATTGCTGCTTAGCGCCAATGCAGGCACCCTTGCACCATAGTGCAAGGGTGCCTGCATTGCAGTGACACCTTCCTGCACATAAGCAATCATTAATGGCATTTTTCTCTGTCTATGTGTGCACACATAAAAAGTGGATAAAGGGGAGAAATAATGTTATTTCTCCCTGTTGCACCACTTTAACACCACCCCTGAGATGGCATAGGAATCTGACGCATTCCTAGACTTTGAAATCTGGGAATGATTTAGATTCCCTTGGATTCCATGGGTGTTGTGTGGGAACGCTCACAGCAACACCCATGAAACTCCCCTTTCACATGTTATGTGTGAAAGGGGGCCTTGTAAATATGGCCTGGCACACTGCACCACTGGAGCGTCCAAACAAAATGATGCTCCGGTGATGCAGTGTGTCACTAGTGCCTCCTAAATGAGGCCTTCAGTGTATACTGGCCCTTTTTGGTAGCAGAGCTATCAGGATGTAATTGGATTCCAATTGGGCACAAGAAAAAGAAGATCTTTTGGGTCACTAAGGAGACTCCAGAACAAGTACAAACCCTTGATGGTACTTCTCTGGCCTCTGGTCCTGTTAAGGAGGTGACAATACCTCAGAAGGAAACATTGTAAGGTTGTGTCAATCGACCTCAGTGCATCTCCAAATCATATATTGATATTAGGAATTCCATGGCTGATTTGTCATAATCATTTTATAAACTGGGAGACAGAAACTATATCCTTGTTCTCTCAGTTTTGTCACCTGTTTTGTTTTGCTAATGAAGACTACTGGACTCACAAAGCTGTTCCAAAGAATCTCAGACAACAGTAATTCAATCGACCTAATCCAAGGGCTTCCTGCTCCTTATCAAACATGTGCTAATTTGTTTTCAGAAAGCAAAGGAACTTTTCTTACCACTACATAGTTAACTTGATTGTGCCATTCTATTGGAACCAGGAGCTGAGGTTCCATTTGGTCGGAATTGTTATTTGTCTGAGTCAGAGAAGGAAGTCCTGAAACAATCCCTGAATGTAAGCTTGCTGAATGGCTAATAACTGAATACGCTTCACCTTTTGGGGCTTCTATGTTTGCTGTTCTTAAAAAGATGAACAATTTGAGACCTTGTATTGATTTTAGGGGTTTAAATAAATTTACCATCAAAGATGGATGCCCCTTATCAAGGTCAGATTAGACTCTGTTCGAGGAGCCCGGATATCCATCAAACTTGACCCTTGAGGAGCCTGCCACCAATTGTGAATTGAGGAAGGGGATGAGTGGAAGGCAGCATTCAGAACCCCTCTCGGACACTTTGAGTATTTTGTTATGTAATTAAGAATGCCTCTGCAATCTTTCAGCATTTTATGGACTTTATCTTTGCTGATACATTAAACCACTCTGTAGTAATCTACTTAGATAATATTTTGGTTTATTCAAAGGATCCTACACATCACCATCATCATGTCTGTTAAGTACAGGAGAGGCTCCATCAAAACCAGCTATCTTGCAATCTAGAGAAGTGAGATTTTGATCCGCCCGAGGCAGAATATCAAGCTTTCAATTAAACAACACAGGCTTATCTATGGATCGTTGGAAAGTATCTGTCCAACTAGATTGACCAACTCCCTCTAATGTCAAAGAAACACAGTGCTTCCTTGGCTTTGCTAGCTTTTACTGACAATTCAATTGGGAAGTTTGCTCTCTTAATCAGCATTATCACTGAAGCTCTTAAGAAGGAGATGCTTCGCAATGGCTTTCAGTGGAATGGACAAGCTGCCTTTATTAATTTGAAGCTAGCATTTAATCAAGCTCCAATACTACACCTCCTGGATACTTCTAAGTAGTTCACTGCAGAAATCGATGCCTCTGATTGCACCATTGGGGCTGTCCTCATTCAACAACAGGAAGATGATGGTCTTGAACACACTATCTTCTATTCACATTCTATCAGAAAGTAATTATTCTGTTCTGGAGTAAGAACTTCTGGCCATAAAGATGACCTGTGTTGAATGGAGACATTTTCTAATGGGGGTCAGAAAACCCTTTGAAATATGGACCGACCACCATAGTCTCCAGTGTTTTAAGAATATGCAATGCAGAATCAGCTAAAAAGCCCACTGGGCTTATTTCTTCAACCCATAAGACATATTTATCACCTACATCCCAGGCAAGAATATATTGGTGGATGCTCTATCTCATAGATATCCTGAATCACCATTCTCCTTCAATCAAAATGTCCTCTTACTACAACAAATTATTGGAGCTACTCAAACCTTTCTTGACAGTATGTAAGCTAATTATTCCAAGACCTCCAAGAAGGATAAGACGTATGTACAAGGACAACTAAGGAAAAAAGCTACTTATTGTTCAAAGGGGAGTCTCTTTTCATACCCACCAAGCCACTCAGTCTCGAAGTAACTAAAATGTGTCACAACTCCCCTATTTCTGGTCACAGAGGCATTATATCTACCCTTAAACTTTTACTCAGCTCCTTCTGGTTGCCTTTGGCCCGAAAAGGCACAAAACTCTTTGTCAGTTTCTGCCCAGTCTGTGCTCAACACAAACCGTCCCACAGCAAAACCTACTGGGTTCCCTTCACCAGTCCCTCCTGATCCCTGGCATATTGTATCTACTGACCTCATCACTGCGCTTCATCCCTCATCTGGAAATCAATGTATTATTGTGAGAAATGATTGCTTTTCTAAAATGGCTCACTTCACAGCTCTTTAACAACAATCTTCAGCAAAACCCTGGGTCACATATTCATGCAAGATATTTCTTGCCTTCATGGGCTGGTTCAAGTTGTCATTTCCGACAGAGGCCCTCAGTATGTTTACCGTTTTTGGAAATCTTTTTGCGAATCTTTGCAGATTTATGTGGCTCTATCCTCTGGTTTTCATCCACAAACTAATGGGCAAACAGAGCGTTTGAACCCGGGTCTCTAACAATATCTCTGTTGCTTTTGTAATTCCACACAGAGTGACTGGTCCACATATTTGACCTTGGCTGATTTTCCTACAATAACTCTCTATAGCCCCACCAAGACCACCCATCCTTGTGTCTATATGGTCTTCATCCTTGATCTTTCCCTTACGGTTCTTAAGGTTCTCTTTTTGCTCCTGCAGCAGCTAGTTTATTTTATTGTCTCCAGATGGTTCACAGGTGTGTTCTATGTAAACTGCATGCGTATAAAGTATTTTGCTGATGCCCATCGGTGACCTTCTCCTGCTTACTATCTTGGGGATAAGGTGTGGCTCTCTTCCAGATTCCCACCCACTCATCTTTCTCAGAACAAGTTCAAACCACACTTTTATGGTCCTTTTAAGACTTCCCAAACCATCAATCCTGTTGCCTTTAGAGTCCAATACCCCTTGTCCTCGAAGATCTATGCTGTGTTTCATTCTTCACAGTTGAATCCATATTGATATGATCCTTTTCATCACCTTTTTTCTCAGCCCCTCCACTCATGGTGGATGGCACCCCGAGTTTGAGGTGGAGGAAATATGTGATTCACAATTTTTTAGGAAGAAGCTTCAGGTTCTAATCCACTGGAAAGGTTATTTGCCCAGTGAACTTTCCTGGGGAGATGCTTCCTCTGTCTATGCACTTGTCTTGGTTCGCAATTTTTTGCTTATTTCCAGATAAGCCTGGGGCATCAGGAAGGGGCCATGCTGCTGCACCTCCATCCCGTCCAGCGACAACTGCTATGTTGCTCCCAGGTGGGAGGGACTCACGGCTCCGGAACGGCAGGGGAGAGGCCAGTAGGTACCATCTGCTTAGGTGCTTTCAGGTGTGGGTGGCATCACGGCTACTGGAAGGGGTGGCCCTTACCTCTGGCAGGATAAGACTGTTGAAACCTGTGCTACTCAGGCAACCCAAAGCATCCATCTACTGAACGGCCTGACAGTTAGTGAGGATGGTGTAGGGGAAGTTAAGATAGAAACAAATGGTAGGGAAGCAGTTCTTGGTACAGGAAGTGTTAGAGGGAGATGAAATAATGGAAGAAAGAAGTGGTATGAGGTAAGGCAAGAGAGGCAAAGGGTGATAGAGAAAGGTGCCATAGGAGTAAGCAGAGAGGTGATAAATAGAGAAGTGAGTTAGATAGAAAGATGGTCT
The DNA here is from genome assembly GCF_031143425.1 of Pleurodeles waltl. Taxonomy (NCBI): domain Eukaryota; kingdom Metazoa; phylum Chordata; class Amphibia; order Caudata; family Salamandridae; genus Pleurodeles; species Pleurodeles waltl. The sequence continues at coordinate 659,596,399 of NC_090449.1, read as the reverse complement.
AAGTAAATCCTTCAATGACAATAAGATATAGGGGTGGAAAGAGAGAGAGATGAAATAGAAACAAGTGATGTGGAAATAGATAGGATTGATATGGAAGCAAAGAAGAATAGGGAAGTAAGCTTACGTTAGAGGAAGGTAGACAGACAAATAGATGGAGGTAAAAAGGGGTGAGCAGGGTATAGAGAGATATGAGATGGGAAGAGTGCGGTAGAAAATGAGAGGTATAGAAAAGGTTGAGTTGTGAGGAAGAGAGAGAGGACGAGGGAGAGGTAGATGGAGGCAGAAATAGGGTATAGGGAGAAATAGACAGGAAAGGAAGAGAGGTAGTAAAAGAAAGAGGGAGAGAGACTGAGAAATAGATTCTCATCCACTTAACTAGAAAGCCCTTTGGAAGGGTGAGGTCCTGAGCAATTGCCGACTTTGCCACTGCCTTAAAATGGCACTGTCCAAGTTGAAACCACGTTTGCAAAAACTGTAGAAAGTTCGATATTTCACAGGAAACCAGGTGACCCCTCTTTTCAAGCACCAGCTTGCGATAGTACACTTTGCTGTGCATAATTCCATAGAGCTGAAGGTCTCTGTAGTTGTTAAATCTTCAGTGAGAACTTCTTTGTGTTTCCTTGTGTTTGTAGGCCTTCCCACTCAACCTCCAAATCAAACAGTGTGTGTAACTGCAAGATTTCACTGCTGGTTTGACCTGCTGCATGAGAGTTAATACAACCAGAAACAACACTGGGGCCACTACCACATATGCCAACATTTTAAAACTAGAAATAATGACATTTCAAAAACATAATTTGGGGACTTAATTTGCCCCATTGATATATGTTGAAGGAAATTTTAGTTGGGAGACAGCCTAAATAAAACACTTTTTGGTACAAAAATGGGGAGACTCCCACCTGAATGTGGACTGTTGGAGGGTAGGCACTACCATCTGAATTAACAATGAGAACCACAGTCATCTCTGGACAGCACTACAGTTATTGCATGCATCTTCTCCTCGCTTCCTAGTAAAGCACAGAAAAAGGAGGAAAAGCATGAAGGAAGCCCTTCAACCACTCTAGATCATCCGCAAAACTGGATGCCGTAGTTTGGTTGCACAGACATCTCTCCAATTGACTCAGGAACTGGAGCTAAAGAACATGCCTAGGGAGTCAGGTGGTCCACAGGAGAAGACCTACTGGAACCCACTAGTTACCACCAAAAATGACAAAATAATGAAAGGAAATATCCTGGGGCCACAGCGTAGAGAGGAAATCAACGTGTTATGCATCTGGGAAAAGGCAGTTAAGGAAGGATGTAACGTTTAGGTGAAGCTGCAAGGATAAGACCTTACCAAATAGAAACACTTCTATCAACAGATTTTCTTCAATATTTATAAGACATGCCCTTTAAGACTAATAAAGCCATTGCTTGACCAGAAGGCCAATTCCCCAAAAGGCAAACCTAGCTCGATGGAAATAGCACCCATTAGGGGGAGAAAACAGATTCTTTGTTTCCGTTGGCTAGCATCTCACACAGGCTCTCCGAGAAATCCTCATGGACACCTTCAAGATGAGTGCGGCTAAGAATAGACTTGCAACGCCCAGGGAATTACCATTGCCTGATATCTGACTCGACAGTGTGGCCCCAGGGAAAGTCCTCTCCGAACCCCTAGTGGGAACGAAGGAGCAGGTTCCACTCCAAATGGCATGCAGCCCTAAAACACCAGTCCCCAAAATTATAGCACACCACGGTTGCTTGAGCATGCAAGAAAACGCCTCATCCCCACAGTGGATGCTGTATGAGCCAGAGAACTCATAGTTACCCACGTCCCAGAGCAAATCTGGTGCAGGCAGGCATCTGACACTGAGATGTGCATTCTGTTGTGGAATGAAGAGACTGTGCCAAACCTCCATTAAAACATAGTAAAAATCCTTGGACAAAGACATGGTACCCGTGGAGTTGGAAACACCCTTCTCAGCCTGCCTATCAAGTATTCTCAGCATCTTCAATGTGAAGTATCTAAAATGAAATACGGTTTTCTTTCGCTCCTTAATATGAAAGCTATATTTTTTTCAGTGCTTTTGACCCGATGCCACATCGCCAAACGATATTTGGTAGGATAATCGCATTGTTTTTTCTGACCATCTGACCATCACCACCCTCTGCCAAAGTACATGAAAGAAGACATGTAAACCTTTGAACAGATATACTCTTTTCAACAGAACAATGTTTTACCCGCTTCCTTGATAGACCTTCTGAAAAGAGTGCTGCCAAGCACTGCACCCCAAATCCATTGAAACCAATCATGTTGAAAACTGCAGGACATTATTTAAATATTGAAACTTTCATCTGATTTGTCAGTGTGAAACCAGAATATTGTATCACCTAAAGAAATGTTGCCCCAGTGGACTATAATAGAAAATCTACACCCAATTGGAAGATATGTTTGTAAATGGAATTTAGGACACACTATTTAAGTCATACAGTATTTATATATAATTGACAAATAACTAATTTGCTTGATCTAGTTACCACTACAGGGACTCTTATAGAGTTGATGCACTATAATCAACTCCTCAAGGCTTTATGATCTCGGAACACAGTGGGTATGAAGATACAAGACCAGCAGAAGGGAGTGGAGCTTGGCCCATGCTAGCGCAGGTGTTTTAATAAAAATTATTGAGTGTTCATGTATTATGAGTAATTTGCATAGAAAATATAACAACATAGAAAAATAATGCACTCATTTGAAAATGTGATCACGATGAGTGGCCACCAATATCCACAGAGTGTACTTATTAATTGCATTAATATGAAATGTTGAGCATGTTTGACTAATGTAGTAATATGCCATATTAAGGATTATGCATTATGTATTAGCTTTATTGATTGTAGGCCTTAACTTATCAAAGGTCTTGGCCTAGTTGCCAGGCCTCATGTCAAGCTGTATTTCTTAATGTTTAATAAATGGCTGTCCTAGAGAGTTAAACTGTGATTTTCCATTGTATTGTGTAAATGTGCTCGTAGCTGAGAATGTTTTCTCATGAGAACGGACTGCTAGAAGATGCTGTTCTTGCTAAATGTAATAATATGTGTGTAATGTGTGTAAGACTGACTTTCTCAAGATGAGAACAATAGAGACACTGACTGGAGAGAAGCTGCAAAATATTGTTTTCTGACGAGCCGGATGATGAGAACAATGCAGGAGAAACCATTCAGCGACATGTGAACGGAGTAGTGGTAGAATCAATAGATTTGAAGTTTTAGTTTTATTGGACAAAGTGTGAACATGCGGTCCCTTGACCAATAGGGATTAGGGAAATAGTTTTAGGGAATTTAACTTAACAAGACTGCACCTAGAGCATTTTGTTGCTGGCTGAAAGGTCCTGACAAGAGACATGCTAATCCTTAATGCTTAAAGACTTTGCGTTTTCTGAACTTTGATGCTGAATCCTTATGCCTTGCTGATCGACTGATGTCCCAATGACGAAGACTATCTTAACTTGCCAATCCAATTGAGGAGAGGTATTATTGTACCCATGTGTATGTTATGTCTATTTGTTTCTCTTTCGAGATATCAACCGCACTGTTTAATAGAGCCATAGTTCGATGTTTTCCAAATTTGTGCTACTAAAGTGTTTTGCATGAAGCCCAACATGCTGATGCTAAACTGGTGTTAGTCAAGGTTTCCTTACTCTGCTAATAGGGAAAGATGCCTGATGAATTTCTCTGCTGAATCTAAATGTATGTGATCTAGTTTGTTCAATTGTTCTTGTTATTAATTTGCACTGTAACCTTAGAATGTGTAATAGTTCAAGCTTTGATTAGGTTGCGGTTCTTCTGCAGATTTGGACAGCCAGTGTTGTTTCTGTATGTGTATCATTTGATTTTGAGATTAATTTACATGACGTTAGTATTGTTAATATAAGGAAATAAATATTCTAACTTTTACTGAAAAGTGTGGTTATTCATGACTGAAAGGTCATGCTGTGTGACAATTACTGACTCCAATTGATTATTAATGTCATTGATTATTGTCGATTATTGATATTGTTTATTGGTTATTGATTAATGATCTGCATGTACTGGAATTATGGTGGGATCATCTTAATTGCAAGTCCAAAGATTCATCGGCCTATTCGCGTCCCCTTGTAAGTTTACTTTTGAAGGTCAGACGCGCTAACACCCATAAGCCTGCAAACCTGCTTGTTGCCATATGTCTCTGAGGCATCAAACACTGCAGAGTTGGTGCCTCTCAAAACTAGCACAGATGGCATGAGTGTCCTAATTTTAACTTGCTAAACCTCCATTGGGAACACATTGCACTAGACTGTTCAGTCCCTCACACACATGATTACCAGGCTTTCTTGTTGCACCTGAGTGATAGTGTTCTTGCTATGACTATCTTCCAATAATAACATTTTCTTTACTGTGGTTACCATTCCTTTTTTTCTGGTGGTAGTGAGGCAGTGTCCGTCAGTTATCCCTAATTTATCGCCTCCAGCACCTTTTGATCTGAAAAGCATTTCTTCTCTGTCTTCATGAATAGCTGTAGGTGCCTACCTACCAGCGATTTCCCTGCAGCCCTGCCACACCCAGGAAGGTTGAATTTTTGATAACTTTAGAACTGGAATCCAGTTACTCTCAATTTGCTCCTCTTATTCTCCTGCCTCTTGTATGATGATTATGGTTATTAGTGGGACAACTGTCTGAAGCACTGTGCCCTTCGGTATAATGAAGATGGCTGTAGCTATTAAAGGGTTCTAGTGCGGATGGCCTCTTTGGAGACCTTGTGGGCTTTGTCCTCTATCTCATCTGCAAAGAATCCAACCTCACCAGGGCAGACACCATCATTACAATTAAGGTGATGGCTGACAGGAAGTCCACCTGTCTTTCCATCCTTTGCAGCGGTTCTTGATACTCCATACCATCTTCCGTTGCCTTAAACAGTGCCTCAGAATCAAATAGCTATTTTACCCTTAAAGCAAACCTGGAGGATTCCACAGCTTATGTTATGCATCTATGCAACACACAAGAACATTGTCTTTTACTACAGCATTGATAGAGATATTTCTGTCCCTCCCTCTAAACAGGAGTATATGAAGCAGGGAACCAGAGTGAGGGTTCCCACTGCAACACAACCTTCTGCAAAGGGCTACAAGGCTAAAACTCATGGGACCTGTAGTTTCAAAGTTTTATTAGCTTATTCACCTGCAATTATGGAGGAAAAAGCACTGTGATAGAAGCTAAAACAATTGTTTAAAACAAGGGTTGATAGGCCCGAGCCTGACAAGCAACAAAAAGCAATAAAGGAGTTGCTCAGCATGGCATAGACCAGGATATATGAAAGTGCTGATTAAGGATCTCTCAAGCAAACATGGCTGGCATTGGCGAACACATACCGGCTGACTTAGAAGTAGGTGGCAAATGTCACTTGTGGCAGAATTTGTAAATCCTACTGTTCAGTGGGTTTTCTGATCATGAAGAATCTGCCACTGGAATTACAGCATCTCAAGCAATAGTTAACCTCACCACTGGAGGGCACTCTGCTGGTGGATAGTCATCAGGCAGAAACAAGACCACCTTCTGGATAAGCTGAAGATGTTAATTTTGAAGCAGGTTATCCCTCAGAATCCAGCAGTGGTACAATTACTAACCTTTGATGTAAATTATAAGATTTGTAATTACCAACTTGCTTTAAAACGTCTTCAACAGTCTTCGCCAACCAAAACACATGACTTAGGGGCCTGATTTAGTGTTAAGACAGAAGGGTTACTCCGTCATAACTGTGATGGATATCCGGTCCCCGTAGTTACAAGTGCATTATATTCAACGGAACTTGTAAGATGGAATATCTGTCACGTCTGTGACGGAGTAACCTGTCCACCAAACTCTGAATCAGCCCCAAAGTCCCTCATTATGAGTTTGACAGCCGTCGGTACGGTGATAGGGGGTGAGGCTGAAATCTATGGTTCTACCTGCTATAAGCAGGTGGAAAGTGCTGGGTGTATTGATGAGAGATGGAATGGTGGGGGGAGGTCAGAGGTGAAGGGCAGGCTTGTGTCTGATTAGGGGAGTTTGATCCTCACAAACTGGTGTAGGGAGTAGGTGGGGCACGGGCAATGTTGCTGATGCAGGCAACCCCTGTCCTTCTTTAACTTTGACAGGTCTCGTGTCCCTGGACCTGGAATTATTGGGTCTAGAGTTTTCATACCCAATAATTCCAGCCCCCGGACACACTTGGAATTGTAACTTAGAATGTTTCACTCAGAGTTATAGCTGTGAATGAAATACCCCAACTTATAATGAGGGCATAAGCATTGAAATTCATGACATATTGGCGTGATCTGAAATGGAGCAAAAATAGAATTCCACATCCAACACCTAAATAACATTGCCTCTGTAGAGGCTGCACGAACAGCAGCACTTAAATAATGATGCAAGTAGGTTTACCAGTCAAACCTACTCAGAAACACATACATAAAGGAAAAGGAACAGTTTAACAACAAAATGCGCAAAGAAGTGTATATTAGTAGGGTTTATTTAGGGAAAACAAAATAGCAGAATAAGGGAAAAACACTTTTGCAAACAGGCGATCGCTGTCAACTAACAAAAGCACCGGGCCTCATTTACGAGGCCCGTGACGCAGGGCGGCGCAGCAGGTGCTTTGCTGCACCACCCTTTGCCACCGGCAAAGGGCAGAAATGCACCGTATCTACAGGTTAAGGTGCATTTCTGTCCTCTCCCCCTGTGCTGGTGTACAAGTTGCTCCCCAGCACCAATGCAGACACCCTTGCACTATGGTGCAAGGATGCCTGCATTGGGGGATGCTTGTTTTTGTGCAGGAAGCGACACCTCCCTGAATAAAAACAATCACAAGAGGTGTGTTTCTCTTTCTATGTATGCTGCAGAATGCAGCACAGATAGAAATAGTAAATAATGGGGAGAAATTAAGATATTTCTACAAATTGCATCACTCTTGCACCACCCCTGAGGTGGCTTAGGAATCTGATGCATTCCCAGATTAGTGAATCTTGCAATGCATCAGATTCCTTCGTGTTCCATGGGTGTTGCGTGGGAACACACCATGCAACACTCATGGAACGCCCATTTCATGCAGTGTTGTGCTTGAAAGGGGTCCATATTTACAATGCCATGAAAAGCCATGAAACGTGGATTTGCGTGGCCTTGTAAACAGGAGCTGGCACACGGCGCCACCGAAGCGTAAAAAAAATGATGTTCTCGTGGCCCATTGTGCAGCTAGGTCCTCAAAAATTAAAACACCAGCAAACTTACCACCACAGCACGATAATGGACAGTTCTGCACAACCGTCATCAACTGCATCCAATATGGCGATAAAAAGTTACAAGCTAGCAGTTTGAAACCTCCAACGGGAACAGATAAGAGGCTGCTCAGTATGGACAATGACAAAACTGAACACCTTCTAGAAGAGTTGTAACTCATAGGTATGCAACTGCGGCACACATATACATGTCAAACACCAAGAGACAGAATGGAGCCCACAGCACAAGGAAATTCCACCAGAGGAGAAATGTACTAGGCCATTAAAGACTGGGAATGTCAACAGAGATTCCATCTTGTCAAGAACATAATAACATACACCGAATGAGGAAACCCCATATTACAGGCGGAAAGAAAAGGCTTTACCCCCATGTCATGCACACTATGATACTAAACAATGGGTTCCCTGCAGAGTGTCACCAGAGATATATGTGGTATTGCACAAAAATCAGTCCGCAAGACAATGTAGAATGTGATAGGCACACCAAGCCTTTATAAAGTACCGCGCATCACGTTTGCATCAGATCACATAAATCCTGAGAGTCTTCTGTGCAAAAAGTGATTTCCTCTTGTCATAGGGTCCAATGACTGAACACACCACAACATCAACAACCTTCACATGTGCCTCTTTTTGTTACACAACAACAAATAATACAGAATCCTTGGCATCTAGTTAATATTCAATGACCATCATTTGTATCATGGCCTACCTCAAATATTTCCCTGTATCACGAGAAGACATTGCTTTACTACATGGTGACAGGAATTCCAACTATATGTAAAGTCACAGATGCAGGAATAACACTGTGCCATGCGTTCACACATGTGCACTACCAACCACCCATGGCTTCCTGTTTCAGAGATAGAACCAAATCAACATCCCTTCTATTGCTAAGTTTCTACTTGTACTTAACAGATTGCTCTTCAAATCACCTCATTAACCCAAGGCAATCTGTCTAAAGACAAAGTGCTGGTTTCAATGGTGTTTCATAGTCTCACATTCCCAAATGATATTGGTCAGACATTTACAAGCATGTGGCAGAGGTAGATGTGACCATTGTAAATCCTTCATAGTCAGATTAAAATGTTCGAGGCTAAGCTGAGTAAAATGGATTGACTGGAGAGGCACCATTGGCAACATGTTTGGCAGCACATAGAAAGTGATGGGGCTGGTGTTTCAATAGCACTGTGCTCTTGGCTTATGATACATGGAGAAAAAACAATATGGGGATTATATCATGCATACACATCTGCAGTTTTAAAGTACAGAATAATATTGTTCCCTTCTGCCACTGAGAAGAGCATTTGAAACTGGCTATTATGCAGTCATGATGTGTGTGGAAGTGGCATACCCAGAGATTTAAGGTATCAGCAAAGCGGGCAATTGCCAAGGGCCCCCGTCTTCTAACGGTCCCCATGTGAAAGTGAACTTTCTCTCTATTTGACCTCTGTCTATTCTTTTTATCTCTCTAAACCACTCTCCTTCTGGCTAACTCTACCCCTGATTCAGTCTCTAACCAGTGTCATCTTCATGATTTTTGAGGTCTCTGACAAGAATTATTTCAACTGCTGTGTGACCCTGTTAAAGTGTGACATATAGTTTAGACCTATTTGGTATCACAGAGGGCATGAATTATCAGGAAATGGGTAACAAAATTCAAATTTGTAACAGGTCTTCACAAAATATGTCGGCCCCAAAGATCTTAGGATGACATTAGGCACATTCATTGATGCCAACGATGAATTCACTGTGTGAACATGGCATGCCTTGATATAGCTTGGTCCTCACATCACCATAGCTTGTCCTCCTGCAGCTCAAATTCGGTTGGAAGTGGGGGTTCACAGTATATTTATAAAGGTTGATTCTGCAAAAAGACTGTGTCACTGTGACATCCCCTGCAAAGTTAATTACCTACTACAAGTTCACATAATTTGGCCCAGGCATAATTGGCATGTTTTAAATTGGCCTAATGTGTGTACTCCAGATGTACTGTGGAACGTATGTTGCGCTTTAGAACTGCTCACACATGAATTCTGCTACCATCTCTCCCTCCATGTGAACTTGTACCCTGGCATTATCACTTTTACGCACAGAGCTGTAAGCTGTCCTCTGCACTCACACTCAGTACCCATGCAGTACATATTTTTAAGGCAACAAATCCCCAAATTGCACCTCCATAGCCCACACATGGAGGTGCAGCTATATGCTGGCATTTGCTATGGCTTGTGGTGTGGTATATTCCAGACCCTCTTCCCACTATCCAGGATGGCTTTCCCACTTGGTGTATGAAAAAACAGTGCTTACTCCTGTTGCCATTGCTTTATTTGTTCATTTGTGTCAGTTGTGTTGCCTTCTCCAACGTGCTCCTTCATGAGTCTGGATATAACCACTTTTTCCCACTTTGTTCTGTTGCAGCTATTTTGGGACACAGTCCCAGTTGCTATCTTCTGAGCTTGCTCTGTGGAAAGAGTTGCTTAAGTCATAATCTTTTTGTGGTATATGATCCTGAGCTGTACCACTTTACTGCTGAGTTGCGCTAGGGCACAGAATTGCCTGTAGAAGGGATACAATACACATTACTGATGGACTCACTGGGCTTTGAAAGTGTGGTACAGCAACATCAGGTGTGGTCCTACCTCATATGTATGGAAGAGAATTTGAGATTCAGTGACATCCGGCCACCTTGCCCTGATTGTTTTTGTCAAACATTTAGGTATACTTGATTGTGGCTTGCTGGTAAAGCCGCTAGTGTATTTGGTGGTACATGTGTGAGTATAAGTAAATAAAAAGGATGTTGTCTGAAATGTGCCATAACTTAAAAATGTATTATCCATAGTAACGTAAGGATATGTGCCTTGGTGTACGTACAGAATGATAAGAAACAAAAAAAACACTAAAAACTAAAGTACAAATGTCCTTGTTTCACTTAGCTCTTATTCCTTTTCCAGGGAAGGACCGGTGGCACTTCAACATAGACTGCATCTCTTGGGGACAACAAATAACTTACCTGGTAATGGGGAGAAAAAATCCTTTTCCTGTCTCCTTGAGTTATTTCTTTTATGCCTTTTCTCTCTTTTTAATTCCCTTTTCTGTGAAAGGGCTACTTTTACCAATTCCCAAAATTTAGCCACAAGCATAAACTAAGAAGGGAAAGAAGACACAAACAATCAGCCTAATATCACTCATTATAGGAGAATGAGTTATAACCAATCACCAATCCCAGATGCTGCGTAATACATAGTGCTTGTGGGCCCTCTTCCTATTACTAAGCCCAATATCTTATGCACTTTACCTCTGTCAGGTGAGAGGCAGCAATTTGTGTCCCTCTTACATTGATAGTCCCTACTGCATCCTTCTGAGCACCTAGATCCACCAGGACTGGACACAATCCTACTGGATTATGGCAAATTCTTTAGCTTCGGCCTAGTGATGGAAATCTCTTTATCATAAAGTAAAGTACAGAGAAAAGTAAAAAAGTTTGTTACACTTGACAAAAGATAGTAAAAAATGTATGTTAAAAATACTGTTTTTTTATTCATTTGTTTTAAATGTAGAACAAAATACAAAAAACCATAGCAATATCTAATTATTTTAAATATATTAAATTAATTAAAAAATATTTTTCCGAAGTTTCATTAAGAACAACTTACTTTAAAAAAAAGTATTACTAAATATCAAAAGTGATATATTGAGTTAACTAAAACTCATTTTATTAAAAATTATGTTATCTTTATTTTTAAATTTAAAAAAGTTATTAATAATTATATGATAAAATTAGATAAATAATGTATTTTATGTTTAGATAATTGCTTTAATTTAGATTTATTTAAATTTGTAAGTATTTTAGATAATTTATTTTAACATTATTACCTCTGGAGCTTTATTTTGAATCCCTACTTCCATTATTTTCTATGTCAAGGTTACACTTGCTCCTTTTTGGCACTTGTAACTCTACACTTCTAAATTATTCTTCTCTGCCTTTTTCAGTGGATTGTAGTAACTTTACAGTAAAACTTTGTGACTAGCCTGTAATAATGAAGCTACTCAAAAGTGTATTAATAAAGTGACATTAAATTTACTTGCACAAGTAAGGTACCTTTGTGAATATTCGTCTGTGAGTTTGTTTAAAGAATATTGGCAATGCAAAATATTCAGAACCAATGTACAGTTTATTGTGTTCATATTTGGCAGACTGTATTTTCATCAGTTTGTAACTGAACCTTTTCCATTAGGTGGTTTACTTGTTCCTCAGAGTGATAGTAGGGATAGAAGCAGGTGCTTTGCAGCTATATCGCTTGTATTTCAGTATTTTCAAAGGGAAACAGCAATTACAACACAGATGGACCCACACATGCTTTTATCATACAGGCTTCACAATGCATGTATCTTTACCACACATGCCTTTCCCATGTAAACTTTTATAACGAGTATGCCTTTTTCATGCATGCCTTTACAATGAAAATGTAAGTATTTCTCAGGTAAGTATAAAGTGTTATATATGATATATATATATACACACACATACATACATATATATGTATATATATGTTATGTATATATATGTATTACATATATAACACTTTATACTTACCTGCGAAATATATATATCTATACATCTATATATCTACATAGATATCTTCTCTGAAAAAAGCAAAAGTTAAAGTGACGTTATAGTTAGGTAAAAGTTACAATGACAGTGTAACGTTTAAACAAAAAAAATACTGAGATGCATCAATTATAGCTATCTTAACTAACTATAACTCTTGGCCTAAAGTAACTATAACTAGCTCTCTCCCTATGCATAGCTAATTATCCCATATATTACATCACTCATGACATTCTATAAAATTGGTGATAACATCACTGCAACATTTGAAATGATATTATTGATGACAAATCTGTGCATGGCAGAGGCATGAATTGTAGTTACTTGAGAAAACTATAACTGACATTTATTGTTTTTCTTTTAGTTTAAAACATTACATCAAAATTACATTGTCAGTGACATTTTCAGCTAGCATAATGTTATTTTAACCTTTGTTTTTTCAGTGAATATATATATATATTTATATATACGTGTGTGTGTGTAGGTGTATATATATATATATATATATATATATATATATATATATATATGTATATATATATATATATATAGGTATATATATACTATATACTATATTTAACTTGACTAAAAGTCCTCTGCATATTAATTAACTCACATAAGGTGCACAGTGTTCACTATATGTATATCATCTCACAGTTTGTAAATAATACGCTTTGGATGTATATTCCATCTCAGGATCCAAATATCTGATGAAAACATTACATTAATTTAAAAAGAACGTCCATACACCATCTTAAAGTGCATAGTGCCAATATGTAAACAACAATATGTAATTTATAGGGAGAGCTTCAATTTCCTAATGCCGAGGATAATCCTCACATGACGGCCATCACGCTCCCTGCTTTAAAGTCAACCGTGCTTATTTAAAAATAATAAAAACATATGAATATTTTCCTCCACAGGTGGCCATCTTAAAGCGCATCTTGTCTAAACATAAACAACAATAAATAATTTAACAGAGGATCATAATTTTCTCACTGTGGAATAAGATCCTCTCATAAGTACCATATCACCCTCCTCCTCTTAGGGTGGACCATGCTCAATTCTGAAGTGCTAAAAACATATGACTATATCTTCCATATGTAACCCCTCCAATAGGGTGTACTGCATATAATACTTCACTTGCAATAATAATGATAATTATTTTCTTTCATAGTGCACTATCCTTAATTTATTATTCAAGGGTGACATCTCTCTTCCAGACTTAAACACTGCAATAAAGTGCATTATGCAAAGCACCTCTCTCATAATCATAATTGCACTCACTTTCCTCCAAAGTGCACTGTGATTAATTGCAAACTACAGTATAATTCACTGTCCAAGGGCGGCATCTCTCCTCCAAATATCAATTTCATACTATCAGGTATATCTCCCTCATAAAAATATTGTGTCCAACTAGAGCGGACCATGCATTGTTCTAATCAATCATAAGTGGCAGGAGTTTATCCCGACATATCCATTTGTATAAGGTGCATTGTGCATAAATGTAAACTTTTCCTTATAACTTGTGTGAGATATATTATAAATTTTAGCTCAAATCTAAAGTGCAAAAACAAGCTGGAACAGGGAAAGTGCACTGTGCTAAGATATAAAAGTAATTTACAAAAGTGAGCTCTTCAAACGGATTCTACCTCTTATTAAAAATTCATAGGCTAGTTCCCTATATCATTAACTATTAAATCCATAATCACAATGTTCAAAGGGATAACCTCCAGTCATCATTATAAATGTACATGTAGCTCAGCATCTGAGTTATAACCCCAAGGAAATTCTGTACCCACTCTCATTATCAGTTTTGATTCCACTCTCCGTATGGTCTTCTCTCAATCCCCCCTCTCGGATGGACGTTAATCTGTTTAATACCATATCATTTGAAGATAATCAGGAAATTATCATGATAACCCTCAAAATGACATGCCAAGGGATAGCTCTTATCACCATTCAGAATTGCTCGTAAATGCTGGAGGATGCTAACTTTTAACGTCTTTGTCGTGTTTCCCACATACAGGTTCTCACAACTGCATTTGTAGGACAAATATCACATAATATGAGTTGAAAGTAATCCTCTCATTGATCTTAATTTCCCAAACCTCAAAAGTAAAATTACTTCTACAATTGAGTCCATACCGACAGGCCTTACATAAGGTACATTTTAAAAAACATTGAAATCTCTCTTTTAACCAATTTTTGCTCACTCCATCTGGATCAAAATAGTTCAAGTTCAAAATACCTCCCAATTATCTGTTTTTCTTAAAGGTTATTTGTGGTTCCACGTGTACAATATCCTTTATGTGTCCATCACTGTTTAACACATGCCAATTTTTGTGTAATAACTGTCTGACACTAGAGTGAGCTGCATCATACTTAAGGAGCAATCTCTTCACCTAATTCCCCCTCTTGCTCAAACCATTATTCTGTGGATACAACAATTGTTCCGTAGATTTCTTGCTGACTCTATCTTTTGCATCCCCCGGCACACTCCTGGGGCATCCCTTCTCAATGAACCTCTTGAGCATGTTAGATGATTCTTTATCATACTCCTCTACCGCTGAGCACACTCTTTTAGCCCTTAAAAGTTGTCCATAGGGGATATTCCATTTCAATGTCCCTGGGTAGTCACTACTGGTATGCAACAATTGGTTGTAGTTGGCTTTCTATGGATTTTAGTAATAAGTTGGTCATTTTCCACATTCATTTCTACATACAAGAATTCACTATGAGTCCTAAAGCATGAGCTTGTAAATCTTAGGTTCATCTCATTACTGTTCAACGTCTCTATGAAATAGCATAACTCAATGTTGTCACAGCCTCATAGAATAAATAAATCATCAATAAACCATACCCAAAGTGTTAGTTTCTGAATTTGTTTTTCGTTATCCTCAGCCTAAGCCGCCACCATCTCCCACCATCCCATGAAACCATTTGCGTAGGTGGGGGCGAAGGAGATGCCCATCGCCGTACCTTGTTCCTGCAAGTAATACTTTTTGATAAACACAAAAGCATCATGGGTGAGACAGTACCTAAGCATGTCAATCAACATATTGGTATGTTCCAATAGTTCTATAATCCTGTCCCTCAAAAAGTATTCACATGCATGGATACCCTGATCATGATTAATGGATGTATATAAAAGTGTCACATCCAAAGTGACCATTATATATTCTGACTTCAATAGAATGCCACAAAGTTTTTTTTTTTTTTACTGTGAGTCTTTCAGATATAAAGGTAGGTTAACAACATATTCCTGCAAATACAGATCCAGGTATTGTGAGTTATTTTCTAATAAGAACCCTGTCAAACTCACGATCAGTCTTCCTGGTGGTACACTTTTATCATTATGGACCTTAGGGAGAAAATAAATTGTTGCCATCCTCGCATGTTCCACCTTTAAGTATTGGTACTCATCCCATTCCAATAGGTCAGAATCAAACCATGATTTTAGTTTATGATGACATTTCTTTTTCATTTCTTGTTTGGGATTCTCAGGGAGACACCTAGAGTGCGCAGTATTGCCAAGCTGTTTTTTGGCTTCTACTAGGTACATATTCAAATCTATTAACACAATGTTCCCCCCTTTATTTGATGGCTTGATGATCAGTGAGGAGTTTTTCTTTAAATCAAGGATACCCTTCAGGTCCTTTTTCGATAAGTTAATTTTCCCTGAGTCATTATGCCACTTTTTCCTCAATATATTAAGATCTTCAACTACCAATTCTTGAAATAGATCCACTCGATTTCCCGGGGGTAATTGTGGACAGAACCTACAGTTATGTTTCAATCCACTTCCCTTTGAATGATCTATATTAAATCCCATTTCTTTAAGGGTTCTCTTTTGTAAGGTCATCCCACATGACCCCTGGTCTTCAAGTACTCCCTCTATATTCATATTAGTGGATGTTCCAACCCTACTACCCACAACTGTTCCCAGGTTCAATGTTCCCATAAGTTGCCTTTGATAACTCCTGCATGGTAAGGAGATCGAGGATATCTACTATCTTAGATGATAAGGGTTTAGAACTCAAAATTGCATGTGTTCTGCTCTTCCAGTGGCTCTTCCTTCTAACAATTGCCAGCGGAAGGCCACGGTTTCCAAGCATTCCTTCAATGTCATCCTTGTATATCTGTACTCCTCCCATTTTCTCTCTCTCTCTCTCTCTCTCTCTCTCTCTCTCTCTCTCTCTATATATATATATATATATATATATATTCACGGACAAAACAAAGGTTACAGGGACATTCTAGTTAGGTTCTGAATGTATTCATACAAAACCACAGAAATTCAGCAGTGATAGTTAGAGTTCTTTTAAGTAACTATAACTCACACCCTAAGGTAACTATAACTTGTACCCTCGCAATCCACAGTAGTCTTATCAATATTTTTATTGCAAATGTTGCAGTGATAATTTCAAATATGCCATACAAGATCTCACCAATGAGATAATATGTGGCGCAATTAGCTGTGCATGGCGAAGGCATGAGTTATAGTTACCTTAGGGTGCAAGTTGTAGTTACTTAAAAGAGCTCTAACTGAAAATAGAAATGATAAGTGGCATATGGGATCAGGGTGGAGGTACCGTGACCCGAGGGGTATGATATAGGAGTGTTTGAGGGGCAAATTATGCAAGAAATCCTTGAATATTCTTGAATATCCTTGAATATATTCAAGGATATTCGATGATATGCTACACAAAATTGACAGACGCATTTATACACAAATTAATTCACTCATATGTACTCAGAGACTCATGCACCCACTCACACACCCACTTAGACACTCATGCACTCACTCAGACCCACTCATAGGGGTGTGAGAGTGTGTGGGTGGGTCTGTCACTGGGTGCCTCAGTGTCTAAGGGGGGCTGTCAGTGGGAGAATCAGTTTATTAATGCTACAATAAGTGAATAAATTAGTTCAAGAAAAACTCTCTCAGTGGACTTTTTTGTTGTAGCCCAAAAGCAGATCCCATGATCTTTGTTTCTGGCCCAGGGAGGACTTGGCCTAGCAGTTTGGGCTGGACTGTTCCCATGGGAAGCAGGGTCAAGACTGATTTGTTTATGGCTGGGTAAATACTGGGGTGGCGTGGTGAGCAAAAAAACACTGAATTAAACCCAAACCTATGACTAGGAGTGAAAGTTTGATTTATTCAGCATTCCATCCATCATCTGTTCTTTTTGCTTATGGAGTGCAATGTATTCCATATTTGGGTGAAGAATTCAGGGTTATCAGAATTTGGGCCGTATGTGTTAACCAAAGTTATGAGCGTGCTACAAAGTTTGCCCTGTAAAATAACCTATCTACCATGGTCGTCAATTTTGGTGTGGATAGTAGTGAAGTGTACCCCACATCTGTAGAGAATAAATATACCTCTGGAATATGAAGAGTAGGAGAAGGCGAGTCGTACTGCAGCCCAGTTGGCGCTCATTGTGTGCTCTGTTTGTTTCGTCAAATGTGTTTCCTGGAGAAGGTCAATTTGGATGTGGTATCTATCTAAACAAGCAAGGACATGACACATTTTACTGGGGTTGTTGAGTCCCTGTACATTCCAGGTTAGAAGAGGTAGTCAACCAGGAGTGTGGGTCAGCATAGTGTAAGTAATAGTCGAGTTGTACTAAGTTGTGCGCTGAAAAGCAAGTGTTGTTCAGACTGTGTGCCTGTGGCAAAGGTAGGGACTAGCAAAGGTAGACAACAGCCAGTAACATTTTCCTCCTACTTCAGCAACCCAAACTCACCAAAGGCATTCCCAACCCTAAAAAAAAAAAAACATATTAAGGAAGCACTAGTAGTCTTCACAACAACAGTATGAGTAATCATATGGGGTGTACCCTCAAGGGGGCAGCCAGGGACTCGCAGACCCTTCTGATTGCGGGGGGCAGAGACACAATCAGTAACAGCATCCCAATGATTATCTCTGGGTGGACAGGTAACAAATAAGTAAACAGAGTACCAGAGTACTTAACAGCTGGCAATCAGCATCAAGGCAACATCCCATGTTGTCCATCATGGTGCTGAGGCAAGTAGGGTGATGTAGTGCAGTAACGCCCCAGCTATAAACAAGTCAGGGTCTATGTGTCCTGTTTGCTCATGGAACATGAGTGTGCATTAAACAGAATGTGTTGGAAACACGGATCTGGCCGCAAGTAGTGGACAGCAAAGGCAGTCAAGGATTCACATGTTCAGTCACCCTCAACATCCGTATCTACATCTTGGCCATCCCAACGATGTTTGGAAAGTTTTTTGAGAAAGTAATTTGCAGCTTTAGGCCTGGAAAAGATTTCACTGGTTCTGTGATGCTTGTGGGGTAGAGCATTGCGTAGGATATTTCTGCTTTCTGAAGTTGCTTTTTAATGGGATGAAATTCTTTCCTGGCTGCCTCCACCATCGCTGTGAAGTCGGGATAAAAAGCCACTTTGTTGCCTTGGTAAGTGATGTCAGTCTTTTTTTCGCGACAGTCGGAGGACAGAGTTGCGGTCCTGGTAGTTGAGCAATCTGGCAATATTAGTGCAGGGCGTTGCCCCTGGGATTCAGTCTTGATGCCAGGGATCTGTGTGCATGCTCCACCACTAGTAGGCGTGGCAAATTGTTGGCCCCAAAGATGTCCTTCAGCAGGGTTTTGATGTACAACTCCATCTTGCCAGTGTTGGTCGATTCCGGGATGGCAGTTGTACGTAGATTGTTGAGTCTGGATCTTGCTTTTGTGTCTTCATTTTTAGCTTGTATCATTCCCAATACTTTTTTCTGTGTTCAAGTATTAATCCTCCATCACATGCATTTCGTCTTCTGTTGTGGATATGCGTTGTTCCACTTCTGTGATACCTGCTTTTTGCTTGTCCAATTTGGTGGTCAGACCATCCATTCATAAGTTCAAGTCATCAGTTCTACCGTCAATTGACTGTAGGCTCTGTTGCATAGCAAGGAGCATGGCCTCAAGGGCTGGAGACGGGGGGCCGACGCCGATAGCTCTGAGTCCATGGAACTGACATCCGGAGTCCTGATGGTATGGCGGGCCTCAAACATAAGGCACAATTGAGAGTTCTCCACTTTCCCCATCAAGGCGGGCAGGAGCAGCAAGCTGTTTACTAGAGTCTCGCAGGCACCACCTCCAATTGTCCGCACCATCCGGGCTTGGCCAACCCAACCCAACTGGATATAAACCATTTTTTAGATATACAGCCCTTCAGCATGACACATGGTGAGGTGAAGGATAGTGGAAAGCTCTATAGTTGATGAGCTAGTATTCTGGAAGCTGCAATCCCCCTGTCGGGTGGGTGGAGGATAAACAGCGTCTGAGGCTTGTTTGATGGCAACCACTGCCAGTTTAATGATAGGGTTGGTGCGAGAGGAAATGTTGCTCCTTTCTTACTGGTGAGTACCCCCCCGGCTGTGCAGCCATGTAGAAATGCAAATGTTCAGGGCTAATCAAGCCTACTAGGGATCCCAGGGTCTAATGGTGGTGCAGGGAGGGAAGCTGCATGCCCCTCTCCCCTTTATTTTTAAATTAGCCCTGAGGGATCAGGTCCCAGGGCAAGTACAGACTCTGGGAGTGGTGCCCCACTCTCTCTCCCCTGCCCCCTACCCCCAGGGTCTATTCCAATAATAATTGAAGCACTGATGGTCATTTCTTTTTTTTTAAAACAAAAAAAAAAACAGCTGCGATCCTGTGTGAGTCCAACTGAACTATTGATGGAACACAGCTTTTCTTATTTTATTTTTTGTAAATTGGCACCAAGGGTGGTCCCTCTGAGATCTCCACCCCCCCCCCCCACCCCCAAGGCCTAGGGGAGAAGGGTATCCCTAGCCTGCTCCCTTATGTTATTTTTAAATAGAAGTCAGGACAGGGGAATAAGTCCCCAAGTCCTGTAATTGCTACCTGCAACATTTTTCTTCATGTTGCAGGCAGCTAATCAGAGCATTTGCCCCCACTGTAGTGTGTCTCCTGTCTGGGCAAATTAGTCCAAGGGGGAAAAAAGTCCACTGGGACACTCAGAATGTTCTATTTTTCAAAATTAGGTTCAAGGGACTCTTGCAAGAGTTCTTCAAACCTACATGTTCTGATATAGAAATATGTTTGAGGCTTCAATATCTCAGAAACTAGTGGGTAGATCTAGACCGAAACACAAAAACACGCTTTCTGGACCAAATTCTAGCTTCCTGCCAGATTTGATGTAATTTCTTTCAGCAGTTTATGTGAAATCGCTCTCCAAATATTCTATGCAAAATGCATGGAGATCTTGTGTTTTGGCTCCCCCCTTTTTCTCAGTCCTCGCTTGATTGATCAACCCGAAACTTTCCATGCACAGACTAGGCAAAAAAGAGCACTTTTTTGGAAAGTTCTCTGAAAATGTGTCAAAGGGTGCCCTAAGTTATTAGCAAAAGAAAGGCATTTCATATGGAAACACTGACCTAACCAAGTGTAGAGAGATAGATAGATAGATAGATAGATAGATAGATAGATAGATAGATAGATAGATAGATAGATAGATAGATAGATATTAATCAGTGTTTAAAACAGAGCCGGGATCGTAGAAAAGCATATGGGGAAGGGCCGAGTAATTCCAGCATCTGCCTCTCCTCCACATCGCAGCCATGTCAACATGTGATTGCATGTTGCAAGGATGAAATTACCAGACAGAATCAGTGATTCTGGCTCAGATGATTCTGGGTCTCCTTTACCATGCAGCTCGAAATCTGGGCTTTTTCTCGATATTTGCATAAAAAGTTTTCTGCACCTTCCGCTGTGTGCACTTACGTAATCTTCTGCCCTGTTGCCAGGTTCAGACCGGCTTATTGAGCAATCAGGCATTGCCCTATGGGCTGGTCTGAAAGTCAGTGTGTGGGGCGGTTTTTTGGCTGTTTGTTGCCCTGTTTTGTGGTCTGTGGGGCCGGTTAACATTGTTAATCTACCTGGTATTAAAACAAACGTTGCCAGCAGAAAGCTCAAATCCATGCAGCCATTCCGTGCCTTGCAAAATACTTAATCAGAAATTCAAAACTGCCCATTTTTGCAACCATGGGCCTCTTTAGCTATCTAAATCACTAGTGAAGGCCACTTTTATTACGGTGCCCGGCTCTATTTTCTGTCCCAGACGGACACTGCCTGTCAGAGTGTCACCAAATCTCACTCTTTCCTATTCTGTTTTTTGAGAGTTAATAGTTTCAAATTTTTAGTTGGGCATTACCCCGCCATATACTCGACATCAAAATGTGGACCGCAAATCTTGCCATGTAAACCTGTGTTATGTCCCTTTGTCTTGCCAGTCATGCTTTCTTCGGCCCTGTGTTGAAAATTGGTGTATTTTAGGGACAGGTGCACAGTTAATGCCTCTGACAATGTTAGCTGTATTTAAAATGTGTTTCCTTAGAAGACTCTTTATAGCACAGGTCAGTTCAATAACCCAGTCCATATGGATGCTTTGACAAAGCTAACAGGTTTGGGCTTTACAGTGTAAAATTTTCGTGCGATGATTTAGAGGTTTGGGTGATGTTTAGTAGTTATAAGATATTGCGTGGCCATTGAGCATGTCCGATTCGAAACCTACAATACTACAGAGCCCTATTATGCGCTATCTTGTAATTTCGATAGGTCTGTTCAGAGGAATTACTTGTCCTATCCGAATTCTGAGATATGCAGAAACACCGTGGGCCCTTGCATTTCAACCACAGAGTTTTACTCCTGCAAGTAGTTCCGGTATTCACAAAATGGGGTCTCTGCACATAAAAACACTTCAGATATGTCTGACAATGCTTTGAGAAATGTGTGTTCTTGTTGGCGATAATATGCTAATATTTAAAAAGTGTTTTGAGCCACAATGTGCATTACTGTAAATCAGAATTTCAATGTGAAGTGCATGGTAAGGTAATTATGCGTTTAGTGCATTCTTTTGTAGTACATTTACTCTCTAGAGTAGGTTTACCAACACCTGCATTAAGAAAGAAAAGAAAGAGCAATCTGTGGGACAGTAACTTTTTGCTGCCAAGGTTCCACATTTCAAATGTTTATTTGCACTGAATGGAGAGTACTCATTGGTAAATGCATGAATCAAGGAGATGCTTGCAAGGGTGAGCTTGTCAGGTGCGTGGATTATTGCTCTGAGAACATCACTGTCATTGTGAAAGATTTTTTTTTTAACTAGCATTCACAGTTTGCAACTGGTTTAGGATAAACAAAATGCTCATATATCGGGCCTGGCTGTCTACTAGGATGTGCAAAAAACAAACCTATAGAATATGGTGCCCATTTGTACATATTTATTCACTTGTAGGCCTTGTTGAGGTTAGCTCAGAGCATGCCTGAGCTGAACTTTGCTGGGCTGAAGAAGTCGCAGCCCTATGGGGTGACTTCTTCAGCCTAGCAAAGGTGCCTCGAGGCTCTCCCCCTCATGACAAGGGGGAACGTCACCGATTTCTTCTGACCTGGGTGCCTCATTTTTAAGCCCTGAAGCGTCATGGGTCGAATGTCAATCGGTGACACTTCATCACAGAGTGGGGTGGGGTCAGAAGTCTCACTAACCCCATCCCACTCTGTGACAAGTTGGGACTGCTGCCTTCCCTCATTGGCTGACCTTAGGTTAGCTAGTGAGTGATGGCAACAGTCCCATCCCTCCTGGGACTTCTGAGGCAGAGTTGAAGTGTGTGTTTTTTTTTAAATGAATGTTTGGTGCATACGTTTATGTTTGAATATTTGATAATGAGGCCCTCATTACGACTTTGGAGGTCAATTCCATTGACCGCCAAAGCCGAACCCGCCATTCGACCTCCATATTATGAGTGGTGGCTGCTCACCGCCATTTTTGAGGTTGAGAGCAGCCATCATTCGTTCTGGTGGTCGGCGGTGCAGAGGCTTTCCCTCGCCAACACCGCCATGCCAGCATGACTCCGCCCTCCATATTACGAGTCGTAACGCAGCTTGGCGGTGTCCTGCTGGCAGGGTGGTGGCGGAGAGGGAAGACCGCCAGGACCCATCCTCTCCCGGACCTCCTCCTCGACAGAAGAGGTAAGTGGGTGTCCAAGGGGGGGGGGGTGAGATCTGTGGTGTGTTTGAGTGCATGTGTGTGTGTGTGTTTGTGGACGGGGTGCTGAATGCGTGCATGTCTGAGAGTTTATGTGTATGTGTGTGTGTGTATGGTGGTGTCTGTATGAATGAATGAGAGTGAGTTGGTGTGTCTGAGTGCATGTATGCATATGCTGAATGGGTGTGTATGTGAATGCATGCATGCATGGATAGGTGACAGGGGTGCCTGTGAGAGCATGGATGGGTGAGGAGGGTGTGTGAATGTGTGGTGACGTGTATGCGACGGGGACAGGAATGAAGATTCCTGTTGCCGGGTGCGTGACCGCTAGGCTTTTTGAGGTGAGACGACCACCACAGAAAGCCAGGTGGTGTGCAACCTCATAATCCGGATGGCGGCCTGGGGCCTGCCGGCAGATTGGAGGAGGTCACCACCGGCAGTGGGAGTGCAACCACACCAGCGGGCCAGGCGGAGTTGAGGAGGTTTGGCTTCAGCCAAACCCCACACCTCGTAATATGGCGGTCTTCACTGCCGGCTCCGTGGCGAAGGGACCGCCACAGCGAGTCTGGCGGTCTCAAGAGTGCCAGACTCGTAATGAGGGCCTGAGTGTTGTGAATGGATGTGTGTGTGTACACGTTGTATGAATGAATGAGTGTGTGTGTGCATGTGTGTTCTGCCCACCCCAGCCCCTCTTACAATGACCAGCCGCCACTGGAACACTTTATTGAGTCAAGTTATTTCTTTGCTTGCCACCATCAAAATATTTGATTAACATCTATAATAAACTATTCTGACTTAAGTAGTCAAAGGGACAACTGAGTTAGTGGGCTCAATTTCCAGTAATGTATGTCCCCGGGAATCGGTTCTTGGCTTTTAAAGCGTTTATATGGATGAACAATGATGCTTGGTTTCGAAAATATGAAGGCTGAAGGAGTTAAATGGGAATTAGTAGTGAACTATAAGAAATTGATTAACATAATAATTTATAAATGCTCTATAGTGATTTGGGGCATAATCAGTAGTTGAAGAAACCTAGGGCCTGATTCACGAACTTTTGTGTACGTTTACGACTGGTTGGCATTCACAAAGGGATTTACGAGCAGTATCTTTATGAGTATGGAGTCTCCGCACATAAAACATCTCAGATTTATCTGTCAAGGTTTTGAGAAATGTGCATTCTTGTTGGCGATAATATGCTGATATTTAAAAAGTGTTTTGTGTAACAGTGTGCATTATTGTAAGTCAGAAATTCAATGTGAAGGGTATGGTAAGGAAATTAACAATATGTATTGTAGAGTGGATTTGTTTGTAGTACATTTACCCTCTAGAGTAGGTTTAACAACACTGCACTAAGAAAGAACAGAAAGAACAGAAAGTGCACTCTGTTGGACAGTACCTTTTTGCTGGCAGGGTTCTGCATTTACAATGTTTGTTTTCACAGAATGGAGAGTACTGATTGGTAAATGCATGCATCAAGGAGGGGCTTGCAAGGGTGAGCTTGTCAGGTGTGTGGATTATTGCTCTGAGAGCACCACTGTCATTGTGAAAGATTTTATTTTACCCAGCATTCACAGTTTGCAACTGGTTTGTGATTTACAAAATGTTCATATATCTGGCCTGGCTGTCTACTAGGGTGTGCAAAAAGGAAACCCATGGGTTTCGGTGCCCACTTGTATGTATTTATCCACATGTAGGCCTTGTTGAGGATAGCTGAGATGGCGGATACGTCACAGACGTGCATACGTTTTCGAAATCAAACGGCATGGCCTTTAAAAGGCGCCAGAGAAAAGGAGGCTGAGGTTGGGAAAAATATAGGATGCATTTTTACTTTTAAGCAGGGACATGAAAACAACATCTTCCTCGTTTATAGTCTGAAATCCTTTTAATTTAAGTTTAGACATGTTTTTGCGCCATGGCTGCTGACCCTGACAGAAAACTTTAGACATAAGATAAAGTTTTAATTGTATTCGTGCACCTACATGTTGATATATTAATAATATTGTCCACGCTCTGTTGTACAACACTTTGAAAATAATATGATAATTTATGTTTGTGTTTTGAATCTAGATTCCTAGGGTTATCATCTAGCCATTTTTTTACTAGCCTGGCTTATATTTTTTATGTCAAGGCCTGTCTAAAATCCGGGGAATATTAAAACATGGGCTATTAGAAGAAATTAATTCAAAAGCAAACTATGGATACCATATGAAATCATTATAAAGCAATCAGCCTTGGCCTTTTAAATAGAAAACAGAGGCTTTTAGACAAACGCATAATCGAGTACAAGCTATAATAGCAAGTGGCGTGTATTTTTCTCTGAAAAGGGTGTTATCCATACAAGGTGCTGTGATGTGATGAAGTAGATTTTGGTGGACACTGGTTAAAGACCTTTTGGTGTACGCTTTGATGTCTTTTGTAAATTAACATTAGGTTTGTTTTAGAATTGAACACATGAAACTCCTCCATTTAAAACGCAAATGACAAATCCAAACCTGTTTCCTACTCGTGAGTGGGGTAAATAAGGCAACTTTTACCTTTAAATACCCTGCTGCGTTACGAAGTATCTGATTTGCCCCATTTCAAACTGGAATTAAAACTAAGTGTAATTTAAGCGTGGTAGCCCTTTGCCTAAGCTTATGTTTTATCTGGGGTATTAACTGGGTCGGCCTTTCTGTAATTCTCAATCTGAACTTCCTCCAGACCTCTTGCTTTCCTTACCTATCCGTCCCTATTACCGAGTAGCTGCTCACGCACTTTTTGTCTTGTTTCCCGTTGAGGGAGCACCTGGCCGTTATAAAATGATTAATGACGTGAAAGTGTTAAGGCTGAGGCCCCAGCTGGAGGTCTGACAAAGCCGTATGCTTTTTATTGGGTGCCCTATTATGAAATACAAACTATAATCCGCCCTTAAAAGCTGAATCGCAAAACCACACTTGCCCTTTTCGTCTGGAACACTGGATGCATTCTTGTGGGACGATAGTGTTTTAAAAGGATAGGTTTCATGGAGCAGCAATAGGTGTATGGGATTCAGATATCTGATATCTGAGGCCAGGAATGGTGTGATTCTATCATGCAAGGTATTTCGTTCATAGTGAAAACCATACAGCTTTCACATTTTCGCTTCTCAGTCACTGTGCACTTATCTCTTGTTTAGTTTTTGGCTTCATTTATTTTAGTGTAAATGTGAACACAAATTAAGTGCACCCACGTTATAGTTACAAATGCATGCAGGTTGAGACACCTTTTAAAGCAAACTCCCCGCTCCCCCCTTCTCACCCTAACTTGGCTGGCAGATAACGGACAGCTTGAGATGCATGTGCACTGTTTCTTTGCATGTGCGTTTGCCACTTATTACGTGTCCTGTTGTGACGTGTTGTGCAGTGTCACTTGTGTTCCCACACTGAGATAACACTGTCACTCCATGTTAGCGTTAGGAACTCCACTCGGTATTTTAATATTTCTCTTTCTACATAATTTTCATAGGTGTAATGGACCTCTGATCAGGTAGGTTTCACCTGGGTTTTTGGTTTCACCAAATTTTGCCTTTGAGATTAGGCCATTCCACTCGGGTTCTTTGGCCAGGAAGAATGTCTAGTATCTATGGCCCATATTTATACTTTTTTAGCGCCGCATTTGCGCCGCTTTTTGACGCACAAACTTACAAAATACAATTGTATTTTGCAAGTTTGCACCGCTTTTGCTTAAAAAAATGACGCAAATGCAGTGCTAAGTATACATATGGGCCTATATATGCTAACATATAGGGACAGAAGCATGTTGACTTAGGGTGATAATTTGAGCCATTGTTCTCATTTGCCATTTCATTGTTTTTTTTAGATATATCCGAGGTCCCCAACATTAAAGGTGATAAACCGGGGTAGCCAATGTATTTTTAGTTTTATCTGGATCCCACCATTTGTCCAGTATATTCTTTATTTAAGAACTCCCTCCTTTGTTCTAAGGAGGTTAAGTCCGCCCTGGTGGCACTGTCCTTCCAGAGTGGGGAAAGTTGTCGATAATGAAGCAATGCACAAACCATGTGTGAGGCTTCCTCTTCCAGAAAACTGGTCTTCCTATGCATTCTCACAGTATTCCTGTAGCGTCTAACTAGTGCTCGAACTTCAATTCCCAATTAGGAGAATGCGTACTTGAGTTACTACACTTTTTTGTGTTGTAGCACATGTATATGTGTGCAATACTTTAATATTGCACTAAAAGAGGGGTATAGTCTGTTTCTAATTTTAACTTACTACAGGTGACTTGTAACATCTTTTAGTCTGTAATAACGTAGGAGAGGTCTTACATCAAAATGTCTGTTGTCAGCAGCCAAATAAAAGACAGGTCATGGAGCATAATATAGCTGTGGGAGAAAAACTGTACATCAAAATTTAGACACCCCAAAAATTTACCTCATTCGGTTCTCCCACTGTTTATTGGATCAGAGACGGTTTGAACCTCAATTTCATGAGGCAGTGTGTCCCCGTGTTAAGGCACCCCCCAAACATTAATTAGCAAAGTAAAACAGTTCAATTAAGTAAAGGTACCCAACAATAATGGAGTTCCAGATCAATGAAAAATGAATGGTCTTTATTAACGAAATTCAAAAATAAGCGACACAGAGACAGTGCCATGATGGCTCAAAGATGCAAAGTTATACAGAGAATGAAAAAACTGAAAATTATAAATATATATATCGTAGTTGAAATGCTCCTGCATTAATCTGATTACTTCCACCCACGGGCCGGTGCAGGGCAAGCGGTCGCAGGACCCGCTAAAAATTCCACAAGATTCCTTCGTATTTCACTCCAGAAAGACGCCCGCACTCCAGGAAGCTGTTTCAAAGATGCTGGAGTGCGGGCACCTTTCTGGAGTGAAATACAAAGGAATTTATGTGGAATATATATATATATATATATATATATATATATATATATATATATATATATATATATATATATATATATATATAGACAGATTGTTTTTTATTTTGCCAATAACTTTTGCACCGCTTGACGAATCTTCACGAAATTTTCAAAACATATACTTTGGTCAGCACTGCTGCTGTCTTGAAAATTTCGGGGTGATCCGTGAAACAGGGGCTAAAATAAAGGGGGAGGGCACTTTTTCTCCGTTCTGTGTCTATGGAGATTTTCAATTCTTTAGACGTGTCTACGGCCTGAACCACTGAACTCAATTACACCAAATTTGGTATGAAGCTAGATTCTGTTCTGCAGATCTTGCTTTTTGGTTTGGTATAAATCCATTCAGTAATTTTGGAGTAATTTAATGCCAAAAAATATAGATATCTAGCGCTGTGGGTTCTCCGTGGATTTTTCGTGAATCGATCCGTGGATTCCTGCCCCACAGGGAGGATTTGATTCGCTGACCGCAACCTCACAGGAATGTTGCAGTCGCCATTTTGTTTCATCGGGAAACGGTCCCCGGGGCTGAAATCTTGGCTGAATGTAAATGATGGGGTGAGGCTAGAGATTCCTTGATGCCATGCTGTTATGTATCTGTGGTAATTAAGTAAAAATGGTCTTCAAGTGCCTAAAACATTTTTTTTTACGGTTTCCGAAATCTGCAGATCCATCCGCAGGGCTCAGTGCAGCCCCCGGTGTAAATACGTGGGTGGATCCACAGATTTTGCGAAATGTAAAAAAAATAGATATAAATTCATACAACTATTCAAACACCCACACAAACACCCTAACAACCACTCTGGCACCCAGATAGACACTTTCAAATCCACTATCACACCCACACAGACATTGTCACACCCACTCTCACACCCATGCTGACACTCTCACACTCAGACTCAGAGAGAGATGCTCTAACACCCACTCTCAGATTGAGGCACACACTGTCATACTCCCTCTCACACCAAGTCAGACATTGTCACACGTAGTCTCACACCCAGAGAGATGTTCTTATACTTTTTCTCACACCCACAAACACACTCTGACACTCAGTCTGACATCCATACAGACACTCTCACAGAAAGATGGCCACTGTCACATCCACTCTCACACTTAAAGAGACAGTCTTACACCGCACATCCAGACAGACACTCTCACATCCACTCTCACACTGATGCAGATACTCTCACACTCAGAGGGAGATACTCTTACAGCCACTCTGATTGAGGTAGACACTGTTACACTCCCTCTCACACCAAGACCGAGATGCTCACATCCATGCAGACACTCCCACACTCACTCTGACACTCAGAGAGAAACTGCCACACCCGTTCTCAAATCCAGACTCAGACTGTTACACTTACTCTCACACCCAGGCTCTCTCTCACTCAATTTTATACCCGTAGAGATGTTATTACTCTTTGTCTCACATCCACGGACACACTATCACATTCAGTCTGACACGCATACAGAATCTCTCAGATGCACTCTCACAGCAAGATAGCCACTGTCAGATTCACTCTTACGCCCAGACAGACATTCTCTCACCCACCCTGACACCGGTGCAGACACTCTCACGCTCACTGTCACGCTCAGAGATAGACACTCTGACACCAACTCTCCTATTGAGGTAGAGACTTTCACACTCACTCTCACAGCAACACCAAGACTCTCACACTTACTGTCACACCCAGACAGACATTCTCATACCCAGTCTCACACCAATGCAAACACTCTCATACTCACTCTGACACTCAAAGAGAGATACTCTTACACCCACTCTCAGATTGAGACAGTGACTGTCATACTCCCTCTCAAACCAAGACTGTCATACTTACTCTCACACCTAGACAGACACTCTCACACATATTCTGACACCCAGAGACACACGCTAAGACACACTTTCACATCCACACAGACTCTCTCATGCTACTCTCACATCCAAGGGGACACTGTCACACTCCCTCTCACAGCCAGACATAGAGTCTCATATTCAGTCTCAAACTAATATGGAGATTGTGACACACAGGGGGTCATTATGAGTTTGGCAGTCCCAGGACCACCATGTTGCGGTGACGGTCGTACCTCCAACAGACTAGGGGAGAAGACCACCATATTATGACCATGGCATTATTCACAACAGAATACAGTCAAAGCACTGCTGGCACTGCCACTGAGGTATGGGCGCCACGGGCGATGGTACCCACCTTCAGGCCCGCAGGGATCATGTTTCCCCCGGACGGATTACGAGGTTGCACCCCTCCAAGGTTTCTGCCACAGTCGCACCACCAGGAAAACCCAGGCGGAAACCAACTACATAAAATGAGACACCCACCCTCAGGAAGCCATACTCGTCCAGAGCTACCATGGAACCAGAACCACATGTCTTCCTGCTGCTCCTGCTCGCAAAAAGACTTCGGAATCTGTGACGAAAACAGCAACCGTAAGTATACACACTTACCTGTCATTGTTGTACATTGTCAATTTTTGCACACATACACACACACACTAAACATACATTCTGGAAGGGGGTGTCAGGGCAACACTCACATCTAACAGCACAAAAACACGCACGCTCACACTCACAGGAAGCCATACACACACTTGCATATACACAACAAACACGGCACAGCCACCACACACACACATACAAATGTCACAAACAGATACATATACACATGGTAACACTCCACAGGCCCACACTCACACAGTACCACACAACACCACAACAGATCACAAAAACAACACAACCTCACTACCTCCAATAACTTGGACCCACAGGGGACACTACCCAGCGACACATCACACAGACTTCACAAAGTAACACCAACAGGCAAAACACACTTAAAAATACACACTCATACTACTTACCCATTGACCTACAAAGAACTCGGTGTCCAACATTTCATGCACATAAAGCTCACACAGTCAATGCACACAAAGGCACACACCACACCAACAAACACATCATAACACCAACAACACACAATACCAATACAACTAAACCCCTTGAACACACAAATGTACATCACACAACACATACCCTACCACTTTCAGACAAAATCACTGGACACAACCTCACATACTGCCTAAACAACACACGTAGCCCAAGCAGAACACACACACATACATACAGTCACACAACTAATGTCAGCCAGGAACAGCTCCATACTACGGAAATAAATGCATGACAAAGATGTAACCAGAAAACCAACAACTGGTTGGTTTAAATTATTATTTGTAGCATCAAGTTTGAAAAACAAAGGCCATAGACCAGTCCTTTTCTAAAATAACACAATTCACACATCACACATACGTGTGCCCCGAACTTGACTCCTGACTGCCATGTAACCCCCACAGGAAGGGGCATCAATGGGGAAGGCAGACACCTCAGGGGTTATCTGGGGGGGTTGGGTTTGGGTTTTGGAGGGGGTCTTTGGGATTTGGCTTGGAAGGGGGGTGTGGGCTTGGACTTAGGTTTAGGGGAAGGTTGGCTTTTAGGTGTAGGGTAGACTTCTTGGAAGGGGGAGGGGCATGGGAACTTGCAGTGGGGGCAGTGGAGGTCTTGGAGGTAGAAGGGCCGGACTTGGGGAGGGACACAGCACGTTAAGGGGTAACACGGTGTGGGAGAGGAGTAGGGAGAAGGGCAAACTCCGAAAGGAAAGCTTTTTTTAGACACAGTGGGGCAGTCATAGCAAAAGGGTTTGGTGTGGAGGGAGAGGGAGTGGTTGCCTGAGGTATTTGTGTGGCTGTTTTGGGTGCATGTATGTGCGAGGCATGCTTGTGGGTGGGAGATGTCCATTTTGGTGGGTGAGTGTGGGCATTTATTTGTCATGGGAGGAGGGGGGTGGAGGTGCTGGGAGATGATGTAGTGGGTGGGTGAGTGTCTATTGGTGTGGTGACTGCAGGTATGGTGGATGTGCTCCATGTAGGCATGTCTGTGGTAGTGGTGTCTGCGGATGTGGTGACGGGGTGGATGTCTGAGGGTCTGCTGCGGTGCGTTCTGTGGGCAAGATAGGTGTATTGGCTGGATCTGTGAATGTTGGTTTGTGTCTGCTGGTGTGTCAGGTGTTGTGTCCATGATGCTGGGGGCGTTGGGGTGTCAGGGCAGGTCGCGACTGTTGTTGTGTGTGCCGCTGTGTGCATGCGGGCAGTGTGTCTTGTGGTGGTTGTGTTTGTCAGAGCTACCCTTGGACGTTGAGGTGGATGAATGATTTTCTGTCTGTGTGCTTTAGCTGGGTCGGGGGAGAAGGGTTTGGGATTGGGAAGAGGAAGGTGGAGGGCGGACGGAAGTCAAAGGGTGACTGGCTGCCATCAGTGTGGAGGCCAGAGTCTGAAAGGATCTCTGTCGGTCAGCAAATGCACCATGAATGCCCAACAGGAACTCATTACGATGTTGGACTTCAGTTTCCAGTCCCTGGATGGCATTCACGATGGTCGACTGACAAACAGAGATGGACCTCAGGAGGTCAATAGCCTCCTCACTGAGGACAGGGACAGGGACAGAGGTGCTTGCAGCAAAGGAGACACCCACCCTCCTGGGTGAGCGGGCATGGCCAACCAGGTGGAGAGCTACAAGGAGGGCTGTGGCAGTAAGGAGCTGGTGGACCGATATGGTGCTGGGGTAGTCCAAGATGGAAAAGGATTCCGATGAAGAACTGGATCCTGTCTCCCCTGTGGCACTCCCCTCGCCCTTCAGGCCAATGGGTCCCTCTGTGTCAATGGTATCAGCACTGTGGGTCCTGTGGCCAGCAGCTTCCCCAATTGGCTGTGGCCCTTCTCCTTCACCTGCTGATGCTGATGCACAGAAAGAAAGACAGGTAGAGAGGGTCATCACACTCTTAACATACACATACATTACCACATACACAACAGTAACAACACATCTATGTCACATTAAGCCCCATATATGAACAATTTAGAACCTACATCATATCACAATAGCTTAATTCCAACATTCCCCTATGACCACAGTCTCACCCACTACGTAGGCCAGACATCTGACCACAACATCACCATCCTATCAATTCAGCAGTAACTCAAAAAAGTCGTGCACAAGAATAATTTGCGATATCTAAAGTCTCTCCCCATACAGATCATCAGTGTGTATCAATAAATAATTTGTAGGAAATGCAGTTTATTAACAACATATCATGCCTCCCATTACTCCACACCTGCCCAGTCCATCAACAGTCATATTCCATGAAAGTGAACTCATTTCACTTCAAATACAACACAGTATGTTGCTTTGCAATCACATATCTAACTTTTGAATCTGTCCATATCGTTCACAATGTCAAATACCTCAAATGAAGACACTACATATGGCAAATCCAAAAAGTGTGTCTCACAAAATGACATATCATGTAATTAAAACATCTATCTAAATACTATAAAAAGCATTCTAAAGAGTATCTGAACCCACTTTTCACTGTCCTGCAATAGCGGCCTACTTAGTACAAAGGATACAACCACAGACAACCAATACAATGGACACCTAACGATGTGCATGAAGGCCACATACTGTTCCACTATACATGCTGATTAGAAACTTCTATATAACAACATCTAAACACCTACATCACTAACAACTGTACAGACACTTGAATTCCATTACCTAAGTCCAGAACTAATACCCACATTACCAATTACTAATGTAACCATGAATGACACATACACCTAGAGTTAGATACATTGAATGACAACATACACCATAAGACCAACATGTGTATGTCAAATGAAAGACCTGCTACAGTATTAAGTCAGGAAGAAATAAGCACATCCATTACTAGAACTGTCCAAACAGCCACAGATTAGCAAAGGTTAGTCTGGTAAAGATGAGGTTTCAACATAACAATATGCACAAAGTATCAATTGACACATGATGTAGGCAGAAAATAGTTTATGTTACACCCATACGTATGGTACTGCCCTATGTAGCATGGGCAATATACATGGGCTAATGGATCAGCAGCCTATCCACTTACCTGCTCAACACCAAATACATTAGAATAAAAGGTATTTGAACATGTCAATGTTATGTCTTGAAATGTCAGTGTATTGTTAACACCATGGTTTCCTCTATGTAGGATGTCCACCCTGATCAAACTTCACATTTCCCAATGTATGAATCTGACATTACAGTGGGGACACTTCCTCAAACCTCATAGGGAGTGTAGTTTGCCATACCAAAATCCTGATTGGGGTGACAGCCTCACATGAAGTTATCATCTATTTCATGACACAGGATTACTTGGCCCTGTTATTCATCTGTCAGACCCAATGTTGCACATAGAGCATGATCCAGGGGAATAGGACTGGTCAGAGACGAAAGAGCAATACAACTTACCATTTGGGTAAATGGACTTCGGAACGCTAGGTGGGAAGGATGACACAGCAGGTTACACATCTGTATGGCTGAGTAGAGTTACACATATGACACAGTCACATAGGTATCTCCACATGCAGTCATACTATTTGGTTGACATAGGTGATTAACATGCCATAATACACAATACAAAGGCCATATCTATGTTTAAATGTTGGCAACTGAAGTACTATGTCTTCCTCAGAGACACTTTTATCTGTAGCACTTACCAAATTGTCACAGCTGCAATACTTAGACATCATAAACTTAACTGGCAGAGACATGTACATGGGTTCTGACAGTACGTACCCCCTTGTGGCTGCTGAGCTGCCCTCAAACGCCTATCCACCTCAGGGTAGGCCACTGTCAAAATGCGAGCCATTGGGGGTCAAAGTCCGACGTGCACCTCTCCCTTTTTGGGAGGACATCCCCAGCTGGGCCTCTGCGGTCTTCCAGGCCCATTGTCTCAGGTCCTCCCACCACTTCCTGCAGTGGGTGCTCCGCCAGCTGTGGACCCCCAGGGTCTGCACTTGCTTGGCAATGGCACGCCAGAATCCCTTTTTTGTGGGGTGTAGACCGGCATGGATGACAGACAAAATAAAAAATTCATGTCTATATGCACCATACCAATAACAGTGGACAGATCACTTCAGTAACAGCAAGTAGGCAAACATTCCCATCCTCTCAGTTGAAACTTTCATGTACAAATTAGCATCTGCATGCATCAACAACTTCACTACTTTACATTTCCGGTACACCATCATACACCACACCTTTCACACATTGGTAAAACATTGGACTCACCAGTTCCTCTGGTGCACCATATAGGTGTTCATACAGGGGTGAAGGCTGGGGCCATATGACCTGCAGGATGTGGCATGATAGCTCCCAGAGGCAGTACACAACAGTCAGGTAGTGGAGGTCTTGCTGCAACAGTGTCAGGAGCCAAGTGAGCAATACTGCAGGAAATGGCGGTCACGACTGCCATGTACAGGACTGTCACCACCGGCGGACATAGCAATTATTCCAAGTCCGCCAAAGGCAGCAATGTGCACCAATGGCAATTTGCACTGTGGTTGTGACCGCCTACCTCCATGACGACTACCACCGGTGGACTTAGGTCACTTCCACATGTCCTGTACAGTAGGTCAGAC
Organism: Pleurodeles waltl; assembly: GCF_031143425.1. Lineage (NCBI taxonomy): Eukaryota > Metazoa > Chordata > Amphibia > Caudata > Salamandridae > Pleurodeles > Pleurodeles waltl. Next base: position 659,561,037 of record NC_090449.1, on the reverse strand, counting down.
GGCTGCCATTTTGAGCACATTCCATGTTTGGAAGAGTTATGTAATCTGCATCATAAACTATGCCCTATACTGTGCAATACATCTGTAAGTACTGCCTTCATGTTTAATTCACTATTTCTGCATGTGAGCAGTAAAAGCTGTGTAACTGAAGGACATGTAGTGATAGCAATGTACACCTATTCTGAGGATCCTATGTACGTTGTTTATGTAGATAATGTGCAACAATATGTGTACGACATGTCAAGTCGGTTGGACCAACAAACAAATACAGTCACAGATAATTATGCATGTGTAGTACATTAGGCAATTAAGGGAATGTGCACCCAGGAGAGGGTCATTGGATTCAGAGCTATGTGGTGTAGTGTAGATGTCAAAAGTTGTAACCGACCTCAACAGCAGATATGCGTGTCTTGTTTATGGACATTTAAATGATGTGTACATGCTTCATATCACATATTATTTTACATGTTTCCACATACTTACCCTGCCATGAGGAGAGGAAGACAACCACCAGTGTACCGTCCACTTCCTGTACACCATGGAGGAAAGACATACTATCCAGACATATCAGCTGAATCAGCATACTATCATAGATCTTTATGATCTGTTGGAGCCAGATCTGACGCCTGCCATACGCAATCCCTATATCATACCTCCCATTAAACAATTCATGTCAGTGCTACACTTCCTGGCCACTTGGTCTCTTCAGAATACAGTGGCCCTAACTGCAGGGATGTCTCAGCCCATGTTCAGTCTGGTTTTGAAGGATGTACTGTGTGCATTGTTAAAAGACCTGGACAACTACATTAGGTTTCCCCAGTTTGCGGATTTGGCCTATGTGAAGGCGAGTTTTATGCTATGGGACACATTCCACATGTGATTGGAGCTATAGATGGCACCCATGTAGCCTTGGTTCCCCCAGTACCAATGAACAGGTGTATAGGAACAGGAAAATCTACCACTCCATCAACGTTCAGGTGGTGTGTCTGGCAGACCAGTACATTTCATAAGTCAGTGCTAAGTATCCAGGATCAGTTCATGATTTCTTATTCATGTGTAACAACAATGTCCCACTGCTGATGACACAACTCAGCACAGAGAGGGCCTGGCTGGTAGATAAGTTACAATTGAAATGTGTGTTTGCAAAGTATGTCTCCTGCCATCATAATGTTGCATGTCCCACATATATCTTTTTGTTGTTCGACCTAATTGCTTACAGCTAACTCTGGCTATCCTAACCGTCCTTGGTTGTTGACACCAGTGAGGTACCCATCCACGCCAGGGGAAGACTGCTACATTGAGGCCTACGGAAGGACAAGGTGTGTTGTGGAGTGGACTTTTAAGCTCCTGAAGGCAGGATTTAGGTGCTTGGACATTTCAGGAGGAGCCCTCCTCTACTCTACAAACAAGGTGTGTCAAATAACTGTTGCCTGCTGCATGGTCCACAATCTTGCCCTGAGATATCAGATACCATTTATATCAGATGAGGGGGAGCCTGCAGTACCTGTGGGTGGAAATGCTTATTTGCCAAATGATGATGAGATAGATGAGGATGAAGCGGGAGACTCCAGGGCAGGTCTCATCAACAGTACATCAATTGACTCAAGATATGTGATGTATTCGTGATACAGTGATTAAAGATATTAAGCTAGTGTTGATGGTAGCATGTCACCTCCTCTTTATCATCAGCTATGGGGTATTAGGTAGCTGAAATGCCTATGAGTGAGTTGTGCATGCAGACTGTAATGTGGTATTGTGGAAAAAACAGACTGGTATACAGTTTCATGTATTGTTAATGCACTTGCAATGACATTCTACTGAACATCACTTGTCGCTTTGAGGAATGTTTTCTGGTATGTCCTATCTGTCATCTATGTCAATCACAGGTTTGGCTACTTTCAGGTTGGCTCATCATCGTTGGCAAGTCACAGTCAGTGTCAAAGACAGATGAGAATTGCAGGCACACATGAGAAGTGGACATGGCTGAAACCAGGTACTCCACGCAATGGGTCTGTGGACTGTAAGTTACATGGCCAGAATGTCAGGACACCAGGCTGGAATTGTGTCAACCCCTCAAGGTCTGATTCCTGTGAATTGGCACTGTCTGCCACCTAAGCAGACATCTTGATGTTACTGTTAGTTATACTCAACGTGATGTTTGCATGTCTACCAATAAATGTGTGTAGATTAAACATACTAAATATTTTGAATCTATCCAAGTTTGAAGCCTAATGTAAAGAGTCTTATGCTGATAGTGTCCACGTGTGATGTCCATGGCATATGTTGTTCAATACAGAGGGACATATTGATAGCAGAGTTGCCATGCATCACAGTTGTATATGGTAGATGGTAGTTGTACATGGATGACACATACACAGGACCTATGTTAAAGTGTGATTTAAACAATATGTGTGACAAGGAATCTACAATGACACAATCTAAACAGTGAAGGGTTCAGGCATGGTGGCTGGAATCATGAGGGTAGCTGCTACACCATTTGGATACACAAGTCCAGTGTCCTTGTACCATGGAAAAATGGTGTTTGATTTAAGAACAGTCAACAGGGTGTATCTGTGGCACACAAGGAGAACAAGTCAGGAGAGGTTCACTTCCTGGCAGTGTTTTTTTTCTTGGCATCTGCTCCTCCTTGATGTCTGGGTGGTCGTCAATGTTTGCAGGGGAGGGGTTCCTCTGCTACAGAGGGTAGGGTGTCTGAAACATGTCCTTCCCCTGGCAGGGCCTCCATTCCACTAGCTAGGGGAAGAGGTCTGATGTTGTACTGCGGTCCTATTCAGGGTAGTGTTGATGTCCCTCAGCACCCCAGCAATGGACCTCAGGCAGGCATTTTTTGCCTACCACTGCTGCATGCCTTACTGGTGATGGTCCCCCTGCAGCTGTTGGACTTCCCCATCATGGTGATTACCTGGCCCACCATGCCTTGGGCATTTTGGTATGCTCTCAAGACTTGGGAGATGGTTTCCTGGTCAGTATTGTCCCTTGGAGCCCCTCTGTCCCAAAGCATCCCTCTCATGTGCCCTACCCCTACGTGCCTGTGCCCCTGGCACAGTGTGCCCACTCCCAGTGGTGGCTGGACCATCATTGTCAGGGATGACAAGAGGAGACTCAGGTACCTGTACTTTGGGGCACAAAATGGAGGATACAGCCCTTTTGACACAGGTTTGGAGGCAAATGGTTGCCTGTGATGTAGATGCAACCGGGCTAAGAGGAGTCAATTTGGGCAGGGTGAAGCTGACAGTTGTTGACTGACCAGGTGCCCCTGATGGGCCAGCTTCATCCTTAGTGTCTACACATCCAGGGGTGTTGTCGTTACTGGAGCCTTCATCTGGAGGGGTTGTGGCAGTCTCTGGTATCCTGTCCATGGTGACATTGGCAAGGTTACCTGTGGGAGAAGTGGAACACAGAGTTCCTGTTACATTTAGGGTATGGTTGAAGTTTTGTGAGATGCAGACATTGCCTTAACATGATCCCCAGAAATGACAATAACAGCTGCTGCACAATCTTGCTTACTACAACATGAGATTTTGTAATTTCGATACCATAACCCATGCTTGTGGCTGTTAAACGATGTTGTCAGTGATTGGACTGCTGATGCCATCTTATGTCGTCAGATTATTGCCATGGGTATTCATCTTTGTTGCTTTCTGAAGTGTCTGACATGATACATGTCACAACAAAAGGTGTACAATGCACAATAGTGTCAGAGCAGTATGGGAGTATGCAATAGACATTGACCTGTCACTGGTTGTACTTCATGTGCATCCACTTTTACATCAATATTTCCATCCCAAGTGAGTACATTTTAATCTTAGGTATCTTTATTCTCTGGGCATTGTGATTGGGCACTCAGCTATAGCTGTGTTTTCTTGGTGATGATAGTGGGCCACTGCATTGCTGTCATTGTCATTCACTGTTATACAACTTCACAACCAAGATGGCTTATATTGGTAGTTAGTTTCACAAACATGACATCTCACATTTTGTGCATGGTTCTGATTTTCATGATGGTGGGTTATTGCATTCTGGGAGTGCTCTGAGTTGCCAGTACTTCATATGCCATTTCCAAGGCCTGTGGAGCCAGGTAAGTTTAGTGGACATGTGACATGCCAGAGAGGGGTATTATAATGTTTGGGGAGAACTGCGGTGGGCGGTATGTGAATTGGGGTGGGTTAAGGTGGTGATGGAGCATGCAGGACATGACAAATGGGTGACATATATTTTGTGGGGACATACCACATGCAGTATGTCCAAGACCTTCTCCTCACATCTTGGGAGGAGAAGGTCTTGGACATACTGCATCCTGAGGGCCTGGCAGGAATACACGAGGGAGTGGAATGTGGTATGTCCCCACAAAATATATGTCACCCATTTGTCATGTCCCAAGATGTGAATTTAGGGGGCCCACTGCCAGTCTTGAGTACCGCCAGCTGGTGCCTGGATGCCATGGAACGCACCTTCCTCCTGAGGTTGTTCCACCTCTTCCTGATGTCCTCCCTTGTGCATGGATAGCTACCTACAAAATTGACCCTGTCGACTATTCTTTGCAACAACTCAATTTTTCTGGTAATTGATGCTTGCTGGACCTGTGCTCCAAACAGGTGTGACTCTACCCTGACAATTTCGTCCACCATGACCCACAACTCCTCATCCTTGAAATGTGGGTGTTTTTGGGGGGATATGGTAGTGGTGGTGAAGACGGTGTGATTGTGTTCAAAGATGAAATGCTGGAGTAAAAGGTAAGTGGTGCAGTGTAGGTGCTGTGATGTGAGTGGGTAACAGTTGTTGTGTATTGTGTGTGGTAGTAAAATGTGTGTCGTGTATGTTGTGCAGGTGTGCAATCTGTGCGTAGTGAAATGTATGTGGATGCCTAATATGGGTTTTCCTATTTCTGTGTACAATTTTGCTTGTCTGTGGCTATGTGTGGCATTCAGGTTCCAAAGGATTGTGGGTGGTGAAGGGGTGGGTTATATAGTGGAGTGTGTAGGTATGTCGTGTGTGTGGATGTGTATCAGGTGTGGAGTATTCAAACTGTGCAATGTAGTGCTGTGTTCATCGTGTTGTGAGTTGACACGGCCACGGTTCGCACCACCAATGGTTTTCCGCCATGGAACTATCGCTGTTGTGAATTGTAGATTGTAATATGATGGGTGGATTTCTGGCAGGCTGGCAGGGCTGGTGGTCAGACCGCCTCTTTTCCATCCTCCAGTGTCCTGGCAGATTCAGGAATTTGGTTGTTTTTTGACAGACTTCTCAGTGTATCTGTTAATGCGGAGTTCGAGTTGCCACCAACATGGTGGTCTTTTGGTGGCCACCACCATGGCGCTCTTACTGTCAGACCGCCAAAGTCGTAATGAGGCCCATAGTCTCACTCCCAGAGATTCACTTTGACACTCACCCTCACATGGAGCCATACACTATCACATTCACTCTCACAGTAGGAGAGGCACTGTCACAGCCGTCTCACAGCTAGAGAGATGCTGTAAAATCCAGAGTCCAGACAGACAGTCAATATAAAAGGGTCCTGGACCAATATGTAGGCACTGATGCATATGAATGAGTTAGGGTACAAGTTGTATTACTAAATAAATGTAAACTAATATGGCACATTGAAACAAATGTGTACATAATGCTAAAAATAGATATATTTTTTTTATTTCTGGGATTCGTGTTTGAATCTGCTGATCTCTATGACATTTAAAATAAAAAAGTATTAAATTTTTTTATTTATGTATGGTTATTGTATTGACTCTGAGAAGAGCCTTTGTGTTTATGATCTGTAGGTGACTGCTACTGATGATAGACAATGCAGTCTCCCAAGTTATGCAGGAACACCTTTTTGCCTTTGTCTGTTAGGTGAACTCCATCATTTCTGTATATACCCTCCATGTCAAATCGTAAGTTGTCATGATATACAGAGCCCACGTTATGGCCCCTGAGGAATGCAGATACAGTCTTATTAACATGTTTCCTGGATTTGTCTATTCGTGGGCAAAACTGAGTTTACCAGTTCCACTTCTGTCTTTGGTAAATGTTTGAAAATGCAAAGTCCGTTTGCAGGAAAAGAGTCATTAATTTTCCAAATGCATCCTTCATTAGGATTTCCAAACCAACCCAAGTAACTGTGCCAAGTCATTGCCACCACAGTGCACAATTATAATGTCTGGATGTTGGCAATCCTTAATGGTTTCAACCAAAGGGAGTAACTGATGCCACTTTAACCTAAGTATTATCCACCTTAGACAAACCCTGGTCCCTGTCAAAACCACTTCTTTTTGCACTGTTTCTGGCCCAAGACACAAAGCTGAGTCCCACAATCCACACTCTGCGCATCTTGGAGGTAATCTGGAGAGTCACACAGGAGATGGCTGCAGCTGAATGAGGCTGTTATGAAATGAAATTCAGTTAAAATCAAGGATACACAATAGAATCTGAAAGAACATGTTTAATTAGCTCTTGAAGATATGTGTGTTGGTGGATATGGTAGTGAGGTTATGTGGATTGTAAGTAAATGTTGGATTGGCTTTACAAAAATTGGAAAACAGTATTACTGCCTGTGATATGCTTGTTGTGAAAGCTTCAACCACACCTGCTAAAGATAGTTTAAAAGTAAGTAGGCTGTATTCAGAAATGGTTATGAACTTGTGATCTGCTGTAACAGAAAGTTGCATACTGTGTAACCATGGTAACACAGCTAAAGGAACATGAGGGAGGAGTGTGTACAAAAAAAGACTAGACTGACTTCATCATTGCAAATGTAGAAGCAATAATGATTTGTAGTAATTATTTGGTGTTCAGATCTGCTTTTGTGTAAAAAAAAACCAACAACTTTAATATGGATGTGTGTTTTTTAATGTATTAAAATAAAAAAAATTGAATGTCCGCGCGGATCTGCGGATCCATCCACGGATTTACGCTGGGGGGTGCGCTGAGCTCCGCAGCCTATCCGCGCATCAGGCGAAAACTCCTACCGCATTGGGCTATCTTTTAAGGAGTGTTGGAAAGGGTTAAGTGTAGAAGCCAGTCATAAGTGGTAGAACATATGTTTCAGATGAAAGGGAGATTGTGATTGGTGTTCTGATTGAGTAAGCTTGAAAGCAAAGATGAAAAAGTTGCCATTTCATGCTTACCTACTGTGAGAGTGGGTTTCCATTCTTTTGATTTGTTTTCTGTACAATGTTCAGTGAGAAGTGTTGTAAAAATGTTGTACTTAGTATTAAAAAGTGAAATGTCTATGCCTTTACCGATATAGATATTTATTGATTATTTCTGCTTTTTTAAGAACAAGTTGTTGGCACTTGCTACAATGGATCACCAGCTCCTTGAGCTCATTGCAAACTGGTGAAATAGATATATTTTGCAGAGCTGGAGTACCTGAAGAAAAAGTTGGCCTGGCGCAGAAGGATCAGCAACTTTCTTTCTCATGTAACAGAGATGTGCTCACTCATAGTATGTTTTAAAATGTTTTCACATAGTGGAAGTACCATAACTGTACTTTTTCTCAGTGCCTCTAGAAAGTTATTTTCCACATAGAGTGCACTCCACATATCTGGCATAGGTTTGTTTGAACTTATGTTTTTTTTAAAGTAAATGTGACTGTGTTTTCCTCCACTGCTCAAGGATGAGTATCAATATGCACTTCATTTATAATGCAAAACTATAGAAGCTGAGAAGAGTGGAGAATGGAATACGTTATGCTTAAGTAAAGTTTGTAATTTTTATACAGAAATATAAAATTCTTCTGTCTTCCAATTGCTGATATTATTTGTATTACAGGTTGACAATTGTTAATACAAAAGTTATCGATAGGAAACTTTAATTTGTATTTATGTTTTCTCCTTTTATACAGATTAAATGAGCTATTTACTGTGCTAAAGTAACTTGTAATATATCACACACCCAGACACACACTGCTGCATACAGTAACACAGCCAAGCGCACACTGATGAATACACTACTACACCCAGGCACACAATGATGCATATGCTATCACTCCCAGGCACACACTGATGAATACACTGACACTCAGGGACACACTAATGCGTACACAAAACCATTCATGCATACACTGATGAATAGAGTAACATATGCAACAACACACTGATGTATACACTGACTGATCCAGGCAGACACTGATGCATACACTGGCAGATCCAGGCACACACTGAAACATACACTGACACAGCCAGGCATACACTGCTGCATTCAGTGACACACCCAGTGACACACTGATGGGTACAATGCCACACCTAAACACACACTGATGCATTCACAGACACACCCATGGTGAAACTAATGCATACTCCCAAAACATCCACAAACACACTGATTTATACAGTGACACTCCCAGGGACACACTCATGCATACACTGTCATACCCAGGAACATACTGATGCATACATTGACACAGCCATGCACACAATGATGTATACACTAACTCCTTCATGGACCCACTTGTGCATACATGACCATATCCAGACACACTCTGATGAACACACTGACACACCCAGGGACACATTCATACAGATGCTGACAAATCAAAGCACACAGTAATACATACACCTAGAGATCCAGGCACACACTGATGCATACACTCACAGAGCCAGGCATATACTGCCCCATTCACTGACACCCCCAGTCACATAATGATACATACAATACCACACCCACTGACACATACACTGAGACACCAAGGCACACATTTATGCATACACTAACACATCCAGGCACAGACTGATGCATACACTGATACATCCAGGCACACACTGATGCATATACTAATGGACCTAGGGAGACACTGATGCATTTACTGACACACCTAGGGGCATACTGATGCATTCACTGACACACCCAGGTACGCCCTCATACATAAACTACAAAAATAAGAACACGGACACAGCTCTTTGTAGTAAATATGGTGGATCTAAAAATAACCTTTTTTTAAGTTTTAACAAAAAAAAACCTTTTGTAAACTTTTTTTAGAAGTGGATTCTGTTTTTTTTATAGAAATGGCTTAAAAAACAACTTTTATAAACAAGACTAGTATATACAAAACTGTTGCATACTCCAAAAACTTGTTTTGCTAATTAAAAAATAAGCAAAACTATTTTAACAGCAGTGGCTCTTCACCTTTTCAAGCATGCTGATTATGGCTGCAATCTTTTTAACAACAAGTTTCTGGCACTTGCCACAACGGATGACCATCTCCTTGAGCTTGTTGCACACTGGTGGAATAGATATATTTTTGCACAGCTCGAGCTCTAGAAGAAGTAGATGCTCCTGGTACAGAAGGATCGGTAGCTCTCTTGCTGATGTAACGTAGATATACACGCTCATGGTAAGTTTTAAAATGTTTTCACATAGTGGAAGTACTTTAGCTGTACTTCTTCTCAGTGCCTCTGGAAAGGGATTTTCCACACAGCTTTGTGTCTCAGAAGTGGGGATAGTGAACCATCTCCGCACATCACTTTCCTTTCTACACACATCTTCTTCCTGTTCCTTCATGCTTGCAGACCTACCAGGATCTCCACCTTCTGCTATTAGAAATTCCAAACACCAAAATGCACCTTTATTCACGAAGAGGTAACATCAAAATGACTGCTGGGTGTGGTTTCTTTCAAATGCTGGGTGTGGTTCTTATGAACCAATGGAAAGGTAGGAATTTATTTTTTTCCCTTCTCTAGCTCATCAGATTTTGTGTGAAATTTGAGGATTTGTTGTATTTTCGAAGTGTGGTAATTCCATATAAATAAATAGTACAAGCTTTTATGGGGAAAAAGCCTCAACAACGAGGCTTGAACTAATCTGTGCATGTACATTGCAGCCCGAACTACGAATGCATCTTTACAATGCATTCCTTTACCACGCAAGTCATTACAGTGACTTACCTTAGGGAAAGCGTTGTTGGACTGACATAAAGTCCAACATTTTCCCTACTCTGGTGCAGACTGCAGTTTGAAAAGTAAATTATACTATTCCAAAGACCAGCGCTTTCCCCAAGGCAAGTCGTTGTAATGACTTACCTGGTAAAGGAATGCACTATAGAGACACAGTCATGGTTCGGGGTGCGTTCTTAAGGCAGGGTTGGTAAATGCCTGCATTGTTCTGACACACAACCGCTTTTATGAGGTGTGGAATATATATAATGTTATTTTATATTTTATTATACACAGTATTAGATGCAAAAAGAAATTTAGAACATAAATGTGAATCTGCTGATCAGAATCCAAAGTAACACGTGCTCGGAAGAAAAACCATAGAGTTCACTCACATGGCAGGTTGCGGGTCCTCAAAAAATCCATGCATCCGCATTTTTTCACAAATGAAAACTTACTTAGCTAGGCAATAATTCTCTATCATATTATAAATTTAGTCAAAATAAACTTTATTGCTTTTACATACTGTTTGTAATATGTTTAACTTGCTGTTTTTAAACAAGCAAATGATACAGAATACATCAGTGGTTCCCAACCTTTTGACTTCTGTGGACCCCCACTTTATCATACCTGCAACCCGGGGACCTACACTGAATCATTATTGTTTACAGTTAGGAAATAGAGTTAAGAAAACCATAGAAATTTACTAGAAAAGTCAAAGATTAGAGGAACGGTATAGTTAGGAAATACTAGTAAAAAAAACTTAGAAATTCACTGAAAAAACAAAGGTTACAGGGACATTATAGTTAGGAAATTGAATTAAGAAATCATAGAAATTCACTGAAAAAAACAAGGTTAGTGGGACGTTATAGTTATGTTCTGAATTTATTCGCACAAAACCTAAGAAATTCAGCAGTTATAGTTACTTGAGCTAACTATAGCTTGCGCTCCTGTTATGCACTGCCTATGATCTCACATATAACAGAACAGCGCAACAACCACCAAAGTGTTTCAATACACTGGGAGTCTTGTTCACAGTAATTGAGTCCTTGAGTTACTTTCACCTTATATAACAAATATCCATATTGCCCATTATGATGCATTCTGGATATTGTAGTCAACCAATTTTACAATTTTGATAAAAACAACATTTCTTTTAAAATGAAACTATAACTGGACTCCATCGTTTAATGTGTACTTTCTTAAGTTCAGAATCTTTCTTAACAACTTTTTTTAAGCAATCAACTATGTTGATATCAATTGATATATTTACATTGTTATTTATCAAGGGCATTATTTTATCACATATCCATTCAATCCAAAGGAAAAAGCATTGCATAACATCATGAGATGCAAAAATATAATATGCATGGCCGACTTGATGACCCTATAAGGTATATTTCACTATTATTCAAATCTAAATTCACTTTTGAGCTTATTGCTGAGACGTTTAGTAACTTCATTGTTACTCAAATATTTAATCACAACCATTCCTAAGTGCCATCTCATAACCGTATATATACAACCAATGGTGTTTTTTATAAAAGATTATGTGACCTCATTTCTTTAGTACTTAGCATATATATAAGATGTAGTTAACCCTCAAAGTACCATTTTGTTAACAATTATGACTCATAAGTGAGCAAACAATTTCTCGTCCATATTTATTCCATACAGTATTTTTGTACGTAGCTGAATAATGTATCTACTTTCAAGTTACTGTAGTTTTAAGGTCCTGTCACCCCCTTGGTCACTTTTGTTGATTTGTGATAGGCCAAAGAATCGAATTCCTCTCCAATCCCTTGTATGGTGTTTTATAAAGTGTGGCAACTACGTAGCTTTGATCCTGCTCTGGTGTGTTCAAGATTGATTTTCTTTAATAAACAGATGGTACTGCCTATATATCTTAGGCTCATTCACATTCGGTCATATACACTACGTATTGGCTATTACAAGTGATTCTTTGAGTAAAGTGTATCTCCTTTCCTTTGTAGTCTGTAAACATTTTTGTGTTTCTCGCAATTTGGCACACTTTACACTTATTCGTATTTATAAAAACCCATATTTCACTGTTCAGCCAATTTTTCACTGTTGGTGCTGAGTAATGACTCTTTACAAGCATGTCCCTTAATGATTGTGACCTATAGATTACTTGTGGTCTAGGACCTATCTTATGTGCAATATCTCGATCACTTTTTAGTATTTTTTCAATGTTTTCTGAGTATTATTTAATATCTTTGCTCTCCTTGCTGTAATTGAGAATTAAACGAGGATACATATTTTCATTGGTTTCCATGATATTCAATGTTTTATCTACCAACGTTTGTTGCCGAAGTATCATTTTAGCTCTTTTGGCACCTAACTCAATGTTTTCTCGTGGATAACCTCTGTGACTAAACCCTTTCTTGACATTGGGATTGAATTTCCATTTCTTTATCATTGGAACAATTACGTCTCGTTCGTATGAATTCCCCAAATGGAATGCATTTGAGTAAGGGTGTAGGATGAAAACTTGTCCCATGCAAGATGCTATTTGTAGCAGTGGCCTTCCTAAACATGGTTGTATGTATTTGACTATCCTCAATATAGACACGAACATCCAAAAAGTCAATTTGTTTGTCATTGATATTATATGTGAAAGTTAGTCCACAGTTGTTATCATTCAATTTTTTTTAATAAATAGAAAATTCATCCTTAGTGTCATCCCAAATCAAGAATAAATAATCTATTTAGCACAGCCATAGGACTACCCTGCTCAGATTTTCAGAATAATTCACCTGCCATGCGATTTCTCTCTCCCACCAGCCCAATGTAAGGTTCAAGAGAAATTCCCATGGCAGTCCCACTTATTTGTCTGCAAATTGCTTTGTCAAATGTGAAAATGTTAATGTTAATTGTTTCTTTGATATTTCTCTGTCTCAAGAAGTATCTTAATGCATTCAAACCCACATCATATCGAATCGATGTGTATAATGATTTTACATCTACAGCCACTAGTAGATTGTAACTCGACTCCAACTGTATGCCTCCAATCGTTCCCTGGAAGTCTCCTGTGTCTTTGTTGTGAGAATTCAAGGAGGTGACTAATGGAGCAATGTAGAAATCCACATATTTTGATATATTTTCAAATATAGAACCACACCCTGAGACAATCGGTCTCCCAGGAGGATATATATATGTACAATCCCAAAAGAAAAGAAATTCTGCACTCCCGGAGGTTTCAATATGCAGTCTTTATTTATTGTCAAGAACACTTTCCATCACACACCACAACACGTTTCAACATCTTGTCTTCTTCCAGGTGGTTTCAGTCTGCTGTTACTCGTTCTCTCCTGACGTCATGATTTTTATGCAGTATTTGGGATTGCTTGTTTACTGATTTTGCACCTGTGAGTCACTGCAATGTTATTGCTGATTGATTATTCTTAACAACGTTGTTTCAAGTATTTTACCTATTGTAGGTTAAATTATTCTCTTTATCAAGTTGTACTTTATTATGTCATCCACATTGTCTCTTTTTTGGTTTATGCTGTGTTTACTAAACACTGGAAGATAAGAGACAAGATGTCGAAATGCGTTGTGGTGTCTAATGGAAAGTTTTAGATGAAAGCTGTCCAGAATACAGAAAGTATGGGGTGGAAAGGGTGCTATTGGAATTTGATATGAATTGCGTCACTGGCTTTAAAGTTATGAAGTAGAAAATCCTTGTGATACATTGAGCCGCAGTGTACCACAGTAATTTCGTGGTATGTCACAGTACATGGCGATGACAAAACACAATATTATTGGCTGATGACAGCCCTTACAAAATAAAAAGACAGCCACATTGTTTTCACCACATTTAGGCCCTCATTCTGACCTTGGCGGTCTTTTCGCAAGACCGCCGAGTTACCGCCGCGGTAAAGACCGCCGACCGCGGCGGTATGCCGCTGCGCGTATTCCGACCGCTGGGAGCGTTCCGCCGGAATACCGCCAGCAGCCACACTGGCGGTCGGCGGGAAAGTGGAGACTGGTCAACCTCCACCGCCACGCCAGCAGAACACCGCCCCCAGAATTACGACCCACATTTCTGTGTGGCGGTCTTCTGTTGGCGGTCTTCTGTTGGCGGTCACGTCCCTATGGCTCCCGTCGCCTCCCGGAGGACCAACGCACAAGGTAAGTTGATCGTCCGTGAGGGGAGGGGGTGGGGGGGTGTTGTGTGATGTGTGCGTGCATGGGGGTGTGCGTGGGAGTGTGTAGAGGGGGTGTGTGAGTGCGTGCATGCGGGCGGGGATTGCTGCTGTGCCTATGGGCAATGTGTGTAGTTCGGCGGGTGCGCATGTCGGCATGTATGTGTGCGGGTATGTGTCCCCGTTGTGTATGTGTGTGTGTAGGGGGTGTGTATATGTGCATGTTGGGGGTGTGTGCATGTCGGGGTGCATGTATGTGCATGTCGGGGTGGGGGTGGGGAGGGGGTTCGTACCACCTCTGGGGGGTGGCAGGGGGGTGGAGGGTGTGGGGGGAGGACTCGGGGGGGCAGTGGGGGGTGGGGGAGACCCCTATCAGTGCCAGGGAAGGAATTCCCTGGCCCCGATAGTGCCTACCGCCATGGTTCGCATGGCGGTTCCCGAACGCAAGAAACCGCGGTGGTAAGCAGGGTCATGATAGCGTTGGCGGTCTTGGGTCGACCGCCGGACCGGAGTGCGCAGACTCCAGCCCGTCGGTCATGACCGCCGTGGCTGTCGGAGTGGGAAGTGGCGGTCGGTCGCGGCGGGGACCGCCGCGGTCAGAATGCCATTTTTAATACCGCCGGTCTGTTCGCGGTCCGACCGCCGCCTCTCCGCCGACCGCCAAGGTCAGAATGAGGGCCTTAGTGTTTCGAGGGTGGACCTAGGTTAATACTGTTTTTAGATTGAATAGAAACACATGAGGCAACGCATTGTATGGCACGCCACTCTACTCTACGACATGCTTCTTCACTGTATGACAGGTCACTCCACTTCAAGGCATGCTACTGTGTAGGAAAGTACCATCTTGCCTGGCATGTTACCCCCATATTTCACTGTATATATGTTGTTTTAGTCTATGTGTCACTGGGACCCTGCCAGGCAGGGCCCCAGTGCTCATAAGTATGTGCCCTGTATGTGTTCCCTGTGTGATGCCTAACTGTCTCACTGAGGCTCTGCGGTTATGCTCTCTCTGCTTTTCAAATTTGTCACTAACAGGCTAGTGATTAAATGTACCAATTCACATTGGCATACTGGTACACCCATATAATTCCCTAGTATATGGTACTGAGGTACCCAGGGTATTGGGGTTCCAGGAAACCCCTATGGGCTGCAGCATTTCTTTTCCCACCCATAGGGAGCTCTGACAATTCTTACACAGGCCTGCCACTGCAGCCTGCGTGAAATAACGTCCACGTTATTTCACAGCCATTTACCACTGCACTTAAGTAACTTATAAGTCACCTATATGTCTAACCTTCACCTGGTGAAGGTTGGGTGCAAAGTTACTTAGTGTGTGGGCACCCTGGCACTAGCCAAGGTGCCCCCACATCGTTCAGGGCTAATTCCCTGGACTTTGTGAGTGCGGGGACACCATTACACGCGTGCACTGTACATAGGTCACTACCTTTGTACAGCGTCACAATGGTAACTCCGAACATGGCCATGTAACATGTCTAAGATCATGGAATTGTCACCCCAATGCCATTCTGGCATTGGGGAGACAATTCCATGATCCCCCGGGTCTCTAGCATACTACCCGGGTACTGCCAAACTGCCTTTCCGGGGTCTCCACTGCAGCTGCTGCTGCTGCCAACCCCCCAGACAGGTTTCTGCCCTCCTGGGGTCCAGGCAGCCCTGGCCCAGGAAGGCAGAACAAAGGACTTCCTCTGAGAGAGGGTGTAACACCCTCTCCCTTTGGAAATAGGTGTGAAGGCTGGGGAGGAGTAGCCTGTAGACTGTCTACTAGGGAACGATTTAGAGACATCAGCTTGGGCAGAAGTGGAGTTGGAGGCTCATGCAGCAATGCTGGGCATTCCTGGGCAGTGCACAACCTTCTGAGTTGTCCTCCGGCGTCGTGGGACTCCCTTTTGTGACTTTGCATGGACTCCGGTTCACTCTTCTTCCAAGTGCCTGTTCAGGTACTTCTGCAGGTGCTGCCTGCCTCTGTGAGGGCTCCCTGACTTGCTGGGCTCCCCCTCTGTCTCCTCCTCCAAGTGGCGACACCCTGGTCCCTCCTGAGCCACAGCAGCACCCAAAAACCTCTACTGTGACCCTTGCAGCTAGCAAGGCTTGTTTGTGGTCTTTCTGCATGGGAACACCTCTGCAAGCTTCATTGTCACGTGATACATCCATCCTCTAAAGAGGAAACTCCTAGTCCTCTTCTTTCTTGCAGAACTCCAAGCTTCTTCCATCCCATGGTAGCTTCCTTGCACCCTTAGCTGGCATTTCCTGGGCTCCTGCCCACTCTCGACACTGTCACGACTATTGGACTTGGTCCCCTTGTCTTACAGGTACTCAGGTCTGGAAATCCACTGTTGTTGCATTGCTGGTGTTTGTTCTTCCTGCAGAATCCCCCTATCATGACTTCTGTGCTCTCTGGGGGTAGTAGGTGCACTTTACACCCACCTTTCAGGGTCTTGGGGTGGGGTATTTTTGTAACCCTCACTGTTTTCTTACAGTCCCAGCGACCCTCTACAAGCTCACATAGGTTTGGGGTCCATTCGTGGTTCGCATTCCACTTTTGGAGTATATGGTTTGTGTTGCCCCTATACCTATGTGCTCCTATTGCAATCTACTGTAACTTTACATTGCTTGCATTACTTCCTTTTGCTATTATCTGCATAATTTTGGTTTGTGTACATATATCTTGTGTATATTTTTCATCCTCATACTGAGGGTACTCACTGAGATACTTTTGGCATATTGTCATAAACATAAAGTACCTTTATTTTTAGTATATCTGTGTATTGTGTTTTATTATGATATTGTGCATATGACACCAGTGGTATAGTAGGAGCTTTACATGTCTCCTAGTTCAGCCTAAGCTGCTTTGCCATAGCTACCTTCTATCAGTCTAAGCTGCTAGAAACACCTCTTCTACACTAATAAGGGATAACTGGACCAGGCACAAGGTGTAAGTACCTCTGGTACCCACTACAAGCTAGGCCAGCCTCCTACACTACTCCACTCAACACCACTTCACTCTATGCCCTTCCACTTTAAGACACTGTACGATACGCTGCTCTATGACACAACACTTCACTCTACTCTATGACACGCCACTTCACTGTGAGCCACCCCATCTACTCTATAACATGCCACTCCACTGTAACCTTTCCACTATACACCACTCCACTCTACTACACTCCACTCCACTCTATGTCACAACCCTGTGACACAATACTCTACTCCATTCTATTCCCCTCCACTCTATAAAACTGCATGGCTCACCACTCTGTGACACACCACTCCACTCTGCTTTATGACACACCATTCTACTGTACGCCACTGCAGTCTACAACAATCTACTTTACTCTATGCCATCCTTTGCCACTCTTGTCCAGTCTACGAAACTCTACAACACACCACTCTACTCCCCTGTACAACACTCTACTCCACTCTATCACATGCGACTCAATTCAACGAAATGCCACTTCATTCTACGACACTGTACTCCATTCTACAACGCTCCATGCAACTCCACTGTACGACACGCCACTCCAATGTACACCACTTCACTCTATGCCACTACAGTCTATGTCGCTCTACTCTATGGCACTCCACTCTATGACACTCAAATCTACCCCACTCTGCTCTACGCCTCTTCACTTTACACCATGACACTCTATGCCTCAACACTCTACACCACGAGACTCTGCGCCACAACACTCTATGCCAAAACACTGTATGACACAACACTCTATGACACTCCACTCTAAGACACTCCACTGTCACCTCTCCCCCCGAGCCTAGGGGCCGTATTAAAAAATAAAGGAGAGGGGGGATCTGAGGCCCTCCTCCTCGAGCTTTAAGAGGACTCTAGAACTCCATCCCCCAGGGCTTACCTTATTTAAAAGGGATAGGGGCTGCACAGCTCCCACCCTGAGCCTTTAAAAGCCCCGGGAACCCCAACCTCAGGTGCCGGGTAACTTACTGTGTCCCAGGGTGTCCACTCCCAGGACACAGTAGTTTCCCTGCCAACACTAGCACGGGTAGGGAAATATGTATTTGGTCCCATCTGCCTGGAGCATTTTCAAAACTCCTACTAAACAGGAGCAAACACTAAGGCCCTCATTTTAACCCTGGCGGTCTTTTGACCGCCAGGGTTAATGTGGCGGTATCACCGCCAACAGGCTGGCGGTGTATGCTGCCACATTATGAGTGTGACGGGTTGGCTGCAGCCAACCTGCCACATCACCACTCATACCCTCATGGCGGTATGAACCGCTAGCCCGGAGATGTGCAACTCCAACCCGGCAGTCCACACATGACCGCCAGCGGTATAATGAGCCGGCCTACCGCCATGGGTTTCGCAGCGGTACCACTGCCACAAAAACCATGGCGGTAGGCCAACCGGTGACAAGGAATTCCTTCCCTGCCTCCGGTAAAAGGCTCCCCCACCCCTCCCAGCAATCACCTAACCCCTCTACCCCCCAGCTATCTCCTAACCCCCACAAGTCCCACACCCCCCTAGAATCACAACTCCACCCCACCCCCTGAAATCACACCGCCCCCCCAACCCCTTCCCCACCTGGAATGACCCCATTCCCCCTGGAATCACACTGCCCCCAACCACCACCCCTCCTAGAATCATACCGCCCCCAATCTCCCCTCCCCGCAATCATACCCACACACACCAACACGCACGACACAGGCACCCATGCACCACCACATCCATACACACATTCACACATTCTCATCCATACACGCATTCACTCACACATGCTCACGCGCATACACACTGACATGCAGACACGCACTCACTGTAACATTCATACACACATTCACTCACATTCAAACAACCATGCATACACCACAACACTCACAGACGCATACCCACACATACACACACATTCATACACACACGCAGACACCACGCACTCACACACAACACCCTCCACCCCCCACCCATGACGGATGTCCGACTTACCTTGTCAGGCGAGGTGGTCGTCTGGCTGGGAAAGGTAAGGAGCGCTGCTACCGCCAGCAGCACACTGCCAGGCCATACTAATGGTTTTAATACGGCTGGCAGAGTCCTACTGGCAGGGCAATGCAGGTGATAGCAAACCCAGGCGCCTCGACCGCCAGCATGGCTACTGCTGGATTTCTGCTCTTATTGTGGCAGAAATCCTGCAGTAGCCATATTATGGCAGGCAGAAGACCGCCAGCACTGGCAGTCTTCTGGCGCCCTTGGGATCGGCGGTTTCCTCAGGAAACCGCTGATGTCATAATGAGGGCCTAAATCTGCTCCCAGCAAGTGGGAGAATAAAAAAGGCTCCAGCCAGCTGGAAGCAGACTTGCATACTGTTTCTTTGCCTGCACTGATGAAGGCATGGAAACAGAACACATATGGGCCCCACAGAGAGAGCATGTATGGAATAGCTGCCACCTCCGGGCGGGAGCAGTGCTGACGCCCATACCATGTAGGGAGCTGTTGGGGCTGTGGGGGACCTGGGACTTCCCCCACAGCCCCAACATGGACTTGGTGGGTGCTCTGGGTGGGCACAGGAACATTCACCTATTGCAGGTCTGTGGGGATTGGGTCCCTTGGCCAAAATAGGCTTGTGGCGGGGGCCGTGCAGCCACCCTCCTCTTTTAAAGACCAGCCAGCCCTCGGGTATGGAGTCCCAGGGCCCTGAGAAAGTACCATTGCCTGCCACAGTCCAGGAGGAGTGTGGCTTTCAAAGGTGTGTGCAAGGGTGCTTGTTTGGCAGGAAAAGGGAAGCAAGGGAAGGAAGCCTGCATGAAATTAAGGGGGAAAACCAAACGGATCGTATCTAAGCCTTGTAGCCTGAAAATTGAAGAGCAGGTTTGAAGAGTTGTGAAACTGTTTTCTTTCTGAATTTGATTTATTTCACATAATAAGCTGAACAAGCAGTCACTGGGTTGTCTTGGACTCTTTCTTTCTTATTTACTTTCTTTTTTTTAAATTTCCACATAAACTTCTTTTTATTTTCATGACCTCACACTTACGTGACGAGACAAAGGTACGCAGAGGTGAAAGAAGGGCAAGGAAGCCTAGAGTGAGAAAGTTTGAGAGAAAGACACAGAGACAGAAAACAAACAGAGAGAAGGAAGAATAAGAAAAGAACAGACCAAACAATAAGGAAGTCGCAGGAAAAGGAACAAAATAGCAGGATCGATAGGAGTGTTAAAATTAACTTACCAGTGGCTTATTCTTTCCAAGAGCACTGGCAAAAGTCCGGGACATCATCTAATGGAAGGGGAGTTGAAAATGTTTATTGACAGAGAGAACACCACAACCAGAGACACCCAATACTACAGTATTGCGGAATTCTAATATTAGAAGTCAGACTATTAACTTCTTTCTTCTGGATCTCAATTTCCAATAAAATAAATAACTACTGTACATAAAACTTGTTGTGGAATTATAATCCCACCATATACAACGTATCAGTGTGTACATAGGGATAGGTGAATGGTGGTATGGCACAAAGATCAAGGTGCAGGATATATCATTTCTGGGTGTCAATCATTTCAGATAGCAAATAAATATAAAGAATTTTAGTTTCTTTTGTAAATTTTAGTGGGCTTCATGGCAACCAATTTCTGCTGTAGGAGCATTACAGAGAATGCACGCTTGTCAACAGACAGCCTAGATTTTCTTTTTTCATTCTAGTCATAGGATGTTTTTGCTTGTTTGCTGTTTTTCCCTCTTGTGATTTTTGAAATGGAAGCTAGGTAAATTACATTTCAAAAGTCATAGGAAAGTGAAGGCTTGGGAACTACAATGAGAGTAGCATTTCCATAACCATTTGGTAGATTACCAGGGCATGTAACACAAAACAGACGTTTGTTGGTGATAAGAAGGGTTTGTTTCTTTTTTGAGGAAAAATAGTATTGTTTTTGCTGATTTTGCAGTAGGGTTACCTTGAGAGGTTTTTGAAAGGGAGTGATAGATGCAGGTGCCCAGAGATTCTATTTCTAATTATAGGAGGGGACAGAACACACCAGATTGTAGTTCATTTAGCCATTTTTTGTTGAGTTTGTGATTGTGCTGTTTCTGTAGGAGGATGAATCACAGGATATTCATTGCTGTCCAGACTTGCAAATTTACTAGGCAGATTTTCAGAGTAAGGACATCTTATAGGGAGTTGATTTCTAGGTAGAGCAGGGTAATGTCACAATACTAGTGGATTTTGTCACCAGGTTACACCATAATGTCCCTCAAGAGCTCAAAAGCAAAGAGAGGTTGAATTGGATCACATGGTGCAACTATAGAGCCTTGTGAACTCCACAGATGCTGGCTGAGTTAGAGGCAGCTGATTCCCTTCTAACAAGCTATTTGTGGTTAGTGAGGAAGGAGGTGAACCAAATGAGGAATTTTCCATAAAAGAACATGAGGGTCTAGAGGAACTCTAGTGCCCTTTGGCGGTCAGTGGTGTCAAGGATCATGGATTGATCACGAAGGACGAGGTGACGGCCACCCTCTTTGTCCAGAATGTCATGAATGTCAGAATGTCAAGAATGTCATGGATATTGTCATGTAAATATAAAGTAGCAGTATCAGTGCTGCATCCTTTGTGGAAACTGGATTTATAAGGGGCTAGGTGAATATTATTGACAATACAGACTATATAGGTTGCAAACTGCAGTGCTCCATAATTCTTCAATGGCTGCCTCAGCCAGAGTGGTTGGTGATAGGTTTGTAGCTTGATCCAAGGTTTGGATAGGCATCTGATATTTTTAACAGTGAGGTGATTAGATCCATTATTCGACTATCTGGGAAGATTCCTTCTTTCCAAAGACGTTGTGATTAGTTGGCATCATGTCTTTTCGAAAGGATTGAAGGTAATTTTTTGTCAACACCAGGGCAGTGCGCGCTCTATTGGCGACTAGAATGCAAAAGCCCAGCACTCTCAAAACAACGTAATTTATGCATTGTGCTGATATGTTGTTGTCACCTTTTGCTTTGCAGAGTTTAATCCTGAAGACTTATTTTTAATGTGTTTACCAATACTGTTCATTTGCAATGTATTGCTGCAGGCTTTCAGAGTGTGTTAGGGTGTGGTCCCTTACCAGGGCCTTCCAGACACTTTCCCTGCAGCATGCCTGGGTGTGGTTGTGGGCTGGCCAAGACTCTATAAAAGGGAGCCAGCCCAGCTCCAAGTGCTCACTATTCAGAGTTCCCGGTGCAGAGCAGCAGCTACTTCCTGAGCTCCTGTCCCGGTGGCCTATTTGATCTTCCAGGCCTCTGCCCTTCATTCTTCATTGGTGATCCTTGTTCTGGGCAGTAAGATGGTGGTTGGGCTGACCTCCCGATGCCGTTATTGAGAACTTTCATATTCTTGGCCTAATTCTTTAATGATTAACAGATTACTTTGCGCGCTACCATTTTTTGACATTTGCATGGTGGCTTAAGAATCGGCAAAACATGCGATTCGTTTCATGGTGCTTTAACTTTGTTATTCATTGCGCGCTACCATTTCTTGACATTTGCATGGTGGCTTAAGAATCGGCAAGATGCGCGATTCGTTTCATGGTGCTTTAACCTTGTTTTTCATTGCGTGCTACCATTTCTTGACATTTACATGGTGACTTACGAATCGGCAAGACGCGCGATTCGTTTCATGATGATTTAACTTTGTTGTTCATTGCGCGTTGTTATTTCTTGGCATTTACATTGTGGCTTACGAATCGGCAAGACGTGCGATTCGTTTAATGGTGATTTAACCTTGAAGTCATTGCGTGCTACCATTTCTTGACATTTTACATGGTGGCACTCGAATCGGCAAGACGCACGATTCTCTCCTCAAGCTTAATTCATGTTGTTCATTGTATGCCACTATTCTAAGACATTTATGAGGTAATATTCGAGTTGACAAGTTGTGTGATTTGTTTCCTGAATCCATATTGTGTTATTCATGGTGCACAATCCTTTTATTGTGTTTACTATATATATGAAAATCTGCAATGTGCGCAATTCGTGTTGAAATATTTGAAGAGAACACAGAAGGCCAGAGTTTCTAGATGCAATATTGCATGGTCCTAGTATGCATTCTTAAAAAAAAAGGATTCATATGACTGGTTTAGAACTTATTCAGAATGTTTTCCTGATTCTCATGTAAAGGAAAGTACTTGAATGTGAAAGTTTCATTTAATCCATCTTGTTTCCCTTACAGGTATTCGGCCATCTTGAAACTTAGTCATTTTAAGCCTAATTCTTAGATTGTTCGTATTTTCAGAAGGACTAGGCTTAGAGTCATAGCCTAGTATTGATTTCATGAGATGTAATTTTCATATTGTGATATTGTTTTAACTTTTTTCTTACTACAGGTCTCCTTCCCAGCTGTTCCCTTCCTAATCCCCTCTTCCCCTCTTGAACTCTCTTAGCCTCTGTGATTTATCTATCAGAGTCTTGGAGATGTTCAGTGGTGGGCGTGTTGGGAACATGCGCAGACCCAGAGGATCTGGTGACTTTTTTAATGATTTTGGCTAGAACTGCGACTTTATGAAAGGTGGATGAATTAAGATTTTTGGTGACTTTGAATTAATTATCTTTAGTCTTTTGGTAAAATTCAGTCTATTCAATGTATCTTGCAGAAGGCAAGATATTTGTCATTTTTATTTTGGTTGTGACTGGACCAGAATTTCTCAAATAATTATTTTTGCGCAGGAAAAATGTATGTAATCCTTCATATGGCACATATTGGATAAGACCTGAGGCATGGTTTTAGGTTTTTGTTGACTGAAATCATTCTTTTGGTTTGATTAATGAGTTGTTGATTTTGGTTTGAAAATGTGGGAACTTTCAGATAATAATATCTCATTTGCATGTTTTCCTGGCAGCCTTTAAGGCAGACAGGTGTTTTTATTTTTGTCAGAGGTCCATTTGTTCTTCTTACTTTACGTTTTTTTGACATCCACCGGTTGTGTGATGGCATCATCATATTGTGTAAAAAGTGAGTTGATATAATTTCCACTTGGCAGTTCTCTGTAACCTTTACATAGTATGTGGAAAGATTTAATTGGTGACATTTTAAGGAGTGTCCAAAGATCTGTTCCGAAGGGAGCAGAAATATAGTTTGAAGCTATGGCTATTAATGGAAATTGTGCTGTAATCAGATCAACAGACTTCTATTCATTTGAGAGAGATTGATGTGACATTGTCAGGGATTACCAGGTCTAATATCTTGCCTTTGTTGTTGATAGGTATCTCGAAGAGTGGCGTCAAACTCTGATAATCAAGAAGATTCTGGAATTAGCGCAATGTGGCCTCAAATGGATTTCCACAGTTTAGATTAAATTGACCAGCTGTATGTTTTTATTGATAATGGATGCTATTCTCTCATTTATACTGAGAATTCCTTGAGAAAGTCTCTGTTTTTCCATAGGGGTGGTAAATGATTTAAATACAAATGGTGTTGTTGGTGGAGTGGTTGCTGGTCGGTTTTAAAGATTAAAATGTACTGTCTGTAAATGTTTTTCATTCATTGTAGGTGAGAGAGTTTTAGTGCATTTAAAGCTACAACCTCCACCTTCTTCCCGCTTTCAGGTTTCTATTCCAGTCTGTTTTGGTGACAGAAATACCCGAGCCTGTATTATATATAGGATGCACTGTCCTTGTTTACACCATGACCTGACACACACAGATTAAACAGGTGTGCCAGGCGAACCAGGGACAGTGCACCCTGTTACAATAAATGTGCTTCCTCCAGAGCAGTGCATTCAGTGAAATATGCATTATAAAGAGGGGTTAGAGATCCCCTTGCGGGTGGATCCAGTGAGTGACTGCACCAGCCTGCAGTGAGATTCTTGGATCCCTTTGACCCCTTTTTATTCCTCAAGAGGTTAGCCAACTTTCAATGCACCTCCAAATGGCATGGTAGCCTGTGCATCCACGCACGTAGGACAGCAAGAAATTTGACTCCCAGAGATTTTGTCATGGTCCAAGCAAACTGCTTGTGCATGACACGTGAGTCACTGTCGAAGTGAGGAATTGACGCTTCATGCATGTGGAGTCAAAACGCAGTTCCAGCTGCTGTGAAGCAGTTGAAGATGACAAAAGTGTTGCAAAGAATTTACGCCTCGTTGGCCGAGAACCTGCTGGCCAGGCCAAACATAAAGGGACCTTGCTGCCACACAAGATACAATTATACGGAGAACTACCTCAAAAGGTGGTTACGTACAGATATAGAAAATAACTGCTATAGTCAAATACTAACAAAATATATAGAAGTGTTAGCTGACAGAACAAGTAAGGAGGAAGCAAACTGTCATTACACTACCAGAATCTGAATAAGTGGAGTTTTACAACCTCAGCACAGGCGAAGAGACCCAGAAAGAAGCACAGGAGTTGTGCTTACTGAGTTGTGAGTTAATGCCTGAAGTGGCACACCACTAAAGCTGCCAGGTGGCAGCTCAGAACAACTCCGGAAGTCTCCAAAAGTGAAAGGGCTCCGATGGAGACCAAGAATGAGGTCACAGTCCCAAAGACAATGTCATCTGCATACTGCAAGATGGGGAGACATTTTCTGCCCAAATTTGGCATAACCAAGAAGGCGCCTTACAGGGCAGCTCCCAGGTCTGCACTGTAGTGATTGAAAATAAGGGGGGCAATACACAGTCATATTTGAGCCAGTTGTAGGTATAATGTAAAATGAAATATTTGCCCTCAGGAGCAAAAGTGGGATCTCCATGCGGTTAGCTTCCCCCACATCCTGCCCGATCCACCCTGTCGAAAGCAGTACTATAATTAAGTAGCAAAACAAATGAGGTTGCTTTGTCATAACAGGTCATGAAGCTAAATACCCCACCGCAATGACGTTGTATATTGTTGAACAAGCAGGCCTGAATTCTGATTGAAAGAGTGGAAGAATTATTTTCTCCATTTCCCAAATTTCCAGTTACTTCAAAAGGATGCAGGCATAGGCTTTGGCTTCAAGATCGAGCAGGGCCACAAGCTGATAATTTGTTGAGTTGGAGCGATCACCCTTTTTAGAAATGGGGAATAAAATTAAAACCCTCCAGGAGAGAAGTAATGTTGCAGTGGTAAACGTTTATTTAAGAGTGACGTAAGAATGTTGGGCCAGAAGTCTTGCTCCATTTTAAACACAACAGCAGGAATCCCATTGGGCCATCATTCCTCATTTTCTTGATTGTATCTCTAACTGCAACTTCTGTAATCAGTGAGCTCTGCTGGACCCAAGGCTCTGGAATAAGTTGGGGAGGATAAGGGGCTGCTTCAACCTTCTGATCAGTTGTGTATTGCTTTTCATCATGATTGATCCAATCCTTTTCCGCCACTCCATTCTCCTTAGTCTGCCCTGGGTTGTCTAAATAGTTTATGTGCACAGATGAAAGCGATTATTGTCTTTTAGAAGAGTGAAAATCCTGAGCCACTCTGCTTCAATGTGCTGTCTTGTGCACTACCATACTTTCTGCTTGTAAACCGCCAGAAGTGCAGTGATACATTGGCCATATGCTGCCTTGCTGCCTCTTCTTCTGGCTGCCAGTACTTTGCGGAGACAGCATTTGCAGGCAGCTATCTCCTTTGGGCATCAGGGGCATGTGTTGAAATTGGGGAAGGGAATACCATTGTCTGTTCCACAGTGCCTGATGGAGGTTCATTACAAGGTCCTCCCTGTCACGAGCCACTCACCTGAACTTCCCAGGTTGTTCTGATAGGTTGAGTATGGCCTAAACTCCCCCTAGGGCAGTGGTTTTCAAACTTAGTCATGCCGCACCCCCCCCCCCCCACAGTGGAAAGAAAATCATAATTGGGCCCCCTCTTTTCACAATTATTCTGTTAATTTGGTAATGTTTAAATATGTCTACACTTATTTAAACATTGCAGTTATGTTACTGTTTTCAAAATGCAATTAAATACATGATTCTACAATTCTGTTCTGGTCAGGCAGGCCTTGCTAATGTGTAAAAGTATCCACATTGTGATTATTGGAAGTGGGGATGGGGACTTTGAAGAGTATTTGAAGTCCCTTCCATTTTTTGACATATACTCCCAACTTGAAAGTAAATGAGAAGACATGTTAATTATGGCCCATTTACAAAGTGGTTTCCTGCTCATTTTTTTAGCTTAAAACAAAGCCATGTTATTAGCATAATGCTTCTTTTGGCCAGAGCCTGGCGCCCCACAGGATCACTTGAGGCCCCCCTAGGGGGGCCCACCCCCCAGTTTGAAGACCTCTGCTCTGGGGCCTGGCTGTGATTTTTTTAGTTAAGCGCAGTACCGGGCAAGGTCCCAAAGGGGACTTTCACCACATGTAATGAATGACTTCTGTGCCATACAGCACATAGAGCGCACAAAATTCTCAAAGACATTATACTTTAGTCTTTCACCAAATCTGGGCTCCTGTGTCTTCACAGCAGCCAAGGAAGTCTTGGCTAGCAGTAACGATCAATCATTTTTGCAAGCATAAAGTCAGGAACTGTTCAAGAGTCATTTGTTTGCACACAACAAAAAACAGTAAATTGAAGCACTCCGGGTTTCTGGTACTACTCAATCTTTCTTGCAAGAACTTCACCAAGAGATTATTGTCCGTTGTGCAGTCAATTATTCTTCCTAAAAAGGACCGAATAGGACATATCAGGTTCGTGCAGGGTAGTTGTTCATCAAACCTCACACAGTGTGAGACCACATATTCACTACAACTGAATTGTTGTCTGTTTTCTTTTTTCCTGCAGATCGGGAGGCATAGAGCCTAGGCTGGATCAAGGATGGTTACTGGGAGATGCGTCACCCAGGGAACCAATGCTGAAGAGGGACACCTGTAAAAGGAGAAAGAGCCCATTGCCAGGCTACAGGAGTTTGGAGATTCAGGTAAGGAGTAGAGAAAAGGCCAAGTATGGGCACAATGATACGCTCTGTTTAAATAGTCTTGTTGGGGGCGTTGTTGGGGGCATGAGTCACTGTTTGTTGTTTTCCTTGTGCAGTGGCTTAATTGCTCGTGTAGCTAAGGATGAGTCATCCTGTTTTTGCAATATGTACATAACATGTGGTGGTTATTAGTCAAGGATGAGTCATTATGGTTTTGCATTATGCACATAACACATGGTGGTGAGTAATCAAGGATGAGTCATGTTTTCTTATGCTTGCTGTGATTAATCAAGGATGAGTCATGTTTTTTTCCGCTTGCTGCTTTCGTGTACCGAGGGATGAGTCATCATGCCATATGTTCATAGCACTTGACAACTACTTAGAAAACAAAACAATGTTCTTTCACATAATTTGGTGTAACCAACTGTGCTTTAACATCTCAAACAAAGCAAACCTTAAATACATTCACCTTAGTGCAAAAGGGCACCATGGAGAAACAATATGTCATGGCTCATCAAATGCATGTGTACCTTAATTCACAAACATTACAAGCACATCCCATTTTATTGTAGCATTGTACATGAGCATTCTGTAGCACAAGGGAGTAGGGTCATGACGCTCCCACTGCCCTATTGCTGTAGTTGCACTGGGTGGCTTTTTGCCTGACTTTCTTTTCTCATTCCAGACTAGAAGCTTGTGCCACAAGTTCCACTAAAGAAGTTTAGTGGAACTTGTGGCACTCCTCCCCTGTCCGTTCCCCAAGCGAATATAAGGGTGTTGAGTCAGTAGAGGTCAGTTGTAAAATTGCCCACAGGGGTCCATGATCACTTTCACCCTTGTCATCAACTTCAAAAACTTGAAGCATGGATGCCAATCCTACACAAACAAAAATATAGTAAATTGTGGATGTATTCTTAAAAGTGGGATTAGTGCACCAAAGGAAGTAGCAGGCTTATTTTAAAGTTTGGGATGAACTAAGGTTATGATTGTGGAGGAGAGAGTGTAGAGGTGCAGCCATGCCTGACAGCTCAAGGGGACTGAAAGGCATGTTGAAGTCCCGGGTGTTGAAGTCCCCAACTATGATTGCATGATGGGTCTCCTATTTCATCAACAGCTTGTCAATCGTGCTTGCTAAGTGGTCCAGAGTCTACCTTTTTCTGATGTTGTGCAGGATTCAGATAGCAGTTGATTAGCAGCAAACATAAGGCTTGCAAGTTAAACTTTAGGCCTTTAATGAGCAGGACTTGGAGAGTGTGCGATTTGAGGGGAATTTCTGAGGACACCATTTTTCAAGTGTGTTTAATAAAAATAGAAAGGCCACCAGATGGATGGCTAAAATATGTTACGTTTTGTGGCTATGATGTGAAATTCGTAATAACCTACAAGCGACATGGGTCCGTGAGCCATGTCTCTTGAAAACATAGGATGTCGCCATTAAAAAGTTAATTAAGAGCTGACTTTTCCCCTAGGAGTTTCTTGAGACCAGCCACTTTCCAAGAGATAATTG
Organism: Pleurodeles waltl; assembly: GCF_031143425.1. Lineage (NCBI taxonomy): Eukaryota > Metazoa > Chordata > Amphibia > Caudata > Salamandridae > Pleurodeles > Pleurodeles waltl. The sequence continues at coordinate 659,531,634 of NC_090449.1, read as the reverse complement.
TCAGTTGTTGAATGCAACCTTCCTCCCTATTAGAATTCCTTACTATCTGACTGAGCTTGATGTTAGGAGTGATGTCTGTTGGAGTTCTGACCCACTGTGGGATCTGCTGTTGGTAACCAAGAAGATGTGGCCCGTTGGTTTGCAGTATGTTATTCTGAGAGCCAAAGGGACCTTAAGCCATGTTTGGAGGGTTTGGGTGCTATTGTTGCTACTGTTTGTGCCTTGCAAGACTGAAAGGACTTCATTTCCCCTTATAGAGGGGTAAAGAACATGCAGGTATTTCTCCAATTGGGGGGGGGGTAGATGTCAATTCCCCATTCTGGTAATAATGGCACTTCCTTGAATCTCACCCACACAAGGAATGAATATGAGCCAAGGGTGGCTTGTGTTTAAATAAACATAGAATATTACTCCTGTTCAAAATATCATGCGAGCCTTTAATGCAATAACTGGGAGTGAACACAACCTCATACATGTAGGAAGTTTCATTTGAGGCTGGAAGCACTCCTGAAATTGATCTAATCGCGTGAGATGCCCGGTGAATCAATCTTGTGATTTCCATTTTATCTGATGGCTGCCAATTCTATGTCAAGAAGTTGTCTATTAGGCAAGGAGGACAGTGAAGGCAAACATGGAGGGGCCCCTACTGATTGCTCAAGTGGTGCAGTACTATGGTCATTTGCCAGAATAACCTGAGTGCTGGCAACCATATTTGACTCATTGGGCACTTGTGTGTGTGCAGGATCGAGGGTGGGGCTTGCCTTGAATAGTGCAGTGCTTAGCTCAGGGACAGAGCTTGGAAGTCCTGTATGCCCCTGCAAGGGAGAAGCGTTTTCAGGTTTCGAATAGAGTTTTGAATGGAGCCCTCACACAAGAAAGTTTATTTGTGCCCAGTTTGGAGATAAAGATTGGGTATAGCCGAGCAGTCTTTAACTCCCAATTTATAGCTATTTGAGTGGAGTTGCTGCTGTGCCTCTCTTTTTAGTTTGGCTTTTCTATGCTGCTTCCTGAGCTTCCTCTTGGCACTCCTGGATAGGGGGGGGGGGGCAGTGAAAGTGCGGGACTGGAAGGTAACTCATTATTGTTGATCCCTTTGAGCTTGACCTCAGGACAGGAACTAGATCCCGCTTGTGAATGTTGCAAATCAGACCCAACAACGGAGACCGGGGGAACCTGATTGGGCATGAAGCTATCAATTAAATTTATAATTAAGTCGGGGGTATACCCTCTCTGCTTTTGTGACTGAGGATGAGTCTACGTTGGGCTCTAGGCTGGGCGGTGCAGAAGTACCATCTTTGCCCTTGAATGTGGTGACAATCTCACCAAGGATCTCAGGGAGTGTTGCCCATCTATCAATGACAGCTGCACAAGAACAGGAGCATAACCTTGCGTCCAGTTGGCCTTGTATCTTCTTTCAATTTTGGCAATCTTAAAACCTAGGTTCACCAGGCACTGCGCAATATATTGCAGAAGATCTATTTATAGCTCCATTTTTATAAATGCCATATTAGTGCTCTTGCAATTGAATTTTGTGCTGCATTTATGGCTGTAGAGTTCAAGTCCTCAACAATATTCGTGATTTGAGTTCCTAGAGATGATGACCTTGTCACTTTCAGCATTCTAAACAACTTTGGGGTGAGTTCAAGTGTTCTTTCTATTTTAGACTCAATGCTTTGTAAGAAAGAGGTTGTGAGTGCCCCCATATCAATGTTTTCGGCAGTTAGACTGGCCATAGGCAGGGTGGATCCAGAAGAAGTTGGAGGGTTATGACGCTTTGGCTCCCCTGAACTGCATGTGCTACAATGGTGAAATTGTGCTGCCATTACTTGTTCTTTTTTCATTTTTCCAAAGGGTCTTCGGCACACTCTGAGTTTTCAGAGTTATTAGGGACCAGGAACTGGTGCTCTGGAACCTGAAAGTTTAGAGAGGTGTTAAAATCCTGCCCTGGATGAATTATATTGTGCTCAGCCACAACCCTATCCCCAGGGCACTACTGTGACCCTCACTTCACACTGGACAGAAAAGAACTGGAACAGGCTGGCCAGCCTGATGTGCTTGAGTCAACCATAGAGTGAGTCACTTTTGCGCCTCCTGGGAATTTGGCAGTGGAGGAAGCTAGTAGAACCCCAGAACTAGGCACAAGAACAAGAACAGTTCAGATGAACTGCATGATGACTCCTTTTTGGGGAGCCTTGGTAGTTAGTTTCGGGTGAACGCACCTGAACAGTGCTCCAACTGTTCCTTATAGTGGCGAGGGGCGAGATGGCATTCCCCTGGGTAGAAGAGTTGGAGCGAAGAGTCGGTTTCTTTTTGGGCACCTTGAGGGGAATCTGAAGGCACCCTTCTAGAGACTTCAGGCGGGGGCTTGTAATCAGGTCATAATTGCCTTCTGGGGGAGAGTTGAAACAGGTGGAGGGCACAGTAGATTACATGCAAATTGCAAGTTGCAAATTGGGCCCACGTCCGCAGGTCTTACTGTTACTTCTGCCAAAGTGATTTTAGTGTCTTTATTGCAGTCTGTCATCTAAACAAGCTTCCCCAACTCGTCATGGAACGGTGTAGGGAGCTGCTGCGGTTTATCCAAGAGATGCCAAACAATCCCTAGGCGTGGAAGTGTAGGAGTACTAATGAGCAAACTTTTTAGTCTGGGACAAAAGTGCATGAACCGCAGAACAAGGTAAGGAGGCTTACCTAAACCTCCTCAGGCCACACCAAGCCTGTCGTAGTGCAGTCGCAATTCAATGTAATTCAATATTTTTCAGTGTAATTCGATGTAATGCAACTGAAGATTGTTTGAAGAATGTTTGGAGAATTTGTGCAGATTACTGTGATTTACTGCAAATTACAGGGGCCCGTAATCTGCTGGTGCTTGGCTCGAGGGCTTGGGGGACTACTGGGGAATCAGGTAGGGGTATTAGAGACTGGAGCAAGAAGCAAGGGGTGAGCGACCAGTCCCCCACAACCTGTGCCAAGCTCTAGCCGGGCCACATCCGTGAGGTCCTGAGGCACACTCTCAGCAGTGGTGGCCTACAGCCAACACGCTCACCCTCTGATGACTCCTCGATGGATCCTGAAGTGTGTAGAGAGGGGAGAACTTCAAGCGGGCATTGGAGATACAGCGTACCTGCTTCCCCACCACTCCCACTACTCCTACCCTTGATGTGTTTCAGTGTGCTTTGGTGGCGGCATTCTCTATATTTACGGGGTGGCCTCAGCAAGTGCCCTCACATGGGTCCTACTCAGGACTGCTTGTGCTTGCCAGTGATGTCAATGAGTGCTGCTGCAAGAACGCTGAGCTCCACGCACCGTTCCAGCACCGCAGCAACTGCTACTCTCTGGCTTTGTCTCTTCATGTCCTCACCCTCCAGTGTTTAGACTATTGGCCTTAATCCTATATTAGACTTAGACATCAGTCATATAGTAGAATTAACATTGTCTGGACAATGTTAACAAAGGTATAGATTCTATTATTTACATGGAGCTGAGTATTATCTCATCCAGGAGAAAAAGAATTGTATATGAAGGTTTGTCATGTTATATGAAGTGTTAATATTGTGAGCTTTTGTTTACATGTAAGTTATGTGACTTATCAAATTTGTATGAAATTGTTGGGGCCCAAGATTAATTATTTATTGATGGTTGATTCTTTTTCCTGATTGACCTCGAAGTGTTTGAATTTAGGAGATTCCCAGAAAATGGAATGCGAGTTCAAATTGTGCGGGACTTTAGTAATGATTATTTTTTTTCTTTGAGAGTCCACATTCAAGATAGCAAGGTTAGAATAAAGGACTCCACTAGAGATCTCTCACAATAAAGGACAAGCATTGTCAAAGCCAGAAGGTCTGGTGTTGCTCGCTAGCCTTCTGTCAATTATTGTTTTGTTGTGGTTTTTGCAAAACTTTATTGTTTGGGAAAATGCTGGCTCTTTATCAATCTAAAAAAATAATTTGCTACGGCCAAAAAAACACACATTACCATAGTCCTCCCTAGCACTACAGGGAAATACTTAGGGCATATTTACAAAAAAGTGGTGCATCAGTCCTGATGTGCCACTTTTCTTGTGTCTCCCTGTGCCCCCCTAACGATACCATAGTTGTACCGTACTTACAATACGGTGCACCATGGCAGTCATTACCATAACAGCGTCAACATTTTTGGGGTATTGCTGCACTAGTGCCAAAAATGTGGGCGCCAGTGCAGCAAACCACAGGAAGGCCCATAAGCCAATACAGGAGTGTCACTTTAACGCCTGCCTTGGGCAGGCTTTAAAAATGACAGAGAAATTGGTGCAGTGAAATCTTGTTAGTTTCACTGTGCCATATTTTTGGGCCTCCCTGCGCGGGAACTCCCCCCTTACTTCCAATATTTCTGGCAGAGGCATAATGTGGTGCAAGGGGTTACAAAGTGGAGCACTGCAAGCATTGCTCCACTTTGTAAATATGGCACAGGGAAATGGCCTCCTTAAAGCTGCCTTAGCGTAAAAAGAATTGTTAGTGCAGTGCAAGGCAGCAGTAGGGACTTGTAAATATGCCCATTTGTGTGTGGATGTGTTCCTTGTGAAAGGTAAGCATGCTATGGCTTGTAGTGAAGTCAGCCAATAGCTTAAGTCAGCTAATACATTGCCCCTAGAAGTTACTATCTTATACACATAATTTAAATAAAATCAAAAGGTACTGGCTAACACAGAACTAAACAAGTCAAACACCCCGGCATTTTTTGCAAGCCTCCTTCCTTTAAGAGAGGAAGGAAAGAAAGAAAGAAAGAAAGAAAGAAAGAAAGAAAGAAAGAAAGAAATTGGGAAAGAAATTGGGAAAGAGAAGGAAAATGAGAGACAGTGAAAGAAAGAGGAAATGAATGAAGGGAAGAAGGAAAGAAATACAAAAGGAAAAAGAGAAAGAAAAAAGGTAGGAGGGAGAATGAATGAAAGAATGAAAGACAGTAGTAATGACCGAGGGCAAAAGAAAGAAACAAAGAACAAGAGAAGGAAAGTGAGCAGGGAAGAAAGAAGGAAGGAAAAAGAAGGAAAGAAAAAATGAAAGGAAAGAAACAAAACAAGAAAGAAAGAGAATGACAGAAAGAGAAAAGGAAAAGGAGAGAAGGAAAGAGTGAAAGACAAAAATGGAAGAAAGCAAGGATGAAAGAAGGCATGAAAGAAAGAAGGAAAGTTAAAGAAAGAAGGAAAGAAATTAGGAAAGAAACAAGAAAAGAAGGAAGGGGGGAATAAAAAAGGATAACAATACAGAACAGTTTCAAACGGACACATTTTGGAATGTTGTGAAATAGCAACAGTCAGGAAAGTAAAACACTCCAAAAGGAATTTACAACAGCACTGGCAAAAGATGGGATCTGATAAAGATGGAATGGGCACACCAAGTGTCCTGCTATCACATCAGGCTCCAAACACAAACACCACACTAAAGTATTTAAAATGTAAATACAAAAACACTGGCTCTGAAAGAAATTAGCTTGTGTGTAAATGTGCTTCTTGTGAGAGAACAATGCACTCACTTAAAGTAAAGTTAACCAGTGGCTTCAGTAGGCTGACCCACTGCCCCATGCTATATGCTGTAGCGGGAGGAAGCAAAATGTGAATGACAAAATAACAGACCAATAGATGAAGAGAGGTGACTGGAAGCCCTATATGTGAGTATATTATACATATTTTAGTAAAACCAAAAGGTCTTGGCTAACACCAGACCTAAAAAAAAAAGATGGAGTTGCTCATCACCTGCTGTCACCTGCTTATCAGTGGTGTTATGGGCCAGAAGTATGTTGATTGGTTCTTCTTTGTTTATTATGTTTATAATAGTGACTACAGATTCATGAAAGTTGTAGTGCATGTTTAAATATGCTATTCTTTGCTGCTCACTAGAAGTAAAGGAAAGTCAAGCATCGTACGAGTCTGTGTCATGTATTAGAATTGATGAAAGGAAACACGCCTCAGAAAGAGTGAATGACGGAGGTGACTACAAGTGGGATCCCACTCAGTTAAATAATTATTTAATGATTACACAGTTTTATACAGCAGTGACACTCCCCAAGATGTTTGAGTGCTTTTCAGTTGATGTAGCACATTGCATAGGACTAATAAATGACACCACTGTTACATATTGAGTGACAAGATCTAAACAGGTGCAAAGCTGAATAAAGTTTCATGCAGTATCAATGGAGAGTGATTAGCTGCAAGACAAGACTCAGTGCAAAGCAAATTAAAGAAGGGTTAGTAGCAAGAAGAAAAATTAATTGAAATGTCTTTCAAAGAGTAGGGCTTTCTCTAACTAGGTAAGGCACAAGACGTGAATGTTATGAAGGGTTATGAATGCTCTTGGCCCTGGAAAATGTCTGGCATTTGAATAGAGGTACAAGAGACCAATGGTAGAAATGTTTAGCAGGAAGGAATTTGGTGAATGTTTCCAAAAGTGCACATCCACCTGGTAGGTCGCTCCCCCTGCCGCTGCAGCTCCTCCAGCTCCTCCAGGTTCCTGAGTTCCTGAGACCCAACTCACAGTAAGTACCCCCCACCTCCCAGCCCTCGCTCTGCCCCGCGCTACTCACCCTCTCTCCGGCTCCTGCATCTTTTCTTCTTTTCTTCTTCTCCGTTCTTCCTCCTCGCTCCTCGTCTGTAATCTTCTTCTGTACTCTTCTTTTCCCCGTCTTCTCTCTTCTTCTCTCTTCTTCTGTGTGCTTCTCAGCCCCTCCTGTCGCCTCTCTTCTTCCTCATCTTCTTCTGTGGTCTTCTGCCCTCTGTTCTTCGTTTTCTGTATCTTCTTCTGTGTTCTTCTGTGTTCTTCTGTGTTCTTCCGGTCTTCCTTTCTTCTGTTCTTCCGGTCTTCCGGTCTTCTGTTCTTCTGTTCTTCTGTTCTTCTGTTCTTCCGGTCTTCTGGTCTTCTATCTTCTATCTTCTGCCTTCGGCTCTTCTGCCTCCTCCGTCTTCTTCTCCCCGCGCCTGCCCTCCTGCTCCTGCCTCATCCCCCTCCCTCACTCGCATCCCCCTCTCTATCTCCCCTATCTAACCCGTTCACTATCTACCTCCCTCACTCCTCCTATCTACCTATCTCTCTATCTCTCTATCCCACTATCTAACTCCCTCACTCTCCACCTCCTCCTATCTTCCTATCTCTCTATCTATTTCTCTATCTATCGATTTCTCTATCTATTTTCTCTATCTATTTTTCTATCTCTCCCCCTCCCTCCCGCCACCCCCTCTATTACCTATCTTCCTATCCTCTCACTCTACCTCTCACCCTCACCCACCTCTACAACCCCCCCTCCCCTATCTTCACAACCCTACTCCTATCTTTCTCCCTAATCTCCTAAACCTCCTAACACTCACCCCCCTCCACCCTTAAACCCCCCTCCCCCAGCTCTTCTCACTCTACCTGTCCCCCCCTCCCTCGCGCTTTCCCGCCGCGACCTCCTGCACGCCCCCGCCCCCCAGCTCCCATTCGCCCCCAGCTGACCCCTCCCCCCCCCTACCTCATATGGCGGCCGCTGCGCGACAGTGGTAGCGACCCTTGACCCAAGGGTAGGTCGCTCCCCCTGCCGCTGCAGCTCCTCCAGCTCCTCCAGGTTCCTGAGTTCCTGAGACCCACCTCACAGTAAGTACCCCCCACCTCCCAGCCCCTCGCTCTGCCCCGCGCTACTCACCCTCTCTCCTGCTCCTGCTTCTTTTCTTCTTTTCTTCTTCTCCGTTCTTCCTCCTCGCTCCTCGTCTGTAATCTTCTTCTGTACTCTTCTTTTCCCCGTCTTCTCTCTTCTTCTCTCTTCTTCTGTGTGCTTCTCAGCCCCTCCTGTCGCCTCTCTTCTTCCTCATCTTCTTCTGTGGTCTTCTGCCCTCTGTTCTTCGTTTTCTGTATCTTCTTCTGTGTTCTTCTGTGTTCTTCTGTGTTCTTCCGGTCTTCCTTTCTTCTGTTCTTCCGGTCTTCCGGTCTTCTGTTCTTCTGTTCTTCTGTTCTTCTGTTCTTCCGGTCTTCTGGTCTTCTGTCTTCTATCTTCTGCCTTCGGCTCTTCTGCCTCCTCCGTCTTCTTCTCCCCGCGCCTGCCCTCCTGCTCCTGCCTCATCCCCCTCCCTCACTCGCATCCCCCTCTCTATCTCCCCTATCTAACCCGTTCACTATCTACCTCCCTCACTCCTCCTATCTACCTATCTCTCTATCTCTCTATCCCACTATCTAACTCCCTCACTCTCCACCTCCTCCTATCTTCCTATCTCTCTATTTCTCTATCTATCGATTTCTCTATCTATCTATTTTCTCTATCTATTTTTCTATCTCTCCCCCCCTCCCGCCACCCCCTCTATTACCTATCTTCCTATCCTCTCACTCTACCTCTCACCCTCACCCACCTCTACAACCCCCCCTCCCCTATCTTCACAACCCTACTCCTATCTTTCTCCCTAATCTCCTAAACCTCCTAACACTCACCCCCCTCCACCCTTAAACCCCCCTCCCCCAGCTCTTCTCACTCTACCTGTCCCCCCCTCCCTCGCGCTTTCCCGCCGCGACCTCCTGCACGCCCCCGCCCCCCAGCTCCCATTCGCCCCCAGCTGACCCCTCCCCCCCCTCCTACCTCATATGGCGGCCGCTGCGCGACAGTGGTAGCGACCCTTGACCCAAGGGTAGGTCGCTCCCCCTGCCGCTGCAGCTCCTCCAGCTCCTCCAGGTTCCTGAGTTCCTGAGACCCACATCACAGTAAGTACCCCCCACCTCCCAGCCCCTCGCTCTGCCCCGCGCTACTCACCCTCTCTCCTGCTCCTGCTTCTTTTCTTCTTTTCTTCTTCTCCGTTCTTCCTCCTCGCTCCTCGTCTGTAATCTTCTTCTGTACTCTTCTTTTCCCCGTCTTCTCTCTTCTTCTCTCTTCTTCTATGTGCTTCTCAGCCTCTCATGTCGCCTCTCTTCTTCCTCATCTTCTTCTGTGGTCTTCTGCCCTCTGTTCTTCGTTTTCTGTATCTTCTTCTGTGTTCTTCTGTGTTCTTCTGTGTTCTTCCGGTCTTCCTTTCTTCTGTTCTTCCGGTCTTCCGGTCTTCTGTTCTTCTGTTCTTCTGTTCTTCTGTTCTTCTGTTCTTCCGGTCTTCTGTCTTCTATCTTCTGCCTTCGGCTCTTCTGCCTCCTCCATCTTCTTCTCCCCGCGCCTGCCCTCCTGCTCCTGCCTCATCCCCCTCTCTATCTCCCCTATCTAACCCGTTCACTATCTACCTCCCTCACTCCTCCTATCTACCTATCTCTCTATCTCTCTATCCCACTATCTAACTCCCTCACTCTCCACCTCCTCCTATCTTCCTATCTCTCTATCTATTTCTCTATCTATCGATTTCTCTATCTATCTATTTTCTCTATCTATTTTTCTATCTCTCTCCCCTCCTGCCACCCCCTTTATTACCTATCTTCCTATCCTCTCACTCTACCTCTCACCCTCACCCACCTCTACAACCCCCCCTCCCCTATCTTCACAACCCTACTCCTATCTTTCTCCCTAATCTCCTAAACCTCCTGACACTCACCCCCCTCCACCCTTAAACCCCCCTCTCCCAGCTCTTCTCACTCTACCTGTCCCCCCCTCCCTCGCGCTTTCCCGCCGCGACCTCCTGCACGCCCCCGCCCCCCAGCTCCCATTCGCCCCCAGCTGACCCCTCCCCCCCTACCTCATATGGCGGCCGCTGCGCAATCGCGCAGCGGGCGCGCCAGAGGCGCGCCAGAGGCGCGCCAGAGGCAAGCCCGTCTGCGCCCGTCCGCGCCTGGCCCACGCCCAGCGCCACGACCCCTGGTCCCCAGCTCTCCCAAGCCCTGCTGATCCGCTACGACCCCACCACCCTCCACGCCCTCAACCCAGGACGCTGCAACACCTGCTTCCAAGCTCACACCAAACGCACCCATGGACCCTTCGCCTGCAACTCCTGCAAACGCATCTTCCACCACGCAACTACCACGACCACAAGCCCACGCGCCATCAACCACCTCAAGTGCATCCTAGTCAACGCTCGCTCCGTCCACAAACACGCCGTTGAACTCTGGGACCTCCTGGACTCCACAGCACCGGACGTCGCCTTCATCACGGAGACCTGGATGAACGCCTCCTCTGCTCCAGACATCGCCACCGCCATCCCCGAAGGCTACAAGATCTCCAGGAAAGACCGCACCAACCAAGCAGGAGGAGGTATCGCCATCGTCTTCAAAGACTCCATCAGCGTCACCACCTCCACCGAAGACACCCCTCTCGCCGCTGAACACCTGCATTTTCAGATTCGCACCGACCCGAGGACCACCCTCAGAGGATCCCTCGTCTACCGTCCTCCCGGACCATGCGCCCCTTTCAGCGACGCCATCGCCAACTTCATCTCCCCGCACGCCCTCGCCTCACCGGACTACATCCTCCTAGGCGACCTCAACTTCCATCTGGAACAAAACAACGACCCCAACACCACCACCCTGCTCGACAACCTCGGCCTCAAACAACTGGTGAACACCGCCACCCACATCGCCGGACACACGCTCGACCCTATCTTCTCTCCCAGCAAACACGTCTTCTTCAGCCACACCTCCGCCCTACACTGGACCGACCACAGCTGCGTCCACTTCACATTCCGACGCGAGACCCGCCACCTCCGCACTCAACCCATCCCTCGTCGACAGTGGAACAAGATCCCTGAAGAGCAACTCCTCTCCGCACTCGCCGCCAACCAACCCACCCTCACCACCGACCCCAACGACGCAGCCCTCAACCTCACAAACTGGATCTCCAACTGCGCAGACAACCTTGCTCCCCTCAAACGCACGCATCGACAGACCAACACCAAAAAACCTCTCTGGTTCTCTGACACCCTCAAAGAATCTAAGAAAACTTGTCGCGCCCTTGAGAAAGCCTGGCGCAAGGACCACACCGCTGACAACATGACCGCCCTCAAGAACGCTACCCGCGAACACCACCCCTGATCCACGCTGCCAAAAGGAACTTTTTCACCGACAGACTGGACAAAAACAGCCACAACAGCAGAGAACTCTTCAGCATCGTCAAGGAGTTCTCCAACCCCAGCGCCAACGCCAACGCCGTCACGCCCTCACAGGATTTGTGTGAATCCCTCGCCACTTTCTTCCATCGCAAGATCAGCGACCTCCACGACAGCTTCGGACACCAGACCCAACCAAACACCACCGAACCCGCATCCCCGGCCATCACCCTCAACAACTGGACCCACATCAACACGGAAGAAACCAAATCCATCATGAACTCTATCCACTCCGGCGCCCCTTCGGACCCCTGCCCGCACTTCATCTTTAACAAAGCCGACGACATCATCGCCCCGCACCTCCAGACCGTCATCAACTCTTCTTTTTCTTCTGCTACCTTCCCCGAATGCTGGAAACACGCCGAAGTCAACGCTCTACTAAAGAAACCTACGGCTGACCCGAGCGACATGAAAAACTTCCGCCCCATCTCTCTTCTGCCTTTCCCAGCCAAAGTAATAGAGAAGACCGTCAACAAACAGCTGACCACCTTCCTGGAAGACAACAACCTGCTCGACCCCTCACAAACCGGATTCCGAACCAACCACAGCACTGAAACCGCCCTCATCTCAGTCACAGACGACATCAGAACCCTGATGGACAACGGTGAAACAGTCGCCCTCATTCTTCTCGACCTCTCGGCTGCCTTTGACACCGTCTGTCACCGCACCCTAATCACCTGCCTCCGCTCCACCGGGATCCAAGGCCAGGCCCTGGACTGGATCGCCTCCTTCCTCGCAAACCGTTCCCAAAGAGTTTACCTCCCTCCATTTCGCTCAGAACCCACCAAGATCATCTGCGGCGTACCTCAAGGCTCATCGCTCAGCCCGACACTCTTCAATGTCTACATGAGCCCCCTCGCCAACATCGTACGCAAGCATGACATCATCATCACCTCCTACGCCGACGACACCCAACTTATACTCTCCCTCACCAAGGACTCCGCCAGCGCCAAGACCAACCTACAAGAGGGTATGAAGGACGTCGCAGATAAGATGAGGCTCAGCCGCCTAAAGCTGAACTCTGAAAAAACGGAAGTCCTCATCCTCGGCAACACCCCGTCCGCCTGGGACGACTCCTGGTGGCCCACGGCCCTCGGCACCGCACCGACCCCCACAGACCACGCCCACAACCTCGGCTTCATCTTGGACCCTCTTCTCACCATGACCAAGCAAGTCAACACTGTGTCCTCCGCCTGCTTCCTCACCCTCCGCATGCTCCGCAAGATCTTCCGCTGGATCCCCGCCGACACCAGAAAAACCGTGACCCACGCCCTCATCACGAGCCGCCTGGACTACGGCAACACCCTCTACGCCGGGACCACAGCCAAACTCCAAAATCGCCTGCAACGCATTCAAAACGCCTCGGCCCGCCTCATCCTCGACATACCCCGCAGCAGCCACATCTCCGCACACCTGAGACACCTGCATTGGCTCCCAGTCAGCAAAAGGATCACCTTCCGACTTCTCACCCACGCACACAAAGCCCTCCACGACAAGGGACCGGAATACCTCAACAGACGCCTCAGCTTCTACGTCCCCACCCGCCTCCTCTGCTCCTCTGGCCTCGCACTCACTGCTGTCCCTCGCATCCGCCGCTCCACGGCGGGTGGGAGATCTTTCTCCTTCCTGGCGGCCAAGACCTGGAACTCCCTCCCCACCAGCCTCAGGACCACCCAGGACCACTCCGCTTTCCGGAGACTCCTAAAGACCTGGCTGTTCGAGCAGCGATAACCCCCCTTTTTCCCCTAGCGCCTTGAGACCCGCACGGGTGAGTAGCGCGCTTTATAAATGTTAATGATTTGATTTGATTTGATTTAGGGCTTGTTAATTTTATAGAAGTTACCAAAAGTGAAAAACACCTCATCAGATAGCTTTCATTCAAGGAGGCAGGCCTCAATGTTAGCCATGATCCTCTCTGCAGGGACATCTCCAAATGTTTTGCCTTCACCCCTCCTCCTGTTTTTTAACCTGTTTGTTTGGCTTTTAGGACTCTGTGCATTTTAACACTGCTAACCAGTGCTCAAGTGCTCGTATTCTCTCCTTTAAACTTGGTAAAATTGACTTACACCCAACTGGCACATTTAATTTACTTCTAAGTTCAGAGCAAAGTGGCACTATGGGTACCCAGGCCTTGTAAATTAAATCCTACTAGTGGGCCTACAGCACTGATTGTGCCAGCCACTTAAGTAGCCCTTGAAAACAGGTCTGAGACCTGCCATTGCAGCGTGTGTGAGGTTTTAAACTGCCATTGCAACCTAGCAGAATAAACCTTTTGCCAAGCCTAAACCTTACTATTTAATACATATGTCACCAATAAGTCATCCCTGGGGTAGGCCCAAACAGCCCATTGGGCAGGGTGTGTTGTATTTAGAAAGTTGGACTTGTACTTTTAAGTTTTACTAGTCCTGGTAGTGAAAAACTGTCAAAATTGTTTTCCACTTTTGCAAGGCATTCCTCTCCCATAAGATGACATTAGGTTACCTTAATACATATAATAAGTGATAACTTTTATGTAGAAGCAGGTAGGAATGTCATGTATGGCATTTGAGGAATTTTAATTTAAAACCCTCTTTAATGGTAAAGTTGGACTATAAATCACAATTCTGAAAATGTCATGTAAGAAGAAAGGTTGCATTTTGTTTTCCTAACCATTTTGTGCCTGCAGCCTATTATGTGTCACATAACCAGATGTGGTTAGCAGTTGGCCTTTGTGTATTCTTCCCAGAGAATATCACAATAGAGGGCCTGAGTGTTGGCAGGATGGGCCATCCTGACTTGATGAGGGGAGCAGATCTGTCACCTTTCACACTGCCTCTGCTCACACACGAAGAACTTCATACTAGCCTACTGTGAGTACAGACAGAGTGGGACCCAGGAAAGGAGGCAGGAAATTCCAAACACCTCTGTAGGGGGGAAGCTGCAGAAGCTTTTCCCGTTTCAAAGCTAGCACCAGGTATAAAAGTAGGATCCTCTGACACACTCTTCAAATCACTTCTAGACCTGTGGAAGATTCAGAAGAAGGACTGCTGTGCTGCCCTGCTGCTGGAAGGACTGTCATGTTGCCCTGCTGCAAGAAGGACTGCCCTGTTGCCTTGCTGCCTGAAGAAGGAAGACTGGACCTGCTCCTTGAACCCAGTGCCATCAAAGTGACTCCAAAGGCTAGCCGACTGGCCTCCTGCTCTGAGCTACAGGGACATAACAAGTTCCAGAGACATGTGCATCTGCCCAGACTCAAATGGACCTGGTTGTGCCCTGCTCCTGGCCTCTGTTGGAATGAGTCCTGATCCCCAAGAGGTGCCCCCCACCCAAGTCCTGGGCACTTGGATACATCAGAGTATACATGTCCTGACCCAACTGTGGTGTCCCTCAGAACCAATGCATGCAGCAGAACTCGACACAGCACGACACAAGACCTCCCATCGCATCCCTTGCCGCTTCTCATCAGAACCAATGCAGTGAGACACACCTTGACTCAGGACCTTGCATTGCAGTCCTTGCAGCCCCTCATCAGAACCAATGCAGCGTGACATAATTCAGTGCAGGCCCTCTTATTGCATCCTTCGCAATTCCTCATCAGTCCCGATGCAGCACAATGCAGCGCCCGCATCAAGAACATAGGTTCAAATCTATGTGGGTCTAACCTAGTCCCTGTATCCAGCTTGCCCTCCATCACGGTCAGTCTGAGCTTATGACTTTCACTCAGTCTCGCCCAACCAGATAAGTGCCAGTGGCGCTTTTAGCCACTATACTTATTTGAAATTTAAAAATTGTATATTTCTGGATCTACTGATTTTTGTCAAACAAGATATTATAGTGTGCACTATTTTTCTAAATTGGAGTGGGACTTAACTTGTGTTGTGTTTTCACTTTATTGCTGTTTGTGGGCTGCATAAAAACTTTACACATTGCCTCTAAGGTAGACCTGACTGCTTTTGTGCCAAACTACAAGGGGTTAAGCACATGTTAATGTAGTGACAGTGGGTCAGCCTGAGTAGGATTGGTTGGGGCTGTTGCTTGATTAAAGTTTCATCCCCCCACCTCCCCCAATAAACAAAATGTGTGACACTCAAGGCCTGTGATCTGGATCGCTTGTAAGTGAAACCTTGCTTTCATAATAAATCAGCACAGAAAAAGAAAGGGAGAGAAAGGCAGTGTGGATAATAATTTACTTTCCATGTAGCTCTCACTACCACAGAGTGCTCCTTTGCAATATATTGAAAAAAACACCATACTTTTAATCACTAGTGCTCGTTTTCTCAGCCTCAGAATGTTAAAATCACCTGTCAAAAATGTAAGCATATTACATAAAGGTTGAACACGGATTTTTTTCTTCAGAAAATGCGGTAACCCGTCGATTATCACTCTCGCAGTCTAACACGAATGCCTCGGGAATGGGCAGAGATAGGTAGAGAGACAACCTGCTTCATTGAGGTAGACATACAAAAGACTAAAAGCATTTAAATAACCTTACAAGCCGAAAAACGTTTAAAACACCTTACAATCCGGAAAACAAAACAAAAGCGTGTTTCGTACGTTTAATAATTTATTTTAAGAGCCCAAAGGAATGTCACGCCAGCCCCATAAAACAGCCTGCCTATTCATTCTTGTACGCCGACAGCACCTGATTAAAGACACCGCACCCTTCCAACAGGGAGAGCAGACGGTAACCTCCAGGGGACAAACGAGCATTTCGTTTATTGAGCCGCTTTCACGGCAAATGCTGAGCAATTGCAGTGCTAGGGATCTGCATTAAAGGTATCAATTATGGCGTGTCGTCTAATTGAAGCAGCTGCCGGTTTACGCAGCTGTGTGCGGACAAAAGATCCATGGCCCTGTTATCTCCACCGCAGACCAGCTGAGGTACTTCTATGTGCGGAGAGTGCTGACTCAGTCAACAGACCACCGGTCACCTGGGTTACAGGTAGCAAGGTCAGCGAAAGGACTCTCCGTGCGATAACACTCGCTCAGACCTGGGCTCAGTCTGTAAAATGAATTGTGAAAATGTACGTTCTCACTCAGACTTGAGCGCAGTCTGTACTGTACACCATAAAAATGTGAGAGCTAACCCAGACTCGAGCTTAGTTTCTAGAATTAACGGTGGGATTGTACACACTCATTCAGACCTGAGCTTTGTCAGTAGTATGAACAGTAAGGATGTATTCATCTCCATCAGACCTGAGCGCAGTCTATAATATTAGCTATGGTAATATATGCGCTCGCTCGGAAGAGTACTTCATTTGAGTAGATGGTTTCCAGTGCGAGGTATTGGCACTTATTTTTGAGGGCCGGCACTTATTTTTCTGCCTCAAGTATTTACTGCGAGCAAAAGACATATATGGGAAAGACGGAGGAAGGGGAAAATGAAAAAGCCTCACAAAGGGAGAAAGCAGAAAGTTGCAAGAGGGAGATGGAGGAACCGGAAGTGGCTGTAAATAGATTAACAAGGCCCAAAATCCGTGCTTAATTTGAGCCCACGTGTGTGCGGGCCACCAACAATTATTTTTGAGGGCCGGTGTTTATTTTCCTGCCTCAAGCATTACTATGAGCAAAATACTCATATGGGAAAGAAGGAGGAAGAGAAAAACTAAAAAGCTTCACAAAAGGAGAAAGCAGAAAGCTGCAGGAGTGAGCTGAAGGGGCAGAGAGTGTATGTAAATGAATTAAAGAGGCCCGAGACTGCTGCAGGATTACGCTGCCTCAGTATTCTGTGCTTGCACATTCATGTGCAGCAGCTGCGTATTTCAGAGGAGGGCTTTGGGCACCAGCACATTTTTATTTACAAATTAAGCACTGCTCGAGATCGCTTCGGGATTACGTTGCCTCAGTATTCCGTGCTCGCACATTTAATTGCAGCAGCTGCGTGTTTTAAAGAAGAGCTTTGGGCACCAGCACTTTTTGATTTACAAATTAAGCATTGACTCAGACCCCAGCGCAGTCCATACTACACACTGAGGACAAGGGAGTAGCTTGGTCTGTATGTTTGGGGGGTGTTAGCTTCAGATTTCTCGACAATCACGCTGGGACATGATGCTAAAATACATCATATGACAAGCAAGGTGCATGAGAGGTTCTTAAGAGGCAGTGGAAATGGAGAGGAATGTGTATTGGTAGGTAAGTGAGAGAAAGCGCATTATTTTGTGAAATAGCCAACGTTTTTGAAGTATTTCCAAACAGAGAAAGGGAGAGAGTGTGTGCTCGTTTTTTGTCTGTGTGTGTAAAAACTCCTCGTTTAATCAGAAACCTCGCCAAACCCGACTGAAAGCACCTGCACCCAACTATTTATCACATAATATGTTAATTAGGGGGTGTAACACCCTCCCCCAAGCTACGCCCTTGACTATGGAAATAAAAGTGTGCACTCACTCAGACCTGAGCTCACTCTGTAACATGCGCTATGGAAATGTGTGTACTCACCCCTTCAGGACTGGGCTCACTATTTTGCACGTGCTATGGAAATATCTACATTCATTCATAACTGACCTCAGTCTGAACTATGGATATAGAAATATCTGCCCTCAGTCAGACATGAGCTCAGTCTGTACTATAGAAATGTTTGCACTCATTCAGATTTGGGCTCCTCCTTTAATATGCGGTATATACATGTTTCGTGCTCCTTCAGGCTCAAACTGTAATACGTGTGATAGAAATGTCCTTCCTGGGTCATATCTGATCTCAGTCGGGATTATAGAAAAACTTGCACTCAGTGAGATCTGAGCTCATCCTGTTCTATATGCTATACAAATGTTTGCCCTCCAAATCCCAGCTCAGTCTGAGATATATCTTCATTCTGTCCTACGGAGGAGACACTTCGATTGCCTCTGTAACTGGCCACTCCCGTCCCTTTTGTGACCCATCATCATCATTACATAAACAACTGAGATCCATTTTCTTGTTTTTGGTTAGAGAATGTGATCCAAGACCATATTTCTTACCAAAAATATACCTCACCAAATTCTCAAAACTCACATAAGCTCACTTATTGATAGAATAATTACACATTTATTTTCCCAAATACATGGTCAGCTGGACATCAAGTTACTTATAATCCAGTTCCTTCCTGTGCTTCAAAACATGTTTGTGACCTCATGGTTTCGCCTTTCCACCTGGTCCCTCTAGCACCCCCAACCCTACCGGTCCCGCTATGGGCCCTACCTTGGAGCAGACAAAGTCTGCTGTTATGTGAACCCAGGTTCTATTCACTTATGCTACAGAGGCACCCCTACCAAAGCAACCCCCCAAGGGCACCACCAGCTCTCGCTGAAGGGACAGGCTGGGCAACTGGGCCATAACCTGGTCTCCCTGAACATACTGCATCCTTCACCACCCCAAAGGGCCATCAACCATTAGAGCAAACCCTAGGAATGGAAGGCTGGTAAGGGCTGTGTAAGTGACGGATCCAACCACCAGTGATAGTACACAATTGTGTAATGCTGCAAAAGCCCTTTGTGAGGACCATGTATAACTGGTATTCCATGTGCCTTATTCTTTGTGATATGCCAAGGTGACCAGAAGTGTTCCACCAACCATGAATTCACAGTGCAGCACGCTGGTTCACCTATGTGCCTCTCCCCCAATCTGCAACATGACTGACAAGAAAATTAAATGTCTGCATGCACCAATCAAGACACTGCTCGATTTTGAATATGATATGCAAATATCTGCATTCAAACACATTTGATCTCAGTAAGGATTATGGACATAGAAATATCTGCGCTCACTCAGATCTGAGCTCAGCCAGTACTACAGAAATATTTACACTCATTTAGATCTGGAACTCTGCCTGTAATATGCACTATAGAAATGTTTGTGCCCTCTGAGATCTGAGCTCCAATTGTAACATGGGAAATGGATGTCTGCACTCGGTCATATTCGATGTCAGGACTATAGAAATAACTGTACTTCGCGAGATCTGAGTTCAGTCTGTACTGTGTGCTATAGATATGTCTTCCCTCATTCAGATCTGAGCTCAGTCTATTCCTGTTATCGAAAAGCCTGCACTCACTCAGTCATACCTGCCCTAAATCTGGATTATATTTTTAGAAATATCTGCTCTCACTCATGTCTGAACTATGTAATATGAGTTATTGTAATTTCTTCTGTCTCTCACTGATGTCTGATTCACGTCCGGATTAGCATTATAGAAATGCCAGCATTTACTCAGACCTGAGCTCAGTCTATAAAATGAGCTATCGGTATGCCTGCACTTATTCAGAGCTGCTAGCAGCATTTCGCTCAACATAGTATGCAGTGTCCGCAGGCCCTCACGGAAATCAGCTGTAAGCATTCCGGTGCAATCCATAAATGTGCTCTGTAGAAATATCTAAGCTCACGGTCTGCAATATGTACTACTGAGATATCAGGACTCCCACCTACCTATCTGCTGTCAACTCTCCGACCCAAACCGTAATATTCACTTTGAGAAAATAAGTCTTCACTCATTCTGAGCACGCCATTTCATCCTAGGTGCACTGAGCACTGAGCACTACAGATACCTAGTCACTTGTGGGGTGTCAGGAATATTATACAGGATTCCGTGAATTTACGCACACACCGTGGTTTGCTCCGTTTAGGAGTGAAAAATGCACGCAAGGAATACCACGCATAAAAGTGTCATGGTAGATACTTGCAGGACACGGGGTTGAGCAGGAAATCTTTCACCCGCAAGACATTCTGTCATGTGCAAACCAGTCTCTTGTACCTGAAAATTACGTTACAAAATGCCGATTTGAAAACGTCCCAAATTTACATATGGGTGTTGTAGATGCGCATTTTCCAGTTCTGACTTTCGCTCAGTCTACCACTGGTTTATTAAGTGCTATATACTTGTCCGGTCACTTTAGCCCACTAGGGGCCAGATGTACGAAGCTTTTTGCATGGCGCAAACAAAAAGCACATCGTGATGCTCGTTCCCATTTTGCGAGTCGGTAACCTGGTTACCGACTCGCAAAATGGGAATGCGAGTCACAAATAGGAAGGAGTGCTCCCCTTCCTATTTGCGATTCGCAACGCAGAATTGCTTTGTGACTGCGAACGCGGCTGCAAAGCAATTCGCAGTTACCACTAGTGTCACACTGGTGGTAACCCATTCGCAAAAGGGAAGGGGTCCCAACGGGGCCCCTTCCCCTTTGTGAATGGCCCTGAAAACATTTTTTCAGAGCAGGCAGTGGTCCTATAGACCACTGCCTGCTCTGAAAAAATGAAACAAAAACGTTTAATTTTTTCGTTTGTATTGCAACTCGTTTTCCTTTAAGGAAAACGGGCTGCAATACAAAAAAAAAAAACTGCTTTATTTAAAAGCAGTCACAGACATGGTGGTCTGCTGTCTCCAGCAGGCCACCATCCCTGTGAGTGCTGCGAATCACAAGGGGGTCGCAAATTGCGACCCACCTCATTAATATTAATGAGGTGGGTCTTTACGACCCCCTTGCGATTCGCAGATGGTGTCAGGGATACCATCCTGCATCTGGGTTTGCGACTCGCAAATTGCGGGTCGCTCAGACTCGCAATTTGCGACTCGCAAACTCGGAATTTGCTACATCTGGCCCTAGATTCTCAGGTCCTTATTCGCAAAGATAAAGGTACACTTTTGGTGTAAATTTACTATTTGTTTGCTATTCACAAACTACGGGCTGATTCAGAAAAGGACTTACGTGAAGTCAAGTTTCCGCAGGGCACCCTCCCTGCAGTGCGCTGTGCAGAGATTCTGCCACAAGTGGGGAGACTCTGCATTCATAACTTTACTACACAAATTCCTTTGTGAACAGTGTTTTAAATGCGCTGGTACTCACAGAAGCTGATTACCGGCACTACTTGTTTTCACAGAGCTGAGTACTGGCACTTCTCCACTGTCAATACTACTACTCAGGGTCGGACTGATAAGGTGGGCAGCAAGTGATGGGCTGGGCCCGAGGGCTTGCCGTGGGCCAGTTTTTTGGTAGCATATTGGCCGTTTTGGCGGCAGTCTTTATCATTCACCTATGGCCCAATGGGGCTTGAACGGCCTTCTGTAGGGGCAAGTGGGCCTCTGCTCCCTCCCCACCGAACTGGAAGCTCTTATTGTCCTCACCAGCCCCCTGCCAGGGTTGTCTTGTTAGTGTGTGGGACATTGGCAGCCTGGGAACCAAGGTAAGATGGGCCACGTTCACCCCTTGGCCTCCCACTGGAGTCTGACTGTCTTTCCCCTGACTAACTTGCCCCTGCAAATCCATCCCCACCCGCCCACCTGCTAGGATATTGAGTCCATGATGGGCCGGGATGAGGCGGTGGAGGTACCCTAAGCAGCCTCCCTGGAGCCCAGGTGAGATGGGAGGAGGTCTACTGACCTTCCCATCAGGGGCCAGCAATGTTCTTCCCATGACCTCTAGCCTGCTGGACTCTGCCCATGCTCAAGACCCTGTAGTGCTCACTGCCTGCCACTGCAAGCTCTCTGGCCGGGGGGACTCCTGCCAAAGGGAGAAGGATGGAGAAGGTGAAGAGTAAGGCGCCAGAGACAGAAGGAGCAGAGTTTTTTGAAGGGGAAACAGAAAGACAGGAGGGATAAGCAGAGAGGGATGGGGAAGCGATCAAGAGGAATATGGAAAGAGTAAGAGAGAGAGAAAGATACAGGGACGGCATATTAGAAATAGAAAGAGTGATGGTAGAGAATGATTGGACATAATTGGGGTAAAGAGAGTGGGGCAATTAGAGAAATAGATACAAATGGAAGAGGAGAAGAAGTGAGTGGGGTAGGGATCACAAAATTAGAGATGTGGAGACTGTTAGAGATGGTGAAAAGAGAGAGCGTGAAAAACGACAAAGAGAGGTGAGTGTGTATGACAAAAAGTGAGATATAAGAGAAAAAGGGATGAAGCAATGTGCCTCACTGGCTGCACTTTCCAGGGACTGTGCAATTGCTGTACATTAATTTTCTGTGAAGGATGCCCTGCAGCTGCAACTAAGTGTGATGTGCATACCTGCTTATCTGCAGTGTCTTTATATCATGTCTCACCCCGCCTCTCACCCCGCTAACTAGCCATGCCCCTAGCTAAATTTAAAGAGTGCTTGCACTTATTTTTTCCCCTTTAAATCACTGTTTGTGAATCAGGCCCTACAAGTGTAGTTTTACAACTGTGGGGTGCTCTGCACAATAAAAGATAGGTCAGTGTCTGCAGTCGTAAAAATACTATATGTAAAATTACACTCCCAGTATCCTCATGGTGTGGCGTACCACAGAATGATGGAGCACTCCTGCAGTATGTGGTCAAGGGTGTGGCACAGTCCTGTGCAGCCCCTGAAGTGCAGGGGCCTTGAGGAGGCATAGCCTGGGTACGTTTTTGGGGTGATATGCCCTCCTAATGTATTTTCTGGAAAATAGTTGGTTAAAGATGCTTTCAGTCGGGTATGGTGAGGTGTCTGTCGGATTTCACAAGAATTTGTTTTTTACATAAACACAGACAAAAATGCATACACACACTCTCCTTCTCTGCTTTGGAAGTCTTCTAAATGGTGGTTATTTTACAAAATATTGTGCTTTCTTAACTGAGTACCCCTGCTAATTCAAAAGTAGTCGGAATCCACAAAAAACTCCAAGCAAGACTTCAAAGAATACAGAACGCTGCGGCCAGACTGATCCTGGATATCCCCTGCCACAGCCACATCTCCGCCCACCTGAGAGACCTATATTGGCTCCCCATCAACAAACGCATCACCTTCAAATTCCTGACCCACGCATACACGGCCCTTCACAACGTCAGACCTGCCTACCTCAGCCACCACTTCTCCTTCTACACCCCCTCCAGGCTACTCCGCTCAGCACAACTCTCCTAGCTACCATCCCCGGTTCGGGAAGAACACGGCTGGAGGAAGATCCTTCTCTTAGATTAGGCAGTCCCCATCGCTGGCTCAGTTCAGGAAGGACCTCAAGTCCTGGCTCTTTGACTGACCCACGTCCCCCAGCTAGCGCCTTGAGACCCCATGGGTGATAAGCCGCGCTTTATAAATGTTGATTGATTTGCATTTGTCTCCCTTTTCCACTGCCCCTTTAGTCCCTCTCATGTGCCCTGCTTGTCGTATAATGTATTTTGACATTGAATGTCAGTGTGATTGTTGGAAAATCTGAAGATCACATCCCCCAGTCTTACTGACCAAGCTATGCCCCTGGGGCACCCCACCCATTCAGGGGCCCCACACCTCTTCAGAGAGCTTCCATATACCCAAAGGCCTACAAGAATATCAGTGTGATATGGCGGACTCAGGGGACCCTCTTCGCATTCAGCAGGGGGCTCCATCACTTTACATTAAAATACCACTGTGATGAGAGCTCGCTCCCATCCCACTGCCCCAGACTCCCATTTCTCACGGATATTCATAAGCTTTAGGCTCAAACGGACCCCCTGAATGGTTTGGCTGCAGGGGCTGCGTTAGCCAGGTACGGCTCGCGAAGATGACGCAGTGACACCTCTGTTGCCTGATGTTCTGCTGAAAGGCGCCTTGTCAGTGCCCTTTGCGCGCGGACGGGATAAGCCCCCTGTTAGGCCGCCTTCCATTTACTTTGTTCTGTTTGCTTCCTTCACCTTTACATGCCATTAACTCGGCCCATTATTCTAAGTAGTCAATTAGCCTATTTGTTCAGTTCTTTAATACAGCAGAGTGCACGGCGGTACATTTCTCATACCACTGGTAAAAAGTAATGAGAAGGATCATTCACACACATGCACGCATTTTAATTAAATAAATTGCCTTGGCAAGGCACTGCATAATCGGGCAAGCCAATCAATTCAAATGGGGCCTAAATGTCCAGGGGAAATCGCCTGATTCCTTCGACAGCAGGCCAAGTGCGGCCCGGGGCCGCAGATCTCTTCATCAAATGCTGACGAGTGGGCGGAGCAGAGGAATATAGAGGTTAGAGCACCAGGGTTTAGGTTCATGTTTAGTTTAAGAATATTAGTGCGAACTAGGCCCAATCTTACGCACGAGACTGAAATACGGCTTTGAAAGGGCAATGTAACACTATCCACCAAATTTCTTGCTGCAAATCTTAACCTGGCAAAGGAAAACAAAACACAGGAAGTGGCATTGAATTCCTGTCATGCTCCTGATTTTTAGAGGAATGAGACTCTTTTCCTGTGTATGACAATTTAATATTCTACGTGAACCTATGAAGTCTTGGTTTCAGACTTTGCTTGTGTACTTTGATGACCTAATAAGTAACTGATCCTCTTTTGTGGGAGTGACAGTACTAGATATTTCCAAGTGCCCTGAGACTGGGAAATCAGAGTAGAGAAGTGACCATAAAGCCAAGTAATAAAACATAGGTCACAAAAATGGATTTTCATGCTTACCAGGGGAACAACAGGATACAGCAACAAATATATACATCTCTATTGTTAATACAGGGTTGACATTTTAGGCAACCGTCCCCATAGCCCATACACAGAGCACATTCTAAAAAATATCAAAAGGTTTAACCCAGTTGGCGCACTTGGTGATGGTGGTTCGGTGCAGTAGTCTCAGATCACTGCTGAAAACTAGGATGCTGATGGTACTGCAGTGCTACAAAAGTGAAGGGAAAGAAATCTTAACTGCATGTTCTGGACAATGTTGAGTGAAGCAGATAAAAAAGTAGGCCGGCTAGCCTTGCATTGAAAGGAAAGGTTCACAGTGACAAATGAACAGTTTTGAGCAATGGTTCCCCACCTCAGTGAGTGACAAGTCTGCCTAACCAATCCATGATTGGGACAAAGAAGATCTATCCAGCGAATCTTGTGGTCACCCAAACTAAGTAAAGGTGAAGCATGGATTGTGGCACACTGTGTAGTGTGATTGCAGCCTGCTGCAGTTTAAAATAGTCTCTCAATTGAAAGTAGAACAGGGGTACCAATACTACAGCAACATCTCATTACCCTTAGCTTCAACACTGACAAAATTAGTCTACAACCTCAACAGTTAGACTGGCATAGGTTAAGATTCTGGGCAAAAATCTCATTAAAATATGCCATAGGGACATCGAAGATAAATCAAGGTAAAGTTTGAAATGTAACAAGTGAATGGCCAGTACCCCGGCACAAGTCTGCAGCCCTGGGTCTTTCTAGTCAACTAAGGGCTTGATTCCTATCTTGTCAGATGGAATACTCTGTCACAAATGTGACAGATAATCCTTCCACCATATTACGATCTCCATAGGCTATAATGGATGGGATATCCGTCACATTTGTGATGGAGTAACCCCACCTGCCAAGATCGTAATCAGGCCCTAAGGGCCTGCTTTAGTTTTTGGCCGATGAGTTACTCCGTTACAGCGGTGATGGATATCCTGTCCGCTGAAATATAAATACCATAGGATATAATGTGAATTTTATTTTGGTGGACAGGCTATCCATCACCATTGTGATGGTGTAACTAGTCCACCAAGTACTAAATCAGGCCCTAAGTCTCCAAACTTAAAGTGGCAAAATTATTGACTAAATTTGCAATTTATCTGAATAGCAGCTTTTGGGCCAGCAGGCTCCAGTAAGGCAGCTGGGTGGTGAAGCAAACTAGTCAGTGTGCTCCCTTCTGGCTGGGAGCACCTTGACTCTTGTGTCACTGAAGGCGGATAAAGGACTGTTCCTAATCAGACACTCTCCAGCAAAGTATTAGCAGCCAGTGAGGGTCTCAGGTATGAGGTAAAAACTCCAATAGGGGGAAATGCAGGTGAGTGGGCTGCACATATTCTCCCCTCGCCTGGATGAGCGGCAAATTCCCTATCCAGTGAATATTATGGTCGCCCTGTAGACCACCTGCCTCGATTGTTGTGAAATATCATCTGACCTGAAAAACCAATCACAACCTAGCGCCTGTCATCTTACAATAACAACTATATTTACACTCATACAAAACAAGGCCTGTGCAAAACCTAATCCTTGGTCCATCTAGCTTTGTACTGTTGACTTTTTTTAATTCAAAACCAGCCCAGGAGCATAACCTGCCATGCATAGAGGTTCTACCGCATCCTGGGTGAAATCAGAGCTCTCCTTCCCTAGTGTGGCCTGTTCTGGGAGATCAAAATACACAATTTGGGACATACCACTTCTGCACCAGTGTTCTTCTCAGTCCCGGTGGGTGGTGTTGTCACTTTCAATACACCAACTCCCTGGGATTTCCTCTGAATTCAAGGATACTCCCTCCCACCATACCCAAAATAAGAATGACACAGCCTACCTCAAGCTGTTCTTGGTGAAAAACTGTTGCAGGGATTCTATTGAAACAGTCCTCAAATTGTCTTTGTGCCTTGCCCCCCCAATGATTTACAAAGCTTACGGTGCAGTCCTGGGTCAGTGAGTAGACAGTGTCTTAGTTTGTACACCGCCATCAGGCTACCCTGTAGCTGTGGAGAATGTAGAGTTGCACTTTGATCGTCCAGGCATGACATTGGCTGGGGGTCGGGAGTGGGGTCAGTGACCACATAGTAAAGCAGGGGCTGTTCTGTGGGAGGTCTGAGTGCATGGGAGGCTGAATGTGCACAAGCCGGACTCCCTGGTAGTGGCAGGCATGGTAGCTTATCCTCTGTTCCCTTGAGAAGAACAAATAAGCTGCATGTTGTCAGACCTACTTTGAAGGGGTAGGTGATCCTCACAGCAGCAGGGAAATAAATATTCACAGGGCTTGGGAGGTCCCTTGGCCAAGTTAAGGGTCCCAACACATGGAAAGGACACCAAACCTAACAATTATCGAAGACAGTAACGTTAGACTGGGGGCATTCCATTATTGTTTTTATGCTATTTTATGTAGATTTGTAGAGCGACTACCACCTGTGAGGGTATCCTGGTGTTGAACAAGTATGAGTCTAGCCACCCCTAGGGCCTAGAGGGACTACTCAACAAGCCAGGTCTTCAGCTTCTTGTAAAATTCAAGAAATGAGGAGAAGGCTTTTATGTGTAGCAGGAGGTCTTCCACACTTTAGGAGCAATGTGGAGAAGGCTTAACCACCAGATCTGATTTTCCATATGTGTGGGATATGTGAAATTAGGAGTCCGAACGAGTGGACGTGCTCGGAAGGTTTGTGAAAGCAGATGCAATTGGTGAGGTATGCTGAGCCAGTGTTTTGTAGTGCCTTGAAAGTGTGGGTGAGGAGTTTGAATTTGCTTGTTTGTGAATGGGGAGCCAGTGGAGCTCCTTCAGGTGTGGTGTGATCTGAGGGCAGCATGGGAGGGTGGAGTGAATCTGCCTGCCAAGTTCTGAATGGTGAGTTTTTTGTTGATCCCAGCATAGAGGATATTTCCGTAATCTATCTTGCCTGTGATCAGCATGCATGATGGTTTTCTGGATGCTGACTGGGAACCATTTGAAAATCTTTCTCAGCATCTTCATGGTATGGAGACGTGAGAAGGTGATGACACTGACTTGGCGGTCATGTCGAGTTTGCTGTCAATGATCCCAAGGTTCTTGGCATGTGTGATGGGGATAGGTGTCAGTCCTAGCTCTGTTGGCCACCATGTGGACTTCCATGGTGATATGCTCTTCTCAAAGGTCACAATTTCAGTCTTGTCAATGTTCATTTTTGGGCATTTGATCCTCATCTAGGGGGTAATTTCAGTCATGCAGGCAATGAACTTGGATAAGGGTACTTGGCTTCTTGTCTATGAGGAAGAGAATGAGTTGTATGTCGTCTGCGTAGAAGAGGATGTTTATGTCATGAGTGTGGGTGATGCTGTATGCATTAAAGAGAGTTGGGTTCAGGAAGTATCCTTATGAAGCTCTACAGCTGAGGTAGTGGGCATCTGAGCTGTATGGTGCTAGGCTGGCTGACTGGGTCCTTTCAGTCAGGAAGGAGCAGATCCATTGGAGTGCATGCCCTTGGATTCCAATGTCGTGTAGGTGTGATTAGGTTGGGTTTGAAGACTGTGTCAAATGCTGTGGAGAGGACCAGGATGATGAGGGCCGCCCTGTCTCCTTTATCAAGAGTCATGTGGATGTCATCCGTGGCAGCGATGAGGGCAGTTTCCATGCTGTGGTTGGGTCTGACACCAGACTGAGTGGTGTCAAGGAGTTGGTGGCCATTAAGGTATTCAATGACATGTCTGTTGATGATTTTCTCTAAGACCTAGGCCAGGAGTGGTAGCAGGGAGATCGATCTGTAGTTGGCAATCATTGAAGGGTCTGCAGAGGGTTTTTCCAGCAATGGGAGGACCTTTGTGTGTTTCCAAGCATCTAGGAAGGTCACAGAACAGGTGTAGGCATTTAGAATGGGTATTAGCATGATGCTGATGGCTTGCAGTCCTCTGGAGTAGGGGTGGTAGGGACAGGGGTCTAATGGGACCCCTGTGTGTATGGACTCCATTGTGGCAGCAGTTTCTTCTCGGGTGATGATGGGTCAAGCGGTTAACATTGGTTCTTTGGATAAGATCGGAAGGTGTTTGACAATGTCTATTAGGATCCGACTGTGGGCTGAAGTTGCTGTAAATGGCAGTAATTTTGTTGCTGAAGAACTGAGGGATATTGTTGCAGAGATCCTGCAAGAGGGTGACTGAGTTGGAGGTGGGCGATGGTGAGGTGAAATCTTTCACAATGGCAAAGATTTCTTTGCTTCTGTTGGTGCTGGCAACAAAGTGGTTCACCAGAGTCAAATTTGGTCATCCGGATCATTTGTTGGTAGCTTCTTGGGGCTAATTTGAGCCTGCTCCCACTGCATTGTCCTGGCTTATTCTCCATTTGCACTCCAACTGTTTGCGGTGGCGTTTCATTAGTCTAAGCTCCTTTGTGTATCAACTTGCTTGAGGTCTCGATCTTGTTGTATTGCTGTGTTTGAGGGGGGGCAGGTAGTCTACGCAGAAGGTGATCCAATTGTTGAAATTCTTGATGGCTTTGGGGAGGCTGTTTCTTTGTTTGGGTCAGAAGTGGGCTTCCCGGGTGCGTTAGGACCCAGAGCCCAGTGTGTGTGGGGGGGATGGGGGGAGTTTGGGAGGGCAGGAAAAAGGGTTCACAAGATATTTTGTTTTCTGGGAGGGGAGGATGAGGCCAATCTTCTAGAGACAATTTTGGCCCCATTGGACCCCCCTCCCAGGGCCTGTCTTTATTTATTTTTTGATCAGGAAGGGTTGCATCCTCAAGCCAACTTCAGCCTCTGGGACTCCACCCCGGAGCTTGATACATAACTCCTGCCTCCAAAGGGACCAGTAATGTGGACGCAGGTGCAGGCTAGGAAAAATATTTGCTCCACCTCCGAGAGCAGAGTAAGTATGCACTCCTGCAGGGTGGGAGCATACTTGTTGCCAGCTCCTCCCAGCACCTACAATAGATGCTAGCCAGGGAGGCAGCAGGGACTGCAAGGGCCCTATGGCTCCCACCTCAGCCCCCAACGAGTTGAGGAGGTATGAGTTCCCCAGGTGGGTACTGGGGCACCCACACAAACAAAAAGTGTCCGGCAGCTGCCAGAGGAGCCAGTAGGGGCTTAGGGGCTTCCCTATGTCCTATAACAAATTGAGAGATGTGGGTGCCCTAGGTGTTAAAAAAAAAGTGGTTAGCTCCTGCCAGGACCCACAATGGGTGCTGGCTAGGGAGCCAGGAGGGACCACGGGGGTCCTGCCCCTCCTCCCTCCCGCAACCCCCAACAAAAAAGAAGCTCTGTATGTCCCGGGTGGGACCAGGAGACCCATAAAAATAATGAAAACCCTAAACAAACAAAAAAGATCAATAAGTGAGAAATAAGTAGCCGGAGTCGCTCATTGATTAGTCTCTGCTCCCAGAAGGTGCGCCCAATAATGCCCTTTGTCAGCTAATATAAATAATGTGAATGGATTGTGGTGTCCCAGGTTTCAGCAGATGTAACACTAGCATATTTGTTAGGGGTTATGGGGGCTGCACAGAGAACAGCAGCCACCCCATAAATGCTTAAAAAATAAACTTATGTTGCCTAGGGTGTAAAGAACATGACCCCAGGAAAATGTATTGATATTTGTAAGCACTCCCAGAGCTAGAGCTTTTCCTATTTACTATTTAGCTTGGGACTGGAGGAACTCCTGGTGGTTGGTGTTATGTCTGAATTATGTGGCTTAAAGTGTATAAAAGAAAATCTCTGACACTTGTTTAATGATTCTTTTCACTATAGATGCTTTAAATAAATGTTTATTGGTAGACATTGCAATGACCTCTTGATAAAACCAATATGTATGCCTTTTATATATTAACAGAGTCTTACCTCAAAAACCATAGAAATTCACCAAATAAAAACAAAGGTTAAAGTGAAAGTTGTAGTTAGGTTTTTAAAACAAAACCTTATAATTTCACTGAAAAAAACAAAGAACATTATAGTAAGGTAAAATGTCATCAAAAACATACCATTTGAAATTCACCAGCTATAGTTTTTCTAAGTAACATTCATTTGTGCCCTAAGGTAAGTAAAACTTGCAACCTCGCCATGCACTGCTAATTATCCCACATATTACATCACTCATGACATGTTCTATGACATCATTGATAACATCAGTGCAACATCTGAAATGACATAATTGATGACAATGCTGTGCATGGTGGGGTCATGAATTATAGTTTCTTGAGTTAACTATACTCATAAGTTTCAGTTTTTTTTTGTAAAAAATATTAGGTTTTAATTGACATTTTCACGTAAGTATTCTGTCACTTTAACCTTTGTTTTTTCAGTGATCTAACAATAACTTGTGTGACTGCTATGCACTTCTTATGACCTCACAGATTACATCACTCATGACATGTTCAATGACATAATTGGCGACATCACTGATGACAATATTATGAATAATTAGTGACATAATTGATCAAATCACTGATAAGGGGCCATACATAAATATATAGAATGGTAGGGAAGCGATACCCAGCCCCTCTAGGCCACCCGGATCCAATGATCTGTCCCTGGGACCCAATTTCCCAGTGCTCAGTACATTGCAATGTCCAGAGGACCCCATCCCCTGGACATTATAGTTCCCAGCCCGGGAGCATGCAGACATACCCTGCATGCACTCTCCCAGGAAGGCATCCAACCCCCTTCTTAAAAATGTTTGGGTGCACTGCAGACCCACCACAACGCTCTATGCAACACCCAATGCAGAGATGCAGCAGATCCGCAAATCAGCTGGAATTTTCCAGGGGTTTTATGCTGACCATTGTGGTCAATCCATGGATCCCCTAAACCCCCAATGAAGACCTTTTATTTTTTAGACCCCAGGGTGGTCCCTCTGGGATGGTCTCACAAGGAGCAAGAGTTCAGGGTACCCCTACCGTCCCCCCTTATTTTTGTTTTGTTTTATTTTTTAGGACTCAGAGACAGAGTCCCCCAGTACCAAGACGGTAGCTGGAACTTTTCCTTTAGGTTGGAGCCAGCCAATCACAATGCGTGATTGAGCTGGCAGAACCACTGTTTCATCGTGGGTCAACTGCCGTGTGAAATATACATACATTTTGAGCCTTAATTTCTTTAAAACCACTGAACAGATTTACATCAAATCACATAAAGCACACTTTCTATATTAAGATCTAGCTGTCTGCCAAATTTGGTGTAATTCAGTTCAGCTTCCTTGGATGTAGCTGTGTCTAATTTTCCTATGGAAAATTGAAAGTAAAATGCATTTTGGGACGCCCCTTTTTCATGGACCCTGCTTGATGGATCGTCACAAAAATGTCCAGGAAGGAACTGTTTCATGAAGATTCAGAAATGGCACCAAAGTTATATGCAAACCAAAATACCCATTTCATATGGAAATGGGGTCCTAACTATAACTACCTGTATATACATATGTTTACCCAGTGGCAGTCACCTGTGTAGTTATCGGTAGGACCAAGTTACCATAGGAAGAGCGTTTTTTTGTTTTGCTAATATCTTTGGTACCTTTTGATGAATCTTCAAGAAACTTTCAGAAAAAAGGGAAATCCACATCAGCTCCTTCCTTGAAAGATTTGGGGTGATCCTTCAAGCTGCGGCCAACCCCACACAGTGCAAGACCGAGGCCAGTTGTGGCAGGGGTTTGCTGCTCAAGGGGTGTTGGGTGCAAGGCCTAGCCATAGGCCTGGTCCTGCAGCCAAATCCACACCATTCACGAACTTCGGGCGTGCACAGCAGAGTGTTAGGAAAGTTATGTATGGTAATGTAAAGTAAAAGTGACGTTACAGTTAGATATGGTAACAACAGGATACTTCGGATTAAAAATATCTCACAAATTCACTAAAAAACCCAAAAGCTAAAGTGACATAATAGTTAGGTGAAAATGTCAATATGAAAGTGTAAGGTTAAAGCCTTTTTGCTTTTTCACCCCCTGTTTTTGCCCCTATTTGTGACGACTAGGCACTGGTGTAATGACTCTGAAATGCTGAGCCTGTTACTCAGGACTCAGTGCATGTACTTTGACCCTTAAAAGTGTATGTTTGATTGGCTATACGCAATTGGCATAAGCTAACTTACTTATAAGTCCATGGTATATGCTACTGGGGTACCCAGGGCCTGTAAGTTAAACTGTACCTCATGGCTGCTGCACTTATTGTGCCACCCTGAGTGTGACACAGTAAAACATGTCTCTCAGCCTACCACTGCAGACTGGGAGAGCAGTTTTAAACTGCTAACTTGACTTTTCCATTTAAACTAATACAAAGTTAAGACCTCCCCTTTTAATATATTTAAGTCACCCCTACAGTAGGCCTATCAAGTCCTAAGGTAGGGTGCTGTATATTAAAAATAATAGGACACGGGCGTGGTCTGGCCACGATCCAGGATGGCCGCCTAGGAGCCGAGCTCTGCGAGGCGACGGGCCGCGGGATGAGGGCGGCAGCGCCGGGGGCGCACCAGAGCCCCCCCGAACACCGCTAATGTGCATATGAGGGATCGGAGGCGGTGGGGGGCCGATGTTTGAGGTGAGAGGGGTGCGCTCTCCCCTCAGGTATCGTGGGGAAAGCGGAGCACGAGCCAGAGGCCTGCGGCAGGACTACAAGCCGCGGCCTCAAATGGAACAACAGCCCGGAGCAGAGAGACGCGCCTCCCAGGGAGCGGCTTGAGGTGAGAGGCGCGCCTCCCTTTGTTTTGTTTTCGCCACCGCGACCACCGGAGGTGGCGAGCGACGGGGGCCCTACCCGCCCACCCCTGCGAGAAGTAACCGCTCTCCCCTGGGCCTAAGGGGAGTGGAGGACAAAGGCCCCCGCCTCCTTCCTCTCAGGATCCCGAGGGCAGCGAGCATTGCTGAGCTCTCCCGCCTGCCCCGGCAAAACCCCACCACCTAACCCAGCTGGAGACCGAGGGCCACAACGGGAAAGACAACGGGGGCACCAACAACATACAATAAGGAAAGGAGAAAAAAAAACTGCAAGAAACTAGCAATGAAAATTGAAATGACAGGGGAGCAACAAGGAAAAAATATGATAAAATAAAATAATAAATATAAAAACAAAAGAAAGACCCAACAACGTACAGTGCACAAAGAAGACCAAGGAACAAGGCAGATCCAGATAGTAGCATAAAGGAGGAGGGGGGAAACAACAAAAGACAATAGCGACAAAACAGATTTAACACAAATAAAGCAAAGGAGGAAGGAGAGACAGACAGAAAGAGGGGAAGAAAGAAGGGAGAGAGGAAGGCCGGGGACCTTAGCATTAGAAGTGCCTTCAAGCAGCCAGGAGGCCCAACTTAAGAGCCGCACCTCATCCTCACTCCTACTCCTTCTCCTTCTTCGCGACCTCCCATGCCAACAGAGGGGCTGACTAGCGGCAGGAGGTCTCACCTTCACACGGATCTCTCCCCGCCCCTGAAACAGCGGGATATCGTCTACAATAGTGCCCGTACCCAGACTTACACTCTGTTCAAGCACCTGGATGTCTGCTCTCTGAGGTCGTTTTGTGAGACCAGCAAGTACCCATCCAAACTCGCTGATCAACTAGGGCCCCCCCTCTCCTCAACCCCCCCTCTCCCATCACTTTCTACGCTCTCCGCTTTTGCTGAGATAAGGACAGGTGCCCTCCGGACCTCCATCAGCACGGGGAAATCTGCAATGCCCAAGGGCAAGACGACGGCCATAGCATCGGGTAAACCAGCCCGCCAACTACTCTTTTCCGAAGCCCTGCGCCAACAGAAATACCCCCCCACAGTGGACCCTCTACCACCCCCCGCATACCAGCATGGCAGAGGACATGCAAGGTGCGTCAATGGACCGAATACTACAGGAGATATCGGCGGTGGGTCGCAAATTGGAAGGTATGGACAATGCTATGGTGGCGCTTACAGCGGAGACAAGATCTATGCGCCTAGAGATAGCGGGCTTCCAGTCGCAAATCTCCGGGCTGGACCACCGAGTGATGACAGTGGAAACCCAAGTTGCCTCCTGGACCGACAGAGACCAGGAACTCCTGTACCTTCGTAGTAAGCTAACCGATCTAGAGGACAGAAGCCGCAGAAACAACATCCGCCTTCTCGGATTTCTGGAAGGCATTGAGGGCGCGGACATCCTCTCCTACCTACGGGACACACTCCCCAAACTAACCGACACAACATTTGATCCCCCTTTGGAATTCCAAAGGGCGCACAGACTCGGTCCCAATAGTCAAGACGGAAAAGGCCGCCCTCGCCCAATTATAGCCTGCATGCTGCGCCATGGACAGACTCACCAACTGCTACAGACAGCCCGAACGCAAGTTCCACTCCGGTTGGGCACCCTGGAAATCCGGCTTTCTGCTGATTTTTCCAAAGAGACTGCAGCCCGAAGGAGAGCTTTTCTTTCCCTTCGCCCTCGCCTTCACCACTTAGATGTGAAATTCGGCCTATTCGAGCCAGCCAGGATGTGGATCACCAAGAACAGGGAGTCACAGACCTTCTACGACCCAGAGGACCTGCGAACATTCCTAGAGGGACTACATGACCAGACACAATCCATGGAAACAATGGCCCAGACCCCCTAGGACGCACAGGGGCAAGCCCTGGGAGCTGGCCAGTCAGAAACTGTACTTGATCCTGACAGAAGAATAACTACGGATTCCCAAACCAGGGGAAGAGACCTGGAGAGACTAACGAAAAGCTATGATGACAGGGGTCAAGTACTACAGGTGGTGGCGATGTACACACAGCTGTCAGATAGAGACAAATCCCGATCCCCTTTGAAACCCACAGTGCCCTCGACCTGAGGCCAAACGGGCACAGCGCCCCTACAGGTCTCCGCTATCGTGAACCATGGACTGTTGCAGAAGCGCCACAGGGACCCCACGGTGGAGAAGACCAGATGGAGAGATGAGTACCCATTTTTGTGCACCCCTAAGACATTATAACGCGGAGAGCCAGTGTCTTTAATAGGCCTCGACTGTCTTTGATTGTTTTGATTGTTTTGGTTGTTCTTGATTGCTTTTGATTACCCTTACCTAATCCCATCTGCCCCCTGGGTATCCTTCCCTGCCCTCTCCTCCTTCTTTCTCAGTAACGACACCCCTACTCCACCTTATCTACCCTATCTGGAAAAATGGCCTTGTGCATCCCCTAGGACCTGCTAGAATCATTATATTATTCCCACTCACTGCTAGCTTGCCCTGGTTCGGGGTGGGGCTCTGGGTCTGGGGAGGGGCTCAGGGTCCTGGTTGCCCAGTGAGAGCCGTGGAGGGCCCATCGTGGGTGATGCCGTAGAGTAGAGCAGATCATGGATATCACTGCCCAGCGCAAAGGAACACCATCACACCTCAGAAAAACTCATGGTGTGAGGTCCTTACGGCGAAACCTCCCCCATAGAAGAAGCAGAGATGTAATCACGGTACTGACCCTGCTTTCCCAAAAAAACATGCAGATACCCACTACGCACCTTTCCTGCTCTCTGCTCCCTCTGGTGGCCTCCGCCTTCCCCCACCCCTCCCCACCCCTCTCCTTTTAAAGGCACAACAGTATCCCATTCCTAGATCTAGGTTGTCATAAGAGCAGTATGTGCCCTCTGCACGCCCCCCCCTCTCGCGCCTCCCACCTCCCCCTGGCATGGCCTAGATCTGCGCGCGGACGGAGGTGTCTGCACGGGGGGGCCTGGATGCCGCGCGCGCGCCGCCTCCCTCGGCGCAGGGCCCACTGGCCGGGCGTCGAAGCTCAATCGGCCTAGGTCTTAGACCCACCAGTTAAAGTTCACGAATACCAGGACCCCAGTCCCGATCTCTCTTTTCTTTTCTTTTCTCTTTATTTCCTAATTTTCTCTCTCTCCTCCAGTCTTGCCTATTGGTCTCTCCACTGATCCGTTTCTTTTTTTTTTATCTTTCCCTTCACTATCCTACACACCTATTGTCTTCTGCCCCCTCCCCTCCACCCTCTCTTTCCGCTTTAAGAGTCCGACTTCAATTCCTACTTTCCCTTTCCCCCTTCCCAACCCCTCCCCTCACTCTTCTACCCTACCCCACGTGCCCATACCCCCAGGTGGGTTTGCATAAGAAGGGGGGATGTCCAACACGAACAAGGCACCGGCAGTGCCCCTACGGATCACTTCATGGAATGTAAACGGCCTCACCCATTTCATCAAACGGAAAAAAGTCCTATCCTATCTTAACTCCAAACAGACTGACATTGCCCTGTTACAAGAGACACACCTGGACAGACTTGAATCTGATAAACTACGACGAGACTGGGTTGGTACTGTCCTGTTTAGCTGTAACCCACCTTTATCCAGTACGGAGAACACCCCAAGAAAATGTGGGGTGGCGATCTTACTGCGCAAAACCCTCCCTTTTACGGTCATCAAATCATGGACTGACCCTGAGGGCCGCTATGTATTTGTCAAACTGAAGATTGGAGACTCCACACTGTGTGTGGGCTCCGTCTATGCACCAACGGGTCCCAAACGCCTCTTTTTTTCTACAGCTAAGCCGACTCCTGACCGAGATAGGGGCATCCCGCTATGTAATAGGAGGCGATTGGAACATAGCCAGAGACGCGGTACTGGACCGAACGGGACCCCTGGACATAAGTAACAATCCAGATAGGGCCCTACAGACTGACATACTTTTGGACAATGGCCTAGTAGACCACTGGAGGCTGACTCATCCGGCAGAAAGAGAATTTACTTTTCTCTCGCCGGTACATGGTACTCAATCCCGGCTCGATTATTTTCTTCTATCTCACAATCTTGTAGCCCATACCCTCGATGATAGCATACTAGAAGGATGCCTCTCAGACCATTCTCCAATCATTGTAGCCATCCAGTTGGGTCTAGTATCTCTGGGCCGCAAACCCTGGAAACTACCAGTCCATCGCTACCGATCCCCCCAGGGTAAGTTACAATTGCAGGACCATGCAACCACTTTCGCCCAAGATAACCTAGGCACTGTTGATTCAAGTCGAATCATGTGGGCCGCAGCCAAGGCCTCGATACGAGGACAGCTCATGCGAGATGCTGCGCTGGCGAATAAAGATAGGAAAGAGCAACAGGCGGCACTGGAACTCGATATTCATCGATTTACTAGGCAATACACGGCACATCCCTCCCTTCCAGGAAGCCCAAACTTAGAGAGCGCTCAAATGGCCGTTAATGAGCTATCTACTACCCAGGCTGAATATGCACTGAATATGCAGAGGCTACAAGGGAGACACTACGAACAAGATGAGAAGGCTAGACGATTGCTGGCAGCCCAACTTCGCCAAAGAACAGCCGCTCTGGCCATCCCGGCTATTCGCTCCTCCTCTGGGGAAATACTGACACACCCGCAAGCTATCGCAAACAAATTCGCGCGGTTCTACAGACGCCTCTACACACCGGAAACAACAGCCAATCCGGTGCAGACTGCCACCTTCTTAGAAGGCCTTAATCTCCCTCCCTATCAGACAAGGGCTGCAGTCTCTTGGAAGGGGAAATAAGCAGACAGGAAATAGAAAGAGTCATCTCCGACCTCCCCTACCACAAATCACCCGGGGAGGACGGATATCCAGTGGAATTTTACAAGTGGGTAGGGAAAGAGGCGATCGATATCCTACACGAAGCCCTAAACGAAGCCTGTACAACACAGATGCTGGGGGCCATATCCAATAATGCCACTATAGCCATCATACCTAAACCTGGGAGAGACCCTCTAATGTGTGGCAGCTATTGTCCAATCTCTCTCCTAAACGGAGACATCAAAATCCTAGCAAGTGTTCTGGCAAACAGACTACGCAAAGTAATACCGTCCTTAATTCACCATACACAGGTGGGGTTTGTGCCGGGCCGCACCTCTAGGAACCACCTGTGCACCCTATGTCATACCCTGTGGACCTCGAGGGACTCACCGGAGACGGCGTTGGCCCTGTCCCTAGACGCCGAAAAGGCGTTTGATCGCATAGAATGGCCCTACCTGTTCGCGGCCCTGGAGAGATTTGGTCTGGGAGACAAATTTATCTCTATGGCGCGGCTGCTTTATGACCAGCCCGCGGCCAGAGTCAATTGTGGAGGCTTTTCGGACCCTTTCCCTATCCGTAGAGGTACACGACAGGGTTGCCCCCTCTCGCCCCTCTTGTTTCTGCTGGCGATGGAGCCCCTGGCCGCAGCCATTCGATCCTCCCCCCTCATAACCGGCCTACCATTACCCAAAGGTATTTCCAAAATCTATCTATATGCCGATGACGTCCTACTAACTCTCGCGGACTTAGAACGATCCATACCAGCTCTGCTGGAGGTCATTGAGGAATTCGCAACCCTCTCTGGTTATCGCAATAATTGGGATAAGAGCGAGGCGCTCCCCCTCTCGTGCGTTACCACAAAAGCAGCACTTCTAGATTACCCATTCCGGTGGATGCCGAAACGCCTTAAATACCTGGGAGTGCTTGTCAATCCGGGCTTGGCACACATGGCGGCGGATAATATCGACCCCCTCATTGCACGGGCGAAACTTGACTTTGCACAATGGACCCAATTGGGTCTTTCTATGTGGGGCCGAGTACAGGCGGTTAGGATGGTCACGATACCCCGCTTCACCTACATCCTGGGACTCCTCCCCCAACAGGTACCCCTCTCCACATTACGAGGCATTGATGCGCTCATTAGATCATTCGTGTGGGGCCCAATGCGACCACGACTATCACCTGCCAAGCTCCTAGCCCGCCGATCCCACGGGGGCATGAGGCATGGGGCTTCCATCGGTGGAGCATTATTCTCTAGCTGTCCCAACTATCCCATACATTGTCAAAAGCGCCAGATCCGCCCCTGTGGATTGCAGTGGAAAGACAGCTGTTGTCCGCGATTGAGGGACTCGGGGAACCTTACCATGACGACCTTCCATCCGCCACTATTCCTAAGGCGACCAGGGCAGCCTGGCGAAGTTCCCACGGACTACTTGGGGTCCATCCCCTTATCCACGCCCAGGCGCCTCTGTGGCGCAACAGTGGACTCCGGATAGGCGGTGAGGTACTCAACTGGCTACTGTGGAGAAGGGCCGGCATCCTTACCCTCTCTCAGGTCCTGGAAAACGACACGCTCAAACCCTTCCCCAGGCTGCGGGAAGAGTTCGGTCTCCAGCCGAGTCAGGAATGGAGATACTTACAACTCAAGCACTGTATCTCCCAAGGGAATGATACTATCCAACAGGGGTCCCAGTCCTCACCCATAGTGGCTTATTTGCAACAGTGGGGGCAACATAAGGGAGTAATGGCAGGTCTCTATGACCTAATCATCCAACAACTCTACTCCCAGCCTCTCTCGGACATGCTACGTTTACAATGGCAAACCCGATTACAACAAGCCCTAGACCCAGACGACTGGGAAGATATCCTAGAAACCTTGGACAGAGATACCCGGGAGGCACGTTTAAAGTTTTGTCTCTTTAAGGTCTTACACGACTGGCACTGGTCCCCAGCGAAACTACACAAGACAGGGCTCCTCCCGCATGCGAAGTGCTGGCGATGCCCAGAGACATCCTGCGATCTAAAACATATCCTGACTGACTGTCCGACAGTTCGACCACTCTGGGACACTGTGAGTTCCACTCTGGCCGAATCTATGTTACTCCCGTCGCCACTCCCCCCCCCCCCCATACTTTTACAAGATACGACCTCCCTACCAGATCTCTCCAGACCACACAAAAGACTGCTGCACACTGCACTAGCCTCTGCAAAAATTTGCATACTCCGTCACTGGCAGTCAGAGGTCCCCCCAACCCCGGAAGAATGGATTGTAGCCATGACCCGCACGGCTACGCATGAGAGAATCATCTATAACCTACAAGACCAAGCCCAAGTTTTCACTCAGGTGTGGGCTCCCTTCCTTACAGTGGGAAGATAGCAAATAACCCGGAATCACCACCCCCACTCTCTCTCCCACCTTCCTCCCCTCTCCCCTCCCTTCCCTCCCCTACCCCTTCCTTCCTCTTCTGTCTTTGTCTTTTTCTTTTTTCTTTTCCTTACTAGTCCCTCCCCTCTCCTCTCTTTTCTTTTCTATTCTAATTCCCTTTTCTCTCTTTTTCTTTCTTAACTTCGCTAGAGCCTACATACTGATCTTCCCTATCATCTCCAGTAGACCTTTTTCACAGATCTCTCTCTACGTGCCATGAGAAGGACACCTAGTACCAGCTTGAAATGGCCAAGCGACGACAGGGGATCCAAGTCCCATTATTTCCACTGTGCAGCCACCTTGACAATTCGCAGCCCTAGAGTATACTACTGTCTTGGCGTTGCGACCCTCAAGGTAAAGATGTCCGGCCGAACACCCCTCGACGCAGGCGCTCTTTGACCTGTTCCCAATCCAGATTTCGACGCAGCGAGAAATCTATTCCGTATCCCTAGGAAACCAGGTGACCCCGCCCTCAAACCCCCGCTGCACGACTAGCTTGCTCATTTGCTTCCCCTCCTTATTCTTCCTCGCCCACATCCTGAGTGACCAACGACATGACACCTTGTTCATTCGCTTATTCGTTTACTCTCTATTCCTTAACCCTACCTATGTCTCTCTTAATCCCCTTTCCCCATTAAACGCCTGATTTGAACAATATATCATGTTTGCATAGTACGAATGACAATATCCCATTAGCACATAGTTCCACCATTTCTGGTCGCTGTGGAAAAACACGATCTCTGCTCAGAAAAATAAGCTTTTTCCTAAACAGCCGAACAGCAAACTTGGAACAACCTATAGTAGGATCAAATGGCTATCCCTTGTTCAGAGCATACATTTCTATGCCTATTATCACAGGGAAGAAATACAAACGTTTTAAGTACACTTGCTTTCAAATGTGTGCTGGTTGGTGAATCAACACCTTCCCTTTCAATAGCTCTATTCTGAAAATAGAATTTTAGGATCTGATGTTGAGTTGGAGAGTAGGTTACTCCATCACAAATGGGGCAGATGTCTCGTACTACTTGCTACAGGCCCATTATATCCTAAAGCCAGGGCCACTGGAATTATGCGACAGGGCAATACAAAATTATGCAGCAGGGTTAACTAAATTATGTGGCAAGAAAAGCCCAATTATGCGGCATATCCTGGCACATTTTTTGATGGTATTACTTCATTATTTTGTCATTTATGCACAAGGTAATACTATCTGGGCAACAGTTTCACCTCATTATTACCAGTGTAACATCCAAATACATAAATAAGCAACTGAAAGATGACCAGGTAACCTTTGCAAAGGGTCTTCCAACATGTGCAAACATATTTTGCCACGTTTTTAGTAACTTGTGGACCGTTTGAGCTAGGAAAACTTTTTTTGTTAAAATCTAAAAATTATACAGCAGATGATGAATTATGTGGCAAATCCTTAATTCTGTGAAAAAAGCTGCGGCTGTAGAATTGCATAAATACAGCCTATAGCACCTGTAATAAGGCGGACGGGATTACCAGCACATTTGTGACAGAGTAACCTGCTACCCCGACTCTAAATCAAGCCCTAGGCTGCCTCGGTTAAGCATTTACTAAAATTGAAGTGTCCTTCTTCTTCCTTTATTGCTATACTTGAAATGTACGTGAACTGGTAGTTGTGACTTTGTCATTAAAGGTTTTATGTATGTAGTGAAACAGTTGTTAGAAGAATAATATTACATCTATTTGTAATAATGAATGTACCTGCGGAAGTTTCTGAATTTATTTCTCAAATTCGATCTCTACATGGATCAATACTTCCATTGATAGTCTTTTAATTAGTTTGTATTCTTCTTTATAGTTTATTTTTCAAAAAGCAGGTTTAACTTCCTCACATTGGTGGAGTGTTAAATTTTTCAAAATTCTTGAATTGTCAACATTTTTTGTTGCAACCACCACTTATTCAATACCATGTTCCACTTCATGAATTGTTACTTTTACATAAGTCTATTTGTAATAAAACAACAAAGTTGTTGTATACATATTCATGATTAATTCATTTTGATACCAGATCGTGGCCCTTTTAATGTGCCAACTATTCAGTCTGTTTTATAAGTGGCACAACTTCTTTTAGGGAGTCTTGTCAGACAGCCCTAAGGAGTGTTAAGGAGTGTTTGAATACTCGCCCAAAGTCTTTTTTTTAAGCAGCACCTTTCTCATTACCGTTCCTAGTTTCCTCTAAAGTAAGGTTTCATGTCTCTAAGGCAAATGTAATGATGGTGGTCTGCTGTCTCTTGCAGGCCTCCGTCTGTGTGCTCAAATTGAAACCAGCCTAATAGATATTCATTAAGCAGATCATTTTGTGATCCTGTCCAAACCGACATTTACAGATTCAACCTATTAGTACATAAGTCGCATCTTAAAGTGACAGCAGGTCACAAAAAGTTTGTACTC
Organism: Pleurodeles waltl; assembly: GCF_031143425.1. Classification (NCBI taxonomy): domain Eukaryota; kingdom Metazoa; phylum Chordata; class Amphibia; order Caudata; family Salamandridae; genus Pleurodeles; species Pleurodeles waltl. Next base: position 659,488,995 of record NC_090449.1, on the reverse strand, counting down.
AATTTGCACCCATTATTTGAGCCCTGCCTATCTGTACACACATTAGACATAGATCTTTTAATACAAGAAATAGCCGATAAAAGTATATCAGCTTTTAAAGAGTAATTGCCCCTTTAATAAGTTATCATGAATACAGTTATTGAATAATCGCAGGGCTTAGACCCGCCTACTAAAAACATTCAATTTGTACTTCAAATCAATGGAATCAATGTTTGCTTATTTAATGGTGTGGTGCCCTCATATTTCTGTTCTCTAATAATGAACAACAAGTGTGTGCTTAATGATTAGTGATAACGCTACTTGGCTCTTGTATTAAGTCTCCAAGCGCAAACTGGTAGCATCCCTATGTCTTTTACTGTTGCCTCCTGCTTTTCTGTTCTTCATCTATACAGTTGGTTATTTGGAGTTCTCAGTTTCTGCAGAAAATGAATGGTTTCCTTGCTTTCAGCATAGGTGCACCATAAATGAAAATAAGTAAACCTCATTTTCCTTGCTAATATTGTATGATTTGCAGTATCTGTACAAGGTTGATTTCTTTTGTCACTCTCCAGAAGGAAGATCCAAGAGTGACGGGAGAAGAAAACACTTAGGCCCAGATTTAAGAGGGCCTAGAGCCATTCTAACACCACATTAGCGTCATTTTTTTGACATTCAGATTAAAGAAGAATTCTGCAATAACCTCTTTTTCAACACAAGGAATGGCAAAGGGGGGCCAAAAGAGCTGTTTCCATTCCTAGATTCATTGTATGCAAATTTATTTTATGGAGATGTCGTAAAAGTCTTATATGGTTCTGGTTCTCCTCAACCTATACCTATGTTAGCCGCCCCTTTCAAGCACCCATGGCATGAGGTCCTTAGGAAACAATGATTACTTCAGCTTTTTCCAACTCTTTCTCTACAGGCAACCTCTTGCAACACTTAGAAAGTTGCAATAGCCTCCTGCATAAGTAATCACACAGGTTTCCCCATCAGTCTTAATAAAGCTAGAAAGCTGATGTTACAAGCCAGTCAAATTTGGGTGCATTAAATCACAGTTGCCATTCCGAATGAAGCTACTCGGAAGCTAAGCTCCCAGAATTACTCACATTACATGTTACTTGGTGGGAATCACTACAGACACATTACCAATCGAAGGCCAACATGACAAGACAAGGGCAACATTACAATCATAATCAAGACTAGGATAGCTTCTTCTGCGATGTGAAATTTGATAAATACACCTTTGCTTTTCATAGGAATCGCATTGCTCTATTACGTATATACATGTAATAAATCACAGACCACATTTTAACAACGCCGGAGACTTGTATATTTACAAATACTAAGATTTGATATATTCAATCCTAAAACATATCCAACATATTCACTTGAGAAAACTAGCACGACAGAAAGAGAATACAATATGGTAATAAATGAAAACAAGAGTGCCTAAACATAATAAAATAAGTGACATACAGTGAATACACTGGAAGCAGACATTACCCTCGATTACAAAACATTAATTCACAATATACATCAATACAACGGCTATAAAAAGTGAGGTATTGTGATTGTATTACTGGCTAATGTTCACAGCCATAAAAAATATTATGGCAACCAGGCCAGCCATTTAATCATTGTTTTTAGTCCTCTTCCCAATATGTCCTTAAGGTCGTATGTAAGTCGCTCTGCTACTCAATCAATTTGCAAATTTGCATAAACATTCTAATTTCTTAATACGATTTTTGGCAGTTGCTGTCCTCATTGAGATGGATGCATGGTGCAACAGCGTATTTAGACTTGAATTGTCATTGAATATAATTTAACTTTAGCCTCAAACAATTACCAGTTGGATACTCCTGAAGGTTTCTGACCAGCAACTCCATACCTGAGGACACCCAATAACCAAATCTACATGATGGTCACTAGACTGGCTGCATTTTTCGCATCTTCTACCTTTGGTGTCCTTTACCCAGTAAGTGTGTATGTGTTGTTTGCTGACTTTTGATTCTCTTTGATATGAAACCACATATGAGTGCATCCGTGTCCGAACGGAAAACAAATCTATTTTCACTTAACCTCACACTCAATTTTCCAAGTTCAGTTTATTTTTGCTCAGGTTTTTCAGCTGTGATGTTTCGCTTTTGAGCGTAGCGTACATATTACCATTTTCTGGATCCACCCTATTTGAGCTTAATTAATTCTTGGGCTTCTAAATCTGTGCATAGCCTTAAATGGGTGTCAGATAGCCCAGAGGCGAACCATAAACCCCAGGCAACCCACTCAGGTACGAAATGATGTAACATACAAGTGCAATTTCTGCCCCAGGTGTAACAATAAAATCATTTTTCAATTGCATCTTGGATTACTACAGTTATTTCATACCATTTACACTGTATTTTCAGACCTAAAATGACAAGGACGACATTATAAACATGACTACATGACTACAAACGTTTGTGCCCTTGTTATATAAGTTCAATATGATTACATCGTGGCACATCTGATTGGCATTAGACTGGCATTAGTTTTAGTTCCCTTCCACCAAACTGATGATAAAATAACACAGAGAAAGAGACAAAAGAAATTGCAGGCAACAACAGAGGCATAGGAGCAATAACAAGCATTAAAAAGGTGTATTTTGTTTCAGACAAGCATAGGCGCATACAATGTTATCCTCATGACACATATACATCGTAGAGCCCTTGCCCTATATAACCCTCCTGAGACATAACGCCTACTCTTTCTTTGCGTAAGTCCAGCTAACAGGAAACAGTCGCAATAAACAACCCCCAATGACAGGAGAACTGCTAGTTTACAGGAGAACTGCAAACCACACAGGAACTCCAAAGGGAGCACCGAAGATCCAAGCCAGAGTGGAGGATCCAAAGGAGTCAGACCGAAGGCCAGAAGGCAGGAATGCCGGAGACATTCAGAAAGATCGAGGATCGTTTATCTTCATTGTCTATGAAGAAGGAATAAATCTGCAGTAAACACTGGACCGAACACTTCAACTACTCAATATAACTTCATTAGGAAGGGTAAGAAAAGTAACAGAGAATTTAATCACTACAGATAATAAACATGTGTGACATAATACACAAGATACCTTCCAAAGGCGTAGAAAAAGAGTGGGATAATCCTCGCCTCAGTGTCCTTAATAGAATTGAAAAATTCTTGACGTGAAAGCTCGAATTTTATTAATTCTATGTCAGGACCGGAGGCTCCGATCATGCTAGTTTAAAGCTGATCAATAACCACTGAGGCACTATCCAAAATGGGTTTATAGTAAAAGGACTTAAAAGTAGATTCAGACAACCAATCAGCCGCCCTTAAAATGTCCTCAAGACGAGAACCTAAAGAAAATGCCTTAGATTCCATAGCGCCTCTCGCAGAATGAGCCCCAAATTGAGATGTATCAATACCCGCCTCACTCATCAGGCACTGCATCCATTTGGCCAATGTGGCTGAAGATGTTGGGCGGAAAGGTTTCTGTAAAGAAATCAGTAACTGACCACTCATGTGAGAACGAAATTCAGCAGTACTTACCTCGTATTCTTTTAAACACTGTACCACACATAACTTGGGATTATCTGGAAAACTAGGATAAGAAATGGACTTAGTATTATACTTGGTGTGGACGGAAATAGTAAAGGATACTCCATCAGGAGAAAAAACTCTATCTGACAGGTCGAAGACCTTTACGTCAGAAACGTGCTTACAAGATATCAAGCATAACAGCATAGTAAGCTTAGCAGAAAGCTGCTTCCTGAAAAAGATATCTATTGACCAGCCAGGAGTCTGAGAAATGTAAGACAACATTGACATCCCACAGGGAAGAATAGTGTGGCCGAGGAGGACTGGAAAAATGAATCCCCCATAAGAGTTTGCACACAATAAGGAGTTCGCCAACAGGCGTGCCATCAACAGGCAAATGACCTGCAGAAATGGTCGACCTGTTATTACTGACAGTTCCATAGACCATACCCGAAGCCGCTAAATGAGAGAAAAAATTTAGAATCAAGGAAAAATCTGCTGAGCATGGATCAACACTCCGTTCACTGGACCATTACACCAGCGCTTCCAAGCGGAAGAAAATCTCTTGTGTGTTCTAGACGACCAGACCTGTGCAATGAAGTCATTAGACTTGCGTGAAAGTCCTGGTAGAGATCATCATTCCCTGAAAGTCTTCACACCACCAGGGACAGGGATTGCGATTGCTCTAGAGGATGAGGAAGACCCAACGGGTCTAGAAGCAGATTCCAGCGATGCGGGAGAAGAACCGAAGGGGAGCAAATCATCTCCAGAACTACAGGAAACCTAGCCTGAGCTTTCCAGAGGGGGGGTCACAAAGACCAACTCCGCTCTCTGATGACAAGCTTCAGCTAGAAAGCCGGGGATCATCATGTACCGAAGGAAAGCATAACCCAGGAATTGAGACCAGTCCTGCAGAAATTCCTCGGTCTCCAGATCCGGTCGCCAGCTGAAAAACTGATCCAGCTGCCTGCTGAGGCGAGATGCAAAGAGGTCTAATGTGTTGGAGTGAATTAAATATTTTCGGATGAAGCCTCCAGTCGCTGAAGTCCTGAAGGTGTCAAGACTGCCAATTGACCACTGCATTGTTCTGGCCTGGGAGGTATTCCTCCACAACCGAAATATGATTTTGGAGACAAAAGTGCCAGAGGTCCTTGGCAATCTCGGCGAGGAGGTGAGACCCCGTCCTGCCTTATCTGTTGACATACCATACTGCAGAGATGTTGTCCATCCGAAGAAGGATGTAAAAATTTGACTTTTCCGGGGAGAGACTGAGGATTGCAAAAGACCCGCTAAGAGTTCTAAGCAATTGATATGGAGGTTTAGTTCTGCTCTGGACCAACTGCCCCCTGTGGATATCTGGCCGCATCGGGCTCCCCAATCCCAGCAGCTGGCATCAGATTCGATCACGATCTCTGCAGATGAGCCAAAGATCGCTCTGCCATTCCATGCATCTGTGTGCGTGAAGCATCAATGGATCTCGGTCTTGGCCTGGGGGGCTAGGGGAACGAGGGCTGAGTTGAAATCCCTCTGAAGATGGGAGATCTTCAGACGTTGAAGGGCCTAATAATAGAGAGGGCCTGGGAAACTAGCTTGGATCGAGGATGAAAGAACACCTACCATATGGGCTATGCATCTCAAAGATATCGTCTGTCTGGACAACATCGACCTAAACTCCTTCTTTATGTGGCGAATCTTGAGAGGGGGAAGAATCAACTGGGTTAGAACCAAGTCCACCTGAAGCCCAGAAATTCAAACCGCTGGGAAGGAGTTAAAATGGACAACTGACTGTCCTGAAGGAGAGAGATTACCCACTCTTGGTGAGTCAAGATTGGAAGGGGGCACCTGGGCATGATGATGAGGCTGTCCAGATATATTATCAGATGAACACCCTTGGCTCGCAGTGATTCCACAATAGAACGCATCATCTTCATGAACCCCCAAGGGGCCGAAGACAGACCGAAAGTGAGAACCTTGTATGCATAACAGCGGCCTTGCCAAAGGAATTGAAAGAATCTCTGATGAGGAGGAAAAATAGGAATGGTAAAGTAAGCATCCTTTAGATCTATGCGGACCATCCAATCTTTCTCTCATGTAATATCCCTTAATAGGTGGATGCCCTCCATCTTGAAGTGGTGATAAATTATCCAGCCATTGAAATCTTTTAGATTCAAGATCAATTGGATCCGTCATCCTTCTTTTCTACTAGGAAGATGGGTCTGAGGAAGCCGCGAGGATGAGGAGAAGTCTCCATATGGCCTCTTTTGCAAGCAGAGCTGAAATTTCGGAGGAGATGAACTCCTGATTTTGTAGGGAAAAAGACATCTCTGGAGGGAATACACTCTGCACAGGGGAATAGTAAAATTCCAGTTTGAAAGACTGAATCGCCTCTGGGACCCAGGAATCGTGAGTCGTTTTTTGCCAGTTGTGTACAAACAATGCCGTCCTGCCCCCCAAAATCACCCAAAGAAGGCTCACTCGTAGAACTGGCGTCCTGATAGGAGGTGTAGGAGCCTTTAGATATCCCTCTCCGGAATCGGTTGTGACCCGCATGGGCCCGTGAGGGGTAGAAGGTGGAGGAGGAGTCTTGGTAACCCTCTCTGGATACTAATAAGTGCCTCGGGGAGCACCTTGGTAATAGTTACGGCCAAAGGCTCACCCTCTATACTGTTCAGCCCTGGTAAAAAAGGGGGTGGAGAACCTTCTTAATGGATCCCTGAGCCTTATCCAGGTTCACACAAGTGGAGGCAAATTTGGATAGTTCCTTGAGAAAAGGCATTCCAAAAAGTAGTCCTAGAGCCAAAGACCCCGATTCTGAAGAGGCCACGTCTGTTAATTTGGGTACATTTTGATCAAAATGGAACGCCTCTCACTAGAGATGGCGCAGTTGGAGTTCCCTAGGAAACATAAGGCTCATTGAAGCCATCCCACTAAGACCTCTGCATTTATTGGAGTACCAGATTCTTTGGCCTGAAAGCCTAACTCTAGGATTTTAATAAGAGGGCCTGGAAATCCAAGTGTTTGTGCTGGAAACCACGCCAGGCATGGTCGATGCCCTTCTTAGGATCCTTAGAGAACTTCTTCAAATAGGTCACCAGAGTCGGGTCTATCTCTGGAGTCTTGGTGACCTTTGAAGAAAAATCAGGTATGGGGCATTCTGATCTCAGCCGCCATCGAACATCTTTGTCAAAGCTATGAAGAATGTGGGCTTGTATGTATTCCACCATCTCCGAAGGAGGGGTCAAGAAGGAGGATCTAGGATGTATAGTATCCTCCGGCTCGAAAGTGAGAACTTTCAGGGGCTATGACGCTGTTTGTGAGTGACAGGATTTTGCCTTCCGTTTCTGGGGCAGAGAATCAGTGTCCTTTTCAGGACTTTGAGAGGAAGACCAAGAGTCTGAGTCCCCTTTACCGTCTTCCCTGGGAGGGACTGACTGGACAGATGAATAGTTGTACTCCTTAGCCAAGGATCGAGCCAATTGTTCAAAGTCAGCTAGATGTGGGTTTGCATCTGAACTTGAGCTAGAAGGATCATAGGAAAAAGGAAGCTCCTCATAGATGTGAGGATTCGGGATCCAGCCGTGCTGTTCAGCAAAACCCAATAAGTGATGCTTAATAGGCTGGATAGCCTGAGCAAGGCCACATTAGCCATGTGGCGAACCCCAGCATCAAAGGCATAGACAAGGTCTTGCTCAAAGGATCCAACACAGTCATTATAAACGGTACCTTCCACAGAATCCTCTTCATAACCAGCCATAATGAAGGGTATAATGGCAGCATGAGCAGTGGTATTCAGGGAGCAGAAAAACTGCTAATCAATAACTTCAGACTGAAGTGGGGAGGTAATGCTGACAAATTTGTTCAAAAGCTGAATTTTATAAGTCAAGGGAATAATCCAAGATCATAAGGGTGCACAACCCACTGAAAAATAAAGTGTGGAGGGTGTCTTGCCTTGAAATATCAAAAGCCACTATTTAGAATAGCAATTCTGTTAGGCAAAGCCTAATTTATGATTATTACAGCCCAGAAGTTAAAGCAACCAGGCGTAGACGGAGAGCAGGTGAAAAGCGGGGCCTGAGACTGGAACACGTGTTTCTCCCGTATTTTGATGCCCTCAGGAATAATCTGCCGGCAGGAGTCAGCAAACCATGCATGTGCGCGAGGCCCCGTTCACAAAAATAGAAAGAGGACTGGGCATAGAATGGAACACGTGTCCTCGCTCTCCTCACCTCCACTCCACAAATGAGGAAGCAAGGGGACGGGCTCCCCTTACGGGGAGAATCAACGCTCCCAGCACATCAAGTGTGGAAGTGAGGGCTGAGCCATTCAGCTTTGCAAGTGCTCCAATCGCAATGCGTCACGCACACAGTATGGTAAGGCATTTAAACACTTTAATAAGATCAATAAGGAGACATAGACACTTAACTGGCTGGGGAGCAGCAAAGAAAGAGGAGGCGTTATGTCTCAGGAGGTTTCTATAGGGCTAGGGCTCTATGGTTGGTCATGTGATGTATATGTGTCATGAGAAGTGATACTGTTAAACTTTATTTTGATTGGCTGCTGAAAATATTAAAGCATAGAAAGGGAAGCATAATCTGAGCCTCCAGTCCTGCAATAGAATTTATTATCTATGCGTGTCCTGCTGCGCATACTTTCTAAATGTCTTAGCGTGTTCTCTGTGTACAGCTCATCACCACGCGTGCATGTGAGGTCATCACCCATGCCTGGCAGTTATTTTGGAGGAAACAAACATCATTGTATGCTGAGCTAGGAGGAAATGAATAAACAATAAAACAAACTCTGTTGTATGGACAGTTTGGACATCATTCAGTATTTATTATAGGTCAGTATATTTTCTATTTTATGCTCATCTTTAGTAACTTTGGCACTTGTAACTACATATTGAAATTTTAGACATTGTTATTATATTAGTCTGCATACCCACTATCATATTCATCCCTTGGAGCACTATTGCTATCATCCTTAAGAGTTTTATTGTTTTTGCACAGTATTGTTTTAATAAGTAATTCGGTCTACGATGCCACGTTGTTGGCAAAAAAAAGGGACCCTCCTAACCCTTTGATTAGACAGAAGTAGAGTTCATCACCTATATTAAGGCGATTGATGGTGAACGCATGGGAGCAGAATGGGAAAAAAGTATATTTTTACACTGCCTGGGTTCTGATTGCCAAGTCATGTAGGGACGTTACCCCAATCTACACCCACTGAGGGACAAGGAGACATTGATGTTTATAAAGAGGCATTGTTAAATATGGAACTGAGATTCAAGCCCACTACGAACATTGCTCTTAATAGATTAAAGTTTTACACTAGAGCACAAAAGAAGGAGGAATCTTTTGATGAATTTCTGACAGTTGTGAGAGCTTTATCTATGAACTGCAATTGTGGCACTATGGCGGACAAAATGATCAGAGATCAAATTATGGTGCATGTAAAAAATAAGACAACCCAAGAACACTTATGGGTTATGCGTGATCCCAAGATACAAGACGCCATATCTACAGCTAAAGCATGGGTGAGAATTCTAAAACCTCGTTTTGTTAACAAAGTTATAAAAATTTAGCAAAGCCATGAAAGTACACACAATAGTTACAAATTCTATAGTGACACAGGATTGTAAGGTATGGAATGTGAAAAGTATAGCCAAATGTCCTGAGGCAAGTTTCAGGTTCTATGAGAAGAATTAGGAGGAGAACACAGAACAGAGTGATGGAGGAGATGAAGGATGGCTAGTGAGATATGGTAGTAATTCTCACTGTAAAAGCCTGCAGAATGTGCTTTATCTGGCAGATGATAGTGCAGGAGCAAATGATGAGTGTGTTGGAATGGAATTGGCAGCTGTTTGGGTCTGCTCTCCCTTTTTACTCTTGATGCCACTGATTCCGTTACAACTCACTCATCATTTGCTCTTACACTATCATCTGCCATACGCAAACATATCGCAAACATGAAGAATACAAATAAAACCTCCATAGCAAAATTAAACACAACAAAAAACTGTTAAATGTTTGTTGCAAACAGATATTAGAAACTGTTTGATACAAGTCAGTTTAAAAAAAAGTTGTAGTAGATCAGAATGTGTAGGAACATACAGAAAGATTTTAGCTTTTCTCTATCTAAGGAGTGCAAAAATAAACATGTCATTGTAAGCTATTAAAATAGAGCAGAAGAAAGAGAACCAACCTTGGGTTTGTTGCTTTAAAGAGCTTATGCTTTGTGACCTGACCTGCCTTACACCTTGGCTGCTGATTGTGGCAGTAGGCCCTGTGATGTCAGAACATGACTATAATAACCTTACAATGGTTGGGTTCTGATGTCGGCAACTTGGTGTGTCACAAGTCACTGATTATAAAGAAATTAGCAATTGCATTCATACAGGGATTACAGAATCCCATGTATTAGAGATGAGTAACAGTGGATAACAGGGATGATTTTGCCAAAGGGTTCAGAGTGAAATTAGATAGACAATGAGAGCAATGCTCAAGTTTTCTATGATGTCACTGAGAAATTGAGGTGAAAAATATCCCACTTATTTACTTTTTACCTATCTATAATTTTATGTTATGTATGGCCCCTGCTTTCAACTGGTATATAGTAATCGGAGCAATGGGGAACCAATACATGACATGGTCTCTCCTTCCTGTCCCAAATGTAAAAAAAAAGAATTATCTTCCTGCCACCGCCCCCAGTCTCTGCGACATTACACCCCCAGTCCTCCTGAAGGTAGGGTCTCTGAGCTAGAGCTGCTCTGACAATGTCTCAAAGAACCTAGCCAGAAAAGCCTGGAATTCCTTTATGACGTAGCAACAGTGGGCAACAAGTTCTGTTCTTTCTCTAGAGAGCCGTACGTAATAGAACTATAGCTATTTTTCCACTTACAGTATGTACAGTTTCATTGTACAGATGACCAATCTGGATACTATTTTCTGATTCTCAGTTTGCAACTGGTTATCAGTGGTGTCAGTTTGAATAAGACTATCACTCACACTCTGATCAGACTGAAAGAACTTATTCAAAAACTGGGATCAAACTTAGAATTACACGTTCCTACTTAACCTTATCTTCAGCATCTTTCTCCACTTCATCACACCGTGAAGACACCACCCACCACCGCCATTCTCTAGTTTAACTGCAGCAAAACCACTTTATAGACTTTACTAGGTTCTGTCAAAAGAGATTCCCCTTTCCATCCCCAAACCGACTTCTTTGTTAATGCTACTAACGATGCCATTTGAGATGTATCAGTGATGTCGTCAATGCTGACAATTAGCGTGTCATTAGTGGTGTGCTATATGATGTCATAAGCAGTGCATACTTTTTTATAGGTTTTGTTTTGTAACAAGACCCACATTAACTGTGTTTTTTCACTAAGTTTCAAAGGGGTCTTAAAAACACATTATGGTATTACAAGCAAACACAACTATAAGATCACTTTAACCTTTGTATTTTCCAGTGAAGCTACAGTTTTGGACCTGTTTCAGGCACCATCATCTCTGTTTATGGCTAACCATTACTGTGCACAAATTTTGGGTGTGCATAGCAGGAAATGTCTGAAGTCACTGTACAACACTTGAAGTAGACAGCTTAACTGTTAAAGGACATGGCTTTCAGATATGCGAAGGAGTGGTTGACTGAATAGCATGAATAGCATGATTTATAGTATGGCACTGTAACCTAACTATCCTGGGGATTGTGTAAGCATACCCTATATTCAAACCTACGACAATGTCCAAGCACCATTGTGTTCCTAAGCTGAATGCAGCAAGGATAGGCTGAAGGGTACCATGCACCCTTTGGTTGTGTGCAGCAGAGGGCAAAACCAAGGACTGAGCCCTGGTTAGACCCTGTGACCCATCCTTCATACGTTGTGGAGGTTGGGCACAAGGCCTGGTTTATGGCAAAGTCCTGCGCCTCACTTTGTACGAACATCTATCCCCCCACGGCACAAAGCATTAGATGCATACAAAGGCTGGGGTGCGAGGTCTAGCTGTGAGTCACATGTTGTGTTCCACCCTCCACAATCATCCAACTTTGGTTATGCATGGCTTTTGACTGTGCACAGTGGGGGGCAGCCTTAGGGCCAGACCTGTAAAAAACCTGCTTCAAGCAGCCAATGGTTTATGGGTTTTTAATTGTTTCCAGGTTCTCATGTAGATCTACTGAGTGGGGGAAAGCTTGACAGTACAGTTTTGGGCATGCATAGCTGGACCTTTCAGTCTGTGAAGGCCATCCTGGTTTTGGTCTACAGGGTGGATGGAAGCTTGTCATTACTCTGCCTTGGATTAGGGCAGCCAGGACTTTCAGTCAGTGAAACTCATGCTGGTGGAAGCATGGTACGATCTCGCCTTGAGCCAGGTGCAGCAGGACCTTTCAGTTGGAGAAGCTCAGCCCACTGGTGGTCAACCGGGTAGACAGAAGCTTGACACAGGACTGCCTTGGGCCAGGCGCAGTGGAGTCCTTCAGTTTCTGAAGAGTGCCCTGCTGGTAGTCTACCAGGTTGATGGAGGTTTAAAGCAGGACACAATTGGGCCAGACGCAGTGGGGAGCTTCACTCCGTGAAGCTTGCCCTGCTGGTGGTCTACCAGGCGGATAGATGCTTGAGGCGGTTATGCCTTTGGCCAGGCCCTGATGGGCACTTCAGTCCATGAAGTTTGCCCTGGTGGTTGTCTCTCCGGTGAATAGAAGCTTGGCACAGTTTAGTCTTGGCCCAGGTGCAGCAGAGCCTTTCAGTCCACAAACTTGTGCTGGTGATAAGCTATCAAGTAGATGAAAAGTTAACGTGGTTCTTCATGGGCCCAACTGCAGCAGGGGTCTTCAACTCATGAAGCTAGCCCTGGTGGTGGTCTGCTGGTCAGGCAATTTTGAGAGTTCTGCTGAACCAAACTTTGGATCCGCCATGCCAGGGGCCATTGCTGGGAGTCACAGAGGAAACACAAAGCTCCTGAAAATATATTTAAAAAATTTAAATTGACTACAATAAGGTTACTAACACACCCTTTTTATTTTCGGGACATAGGAACCGAGCACTATGTCCTGTAATGGGGGCCACAACATTTTTCCTCATTGATGGACAACCAATAGGATCGTTCTGGTCCCACAGAGACATCATTTGATCTCAGTACTGAAATGGATGACAGGGGAGTAAGTTTCTTTGGCCAATAGGTTTTTACTGTTTTTTTAACTCTTGGATCCAGGGATATCCACTGATCACAAAAGGTCCAGATATCACAAAACGTTCCTGAAGTTTAACCCCATCATGCCCATCCTGAGCACCTTCTTAAGTACTCATTTCTAAAAAATGATTGAACCCATTGACACCAAATCAAGCAAAAGCTCCTCTTGGAGTAAATGTAAACCTTCATGCCAAATTTCATGTAAAACTGTTCAGTATTTTGTTCTGTACTGGGAATAAAACTGACTATGAGAATTAAACTGGAGAATGGGACTTTTCGAACATCCACTTTTTACTGGCCCTCACTTGATAGATTTGCATGAAACCTGCTAAGAATGACCCAATTAATATTGCCTTTTTTGGGAAGTTTCATGCAGATTCATTGAATGGCACCAAAGTTATTAGGAAAACAAAAAATTTGTTTCATATGGAAACTCTGACTAACCATAATGCTGTCATCGCTACTGTGCAATTATAGTTAGCTCAGATTTTCTATAGGAAGAGCATGTTTTGTTTCACTAATGGCTTTGGCACTGTTTGGCAAATTGTCACAAAACGTTTTTTTTCAAAAAAGGGAAAAGTCTTAAACAACGCGTTGCCAACAACGTGGACATTTCCCACGCAAGTGGAATAATGCTTGTGGAACAACGCATGCCTTTATCTCTGCATTAACCACGGCTTTGCCAAACTACGCATATGAGTGGTTAAGGTAGGGAAAAAGGCAGAAAGCTCAGGAGAGGATGTGGTGAGGTAAGTGGGGCTGGAGGGGGATTAGGGGTAGCTTTTAGGGGTGGGGTGGATTAGGTCTTAGGTTGGGTGGGGGTTGGACTATTTTTTGTTAGGGGTGAGGGAAGTTTCATTTTTAGGGCTTAGGGTGGGTGAGGGGACTGGGTAGTTTATTTTTTAGGGGCAGGTGGGTGAGTTGGGCTATGTTTTTTAGGGTATAGGATGGGGGTGGGGTAGTTTATATTTTAGGGGTGGGGAAATTTTAAGGTAGGGCAGGAGGAGAGGAGAAAGGATCGGGAGAGGATATGGTGAGGTAAATGGGGTTGGAGTTAGTGCTTAGGGTGGGTGGGGGTAGTTTATTTTTTAGGGGTGGGGTTGGGTATAGTTGATTTTTTTTTTAGGGCTTAGGGTGGGTGGGTCAGTCGGGGTACTTTCTTTTTTAGGGGCGGGATGGGGAGGCGGGGTGGTTTACTTTGTAGCATTGGCAAAGGTTTAAGGAAGGGCGGGAGGAGATAGAAGAGAACAGGAGGAAGGATCAGGAGAGGACACGGTGAGGTAAGTGTCGCTGGGGCAAGGTTTGGGGGTATTTTTTAGCAGTGTGGGTAGACTTAGGGTTTAGGGTTGGGGCGTTGGGTTTGTTTATTTGTTAGGAGTGAGACTGGAGGGGGTCGGGTTGTTTTTTTAGGGCTTACAGTGAGTGGGAGTCGTAGTACTTTAGTGATTAGGGGTGTAGGAAGGGTTTGGGGCTCAGGGCAGGTGGGGGTGTTGCGGTAGTTCAGTTTTTAGGGGTGAGGGTTGGGGTAGTTTTATTTTAGGGCTTAAGGTGGGTGGGGGTATCAGGTAGTTTATTTATTAGGGGTGGGGAAGGGTTTAGGGCTCAGGGCATGTGGAGGGTGTCAGGGTAGTATACTTATTAGGGGTGGGGGTAGTTTTGGGCCTCAGGGCGGGTGTGCGAGGGTGTATGACAGAACCACGCATGCCGTTTCCGCATATGCCTTTACTAAGCATGCTTTTACAACAAAATTCACTGTAAAGCCATGTGTGGTAAAGGCATGCATGGAAAAGATGCAGTTGTTGTTCCGACCGTGTTATTAAGGCATGCATTGTTCCGGTATGCATAGTTCTGTCATACAACCAAAAAAAATCATCCACCTGAGCTTCTTCCTGAAAAGTATTGAGGTAATCCATCAAGAGGATGAATTCCGTCAATAGGGGGCCAAGAAAAAGGAAGGGGGGTGGTACCCAAAACTTTGACTTCCTATGTTAACTCCCATTAGACAGCCCTGTCAACTACAAAAAGAAAAAACGGCTAATCGGAATTACACCAAATATTACAATAAGTTAGAACTTTACTTCGAAAGCTTTCCTTTTGTCATTTGGTGTAAATCCATGTAGCAGTTTTGAATAACTTTGTGTTTAAAGAGGTGCTTTGGTAGTGATGAAAGGGTTAAAAAAATAGGTTTATCTGGACTGTTTTTGTCCAGTAATGCTCTGAATGACCACTTTAAAGGGGACTAGTCAATCCTGATTGTCTGGGCAATACGTTATGGGAGCTATCACAGTACTCAGGGACATGTTCCTACATCCAGAAAATGAACTATGAAAGTATATGAGGAAACAGGGTAAGAACACCCTCAAGCCCCGTGGCATGTGGGGATGGTGTCCTCCAAAGTACCTTCCCCTTGATTGGCTGCCACAACATGGACAACATGTTGTGGAAACCATTACAGAGCTCAGGGACATGCTCTCCTTTGAAACGGATGTAACAAAAGCCTGTTTTGAGGGTTACAAAAAAAGGGGCACATATAAAGGGCGATAACAGATTTTAGTCACAATATAAATCATTTGTTGGTGGTACCATACTCATTTTATGAATTGTGATGTGCTCTAGAATGAGTTTACTCTGTGAAAAATGTTGATCGTCTGCTGAGAATAAATGAAACATGTTTGAAAGAAAACTGTTTTCTCTCATGATTTTCTCATTGAGGCATTTAAGGCGCTGGACAAACTAAAATAAATTCACACTATCTTCCTCAGACAGATAAGTTTTCTTTAACTAGAAATATATTTGTTTAACAATGTAAGCTGTTTGCAATAGAAAAAAAGCACTATGATGTATGGAACTGCTTTTATGGCCTGATGTTAACTTGGCCTCAACTAGGCCTTGACTCCATCTTTGTAAATTTGACTGCTGATCTCATAATATTCATTGTGTGTTTATACTTCTCATCGACACTGCATGCAGCAAAATGTGTACTGTTTATTGTGCATGACATGTTGTTCTCAAATAACTCTCTGGAGAATGCCTTTAGATACATTACAAAGCTATTACTACTTGCAACCTGTATTGTATATAATTCATGACTCTTTTTATTTTCATGTAACTAGTTTGTTTTGACACCTCCGAATGGCATTAGGTCAGAAGGGGCGAATCGGGATTCATGTGGAGGGATACTGTTCGGATGGCAGGATCTTGATGCTTTGCTCGCACCATGAAGACATTGCAGTTTCTATCATATTTGGTGATGAAACTGGCTATGTAAACCCTTCAATTTGAGGGTAAGCTAGATCTTTTGCGTCTCAAATTTGATGTGTATTTCCAATGAGAAGTTTGGTTAAGTGATGGGATCACATGCTTGTCCCACATAGATTACTGTCACTCTCTCTATCTGGGCCTCCCTGATCAAGCCATTTCCCGGCTCCAGTGTCTCTAGAACATGGCCTTCTGGCTAGTAAAAGGTCTTAGCAATTTTGTTTTTTATATATTTTTATTATTTTATTGCATGTTATTAACAGTTAGTACATTCATGCATATGGTAATGTCTTTAACAGTTCATCTCACGTTGTACTCCCACCCTTGTCCCACTCACAAATGTCTTTAAATTTAGAGATATATGAGTTATCTATTACATTCTTGCCGAGCTTGTCAATCAGAGACTATGCGGTTATCATTAAAAGTACACCACTATTCCATTTCTGTATCTTCCATACTTCCATTGCCCATCCCGCCATATTTTTTCATACTTTTTCATGCATCCTCTAATCTTGTACACTTCTTTTTCTACAATTCTACAATATTCCATTCCTATTTCCCAGTTCTGATGTGTTGTGGGGCATTACTAAGCCCCATCTCTGGGCTATATCTCTCTTGGCTACCATGCTTCCTGTGCTGATGAATATATTTTGATAGCATGTATGTTCTGCGGTTTCCCATATACCCAGTAGCGCTATCCTAGGTGTCAGTCTAAGGGACCCATCGATTGCAGTCGCCAGTGTATTTTTCACCTTTACCCAATACCTCTGAAGGCATGGGCAGCTCTATATAATATGCAGAAAGGAGCCTTCCATCCTGCAGTTTCTCTTGCATTTTGCGCTGTCTATCCATCCTATCTTATATAAAAAAAATGGGCCCGGTGTAGTACACCTTGTGTAGTATTTTAAGCTGCTTAAGCTGAAAACTAGATTTTAGTCCTAGTGCACTAATTCTAAAATCACCATTCTCAGCCTGTTTGCCAATACCTTAGCCAATATTTTTGTGTCCCCATTAATTACTGATATGGGCCTATATGAGTCACATCTATCTGGCAGTTTCCCTGCCTTTGGGATTAATATCACTGTCGCTGTGCACATGTCCTCTGGTAGTTTACCTATTCTCTACGCTTCCGTAGGGGCCTTGTATAGTGGGACCTTCACTTGTGTTTGCAGTCTTTTAAGTAATTCGAAATGGAGTCCGTTCGGTCCAGGAGCTTTGCTTGATTGCATCCATCCTAAGGCCTGTGTGATTTCCTCTACTGCAATATCTGCTTCTAAAGCTACTTTGTGGGTGTTACTCAGTTTCTTTATTGGGCAGTCAGCAATGAACGCCCGTATTTCTGTTTTGGGGGCTGTTATGTGAGATTCATAAAAACCTTCCAATTATGTAGCGAATTCTTCAGCTATCTCTCTGCTTGTGCATATCAGATTTCCTGATGTCTGCCTAATTTCTTTGATCGTCATTTTGTCCCTTTCTTTTCTTCCCATCCATGCCAGAAGCTTACCTGTTTTATTTCCTCCTTCATAAATTATTTTTTGCTTTGCTATGTAGGTGTTTTTTACCTCATTTTTTGCTAACATTTGGTATTCAACTCTTTTCAAGTCAGCTGCGCTCTTAAGAGTTAGTGGGATCCCACTTCTCCGCATTGGTCTAGTCTAGGCATATGATTTCTTCCTCTAGTTTATCCATTGCTGCCCTCCTTGCCTGTCTATCCTGTATCTCCCCTGAAATATTTCTGGCTCTGATTGTTGCCTTATATTCCTTCCATAGTGTTGTTTCGCTTTGCACTTAATTTTTATTTTCAATAAAGTAGGGCTCCGAGGCCTTGGTTATGTGTTTGATCTCTTGTTTATTAGTGAGCTGCCATGTTTCCATTCTCCATGGTTGCTTGGGCCTTTGGGTTTGGAGACCTAGTGATATCCACAATGGGGAATGATTGCTTATTCCTCTAGCCAAATATTTTGCCTCCCTAAATCTGCTGAGTGAGCCGTCTGTAGTAAAAAAAGTAGTCCAGACATAAGTGCATTGAATGTGCCCCTGATTAAAAGGAGTAGCACGTTTCCTCTGGGTGTAAACCTCTCCATATATCACATAAACCTGTTGCATGTGTAAACCATTCTAATCTACCTCTTGTCCCAATTCTGTCTTGCCAGGAGCTATTTCTGTCTCTGCTGGTATCCATGACAAGGTTCAAATCCCCTCCCAGTACTACCAGGGAGCATGGGGCCTCAACTAGTATTTCTCCTACTTTTTTAAGAAACCCGCTTTGAAGGCCTGGTGGGCATATACACTCATTAACAGTATCTCCTCTCCTTCCAGTTCCCCCAATATAGCCGTGTATGATCCCTGTCTGTCCGTCCAGGTTTGTTTTTATGTGAAATGGCAGTGACCTCATGATCAAAATAGCCACTTCTCTCGACCCAGAGGTGAACTGTGCCCAGCTGCCCAGTCTATATCTCCCTCTACCCATGCACTGATGTTGGTCTATCAAGTGTGTCTCCTGAAGGAACACTATATCTGTTTTTTGTCTATTGAGTGCTCTTTCAACAAGGCTCTGTTTGACTCTGTTTCCCAACCCGTTAACATTCCATGTTTGTGTCAATATACTTTGTGTCCGCATCATGGTGGCTGTATTGTATATGTGTTTGTGCGACCTCCTCTAAATTTTGGTGTGGGACCATGTTTCGTTTCGTTGTGAGACTGAACCCCTTTGTAACTTGCCCCCCCCCCCACCTTACTGTATGGTGATTCCTGAACTACCCCCTCCCCCCAAATTACAGTATGTGTCATCCCCAACCTTAAAATCAAGCAAACATTTTGTGCTTTCATCACCTGGGAGTGGTGGCCCCCCATTTAGGACATGTCCATAAGGGGTGGTTCTCTGCTCCCCAATTTCGTATTAAGTGTCTATGGGGGTTATTCTAACTTTGGAGGAGGTGTTAATCCGTCCCAAAAGTGACGGAAAAGTGACGGATTTACCACCAGCCGTATTACGAGTCCATTATATCCTATGGAACTCGTAATACGGCTGGTGGTATATCCGTCACTTTACCGTCACTTTTGGGACGGATTAACACTCCTCCAAAGTTAGAATAACCCCCTATGTGTTCCAACAGTTTCACCGATGGGGGTATCAGAGCCAGAGGCCTGATCCAGCCCTTTTCATCCACTCCAGTCCTCATCTCTTTTTTTTTTTTTTTTTTTTAACCCCACATGTTCTGATGTCATAGGTGTCGCTACAGTCAGTTGTTCCTTTTCTGTTTCCTGGCCTATTTCAGTGCAATCAGTGTCACTTATATTGCTTTCAGCTGGTGGTACTCTCCATTTATTATCCATGTGGGTGAGCATGTGCATTTGCAGTTCTTTGAAAACCTTATTCTGCGTCTCTTTTATCTGTTTATCCGTTCTTTAGTTGGTGTTGTGACGCTCCTTCTTTGTCTTTGTCCCAGCGCTTGACTGTTGTGTGGTTTCTCCCATCTCCCTTTTTTGTCTTCAGTGGTGGTCCTGTTCTTAAGCCCTGGTCTTCTAGCTATGTTCAAGCTTCCTCTGCAGTTGCAGACAGTATGTTTTCTCTTTTAGTTCCACTCGTAGTTTTGCTGAGTAGATCAGGGAATAATTTACTCCTTGTTGTCGCAGTATCTTCTTTATTGGTACATACTCCCCTCTTTGGCGCCTCACCAGGTTTGTGTAGTCTGGATATATGTGGATTTCAGCATTTTCAATTATCTAAGGGCTGTGTTTTCTCGCCATCTGTAGGATGACGTCTCTGTCCCTGAAATTAATCAGTCTTACTATTATTGGTGGGGGAGGGAGCTCCTGGTTGGGATTCTGTGGTCTCTTTCTACGGAGAAAAATTTGGATGGCTTGCCTTGTAGTACATTATTTATTAGCCAGTCCCCCACGTACAACTCGATATTGTGTTCTTCTGCTTTACCTACCACCCCCACTAGCCTTACATTGTAGCGTCTTGACCTTCTCTCTGTGTCCTCCAGCCTGGTTGTTACCTGTTGTAACCCCAGTTCCAATGTCTTACATTTCTTTATGAGATCCGCTACTTTGGGTATGGTCATCTCTATCAGCTCCTCCGTGTCGTTAATTTCCGATGATCGACTTGGAGCAGACCCACTTCACTCACCACCGCTGCTAGTTCGGTCTCCAAGGACTATTTTGTGTCTTTGTTCATCTGTAATATAGTTGCTGTGTGGGTTTTGATTACTCCTTGCTCCGTCTCTTTGTCTATTTCACCCGCTCCCGGTGGTATGCTTTTCCCTCCTACTCGGGGTCTCAGCATTTTATTATGTGTCGTGTCACCGGCTATTCGTGACTGTCCGGGAGCTTCTTGTCCATGTGTTTTCTCTTTGCCTGCTTAACCCCTCTCACAATGTTGTGCTCTGTGGTGCTGTGTTGTGTTCTCTCTGCCGAGGGCGCTCTTTTCCCCACCACCGGTACGCATCAGGCCTATTAGTCCGGTAATCTCCCCACTAAGGCCGGGGCAATAACTAATGTTGCGCTTCCTCCATGTGCAGGCCCCATATTTCTGGTGCCTTCGCACGGTGTTTTGCTTTCCTTTTCTTATCTTATGACCGAGCTGTCAAAACATCTCTGGAATGCACTTCTAATTTAAAGAAGACATTTATTATTACTTCACCACAAGGTTCCTGAAAGATGTTGGAAGCACATGTTTAAAAGTAGTCACAGCAATGAAAGCAAAATATATCAAAGTACTTCTCAATTGCAATGTACACAGCAAATACATGTGATTATATTATAGCATAACTTCAAAGCAAAGAATAAAAGTCAAAATTGCATCACCGTAGGGCCTATCACTGCTTGTCATCTTTCTCCTATCTTCAAGTTGATGACTCCTGTTAAACTGCGAGAAAGAGACTCTCCACCCAAATGGGAGCCAGGCAGCTGACGTCCACTCCTGACTGAAGTCCTGGAGAATCTCCCCTAGCTGCTGCCCAGGGCCACTGTAAAAAGCCTGGCCCCTTCCTCCCAGACCTGGGAAATAAAACAAGCCATTGGAGATTGGCCAGATCTCCTAGGCCTCTCCTCTTCCCAAGGCTGAGCAGAAAGGAAAACACCAAATATACGCTCTCTTATCACGTTAGGGTTCGTGTGAATTCAATTTGAAAAACACCGCTTGGAAAAACACAGCTCATCTGCAATGTCTCAACTGCAAAGTCTAACTCCACGTTAAAGCCAATAGGCAGCTAAACTGAATACCAAATGTAATGTCTAATGCCATGTTAAAGCCAATAGGCAGCTAAACTGAATACAGAATGTAATGTCTAATACCACGTTAAAGCCAAGAGGCAGCTAAACTGAATACAGAATGTAATGTCTAATGCCATGTTAAAGCCAATAGGCAGCTAAACTGAATACAGAATGTAATGTCTAATGCCACGTTAAAGCCAATAGCCAGCTAAACTGAATACAACACGTAATGTGCTACTGGTGAACATTGAGCAACTAATATGCGCAGTGGTGAAACACAAAGTCATTGGTCAAACACAATTAATAGCATAACACACAGCCTCAGGGGGGCGAGTACCCTGCTTGCTTGTGGCATTTGCAGAGCATCTGCCTATGTCCCACTCCTCTCTCCATGGCTCAGAGGTGTGTCAGGGAGAAGGGAGCACTCCCCAGGTGCCACTGATCATCGGGCGAGCTTCTCTGTCCCCTCCTCACCTCTGGACTGCACAGTGCTTTCCTCTTTGGGGTGTCTCGAATTGCAGGCCTACTTACAGTTGTGCCCGTTTCTGTAACTGACTGCTGCCGCTCCGTCTGACTTCACAGCAATGTCTCTTGGCGGCCGCTATATTGTTTTCACCATGCCGCCAGCTCTGCATCTCACTTTCCGTTTTCTCTTGTTTTTCTCCAACACCACCTCGTCTCAGTGCAAGCAGCTTGCTTGTAGAAGGCCAAATCTATGTTTTTAGGTCTAATTGTCCATACTTTCAGGATTTATGAGCCTCGGGCCTATGTCTCCTTCCGGGGCTCTGAACTCTGCCTGCCATGCCATGCGCGGCCAGACCACGCCCCCGGTCTTAGCAAATTTGATCACACGGCTGAAGAAATGTGTTGTGTTCTATCCTCCCTGCTATGCGTTAATGGAATGTTTAGATGTAGAATGCTGCTGAGGTGGTTGCATTGGGAGAATTCAACAGTTGTTAGTTAGACTGCTCCTGAGGAGACTACACTGCAATGGCTCTTCATGTGGTCTGGAAAACAATAAAATTACAGACACTGGAACTTACAGTTGTTGTTTTGGTTATTGATTACCACATATTTTCTGGCGACAAGTTGATGTGAGCCACTACAAAGCACTCACACTATGATTCCGCAACCTTTCCTGTCAATCTCCATTTGCAGTTGAACAACGTCTAGGATCGATCAGTGATTTCTACACTCTATACCACACCATCTCTGGATATTGAGGTGAGAGGTGTCTAACAGAGCTTGGTGGGAGGAGTCATTGCTGCGTTCATATCCTCGGAGACCCACCATCTATCTAGCCTCGCTCGGTAGTACATTGCCAGGATAGGGACAGAGTCAGAGGCTTTACAGTGTCACAGCATTGTGCTTGTACATTTGAATCTATTCTGTCACGTAGAAAACATTAAACGTTGTCAAAGATCAACCCATCTAATAACCACGCGGTGACCCACCCAGCTGACGCTGCTTCACTACAAACAATTGGGCACTTAACCTTGAGGTTGTCTATGGCCTGCCTGGGTATTTCAAAGTTGCACCAGAGACCTACGTGCGAGGAATTCCAAGGTCACAAATTTAAAAACTACGTAGCAACTGGACATGTATCATTGCGTGTTAAAAAAAAACACTGACACACACACACTGACTTTAAGACAGTCCAGAATAATCCATTTTAATATTTCTCAGCACACTGTTGTACATTACAGCATATCAAAACAATGATACTCATACTGCTTTACCTGAAAGTGAATCTACATAGTGAAACACACACTTTTCTACTTGACAACAAATCAAAACAGTGATACTGACATTGTCCTACCTGAAAGTGAATCAACACAGTAAGACACACTCTGTATCTGTTTAAACTGACAAATGTATTATTTTCTAAAGAAACTACCATACTCTACTATATTGTTTCTTTAAAGGTTCAACATTGTAGTATAAAGATACCGATACATCCAGCATTCATCCACACCTATTAAATAACGTATTACAGTCAACATTGGTATGGACAAGTAAGCTGTATAATGCTATAACTATATGTGTTCACTAGTTTATATGTAGAGTTATAGTAGGAATTCTACCAAAAATATCACACAACCAAGATTGAAATTGACAACAAAAGATTTCTCTACCCTAATTATTCTATATAGTGAGTAGTATGCAATCTGTAACTCCACCACCACCATTTCTGGAATCACCAGGGAACCCAACAATTCTCTGGAAACAATGGTACGATGCATTTGGAATGTATTTAGGAGCCACGGGTGCATCATGCTTCAGGCCAGAGAGAAAGACATTTTTATTATTACGTTCCCTAGAGTTTTAGGGTAGAGAATTTTATAAACACCTACCTGAGTTACTAGCGGTGGCAGAGCAAGATTTTGATGAATATCAGGAAGTTCTTAAAAAAACTTGGAATCAAGGTTTGATGTTTGATATTCAGACTAGCTTAGTAGTACTCCATCACAAGTTTTTAAAAAGGGAACAGTCACAAAGTGAAAATATAGATGCATGTATAAGTATTTTAAGACAATTTAGTTCACACTGTGAATTGGGTGAATATACTGATCAGATAATGAGAGATCAGTTTATAGGTCACTGTTCTGACAAACACATTCAACAGAAGTTGCTAATGATGGGTAACCCATCATTAGAAGAAGTCTTCACTTCAGTAAGTCTCTGCTTACTATGGAGCAAGCATTTCAAGCTATTCTTATCACCAAATCTAGCTCTCCTCTGGATCCTTGCTCACTTGCTGTGTCAAAGCTGGCATCAGACCCAGTGACATCCCTCTTACGGAAATCTTTCACGTTTTCAGAAATCTGGAAGTCTGCTTCAATTCTACCTCTTCTAAAAAAAAAAACTTTGATTGTGGCCACGAAGGAGATTAGACCGTCCTTGGACAATGAAGGAAAAGCAGCACTGATCCTTCTCAACCTATCTGCAGCCTTTGATACGGTACCCAGATAGTGGTCTCCTTAACTAACAACAAGCAGACCAAAGGTGAGTCCTTCCAGAACTGCATGTCTGCAGTCAGCACTTGGATGAACAATAATTGTCTAAAATTAAATTAATCTACGACAGAAGTGCTCATTTTAGGAAATATTCCCTCCTTGTCGTCCCTCGATTAGTGGCTATCAGATCTTGGCACTCTCTCGTTGCCAGCCAAAAAGGTGAAGAACCTAGGTGTTATGGTAGATGATAAACATATGTTTAAAACCAAATTAATGTTATAGTTCCCTCTGCCTTCTGAATGCTGAAAGTCCTCAAGCATATTCTGCCATATATTCCCACTGATCTTCAGAAGACAGTAGTCTCTGCTCTTGTTCTGGCATAACTAGATTATTGTAATTGGTTTTATCAGAACCTCCAAGCCAGCTTGGTCAGCAAGCTTCAGATTTTTCAGAACTCAGCTGCTCAGCTTCTTTTCCAGATCCCCAAGCTCCATTCTGTGGCTCCGGCCCTTAGGGCTCTTCACTGGCTCCCAGTCAAACAGAGGATAACCTTTAGGGCGTAGTGCATGGGACTGGCCCAACATATCTGCTCAATAATCTTATCTGTTATCAACCTAAAAGAACTCTACACTCAGGATCATTCAACAATGTTCTGATACCTTCATTCTAGCTCTCTACTTGGTGGGGGGGGGCAGAAGCTTTGTCAGATGCTCAGCCCTGCAATGGAAAACACTTCCAGTTCATCTAAAATCAGCCATCTCCCTCCTCTACTTCAGAAAGATGCTGTAAATGTGGCTGTTCTTCTCTTCTCCTGGTGAGGGATTCTTCTTACGGTTCTTCCCCCCCTATGCTCACCCAGTGCCAAGACATCCTTTGGCATTTGAGTGCTCTATAAAAATTCCTCATCATCATCATCATTAAGGTGGCTAAAAGTATTGAATTGGCACAGATATCATTGAAGGAATTAGGTGCATCTACAACAGTAAAAGAAAGTGTTAATGTTTACACAATATTGTACATGTGAAGAAAGATGTGAAAAACAGTGAGAAGAATTTCTGCAAATACACTACCCTTTGTTTCAGATGTGGCAATAACCCCCCTGGAAGAGAAGGTACAGGGTGCCTGGCTAGAAACATTACATGTAGAAAATGTGCAAAAATAGGACGTTTCAAAAGCTTGCCAGAGTAGGCAGGTGAATGTTCCTAAAGTGGGTTGTGTTGTAGAAGAATAATCTGTTGAAGAAGTAGACCAGCTTTTAATGAAAGACTTCCAGGATATGATTATGGTGGTGTCAGAAGATGTGGTGGTGATCCCAACAAGTCTGTTAATCCGTACATTGGTGACTTGGTGAGACACAAATCTTTACACCTATTAGTAGACTCAGTGCGAGAATTACTGTGATAACATCCGAGTTGTTTCCTACAGCATGGAAAGAAAGTTATTTCCCCCTGATAGAGCACCTGTTTCATATGAAGGAAGAAAAATTGAGTTGGAAGGTTTTATTGAAGATGTGTTAGAGTTCAAAGGACATAAAATCCAAGGTAAAATATAAGTAGCAGTGAAAGGTCTTAACATATTGGGATGTTTTCATCTGGGACTTTTTGGGTTGGTCACAAACCTGGAATGAGTGAACAAGTACTGGTGGTCAAGGATGTATCAACACCAGATTCTTTGGAAGTTTAATTTCCGAAGTTTTTTTCATCAAAACTAGGAAACAATTCAGGGTTTAAGCACATGATAAAAGTGAAACAGGGAGCCATCCCAGTCAAGCACATAATTAGGTCAGCACCATTTAGTCTAAGAGATGACATACAGAAGGAACTGGCTAGACTAGAAAGGTGTAACAACCAATCAATTCCAGCTTGTGGTTGTCACCATTAGTGGTAGCACGTAAATGCAATGGTGACATTCAAATTTGTGTTGACCTTAGGAGCCTAAAGAAAGAGATATGGGTTGATTCCTATCCCTTATCGAGAATTGGTGATCTCTTAGAATACCTTGGTGGGGCAGAATGGTTTTCTAAGATAGATCTAGCCTCTGCATACCATCAGGTGATCCTAGAGGAATCATCTAGGCATTATACTGCTTTCAATTCTCCTTTTGGCACTCATCAGTTCACTCGTATGCCATTTGGTTTGGCGTTCACAGCCTCTGTTTTCCAAAGTATCATGCAACATGTATTGGGAAAGATACAGGGAGTGCTGATTTTCCAGATGATGTCTTGAGTTATACAAAGCATTTGGAGAAACATGACAAAGTGCTTAAATCAGTCCTTCAGGTTTTTGCTGAGAAAGGCGTTGGTGTAAAAAAAGAAAAATTTGAGTTTTGGAAGAAACATATTGAATTCCTGGGTCACAGTGTTTCTGGGAAAAGTGTTTTCCCACGGTCAAATCTTGTAAAGGCAGTAGTTGAATGTCCAAACCTTAAAAAAAGAATGTGCTGCACTCATTCACAGGGATGTGTGAGTTTTATGCAAAATGTATTCTTGGTTATACTGCAATAATGAAGAATCTAACAAATATGTTAAAAAAGTGCCTTTTGTCTGTAATGAAACCTGTCAGGTTACGTTTGAAAAGGTGAAATCAGAAATGATTAATGCAAGGGCATTGATTTCATATGATCATGGTTTTCCATAAACTATTACTATAGATGCCAGTAAATATTGACTAGGCTCAGTACTTACCCAAAACACTACAAAATGGATAGTCACATTGAGCTATGCATCCAGGGTTCTTCAAGAACCGGAACTGAATTACTCAGTAATAGACAAAATAGTTATTGGCTTGTTACTGGGCTATTGAGAAGTTTAGAATGTATGTTTGTGGTAGAAGGTTTACTGTCCAGACTGACCACAAACCACTTGTATATATTTTGGATGTGAAAAGATAATTATGCCACGCCACGCATTGCTCGGCTTACCACCAAACCATTATAGTATGACTTTGGTGTTAAGTACATACCAGGGAAAAAGAATGTAATAGCCGATATGTTGTCAAGATTACCAGCCCAGGATGTTGAAGAATGAAATCTTGACAATGACAGAGAAAATTGATTGTAGCATGTGTGGATGCTGGAGACATTAAACCATGTTCAGAGGCTGAGTGGAAGATGGTGAGTCAGGAAGAATCAGTAATGATGTGGGTCAAAGAACACATTGTGAATTGTTGCTCGAGGGAAACAAATTGTGTTCAGAGTTCAAGCCTTTCTTTAAAGTAGCGGATGAACTTTCCATTGAAGATGGAGTACTAGTAAGGGATGACAAATGTGTCCCACCATTGGCAATTCATTTAAGTCTGATAAAGGCTGCACATGAAGGACATTTAGGAGCTACTTTGACAAAAGAAGAGTCAGAGCTTTTTATTGGTGGCTATCAATGGACAGAGAAAGTGATGACATGGTGCAAGTATGTATAGTGTGTTGCCTTGCAGAAAAAGGGTTGAAAGTAATGACTTATCTATACAACCTATCCAGATACTAGATAGACCTTAGATCAAAGTAGGGATTGATAAGACTGGTCCTTTTAACTTTTTACCCCTTAGTCAACACTATGAATTTGTGCTAATGGATTATCATAGCAAATAGCCAGAAGTACATTTTGTTTCAGCACCAACTGCAAGCAATGTGGTATTGTTTTTAAAGGACATCTTTACAAGAGAAGGTTTCCCTGAAAATATTATTTCTGACAATGGAATACAGTTTGTGAATACGGAAATGGAAACATGTTTGCAAGAATCAGGTGTTAAACATCTCAAATGTTCTCTTTATCATTCCCAAACCAATGGATTGGTATAAAGAATGAATTGAGTAGTGGTAGAATGCATCCAGTGGGCAAAAAACAACAATTATGATGTGGTATGGGCTGTGAAGGGCATGTTGTGGTTCTATTCAACGACTCTGCACTCAGTCACACAGTCACAAAGGTGTCATCATTCCCTTTACTCAAAGGTAGACAGCATACTACTGTTCTTTACCCTGCATGGTTGGTTAGGTCCATAGGAAGCAAAGCTAGTTTACATATTGATCAAGAACCTCTGCGTAGAAACGTATGTGAAGCTCAACACAAACTAAAAGGTCACATATGATCACAGGAAGTGTTCTAAATCTCATTCAATACAAGTCGGAGACACAGTACAGATTAAATAACTAAGTTTGTAAAAAAATGGGATGCCAACTATGGAGAACCTGTGACTGTAGAAAAGGTATGTGGTAATGTCATAGGAGTTAAAGGTGGGCATCGGTGGAACATTGATAAAGTGGTCAAAGTAATTGAGAAGGACATTAGAAAACCACCTAACCAGGGGGTAGAGGCATCAAACATTGCACAAGATAACACTTTATTACCAGTGCAAAAGGAAAATGTTAGTAAGAAAATGACCATCTTCGGAGGTCAACTTAGAAGAAGTTTGTACCTTGGAAATACAGATAAGAGTTTACAAATACATTTATGCTGATATGCATATTGGGTACCAAATTCTTCTGAAAGTAACATGGAATGTGCATAGTAATGATTATACAGGATGTATTAATGATTTTGGGGTATCAATCTTTCATTCTATTTAATATCATCAGTTATAAAGTGAACGCTACTTGTTTTGTTGGATTGTCCTTTCAAGTGTATTTTAACTTTGTTCTAGGATTTATCTCTATTTTTCTTGTTATGAAATGTTACTTTAGGTTTTTTTTTTTTTTATAAGATGTTATGCTGTGTTCTATCCTCCAGGTTATGAGGTAATAGAATGTTTAGATGTCGAATGCTGCAGGGGGGGTCATGCTAGGAGTATTTGACAGTTGTCAGTTAGACTGCTCCTGAGGTGACTACACTGCAGTGGCACTTTATGTGGCAGGAAGACAATAAAATTACAGGCACTGGAACTTACAGTTGTGGTTTTGGTTATTGATCACCACATACTGCTCATTCTTCACGAGCTCCTCATTAAAATGAGGATCACTCTTAAAAGTCTCTGTCAGACACACAAAGTTTATCACTACTCATCAGCCAGCACAGTCTTTACAGTTCAGCTCTGCCCTCCAGCTAATGGTTCGTCAGTTCCAGCACTCCCATTACAGGGAAGAACTTTTAATGTGCTGGCTCCCAGGCTCTGGAATGCACTTCTGTTACACAGAGCAGTACTCTGTTTTAAATGCCGCCTAACTTATTTTTTTTTTTACTTTTAAAATATGTTTTTACATTTCTCCTCATAAAAGCGGCCATCTTGAATGATTATTGCTCACCAAGATGTGCTTATTGATTTATTCTTTGAATCTTTGATGGCTTCGCTTGCAGTTTTTGCGCAAGCCATGTGATTTATTTTTGCTGTCTCATCAACATATATTTGGAGTTCCTGCTTCACTCGTTTCCTTATTGAAGGCTTCTATTTTTATATGGGCAAACTAAAGAAAAGAAAATCTCTGTCACATCGGCTCTCCTCAACTGACAAACCTTTGCTGTTTTTTCAATTGGATACTTCTGCTGCAGCGTCTTCTTCTTCCTCGTCAAAGATGTCTTCCTCATCTTCTTCTTCGCCTAAAGTCTATCAGAATATTTCTACAACTACTCATAAAAGGGTCAAACAAGACCCACCTTCACCAGTAAAATCTCCCTCACCGATCTCTTTTGAATTTGTGCTTGATGAAATACGTGCATTGCGCCCTTTTATTGAAGAAACAAATTATCGGATACAAAATCTTGTTACTAAATGGTCCCAAATGGAAGTGAGAGTCTCTGTTTTGGAGCAAAGAGTCAACGACGTGCAAGATGAAACACATAAAATTACTAGTTTGGAGAAGGAAGTGGCAACTTTTAAGACACTTGCGGAGGATATGGAAAACAGAAACAGACGCAATAATCTTCGCCTTTATGGATTACCGGAGGGTCTTGAATGGAGTGACCCAATTTCATTTTTTGCTTCATTCTTTTCACAGTTAGTGGACCTCCCATCTTCTACAGAATTGAACATCCAAAGGGCACATCCATTGGTCATCGTCCTCCACATTCCTCCATATCTAAACCAAGAGGCGTGATTATTTTCTTTCTTGAAATTACTGATCTATTGAAAGTTCTTAATGCTGCAAAAGCTAAAAAACAAATCTCTTGGCAAGGAAGTAAAATCTTCATCTCACAAGATGTGTCCAAAGTTACAGCAAACAGAAGGAAATAATTTTTGGATCTTCATCCACAGCTTTGTGACTTGGGAGCTCGCTTTGGATTATTCCATCCGTGTTTGTTCAAAGTGACTTATCAAAATAAGACCACTTCATATACCTCTCCTACAGCTCTTCGTGATCTTCTAAGATTCCACTCTACCAACCCTATGGAAACGACTGGTCCTTCTACACGTTGACTATATGTGTTTCTTAATCTATTATGCCCTTGTTCATTACTATTACGATACAGTTGATGGTCCTTCATGTGCAGTCTACACATTACATTATATTGATATGACTATAGGTCCTTTTTGTCAAGGTACTGTTTTCTTTCCACAGGTTCCTGGTGTTCTATAAATCTTTATTCTTGCTCATATCATTTGTCTGTTGATGTATTCCGTTTCCTTGCTGTGCCGTCATTAGTCTATGCTGCCACCACCCCTCTCCCATTGTCCATTCATCTCAAGTATGTTTTTGCAGTCGTCTTTATTTGACATGTACTGTCTCTTCTTTTTTTCTTGAATATTTTCCATTTTTTTTCTTGTTGTTTCCCCTTTGCTCTTCTCTCTCTTTGTTTTTCTTGTTTTCCTATCCCCTATATGTATTTTCAGTTATTTATGATACAAGAGCTTTCGTGTATATATATGGTTATGTAACGTGAAAATGCAGAGTTATTTCTTGGAATATCAAAGGATTTATTAACCCAATAAAAAGACAAAGAATTTTATCCCATTTAGCTAAATGTAATCGAGACTTGGCTCTTTTACAAGAGACCCATTTGACGGATTCTGAAGCACTGACACTTAAAAGAGGTTGGGTGGGCAATGTTTTTACTTCTCCTACATCTACCAAGAGAAATGGTGTAATTGTGCTCTGCCATAAAAAATTATCAGTTAATGTTATTTCGCAGGACTCGGATTCCGAAGGTAGATGGCTTTTTGTGAAGCTAAGTATTAATGGTATTATAGTGACTATTGGTAATATTTATGGTCCTAATCCCTCAGATTATCTTTTTTGGCCTAATGTTACTAAACAATGTTTGCATTATAATGATGAATTTTTTCTTCTTGGAGGGGATTGCAATCAAATTATTGATCCATTTATAGCTAGGCAATCTGTAATTAAATTTCACCTCATAAAATGCATGAACAATTTAAGACATTTCTCTCACAATGTAATTTAATTGATTCATGGAGAACCTGTAATCCTGATAGTAGGGATTTCTCGTTTTATTCTCCACCACATGGCTCCTTATCTAGACTTGACCATATTTTTGTTTCAAAATCACTATCCTAAAATCTTATTCATTCCTCCATTGAACCTATGGTAATATCTGATCATTCTCCAGTCATCACAGATTTTGATTTGCTCCCGGTGCATCCCAAATCCAATAGGTGGAGATTTAATAATTCTTTGTTGCTTGATTCTAAATTCTCCCTTCCTTTGTTGCCTTTGGGGAGGAATTTTTCCAATTTACTGATGACTCTCATGCTTCCCCACAATTGTTATGGGATTTGTTTAAGGCTGCAGCTCGTGGACATATAATAAATGTTGTCTCTAATAAAAAGAAAACTTTTAATGCACATCATCAAACTCTACTTCTCAAAATTAAACAGTTAGAACATCAATATTATTCTTTCTCTTCTAATTTTAATCTATAAGAATTTATTCAAGCAAAATTGCAATTTAACAAAATCTCAATGGATAATGCCTCCTCTTTTCTTCTATTTAGTAGCGCCCGATATTATGGAGGTCGTAATAGATCGGGGAAACTTCTGGCTAATTATTTAAAAGTACGAAAGCAACGTCACACAGTGAAGTCTATAGTTACAGATACCAGTGAGTCCCTTTTTAAAGATGACGATATTTTAGCTGAATTTGTTCATTATTACCAGACACTTTATACTCCTGAATCAGTCCCGACCTCCTTACAGATTGATGATTATTTAAAGAACATTGGAAACCCTAATAAGACGCTAGTTTATGTTCCTTCACTTGAAGTAGATATTTCTTTGTCAGAAATTTTTAAAGCCCTTTAGTCTCTAAAAAAAAAAGGTTAAGCTCCAGGTCCAGATGGATTTACAGTAGAATTTTTTCTACACTTTTCTGACATTTTACTTCCCAAACTTTTACCGCTTTTTCAATTCTTCACGGGCTCTGGATGTACAGGGGGAACATTTGAAGAATCTTCGATTTGTTTAATTCCAAAGGAAGGTAAGGATTATACTTTCTGTAAAAATTATAGGTCAATTGCTCTCCCCGATACAGATTATAAAATCTTTGCTAAATTGTTAGCCTTACGTCTTGATCCGCTTTTCCCGGCGCTGATAAGTAAGGAACAAACTGGTTTTGTCAAAGGTAGATTTGCTTCTGACAACTCTAGAACATTCTTCAATGTACTCAGCAAAGTTCCCGTTCTTTCGTACTCCTTAGCAGCAATTTCCATAGATGATGAGAAAGCGTTTGATCAGTTAGACTGGTCTTTTTTTATTAAAAGCTTTAGCCTGGCATGGTTTAGGGCCTCATTACACTTAATTTATCTCTTTGCTTTATCAATCCCCAATGGCATCTATATTGGTGAATGGGAAATTGTCCAGATACTTTGTATTATGTCGAAGTGTTTGTCAAGGGTGTCCGCTCTCTCCACTCCTATTTAGGCTCCGGAGCCCTTTCTATCCTGTATTAGAAATAACATTAAAATAGAGGGTTTCCAATATGGTGAGAAACACTTAAAATTAATGGCATATGCAGATGATATACTTTTATATATCTCAAACCCTGAACTCTCGATTCCATCTCTACTTCGGGAGATTGAAGATTTTTCTTTGGTTTCAGGTTATAAGATAAATTCAGATAAAACTGAAATCTTTCCTCTAACAAAATTTTGTTCTAGATCATCTTTCAATATTACTGGTTTTTATTGGAATTCTTCCAAGATCAAATATTTAGGTATCTGGTTCACATCCACAATTAAAAAGTCCATTGAAGTAAATATCTCTGATCCTTTAGAGAAGGTTGATAGATCCCTTTTGTTATGGAATCCCTTATTTTTATCTTGGTGGGGTTGCCTTGACTCTATCAAAATGATGATTTCTCCCAACATTTTATATATCCTATCCATGATTTCAATTCCTCTACCTGTTACTTTTTTTAAACAACTGGACTCCAGATTGTCTTAATTCCTTTGTAACAATAAGAAATCTAGAATTTCTCCTAGTCACCTTCGTCATTCTAAGCAGGAGGGGGGAGCCAATTTTCCTGGTTTCAGACTGTATCACAAATCCTTTTGTTTGCGTCAAGCTTCTATATGTATCTCCTTGTCAAGCTCTGTGTTTACTCCTTTATGGTTGGATATTGAATGTTCTTTTCTTCTACCTTTTTATCCTTGTGAGGTGGTATCCTTTTCTTATAATATTTCGATTATCTCCTCCCCGCTTCTTAAACATACTTGTGCTCTTCTGCGTTCTTACTATTTACCTTCAACTGTCACTTATTCCTCTTTTCTGAATTCCCCTATTTGGCATAATCATCTCATCACTAGCAATAAAAAAACCTTTATTTTGGAAACCTTGGAGACAAAGAAATATAGCGTGGGTCAAAGATTTATTTTCCAATGATACTCCACTTTCTTTTTCACAATTACAACTTCTATTTCATTGTCCCAATTCATTTATGCCTAAATATCTTCTTCTTATTAATATTATTCTTGATGTACTTTTTTCCTTGCCTTCCCTTCCTTCTTCTTCGGAATTACCCCTTTCTTTGTCCTCCTTTCTTTCCTCATTTCCTAAGGCATCAAATATTTATAAACTTTTTAATTCTCCTGTTTTGACACGACCTAAATCTAAAATTGAATCTCAATGGGAATTGGATTTGGGATGTACCGGGACTGTTCCCTTCTGGAATAAGATATGG
The DNA here is from genome assembly GCF_031143425.1 of Pleurodeles waltl. Taxonomy (NCBI): domain Eukaryota; kingdom Metazoa; phylum Chordata; class Amphibia; order Caudata; family Salamandridae; genus Pleurodeles; species Pleurodeles waltl. The sequence continues at coordinate 659,454,794 of NC_090449.1, read as the reverse complement.
CATTGATCTTATAAAATATCTAGATCAGCTTCTACCACACAGTCACTTTTCTGTCTTTATCACAGACTTTATTTTACCCCTTCTACTATAGTTACATTTTCTGTATCCTCAACTTCAAACTGTTGGTCCTGTGATAACTCAAAGGGAGACCTCATGCATAACCTCTTTGAATGTCCTCCCACTGTCTCTTTCTGGAGAAAAGTTTGGCGTCAGCTTGACTCCATTTTTCATTTACGATCCCAATTATCTCCTTTAGTGCTTTTTCTAGGTAGCCTCTCTGCTGACATTGTTTCAGATGGTGATAATTTAAAGCTGTTGGATCTCATGTTAGCTTTAGCCTTTCAGCAAATTACTCTTATTTGTAAAAATTCATCCAACATTTCCTGTAAGGCTTGGTGGTATAATGTTTGCCACTACCATGGACTAGATATTGCGTTTACCTCTTTATGCTGCCCCTCCATAAATAGAGATCGGTATTGGTTACCTTTGACTGATTATCTTAATGTTGTTGCTTGCAATTCTACTAATTGTACATTATCTGAGAATTTTAAACCACCATAAATTGTTTGTTTTTCTCTGTTCCTGATTGAATTTAATTTTAGCTCAACTTTATGCTTTACTGAATATCACTGTTTTTAGCTTTTTAATACTCATTGTATCTTGCTCATTTTCATTGGTCTTGTTCCGTTTTTATTGTTTTCCCCCTTTTTACACTATAAAATGTTAAACAGCTCTTACAATTCCTTTCAAAATTATATCATTATCATTGTGACAGATATCTTGTATTGTTATCATGAGACCCATATGTATTTTGATTTTAATAAAGCTGATTTACCTTTAAAAAAAAATGCGTTGTGCTGATGGTAATGTTAATAATGATTATTGATCACAGTGAATATGCTTTATTGACACTAATAGGTGCATTTACACAAGATTATTATTATTGATGATTACATTTATAAACAAAATGATGCCATTACCACATTTCTTTTTTAACCTTTGACCTAGCCAAATGACTTACTTCATATGTTTGTGTGATCCCTTTAGGGGTCAAAGGCGATTATGCAATGTCATCTGTGACATTTTCCATCTACCAATGAATATATTTGTAAATTACTACGTGGTATTTAGTAGTGTGAGTAAAAAATGTACTTCTCATTTTTCCAAAGAAAAAGTACTGACTGAACAATCACTTATTGAGTGTTATTATTATGTGCCAGTGAATGGTAATGACTAGCCCACACCACCACCCCTGAGTAGGCCTTGAATTCCTCTGCTTCACTTCCCTGGGAGAGTCAAGCACTACAATGGGGTTCTTGTTTCCAAGTAAGGATAATTGTGGACTTAGGGGCACATTTATACTCCGTTTGCGCCGGAATTGCGTCGTTTTTTTTTAGGCAATTCCGACGCAAAACTAACTCCATATTTATACTTTGACGTTAGATGCGTCTAGCGCCAAAGTCCATGGAGTTTGCGTCATTTTTTAGCGTGGACACCTACTTTGCGTTAATGATATGCAAGGTAGGCGTTCACGTCTAAAAAATTGAGTCCGAGGCATGTGCGCCGTATTTACACTCCCGGGCAAAATTCACGCCCGGGAGTGGGCGGGTCCAAAAAAATGACGTACGTCCGCTTTTGCGCCGTTTTTTAGCGCCTGCAAAAGGCAGGCGTTAAGGGACCTGTGGGCTCTGAAGGAGCCCAGAGGTGCCCTCCCATGCCCCCAGGGACACCCCCTGTCACCCTTGCCCACCCCAGGAGGACACCCAAGGCTGGAGGGACCCATCCCAGGGACATTGAGGTAAGTTCAGGTAAGTCATTTTTTTTTTTTTTTTTTTTGTGGCATAGGGGGGCCTGATTTGTGCCCCCCTACATGCCACTATGCCCAATGGCCATGCCCAGGGGACAGAAGTCCCCTGGGCATGGCCATTGGGCAAGGGGGCATGACTCCTGTCTTTGCTAAGACAGGAGTCATTTCAATGGGGGTTGGGAGTCGAAAAAAATGGCGCAAATCGGGTTGAGGCGAAAAATTTGCCTCAACCTGACTTGCCCCATTTTTTGACGCCCAAGCCGCATATCCCCCTACGCCGGCGCTGCTTGGTGTACGTCGTTTTTTTCCACGCACACCAGGCAGTGCCGGCGGCTAACGCCGGCTAACGTCATTGATTAAATACGGCGCCCGCATGGTGCTTCAGAATGGCGTTAGCCGGCGCAAATTTTTTTTATGCAAAACTGCGTTAGTGCAGTTTTGCGTCAAAAAGTATAAATATGGCCCTTAGTACTTATGCAGGCCCCACAACTAATAACCCAATTTCCTACAGTCCTCCTCTTGCATTCACATTATCTGATTCATTATTGATGCCGATTTGAATTTGACCGACTACTTTTTGCTTTCTGCAATGATTTTAATTTTGGGTGAGCCCATAAGGTTTAACCAGGAATCTTGTTTTGCTGTGGGTTCAAATTAATTGGCTAGGACTTAAGAAGACTTACTGTGTCTTACAAAGATTCAGACAGTCCCGATCCTACATTACAACCCTTTAAATTTTTCATTGAGAGCTGTGACAGCTTATTGACGCTGTTTTGTTTTTAATGTATTGAAGGCTGTTCTTTTTCAACTGGGGCTACCTTCTACCGCCTCTACTTTGTTGCTTTCAACCCTCGTGGGCTGCTTTGGAGCAACTATAATTAAATTGTTCTATTAAAAGAATATTTTCACCGTTTTATTAGCTAATTGTGCCTATTATATATCACTTTTCAGTAGCATGCGGCACTTCTCAATAAGATTGCCCAATGCTCAGCGTGAAAGGTTACTTGATGGCAGTGCATGAGTTGCCTTTAGCAGTCAAAGAGTTTGCGATGTCACTTCCAGCATCCTTTTATGGGAACAACACACTTTCTCATACACATGATCTGTTGGTTTCCCAATGCTTGTTTTTTTTATTGTTAAAGGGTGTTCAACTGGGTGGAGATGTCCAACATATTTCAGAAGCCTTCAAATAATGTATGCCTTTCACCAGCTATTTTTTGTTTATTTTATTTTCCTAAGGGATTGTATTTGATAATCAATAATACAAAAATATAAAATCTCTCCTCACCAGTCAGGTGATCATTCCGGTAGACTAATCATTGTGTGCATTTATCAAGCACATTCATCAAAGGTTGCAGCAAATAATAAATAACAGTTATATATACATCTGTTTGGGGACACAAACATCCCATTTAATAAAATCAGAGTAAAAACATTTCGAATTATATTGCAGCAATTAATGCATAGCCCTCATCATGGAAGCAGCCTATAGAATAGGTTGTTCAACATGATGCGTGTGATGGACCATATATTTAGCCCTTTTTCCATACATATGCCCTCTCTGGCATTGCGCTCAACTAGTGCCCATTTATGTAGCCCTCTCTTCCATTGACTTCCACTTGAGCCCATGCTTGATGTCCATGCCATAGCAATGTTTAATTTTATTTCTGCCGATCACAAATGTGAAAGTTTAATATTTAATGAATGTACTTTTTTTCTTTAAAGGCACAAGTCCCAACAAACATATTCTAGGGGTGTGACCAATCTCGCTATCAATATTTCATCTGAGACCATGGACCTCTTCTCAATATTTGGATACCAGTGGACTACTCCACTGCATGTGCCAGAATAATCCTGTTTCCATGTAGCAACTGGTTGTATTATCAGTTATTTGCAAATTAGTTCTGTCTCAAGCCGGCCAGACAAGTTAAAGAGACCCATCCTGACTCCAAATGGAGTGTTCAGTCATTTATCCCACATGGTAACCATAAACGCTTCCCATAGAACTACTCAGAAGTCCACTGTACCCTAGTTTAGGTCAAAGCACTCTTTGAAAGGCCTTCATGATTGCATCTCAGTAATGAGTATCTGCAAGTAACTTTCACCCCCGGACGTGGGTACCACAAGTCTTCAGGCCTCCAGCTTAACATAAGATGTGAATGAGCCGATAGCACCGTACCTAGATAGCCTGCCTCACGAATGGTCCCCAAATGACTTTTGTTACCAGTGTGTAATCTATGGGAGAGTATGAACCTTGAAAGCAGAAATAAATTGGTAATTTGTTTGTTCCTCTTGTGCCCTTCACATCACATCCAATCCAGTTTATGCAAGACTTTTCTCAATGGTCTATCAGTCCTCCAGAATAGTGCAACAGCGTTGGCTATCAATACAAGTGTGGCAGCTTCTCCCATCGCCTTTAAATCAGATGCACAAGTAAAACATTGAATTTGATAGCACAGTAAAATGAGAGCTTAAAACTCCAAGACCACCTCTCTATACGGGAGTGAGAAATAGCCCATGACCCAAGCCCTGGTAGATTTGTGGGGAGTGAGTAGATTAAACACTCCATCAAGACATTGACCAACTGTTTTGGTCTGACCTGCAAAGGAAGGATAAAAGTCAAGAGTGTGAAGAAGATGGGGAGCGATTTAATTTTCTCAGTTCTTTTGTTTGTTTTCCTCCAAGATCAGTCATCTGTGTAAGAGGTGGCCAGGTGTCACTTGGGCCCCAGACTGTGAATGCATCACCACTGTGTGCGTCATCCTGGCCAGCCATTCTTCAGTTGCTAATTGTTGGGTTTGCCAATGTGTCAGCAGCTTCATGTCTATGGGTACATGGAGCTAGGCTATTTTTCACCCCCTGAGCACATTAGTCTAATAGATGCATCAATATGACTGCGACGTGCGTTCACCCATTGGAGGCTGCTCATCGAATGTGGGTGCCTTGGCACTCTGGGTCTGATAAATGTGAGTCCTGCGAGACCCCACCTACAATGGCTAGACACAGGCCAGGTCCCTGCACTCACTGCCGGTTGAATCTGCTCTCAGGTTGGCAGGAACAGGGTTATTGAATCCTTAATGGCTTCTGCAGGCCACTCCAGTTTATTCGGGGGGGGGCCCTCGGTAATCTTTGATCCTTCGATATGGCCAAAGCGCCCATCCCTCTGCAAGTACCACGGTGCGGCCAGCTTCCCGGAATGTTAGTAACCCAGCAGAGCGCTCCAGCCCTCCTGCCAGCAAGCCTCAGGTGGATCAGCACCCTCCCCCACAACACCCTCTGTGTGAGCACAATCGGATCAGGATTACCACTCCTTAGGGTTCAATTTGTTCCGGGTGATATAAGGAGTTACTCGGGGGAGACATGGGAGGCTGTTTACAATTGTGGCGGAGCAGGACGTGGTCCCTCAGTGCAACTTGCAAGAGGACGTCCTAGCTTTTACCACATTTCTCTGATTATCCTACCATAAATTTAGTTTCGCTTCTACAAGTGCCGACTAGCTCCTCCTTTCGTTTTGTCACTAAAGCAGGAGGCACGAACGTCGGCTGGATTAGCATTTGCACTGGCCTTTCCCACCAGACTATGCATTTTGCAGTGAAAAGGAGGCGTTATGTGATTTATGCACATTCTTCGAATTCGATTATTACGAGGCTTTTACAGCTTGTAGGTGGAACAATTAATCGCTGGGCACGCAATATTTTGCCTCTAAACGTAAAGCTGATGATACTTAAGAAAGTTTGGTTTCCACATTTGCATTTGTGTCTGCATAGCACTCCCAATAAAGCGCTGAAAGCGTCGCTGTTCTTTCCTTCTGCTAGTATTGATTACTTTATTATTAATGTAGTCTTTTCCACTTCTGCTGATAAAGTTGTTATGAACATATTAATAAATTTCAATGACATTCCCATACAAAGATAGCAAATACAGATACTGAACTTTAGGCATTAGGAGCATCTTCAACTGATGCAAACATCAGCGCCTATAGCAGAGCATAACTTTAAAATGTACATAAATGAAAGTAAAAAAGCTCAAAATAAAGCGGAAAAAACATTGATCCACTTACGTAGCTCTCACCCCCTTCAGCCACCACGGCACGTGACTGCATTTAATATACAACAGTGTATAATTCAGTGAAGTGCAGCCATAAAACCATAACTGCTCCAACATTAAACACATGTTTCTCTAACAGGCGGTACTATGTGCTATTGCTTGTGACCTTGCAAGGCCCTGTGTGGAACCAAACCTTGACCTGTTATTGCCATAACCATTTTAATCTCCTTTCAAACACCAGCCCCTCTCCCTCGCCCCTCAATATAGCTTTATACCTCTTAGTTTAAGTACCCATTTATCATCACATGGGGAAAGGGCATCGCTAATTAAAAAGGCATGTTTCTCTCCGCCAAATGTTCATTTATACTTAAAACTCATGTTGGCGTTTGATAACCTACAATGTTTTATAAACAACAGTACCCGCGCAGGCCGCTGTCCGATAAAAAAAGACTGCACTCCATGATCCCAAGAAATGGCCTCACATGGGATACTGCAAATTGCCAGTGATGCTCTACATGGGCATAGCTGAAGCTGTCGACAACGTGTGGCCAGTGGGCTTATATGGAAGGCTATGCGGCAGTGCTGACTACACTATGTGATGTGAAAAGCAAATTATGATGCATAATGTGGCAAATATGGGATAGGATTACTTTACCATGTTGTAATTTGTAACACTGCCTGGGCAAATATGTCTCCCCATTAGTACCAGTATAATCCCCACATACAGCAATAAGCAACAGTAAGGTGACTGGACACTCCTACTTTGATTATCAATATTGCTAATAGTAGAAACAGTATCTGGGCACTTCACAGTCGCTTAATATAAAAGGTATGTTTAACAATTTGTGGCTAGGTAAAGAGATATTACCAGTAGTCATATAAATTAGGAGTGACAAAAATGAGATACATAAGGTCCTGAATCAAATACACACTAAAGAATGTGTACTCTTTCTGTATCAATATTAGAGTCCTGCGGGACCTCAGGCACCTCAGCACAGGCAACTGTTAACCATACCTGGGCATGGTATGGTGATGGCATTATGCGCAACTTATTCAGAGGTTACAATGAGAGGTTGACATCATATCATCTCAGTTTTTTTGATGGTCCAAATAATTTGGAGTTGAGAGTAATCAGATATTTAGGGGTGGCATATATTGGCCAGGCTGTATACTTTGTAATACATTTTAAATTTTCAGGCGGATACTGAAGGCCGTTCCTTTTGGGGAGCAGATTGAGTACAGATTTAAGGTCCTGGATAGTATAAATGCAACTCAGTTAGGATGTGTAGAATACAGGAGGGAGACAACAGCATTCTAAACATATTAATGATGAGGAGGTGGAGAGGAGGGCTGATAAGCCCTAATATGAGTGCAACCGGTCCAGGGATGTTTGTGTTCCAGGTCAGGGAGGACCTGGCCTGATAATTCAGGATGGACTGTTCCTACTGGAGTAGGGTCAAGACTAATTTGCAAACTGAGGTGGCATGGTGGGCATAAAACAATGGCCTGTGATGTGACCCTATTAATTACCAGTGGGTGAGATTAATTCAAGCATTCCATCTATCATTGTGTTTTTATTATTCTTACAACTGGCTAAATTGTTAAAGAAAATATTTTTGCAATTTATTTTCCTCAGAATTTAGCACTGATGCTCTGGACAATTCAATAACTGTACAGCTTCAGAAATGACTAAGGGGGTCATTACAACCCGCCAAGCTGTAACCGCCATGCGGCCGCCAATGCGGCCGCACTCCCGAGGTGCCCATTACAACTTCCCAACTGGGCCGGCGGGCGCAAACATAGTTTACGGCCGCTGGCCCAGCGGTGTTGCGGCCGTGCGACGGGTGCAGTTGCACCCGTCGCGCTTTTCACTGTCTGCTATGCAGACAGTGAAAAGCTGCACGGGGCCCTGTCAGGGGGCCCCTGCACTGCCCATGCCAGTGGCATGGGCAGTGCAGGGGCCCCCAGGGGCCCCAGGACTCCCCTTACCGCCAGCCTCTTCCTGGCGGTGCAAACCGCCAGAAACAGGCTGGCGGTAGGGGAGTCATAATCCCGAGGGCAGCGCTGCTTGCAGCGCTGCCCTGGCGGATTATCACCGCCGGGGCTAATTCGGCGGGAAACCACCGGCCCCCGGCAGTGCGACCGTGGCGCTACCGCCGCGGTCATAATATGGGTCTCCGTACCGCCAGCCTGTTGGCGGTATGGACGCCACTTTAGCCCTGGCGGTCTCCGACCGCCAGGGTCGTAATGACCCCCTAAATGTTTAAAAAAAACACGTGCTTGTGTTGTTTTTTTTTTTAACCAAGTACTATAATGGACAACTCCAATAAAAATGTGCGAGATTTATTTCTAATGCGACCAAAAATGCACACCATGTTCTGTTGAGGCTGGGCAACACGTATAATATGCTGGAGAAGTTGTCTGATGCTGCAGGAATTTTTATGAAACCAAATCTTTAGGATGGGAAAGGGCGAATTGCGCGCAACTAAACTGCTGTTTTCAGTGGCGGACTTCAACATTTTGTTTTGCTACAGGAGGCTAACCGGTATGGCGTCTGCTGCACCCGCATTCGAAGCTTTTTGAAGATAGCGCAGCTATTAATGAGGTGACTAGGCCCCTCTAAATAATATTGACATAATAAGTTACAGCTACCCCTCGATATTTGGACAACGAAAGAATCAACACAAAGGCCAAAAGTCTGCAAATGCCCTATAACCCTTATTTTGCGACAATATTCATGCTTCACCCTGAAATCATCAATGCACTGATTTAGGTCTACCATTGATAGGGGTGGCCCAGTGTGGGATGCAATAGAAGGTGTCACCTTTTCAAAGATTTTGCCTGCAAAAAGGGGAACAAAATGCAGATTTTGGTACTAACAGACCAACGTCCCAGTGATTTGTGTGCATTTTCACGTTACATTTCAACAAGTTTGACCTGCTGAAATGTAATTCTAAGTCAGACTTTATCATACTCTATTAAGTTACTGGGTGCAGTAAAATGTGACAAACTTGTAAACTTGTTGTGCCAGAACTGTAATTCTGACTAGGGGTAAGATTCCTCAAGAGATTTAACCCAGATACCTAAGCTCTGCTCTTCCCCATCTGGCAACCAATACCCTTTACTGCAGTCCTCGTCCCCTACCACCTGACCGAAGACCCCAAGGGGCAAGGCATACTGCCCACCACCCCAAAGTCCCATCAGACTGGATGGCACATCCAAAAACAAGAACCCATTATTTAGTGTGAAAAAGGCTGCTTTAATGAAACAGGTGCAATACTCAATCCCACAACTTTGGCTCTTAAGCCGTACAGACTAACATTAGACCCTGCCTCACTACACATATTACTAACTATCCAGCCTTCTCCCCCTCCCCTTTGCAACCCCCCCCAACAATAAGCAAAAACTCAATCACAACTGTCCTCACTCAAAACTACATGCATCCATCCATCCTGCATATACCACTGTTGGAAATGGCACTTTCTGCAGGGTGATCACCAAACTTTTTGCCTTCCTCCTTCTACTTTTTTAAATTCGTTTTTGTTGGCCTTAGGACTCTATATACTTTTCCACTGCTAACCAGTGCTAAAGTGCTTGCACTCTCTCTCTAAAACATGATACAATTGGCATGTACCTAATTAGCATATTTAATGTACTTGTAAGTCCCTTGTAGAGTGGTACACCATATACCCAGGGCCTGTAAATTAAATGCTTGCAGTGGGACTGCTGCACGTATTGTGCCACCCACAGAAGTAACACTCTAAAACTTATCCCAGGCCTGCCATTGCAACCTGAATGCAGTGTTACACTGCCATATTGACTTGTTGTTCAAACCCCCATGCCAAGCCTTAAACTCCCCTTGTATTACATATGTCACTCCTAAGGTGGGCCATATGTAGCCCAGAAGGTAGGGTGCTGTTTAATTAAAAGGTTGAATATGTACTTTCAAGTACAATGTTATCCTATGGGAGTGGTGCCTACCCTCTCATAGGGTTACATTGGGGATTCCTTACTGTAGGAAGTTGGCTCTGTATGTGCTATTTCAAAGTAAGGAATAGCATGCACAGAGTCCAAGGGTTCCCCTTAGAGGTAAAATAGTGGTAAAAAGAGATAATACTAATGCTCTATTTTGTGGTAGTGTGGTCGAGCAGTAGGCTTATCCAAGGAGTAGTGTTAAGCATTTGTTGTACATACACATAGACAATAAATGAGGTACACACACTCAGAGACAAATCCAGCCAATAGGTTTTGTTATAGAAAAATATCTTTTCTTAGTTTATTTTAAGAACCACAAGTTCAAATTTAACATGTAATATCTTGTTTGAAAGGTATTGCAGGTAAGTACATTAGGAACTTTGAATCATTTCAATTGCATGTATACTTTTTAAGTTATTCACAAATAGCTACTTTAAAAGTGGACACAGTGCAATTTTCACAGTTCCTGGGGGAGGTAAGTTTTTGTTAGTTTTACCAGGTAAGTAAGACACTTACAGGGTTCAGTTCTTGGTCCAAGGTAGCCCACTGTTGGGGGTTCAGAGCAACCCCAAAGTTACCACACCAGCAGCTCAGGGCCGGTCAGGTGCAGAGTTCAAAGTGGTGCCCAAAACGCATAGGCTTCAATGGAGAGAAGGGGGTGCCCCGGTTCCAGTCTGCCAGCAGGTAAGTACCCGCGTCTTCGGAGGGCAGACCAGGGGGGTTTTGTAGGGCACCGGGGGGGACACAAGCCCACACAGAAATTTCACCCTCAGCGGCGCGGGGGCGGCTGGGTGCAGTGTTAGAACAAGCGTTGGGTTCGCAATGTAAGTCAATGAGAGATCGAGGGATCTCTTCAGCGCTGCAGGCAGGCAAGGGGGGGCTTCCTCGGGGAAACCTCCACTTGGGCAAGGGAGAGGGACTCCTGGGGGTCACTTCTGCAGTGAAAGTCCGGTCCTTCAGGTCCTGGGGGCTGCGGGTGCAGGGTCTTTTCCAGGCGTCGGGACTTAGGTTTCAGAGAGTCGCGGTCAGGGGAAGCCTCGGGATTCCCTCTGCAGGCGGCGCTGTGGGGGCTCAGGGGGGACAGGTTTTGGTACTCACAGTCGTAGAGTAGTCCGGGGGTCCTCCCTGAGGTGTTGGTTCTCCACCAGCCGAGTCGGGGTCGCCGGGTGCAGTGTTGCAAGTCTCACGCTTCTTGCGGAGAGTTGCAGGGTTCTTTAAAGCTGCTTCTTGAAACAAAGTTGCAGTCTTTTTGGAGCAGGTCCGCTGTCCTCGGGAGTTTCTTGTCGTCGTCGAAGCAGGGCAGTCCTCAGAGGATTCAGAGGTCGCTGGTCCCTTTGGAAGGCGTCGCTGGAGCAGAGTTCTTTGGAAGGCAGGAGACAGGCCGGTGAGTTTCTGGAGCCAAGGCAGTTGTTGTCTTCTGGTCTTCCTCTGCAGGGGTTTTCAGCTGGGCAGTCCTTCTTCTTGTTGTTGCAGGAATCTAATTTTCTAGGGTTCAGGGTAGCCCTTAAATACTAAATTTAAGGGCGTGTTTAGGTCTGGGGGGTTAGTAGCCAATGGCTACTAGCCCTGAGGGTGGGTACACCCTCTTTGTGCCTCCTCCCAAGGGGAGGGGGTCACAATCCTAACCCTATTGGGGGAATCCTCCATCTGCAAGATGGAGGATTTCTAGAAGTTAGAGTCACCTCAGCTCAGGACACCTTAGGGGCTGTCCTGACTGGCCAGTGACTCCTCCTTGTTATTCTCATTATTTTCTCTGGCCTTGCCGCCAAAAGTGGGGGCCGGGCCGGAGGGGGCGGGCAACTCCACTAGCTGGAGTGTCCTGCGGTGCTGTGACAAAGGGGTGAGCCTTTGAAGCTCACCGCCAGGTGTTACCGCTCCTGCCTGGGGGAGGTGTTAGCATCTCCACCCAGTGCAGGCTTTGTTACTGGCCTCAGAGTGACAAAGGCACTCTCCCCATGGGGCCAGCAACATGTCTCTAGGGTGGCAGGCTGCTGGAACTAGTCAGCCTACACAGACAGTCGGTTAAGTTTCAGGGGGCACCTCTAAGGTGCCCTCTGGGGTGTATTTTGCAATAAAATGTACACTGGCATCAGTGTGCATTTATTGTGCTGAGAAGTTTGATACCAAACTTCCCAGTTTTCAGTGTAGCCATTATGGTGCTGTGGAGTTCGTGTTTGACAAACTCCCAGACCATATACTCTTATGGCTACCCTGCACTTACAATGTCTAAGGTTTTGTTTAGACACTGTAGGGGTACCATGCTCATGCATTGGTACCCTCACCTATGGTATAGTGCACCCTGCCTTAGGGCTGTAAGGCCTGCTAGAGGGGTGACTGACCTATACTTGCATAGGCAGTGAGAGGCTGGCATGGCACCCTGAGGGGAGTGCCATGTCGACTTACTCGTTTTGTTCTCACTAGCACACACAAGCTGGCAAGCAGTGTGTCTGTGCTGAGTGAGAGGTCTCCAGGGTGGCATAAGACATGCTGCAGCCCTTAGAGACCTTCCTTGGCATCAGGGCCCTTGGTACTAGGAGTACCAGTTACAAGGGACTTATCTGGATGCCAGGGTCTGCCAATTGTGGATACAAAAGTACAGGTTAGGGAAAGAACACTGGTGCTGGGGCCTGGTTAGCAGGCCTCAGCACACTTTCAATTGTAAACATAGCATCAGCAAAGGCAAAAAGTCAGGGGGCAACCATGCCAAGGAGGCATTTCCTTACACTTACTACATATAAAAGCTGTAATTCCTAAATGAGAGGAGGTAAAATATGTCAGGTTTGGTACCTGTGGAATCGCAATACTAAACACTCTTTAATGGTAAAGTCAGATTTGTTCATTATAATTTTGATAATGCCACTTTTAGAAAGTTTGTATTTTCCTGCCCTTAGCCCTTTGTGCCTGTAGCTTCCAATGGTTCACATGAATGGGTGTAGCTGACAAACTTTGTGAATTTCTCCCGGACAGTCACCCAATAGTGGGATTAGTAGTGCTTCAATGGGCCATTAATTAACTTGCTTGGGGGGGGGGGGTGGAACCGAGCACAGCTGCACTTGCACCTGAATAGGCTGTGTACTGTCTCCTCACAATAGGCCTAACAACCCTATATTGTCACTGCAGCCGACTTGAAGCCAGAGCAGGAGAGTCACAAAACTCTAAGAACATCAAAGAACCTTTCCAGAAACATCTCCCATCTTATAGGAGCAGGGCAACAGGATATAAAAATAGGACTCTCAGGCCCACACTTCAGTTCACTGCTGCACATGTGGAAGGACTCTCAGGGGACTGCCTACTGCTGTGACTTGCTGTGCACTCTCCCAGAATGCTGATGTAGCTGGAAGGACTTCTTTGCTGTCTGGAGTCTGCATTGAACTCTCAAAAGCCAGCCCGGATGTTGAGCCCTTATCTACACCTGCACCCAAGACTACCAGAAGTGAGTCCAAAGGTTAGCTTGCAGCCCTCCTTTTCAGAGCCACAGGGACATAACAGGATTCCATCATCCTGAACCCACACCTGGTCCCAGACTGAGTGAGTCCTGAACCCCTAAAATATTTCTTTAGACTCCTGGACCCTTGTTTTTTTTGCTAATGGCAACCAGATGCCTGCAGGTGGCGCTTTTATGTATTAGGCCTTATTTTGAACCTTAAAATTTAAAAAATCATAACTCCAGCTCTACTGATTGGATTTTTGTTCTTTTGGTGTCACATACCTCAGTAAAAGTTACTCTACATAATTACTTCACACATTGCCTCTAAGTTAATTCTGACGGATTTTTGTGCTAAGTTACCCAGGGTCAAGCACAGGTTAATTTAGTGACTTTTTGTGGTTCACCCTGCAACATTTTGTAGCTGTTGCTTGACCAAGGCTCACACCCTAGTCAACCAACAATCCACGTTATTACAACCACTGTTTTCTTCTTGTCCCTTTAAAGCTTGCCCAACAGCTCCCCCCTCCTCGACTGGGTCTCAACCTGACCTACTTCTCTTGATAAACTTTCAAACTTTATTGAAAACCACTAGAGTTTTTCCGTTCTCCCTCTCCATACTCCTCATCTCTGAACTACTTCTGGAAGGCAAATGCAGCAAATCCGACAAAACACACCTCAACTGCAGCAAGTACAAATCCATCCCAATAATGAACAAATGCACTACATTTTCCCGGAAAATAAATCAACACTTTTATATTTACCGTCCCAATGCTCCAGAAAAACTTTTTCTTCGTTCTTACAAATGTTCTAATTTCTCTGTTCTCTTTTCTCTATGCCCTGCCAATTGTGCTAGGCTTGGCTCCCCCTCTCCATTATCTGTTCAGCAAAAACTCTGTCCACACAATGGACACAAATGACCACGCCCTTTTCAGCTCCTTCAAAACTTCTTTGATGCATCTCAAAAGTGCTAATCCTTTTAACTTCATTAAATCAGTTTCACCCTAATGGATGACTAACACATCCAGGAATGGGCACCCTTTTATCAACAAGTTGAGTTTTGGCAGCAACTCGTGCACCTTATTCCCCCTTTAACAAATCATTTCAGCTGCACTGCCATGTGGTAAAACTCCAGCTGCATTCCGTCCATCCTTCCTCTTCTCTACTTGACGGGCTGCCCACTCGATAAAAGAGTGCTCACAAATCCACAACTCTGTGTACTCCCTTGGGCCCTCAAAACAATGCGGGCAAAAAAGAAAAGTTAATGTAGTTCACTCCAGAGCCCATCCCAACCTCACTGTTTCTGATAACAGTCTGACCTCAATTTATCTCCCAAAACCTGCACCTGTCCACCCCCTTAACCCTGCTATGTAGCAAACCCAATATCTTCAGCACCTTTAGCAACACCCCCAGTACCTGTGACATTGAGAACTTGGCTCCATCTACAAGCTGAAAGACTTGCCCAATCACCCCCATCCAACAACAGCTTCTACCACCATGCCCATGGAGAAACTAAATTGTCTGGGCATGCTGTGAACGAAACACAAATGCCCCTCCCTAACTGATCCGTCTTTGACCTAGGTGGCCAAATCTGCACTGTCAAGCCAAGCATATGGAGAGCCTCCTTCTTAACACATTTCCTCACTTTGGGCTCAACTACTTCCGCCACACAAAATTCCCCCAAAAACAACCAAACCATTATTAAGGAGAACATCAAACTCTTGTAGTCATCCCTACTAACCCTCAGAAGAATCAAATCAAAATAACTTCTTTCAATATATGCAGTCACAAGTCACCTCACCTTGCTCCTCTTCCCATTTTTTCTCGCCCATCCTTTCACGATTTTCCTGCCCATTTCCCCTGCCCCTTAGCTTCAAAACAACTTGCCATAAAAAGGTATCCGCACTAGCTTACCGGCTATTGTGACCACTGACAAACCTCTCTCAATCAATGCCATAACATATTTCACCACATCATCTCTTCTGAGCACCATGCCCTCACCAATGTGCCTCTTCACTGCCCCAGAACACAATATATATATATATATATATATATATATATATATATATAATTACAAGGACCGATAATAAGCTGTATCACATGATTTCTCCCACAACTGCAGTGGCATCTCTGTCTTCCTTTTTTCAAGCCATGGTACAAGTCCACAAAACTTCTGCACTGGGAGTGGGAGAGAACATCAGCAACACCATTGTTAACTCCGACAATGTATCATGCCCTGTAACTCACATTATGGGGGTCATTATGAACGTGGCGGTCAAGACCACCATGACGGCGGAGGCGGAAATTTCCACCACCGGCATGGCGGTCCAGACCACCATGCCGGCGGAGGCAGAAATTTCCGCCACCGGCATGGTGGTCTGGACCGCCACGTCATTAAACCAGAGAGGACTGCCACATGCGCTCCTCCACCACCGCCAGGCTACCACCGCCAGGCAGCTTGAGGATGGTGGAATTCTTCATCCGACAGGGCAGCGGTCCGCCAGCCATTCCCTGGCGGTTTCACCTGCCAGGAAAAGGCTGTCAGAAGGGGTGCTCCGGGGCCCCCGTTGGCATGGGCAGTGCAGGGGCCCCTGTGCACAGCCCCATTGCACAGGTCACTGCCTGATTTACGGGCAGTGATTTGCGCAACGGGTGCTGCTTCACCTGCTGCACTGCAGCATTGACGACGGCTCCATGTGGAGCCGTCTACAATGTCCTGGCCCAGCATTCCACTGGGCTGGCTGGCAGAAACACTGTTTCTGCCTACCTGCCCAGTGGAATGATGATCATACGGAGCTGGTGGTCTATGTTTAGACCACCAGCATGAAAACGGTGGGGAATCCCGCTGTGTTCATAATGAGCCCTTATATCTCAAACATTCAAGAACAAAGACTCACAACAATTGCCACACCTTCGGATCCCTTGCTGACTTACTACTGACTGTGTTGACTATAGCCAAATTATCAACGTTAAACCTGACTGTCTTGGTAGCAAAATGCCGCCCCCAGAGGCACAACGCCACAACAGAAGGAAAAAACTCTAAGAAGGCTATACTCCACCCCCTGTCTTCCAGCCCTCTGGCCATTCCTCTGTACACCACCTTCCTTGCCAAAAAAGGCCAAATGCCACGTCACCTGCTGCATCCGAGAAAAGCTCCAATGGCCACTCAATCTGCTGTCCCATCCTTGTCATTGGGATCCCTTTCAAGTCTCTCAAAAACATCTGCCACACCCACAAATCCTCCTTCACCCCTACTGTCAAATGTACTCTGTTATGTGGCATTGCTGTTCCTGCCAGCAACATTTCCAAATGCTTACAATAAGTCCTGCAAGGAAACTTGAGGTGCCCTGGAAGAACCTGGATCTGCACCTTGGATTTCAACATCTTGTCCAGCCCCTCCTGTAACTTCCTCTTCATAACCTCAGGCAGCCAGACCTCCATGCTCCTGGAGTCCAATTCAAGCTCCCAAAAATGATCAGTTCCACCAGACCCCCTCTCTTACCCTTTGCCAATGGCACACTCACATCTTGCATTAGCTGTTGGAAATGACCTAGTACATTCCCCTGTGTCAGCTGCACCTACTATGAAACGGTTTTCCAAGTAATGAGACATGTTATTGCTTCCCACTATGCACTGAAACAATTGCTGCAAAAAAAAAACTAGAAACCTCGAACAGTGAACAACAAATGGAACAACCAGTTGGCAATGGCTTAGCCACAAAAAAATAGCCTACAAACTGCAAATCAAGCAACTCAGAATCCGAGGGTTGCACTGGAAGTATATGAAAAACTGACTTGATGTAACACTTTGCCATACATGTTGCCACCTTGAACCTGTTGCCCAAAGATGTGGCCAAATCTACTGAGGCACAGTGAACTCTGCTGCATTCCCCTGGAAGAAATTGTTTACTGACATACCTTTGGACTATGACAGGTGTTGAATTAGGCAAAATTCACCCGGCTCCTTCTTGAGAACCGTCCAAATATGTGACACAATCAAATTGGCCAAAGGTCACTCCTCAAATGGACTCTCCATATGCCCTTCACTGACTTCCTTAATAGGTTTTTTCCACAGCAACTCTTTGTGTCCCCTAGTTGGCCTCAAATTCTCAGCCCATCTCATTTACTGTGGCCACTCATAATGCAACTTAAACCATGCTCAAAACTGTTGTATAGCAGCTCCTTCTCATGCTGTGTCCCAAACCTCTCCAATCAACGTTGTAATCTGCCAATTTTAACTGGTGCATGTGCCTTTTCTCAAAAGATTCTGCTCCCTCTACCCCTGCCTCTGTCGTCGTTGTTCTGACACTTGGAACATTCATGGTGGTATTTGCCATATTCCCACGGGCACAATCATTTGTTATATGACCAGCAAGCACCACCCATTCCTGCCTGTACCCTCTACGCAGCACACACCCCCTGCCTGGGTAGGATGTCCCTGAAAGGATTCGTAGATCACTGGCCACCCACTTGCCATGTAGGTAGATGGAGCCTGTCTCTCCTGGGTCATAGTTTTCAAGAAAAGCTCATTATCGAGCTGTCCTCAAACCCCGTTTACATCTCCCGCCAACCTGGCTCTATACTCCTCATTATAATACACCCAGGCCCATCCACCAAATCTAATTTGTGCTTTTCTTACCGCATCTATATATTTAAACAATACAATGTATTGTTCAGGGAATGTTTCGCAGTAAGCACTAGAGTAAATCAAGAGTGCGGCCGTCCAATTCTCAATGTATATGGGTGCCTTAGGCCGCCTTGATAGCTCGTATTCCTCCTCTTTAGAGTGCTCCTTTACTCATATTTCTCTGTGTAAGAGTTTAAATATCTCTATATATTCCCCTTTCCATATGCGCTCCTTCGTTGCAAACATTAGATATGCCCCTAGGGGCTTGGTAATCCCCATATATGGTCATTTCTTCCTCTTTAGGTCTTTGCTCTTCTATTTTTCATGCTTCTCATCCTTCATCTATTCCTTCTCCCTCCTCGCATGGCCTGCCTAATTCTGTTTTTCCCCATCCCCGGACTGTGCATCCCTGCCAATACTTTGATCCTGCATATACTTACCCCAGGACAAGAGAAGCTCTTTACCTCCACACATCTTGTGCCTCCTTCCCTACTGAGTGCACTTTCACCTAAGCACCACCACCCTCTCTACCCAGTTCCTTACCTGGCCATTAGCTTGGGCCTGCCCAAAAGCCGTCTGCCCTGATGCCTGCTTTGTGTCTGTTTGTATGGTCACCACCCCTGTGACTGTCAAGCCTGATACTGGTTCCTGTAAAACACCAAGGGGCAGATTTAAGGGCCCGAGCGCCACCTTAGCACCCCATAGCGTCATTTTTTTTATGTTAAGGCAGTGCTAAAGTATCATTTTCCCTGCACTATATTTACTAAGTGGCGCAATGCATGCATTGCGTCACTTTGTAAACCCTTGTGCCACATTATGCCTGTATAAGGCATAATGTATGCAAGGGGGGGGTGTTCCCCAGTTAGGGGGGCTGAAAAAATGGTGCAAGGAAATCTAAAAGATTTTCTTGCACCATTTGTTTCGGCACTTTTGACGCCTGCTCAGAGCAGGTGTTAAAAGGGGGCATACCATTATTTATAATAGGCCCCTATAACCTCTGCAGGAGTAGTGCCAGAGTTTTGGCGCTACTCCTGCAGAGTACATCGCTAGCGTAAAAAAAAAAGAAATAGGCTATTGCCCCCTACCCTGCGCCATGGTGTGCTGTATTTAAAAATTCAGTGCACACATGGTGGCGGTAGGAGGGCACTTAGGGGTGCAAAGAAAGTGGCGCTGCACTATGTGCACCGCCACTTTTCTTAAATCTGCCCCCAAACCTCTTGCACTGGTTAATCATCTCTCTCTCATGACACAAATCATGAAGTGCCTTCAACCAGTTGTACTCCAACATTGCTCCATCCATGATCTCCCCTTCTTCCAAATAATCATCCTAATAATCCAACACAACTGTTCCTCACACCCACTTGCCCCCATACCTCCACTGATGCTGGGTTCCTCCCATCACCCACTCCACCACCTCCAAATTGATCATTGTAAAGCATTTGATATGAGTCTTGATTGTGCTTGGTGACTGTGAAAAGCCATACCTCACAGCTGTGTCATTCAGTCTCTCACCGTCCCAGAACTGGCAGCACAGACTCAAGTTCGGTCTTTGGGCCAGGGCTGGGGGGTCGCACTAAACCCTCCAGACTTTGTAGTTGCCGTGACCCAAGTGCCAACTGTAGTACTACCTGCCCCACCTAGTTGGCGCTACATTGTCCCTGTCTCAAACCTCTGCCACAATGGAAGGCCTTTACCGGTACCCAAACCACTGTCATCTTACCCCCCCCCCCAATCCCCACTTCCTTCCTGCCATCCTCACTGCCAAGACCACAACATTACCCTTACCCTAGAGCACATGCACCAGCCCTGTGATAGCCATTCCTGACCCACAGCTGGTTCCTGGGTAGTCCTCTCACCCCCTCCCTCTCCCAGGGTGCTAATTTTCCTTCCCGTTGCAGGGCCTGCTGGCGCAGAATAGACAGATCCAGCGGCAGGCCTGTGTCATCTATGGCTTCACCCCACTCCCACAAACCAAAACTTCGCCGATCACTGTTCATAGCGTGGCACCACAACTGTCTAACCTCTCCCTCCGAGGCCAAAAAGCGCAGGTGAGACTGCACTGTCTTTCTCAAGGCCTCCAACCAACCTGCTCCTTATTGCTACTTCCCTGGTCAGTAGGCCCACCTTCTTCACTCCTTGCCCTGTCTCATGCTCCTGGGCCCTCTGAGCTAGGCACATACTTGTTGGACCCTGCTGCATGCTTTTGCTCATATCACCAATTTCATCTGGTTGGGGCCCCTCTCTTCTACTGCCTCTTCCTCCCTGCTAGAACCGCGCATCTAGGTATTTTGAACCCTGGAGGGCAAGCCACCCGTGCTCTCGTCCTCCAGCCCACCTGCTTGGAATACCCACAGTGACCTTCATTTCTGCTTGGTCTAGGGGGTTGAACATGCCAAAGCCTCCATACCCCCAGGTAAGCGCCTCTGGGCCTACCTCTGCGCAGCACTCATGCCTACTGCAGAAATTCGAGCTGCAACAAATCAATCCTGCCTCCCTATTCAGGGTCAGAGGTGCAGCCACCATCTTTTTATGCTCTTAGCTCTCCATGTCATGCTATGCCACTACTGAAATTTGCTAAAGCTGTCCCTGCCAACCTGCGTGCCTGAGCTGTAATTCAAACTGGGTGGAAGATTCCCTAAGCGATCTAACTCACATACCTAAACTCCACCCCTCCCCGTCTGGCAATCAGTAACATCTCCTGCCATTCTCAAACTCTACAACCCACCCAGAAACCCCGGAGACAGCGCATGCTGCCCCCCAAGCCGCATTGGAACACTCCTAATAAAAGTATCAGGATTTCCTCTTAGACTTCAACAGCAGGGCCACAGAGTCAATCTTGCCTAACTGTGGAATACAGATCTGTCTTAACAGACAATTAAAAAAATTAAATGATCAACCTTTTCAGTGGTGATAGGGAGTGTAAAAACACAGCCATCCTGGTATATGTGCATCTGTGTACATGAAAGAGAACAAACAAGGCAAAGGAAGATGAGAGAGGGAGGGCTAAGTATATTTGTGCACTTACAAGGAGTGTTTCAGTGAAAGTAAGGTGTGATAGTGCATGAGATTGAGACTGGGATGGTTAGAGGAGTTTGTGTGGGACAGAAGGTAATATTTTAGAAGGATAGATGAGGGATAAAGGGCAGAATAGGAGATATCAGAGCTTTCAAGTTTCCAGGTAAATGCATGAATAGATCATCCACTCTAGGTTTTATCTTCGTTTTCTGACACCTGTAGTACTGTGTATCCCATTTACAAATCCAAACTTTATGTCTCAGAATACGAAACAAAAACCTAGACTGGATGAGCTTTCTCATGGATGGACCTGTGAAACCTTAGAGGTTTAAGATACGCAAGAGGAAGCTGTCAAAAGAGAAGTGATCAGAGAGGATATTGAGGTGACAGGAGAAAGTCCGTTTATTACGTTTTTGTAGGAGGAGCATATACCTATGCCTGGGGGCTGCTCCCATCATAATGTCACCCCTGGTGGCCTAGAGGGTGAATCCATGACTCCATACCCTTTGCAGCAGTCCCTCTCCTGCACTAATCAGTCAGAAGAGTTATGCCCCCCAACACTGTTTAAAATGAAAGCAGTCAGTGCCTAATTTCTCTTACTGGTTTCAGCTTCAACACGCATACAACACTTCAGCATGCAAGACAAGAACCTCCCTCATCATCAGATGTGTATGAAAAAAGAAAATCCTTCTGGCCAAACACCAGAAGAATGTTCTGCTACTAGGCACAAGATGAAAAGCTCATGTTCTCCACTCTATGGAGGTACTGCAGAAGACATGAACATTTTTGCCTCAGCATTAAAGGGGTTTGAACATGACAGAGCACAAGATAGCAAAACAGTTAAAACATAATGCTACACAACAACCACTGCATAACACAAAGTCACATTGCAATAACGCCGCACAAAAATACAGTAACACATCACCACCATATAAAATGCCACACAAAGATTCTTGTCACAAATTTCCACCTCCAGAAACTTGCTTTCATAATACAGTGGTCAAGGGTGTTTGCCTCAAGCCTTGTCTTAACCTACCACCATGGACAAGATACTGACCCAAACCCGGAAGTGTAGTACAGTGAAGGAAAGCAACAGGAGTTGAAATCAATACTAGACAGAATTAGTGTTTGGCAACCCTAGGAATCAGCAGCACAGAGCAAGCTCCTAAGCAGACCTGTTGAATAATAATAACAATATTAATAATAGTAATAATAATACAATTATTAATAATAATAATAATAAGCAGAAGATTAATATCTTCTTATTATTATCATTAATAATAATAATAATAAAAGAATAAGAATAACAAGAATAATATTTATTATTATTATTATTATTATTATTATTATTATTATTATTATTAATGCTAATAAAGAGGAAGATTATATTAATAACAATAATATTAATAATATTTACAAAGTAAGCCCTGATGTGTGATTTGAGGTTAGGTGTAACTGATGAATTAGGGTAATAGATTAGGTGTAGACATAGTGTTATGGTGAGGAGTATGGATTCGGTATTGGTTAAAAGGTTATTTTTAAGGATGGAGTTATCATTAGGAGTTTCAGTAAGGATTAAATTGTGTTCATGAGGCAAGGGAGGTAAAAGTCTAGTTTTTCACAACTACCTATCTTTATTTTAGACTGAAAGGCAAGCAAAACACAACATTCTTTTAACAAACACTAGGTCTAAACATTTTTTACTGTGACTTTTAAGTATGGGTTTTTTGTTTGTACCATGGATAGAGCTTTGTGCTTGCCCAAGGTAATTGATAATGTTTATTAATTTTATTTAAATATTTTAAAATACAGCATTCTGTATGGCTGTAAGGAACAAATGGTACTATTACTCGGTCAAACCTTTCTCTTTTTTATGGACAGCTGAATGAGGAGTGTCTGAGTCCATTGTACATAAAGTTATTAAATCGATCTAGTTCCAAACAAATTCATTCAAAGGCAAAAACCTAACATCAATATTACTTTATTTGGCATACATACAGCTAACAATTTCCTGACGCAGGCTCTCTTTCTTCAAACTCACAGGATGTCAAGTACCGTCTGCTTCAGTAAAACAGGATTTTGTTCTTGCAAAGACTGCATTTTGTGTTCATAATATTTTATTACACATCGTAAGATCAAGAACACAGTTCAAAAAACAAAGTTAAATATAGCAATAAAAACTCAACAAGAAATAGGATATTATATAAAAGAAGAGCAAACAATTACTGAACAGAATAAGATAAACTGCAAAAATAAATGTGAGATAATTAGACATAATCAAGTAAATCTGTGGTCAGAGATTGATAATCAACAAATTTAGAGCAAGGTCAATAAAGAAGCTATGCATGGGTAAATGTGCAATACATGCATCAAGTGGTTTCTAAAATAGATGGTGAGATATCAATAGTTTATGAAGATTACAAAGAAAAAGTTTCAGGCGTTTTCTAGTAAAGGTAATCGAGGCTCACCATTAAGAAGTGATTTATATTATAGCAGATGAAATAAACAATCAAACACTTTTATATGAGCATCTGACAATGAACACAGCAAAATGTATGATTTGTACATAATTAATTCAATGGAAATTCGATCTGGAATATGCAGAATATTTGTTATGTCCCAAACTTTATACCAAAAATGTGAAATAAGCCAACATTCATATATTAAGTGTTTTGAAGAACCAGACCAAACCCTAAAATGTAAGCAAATTGGACTATCCAATAACTTAACTTTAAATAATTTACAGGGTGTATGCAGACAATTATGTTATATAAATAAATAGTTCTGAGGAAATTGGAAGCCAACCAGGAACGTTATTAGAACTTACGTTCTTCCACATTTCTAGAGAAAGCTGTAGGGAAAAGTAAATGTTTCAGAAGCCTCTTAGTAAAAGAAAATGAAGAGTAAAAGCATATGTATAGCTTTAAATAATTTACTGGGCATGTATAGATAAGTATATAATACAAATAAATTGTTCTGTATAATAGAAACTGGAAGCCTACCAGAAATGTTACTAGAACATATTTTCTTCTACATTTCTAGAGAAAGATGCCAGGAAATTCCCATGTGCCAGAAGCCTCTTAGGGCTTTATTATGAGTTTGGCAGTCCGACAAAGGGACCGTCAAACTCACGGGGAGGACACCACTGCCATAGCCATAGCTATATCCATAGCGGTGACGATCTCCCAGAGCATATTACAATGATCCTGCCAGGTTGACTGGCGGGAACATTGTAAAATGCGTTCCTGCTAGGCTGACCGGCGGGAACAATGTTAGGTTATTGGTTTCAGCTCCTTTAAGGGAGCCAAGGCCAATATCCTAACACTCCAGCATCCTCAGTATGCACACTGTCTGCAAAGTATACAGTGTACATTCCAACTGTGCTGGGCAGGGAGGCCCCTGCACTGGCTTCATGGCAGCGTCCCGCAATGAAAAGGCTGGCGGAAAGAGGGGTTGTAATCAGCCAGGCAGCGCTTAGTTCAGCACCACCTTGGCTAGTTACAAGCCTGACCACCGTCATGCCGTCAGGAACCATGTTGATGTCGGGGACGGCAGTCCCCTGGGTGTCTGCCCGTTAGGGTTGTGATTGGTTGGTCGGACTGCCAACGTTGCAGCAGTACGACCGTCAACGTGAGTGTGGCGGTCCTCAGCTCGCCACAGTCATAATGAGGCCCTTGGTAGATGAACAATAGAAGCATATGTATTTTCAAATTTATTGCACACTTTGGATACTATGGGGGTCATTCCAACCCTGGCGGTCAATGACCGCCGGGTTGGAGGACCGCGGGAGCACCGCCGACAGGCCGGCGGTGCTCCCAAGGGCATTCCGACCGCGGCGGTAAAGCCGCGGTCGGACCGGCAACACTGGCGGTCTCCCGCCAGTGTACCGCCGCCCTTTGGAATCCTCCAAGGCGGCGCAGCTAGCTGCGCCGCCGAGGGGATTCCGACCACCCCTACCGCCATCCAGTTCCCGGCGGTCCGCCCGCCGGGAACCAGATGGCGGTAGGGGGGGGTCGCGGGGCCCCTGGGGGCCCCTGCAGTGCCCATGCCGCTGGCATGGGCACTGCAGGGGCCCCCGTAAGAGGGCCCCTACAAGTATTTCACTGTCTGCTTGGCAGACAGTGAAATACGCGACGGGTGCAACAGCACCCGTCGCACCTTCCCACTCCGCCGGCTCGATTACGAGCCGGCATCCTCGTGGGAAGGGAGTTTTTCCCTGGGCTGGCGGGCGGTCTTTTGGCGCCCGCCCGCCAGCCCAGGGAAAAACTTAGAATACCCTCCGCGGTCTTTTGACCGCGGAGCGGTATTTCGGAGGGGGGAAGCCTGGCGGGCGGCCTCCGCCGCCCGCCAGACTTGGAATGACCCCCTATTTGCCTTAATGAATTATGTACAAACATATAATTCCAAATTAGAGGTCTTAACAATAGGTAATGTGTTTAGAAATGCTTTAAAGACTGAGTCACATAAACTGTTATATTCATAATATTCTGAGGAATCAAGATTATATATGCTTTGTAATTTTAGAAAGCATAAAAACACTGTGGGCCTGATTTAGATCTCGGTGGATGGAATACTCTGTCACAAACTTGACGGATGCCCGGTCCGCCGTATTACGATCCCTATAAAATAGAATGTGATTATAATATGGCGGACGGGGTATCCTTCATGTTTATTATGGAGTATTCCCCTCTGCCAAGATCTAAGTCAGGCCCTATATGTTGACATGTATCTTATAGACAGAAAGTACCTGCATCCCTTCATGGTTTTCAAAATGTAATTCCATAGCCAAATACAAAAATGAGTTAGACCAATGAAAGATTTTTTTTAAAAATGTACAGGAGAGTGAAATATTGTATCAAGTTTTAATAGAGCTAGTTACGTTGTTTTTGTAACTAGTGATAATTTATGTATAATGTTGGTATATATGGTTAAAATTGGTGGTAATGGAAAACACTTAATTCAATTATGTTGAATTAAAAATACATGTCATTGATGAGGTAGGGACTATTGTCAGGATCCAAAGTAAATCTTGTCTATGCGGAAAAGCAGTATGATATGTGCAAAAATGTTGTATACCCATACCACTGTTAGATTCACTGGGTTCCAGCGTGGAATAGCGTATCATCACTGGTTTATTATTCCAAATCAATTTACAAAATATTGTTAAGGGGCCTGGACAGTTATTGAAGAGCATTGATAATTTTACTATCAAAGGTCACCTAATTAAATGTAGTGCAGACCATTGCTCATTTTTATTTTCATTTTTATTTTCAAACAAATGGTGTCAAGTTTGCACTAACCTGGGGACTGTTATGCTGGAGGAGCATTTAGGGACTTTAAACCATGATTGAAGAAGACAGATTACCCAGTGCGCAGTTCCTGATGAATGGGGCACTAGATCAATTGATCAGCCATCTATGGGGTGAAGGCTCTCAGGAGCCAACACTGTGGATGTTCTAATGACATTTGGAGGACGTAGGAAGCTGATCTCTTGGCTATATTTGACATTGCACGGGACAGTAACTGAGACACTGCTACCTTTGCACCATAAGGGCAAGGAAGAGATTGGGCAACAGTTTCAGGACAAAGAGTGGAAGTGGGTGCTTGAGAATATGCATAAGGTATCCAGAAATACATTCTTTAGATAGACACAGTTTGATTATTTGCACAGAACTTGCCTTACACCACACCAAGTTAATATAATGGCACTGGCTGCAGACAGGAGCTGCCCCAGATGTGCACTAGAAGATGCTGGGTTCATACACATGGTTTGAGGTTGTCCAGCACTAGTCCCCTGTTGGCAGCAGGTAGTGGATGATATGGGGCAAACCTTAAATAGAACAGAAACAGGCTAACTGGGGTTGTACAAACTCTGACACAAAAAAACTAGGCAACAGATTTTTGAACCTGGCTCTAATGGTATCACACAGAGACATTACAATGTACTGGGGGCCACCCTGAGGACCACCCCATAGTAGATCGAAGAGGGAAGTAGAAAAATGTCCAGTAGAGGGGTGGGAACATTGCAAGATGAAGACCGAAGATGTTATCAGAAAAAAACATTGGTGAGCCTCTGGAAGGAAGTGCTTTCTTAAATAAAACAAACTAGAATGAGGAGTATGAACCCAAGACACAGGGGGGCGTACACCTCAAAAATACCTTTACCCTTTAGATAAGGGTAGAGTGAGAAAAGAATGCACACCCTCCAAAATATCAGCAAGAGCATACCATGCATCTAAGGGAAATGCTGATCCAAGCAAGTATAGATGCAAGCAGATATATAAAGGGAAGAACTAAAGCACTAAGGTTTTTAGTTATTGTTTTGAAGTTTAATATGATTGCAACTCAAAAGCCAAAAAATGTTCAACCATTGAACGTAGAATGTGATTATTGCATACTATGACAAGTAAACTACTCATGTTTGCACTGTGACTGTTGATCTAACAACTGCAAAAAATCTAATAAAAACATGTTTAAAAAAGAATCGTTTGCACTAACCTGGCAATCTGGATCCAATAGGAATAATATTGATATCCACACTTTTCTGAACCTATTGATGACCATGTAAAGAATGTCTATGCTGTTCAGCCGTAGATCAGGGTAAAGGTGAATGGGACTGACAAACAGAGACACAGGATATTTTCATGTCACCTGTTCTTGCAGTCAGACTTCGCCTATGCTACAGAGGTATGTATATCTACAATAAGAACAAATTATTTTGGTATTTGGTCAATGATATTACAGTTCCCTTTTTCTACTATAATATCTCATATACCATGTGACATTCTCTGTGTAGCCTAGACTCCTTGGTTGGTGACAATTCTCTATCTTCTAGCGCTGACAGACATAATAAATCTTAGTGATGAACGCACAAAATAACCTGAACTGCAATACACATTATTACATCTATAGGTACCAGAAATCAAGTCTATGATCTAAATGATTCTCAATCCCGTTCAATACTGTAACATAATGAATACTCATTAGTATTGTGCTTTCATTCCTGGCAATATGTATTCACTTCCTCATCACTGGTAATACCTTAATACCACACATGCTTTAAGTGATAAAGGGGGTCATTACAACCCTGGCGGTCGGTGTTAAACCGGCGGTAAGACCGCCAACAGGCTGGCGGTCTCAATTTGGGGCATTATGACCATGGCGGTTACCGCCATGGTCATCCACCGGTTCTCCGTTCCGCCCGCTGGAGACCTGGGTCTCCAGCCCGGCGGCCGTCACTAGACCGCCGGCGGTATTTGGACCCGGCTTACCGCCGTGGATTTCCAGCGGTTTGAACCGCCAAGAAATCCATGGCGGTAAGCACTATCAGTGCCAGGGAATTCCTTGCCTGGCACTGATAGGGGTCTCCCCCACCCCCCACCCCCACCCCGACTCCCTCCCCTACACCACCCACCACCCCTGCCACCCCCCAAAGGTGACAGGGCCCCCCTCCCCACCCCAACCCCCAACATCACATCACCCACACCCACATGACACGCACGCAGCCACCACCTACACACTTACACGCACACACGCTGACATACATGCCTACATCCACACACACAGTCAGACACGCACTCATTCCCATACACACAACACCCCGGCAAGCATACACGCACTCACACACACCCTCTACATACACACCCGCACACCGCCATGCACCCACACAACACACAACACCCCCCCACCCTCTCACGGACGATCGACTTACCTGGTCCGACGATCTTCCGGGAGGGGACGGGAGCCATGGGGGCAGCTCCACCGACACCACACCGCCAACAGAACACCGCCACGCCGAATCACAGGACGTGATTTGCTGTGCGGTGTTCTGTTGGCGTGGCGGTGGAGGTGGAGCAACCTCCACTTCCCTGCCTCCTGCCAGTATGGCTGTTGGCGGCTCTCCGTCGGTAAAAGGACGGAGAGCTGCCAATGGTCATAATAGGCCGAGCGGAAAACCGCCACCACTGGCGGTCTTCCGCACGGCGGTCCCTCGGCGGTCTTCAAAAAAGACCGCTGAGGTTGTAATGACCCCCAAAGTCTGTGGAAAATGAGCTCCTCTTGTGTATAGGTGCAATAGACTTTGCAATTGAAGACAAGATGATTTTAGTGTATAGAGTTTGTAATCCCTAGCAGAATGTGCAATATTGAACTGCAAATCAAAATATATATATTTTTTAGACTCTAATGTTTATTCAGAAAAAATCTCTAAAAACAGGTTCCTAGTAAACTCTTGATGAAAGCACAATGAATCCTAGCCTTCTGGGAATAAGGTTTCCGCAGCGAAGCTGCAATAAACTAAGGGGCATATTTACAATACCACTGCAGCACAATAACACCCCTGGAGCGTCATTTTTGTGACGCTCGAGCGACGCAGTGTGCCCGCACAGCACATATTTACAAGACCATGTAAAGCCACTTTCCGTTGCTTTTCATGGCCTTATAAATATGGTCCTCTTTCACGCATAACTTTGCGTTAAAGGGGAATTCCATGGGTGTTGCTGTTGGTGTTCCAAAGCAACATGAATAGAATGTGGCACATTGCCAGATTTACAAGGCTGGGAATGCGTCAGATTCCTATGCCACCCCAGGGGTGGAGCAAAAGTGGTGCAACGAGGAGAAATACATTTATTTCTCCTCATTTTTTGCTCTTACTATGTGTGCTGCATCCTGATTATTGTTATGTGCAGGAAGGTGTCCCTTCCCGCACATAAACAGTCATCCCTGCAAAACAGGCACCCTTGCATCATAGTGCAAGGGTGCCTGCGTTGGTGCTAGGCAGCCAAATGTGCGCCAGCACAGAGGAAAGTACAGGGATGCTTCGTATTGCTGTAAATATGATGCATCCCTGCACTTTCCTAATGATGCAGCGCTGTGCAGCAAGCAGACCTGCAGCACCCCTGCGTCATTATTTTGAAAATATGGACCTAAGTATCAGGATAGCCTAGCAAGGAACACTGTGAAATGCAAGGAACGTATACTAAATGAAACAAACATGGTCACTGCCACTGCAAGTTTTGGAAATTAATTTTCTCCTGATTCTACCGGTGTACTTCATGTAATGCAAGTGGCGTAGCCACAAAGCCTCACACCAAGCAGTGTCAACGATCTGCCTACACTGCTGGCCTCCTCTGCAGCAGAATACTCAAGCACCCTTGAACTTTGGAGGAACATGCCTCTATGCTGCCTGGCATACACAGGTGAGAACCTGCCATTATAGATGGCAACACAATTTATCTCAATTGTCTTTTTATTTGAATTTAAAAATGATTTGCCAAGAAATGTAAGAGTATTATAACACCAAATAAAGCTAGCATATCAGGTATACAGTGAACATTAAGAGGCAAATATTCAGTTTTGTCAATGTTTAATATATAATCCATTGTTTTACAGTACGTATTCATTATATTCACTACCCAAGAAATAGTTTACGAAGATCTTTCAAGAAATAAAATGACATCACATGCATATGCTTAAATCCTTAATCTAATTCTTCAGAGTTACCAGTAGAGCAAAGTTCTAGTCCATTGCTAATAAAGAAGTGGGGATAAGGGACAGCCTTAGCCTAATGTGTCTGAAAAGGTTAAATTAATTAGAAAAGATTCCATTAACATGGACTTGAGTTGTTAGGTCAGTGTACAATAATTCAACCATATTCAGGAACATGGGACCAACGGGAAATGTTCCGTTGTTTTAAATAAAAAATGGTCAATTAGCTTTATTGAATGCTTTCTCAGTCACTGGAGGAAAAGGACCAAGAGGGGAAGGGAATGTATTTGCTAAAGCTGTGACACGAGTCTTTTGTTATGTGAGGATAATTCGAATTTTATGAACCCAGTTTAATAGGGTTTTTTTCATATATTTTACAATCTTGGTTTATGAATTCTATGAGTCAGTAATGAAATATCAAAGTATGATCTTTCCCAAGTTATGGCAAAACTACAATCAACGCCCTGCCAGAATAAGAGAGATTTTCACAAAACCAGTAAATAAAGAGAAAAGATAGGGAGCTATACTCCAAGCTGTCATATTGTTGTAGCCCAAGATGTTGCTTCATTTTGTGATTTTCTTTCTAAAACAGCTGACAGAAATACACACAAACTTGTCCCATCACTTACTTCTTGTCTCAAACACTCCTTTTAACAAAAGGCAAGACCAATCGTCTTTGAGGTGCTCCCTCTTAGTTTATGTTGTAATCGCTGATGCTAAAAGTTGAGCGTTTTTTCAAGGAAAACATAGAGACCACAGTTTGTGGGTTTTTAGATGTGTGTTGCTTAAAAGAGGGTTGCAGTTTATATACTGAACATTTCAATAGAGAGTAGATAGATTTTCCAAATGTTTACGGTATAAGAAAGCATTTTGTTAATAGCAAACCAATGTGCCTAGTCTAACAGAAAAGAAGAGAGTGTGCAGCAGAGTAACTGTTCCACAGACACACATAAAAAAGGAAATTGAGATTAGTTTAAAAGTCAAAGATGTGAACCATTTGCTCACGAAGTGATAAGGTGTGCAGAGACAGAGAGGAGGATAATTAAGTGATTCAATTGAACAAGAGACAGAGCAGTGCTGACGCACCTGGTCCACAACAAGTAAACTTACAAGGGGACGCGTATAGGCCGATAAACCTTTTGGATCACATGGAGTATCCTAATCACGCAGTGACCAATGGCATTAATAATCAATGTAATCAATCAGTAACCATTAAAAGAATCATTAGTCAATAAACAATTATAAGCATTGCTTCATGAATAACCACAACTCAATGAAGCGTTTAACACATTTTATTTCCCTCTTGAGTACAATTCTAATGCATCCGGTTAATTCAAACTTTATTTAATCTGCACAGAATTAGTTTATTAGCGACCAACAATAACACAATCTAATTAAAACTTGTGAAAACATATGCTTGAATGCTTCAGCATAAGCCAATAAAGATGAATATAGCAGCATTAATATCAGTGTTCAAGCAAATCAGTCGGTCAATCATTTTTCACTGTCACGTGACCCGAAAATCCCTTAACTAACCACCCTCGTCCCACTTTCACCAGTAATAACAATTGTGAGGAAGCAGCCCCTGAACCCAGATGGCACGGATACAGCACAGGATCCCCGCACTCTGACACCAGGAGCGCCCTCCACTCTAGGGCTAGTGAGATCCTTAAGGACTGCCAGTATAGATCACGAAATGCTCAACCAAACACCCAGTCCAGCAAATCAATCTATTCTGGACTCAGAGATGGTAGCAACTGCGGAAATCCTAGAACACGATCCCTGGCAAGATGTCCCTCCGCGCCAAAACGCCAAACTCCATTCCTTCCCAGCACTTGGATGTGAAAATGAGGAATTAGAACACTGGAATATGGAACAGGGTTACCCACCTAGGACACCCGAGAAAGAAACTGAGATAGTCGCTCAGATCCATGCCCGCAAAGGAATTAAAGTAACAAAAACCGGAAGTACCTCTAGCATGGATTACAAATTCAACCTGCAACCTCAATTACAACCAGGTCCCCCAGACATGGCAAGGACAGATGATATGTGGGCTGCAATCCTAAACTCAATGCAAGCTACAGTTGTGGCCCTACAGTTCCACTCAAATAAAATGGACATTCAGGTAGACCTGTTAAATACAATGGCAGTATTTGTCTCCGGTATCGACAGCAAGCTAGAAGACCTAAATGCCTTAATCACAAGGGCACAAGCCAATCAAGCCAATGACTTTACCATCTGCTCCTGTAAGGAGATGGTAGATAAACTGTCTCAATTGCCGCAAATCCTAGAAGGTATAATTAAAGATATCGCCTCTGCCCGGAAGGATGAACACATTCATATAACTCCCCTCGCTACCTTGTTAACAGCTGGCCCGCTTGCACAAAATCAAGAGGAAAATCCTCGCTCCCCTCAAACAGTTGTATCGTCGAGCATAAGAGAGAAAAGTTCTCAAGCAGGAAGTATTGCTTCATTTAGCCTCAGAATGGAAGATATGGAGAATTATTTCCCATTGCAAGACACTGTCAAACCCGGGAATTGCGAGAAACCTTCTTCACGGATTTTATCAAAAAGAGAACGCAAACAGGCAAGAAAAGGAAGACGATCTTCTCGAGCACTTCAACTATCCATCTCAAAGACCAGCGAAATCATCGCACATGAGCAAAGTCAGGAGCGTCTGGTTCCAAGTGGTAGGCAGAATGGTGATATCTACGTCCCAGCAAGCACTAGCAGTAAATCAAAAGCAGGAGACAAGACCCCTTCTGTCACAATAGGGCCTGTCCAGCTAAAAAAGCCCCAGATGGGGAGTCACGTTGTGCATAGCAAACCCTTGGATAATTGTATTAGACCCCAAAAGGACTACCAGAGCATAAAACTAAAAACCACTAAGCCTGGGCAGACACCGCAGGCAGATCCGACTGGTAAGAGATATGTCCATGGCACAAGGCTGGGCGATGCGGCCTACATGGAACATACCGACCTCGTAGAGCAACTCCAGCCCCCTCACGAAGGCACCCAAAACAATTAACCAACCCCCCAGTTGCTGTGGGTTCCGGAGTTCATCCCAAGATCTACTATTGATATTCTCAATCGCTCCTCTATTCTAAGACTGATAAAAGCTCCCCCGGATCTACAGCACGTGGCCTCAGACGACATCGCTGCAATGAAATTCATCCAAGCCAGAGGCTGCCAACACACAGACCCCACGCTCAGTATTTTTGCAGACCCGGTCCTACCCATGCAGATCATGGAAAGAAAGGATCTTCTGAAAGCCTAGGGTTTGAGGTAGGCATTTACAAAGGTGAACAATATTCACCCCCATTATTAGCTTCACATCTTCTGGAAACGCCAAAAGGCATGCGGTCCATCTTGCATGGTGCGTGTGCAGCCACCCCAGACAGCAGAGGCCCTGCAGAAACTATTATCGAGAAAAGGCTTCCCAAATCCCTGTTGCAAGTCCAATTTTGGAAGCAGGAAGGCAGGAAAAGACTGGTCCAAGATCAGAGATCCCACCTTGGAAGGGAATGGGTACCACCGGCTCCTCTCTTGGGAGTATCCCCACAAAGAGTATTGAATATCTGCTCGTAGAATATAGAAAGCCTGCGGGCAAAAATAGAGGACCCAGAGGTAACAAACTTTTTTAGCACCTTTGACATTATATT
The DNA here is from genome assembly GCF_031143425.1 of Pleurodeles waltl. NCBI lineage: Eukaryota > Metazoa > Chordata > Amphibia > Caudata > Salamandridae > Pleurodeles > Pleurodeles waltl. Next base: position 659,420,752 of record NC_090449.1, on the reverse strand, counting down.
TCTACAGGAATCCTGGGCGATGGATTCAATACCGTTAGTAGGATTCACTGAATATTTCAGTCCAGCCATAAAAATGAACAGGCCCGGCCGGCCAAGGTGAGGTCTAGTGACATACATTAGCATCCAAGCAAAGATCACAGAGCACAAGGAGGAAGAACTACCCTTCCAACTCATCAGGCTCGACGGATGGGGGAAAAATATACAGGATCCCATGATCCTAGTTAATATATACATCAATCCAAAAACTAAAATAATTGAAGCAAACAAGTTACTATCCGCATTGATAAGGATGAAAAGCATGGTACAATCAGCATATTGGCTAATATCGGGCGATTTCAAGCTCAATCTATTCCACATGCTTGGCGAAAATCACATCCAAAAAGTGGCAACAGTGCCTGCCCAATCTCTCCCAACTAAAATCAGGAAAGACAAATTAGGTGAGAGTTTCATCTGCACCTGTGAAGGTATAGGCCTCTTCGCACTAAATGGTCGAAAGCTGCTCGACATTCCTCCAGCATGGACAAGATCCTCTGGGAAATCAGTCTCCTACCTAGACTATACACTGGTAACCCCTGCACTGTATACATTAGTGAGTAACTTCAGCATTGTGGACTGAGTGGAAAGTGATCACAAGCCTCAGGTAATAGGGATCCGCTCATCACCACCCAAATCGGAAAAAGCGATAGCCCTGGAAGGGGCTTTTGGCACTGAAAGCCTAAAACAACTTAAATGGTCATCCGATACCATCGTAAACCAAGAAGATGATGCTCTACTAAGGCTAGAATTAATGGCCACGGGTAGGGCAAATTTGACAACGGTTTGGGAGAATTTTGCCACCAACCTTATTAACGTAGTCAATGTAGGAAGCACAAGAAAGGGAGTGCAATTGAGCCACCAAAAACTTTGATATCTTCCACAGCCTATATGGAGAAGGAAAGCAATCGTAGCTAAATTACTAAGGCAAATGCGAACTCTCCCAGACAACGGATCATGATTGGCCACCCTGCAAGAGCAGAGGAAACTCTTAAAAAGCTAATTATGGTCCTTTAAAAAACTGCAGCAGGAGACGCTCTGGGACAAACTACATTACGCATCTAAATCATCTGACCCTAAAAGATTCTGGAAAATCATCAACACAATGGACAAGGGACCAGTGGCAGTTAATAACGCAAACATTTCTGAGGAAGCTTGGGTACACCATCTAAAGTCACATCTAAAGGAATTGGACACCGAAATCGCTGCACAATGCCAAGGGTTCTCAGCGAGCCAAGAACCAGAGGCTGCAGAAAGCTTAAATATCTCAGTATTGGAATTTATAAATGTCATTGGGAAGTCGCGAACGGATTGCGCCCCAGGGCCTAATGGTTTACCACAGGCCCTGTTTAAACAGGAAACAGAAAGATGGGCCAAATTCCTAGCTGAGATGTTTAATTGCGTGCTCACAACTGGAATTGTCCCGGCAACCTGGAGAGGCTCAATAATTCATCCCATCTACAAAGGCGGAAACGCAGCTTCCCCAAGCAACTACAGACTTATAGCTCTCCTAGATGTCGACCTAAAGTATTTTTCATCCTGTGTGTTAAAACATCTACCGTCTTGGGTTACAGACAATAACATTTTGCCATTCAATCAAAGCGGTTTTACCAAACATCAGGGAACACTTACGAACCTGATGGGACTGGGACTCATTACAAATAGAGCAAAAGCAACCAGGACCCCCACCTACCTGTGTTTTGTTGACTTTAAAGCTGCCTTCGATTGTGATCCCCCTGGTAAACTGTGGGTAAAACTACAGCTTTGGGGACTTCCAGCTACTATTTTAAAAGCCATTGAATTAATTTATTCTGATACATGGGTAAAGGTAAAATTAGGGGGTGGCTCTCATTTACCTAGGGCAGTTAAAACAACAGCTGGTGTTAAACAAGGCTGCGTATTGGCTCCAACACTTTTTAACCTGTTTATAGCGAATCTGTCTACAAAGCTAAACGAGGATCCATCCCACTACCCCTCATTGGGCGGACAGCAATTATCTAATATGTTATATGAAGATGACCTACTACTAATCAGTAACACCAGAGTAGGCATGCAGAAATTGCTAAATAAATTAGGAGAGTTTGCAAAGGTAAACGAGTTAGAAATTAATCACAAAAAATCCAAAATGATTACCCTCGATCGCAGGCCTACCAGCCAGCGTAAATGGCTCCTAAATGAAAAGTCCCTGGAGGAAGTAATCTCCTACAGATATCTAGGAGTCGTGGTCGACACCAGATGCAACTTTGCAGCTCAAAAAGAAGCAATAAAAAACAGGGCGCAGACCCTTGATTACGCATTCTGCAAACTCGCTAATTCAATTTGTGGTCATGCCTTGAATCCCTTAACAGCCATAATGAGAGCCAAACTATTGCCAACTCTCTCGTATGGGGCAGAAATAATGAGGGGTATGGAGGAAACTCTTCTGGAGAAGCTTTTGATAAAGACGTACAAGCGTGTCTTTCGGCTACCAAGGCATGCTCCGGCTTTCCTGGTCAGACTAGAATTCATGTTGGTTAAACAGTCGCTGGCTCACCCGGCAGCCTTCATCCAATGCTGTTACAAACTAAGCCGTGCCCAAGAAGGGTCTCTAGCCAACCTAGTCTGGCAGGAAATCACCCTGGAAAGAGGCAACAGAAATTACAAAAGGTATCTGGAAAGGAGTGTAAGCCTCTTGAATCTAGGTGGGGTTTGGGATCAGTCACTTTCCACAACAGCTTTTAACAAAGAAGTCAATTAGTCATGTAAACTGCTTAGTTGTTTAAAAGACAAAGAGGCTCTGACCAAAAGGTTGCATGGCTTTCTGACCCTTAATACGTATAAAACTATAAAAGAATCTACACTCTTGTCTGCCCCCTAATCACGGAAAATTAAGCAATGCTTTTTAAGGCTTAGGCTGGGCGATGCCCCAACACCAGACCTCCTCCCAGTCTGGAAGAAAGGGCCACAAGTGGGCGCACAGGAGTGCTGCCTTTGTCATCTGGCGGTAGAAAACCTGATGCATGTGGTCTGCATTTGCCCGGCACTGGCTGAAGACGGAAAACGTTTACTGAAAAAAGGCCTAGGGATTAGATCCTGCAGACAAGCACTAATCGAAGCATTCAACCCACAAAACACCATAGTGAATATTAGATTGGTTAAATTTTTGGAAATTTACTCCGGTAAAATAATGTCTGCTGAAAGAAGCCTGTGATAGGGAGGGCGCAAATAGAGACCTAATCCACCTACTTTGAGTAAAAACGACAAAGATAGGAAGGTATTCTGGTAATATTCGCCATACGGCCAGACCACTGTGAATTACTGTATTAGAACCCAGAGTCAAGTAGGGATTCTTTTTCCTTGTGAAATATGCTTTCTCTCAGTTATTTAAAAATTTTAGGTAATTTATATGTTTTAATGTATGAGCACGGTTTTGTTAACTTTTTTTTTTTTTAAGGACTACTTTTATGGTTTTAATTAACTAATAAAATAAACAATCTCTCTCTCCTTAACTAACCCAGATTGGCATTAGCATGTGGGACTTCATGCAAAAACAATTTGGAAAACATGAATTGGGAAAACATCTAGCTAAGAGAAAAAATTATAAAACAGCGCAGTTGACACCTAGAAGAAAAGGCACAAAGTTAATCAATCACATTGTCATAGTTACCTATCCACGGAATGGATCAGCAACAAAGTCAGTCTTTGTCTTTAGGTCATCAATAGATCAGCAATGCATCAAGCTCTCAAGAGCATGAGTCCAACGACAGAATCTCGAATCACGTCTCTCGACATCATCCGCATCTCACCCCTAATTCTCCCGCCTCTGAAGTTTTAGCCCCTTGTCATGATCTTTTATTAGAGTTTTTCAGTCCATCCCCCTAAATCCTAATTGGTCAGTCAATCGGCAGATATGACTCTAACCTATATTATTAATTTTTCAAATCCATGAGTTCTAATATTTCTTCACTCACAGTTTACAGATTGGTCCACTGTACGATGTCTTCATCATCCGGCTCTTCAGGTATCGAAAATGTTGCATGTTCCTCTTCAGTCAGTGCTCCCATTGTTCAAGTCCTGGGAAAGTACAGTTAGCCTACTCTACACATAATTGTATCAATTTGACTTCATCATCTCCTGTCCGTTGGTACATTTCAGAAAATTCTAGCTAAGCAACTTTAATATGGGGTGGTTCAAGGTTAGGTTAAGACATCACCTTCTCTGCAGTGCGCTAGAAATTCAGCCTCTTGTGTGAGGCTTGGAAAAGACTAGGTCATAACTTCAGCTACGTTAATTCTACAAATTAATGCAAAACATAAGTTAGACATCTCAATATGACATATTACTAAATTATTCTTACATATTTCCATTATTTAACACATTTTTGTTTTTAGTTCTTTTAGTATAACTTTTGTATAAGTGGCTGCCACACCCCGTGGGCACATTTTCAAACGTGTACATTATTTTCCCTACAATTAATTTCTCTACAAGTTTTTCGTTACTCAAAACACATAAACATTTATTAATAATTTCTAATTAGCATATCTGAGTTAACAGTCCCTCCTCTGATGACTAAATATGTCATCACACCTTTCATTTACCCATCATTTCTGAGTTCTGTTTCACTTGTATTTTGTCTCCTTCTTAAATATTCCCTACAAATTCTTTCCCTGTTTCGTTCTTCCCTCCTCTGATTATTTTTAGATCTTTTCAATTTTATCTTTTGACATAATTTAAATAAACCCCATAATCCTAATATGCAAGCAATCACAATTACTATTCCTTGTATGATTTTTAATAATACCCCATTCCAAATTTGACTAAGCCAATTTCCCACTGAAGCAAATCCTTTTCCAACTTTCTCCCAAACAACTGGTTCCTTCAATTCTTTCAAATCGTTACTTGAGTTAGTCAAGTTAATAAGTAAGTCTCTTATCTCCCTATCATTGTTAGGTATGTAAGAGCAGCAATGCCTAGAGTTAATCATCTTACAGACTCCGCAGTCCTTCGCTAAAAGAATGTCTAAAGCAAGCCTATTTTGAAGCGTCACAGCTCTATCCGTGGCTAATTCAGGATCTATCAGGAGTATTGCCCCTGTAAAATTTGTCAGCATGTTATCCACAATAGTTGACAACTTTCGTATTTTGATTCAATTCAAAATGACTCCCACTGAGGGAATCACTTCACCAAAGATATCTCCCACAATTGCAGAAGAGGTTTCCCTCCTCTGTTGCTTATGATGTAATTCAGTCAATTTCTGAAACTTCTTTAAGTCGTCAATCTGATTAATTTTAGGGAAAACTATCCCCAAATAACATGTCCCATACCATCCTCTAGGAAGACGGTAATAGGCATTAAGCTCACAGATACAGTAGGTTCCAGGAATAGCAGGGTCCTGACCATTCAGCATAAATATCCACTTACTCTGAAACAAAAACACATGCCTACATTCACTTGTTCACACAAATAAAGTGTCAGTGTGCGATTTTGGCCTATATATACAAAGCTTCCCTACATGCAACGCATCTAATGCTAATTTCCCTTGCATTTTAATGGCAGTGTAAGCATAATCATTTTTGTCTGTCCTTTTCTTTAAACCTTTTTTTATTTTTTATTTTTATGCTTTTCTCCTATCGCCAGTATGTCCTATGAAGCTCTTCTCTAAAGGTGTGAGCAAGCATGTGAGGTTATTTTTGTGTGCATAAGCAGTCCCAAGTGTTAGTGTTGGCTCAAAGAATCCTATAACTAGTACTAAATAATGATCTGTAGCTATTTTACTCAGATATCTAATAATAGGAACAAATGAAAACGCTACATCGTAGTTAGAATAAACATACTGTACATACTCTTGGTTATAAAATCTTGTTAGTAGCATACTACAGCTTATTCCATAAGTTAAAGGAAGACTATGGTACGTAACCCCTTCCTCTACTGACGAAGGAATTTGTGTACAGACAAGACAATTCCTTGCATCCATTGTCTCAACATACTCACTCAACAAGCAATGGAAAACATTAGAAGAAAGCTCACCTTGAGCATTAGTATACTCATGCAAATACTTCTCATCTAATTTAAATCTCTTTAAAGCTGTTAGTGTAGTAGTTTCAGGAGCAGAAGTAATAAAAGCTCTTTTCATATCATGAACAGACATTCCCACAATCATTATTATAAACATTATTCCACATATAACTGCCAATCCAACACTCATGTATCTACAGCGCCTAAAATTTATATCTTGATTATTTAGTTCAGCCATGATCTGTAAAGAATCAAAAAGCAGAAGTAACTCTCAGGTAAAGTGCAGTAAAAATAAAAACATTCTTCTCTCACAGTTCAGTTTCACATCCAGGAACCCTCTTCCTTTGTCAAAATCTATTAGAAGCTTGTCACATCCAGTTTTCAATTGTCATATCAGGTTATCAATGTCTCTTTCGGGTTTATTTTCAAACAGTCCCTTTCTTATGTTTTTCTGATTAGCTCAACAATTCAGCTTCTTAATCACTTTCAGGTTACATCAAAATACTGGCTCGGAACTTCTCTATCAAAACAAAAAGACATAAACTCGTGTTGCCATTCATTGGTAGTTACATATGCCCATTCAGGACCTGCGTATCGTCGACTCGCTATTCTCTTTCTTTTCAACCTTCGATCACCACTTAATTCTCCTTCACTCAATTCTTTCTTTCTTGTAGTGTCTACTTCTTCTTCTATTATTTCATTTATGACCAGTTCCTTTTTCTTCCCAATCTGCGATTCAGGCCAATTGTCTCCTTTTCTTGTTCCTTCTGTCAATATTGTTCTCAAGATTGGACTCTTCTTCTTTTCCTTTTCTATGGTGTTTTCTCTTGATGGACCTACAACGGACTCAGGAGGAGTCGGATTACTTTGACTTTGATCCGTCTCAACTCTTTCACCCTCTTTGTCTGGCACTGGCTCTGTCTGCTTTTCAGCATTGTCTGCTTCTGGGAGAACCTCTGTTGAGCTAGGCTCTCCTGCTGTATCCTTCAAGATAGGTTCCTGCACACCCTCCTATAATTCTTCACTTTCGTCTCTTATAGAGGTAATGGAACCATCTTCCACAAGCTCTGGTTCAACTTCAGACTCTATTGGCTCTTTTTCTGGCTCAGGTGCGGCGACCTGTTTCCCTGTTGTTGGTGCTCTCAACAACGCTTCTTCATGATCTGGTGGACATACCACTCTCTTTGTATGACTTGCATGTATACAGTTTGGGAGTCCTGCACATTTCACAGCTGTCATAGTTGTTAATACCACCTGGTAAGGACCCCTCCAACGTGGTTCCAAACAGATCTTGCAAACGTGCTTTCTGACAAAGACCCAGTCTCCGGCTCTCAGATTGTAACCTGGACCATGGATGGGTGGCAGGGTAGTGGCCTGCACCTGCTGAGAGAAAGAGCGGACCACATCAGCCAGACCCTTGCAGTAGTCCAACACCATATCATCTTTAATATTGACAAGTGCATTGAATGGAACTGCTGTAATCTCATTGCTCTGCCCATGAGGATTTCATGGGGTGACACCCCTGTCTTCCTGTCAAGTGTGTTTCTCATTGACATCAACACCAAAGGTAATGCATCTGTCCATTTGAGATTGGTAGCGGCACACATCTTTGTAATTCTTGATTTCAAGGTACCAATAATTTGTTCCACCAGTCCTGATGCTTCAGGGTGGTAACTACAATGCAACTTTTGCTCAATGTTTAGTGCTGCACATAGGAGTTTAATCACCTCTTTATTGAAGTGAGTTCCACTATCTGATTTTAAAGAGATCGGAAACCCGAAACGTGGTATTAACTCCTTAAGCAACAGCTTTGCCACTGTGAGACTGTCATTCCTTCTTGTAGGGTATGCTTCGATCTAGTGACTAAAGACACACACAATCACCAACACGTACTTCAAACTTCCACACGTAGGCATTTCAATGAAATCCAGTTGCATTCTGCTGAATGGACCTCCTGCTTTTCCAATGTGGCTCAAATTCACCACTGTCCCTTTTCCCATGTTTAATTGCTGACAAACTATACAGCTATGACATACTGCCTCTGCTGCCTGCCTAAATTTAGGGTTAAACCAGTCAATTTTGAACAATCTAACCATGGCATCCCTCTGAATATGTGCCTGTCTGTGGTAGTATCTGGCCATTTGGGACAATAAGCCATTTGGCAGAGCCATCTGCCCCTCTTCAGAAATCCAAATCTCATCAGGTCTTTGGATTTATATTTTACCTAGAGTCGTTTCTCTTCCTTGTCAACATTACTCTGCAAAGTTTTTAACTCTTCCAGAGTATCAATCACTTTCAACACAAAACTTGTACATGTATTGTCTTTTTCAGGCATTAATTCCCACTTGTCTTTAAATGATATACAGTTCAATGTGCAAAACCTTGCGACTTGATCCGCATATCCATTTCCCAGTGAGATGTAATCCTGTGCCTTTTGATGTGCACTGCATTTTACCACGGCAATTTCTTCAGGTAACTGTATTGCACACAGCAACTCTTTTATCTTGTCGCCATTTCTGACTGGTGTACCAGTAGAGGTCAGAAAGCCTTTTTGCGACCACAATTGACCAAAATCATGAACAATTCCAAATCCATATTAATTGTCAGTATAAATTGTGACTCTCAGTCTTGCAGAAACATGGCATGCCCTAGTAAGAGATACCAATTTTGCCACTTGTGTAGATTATACACCTCGAAGCCAGGAAGCTTCTAATGTACCTGTGATTGTGCATACAGCATATCCTGCTCTCAATATCCCTGTACCATCTCTGAGACATAAGCCATTGACAAAAACAATTTGGTCATTTTCTTCCAATCAAGTATCTCTGATATCAGGCCTTGGTTTTGTACACAGTTCAGTTACCTCAAGACAATCATGCTCACTGTCTTCCTCTTTTTCAATTTCAACACTATCACTTGGAAGTAATGTTGCTGGGTTCAACACTGTACATCTTTTCAATGTTACATTTGGAGCACCTACTATGCTCGTCTCATACCTTGTCAGTTTTGCACCAGTGAAATACTGTGTTTTCGTCCTCGTCAGTAAAATCTCAACAGAATGTGGTACCATTACTGTCAAAAGGTATCCCATCACTACTCCCTCACATTGAGAAAGGCTTTGACCAACTGCGGCAACTGCACGCAGACAACCTGGTAAAGCTGCTGCAACTGGGTCCAAGGTAGCTGAAAAATAGGCTACTGGGTGATAAGCGCCTCCATGGACCTGTGTCAAAACAGACAAAGAACAAGCATAACGCTCATGACAAAACAGCGTGAATGGCTTTGTGTAATCAGGCATTCCCAACACTGGAGCTCTGCACAAACTCTCTCTCAATTCAGTAAACGCTTTCATCTGATCTTTATCTAACGTAATCGGATCTGTGATATCCTTGTGTGTCAGCTGTTGCAAAGGTTTGGCAATCTCAGCAAAATTTGGAATCCATTGTCAACAATAACCTACCATTCCCAGGAACATACTGATATCTCTTTGTGAAGTCGGAGGACTTCACTGCAGTATCATTGTAATCCTTTCTCTGGAGATTCTCCTTGACCCCTTCTCAATCTGATGTCCCAAGTATTTCACTGACTTCTGACAGTGCTGCAATTTCAAAGGTGACATCTTATGTCCAAACTTTCCCAAATGATTCAACAGGGCAATCGAGTCATACTTACACTTGTCCCTTGTCTTGGATGCAATTAGCAAATCATCAATGTACTGCACTAGAGTCGATTGGTACGGTAGTTCCAATGCCTCCAAATTCTTTATCAAGATCTCATTGAACAGAGACAGTGACTACGTATACCCTTGTGGAAGTCTGCACCAGCTGTAGACTCTGTCTAGGAATTTGAAACTAAAAATAAACTGACTATCCTCAAGAAGCGGCACAGAAAAGAAAGCTTGTGACAAGTCAACCACTGTGAACCACTCAGCATCACAAGGAATCTGAAACAGTATCACTGCTGGGTTCGGCACTGCAGGACAACACTTGACCACTATGTTGTTCACTTTTCGCAAATCCTGCACAATACGCACTTTTTCACACAGCTTCTTTAAGCCCATTATTGGTGAATTACATGGACTGCTCAACACTTATTTAAAACCCCTTGTTTTAGAAAATCTCCAATTATCTGTGCCACTTTCATCAGAACATTGTTATACTGTGGTAGCTGCGGAAACACTACATTCGGTTTCAAAGTAATCTTAATCGGCTCCACTCCTTTGATTAAACCCACTTCTTTCCTGGCAGGTCCCACAAATTTTCCTGCACTGTTCCCTGTAAGTCTGCATGCAATTCTTTCACAGTAAACATCGGGAAAAACTCAATCAATGGGTACTCCTCATTGACATTCTCATTTGCTGTTTCAGAGGTCTGTTCTTCCTCATCATCACTATTAGTCTGAAACTCTATTCCAGCAGTCAAACAACTAATGGAGCATTGTGTCTTACACAGTAAGTCCCTCCCCAGTAGGGATACTGGACTTGAGTCACAGACTACAAACTTATGCAGTCCCTGGAAGTTGCTAATCTCAACCTGTACTGGATATGTGATCGGATTTGTCAATTGTCTGTTTGCTACTCCCACAACCTGAACTGTTCTACCTGAAGGAGGTAAATTTGGAACTTCTGCACTTCTCACTGTAGAGGGTGTAGCTCCTGTGTCCACTAAGAATGAGACTCTGTGAACCATCACTTTTCTCTTCACCAATGGTCCTCTCTGATCTACCTCTAAAGACGCTGCAAGCATACATGGCTTTTCATCTGAACTAATACTCATCCATTCATCGTTTAATTCATTCTCACTATGTAATGGGAATTGGTGCACTGTGTCATTACTTCTGTCTTGTCTCTGACCTGCTGAGTAAGCCTCATCTGTTGCTGTTCAATCAGGGCTTGAGGTATCTGCATTTGCTATCTAGGTACCATGGGAATCTGCTGCTGCATTGGTTGCAACTGTGTCACTTGTGCACCCGGCACTTCCACCTGCTGCATGGGTTGAAAATTCTGCACTTGGTTCTAAACATTCGGATTAAGTCCTCTCATTCTAGGGACTTTCACAGTTTGAAATGTATTGACATCACCACTTTGCTGAACAACACCATCCTGCACCATCAACGGACACTCCCGCATCCAATGTCCCACGTTTCCACACAGATGACACAGTAACATCTTTTTTATCCCTTGCACATCATTTTCAACCACTACAGTACTTAAATCTGGACCACGATTCATATTGACTCCACTACCCCTACCTCTCATCTGAGGTTGGAACATGACAGTTCCCTACTGCTGTGGTATCTGTTGCACTAAAGCTCCCTGCACTCCTGTTTGAGCTGCCTTAATCTGCATCACCATCGCCATCGCCTTCTCCTTCAACTCAATCTCATCACTACAGTATTTCACATACTGCTACACCTCATCATTCAGCTTCGCTTGCCAACAAATCAAATGACTGTTAATCATCTGCCCTATTTCTGGTCTCAATCCTTTGATGAACCTGAATACAAAGTGCAACATGTCCTTTGGCTCAATTGCTTCTTTACCACTGTACTCCTTGAATGCTTTCAACAATCTCTCATAATAGGTATGTATTGACTCTTTTGTCTCCTGCACTATCCTGTCAATCCTCTGCTAGCTAATATTTTTAGGTGAGATTCTCATCTTCAGAAACTTAATCACCTTATAATAATGTTTAATTACTTCAGGTGATGGTACACCCTTTCCGGTTCACTTGTTCACTCGTTGGCCAATCCACTGCTCTCTTGCACTCAACCCACAAATCAGCTGGAACCACTGTTTCCAACAATGTGTTCAAGTCTTCCCACAGACATTTAGAAAGTTTCACAAATCTATCTGTCTGCTGATACCACTCAACCGGTTTCTCTCTCAGTTTTGGATAATCTTTTGTGAATGACAGTATATTACTCCTATGCCCCCTTGGAATTTCCCTCATCGGTAATATCTTTTCATTCTGAATACCTTCAGACCCTTCTTGTGAATCTTGTTTCCGTTTATCCTTTTTATTTGCCCATCTGCCTTCCCACTTCTCTAATGCTCCCCAAATCTGAGCACTCTGCAATAATTATTTTAGATGCGCTTTCATCCCTGCTGACCTCATGTGCTCGAAATCCTTCGTCTTAAAATCTAACCTATAACTCCTTTTCAAATGTTTGGTTCTCTCAATCTCTATGTCATGTTTGTCTGCCAGATCTGCCAATTTCTGATGTATCTTGCTCACCTCACTTGTAATCCTTGGACACAAGTACCTCAACTCTTCTTCTGTGTAAGATTCCAATCTGTTCACTCCCATCGTTCCTTCAACTAGCTCAGCTATTTCTGTGGCTAATCTTACACGATTTATCTGCTCTTCACCCTTGGAAGTATTTTGAGGAGTATTCAAACTATCCAACCATCCACTCAATTGCTGTGCTGTCAATCCCTGTAATGAGATGTTACTCGCATTCAGCATTGGCACCTGTTGTTCCACTGCACTTGAAATCTGCGGTGCCAAAAGCTTCAAGCTCTGACTTGCACTTGGGCCATTTACCGCATCTGGAAGTGGAACAAGTGGACTAAGATCCAATAAAGGTCTAGATCCATCAAAGGTCTGACCCATAGACGAGACCACCTGCACATGATCACTCACTCCCCTCCTCACGAGGCTCTGTGATATTTCACCCTGATCTCCTGCAATTATTTTCTTTTGCGCAAACAATGGTACTGCTGGACCAACTGTAACCGGCAGCGATATTGCATCTGGTGCCGCTCTGACACTCGCATTTTGTGGAAGGATTACTCCCATGTTCTGATTCATCACTGGTGTAACATCTGACTGTGTCCTCGTCATTGGCGTAAACTTCGGCAAACCCCGTGCCTGTGCCTGAGGCAAAAACATTGGAGTCAGCTCAGTCTGAACTAGCATTGGCCACAGAACCACTTGCTCCATCGGCACCACTAAGTTTGAAGTTGTCTCAAGAACTGGTACATCTGGATAAATTCTCTGTATCAATGGTGGGTGCATCTGCACTTGGACCACCAAGTAGTCAATGGATTAGGAGTACTCTGTACTACCCCTTGTACTTGTCCATTCTCTGTCTGCACTGGTCCCACTGTCCCTAACAATTGTGCTGGAGCAGTTGGAGCAGAACTAGTACTGGGACCCCATACATGTGCTGCATATGGCGGAGGTCGGTCCCTCAACAATTGTGTAGTAAGATCTTCGACATATGAATCTTCTTCTACATATGTCTTTTTCTTCTTTTTCCCCATGACGAACTCTTTTCTCTCTTGCTGGTATCTTCGTTTTCATCAGACTGATCTGCTTCTGCAATAGCAGGAAACAAGTTAACACCTTGCAATGTCTCAGTTCTCCACTTTTTCTGTTCCCAATCCCACCTTGCTTCTGTCAAGGACTTTTCTACCTTTCTTATTCTCCTCTGGAATTTCAACTCTTGCTGCTGTCTGGCTACAAGCTCCCAAACTGCTAAAGCCTCAAACTGTGCTGGCCTCGGAAGTGGCTTTGTCTCATATAATGTCATTCGCAAGGGATCCAAAATTCTCAAATTAAACGTTCCATGCTCTGGAAACGCTAAAGCTCCCTGATTCTCTGTCAATTTGCACCACTGCTTTAACCAAAGGCATGGCACAACACCTTGCTCTTCCATCACAATATATGCCGGAGACTTTTCCGATGGGGTCGGCTCCCCCACTGTCGCCTTAATATAAGAATCACCCTTCATGGCACTTCTGAACGCCTTGAAAAACTTCATTTTCTCTGTTGTCTTTATTTCGATTCAATAAGGAAATTACTTTTACTCCCAAGATTCCCTTCTTCCACTCACTCAACCAATTGCCTCTTACGGACGGCTGCCAATCCGCTCACGACTCTTCTTACTAACCAACTTATCCCAGCGCGACTCACTCTGATGTCACACTCACACACTGCGGTTGACAAAGTCTTGCGGCTTGTCCTCCTAAACTTCAACTCACCCAGAACTAATGCAAAATTATTGTGAGCACTAATCCAAAAAACAATAACCAAAACAAACCTGCTGGTTTACTACAGGAAAGGGTCCACAATCGCTTCAAAGACCTTACTGATTTTCACTAATGGCTCTCTCGCCCATGTAGCTATCCCTCTTTCCCAGTCTCCCACATTTGCAAGGAAACTTCGACCCGCGGATTTTACTCTTAACTGATCAATGCGTCTGTCCTGGTGCACATAGGACTCGCCAAATCTCAGTTTAAAATTTCTCTTACTCACTTAACTCACAGACCGACTTGTTGACCACGCCCGATCAACCTACTAAACCAGCCAGATTACAACATATAACCAAGTGTCTCTTACACTTGTCAATATACTCCGGAGTCTTAGACCACGCAGGGTCCGTACATCATCAACAACCATGTAGACAATTTTTGAGCACAAAGCACCACACACATATGAAGTTCAACGACTTCCCTACTCTCATACTGCGGAGTACGCACACTCCTACTAAACTTCAACTGGAGTACGCAAACTCCCTAAACCTGCGATTTGCATAAGCCTTTGCAAGCGCAACCTACCACTTTCACACTATCACAAGTATGTCAAGAACATACCCATCTTTACTATCGGGATCCAGGATCTGGGAAAGTTATTTCTGGGCTTAAGGGGACATCATTGTTGCTGCAATTGCCATTTCAGAAAAACAGAATTCAAACCTCATAAAAACGAACGACTAACTCTAACTTAAACTACCACCAGGGGGCGTGGCAGGGCCACAAAACAAGATGGCCGCTTAGAGCGAGAGCTCCGTGCCGAGGCGGTCCCGGAAGGGCGACGGGGGAGAGAAGACAGCCGGACAACACACCGGGTTCGGTGCCCCTCCACCCTTACAACAGCGGCGACACGGAATCATGTCCGGGGACCCCGTAGGAGCGGGACGCAAGGCAGGAAACTCGCGACTCGCCCCAGGCCGATAAGGCCTGACAAAAGGGGCGGAGTCGCGTCTTCGGAAGACCGGGGACGGCGTGCCCGCAGCGGAAAGGAGCAAGCTGAACAGGCTGCAGGGACTGCGGGAGCTGTGACGACCCGCATCCATCTCCCTACAACGCCAACAAACACCCGTGGACCTCCGACCCCCCATAGGGAGACGGGGAGACGCAGCAAAGGGGTGCGGCCCCTTCGACAGCCGGGAGAGAAACCCGGTCAGAGAGGTAGGATCGAACCTCTCCAAACTAAGAACGGCATCGTTGGAGGCAGAGGCACGACTTCTCCCCTCTTTTCCATCACAGAGGGACAACAAAAACCCTCCCGCTGGGATAATAAACTTTCGCCCCCCTCCCTCCAGACAATTAATACTGAGGAGGGCAGAGGGGCACGACGGGAGGCACGTGGGGGCGAAGAGACGAGAGGGGTGAGCGATTGGAGGGGCATCGGAGATGAAGAGAGTCAGAGGGAACCAAGAGAACAGAGATACAGGAGAAGGGAGAGGACTGGCACCAGCGTAAGCCACCGAACATCTATATCCTTATCGGAATCCACGGAGGGAATCTCGGGCCCCACGTGGCCAGACTCTGTGGACAATTGAGGCGATGCCCGGCAACAAACCGAACCATAAACCTGTCAGCAAGCCTGCACGACAACTATTATTCTCAGAAGCGCTACAACACAAACGCCTAACCCCCACGAAGATAAACCCTCAAACGTCTCCACCTTTAAACGAGTCCACCACGATGTCTGACAAAGATCAATCCACAACTATGGACAGGATACTACAAGAGATCACCACCGTCAGCCGCTGCATAGAGGGGATGGACGCCTCTATAACTTCATTGACACTAGAAACCAAATCCATGCGATCTGACATTGCAGGCTTTCAATCTAGAGTGACAGGGCTAGAACAACGCATGGGATCACTAGAGACGCAGATCAACACATCTCAGGAGCGAGAACAAGACTTCATCTACCTTAGGAGCAAACTAACGGACATGGAGGACAGGAGCCGGAGAGACAATATCTGCGTACTTGGGATCCCGGAAAACGAAGAAGGCTCGGATATGCAGGCTTTTCTGACCTTCACTGTAGGAAAGTACCATCTTGCCTGGCATGTTACCCCCATTTTTCACTGTATATATGTTGTTTTAGTTGTATGTGTCACTGGGACCCTGGTAACCCAGGGCCCCAGTGCTCATAAGTGTGCCTGAATGTGTTACCTGTGTAGTGACTAACTGTCTCACTGAGGCTCTGCTAATCAGAACCTCAGTGGTTATGCTCTCTCATTTCTTTCCAAATTGTCACTAACAGGCTAGTGACCATTTTACCAATTTACATTGGCTTACTGGAACACCCTTATAATTCCCTAGTATATGGTACTGAGGTACCCAGGGTATTGGGGTTCCAGGAGATCCCTATGGGCTGCAGCATTTCTCTTGCCACCCATAGGGAGCTCTGACAATTCTTACACAGGCCTGCCACTGCAGCCTGAGTGAAATAAAGTCCACGTTATTTCACAGCCATTTTACACTGCACTTAAGTAACTTATAAGTCACCTATATGTCTAACCTTTACCTGGTAAAGGTTAGGTGCAAAGTTACTTAGTGTGAGGGCACCCTGGCACTAGCCAAGGTGCCCCCACATTGTTCAGAGCCAATTCCCTGAACTTTGTGAGTGCGGGGACACCATTACACGCGTGCACTACATATAGGTCACTACCTATATGTAGCTTCACAATGGTAACTCCGAATATGGCCATGTAACATGTCTATGATCATGGAATTGCCCCCTCTATGCCATCCTGGCATGGTTGGCACAATCCCATGATCCCAGTGGTCTGTAGCACAGACCCTGGTACTGCCAAACTGCCCTTCCTGGGGTTTCACTGCAGCTGCTGCTGCTGCCAACCCCTCAGACAGGCATCTGCCCTCCTGGGGTCCAGCCAGGCCTGGCCCAGGATGGCAGAACAAAGAACTTCCTCCGAGAGAGGGTGTGACACCCTCTCCCTTTGGAAAATGGTGTGAAGGCAGGGGAGGAGTAGCCTCCCCCAGCCTCTGGAAATGCTTTGTTGGGCACAGAGGTGCCCAATTCTGCATAAGCCAGTCTACACCGGTTCAGGGGACCCCTTAGCCCTGCTCTGGCGCGAAACTGGACAAAGGAAAGGGGAGTGACCACTCCCCTGACCTGCACCTCCCCTGGGAGGTGTCCAGAGCTCCTCCAGTGTGCTCCAGACCTCTGCCATCTTGGAAACAGAGGTGCTGCTGGCACACTGGACTGCTCTGAGTGGCCAGTGCCACCAGGTGACGTCAGAGACTCCTTGTGATAGGTTCCTTCAGGTGTTGCTAGCCTATCCTCTCTCCTAGGTAGCCAAACCCTCTTTTCTGGCTATTTAGGGTCTCTGTCTCTGGGGAAACTTTAGATAACGAATGCAAGAGCTCATCCGAGTTCCTCTGCATCTCTCTCTTCACCTTCTGATAAGGAATCGACTGCTGACCGCGCTGGAAGCCTGCAAACCTGCAACATAGTAGCAAAGACGACTACTGCAACTCTGTAACGCTGATCCTGCCGCCTTCTCGACTGTTTTCCTGCTTGTGCATGCTGTGGGGGTAGCCTGCCTCCTCTCTGCACCAGAAGCTCCGAAGAAATCTCCCGTGGGTCGACGGAATCTTCCCCCTGCAACTGCAGGCACCAAAAAGCTGCATTACTGGTCCCTTGGGTCTCCTCTCAGCACGACGAGAGAGGTCCCTCGAATCCAGCGACTCTGTCCAAGTGACCCCCACAGTCCAGTGACTCTTCAGTCCAAGTTTGGTGGAGGTAAGTCCTTGCCTCACCTCGCTGGGCTGCATTGCTGGGAACGGCGACTTTGCAGCTACTCCGGCCCCTGTGCACTTCCGGCGGAAATCCTTTGTGCACAGCCAAGCCTGGGTCCATGGCACTCTAACCTGCATTGCACGACTTTCTAAGTTGGTCTCCGGCGACGTGGGACTCCTTTGTGCAACTTCGGCGAGCACCATTTCACGCATCCTTGTAGTGCCTGTTTCTGGCACTACTCCGGGTGCTACCGGCTTCAAAGAGGTCTCTTTGTCTTTCTCGACGTCCCCTCTCTCTGCTGGTCCAATTTGCGATCTCCTGGTCCCTCCTGGGCCTCAGCAGCGTCCAAAAATGCTACGAGCACGATTTGCAGCTAGCAAGGCTTGTTGGCGTTCTTTCGGCGGGAAAACACTTCTGCACGACTCTCCACGGCGAGAGGGATCCGTCCACCAAAGGGGAAGTCTCTAGCCCTTTTTGTTCCTGCAGAAACCTCAGCTTCTTCTGTCCAGTAGAAGCTTCTTTGCACCCGCAGCTGGCATTTCCTGGGCATCTGCCCATCTCCGACTTGCTTGTGACTTTTGGACTTGGTCCCCTTGTTCCACAGGTACCCTAGATTGGAAATCCACAATTGTTGCATTGTTGGTTTGCGTCTTTCCTGCATTATTCCTCTAACACGACTTCTTTGTCCTTAGGGGAACTTTAGTGCACTTTGCACTCACTTTTCAGGGTCTTAGGGAGGGTTATTTTTCTAACTCTCACTATTTTCTAATAGTCCCAGCGACCCTCTACAAGGTCACATAGGTTTGGGGTCCATTCGTGGTTCGCATTCCACTTCTGGAGTATATGGTTTGTGTTGCCCCTATCCCTATGTTTCCCCATTGCATCCTATTGTAACTATACATTGTTTGCACTGTTTTCTAAGACTATACTGCATATTTTTGCTATTGTGTATATATATTTTGTGTATATTTCCTATCCTCTCACTGAGGGTACACTCTAAGATACTTTGGCATATTGTCATAAAAATAAAGTACCTTTATTTTTAGTATAACTGTGTATTGTGTTTTCTTATGATATTGTGCATATGACACTAAGTGGTACTGTAGTAGCTTCACACGTCTCCTAGTTCAGCCTAAGCTGCTCTGCTAAGCTACCATTATCTATCAGCCTAAGCTGCTAGACACCCTATACACTAATAAGGGATAACTGGGCCTGGTGCAAGGTGCAAGTACCCCTTGGTACTCACTACAAGCCAGTCCAGCCTCCTACATTGGTTGTGCAGCGGTGGGATAAGTGCTTTGAGACTACTTAACACTCTTGTCATTGTACTTTTCATAAGAGAAAAATATACAAAACAAGGTCAGTGTATATACACATAGCCAAAAAGTTTTGCATTTCCTCTTTTCACTCTTTTCTAAGTGCTGAAAAGTACTTCTAACTTTCTAAAAAGTTCAAAAAAAGTTTTAAAAGTTTTTTTCTCTGTCTTTCTAAAAAGCTCTGACAAACTTTTTATCTTTTACTATCACTTTAACTCTCTCAAAAAAATGTCTGGCACAGGCCAAAATGTTGATCTGTCCAAACTTGCATATGATCACCTTAGCTGGAAAGGAGCAAGGAATCTCTGCATAGAGAGAGGTTTGAGTGTAGGGAAGAATCCTTCCTTAGAACTGTTAATTAACATGCTTAGAGTACAGGATAAGGCCATAAGTGCCCAATCTGTTGAAAAAGTAGCTAATGGTTCTCAATCTGATCCAGGGACTCCCCCAGGAAAAGATTCAGGAAAGAAACTTCCTAGCCTGCCCATTACTAGACAGTCTAGCATAGTTGGTAATGATGATGAGCCACACCATATAAATAGTGTTGTCTCACATCATAGCAAAAGCATTTATTCTCACCATACTGGTAGTGATGTTTCTGTTAGCCAAGCTGTTAGGGTGCCTTCTGTAAGGGACAGGTCTCCTTCTGTCCATTCTCACCATACTTCTGTTTCAAGGCATGTCCCTCCCACCCACCCTGATGACAGATTGTTAGAAAGGGAGCTCAATAGATTGAGAGTGGAACAAACCAGACTGAAGCTCAAGAAGCAACAGCTGGATTTGGATAGACAGACTTTAGAAGTAGAGAAGGAGAGACAGAAACTGGGTTTAGAAACCCATGGTGGCAGCAGCAGTATTCCCCATAGTCATCCTGCAAAAGAGCATGATTCCAGGAATCTGCATAAGATAGTTCCCCCTTACAAGGAGGGGGATGACATTAACAAGTGGTTTGCTGCACTTGAGAGGGCCTGTGTTGTACAGGATATCCCTCAAAGGCAGTGGGCTGCTATCCTATGGCTATCATTTAGTGGAAAAGGTAGGGATAGACTCCTTACTGTGAAAGAAAATGATGCTAATAATTTCCAAGTTCTTAAGAATGCACTCCTGGATGGTTATGGCTTAACCACTGAACAGTACAGGATAAAGTTCAGAGAGACCAAAAAGGAGTCTTCACAAGACTGGGTTGATTTCATTGACCATTCAGTGAAGGCCTTGGAGGGGTGGTTACATGGCAGTAAAGTTACTGATTATGACAGCCTGTATAACTTGATCCTGAGAGAGCATATTCTTAATAATTGTGTGTCTGATTTGTTGCACCAGTACTTGGTGGACTCTGATCTGACCTCTCCCCAAGAATTGGGAAAGAAGGCAGACAAATGGGTCAGAACAAGGGTGAACAGAAAAGTTCATACAGGGGGTGACAAAGATGGCAACAAAAAGAAGGATGGTAAGTCTTCTGACAAGGGTGGGGACAAATCTAAAAATGAGTCTTCATCAGGCCCACAAAAACACTCTGGTGGGGGTGGTGGGCCCAAATCCTCTTTTAATCAGAACAAGGAAAAGAAACCATGGTGCTATTTATGTAAAATAAAAGGCCATTGGACAACAGATCCCAGTTGTCCAAAGAAAGGCACCAAGCCTCCTACCACTACAACCCCTACTGCTACACCTAGTGTCCCTACTAATAGCAGTGGTGGTGGGAGCAAACCTACTAATAGCCAATCCAAGGGAGTAGCTGGGCTCACTATTGGTAACTTAGTTGGGGTTGGCCTTGTTAGGGAGGCCACAGAGGCTGTGTTAGTCTCTGAGGGGGGTATTGATTTAGCCACCTTAGTTGCTTGTCCCCTTAATATGGATAAGTACAAGCAGCTACCCCTAATAAATGGTGTTGAGGTTCAGGCCTACAGGGACACTGGTGCTAGTGTGACTATGGTCATAGAGAAACTGGTCCACCCTGAACAACACCTACTTGGTCACCAGTACCAAGTAACCGATGCTCACAACAACACACTTAGCCACCCCATGGCTGTTGTTAATCTCAACTGGGGGGGGGTTACTGGTCCAAAGAAAGTTGTGGTAGCTTCAGATTTACCTGTAGACTGTCTATTAGGGAATGATTTGGAGACATCAGCTTGGTCAGATGTGGAGTTGGAGGCCCATGCAGCAATGCTGGGCATCCCAGGGCATATATTTGCTTTGACAAGGGCACAGGCCAAAAAGCAAAAAGGACAGGGAAGCTTGGATCCTGGAACAATGGACCAAGTGCTCCCTAAAGCTAGGGCTAGTAGAAGCAAACCACTTCCTACTATCCCTCCCTCTACAGTGGATTCAACTTCTGAGGAAGAAGAATTCCCTCCCTGTGCAGAACCTACACCAGAGGAGCTGGAAGCAGACACTGCTGAGCTTTTGGGTGAAGGGGGGCCTGCCAGAGAGGAGCTGAGTGTGGCACAGCAAACCTGTCCCACATTAGAGGGTCTCAGACAGCAAGCTGTCAAACAGGCTAATGGGGATGTCAGTGACTCTCACAGAGTTTACTGGGAGGACAACCTCTTGTACACTGAGCATAGGGATCCTAAACCTGGAGCTGCCAGGAGATTAGTGATTCCTCAGGAGTACAGAAAGTTCCTCCTAACACTGGCACATGACATTCCCCTAGCTGGGCACCTGGGTCAAATGAAAACTTGGGACAGACTGGTTCCATTGTTTCATTGGCCTAGGATGTCTGAGGACTCAAAGGAATTTTGTAAGTCCTGTGAAACCTGTCAAGCCAGTGGCAAGACAGGTGGCACCCCAAAGGCACCCCTTATTCCACTGCCTGTGGTTGGGGTTCCCTTTGAAAGGGTAGGGGTTGACATAGTTGGCCCCCTTGACCCTCCTACTGCTTCAGGCAATAGATTTATCTTGGTGGTAGTGGACCATGCCACAAGATATCCTGAAGCTATTCGTTTAAGGACCACTACAGCACCTGCAGTGGCAAAGGCCCTCCTGGGAATATTTTCCAGGGTGGGCTTCCCAAAGGAAGTAGTATCAGACAGGGGAAGCAATTTCATGTCTGCATACTTAAAGGCCATGTGGAAGGAGTGTGGTGTAACGTACAAATTCACAACACCCTATCATCCACAAACAAATGGACTGGTGGAGAGATTTAATAAAACTCTCAAAGGCATGATTATGGGTCTCCCTGAAAAACTCCGCAGGAGATGGGATATCCTTCTACCATGCCTCCTTTTTGCCTACAGGGAGGTACCCCAGAAAGGAGTGGGCTTCAGCCCCTTTGAACTTCTTTTTGGACACCCTGTTAGGGGTCCACTCACACTTGTAAAGGAGGGTTGGGAACAACCTTTAAAAGCTCCTAAGCAGGATATTGTGGATTATGTACTTGGCCTCAGATCAAGGATGGCTGAGTACATGAAAAAGGCCAGTAAAAACCTTCAGGCCAGCCAAGAGCTCCAGAAGCAATGGCATGATCAGAAGGCTGTTTTGGTTCAGTACCAACCAGGGCAGAAAGTGTGGGTCTTGGAGCCTGTGGCCCCAAGAGCACTCCAAGATAAATGGAGTGGTCCCCACACAATTGTTGAAAAGAAGGGAGAAGTCACCTATTTAGTTGACTTAGGCACTGCCAGGAGTCCCCTTAGGGTGCTCCATGTCAACCGCCTGAAACCCTACTATGACAGGGCTGATCTCACCCTGCTCATGGCAACTGATGAGGGACAGGAAGAAGACAGTGATCCTCTACCTGATCTCTTCTCTTCCACAGAACAAGATGCTCTTGTGGAAGGTGTAGTTTTGGCTGATTGTCTTACTGCTGAGCAGAAAGATAATTGCATAAATCTCCTAGATCAATTCTCTGAACTCTTCTCTACTGTGCCAGGTACCACTTCTTGGTGTGAGCACACTATAGATACTGGAGACAGTTTACCTGTCAAAAGTAAGATCTATAGGCAGCCTGACCATGTCAGGGACTGCATAAAGCAAGAGGTCCAGAAAATGTTAGAACTAGGAGTGGTTGAGCACTCTGACAGTCCATGGGCTTCTCCTGTGGTACTGGTACCAAAACCCCATTCCAAAGATGGAAAGAAGGAAATGCGGTTTTGTGTAGACTATAGAGGTCTCAACTTGGTAACCAAAACTGATGCTCACCCTATACCCATGGCAGATGAGCTCATAGATACACTGGCATCTGCCAAGTATCTAAGCACTTTTGATTTGACTGCAGGGTATTGGCAGATCAAATTGTCAGAAGATGCTAAACCTAAGACTGCACTTTCTACCATTGGAGGACATTACCAGTTTACTGTAATGCCTTTTGGTTTGAAAAATGCACCTGCCACTTTTCAGAGGTTGGTGAACACAGTCCTGCAAGGGCTGGAAGCTTTCAGTGCAGCATATTTGGACGATATAGCTGTCTTTAGCTCCAGCTGGGATGATCACCTGGTCCACCTATGGAAAGTTTTGGAGGCCCTGCAAAAGGCAGGCCTCACTATCAAGGCTTCAAAGTGCCAGATAGGGCAGGGTAAGGTGGTTTATCTGGGACACCTTGTTGGTGGGGAACAGATTGCACCACTTCAGGGGAAAATCCAAACAATTATTGATTGGGTTCCCCCTACCACTCAGACTCAGGTGAGAGCCTTCCTAGGCCTCACTGGGTATTACAGGAGGTTCATGAAGAACTATGGCTCCATTGCAGCCCCTCTTAATGACCTCACATCCAAGAAAATGCCTAAAAAGGTATTATGGACAGCAAACTGTCAGAAAGCTTTTGAGGAGCTGAAGCAGGCCATGTGCTCTGCACCTGTCCTGAAAAGCCCTTGTTACTCTAAAAAATTCTATGTCCAGACTGATGCATCTGAATTAGGAGTAGGGGCAGTCCTATCACAACTTAATTCTGAGGGCCAGGATCAACCTGTTGCTTTTATTAGTAGGAGGTTGACCCCTAGAGAAAAGCGTTGGTCTGCCATTGAGAGGGAGGCCTTTGCTGTGGTCTGGGCTCTGAAGAAGTTGAGGCCATACCTGTTTGGCACTCACTTCATTGTTCAGACCACAAACCTCTACTTTGGCTAAAACAAATGAAAGGTGAAAATCCTAAATTGTTGAGGTGGTCCATATCCCTACAGGGAATGGACTATACAGTGGAACATAGACCTGGGAGTAGCCACTCCAATGCAGATGGACTCTCCAGATATTTCCACTTAGACAATGAAGACTCATCAGGTCATGGCTAGTCTTATTGTCCTTCGTTTGGGGGGGGGGGTTGTGTAGGAAAGTACCATCTTGCCTGGCATGTTACCCCCATTTTTCACTGTATATATGTTGTTTTAGTTGTATGTGTCACTGGGACCCTGGTAACCCAGGGCCCCAGTGCTCATAAGTGTGCCTGAATGTGTTACCTGTGTAGTGACTAACTGTCTCACTGAGGCTCTGCTAATCAGAACCTCAGTGGTTATGCTCTCTCATTTCTTTCCAAATTGTCACTAACAGGCTAGTGACCATTTTACCAATTTACATTGGCTTACTGGAACACCCTTATAATTCCCTAGTATATGGTACTGAGGTACCCAGGGTATTGGGGTTCCAGGAGATCCCTATGGGCTGCAGCATTTCTCTTGCCACCCATAGGGAGCTCTGACAATTCTTACACAGGCCTGCCACTGCAGCCTGAGTGAAATAACGTCCACGTTATTTCACAGCCATTTTACACTGCACTTAAGTAACTTATAAGTCACCTATATGTCTAACCTTTACCTGGTAAAGGTTAGGTGCAAAGTTACTTAGTGTGAGGGCACCCTGGCACTAGCCAAGGTGCCCCCACATTGTTCAGAGCCAATTCCCTGAACTTTGTGAGTGCGGGGACACCATTACGCGCGTGCACTACATATAGGTCACTACCTATATGTAGCTTCACAATGGTAACTCCGAATATGGCCATGTAACATGTCTATGATCATGGAATTGCCCCCTCTATGCCATCCTGGCATGGTTGGCACAATCCCATGATCCCAGTGGTCTGTAGCACAGACCCTGGTACTGCCAAACTGCCCTTCCTGGGGTTTCACTGCAGCTGCTGCTGCTGCCAACCCCTCAGACAGGCATCTGCCCTCCTGGGGTCCAGCCAGGCCTGGCCCAGGATGGCAGAACAAAGAACTTCCTCCGAGAGAGGGTGTGACACCCTCTCCCTTTGGAAAATGGTGTGAAGGCAGGGGAGGAGTAGCCTCCCCCAGCCTCTGGAAATGCTTTGTTGGGCACAGAGGTGCCCAATTCTGCATAAGCCAGTCTACACCGGTTCAGGGGACCCCTTAGCCCTGCTCTGGCGCGAAACTGGACAAAGGAAAGGGGAGTGACCACTCCCCTGACCTGAACCTCCCCTGGGAGGTGTCCAGAGCTCCTCCAGTGTGCTCCAGACCTCTGCCATCCTGGAAACAGAGGTGCTGCTGGCACACTGGACTGCTCTGAGTGGCCAGTGCCACCAGGTGACGTCAGAGACTGCTTGTGATAGGCTCCTTCAGGTGTTGCTAGCCTATCCTCTCTCCTAGGTAGCCAAACCCTCTTTTCTGGCTATTTAGGGTCTCTGTCTCTGGGGAAACTTTAGATAACGAATGCAAGAGCTCATCCGAGTTCCTCTGCATCTCTCTCTTCACCTTCTGATAAGGAATCGACTGCTGACCGCGCTGGAAGCCTGCAAACCTGCAACATAGTAGCAAAGACGACTACTGCAACTCTGTAACGCTGATCCTGCCGCCTTCTCGACTGTTTTCCTGCTTGTGCATGCTGTGGGGGTAGCCTGCCTCCTCTCTGCACCAGAAGCTCCGAAGAAATCTCCCGTGGGTCGACGGAATCTTCCCCCTGCAACCGCAGGCACCAAAAAGCTGCATTACCGGTCCCTTGGGTCTCCTCTCAGCACGACGAGAGAGGTCCCTCGAATCCAGCGACTCTGTCCAAGTGACCCCCACAGTCCAGTGACTCTTCAGTCCAAGTTTGGTGGAGGTAAGTCCTTGCCTCACCTCGCTGGGCTGCATTGCTGGGAACCGTGACTTTGCAGCTACTCCGGCCCCTGTGCACTTCCGGCGGAAATCCTTTGTGCACAGCCAAGCCTGGGTCCACGGCACTCTAACCTGCATTGCACGACTTTCTAAGTTGGTCTCTGGCGACGTGGGACTCCTTTGTGCAACTTTGGCGAGCACCGTTTCACACATCCTTGTAGTGCCTGTTTCTGGCACTCCTCCGGGTGCTACCGGCTTCAGAGAGGGCTCCTTGTCTTGCTCGACGTCCCCTCTCTCTGCTGGTCCAATTTGCGACCTCCTGGTCCCTCCTGGGCCTCAGCAGCGTCCAAAAACGCTAACCGCACGATTTGCAGCTAGCAAGGCTTGTTGGCGTTCTTTCGGCAGGAAAACACTTCTGTACGACTCTCCACGGCAAGAGGGATCCGTCCACCAAAGGGGAAGTCTCTAGCCCTTTTCGTTCCTGCAGAAACCTCAGCTTCTTCTGTCCAGTAGAAGCTTCTTTGCACCCGCAGCTGGCATTTCCTGGGCATCTGCCCATCTCCGACTTGCTTGTGACTTTTGGACTTGGTCCCCTTGTTCCACAGGTACCCTAGATTGGAAATCCACAATTGTTGCATTGTTGGTTTGTGTCTTTCCTGCATTATTCCTCTAACACGACTTCTTTGTCCTTAGGGGAACTTTAGTGCACTTTGCACTCACTTTTCAGGGTCTTGGGGAGGGTTATTTTTCTAACTCTCACTATTTTCTAATAGTCCCAGCGACCCTCTACAAGGTCACATAGGTTTGGGGTCCATTCGTGGTTCGCATTCCACTTCTGGAGTATATGGTTTGTGTTGCCCCTATCCCTATGTTTCCCCATTGCATCCTATTGTAACTATACATTGTTTGCACTGTTTTCTAAGACTATACTGCATATTTTTGCTATTGTGTATATATATTTTGTGTATATTTCCTATCCTCTCACTGAGGGTACACTCTAAGATACTTTGGCATATTGTCATAAAAATAAAGTACCTTTATTTTTAGTATAACTGTGTATTGTGTTTTCTTATGATATTGGGCATATGACACTAAGTGGTACTGTAGTAGCTTCACACGTCTCCTAGTTCAGCCTAAGCTGCTCTGCTAAGCTACCATTATCTATCAGCCTAAGCTGCTAGACACCCTATACACTAATAAGGGATAACTGGGCCTGGTGCAAGGTGCAAGTACCCCTTGGTACTCACTACAAGCCAGTCCAGCCTCCTACATTGGTTGTGCAGCGGTGGGATATGTGCTTTGAGACTACTTACCACTCTTGTCATTGTACTTTTCATAAGAGAAAAATATACAAAACAAGGTCAGTGTATATACACATAGCCAAAAAGTTTTGCATTTCCTCTTTTTACTCTTTTGTAAGTGCTGAAAAGTACTTCTAACTTTCTAAAAAGTTCAAAAAAAGTTTTTAAAGTTTTTTTCTCTGTCTTTCTAAAAAGCTCTGACAAACTTTTTATCTTTTACTATCACTTTAACTCTCTCAAAAAAATGTCTGGCACAGGCCAAAATGTTGATATGTCCAAACTTGCATATGATCACCTTAGCTGGAAAGGAGCAAGGAATCTCTGCATAGAGAGAGGTTTGAGTGTAGGGAAGAATCCTTCCTTAGAACTGTTAATTAACATGCTTAGAGTACAGGATAAGGCCATAAGTGCCCAATCTGTTGAAAAAGTAGCTAATGGTTCTCAATCTGATCCAGGGACTCCCCCAGGAAAAGATTCAGGAAAGAAACTTCCTAGCCTGCCCATTACTAGACAGTCTAGCATAGTTGGTAATGATGATGAGCCACACCATATAAATAGTGTTGTCTCACATCATAGCAAAAGCATTTATTCTCACCATACTGGTAGTGATGTTTCTGTTAGCCAAGCTGTTAGGGTGCCTTCTGTAAGGGACAGGTCTCCTTCTGTCCATTCTCACCATACTTCTGTTTCAAGGCATGTCCCTCCCACCCACCCTGATGACAGATTGTTAGAAAGGGAGCTCAATAGATTGAGAGTGGAACAAACCAGACTGAAGCTCAAGAAGCAACAGCTGGATTTGGATAGACAGACTTTAGAAGTAGAGAAGGAGAGACAGAAACTGGGTTTAGAAACCCATGGTGGCAGCAGCAGTATTCCCCATAGTCATCCTGCAAAAGAGCATGATTCCAGGAATCTGCATAAGATAGTTCCCCCTTACAAGGAGGAGGATGACATTAACAAGTGGTTTGCTGCACTTGAGAGGGCCTGTGTTGTACAGGATGTCCCTCAAAGGCAGTGGGCTGCTATCCTATGGCTATCATTTAGTGGAAAAGGTAGGGATAGACTCCTTACTGTGAAAGAAAATGATGCTAATAATTTCCAAGTTCTTAAGAATGCACTCCTGGATGGTTATGGCTTAACCACTGAACAGTACAGGATAAAGTTCAGAGAGACCAAAAAGGAGTCTTCACAAGACTGGGTTGATTTCATTGACCATTCAGTGAAGGCCTTGGAGGGGTGGTTACATGGCAGTAAAGTTACTGATTATGACAGCCTGTATAACTTGATCCTGAGAGAGCATATTCTTAATAATTGTGTGTCTGATTTGTTGCACCAGTACTTGGTGGACTCTGATCTGACCTCTCCCCAAGAATTGGGAAAGAAGGCAGACAAATGGGTCAGAACAAGGGTGAACAGAAAAGTTCATACAGGGGGTGACAAAGATGGCAACAAAAAGAAGGATGGTAAGTCTTCTGACAAGGGTGGGGACAAATCTAAAAATGAGTCTTCATCAGGCCCACAAAAACACTCTGGTGGGGGTGGTGGGCCCAAATCCTCTTTTAATCAGAACAAGGAAAAGAAACCATGGTGCTATTTATGTAAAATAAAAGGCCATTGGACAACAGATCCCAGTTGTCCAAAGAAAGGCACCAAGCCTCCTACCACTACAACCCCTACTGCTACACCTAGTGTCCCTACTAATAGCAGTGGTGGTGGGAGCAAACCTACTAATAGCCAATCCAAGGGAGTAGCTGGGCTCACTATTGGTAACTTAGTTGGGGTTGGCCTTGTTAGGGAGGCCACAGAGGCTGTGTTAGTCTCTGAGGGGGCTATTGATTTAGCCACCTTAGTTGCTTGTCCCCTTAATATGGATAAGTACAAGCAGCTACCCCTAATAAATGGTGTTGAGGTTCAGGCCTACAGGGACCCTGGTGCCAGTGTGACTATGGTCATAGAGAAACTGGTCCACCCTGAACAACACCTACTTGGTCACCAGTACCAAGTAACCGATGCTCACAACAACACACTTAGCCACCCCATGGCTGTTGTTAATCTCAACTGGGGGGGGGTTACTGGTCCAAAGAAAGTTGTGGTAGCTTCAGATTTACCTGTAGACTGTCTATTAGGGAATGATTTGGAGACATCAGCTTGGTCAGATGTGGAGTTGGAGGCCCATGCAGCAATGCTGGGCATCCCAGGGCATATTTTTGCTTTGACAAGGGCTCAGGCCAAAAAGCAAAAAGGACAGGGAAGCTTGGATCCTGGAACAATGGACCAAGTGCTCCCTAAAGCTAGGGCTAGTAGAAGCAAACCACTTCCTACTATCCCTCCCTCTACAGTGAATTCAACTTCTGAGGAAGAAGAATTCCCTCCCTGTGCAGAACCTACACCAGAGGAGCTGGAAGCAGACACTGCTGAGCTTTTGGGTGAAGGGGGGCCTGCCAGAGAGGAGCTGAGTGTGGCACAGCAAACCTGTCCCACATTAGAGGGTCTCAGACAGCAAGCTGTCAAACAGGCTAATGGGGGTGTCAGTGACTCTCACAGAGTTTACTGGGAGGACAACCTCTTGTACACTGAGCATAGGGATCCTAAACCTGGAGCTGCCAGGAGATTAGTGATTCCTCAGGAGTACAGAAAGTTCCTCCTAACACTGGCACATGACATTCCCCTAGCTGGGCACCTGGGTCAAATGAAAACTTGGGACAGACTGGTTCCATTGTTTCATTGGCCTAGGATGTCTGAGGACACAAAGGAATTTTGTAAGTCCTGTGAAACCTGTCAAGCCAGTGGCAAGACAGGTGACACCCCAAAGGCACCCCTTATTTCACTGCCTGTGGTTGGGGTTCCCTTTGAAAGGGTAGGGGTTGACATAGTTGGCCCCCTTGACCCTCCTACTGCTTCAGGCAATAGATTTATCTTGGTGGTAGTGGACCATGCCACAAGATATCCTGAAGCTATTCCTTTAAGGACCACTACAGCACCTGCAGTGGCAAAGGCCCTCCTGGGAATATTTTCCAGGGTGGGCTTCCCAAAGGAAGTAGTATCAGACAGGGGAAGCAATTTCATGTCTGCATACTTAAAGGCCATGTGGAAGGAGTGTGGTGTAACGTACAAGTTCACAACACCCTATCATCCACAAACAAATGGACTGGTGGAGAGATTTAATAAAACTCTCAAAGGCATGATTATGGGTCTCCCTGAAAAACTCCGCAGGAGATGGGATATCCTTCTACCATGCCTCCTTTTTGCCTACAGGGAGGTACCCCAGAAAGGAGTGGGCTTCAGCCCCTTTGAACTTCTTTTTGGACACCCTGTTAGGGGTCCACTCACACTTGTAAAGGAGGGTTGGGAACAACCTTTAAAAGCTCCTAAGCAGGATATTGTGGATTATGTACTTGGCCTCAGATCAAGGATGGCTGAGTACATGAAAAAGGCCAGTAAAAACCTTCAGGCCAGCCAAGAGCTCCAGAAGCAATGGCATGATCAGAAGGCTGTTTTGGTTCAGTACCAACCAGGGCAGAAAGTGTGGGTCTTGGAGCCTGTGGCCCCAAGAGCACTCCAAGATAAATGGAGTGGTCCCCACACAATTGTTGAAAAGAAGGGAGAAGTCACCTATTTAGTTGACTTAGGCACTGCCAGGAGTCCCCTTAGGGTGCTCCATGTCAACCGCCTGAAACCCTACTATGACAGGGCTGATCTCACCCTGCTCATGGCAACTGATGAGGGACAGGAAGAAGACAGTGATCCTCTACCTGATCTCTTCTCTTCCACAGAACAAGATGCTCTTGTGGAAGGTGTAGTTTTGGCTGATTGTCTTACTGCTGAGCAGAAAGATAATTGCATAAATCTCCTCGATCAATTCTCTGAACTCTTCTCTACTGTGCCAGGTACCACTTCTTGGTGTGAGCACACTATAGATACTGGAGACAGTTTACCTGTCAAAAGTAAGATCTATAGGCAGCCTGACCATGTCAGGGACTGCATAAAGCAAGAGGTCCAGAAAATGTTAGAACTAGGAGTGGTTGAGCACTCTGACAGTCCATGGGCTTCTCCTGTGGTACTGGTACCAAAACCCCATTCCAAAGATGGAAAGAAGGAAATGCGGTTTTGTGTAGACTATAGAGGTCTCAACTTGGTAACCAAAACTGATGCTCACCCTATACCCAGGGCAGATGAGCTCATAGATACACTGGCATCTGCCAAGTATCTAAGCACTTTTGATTTGACTGCAGGGTATTGGCAGATCAAATTGTCAGAAGATGCTAAACCTAAGACTGCATTTTCTACCATTGGAGGACATTACCAGTTTACTGTAATGCCTTTTGGTTTGAAAAATGCACCTGCCACTTTTCAGAGGTTGGTGAACACAGTCCTGCAAGGGCTGGAAGCTTTCAGTGCAGCATATTTGGACGATATAGCTGTCTTTAGCTCCAGCTGGGATGATCACCTGGTCCACCTATGGAAAGTTTTGGAGGCCCTGCAAAAGGCAGGCCTCACTATCAAGGCTTCAAAGTGCCAGATAGGGCAGGGTAAGGTGGTTTATCTGGGACACCTTGTTGGTGGGGAACAGATTGCACCACTTCAGGGGAAAATCCAAACAATTATTGATTGGGTTCCCCCTACCACTCAGACTCAGGTGAGAGCCTTCCTAGGCCTCACTGGGTATTACAGGAGGTTCATGAAGAACTATGGCTCCATTGCAGCCCCTCTTAATGACCTCACATCCAAGAAAATGCCTAAAAAGGTATTATGGACAGCAAACTGTCAGAAAGCTTTTGAGGAGCTGAAGCAGGCCATGTGCTCTGCACCTGTCCTGAAAAGCCCTTGTTACTCTAAAAAATTCTATGTCCAGACTGATGCATCTGAATTAGGAGTAGGGGCAGTCCTATCACAACTTAATTCTGAGGGCCAGGATCAA
The DNA here is from genome assembly GCF_031143425.1 of Pleurodeles waltl. NCBI lineage: Eukaryota > Metazoa > Chordata > Amphibia > Caudata > Salamandridae > Pleurodeles > Pleurodeles waltl. The sequence goes on along the minus strand of NC_090449.1, from coordinate 659,388,427 downwards.
CCTGTTGCTTTTATTAGTAGGAGGTTGACCCCTAGAGAAAAGCGTTGGTCTGCCATTGAGAGGGAGGCCTTTGCTGTGGTCTGGGCTCTGAAGAAGTTGAGGCCATACCTGTTTGGCACTCACTTCATTGTTCAGACAGACCACAAACCTCTACTTTGGCTAAAACAAATGAAAGGTGAAAATCCTAAATTGTTGAGGTGGTCCATATCCCTACAGGGAATGGACTATACAGTGGAACATAGACCTGGGAGTAGCCACTCCAATGCAGATGGACTCTCCAGATATTTCCACTTAGACAATGAAGACTCATCAGGTCATGGCTAGTCTTATTGTCCTTCGTTTGGGGGGGGGTTGTGTAGGAAAGTACCATCTTGCCTGGCATGTTACCCCCAATTTTCACTGTATATATGTTGTTTTAGTTGTATGTGTCACTGGGACCCTGGTAACCCAGGGCCCCAGTGCTCATAAGTGTGCCTGAATGTGTTACCTGTGTAGTGACTAACTGTCTCACTGAGGCTCTGCTAATCAGAACCTCAGTGGTTATGCTCTTTCATTTCTTTCCAAATTGTCACTAACAGGCTAGTGACCATTTTACCAATTTACATTGGCTTACTGGAACACCCTTATAATTCCCTAGTATATGGTACTGAGGTACCCAGGGTATTGGGGTTCCAGGAGATCCCTATGGGCTGCAGCATTTCTCTTGCCACCCATAGGGCGCTCTGACAATTCTTACACAGGCCTGCCACTGCAGCCTGAGTGAAATAACGTCCACGTTATTTCGCAGCCATTTTACACTGCACTTAAGTAACTTATAAGTCACCTATATGTCTAACCTTTACCTGGTAAAGGTTAGGTGCAAAGTTACTTAGTGTGAAGGCACCCTGGCACTAGCCAAGGTGCCCCCACATTGTTCAGAGCCAATTCCCTGAACTTTGTGAGTGCGGGGACACCATTACGCGCGTGCACTACATATAGGTCACTACCTATATGTAGCTTCACAATGGTAACTCCGAATATGGCCATGTAACATGTCTATGATCATGGAATTGCCCCCTCTATGCCATCCTGGCATGGTTGACACAATCCCATGATCCCAGTGGTCTGTAGCACAGACCCTGGTACTGCCAAACTGCCCTTCCTGGGGTTTCACTGCAGCTGCTGCTGCTGCTGCCAACCCCTCAGACACGCATCTGCCCTCCTGGGGTCCAGCCAGGCCTGGCCCAGGATGGCAGAACAAAGAACTTCCTCCGAGAGAGGGTGTGACACCCTCTCCCTTTGGAAAATGGTGTGAAGGCAGGGGAGGAGTAGCCTCCCCAGCCTCTGGAAATGCTTTGTTGGGCACAGAGGTGCCCAATTCTGCATAAGCCAGTCTACACCGGTTCAGGGGACCCCTTAGCCCTGCTCTGGCGCGAAACTGGACAAAGGAAAGGGGAGTGACCACTCCCCTGACCTGCACCTCCCCTGGGAGGTGTCCAGAGCTCCTCCAGTGTGCTCCAGACCTCTGCCATCTTGGAAACAGAGGTGCTGCTGGCACACTGGACTGCTCTGAGTGGCCAGTGCCACCAGGTGACGTCAGAGACTCCTTGTGATAGGCTCCTTCAGGTGTTGCTAGCCTATCCTCTCTCCTAGGTAGCCAAACCCTCTTTTCTGGCTATTTAGGGTCTCTGTCTCTGGGGAAACTTTAGATAACGAATGCAAGAGCTCATCCGAGTTCCTCTGCATCTCTCTCTTCACCTTCTGATAAGGAATCGACTGCTGACCGCGCTGGAAGCCTGCAAACCTGCAACATAGTAGCAAAGACGACTACTGCAACTCTGTAACGCTGATCCTGCCGCCTTCTCGACTGTTTTCCTGCTTGTGCATGCTGTGGGGGTAGCCTGCCTCCTCTCTGCACCAGAAGCTCCGAAGAAATCTCCCGTGGGTCGACGGAATCTTCCCCCTGCAACCGCAGGCACCAAAAAGCTGCATTACCGGTCCCTTGGGTCTCCTCTCAGCACGACGAGAGAGGTCCCTCGAATCCAGCGACTCTGTCCAAGTGACCCCCACAGTCCAGTGACTCTTCAGTCCAAGTTTGGTGGAGGTAAGTCCTTGCCTCACCTCGCTGGGCTGCATTGCTGGGAACCGCGACTTTGTAGCTACTCCGGCCCCTGTGCACTTCCGGCGGAAATCCTTTGTGCACAGCCAAGCCTGGGTCCACGGCACTCTAACCTGCATTGCACGACTTTCTAAGTTGGTCTCCGGCGACGTGGGACTCCTTTGTGCAACTTCGGTGAGCACCATTTCACGCATCCTTGTAGTGCCTGTTTCTGGCACTCCTCCGGGTGTTACCAGCTTCAGAGAGGTCTCTTTGTCTTTCTCGACGTCCCCTCTCTCTGCTGGTCCAATTTGCGACCTCCTGGTCCCTCCTGGGCCTCAGCAGCGTCCAAAAACGCTAACCACATGATTTGCAGCTAGCAAGGCTTGTTGGCGTTCTTTTGGCGGGAAAACACTTCTGCACGACTCTCCACGGCGAGAGGGATCCGTCCACCAAAGGGGAAGTCTCTAGCCCTTTTTGTTCCTGCAGAAACCTTAGCTTCTTCTGTCCAGTAGAAGCTTCTTTGCACCCGCAGCTGGCATTTCCTGGGCATCTGCCCATCTCCGACTTGCTTGTGACTTTTGGACTTGGTCCCCTTGTTCCACAGGTACCCTAGATTGGAAATCCACAATTGTTGCATTGTTGGTTTGTGTCTTTCCTGCATTATTCCTCTAACACGACTTCTTTGTCCTTAGGGGAACTTTAGTGCACTTTGCACTCACTTTTCAGGGTCTTGGGGAGGGTTATTTTTCTAACTCTCACTATTTTCTAATAGTCCCAGCGACCCTCTACAAGGTCACATAGGTTTGGGGTCCATTCGTGGTTCGCATTCCACTTCTGGAGTATATGGTTTGTGTTGCCCCTATCCCTATGTTTCCCCATTGCATCCTATTGTAACTATACATTGTTTGCACTGTTTTCTAAGACTATACTGCATATTTTTGCTATTGTGTATATATATTTTGTGTATATTTCCTATCCTCTCACTGAGGGTACACTCTAAGATACTTTGGCATATTGTCATAAAAATAAAGTACCTTTATTTTTAGTATAACTGTGTATTGTGTTTTCTTATGATATTGGGCATATGACACTAAGTGGTACTGTAGTAGCTTCACACGTCTCCTAGTTCAGCCTAAGCTGCTCTGCTAAGCTACCATTATCTATCAGCCTAAGCTGCTAGACACCCTATACACTAATAAGGGATAACTGGGCCTGGTGCAAGGTGCAAGTACCCCTTGGTACTCACTACAAGCCAGTCCAGCCTCCTACATCCACTCTTCCAAAAATGATTTCATTGGACTTTGACCCCCCGTTAGAATTCCAACGGGCACACAGGATAGGCCCAAAACGCTCTGACAACTCCTCACGGCCCCGCCCAATCATCGCATGCTTGCTGCGGCATAATCAAACCCGACAAATACTCCAAGTAGCACGCAACCACGGCCCTTTCCGAATAGACCAGCACGAGATCCGAATAACCGCCGATTACTCCAAGGAAACCAACGAATGTAGAAAGGCTTTCCTAGCCCTACGACCCCGGCTTCGCAAACTAGAGATGAAATACGGTCTCTTTGACCCTGCAAGAATGTGGGTTACCAAAAATGGAGTATCCAAGGACTTTTATAACCCCGACGAATTGAGACTCTTCCTTGACTCTTTCCAATCTCAGCCTATGGACTCTCTCAACACAGACAGTGAGCATGACATTGTAGGAGGCAGTGATAGGGCCGAAACCCCCCACTCGGGAATAGAAAAGGTGAAGACGGCTCTACACGACACCGGAGCCAGTCATAGAGGTAGAGACATGGAGAGACTAACCAGATCATATGATGACAGGGGTCAGATTTTACACGCAGTAGTAACCCACACCCAACTATCGGAAAGAGACAAATCCCGCTCCCCTTTAAAGCCTTCAACTGGGTCTTCTTGAGAAGGTAACACGACAAGACGACTTGTGGGACTATCGCTAGAGAGTCGAAAATAACAACTATAGACTCTGCGGAAGGATGAGTACCTTTCCAGATCATATGTGTTTTACTATTGTAATTGTCTAAGACTGCTAGTATCAATGCTACAACCAGATACATGAAAAACCTATGCTCTTTATGACTAGAGCCGAGGCCCTATAATGGAAAACTACCAGTAAATCATTATTTGCCCTCAGTACACAACAGATGATGATTATTAGAACAGGGATCAGACCCCACCAACTCCCTGTATGTTGAATAAGAGCCCGGTCCCGACCCTATAACCCTGTAACAAGGTAACAAGGTAACAGAGGCATTAAACAGATAACAAAAATAAACACTAATTAACTATCATGGTACTTACCTTATATTCCATACACTACAAAATATCTCATGGTAGTAAATAACAAAGTATGTGAAACCTCCCTAATACACACCACACTCGACCAGCGCTGACATTAGAACCGTTTAGCATTGTCATCCCAAGGGATGGGACTAGACCACGTAAAGATAAATTAATTCCAATACAGGGACACACAATATGATATAACCTGAGACATATCAAAGCTCCCATTACTTGACTTTACTTTATTCTACAATAAGAAACTGGGGAAAAAAATAGAACACGAGGACATAATACAACATAATACCGCATAACGAAGCGAAATAATATGACTGCCACTCCGCACCACATTATAACATCACAATGTAAATTATAAACTATTAGCTATTCCTTTCCTCAGATGTTCGTACCTACCTCCATCCTAATCATTATTACTATCTTAACCTACCATCTACAATAGAACGACTATGATGGTGGCACATACCAAGTAAGACCTTAGTAGGTCAGTATTATGATGTAATAATACACGGCAAGGAGTTAGTAATAGGACGAGATACGCATTATCCTCGCGTAATCCGGGGCTTAGCTACACTCATTACCTATCCTACGATTAATAGAGAGACGCTTGGCATAATGGCTCCTAACATGATAATGTGATAAGATACCAGGATATGCTATGTTGATCAACCTAATATGTCATTGAAAAGTTGTAAGGCGAGACGAGACGAGGCAGTGTTATAGTTGAATAGAAATGCTCAGGAAGTATTATATTATACTGTATATTGGTATCTTTATGTACCCATGCATTCGCGAGAACTGTAATACTCTGTTTGAGCTCTTTCCCCCCCCTCCTTTGCCCTGCCCCCCCCCTCGCCAGCCGGTCTCGGTCTTTCTGTCTGCCCAGTCCCTACTTTAATTTACGACCCTATCTTATGAACTCTTAAACACCCTACGATACCATACAACATCAAGTACTAGGCACAACATCCTAAACACCATACCCCATCAACACCCGACACCCCCCCCTCCTCTCCAGCGCCGCCCAGGTACTATAGTTATTAACCGACCATTACTTCTGCCAATATACACTTTAGTTATATAACTAATACACTAACCACTGATGAACAGACCCACTTCCCGATACATAAACATAAACATAAGCAATGCTGTGTACCCCCCCACCCCTCCTTATCACCGACATATCGATAACTGGCTGTCTGTTATTTCCCCCCTCACCCCCCCGATCGCCCGACAGCACGAGAGCTCTGAGAGAAATCGGTCCCGCCGTTTACAGACCTAACGAACGAAGGAGGTTGGACTCCTAACCTCCCTCATCCCTATCCTTCTCCACTTCTTCCCCCAAATTGTACGCTCTCTTGCTATACTCTCAATCTCAACTTTAGCACACGCATCCATCCCTTCCCCCTCCTTCTCCCTCTTTTCTTCTCCTTCTCATTTCTCCTTGTCTTCTTTTCCCCTCATATTTCCCCTCCATCTGGCTCTCATCCTACTTATATTGCCTCTCTTCCTTCACCCTCTCCTCTCTCTTCTCTTTCTTCTCCAGAGGACTCCCTTGGCCTCCACCAGCCGCTAACCCCCGTATAAAATAAAACACCGTATCATATCGAAACACAACTCCCACTCTACCAACTAAGTCAATATCTCCCACCCTCCCTCCCCCCCCCCACCAACACCAACCCCGGAACGAGGGTGCTTACTCACAATTATCCAATATGTCGAAGTCCCACCCTCAAGCGACGCGACCATTACGCATACTCTCTTGGAATGTACACGGCATGACAAGTTATGTTAAACGGAAAAAGATACTGTCCTATCTTCAATCCAAAAAAACAGATATAGCTCTGATTCAAGAGACTCACCTTGACACTCTGGAATCCAGTAAACTTAAACGGGATTGGGTAGGGAGGGTTGCTTCAGCTGCCGTCCGACGAGTCAGGAATCTGGAAGTAACGGACCCCGCAAATGTGGAGTGGCGATACTAGTACGTAAATCCCTCCCGGTCACTATCATTAGAACCTGGAATGATACGGAAGGAAGGTATATATTTGCTAAACTAAAACTAGGGGACACTGTTTTATGCGTGGGATCCATTTACGCACCAATCGGCCCAAAACGCCCATTCCTTCTACAGCTAAATCGCCTCCTGACAGAAATCGGAACTACTCGATACATAATCGGGGGAGACTGGAATCTCGTCCAAGACGCCATAATGGATAGGACAGGCCCTGTTGATATATGTAACAATCACGACAGAGCGCTTCTGACAGACCTGACCACCGATGTCGGTCTGGTGGACTGCTGGAGAATACAACACCCAAAAGATAAGGAATATACTTTCCTATCCACCGTCCATGGCACCCAATCACGTCTGGATTATTTCTTAGTATCACACACTGTAATCCCTCATATACAAGACACCTGCATCCTAGATAGCGGGCTCTCAGATCACTCCCCAATACTAATCCGGATCCAGGTGGGACTCTCCTTCTCTGGTCGTAAACCATGGCGATTGGCTGTACACAGATATCGCTCTCCCCAAGGGAAGGAACAATTAAAAGCTCATGTAGCTACATACATGGCCGAGAATACAGGCACTGTATCCTCAAAAAGGATCCTATGGGCGGCAGCAAAAGCAACCCTAAGGGGGAATATGATGCGAGACGCAGCACTGGCCAACAAAGACAGAATAGCCCGCCAAACCACCTTAGAGACCACGATACAGGACCTCACTAAACAATATACCGCCCAACCATCCCCTAGGCTGCGACACGCCTTAGAACAGGCCCGCATGGCACACAATGAACTCTATACATCTCAGGCGGAATACGCACTGCAAAAATTGCGAGGCCGCCATTACGAACAAGGGGAAAAAGCAGGTCGCCTCCTAGCGGCGCAGCTCCGACAAAGAGAGGCAGCCTCTGCCATTGCAGCCATAACATCTTCTTCAGGAGCAGTACTAACTCGCCCACAAGACATTGTAAACGAGTTCGCCAAGTACTACCGACATTTGTACACTCCTGAAACAACGACAGATCAAACACAAATGGAGACATTCCTTACCGCGGCCAATCTGCCCCGTCTGTCTGAGGCAGGCAGGGCCCTCTTGGACGGTAACATAAGCAAAGAAGAGATAACCCAAGTTATAACAAGCCTCCCCTACCATAAATCACCAGGAGAGGACGGATTCCCTGCGGAATTCTATAAATGGGCTGGGGAAGAGGCAATAACCGCAGTACATGAAGCACTGACGGAAGCATGTCGAGAAGGCTCCCTGGGCGCTCTATCCAATAAAGCGACAATTGTCATCTTGCCTAAGCCAGGGAGAGACCCCCTTCTTTGCGGCAGTTACCGTCCTATCTCCCTTTTGAACGGGGATGTCAAACTCCTAGCCAGTGTTCTAGCAGCGCGGCTACGCAAGGTGATACCATCATTGATTCACAATACCCAAGTAGGATTTGTACCAGGCCGTACCTCCAGAAATCATATGCGAACTCTTTGCCATACACTGTTAGAATCCATACAATTACCTGACGAAGCCCTAGCCCTGTCCTTAGACGCGGAGAAAGCATTCGACCGCATTGAGTGGTCCTACCTATTCACAACCATGAAGCATTTTGGCCTGGGGGAACAATTTATCTCTAAAGTGCGTTTATTATATGACCATCCCACAGCACAGGTTAACTGTGGGGGCATCATGTCAGACCCATTCCCTATCGGAAGGGGCACACGCCAGGGATGCCCCTTGTCGCCACTTCTATTTTTATTGGCCATGGAACCCTTAGCTGCCACCATATGAAATTCTCACCAAATAAAAGGGATCCATATCACCGGGGGCATATCCAAAATATATCTCTACGCAGACGACATTCTGTTAACAATGTCCGATCTAGAAACCTCGCTCCCAGCACTACTTTCCACTATAGAAGACTTCGCATCCGTATCCGGATATCGGGTAAACTGGGATAAAAGTGAGGCACTACCATTATCCCGCATAACGACGAGGGCAGCGATACATGGCCTCCAATTCAAATGGACCCCGACCCGCCTTAAATATTTAGGAACGTTCATTAACAGAGGTCTAGAACATATGGTCAGGGACAACATAGACCCCCTTATATCTAAAATGAAACAAGACTTTGCCAAATGGTCCCTATTAGGCCTGTCCATGTGGGGCAGGACACAGGCGGTCAGAATGGTCAGCTTACCACGCTTCACATACGTGCTAGGCATGCTCCCCCTACAGATACCTCTTTCCTCACACCGATTAATAGACGCATCCATAAGGGCCTTCGTCTGGGGCGCCTCCCGCCCAAGACTGAAACCTGCAATAATACTGGCACGACGGCTCTACGGAGGATTAGGACTACCCTCGGTAGAACAATACTCTCTGGCCCTACAACTCTCACAGCTAATATATACACTTCCGGATATAGCCGATCCACCGCAATGGGTGATCACAGAGAAACTCCTATATGGTCAGTACACGGAGATGGGAGGAACATACGCCGACCATGTTCCCTTAGCTAACCCCATCCTCAAGGCTACAAACACAGCGTGGTGCAGAGCCCATCGACTACTAGGAGTACACCCCTCCCTGCATACTCAGGCTCCCATAGCAGGGAATAAAAGCATTAAAATAGGAGGGAATATTCTCAGATGGCCCCAATGGTCCGAGGCAGGTATCCACAATATATCTCACATAATAGATGGAGATAGCTTCCGCACATTCGCCTCCCTCCAGGAAGAATTCGGCATCCAAAGTAACCAGGAGTGGCGATATCTACAGCTCAAACACTGTATGCGGAGAACATTAGGAACCCCCCCGTGGATGCTCAAAACCTCACCCATCGTCACCTATCTTCAGAAATGGGGCCGACAAAAAGGCGTCTTGGCTGGCCTCTATGCCGAATTAACTAACCACCTTTACTCTCAGCCTTTACTTGAACGACTACGCTTAAAGTGGCAGGATATACTAGAGATAACCAACACGGACGAAGAGTGGCCAGACATACTAGAAGCCCTCGACAGGGGCGTACGTGAAGCACGCCTGAAATTTTGCCTATTTAAAATCCTTCAGGGGTGGTACTGGACCCCCGTTAAACTCTTCAGGGCAGGGCTGATACCTCACGCGAACTGTTGGAGATGCACAGAGCCATATTTTGACCAACTTCATATTTTATGCCACTGTCCAACGGTACAGTCACTATGGGACTCGGTACGCCTCGCCTTATCGGACTTCATACAGATACCAAAACCGACCCCACCAGCATTTATCATTCTACATGACATTCGTCCGTATCCCTCCCTATCGCGGGCACATAAACGATTAATCTACACGGCGCTTACCACGGCCAAAATATGCATACTCCGGCACTGGAGATCTAGCATCGCCCCCACACCCATAGAATGGATGACGGCCATGTATCAAACGGCTACCCATGAACGAGTGATTTATAACCTACAGGACCAAGCAGAACAATTTGAGGAGGTCTGGCGCCCATTCTTGAAGAGACCATGAAGCGGCTGGTGGATGACCAACGGATGGATCAATGTTCAATGATCAATGATTAGGTAATATCAATTACCAACCACCCTCTGAGAATCCTAGACTCCGGAAACACATTTAATCTCCTATTGTCCCCTCTCTCTCTCCCTAGCTACGCTATCCTCTCCCCTTTCTCTCTTTTTTTTTTTTCTCTCTCTATCAATCCACAGGCCTCTAATTTTGTCATATGCACGAGACCCTGAACTACCCAACATAGTAATACAAGTCGCTCCCTAACACAAACAAGGACTGAGAAATCAACTCACATAAGACGTAGACACTCTCTAACCGACCTTACCATATCTAACATACATACTATCTACCCCTAGATAATAACTTGCTACAGACGGAGCAGTACAGAACGATCTACTCTTAGGCCTGAACAAGATAGTCTCAGGATACAAAGACCCCCTGCCTACCTCGAGTCTCTTCATTCTACATTCCCCCGCGATTACCCTTCCTCTTTCTTCCTCTTTCTTCCCCTTCTCTCCCCCTCCCCATTTCATATGACTATTTCGTCTCTCCCCTATACCAAGATCAACCCCTCCCACACAACCCTATCCTCGCTCCCCCTCCCTTTACCACCCCCCCCCCCCCACCTGTTCTCCACTTTTCTTCAAAATAAGGGTACAAAACTCAACTATGCAACTGGGAATTTTTACTTACCTGACAGTACATGCATATATGCTCACAATGGAAATAATTGTGGTAAAAGAACAAAAACAATGTTTTGAAAGCTAACAGTTTGTTTATATGCTGTATGTATCGCCTTATATATTCTTAATAAAACTTTTGAAACTTAAAAAAAAAAAAAAAAAAAAACTACCACCAAAAACATCGGTCACCACATAACTAGTCCGCCACGGAAGCTAACCATCAAGCTGCTACCAAAACTGCTGACGCGCCTGGTCCTTAATAAGTAAACTTACAAGGGGACGCGTATAGGCCAATGAACCTTTTGGATCGCATGGAGTATCCTAATCACGCAGTGACCAATTACATTAATAATCAATGCAATCAATCAGTTACCATTAAGAGAATCATTAGTCAATAAACAATTATAACCATCACTTTATGAATAACCACAACTCAATGAAGCATTTAACAAATTTTATTTCCATATTGAGTACAATTCTAATGCACCCGGTTAATCCAAACTTTATTTAATCAGCCCAGAATTAATTTATTAGCGACCACCAATAACACAATCTAATTAAAACTTGTGAAAACATATGGTCGAATGCTTTACCATAAGCCAATAAAGATGAATATAGCAGCACTACTAGCAGTGTTCAGCAATTCAAACCGTCAATCATTTGTAACTGTCAAGTCACCTGAAAAACCCTTAACTAACCCAGATTGGCATTAGCATGTGGGACTTCATGCAAAAACAATTTGGAAAACGTGAATTTGGAAAACATCTAGCTAAGAGAAAAAACTACAAAACAGCGCAGTTGATACCTAGAAGAAAAGGCACAAAGTTAATCAATCACATTGTCATAGCTACCTATCCACGGAATGGATCAGCAACAAAGTCAGTCTTCGTCTTCAGGTCATCAATAGATCAGCAACGCATTAAGCTCTCAAAAGCATGAGGCCGACAACAGAATCTCTAATCGCGTCTCTCAACATCTTCTGCATCTCACCCCTACTTCTCCCGCATCTGAAGTTTTAGCCCCTTGTCATGACCTTTTATTAGAGTTTTTCAGTCCATCCCCCTAATTCCTAATTGGTCATTCAATCGGCAGATATGACTTTAACCTATAATATTGATTTTTCTAATCTATGAGTTCTAATATTTCTTCTTTCACAGTTTACGGATTGGCCCACTGTACAACGTCTTCCTCTTCCGGCTCTTCAGGTATTGAAAAGGTTGCATGTTCCTCTTCAGTCAGTGTTCCCATTGTTCAAGTCCTGGGAAAGTACATTTAAACTACTCTACACATAATTGTATCAATTTGCAGAAAATGCTAGCTAAGCAACTTTAACATGGGGTGGTTCAAGGTTAGGTTAAGACATCAGCTTCTCTGCAGTGTGCTAGAAATTCAACTTCTTCTGTGAGGCCTGGAAAAGACTAGGCCATAACTTCAGGTACGTTAATTCTACAAATTAATGCAAAACATAGGTTATACATCTCTATATGACATATTACTACATTATTCTTACATATTTTCATTATTTTTAGTTATTTTAGTACAACTTTTGGAAAAATGGCTGCCATACCCGTGGGCAAATTTCCAAATGAGTACATTATTTTTTCTACAATTAGTTTCTCTACGAGTTTTTCGTTAATCAAAACACATAAACATTTATTATTAATTTCTAATTAGCATATCTGCGTCAACGACAGGGACACCTGTAAATAACCTAAAGGAACGGAAAGAGTATGTTTGTGAGGAGAAACTAAGGGTATTTCTAAGACACGTAAAGGACACACCTAGATAGGGACCACTTTTTTAAACAAGCACTGACAACAGCAATATGGCTAATCTGTAAAATACCAAGCTATTGGCTTTGCTGTCGCTTGTTTGGACTGGTATTAGCTTATACCAAAAAAGCTGCTAGTGCCTCATAAACCATGTACACATATGCAGATACTTAAGTGGCAATTTTTGGGTTGGGTTTCTATTGAAGATAGCATTTCTAGATGGTGCAAGATGTGTAAGCATGCACACTTATGTAACACACCAACAGCCATTGTGAAATTCTTTGTTTACTGTCCCAACATGGCGGGTGGTCATTTTAGAAAAGGGTGAGGATCGAAGAGACCAAGGAAAAACACACACTCCTGAGTAGTGGTGAAAGGGAAAGAGAAATAGTCCTCTCACTCATAAGTGTAAGAACACAACTCATCCAATCAGAGCACTATGAAACCGAAATGCTACTGGGTGTGACACACAAAAATATGAAAGAATGCCTCTGAATCAACTGCAAAGACCAGCCATAGACAAAACGTCAATCAGGAGCCATAGATGCCCCAAATCCCACTACAACATATAATTTTGTGGAGACAAGAAGTCTGAAGCAGACAGCAAAAGCTCTAGATGTCTGTATAGCGAGTCCTAAAAAAGATAAAAAGAGACCAGTAGATGGTACACTACTTCTGTGCCAGATGAAAAAAGTCCGAATTACTTCCTCCTCTGTACAAATTAAACAAGCCCTCTATCTCTGTGCAAAAACAGTCGAGCACACATCTTAAAGGACATAAAACTTGCAGTCGGGATTCGTTTTTTTTTTTTTTAAATCAGAACGCAGATCGGTCAAGTATTACTGTTGGAGCAGCTACTTGATATGAGGCAGATGTTATGAGCACGGACCCAGGCCTAGAGTTAAACTACACTTTATTGGAGAGATACATTTCCTTCAGGGGGATGAAATCACGAAACGGAAATGTGGAGAAACAATCAGATGCCTCCATCCCGACTTACAAAATGTAGGCCAAATCGAATGATTTGAGAAGTTTACAGTAAAAAGTGTGAAACCTGTGGAAAAAACACATACTAGTGCTATCTGTATTTGTTCACAACAGGCTACATCCCCCAGTACAGATAAACTAAAATAATAAATACATAATTGGCCGACGTGCCCCAAGTTACCACAGCCATGTTTAGGATTCAGTACATTTTAGCAAAATAATATGGCTACAAAGTCGACCATGTGTTTTGCGATAATCACACCAATATGGTACACATTAGCGAGCACAGAATCGTAACACACGTAGATGCTTTAAAAGTAAAAATAAAATATGCAGCAGCATGAAACATGTTTTTCTGATATCCTCAACTGCACCTGCAACCACCTGGACACGTTACAGGGCAGCAAATAACCCCTTTGAGTTACATATTTCACAGCTGCCCTGTTATAATTGGTTCGCTTTCTGTGTTCCTGACCAGATTGTTAGAGTGAGTGAATTGGGTTAACGTTATCTTTACTTAAACAGGCCTCCTTGACGTGCACACGTCTCGCAGAGTAACCGGCTGCCTCTGGAGGGGTGCCTGAATTCAATTGAGCTCCGTTACCAAAACTGAAAAACAGACGTTTCAAGCCTGTACTAATATTATTAGGAAAACAGAGTAAAGCTCGTAGTTTTCAATTGCTAATTGAAGTACACGGTCTTAAGTTAGTTCCGAGTTCTAATAACGTTGGGAGCTGTTGCATTTGATCAATGAATGTACCCATTGTTAAGATGAATGGTACAAGCCCACTCGACTGTTAGTAGGAAGGGAAGCAGCATAAGGGTGCTCTTACCTTACTTTCTGTCAGGTTTCCTCATGATTTGAAGACCACGGGGCAGTTCTTGTTTAAAGCACTCCTTTCGGCACATTTAATGGTTAGCATGGAAACCACTGATCGAGCTGTAACAAATAAGTGAATGTACCTCACTCTTTTTTAAGGAGCATATCAACAGAACAGCCAAACACTAGGGCTGTCACTTCTTGATTGCACCCCAAGCCTTTTTCTTCCACTTCCAGCGTCGGTTGCTTCTCAAGGGTGGGGGAGCATCACCTCCCCACCCCCGCCTGCTGGATGCATGTCACTTTGGCCAGCTGTTTTGTGCCGGCCAAAGTGACATGCACACTTTGAAGCTTTCCTCTCAGCTGTCTTAAGGCAGCTAGGTGGAGACCAAGCACAGGACACTAGGGCCTGAAGAAGCATCTAGCCAGGCTGCTCCATCTGATCCACGTGCTTATCTCATGCTGGTTACCAGCATGAGAGAAGCACCTGGATTGGTTAAAGGAAGCTCTTCTGGCACTGGAGAAGAAGAGCACCCAGGAGGATGCACAGCCTGTGGGTAAGTACAGTTTTTGTTATTTATTTTAAATGTTTAATGCATGTGTGTAATGCATGTGTATGTAATGCATGTGTGTGTGTGTGTAATGCATGCAAGTGTAGTGGTGGTGTTTGTGTTGTATTTGGTGTTATGGTTTGGGCATTTGGAGGGAGGGATGGGTTACTTTTGGGGTTTGGAAGGAGAGGGTGGTTTTTTTTGGGAAGTGGTGGGAAACTTCACTTTCCCCACCACTTTTAAAGGGTACAAGCCGCCTCTGTCCACTGCCCTATACTCAGGTGCATATTTACTTACATTTCATGTAATGCAGGGCTGCATGCAAAGTTGTTACGCTGGAGATAACAGAAATGGGATATATCTATTAAGATATGGCACATTTGTACCGTCTCCTAGTGCTGGTGCACTGTGTGCAATCTAGCGCCAATGCAAGCACCTGTGTTACAGGCAGGATTGGTTTTGTGCAGGAAGGGATATCTTCCCACACAAAACAATTCTTAGAGGCATATCCCCCTTTCTTTATGTGCTACAAAATGCATCCTGTATAGCCAGAGGAAGTAACGAGAGGAAGTGAAGATATTTCTCTTTGTTTCATCTACTTTAGGAAGTTGTAGCTTTTTGGTGCAATCTGGGAATATGCCAAAATCCATAAATGGATGCATGGGATTGCCGATTCAGGTATACATAAATCAGGTAAGACAGGGCCTGTTGGGAGTAAAGCACAAATCAATAGAGTGAAAAAATTGGAAAATCTGAAGACAAAAAGTAAAGCACAAATGACTGCTTGAGTCCACCATATGCAACCCCTGGCACAAATTAAGCACAGGTGGGAAGGGAATCAAGCACCGGGACTCGTGGCCAGGGTCAGTCATTTTGTTTCGGCCACAACTGCAGTTACAAGTAAACCTTATTACTCTAATATATATCCTCAGTTTTATATAGTGCGAAGTTGGCCCAATTTGAGTCCTTTACTTGAGCACCACATTACACAACACAAGATCAGGATTTGTGTTTTTAAGGTACATGCTCATTATGATATTTGACCAGAACCACAGGATGTTGAGCTGGCAGGACTACTCACCTAGTTACCTAATTCCAAGGGCAACAGTTCTGCCCGTTAGGCCACATCTCCTCCTCATGATAAAAGTGAATTATCAAGGTGCAAAAATTAACCGTAACAAAATATAATCCTATATGGTGGCTAAAGATCGCCAACAGTTAGGACAAACATAGACTGGGTGAATAGTGGATGAGTGAATTCAAAAGGTTCAGGTGCATGCTTTTGCATCAATAGTGTTAGGAAGTCTGGTAGTAGGCCAGTGTCATAACGTAAAATGATGGGGCCCCTTACAGAACTTGAAGAGGGGCCTCTTAGTCTTCCCTATCCCACAGATATTAATTTGTCTCAAGCTAAACGGGGCCTCCCTGAAGGGTTGTGGGGTCCCTGAAGGGTTGGGTGTGCCTTTGGAACGCAGGGGCTGCTAGGTCCTGCATTACACCCCTGCAGGGTACTCTAAAATAAGGTATTTTCGCTTTTAAGAAAATTCTTGTGAAAAGATAGATCCTGGATTTGCCTACCAGGATGGATGTTGTGTGTGATGTAATAATGCCAAGTTTTGCAAGTGATCGTTTCAGTAAGCAGACCCAAGAGGCATATCTCTTTTTGAGTAAAAGTACTAGAAATTATTCTTAAAGATGGATAGAGGTTCAATGCAGATGTCCTGAGAACAGTCCACTTAGGAACAGTTGCGTTGCACCTTTGACTGCTATTGTGATACTAAATTGTAGCAATTATCAGGATTAAGTGGTCCCTCAGGGTTCTGTGCCTGGTGTCACTGCACCTGTTGCACCAAACGTAGGTACAGCCTAGCTCAGGAATTTGTTTCAGATCTGCTTTACTCAAGCTGATGATTTCTGATTCAGTCTAAAATAGGCTATCTACAGGTTTGTTGACAAACATGACACTGCATAAATTGTTCCTCTATAAATTCATTTAGACCTTGATCCATCAGGATTGCTCACATGGAATGACTTTTACTACAGGTTACAGGTCAGGAAAATAGAGTTATTTATGCAAATAAACTACTGTAAATATAATACATTACACCCAACTGCAACGTGCGTGACTACTGCTTACTTATGGAACTGCTATATATTTGCTCCTGCTTTTTAATGTCTTTCTCTATTCCCATAAATAATTTCAAACAACAGTGGAGTGGTATACTAGTACATACACTCAAAATGGAGCTAAGAAAACTGGTAGCACTGCTGAGATTAAGGCCCATATTTATACTTTTTGCCGCAAAATTGTGTAAACACAGTTTGCAGCAAAAAGTATAGCGCCGGCTTGTGTCATTCAAAGTGCCAGCTGGGTGCCAAATTTATGGAATCCCACAAGCCATTGCTAAGGCTGGGCTAGGGTCAGTTAAAATTACATCAGCGGGGTGGGGTTGGGGGTCGCCGTACGGGGAAGGGGATTTTCCCTTAAAAAATGACACTAGAGTGGGTAGAGGCAAAAAAATCCAGTTAACCAGACTAGCTTCATTTCCTGACACAAAACCATCCATGCCACATGACTCCTGTCTTACCACAGATAGGAGTCATGCCCACCACCCCAATGGCCAGCGCAGGGAACTAGTGTCCCCTGGGCATGGCCATTGCACCCAGTGCCATGCAGGGGGTCCGTTTCAGGGCCCCCAATGACACTTAGAACAGTTTAAAAAAAATACATATACTTACCTGGGATGGGGTCCCCCATCCTCTGGTGTCCCTCTGGTGTGGGTGAGGGTGGGGGTGTTCCCAGGGCTTGGGGTGGGCACCTGTGGGCCCATTCCATGGTGTTTGACCATGGAAATGGGTCCACAGGTCCCCTAATGACTGCTCTGACCCGGTTGTTAAATAATTGTGGTAAGCAAGCTGAGCGCCATTATTTAGTCCAGCCTCCCACCCTTGCTCCTTTATTGCACTGGAGAATAAATAAGGCTCTAGGGGATTAGAGTAATTGTTTGGACGGGAACGCCTACCTTGCATCTCATTGATGCAAGGTGGTTTTCATGCATCCAAAAAATGACGTTAACTCCAATATTTTGACGCTAGACGGGTCTAGTGTCAAAATATAAATATGGAGTTAACTTTGCGCTGAATTTGCATAAAAAAATGACGCAAATTTAGCACAGAGTATAAAGATGCCCCTAAGTGATCTAACGCCAAGACTGTATACTGCAAAGCTCTAGCTGAGACCAATCAAAATGGGACTGCTGTAAAATCGAGGGTGTTATTGTGTCCTTCTAAACAGGTATAGAAAAGGGAGCTATTCAAATTATGGTTCTCACGAGAAAACATAAACTTCACACTTGAAAGCTTTAAATGTTTGCACGCATGCCATGATATTGGATGTGAAGACGATGTGTTGTGCAGTGGGGCCTTGTTACACATCTTATGATTGAAACTGCTGAAATGATAATATGCCCTCTCTTCATGAACCTTTGTGGTGCCCCAGAAGAACTGTGGTTGGGGTGTACCGGATGAAATTGTGTGACCACAATGACTATAAATTCTAGACAATTGTGATGCACACGGTATTCATTTTGAGGGAAAATGGCCCTAAGCGGTTGAGAATGTTCCTAGCTTATTTTAAGGCAATTTCGGAATTTCCATATTCTGTCCTTCTACTGTGTAGGGTTCCTATTCAAATCAACTTATCATGTCACCTGAAGGAGCCAGGTGACATGATAGGATGATGTCTGACCCACATACCTTCTTCTTCGTTTAAGTTCCTGGGTGAATTTGTTGGTAGAGATCAAAGGGTGGGAGAATGGCTTCCTACCTGAAAATTTTACTGAAATGTCACTTGCTTAGACCTTAACGCTACTTGTAAGGATACCCTTGGTTAATATATCTGTTTGCTAACAGAATATTTGACCAAGATGAGCCTAATCTTTTGCCTTAAGTGGCTAAAAAACACATGGGCCATATAGTTTCATCAGCGAGAACGGCAATGTCTGAGGTGGAGAACCAGACCAAAAAGAAGTTTAAATATTCTTACTCCTATCATTGAAATTGAAGTACCCACTAAAGAATTAATGAAGTAAGAGCCATTTGCAACTGCATTAATCACTTCATTGCTACCAGTAAAATCATTTGTGGCGCTAAGCCAAGGAGTTTGTGGACTCCTTGAGTCTTTGGTGAGACAAGTAGGGCCTCATTACTAACAGCAGAATGACCCCGGCACACAGAACAGTACAGTCGCAGTTCAAATAGAGGACAAGTGTAAACTGAACACCAGGGACACTTGTCCTCTATTTGAACTGTGACTGTACTGTTCTGTGTGCCGGGGTCATTCTGCTGTTATTATCATTGTGTACCTGTTACGCATATCTGTGCCTATTAGGGGAGTTAGGCACCCGACCCATCGAGCACCAATGTTTAATTTTCACTGATTCTCTTATTTACCTGTGCTGTTACTCAACGGAAGTGCGGCTGCTCTCACCCTAACTACCCTTACATTGAGGGCCTCATTACTACCCTGGTGATCTAATGACCGCCAGGGTCGCGGTGGCGGTCGGTCCGCTGCCACTGCGGCAGCCTGAGCACTATATTACCACAGCGGCAGAAGTGCCATTGTCCGACCGCCAGCACAGCCAGATTACGACTTCACGACAGCCTGGTGGTGCAGGCAGTACTAATCCACCAGGGCAGTGCTGCAGCAGTGCTACCTTGGGGATTACGACCCCCTTATCCGCTGGCGATTTCAATGCTGTAACACCACCATGAAAAGGCTGGCGGAGACGGGGTGCAGGGGGCCCCGGCCAACCCCATCGCAATGTTCACTGTCTGCTTTGTACCCTTTGCACTACAGCATTGCCGCCAGCTCTATTACCAGCCGGAGACAATACTGTAGGCCGTTTCCTGCTGGGCCAGCGGGTGGATTTCCGCCCACTGACCCAGCGGGAAACTCGTAATGGACCCGGCAGCGAGGCTGCCACATTGCCGGCAACCTACCTGTCGGGACTTCGGTGCACGAGCTTTTCCATCTGCCGAAGTCATAACAAGGTCCATAATATCTTGGGTAAAGAGTTAGTACTGACACTTACTGACTAAAATTAAATTAAGCAAAGTAACCGGACAACTGAAATCACTCAGTAACATGGTAACATAAGCAGAAGTGTCAGTCGACCCAACTGGGAAGAAAGTAGAATTTTAGATGATAAGCTATGAAAAATAAGATGACAAAGTTGAAAGTGATGATAAAGTGAAAATTAATAAAGATGTGCCATTGGCTCAAAAGTTTCAATCCAGGAGCTCTGTGGATGAACCTGAAAACGCCAGTCTGCACGAAAGGGTAAGAGAGAACTACAATCGTATACTGTTATATAATGAAAGGAGTACTGACACCATTCAGTTAATCGGAGATACCTACCAGAAAATGAAACTGACAAACCAATCCGATGGCAAAGCTCTAGGGAAGCTATCAAAAATCCTAGTAGTTTGGGACGCCTGAGGAGAGTAACAAGACAACTGGCCAATAAAGAAAGTTCCATATTGGAGGATCTAAATGCCAGCCAGTACATATGAGATCAACAAGACAGTGAACCCGAAGAGACATCCAAGGAGTGAGTGAAACATCACTTAAGTAAAAAAAAAAAGTGAACTGGGCCTTAACTGCTGTTTGTTACCCAGCCAATATAGAGGTATAGCTTTCGTTGACACAGGAGGCAAAGAAGCACTATGGCCAGTGGCCTGAAGAGCCCACTGAATCCTGATTTGTTCTGTAATTTGTAATTCAAACATCAGCCAAGTGGGCCCATCTCCTTCCTTGCATTAGTGCCTATGACACACTGGCTATGCTATTGAGTTAATATACGCAAATCCCTATAAAGTTACTTTGATTTAACCATGGAGAACAGCCAAAAAGGAGGAAAGTGTCCGACCTTTGGGGATGCCAGCTTCTCCGGGCTCCAGCACAGTCTTTTGCCTTGTGAAAAATGGGGTTCAAGGACACGTTTCATCAAGTTGTTCTGATAAGACCTATTTCTATGTGTATTTGTATGTGAACAATAAACTATGGAGTCAAACAAGAAACAGAAAACCATCAGAAATTGCAGAGCATTATATCCTTCTCTATGAAATATGCAGTGTCTGTAAGGATGTAGAGCTTCAAGAGTTATTAAACCACATGAAAGAAGGCAAAGATATGGAAGTTCCACTTCAGGATATGCTGGCCCTTATCTCAGGGTCCCAAATGTTTGAAATGTGATCAATCACAGGTGAATCTAACGTGACAAACATTCAATATATATTGCTTACTATGTCACATGTCATTTGTTTAATATTTAGAGTTATTACTCTAAAGCTTTGGAGGTCAAGCAAAGCAACCTCAACTTGTTCATTTGGTCCATTGGCAACTACTGCAGTCTTTTTAAGCCCCTAGACGATGTGTTCTGATTTCTTCGGGCAATGATAGAATCTGGCTGCTTGATTCTGAAGTCCCTGCAGCTTCCATATGTCTTTCTTCTGTGCCCCAGCACAGACCGTGTTTATGTAGCAAAACTCTTGAGTAGCAGCAGTACCCGTCTCAGCGTGAAGATTTGTATTTCTTTCAATTACCGTGGTCTGACACGTGAATGGAATCTGTGTGTCCAACCAGAGAACAAGGGGGCGAGGGCCTAACTTGTCTTTCTTTACGTAAGGAGTCACTAATTACAAGGACCTCAGCAGTGCTTAATTTGTAAATAAAAAAGTGCCAGTGCTAAAAGTCCTCCTCTTAAAACCAGCGGCTTCTGCAATTAAATGTGGGAATACAGAATACACAGGAGGCGTAATCCTGAAGCCACCTCGGGCCTCTTCAATCCATATAAAGCCATTCCCTGCCCCTTCAGCTCACTCTTGCAGCTTTCTGCTTTCTCCCCTTGTGACGCTTTTTCGTTTTTCTCTTCCTCAGTCTTTCCCATATGCGATCTTCTGCCACTGGTCAGTTTTGCCATCCAGCTGAGTGTGTAACTGGGGATCATCTACACACATTTCAAACTGAAGCTGAGATTGTGAAATTAGATAGGGAAGAGTTGAACACCGACTTTGAGAACCAGTTGCAAGAGTAAGGATTCTTAACAGACTGTCCATATTTTGTTTTTTATCGAGGAAGATAAATAAAGATATCTTTAATACATTGGTCCTAAATTAAGGGCCTGAGTTAGAGTTTGGCAGATGGGGTTACTCCACCACAAATGTGACAGATATCCTGTCCACCCTACTGTGATTCCATTGTAGCCTTTGGAAATCATCTTAATGCGGACGGGATATCTGTCATGTCAGTGACAGAGTAACCCATCCCCCAAGCTCTAAACCAGGTCCGAATTTTACCTTCCCAAGGCTTCCTACAAGATTTAATGCTCTACTGTGTCATAAGCCATTGAAAGATCACCAGAGATCTTTTTAATTGACCTGCATCAAATGATGTAAGTGCATTCTCCATGATCCCGGTTAAGGTTGATTCAGTGCCCCTGAGTGGCCCTAATCCTTCTTGTCAGTCACAATGGATGTTGTTTGCTTCCACATAATCCTGGAGCTTGCCATGGCTGG
The DNA here is from genome assembly GCF_031143425.1 of Pleurodeles waltl. NCBI lineage: Eukaryota > Metazoa > Chordata > Amphibia > Caudata > Salamandridae > Pleurodeles > Pleurodeles waltl. The sequence continues at coordinate 659,366,107 of NC_090449.1, read as the reverse complement.
ATCTGTGCATCACAAGATCTAAGGGGCTATGGTCAAAGGGGTTATGATGGTGTGTTTCTGTGCAGAGGGCTCAATGCCATGAAGCATAGACAGGTTGATCAGTGCTGTGATAATAGGCACCCTGGTGTTCATGTGATCTTCAGTGGTGAATTCTGGCCAGGGCTCGGTAAGAGGGTTTGTCACCTTTATTTTATCTTATTTTTTTATAATAAATTATTCTTAATTTTCATGAGTAGCGAAAAATACCATCATAACTGCAGGTAATGAATGAAGCTCAATATCAGTAGGGAGTAATAAAATACAGGGATAGATCAAACAGCTATACAATAACATCCAAATATTAAATTTTAAATCAAATAACAATACAAGTTGAAGTAAATTAAAGGTCGGTAATGAATGGTCTCTATATCACCTGGGTATGCTATTGCCTGTTCAGAGTAAAACCCACAAATTAGGTCTATCACCATTGACTGCTGGATATAGGAGTTCTACCTTGCCAGGATTAGGACATACATAGCCTAGCTACTGTCTAGGCATTAAAGATAAAGGATTTATGCTCCTGTAACATCAATGTATATTGCTCAAGTCCAGAAATGATGATGGGTGCAGATAGGTGTTACCTGCTGGGATAGATTAGGTTAAACCTTCTGAAGATCTCTTCTCAGAAGGTTTTGAGCTTATTGCAGGAGATATACATGTAGGAATAGCCTACCTCTGAATTCTTACATCTGGGGCACTCAACTGACTCTCTAAAGCCTCTCCTAAATAGCCACTGCAGGGTACAATATATCCACACCAAAGTTCTAAAAGTCTGAAAGCATAGTATAGCTAGTTTCAAATAAGTATTTAGAGGCCACACGTGCTGCCCTCGTGATATTTGCTTTGAATTGTAACGTAAAGCTCTATTATTTAATATGAAGATAATTTATCTAAATCTGTCATAATAGTCTCATAATCACACATTCATTTTCTCATCTAATTTTCATAATTGTAACCTGTCTAATGTTCAAGATGGCTGGTGCTGTGCTGTACTACAGAGGAGAAATGCTGATTCTTAATTAGCTCATTCAATCACTTTTAATTTTTCAACTTTCTCAGCAACGGCGGTTCGCAAGGATTTTGCGGTGTTCATATAAGGGAAACGTGGTTATTTCTGAATGCTTAGAGCTCCACAACATCGAAAATGTTCTGAACAGTTTGCTGCCTTGGTTTATCAGCCTGGCATGCTCGGGGTGTATAGCACACTTTCTTCGCTCTCTGCACATCTTAGTGGCCATCTTTAAATCAGGCTTTACATAAGGTTTTGTTGGAAGCTGAAAGGGAACATTTTTTCCCACCTGTAACCTATAATCTGACGTGCGAGTGTGGGGGAGGACAATGTGGCTGCATTACAAATATCCACATATCACAACCGAGTATGACTGCTGCAGGTTGAAAACTCGTTTCAGGTTTCTTACCTCCCAAAGATAGGGAATAAACACCGCTGGGGAGAATTACGGAGTCCCTGTCCGGGTGCCCTTATCCAATAAAACTCATTCTTATGGTAGAGGAAGCCTCACACACCTGATAGTGTCATGCTTCATCATCAGCAACCTCTCCCCACCATGGTAGGGTAATTCCACCAGGGCGGACTCATTCTCCTGATGGATTCAGAGCAGGAGGGAGTTCTTAGATATAAGAACTACTGGATAAGGCCGGGATCCAGATTAGTAAGTAAAAAATACCTTGCAGTTCCCCTGTGTATAACCTTTATTATGTGGGGACTGCAGTTGAGACTAAAAACAAGTGGGATGGTAATTGAGAAGTGTTGGAAATGGCCTTTCTGCAGGGTTACCCCCAAACATTTTGCTTTCCTCCTTCTCTTTTCCTGACCTCATTTTTGCTGACTTTAAGGACTCTGCTAACTTTACCACTGCTAATTAGTGCTAAAGTGCATATGCTCTCTCTTTAAAACATGGTGACATTGGCTCATACCCAATTGGTTTATTTAATTCACTTATAAGTCCCTAGTCAAGTGCACTACATGTGCCCAGGGCCTGTAATTAATTGCTACTAGTGGGATGCAGCATTGGTTGTGCCACCCACATAAGTAGCCCCCTAACCATGTCTGAGGCCTGCCATTGCAGGTCCTGTGTGTGCAGTTTCACTGCCACTTCGACTTGGCATTTAAAAGTAAATGCCAAGCCTTAAACACCCCTTTTCTACATATAAGTCACCCCTAAGGTAGGCCCTAGGGAGCCCATAGGGCAGGGTGCTATGTAGGTAAAAGGCAGGACATGAACATGTGGGTTCTGTATGTCCTGGTAGTGTAAAACTCCTAAATTCATTTTACACTGCTGTGAGGCCTGCTCCTTTCATAGGATAGCATTAGGGCTACCCTCACATACTGTGTGAGTGGTAGATTCCGATAGGACCCATCTGGACTGCTTTTCTGAGAAGGACTGCTGCCTTGCTGCCTTGCTGCTCCATGGCTGTGCTGAGAAGTGCTCTCCAAGGGCATGGATAGAGTTTGCCTCCTGTTCCCTGAAGTCTCAGGTCCAAAAAGACATCATTCCTGCAAAAGAACTCCTTGTGCAGTGAAAATCGACACACAGCCTGCAAGAAACGATGCACAGTCTGCATTGCGGTAAGAAAATCACAGCACGCCGAACGGTAATGACACAGCGCGACTTCCTGACGAGGAGATCGACGCACCACCAGCGCTGCGACCGGAAATTCGACGCACGGCCCACTGGATTGATGCAAAGCTGAACCGGAATGACGCAGCCCGAATTCCTGAGAGGAATCGACGCAGCGCATGCCATGCAGCAGAAATTTCCACACAACACCTACCGGATAGACGCAACCCCTGTGACTTTCTCCTTCACGCCCAGGATTTCAAGGCATTGTCCCCGGGGCGTCCGAAAACCCCGCAACCTGAAGAAGATCCCAGTCTCTGCGCCGGAAATCGATGCAAAGCCTGCCCTGAGTGAAAACTCAACGACCCATTGTCTGTGAGTGCCGGAAAAATCAATGCACACCTCCCCGTTTTACGTTCTCGTCCTCTGGGGTCCTTTGTGGAAAATTTGAACGCAAACCAGGTAAATTTGTTGCTTTGTAAGAACTAAAGACTCTTTATATGATTTTCTAAGTGATATTTCAACGTGTACTTATTCAATCTTAATCGTTTTTGACCTGCGTCTTACCAGATAAATATTATATATTTTTCTAAACACTGTGTGGTGTATTTTTGTGGTGTTTTACTGTGTTTTTCCATGGTTTATTGCACAAATAATTTACACATTGCCTTCTAAGTTAAACCTGACTACTCAGTGCCAAGCTACCAGAGGGTGGGCAGAGGATAATTTGGATTGTGTGTGACTTACCCTGACTAGAGTGAGAGGCCTTGGTTGGACAGGGGGTAACCTGACTGCTAACCAAAGACCCCATTTCTAATAAGAAGTATGACTCATACCATAAAACAGGATGCCAACTGTTGGATGTCTAAGAAATACCTACTTGAGCACTTAGACACTCCCTTGTGATTTTCATAGGCCCAGGCAACCTGATTATCCATTCAGACGCTTACTTCCTCAGTGGTGCCATGATAAATTATGCCCCTTTTACAAAATGTGATGAGGGGCCCTTGAGTCTTACATATCTCCCAGACATTCATTGGCCTTGGGCTGATTGGGAGCTCCCTGAAGGGTTGCCCCCACCGCACCACAGTTGTTACAAGTGCCTTTATTGCACACCTGTATTGCAGACCCACAAGAAAAATGGGAAAATATCTCAAAGCATGAACATCTAATCCTAATGCCCTTTCGAGAGTGCTCCCCACCCCCAACTGCTTGCATTCATTATTAAAATTATTGGGAGAACTGTGCACCATCTAGGTTCACTGAAATCAGCCACCACTGTGGTTTTTAACGAATATATGTTGTGAGTAGAATTAAATACTCATAATCACCCAAGATGGGATTCCAATGTGAAAGCAAATGCCTGACCCGGGGCAGCAGTTAATAGCATACCGAGGGAATGAGAAGAGACAAGCTGCCATCTCTCCTGGTATTCCAGAAATTGGCTGATGCTTCCATCTGAGCCAACAGAGCTGTTAAAAGAAATATAACATTTATTTTCATCTTAGGTGGAAAAGAAATTTGACAAATAGAGAACTAGCTCAACCCGGAGTAGGGAGATCTAGATAATAAGTCTCCTGGTCAGTAGGGTACCGGTACAGTAAAATAGATTAAAATAAAAATTATCTCAATATCTATCCAAAGAATGTCTTTATTTAGGATGATATTGGATAAGGTTAAAACTAGTTAGTGCCCATCTATATAATGGGGAATCCCAGTGTCTGTAGGATCTCATATAGATCACTACACCCTCTCAATGATTGTAATTATTAGCATCTTGAAAGAGATTCGAAGAGGGTAAAAAATTACCCTGTTTCAAATAGGCTGGGAATCCCCTGAAGAGATCTGCACCATAAACATGACAAAGTAACATCTCTATCCTTTTTCCAATTTCGTAACACAAGCTATAGCATTCTATATCAACAGGTTTTAAATGCCCTTGAGCAGAACTTGATGTTGAGATGGACATCAAAGAGTAGTATGGAAAGAATGAAATCCTCCTGGCTCCCTTGAAATTGAATCAGATACCCATCTGAAACTACCTGATGACTCCAGAGTCAATGACTATCTCTTTCCAAACTGTTGAAGATGACCTCTCACTGGCACCACCACTTCCTGGAGTTGCCACAAATACACATGCATTGAGAGGTCTTGAGGGGGACAGGTGCTGGCTGGATGGCACAGGAATTCATCAGACACTGGGGCCCCCTGGCCATGACCCCTGCCTTGAAAATGCTGTGACGTACACCTTGGTGCACAATTAGAGGCAACAACCCTTTAGAACAAAAAGGACACCCTCTGCAGGAAGAAAGTGGTGCAATTGTTAACTTTCGAACTTCTGTAGACTTTTTCAGAGGATCTTCCAAATGTGATCCAAAATTATTTGCTGAATAAAAGGGAGATCCATTAAGAAATGCTTATTGGAGTTATTTGCCTTCGAAGACCACATCCAAATCTGTATGCACACCACAGTCACAGACAATGCTGAAGCTGTGGCATCTATGCATAGACTGCCAAATGATTTGCTAGATACATCTATGTCTTCTTGCTCCATGACTGATAGTGTGGCAGAGCAGCTGTGCCATGCTGCATCTGATCAGCTAGAGTCTTTAAGTCTCTTAAGAAGGATTCCACTGTGTATGTTGCATACATAGTAGCAGTAATTGCAAAGTTTGATTTAGCGTATGTTGCTTTTCTGCAAAATCAACCTACTACATCTACCGGGTTGGCATTTTCTGAAATAATTGCTTCCTATGACAAAAGCCCTGCGATAAGGGACTCAACCTTAACAAAAGGGGGAAACTCACTAAGTTATTCAAAATGGTATTGTTTGGATAGGAAACAAGAAAAATGGGATGCTTTACATCTTAAACACAAGTAAACTGTCATCTGCACAAAGAGCTACTCTTACCTACAAAGATTTATAACATGTTCAATACCTCTACACAGCTATGGTGCATAAGGAGCACATATGTTTTGTAAACACATACTGATTAGCTGGACGCAGGTTGTACAACATTATGTGGAAAGTAATAAGGTAGTTACCCACCACTATATACACTATAAAACAAACTAACACACTCCTGGGATGATGTCATCAGTAATGTCATCAATGATGTTGTTTGAGATGTCATCAATGATGCCATGGAACATGTCACAAGTGATGTTATATGTGAGGTCATAAGCAGTGCATGGCGGGGGCAAATTATAGTTAGCTGTGCTAACTATAAGTGGTGAATTTCCTACGAAAATTCAACCTCCTCCCACTCACAGCCTTTGGCTGTGCGCGGAGTTGGAGCTGCCTGCAGAGCCTGGCCTGTGCCCAACCCCCCACATGCAGCCAACCCCACGCTGGTCACGGCCTTCATCATTGCCCAGTGGAGTTTTGGGTGCAAGACCAACCCCCTTAAAGGCAGCCAACTCCACCCTGCAGAGGGCCTCTAGTTGTTCACAGTGGGGGGGCTGGCCACAGGGCCTGCAGCCAACCCCTTGCAAGCAGCTAACCCCACGGTGCACACAGCCTTTGGCCGTGCTTAGTGGTGGGTTGGCCACAACAGCTGGCCTGTAGCCCGGCCCTGTGTCCAGTCCCTGGTGCCAGGCCCTGTGTCCGACCTTCCTAAAGGCAGCCAACCCCACACTGCACACAGCCTTCGGATGTGCGTGATGGAGGGTTGGCACAGAAACTAGCCCTGTGCACCCCATCCCCCCAGGACTCTTTTCTAATGCGGAAGGGTGCACCCTCCTCAAATGTATTACGGCCTTTAAAGAGGAGGGGGCCCAGTGGCCACCCTCCCCAAGCTTTATTAGTCTTTAGGGACCCCAGGGCAAATAATATAAATAAACAGAAGGGGGAGCTATGGCCACTGAGGACCTCATCCACATGGCCACTCATTTGTATGGAAGGGAGACACGTGATACACATCCCTGAGCATTGTTAGGCCCTTTGGAGCCCACCCCCCGGGCCACTACTAAAACTAAAAGGGAAAAAGGCTGTGTGGCCCCATCTGCAAGCATTTTTAAACCCTGGGAACCCCATTCCCCAGGGCCATACATTGTAATAAAGGGGAGGGGGCCACCAGGCCCAACCTCCCTGAGCCTTGTTAGGTTCTGGGGTCCCCCATCCCCCAGGGTCCTTGCTACAAATAAAAAGGAAGGGGCTGCGTGCTCCCCTCCCAGTGCCTTGTTAAGCCCTGGGGACCCCATCCCTCAGGGCCATTACTAAAAATAAACGGGAGTTGGGCCTTGTGTCCCGCTTGATTTTTGTTACTCCATCCCCTAGGGCCACTCATTTACATTAATGGGAGGGGGACTGTGCAAGCCTTGTTAAGCCCTTGGGACCCCATCTCCCAGGGTCATTATTAGAAATAAAGGGGAGGGGCCCTGTGTGGTCCTCCTGAGTCTTATTAGGCCATGAGGACCCCATCGCCCAGGCCACTCATTTACATAGAGGAGAGTGGGGTCATGCAGCCCCCTCCCGAGCCACTATAGGCCACAGAGACCCCATCTCCACGGCCCACATTTTTTGGTGGATGCCCTGGTCCCACCCAGGGTGCCCACCATATACTTATTGGGGGCCACAGAGGGAGCCCCAAGGCCCAAGTGGCCCCAGCAGGCTCCCTTCATGCAGCAGGAGCCAGCATTGCTCCCACCCGTTGGGAGCACTACTAATGCTGCTTCCTCCAGGTAGGAGCAATATTTTGATCTGCTTCCCTGCCCGTTTCAGTGCAGGCAGGGAAGCAGATCAAAAGTCCACTCTCTTCAGGAAGGGGCATTTTTAAAGCTCCTGCCCACTGAAAGCGGACTTGGTACTTGCTTCCTTCAATTGAGAGCAAACACAGGAAAACCACTATGTCCCGAGGGTGGGCTCCTCAGAACATAGCTACTGAACTGGTGCTGGGAGATGGGGTTTCTGGGGCCCTTAGAGGCTTAGGGAGGGGGGCTGCTGCCACTCTCCCATATAAAGTAATTTCGGCCATGGGGAAGGCTCCCCACCCTATATGAACTAATTTTAGCCCTTGGGGTGGGCTTCCTGGGACCTCTTGAGTTTCAGGGAGTGTGCCACGCAGCTCCCTCCCCTTTGTGGGGTTGGATTCCTAGGGCATAAGCACAGTGAATGCAGCCCTGCCGCCATTTTGTTTTTGTTTTGTTTTTCAAATCCTGCAGGAGTCCCATAGGATAGAGGAATTTTTTTCAGATTTTTATTTTTAACCCGAAGGGACTTAGGGGGTCAGGATATCCCTACCCTGCCCTCCTTATACTATTTTCATTTTTTATTAAAGGATAGGGGACTAAGTCCCCGAGTCCTGTATTGACTGCCAGTAACATTTTCTGATGTTGCTAGCAGCTAATCAGAGCGCTCGCTCCCGCAAGAGTCTGACACCCCTGGAAGTGAGTTGGCTCAAGGGAACTAAGGCTTCCTGGGCCAGTCATAATGCTCCATTCTTAAACTGGTGCTGCTGCCAGGGTCTCTCAAGCCCCTTATGGACCCAACTGTCCAGATATGCAATTATTTTTAAACCTTACTTTTTCAAAAACTACTGAACCGATTTACACCTAATGTTGCTAGCCAACATCTAGATTCCTGCCAAATTTGGTGTAATTCAGTTCAGCAGTTTTTGCTGTAGCCCTGTCTAAACAAGTCTATGGAAAATGCTTGAGGGTTTTGCATTTTGGGACCCCCCTTGTTTCTCAGCCTCCGTTTCATGGATCACCCCAAAACTTTTCAAGCACAATCTAGTCAAAAAGTAGCACCATTTTGAAACGTTTTGTGGAGATCCATCAAACAGTGTCAAAGTTATTGGCAACACAAAAATTTTTTTTTCTTTGGAACAGGAGACCAAATTGTAATTGCCTAATGACAACAGCCACTAAATAACACACATATGTATATACATTTATAGATGCGGTATCACTCTACACATAGATTCGACATGGGATGGGCCTTCAAGCCCGAGAATATTTCCTCAGACAGCGAAGCTTAAAAGAAACAAGACATTCGCGGATGCTTCTGGAAAAGATGATTGAAATGTGTCCCAAAATGTTATTTTCCTATTTAACCATCGAGTTTACAAACAAGTGCACTGAACTGCCATGGGTGTTTCTCTATATCCGAGCTATGCAAGCCTTATTATAAGCTGGTGGGAGAAAGAGGTGGCCTGGCAGGATAATTACATCTCAACAAGATTGTCCTATGCCTGTGCTACATAGAGGATTTGTTTGTAATATAGAACGCACAGACGAAGAATTTGCTACATACTTTCTGAAGCTGAATCAAAACGATTGTGGACTTCAGTTCACCTACAATATCAATGTGACACAGATAGATTTCCTAGACATTCGAGTCTATGTGGAGAATAACCAGCTGCAAACGGCCATGTATAGAAAAGAAACTGCTACAAATAGAATCTTACATGGGACAAGCTTTCATCCCAAACCTTTACTCAAAAGTATTCCATTTGGGGAATTCTTGTGTGCTAGAAAGAACTGCTCAGACAATGGAAAAATGGAAACCCAGTTTTATGAATTAAGTCAGAGATTCATTCAGAGAGGATATCCTAGAGTCCATATCGAATTAGGATCCCCAAAGGCTAGATCTAGAACTCGTCAACAAACTTTAGTTGATAGAACACCAATCACTCCAAAGGATAATAATTACCTCCAGTAAGGAGAGCAAAGAGATAGTAAATATTTTCAAACAAATTGGAAAATACTGAGGAGTGATCAAGATATCTCTCAAATAGTGGGTCTGAGACCCCATATAACATTCAGAACATGCTAGTCAAAAGTCATTACATTACAACAAGAAATTGGCTGAATTAGGAATCAACTGGATTCTATAGGTGCAACAATTGTAAAGCCTGTCAAGTAGCAAAAAATTTGAAAACCTTTAAGGATCATAAGGGGAGAGAGATATGCATTACACAAAGAACATCATGTAATAGCCCATATGTCATTTACTTAATTGAATGTGAATGTGGATCGCAGTATGTAGGTAGCATGATTTGTTCTCTGAAAAAAATAATATTAGAACATATCAATGCAATATAGCACCATAACCAAAACTATGCTCTTGCCAAACTTCACAAGAGACTTCACACTACCGATTGGAAAAGCGTCAAGTTTTTTTTCTTGGCTCAAGTTAACAAAAATGAACATGGTGGAGATAGGACCTTAAAATTGCGACAATAGGAGAGCAGATACATTATCTGACTACAAACTAAGATACCTTATGGGTTAAATATGGACAAGGAACTTTTTGTTCATTTATAGTTCACAGTATATTCATGCATATCAGGTTTGAAGAGTTGTGAATTAATAGTGGAGCTCTAAGTAGTTCCAGGTGTTGTGTAAATCAGAGCATAGTGCAAGGACACACGTGGAATCTGTGGGATACAGTTAATGGCATAAGCGGTAGTGTTTTACCGATGTACTTTTTTTAGACCAATGTAAATTAGGTCCAGGATTTATTGAATCACATCTTCCAATAATCAATATGTTTCATGAAGATACATCTTGAGCCATACACATTGAGCCAACACGTGTTTCGTCTTGGGATAATCCTTTTGTCCCCAACGACTTCTTCAGGGCTCTAAATTATGAATACATAGTTTATATTAGAAACCAAAATACTCAAGCCATATGTTACTTGTTGTTAAATTTTGAAATATATCCTATAGAGCAGAGAAGGACAGTGTACACCAAAGGGTGTGAGAGGAAAAGTGATTTACCTAGTTTACAAGCCTTATAACCCCATGCCTAATGACAAAAAACCAAAATATCATCTCCTAATGCACCCCCACATTGGTGCTCTATCAATTTAACCTATAACAGTGATCACGGTGCTGACAAACACCAGGAAGTTAGATGCAATGTGATCAGTACGAAGTAAAGAATATAACCAAGTGATTTGTATACACTAAAGTTAAATATGACAAATAAACTTACTTTCTCAAATAATCTTGAGTTACTTTAAAGTGTCCTTATTTTGACTATGAAGCACATCTGATCGGTATATCTAATGGATCAAAATAACATCCAATGCGACCAAATCAGTAAACCAATGCCCGAATTAAAGGTCCCAATTAAGTTCAGAAATTATGTCCTACTAACCTCGAGTTTTAGTATTTCACGAGTAATTTGAGGTCCGTATATTCCAAGGCTACAAAGAGATATAAGTATTCATTTACTGTGATCCCTAAGAAATACACTTTAGTCAATGCTTATGATTAACACCTAAATAATCCAAATAAAGTCTCTGCAGAATCTTACCTCCTACAGTTCTGAACAGATCACAAGAGGTGTTCCCCTCGTAAGGGAACGCTTTCAAGCGAGTGGGCGAGGACGCGTCCCGCTTTGACTGCCATATAAATACCTTCCCGGCGTTCCTATTGCCGAACGAAACAGGAACGTTGTAAAATGGAGTTTGATACGGAAACGAGTACGCGAATGCGCGTCTCGTGTCCGCAGTCATGCGAGGTGTTTCCGGAGCGCGAGTTTAGCGCGCAAGTAAAAATAGAAGATGGACCACAAGCTAATGTTTGCAACTACGTAAATGACAATAACGTAGTTAGCAAACGAGTAAACTCAACTATTTCACGTGTAACAAATTGCATCAAACAAAGATTTAGACAAAATCGCGGAGGCCAAAAAACAAGTTTGTGCATTTGAAGGTTAAAACACAAAACATCATTTAGTTTACTCATAAAGTTGCACTGTTAGGTATATATCCAGGTTAATGAATGGAGCCTATTTTTAATTTTTAAATTTTTAAATGCCTGTCCATATATAAAGGGGAAGTAATAGAATTATTTTGATGATGAAAGAGATCTAAGGAAAAGAAAAGAGAGTTACTAATTTGCCGAATTCACTTTAAACAGAGGTTCATCACTGTTTTCACACTATGTAGACATTGGTGCGAGGATTTTGGTTTGAAATGACATAATTAAACATGTGAAAGTATTAAGACAGTGAAAATAACCCAAAAAGTTTTTTGTTTATCTCTTTGACAATATGATCCTAAAGTTTATCCAAATGTATCTATTAGAGAGAAATGGTGTGGGGAACAAGGTTTCTATTGTCAAACTAGACACCAAATGGATCTAGAGCTATACACAAATCTACGTATCTTGCGTATCATCCGTGGTTGGCATGTTCAGTTCTCAATGATCTCCCAAAAAGAACTCTAGCTCCCTGTCAGAGTTGAGGCCTATTTCAACAGCTTTTAGCTTCATTATCCACATTGCCTCTTTTCTACGTAACATTAGTTCACGATTACCTCCCCTAGGGTCACGGGGAACATGCTCAAGTCCAAAAAATTCAAAATTCTTATACAATGATTGTGAATTGCATGATAAGATATGTGCAACTAAAGGATATTTTACATCCCCGTTTTTGAGCGAACGGATATGTTCTCCAATCCTTGCTTTCAGTGGGCGTATTGTACTACCCACATAAATGCGAGCACATTTACATTGTATTACATAAATGACATGAGTAGTGTTACAGTTTATCATAGTACAAATTTTGTAGACTTGGATAGAGGCCTGGACTTCATTACACTTGTACAACATGGATAGAGATAAACTAGCTGAAGAACTTTTTGAAAACCTAGCCAAGCGGGGTACAGTTCAGAGCTTAGCACGAAGCAGCTTAAATACATCTAATGAAGGTTTAAGGAGCAAATTCATTAGGCTAGAGAGATTGAAAAAGAGTGAACTGTCCAAATGGTGGGACGGGGCGACACTTAAACAATATAAGAAATTGAACCGCATCCCCCGTGGTTTAAGATCACAGATCTTTCCCACATATGATGACCTGGAAATGGATTTGCTAGCTCTGTGGGATAAAGAGCTGACTACTAGCTCAATGAAATTGATGGATATTTTAATCATTAATGCAGAGAGGAAAGTGACACAGCTACAAAGAGATATTGTAACTCTAGAAAAGGAAATTGTTAACTTAAATCTCAAAGAAGCAACTGAAAAAAATTATAAAATCCTGGAGGAAATTTTACTTAAGTATCAGGAAGAGATTACTCAGAGAAAAGCCCGGAAACTCAAACGGGATGAAAAGGACTACTTGACAGGGAGAATCTTCACCTTCTCAAGTAAATATGATCACCTAGTACACACCAATGTAGCCCCAAGAAGGGCAAGCACGTCCAATATATCAGATTCAACATCGATTAGCACCTCGGTCACTAGTGAAAGTGAAGGGGAAAGCGGTCCAAGTACATCGGCCCTTAATAGTGACTGTGCTGAGGGTAGAACTTTTTTACGAGAGCTAATAAGAATGAAACAGGGCAAAATCATCCAGAACAAGGGAACACCTCCAATAAAAAGACGAGAAGGGGCAACCGAGGATCAGGAAGACAAAATAAGGAATCAGGGGGGATCATAACAAGATCTCGGGACAAAAAGAACTAGAAAGCGAGGTAGATTCAATCATTAATGTCATCAATTTGTCAAAAGTGAAATTAACAACAAGTGATATTAGTCTTTTGGCTAAAGGACTAAACTTCTGCCCAAAATCCTTTGGGGACCCTTGTAAATCTAAAATTGACCTGTTCAGGTTTATCCGTAAACTTAAAATCAAAAGGTATTTCCAAGTGAATCAAATGGAAAATAGAGCTCTGTTTGAAACAGCTTCTCCACTTAGTACTCTGTCAATTGAGGAAGTACAGGATACAGCACTTATACTCTCCCTAGCAGAACAGGATGAGGATCCAGACATCTTTTCTAGGATATTAAATGACCTAGAGGTGGATTTTAATAAAAGCATTTCGAGTGGTTTGAAAAATAAATCCCGGTGGACTCCAAAATCATGTGGTATGGGTATTTTTGACACATTTTTTGACCTGGTGTGTCAAGACTTTGACAAATACATGGCAAAAAATAAATTTAGGCACCTCTCAAAAAACCTTAGTCCTGATGAATTGTTTTCACTTGAAAGACTTCGACAGGAAAAAGAAATCATTATTAGACAAGCCGACAAGGGTGGGAATGTGGTTCTGATGAATAAGGTGGATTATGACAATGAAATATTGTCCCAACTTAATGACTTGGTATGCTATGAGATTGTTACAGGTAACCCGATTCCCCACTTAGTGGATGTGATAAATAGCAAATTATACACATGGCAGCAGGAAGGGCTACTAAGTAGAGATGAATACTTATACTTACAGGTGACGCATCCAAGATATCCATGTCTATATACACTACCCAAGGTCCATAAAGGACTGCCTTTTCCACCAGGAAGACCAATTGTGTCAGGCATACAAGGACCAACGGAAAGACTTTCGGAATTTGTTGATTGTTCTTTAAAACCATTAGTGTGCAATCTTCCATCTTTCATCAAAGACACTACCCACATCCTGAGCATCTTGAATGATATTGAATGGGACAGTAATATGTTGTTAGTAACACTGGATGTAGTATCCCTCTACACTTGTATTGAACATGAATTGGGACTAGAAGCCACTCGTTTTTTTCTGACCAAAAGATCAGCAAGCCTCTGGCAGCACACTGTGATGGTATTGGAAATGATTCACTTGATTCTTGACAACAACTTTTTCCTATTTAATAATGGGTGGTACAGGCAAAAATGTGGTGTTGCTATGGGCTCCAAATTCTCTCCCTCCTACGCTAATTTATTCATGGGGTGGTTTGAGCATAAATGGGTTTGGGGCTCTGAATCTATTGGTTGGCAAAAGATATTCTCTATTGGGGCAGATTTATAGATGACTGTTTCTTGATTTGGACTGGAGGAGAGCACAAGTTATTAGAATTTTGTGCTTTCCTAAACTCCAACGCCATGAATGTGGAATTTACATATCAGTACAGTGCGGAAAGAATTGTTTTCCTGGACGTTGAGGTGTTCATTACAGACAAAAAGATCCAAAGTAGACTCTACAGAAAGACTACGGCTTGTAACGCAATTTTGAATGCAGGGAGCGCACACCCACGACACCAAATCGCGTCTATTCCTTATGGTGAAATGGTAAGGGCACGACGAAATTGTAGTGTTGACAATGAATTTTTGCTTCAGATAAATGACATAGGTAAAAGATTTAAAGCACGGGGTTACTCCAACAAAGTGATTAAAAAGGCACAATTAAGAAGTAAAAAAATCAACAGGGAAGACACCCTAAAAACCAAAAACCCTAAGAAACTGGTAGAGGAATCTAACAATGTACGTTTAATAACAGATTTTAATGATGCATCTCTAATCATGGGAAAAATTGTTGCTAAACACTGGCACTTGTTAACTCAGGATGAATCAATTAGCAAACTAGTACCAGCAAGGGTGCCTACCACTTACCGAAGAGGTATCACTTTACGGAATATGTTGAGTCCCAGCTTTACTACTGTGTCTCCTGTTAAAACCTGGCTACCTGCAAAGATCAATGGTTTCTTTAAATGCGGCAACTGTGGAGTCTGTAGATGGGCTCGCCATAAGATCAAAGATTTCTCCTTTGAAGGGAAAGTCTACAAAATTTGTACTATGATAAACTGTAACACTACTCATGTCATTTATGTAATACAATGTAAATGTGCTCGCATTTATGTGGGTAGTACAATACGCCCACTGAAAGCAAGGATTGGAGAACATATCCGTTCGCTCAAAAACGGGGATGTAAAATATCCTTTAGTTGCACATATCTTATCATGCAATTCACAATCATTGTATAAGAATTTTGAATTTTTTGGACTTGAGCATGTTCCCCGTGACCCTAGGGGAGGTAATCGTGAACTAATGTTACGTAGAAAAGAGGCAATGTGGATAATGAAGCTAAAAGCTGTTGAAATAGGCCTCAACTCTGACAGGGAGCTAGAGTTCTTTTTGGGAGATCATTGAGAACTGAGCATGCCAACCACGGATGATACGCAAGATACGTAGATTTGTGTATAGCTCTAGATCCATTTGGTGTCTAGTTTGACAATAGAAACCTTGTTCCCCACACCATTTCTCTCTAATAGATACATTTGGATAAACTTTAGGATCATATTGTCAAAGAGATAAAAAAAAACTTTTTGGGTTATTTTCACTGTCTTAATACTTTCACATGTTTAATTATGTCATTTCAAACCAAAATCCTCGCACCAATGTCTACATAGTGTGAAAACAGTAATGAACCTCTGTTTAAAGTGAATTTGGCAAATTAGTAACTCTCTTTTCTTTTCCTTAGATCTCTTTCATCATCAAAATAATTCTATTACTTCCCCTTTATATATGGACAGGCATTTAAAAATTAAAAAATTAAAAAATTAAAAATAGGCTCCATTCATTAACCTGGATATATACCTAACAGTGCAACTTTATGAGTAAACTAAATGATGTTTTGTGTTTTAACCTTCAAATGCACAAACTTGTTTTTTGGCCTCCGCGATTTTGTCTAAATCTTTGTTTGATGCAATTTGTTACATGTGAAATAGTTGAGTTTACTCGTTTGCTAACTACGTTATTGTCATTTACGTAGTTGCAAACATTAGCTTGTGGTCCATCTTCTATTTTTACTTGCGTGCTAAACTCGCGCTCCGGAAACACCTCGCATGACTGCGGACACGAGACGCGCATTCGCGTACTCGTTTCCGTATCAAACTCCATTTTACAACGTTCCTGTTTCGTTCGGCAATAGGAACGCCGGGAAGGTATTTATATGGCAGTCAAAGCGGGACGCGTCCTCGCGCACTCGCTTGAAAGCGTTCCCTTACGAGGGGAACACCTCTTGTGATCTGTTCAGAACTGTAGGAGGTAAGATTCTGCAGAGACTTTATTTGGATTATTTAGGTGTTAATCATAAGCATTGACTAAAGTGTATTTCTTAGGGATCACAGTAAATGAATACTTATATCTCTTTGTAGCCTTGGAATATACGGACCTCAAATTACTCGTGAAATACTAAAACTCGAGGTTAGTAGGACATAATTTCTGAACTTAATTGGGACCTTTAATTCGGGCATTGGTTTACTGATTTGGTCGCATTGGATGTTATTTTGATCCATTAGATATACCGATCAGATGTGCTTCATAGTCAAAATAAGGACACTTTAAAGTAACTCAAGATTATTTGAGAAAGTAAGTTTATTTGTCATATTTAACTTTAGTGTACACAAATCACTTGGTTATATTCTTTACTTCGTACTGATCACATTGCATCTAACTTCCTGGTGTTTGTCAGCACCGTGATCACTGTTATAGGTTAAATTGATAGAGCACCAATGTGGGGGTGCATTAGGAGATGATATTTTGGTTTTTTGTCATTAGGCATGGGGTTATAAGGCTTGTAAACTAGGTAAATCACTTTTCCTCTCACACCCTTTGGTGTACACTGTCCTTTTCTGCTCTATAGGATATATTTCAAAATTTAACAACAAGTAACATATGGCTTGAGTATTTTGGTTTCTAATATAAACTATGTATTCATAATTTAGAGCCCTGAAGAAGTCGTTGGGGACAAAAGGATTATCCCAAGACGAAACACGTGTTGGCTCAATGTGTATGGCTCAAGATGTATCTTCATGAAACATATTGATTATTGGAAGATGTGATTCAATAAATCCTGGATGGAATTGGACTTTATAAAGACTGATGTGATATTTAAGATTGCGTTCACTTGAACCTTACTCACTTGATTTTTTACCTGTTTGATCGCTATAACTGATAAACTGTGTGAAATTCATTATTTAACAAAGAAATACGAGGGGGGACCTCACTGTATGTTTATCATTTGTTTGGGTTCCTTTGAACCTGTAAGGGAAGGGTGTTTTCCCTTGTGTAGGCAACCCCTAATGAGATTTGTGGCCAATTAGCTTCCTGAGCGCCATCAGTCCCTTATCTATACACCCAAATTCTTTTCTCAATGTAAATTAGGAAGTATGTAATTTACAAGGAGGGGATTATAAGTGTCATGTTTCTTCTGTACATTTGATTGGGCATGACATATTATATATTTTCAAGCTAATGGCACTTAGCCTAGATTTGGGTCGCAATCAATTTTTAATTAAGGATATGTTTCTTCTTTATTTCGGGAATGAATCTGCATGATATGTCAATATACAGCCGAAATTGGTCATAGTAGAACATTAATAATTTACCATTTTCAACAAGGTATCACTGTCTGTTAATATTTTTTTCCAGTGCTACTTTTCCGTGGCGCCATACACTAATATAGAACTAATAAAACAGCATTAGATGTTTTTGTAGGATTTGTAGAAGGGTCATTTTGTTTCTTACTGCCTCCCATTTGACCGATATTACCTTTAGGAACACAAGCACTTTATCCCACTATTAGAGACAAGGAATAACTCCTACAAGCCCCCTCGCTTCCCAGATTTCGATGTTATCTGAGATGGATAATAACACAATTTCTATGCATCTTCTTACAATTTTAACAGCTTAGACCTAATTAGGTGATCAGTGAGCACACCTATAGCATGTATCATCCTCTTCACCAGTGGTTCTTATACTGTGGTCTGGAGACTTTTAGGAGTCTGCAAGACCTACTCAGGGGGTCCGTGACTGCTTAGGAAATTATCTAGTATTAACACATTAATAATGTGTATATAAATATATAAGCAAAGTGTGCAACTGAAAATTGTAAATGTTATTTAGATGTGATAGAATGTGAAATTGGAGTCTAAGAATTAAGCTTAGTATTCGCAGATTGATTTGTGGGATCAGTGCAGGTGTATAAACAGAATGCAGTACGGACAATGAGTATCCTCATCTGAATTTAGAAAAGCTCCAACTTAACTGTTAAAATGTTCATTTTTTTAAATATGTGAATTAAATAAAATATTTTATCATATGTGTATTTGTTCAATGAGTGCTTGTTTCTGTATTTTTGTTTATTGCTTTGCAGTTCAAATCATTGAAAATGCTGAGGCCGAGGTCCTATGCTTCCAGTAAAATGACTTAGTGGGGGTTTCGAGACTCCAGCAATGATTCAGTGGGGGTCCACTGAAGTCAAAAGTTCTAGAATCACTGCTCTACACAGTAAAAATAGAACAATCACACTAAACTCTTAAAAGTGCTCACGGTGAACTTGTTATCAACAGCCTGTTGTAGGTGAGGAGCAACCCAATGATGAGGCATGACCCAAGGTGGATGAGGGGTCTGCATCTTTTTTTACCCTAATCTACATCTATCGGTAGAGTAAGGCTATAATTCCTTAGAAACACTCTCTTTGTGTGTGAGAGTTTCATAAAATGATGTCTGGAAGAATATCGTACTCACCCACAACGAAACTGTTTTTAGTTTGTGCGAATCAGTTTTCAGGTCCTTTCTTGATCTAGAGGTTATCCAAACTCGTTAGTATTCAAAAAGTCTCTAGATTAAATCACCGTACAAGCAAGCACTCCTGCAATTTCAGTAAAAGGCCCAAATTACTGAATTGCTTTGCATGATGTGGCGATCGAGCACGAGGTCCAATTGCAGAAAAAAAGGCCGGTCAGGATCCAAATTTGGGAAATAAACGCAGCGAAGCCAATTTAAATAGAAGGCTAATGTGGCAAAACCCCAACATGAAGCACTTCTTCCAGCCCATCTTTTCACACTGGGACAAATCTGCCATCTTTTTTAAACCAACAATATTAAAATTTACGAAGTTGTGAACACTCCTACTACATGAAGACATCGTCCCCACCTCCCTGTGCTTGTTCAACTAAATATGGCTTTCGATTGCTCTCAAATAAATACTGCAATTATGTTTCTGCAGTAAAGCGCCTACTGCTGTAAGAACGGGTGAGTGGGAGCACACAGGAAATGCAATCCCGAAGAAATAAACAGCCTTCTTGGCACTAACCTCACAACAACAAATTGCTCTGTGTAACCTTGGTATAGTTTGGCGTTTTCGTAGCACTGCAAACAACCAATATTTCTATTCACTCGAATTATTCAAAGTCTTTGTATCGATGCTGAAAGAAAGAAATGCTTAGTCGTCCTTGCTAGGTTTCGAACTTATAACTACCCTCTCACATAGATACACAGTGAGCGGATAACCCACCCAGCCGTCTCACCATATTGTCTGACTGCTCTGTGACCAACGAGACGATCTGTTTGAAAATGCAGTAAACCTGATACTTGGGGTCTTTTAATGTATTTTGGTAGCACAGTTTAATAGCTGAACATATGAAAAGATATCACCCTCGCCTCGGCGGCTCAGTGGAGTATATAAGAAGCACCATAATGCCTAAATTGGCCCAGGAAGGGAGTAAGTTGGAGCACCCATTTATGTTTTCACTAGAGAACGGAGGCTCAACTAAGGAACACCATTTGATAAGAATTACCGTCAGACTCTATATTTATATTTATGACATTGAGAAAGGTAAACACTCCCACTCACATATTCCTGACACATTTAGACAGGGCTTTAAGTGGGCCGGGTCCCTAGGGTGCCAGAACCGGGAGTAATTTAAAATGGCCATTGAAAAGGGTCTCTTTCCGTCCCTGTATTTATGCCCTTAACTCTTCATACAAAACATTGATCGATTCCTTAACAATGCGTGTAAAATACTTTATGGTAATCCATGTCACCCCTGTTTCACATGCTTTACTTAATCTTGCATTTTCTATTAGTGTTTGCTTTTTCCAGGATGTTGTGTTGCGTGTTTTTTTTTTTCTTCAGGCAGCATATTACTCTCGTCTAGTATACTTTTAATTAAGTCGCATCTAGGTGTTTGTAACGGGGTGCAATTGAGTTGTGGCTGAAGGCAATGCGTGTTTCTCTCAAAGCCTGTCAGGGGCGAAACGGTGTTCAGAATACTTGGTCATCCAATCCTTGGCGCCTCTGCAAAGCCTACAAATCAATGGTCACATATGGTAGTTGCAGTTGTGTATCGATTCAAATGTGAGGGTTGGGTGGCAGTCTATGAAAATGTAAGTGCATGTTTAAACCATGCCCTAATTTTTTCAGGGACTCCCACTTTTTCAACCCACATAAAGCCCTGCATTAAGACCTACTTCAGACAGACTGGGTTATTTTTAGAGTGACATTTATGAGCATAGCACGGATCAGAATATGGCGGCAATATCGCGAGCTGGAGGTAACACTGGGTCACGTTTCATCACAGTGCCGTTTTCACAGCAGCTGTGATGCAACTTCATTAATACTCTTCAATGTATGAACCTCGCACATAGCAAAGCAACTGGTTGCAAAGATTAGCAGAATCCGTGCCTCATCAACCACATTCATAGGTCAGGATTCCTGCTGAGAATCCTTGTGGGGAGCTGTGAATGCAGAGGGAGGGCTCCACGAGACAGTAGGCCTCCATCCTCCGGTATTGCAAAACCTGTGCCAGACAAGGGCACAAGCTGCAATTCCAAACAAAATGTGGCTCATTGTGAATGGGAGATCGAGAAGAGCAGGCATTGCATCGGTCTATAGGACTGCGGTCTGCTCTCCTGATGTCAGCAGCTGCAACTTGCACAATGGGAGCTGTTCCTCCAAGACTGCTTTTCAACTGTACAAATAGTTATCACTCGACCAGGGCAGGGCCAGTTGGTAACCTTTCAATGCAAGCCACTGACACATTTCCTAGCAAATCACAATAAAAAGGAAGAGCCACTTTGTGTCACCCATGTTTCTTGTGAAACACAATGTTGCCATTGCTGCAATAAGCAATTCATTTGCAACTCAAAGTGTCATATTAAGGCAGTGCAGTTTGCCTCTTCAACCTTGAAAGACCGACGCTCTGGCTTTTCAAGAATGAAAAAAATGACTCACACATTTTGGCTGAATTACATATGGTATTAAGTAATTCTTGTTATATTATTTTTACTGGGTTGTTATGGTCTAGCGTAACAGAGCAGCTGTTGCCAGAGGATTATGTGAATAACACTAGAAAGGTCCTTTGGCTTTGCCCACATGTTGGGATCAGCGGCAGCCGCTGCACATGCCAATTGGAGGGAGCGATGGGGAAAACACAAATATATATATTTTTTGAAATCTTACCGTTCCACTGCTGCCTGCCACCTCATTCCTCTGCTCTCTTGGTGTCCCAGCAGTCCCTGGGACACCAGCACTCGATCCCCCCCCCACCCACACAATCCTAAAGCTGCTCTCATGCTATGCTTAGCATGTGAGCAGCACTGGGATTGGTCTGAGCAGCTTGGTCTGCAGCTCAGACAGTGTATTGGGGTATGTGCCGTTTCTCAAACCCAGCTTTGCAACACAGCCAGGTTGGAGAAAACTAAGTGCGCACATCAGTTTGGCCAGACTAAAACGGCCAGCCAAACTGACATGTGATCTTGGTGCATTCCACTCCTCCCTCATCCCTCCCATGGTGCAGCACGACCCCTCCCTGCACCTCCCTGCTGAGCCAGCAGCTGAAAAATAAAACAATATTAAAACATGGCTTTATTTTTCAGCTGTTGACTTAGCCAGTGGGGTGACACTCCTCTGCCATTGCGGAGAAGCCACCCCTGTTTGGGAGCCAGGGGTACATGTTTTGACCGGGCAGAAGTTGTGTGCTTCCACAAAAAAATGCTTGCCCTCCACACTGCTCTGATCATTTTGTTTATTTATTTATCCAGCTGCCTAAGACTGAACTTTCAGAGGCACACATATGACTTTGGAATGGTATCAAAGTGTCTTAGATAATAGGTCATTTATGTTGTTTTTCTCTGGCAGGAGCACAGATGGGCAGTCATTAACCTACATGGATTTTTATGTCTGGCTTGACAGTGGTACTGTCACCTGCCGTTTTAACCTTCACTAATATTATTCTACTGTTATTTGCTTCTGCAAAAATGCATATCTGTCTCTTATGCTATTTACTTGTAATGCTTCACATTACCATGCGCAGATGATGGACGGAATGCTGAACAATGCAAACATTCACCCCCAGTCACACAGATCTGGGTTTAATGTATCATTTTTTGCCCACCACGCCACCCCAGTTTGGACCCAGTCATTTGCAAATAAGTCTTGACCCAGTTCTCCATGGGAACTGTCCATTCTGAACTGCCAAGCCAGGACCTCCCTGGATTGAAAACAAGCATCCTGGGACCGGTTTCAGGGTATCACCCTTCATCAGCCATGCTTGCTTGAATCCAGTGGCGCAGTGAGCACGGGACACACGTCAAGGCATACCTATAAATGCACACAAGATCTGGAACAACAACCATTTATCCAGCAGGCCCACCTCGACTCTGCAACAATTTAAGTCGAAGCACAAGATATGTCTGTCACCTCAGGATAGGAGTTCTCACTGTTGGTCATCTATGGTGAGGTGTCTGAGTGCCTTTCCCTCACAATGAGTGAGTTTGCAAGATGGGTCACCGCTCAGAAGATGCCCTTTTGTAGAAGCCATTGACACAGACATAAGGCCTCCCAACACACGGTCCAGAAAACCATATGCTTTGCCTGGTGACATAGTGGATGGTGGTTGTATTATCTATAAGGATCTGGACGGTACTCCCTGAGATGGAATGCCTTCAGAGCAGCAAAACAAATTACCAGCTGTTCCAACACAATTATGTGTAGCTGATATACAGATAAAGACCAAAACTCCCTGCTGTTGTTTAACCCCTTCGCTGCCAGGCCTTTTCCCCCTCCTGTGCCAGGACTTTTTTTGCCTATTTGGGGCAGTTCACGCTTAGGCCCTCATAACTTTTTGTCCACATAAGCTAACCAAGCCAAATTTGCGTCCTTTTTTTCCAACATCCAAGGGATTCTAGAGGTACCCAGACTTTGTGGGTTCCCTTGAAGGAGGCCAAGAAATTGGCCAAAATACAGTGAAAATTTCGTTTTTTTAAAAAAAAATGGAAAAAGTGGCTGCAGAAGAAGGCTTGTGGATTTCCCCCTGAAAATGGCATCAACAAAGGGTTTGTAGTGCTAAACTCAGCAGCTTCCTAGCTTTCAGGAACAGGCAGACTTGAATCAGAAAACCCAATTTTTCAACACAATTTTGGCATTTTACTGGGGCATACCCCATTTTTGCAATTTTTTGTGCTTTCAGCCTCCTTCCAGTCAGTGACAGGAATGGGCATGAAACCAATGCTGGATCCCAGAAACCTAACCATTTCTGAAAAGTAGACAAAATTCTGAATTCAGCAAGGGGTCATTTGTGTAGATCCTACAAGGGTTTCCTACAGAAAATAACAGCTGAAAAAGAAAAATAATGAAATTGAGGTGAAAAAAACATCAATTTTTCTCTACGTTTTACTCTGTAACTTTTCCCTGCAATGTCAGATTATGGAAAGCAATATACCGTTACGTCTGGTGGACTCCTCTGGTTGCAGGGATATATAGGGCTTGTAGGTTCATCAAGAACCCGAGGAACCCAGAGCCAATAAATGAGCTGCACCCTGCAGTGCATTTTCATTCTATACCGGGTATACAGCAATTCATTTGCTGAAATATAAAGAGTAAAAAATTGCTATCAAGAAAACCTTTGCATTTCCAAAAAGGGCACAAGATAAGGTGCTGAGGAGCAGTGGTTATTTGCACATCTCTGAATTCCGGGGTGACCATACAAGCATGTGAATTATAGGGAATTTCTCAAATAGATGTCTTTTTTACAAACTCTCCTATATTTGGAAGGAAAAAATGTAGAGAAAGACAAGGGGCAATAGCACTTGTTTTGCTAATCTATGTTCCCCCAAGTCTCCCGATAAAAATGATACCTCACTTGTGTGGGTAGGCCTAGCGCCGGCGACAGGAAACACCCCAAAGCGCAACGTGGACACATCCTAAATTTTGGGAAAAAACGGAGGTGTTTTTTGCGAAGTGCCTACCTGTAGATTTTGGCCTCTAGCTCATCCGGCACCTAGGGAAACCTACCAAACCTGTGCATTTCTGAAAACTAGAGACCTAGGGGAATCCAAGGAGGGGTGACTTGCGGGGCTCGGACTAGGTTCTGTTACCCAGAATCCTTTGCAAACCTCAACATTTGGCTAAAAAAACACATGTTCCTCACATTTCTGTGGCAGAAAGTTCTGGAATCTGAGAGGAGCTACAAATTTCCTTCCACCCAGCGTTCCCCCAAGTCTCCCGATAAAAATGATACCTCACTTTCGTGGGTAGGCCTAGCGCCGGCGACAGGAAACACCCCAAAGCGCAACGTGGACACATCCTAAATTTTGGAAAAAAACAGAGGTGTTTTTTGCGAAGTGCCTACCTGTAGATTTTGGCCTCTAGCTCAGCCGGCACCTAGGGAAACCTACCAAACCTGTGCATTTCTGAAAACTAGAGACCTAGGGGAATCCAAGGAGGGGTAACTTGCGGGGCTCGGACCAGGTTCTGTTACCCAGAATCCTTTGCAAACCTCAAAATGTGGCTAAAAAAACACATGTTCCTCACATTTCTGTGGCAGAAAGTTCTGGAATCTGAGAGGAGCTACAAATTTCCTTCCACCCAGCGTTCCCCCAAGTCTCCCGATAAAAATGATACCTCACTTTCGTGGGTAGGCCTAGCGCCGGCGACAGGAAACACCCCAAAGCGCAACGTGGACACATCCTAAATTTTGGAAAAAAACAGAGGTGTTTTTTGCTAAGTGCCTACCTGTAGATTTTGGCCTCTAGCTCAGCCGGCACCTAGGGAAACCTACCAAACCTGTGCATTTCTGAAAACTAGAGACCTAGGGGAATCCAAGGAGGGGTGACTTGCGGGGCTCGGACCAGGTTCTGTTACCCAGAATCCTTTCCAAACCTCAAAATTTGGCTAAAAAAACACATGTTCCTCACATTTCTGTGGCAGAAAGTTCTGGAATCTGAGAGGAGCTACAAATTTCCTTCCACCCAGCGTTGCCCCAAGTCTCCCGATAAAAATGATACCTCACTTGCGTGGGTAGGCCTAGCGCCGGCGACAGGAAACACCCCAAAGCGCAACGTGGACACACCCTAAATTTTGGAAAAAAACAGAGGTGTTTTTTGCGAAGTGCCTACCTGTAGATTTTGGCCTCTAGCTCAGCCGGCACCTAGGGAAACCTACCAAACCTGTGCATTTCTGAAAACTAGAGACCTAGGGGAATCCAAGGAGGGGTGACTTGCGGGGCTCGGACCAGGTTCTGTTACCCAGAATCCTTTGCAAACCTCAAAATTTTGCTAAAAAAACACATGTTCCTCACATTTCTGTGGCAGAAAGTTCTGGAATCTGAGAGGAGCTACAAATTTCCTTCCACCCAGCGTTCCCCCAAGTCTCCCGATAAAAATGATACCTCACTTGCGTGGGTAGTCCTAGCGCCGGCGACAGGAAACACCCCAAAGCGCAACGTGGACACATCCTAAATTTTGGAAAAAAACAGAGGTGTTTTTTGCGAAGTGCCTACCTGTAGATTTTGGCCTCTAGCTCAGCCGGCACCTAGGGAAACCTACCAAACCTGTGCATTTCTGAAAACGAGAGACCTAGGGGAATCCAAGGAGGGGTGACTTGCGGGGCTCGGACCAGGTTCTGTTACCCAGAATCCTTTGCAAACCTCAAAATTTGGCTAAAAAAACACATGTTCCTCACATTTCTGTGGCAGAAAGTTCTGGAATCTGAGAGGAGCTACAAATTTCCTTCCACCCAGCGTTCCCCCAAGTCTCCCGATAAAAATGATACCTCACTTGCGTGGGTAGGCCTAGCGCCGGCGACAGGAAACACCCCAAAGCGCAACGTGGACACATCCTAAATTTTGGAAAAAAACAGAGGTGTTTTTTGCGAAGTGCCTACCTGTAGATTTTGGCCTCTAGCTCAGCCGGCACCTAGGGAAACCTACCAAACCTGTGCATTTCTGAAAACTAGAGACCTAGGGGAATCCAAGGAGGGGTGACTTGCGGGGCTCGGACCAGGTTCTGTTACCCAGAATCCTTTGCAAACCTCAAAATTTGGCTAAAAAAACACATGTTCCTCAGATTTCTGTGGCAGAAAGTTCTGGAATCTGAGAGGAGCTACAAATTTCCTTCCACCCAGCGTTCCCCCAAGTCTCCCGATAAAAATGATACCTCACTTGCGTGGGTAGGCCTAGCGCCGGCGACAGGAAACACCCCAAAGCGCAACGTGGACACATCCTAAATTTTGGAAAAAAACAGAGGTGTTTTTTGCGAAGTGCCTACCTGTAGATTTTGGCCTCTAGCTCAGCCGGCACCTAGGGAAACCTACCAAACCTGTGCATTTCTGAAAACTAGAGACCTAGGGGAATCCAAGGAGGGGTGACTTGCGGGGCTCGGACCAGGTTCTGTTACCCAGAATCCTTTGCAAACCTCAAAATTTGGCTAAAAAAACACATGTTCCTCAGATTTCTGTGGCAGAAAGTTCTGGAATCTGAGAGGAGCTACAAATTTCCTTCCACCCAGCGTTTCCCCAAGTCTCCCGATAAAAATGATACCTCACTTGCGTGGGTAGGCCTAGCGCCGGCGACAGGAAACACCCCAAAGCGCAACGTGGACACATCCTAAATTTTGGAAAAAAACAGAGGTGTTTTTTGCGAAGTGCCTACCTGTAGATTTTGGCCTCTAGCTCAGCCGGCACCTAGGGAAACCTACCAAACCTGTGCATTTCTGAAAACTAGAGACCTAGGGGAATCCAAGGAGGGGTGACTTGCGGGGCTCGGACCAGGTTCTGTTACCCAGAATCCTTTCCAAACCTCAAAATTTGGCTAAAAAAACACATGTTCCTCAGATTTCTGTGGCAGAAAGTTCTGGAATCTGAGAGGAGCTACAAATTTCCTTCCACCCAGCGTTCCCCCAAGTCTCCCGATAAAAATGATACCTCACTTGCGTGGGTAGGCCTAGCGCCGGCGACAGGAAACACCCCAAAGCGCAACGTGGACACATCCTAAATTTTGGAAAAAAACAGAGGTGTTTTTTGCGAAGTGCCTACCTGTAGATTTTGGCCTCTAGCTCAGCCGGCACCTAGGGAAACCTACCAAACCTGTGCATTTCTGAAAACTAGAGACCTAGGGGAATCCAAGGAGGGGTGACTTGCGGGGCTCGGACCAGGTTCTGTTACCCAGAATCCTTTGCAAACCTCAAAATTTGGCTAAAAAAACACATGTTCCTCAGATTTCTGTGGCAGAAAGTTCTGGAATCTGAGAGGAGCTACAAATTTCCTTCCACCCAGCGTTCCCCCAAGTCTCCCGATAAAAATGATACCTCACTTGCGTGGGTAGGCCTAGCGCCGGCGACAGGAAACACCCCAAAGCGCAACGTGGACACATCCTAAATTTTGGAAAAAAACAGAGGTGTTTTTTGCGAAGTGCCTACCTGTAGATTTTGGCCTCTAGCTCAGCCGGCACCTAGGGAAACCTACCAAACCTGTGCATTTCTGAAAACTAGAGACCTAGGGGAATCTAAGGAGGGGTGACATGCGGGGCTCGGACCAGGTTCTGTTACCCAGAATCCTTTCCAAACCTCAACATTTGGCTAAAAAAACACATGTTCCTCACATTTCTGTGGCAGAAAGTTCTGGAATCTGAGAGGAGCTACAAATTTCCTTCCACCCAGCGTTCCCCCAAGTCTCCCGATAAAAATGATACCTCACTTGCGTGGGTAGGCCTAGCGCCGGCGACAGGAAACACCCCAAAGCGCAACGTGGACACATCCTAAATTTTGGAAAAAAACAGGTGTTTTTTGCGAAGTGCCTACCTGTAGATTTTGGCCTCTAGCTCAGCCGGCACCTAAGGAAACCTACCAAACCTGTGCATTTCTGAAAACTAGAGACCTACGGGAATCCAAGGAGGGGTGACTTGCGGGGCTCGGACCAGGTTCTGTTACCCAGAATCCTTTGCAAACCTCAAAATTTGGCTAAAAAAACACATGTTCCTCACATTTCTGTGGCAGAAAGTTCTGGAATCTGAGAGGAGCTACAAATTTCCTTCCACCCAGCGTTCCCCCAAGTCTCCCGATAAAAATGATACCTCACTTGCGTGGGTAGGCCTAGCGCCGGCGACAGGAAACACCCCAAAGCGCAACGTGGACACATCCTAAATTTTGGAAAAAAACAGAGGTGTTTCTTGCGAAGTGCCTACCTGTAGATTTTGGCCTCTAGCTCAGCCGGCACCTAGGGAAACCTACCAAACCTGTGCATTTCTGAAAACTAGAGACCTAGGGGAATCCAAGGAGGGGTGACTTGCGGGGCTCGGACCAGGTTCTGTTACCCAGAATCCTTTGCAAACCTCAAAATTTGGCTAAAAAAACACATGTTCCTCACATTTCTGTGGCAGAAAGTTCTGGAATCTGAGAGGAGCTACAAATTTCCTTCCACCCAGCGTTCCCCCAAGTCTCCCGATAAAAATGATACCTCACTTGCGTGGGTAGGCCTAGCGCCGGCGACAGGAAACACCCCAAAGCGCAACGTGGACACATCCTAAATTTTGGAAAAAAACAGAGGTGTTTTTTGCGAAGTGCCTACCTGTAGATTTTGGCCTCTAGCTCAGCCGGCACCTAGGGAAACCTACCAAACCTGTGCATTTCTGAAAACTAGAGACCTAGGGGAATCCAAGGAGGGGTGACTTGCGGGGCTCGGACCAGGTTCTGTTACCCAGAATCCTTTGCAAACCTCAAAATTTGGCTAAAAAAACACATGTTCCTCAGATTTCTGTGGCAGAAAGTTCTGGAATCTGAGAGGAGCTACAAATTTCCTTCCACCCAGCGTTCCCCCAAGTCTCCCGATAAAAATGATACCTCACTTGCGTGGGTAGGCCTAGCGCCGGCGACAGGAAACACCCCAAAGCGCAACGTGGACACATCCTAAATTTTGGAAAAAAACAGAGGTGTTTTTTGCGAAGTGCCTACCTGTAGATTTTGGCCTCTAGCTCAGCCGGCACCTAGGGAAACCTACCAAACCTGTGCATTTCTGAAAACTAGAGACCTAGGGGAATCCAAGGAGGGGTGACTTGCGGGGCTCGGACCAGGGTCTGTTACCCAGAATCCTTTGCAAACCTCAAAATTTGGCTAAAAAAACACATGTTCCTCAGATTTCTGTGGCAGAAAGTTCTGGAATCTGAGAGGAGCTACAAATTTCCTTCCACCCAGCGTTCCCCCAAGTCTCCCGATAAAAATGATACCTCACTTGCGTGGGTAGGCCTAGCGCCGGCGACAGGAAACACCCCAAAGCGCAACGTGGACACATCCTAAATTTTGGAAAAAAACAGAGGTGTTTTTTGCGAAGTGCCTACCTGTAGATTTTGGCCTCTAGCTCAGCCGGCACCTAGGGAAACCTACCAAACCTGTGCATTTCTGAAAACTAGAGACCTAGGGGAATCTAAGGAGGGGTGACATGCGGGGCTCGGACCAGGTTCTGTTACCCAGAATCCTTTCCAAACCTCAACATTTGGCTAAAAAAACACATGTTCCTCACATTTCTGTGGCAGAAAGTTCTGGAATCTGAGAGGAGCTACAAATTTCCTTCCACCCAGCGTTCCCCCAAGTCTCCCGATAAAAATGATACCTCACTTGCGTGGGTAGGCCTAGCGCCGGCGACAGGAAACACCCCAAAGCGCAACGTGGACACATCCTAAATTTTGGAAAAAACCAGGTGTTTTTTGCGAAGTGCCTACCTGTAGATTTTGGCCTCTAGCTCAGCCGGCACCTAGGGAAACCTACCAAACCTGTGCATTTCTGAAAACTAGAGACCTAGGGGAATCCAAGGAGGGGTGACTTGCGGGGCTCGGACCAGGTTCTGTTACCCAGAATCCTTTGCAAACCTCAAAATTTGGCTAAAAAAACACATGTTCCTCACATTTCTGTGGCAGAAAGTTCTGGAATCTGGGAGGAGCTACAAATTTCCTTCCACCCAGCGTTCCACCAAGTCTCCCGATAAAAATGATACCTCACTTGCATGGGTAGGCCTAGCGCCGGCGACAGGAAACACCCCAAAGCGCAACGTGGACACATCCTAAATTTTGGGAAAAAACAGAGGTGTTTTTTGCGAAGTGCCTACCTGTAGATTTTGGCCTCTAGCTCAGCCGGCACCTAGGGAAACCTGCCAAACCTGTGCATTTCTGAAAACTAGAGACCTAGGGGAATCCAAGGAGGGGTGACTTGCGGGGCTCGGACCAGGTTCTGTTACCCAGAATCCTTTGCAAACCTCAAAATTTGGCTAAAAAAACACATGTTCCTCACATTTCTGTGGCAGAAAGTTCTGGAATCTGAGAGGAGCTACAAATTTCCTTCCATCCAGCGTTCCCCCAAGTCTCCCGATAAAAATGATACCTCACTTGCATGGGTAGGCCTAGCGCCGGCGACAGGAAACACCCCAAAGCGCAACGTGAACACATCCTAAATTTTGGAAAAAAACAGAGGTGTTTTTTGCGAAGTGCCTACCTGTAGATTTTGGCCTGTAGCTCAGCCGGCACCTAGGGAAACCTACCAAACCTGTGAATTTCTGAAAACTAGAGACCTAGGGGAATCCAAGGAGGGGTGACTTGCGGGGCTCGGACCAGGTTCTGTTACCCAGAATCCTTTGCAAACCTCAAAATGTGGCTAAAAAAACACATGTTCCTCAGATTTCTGTGGCAGAAAGTTCTGGAATCTGAGAGGAGCTACAAATTTCCTTCCACCCAGCGTTCCCCCAAGTCTCCCGATAAAAATGATACCTCACTTGCGTGGGTAGGCCTAGCGCCGGCGACAGGAAACACCCCAAAGCGCAACGTGGACACATCCTAAATTTTGGAAAAAAACAGAGGTGTTTTTTGCGAAGTGCCTACCTGTAGATTTTGGCCTCTAGCTCAGCCGGCACCTAGGGAAACCTACCAAACCTGTGCATTTCTGAAAACTAGACACCTAGGGGAATCCAAGGAGGGGTGACTTGCGGGGCTCGGACCAGGTTCTGTTACCCAGAATCCTTTGCAAACCTCAAAATTTGGCTAAAAAAACACATGTTCCTCAGATTTCTGTGGCAGAAAGTACTGGAATCTGAGAGGAGCTACAAATTTCCTTCCACCCAGCGTTCCCCCAAGTCTCCCGATAAAAATGATACCTCACTTGCGTGGGTAGGCCTAGCGCCGGCGACAGGAAACACCCCAAAGCGCAACGTGGACACATCCTAAATTTTGGAAAAAAACAGAGGTGTTTTTTGCGAAGTGCCTACCTGTAGATTTTGGCCTCTAGCTCAGCCGGCACCTAGGGAAACCTACCAAACCTGTGCATTTCTGAAAACTAGAGACCTAGGGGAATCCAAGGAGGGGTGACTTGCGGGGCTCGGACCAGGTTCTGTTACCCAGAATCCTTTGCAAACCTCAAAATGTGGCTAAAAAAACACATGTTCCTCACATTTCTGTGGCAGAAAGTTCTGGAATCTGAGAGGAGCTACAAATTTCCTTCCACCCAGCGTTCCCCCAAGTCTCCCGATAAAAATGATACCTCACTTTCGTGGGTAGGCCTAGCGCCGGCGACAGGAAACACCCCAAAGCGCAACGTGGACACATCCTAAATTTTGGAAAAAAACAGAGGTGTTTTTTGCTAAGTGCCTACCTGTAGATTTTGGCCTCTAGCTCAGCCGGCACCTAGGGAAACCTACCAAACCTGTGCATTTCTGAAAACTAGAGACCTAGGGGAATCCAAGGAGGGGTGACTTGCGGGGCTCGGACCAGGTTCTGTTACCCAGAATCCTTTCCAAACCTCAAAATTTGGCTAAAAAAACACATGTTCCTCACATTTCTGTGGCAGAAAGTTCTGGAATCTGAGAGGAGCTACAAATTTCCTTCCACCCAGCGTTGCCCCAAGTCTCCCGATAAAAATGATACCTCACTTGCGTGGGTAGGCCTAGCGCCGGCGACAGGAAACACCCCAAAGCGCAACGTGGACACACCCTAAATTTTGGAAAAAAACAGAGGTGTTTTTTGCGAAGTGCCTACCTGTAGATTTTGGCCTCTAGCTCAGCCGGCACCTAGGGAAACCTACCAAACCTGTGCATTTCTGAAAACTAGAGACCTAGGGGAATCCAAGGAGGGGTGACTTGCGGGGCTCGGACCAGGTTCTGTTACCCAGAATCCTTTGCAAACCTCAAAATTTTGCTAAAAAAACACATGTTCCTCACATTTCTGTGGCAGAAAGTTCTGGAATCTGAGAGGAGCTACAAATTTCCTTCCACCCAGCGTTCCCCCAAGTCTCCCGATAAAAATGATACCTCACTTGCGTGGGTAGTCCTAGCGCCGGCGACAGGAAACACCCCAAAGCGCAACGTGGACACATCCTAAATTTTGGAAAAAAACAGAGGTGTTTTTTGCGAAGTGCCTACCTGTAGATTTTGGCCTCTAGCTCAGCCGGCACCTAGGGAAACCTACCAAACCTGTGCATTTCTGAAAACGAGAGACCTAGGGGAATCCAAGGAGGGGTGACTTGCGGGGCTCGGACCAGGTTCTGTTACCCAGAATCCTTTGCAAACCTCAAAATTTGGCTAAAAAAACACATGTTCCTCACATTTCTGTGGCAGAAAGTTCTGGAATCTGAGAGGAGCTACAAATTTCCTTCCACCCAGCGTTCCCCCAAGTCTCCCGATAAAAATGATACCTCACTTGCGTGGGTAGGCCTAGCGCCGGCGACAGGAAACACCCCAAAGCGCAACGTGGACACATCCTAAATTTTGGAAAAAAACAGAGGTGTTTTTTGCGAAGTGCCTACCTGTAGATTTTGGCCTCTAGCTCAGCCGGCACCTAGGGAAACCTACCAAACCTGTGCATTTCTGAAAACTAGAGACCTAGGGGAATCCAAGGAGGGGTGACTTGCGGGGCTCGGACCAGGTTCTGTTACCCAGAATCCTTTGCAAACCTCAAAATTTGGCTAAAAAAACACATGTTCCTCAGATTTCTGTGGCAGAAAGTTCTGGAATCTGAGAGGAGCTACAAATTTCCTTCCACCCAGCGTTCCCCCAAGTCTCCCGATAAAAATGATACCTCACTTGCGTGGGTAGGCCTAGCGCCGGCGACAGGAAACACCCCAAAGCGCAACGTGGACACATCCTAAATTTTGGAAAAAAACAGAGGTGTTTTTTGCGAAGTGCCTACCTGTAGATTTTGGCCTCTAGCTCAGCCGGCACCTAGGGAAACCTACCAAACCTGTGCATTTCTGAAAACTAGAGACCTAGGGGAATCCAAGGAGGGGTGACTTGCGGGGCTCGGACCAGGTTCTGTTACCCAGAATCCTTTGCAAACCTCAAAATTTGGCTAAAAAAACACATGTTCCTCAGATTTCTGTGGCAGAAAGTTCTGGAATCTGAGAGGAGCTACAAATTTCCTTCCACCCAGCGTTTCCCCAAGTCTCCCGATAAAAATGATACCTCACTTGCGTGGGTAGGCCTAGCGCCGGCGACAGGAAACACCCCAAAGCGCAACGTGGACACATCCTAAATTTTGGAAAAAAACAGAGGTGTTTTTTGCGAAGTGCCTACCTGTAGATTTTGGCCTCTAGCTCAGCCGGCACCTAGGGAAACCTACCAAACCTGTGCATTTCTGAAAACTAGAGACCTAGGGGAATCCAAGGAGGGGTGACTTGCGGGGCTCGGACCAGGTTCTGTTACCCAGAATCCTTTCCAAACCTCAAAATTTGGCTAAAAAAACACATGTTCCTCAGATTTCTGTGGCAGAAAGTTCTGGAATCTGAGAGGAGCTACAAATTTCCTTCCACCCAGCGTTCCCCCAAGTCTCCCGATAAAAATGATACCTCACTTGCGTGGGTAGGCCTAGCGCCGGCGACAGGAAACACCCCAAAGCGCAACGTGGACACATCCTAAATTTTGGAAAAAAACAGAGGTGTTTTTTGCGAAGTGCCTACCTGTAGATTTTGGCCTCTAGCTCAGCCGGCACCTAGGGAAACCTACCAAACCTGTGCATTTCTGAAAACTAGAGACCTAGGGGAATCCAAGGAGGGGTGACTTGCGGGGCTCGGACCAGGTTCTGTTACCCAGAATCCTTTGCAAACCTCAAAATTTGGCTAAAAAAACACATGTTCCTCAGATTTCTGTGGCAGAAAGTTCTGGAATCTGAGAGGAGCTACAAATTTCCTTCCACCCAGCGTTCCCCCAAGTCTCCCGATAAAAATGATACCTCACTTGCGTGGGTAGGCCTAGCGCCGGCGACAGGAAACACCCCAAAGCGCAACGTGGACACATCCTAAATTTTGGAAAAAAACAGAGGTGTTTTTTGCGAAGTGCCTACCTGTAGATTTTGGCCTCTAGCTCAGCCGGCACCTAGGGAAACCTACCAAACCTGTGCATTTCTGAAAACTAGAGACCTAGGGGAATCTAAGGAGGGGTGACATGCGGGGCTCGGACCAGGTTCTGTTACCCAGAATCCTTTCCAAACCTCAACATTTGGCTAAAAAAACACATGTTCCTCACATTTCTGTGGCAGAAAGTTCTGGAATCTGAGAGGAGCTACAAATTTCCTTCCACCCAGCGTTCCCCCAAGTCTCCCGATAAAAATGATACCTCACTTGCGTGGGTAGGCCTAGCGCCGGCGACAGGAAACACCCCAAAGCGCAACGTGGACACATCCTAAATTTTGGAAAAAAACAGGTGTTTTTTGCGAAGTGCCTACCTGTAGATTTTGGCCTCTAGCTCAGCCGGCACCTAAGGAAACCTACCAAACCTGTGCATTTCTGAAAACTAGAGACCTACGGGAATCCAAGGAGGGGTGACTTGCGGGGCTCGGACCAGGTTCTGTTACCCAGAATCCTTTGCAAACCTCAAAATTTGGCTAAAAAAACACATGTTCCTCACATTTCTGTGGCAGAAAGTTCTGGAATCTGAGAGGAGCTACAAATTTCCTTCCACCCAGCGTTCCCCCAAGTCTCCCGATAAAAATGATACCTCACTTGCGTGGGTAGGCCTAGCGCCGGCGACAGGAAACACCCCAAAGCGCAACGTGGACACATCCTAAATTTTGGAAAAAAACAGAGGTGTTTTTTGCGAAGTGCCTACCTGTAGATTTTGGCCTCTAGCTCAGCCGGCACCTAGGGAAACCTACCAAACCTGTGCATTTCTGAAAACTAGAGACCTAGGGGAATCCAAGGAGGGGTGACTTGCGGGGCTCGGACCAGGTTCTGTTACCCAGAATCCTTTGCAAACCTCAAAATTTTGCTAAAAAAACACATGTTCCTCACATTTCTGTGGCAGAAAGTTCTGGAATCTGAGAGGAGCTACAAATTTTCTTCCACCCAGCGTTCCCCCAAGTCTCCCGATAAAAATGATACCTCACTTGCGTGGGTAGTCCTAGCGCCGGCGACAGGAAACACCCCAAAGCGCAACGTGGACACATCCTAAATTTTGGAAAAAAACAGAGGTGTTTTTTGCGAAGTGCCTACCTGTAGATTTTGGCCTCTAGCTCAGCCGGCACCTAGGGAAACCTACCAAACCTGTGCATTTCTGAAAACTAGAGACCTAGGGGAATCCAAGGAGGGGTGACTTGCGGGGCTCGGACCAGGTTCTGTTACCCAGAATCCTTTGCAAACCTCAAAATTTGGCTAAAAAAACACATGTTCCTCACATTTCTGTGGCAGAAAGTTCTGGAATCTGAGAGGAGCTACAAATTTCCTTCCACCCAGCGTTCCCCCAAGTCTCCCGATAAAAATGATACCTCACTTGCGTGGGTAGGCCTAGCGCCGGCGACAGGAAACACCCCAAAGCGCAACGTGGACACATCCTAAATTTTGGAAAAAAACAGAGGTGTTTTTTGCGAAGTGCCTACCTGTAGATTTTGGCCTCTAGCTCAGCCGGCACCTAGGGAAACCTACCAAACCTGTGCATTTCTGAAAACTAGAGACCTAGGGGAATCCAAGGAGGGGTGACTTGCGGGGCTCGGACCAGGTTCTGTTACCCAGAATCCTTTGCAAACCTCAAAATTTGGCTAAAAAAACACATGTTCCTCACATTTCTGTGGCAGAAAGTTCTGGAATCTGAGAGGAGCTACAAATTTCCTTCCACCCAGCGTTCCCCCAAGTCTCCCGATAAAAATGATACCTCACTTGCGTGGGTAGGCCTAGCGCCGGCGACAGGAAACACCCCAAAGCGCAACGTGGACACATCCTAAATTTTGGAAAAAAACAGAGGTGTTTTTTGCGAAGTGCCTACCTGTAGATTTTGGCCTCTAGCTCAGCCGGCACCTAGGGAAACCTACCAAACCTGTGCATTTCTGAAAACTAGAGACCTAGGGGAATCCAAGGAGGGGTGACTTGCGGGGCTCGGACCAGGTTCTGTTACCCAGAATCCTTTGCAAACCTCAAAATTTGGCTAAAAAAACACATGTTCCTCAGATTTCTGTGGCAGAAAGTTCTGGAATCTGAGAGGAGCTACAAATTTCCTTCCACCCAGCGTTCCCCCAAGTCTCCCGATAAAAATGATACCTCACTTGCGTGGGTAGGCCTAGCGCCGGCGACAGGAAACACCCCAAAGCGCAACGTGGACACATCCTAAATTTTGGAAAAAAACAGAGGTGTTTTTTGCGAAGTGCCTACCTGTAGATTTTGGCCTCTAGCTCAGCCGGCACCTAGGGAAACCTACCAAACCTGTGCATTTCTGAAAACTAGAGACCTAGGGGAATCCAAGGAGGGGTGACTTGCGGGGCTCGGACCAGGGTCTGTTACCCAGAATCCTTTGCAAACCTCAAAATTTGGCTAAAAAAACACATGTTCCTCAGATTTCTGTGGCAGAAAGTTCTGGAATCTGAGAGGAGCTACAAATTTCCTTCCACCCAGCGTTCCCCCAAGTCTCCCGATAAAAATGATACCTCACTTGCGTGGGTAGGCCTAGCGCCGGCGACAGGAAACACCCCAAAGCGCAACGTGGACACATCCTAAATTTTGGAAAAAAAACAGAGGTGTTTTTTGCGAAGTGCCTACCTGTAGATTTTGGCCTCTAGCTCAGCCGGCACCTAGGGAAACCTACCAAACCTGTGCATTTCTGAAAACTAGAGACCTAGGGGAATCTAAGGAGGGGTGACATGCGGGGCTCGGACCAGGTTCTGTTACCCAGAATCCTTTCCAAACCTCAACATTTGGCTAAAAAAACACATGTTCCTCACATTTCTGTGGCAGAAAGTTCTGGAATCTGAGAGGAGCTACAAATTTCCTTCCACCCAGCGTTCCCCCAAGTCTCCCGATAAAAATGATACCTCACTTGCGTGGGTAGGCCTAGCGCCGGCGACAGGAAACACCCCAAAGCGCAACGTGGACACATCCTAAATTTTGGAAAAAAACAGGTGTTTTTTGCGAAGTGCCTACCTGTAGATTTTGGCCTCTAGCTCAGCCGGCACCTAGGGAAACCTACCAAACCTGTGCATTTCTGAAAACTAGAGACCTAGGGGAATCCAAGGAGGGGTGACTTGCGGGGCTCGGACCAGGTTCTGTTACCCAGAATCCTTTGCAAACCTCAAAATTTGGCTAAAAAAACACATGTTCCTCACATTTCTGTGGCAGAAAGTTCTGGAATCTGGGAGGAGCTACAAATTTCCTTCCACCCAGCGTTCCACCAAGTCTCCCGATAAAAATGATACCTCACTTGCATGGGTAGGCCTAGCGCCGGCGACAGGAAACACCCCAAAGCGCAACGTGGACACATCCTAAATTTTGGGAAAAAACAGAGGTGTTTTTTGCGAAGTGCCTACCTGTAGATTTTGGCCTCTAGCTCAGCCGGCACCTAGGGAAACCTGCCAAACCTGTGCATTTCTGAAAACTAGAGACCTAGGGGAATCCAAGGAGGGGTGACTTGCGGGGCTCGGACCAGGTTCTGTTACCCCAGAATCCTTTGCAAACCTCAAAATTTGGCTAAAAAAAACACATGTTCCTCACATTTCTGTGGCAGAAAGTTCTGGAATCTGAGAGGAGCTACAAATTTCCTTCCATCCAGCGTTCCCCCAAGTCTCCCGATAAAAATGATACCTCACTTGCATGGGTAGGCCTAGCGCCGGCGACAGGAAACACCCCAAAGCGCAACGTGAACACATCCTAAATTTTGGAAAAAAACAGAGGTGTTTTTTGCGAAGTGCCTACCTGTAGATTTTGGCCTGTAGCTCAGCCGGCACCTAGGGAAACCTACCAAACCTGTGAATTTCTGAAAACTAGAGACCTAGGGGAATCCAAGGAGGGGTGACTTGCGGGGCTCGGACCAGGTTCTGTTACCCAGAATCCTTTGCAAACCTCAAAATGTGGCTAAAAAAACACATGTTCCTCAGATTTCTGTGGCAGAAAGTTCTGGAATCTGAGAGGAGCTACAAATTTCCTTCCACCCAGCGTTCCCCCAAGTCTCCCGATAAAAATGATACCTCACTTGCGTGGGTAGGCCTAGCGCCGGCGACAGGAAACACCCCAAAGCGCAACGTGGACACATCCTAAATTTTGGAAAAAAACAGAGGTGTTTTTTGCGAAGTGCCTACCTGTAGATTTTGGCCTCTAGCTCAGCCGGCACCTCGGGAAACCTACCAAACCTGTGCATTTCTGAAAACTAGACACCTAGGGGAATCCAAGGAGGGGTGACTTGCGGGGCTCGGACCAGGTTCTGTTACCCAGAATCCTTTGCAAACCTCAAAATTTGGCTAAAAAAACACATGTTCCCTCAGATTTTGTGGCAGAAAGTACTGGAATCTGAGAGGAGCTACAAATTTCCTTCCACCCAGCGTTCCCCCAAGTCTCCCGATAAAAATGATACCTCACTTGCGTGGGTAGGCCTAGCGCCGGCGACAGGAAACACCCCAAAGCGCAACGTGGACACATCCTAAATTTTGGAAAAAAACAGAGGTGTTTTTTGCGAAGTGCCTACCTGTAGATTTTGGCCTCTAGCTCAGCCGGCACCTAGGGAAACCTACCAAACCTGTGCATTTCTGAAAACTAGAGACCTAGGGGAATCCAAGGAGGGGTGACTTGCGGGGCTCGGACCAGGTTCTGTTACCCAGAATCCTTTCCAAACCTCAAAATTTGGCTAAAAAAACACATGTTCCTCACATTTCTGTGGCAGAAAGTTCTGGAATCTGAGAGGAGCTACAAATTTCCTTCCACCCAGCGTTCCCCCAAGTCTCCCGATAAAAATGATACCTCACTTGCGTGGGTAGGCCTAGCGCCGGCGACAGGAAACACCCCAAAGCGCAACGTGGACACATCCTAAATTTTGGAAAAAAACAGAGGTGTTTTTTGCGAAGTGCCTACCTGTAGATTTTGGCCTCTAGCTCAGCCGGCACCTAGGGAAACCTACCAAACCTGTGCATTTCTGAAAACTAGAGACCTAGGGGAATCCAAGGAGGGGTGACTTGCGGGGCTCGGACCAGGTTCTGTTACCCAGAATCCTTTGCAAACCTCAAAATTTGGCTAAAAAAACACATGTTCCTCACATTTCTGTGGCAGAAAGTTCTGGAATCTGAGAGGAGCTACAAATTTCCTTCCACCCAGCGTTCCCCCAAGTCTCCCGATAAAAATGATACCTCACTTGCGTGGGTAGTCCTAGCGCCGGCGACAGGAAACACCCCAAAGCGCAACGTGGACACATCCTAAATTTTGGAAAAAAACAGAGGTGTTTTTTGCGAAGTGACTACCTGTAGATTTTGGCCTCTAGCTCAGCCGGCACCTAGGGAAACCTACCAAACCTGTGCATTTCTGAAAACTAGAGACCTAGGGGAATCCAAGGAGGGGTGACTTGCGGGGCTCGGACCAGGTTCTGTTACCCAGAATCCTTTGCAAACCTCAAAATTTGGCTAAAAAAACACATGTTCCTCACATTTCTGTGGCAGAAAGTTCTGGAATCTGAGAGGAGCTACAAATTTCCTTCCACCCAGCGTTCCCCCAAGTCTCCCGATAAAAATGATACCTCATTTGCGTGGGTAGGCCTAGCGCCGGCGACAGGAAACACCCCAAAGCGCAACGTGGACACATCCTAAATTTTGGAAAAAAACAGAGGTGTTTTTTGCGAAGTGCCTACCTGTAGATTTTGGCCACTAGCTCAGCCGGCACCTAGGGAAACCTACCAAACCTGTGCATTTCTGAAAACTAGAGACCTAGGGGAATCCAAGGAGGGGTGACTTGCGGGGCTCGGACCAGGTTCTGTTACCCAGAATCCTTTGCAAACCTCAAAATTTGGCTAAAAAAACACATGTTCCTCAGATTTCTGTGGCAGAAAGTTCTGGAATCTGAGAGGAGCTACAAATTTCATTCCACCCAGCGTTCCCCCAAGTCTCCCGATAAAAATGATACCTCACTTGCGTGGGTAGGCCTAGCGCCGGCGACAGGAAACACCCCAAAGCGCAACGTGGACACATCCTAAATTTTGGAAAAAAACAGAGGTGTTTTTTGCGAAGTGCCTACCTGTAGATTTTGGCCTCTAGCTCAGCCGGCACCTAGGAAACCTACCAAACCTGTGCATTTCTGAAAACTAGAGACCTAGGGGAATCCAAGGAGGGGTGACTTGCGGGGCTCGGACCAGGTTCTGTTACCCAGAATCCTTTCCAAACCTCAAAATTTGGCTAAAAAAACACATGTTCCTCACATTTCTGTGGCAGAAAGTTCTGGAATCTGAGAGGAGCTACAAATTTCCTTCTACCCAGCGTTCCCCCAAGTCTCCCGATAAAAATGATACCTCACTTGCGTGGGTAGGCCTAGCGCCGGCGACAGGAAACACCCCAAAGCGCAACGTGGACACATCCTAAATTTTGGAAAAAAACAGAGGTGTTTTTTGCGAAGTGCCTACCTGTAGATTTTGGCCTCTAGCTCAGCCGGCACCTAGGGAAACCTACCAAACCTGTGCATTTCTGAAAACTAGAGACCTAGGGGAATCCAAGGAGGGGTGACTTGCGGGGCTCGGACCAGGTTCTGTTACCCAGAATCCTTTGCAAACCTCAAAATTTGGCTAAAAAAACACATGTTCCTCACATTTCTGTGGCAGAGGGTTCTGGAATCTGAGAGGAGCTACAAATTTCCTTCCACCCAGCGTTCCCCCAAGTCTCCCGATAAAAATGATACCTCACTTGCGTGGGTAGTCCTAGCGCCGGCGACAGGAAACACCCCAAAGCGCAACGTGGACACATCCTAAATTTTGAAAAAAAACAGAGGTGTTTTTTGCGAAGTGCCTACCTGTAGATTTTGGCCTCTAGCTCAGCCGGCACCTAGGTAAACCTACCAAACCTGTGCATTTCTGAAAACTAGAGACCTAGGGGAATCCAAGGAGGGGTGACTTGCGGGGCTCGGACCAGTTTCTGTTACCCAGAATCCTTTGCAAACCTCAAAATTTGGCTAAAAAAACACATGTTCCTCACATTTCTGTGGCAGAACGTTCTGGAATCTGAGAGGAGCTACAAATTTCCTTCCACCCAGCGTTCCCCCAAGTCTCCCGATAAAAATGATACCTCACTTGCGTGGGTAGTCCTAGCGCCGGCGACAGGAAACACCCCAAAGCGCAACGTGGACACATCCTAAATTTTGGAAAAAAACAGAGGTGTTTTTTGCGAAGTGCCTACCTGTAGATTTTGGCCTCTAGCTCAGCCAGCACCTAGGGAAACCTACCAAACCTGTGCATTTCTGAAAACTAGAGACCTAGGGGAATCCAAGGAGGGGTGACTTGCGGGGCTCGGACCAGGTTCTGTTACCCAGAATCCTTTGCAAACCTCAAAATTTGGCTAAAAAAACACATGTTCCTCACATTTCTGTGGCAGAAAGTTCTGGAATCTGAGAGGAGCTACAAATTTCCTTCCACCCAGCGTTCCCCCAAGTCTCCCGATAAAAATGATACCTCATTTGCGTGGGTAGGCCTAGCGCCGGCGACAGGAAACACCCCAAAGCGCAACGTGGACACATCCTAAATTTTGGAAAAAAACAGAGGTGTTTTTTGCGAAGTGCCTACCTGTAGATTTTGGCCTCTAGCTCAGCCGGCACCTAGGGAAACCTACCAAACCTGTGCATTTCTGAAAACTAGAGACCTAGGGGAATCCAAGGAGGGGTGACTTGCGGGGCTCGGACCAGGTTCTGTTACCCAGAATCCTTTGCAAACCTCAAAATTTGGCTAAAAAAACACATGTTCCTCAGATTTCTGTGGCAGAAAGTTCTGGAATCTGAGAGGAGCTACAAATTTCATTCCACCCAGCGTTCCCCCAAGTCTCCCGATAAAAATGATACCTCACTTGCGTGGGTAGGCCTAGCGCCGGCGACAGGAAACACCCCAAAGCGCAACGTGGACACATCCTAAATTTTGGAAAAAAACAGAGGTGTTTTTTGCGAAGTGCCTACCTGTAGATTTTGGCCTCTAGCTCAGCCGGCACCTAGGAAACCTACCAAACCTGTGCATTTCTGAAAACTAGAGACCTAGGGGAATCCAAGGAGGGGTGACTTGCGGGGCTCGGACCAAGTTCTGTTACCCAGAATCCTTTCCAAACCTCAAAATTTGGCTAAAAAAACACATGTTCCTCACATTTCTGTGGCAGAAAGTTCTGGAATCTGAGAGGAGCTACAAATTTCCTTCCACCCAGCGTTCCCCCAAGTCTCCCGATAAAAATGATACCTCACTTGCGTGGGTAGGCCTAGCGCCGGCGACAGGAAACACCCCAAAGCGCAACGTGGACACATCCTAAATTTTGGAAAAAAACAGAGGTGTTTTTTGCGAAGTGCCTACCTGTAGATTTTGGCCTCTAGCTCAGCCGGCACCTAGGGAAACCTACCAAACCTGTGCATTTCTGAAAACTAGAGACCTAGGGGAATCCAAGGAGGGGTGACTTGCGGGGCTCGGACCAGGTTCTGTTACCCAGAATCCTTTGCAAACCTCAAAATTTGGCTAAAAAAACACATGTTCCTCACATTTCTGTGGCAGAGGGTTCTGGAATCTGAGAGGAGCTACAAATTTCCTTCCACCCAGCGTTCCCCCAAGTCTCCCGATAAAAATGATACCTCACTTGCGTGGGTAGTCCTAGCGCCGGCGACAGGAAACACCCCAAAGCGCAACGTGGACACATCCTAAATTTTGAAAAAAAACAGAGGTGTTTTTTGCGAAGTGCCTACCTGTAGATTTTGGCCTCTAGCTCAGCCGGCACCTAGGTAAACCTACCAAACCTGTGCATTTCTGAAAACTAGAGACCTAGGGGAATCCAAGGAGGGGTGACTTGCGGGGCTCGGACCAGTTTCTGTTACCCAGAATCCTTTGCAAACCTCAACATTTGGCTAAAAAAACACATGTTCCTCACATTTCTGTGGCAGAACGTTCTGGAATCTGAGAGGAGCTACAAATTTCCTTCCACCCAGCGTTCCCCCAAGTCTCCCGATAAAAATGATACCTCACTTGCGTGGGTAGGCCTAGCGCCGGCGACAGGAAACACCCCAAAGCGCAACGTGGACACATCCTAAATTTTGGAAAAAAACAGAGGTGTTTTTTTGCGAAGTGCCTACCTGTAGATTTTGGCCTCTAGCTCAGCCGGCACCTAGGGAAACCTACCAAACCTGTGCATTTCTGAAAACTAAAGACCTAGGGGAATCCAAGGAGGGGTGACTTGCGGGGCTCGGCCCAGGTTCTGTTACCCAGAATCCTTTGCAAACCTCAAAATTTGGCTCAAAAAACACATGTTCCTCACATTTTTGTGGCAGAAAGTTCTGGAATCTGAGAGGAGCTACAAATTTCCTCCCACCCAGCGTTCCCCCAAGTCTCCCGATAAAAATGATACCTCACTTGCGTGGGTAGGCCTAGCGCCG
The DNA here is from genome assembly GCF_031143425.1 of Pleurodeles waltl. Lineage (NCBI taxonomy): Eukaryota > Metazoa > Chordata > Amphibia > Caudata > Salamandridae > Pleurodeles > Pleurodeles waltl. The sequence goes on along the minus strand of NC_090449.1, from coordinate 659,321,924 downwards.
GCGACAGGAAACACCCCAAAGCGCAACGTGGACACATCCTAAATTTTGGAAAAAAACAGGTGTTTTTTGCGAAGTGCCTACCTGTAGATTTTGGCCTCTAGCTCAGCCGGCACCTAGGGAAACCTACCAAACCTGTGCATTTCTGAAAACTAGAGACCTAGGGGAATCCAAGGAGGGGTGACTTGCGGGGCTCGGACCAGGTTCTGTTACCCAGAATCCTTTGCAAACCTCAAAATTTGGCTAAAAAAACACATGTTCCTCACATTTCTGTGGCAGAAAGTTCTGGAATCTGGGAGGAGCTACAAATTTCCTTCCACCCAGCGTTCCACCAAGTCTCCCGATAAAAATGATACCTCACTTGCATGGGTAGGCCTAGCGCCGGCGACAGGAAACACCCCAAAGCGCAACGTGGACACATCCTAAATTTTGGGAAAAAACAGAGGTGTTTTTTGCGAAGTGCCTACCTGTAGATTTTGGCCTCTAGCTCAGCCGGCACTTAGGGAAACCTGCCAAACCTGTGCATTTCTGAAAACTAGAGACCTAGGGGAATCCAAGGAGGGGTGACTTGCGGGGCTCGGACCAGGTTCTGTTACCCAGAATCCTTTGCAAACCTCAAAATTTGGCTAAAAAAACACATGTTCCTCACATTTCTGTGGCAGAAAGTTCTGGAATCTGAGAGGAGCTACAAATTTCCTTCCATCCAGCGTTCCCCCAAGTCTCCCGATAAAAATGATACCTCACTTGCATGGGTAGGCCTAGCGCCGGCGACAGGAAACACCCCAAAGCGCAACGTGAACACATCCTAAATTTTGGAAAAAAACAGAGGTGTTTTTTGCGAAGTGCCTACCTGTAGATTTTGGCCTGTAGCTCAGCCGGCACCTAGGGAAACCTACCAAACCTGTGAATTTCTGAAAACTAGAGACCTAGGGGAATCCAAGGAGGGGTGACTTGCGGGGCTCGGACCAGGTTCTGTTACCCAGAATCCTTTCCAAACCTCAAAATTTGGCTAAAAAAACACATGTTCCTCACATTTCTGTGGCAGAAAGTTCTGGAATCTGAGAGGAGCTACAAATTTCCTTCCACCCAGCGTTCCCCCAAGTCTCCCGATAAAAATGATACCTCACTTGCGTGGGTAGGCCTAGCGCCGGCGACAGGAAACACCCCAAAGCGCAACGTGGACACATCCTAAATTTTGGAAAAAAACAGAGGTGTTTTTTGCGAAGTGCCTACCTGTAGATTTTGGCCTCTAGCTCAGCCGGCACCTAGGGAAACCTACCAAACCTGTGCATTTCTGAAAACTAGAGACCTAGGGGAATCCAAGGAGGGGTGACTTGCGGGGCTCGGACCAGGTTCTGTTACCCAGAATCCTTTGCAAACCTCAAAATTTGGCTAAAAAAACACATGTTCCTCACATTTCTGTGGCAGAAAGTTCTGGAATCTGAGAGGAGCTACAAATTTCCTTCCACCCAGCGTTCCCCCAAGTCTCCCGATAAAAATGATACCTCACTTGCGTGGGTAGTCCTAGCGCCGGCGACAGGAAACACCCCAAAGCGCAACGTGGACACATCCTAAATTTTGGAAAAAAACAGAGGTGTTTTTTGCGAAGTGCCTACCTGTAGATTTTGGCCTCTAGCTCAGCCAGCACCTAGGGAAACCTACCAAACCTGTGCATTTCTGAAAACTAGAGACCTAGGGGAATCCAAGGAGGGGTGACTTGCGGGGCTCGGACCAGGTTCTGTTACCCAGAATCCTTTGCAAACCTCAAAATTTGGCTAAAAAAACACATGTTCCTCACATTTCTGTGGCAGAAAGTTCTGGAATCTGAGAGGAGCTACAAATTTCCTTCCACCCAGCGTTCCCCCAAGTCTCCCGATAAAAATGATACCTCATTTGCGTGGGTAGGCCTAGCGCCGGCGACAGGAAACACCCCAAAGCGCAACGTGGACACATCCTAAATTTTGGAAAAAAACAGAGGTGTTTTTTGCGAAGTGCCTACCTGTAGATTTTGGCCTCTAGCTCAGCCGGCACCTAGGGAAACCTACCAAACCTGTGCATTTCTGAAAACTAGAGACCTAGGGGAATCCAAGGAGGGGTGACTTGCGGGGCTCGGACCAGGTTCTGTTACCCAGAATCCTTTGCAAACCTCAAAATTTGGCTAAAAAAACACATGTTCCTCAGATTTCTGTGGCAGAAAGTTCTGGAATCTGAGAGGAGCTACAAATTTCATTCCACCCAGCGTTCCCCCAAGTCTCCCGATAAAAATGATACCTCACTTGCGTGGGTAGGCCTAGCGCCGGCGACAGGAAACACCCCAAAGCGCAACGTGGACACATCCTAAATTTTGGAAAAAAACAGAGGTGTTTTTTGCGAAGTGCCTACCTGTAGATTTTGGCCTCTAGCTCAGCCGGCACCTAGGAAACCTACCAAACCTGTGCATTTCTGAAAACTAGAGACCTAGGGGAATCCAAGGAGGGGTGACTTGCGGGGCTCGGACCAAGTTCTGTTACCCAGAATCCTTTCCAAACCTCAAAATTTGGCTAAAAAAACACATGTTCCTCACATTTCTGTGGCAGAAAGTTCTGGAATCTGAGAGGAGCTACAAATTTCCTTCCACCCAGCGTTCCCCCAAGTCTCCCGATAAAAATGATACCTCACTTGCGTGGGTAGGCCTAGCGCCGGCGACAGGAAACACCCCAAAGCGCAACGTGGACACATCCTAAATTTTGGAAAAAAACAGAGGTGTTTTTTGCGAAGTGCCTACCTGTAGATTTTGGCCTCTAGCTCAGCCGGCACCTAGGGAAACCTACCAAACCTGTGCATTTCTGAAAACTAGAGACCTAGGGGAATCCAAGGAGGGGTGACTTGCGGGGCTCGGACCAGGTTCTGTTACCCAGAATCCTTTGCAAACCTCAAAATTTGGCTAAAAAAACACATGTTCCTCACATTTCTGTGGCAGAAAGTTCTGGAATCTGAGAGGAGCTACAAATTTCCTTCCACCCAGCGTTCCCCCAAGTCTCCCGATAAAAATGATACCTCACTTGCGTGGGTAGTCCTAGCGCCGGCGACAGGAAACACCCCAAAGCGCAACGTGGACACATCCTAAATTTTGGAAAAAAACAGAGGTGTTTTTTGCGAAGTGCCTACCTGTAGATTTTGGCCTCTAGCTCAGCCAGCACCTAGGGAAACCTACCAAACCTGTGCATTTCTGAAAACTAGAGACCTAGGGGAATCCAAGGAGGGGTGACTTGCGGGGCTCGGACCAGGTTCTGTTACCCAGAATCCTTTGCAAACCTCAAAATTTGGCTAAAAAAACACATGTTCCTCACATTTCTGTGGCAGAAAGTTCTGGAATCTGAGAGGAGCTACAAATTTCCTTCCACCCAGCGTTCCCCCAAGTCTCCCGATAAAAATGATACCTCATTTGCGTGGGTAGGCCTAGCGCCGGCGACAGGAAACACCCCAAAGCGCAACGTGGACACATCCTAAATTTTGGAAAAAAACAGAGGTGTTTTTTGCGAAGTGCCTACCTGTAGATTTTGGCCTCTAGCTCAGCCGGCACCTAGGGAAACCTACCAAACCTGTGCATTTCTGAAAACTAGAGACCTAGGGGAATCCAAGGAGGGGTGACTTGCGGGGCTCGGACCAGGTTCTGTTACCCAGAATCCTTTGCAAACCTCAAAATTTGGCTAAAAAAACACATGTTCCTCAGATTTCTGTGGCAGAAAGTTCTGGAATCTGAGAGGAGCTACAAATTTCATTCCACCCAGCGTTCCCCCAAGTCTCCCGATAAAAATGATACCTCACTTGCGTGGGTAGGCCTAGCGCCGGCGACAGGAAACACCCCAAAGCGCAACGTGGACACATCCTAAATTTTGGAAAAAAACAGAGGTGTTTTTTGCGAAGTGCCTACCTGTAGATTTTGGCCTCTAGCTCAGCCGGCACCTAGGAAACCTACCAAACCTGTGCATTTCTGAAAACTAGAGACCTAGGGGAATCCAAGGAGGGGTGACTTGCGGGGCTCGGACCAAGTTCTGTTACCCAGAATCCTTTCCAAACCTCAAAATTTGGCTAAAAAAACACATGTTCCTCACATTTCTGTGGCAGAAAGTTCTGGAATCTGAGAGGAGCTACAAATTTCCTTCCACCCAGCGTTCCCCCAAGTCTCCCGATAAAAATGATACCTCACTTGCGTGGGTAGGCCTAGCGCCGGCGACAGGAAACACCCCAAAGCGCAACGTGGACACATCCTAAATTTTGGAAAAAAACAGAGGTGTTTTTTGCGAAGTGCCTACCTGTAGATTTTGGCCTCTAGCTCAGCCGGCACCTAGGGAAACCTACCAAACCTGTGCATTTCTGAAAACTAGAGACCTAGGGGAATCCAAGGAGGGGTGACTTGCGGGGCTCGGACCAGGTTCTGTTACCCAGAATCCTTTGCAAACCTCAAAATTTGGCTAAAAAAACACATGTTCCTCACATTTCTGTGGCAGAGGGTTCTGGAATCTGAGAGGAGCTACAAATTTCCTTCCACCCAGTGTTCCCCCAAGTCTCCCGATAAAAATGATACCTCACTTGCGTGGGTAGTCCTAGCGCCGGCGACAGGAAACACCCCAAAGCGCAACGTGGACACATCCTAAATTTTGAAAAAAAACAGAGGTGTTTTTTGCGAAGTGCCTACCTGTAGATTTTGGCCTCTAGCTCAGCCGGCACCTAGGTAAACCTACCAAACCTGTGCATTTCTGAAAACTAGAGACCTAGGGGAATCCAAGGAGGGGTGACTTGCGGGGCTCGGACCAGTTTCTGTTACCCAGAATCCTTTGCAAACCTCAACATTTGGCTAAAAAAACACATGTTCCTCACATTTCTGTGGCAGAACGTTCTGGAATCTGAGAGGAGCTACAAATTTCCTTCCACCCAGCGTTCCCCCAAGTCTCCCGATAAAAATGATACCTCACTTGCGTGGGTAGGCCTAGCGCCGGCGACAGGAAACACCCCAAAGCGCAACGTGGACACATCCTAAATTTTGGAAAAAAACAGAGGTGTTTTTTTGCGAAGTGCCTACCTGTAGATTTTGGCCTCTAGCTCAGCCGGCACCTAGGGAAACCTACCAAACCTGTGCATTTCTGAAAACTAAAGACCTAGGGGAATCCAAGGAGGGGTGACTTGCGGGGCTCGGCCCAGGTTCTGTTACCCAGAATCCTTTGCAAACCTCAAAATTTGGCTAAAAAAACACAAGTTCCTCACATTTTTGTGGCAGAAAGTTCTGGAATCTGAGAGGAGCTACAAATTTCCTCCCACCCAGCGTTCCCCCAAGTCTCCCGATAAAAATGATACCTCACTTGCGTGGGTAGGCCTAGCGCCGGCGACAGGAAACACCCCAAAGCGCAACGTGGACACATCCTAAATTTTGGAAAAAAACAGGTGTTTTTTGCGAAGTGCCTACCTGTAGATTTTGGCCTCTAGCTCAGCCGGCACCTAGGGAAACCTACCAAACCTGTGCATTTCTGAAAACTAGAGACCTAGGGGAATCCAAGGAGGGGTGACTTGCGGGGCTCGGACCAGGTTCTGTTACCCAGAATCCTTTGCAAACCTCAAAATTTGGCTAAAAAAACACATGTTCCTCAGATTTCTGTGGCAGAAAGTTCTGGAATCTGGGAGGAGCTACAAATTTCCTTCCACCCAGCGTTCCACCAAGTCTCCCGATAAAAATGATACCTCACTTGCATGGGTAGGCCTAGCGCCGGCGACAGGAAACACCCCAAAGCGCAACGTGGACACATCCTAAATTTTGGGAAAAAACAGAGGTGTTTTATGCGAAGTGCCTACCTGTAGATTTTGGCCTCTAGCTCAGCCGGCACCTAGGGAAACCTGCCAAACCTGTGCATTTCTGAAAACTAGAGACCTAGGGGAATCCAAGGAGGGGTGACTTGCGGGGCTCGGACCAGGTTCTGTTACCCAGAATCCTTTGCAAACCTCAAAATGTGGCTAAAAAAACACATGTTCCTCAGATTTCTGTGGCAGAAAGTTCTGGAATCTGAGAGGAGCTACAAATTTCCTTCCACCCAGCGTTCCCCCAAGTCTCCCGATAAAAATGATACCTCACTTGCGTGGGTAGGCCTAGCGCCGGCGACAGGAAACACCCCAAAGCGCAACGTGGACACATCCTAAATTTTGGAAAAAAACAGAGGTGTTTTTTGCGAAGTGCCTACCTGTAGATTTTGGCCTCTAGCTCAGCCGGCACCTAGGGAAACCTACCAAACCTGTGCATTTCTGAAAACTAGAGACCTAGGGGAATCCAAGGAGGGGTGACTTGCGGGGCTCGGACCAGGTTCTGTTACCCAGAATCCTTTGCAAACCTCAAAATGTGGCTAAAAAAACACATGTTCCTCAGATTTCTGTGGCAGAAAGTACTGGAATCTGAGAGGAGCTACAAATTTCCTTCCACCCAGCGTTCCCCCAAGTCTCCCGATAAAAATGATACCTCACTTGCGTGGGTAGGCCTAGCGCCGGCGACAGGAAACACCCCAAAGCGCAACGTGGACACATCCTAAATTTTGGAAAAAAACAGAGGTGTTTTTTGCGAAGTGCCTACCTGTAGATTTTGGCCTCTAGCTCAGCCGGCACCTAGGGAACCCTACCAAACCTGTGCATTTCTGAAAACTAGAGACCTAGGGGAATCCAAGGAGGGGTGACTTGCGGGGCTCGGACCAGGTTCTGTTACCCAGAATCCTTTCCAAACCTCAAAATTTGGCTAAAAAAACACATGTTCCTCACATTTCTGTGGCAGAAAGTTCTGGAATCTGAGAGGAGCTACAAACTTCCTTCCACCCAGCGTTCCCCCAAGTCTCCCGATAAAAATGATACCTCACTTGCGTGGGTAGGCCTAGCGAGGGCGACAGGAAACACCCCAAAGCGCAACGTGGACACATCCTAAATTTTGGAAAAAAACAGAGGTGTTTTTTGCGAAGTGCCTACCTGTAGATTTTGGCCTCTAGCTCAGCCGGCACCTAGGGAAACCTACCAAACCTGTGCATTTCTGAAAACTAGAGACCTAGGGGAATCCAAGGAGGGGTGACTTGCGGGGCTCGGACCAGGTTCTGTTACCCAGAATCCTTTGCAAACCTCAAAATTTGGCTAAAAAAACACATGTTCCTCACATTTCTGTGGCAGAAAGTTCTGGAATCTGGGAGGAGCTACAAATTTCCTTCCACCCAGCGTTCCACCAAGTCTCCCGATAAAAATGATACCTCACTTGCATGGGTAGGCCTAGCGCCGGCGACAGGAAACACCCCAAAGCGCAACGTGGACACATCCTAAATTTTGGGAAAAAACAGAGGTGTTTTATGCGAAGTGCCTACCTGTAGATTTTGGCCTCTAGCTCAGCCGGCACCTAGGGAAACCTGCCAAACCTGTGCATTTCTGAAAACTAGAGACCTAGGGGAATCCAAGGAGGGGTGACTTGCGGGGCTCGGACCAGGTTCTGTTACCCAGAATCCTTTGCAAACCTCAAAATGTGGCTAAAAAAACACATGTTCCTCAGATTTCTGTGGCAGAAAGTTCTGGAATCTGAGAGGAGCTACAAATTTCCTTCCACCCAGCGTTCCCCCAAGTCTCCCGATAAAAATGATACCTCACTTGCGTGGGTAGGCCTAGCGCCGGCGACAGGAAACACCCCAAAGCGCAACGTGGACACATCCTAAATTTTGGAAAAAAACAGAGGTGTTTTTTGCGAAGTGCCTACCTGTAGATTTTGGTCTCTAGCTCAGCCGGCACCTAGGGAAACCTACCAAACCTGTGCATTTCTGAAAACTAGAGACCTAGGGGAATCCAAGGAGGGGTGACTTGCGGGGCTCGGACCAGGTTCTGTTACCCAGAATCCTTTGCAAACCTCAAAATGTGGCTAAAAAAACACATGTTCCTCAGATTTCTGTGGCAGAAAGTACTGGAATCTGAGAGGAGCTACAAATTTCCTTCCACCCAGCGTTCCCCCAAGTCTCCCGATAAAAATGATACCTCACTTGCGTGGGTAGGCCTAGCGCCGGCGACAGGAAACACCCCAAAGCGCAACGTGGACACATCCTAAATTTTGGAAAAAAACAGAGGTGTTTTTTGCGAAGTGCCTACCTGTAGATTTTGGCCTCTAGCTCAGCCGGCACCTAGGGAAACCTACCAAACCTGTGCATTTCTGAAAACTAGAGACCTAGGGGAATCCAAGGAGGGGTGACTTGCGGGGCTCGGACCAGGTTCTGTTACCCAGAATCCTTTCCAAACCTCAAAATTTGGCTAAAAAAACACATGTTCCTCACATTTCTGTGGCAGAAAGTTCTGGAATCTGAGAGGAGCTACAAATTTCCTTCCACCCAGCGTTCCCCCAAGTCTCCCGATAAAAATGATACCTCACTTGCGTGGGTAGGCCTAGCGAGGGCGACAGGAAACACCCCAAAGCGCAACGTGGACACATCCTAAATTTTGGAAAAAAACAGAGGTGTTTTTTGCGAAGTGCCTACCTGTAGATTTTGGCCTCTAGCTCAGCCGGCACCTAGGGAAACCTACCAAACCTGTGCATTTCTGAAAACTAGAGACCTAGGGGAATCCAAGGAGGGGTGACTTGCGGGGCTCGGACCAGGTTCTGTTACCCAGAATCCTTTGCAAACCTCAAAATTTGGCTAAAAAAACACATGTTCCTCACATTTCTGTGGCAGAAAGTTCTGGAATCTGAGAGGAGCTACAAATTTCCTTCCACCCAGCGTTCCCCCAAGTCTCCCGATAAAAATGATACCTCACTTGCGTGGGTAGTCCTAGCGCCGGCGACAGGAAACACCCCAAAGCGCAACGTGGACACATCCTAAATTTTGAAAAAAAACAGAGGTGTTTTTTGCGAAGTGCCTACCTGTAGATTTTGGCCTCTAGCTCAGCCGGCACCTAGGTAAACCTACCAAACCTGTGCATTTCTGAAAACTAGAGACCTAGGGGAATCCAAGGAGGGGTGACTTGCGGGGCTCGGACCAGTTTCTGTTACCCAGAATCCTTTGCAAACCTCAACATTTGGCTAAAAAAACACATGTTCCTCACATTTCTGTGGCAGAACGTTCTGGAATCTGAGAGGAGCTACAAATTTCCTTCCACCCAGCGTTCCCCCAAGTCTCCCGATAAAAATGATACCTCACTTGCGTGGGTAGGCCTAGCGCCGGCGACAGGAAACACCCCAAAGCGCAACGTGGACACATCCTAAATTTTGGAAAAAAACAGAGGTGTTTTTTTGCGAAGTGCCTACCTGTAGATTTTGGCCTCTAGCTCAGCCGGCACCTAGGGAAACCTACCAAACCTGTGCATTTCTGAAAACTAAAGACCTAGGGGAATCCAAGGAGGGGTGACTTGCGGGGCTCGGCCCAGGTTCTGTTACCCAGAATCCTTTGCAAACCTCAAAATTTGGCTCAAAAAACACATGTTCCTCACATTTTTGTGGCAGAAAGTTCTGGAATCTGAGAGGAGCTACAAATTTCCTCCCACCCAGCGTTCCCCCAAGTCTCCCGATAAAAATGATACCTCACTTGCGTGGGTAGGCCTAGCGCCGGCGACAGGAAACACCCCAAAGCGCAACGTGGACACATCCTAAATTTTGGAAAAAAACAGGTGTTTTTTGCGAAGTGCCTACCTGTAGATTTTGGCCTCTAGCTCAGCCGGCACCTAGGGAAACCTACCAAACCTGTGCATTTCTGAAAACTAGAGACCTAGGGGAATCCAAGGAGGGGTGACTTGCGGGGCTCGGACCAGGTTCTGTTACCCAGAATCCTTTGCAAACCTCAAAATTTGGCTAAAAAAACACATGTTCCTCACATTTCTGTGGCAGAAAGTTCTGGAATCTGGGAGGAGCTACAAATTTCCTTCCACCCAGCGTTCCACCAAGTCTCCCGATAAAAATGATACCTCACTTGCATGGGTAGGCCTAGCGCCGGCGACAGGAAACACCCCAAAGCGCAACGTGGACACATCCTAAATTTTGGGAAAAAACAGAGGTGTTTTTTGCGAAGTGCCTACCTGTAGATTTTGGCCTCTAGCTCAGCCGGCACCTAGGGAAACCTGCCAAACCTGTGCATTTCTGAAAACTAGAGACCTAGGGGAATCCAAGGAGGGGTGACTTGCGGGGCTCGGACCAGGTTCTGTTACCCAGAATCCTTTGCAAACCTTAAAATTTGGCTAAAAAAACACATGTTCCTCACATTTCTGTGGCAGAAAGTTCTGGAATCTGAGAGGAGCTACAAATTTCCTTCCATCCAGCGTTCCCCCAAGTCTCCCGATAAAAATGATACCTCACTTGCATGGGTAGGCCTAGCGCCGGCGACAGGAAACACCCCAAAGCGCAACGTGAACACATCCTAAATTTTGGAAAAAAACAGAGGTGTTTTTTGCGAAGTGCCTACCTGTAGATTTTGGCCTGTAGCTCAGCCGGCACCTAGGGAAACCTACCAAACCTGTGAATTTCTGAAAACTAGAGACCTAGGGGAATCCAAGGAGGGGTGACTTGCGGGGCTCGGACCAGGTTCTGTTACCCAGAATCCTTTGCAAACCTCAAAATTTGGCTAAAAAAACACATGTTCCTCAGATTTCTGTGGCAGAAAGTTCTGGAATCTGAGAGGAGCTACAAATTTCATTCCACCCAGCGTTCCCCCAAGTCTCCCGATAAAAATGATACCTCACTTGCGTGGGTAGGCCTAGCGCCGGCGACAGGAAACACCCCAAAGCGCAACGTGGACACATCCTAAATTTTGGAAAAAAACAGAGGTGTTTTTTGCGAAGTGCCTACCTGTAGATTTTGGCCTCTAGCTCAGCCGGCACCTAGGAAACCTACCAAACCTGTGCATTTCTGAAAACTAGAGACCTAGGGGAATCCAAGGAGGGGTGACTTGCGGGGCTCGGACCAGGTTCTGTTACCCAGAATCCTTTCCAAACCTCAAAATTTGGCTAAAAAAACACATGTTCCTCACATTTCTGTGGCAGAAAGTTCTGGAATCTGAGAGGAGCTACAAATTTCCTTCTACCCAGCGTTCCCCCAAGTCTCCCGATAAAAATGATACCTCACTTGCGTGGGTAGGCCTAGCGCCGGCGACAGGAAACACCCCAAAGCGCAACGTGGACACATCCTAAATTTTGGAAAAAAACAGAGGTGTTTTTTGCGAAGTGCCTACCTGTAGATTTTGGCCTCTAGCTCAGCCGGCACCTAGGGAAACCTACCAAACCTGTGCATTTCTGAAAACTAGAGACCTAGGGGAATCCAAGGAGGGGTGACTTGCGGGGCTCGGACCAGGTTCTGTTACCCAGAATCCTTTGCAAACCTCAAAATTTGGCTAAAAAAACACATGTTCCTCACATTTCTGTGGCAGAGGGTTCTGGAATCTGAGAGGAGCTACAAATTTCCTTCCACCCAGCGTTCCCCCAAGTCTCCCGATAAAAATGATACCTCACTTGCGTGGGTAGTCCTAGCGCCGGCGACAGGAAACACCCCAAAGCGCAACGTGGACACATCCTAAATTTTGAAAAAAAACAGAGTTGTTTTTTGCGAAGTGCCTACCTGTAGATTTTGGCCTCTAGCTCAGCCGGCACCTAGGTAAACCTACCAAACCTGTGCATTTCTGAAAACTAGAGACCTAGGGGAATCCAAGGAGGGGTGACTTGCGGGGCTCGGACCAGTTTCTGTTACCCAGAATCCTTTGCAAACCTCAACATTTGGCTAAAAAAACACATGTTCCTCACATTTCTGTGGCAGAACGTTCTGGAATCTGAGAGGAGCTACAAATTTCCTTCCACCCAGCGTTCCCCCAAGTCTCCCGATAAAAATGATACCTCACTTGCGTGGGTAGGCCTAGCGCCGGCGACAGGAAACACCCCAAAGCGCAACGTGGACACATCCTAAATTTTGGAAAAAAACAGAGGTGTTTTTTTGCGAAGTGCCTACCTGTAGATTTTGGCCTCTAGCTCAGCCGGCACCTAGGGAAACCTACCAAACCTGTGCATTTCTGAAAACTAGAGACCTAGGGGAATCCAAGGAGGGGTGACTTGCGGGGCTCGGACCAGGTTCTGTTACCCAGAATCCTTTGCAAACCTCAAAATTTGGCTAAAAAAACACATGTTCCTCACATTTCTGTGGCAGAAAGTTCTGGAATCTGAGAGGAGCTACAAATTTCCTTCCACCCAGCGTTCCCCCAAGTCTCCCGATAAAAATGATACCTCATTTGCGTGGGTAGGCCTAGCGCCGGCGACAGGAAACACCCCAAAGCGCAACGTGGACACATCCTAAATTTTGGAAAAAAACAGAGGTGTTTTTTGCGAAGTGCCTACCTGTAGATTTTGGCCTCTAGCTCAGCCGGCACCTAGGGAAACCTACCAAACCTGTGCATTTCTGAAAACTAGAGACCTAGGGGAATCCAAGGAGGGGTGACTTGCGGGGCTCGGACCAGGTTCTGTTACCCAGAATCCTTTGCAAACCTCAAAATTTGGCTAAAAAAACACATGTTCCTCAGATTTCTGTGGCAGAAAGTTCTGGAATCTGAGAGGAGCTACAAATTTCATTCCACCCAGCGTTCCCCCAAGTCTCCCAATAAAAATGATACCTCACTTGCGTGGGTAGGCCTAGCGCCGGCGACAGGAAACACCCCAAAGCGCAACGTGGACACATCCTAAATTTTGGAAAAAAACAGAGGTGTTTTTTGCGAAGTGCCTACCTGTAGATTTTGGCCTCTAGCTCAGCCGGCACCTAGGAAACCTACCAAACCTGTGCATTTCTGAAAACTAGAGACCTAGGGGAATCCAAGGAGGGGTGACTTGCGGGGCTCGGACCAAGTTCTGTTACCCAGAATCCTTTCCAAACCTCAAAATTTGGCTAAAAAAACACATGTTCCTCACATTTCTGTGGCAGAAAGTTCTGGAATCTGAGAGGAGCTACAAATTTCCTTCCACCCAGCGTTCCCCCAAGTCTCCCGATAAAAATGATACCTCACTTGCGTGGGTAGGCCTAGCGCCGGCGACAGGAAACACCCCAAAGCGCAACGTGGACACATCCTAAATTTTGGAAAAAAACAGAGGTGTTTTTTGCGAAGTGCCTACCTGTAGATTTTGGCCTCTAGCTCAGCCGGCACCTAGGGAAACCTACCAAACCTGTGCATTTCTGAAAACTAGAGACCTAGGGGAATCCAAGGAGGGGTGACTTGCGGGGCTCGGACCAGGTTCTGTTACCCAGAATCCTTTGCAAACCTCAAAATTTGGCTAAAAAAACACATGTTCCTCACATTTCTGTGGCAGAGGGTTCTGGAATCTGAGAGGAGCTACAAATTTCCTTCCACCCAGTGTTCCCCCAAGTCTCCCGATAAAAATGATACCTCACTTGCGTGGGTAGTCCTAGCGCCGGCGACAGGAAACACCCCAAAGCGCAACGTGGACACATCCTAAATTTTGAAAAAAAACAGAGGTGTTTTTTGCGAAGTGCCTACCTGTAGATTTTGGCCTCTAGCTCAGCCGGCACCTAGGTAAACCTACCAAACCTGTGCATTTCTGAAAACTAGAGACCTAGGGGAATCCAAGGAGGGGTGACTTGCGGGGCTCGGACCAGTTTCTGTTACCCAGAATCCTTTGCAAACCTCAACATTTGGCTAAAAAAACACATGTTCCTCACATTTCTGTGGCAGAACGTTCTGGAATCTGAGAGGAGCTACAAATTTCCTTCCACCCAGCGTTCCCCCAAGTCTCCCGATAAAAATGATACCTCACTTGCGTGGGTAGGCCTAGCGCCGGCGACAGGAAACACCCCAAAGCGCAACGTGGACACATCCTAAATTTTGGAAAAAAACAGAGGTGTTTTTTTGCGAAGTGCCTACCTGTAGATTTTGGCCTCTAGCTCAGCCGGCACCTAGGGAAACCTACCAAACCTGTGCATTTCTGAAAACTAAAGACCTAGGGGAATCCAAGGAGGGGTGACTTGCGGGGCTCGGCCCAGGTTCTGTTACCCAGAATCCTTTGCAAACCTCAAAATTTGGCTAAAAAAACACATGTTCCTCACATTTCTGTGGCAGAAAGTTCTGGAATCTGAGAGGAGCTACAAATTTCCTTCCACCCAGCGTTCCCCCAAGTCTCCCGATAAAAATGATACCTCATTTGCGTGGGTAGGCCTAGCGCCGGCGACAGGAAACACCCCAAAGCGCAACGTGGACACATCCTAAATTTTGGAAAAAAACAGAGGTGTTTTTTGCGAAGTGCCTACCTGTAGATTTTGGCCTCTAGCTCAGCCGGCACCTAGGGAAACCTACCAAACCTGTGCATTTCTGAAAACTAGAGACCTAGGGGAATCCAAGGAGGGGTGACTTGCGGGGCTCGGACCAGGTTCTGTTACCCAGAATCCTTTGCAAACCTCAAAATTTGGCTAAAAAAACACATGTTCCTCAGATTTCTGTGGCAGAAAGTTCTGGAATCTGAGAGGAGCTACAAATTTCATTCCACCCAGCGTTCCCCCAAGTCTCCCGATAAAAATGATACCTCACTTGCGTGGGTAGGCCTAGCGCCGGCGACAGGAAACACCCCAAAGCGCAACGTGGACACATCCTAAATTTTGGAAAAAAACAGAGGTGTTTTTTGCGAAGTGCCTACCTGTAGATTTTGGCCTCTAGCTCAGCCGGCACCTAGGAAACCTACCAAACCTGTGCATTTCTGAAAACTAGAGACCTAGGGGAATCCAAGGAGGGGTGACTTGCGGGGCTCGGACCAAGTTCTGTTACCCAGAATCCTTTCCAAACCTCAAAATTTGGCTAAAAAAACACATGTTCCTCACATTTCTGTGGCAGAAAGTTCTGGAATCTGAGAGGAGCTACAAATTTCCTTCCACCCAGCGTTCCCCCAAGTCTCCCGATAAAAATGATACCTCACTTGCGTGGGTAGGCCTAGCGCCGGCGACAGGAAACACCCCAAAGCGCAACGTGGACACATCCTAAATTTTGGAAAAAAACAGAGGTGTTTTTTGCGAAGTGCCTACCTGTAGATTTTGGCCTCTAGCTCAGCCGGCACCTAGGGAAACCTACCAAACCTGTGCATTTCTGAAAACTAGAGACCTAGGGGAATCCAAGGAGGGGTGACTTGCGGGGCTCGGACCAGGTTCTGTTACCCAGAATCCTTTGCAAACCTCAAAATTTGGCTAAAAAAACACATGTTCCTCACATTTCTGTGGCAGAAAGTTCTGGAATCTGAGAGGAGCTACAAATTTCATTCCACCCAGCGTTCCCCCAAGTCTCCCGATAAAAATGATACCTCACTTGCGTGGGTAGGCCTAGCGCCGGCGACAGGAAACACCCCAAAGCGCAACGTGGACACATCCTAAATTTTGGAAAAAAACAGAGGTGTTTTTTGCGAAGTGCCTACCTGTAGATTTTGGCCTCTAGCTCAGCCGGCACCTAGGAAACCTACCAAACCTGTGCATTTCTGAAAACTAGAGACCTAGGGGAATCCAAGGAGGGGTGACTTGCGGGGCTCGGACCAAGTTCTGTTACCCAGAATCCTTTGCAAACCTCAACATTTGGCTAAAAAAACACATGTTCCTCACATTTCTGTGGCAGAACGTTCTGGAATCTGAGAGGAGCTACAAATTTCCTTCCACCCAGCGTTCCCCCAAGTCTCCCGATAAAAATGATACCTCACTTGCGTGGGTAGGCCTAGCGCCGGCGACAGGAAACACCCCAAAGCGCAACGTGGACACATCCTAAATTTTGGAAAAAAACAGAGGTGTTTTTTTGCGAAGTGCCTACCTGTAGATTTTGGCCTCTAGCTCAGCCGGCACCTAGGGAAACCTACCAAACCTGTGCATTTCTGAAAACTAAAGACCTAGGGGAATCCAAGGAGGGGTGACTTGCGGGGCTCGGCCCAGGTTCTGTTACCCAGAATCCTTTGCAAACCTCAAAATTTGGCTCAAAAAACACATGTTCCTCACATTTTTGTGGCAGAAAGTTCTGGAATCTGAGAGGAGCTACAAATTTCCTCCCACCCAGCGTTCCCCCAAGTCTCCCGATAAAAATGATACCTCACTTGCGTGGGTAGGCCTAGCGCCGGCGACAGGAAACACCCCAAAGCGCAACGTGGACACATCCTAAATTTTGGAAAAAAACAGGTGTTTTTTGCGAAGTGCCTACCTGTAGATTTTGGCCTCTAGCTCAGCCGGCACCTAGGGAAACCTACCAAACCTGTGCATTTCTGAAAACTAGAGACCTAGGGGAATCCAAGGAGGGGTGACTTGCGGGGCTCGGACCAGGTTCTGTTACCCAGAATCCTTTGCAAACCTCAAAATTTGGCTAAAAAAACACATGTTCCTCACATTTCTGTGGCAGAAAGTTCTGGAATCTGGGAGGAGCTACAAATTTCCTTCCACCCAGCGTTCCACCAAGTCTCCCGATAAAAATGATACCTCACTTGCATGGGTAGGCCTAGCGCCGGCGACAGGAAACACCCCAAAGCGCAACGTGGACACATCCTAAATTTTGGGAAAAAACAGAGGTGTTTTTTGCGAAGTGCCTACCTGTAGATTTTGGCCTCTAGCTCAGCCGGCACCTAGGGAAACCTGCCAAACCTGTGCATTTCTGAAAACTAGAGACCTAGGGGAATCCAAGGAGGGGTGACTTGCGGGGCTCGGACCAGGTTCTGTTACCCAGAATCCTTTGCAAACCTTAAAATTTGGCTAAAAAAACACATGTTCCTCACATTTCTGTGGCAGAAAGTTCTGGAATCTGAGAGGAGCTACAAATTTCCTTCCATCCAGCGTTCCCCCAAGTCTCCCGATAAAAATGATACCTCACTTGCATGGGTAGGCCTAGCGCCGGCGACAGGAAACACCCCAAAGCGCAACGTGAACACATCCTAAATTTTGGAAAAAAACAGAGGTGTTTTTTGCGAAGTGCCTACCTGTAGATTTTGGCCTGTAGCTCAGCCGGCACCTAGGGAAACCTACCAAACCTGTGAATTTCTGAAAACTAGAGACCTAGGGGAATCCAAGGAGGGGTGACTTGCGGGGCTCGGACCAGGTTCTGTTACCCAGAATCCTTTGCAAACCTCAAAATTTGGCTAAAAAAACACATGTTCCTCAGATTTCTGTGGCAGAAAGTTCTGGAATCTGAGAGGAGCTACAAATTTCATTCCACCCAGCGTTCCCCCAAGTCTCCCGATAAAAATGATACCTCACTTGCGTGGGTAGGCCTAGCGCCGGCGACAGGAAACACCCCAAAGCGCAACGTGGACACATCCTAAATTTTGGAAAAAAACAGAGGTGTTTTTTGCGAAGTGCCTACCTGTAGATTTTGGCCTCTAGCTCAGCCGGCACCTAGGAAACCTACCAAACCTGTGCATTTCTGAAAACTAGAGACCTAGGGGAATCCAAGGAGGGGTGACTTGCGGGGCTCGGACCAGGTTCTGTTACCCAGAATCCTTTCCAAACCTCAAAATTTGGCTAAAAAAACACATGTTCCTCACATTTCTGTGGCAGAAAGTTCTGGAATCTGAGAGGAGCTACAAATTTCCTTCTACCCAGCGTTCCCCCAAGTCTCCCGATAAAAATGATACCTCACTTGCGTGGGTAGGCCTAGCGCCGGCGACAGGAAACACCCCAAAGCGCAACGTGGACACATCCTAAATTTTGGAAAAAAACAGAGGTGTTTTTTGCGAAGTGCCTACCTGTAGATTTTGGCCTCTAGCTCAGCCGGCACCTAGGGAAACCTACCAAACCTGTGCATTTCTGAAAACTAGAGACCTAGGGGAATCCAAGGAGGGGTGACTTGCGGGGCTCGGACCAGGTTCTGTTACCCAGAATCCTTTGCAAACCTCAAAATTTGGCTAAAAAAACACATGTTCCTCACATTTCTGTGGCAGAGGGTTCTGGAATCTGAGAGGAGCTACAAATTTCCTTCCACCCAGCGTTCCCCCAAGTCTCCCGATAAAAATGATACCTCACTTGCGTGGGTAGTCCTAGCGCCGGCGACAGGAAACACCCCAAAGCGCAACGTGGACACATCCTAAATTTTGAAAAAAAACAGAGTTGTTTTTTGCGAAGTGCCTACCTGTAGATTTTGGCCTCTAGCTCAGCCGGCACCTAGGTAAACCTACCAAACCTGTGCATTTCTGAAAACTAGAGACCTAGGGGAATCCAAGGAGGGGTGACTTGCGGGGCTCGGACCAGTTTCTGTTACCCAGAATCCTTTGCAAACCTCAACATTTGGCTAAAAAAACACATGTTCCTCACATTTCTGTGGCAGAACGTTCTGGAATCTGAGAGGAGCTACAAATTTCCTTCCACCCAGCGTTCCCCCAAGTCTCCCGATAAAAATGATACCTCACTTGCGTGGGTAGGCCTAGCGCCGGCGACAGGAAACACCCCAAAGCGCAACGTGGACACATCCTAAATTTTGGAAAAAAACAGAGGTGTTTTTTTGCGAAGTGCCTACCTGTAGATTTTGGCCTCTAGCTCAGCCGGCACCTAGGGAAACCTACCAAACCTGTGCATTTCTGAAAACTAGAGACCTAGGGGAATCCAAGGAGGGGTGACTTGCGGGGCTCGGACCAGGTTCTGTTACCCAGAATCCTTTGCAAACCTCAAAATTTGGCTAAAAAAACACATGTTCCTCACATTTCTGTGGCAGAAAGTTCTGGAATCTGAGAGGAGCTACAAATTTCCTTCCACCCAGCGTTCCCCCAAGTCTCCCGATAAAAATGATACCTCATTTGCGTGGGTAGGCCTAGCGCCGGCGACAGGAAACACCCCAAAGCGCAACGTGGACACATCCTAAATTTTGGAAAAAAACAGAGGTGTTTTTTGCGAAGTGCCTACCTGTAGATTTTGGCCTCTAGCTCAGCCGGCACCTAGGGAAACCTACCAAACCTGTGCATTTCTGAAAACTAGAGACCTAGGGGAATCCAAGGAGGGGTGACTTGCGGGGCTCGGACCAGGTTCTGTTACCCAGAATCCTTTGCAAACCTCAAAATTTGGCTAAAAAAACACATGTTCCTCAGATTTCTGTGGCAGAAAGTTCTGGAATCTGAGAGGAGCTACAAATTTCATTCCACCCAGCGTTCCCCCAAGTCTCCCAATAAAAATGATACCTCACTTGCGTGGGTAGGCCTAGCGCCGGCGACAGGAAACACCCCAAAGCGCAACGTGGACACATCCTAAATTTTGGAAAAAAACAGAGGTGTTTTTTGCGAAGTGCCTACCTGTAGATTTTGGCCTCTAGCTCAGCCGGCACCTAGGAAACCTACCAAACCTGTGCATTTCTGAAAACTAGAGACCTAGGGGAATCCAAGGAGGGGTGACTTGCGGGGCTCGGACCAAGTTCTGTTACCCAGAATCCTTTCCAAACCTCAAAATTTGGCTAAAAAAACACATGTTCCTCACATTTCTGTGGCAGAAAGTTCTGGAATCTGAGAGGAGCTACAAATTTCCTTCCACCCAGCGTTCCCCCAAGTCTCCCGATAAAAATGATACCTCACTTGCGTGGGTAGGCCTAGCGCCGGCGACAGGAAACACCCCAAAGCGCAACGTGGACACATCCTAAATTTTGGAAAAAAACAGAGGTGTTTTTTGCGAAGTGCCTACCTGTAGATTTTGGCCTCTAGCTCAGCCGGCACCTAGGGAAACCTACCAAACCTGTGCATTTCTGAAAACTAGAGACCTAGGGGAATCCAAGGAGGGGTGACTTGCGGGGCTCGGACCAGGTTCTGTTACCCAGAATCCTTTGCAAACCTCAAAATTTGGCTAAAAAAACACATGTTCCTCACATTTCTGTGGCAGAGGGTTCTGGAATCTGAGAGGAGCTACAAATTTCCTTCCACCCAGTGTTCCCCCAAGTCTCCCGATAAAAATGATACCTCACTTGCGTGGGTAGTCCTAGCGCCGGCGACAGGAAACACCCCAAAGCGCAACGTGGACACATCCTAAATTTTGAAAAAAAACAGAGGTGTTTTTTGCGAAGTGCCTACCTGTAGATTTTGGCCTCTAGCTCAGCCGGCACCTAGGTAAACCTACCAAACCTGTGCATTTCTGAAAACTAGAGACCTAGGGGAATCCAAGGAGGGGTGACTTGCGGGGCTCGGACCAGTTTCTGTTACCCAGAATCCTTTGCAAACCTCAACATTTGGCTAAAAAAACACATGTTCCTCACATTTCTGTGGCAGAACGTTCTGGAATCTGAGAGGAGCTACAAATTTCCTTCCACCCAGCGTTCCCCCAAGTCTCCCGATAAAAATGATACCTCACTTGCGTGGGTAGGCCTAGCGCCGGCGACAGGAAACACCCCAAAGCGCAACGTGGACACATCCTAAATTTTGGAAAAAAACAGAGGTGTTTTTTTGCGAAGTGCCTACCTGTAGATTTTGGCCTCTAGCTCAGCCGGCACCTAGGGAAACCTACCAAACCTGTGCATTTCTGAAAACTAAAGACCTAGGGGAATCCAAGGAGGGGTGACTTGCGGGGCTCGGCCCAGGTTCTGTTACCCAGAATCCTTTGCAAACCTCAAAATTTGGCTAAAAAAACACATGTTCCTCACATTTCTGTGGCAGAAAGTTCTGGAATCTGAGAGGAGCTACAAATTTCCTTCCACCCAGCGTTCCCCCAAGTCTCCCGATAAAAATGATACCTCATTTGCGTGGGTAGGCCTAGCGCCGGCGACAGGAAACACCCCAAAGCGCAACGTGGACACATCCTAAATTTTGGAAAAAAACAGAGGTGTTTTTTGCGAAGTGCCTACCTGTAGATTTTGGCCTCTAGCTCAGCCGGCACCTAGGGAAACCTACCAAACCTGTGCATTTCTGAAAACTAGAGACCTAGGGGAATCCAAGGAGGGGTGACTTGCGGGGCTCGGACCAGGTTCTGTTACCCAGAATCCTTTGCAAACCTCAAAATTTGGCTAAAAAAACACATGTTCCTCAGATTTCTGTGGCAGAAAGTTCTGGAATCTGAGAGGAGCTACAAATTTCATTCCACCCAGCGTTCCCCCAAGTCTCCCGATAAAAATGATACCTCACTTGCGTGGGTAGGCCTAGCGCCGGCGACAGGAAACACCCCAAAGCGCAACGTGGACACATCCTAAATTTTGGAAAAAAACAGAGGTGTTTTTTGCGAAGTGCCTACCTGTAGATTTTGGCCTCTAGCTCAGCCGGCACCTAGGAAACCTACCAAACCTGTGCATTTCTGAAAACTAGAGACCTAGGGGAATCCAAGGAGGGGTGACTTGCGGGGCTCGGACCAAGTTCTGTTACCCAGAATCCTTTCCAAACCTCAAAATTTGGCTAAAAAAACACATGTTCCTCACATTTCTGTGGCAGAAAGTTCTGGAATCTGAGAGGAGCTACAAATTTCCTTCCACCCAGCGTTCCCCCAAGTCTCCCGATAAAAATGATACCTCACTTGCGTGGGTAGGCCTAGCGCCGGCGACAGGAAACACCCCAAAGCGCAACGTGGACACATCCTAAATTTTGGAAAAAAACAGAGGTGTTTTTTGCGAAGTGCCTACCTGTAGATTTTGGCCTCTAGCTCAGCCGGCACCTAGGGAAACCTACCAAACCTGTGCATTTCTGAAAACTAGAGACCTAGGGGAATCCAAGGAGGGGTGACTTGCGGGGCTCGGACCAGGTTCTGTTACCCAGAATCCTTTGCAAACCTCAAAATTTGGCTAAAAAAACACATGTTCCTCACATTTCTGTGGCAGAAAGTTCTGGAATCTGAGAGGAGCTACAAATTTCATTCCACCCAGCGTTCCCCCAAGTCTCCCGATAAAAATGATACCTCACTTGCGTGGGTAGGCCTAGCGCCGGCGACAGGAAACACCCCAAAGCGCAACGTGGACACATCCTAAATTTTGGAAAAAAACAGAGGTGTTTTTTGCGAAGTGCCTACCTGTAGATTTTGGCCTCTAGCTCAGCCGGCACCTAGGAAACCTACCAAACCTGTGCATTTCTGAAAACTAGAGACCTAGGGGAATCCAAGGAGGGGTGACTTGCGGGGCTCGGACCAGGTTCTGTTACCCAGAATCCTTTCCAAACCTCAAAATTTGGCTAAAAAAACACATGTTCCTCACATTTCTGTGGCAGAAAGTTCTGGAATCTGAGAGGAGCTACAAATTTCCTTCTACCCAGCGTTCCCCCAAGTCTCCCGATAAAAATGATACCTCACTTGCGTGGGTAGGCCTAGCGCCGGCGACAGGAAACACCCCAAAGCGCAACGTGGACACATCCTAAATTTTGGAAAAAAACAGAGGTGTTTTTTGCGAAGTGCCTACCTGTAGATTTTGGCCTCTAGCTCAGCCGGCACCTAGGGAAACCTACCAAACCTGTGCATTTCTGAAAACTAGAGACCTAGGGGAATCCAAGGAGGGGTGACTTGCGGGGCTCGGACCAGGTTCTGTTACCCAGAATCCTTTGCAAACCTCAAAATTTGGCTAAAAAAACACATGTTCCTCACATTTCTGTGGCAGAGGGTTCTGGAATCTGAGAGGAGCTACAAATTTCCTTCCACCCAGCGTTCCCCCAAGTCTCCCGATAAAAATGATACCTCACTTGCGTGGGTAGTCCTAGCGCCGGCGACAGGAAACACCCCAAAGCGCAACGTGGACACATCCTAAATTTTGAAAAAAAACAGAGGTGTTTTTTGCGAAGTGCCTACCTGTAGATTTTGGCCTCTAGCTCAGCCGGCACCTAGGTAAACCTACCAAACCTGTGCATTTCTGAAAACTAGAGACCTAGGGGAATCCAAGGAGGGGTGACTTGCGGGGCTCGGACCAGTTTCTGTTACCCAGAATCCTTTGCAAACCTCAAAATTTGGCTAAAAAAACACATGTTCCTCACATTTCTGTGGCAGAACGTTCTGGAATCTGAGAGGAGCTACAAATTTCCTTCCACCCAGCGTTCCCCCAAGTCTCCCGATAAAAATGATACCTCACTTGCGTGGGTAGTCCTAGCGCCGGCGACAGGAAACACCCCAAAGCGCAACGTGGACACATCCTAAATTTTGGAAAAAAACAGAGGTGTTTTTTGCGAAGTGCCTACCTGTAGATTTTGGCCTCTAGCTCAGCCGGCACCTAGGGAAACCTACCAAACCTGTGCATTTCTGAAAACTAGAGACCTAGGGGAATCCAAGGAGGGGTGACTTGCGGGGCTCGGACCAGGTTCTGTTACCCAGAATCCTTTGCAAACCTCAAAATTTGGCTAAAAAAACACATGTTCCTCACATTTCTGTGGCAGAGGGTTCTGGAATCTGAGAGGAGCTACAAATTTCCTTCCACCCAGTGTTCCCCCAAGTCTCCCGATAAAAATGATACCTCACTTGCGTGGGTAGTCCTAGCGCCGGCGACAGGAAACACCCCAAAGCGCAACGTGGACACATCCTAAATTTTGAAAAAAAACAGAGGTGTTTTTTGCGAAGTGCCTACCTGTAGATTTTGGCCTCTAGCTCAGCCGGCACCTAGGTAAACCTACCAAACCTGTGCATTTCTGAAAACTAGAGACCTAGGGGAATCCAAGGAGGGGTGACTTGCGGGGCTCGGACCAGTTTCTGTTACCCAGAATCCTTTGCAAACCTCAACATTTGGCTAAAAAAACACATGTTCCTCACATTTCTGTGGCAGAACGTTCTGGAATCTGAGAGGAGCTACAAATTTCCTTCCACCCAGCGTTCCCCCAAGTCTCCCGATAAAAATGATACCTCACTTGCGTGGGTAGGCCTAGCGCCGGCGACAGGAAACACCCCAAAGCGCAACGTGGACACATCCTAAATTTTGGAAAAAAACAGAGGTGTTTTTTTGCGAAGTGCCTACCTGTAGATTTTGGCCTCTAGCTCAGCCGGCACCTAGGGAAACCTACCAAACCTGTGCATTTCTGAAAACTAAAGACCTAGGGGAATCCAAGGAGGGGTGACTTGCGGGGCTCGGCCCAGGTTCTGTTACCCAGAATCCTTTGCAAACCTCAAAATTTGGCTAAAGAAACACATGTTCCTCACATTTCTGTGGCAGAAAGTTCTGGAATCTGAGAGGAGCTACAAATTTCCTTCCACCCAGCGTTCCCCCAAGTCTCCCGATAAAAATGATACCTCATTTGCGTGGGTAGGCCTAGCGCCGGCGACAGGAAACACCCCAAAGCGCAACGTGGACACATCCTAAATTTTGGAAAAAAACAGAGGTGTTTTTTGCGAAGTGCCTACCTGTAGATTTTGGCCTCTAGCTCAGCCGGCACCTAGGGAAACCTACCAAACCTGTGCATTTCTGAAAACTAGAGACCTAGGGGAATCCAAGGAGGGGTGACTTGCGGGGCTCGGACCAGGTTCTGTTACCCAGAATCCTTTGCAAACCTCAAAATTTGGCTAAAAAAACACATGTTCCTCAGATTTCTGTGGCAGAAAGTTCTGGAATCTGAGAGGAGCTACAAATTTCATTCCACCCAGCGTTCCCCCAAGTCTCCCGATAAAAATGATACCTCACTTGCGTGGGTAGGCCTAGCGCCGGCGACAGGAAACACCCCAAAGCGCAACGTGGACACATCCTAAATTTTGGAAAAAAACAGAGGTGTTTTTTGCGAAGTGCCTACCTGTAGATTTTGGCCTCTAGCTCAGCCGGCACCTAGGAAACCTACCAAACCTGTGCATTTCTGAAAACTAGAGACCTAGGGGAATCCAAGGAGGGGTGACTTGCGGGGCTCGGACCAAGTTCTGTTACCCAGAATCCTTTCCAAACCTCAAAATTTGGCTAAAAAAACACATGTTCCTCACATTTCTGTGGCAGAAAGTTCTGGAATCTGAGAGGAGCTACAAATTTCCTTCCACCCAGCGTTCCCCCAAGTCTCCCGATAAAAATGATACCTCACTTGCGTGGGTAGGCCTAGCGCCGGCGACAGGAAACACCCCAAAGCGCAACGTGGACACATCCTAAATTTTGGAAAAAAACAGAGGTGTTTTTTGCGAAGTGCCTACCTGTAGATTTTGGCCTCTAGCTCAGCCGGCACCTAGGGAAACCTACCAAACCTGTGCATTTCTGAAAACTAGAGACCTAGGGGAATCCAAGGAGGGGTGACTTGCGGGGCTCGGACCAGGTTCTGTTACCCAGAATCCTTTGCAAACCTCAAAATTTGGCTAAAAAAACACATGTTCCTCAGATTTCTGTGGCAGAAAGTTCTGGAATCTGAGAGGAGCTACAAATTTCATTCCACCCAGCGTTCCCCCAAGTCTCCCGATAAAAATGATACCTCACTTGCGTGGGTAGGCCTAGCGCCGGCGACAGGAAACACCCCAAAGCGCAACGTGGACACATCCTAAATTTTGGAAAAAAACAGAGGTGTTTTTTGCGAAGTGCCTACCTGTAGATTTTGGCCTCTAGCTCAGCCGGCACCTAGGAAACCTACCAAACCTGTGCATTTCTGAAAACTAGAGACCTAGGGGAATCCAAGGAGGGGTGACTTGCGGGGCTCGGACCAGGTTCTGTTACCCAGAATCCTTTCCAAACCTCAAAATTTGGCTAAAAAAACACATGTTCCTCACATTTCTGTGGCAGAAAGTTCTGGAATCTGAGAGGAGCTACAAATTTCCTTCTACCCAGCGTTCCCCCAAGTCTCCCGATAAAAATGATACCTCACTTGCGTGGGTAGGCCTAGCGCCGGCGACAGGAAACACCCCAAAGCGCAACGTGGACACATCCTAAATTTTGGAAAAAAACAGAGGTGTTTTTTGCGAAGTGCCTACCTGTAGATTTTGGCCTCTAGCTCAGCCGGCACCTAGGGAAACCTACCAAACCTGTGCATTTCTGAAAACTAGAGACCTAGGGGAATCCAAGGAGGGGTGACTTGCGGGGCTCGGACCAGGTTCTGTTACCCAGAATCCTTTGCAAACCTCAAAATTTGGTTAAAAAAACACATGTTCCTCACATTTCTGTGGCAGAGGGTTCTGGAATCTGAGAGGAGCTACAAATTTCCTTCCACCCAGCGTTCCCCCAAGTCTCCCGATAAAAATGATACCTCACTTGCGTGGGTAGTCCTAGCGCCGGCGACAGGAAACACCCCAAAGCGCAACGTGGACACATCCTAAATTTTGAAAAAAAACAGAGGTGTTTTTTGCGAAGTGCCTACCTGTAGATTTTGGCCTCTAGCTCAGCCGGCACCTAGGTAAACCTACCAAACCTGTGCATTTCTGAAAACTAGAGACCTAGGGGAATCCAAGGAGGGGTGACTTGCGGGGCTCGGACCAGTTTCTGTTACCCAGAATCCTTTGCAAACCTCAAAATTTGGCTAAAAAAACACATGTTCCTCACATTTCTGTGGCAGAACGTTCTGGAATCTGAGAGGAGCTACAAATTTCCTTCCACCCAGCGTTCCCCCAAGTCTCCCGATAAAAATGATACCTCACTTGCGTGGGTAGTCCTAGCGCCGGCGACAGGAAACACCCCAAAGCGCAACGTGGACACATCCTAAATTTTGGAAAAAAACAGAGGTGTTTTTTGCGAAGTGCCTACCTGTAGATTTTGGCCTCTAGCTCAGCCAGCACCTAGGGAAACCTACCAAACCTGTGCATTTCTGAAAACTAGAGACCTAGGGGAATCCAAGGAGGGGTGACTTGCGGGGCTCGGACCAGGTTCTGTTACCCAGAATCCTTTGCAAACCTCAAAATTTGGCTAAAAAAACACATGTTCCTCACATTTCTGTGGCAGAGGGTTCTGGAATCTGAGAGGAGCTACAAATTTCCTTCCACCCAGTGTTCCCCCAAGTCTCCCGATAAAAATGATACCTCACTTGCGTGGGTAGTCCTAGCGCCGGCGACAGGAAACACCCCAAAGCGCAACGTGGACACATCCTAAATTTTGAAAAAAAACAGAGGTGTTTTTTGCGAAGTGCCTACCTGTAGATTTTGGCCTCTAGCT
Organism: Pleurodeles waltl; assembly: GCF_031143425.1. Taxonomy (NCBI): domain Eukaryota; kingdom Metazoa; phylum Chordata; class Amphibia; order Caudata; family Salamandridae; genus Pleurodeles; species Pleurodeles waltl. The sequence goes on along the minus strand of NC_090449.1, from coordinate 659,295,021 downwards.
CAGCCGGCACCTAGGTAAACCTACCAAACCTGTGCATTTCTGAAAACTAGAGACCTAGGGGAATCCAAGGAGGGGTGACTTGCGGGGCTCGGACCAGTTTCTGTTACCCAGAATCCTTTGCAAACCTCAACATTTGGCTAAAAAAACACATGTTCCTCACATTTCTGTGGCAGAACGTTCTGGAATCTGAGAGGAGCTACAAATTTCCTTCCACCCAGCGTTCCCCCAAGTCTCCCGATAAAAATGATACCTCACTTGCGTGGGTAGGCCTAGCGCCGGCGACAGGAAACACCCCAAAGCGCAACGTGGACACATCCTAAATTTTGGAAAAAAACAGAGGTGTTTTTTTGCGAAGTGCCTACCTGTAGATTTTGGCCTCTAGCTCAGCCGGCACCTAGGGAAACCTACCAAACCTGTGCATTTCTGAAAACTAAAGACCTAGGGGAATCCAAGGAGGGGTGACTTGCGGGGCTCGGACCAGGTTCTGTTACCCAGAATCCTTTGCAAACCTCAAAATTTGGCTAAAAAAACACATGTTCCTCACATTTCTGTGGCAGAGGGTTCTGGAATCTGAGAGGAGCTACAAATTTCCTTCCACCCAGCGTTCCCCCAAGTCTCCCGATAAAAATGATACCTCACTTGCGTGGGTAGTCCTAGCGCCGGCGACAGGAAACACCCCAAAGCGCAACGTGGACACATCCTAAATTTTGAAAAAAAACAGAGGTGTTTTTTGCGAAGTGCCTACCTGTAGATTTTGGCCTCTAGCTCAGCCGGCACCTAGGTAAACCTACCAAACCTGTGCATTTCTGAAAACTAGAGACCTAGGGGAATCCAAGGAGGGGTGACTTGCGGGGCTCGGACCAGTTTCTGTTACCCAGAATCCTTTGCAAACCTCAAAATTTGGCTAAAAAAACACATGTTCCTCACATTTCTGTGGCAGAACGTTCTGGAATCTGAGAGGAGCTACAAATTTCCTTCCACCCAGCGTTCCCCCAAGTCTCCCGATAAAAATGATACCTCACTTGCGTGGGTAGTCCTAGCGCCGGCGACAGGAAACACCCCAAAGCGCAACGTGGACACATCCTAAATTTTGGAAAAAAACAGAGGTGTTTTTTGCGAAGTGCCTACCTGTAGATTTTGGCCTCTAGCTCAGCCAGCACCTAGGGAAACCTACCAAACCTGTGCATTTCTGAAAACTAGAGACCTAGGGGAATCCAAGGAGGGGTGACTTGCGGGGCTCGGACCAGGTTCTGTTACCCAGAATCCTTTGCAAACCTCAAAATTTGGCTAAAAAAACACATGTTCCTCACATTTCTGTGGCAGAGGGTTCTGGAATCTGAGAGGAGCTACAAATTTCCTTCCACCCAGTGTTCCCCCAAGTCTCCCGATAAAAATGATACCTCACTTGCGTGGGTAGTCCTAGCGCCGGCGACAGGAAACACCCCAAAGCGCAACGTGGACACATCCTAAATTTTGAAAAAAAACAGAGGTGTTTTTTGCGAAGTGCCTACCTGTAGATTTTGGCCTCTAGCTCAGCCGGCACCTAGGTAAACCTACCAAACCTGTGCATTTCTGAAAACTAGAGACCTAGGGGAATCCAAGGAGGGGTGACTTGCGGGGCTCGGACCAGTTTCTGTTACCCAGAATCCTTTGCAAACCTCAACATTTGGCTAAAAAAACACATGTTCCTCACATTTCTGTGGCAGAACGTTCTGGAATCTGAGAGGAGCTACAAATTTCCTTCCACCCAGCGTTCCCCCAAGTCTCCCGATAAAAATGATACCTCACTTGCGTGGGTAGGCCTAGCGCCGGCGACAGGAAACACCCCAAAGCGCAACGTGGACACATCCTAAATTTTGGAAAAAAACAGAGGTGTTTTTTTGCGAAGTGCCTACCTGTAGATTTTGGCCTCTAGCTCAGCCGGCACCTAGGGAAACCTACCAAACCTGTGCATTTCTGAAAACTAAAGACCTAGGGGAATCCAAGGAGGGGTGACTTGCGGGGCTCGGCCCAGGTTCTGTTACCCAGAATCCTTTGCAAACCTCAAAATTTGGCTAAAAAAACACATGTTCCTCACATTTCTGTGGCAGAAAGTTCTGGAATCTGAGAGGAGCTACAAATTTCCTTCCACCCAGCGTTCCCCCAAGTCTCCCGATAAAAATGATACCTCATTTGCGTGGGTAGGCCTAGCGCCGGCGACAGGAAACACCCCAAAGCGCAACGTGGACACATCCTAAATTTTGGAAAAAAACAGAGGTGTTTTTTGCGAAGTGCCTACCTGTAGATTTTGGCCTCTAGCTCAGCCGGCACCTAGGGAAACCTACCAAACCTGTGCATTTCTGAAAACTAGAGACCTAGGGGAATCCAAGGAGGGGTGACTTGCGGGGCTCGGACCAGGTTCTGTTACCCAGAATCCTTTGCAAACCTCAAAATTTGGCTAAAAAAACACATGTTCCTCAGATTTCTGTGGCAGAAAGTTCTGGAATCTGAGAGGAGCTACAAATTTCATTCCACCCAGCGTTCCCCCAAGTCTCCCGATAAAAATGATACCTCACTTGCGTGGGTAGGCCTAGCGCCGGCGACAGGAAACACCCCAAAGCGCAACGTGGACACATCCTAAATTTTGGAAAAAAACAGAGGTGTTTTTTGCGAAGTGCCTACCTGTAGATTTTGGCCTCTAGCTCAGCCGGCACCTAGGAAACCTACCAAACCTGTGCATTTCTGAAAACTAGAGACCTAGGGGAATCCAAGGAGGGGTGACTTGCGGGGCTCGGACCAAGTTCTGTTACCCAGAATCCTTTCCAAACCTCAAAATTTGGCTAAAAAAACACATGTTCCTCACATTTCTGTGGCAGAAAGTTCTGGAATCTGAGAGGAGCTACAAATTTCCTTCCACCCAGCGTTCCCCCAAGTCTCCCGATAAAAATGATACCTCACTTGCGTGGGTAGGCCTAGCGCCGGCGACAGGAAACACCCCAAAGCGCAACGTGGACACATCCTAAATTTTGGAAAAAAACAGAGGTGTTTTTTGCGAAGTGCCTACCTGTAGATTTTGGCCTCTAGCTCAGCCGGCACCTAGGGAAACCTACCAAACCTGTGCATTTCTGAAAACTAGAGACCTAGGGGAATCCAAGGAGGGGTGACTTGCGGGGCTCGGACCAGGTTCTGTTACCCAGAATCCTTTGCAAACCTCAAAATTTGGCTAAAAAAACACATGTTCCTCACATTTCTGTGGCAGAGGGTTCTGGAATCTGAGAGGAGCTACAAATTTCCTTCCACCCAGTGTTCCCCCAAGTCTCCCGATAAAAATGATACCTCACTTGCGTGGGTAGTCCTAGCGCCGGCGACAGGAAACACCCCAAAGCGCAACGTGGACACATCCTAAATTTTGAAAAAAAACAGAGGTGTTTTTTGCGAAGTGCCTACCTGTAGATTTTGGCCTCTAGCTCAGCCGGCACCTAGGTAAACCTACCAAACCTGTGCATTTCTGAAAACTAGAGACCTAGGGGAATCCAAGGAGGGGTGACTTGCGGGGCTCGGACCAGTTTCTGTTACCCAGAATCCTTTGCAAACCTCAACATTTGGCTAAAAAAACACATGTTCCTCACATTTCTGTGGCAGAACGTTCTGGAATCTGAGAGGAGCTACAAATTTCCTTCCACCCAGCGTTCCCCCAAGTCTCCCGATAAAAATGATACCTCACTTGCGTGGGTAGGCCTAGCGCCGGCGACAGGAAACACCCCAAAGCGCAACGTGGACACATCCTAAATTTTGGAAAAAAACAGAGGTGTTTTTTTGCGAAGTGCCTACCTGTAGATTTTGGCCTCTAGCTCAGCCGGCACCTAGGGAAACCTACCAAACCTGGGCATTTCTGAAAACTAAAGACCTAGGGGAATCCAAGGAGGGGTGACTTGCGGGGCTCGGCCCAGGTTCTGTTACCCAGAATCCTTTGCAAACCTCAAAATTTGGCTAAAAAAACACATGTTCCTCACATTTCTGTGGCAGAAAGTTCTGGAATCTGAGAGGAGCTACAAATTTCCTTCCACCCAGCGTTCCCCCAAGTCTCCCGATAAAAATGATACCTCATTTGCGTGGGTAGGCCTAGCGCCGGCGACAGGAAACACCCCAAAGCGCAACGTGGACACATCCTAAATTTTGGAAAAAAACAGAGGTGTTTTTTGCGAAGTGCCTACCTGTAGATTTTGGCCTCTAGCTCAGCCGGCACCTAGGGAAACCTACCAAACCTGTGCATTTCTGAAAACTAGAGACCTAGGGGAATCCAAGGAGGGGTGACTTGCGGGGCTCGGACCAGGTTCTGTTACCCAGAATCCTTTGCAAACCTCAAAATTTGGCTAAAAAAACACATGTTCCTCAGATTTCTGTGGCAGAAAGTTCTGGAATCTGAGAGGAGCTACAAATTTCATTCCACCCAGCGTTCCCCCAAGTCTCCCGATAAAAATGATACCTCACTTGCGTGGGTAGGCCTAGCGCCGGCGACAGGAAACACCCCAAAGCGCAACGTGGACACATCCTAAATTTTGGAAAAAAACAGAGGTGTTTTTTGCGAAGTGCCTACCTGTAGATTTTGGCCTCTAGCTCAGCCGGCACCTAGGAAACCTACCAAACCTGTGCATTTCTGAAAACTAGAGACCTAGGGGAATCCAAGGAGGGGTGACTTGCGGGGCTCGGACCAAGTTCTGTTACCCAGAATCCTTTCCAAACCTCAAAATTTGGCTAAAAAAACACATGTTCCTCACATTTCTGTGGCAGAAAGTTCTGGAATCTGAGAGGAGCTACAAATTTCCTTCCACCCAGCGTTCCCCCAAGTCTCCCGATAAAAATGATACCTCACTTGCGTGGGTAGGCCTAGCGCCGGCGACAGGAAACACCCCAAAGCGCAACGTGGACACATCCTAAATTTTGGAAAAAAACAGAGGTGTTTTTTGCGAAGTGCCTACCTGTAGATTTTGGCCTCTAGCTCAGCCGGCACCTAGGGAAACCTACCAAACCTGTGCATTTCTGAAAACTAGAGACCTAGGGGAATCCAAGGAGGGGTGACTTGCGGGGCTCGGACCAGGTTCTGTTACCCAGAATCCTTTGCAAACCTCAAAATTTGGCTAAAAAAACACATGTTCCTCACATTTCTGTGGCAGAGGGTTCTGGAATCTGAGAGGAGCTACAAATTTCCTTCCACCCAGCGTTCCCCCAAGTCTCCCGATAAAAATGATACCTCACTTGCGTGGGTAGTCCTAGCGCCGGCGACAGGAAACACCCCAAAGCGCAACGTGGACACATCCTAAATTTTGAAAAAAAACAGAGGTGTTTTTTGCGAAGTGCCTACCTGTAGATTTTGGCCTCTAGCTCAGCCGGCACCTAGGTAAACCTACCAAACCTGTGCATTTCTGAAAACTAGAGACCTAGGGGAATCCAAGGAGGGGTGACTTGCGGGGCTCGGACCAGTTTCTGTTACCCAGAATCCTTTGCAAACCTCAAAATTTGGCTAAAAAAACACATGTTCCTCACATTTCTGTGGCAGAACGTTCTGGAATCTGAGAGGAGCTACAAATTTCCTTCCACCCAGCGTTCCCCCAAGTCTCCCGATAAAAATGATACCTCACTTGCGTGGGTAGTCCTAGCGCCGGCGACAGGAAACACCCCAAAGCGCAACGTGGACACATCCTAAATTTTGGAAAAAAACAGAGGTGTTTTTTGCGAAGTGCCTACCTGTAGATTTTGGCCTCTAGCTCAGCCGGCACCTAGGGAAACCTACCAAACCTGTGCATTTCTGAAAACTAGAGACCTAGGGGAATCCAAGGAGGGGTGACTTGCGGGGCTCGGACCAGGTTCTGTTACCCAGAATCCTTTGCAAACCTCAAAATTTGGCTAAAAAAACACATGTTCCTCACATTTCTGTGGCAGAGGGTTCTGGAATCTGAGAGGAGCTACAAATTTCCTTCCACCCAGTGTTCCCCCAAGTCTCCCGATAAAAATGATACCTCACTTGCGTGGGTAGTCCTAGCGCCGGCGACAGGAAACACCCCAAAGCGCAACGTGGACACATCCTAAATTTTGAAAAAAAACAGAGGTGTTTTTTGCGAAGTGCCTACCTGTAGATTTTGGCCTCTAGCTCAGCCGGCACCTAGGTAAACCTACCAAACCTGTGCATTTCTGAAAACTAGAGACCTAGGGGAATCCAAGGAGGGGTGACTTGCGGGGCTCGGACCAGTTTCTGTTACCCAGAATCCTTTGCAAACCTCAACATTTGGCTAAAAAAACACATGTTCCTCACATTTCTGTGGCAGAACGTTCTGGAATCTGAGAGGAGCTACAAATTTCCTTCCACCCAGCGTTCCCCCAAGTCTCCCGATAAAAATGATACCTCACTTGCGTGGGTAGGCCTAGCGCCGGCGACAGGAAACACCCCAAAGCGCAACGTGGACACATCCTAAATTTTGGAAAAAAACAGAGGTGTTTTTTTGCGAAGTGCCTACCTGTAGATTTTGGCCTCTAGCTCAGCCGGCACCTAGGGAAACCTACCAAACCTGTGCATTTCTGAAAACTAAAGACCTAGGGGAATCCAAGGAGGGGTGACTTGCGGGGCTCGGCCCAGGTTCTGTTACCCAGAATCCTTTGCAAACCTCAAAATTTGGCTAAAGAAACACATGTTCCTCACATTTCTGTGGCAGAAAGTTCTGGAATCTGAGAGGAGCTACAAATTTCCTTCCACCCAGCGTTCCCCCAAGTCTCCCGATAAAAATGATACCTCATTTGCGTGGGTAGGCCTAGCGCCGGCGACAGGAAACACCCCAAAGCGCAACGTGGACACATCCTAAATTTTGGAAAAAAACAGAGGTGTTTTTTGCGAAGTGCCTACCTGTAGATTTTGGCCTCTAGCTCAGCCGGCACCTAGGGAAACCTACCAAACCTGTGCATTTCTGAAAACTAGAGACCTAGGGGAATCCAAGGAGGGGTGACTTGCGGGGCTCGGACCAGGTTCTGTTACCCAGAATCCTTTGCAAACCTCAAAATTTGGCTAAAAAAACACATGTTCCTCAGATTTCTGTGGCAGAAAGTTCTGGAATCTGAGAGGAGCTACAAATTTCATTCCACCCAGCGTTCCCCCAAGTCTCCCGATAAAAATGATACCTCACTTGCGTGGGTAGGCCTAGCGCCGGCGACAGGAAACACCCCAAAGCGCAACGTGGACACATCCTAAATTTTGGAAAAAAACAGAGGTGTTTTTTGCGAAGTGCCTACCTGTAGATTTTGGCCTCTAGCTCAGCCGGCACCTAGGAAACCTACCAAACCTGTGCATTTCTGAAAACTAGAGACCTAGGGGAATCCAAGGAGGGGTGACTTGCGGGGCTCGGACCAAGTTCTGTTACCCAGAATCCTTTCCAAACCTCAAAATTTGGCTAAAAAAACACATGTTCCTCACATTTCTGTGGCAGAAAGTTCTGGAATCTGAGAGGAGCTACAAATTTCCTTCCACCCAGCGTTCCCCCAAGTCTCCCGATAAAAATGATACCTCACTTGCGTGGGTAGGCCTAGCGCCGGCGACAGGAAACACCCCAAAGCGCAACGTGGACACATCCTAAATTTTGGAAAAAAACAGAGGTGTTTTTTGCGAAGTGCCTACCTGTAGATTTTGGCCTCTAGCTCAGCCGGCACCTAGGGAAACCTACCAAACCTGTGCATTTCTGAAAACTAGAGACCTAGGGGAATCCAAGGAGGGGTGACTTGCGGGGCTCGGACCAGGTTCTGTTACCCAGAATCCTTTGCAAACCTCAAAATTTGGCTAAAAAAACACATGTTCCTCAGATTTCTGTGGCAGAAAGTTCTGGAATCTGAGAGGAGCTACAAATTTCATTCCACCCAGCGTTCCCCCAAGTCTCCCAATAAAAATGATACCTCACTTGCGTGGGTAGGCCTAGCGCCGGCGACAGGAAACACCCCAAAGCGCAACGTGGACACATCCTAAATTTTGGAAAAAAACAGAGGTGTTTTTTGCGAAGTGCCTACCTGTAGATTTTGGCCTCTAGCTCAGCCGGCACCTAGGAAACCTACCAAACCTGTGCATTTCTGAAAACTAGAGACCTAGGGGAATCCAAGGAGGGGTGACTTGCGGGGCTCGGACCAAGTTCTGTTACCCAGAATCCTTTCCAAACCTCAAAATTTGGCTAAAAAAACACATGTTCCTCACATTTCTGTGGCAGAAAGTTCTGGAATCTGAGAGGAGCTACAAATTTCCTTCCACCCAGCGTTCCCCCAAGTCTCCCGATAAAAATGATACCTCACTTGCGTGGGTAGGCCTAGCGCCGGCGACAGGAAACACCCCAAAGCGCAACGTGGACACATCCTAAATTTTGGAAAAAAACAGAGGTGTTTTTTGCGAAGTGCCTACCTGTAGATTTTGGCCTCTAGCTCAGCCGGCACCTAGGGAAACCTACCAAACCTGTGCATTTCTGAAAACTAGAGACCTAGGGGAATCCAAGGAGGGGTGACTTGCGGGGCTCGGACCAGGTTCTGTTACCCAGAATCCTTTGCAAACCTCAAAATTTGGCTAAAAAAACACATGTTCCTCACATTTCTGTGGCAGAGGGTTCTGGAATCTGAGAGGAGCTACAAATTTCCTTCCACCCAGTGTTCCCCCAAGTCTCCCGATAAAAATGATACCTCACTTGCGTGGGTAGTCCTAGCGCCGGCGACAGGAAACACCCCAAAGCGCAACGTGGACACATCCTAAATTTTGAAAAAAAACAGAGGTGTTTTTTGCGAAGTGCCTACCTGTAGATTTTGGCCTCTAGCTCAGCCGGCACCTAGGTAAACCTACCAAACCTGTGCATTTCTGAAAACTAGAGACCTAGGGGAATCCAAGGAGGGGTGACTTGCGGGGCTCGGACCAGTTTCTGTTACCCAGAATCCTTTGCAAACCTCAACATTTGGCTAAAAAAACACATGTTCCTCACATTTCTGTGGCAGAACGTTCTGGAATCTGAGAGGAGCTACAAATTTCCTTCCACCCAGCGTTCCCCCAAGTCTCCCGATAAAAATGATACCTCACTTGCGTGGGTAGGCCTAGCGCCGGCGACAGGAAACACCCCAAAGCGCAACGTGGACACATCCTAAATTTTGGAAAAAAACAGAGGTGTTTTTTTGCGAAGTGCCTACCTGTAGATTTTGGCCTCTAGCTCAGCCGGCACCTAGGGAAACCTACCAAACCTGTGCATTTCTGAAAACTAAAGACCTAGGGGAATCCAAGGAGGGGTGACTTGCGGGGCTCGGCCCAGGTTCTGTTACCCAGAATCCTTTGCAAACCTCAAAATTTGGCTAAAAAAACACATGTTCCTCACATTTCTGTGGCAGAAAGTTCTGGAATCTGAGAGGAGCTACAAATTTCCTTCCACCCAGCGTTCCCCCAAGTCTCCCGATAAAAATGATACCTCATTTGCGTGGGTAGGCCTAGCGCCGGCGACAGGAAACACCCCAAAGCGCAACGTGGACACATCCTAAATTTTGGAAAAAAACAGAGGTGTTTTTTGCGAAGTGCCTACCTGTAGATTTTGGCCTCTAGCTCAGCCGGCACCTAGGGAAACCTACCAAACCTGTGCATTTCTGAAAACTAGAGACCTAGGGGAATCCAAGGAGGGGTGACTTGCGGGGCTCGGACCAGGTTCTGTTACCCAGAATCCTTTGCAAACCTCAAAATTTGGCTAAAAAAACACATGTTCCTCAGATTTCTGTGGCAGAAAGTTCTGGAATCTGAGAGGAGCTACAAATTTCATTCCACCCAGCGTTCCCCCAAGTCTCCCGATAAAAATGATACCTCACTTGCGTGGGTAGGCCTAGCGCCGGCGACAGGAAACACCCCAAAGCGCAACGTGGACACATCCTAAATTTTGGAAAAAAACAGAGGTGTTTTTTGCGAAGTGCCTACCTGTAGATTTTGGCCTCTAGCTCAGCCGGCACCTAGGAAACCTACCAAACCTGTGCATTTCTGAAAACTAGAGACCTAGGGGAATCCAAGGAGGGGTGACTTGCGGGGCTCGGACCAAGTTCTGTTACCCAGAATCCTTTCCAAACCTCAAAATTTGGCTAAAAAAACACATGTTCCTCACATTTCTGTGGCAGAAAGTTCTGGAATCTGAGAGGAGCTACAAATTTCCTTCCACCCAGCGTTCCCCCAAGTCTCCCGATAAAAATGATACCTCACTTGCGTGGGTAGGCCTAGCGCCGGCGACAGGAAACACCCCAAAGCGCAACGTGGACACATCCTAAATTTTGGAAAAAAACAGAGGTGTTTTTTGCGAAGTGCCTACCTGTAGATTTTGGCCTCTAGCTCAGCCGGCACCTAGGAAACCTACCAAACCTGTGCATTTCTGAAAACTAGAGACCTAGGGGAATCCAAGGAGGGGTGACTTGCGGGGCTCGGACCAAGTTCTGTTACCCAGAATCCTTTCCAAACCTCAAAATTTGGCTAAAAAAACACATGTTCCTCACATTTCTGTGGCAGAAAGTTCTGGAATCTGAGAGGAGCTACAAATTTCCTTCCACCCAGCGTTCCCCCAAGTCTCCCGATAAAAATGATACCTCACTTGCGTGGGTAGGCCTAGCGCCGGCGACAGGAAACACCCCAAAGCGCAACGTGGACACATCCTAAATTTTGGAAAAAAACAGAGGTGTTTTTTGCGAAGTGCCTACCTGTAGATTTTGGCCTCTAGCTCAGCCGGCACCTAGGGAAACCTACCAAACCTGTGCATTTCTGAAAACTAGAGACCTAGGGGAATCCAAGGAGGGGTGACTTGCGGGGCTCGGACCAGGTTCTGTTACCCAGAATCCTTTGCAAACCTCAAAATTTGGCTAAAAAAACACATGTTCCTCACATTTCTGTGGCAGAGGGTTCTGGAATCTGAGAGGAGCTACAAATTTCCTTCCACCCAGTGTTCCCCCAAGTCTCCCGATAAAAATGATACCTCACTTGCGTGGGTAGTCCTAGCGCCGGCGACAGGAAACACCCCAAAGCGCAACGTGGACACATCCTAAATTTTGAAAAAAAACAGAGGTGTTTTTTGCGAAGTGCCTACCTGTAGATTTTGGCCTCTAGCTCAGCCGGCACCTAGGTAAACCTACCAAACCTGTGCATTTCTGAAAACTAGAGACCTAGGGGAATCCAAGGAGGGGTGACTTGCGGGGCTCGGACCAGTTTCTGTTACCCAGAATCCTTTGCAAACCTCAACATTTGGCTAAAAAAACACATGTTCCTCACATTTCTGTGGCAGAACGTTCTGGAATCTGAGAGGAGCTACAAATTTCCTTCCACCCAGCGTTCCCCCAAGTCTCCCGATAAAAATGATACCTCACTTGCGTGGGTAGGCCTAGCGCCGGCGACAGGAAACACCCCAAAGCGCAACGTGGACACATCCTAAATTTTGGAAAAAAACAGAGGTGTTTTTTTGCGAAGTGCCTACCTGTAGATTTTGGCCTCTAGCTCAGCCGGCACCTAGGGAAACCTACCAAACCTGGGCATTTCTGAAAACTAAAGACCTAGGGGAATCCAAGGAGGGGTGACTTGCGGGGCTCGGCCCAGGTTCTGTTACCCAGAATCCTTTGCAAACCTCAAAATTTGGCTAAAAAAACACATGTTCCTCACATTTCTGTGGCAGAAAGTTCTGGAATCTGAGAGGAGCTACAAATTTCCTTCCACCCAGCGTTCCCCCAAGTCTCCCGATAAAAATGATACCTCATTTGCGTGGGTAGGCCTAGCGCCGGCGACAGGAAACACCCCAAAGCGCAACGTGGACACATCCTAAATTTTGGAAAAAAACAGAGGTGTTTTTTGCGAAGTGCCTACCTGTAGATTTTGGCCTCTAGCTCAGCCGGCACCTAGGGAAACCTACCAAACCTGTGCATTTCTGAAAACTAGAGACCTAGGGGAATCCAAGGAGGGGTGACTTGCGGGGCTCGGACCAGGTTCTGTTACCCAGAATCCTTTGCAAACCTCAAAATTTGGCTAAAAAAACACATGTTCCTCAGATTTCTGTGGCAGAAAGTTCTGGAATCTGAGAGGAGCTACAAATTTCATTCCACCCAGCGTTCCCCCAAGTCTCCCGATAAAAATGATACCTCACTTGCGTGGGTAGGCCTAGCGCCGGCGACAGGAAACACCCCAAAGCGCAACGTGGACACATCCTAAATTTTGGAAAAAAACAGAGGTGTTTTTTGCGAAGTGCCTACCTGTAGATTTTGGCCTCTAGCTCAGCCGGCACCTAGGAAACCTACCAAACCTGTGCATTTCTGAAAACTAGAGACCTAGGGGAATCCAAGGAGGGGTGACTTGCGGGGCTCGGACCAAGTTCTGTTACCCAGAATCCTTTCCAAACCTCAAAATTTGGCTAAAAAAACACATGTTCCTCACATTTCTGTGGCAGAAAGTTCTGGAATCTGAGAGGAGCTACAAATTTCCTTCCACCCAGCGTTCCCCCAAGTCTCCCGATAAAAATGATACCTCACTTGCGTGGGTAGGCCTAGCGCCGGCGACAGGAAACACCCCAAAGCGCAACGTGGACACATCCTAAATTTTGGAAAAAAACAGAGGTGTTTTTTGCGAAGTGCCTACCTGTAGATTTTGGCCTCTAGCTCAGCCGGCACCTAGGGAAACCTACCAAACCTGTGCATTTCTGAAAACTAGAGACCTAGGGGAATCCAAGGAGGGGTGACTTGCGGGGCTCGGACCAGGTTCTGTTACCCAGAATCCTTTGCAAACCTCAAAATTTGGCTAAAAAAACACATGTTCCTCACATTTCTGTGGCAGAGGGTTCTGGAATCTGAGAGGAGCTACAAATTTCCTTCCACCCAGCGTTCCCCCAAGTCTCCCGATAAAAATGATACCTCACTTGCGTGGGTAGTCCTAGCGCCGGCGACAGGAAACACCCCAAAGCGCAACGTGGACACATCCTAAATTTTGAAAAAAAACAGAGGTGTTTTTTGCGAAGTGCCTACCTGTAGATTTTGGCCTCTAGCTCAGCCGGCACCTAGGTAAACCTACCAAACCTGTGCATTTCTGAAAACTAGAGACCTAGGGGAATCCAAGGAGGGGTGACTTGCGGGGCTCGGACCAGTTTCTGTTACCCAGAATCCTTTGCAAACCTCAAAATTTGGCTAAAAAAACACATGTTCCTCACATTTCTGTGGCAGAACGTTCTGGAATCTGAGAGGAGCTACAAATTTCCTTCCACCCAGCGTTCCCCCAAGTCTCCCGATAAAAATGATACCTCACTTGCGTGGGTAGTCCTAGCGCCGGCGACAGGAAACACCCCAAAGCGCAACGTGGACACATCCTAAATTTTGGAAAAAAACAGAGGTGTTTTTTGCGAAGTGCCTACCTGTAGATTTTGGCCTCTAGCTCAGCCGGCACCTAGGGAAACCTACCAAACCTGTGCATTTCTGAAAACTAGAGACCTAGGGGAATCCAAGGAGGGGTGACTTGCGGGGCTCGGACCAGGTTCTGTTACCCAGAATCCTTTGCAAACCTCAAAATTTGGCTAAAAAAACACATGTTCCTCACATTTCTGTGGCAGAGGGTTCTGGAATCTGAGAGGAGCTACAAATTTCCTTCCACCCAGTGTTCCCCCAAGTCTCCCGATAAAAATGATACCTCACTTGCGTGGGTAGTCCTAGCGCCGGCGACAGGAAACACCCCAAAGCGCAACGTGGACACATCCTAAATTTTGAAAAAAAACAGAGGTGTTTTTTGCGAAGTGCCTACCTGTAGATTTTGGCCTCTAGCTCAGCCGGCACCTAGGTAAACCTACCAAACCTGTGCATTTCTGAAAACTAGAGACCTAGGGGAATCCAAGGAGGGGTGACTTGCGGGGCTCGGACCAGTTTCTGTTACCCAGAATCCTTTGCAAACCTCAACATTTGGCTAAAAAAACACATGTTCCTCACATTTCTGTGGCAGAACGTTCTGGAATCTGAGAGGAGCTACAAATTTCCTTCCACCCAGCGTTCCCCCAAGTCTCCCGATAAAAATGATACCTCACTTGCGTGGGTAGGCCTAGCGCCGGCGACAGGAAACACCCCAAAGCGCAACGTGGACACATCCTAAATTTTGGAAAAAAACAGAGGTGTTTTTTTGCGAAGTGCCTACCTGTAGATTTTGGCCTCTAGCTCAGCCGGCACCTAGGGAAACCTACCAAACCTGTGCATTTCTGAAAACTAAAGACCTAGGGGAATCCAAGGAGGGGTGACTTGCGGGGCTCGGCCCAGGTTCTGTTACCCAGAATCCTTTGCAAACCTCAAAATTTGGCTAAAGAAACACATGTTCCTCACATTTCTGTGGCAGAAAGTTCTGGAATCTGAGAGGAGCTACAAATTTCCTTCCACCCAGCGTTCCCCCAAGTCTCCCGATAAAAATGATACCTCATTTGCGTGGGTAGGCCTAGCGCCGGCGACAGGAAACACCCCAAAGCGCAACGTGGACACATCCTAAATTTTGGAAAAAAACAGAGGTGTTTTTTGCGAAGTGCCTACCTGTAGATTTTGGCCTCTAGCTCAGCCGGCACCTAGGGAAACCTACCAAACCTGTGCATTTCTGAAAACTAGAGACCTAGGGGAATCCAAGGAGGGGTGACTTGCGGGGCTCGGACCAGGTTCTGTTACCCAGAATCCTTTGCAAACCTCAAAATTTGGCTAAAAAAACACATGTTCCTCAGATTTCTGTGGCAGAAAGTTCTGGAATCTGAGAGGAGCTACAAATTTCATTCCACCCAGCGTTCCCCCAAGTCTCCCGATAAAAATGATACCTCACTTGCGTGGGTAGGCCTAGCGCCGGCGACAGGAAACACCCCAAAGCGCAACGTGGACACATCCTAAATTTTGGAAAAAAACAGAGGTGTTTTTTGCGAAGTGCCTACCTGTAGATTTTGGCCTCTAGCTCAGCCGGCACCTAGGAAACCTACCAAACCTGTGCATTTCTGAAAACTAGAGACCTAGGGGAATCCAAGGAGGGGTGACTTGCGGGGCTCGGACCAAGTTCTGTTACCCAGAATCCTTTCCAAACCTCAAAATTTGGCTAAAAAAACACATGTTCCTCACATTTCTGTGGCAGAAAGTTCTGGAATCTGAGAGGAGCTACAAATTTCCTTCCACCCAGCGTTCCCCCAAGTCTCCCGATAAAAATGATACCTCACTTGCGTGGGTAGGCCTAGCGCCGGCGACAGGAAACACCCCAAAGCGCAACGTGGACACATCCTAAATTTTGGAAAAAAACAGAGGTGTTTTTTGCGAAGTGCCTACCTGTAGATTTTGGCCTCTAGCTCAGCCGGCACCTAGGGAAACCTACCAAACCTGTGCATTTCTGAAAACTAGAGACCTAGGGGAATCCAAGGAGGGGTGACTTGCGGGGCTCGGACCAGGTTCTGTTACCCAGAATCCTTTGCAAACCTCAAAATTTGGCTAAAAAAACACATGTTCCTCAGATTTCTGTGGCAGAAAGTTCTGGAATCTGAGAGGAGCTACAAATTTCATTCCACCCAGCGTTCCCCCAAGTCTCCCAATAAAAATGATACCTCACTTGCGTGGGTAGGCCTAGCGCCGGCGACAGGAAACACCCCAAAGCGCAACGTGGACACATCCTAAATTTTGGAAAAAAACAGAGGTGTTTTTTGCGAAGTGCCTACCTGTAGATTTTGGCCTCTAGCTCAGCCGGCACCTAGGAAACCTACCAAACCTGTGCATTTCTGAAAACTAGAGACCTAGGGGAATCCAAGGAGGGGTGACTTGCGGGGCTCGGACCAAGTTCTGTTACCCAGAATCCTTTCCAAACCTCAAAATTTGGCTAAAAAAACACATGTTCCTCACATTTCTGTGGCAGAAAGTTCTGGAATCTGAGAGGAGCTACAAATTTCCTTCCACCCAGCGTTCCCCCAAGTCTCCCGATAAAAATGATACCTCACTTGCGTGGGTAGGCCTAGCGCCGGCGACAGGAAACACCCCAAAGCGCAACGTGGACACATCCTAAATTTTGGAAAAAAACAGAGGTGTTTTTTGCGAAGTGCCTACCTGTAGATTTTGGCCTCTAGCTCAGCCGGCACCTAGGGAAACCTACCAAACCTGTGCATTTCTGAAAACTAGAGACCTAGGGGAATCCAAGGAGGGGTGACTTGCGGGGCTCGGACCAGGTTCTGTTACCCAGAATCCTTTGCAAACCTCAAAATTTGGCTAAAAAAACACATGTTCCTCACATTTCTGTGGCAGAGGGTTCTGGAATCTGAGAGGAGCTACAAATTTCCTTCCACCCAGTGTTCCCCCAAGTCTCCCGATAAAAATGATACCTCACTTGCGTGGGTAGTCCTAGCGCCGGCGACAGGAAACACCCCAAAGCGCAACGTGGACACATCCTAAATTTTGAAAAAAAACAGAGGTGTTTTTTGCGAAGTGCCTACCTGTAGATTTTGGCCTCTAGCTCAGCCGGCACCTAGGTAAACCTACCAAACCTGTGCATTTCTGAAAACTAGAGACCTAGGGGAATCCAAGGAGGGGTGACTTGCGGGGCTCGGACCAGTTTCTGTTACCCAGAATCCTTTGCAAACCTCAACATTTGGCTAAAAAAACACATGTTCCTCACATTTCTGTGGCAGAACGTTCTGGAATCTGAGAGGAGCTACAAATTTCCTTCCACCCAGCGTTCCCCCAAGTCTCCCGATAAAAATGATACCTCACTTGCGTGGGTAGGCCTAGCGCCGGCGACAGGAAACACCCCAAAGCGCAACGTGGACACATCCTAAATTTTGGAAAAAAACAGAGGTGTTTTTTTGCGAAGTGCCTACCTGTAGATTTTGGCCTCTAGCTCAGCCGGCACCTAGGGAAACCTACCAAACCTGTGCATTTCTGAAAACTAAAGACCTAGGGGAATCCAAGGAGGGGTGACTTGCGGGGCTCGGCCCAGGTTCTGTTACCCAGAATCCTTTGCAAACCTCAAAATTTGGCTAAAAAAACACATGTTCCTCACATTTCTGTGGCAGAAAGTTCTGGAATCTGAGAGGAGCTACAAATTTCCTTCCACCCAGCGTTCCCCCAAGTCTCCCGATAAAAATGATACCTCATTTGCGTGGGTAGGCCTAGCGCCGGCGACAGGAAACACCCCAAAGCGCAACGTGGACACATCCTAAATTTTGGAAAAAAACAGAGGTGTTTTTTGCGAAGTGCCTACCTGTAGATTTTGGCCTCTAGCTCAGCCGGCACCTAGGGAAACCTACCAAACCTGTGCATTTCTGAAAACTAGAGACCTAGGGGAATCCAAGGAGGGGTGACTTGCGGGGCTCGGACCAGGTTCTGTTACCCAGAATCCTTTGCAAACCTCAAAATTTGGCTAAAAAAACACATGTTCCTCAGATTTCTGTGGCAGAAAGTTCTGGAATCTGAGAGGAGCTACAAATTTCATTCCACCCAGCGTTCCCCCAAGTCTCCCGATAAAAATGATACCTCACTTGCGTGGGTAGGCCTAGCGCCGGCGACAGGAAACACCCCAAAGCGCAACGTGGACACATCCTAAATTTTGGAAAAAAACAGAGGTGTTTTTTGCGAAGTGCCTACCTGTAGATTTTGGCCTCTAGCTCAGCCGGCACCTAGGAAACCTACCAAACCTGTGCATTTCTGAAAACTAGAGACCTAGGGGAATCCAAGGAGGGGTGACTTGCGGGGCTCGGACCAAGTTCTGTTACCCAGAATCCTTTCCAAACCTCAAAATTTGGCTAAAAAAACACATGTTCCTCACATTTCTGTGGCAGAAAGTTCTGGAATCTGAGAGGAGCTACAAATTTCCTTCCACCCAGCGTTCCCCCAAGTCTCCCGATAAAAATGATACCTCACTTGCGTGGGTAGGCCTAGCGCCGGCGACAGGAAACACCCCAAAGCGCAACGTGGACACATCCTAAATTTTGGAAAAAAACAGAGGTGTTTTTTGCGAAGTGCCTACCTGTAGATTTTGGCCTCTAGCTCAGCCGGCACCTAGGGAAACCTACCAAACCTGTGCATTTCTGAAAACTAGAGACCTAGGGGAATCCAAGGAGGGGTGACTTGCGGGGCTCGGACCAGGTTCTGTTACCCAGAATCCTTTGCAAACCTCAAAATTTGGCTAAAAAAACACATGTTCCTCACATTTCTGTGGCAGAGGGTTCTGGAATCTGAGAGGAGCTACAAATTTCCTTCCACCCAGTGTTCCCCCAAGTCTCCCGATAAAAATGATACCTCACTTGCGTGGGTAGTCCTAGCGCCGGCGACAGGAAACACCCCAAAGCGCAACGTGGACACATCCTAAATTTTGAAAAAAAACAGAGGTGTTTTTTGCGAAGTGCCTACCTGTAGATTTTGGCCTCTAGCTCAGCCGGCACCTAGGTAAACCTACCAAACCTGTGCATTTCTGAAAACTAGAGACCTAGGGGAATCCAAGGAGGGGTGACTTGCGGGGCTCGGACCAGTTTCTGTTACCCAGAATCCTTTGCAAACCTCAACATTTGGCTAAAAAAACACATGTTCCTCACATTTCTGTGGCAGAACGTTCTGGAATCTGAGAGGAGCTACAAATTTCCTTCCACCCAGCGTTCCCCCAAGTCTCCCGATAAAAATGATACCTCACTTGCGTGGGTAGGCCTAGCGCCGGCGACAGGAAACACCCCAAAGCGCAACGTGGACACATCCTAAATTTTGGAAAAAAACAGAGGTGTTTTTTTGCGAAGTGCCTACCTGTAGATTTTGGCCTCTAGCTCAGCCGGCACCTAGGGAAACCTACCAAACCTGTGCATTTCTGAAAACTAAAGACCTAGGGGAATCCAAGGAGGGGTGACTTGCGGGGCTCGGCCCAGGTTCTGTTACCCAGAATCCTTTGCAAACCTCAAAATTTGGCTCAAAAAACACATGTTCCTCACATTTTTGTGGCAGAAAGTTCTGGAATCTGAGAGGAGCTACAAATTTCCTCCCACCCAGCGTTCCCCCAAGTCTCCCGATAAAAATGATACCTCACTTGCGTGGGTAGGCCTAGCGCCGGCGACAGGAAACACCCCAAAGCGCAACGTGGACACATCCTAAATTTTGGAAAAAAACAGGTGTTTTTTGCGAAGTGCCTACCTGTAGATTTTGGCCTCTAGCTCAGCCGGCACCTAGGGAAACCTACCAAACCTGTGCATTTCTGAAAACTAGAGACCTAGGGGAATCCAAGGAGGGGTGACTTGCGGGGCTCGGACCAGGTTCTGTTACCCAGAATCCTTTGCAAACCTCAAAATTTGGCTAAAAAAACACATGTTCCTCACATTTCTGTGGCAGAAAGTTCTGGAATCTGGGAGGAGCTACAAATTTCCTTCCACCCAGCGTTCCACCAAGTCTCCCGATAAAAATGATACCTCACTTGCATGGGTAGGCCTAGCGCCGGCGACAGGAAACACCCCAAAGCGCAACGTGGACACATCCTAAATTTTGGGAAAAAACAGAGGTGTTTTATGCGAAGTGCCTACCTGTAGATTTTGGCCTCTAGCTCAGCCGGCACCTAGGGAAACCTGCCAAACCTGTGCATTTCTGAAAACTAGAGACCTAGGGGAATCCAAGGAGGGGTGACTTGCGGGGCTCGGACCAAGTTCTGTTACCCAGAATCCTTTGCAAACCTCAAAATGTGGCTAAAAAAACACATGTTCCTCAGATTTCTGTGGCAGAAAGTTCTGGAATCTGAGAGGAGCTACAAATTTCCTTCCACCCAGCGTTCCCCCAAGTCTCCCGATAAAAATGATACCTCACTTGCGTGGGTAGGCCTAGCGCCGGCGACAGGAAACACCCCAAAGCGCAACGTGGACACATCCTAAATTTTGGAAAAAAACAGAGGTGTTTTTTGCGAAGTGCCTACCTGTAGATTTTGGCCTCTAGCTTAGCCGGCACCTAGGGAAACCTACCAAACCTGTGCATTTCTGAAAACTAGAGACCTAGGGGAATCCAAGGAGGGGTGACTTGCGGGGCTCGGACCAGGTTCTGTTACCCAGAATCCTTTGCAAACCTCAAAATGTGGCTAAAAAAACACATGTTCCTCAGATTTCTGTGGCAGAAAGTACTGGAATCTGAGAGGAGCTACAAATTTCCTTCCACCCAGCGTTCCCCCAAGTCTCCCGATAAAAATGATACCTCACTTGCGTGGGTAGGCCTAGCGCCGGCGACAGGAAACACCCCAAAGCGCAACGTGGACACATCCTAAATTTTGGAAAAAAACAGAGGTGTTTTTTGCGAAGTGCCTACCTGTAGATTTTGGCCTCTAGCTCAGCCGGCACCTAGGGAAACCTACCAAACCTTTGCATTTCTGAAAACTAGAGACCTAGGGGAATCCAAGGAGGGGTGACTTGCGGGGCTCGGACCAGGTTCTGTTACCCAGAATCCTTTCCAAACCTCAAAATTTGGCTAAAAAAACACATGTTCCTCACATTTCTGTGGCAGAAAGTTCTGGAATCTGAGAGGAGCTACAAATTTCCTTCCACCCAGCGTTCCCCCAAGTCTCCCGATAAAAATGATACCTCACTTGCGTGGGTAGGCCTAGCGCCGGCGACAGGAAACACCCCAAAGCGCAACGTGGACACATCCTAAATTTTGGAAAAAAACAGAGGTGTTTTTTGCGAAGTGCCTACCTGTAGATTTTGGCCTCTAGCTCAGCCGGCACCTAGGGAAACCTACCAAACCTGTGCATTTCTGAAAACTAGAGACCTAGGGGAATCCAAGGAGGGGTGACTTGCGGGGCTCGGACCAGGTTCTGTTACCCAGAATCCTTTGCAAACCTCAAAATTTGGCTAAAAAAACACATGTTCCTCACATTTCTGTGGCAGAAAGTTCTGGAATCTGAGAGGAGCTACAAATTTCCTTCCACCCAGCGTTCCCCCAAGTCTCCCGATAAAAATGATACCTCACTTGCGTGGGTAGTCCTAGCGCCGGCGACAGGAAACACCCCAAAGCGCAACGTGGACACATCCTAAATTTTGAAAAAAAACAGAGGTGTTTTTTGCGAAGTGCCTACCTGTAGATTTTGGCCTCTAGCTCAGCCGGCACCTAGGTAAACCTACCAAACCTGTGCATTTCTGAAAACTAGAGACCTAGGGGAATCCAAGGAGGGGTGACTTGCGGGGCTTGGACCAGTTTCTGTTACCCAGAATCCTTTGCAAACCTCAACATTTGGCTAAAAAAACACATGTTCCTCACATTTCTGTGGCAGAACGTTCTGGAATCTGAGAGGAGCTACAAATTTCCTTCCACCCAGCGTTCCCCCAAGTCTCCCGATAAAAATGATACCTCACTTGCGTGGGTAGGCCTAGCGCCGGCGACAGGAAACACCCCAAAGCGCAACGTGGACACATCCTAAATTTTGGAAAAAAACAGAGGTGTTTTTTTGCGAAGTGCCTACCTGTAGATTTTGGCCTCTAGCTCAGCCGGCACCTAGGGAAACCTACCAAACCTGTGCATTTCTGAAAACTAAAGACCTAGGGGAATCCAAGGAGGGGTGACTTGCGGGGCTCGGCCCAGGTTCTGTTACCCAGAATCCTTTGCAAACCTCAAAATTTGGCTCAAAAAACACATGTTCCTCACATTTTTGTGGCAGAAAGTTCTGGAATCTGAGAGGAGCTACAAATTTCCTCCCACCCAGCGTTCCCCCAAGTCTCCCGATAAAAATGATACCTCACTTGCGTGGGTAGGCCTAGCGCCGGCGACAGGAAACACCCCAAAGCGCAACGTGGACACATCCTAAATTTTGGAAAAAAACAGAGGTGTTTTTTGCGAAGTGCCTACCTGTAGATTTTGGCCTCTAGCTTAGCCGGCACCTAGGGAAACCTACCAAACCTGTGCATTTCTGAAAACTAGAGACCTAGGGGAATCCAAGGAGGGGTGACTTGCGGGGCTCGGACCAGGTTCTGTTACCCAGAATCCTTTGCAAACCTCAAAATGTGGCTAAAAAAACACATGTTCCTCAGATTTCTGTGGCAGAAAGTACTGGAATCTGAGAGGAGCTACAAATTTCCTTCCACCCAGCGTTCCCCCAAGTCTCCCGATAAAAATGATACCTCACTTGCGTGGGTAGGCCTAGCGCCGGCGACAGGAAACACCCCAAAGCGCAACGTGGACACATCCTAAATTTTGGAAAAAAACAGAGGTGTTTTTTGCGAAGTGCCTACCTGTAGATTTTGGCCTCTAGCTCAGCCGGCACCTAGGGAAACCTACCAAACCTTTGCATTTCTGAAAACTAGAGACCTAGGGGAATCCAAGGAGGGGTGACTTGCGGGGCTCGGACCAGGTTCTGTTACCCAGAATCCTTTCCAAACCTCAAAATTTGGCTAAAAAAACACATGTTCCTCACATTTCTGTGGCAGAAAGTTCTGGAATCTGAGAGGAGCTACAAATTTCCTTCCACCCAGCGTTCCCCCAAGTCTCCCGATAAAAATGATACCTCACTTGCGTGGGTAGGCCTAGCGCCGGCGACAGGAAACACCCCAAAGCGCAACGTGGACACATCCTAAATTTTGGAAAAAAACAGAGGTGTTTTTTGCGAAGTGCCTACCTGTAGATTTTGGCCTCTAGCTCAGCCGGCACCTAGGGAAACCTACCAAACCTGTGCATTTCTGAAAACTAGAGACCTAGGGGAATCCAAGGAGGGGTGACTTGCGGGGCTCGGACCAGGTTCTGTTACCCAGAATCCTTTGCAAACCTCAAAATTTGGCTAAAAAAACACATGTTCCTCACATTTCTGTGGCAGAAAGTTCTGGAATCTGAGAGGAGCTACAAATTTCCTTCCACCCAGCGTTCCCCCAAGTCTCCCGATAAAAATGATACCTCACTTGCGTGGGTAGTCCTAGCGCCGGCGACAGGAAACACCCCAAAGCGCAACGTGGACACATCCTAAATTTTGAAAAAAAACAGAGGTGTTTTTTGCGAAGTGCCTACCTGTAGATTTTGGCCTCTAGCTCAGCCGGCACCTAGGTAAACCTACCAAACCTGTGCATTTCTGAAAACTAGAGACCTAGGGGAATCCAAGGAGGGGTGACTTGCGGGGCTTGGACCAGTTTCTGTTACCCAGAATCCTTTGCAAACCTCAACATTTGGCTAAAAAAACACATGTTCCTCACATTTCTGTGGCAGAACGTTCTGGAATCTGAGAGGAGCTACAAATTTCCTTCCACCCAGCGTTCCCCCAAGTCTCCCGATAAAAATGATACCTCACTTGCGTGGGTAGGCCTAGCGCCGGCGACAGGAAACACCCCAAAGCGCAACGTGGACACATCCTAAATTTTGGAAAAAAACAGAGGTGTTTTTTTGCGAAGTGCCTACCTGTAGATTTTGGCCTCTAGCTCAGCCGGCACCTAGGGAAACCTACCAAACCTGTGCATTTCTGAAAACTAAAGACCTAGGGGAATCCAAGGAGGGGTGACTTGCGGGGCTCGGCCCAGGTTCTGTTACCCAGAATCCTTTGCAAACCTCAAAATTTGGCTCAAAAAACACATGTTCCTCACATTTTTGTGGCAGAAAGTTCTGGAATCTGAGAGGAGCTACAAATTTCCTCCCACCCAGCGTTCCCCCAAGTCTCCCGATAAAAATGATACCTCACTTGCGTGGGTAGGCCTAGCGCCGGCGACAGGAAACACCCCAAAGCGCAACGTGGACACATCCTAAATTTTGGAAAAAAACAGGTGTTTTTTGCGAAGTGCCTACCTGTAGATTTTGGCCTCTAGCTCAGCCGGCACCTAGGGAAACCTACCAAACCTGTGCATTTCTGAAAACTAGAGACCTAGGGGAATCCAAGGAGGGGTGACTTGCGGGGCTCGGACCAGGTTCTGTTACCCAGAATCCTTTGCAAACCTCAAAATTTGGCTAAAAAAACACATGTTCCTCACATTTCTGTGGCAGAAAGTTCTGGAATCTGGGAGGAGCTACAAATTTCCTTCCACCCAGCGTTCCACCAAGTCTCCCGATAAAAATGATACCTCACTTGCATGGGTAGGCCTAGCGCCGGCGACAGGAAACACCCCAAAGCGCAACGTGGACACATCCTAAATTTTGGGAAAAAACAGAGGTGTTTTTTGCGAAGTGCCTACCTGTAGATTTTGGCCTCTAGCTCAGCCGGCACCTAGGGAAACCTGCCAAACCTGTGCATTTCTGACAACTAGAGACCTAGGGGAATCCAAGGAGGGGTGACTTGCGGGGCTCGGACCAGGTTCTGTTACCCAGAATCCTTTGCAAACCTCAAAATTTGGCTAAAAAAACACATGTTCCTCACATTTCTGTGGCAGAAAGTTCTGGAATCTGAGAGGAGCTACAAATTTCCTTCCATCCAGCGTTCCCCCAAGTCTCCCGATAAAAATGATACCTCACTTGCATGGGTAGGCCTAGCGCCGGCGACAGGAAACACCCCAAAGCGCAACGTGAACACATCCTAAATTTTGGAAAAAAACAGAGGTGTTTTTTGCGAAGTGCCTACCTGTAGATTTTGGCCTGTAGCTCAGCCGGCACCTAGGGAAACCTACCAAACCTGTGAATTTCTGAAAACTAGAGACCTAGGGGAATCCAAGGAGGGGTGACTTGCGGGGCTCGGACCAGGTTCTGTTACCCAGAATCCTTTGCAAACCTCAAAATTTGGCTAAAAAAACACATGTTCCTCAGATTTCTGTGGCAGAAAGTTCTGGAATCTGAGAGGAGCTACAAATTTCCTTCCACCCAGCGTTCCCCCAAGTCTCCCGATAAAAATGATACCTCACTTGCGTGGGTAGGCCTAGCGCCGGCGACAGGAAACACCCCAAAGCGCAACGTGGACACATCCTAAATTTTGGAAAAAAACAGAGGTGTTTTTTGCGAAGTGCCTACCTGTAGATTTTGGCCTCTAGCTCAGCCGGCACCTAGGGAAACCTACCAAACCTGTGCATTTCTGAAAACTAGAGACCTAGGGGAATCCAAGGAGGGGTGACTTGCGGGGCTCGGACCAGGTTCTGTTACCCAGAATTCTTTGCAAACCTCAAAATGTGGCTAAAAAAACACATGTTCCTCAGATTTCTGTGGCAGAAAGTACTGGAATCTGAGAGGAGCTACAAATTTCCTTCCACCCAGCGTTCCCCCAAGTCTCCCGATAAAAATGATACCTCACTTGCGTGGGTAGGCCTAGCGCCGGCGACAGGAAACACCCCAAAGCGCAACGTGGACACATCCTAAATTTTGGAAAAAAACAGAGGTGTTTTTTGCGAAGTGACTACCTGTAGATTTTGGCCTCTAGCTCAGCCGGCACCTAGGGAAACCTACCAAACCTGTGCATTTCTGAAAACTAGAGACCTAGGGGAATCCAAGGAGGGGTGACTTGCGGGGCTCGGACCAGGTTCTGTTACCCAGAATCCTTTCCAAACCTCAAAATTTGGCTAAAAAAACACATGTTCCTCACATTTCTGTGGCAGAAAGTTCTGGAATCTGAGAGGAGCTACAAATTTCCTTCCACCCAGCGTTCCCCCAAGTCTCCCGATAAAAATGATACCTCACTTGCGTGGGTAGGCCTAGCGCCGGCGACAGGAAACACCCCAAAGCGCAACGTGGACACATCCTAAATTTTGGAAAAAAACAGAGGTGTTTTTTGCGAAGTGCCTACCTGTAGATTTTGGCCTCTAGCTCAGCCGGCACCTAGGGAAACCTACCAAACCTGTGCATTTCTGAAAACTAGAGACCTAGGGGAATCCAAGGAGGGGTGACTTGCGGGGCTCGGACCAGGTTCTGTTACCCAGAATCCTTTGCAAACCTCAAAATTTGGCTAAAAAAACACATGTTCCTCACATTTCTGTGGCAGAAAGTTCTGGAATCTGAGAGGAGCTACAAATTTCCTTCCACCCAGCGTTCCCCCAAGTCTCCCGATAAAAATGATACCTCACTTGCGTGGGTAGTCCTAGCGCCGGCGACAGGAAACACCCCAAAGCGCAACGTGGACACATCCTAAATTTTGGAAAAAAACAGAGGTGTTTTTTGCGAAGTGACTACCTTTAGATATTGGCCTCTAGCTCAGCCGGCACCTAGGGAAACCTACCAAACCTGTGCATTTCTGAAAACTAGAGACCTAGGGGAATCCAAGGAGGGGTGACTTGCGGGGCTCGGACCAGGTTCTGTTACCCAGAATCCTTTGCAAACCTCAAAATTTGGCTAAAAAAACACATGTTCCTCACATTTCTGTGGCAGAAAGTTCTGGAATCTGAGAGGAGCTACAAATTTCCTTCCACCCAGCGTTCCCCCAAGTCTCCCGATAAAAATGATACCTCATTTGCGTGGGTAGGCCTAGCGCCGGCGACAGGAAACACCCCAAAGCGCAACGTGGACACATCCTAAATTTTGGAAAAAAACAGAGGTGTTTTTTGCGAAGTGCCTACCTGTAGATTTTGGCCACTAGCTCAGCCGGCACCTAGGGAAACCTACCAAACCTGTGCATTTCTGAAAACTAGAGACCTAGGGGAATCCAAGGAGGGGTGACTTGCGGGGCTCGGACCAGGTTCTGTTACCCAGAATCCTTTGCAAACCTCAAAATTTGGCTAAAAAAACACATGTTCCTCAGATTTCTGTGGCAGAAAGTTCTGGAATCTGAGAGGAGCTACAAATTTCATTCCACCCAGCGTTCCCCCAAGTCTCCCGATAAAAATGATACCTCACTTGCGTGGGTAGGCCTAGCGCCGGCGACAGGAAACACCCCAAAGCGCAACGTGGACACATCCTAAATTTTGGAAAAAAACAGAGGTGTTTTTTGCGAAGTGCCTACCTGTAGATTTTGGCCTCTAGCTCAGCCGGCACCTAGGAAACCTACCAAACCTGTGCATTTCTGAAAACTAGAGACCTAGGGGAATCCAAGGAGGGGTGACTTGCGGGGCTCGGACCAGGTTCTGTTACGCAGAATCCTTTCCAAACCTCAAAATTTGGCTAAAAAAACACATGTTCCTCACATTTCTGTGGCAGAAAGTTCTGGAATCTGAGAGGAGCTACAAATTTCCTTCTACCCAGCGTTCCCCCAAGTCTCCCGATAAAAATGATACCTCACTTGCGTGGGTAGGCCTAGCGCCGGCGACAGGAAACACCCCAAAGCGCAACGTGGACACATCCTAAATTTTGGAAAAAAACAGAGGTGTTTTTTGCGAAGTGCCTACCTGTAGATTTTGGCCTCTAGCTCAGCCGGCACCTAGGGAAACCTACCAAACCTGTGCATTTCTGAAAACTAGAGACCTAGGGGAATCCAAGGAGGGGTGACTTGCGGGGCTCGGACCAGGTTCTGTTACCCAGAATCCTTTGCAAACCTCAAAATTTGGCTAAAAAAACACATGTTCCTCACATTTCTGTGGCAGAGGGTTCTGGAATCTGAGAGGAGCTACAAATTTCCTTCCACCCAGCGTTCCCCCAAGTCTCCCGATAAAAATGATACCTCACTTGCGTGGGTAGTCCTAGCGCCGGCGACAGGAAACACCCCAAAGCGCAACGTGGACACATCCTAAATTTTGAAAAAAAACAGAGGTGTTTTTTGCGAAGTGCCTACCTGTAGATTTTGGCCTCTAGCTCAGCCGGCACCTAGGTAAACCTACCAAACCTGTGCATTTCTGAAAACTAGAGACCTAGGGGAATCCAAGGAGGGGTGACTTGCGGGGCTCGGACCAGGTTCTGTTACCCAGAATCCTTTGCAAACCTCAAAATTTGGCTAAAAAAACACATGTTCCTCACATTTCTGTGGCAGAAAGTTCTGGAATCTGAGAGGAGCTACAAATTTCCTTCCACCCAGCGTTCCCCCAAGTCTCCCGATAAAAATGATACCTCATTTGCGTGGGTAGGCCTAGCGCCGGCGACAGGAAACACCCCAAAGCGCAACGTGGACACATCCTAAATTTTGGAAAAAAACAGAGGTGTTTTTTGCGAAGTGCCTACCTGTAGATTTTGGCCTCTAGCTCAGCCGGCACCTAGGGAAACCTACCAAACCTGTGCATTTCTGAAAACTAGAGACCTAGGGGAATCCAAGGAGGGGTGACTTGCGGGGCTCGGACCAGGTTCTGTTACCCAGAATCCTTTCCAAACCTCAAAATTTGGCTAAAAAAACACATGTTCCTCACATTTCTGTGGCAGAAAGTTCTGGAATCTGAGAGGAGCTACAAATTTCCTTCCACCCAGCGTTCCCCCAAGTCTCCCGATAAAAATGATACCTCACTTGCGTGGGTAGGCCTAGCGCCGGCGACAGGAAACACCCCAAAGCGCAACGTGGACACATCCTAAATTTTGGAAAAAAACAGAGGTGTTTTTTGCGAAGTGCCTACCTGTAGATTTTGGCCTCTAGCTCAGCCGGCACCTAGGGAAACCTACCAAACCTGTGCATTTCTGAAAACTAGAGACCTAGGGGAATCCAAGGAGGGGTGACTTGCGGGGCTCGGACCAGGTTCTGTTACCCAGAATCCTTTGCAAACCTCAAAATTTGGCTAAAAAAACACATGTTCCTCACATTTCTGTGGCAGAAAGTTCTGGAATCTGAGAGGAGCTACAAATTTCCTTCCACCCAGCGTTCCCCCAAGTCTCCCGATAAAAATGATACCTCACTTGCGTGGGTAGTCCTAGCGCCGGCGACAGGAAACACCCCAAAGCGCAACGTGGACACATCCTAAATTTTGGAAAAAAACAGAGGTGTTTTTTGCGAAGTGACTACCTGTAGATTTTGGCCTCTAGCTCAGCCGGCACCTAGGGAAACCTACCAAACCTGTGCATTTCTGAAAACTAGAGACCTAGGGGAATCCAAGGAGGGGTGACTTGCGGGGCTCGGACCAGTTTCTGTTACCCAGAATCCTTTGCAAACCTCAACATTTGGCTAAAAAAACACATGTTCCTCACATTTCTGTGGCAGAACGTTCTGGAATCTGAGAGGAGCTACAAATTTCCTTCCACCCAGCGTTCCCCCAAGTCTCCCGATAAAAATGATACCTCACTTGCGTGGGTAGGCCTAGCGCCGGCGACAGGAAACACCCCAAAGCGCAACGTGGACACATCCTAAATTTTGGAAAAAAACAGAGGTGTTTTTTTGCGAAGTGCCTACCTGTAGATTTTGGCCTCTAGCTCAGCCGGCACCTAGGGAAACCTACCAAACCTGTGCATTTCTGAAAACTAAAGACCTAGGGGAATCCAAGGAGGGGTGACTTGCGGGGCTCGGCCCAGGTTCTGTTACCCAGAATCCTTTGCAAACCTCAAAATTTGGCTCAAAAAACACATGTTCCTCACATTTTTGTGGCAGAAAGTTCTGGAATCTGAGAGGAGCTACAAATTTCCTCCCACCCAGCGTTCCCCCAAGTCTCCCGATAAAAATGATACCTCACTTGCGTGGGTAGGCCTAGCGCCGGCGACAGGAAACACCCCAAAGCGCAACGTGGACACATCCTAAATTTTGGAAAAAAACAGGTGTTTTTTGCGAAGTGCCTACCTGTAGATTTTGGCCTCTAGCTCAGCCGGCACCTAGGGAAACCTACCAAACCTGTGCATTTCTGAAAACTAGAGACCTAGGGGAATCCAAGGAGGGGTGACTTGCGGGGCTCGGACCAGGTTCTGTTACCCAGAATCCTTTGCAAACCTCAAAATTTGGCTAAAAAAACACATGTTCCTCACATTTCTGTGGCAGAAAGTTCTGGAATCTGGGAGGAGCTACAAATTTCCTTCCACCCAGCGTTCCACCAAGTCTCCCGATAAAAATGATACCTCACTTGCATGGGTAGGCCTAGCGCCGGCGACAGGAAACACCCCAAAGCGCAACGTGGACACATCCTAAATTTTGGGAAAAAACAGAGGTGTTTTTTGCGAAGTGCCTACCTGTAGATTTTGGCCTCTAGCTCAGCCGGCACCTAGGGAAACCTGCCAAACCTGTGCATTTCTGAAAACTAGAGACCTAGGGGAATCCAAGGAGGGGTGACTTGCGGGGCTCGGACCAGGTTCTGTTACCCAGAATCCTTTGCAAACCTCAAAATTTGGCTAAAAAAACACATGTTCCTCACATTTCTGTGGCAGAAAGTTCTGGAATCTGAGAGGAGCTACAAATTTCCTTCCATCCAGCGTTCCCCCAAGTCTCCCGATAAAAATGATACCTCACTTGCATGGGTAGGCCTAGCGCCGGCGACAGGAAACACCCCAAAGCGCAACGTGAACACATCCTAAATTTTGGAAAAAAACAGAGGTGTTTTTTGCGAAGTGCCTACCTGTAGATTTTGGCCTGTAGCTCAGCCGGCACCTAGGGAAACCTACCAAACCTGTGAATTTCTGAAAACTAGAGACCTAGGGGAATCCAAGGAGGGGTGACTTGCGGGGCTCGGACCAGGTTCTGTTACCCAGAATCCTTTGCAAACCTCAAAATTTGGCTAAAAAAACACATGTTCCTCAGATTTCTGTGGCAGAAAGTTCTGGAATCTGAGAGGAGCTACAAATTTCCTTCCACCCAGCGTTCCCCCAAGTCTCCCGATAAAAATGATACCTCACTTGCGTGGGTAGGCCTAGCGCCGGCGACAGGAAACACCCCAAAGCGCAACGTGGACACATCCTAAATTTTGGAAAAAAACAGAGGTGTTTTTTGCGAAGTGCCTACCTGTAGATTTTGGCCTCTAGCTCAGCCGGCACCTAGGGAAACCTACCAAACCTGTGCATTTCTGAAAACTAGAGACCTAGGGGAATCCAAGGAGGGGTGACTTGCGGGGCTCGGACCAGGTTCTGTTACCCAGAATTCTTTGCAAACCTCAAAATGTGGCTAAAAAAACACATGTTCCTCAGATTTCTGTGGCAGAAAGTACTGGAATCTGAGAGGAGCTACAAATTTCCTTCCACCCAGCGTTCCCCCAAGTCTCCCGATAAAAATGATACCTCACTTGCGTGGGTAGGCCTAGCGCCGGCGACAGGAAACACCCCAAAGCGCAACGTGGACACATCCTAAATTTTGGAAAAAAACAGAGGTGTTTTTTGCGAAGTGCCTACCTGTAGATTTTGGCCTCTAGCTCAGCCGGCACCTAGGGAAACCTACCAAACCTGTGCATTTCTGAAAACTAGAGACCTAGGGGAATCCAAGGAGGGGTGACTTGCGGGGCTCGGACCAGGTTCTGTTACCCAGAATCCTTTCCAAACCTCAAAATTTGGCTAAAAAAACACATGTTCCTCACATTTCTGTGGCAGAAAGTTCTGGAATCTGAGAGGAGCTACAAATTTCCTTCCACCCAGCGTTCCCCCAAGTCTCCCGATAAAAATGATACCTCACTTGCGTGGGTAGGCCTAGCGCCGGCGACAGGAAACACCCCAAAGCGCAACGTGGACACATCCTAAATTTTGGAAAAAAACAGAGGTGTTTTTTGCGAAGTGCCTACCTGTAGATTTTGGCCTCTAGCTCAGCCGGCACCTAGGGAAACCTACCAAACCTGTGCATTTCTGAAAACTAGAGACCTAGGGGAATCCAAGGAGGGGTGACTTGCGGGGCTCGGACCAGGTTCTGTTACCCAGAATCCTTTGCAAACCTCAAAATTTGGCTAAAAAAACACATGTTCCTCACATTTCTGTGGCAGAAAGTTCTGGAATCTGAGAGGAGCTACAAATTTCCTTCCACCCAGCGTTCCCCCAAGTCTCCCGATAAAAATGATACCTCACTTGCGTGGGTAGTCCTAGCGCCGGCGACAGGAAACACCCCAAAGCGCAACGTGGACACATCCTAAATTTTGGAAAAAAACAGAGGTGTTTTTTGCGAAGTGACTACCTGTAGATTTTGGCCTGTAGCTCAGCCGGCACCTAGGGAAACCTACCAAACCTGTGAATTTCTGAAAACTAGAGACCTAGGGGAATCCAAGGAGGGGTGACTTGCGGGGCTCGGACCAGGTTCTGTTACCCAGAATCCTTTGCAAACCTCAAAATTTGGCTAAAAAAACACATGTTCCTCAGATTTCTGTGGCAGAAAGTTCTGGAATCTGAGAGGAGCTACAAATTTCCTTCCACCCAGCGTTCCCCCAAGTCTCCCGATAAAAATGATACCTCACTTGCGTGGGTAGGCCTAGCGCCGGCGACAGGAAACACCCCAAAGCGCAACGTGGACACATCCTAAATTTTGGAAAAAAACAGAGGTGTTTTTTGCGAAGTGCCTACCTGTAGATTTTGGCCTCTAGCTCAGCCGGCACCTAGGGAAACCTACCAAACCTGTGCATTTCTGAAAACTAGAGACCTAGGGGAATCCAAGGAGGGGTGACTTGCGGGGCTCGGACCAGGTTCTGTTACCCAGAATTCTTTGCAAACCTCAAAATGTGGCTAAAAAAACACATGTTCCTCAGATTTCTGTGGCAGAAAGTACTGGAATCTGAGAGGAGCTACAAATTTCCTTCCACCCAGCGTTCCCCCAAGTCTCCCGATAAAAATGATACCTCACTTGCGTGGGTAGGCCTAGCGCCGGCGACAGGAAACACCCCAAAGCGCAACGTGGACACATCCTAAATTTTGGAAAAAAACAGAGGTGTTTTTTGCGAAGTGCCTACCTGTAGATTTTGGCCTCTAGCTCAGCCGGCACCTAGGGAAACCTACCAAACCTGTGCATTTCTGAAAACTAGAGACCTAGGGGAATCCAAGGAGGGGTGACTTGCGGGGCTCGGACCAGGTTCTGTTACCCAGAATCCTTTCCAAACCTCAAAATTTGGCTAAAAAAACACATGTTCCTCACATTTCTGTGGCAGAAAGTTCTGGAATCTGAGAGGAGCTACAAATTTCCTTCCACCCAGCGTTCCCCCAAGTCTCCCGATAAAAATGATACCTCACTTGCGTGGGTAGGCCTAGCGCCGGCGACAGGAAACACCCCAAAGCGCAACGTGGACACATCCTAAATTTTGGAAAAAAACAGAGGTGTTTTTTGCGAAGTGCCTACCTGTAGATTTTGGCCTCTAGCTCAGCCGGCACCTAGGGAAACCTACCAAACCTGTGCATTTCTGAAAACTAGAGACCTAGGGGAATCCAAGGAGGGGTGACTTGCGGGGCTCGGACCAGGTTCTGTTACCCAGAATCCTTTGCAAACCTCAAAATTTGGCTAAAAAAACACATGTTCCTCACATTTCTGTGGCAGAAAGTTCTGGAATCTGAGAGGAGCTACAAATTTCCTTCCACCCAGCGTTCCCCCAAGTCTCCCGATAAAAATGATACCTCACTTGCGTGGGTAGTCCTAGCGCCGGCGACAGGAAACACCCCAAAGCGCAACGTGGACACATCCTAAATTTTGGAAAAAAACAGAGGTGTTTTTTGCGAAGTGACTACCTTTAGATTTTGGCCTCTAGCTCAGCCGGCACCTAGGGAAACCGACCAAACCTGTGCATTTCTGAAAACTAGAGACCTAGGGGAATCCAAGGAGGGGTGACTTGCGGGGCTCGGACCAGGTTCTGTTACCCAGAATCCTTTGCAAACCTCAAAATTTGGCTAAAAAAACACATGTTCCTCACATTTCTGTGGCAGAAAGTTCTGGAATCTGAGAGGAGCTACAAATTTCCTTCCACCCAGCGTTCCCCAAGTCTCCCGATAAAAATGATACCTCATTTGCGTGGGTAGGCCTAGCGCCGGCGACAGGAAACACCCCAAAGCGCAACGTGGACACATCCTAAATTTTGGAAAAAAACAGAGGTGTTTTTTGCGAAGTGCCTACCTGTAGATTTTGGCCACTAGCTCAGCCGGCACCTAGGGAAACCTACCAAACCTGTGCATTTCTGAAAACTAGAGACCTAGGGGAATCCAAGGAGGGGTGACTTGCGGGGCTCGGACCAGGTTCTGTTACCCAGAATCCTTTGCAAACCTCAAAATTTGGCTAAAAAAACACATGTTCCTCACATTTCTGTGGCAGAAAGTTCTGGAATCTGAGAGGAGCTACAAATTTCCTTCTACCCAGCGTTCCCCCAAGTCTCCCGATAAAAATGATACCTCACTTGCGTGGGTAGGCCTAGCGCCGGCGACAGGAAACACCCCAAAGCGCAACGTGGACACATCCTAAATTTTGGAAAAAAACAGAGGTGTTTTTTGCGAAGTGCCTACCTGTAGATTTTGGCCTCTAGCTCAGCCGGCACCTAGGGAAACCTACCAAACCTGTGCATTTCTGAAAACTAGAGACCTAGGGGAATCCAAGGAGGGGTGACTTGCGGGGCTCGGACCAGGTTCTGTTACCCAGAATCCTTTGCAAACCTCAAAATTTGGCTAAAAAAACACATGTTCCTCACATTTCTGTGGCAGAGGGTTCTGGAATCTGAGAGGAGCTACAAATTTCCTTCCACCCAGCGTTCCCCCAAGTCTCCCGATAAAAATGATACCTCACTTGCGTGGGTAGTCCTAGCGCCGGCGACAGGAAACACCCCAAAGCGCAACGTGGACACATCCTAAATTTTGAAAAAAAACAGAGGTGTTTTTTGCGAAGTGCCTACCTGTAGATTTTGGCCTCTAGCTCAGCCGGCACCTAGGTAAACCTACCAAACCTGTGCATTTCTGAAAACTAGAGACCTAGGGGAATCCAAGGAGGGGTGACTTGCGGGGCTCGGACCAGGTTCTGTTACCCAGAATCCTTTGCAAACCTCAAAATTTGGCTAAAAAAACACATGTTCCTCACATTTCTGTGGCAGAAAGTTCTGGAATCTGAGAGGAGCTACAAATTTCCTTCCACCCAGCGTTCCCCCAAGTCTCCCGATAAAAATGATACCTCATTTGCGTGGGTAGGCCTAGCGCCGGCGACAGGAAACACCCCAAAGCGCAACGTGGACACATCCTAAATTTTGGAAAAAAACAGAGGTGTTTTTTGCGAAGTGCCTACCTGTAGATTTTGGCCTCTAGCTCAGCCGGCACCTAGGGAAACCTACCAAACCTGTGCATTTCTGAAAACTAGAGACTTAGGGGAATCCAAGGAGGGGTGACTTGCGGGGCTCGGACCAGGTTCTGTTACCCAGAATCCTTTCCAAACCTCAAAATTTGGCTAAAAAAACACATGTTCCTCACATTTCTGTGGCAGAAAGTTCTGGAATCTGAGAGGAGCTACAAATTTCCTTCCACCCAGCGTTCCCCCAAGTCTCCCGATAAAAATGATACCTCACTTGCGTGGGTAGGCCTAGCGCCGGCGACAGGAAACACCCCAAAGCGCAACGTGGACACATCCTAAATTTTGGAAAAAAACAGAGGTGTTTTTTGCGAAGTGCCTACCTGTAGATTTTGGCCTCTAGCTCAGCCGGCACCTAGGGAAACCTACCAAACCTGTGCATTTCTGAAAACTAGAGACCTAGGGGAATCCAAGGAGGGTTGACTTGCGGGGCTCGGACCAGGTTCTGTTACCCAGAATCCTTTGCAAACCTCAAAATTTGGCTAAAAAAACACATGTTCCTCACATTTCTGTGGCAGAAAGTTCTGGAATCTGAGAGGAGCTACAAATTTCCTTCCACCCAGCGTTCCCCCAAGTCTCCCGATAAAAATGATACCTCACTTGCGTGGGTAGTCCTAGCGCCGGCGACAGGAAACACCCCAAAGCGCAACGTGGACACATCCTAAATTTTGGAAAAAAACAGAGGTGTTTTTTGCGAAGTGACTACCTGTAGATTTTGGCCTCTAGCTCAGCCGGCACCTAGGGAAACCTACCAAACCTGTGCATTTCTGAAAACTAGAGACCTAGGGGAATCCAAGGAGGGGTGACTTGCGGGGCTCGGACCAGGTTCTGTTACCCAGAATCCTTTGCAAACCTCAAAATTTGGCTAAAAAAACACATGTTCCTCACATTTCTGTGGCAGAAAGTTCTGGAATCTGAGAGGAGCTACAAATTTCCTTCCACCCAGCGTTCCCCCAAGTCTCCCGATAAAAATGATACCTCATTTGCGTGGGTAGGCCTAGCGCCGGCGACAGGAAACACCCCAAAGCGCAACGTGGACACATCCTAAATTTTGGAAAAAAACAGAGGTGTTTTTTGCGAAGTGCCTACCTGTAGATTTTGGCCACTAGCTCAGCCGGCACCTAGGGAAACCTACCAAACCTGTGCATTTCTGAAAACTAGAGACCTAGGGGAATCCAAGGAGGGGTGACTTGCGGGGCTCGGACCAGGTTCTGTTACCCAGAATCCTTTGCAAACCTCAAAATTTGGCTAAAAAAACACATGTTCCTCAGATTTCTGTGGCAGAAAGTTCTGGAATCTGAGAGGAGCTACAAATTTCATTCCACCCAGCGTTCCCCCAAGTCTCCCGATAAAAATGATACCTCACTTGCGTGGGTAGGCCTAGCGCCGGCGACAGGAAACACCCCAAAGCGCAACGTGGACACATCCTAAATTTTGGAAAAAAACAGAGGTGTTTTTTGCGAAGTGCCTACCTGTAGATTTTGGCCTCTAGCTCAGCCGGCACCTAGGAAACCTACCAAACCTGTGCATTTCTGAAAACTAGAGACCTAGGGGAATCCAAGGAGGGGTGACTTGCGGGGCTCGGACCAGGTTCTGTTACCCAGAATCCTTTCCAAACCTCAAAATTTGGCTAAAAAAACACATGTTCCTCACATTTCTGTGGCAGAAAGTTCTGGAATCTGAGAGGAGCTACAAATTTCCTTCTACCCAGCGTTCCCCCAAGTCTCCCGATAAAAATGATACCTCACTTGCGTGGGTAGGCCTAGCGCCGGCGACAGGAAACACCCCAAAGCGCAACGTGGACACATCCTAAATTTTGGAAAAAAACAGAGGTGTTTTTTGCGAAGTGCCTACCTGTAGATTTTGGCCTCTAGCTCAGCCGGCACCTAGGGAAACCTACCAAACCTGTGCATTTCTGAAAACTAGAGACCTAGGGGAATCCAAGGAGGGGTGACTTGCGGGGCTCGGACCAGGTTCTGTTACCCAGAATCCTTTGCAAACCTCAAAATTTGGCTAAAAAAACACATGTTCCTCACATTTCTGTGGCAGAGGGTTCTGGAATCTGAGAGGAGCTACAAATTTCCTTCCACCCAGCGTTCCCCCAAGTCTCCCGATAAAAATGATACCTCACTTGCGTGGGTAGTCCTAGCGCCGGCGACAGGAAACACCCCAAAGCGCAACGTGGACACATCCTAAATTTTGAAAAAAAACAGAGGTGTTTTTTGCGAAGTGCCTACCTGTAGATTTTGGCCTCTAGCTCAGCCGGCACCTAGGTAAACCTACCAAACCTGTGCATTTCTGAAAACTAGAGACCTAGGGGAATCCAAGGAGGGGTGACTTGCGGGGCTCGGACCAGTTTCTGTTACCCAGAATCCTTTGCAAACCTCAACATTTGGCTAAAAAAACACATGTTCCTCACATTTCTGTGGCAGAACGTTCTGGAATCTGAGAGGAGCTACAAATTTCCTTCCACCCAGCGTTCCCCCAAGTCTCCCGATAAAAATGATACCTCACTTGCGTGGGTAGGCCTAGCGCCGGCGACAGGAAACACCCCAAAGCGCAACGTGGACACATCCTAAATTTTGGAAAAAAACAGAGGTGTTTTTTTGCGAAGTGCCTACCTGTAGATTTTGGCCTCTAGCTCAGCCGGCACCTAGGGAAACCTACCAAACCTGTGCATTTCTGAAAACTAGAGACCTAGGGGAATCCAAGGAGGGGTGACTTGCGGGGCTCGGACCAGGTTCTGTTACCCAGAATCCTTTGCAAACCTCAAAATTTGGCTAAAAAAACACATGTTCCTCACATTTCTGTGGCAGAAAGTTCTGGAATCTGAGAGGAGCTACAAATTTCCTTCCACCCAGCGTTCCCCCAAGTCTCCCGATAAAAATGATACCTCATTTGCGTGGGTAGGCCTAGCGCCGGCGACAGGAAACACCCCAAAGCGCAACGTGGACACATCCTAAATTTTGGAAAAAAACAGAGGTGTTTTTTGCGAAGTGCCTACCTGTAGATTTTAGCCTCTAGCTCAGCCGGCACCTAGGGAAACCTACCAAACCTGTGCATTTCTGAAAACTAGAGACCTAGGGGAATCCAAGGAGGGGTGACTTGCGGGGCTCGGACCAGGTTCTGTTACCCAGAATCCTTTGCAAACCTCAAAATTTGGCTAAAAAAACACATGTTCCTCAGATTTCTGTGGCAGAAAGTTCTGGAATCTGAGAGGAGCTACAAATTTCATTCCACCCAGCGTTCCCCCAAGTCTCCCGATAAAAATGATACCTCACTTGCGTGGGTAGGCCTAGCGCCGGCGACAGGAAACACCCCAAAGCGCAACGTGGACACATCCTAAATTTTGGAAAAAAACAGAGGTGTTTTTTGCGAAGTGCCTACCTGTAGATTTTGGCCTCTAGCTCAGCCGGCACCTAGGAAACCTACCAAACCTGTGCATTTCTGAAAACTAGAGACCTAGGGGAATCCAAGGAGGGGTGACTTGCGGGGCTCGGACCAAGTTCTGTTACCCAGAATCCTTTCCAAACCTCAAAATTTGGCTAAAAAAACACATGTTCCTCACATTTCTGTGGCAGAAAGTTCTGGAATCTGAGAGGAGCTACAAATTTCCTTCCACCCAGCGTTCCCCCAAGTCTCCCGATAAAAATGATACCTCACTTGCGTGGGTAGGCCTAGCGCCGGCGACAGGAAACACCCCAAAGCGCAACGTGGACACATCCTAAATTTTGGAAAAAAACAGAGGTGTTTTTTTGCGAAGTGCCTACCTGTAGATTTTGGCCTCTAGCTCAGCCGGCACCTAGGGAAACCTACCAAACCTGTGCATTTCTGAAAACTAAAGACCTAGGGGAATCCAAGGAGGGGTGACTTGCGGGGCTCGGCCCAGGTTCTGTTACCCAGAATCCTTTGCAAACCTCAAAATTTGGCTCAAAAAACACATGTTCCTCACATTTTTGTGGCAGAAAGTTCTGGAATCTGAGAGGAGCTACACATTTCCTCCCACCCAGCGTTCCCCCAAGTCTCCCGATAAAAATGATACCTCACTTGCGTGGGTAGGCCTAGCGCCGGCGACAGGAAACACCCCAAAGCGCAACGTGGACACATCCTAAATTTTGGAGAAAAACGGAGGTGTTTTTTGCGAAGTGCCTACCTGTAGATTTTGGCCTCTAGCTCAGCCGGCACCTAGGGAAACCTACCAAACCTGTGCATTTCTGAAAACTAGAGACCTAGGGGAATCCAAGGAGGGGTGACTTGCGGGGCTCGGACCAGGTTCTGTTACCCAGAATCCTTTGCAAACCTCAAAATTTGGCTAAAAAAACACATATCCCTCATATTTCTGTGGCAGAAGTTCTGGAATCTGAGAGGAGCTACAAATTTCCTTCCACCCAGCGTTCCCCCAAGTATCCCGATAAAAATGATACCTCACTTGCGTGGGTAGGCCTAGCGCCGGTGACAGGAAACACCCCAAAGCGCAACGTGGACACATCCTAAATTTTGGAAAAAAACAGAGGTGTTTTTTGCGAAGTGCCTACCTGTAGATTTTGGCCTCTAGCTCAGCCGGCACCTAGGGAAACCTACCAAACCTGTGCATTTCTGAAAACTAGAGACCTAGGGGAATCCAAGGAGGGGTGACTTGCGGGGCTCGGACCAGGTTCTGTTACCGAGAATCCTTTGCAAACCTCAAAATTTGGCTAAAAAAACACATGTTCCTCACATTTCTGTGGCAGAAAGTTCTGGAATCTGAGAGGAGATACAAATTTCCTTCCACCTAGCGTTCCCCCAAGTCTCCCGATAAAAATGATACCTCACTTGCGTGGGTAGGCCTAGCGCCGGCGACAGGAAACACCCCAAAGCGCAACGTGGACACATCCTAAATTTTGGAAAAAAACAGAGGTGTTTTTTGCGAAGTGCCTACCTGTAGATTTTGGCCTGTAGCTCAGCCGGCACCTAGGGAAACCTACCAAACCTGTGCATTTCTGAAAACTAGAGACCTAGCGGAATCCAAGGAGGGGTGACTTGCGGGGCTCGGACCAGGTTCTGTTACCCAGAATCCTTTGCAAACCTCAAAATTTGGCTAAAAAAACACATGTTCCTCACATTTCTGTGGCAGAAAGTTCTGGAATCTGAGAGGAGCTACAAATCTCCTTCCACCCAGCGTTCCCCCAAGTCTCCCGATAAAAATGATACCTCACTTGCGTGGGTAGGCCTAGCGCCGGCGACAGGAAACACCCCAAAGCGCAACGTGGACACATCCTAAATTTTGGAAAAAAACAGAGGTGTTTTTTGCGAAGTGCCTACCTGTAGATTTTGGCCACTAGCTCAGCCGGCACCTAGGGAAACCTACCAAACCTGTGCATTTCTGAAAACTAGAGACCTAGGGGAATCCAAGGAGGGGTGACTTGCGGGGCTCGGACCAGGTTCTGTTACCCAGAATCCTTTGCAAACCTCAAAATTTGGCTAAAAAAACACATGTTCCTCAGATTTCTGTGGCAGAAAGTTCTGGAATCTGAGAGGAGCTACAAATTTCATTCCACCCAGCGTTCCCCCAAGTCTCCCGATAAAAATGATACCTCACTTGCGTGGGTAGGCCTAGCGCCGGCGACAGGAAACACCCCAAAGCGCAACGTGGACACATCCTAAATTTGGAAAAAAACAGAGGTGTTTTTTGCGAAGTGCCTACCTGTAGATTTTGGCCTCTAGCTCAGCCGGCACCTAGGAAACCTACCAAACCTGTGCATTTCTGAAAACTAGAGACCTAGGGGAATCCAAGGAGGGGTGACTTGCGGGGCTCGGACCAGGTTCTGTTACCCAGAATCCTTTCCAAACCTCAAAATTTGGCTAAAAAAAACACATGTTCCTCACATTTCTGTGGCAGAAAGTTCTGGAATCTGAGAGGAGCTACAAATTTCCTTCTACCCAGCGTTCCCCCAAGTCTCCCGATAAAAATGATACCTCACTTGCGTGGGTAGGCCTAGCGCCGGCGACAGGAAACACCCCAAAGCGCAACGTGGACACATCCTAAATTTTGGAAAAAAACAGAGGTGTTTTTTGCGAAGTGCCTACCTGTAGATTTTGGCCTCTAGCTCAGCCGGCACCTAGGGAAACCTACCAAACCTGTGCATTTCTGAAAACTAGAGACCTAGGGGAATCCAAGGAGGGGTGACTTGCGGGGCTCGGACCAGGTTCTGTTACCCAGAATCCTTTGCAAACCTCAAAATTTGGCTAAAAAAACACATGTTCCTCACATTTCTGTGGCAGAGGGTTCTGGAATCTGAGAGGAGCTACAAATTTCCTTCCACCCAGCGTTCCCCCAAGTCTCCCGATAAAAATGATACCTCACTTGCGTGGGTAGTCCTAGCGCCGGCGACAGAAAACACCCCAAAGCGCAACGTGGACACATCCTAAATTTTGAAAAAAAACAGAGGTGTTTTTTGCGAAGTGCCTACCTGTAGATTTTGGCCTCTAGCTCAGCCGGCACCTAGGTAAACCTACCAAACCTGTGCATTTCTGAAAACTAGAGACCTAGGGGAATCCAAGGAGGGGTGACTTGCGGGGCTCGGACCAGTTTCTGTTACCCAGAATCCTTTGCAAACCTCAAAATTTGGCTAAAAAAACACATGTTCCTCACATTTCTGTGGCAGAACGTTCTGGAATCTGAGAGGAGCTACAAATTTCCTTCCACCCAGCGTTCCCCCAAGTCTCCCGATAAAAATGATACCTCACTTGCGTGGGTAGTCCTAGCGCCGGCGACAGGAAACACCCCAAAGCGCAACGTGGACACATCCTAAATTTTGGAAAAAAACAGAGGTGTTTTTTGCGAAGTGCCTACCTGTAGATTTTGGCCTCTAGCTCAGCCAGCACCTAGGGAAACCTACCAAACCTGTGCATTTCTGAAAACTAGAGACCTAGGGGAATCCAAGGAGGGGTGACTTGCGGGGCTCGGACCAGGTTCTGTTACCCAGAATCCTTTGCAAACCTCAAAATTTGGCTAAAAAAACACATGTTCCTCACATTTCTGTGGCAGAAAGTTCTGGAATCTGAGAGGAGCTACAAATTTCCTTCCACCCAGCGTTCCCCCAAGTCTCCCGATAAAAATGATACCTCATTTGCGTGGGTAGGCCTAGCGCCGGCGACAGGAAACACCCCAAAGCGCAACGTGGACACATCCTAAATTTTGGAAAAAAACAGAGGTGTTTTTTGCGAAGTGCCTACCTGTAGATTTTGGCCTCTAGCTCAGCCGGCACCTAGGGAAACCTACCAAACCTGTGCATTTCTGAAAACTAGAGACCTAGGGGAATCCAAGGAGGGGTGACTTGCGGGGCTCGGACCAGGTTCTGTTACCCAGAATCCTTTGCAAACCTCAAAATTTGGCTAAAAAAACACATGTTCCTCAGATTTCTGTGGCAGAAAGTTCTGGAATCTGAGAGGAGCTACAAATTTCATTCCACCCAGCGTTCCCCCAAGTCTCCCGATAAAAATGATACCTCACTTGCGTGGGTAGGCCTAGCGCCGGCGACAGGAAACACCCCAAAGCGCAACGTGGACACATCCTAAATTTTGGAAAAAAACAGAGGTGTTTTTTGCGAAGTGCCTACCTGTAGATTTTGGCCTCTAGCTCAGCCGGCACCTAGGAAACCTACCAAACCTGTGCA
This sequence comes from Pleurodeles waltl, assembly GCF_031143425.1. NCBI lineage: Eukaryota > Metazoa > Chordata > Amphibia > Caudata > Salamandridae > Pleurodeles > Pleurodeles waltl. The sequence continues at coordinate 659,252,481 of NC_090449.1, read as the reverse complement.
TTTCTGAAAACTAGAGACCTAGGGGAATCCAAGGAGGGGTGACTTGCGGGGCTCGGACCAGGTTCTGTTACCCAGAATCCTTTCCAAACCTCAAAATTTGGCTAAAAAAACACATGTTCCTCACATTTCTGTGGCAGAAAGTTCTGGAATCTGAGAGGAGCTACAAATTTCCTTCCACCCAGCGTTCCCCCAAGTCTCCCGATAAAAATGATACCTCACTTGCGTGGGTAGGCCTAGCGCCGGCGACAGGAAACACCCCAAAGCGCAACGTGGACACATCCTAAATTTTGGAAAAAAACAGAGGTGTTTTTTGCGAAGTGCCTACCTGTAGATTTTGGCCTCTAGCTCAGCCGGCACCTAGGGAAACCTACCAAACCTGTGCATTTCTGAAAACTAGAGACCTAGGGGAATCCAAGGAGGGGCGACTTGCGGGGCTCGGACCAGGTTCTGTTACCCAGAATCCTTTGCAAACCTCAAAATTTGGCTAAAAAAACACATGTTCCTCACATTTCTGTGGCAGAGGGTTCTGGAATCTGAGAGGAGCTACAAATTTCCTTCCACCCAGCGTTCCCCCAAGTCTCCCGATAAAAATGATACCTCACTTGCGTGGGTAGTCCTAGCGCCGGCGACAGGAAACACCCCAAAGCGCAACGTGGACACATCCTAAATTTTGAAAAAAAACAGAGGTGTTTTTTGCGAAGTGCCTACCTGTAGATTTTGGCCTCTAGCTCAGCCGGCACCTAGGTAAACCTACCAAACCTGTGCATTTCTGAAAACTAGAGACCTAGGGGAATCCAAGGAGGGGTGACTTGCGGGGCTCGGACCAGTTTCTGTTACCCAGAATCCTTTGCAAACCTCAACATTTGGCTAAAAAAACACATGTTCCTCACATTTCTGTGGCAGAACGTTCTGGAATCTGAGAGGAGCTACAAATTTCCTTCCACCCAGCGTTCCCCCAAGTCTCCCGATAAAAATGATACCTCACTTGCGTGGGTAGGCCTAGCGCCGGCGACAGGAAACACCCCAAAGCGCAACGTGGACACATCCTAAATTTTGGAAAAAAACAGAGGTGTTTTTTTGCGAAGTGCCTACCTGTAGATTTTGGCCTCTAGCTCAGCCGGCACCTAGGGAAACCTACCAAACCTGTGCATTTCTGAAAACTAAAGACCTAGGGGAATCCAAGGAGGGGTGACTTGCGGGGCTCGGCCCAGGTTCTGTTACCCAGAATCCTTTGCAAACCTCAAAATTTGGCTCAAAAAACACATGTTCCTCACATTTTTGTGGCAGAAAGTTCTGGAATCTGAGAGGAGCTACAAATTTCCTCCCACCCAGCGTTCCCCCAAGTCTCCCGATAAAAATGATACCTCACTTGCGTGGGTAGGCCTAGCGCCGGCGACAGGAAACACCCCAAAGCGCAACGTGGACACATCCTAAATTTTGGAGAAAAACGGAGGTGTTTTTTGCGAAGTGCCTACCTGTAGATTTTGGCCTCTAGCTCAGCCGGCACCTAGGGAAACCTACCAAACCTGTGCATTTCTGAAAACTAGAGACCTAGGGGAATCCAAGGAGGGGTGACTTGCGGGGCTCGGACCAGGTTCTGTTACCCAGAATCCTTTGCAAACCTCAAAATTTGGCTAAAAAAACACATATCCCTCATATTTCTGTGGCAGAAAGTTCTGGAATCTGAGAGGAGCTACAAATTTCCTTCCACCCAGCGTTCCCCCAAGTATCCCGATAAAAATGATACCTCACTTGCGTGGGTAGGCCTAGCGCCGGTGACAGGAAACACCCCAAAGCGCAACGTGGACACATCCTAAATTTTGGAAAAAAACAGAGGTGTTTTTTGCGAAGTGCCTACCTGTAGATTTTGGCCTCTAGCTCAGCCGGCACCTAGGGAAACCTACCAAACCTGTGCATTTCTGAAAACTAGAGACCTAGGGGAATCCAAGGAGGGGTGACTTGCGGGGCTCGGACCAGGTTCTGTTACCGAGAATCCTTTGCAAACCTCAAAATTTGGCTAAAAAAACACATGTTCCTCACATTTCTGTGGCAGAAAGTTCTGGAATCTGAGAGGAGATACAAATTTCCTTCCACCTAGCGTTCCCCCAAGTCTCCCGATAAAAATGATACCTCACTTGCGTGGGTAGGCCTAGCGCCGGCGACAGGAAACACCCCAAAGCGCAACGTGGACACATCCTAAATTTTGGAAAAAAACAGAGGTGTTTTTTGCGAAGTGCCTACCTGTAGATTTTGGCCTGTAGCTCAGCCGGCACCTAGGGAAACCTACCAAACCTGTGCATTTCTGAAAACTAGAGACCTAGCGGAATCCAAGGAGGGGTGACTTGCGGGGCTCGGACCAGGTTCTGTTACCCAGAATCCTTTGCAAACCTCAAAATTTGGCTAAAAAAACACATGTTCCTCACATTTCTGTGGCAGAAAGTTCTGGAATCTGAGAGGAGCTACAAATCTCCTTCCACCCAGCGTTCCCCCAAGTCTCCCGATAAAAATGATACCTCACTTGCGTGGGTAGGCCTAGCGCCGGCGACAGGAAACACCCCAAAGCGCAACGTGGACACATCCTAAATTTTGGAAAAAAACGGAGGTGTTTTTTGCGAAGTGCCTACCTGTAGATTTTGGCCTCTAGCTCAGCCGGCACCTAGGGAAACCTACCAAACCTGTGCATTTCTGAAAACTAGAGACCTAGGGGAATCCAAGGAGGGGTGACTTGCGGGGCTCGGACCAGGTTCTGTTACCCAGAATCCTTTGCAAACCTCAAAATTTGGCTAAAAAAACACATGTCCCTCACATTTCTGTGGCAGAAAGTTCTGGAATCTGAGAGGAGCTACAAATTTCCTTCCACCCAGCGTTCCCCCAAGTCTCCCGATAAAAATGATACCTCACTTGCGTGGGTAGGCCTAGCGCCGGCGACAGGAAACACCCCAAAGCGCAACGTGGACACATCCTAAATTTTGGAAAAAAACAGAGGTGTTTTTTTGCGAAGTGCCTACCTGTAGATTTTGGCCTCTAGCTCAGCCGGCACCTAGGGAAACCTACCAAACCTGTGCATTTCTGAAAACTAGAGACCTAGGGGAATCCAAGGAGGGGTGACTTGCGGGGCTCGGACCAGGTTCTGTTACCCAGAATCCTTTGCAAACCTCAAAATTTGGCTAAAAAAACACATATCCCTCATATTTCTGTGGCAGAAAGTTCTGGAATCTGAGAGGAGCTACAAATTTCCTTCCACCCAGCGTTCCCCCAAGTATCCCGATAAAAATGATACCTCACTTGCGTGGGTAGGCCTAGCGCCGGTGACAGGAAACACCCCAAAGCGCAACGTGGACACATCCTAAATTTTGGAAAAAAACAGAGGTGTTTTTTGCGAAGTGCCTACCTGTAGATTTTGGCCTCTAGCTCAGCCGGCACCTAGGGAAACCTACCAAACCTGTGCATTTCTGAAAACTAGAGACCTAGGGGAATCCAAGGAGGGGTGACTTGCGGGGCTCGGACCAGGTTCTGTTACCGAGAATCCTTTGCAAACCTCAAAATTTGGCTAAAAAAACACATGTTCCTCACATTTCTGTGGCAGAAAGTTCTGGAATCTGAGAGGAGATACAAATTTCCTTCCACCTAGCGTTCCCCCAAGTCTCCCGATAAAAATGATACCTCACTTGCGTGGGTAGGCCTAGCGCCGGCGACAGGAAACACCCCAAAGCGCAACGTGGACACATCCTAAATTTTGGAAAAAAACAGAGGTGTTTTTTGCGAAGTGCCTACCTGTAGATTTTGGCCTGTAGCTCAGCCGGCACCTAGGGAAACCTACCAAACCTGTGCATTTCTGAAAACTAGAGACCTAGCGGAATCCAAGGAGGGGTGACTTGCGGGGCTCGGACCAGGTTCTGTTACCCAGAATCCTTTGCAAACCTCAAAATTTGGCTAAAAAAACACATGTTCCTCACATTTCTGTGGCAGAAAGTTCTGGAATCTGAGAGGAGCTACAAATCTCCTTCCACCCAGCGTTCCCCCAAGTCTCCCGATAAAAATGATACCTCACTTGCGTGGGTAGGCCTAGCGCCGGCGACAGGAAACACCCCAAAGCGCAACGTGGACACATCCTAAATTTTGGAAAAAAACAGAGGTGTTTTTTGCGAAGTGCCTACCTGTAGATTTTGGCCACTAGCTCAGCCGGCACCTAGGGAAACCTACCAAACCTGTGCATTTCTGAAAACTAGAGACCTAGGGGAATCCAAGGAGGGGTGACTTGCGGGGCTCGGACCAGGTTCTGTTACCCAGAATCCTTTGCAAACCTCAAAATTTGGCTAAAAAAACACATGTTCCTCAGATTTCTGTGGCAGAAAGTTCTGGAATCTGAGAGGAGCTACAAATTTCATTCCACCCAGCGTTCCCCCAAGTCTCCCGATAAAAATGATACCTCACTTGCGTGGGTAGGCCTAGCGCCGGCGACAGGAAACACCCCAAAGCGCAACGTGGACACATCCTAAATTTGGAAAAAAACAGAGGTGTTTTTTGCGAAGTGCCTACCTGTAGATTTTGGCCTCTAGCTCAGCCGGCACCTAGGAAACCTACCAAACCTGTGCATTTCTGAAAACTAGAGACCTAGGGGAATCCAAGGAGGGGTGACTTGCGGGGCTCGGACCAGGTTCTGTTACCCAGAATCCTTTCCAAACCTCAAAATTTGGCTAAAAAAACACATGTTCCTCACATTTCTGTGGCAGAAAGTTCTGGAATCTGAGAGGAGCTACAAATTTCCTTCTACCCAGCGTTCCCCCAAGTCTCCCGATAAAAATGATACCTCACTTGCGTGGGTAGGCCTAGCGCCGGCGACAGGAAACACCCCAAAGCGCAACGTGGACACATCCTAAATTTTGGAAAAAAACAGAGGTGTTTTTTGCGAAGTGCCTACCTGTAGATTTTGGCCTCTAGCTCAGCCGGCACCTAGGGAAACCTACCAAACCTGTGCATTTCTGAAAACTAGAGACCTAGGGGAATCCAAGGAGGGGTGACTTGCGGGGCTCGGACCAGGTTCTGTTACCCAGAATCCTTTGCAAACCTCAAAATTTGGCTAAAAAAACACATGTTCCTCACATTTCTGTGGCAGAGGGTTCTGGAATCTGAGAGGAGCTACAAATTTCCTTCCACCCAGCGTTCCCCAAGTCTCCCGATAAAAATGATACCTCACTTGCGTGGGTAGTCCTAGCGCCGGCGACAGGAAACACCCCAAAGCGCAACGTGGACACATCCTAAATTTTGAAAAAAAACAGAGGTGTTTTTTGCGAAGTGCCTAGCTGTAGATTTTGGCCTCTAGCTCAGCCGGCACCTAGGTAAACCTACCAAACCTGTGCATTTCTGAAAACTAGAGACCTAGGGGAATCCAAGGAGGGGTGACTTGCGGGGCTCGGACCAGTTTCTGTTACCCAGAATCCTTTGCAAACCTCAAAATTTGGCTAAAAAAACACATGTTCCTCACATTTCTGTGGCAGAACGTTCTGGAATCTGAGAGGAGCTACAAATTTCCTTCCACCCAGCGTTCCCCCAAGTCTCCCGATAAAAATGATACCTCACTTGCGTGGGTAGTCCTAGCGCCGGCGACAGGAAACACCCCAAAGCGCAACGTGGACACATCCTAAATTTTGGAAAAAAACAGAGGTGTTTTTTGCGAAGTGCCTACCTGTAGATTTTGGCCTCTAGCTCAGCCAGCACCTAGGGAAACCTACCAAACCTGTGCATTTCTGAAAACTAGAGACCTAGGGGAATCCAAGGAGGGGTGACTTGCGGGGCTCGGACCAGGTTCTGTTACCCAGAATCCTTTGCAAACCTCAAAATTTGGCTAAAAAAACACATGTTCCTCACATTTCTGTGGCAGAAAGTTCTGGAATCTGAGAGGAGCTACAAATTTCCTTCCACCCAGCGTTCCCCCAAGTCTCCCGATAAAAATGATACCTCATTTGCGTGGGTAGGCCTAGCGCCGGCGACAGGAAACACCCCAAAGCGCAACGTGGACACATCCTAAATTTTGGAAAAAAACAGAGGTGTTTTTTGCGAAGTGCCTACCTGTAGATTTTGGCCTCTAGCTCAGCCGGCACCTAGGGAAACCTACCAAACCTGTGCATTTCTGAAAACTAGAGACCTAGGGGAATCCAAGGAGGGGTGACTTGCGGGGCTCGGACCAGGTTCTGTTACCCAGAATCCTTTGCAAACCTCAAAATTTGGCTAAAAAAACACATGTTCCTCAGATTTCTGTGGCAGAAAGTTCTGGAATCTGAGAGGAGCTACAAATTTCATTCCACCCAGCGTTCCCCCAAGTCTCCCGATAAAAATGATACCTCACTTGCGTGGGTAGGCCTAGCGCCGGCGACAGGAAACACCCCAAAGCGCAACGTGGACACATCCTAAATTTTGGAAAAAAACAGAGGTGTTTTTTGCGAAGTGCCTACCTGTAGATTTTGGCCTCTAGCTCAGCCGGCACCTAGGAAACCTACCAAACCTGTGCATTTCTGAAAACTAGAGACCTAGGGGAATCCAAGGAGGGGTGACTTGCGGGGCTCGGACCAGGTTCTGTTACCCAGAATCCTTTCCAAACCTCAAAATTTGGCTAAAAAAACACATGTTCCTCACATTTCTGTGGCAGAAAGTTCTGGAATCTGAGAGGAGCTACAAATTTCCTTCCACCCAGCGTTCCCCCAAGTCTCCCGATAAAAATGATACCTCACTTGCGTGGGTAGGCCTAGCGCCGGCGACAGGAAACACCCCAAAGCGCAACGTGGACACATCCTAAATTTTGGAAAAAAACAGAGGTGTTTTTTTGCGAAGTGCCTACCTGTAGATTTTGGCCTCTAGCTCAGCCGGCACCTAGGGAAACCTACCAAACCTGTGCATTTCTGAAAACTAGAGACCTAGGGGAATCCAAGGAGGGGTGACTTGCGGGGCTCGGACCAGGTTCTGTTACCCAGAATCCTTTGCAAACCTCAAAATTTGGCTAAAAAAACACATATCCCTCATATTTCTGTGGCAGAAAGTTCTGGAATCTGAGAGGAGCTACAAATTTCCTTCCACCCAGCGTTCCCCCAAGTATCCCGATAAAAATGATACCTCACTTGCGTGGGTAGGCCTAGCGCCGGTGACAGGAAACACCCCAAAGCGCAACGTGGACACATCCTAAATTTTGGAAAAAAACAGGTGTTTTTTGCGAAGTGCCTACCTGTAGATTTTGGCCTCTAGCTCAGCCGGCACCTAGGGAAACATACCAAACCTGTGCATTTCTGAAAACTAGAGACCTAGGGGAATCCAAGGAGGGGTGACTTGCGGGGCTCGGACCAGGTTCTGTTACCGAGAATCCTTTGCAAACCTCAAAATTTGGCTAAAAAAACACATGTTCCTCACATTTCTGTGGCAGAAAGTTCTGGAATCTGAGAGGAGATACAAATTTCCTTCCACCTAGCGTTCCCCCAAGTCTCCCGATAAAAATGATACCTCACTTGCGTGGGTAGGCCTAGCGCCGGCGACAGGAAACACCCCAAAGCGCAACGTGGACACATCCTAAATTTTGGAAAAAAACAGAGGTGTTTTTTGCGAAGTGCCTACCTGTAGATTTTGGCCTGTAGCTCAGCCGGCACCTAGGGAAACCTACCAAACCTGTGCATTTCTGAAAACTAGAGACCTAGCGGAATCCAAGGAGGGGTGACTTGCGGGGCTCGGACCAGGTTCTGTTACCCAGAATCCTTTGCAAACCTCAAAATTTGGCTAAAAAAACACATGTTCCTCACATTTCTGTGGCAGAAAGTTCTGGAATCTGAGAGGAGCTACAAATCTCCTTCCACCCAGCGTTCCCCCAAGTCTCCCGATAAAAATGATACCTCACTTGCGTGGGTAGGCCTAGCGCCGGCGACAGGAAACACCCCAAAGCGCAACGTGGACACATCCTAAATTTTGGAAAAAAACAGAGGTGTTTTTTGCGAAGTGCCTACCTGTAGATTTTGGCCACTAGCTCAGCCGGCACCTAGGGAAACCTACCAAACCTGTGCATTTCTGAAAACTAGAGACCTAGGGGAATCCAAGGAGGGGTGACTTGCGGGGCTCGGACCAGGTTCTGTTACCCAGAATCCTTTGCAAACCTCAAAATTTGGCTAAAAAAACACATGTTCCTCAGATTTCTGTGGCAGAAAGTTCTGGAATCTGAGAGGAGCTACAAATTTCATTCCACCCAGCGTTCCCCCAAGTCTCCCGATAAAAATGATACCTCACTTGCGTGGGTAGGCCTAGCGCCGGCGACAGGAAACACCCCAAAGCGCAACGTGGACACATCCTAAATTTGGAAAAAAACAGAGGTGTTTTTTGCGAAGTGCCTACCTGTAGATTTTGGCCTCTAGCTCAGCCGGCACCTAGGAAACCTACCAAACCTGTGCATTTCTGAAAACTAGAGACCTAGGGGAATCCAAGGAGGGGTGACTTGCGGGGCTCGGACCAGGTTCTGTTACCCAGAATCCTTTCCAAACCTCAAAATTTGGCTAAAAAAACACATGTTCCTCACATTTCTGTGGCAGAAAGTTCTGGAATCTGAGAGGAGCTACAAATTTCCTTCTACCCAGCGTTCCCCCAAGTCTCCCGATAAAAATGATACCTCACTTGCGTGGGTAGGCCTAGCGCCGGCGACAGGAAACACCCCAAAGCGCAACGTGGACACATCCTAAATTTTGGAAAAAAACAGAGGTGTTTTTTGCGAAGTGCCTACCTGTAGATTTTGGCCTCTAGCTCAGCCGGCACCTAGGGAAACCTACCAAACCTGTGCATTTCTGAAAACTAGAGACCTAGGGGAATCCAAGGAGGGGTGACTTGCGGGGCTCGGACCAGGTTCTGTTACCCAGAATCCTTTGCAAACCTCAAAATTTGGCTAAAAAAACACATGTTCCTCACATTTCTGTGGCAGAGGGTTCTGGAATCTGAGAGGAGCTACAAATTTCCTTCCACCCAGCGTTCCCCCAAGTCTCCCGATAAAAATGATACCTCACTTGCGTGGGTAGTCCTAGCGCCGGCGACAGGAAACACCCCAAAGCGCAACGTGGATACATCCTAAATTTTGAAAAAAAACAGAGGTGTTTTTTGCGAAGTGCCTACCTGTAGATTTTGGCCTCTAGCTCAGCCGGCACCTAGGTAAACCTACCAAACCTGTGCATTTCTGAAAACTAGAGACCTAGGGGAATCCAAGGAGGGGTGACTTGCGGGGCTCGGACCAGTTTCTGTTACCCAGAATCCTTTGCAAACCTCAAAATTTGGCTAAAAAAACACATGTTCCTCACATTTCTGTGGCAGAACGTTCTGGAATCTGAGAGGAGCTACAAATTTCCTTCCACCCAGCGTTCCCCCAAGTCTCCCGATAAAAATGATACCTCACTTGCGTGGGTAGTCCTAGCGCCGGCGACAGGAAACACCCCAAAGCGCAACGTGGACACATCCTAAATTTTGGAAAAAAACAGAGGTGTTTTTTGCGAAGTGCCTACCTGTAGATTTTGGCCTCTAGCTCAGCCAGCACCTAGGGAAACCTACCAAACCTGTGCATTTCTGAAAACTAGAGACCTAGGGGAATCCAAGGAGGGGTGACTTGCGGGGCTCGGACCAGGTTCTGTTACCCAGAATCCTTTGCAAACCTCAAAATTTGGCTAAAAAAACACATGTTCCTCACATTTCTGTGGCAGAAAGTTCTGGAATCTGAGAGGAGCTACAAATTTCCTTCCACCCAGCGTTCCCCCAAGTCTCCCGATAAAAATGATACCTCATTTGCGTGGGTAGGCCTAGCGCCGGCGACAGGAAACACCCCAAAGCGCAACGTGGACACATCCTAAATTTTGGAAAAAAACAGAGGTGTTTTTTGCGAAGTGCCTACCTGTAGATTTTGGCCTCTAGCTCAGCCGGCACCTAGGGAAACCTACCAAACCTGTGCATTTCTGAAAACTAGAGACCTAGGGGAATCCAAGGAGGGGTGACTTGCGGGGCTCGGACCAGGTTCTGTTACCCAGAATCCTTTGCAAACCTCAAAATTTGGCTAAAAAAACACATGTTCCTCAGATTTCTGTGGCAGAAAGTTCTGGAATCTGAGAGGAGCTACAAATTTCATTCCACCCAGCGTTCCCCCAAGTCTCCCGATAAAAATGATACCTCACTTGCGTGGGTAGGCCTAGCGCCGGCGACAGGAAACACCCCAAAGCGCAACGTGGACACATCCTAAATTTTGGAAAAAAACAGAGGTGTTTTTTGCGAAGTGCCTACCTGTAGATTTTGGCCTCTAGCTCAGCCGGCACCTAGGAAACCTACCAAACCTGTGCATTTCTGAAAACTAGAGACCTAGGGGAATCCAAGGAGGGGTGACTTGCGGGGCTCGGACCAGGTTCTGTTACCCAGAATCCTTTCCAAACCTCAAAATTTGGCTAAAAAAACACATGTTCCTCACATTTCTGTGGCAGAAAGTTCTGGAATCTGAGAGGAGCTACAAATTTCCTTCCACCCAGCGTTCCCCCAAGTCTCCCGATAAAAATGATACCTCACTTGCGTGGGTAGGCCTAGCGCCGGCGACAGGAAACACCCCAAAGCGCAACGTGGACACATCCTAAATTTTGGAAAAAAACAGAGGTGTTTTTTGCGAAGTGCCTACCTGTAGATTTTGGCCTCTAGCTCAGCCGGCACCTAGGGAAACCTACCAAACCTGTGCATTTCTGAAAACTAGAGACCTAGGGGAATCCAAGGAGGGGTGACTTGCGGGGCTCGGACCAGGTTCTGTTACCCAGAATCCTTTGCAAACCTCAAAATTTGGCTAAAAAAACACATGTTCCTCACATTTCTGTGGCAGAGGGTTCTGGAATCTGAGAGGAGCTACAAATTTCCTTCCACCCAGCGTTCCCCCAAGTCTCCCGATAAAAATGATACCTCACTTGCGTGGGTAGTCCTAGCGCCGGCGACAGGAAACACCCCAAAGCGCAACGTGGACACATCCTAAATTTTGAAAAAAAACAGAGGTGTTTTTTGCGAAGTGCCTACCTGTAGATTTTGGCCTCTAGCTCAGCCGGCACCTAGGTAAACCTACCAAACCTGTGCATTTCTGAAAACTAGAGACCTAGGGGAATCCAAGGAGGGGTGACTTGCGGGGCTCGGACCAGTTTCTGTTACCCAGAATCCTTTGCAAACCTCAAAATTTGGCTAAAAAAACACATGTTCCTCACATTTCTGTGGCAGAACGTTCTGGAATCTGAGAGGAGCTACAAATTTCCTTCCACCCAGCGTTCCCCCAAGTCTCCCGATAAAAATGATACCTCACTTGCGTGGGTAGGCCTAGCGCCGGCGACAGGAAACACCCCAAAGCGCAACGTGGACACATCCTAAATTTTGGAAAAAAACAGAGGTGTTTTTTTGCGAAGTGCCTACCTGTAGATTTTGGCCTCTAGCTCAGCCGGCACCTAGGGAAACCTACCAAACCTGTGCATTTCTGAAAACTAAAGACCTAGGGGAATCCAAGGAGGGGTGACTTGCGGGGCTCGGCCCAGGTTCTGTTACCCAGAATCCTTTGCAAACCTCAAAATTTGGCTCAAAAAACACATGTTCCTCACATTTTTGTGGCAGAAAGTTCTGGAATCTGAGAGGAGCTACAAATTTCCTCCCACCCAGCGTTCCCCCAAGTCTCCCGATAAAAATGATACCTCACTTGCGTGGGTAGGCCTAGCGCCGGCGACAGGAAACACCCCAAAGCGCAACGTGGACACATCCTAAATTTTGGAGAAAAACTGAGGTGTTTTTTGCGAAGTGCCTACCTGTAGATTTTGGCCTCTAGCTCAGCCGGCACCTAGGGAAACCTACCAAACCTGTGCATTTCTGAAAACTAGAGACCTAGGGGAATCCAAGGAGGGGTGACTTGCGGGGCTCGGACCAGGTTCTGTTACCCAGAATCCTTTGCAAACCTCAAAATTTGGCTAAAAAAACACATATCCCTCATATTTCTGTGGCAGAAAGTTCTGGAATCTGAGAGGAGCTACAAATTTCCTTCCACCCAGCGTTCCCCCAAGTATCCCGATAAAAATGATACCTCACTTGCGTGGGTAGGCCTAGCGCCGGTGACAGGAAACACCCCAAAGCGCAACGTGGACACATCCTAAATTTTGGAAAAAAACAGAGGTGTTTTTTGCGAAGTGCCTACCTGTAGATTTTGGCCTCTAGCTCAGCCGGCACCTAGGGAAACCTACCAAACCTGTGCATTTCTGAAAACTAGAGACCTAGGGGAATCCAAGGAGGGGTGACTTGCGGGGCTCGGACCAGGTTCTGTTACCGAGAATCCTTTGCAAACCTCAAAATTTGGCTAAAAAAACACATGTTCCTCACATTTCTGTGGCAGAAAGTTCTGGAATCTGAGAGGAGATACAAATTTCCTTCCACCTAGCGTTCCCCCAAGTCTCCCGATAAAAATGATACCTCACTTGCGTGGGTAGGCCTAGCGCCGGCGACAGGAAACACCCCAAAGCGCAACGTGGACACATCCTAAATTTTGGAAAAAAACAGAGGTGTTTTTTGCGAAGTGCCTACCTGTAGATTTTGGCCTGTAGCTCAGCCGGCACCTAGGGAAACCTACCAAACCTGTGCATTTCTGAAAACTAGAGACCTAGCGGAATCCAAGGAGGGGTGACTTGCGGGGCTCGGACCAGGTTCTGTTACCCAGAATCCTTTGCAAACCTCAAAATTTGGCTAAAAAAACACATGTTCCTCACATTTCTGTGGCAGAAAGTTCTGGAATCTGAGAGGAGCTACAAATCTCCTTCCACCCAGCGTTCCCCCAAGTCTCCCGATAAAAATGATACCTCACTTGCGTGGGTAGGCCTAGCGCCGGCGACAGGAAACACCCCAAAGCGCAACGTGGACACATCCTAAATTTTGGAAAAAAACGGAGGTGTTTTTTGCGAAGTGCCTACCTGTAGATTTTGGCCTCTAGCTCAGCCGGCACCTAGGGAAACCTACCAAACCTGTGCATTTCTGAAAACTAGAGACCTAGGGGAATCCAAGGAGGGGTGACTTGCGGGGCTCGGACCAGGTTCTGTTACCCAGAATCCTTTGCAAACCTCAAAATTTGGCTAAAAAAAACACATGTCCCTCACATTTCTGTGGCAGAAAGTTCTGGAATCTGAGAGGAGCTACAAATTTCCTTCCACCCAGCGTTCCCCCAAGTCTCCCGATAAAAATGATACCTCACTTGCGTGGGTAGGCCTAGCGCCGGCGACAGGAAACACCCCAAAGCGCAACGTGGACACATCCTAAATTTTGGAAAAAAACAGAGGTGTTTTTTTGCGAAGTGCCTACCTGTAGATTTTGGCCTCTAGCTCAGCCGGCACCTAGGGAAACCTACCAAACCTGTGCATTTCTGAAAACTAGAGACCTAGGGGAATCCAAGGAGGGGTGACTTGCGGGGCTCGGACCAGGTTCTGTTACCCAGAATCCTTTGCAAACCTCAAAATTTGGCTAAAAAAACACATATCCCTCATATTTCTGTGGCAGAAAGTTCTGGAATCTGAGAGGAGCTACAAATTTCCTTCCACCCAGCGTTCCCCCAAGTATCCCGATAAAAATGATACCTCACTTGCGTGGGTAGGCCTAGCGCCGGTGACAGGAAACACCCCAAAGCGCAACGTGGACACATCCTAAATTTTTGAAAAAAACAGAGGTGTTTTTTGCGAAGTGCCTACCTGTAGATTTTGGCCTCTAGCTCAGCCGGCACCTAGGGAAACCTACCAAACCTGTGCATTTCTGAAAACTAGAGACCTAGGGGAATCCAAGGAGGGGTGACTTGCGGGGCTCGGACCAGGTTCTGTTACCGAGAATCCTTTGCAAACCTCAAAATTTGGCTAAAAAAACACATGTTCCTCACATTTCTGTGGCAGAAAGTTCTGGAATCTGAGAGGAGATACAAATTTCCTTCCACCTAGCGTTCCCCCAAGTCTCCCGATAAAAATGATACCTCACTTGCGTGGGTAGGCCTAGCGCCGGCGACAGGAAACACCCCAAAGCGCAACGTGGACACATCCTAAATTTTGGAAAAAAACAGAGGTGTTTTTTGCGAAGTGCCTACCTGTAGATTTTGGCCTGTAGCTCAGCCGGCACCTAGGGAAACCTACCAAACCTGTGCATTTCTGAAAACTAGAGACCTAGCGGAATCCAAGGAGGGGTGACTTGCGGGGCTCGGACCAGGTTCTGTTACCCAGAATCCTTTGCAAACCTCAAAATTTGGCTAAAAAAACACATGTTCCTCACATTTCTGTGGCAGAAAGTTCTGGAATCTGAGAGGAGCTACAAATCTCCTTCCACCCAGCGTTCCCCCAAGTCTCCCGATAAAAATGATACCTCACTTGCGTGGGTAGGCCTAGCGCCGGCGACAGGAAACACCCCAAAGCGCAACGTGGACACATCCTAAATTTTGGAAAAAAACAGAGGTGTTTTTTGCGAAGTGCCTACCTGTAGATTTTGGCCACTAGCTCAGCCGGCACCTAGGGAAACCTACCAAACCTGTGCATTTCTGAAAACTAGAGACCTAGGGGAATCCAAGGAGGGGTGACTTGCGGGGCTCGGACCAGGTTCTGTTACCCAGAATCCTTTGCAAACCTCAAAATTTGGCTAAAAAAACACATGTTCCTCAGATTTCTGTGGCAGAAAGTTCTGGAATCTGAGAGGAGCTACAAATTTCATTCCACCCAGCGTTCCCCCAAGTCTCCCGATAAAAATGATACCTCACTTGCGTGGGTAGGCCTAGCGCCGGCGACAGGAAACACCCCAAAGCGCAACGTGGACACATCCTAAATTTGGAAAAAAACAGAGGTGTTTTTTGCGAAGTGCCTACCTGTAGATTTTGGCCTCTAGCTCAGCCGGCAACTAGGAAACCTACCAAACCTGTGCATTTCTGAAAACTAGAGACCTAGGGGAATCCAAGGAGGGGTGACTTGCGGGGCTCGGACCAGGTTCTGTTACCCAGAATCCTTTCCAAACCTCAAAATTTGGCTAAAAAAACACATGTTCCTCACATTTCTGTGGCAGAAAGTTCTGGAATCTGAGAGGAGCTACAAATTTCCTTCTACCCAGCGTTCCCCCAAGTCTCCCGATAAAAATGATACCTCACTTGCGTGGGTAGGCCTAGCGCCGGCGACAGGAAACACCCCAAAGCGCAACGTGGACACATCCTAAATTTTGGAAAAAAACAGAGGTGTTTTTTGCGAAGTGCCTACCTGTAGATTTTGGCCTCTAGCTCAGCCGGCACCTAGGGAAACCTACCAAACCTGTGCATTTCTGAAAACTAGAGACCTAGGGGAATCCAAGGAGGGGTGACTTGCGGGGCTCGGACCAGGTTCTGTTACCCAGAATCCTTTGCAAACCTCAAAATTTGGCTAAAAAAACACATGTTCCTCACATTTCTGTGGCAGAGGGTTCTGGAATCTGAGAGGAGCTACAAATTTCCTTCCACCCAGCGTTCCCCCAAGTCTCCCGATAAAAATGATACCTCACTTGCGTGGGTAGTCCTAGCGCCGGCGACAGGAAACACCCCAAAGCGCAACGTGGACACATCCTAAATTTTGAAAAAAAACAGAGGTGTTTTTTGCGAAGTGCCTACCTGTAGATTTTGGCCTCTAGCTCAGCCGGCACCTAGGTAAACCTACCAAACCTGTGCATTTCTGAAAACTAGAGACCTAGGGGAATCCAAGGAGGGGTGACTTGCGGGGCTCGGACCAGTTTCTGTTACCCAGAATCCTTTGCAAACCTCAAAATTTGGCTAAAAAAACACATGTTCCTCACATTTCTGTGGCAGAACGTTCTGGAATCTGAGAGGAGCTACAAATTTCCTTCCACCCAGCGTTCCCCCAAGTCTCCCGATAAAAATGATACCTCACTTGCGTGGGTAGTCCTAGCGCCGGTGACAGGAAACACCCCAAAGCGCAACGTGGACACATCCTAAATTTTGGAAAAAAACAGAGGTGTTTTTTGCGAAGTGCCTACCTGTAGATTTTGGCCTCTAGCTCAGCCAGCACCTAGGGAAACCTACCAAACCTGTGCATTTCTGAAAACTAGAGACCTAGGGGAATCCAAGGAGGGGTGACTTGCGGGGCTCGGACCAGGTTCTGTTACCCAGAATCCTTTGCAAACCTCAAAATTTGGCTAAAAAAACACATGTTCCTCACATTTCTGTGGCAGAAAGTTCTGGAATCTGAGAGGAGCTACAAATTTCCTTCCACCCAGCGTTCCCCCAAGTCTCCCGATAAAAATGATACCTCATTTGCGTGGGTAGGCCTAGCGCCGGCGACAGGAAACACCCCAAAGCGCAACGTGGACACATCCTAAATTTTGGAAAAAAACAGAGGTGTTTTTTGCGAAGTGCCTACCTGTAGATTTTGGCCTCTAGCTCAGCCGGCACCTAGGGAAACCTACCAAACCTGTGCATTTCTGAAAACTAGAGACCTAGGGGAATCCAAGGAGGGGTGACTTGCGGGGCTCGGACCAGGTTCTGTTACCCAGAATCCTTTGCAAACCTCAAAATTTGGCTAAAAAAACACATGTTCCTCAGATTTCTGTGGCAGAAAGTTCTGGAATCTGAGAGGAGCTACAAATTTCATTCCACCCAGCGTTCCCCCAAGTCTCCCGATAAAAATGATACCTCACTTGCGTGGGTAGGCCTAGCGCCGGCGACAGGAAACACCCCAAAGCGCAACGTGGACACATCCTAAATTTTGGAAAAAAACAGAGGTGTTTTTTGCGAAGTGCCTACCTGTAGATTTTGGCCTCTAGCTCAGCCGGCACCTAGGAAACCTACCAAACCTGTGCATTTCTGAAAACTAGAGACCTAGGGGAATCCAAGGAGGGGTGACTTGCGGGGCTCGGACCAGGTTCTGTTACCCAGAATCCTTTCCAAACCTCAAAATTTGGCTAAAAAAACACATGTTCCTCACATTTCTGTGGCAGAAAGTTCTGGAATCTGAGAGGAGCTACAAATTTCCTTCCACCCAGCGTTCCCCCAAGTCTCCCGATAAAAATGATACCTCACTTGCGTGGGTAGGCCTAGCGCCGGCGACAGGAAACACCCCAAAGCGCAACGTGGACACATCCTAAATTTTGGAAAAAAACAGAGGTGTTTTTTGCGAAGTGCCTACCTGTAGATTTTGGCCTCTAGCTCAGCCGGCACCTAGGGAAACCTACCAAACCTGTGCATTTCTGAAAACTAGAGACCTAGGGGAATCCAAGGAGGGGTGACTTGCGGGGCTCGGACCAGGTTCTGTTACCCAGAATCCTTTGCAAACCTCAAAATTTGGCTAAAAAAACACATGTTCCTCACATTTCTGTGGCAGAGGGTTCTGGAATCTGAGAGGAGCTACAAATTTCCTTCCACCCAGCGTTCCCCCAAGTCTCCCGATAAAAATGATACCTCACTTGCGTGGGTAGTCCTAGCGCCGGCGACAGGAAACACCCCAAAGCGCAACGTGGACACATCCTAAATTTTGAAAAAAAACAGAGGTGTTTTTTGCGAAGTGCCTACCTGTAGATTTTGGCCTCTAGCTCAGCCGGCACCTAGGTAAACCTACCAAACCTGTGCATTTCTGAAAACTAGAGACCTAGGGGAATCCAAGGAGGGGTGACTTGCGGGGCTCGGACCAGTTTCTGTTACCCAGAATCCTTTGCAAACCTCAACATTTGGCTAAAAAAACACATGTTCCTCACATTTCTGTGGCAGAACGTTCTGGAATCTGAGAGGAGCTACAAATTTCCTTCCACCCAGCGTTCCCCCAAGTCTCCCGATAAAAATGATACCTCACTTGCGTGGGTAGGCCTAGCGCCGGCGACAGGAAACACCCCAAAGCGCAACGTGGACACATCCTAAATTTTGGAAAAAAACAGAGGTGTTTTTTTGCGAAGTGCCTACCTGTAGATTTTGGCCTCTAGCTCAGCCGGCACCTAGGGAAACCTACCAAACCTGTGCATTTCTGAAAACTAAAGACCTAGGGGAATCCAAGGAGGGGTGACTTGCGGGGCTCGGCCCAGGTTCTGTTACCCAGAATCCTTTGCAAACCTCAAAATTTGGCTCAAAAAACACATGTTCCTCACATTTTTGTGGCAGAAAGTTCTGGAATCTGAGAGGAGCTACAAATTTCCTCCCACCCAGCGTTCCCCCAAGTCTCCCGATAAAAATGATACCTCACTTGCGTGGGTAGGCCTAGCGCCGGCGACAGGAAACACCCCAAAGCGCAACGTGGACACATCCTAAATTTTGGAGAAAAACGGAGGTGTTTTTTGCGAAGTGCCTACCTGTAGATTTTGGCCTCTAGCTCAGCCGGCACCTAGGGAAACCTACCAAACCTGTGCATTTCTGAAAACTAGAGACCTAGGGGAATCCAAGGAGGGGTGACTTGCGGGGCTCGGACCAGGTTCTGTTACCCAGAATCCTTTGCAAACCTCAAAATTTGGCTAAAAAAACACATATCCCTCATATTTCTGTGGCAGAAAGTTCTGGAATCTGAGAGGAGCTACAAATTTCCTTCCACCCAGCGTTCCCCCAAGTATCCCGATAAAAATGATACCTCACTTGCGTGGGTAGGCCTAGCGCCGGTGACAGGAAACACCCCAAAGCGCAACGTGGACACATCCTAAATTTTGGAAAAAAACAGAGGTGTTTTTTGCGAAGTGCCTACCTGTAGATTTTGGCCTCTAGCTCAGCCGGCACCTAGGGAAACCTACCAAACCTGTGCATTTCTGAAAACTAGAGAACTAGGGGAATCCAAGGAGGGGTGACTTGCGGGGCTCGGACCAGGTTCTGTTACCGAGAATCCTTTGCAAACCTCAAAATTTGGCTAAAAAAACACATGTTCCTCACATTTCTGTGGCAGAAAGTTCTGGAATCTGAGAGGAGATACAAATTTCCTTCCACCTAGCGTTCCCCCAAGTCTCCCGATAAAAATGATACCTCACTTGCGTGGGTAGGCCTAGCGCCGGCGACAGGAAACACCCCAAAGCGCAACGTGGACACATCCTAAATTTTGGAAAAAAACAGAGGTGTTTTTTTGCGAAGTGCCTACCTGTAGATTTTGGCCTGTAGCTCAGCCGGCACCTAGGGAAACCTACCAAACCTGTGCATTTCTGAAAACTAGAGACCTAGCGGAATCCAAGGAGGGGTGACTTGCGGGGCTCGGACCATGTTCTGTTACCCAGAATCCTTTGCAAACCTCAAAATTTGGCTAAAAAAACACATGTTCCTCACATTTCTGTGGCAGAAAGTTCTGGAATCTGAGAGGAGCTACAAATCTCCTTCCACCCAGCGTTCCCCCAAGTCTCCCGATAAAAATGATACCTCACTTGCGTGGGTAGGCCTAGCGCCGGCGACAGGAAACACCCCAAAGCGCAACGTGGACACATCCTAAATTTTGGAAAAAAACAGAGGTGTTTTTTGCGAAGTGCCTACCTGTAGATTTTGGCCTCTAGCTCAGCCGGCACCTAGGGAAACCTACCAAACCTGTGCATTTCTGAAAACTAGAGACCTAGGGGAATCCAAGGAGGGGTGACTTGCGGGGCTCGGACCAGGTTCTGTTACCCAGAATCCTTTGCAAACCTCAAAATTTGGCTAAAAAAACACATGTCCCTCACATTTCTGTGGCAGAAAGTTCTGGAATCTGAGAGGAGCTACAAATTTCCTTCCACCCAGCGTTCCCCCAAGTCTCCCGATAAAAATTATACCTCACTTGCGTGGGTAGGCCTAGCGCCGGCGACAGGAAACACCCCAAAGCGCAACGTGGACACATCCTAAATTTTGGAAAAAAACAGAGGTGTTTTTTGCGAAGTGCCTACCTGTAGATTTTGGCCTGTAGCTCAGCCGGCACCTAGGGAAACCTACCAAACCTGTGCATTTCTGAAAACTAGAGACCTAGGGGAATCCAAGGAGTTGTGACTTGCGGGGCTCGGACCAGGTTCTGTTACCCAGAATCCTTTGCAAACCTCAAAATTTGGCTAAAAAAACACATGTTCCTCACATTTCTGTGACAGAAAGTTCTGGAATCTGAGAGGAGCTACAAATCTCCTTCCACCCAGCGTTCCCCCAAGTCTCCCGATAAAAATGATACCTCACTTGCGTGGGTAGGCCTAGCGCCTGCGACAGGAAACACCCCAAAGCGCAACGTGGACAAATCCAAAATTTTGGGAGAAAACAGTGCCTACCTGTGGATTTTGGCCTGTAGCTCACCCGGCACCTAGGGAAACCTACCAAACCTGTGCATTTCTGAAAACTAGAGACCTAGGTGAATCCAAGGAGGGGTGACTTGCGGGGCTCGGACCAGGTTCTGTTACCCAGAATCCTTTGCAAACCTCAAAATTTGGCTAAAAAAACACATGTTCCTCACATTTCTGTGGCAGAAAGTTCTGGAATCTGATAGGAGCCACAAATTTCCTTCCACCCAGCGTTCCCCCAAGTCTCTCGATAAAAATTATACCTCCCTTGTGTGGGTGGGCCAGGTGCCTGCAACAGAATAAGGCCCAAAACCTGAAGGGATAGAAGGGATAGCACAGCAAGTTTATAAGGGCATATTCTTTTATACATCTTTAGACGGACTCTGCTTTGGGGACCCACATAAGTGAGGTGTCATTTTACTTGGGAGACTGAGGGGAAAACTGGGGAGTAGGAATTTTGTGCTGGAGCGGTGATCCTACTAAGAAAAATCAGGAAAATATGCTTTTTTATGCAAATTTTGAGGTTTACAGAGGAGTCTGGGTAAGAAAATGTTGGGGGAGCCACACAAGCCACACCTCCCTAGACTCCTTGGGGTGCCTAGTTTTAAAAAGTTTCTGGGTTTTGTAGGTTTCCCTACATGACAGCCGCACCCAGGACCAAAAACATAGGTGGGCCCTCCCCCCCAAACACAGGTATTTTGGGAATATATCACTTTGATGTGTGCACATACGTCCGTGATGTGCCAAACACTAAAATTGTGAAAAGAAACACACTTAGGTTATGTGAAGAAGACCCCTCACCCACCAACCAAGTTGGTGGCATGCTTCATCATCGGGGTCCCACCCGAGGCACCTAGCGTGTCTCAAGTGTGCTGCGACGCCTGATTACAGCGGAGCAGGTTTTGTCATTTGTACCACACATACTGGTTGGATTTGGCACGAGGGTGAGTGATGGTTCAGTAGATCAAATTTTATTAACAAGAGATTTCACAAAAGTGAAATGCACTGGTAATAACTGAAAGGCCAAAAAACTGAACCAATGACTCACAGCTCGTGAGCTGTAAAGCCACGACAAGGCACCAACCGGTTTACAGTCCATTCACACACCTTTCATACATGACATGCACTAGACCATTCACGCCGCCAGCCACGGGCCCAGCACATTACAAGACTCGCATCCACAGACAGCGCCAGTCAAGGGCCCATCACTTTCATACGCCTGTATATGTATATGCCTGATACAGCAATCACACCAGCTGATGAGTGTGTGGACTGGCGTTTGGCCGGCACTGCCAGCCAAGCGCCACCCCACCCACACCACCAGCCAAGCGCCACCCCACACACACCGCCAGCCCAGCGCCACCCCACACACACTGCCAGCCAAGCGCCACCCCACACACACCGCCAGCCAAGCGCCACCCCACACACACCGCCAGCCAAGCACCACCCCACACACACCGCCAGCCAAGCGCCACCCCACCCACGCCGCCAGCCAAGCGCCACTCTACACATGCCATCCCCTTTTTTTTGTTTTTAAACAACAAAGAAACCACTAATCATAAATTAGTACAAAACTACAAACACAAAAGCTCTAACTGAATACATGACTAATGCCAACAGTGAAACCGAACATATAAAAATATAAAACACCAGTTTACGCTCACGGAATTTCCCAATAATTCTTCTGTGTGTGGTAGCTCCTGAAACAGCCACCCACACACAGCCCAGGCTTTGAAGGACAATCAGGGCAGTACATCCTAGTCTCCTTCCTGATACCTCTTCGAGCACAGACTCTACATCTCTTAGCAGGAAAGTTTTTTTTGGCCGTGGGAGGAATGAGCTCAGCAAAGTGACGATCTTTCAATCTAGCCACATCCTCCACCACTGCTTCTCTAGGATCTCTTGCCTGTTCCAGCACAACAAGGCTAGCTATGATAGACTCCTGAAATTTCACAAATGTCATCCTTGACTCTGGAGAACTATCCTTAAACACAACAAAAGCATTAAAAGTTGCCAAGTGGAACAAGTGAAGCGCTAATTTCTTATACCACACATAAGACTTACGAGCAGCAGTGTAAGGTTCTAACCTCTGATCTACTCTATCAACACCACCCATGTGCTTATTATAGTCTAAGATGCACACAGGTTTGCGCACTTCGGCAACCTGACCCCAAACAGCCACAGGTGAAGTACTCTCATCATGGATGGTGCTTAGCATGTATACATCCCTCTTGTCTACAAATTTCAGAGCTAGCAGCTCATCATTCCGCAAGGCACTGCACTGTCCCTTCTCAAGTTTTTTACAGACAAGCTCTTTTGGATAGCCTTTCCGATTAGAGCGGATTGTGCCACAAGCAACAGTGTCCACTCTGAACAACTCCTTGAACAACCGAACTCCAGTGTAGAAGTTATCTACATATAAATGGTGACCTTTGTTAAACAGTCGTCTACCAAGTTCCCACACAATTTTCTCACTAACTCCAAAAGTGGGAGGACAACCAGGGGGGTCAATATTGGAATCCCTACCAGTGTAGACCCGGAAATTATAAACATATCCTGTACTACTTTCTGACAGCATATACAATTTAATTCCATACCGTGCCCTCTTGCTAGGAATGTACTGCCTAAAAACCAAACGACCCTTGAACAGGACCAAAGACTCATCTACAGATATTTCTTTCCCTGGAACATAGATCTCTGAAAACCGATCTACCAAATGATCAAGGACAGGTCTAATCTTAAAAAGACGGTCAGAATCAGGATGATCTCGTGGCAAGGCTAAAGCATTATCTACAAAATGCAACATCCGAAGAAGAAGCTCATACCGGTTACGACTCATGATGGCAGGAAATATAGCAGTTGCCATCAAGGGACTAGTAGACCAATATGAAGACAGCGACGGCTTCCTTATCAGCCCCATCAAAAAAGTTAAACCCAAGAACTTTTTCAACTCTTCCAGATTTGTGGGAATCCACCGGCTAGCTCTAGAGTGTGGCCTAAGTCTGGCAGCGTTGTCCCTCAAAAACTGCTCTGCATACAAATTAGTCTGCTCAACAATCTCTTCCAAAAATATATCGTCCATAAACAACTCAAAAAAGTTGACGGGCCAAAAGTTTTCTGTATTAACTCGACACCCTGGAAAACCAGTAAACGCAGGCAACTGTGGCTGCTCCATGTTTGGTGCAACCCATGCGTCAGGTCTTCCAATGGGAAGCCTTTCAGCCGCTGGCTCCTGCACCATTGGCACATCACTGTCCTCCTCTAAAACAGGCCCTTCATCAGCACTGAGAGTGGCTTCATCATCAGATGATTCATCTCTGCCAGAAAATTCACTTCCAGAATCCTGCACTTCCTCCTCTGCCTCAGATGCAGAGTCAGTCTCATATTCATGGTCAGAAGATGACTCAAAAAGCACAATAACAACCTGCTGAGCGGTCATCCTACGGCTGGCCATGATCCTTCCTACAAAAATTAACTGGACAAATACACCACCAACAACCAGCACTGTGTAAGATAAGTAACAAAGTATAGGTTTATCACTAAGAATTATAAACTCAAAAACTATACTGCTCACTTGCCTGAAAAAGCTTGACTCACCAGCAACTACTCTGCACAGCCACAGCAATCACCAACGATATCCCACTAAAAATAGAAAAAAAAAAGCAAATTAGACATAAGACAACACAATAATCATTGTGCATAACTCTAAGGACAATTTCACACACAATCCTGCATTCAGTACACCACCTACAAACATGTCATTCATGCATTGCAACAATACTCACTTGGAGTAAATTTATTTACTTACCTAAAACATGCAACTACGCAAACCGCAGGACAACTACTGCCAAAACTGCAACAAGCCACAGCAAAGTCAGCAAAAGCTTTGAACTAGAACAAAAAGGAGAAAAACTGTTATTATCATAAAAGCAAATACTCCGCCAGTTGACAAACACTCCGCCACTAACCATTTTTTCATTTTCCCTTGTGTCTAGTCTTCTCTGCTTGAGGGAAGATGGGCCTAAAAAAAAATAGGCCAATCTACCCCCAAGGGGAGGGGGCAGAAATCGCCCAGATTACATTGCACCCTTTGGGGGGGGCGACCCTTGCCCAAGGGGCCACACCCCCACACAAAGCACACACACACACACATATAGTATCCCTGGCGCTATGGGGATTCTGCCCCCCTTGGGGACAGAAAGGCCTAAAAAATAGGCATATCTGCCCCCAAGGGGGGCAGAACTGCCCAAAAATACATGTGGGCCCCTGGGGGCGACCCTTGCCCAAGGGGCCGCCCCCCAACACAAAAAATAAAAACCAACAATAAAATCCCTGGTGTCTAGTGGCTTTCTGCCCCCCTTGGGGGCAGATCGGCGTAAAAATAGGGCCAATCTGCCCCCAAGGGGGGCAGAAATGACAATAAATACATTGCGCCCCCGGGGGGAGCGACCCTTGCCCAAGGGGCCACCCCCCAACACAAAGCACACATACAAACATATCTTTCTGGCGCTATTGGGATTCTGCCCCCCTTGGGGGCAGAAAGGCCTAAAAAAAATAGGCCTCTCTGCCCCCAAAGGGGGCAGAACTGCCCAAAAATACATGTGGGCCCCTGGGGGCGACCCTTGCCCAAGGGGCCACCCCCCAACACAAAAAATAAAAACCAACAATAAAATCCCTGGTGTCTAGTGGCTTTCTGCCCCCCTTGGGGGCAGATCGGCCTAAAAATAGGGCCAATCTGCCCCCAAGGGGGGCAGAAATGACAATAAATACATTGCGCCCCTGGGGGGAGCACCCCTGGGGGGAGCGACCCTTGCCCAAGGGGCCACCCCCCAACACAAAGCACACATACATACATACTATTTCTGGTGCTATTGGGATTCTGCCCCCCTTGGGGGCAGAAAGGCCTAAAAAAAATAGGCCTCTCTGCCCCCAAGGGGGGCAGAACTGCCCAAAAATACATGAGGGCCCCTGGGGGCGACCCTTGCCCAAGGGGCCGCCCCCCAACACAAAAAATAAAAATCAACAATAAAATCCCTGGTGTCTAGTGTCTTTCTGCCCCCCTTGGGGGAAGATCGGCCTAAAAATAGGGCCAATCTGCCCCCAAGGGGGGCAGAAACGACAATAAATACATTGCGCCCCCGGGGGGAGCGACCCTTGCCCAAGGGGCCACCCCCCATCACAAAGCACACATACATACATACTATTTCTGGCGCTATTGGGATTCTGCCCCCCTTGGGGGCAGAAAGGCCTAAAAAAAATAGGCCTCTCTGCCCCCAAGGGGGGCAGAACTGCCCAAAAATACATGAGGGCCTCTGGGGGCGACCCTTGCCCAAGGGGCCGCCCCCCAACACAAAAAATAAAAATCAACAATAAAATCCCTGGTGTCTAGTGGCTTTCTGTCCCCCTTGGGGGCAGATCGGCCTAAAAATAGGGCCAATCTGCCCCCAGGGGGGGCAGAAATGACGTAAAATACATTTGCCCCCAAAGGGGAGCGACCTTTGCCCAAGGGGTCGCTCCCATACACTAAGCACTCAACAGAGAAATCCCTGGTGTCTAGTGGGCATTCCTGCTGCCCGATCGCATCGCGATCGGGCAGCAGGAATGCTCAAAGAGACATTGAGGGAAAGGAAAACCCTTTCCTTTCCCTCGATGCCTCTCTCAGAGCACCCCCACCCCGCACGAAGGTGAAATACTCACCTTCTCCCTTGACGCGCTGGAAGCAAATGGCTTCCAGCGCGTCTTTCCCCCTTTCCATGAAATCAGCGCGCGATCGCGCGCTGACGTCATGGGGGGGGGGGGGGGGGGCGTGAAAGGGGAAGGGATTCCCCTTTCAGCCCTGGCCTGGGGGTGTTGGGGGGCGGCCCTCGGGGGAAGCGCTAGCGCTTCCCCCGACTGCCAGTCCCAGGACGTAATGGTTACGTCCATGGCGCCACACGGGCGCTGCCATGGACGTAACCATTACGTCCCTGGCGGGGAAGGGGTTAATCCAGATGGTCCCCAGACAAACAAGGAGGCTTCCCTATTGGGAGTAGTCAGTAACAGCAGAAAAGCCAATGGACGACCAACGGTCAGGTTGGAAGGACACATCAACCAAACAGATCTGGGAGGAGGACATATTGCAAAATATGTACCCAGGATAAAAGTCTCCCCTGGTGCTGGAGTCATTGGTGTATGTGGCAGCACTGTATGCCTTCATGCATCCTGATGATCCTACAGGACCAACAGGATGTATTAAGCCACCATGTCTAAGACAACTTGAAAAGAAAAGGGAGTTAAATCTGCTGCCCATCACTTCCAGGGGCATTACTTCTATGGGTACTTTACTCAGCAGGGCAAGAACTCCCATCTTCAAAATCAAGGCGTGTGCTGGAGAGCACGTTCTGAAAGATGGTTGGACACGGGATAGGAAAGAAAGGGAAGGGTGTAGTATTGTCATCTGTCATCATCCTCTTGCTCTTGTTAATAATTTGAGAGATCTTCCCCTCTGTCGGAGGCTGGTGTTGGAGGGGTGGAGTTAGAGAGGTTTTGAAATGGTCTATCCAGTGTAAAATGGGAGAGACTGGAACTACTGCTGTTGATGATGTTGATAGCCTAGGTCTATCTCTTCTCTGAAAGAAGCAATATAGTTGGTGAGGCTTTAGACTAGCTAGTAAGATTGTTGATCCCATGAAGGTTACCCTCTGAAGAAGCCCCGGAAATGTGTTTAGAAAGACTGTTTACAACTATTTCTGCCACTTCCTACAAATATTACTCTATTGGCCGAGTAGGAATGTGTTATTGGCAGTACGGAGGACTAGACTGCCAGAAGCAAAATATTTAAGACCAAAAATAAGCCTTGTTGACTCCTTACCTGAAGCACCAGTAGGAAAAGAATTTAGGGTCACTTTTGAAGATGAGGCAGGCACCAACAGACTCTCTGGTGAGGAGCAAGAATCTGATACCAGAAAACACAGTCCTATTGCTTTTTTAAATTTGTCTGTGGACAGTAGGCCCAAAAAGGGCTTCTTGTATGCAGAAGTAAGGACTCAGAAACTGCTAAAGATGGTTGCAGGATTTTAATCAGGATGTTGGAATTTATTTCAGCAGTGTGCACGGGTAATTCCAGTGCCTCTGCTGTTTTTGATATATCACAGAGGTAAAAGAAGATACTTCCTCCTTAGGAAATCCAGAGGGACGAGAAATGTCTCCTTTTAGGGATGTATCAAAGGCACTTCTCTTGTACGACCAGGCATAGACCAGTGCCTTTATCATAAGGAAGAGTGAGGTTTGATCTTGGGAAAGGTTTTCCTCTATGCACCAATAATCCCTACTGGGAATCTCCAAGGCAATGGAATCTGATTAAATACGTTCCTCCAGAATATCAAATCTCTGGTCCCTAAGGAGAGGCTGTGCCAATGATTAATCATTAAAACGGGCCCGAACGTTTTCTTTTACACTCAGATGAATTTTCTGAAATAGTGCTAACATATTCTTTGAAGGTGGCCTCAAAGGCACAAGACTCAGAGTCTTAGGAGTCTTGTGCGTTGTTGGAAGCGGCCTTGATGCCAGAGCCTACAGAGGCAAAAAGTCTGGTGACAGAGTAGAAACTTCTGGATTCACCAAACCCAAAGGGGTTGGATCTGCCCTTGGGGAGTGTCCCAGAGTGCTGAAGCGTCACCCCAAAAATCCCATTCATGGCGAAACAGACTGCCTTAACATGTTCAAAGTCAGAGATTTGAAACCTACAGTTTCAGCTTTCTGAGAACTGAAACAACTCAGAAGCTGAGGTAAAGCTTAGCGTCGGAAAACAGTGCTGCAAGATTTCCAACAGTCCTAGGAGTGGGTCTCCCTATTTGATGAAGAAGATATCTCTTTCCTATCATATTCATTGGGCTTTTTGCTGGAAGATCCCTTGAGGAACCATTACTTAGCAGATCCCTTCCATAAGCAGGGGCCAGAGAACATGTATGGATTTACCTGTGTGCCTTAGGCAAAAACAGTTTGACTTCTGCTCCCTGAAGGGCTTCAGTGCATTAGGGATCAACAGTGACAGGCCAAAAGTTTGTACAATTTGCCCGGGAAAACCTGGCTAACTCTGCATGTCCAAAACAAGTCAGCCGGAAGGAGACAAAACACGTGGTATTTGGATGCACAGAATGCAATAGTGCATGGTGTATCTCATTCTGACCTTCTCTCAGGACTCTGTCAACCTGCCATCAGGTGGCGCTCATGAGAGCCATGATAGGTCCTGTATTTAGACCGGTTCATGTCAGAACACTCTCCAACACACTGTACACTTTCTACACGTATCATTACAGTTCTTATTTCCATATTACAACTCTGATCCCTATGGCACACATACTCCCTTCTGTTGTCAAACTTTGCCTAGATCATGTCTTGGAGCCAGAGGTCCTGGAGAAGGAGCTCTATCAACATCTAGGTTCCCGGTTCCACCAGATATACGAACACATATCTATATACTTTCTGGACTTTACACTTGCTCATCTCTGATCCATACTCCCTTCCTGGTTTCAGTTTCCATTCTGATGCCCTCTGGTTTTCTTGATCTTTCCCCTAGTGCAGCCTTCCCACCATTGGTGGATTCCTGGTTCACAGCTCCTGCTTAAATCCTGAAAACTCGTTTACACTTTGCACCTACGCTCCCAGCTACTTCCCTCTTGTGAGCTCAGTTTTTTCTCACAACTGTCCTAACTGCTGAGACTGTGCGAGCCAGGGCTGCCGGGCAGCTTTGCTAAAAGGCTCGATCCTAGTTTCTGTGTGCTTCAGGCATTTGTTATTATTTGTAAGCACCTATATTTCTAAAACAGCTTTTATTGTTCTCAACTCCTTGTTGTTGTAGCCCACTGTCCATACTGTATGCAGATGCCTTGTTTTGTATTCCACTGTTCCTACTTCAGTCTGCATACTTCCAGTCCTATCCCAGTTCGTGGGGACATTCCTTGTCACACATTCGAGTGTCCCTAATTCCAGCGGCCTACTTCCTAGCTGGTCATTGTTCACGTGCACATTCCTTGTCTTGTATTCTAGTATCCCTAGTTCTGCCTGCATACTGTCAACTCCTGTCACTCTGCAGATTCCTTGCCTTGTATTTCAGTGCTCCTTGGTCTTTGATCTTATTTGTTAGGATCCAGTACTGCTTTTCCTGTATTTTGTTCCTCTTGTGCCACTCCCCTTTTTCTCTCTTGCTTTTATATTGAAAATGTACTTATTGTTACCAGAGGGCGACAGTGACTTCCACAGGTTGGTGCCTCTTGCATCACTATGAGACTAACCGCTCCTTACCTCACTGTTGGATCTTTTCAGTTACCTCATTTCCAGAGACCATACACACTACCACTTATGATAGTCTAATGTTCTTTTGCTTTGTACTCTCCTATTGCTTTTCTACTGTTTATTCTTCTATGTACAGGGCCACTGGACTTATGCGGCAAAGGGGGACTAAATTATGCAGCAAGAAAAGGCAAATTATGTGGCATATAGCGGCACATTTTGTAGTAGTATTACTTCATTATTTTGTCATTTGTACACCTTGTACCAGTGTCCAAGAAAATAGTTCCCCTTAATTAGTACCAATATAACACCGCAAAACTACAATTGTCAACTGAAAGATGACCAGTTAACCTTTGCAAAATGCCTTCCGGTGCACAGGAGCCCATTTTGACATATTTTTGCAACTTTTGAACCGTCTGAACTAGAAACAACTTTTTTTGTTAAAATCTGCAGATTATACAGCAGATAACGGATGAGGTGGCAAATTCATAAATATGCAAAAACGGCAGTGGCCGCAGAATCGTATAATTCCAGTAGCACTGACTACATATGAATGTTTTCTTTCTAGATTTGAGTTTTTGGAGACATTATCCAATTTATATCCAGTGTGCCAATCGCAGTCTTCATTAACCTGCTCCTGTCCAGTGGCATAACGCAAAATGTTATGCCACTGGACATAGTTTGTTATCGTTGAATTGCAGAAGTTTGGTAGCTGCTGCTGGTGGCGGGGGAGACGCTGCTCCACCCAAGAGGAGGAGCCGCCCCTATGCATGGGCTTTCATTACGCCCCTGCTCTAGTCTTCAGTAACGGCATTTCCCTCCAGGTTTCAGTTACTCTCGTGTGTGCTACTTCTTTTCCTAACTTCCCGTGTCCCTGCAGAGAGTGAACTTTCCTTCTTAGTTACTCTAGTCCCGGATCTACCAGGGGTCCCACAGCTGCTCAACCTCAAATCAACATCTAATTTTGAACGGGCGAAAATATAACTCTCTACTGTATACATTTTTTGAGCGGTTTTACAATGGAAACATCCCATAGCTCTCAGAAGGACACAGTTAACAGGCTCCACTGAGGGACAGTACCACAAAGCGAGGACAGATTGATGGTGCAATGTCACACAGTAGAGATATTTTCACAAAGGAGGGAAAATTCGACTTTTCACAAAGGGATACTCTCTCCGAAGACCTCTGATGAGTGGAGTTAGTGTGAAATGCAGAATAAGGTAGAAATTGAAAGCATGAATTGAATAGCGAGAGAATGTTAGTGAGCGATGACGTTGAAGTGGTGTCAGTTGCTGCCTTCTCCTGGCATTGTTGAGACTGTTCCATGTCAGTTTCTGTGACAGATCTTACAAGTTACTAAAAGCTAAGGTGTGCAGCGGACACAGTGCTGTCACTCCAATAGAAGAGACCGGCGATCAGCCAAGATGAGGGCCATGTCTCTTCTGCGAGGCCTCCTTGGCAGTCCAGTGGATATTTTTACCAAGCATAACGAGCAACACCTCACTGCACTTGTGAAGTGGATGTGACCAGCTGCTGATGCATTACACTGCGCACATTAGGTGCATGTGCATCGCTGCAGCCATACTGAATCAGGCCGTGCTCACAGCGGCCTTGATGGTGACAACATTTATGATGCGAAGGTAATGTGACAGAGAGTGCAGAAGGTGCGATGCGACATGGAATTATGGATTGAGGATATACTGGATTTAAGCTAAACTGACCCGGTAAGGATATCAGATTACTGGTGATATTCTGTAGAGTTGATTCATCCCGATTTGGTTGATCTACAAGTTTGAAGACAATTAAGCTTGAGTACTGTAGTATAGAAGGAACTTTTGCTTTACGCATTGTTTTAGAAGCCGTGAATTCCTCTCAAACATCAGTGGCTACGTTTATTGGCAGTCATGAATCTTTCTTAGGCGGGGGTAGCTACTTTTGTTATTTAACATTTTTATAGCTGATATCTGCAGTGCTGATTTAACATTTTTCCCAGAGTACTTTAATTTGCAGCGTTGCTTAAGTGTTTCACTGATCCTATTGTACAAACGCCATCGCCACTTTTATTAGCCAACCGCCAATAGACTTGGAAATGAGGCTTGATTTGATTGACGTTTATGTTGAAGACTTAGCAGAGGAAGAATGCAGTAAGCAAAGAACGATATCCCTGTTGAAAAAGTGTTCATGTTAAAAGAACAAAAACATCTACCATCAATAGATGATCAAAGGACTCTGAATAGGTTTTAAATTGCTGCTTAAGAAGTGTAAGAAAGGTATGGAAGGAAGATAAACAGTGTATCAGTGTGTCGTAACATATTCCTAAAGTCAGATTTATCAAACTTTGATGCAGCGCAATTCAGCAAGACAACCTGCTGTGCTGCATTAAACACAGAGGGCAGAAATGTCTCACATCTATCAACAAATGGCACATTCCTGCCCTCTCCTTGCACTGGTGCACTCAGTGCAGCCTAGCCTCAATGCAGGCACCCTTGTGTCATGGTGCAAGAGTGCCTGTGTTGCAGGCAGGATTGTTTTTGTGCAGAAAGGGACACCACCCTGCACAAAAACAAATCTTAAAATGTTTTCCCCTTTCGAAGTGTGTTGCAAAATGCAGCACACTCATAGAGAGACAAAAGGAGGCGAAATAAAGGTATTCCTCCTCGTTACACCTCTATCAGGAGGGTGTTGCATTTCGATGCATTCCCAGGTTAACCAGTCTTGATAATTCTGGGAATGCACCAAAATCCCTGGTTGGATGCATGTGAACACCCACACTCCACCCAGGGAACACATTCACAGGGCAGAGTAATGTGACTTACACTTCCTTGCTTTACTCCAGATTCACAATGCGACGCAGACTCAGACTTTGGCAGTGCTTATTTGCTGGCTGGGGTGAGACTACATTCCCCCAGCATTCCCTGCAGCAGTGGTGAGGAGGAGGGGTTGCTTGCAACCCCACAACTAGTGCTTAAAAGCACCTCATTTTCCCCGCTCCGTGGGACGCAGACTTTGGCACTCCTTTCTTGTCGACTAGGGTGTGACTATATCCAACACCATTCCCTGCAGCAGTGGTGAGGAGG
This sequence comes from Pleurodeles waltl, assembly GCF_031143425.1. Classification (NCBI taxonomy): domain Eukaryota; kingdom Metazoa; phylum Chordata; class Amphibia; order Caudata; family Salamandridae; genus Pleurodeles; species Pleurodeles waltl. The sequence continues at coordinate 659,219,905 of NC_090449.1, read as the reverse complement.
GGCTGTCCGCAATGCAGCAACTAGTGTTTAAAAGCACCTCACTTTTCCAACGGGGTGTGTGTCTGGGTGAAGGCTGGGCCAAGAGCAGGCCTGTCTGTGCTTGTCCACAGCCGTACGAGGCCGGGCCACCCCTCTTAGGCCTTCATTTTGTAATAACTCCCCAGTGTTGCGAGAAAGTGAGCCACCATAACATGGACCATGTGTAAGAGAAAGTCAAACTCCATTTCTGTGTCGGCTAATGAGCGCGTAATGTCTGGCACTATCACCAACTATCTGCTTACTGCAATGAGTGCTATAAACTCAAAGATCGAAAGGGTGGAGGAAAGACTGGGGGGGCACTAAGAAAACTCTGTTGCTTGCTTCTGCTAGAGATCCTGCTCCCAAGATTTTGCCAGTTAGTAAGGACCCACGGCATTCACTGTGGGACGACAATCAAATACTAAGTAATCTGTGTTTTCGTGGAATTTTTGGAATTTATACCTGAAATTACACCAAGTACTGGCAAGGGTCCTGGTAAAGATTCTGTGAGATTTCCCCCAACTAAGAAGGGCACTGAACGTCTGGCACACCCGATTAGAACAGATGGCCAAGAAGCTATCAGCTACCTCCAAGTCACCCGGTAATCCAGTAAATAGTTTGCAAGTAGATAACAAGCATCAAATAGTGGAACTTAGCACTGAAAGAGCTTACCTCACAAATTCTCTCTAACTTCTGGGACATGCTGGGCCTGAGAGCCCAGGTCCAACTGAAGGTGCTTGCAAGTGTAATGGCAGTTCTGCAATAAGGAGACCACAAGAAGATTTTAGCAATTTTAACACAACCTACCTAATAACCAGAGGTTGCAATACCTCGCAGCAGGAGATGATCTCTTTCCCTTCTGCTGTTACTGGTAATAAATTACTGAAAGATCCCAAACCAGTTTAAGCTCAAGCAACCACGAGCCTTATAACCTTGCAGCTACCTCCGCTATGTACCCCCTTTGTGATTGTGCTAAAAAAAATGTTCCATCTCTACACCATAACCAACCTGAATCTGAATCCCGAATGAAGAACAAAGTCACACACTGGCTAGGTTCCTCTCTTATAAATTTGAGCCGTGATGCTCTTTACAGAGCGTTAATTGGTGTCCATAGGGTGTTCTGGCTAGGCACTAGCCCAAAAAGGCAGGAAGGGGACTGCGTGGCCATAAATTTTCGGGACCCACAGTTAGTGGGTCATATATTACACAGATTGTCCAACCTTGAACACCCTAAGTACAGTACAGAGATTGTCCCATTGGTGTTTGTTTATAAACAAAAACCAGACAAGTCGTTTAACCCTGCCCTCCTGAGTTCTTCAGGATCTAGGCCATTTATCATCTCGACACAAAATTAATTTTCTCCCTTAGCTGAGATTGGTTGAACTGGATTGCAAGAAATCAAAGCCCAAAATAGGAGACAACGCTCTTGATAAATGATTTAATGGGCTGAAACTGAGCAAGATAAGAACAAACCTTATTGATGGAGACTTCATTTTCGAGACCAGCTGCCGCCATCTCCTGTCTAGCTCTATGGCTCGATTGTCAGATCCCATCATCCAGTTGCATAGTGCTGACTGTAATGCCAATGCTGACAGATCAAGGTCCCCCAATAATTCAACAAGTACAGTTCCAATATCTCCTGCTCAGTTACCAGAATCAGGAACTGTGGTGAGTAATTGGGTATGCATCTCTTCAGTTGCTTCCGATTTGAATTTACTTTTTTGGAACATTTCTGGTATCTCTAAAATGTTGAATGATGTCAACTAGATTAATATTATCTCTATCAGATTGTTTGTTTACAGGAGGCATGGTCTTGTAGTAACCTATATGTTAATGGGTTCTACTCTGTGACCACTCCAGCCACCCGACAACATCTGGGCATCACCATGGCAAACTGTTAAACTTCATTAATGTGGATACAACGGGCAAGATAATTAGAACATTTTAAAATTCATCTTATTTTCAGATAATCTGCCTATCCTTTGTCCCATCCCCGCTTGCTGTACTGATTCATTTTCTATCATAACAATTTCAATAGCAGCAATGTTTCAATGGTGGGGCCCCTTGCTCAAGTACTTACCGATTACTAGCCAGGCTAAATAGGGAATATGCTATAGTATGGGGAAGAGACTTTAAGTCCCAACTGTGCCCTATCTCTAATGAAGTGTGTGGGATTGGGGGATAAAAGGACTGAGAATCACTCCAGTTTAGAACACAATCCATGTGGCGGCATACTAAATAGACTAATGGTGACTCATAATAGTTGGCTCTTTCCTTCATAACCACCATATCACGTGATCAAGGCTGTGTTGACAGTCGAAATGCGCTGTGATTAAAGCTTTTGCTTTACTTTTTTTTAAAGTCCTGAGTGCGTGATCTCTATTGCTTTTTGTTTGGATTAAATTTATTATTACCGGTCTGCTCTTGACGGTTTTCCCGCCACCCCTCGTGAGCCATTTTTGAGCCCGGAATGAGCATTGGATATTTTATATATATATATATATATATATATATATATATATATATGTTATTCTATGCTTAACATGTTCATAGGTCATTGCATAGCTCCTAAATAAATTGTTCTATTAGATACATATGAATCCCTGCTCTCATTTTATATCACACTTTGTCTACCCATCACCACAGGTCAAGTCTCTATCAATCTATCCTCCATTCCCACTCTGACTCATCCCAAATCCATTCTACTACTTTCATCTCCTAAATAACCCTGCCTAAGCTCTTCCCTCCTCTTCCACATCTAACTCACCAAAACCTCACTTTACTACCATGATCTCCCAAACAACCCTACTAAATTCTCCCTCAGTTATCACCGTTAACTCATCCACAACCCCTCCTGCGACTATGATCTCCCTAACTCTTTCCAGACTCTTCCCTCTTTCACCCCCCCATTACTCATCCCAAGCCTAAATCCTATTACCATAAACTCCATATTAACACTTCTGGATTCTTTCCTCCTCCACCCCTCCATTACTCCAGTCAATCCAACTAACAAACTCACAAATCCGCAGGTCAAATTAACTCATAACACTAAAACTGTACTCATATTTCCCTATACTAATCCACCACTAATCCCTTTTGGGTTCCGAAGTAGCGCACTACTCGCCGAAAAGCGCTTCGATGCCTCGTCAGGGGTAGTAAGCGCTATATAAATACTATTACAATACAATAATCTTGACCTTAGTTTGGATCTAGCCTACCAGGACGCCACCAGGCAGGTGACATTTACAGGGAAGGGTATTGACTATATTGCCTTATCAAAGCTTGGGACAGAAAGGTTTCTAAGTTTTCCAATGTTGTATCAGTGGATCAGAAACCGTTACTTCGGAACCTACTTTTTGGCCTGCCATTACCACAACACAATCATATAGTCTCCCCAATTGAGGATATCGGACACTGGGTATAGGTAAAAAAATGGCAGAACAATGATCCTGAAGAACAATTTCATCTCTAATTGTGGACAAAAAAAATGGAGCATTTTAAGATCTGTTTGCATTATGAAGCCATCAGACTAGATGTACTGGGGGCACATAGTGAAATCTGCTGCTGAGCGTAACACAGCCATGGGGTGACCCTAAACCTAAGAAATGGTTTGATAGGCTTTGCTTGCAAGCACACAGTAGCCTACTAAGGGCTGTACAAAGTCACCAAGAGATAGGAGGAAGTAAGAGCATGTAGTAAGCAATATAAAGATACAGTCAAGGCAAGGAAAGATGCAGTTAGACAGGAGATGTGGGAGCAGTTAAGGAAGCCGTGTGTCGTCAATGATGTGTCCACATTTTGGCAAATAGTGAATTCCTCTTTCTTTGAGAACAGCCTTAGCACTGTCATCAAATATTTGGGTGACCCATTTCACTTAGGCTTACAATTACCAACACCCTAAAGGCACGAATAACAATACATGAGAAATCCCAGTTAGCCCTGGAGATGACAGTCAATTATTGATCACAATGAAGGATATACCAGCGGTGGAACGGTGTCTGTGCAATAAAGCCCCAGGCCCTAATGTGGTTCATATTTACCTTTTTAAGGGCAATCTTGATCTTTGGACTAGTAAACGTTCAGCGTAGCGCAGTCTGTGTGGGCCCACCCAAGTCATGGTCAAATGCAATTAGTGTTCCTATATTTAAGAAGGGGGACCTAGGGATTTCCTGTGTTATCACCTGATTTCCCTCACTGATTCAACAGCTAAAGTTTTGAGCAGAATACTGCTAGATCAGTTGGAGAACTGGGCTACTTGAAAAGGACATCTTAGCAGTATAGAATGGGTTTAGGCAGGGTCTGGGAACAATAGACCAGTGCTTCAATCTCCATCTCCTGATAAGCAATTATGTATCCATTTAGTGTGAAGGGTACCTTCATCTTTTCTTCATGGATCTCAGCACAGCATTTTATAACATCATTAGAGGCAGGCTATGGAGGATGATGTTAGCAAAGGAAACTGATCTGAAGTTCATTTATCAGCTCTCCAGATTGCATAAGGATGTAGAGGGATGTGTCGGGTATGGCCCTAATGGCGAATGCATACCCCCCAATTAAGATCGGGAGGGTGTTAGAAAAGGTTGTGTTCTGACCCCCTTCCAATTCAGCCCATATATAAATGATCTTGGCACATATGTTCTGGGAATAGAGACCAGATCCACCTAGCATAAGAACCAGGAGTCACCAAGTTCTGACATACACTGACAACTGTGTTTTTATGTCAATAACTAGGATGGTCCTCCAAAGTTTGTTGGACAGATTTGTTGTGTTTATGGGTGATCTGAGAATGTCCACCAACAGAACGAAATCTTTTTCTAAGGTTTGTGATCTCCTGTTAACTAAGCCTAGTCTCTTTTATGTCAATGGCACCAAATTTCAGCGCTTTTCTGAGGATCCCATTTGACAATATGAGTACTTGGAAACATTTGAGGAGAGAGATTTGTGCAGTTAGAACAGACTATTGCATCTTTAAGTCTGTCACCAAACTGGGGGTCATGATCTTCGGTGGTAATAATCAAAATATATATGGCCAGATGGATCTTGGTCACTTCCTAAGATGCAGACATTTGGGGGGTCACTGTGATTCTGCACAGTTGCAAACCGGTGAAAATATTTTTGGGGAGTAGACTGCTTTTACTATCGAGGACTGAACTGACCTCAATATGTCATGAAGAACTAGGCCTACAACTTCTAGGAGAGTCCATAAATATTGTACTGGCCCTGTTACGGATCTCAGTCTGGTCCAGGCCAGAAGCTTTACTTAGCCAAATGGTGGCAGTCAATTGTCTGAATCTAGATAAAGCTTGCAACATCAAATGGCTGTTCCATGTGAAAGCCTAATTGAACTCAATTGGAAGGCCAGATCGCTATGATAATCCACAGAACGTTAATATAGCCACTAGTGTCTCAATTAACGGATCTCCTGGCAAGGGAAAGAGCAGCAGGAGAGTTTGGCGAGAGAATGGTAGAAGCATACATTCCACTCATTACGACTCATTATTTGGAACCATACTTGTATAAGGTACTTAGACATCTGAGGTATTACTTGATAAGATTTTGACTTAACATGGCCCACTTACTGGTATCCTACCCCTCTGAGGCCTACCATGATAGAAAGCTGGTCTCATACCAATGTATTCCAGCATCACTTCAGTCACAATTGTGTCTTTTCTTTTTGTGATTTATGCAGGACTCCACAGAAGATTATAATATCCCAATTAAGAAGTCTTAGTATTAGAGTGTGTAAAGCAGAGCTACATGATCACCAACTGTTGCAATCAGATGTGGTGTACCATACCGTTTTCAGATTTATTGCAGCAGTAGTACGGCTGCTCAAACTGGTGGGCAAGTAAACGTAGACAGATACTAATTAACATGCACTGCTAGCGGTAATTTTATTTTTTGCATTCTTGCATGGTCTTATCTCATATGGATCACTGCAGATTTGTCTAAAATGGGAGAACTCATTAGGTGCTCGCATTGCCTACATCATACATGCCATATTATAAAATAGGGTGGGTAAGGCTGAGAGTGTTAGTTGTTTTTCTGTTAATTTTACACGTTTTACTGGTGAGTTGCATCTGTCTTGATTACTAGATGCTCCTAAACGCTAGTTGTCTTTCACACAACTGCATATGGGACAATGGTGCGTTGGCATTGAGGTTTTAATACATGGAGATCTTATGCTGTGATATAATGTGATTTTGATTAATTTGTTCACAATTATTTTTTACTGTACTCTTTTATGGTTTTTAACCAAATAAAGATCTTCTTGACTGACTACAATGTAACACAGGGACTTGCAATGTGGCTTTACATTGCTTGGTAAATGTGACCTAAGGATTGCATTGCTCTTGCGATACCATGCGTGATGTAGGGGCAACGCAATCCAATGATAAATGGTATCCCTAGCACCAAAAAGAGGAGAGTCAGCAGATAAATAAGTAGCAGTTTCGAGAACTATGCCTGCGACGTGATTTTGAGCACATAACTCATGACAAAATTTTAAGAGACCAGGTAATGATGAGAACAAATCTAAAAAAGTCCAGAAGCAGCTGGGGGCAAGGACAGAATTAAGAACGCAAGCAACAACGAACTGCCAAGAGTAGAAGGCAGTGAGAAAAGTATGAATACGTAGTGCAGAAGGAACTTTGTAATGAATTAAACATTTTTTAGGAAGCGCTAAGTTTAGAAACAAAGTTGTAAAAAAGTGTTGAGAGAAAGCCATAGTTTAATAATAAAAATAAAAAAAGAGTAATGTTGTTATAGGTGTAACAGTTTTAATCATCTAGCAAATGCAAAACAAAATTGTCCTGCTTTGAATAAAATATGCAATAGGTGAGAAGGCAAGGATATTTCGGGACAGTATGTTGGGAGTTCAACAGAAATGGGAAACTGTAAAGTGGACATGTTTGAAACCGTATGTACTGAGTAAGTAATATGTTGTATAATATATACGGGATTGGAGCTGTCTAAGGTAGAAGGGTGGAGCAGAGAGATGGATGGTGTCCTATGGTCACAGGACATTATGACGCTCTGAAACTGAGTACACAGCAATTGAGGGCAAGCTGTTGGCGAGTACATGGTATGCTAAGCATTATAGGGTGTACTAATAGGGCACGAAGCCTATGATACAAATGGACCACAACTTCTGGTGAACATGTCCAGAGGTGGCAAAAACTTTGACAGTGACCCTGATAAAATTAGAATTTAAGTTATAGGCGAGGTATTAATGGAAAGAACATGCACTTGGCAGAATGAGTAGACAAGTGGATGGCTTATCCAGATTGCCTTTTGGCTTAGTCGTATGAAATTTAAGGTAGCATTTACTTATGATGATGTAGTCCAATAAGTCAAGAATCTTTGCCTGGGCCATGGAGTCCCTTGTAGCTCAGATCCAGAATAATCTTGGCACACATGGCATGATGATGAGGGGACAAAGAACCACAAATTAGCCTTGTTTGCAGATAACATCCTCTGCTTTGTCAGGGACCCAGAGACCCAGACACCACTTTACGGAAACTCCAGGTGGAGCTAGACTGCTTCGCATTAGTGTCAGGCTTCAAAATCAATTAATACAAATCCCAGGGAATTGAGGTGGTGGATCAAAAAGTTCAACTACATGGTCTCAATGAACAGGGTGGGCACATCTGGGCAGAAACCACCATACCCATTCCTCCTCACCTCTCTAATAATCCAGATTTTCCAACTGGGCTGCCAGATGTGGAACCGATGTCAACCAACTTGCCTGAAAGAGTTTTACAATCGGGAGAACCTACGACCAAGAGAGAAGCTAGCTGAGAGCTTCGCTCTGACTGGGCAAGATACATATAGACTCACGCAAGCCCGAGACTGGGCAAGGACAGACCTGCTTGAAGAGTGTTCCAACAGGAAGAAGCACAAATCAAATCCTTAAACACCAATACTATCAGACGGAAAGGCATCTCCTGGCTCTATCGTTACATACCAGATCTCACTCCCCTCAAAACACATGCTTATGTGACACAGTGGGAAAGGGAGGCTGGGGGTGGAGATCTCACTCGGAGATCTGTAAGGCTATATGGCAGAGGGCCTCAAAATCCTCCATCTGTCTCGGATATTAAAAAAAGCACCTATGAAATACTGACACAGTGGTATTACACCCCGTGCGACTGCAAAAGGAGTTCGGCAGCCCCGACACATGCTGAAAAGGCTGTCGGGGTGCCCCTTTTTTAACACACGTGTGGAGAATGCCCACGCATTCAGACTTTTTGGACAAAGTCCTTCTTATGATACGGTCCATTTCAGGTGTTACCCTGCCCCATGACCCACTACTTACCTTGCTGGGAAACCCTGGGGAACAGGGAACATACCCCACATCTATACTGATGGGGAAAATGTTCTCCCACTTCAGCTGCACATTTGAGAAGAGTCCAGGTTTGGAAACAACCACAGGCACCTACACTTAATATATGGTGGGTGGAAATATGGTTAATATAAGCAATGGAGAAACTTACAGCACTGTTCAATGACAAGACTTCCAAATTTGACAGAACTTCGCGCATTCACTAATCACATAAAACGAATGCAACAAACATGCGGAGACATGATGATGTCCAAGACTCCGTGAGCCTCCAGCATTTGTGAAATGACCACCCCCGACATTGAAAGCCAGTCATCCCAAACAGCACAACTAGAGTAAAATTACATCATTATAATTGTATGACCAGGATGAAACTTGATTTTGCTGCGGCCTATTGGCCAGTCACTCTACTAAGAACTAAAAAAAATGGCTCACCGGGGAGCCCTGCTGAAACCCTGTAAAAGTGAATTTATATACTGCATACTTTAACAGAAAGTGATGCCAACGGGTGCGGCCTTTCCAATGTTAAAACTTTAAATGAATTTGTACAAAAAAATAAAAAAAGGCTACTTTGAAACGACTAATGGGGGAATTTTTGAATCAGTAACTAAAGGAATATAAATCCTTACGTGAAGTGAATATTTACATAGGAGGAGCCTGGCCAGCTGATAAATGTCTTAGGTGCTGCAGCCAGTCTTCAAGCACAATCGAAGAGAAGCTCTGGTTAATCATAAAACGGTGATCAGAGGCGCTAAAATTGTGCCATAGGTGGGTCTATGATGTAAGAACATAGCAATATGTCACAAATACCATAACGACATGACTGGTCCAAAAAGACAAGAGAACATTTTTGATGGCCTGACCCGAAGCTAGGAAATGTGAGTGAGAAATTGTACGATATGCAATAGATGTGATAAAAATGTAAAGTTGTGTACTGATCCAAAACCGCCTATTTATTTAACAATAGGGCCATGGAAGACGACCACTATCGATTTCAGGGGGCCAACTATAATGGTGTCTCAGAAGTCGTCGTACGTGATAGTAGTAATGGATTACTATTCAAAATGCCTGAAGTCTCCACGTGAGGGACAGTAACATCAGCAGTAGTGATTGGATTCCAAAATATGTGTTTTGTATAGATTGATAGGCACGTGCAATTGTGCTGCACAACAATGTGAAATTCAAGTTAAAGAAAAGCACCATATTTTTTAACAAGTAGTGAAATCAGATATAATTGTGTTGGGTTCAATCATCCTGTGCGATTGGTCAAGTTGAGCAACTTAATAGGATTGTGATGGAGTCTTTCCAATTAGCTATTAAGATGGAGATTTATTTCCGAAAGGTTTTACAGGCTGTTAGCGTTGTTAATCCTAATGCAGTTAGGGGAATAATAATAATAAAGAGAAATAATAAAGAGATTTGTAAAGTGCATGGCTTCCACAACAGGAGGTGTCCCAGTGCTAGAGGAAACAGTTCTATTGAAGCACCCCAGATTGCCTTGTGGTGACATTACCTGCACTTAAAAAGCCAAGTTTTCAGATCCTTGCGAAAGGTTGCTTCTAAGGGTTCTTTCCTAAGGGACAGAGGGAGGTAGTTCCATCTCTTGGCCGCCAGGACCCCCAAAGAAGGTGCCCCCAGTTCAAACCTTTTTAAAAGGAGGGATGACGGCCAAACAACTATCGGCGGACTATAGATGCCTGCCAGGAACATAAAATGGTCCTTTTCCACTGAGAATTTTATGGCAGAAGCACATTGCCTTGAAGGCTACTCTTTCCCTTAGGGGAAGCCAGTGCAATTGTGCTAATGCTAATTTACTCTGGTCCTGTTTGAGAGTTTCAACAACAATCTGGCTGCTGTTTTGTACCCACTGCAACTTTTTGAGATGGTCTTGAGAGAACCCCTAAATACAGGATATTTCAATAATCCAGTCTCGAGATTGCTAATGATTGTATCACGGTCTTCCTGAATGCTTCTGGCAGCAGGCCTATAATCTTTTTTAGGGACCTTAAAATCCCCAAACCATGGCCTGCTAGGCTAGATATTTGATGCTAAAAAAACAGCTGTGAGTCGAACCAGATTCCAAGGTTCCTTCCTTTCAGTTTGGGGCTAGGCACAAGCCCCAGCAAATCAGACCAACCTGCTGGCCACATTGAAAGCTGTTTACCAAAGATGACAATTCCAGTTTTCCCAGCATTCAATCTGAGGCAGCTGTGGCATACCCAATCTGCTACCTCCATCAGGCAAGAGCTGAGACGGGTTGCGGAGTTCTCTGGATCCTGAGACAGAGTAATAATCAGTTGTGCATCATCGGCTTAAATCACAATGATAAAAACACTTTGCTTGACGATATCAGCCAGGGGTTGCATGTATAAGTTAAACAACGTAGGGCTCAAAGAAGAGCCCTGAGATACCCCCCCTGTTGGAGTGGGAAGATCTTAGATCAACAAGGTTTTTGAGCCACCTGAAAGGTGCGATCTCGAAGAAAAGAGGCGATCTATCGTAGTGCTGTACTTCCTATCCCACTTCTCCATAGCCACTTCAGTGCCAGGTCATGCAATACCATATCAAAGGCTGCGCTGAGGTTTAGTAGTAGTGAGGCTGCCGTATCTCCTCTGTCCACTACCTGCCAGATGGTTTCAGAGGTTAATAAGAGAGCCAACTTTGTACTATACTGACATCTAAACCCAGATTGAACCTTATACACAAGCCTTACCAGCTGAGCCAGAGCCTCTCTTGAGATCGAGGTAAAACAGGAGAGCTTTGAATTGTCATTTGCTGAATAAAACCATCTTTCGAGGCAGGGGGTTTCTCTTGTCTGTGTGGGAAAGGAGGCATATATTGTAGCCACCTTGTCATAGAAATATTGGGCCAGGGTCTACAATGCATATCAGGTGGCAGGCCAACTGCTGACACTCTCTCTAGTGATGTTAAAGACTTAACTATTGCAGAGTTTGTGGGATGAGTTCTGCGCAGTCTCAGTCCCAGAAGCATAAAAGACCTGTCGCATCTTTTTTATTTGCCTATGATATTGCTTCAAGTATATGGCCTTCCTGGCGGGCTTATAGTTAGTGCACCCTGTCGTCACACCCACCGACAAGGAGTGAATGTAGGAAGGGAGAGCAAAATGATCTGACCATGGAAGAGGAAAGGGAAGATCTGCATTTAAGCGCAGCTAAATTAGAAAAAATAGGGTCTAGGGTGTGACCACGTTTTTGTGTTGGTGATTGAAGTAGCTGAACCAGCTGCAAAGCCCCCAAGTCTGCCATCAAAGCGGTAGCTGATTGGCAGGCTTCTTTATTAAAATGGAGGTTGAGATCTCCGATGATTGTGAAGTTAGCGTACCTCAAAAAGTACGCAGGCAGAGCATCTGTGAGTGAGGTTGCAAAATTAAAAGCTGGACCCGGTGGGCGATAAATTAACGAGCCTGTCATTGAGAAATTCTCTGCCATGGCAAGCTGAAATAGGGTGGCTTTGCAGCGCTCAATCCTGACTTCCATAAGCAAACATCCCAGTGTTCGCTTAAAAATGATGGCAATCCTACCCCCTCTTTGTGTGACTCTATCCCTTCTTACTATAGCATAACCCTCAGGTCCTCAAGTAGAGCTGTGAGCACATCGGGGGCTGACGAGCCCATTTGCCATGCTTCCGTTAGAAAAACAGCATCCGGAATGTAATCCGTAAGAAGGTCATTAACCTCTAGTTTATGCTTGGTTAAGGAACGGTAGTTAGTGGAAAAAAAGCGTGGTGTGTGCGCTGGCCCAGATGTCTTCAATTCCACCTCTGTGGGCTCAGATGCCGGCTGGAAGGTGAAACCACACTTCAAGAGCCTCCCTGCTCCAAAACCAGTCTGACATGGGTCCTCACAAGTACCAGGGGCCAGTGCTCTTAAATCTGCCCCCCAAAATTGTAGGCTCTCTCTCCCTTGCCAACCAGGGGTCCTGGCCCCATTCCGGGGTGGATGGGTGCAGACGGACTTGCCTTAGGCACTCCTTTAGCGTGCCAGCGGCACAGCTGATATAGATAATAGGGCACCTTGTGGAAAGTCTGAATTATTGAGGGGTCACAAATCTGCACCAAGCTGGTGTTATGGAGGTTGACTAATAGGCAAGAAAGTAAATGGAAGAGGATAAAGATATAGGAGAAAGTTAGGAGAAAGTTAAGAATTATTGTAAAAAGATAAGTTAGTAAGTGGATGACAGGAAGTGTAACAGAGATTCCAAGATGACTGAAGTTGGAATTGGACAATGGGCCAGGATCAAGAAACCTAGTGATTTAAGGAAAAAAACTGCACACTGGAAGTGGTGGAAATTCTCAGGACCGCAGTCAAGTTTGAAGACGGCAATAGATTTGGAATTTGATAAGACTTTCTAAGTGTCAGGATGTGGGGATGCTGTGGTCCTAAAGGTGAGTTAAGCTGGAGGCAACAATGTGAAGGAAGGTGGAATGTTTGCTTTAAGATAGATAAAAAAAGACGCATATGGGCATCAAAAGATTGTAGATAGGTGGGAAGAGAAGTATGATGAAGTACTAGGTGAGTATGGAAGTTCATTAGGGAATTTTTGAAGGAATCCAGAAGGTAGTGAGGAATGGAAAATGAGTTGTGGCTGGGTCTGCCTTAACCACCGGCTGACAGCTAGGTTTAAGGAATTTGTGTTGGGGTACTATTAGATGTGTGTACCTAGGGTTGCGTTTGTTTTATTTTTCTTTTATTGTTAGACGGGATGTTGTATGTTATGGAGTATGAGGTATGAATAAATTTGGAATGTGGGTGCGCCTGGAGATAGGCTCTTGAAAGTTGGAGTCTGAACATTATCAGTTGCCTTCTTGCCCATCTCAGTTCGAAGCAGTTTCAGGTTGCTCTCTGTATTAGGCCTTTGGTTGCAAATAAAATAACCTTATCTGTTACCCGGTTTAATATCATTAGAAGGCAAAGCCATGAGAAATTTTGCTGTTGTGGTGACGTTACGGTTTGTGTTCTCAGAGGCAAAGGCGCTCTGAAGCCCTTTGTGCACCACCAACTCAGCTCTGCATCACAAATGCACTAAGGACTCAAGGACAGTCTAGCAAAACGCACCTCGGGGGGGGGGGGGATATATATATATATATATATATATACATACATACACACACACAAGTTAGACTGGGACTCGGGGTACACTGCACTGCTTTCGGAATAAATGCAAGTCTGACTCAGAGCACATAAAGGGAGAAGTTTTGATTGGTTGAGGGCGGTGGCTCCTTGCTCTGTGTCAAGAGCTACTTTCACACAACTCTTCACTTATGCTCCTCTTAATAACTTTTGTCCCAACCGAAATTGCTTTACTGGAACACGACAAACCCAGGAATCACCCCCTCAAGCATGCTCGTGAGGGCAAATCAGCCTAAGCAATAACAGCGCCAGTTTAACGGAAATATTTTTGATTTTATGCCGGGGGTTCCCTCAAATGTTCTGAACACGCCCATTGCTTAAGTTTTCCCAGTTCTTTCATGCATCACTGCAAACATGACTTCAGTTGACAAATGCTGCAGAAAATAAAACACACGCCCACATCGATATCTCCCTTCTTAAAGGATAGCGATATAACAGTTTAGGCTGAGCCTGTAACAACGTGCTTAATATTACAGGAGCACGGAGTCTGGGAACTGAGGCACATGGTAAAGGCAGTGCATGGAGAGAGCGAGGGCACACAGGAACCCCTACTAACCATGGAGAGGGAGTCCCTTGCCCACTTGGCTGAGGGTGGTGCCGGATTTAACCCGTAAAGTCTGATGAAGCAGAAAAGGAAAGACTAACAAACATTTATATATCATGTAACAAAATCGCATAAGACAATGCGATTTTAGCAAAGAAAAATAATGCATGTAGAAAATGTGCCCACGAAGTAGGTCGCCATTAGTATAAACAAGCTTAATTAATCATGAAAACCGACAAATGTATGAATATGTCATAATTGAAGCTATATTCTATGATTTTCTCGTTAAACTGTTATGTGCTTAGCTTAAATTTAGCAGAGGCTTTGGCCTAGTTGCCTGGTCTCAATTTTAACTGCGTAGTTTTCACTTGTATTAACAAAGACGTGTTTTGAATCTTTAAAAGCTGTATTTTTCCAGTAGAATGACTAATACACTTATCTCAAAGTTGCGTGCTAGGCAACTTTCATCCCCTTTGAAGCTCAAGGTCAGTTTCTGCAGGTGCAGACAATGAAGACACTGATGTAGAATTAATTGGCAACTTTGTTGCTAATTATGTTCCAAAACTCCAAGGACACCTTATGCGTAGATGAGTATTAAGAGAAAAGACACTATTCATTGGTCAAAGAGAAATCACCCCATGGGCCCTCCAATTGAAGAACCTGAAGAATTTGGAACTTTTCTTACTTAATCCCATCGGACAAAGAGAAGCCAGCCATTTTCTTTGATGACATTTTGAAACCAGATTTGAGAAGCCATTTTGATGACACACTGATGCTTTTTTTCTATCCCAGAGAGAGAGAGACTTTAAAGAATTCTCACCCTAGAGACTTTAACTTAACTTTACTTTGCTTTGCCCATACAACAACTTTTGCCCCCCCCCCCCATTTTCCTTGCTGCTGCAAGGAAAACTTGACTTAAAGTTTGCCCCTTTGAAGTCTGCCCCATGCTGATCGAACCGGTACCTGAAGGACGAAGACTTACCTTGAATGCTGATTGTATTTGGTAATTATGAAAGGATAAAAGTACTAATCATTGTGTTTTCCTTCTTAGGTACCAACTGCTTATTTTGACAGAGCCCAAGCTAGAAGTTTTCTAAATTTATGTTGAATAAATTAGTTTTGCATGAAGCCCCACATGCCAATGCTAATTAGAAGTTATTTGAGGTATTCATTTGATGCACCGTGCTAAATTGAAATCTTGTTATGCTGACCGATGTATACAATTAGTCAAATTCAGATAATTTTATTAGTGATTTGCATAGCTATATCTGAGTGTATAATTATCCTAGTTTTACGTAGGTTGTGTTTCTTCCGTCGCTATGGACAGACAGTAATGTTTGTATATGTGTATCATTTGATTTTGAGACTTACTTACATTGTGCTAGCTTTGTTAATATAGGGAAATAAACTCATTAACTTTTCTGTCATGGTGTGTCAAATTACTGATTTCTGTTTAACTAAATTGTTGATTGATTACTAATTGAGTATTGGTTTTTGATTATAAATGAATATTGATCACTGATTCGAGGGATCTGACGATTTCTTTGGATGAGGAGAACTCAATCCGGTCAAAAGGTTCACCGACCTCCGGCGTGTCCAAGTATAAGTAATTTACAAGGACTGGACGCGCTATCCAGTCGCTGGCATGTTTCCAAGTGTACTCTTCGTATACTACGGATGAAAACAAGGCTCCATGGGGTCCTTTTTAAAATCCCGGCAAGCTCCTAATTTAGATGTCAGAAAGGCACGGAGAGGGGCGCCATCTGAACTTCCATCTGTTTGCAGTGTTACCTGCACACCATATCCCCATAAAGTTCTACATTAGTGCTTTACAGAGGAGAGAAAGTGTTCCCACAGCAGTGATTTTTAGCACTTTTGGATGTCTGGATGGAAGTCTCCTTCTCGTTCTTTGACCAAAGTTAAACAAAAAAAAACTGCAATGGAAATCAAAAGCATCACACTTTCCCGGCTCAGAGTGGCACCTGCCTTTATCATAATAGAAGGTTGCTCCTCACCTAGCGCTTTTATCCAAAGTGCTCTACATATAACCACATCGTGCCGAACCCAGTGATCTGCGTCAAAACCCATGTGAAGAAAAAAAAAAAGCAGTGCTTGAAGTGCCTATGCATATATTGGCCTTTATGTCGCAAAGAAGTTTAGCATTGGAGGCATGAACCCCAAAGTACGAAATATGCCCTTTAATAACAGACCGGCTGTACACAGGATTCTAATGTGAGGCGGAGGTCACGAAGATATTATCCTGTTGACTAAAAAAAATCGACCATCATATACACACACATTCCCATCATTAAATTCAGGTATGTGGTAGAAATTTGACATAATGCTCAGTGACATTATTGCACACTTACTTGAAAATTTGTTTTCTATTCAGGACTTGTGCTAAACAGGAAAAGAAAACCCTGCAGTAAATGTCGTGTCACCAATGAATTCCAAAAAGGTGTGCTTTGCCACGTGTTCGAACTGAGGCTTACGAAGAAGTGATTTTATTTTCAGTCATTGCTTGTTTAAAGTTTCAATGGCAAAGATGGTGCGCACACAATCCCCTGTAATTCGGCTACAAACAGTCCCAAGAGACACATAAGTAAAAAAGCACACAGAAGAGCACGCGTCAAAAGGGCTATGAAATATAAAATAAAAGTGCTAAGGGTAACTCCAAAAACAGAAAATCTGGCTGCTCTGACACGAAGGAGGTACCGTCGACGATTGCCATCTTGTGACCGCAGTTGGAATTGCTATCTTATACCAAAATGGCACACAGTGTAAATTCATAGTTTTCCATGTTATATACGAAGTAATTTTTTTTAGCAAAATGTGTATACAATATTCACTAATACGATTCACTGCAATTTATTTACAATTAATAATAGCTGAAAGTAAATACATAAGCCTTAGAATGCAGATCAACTATCTAAAATTAAAATACTTTTTTTTTATATAAAAAAATATAGCTTTGGTATCCTACAACTTCAATCTAGAGTCCTTCGCTTGTAAAGCTGTGGTTGCCAGTTCAACTCTTTCTTCTAGTAAATCGGCTTCCTCTGGACTTTTCTGGACCCGAGCGTTTTTGAGTAAGAAGTGTGTGATGAAAAGCTTCAAACCTTCACGCAACATACCCAACTTTGGGTTGTCAGACACCCTAAAAAGAAAAAAAAAGAAAAATAAACAAACCATCAGCTGCAAATAAACTAACAGGGGAAATGTTATTGCCCACAGTAGATTGCGGAAAAAAAAACTTCCTGAAAGGACGATTCACATTAATTATTGGCCCCGTCACACTCAGTTGCACTGAAAATACACATTTATATTTAATATTTCAGATTTAAGACCACATAAAATATAATCAAAACACTCCAAACGTATACAGCACCTGTTTGTGCTGGACCCGCTGAATGTATGTCAGAACAACGAACGCGTTGTTACCACTAATGCCTTTACCACGAATGCCTTAACAACGATTTTTCCTTGTAAAGCCATTCCTGGTAAAGACATTAGTGATAGACATGCATGGTTCCAGCATGGTTCCAGCATGCGTCCCACCTGGCCCACCACCCCTAAAAATTACCGCAAGCCCCCCCACCCCTCCCCTAAAACCACACCAACCACCCACGCCACTAAAACGACCCCAACCCCCCACCTCATCCCTAAAATTACCGCAACCTCCACCCTACCCCAAAATCTAAAACAAGCCCAACCCCCACCCCATCCCTGAAACCTAAAGTACCCCAACCCCCACCCCTAAAACCTAAAACCACCCGCCCCTAAAACTACCCTGAGCCCCCCCACCCTGCCCCTTAAACCTAAAATTACCTGACCCCCCAACCCATCACTAAAACCTAAACCATCCCAACCCCCACCCCTAAAACAACCCCAACCCCCACCCCATCCCTAAAACCTAAACTACCCCAACCTCCACCCCTAAAACCTAAAACCACCCCAATATCCCCACCCCTAAAACTACCTCGAGACCCCACCACACCTCTAAAACCTAAAAAAAAAACAACCTGCCCCTAAAATTACCCGACCCCCAACCCACCCCTAAAACCACCCCAACTCCCACCGTTAAAATTACAGCAACCCCTCACCCCTCTCCTAAAAACCTAAAACCACCCCAATCCCGTACCCCACCCCATAAAACCTAAACCACCCCAATCCCCTACCCCACCCCTAAAAACCTAAACCACCCGACCCCCCAACCCCAAATACTAAAAATACCCGACCCCCCCACCCGCCCCTAAAACTAAAAATACCCCTCCCCAACCCTAAACCGCCGACCCCCCACCCCTAAAACTAAATATACCCCGACCCCCACCCTGCCCCTAAAACTAAAACCCGCCCCCACCCCTAAAACTAAAAATACCCCAACCCCCCACCCCTGCCCCTAAAACTAAAACCCCAACCCTGCCACTAAAACTAAAAATACCGACCCCCCTCCCCGCCCCTAAACCACCCGACGCCCCTCCTCTAAAACTAAAACCCCAACCCGCCCCTAAAACTAAAAATACCCCGACCCCCCTAAAACTGAAAACCCCAACCCCCCACCCACCGCCCCTAAAACTAAAATTACCCCGACCCCCCACCCCGCCCCGCCCCTAAAACTAAAACCCCAACCCCCGCCCCACTTACCTGACTCGTCGCGTCGTCCTCCCCAGCCGACTCTCTTATTTTGTGCCTTAACCACGCATGTTACGCATTGTTTAGCACATGTGTGGTTAAGGCACAAAACCACAAAGTCGTGGTTAACGAAAGCGTAGTTACGCTTTCGTTGCCCACGACTTCGTTGTTCCGGAGTCAGCATTCAGGGCGTTTCCTGGACCTGCCGCCTTGCAGTCAGTGCTCTAAATGGGCAGGTATTCACAGGTCCTCAGTACCTGCAGTTCTTTAATTTCAAAAGGGGCGCTGCACTTCTCAGTGGATGTTCAATTTTTTTAATGGGGGAGTATCAGCACTTCTCACTCTCACACAGGTGAGGCAAACAATACCTACACTTCTTTAACGTCATTTCAACCACAGGTTGCAGTATTGAATTAGAGTGGAAACCTGCACGGCTCCGGTTCCGCAAGCTACGTTAGAGCTGTAATTGGGTTATGGGGCAAAACCCTTGATATCCTAGTTAAGATTCAATGTCCTGAGCAGCGTGTGTTGGAGAAGACAGCAAAACTACGCACAATTCCAAGCATCTGTAATAGGGGTAATGAGTGGAAGGGGGCCGTAGGTGAAGAGAATGTCATCTCTACAAGTACGAAAGACTGTTGCAGTGTTCTCCACAACCCTACCAAACACCCACAACAACTTTGCGACTTTCTAGAACACTACCTCACCATTAAAGCCAAACACCTGGAAAGATATCTGGGCAAAAAAAAAACCTCAAAGATCTTCAGCTCAACTCAAATGCTTCTTTGATCCCTCCATTCTTTCCTTACAAGAGAATGCTCTTGCTCAATCACCTAACTGAAGATGATTCACCAGTCTCCCAGAAATGTGGTACCTCTGGATCATCAGCAGACCGGTGACCAGCTCACATATTCAAGTATATCTTCATTAACAGATCTGCTGCCACCCTGACAACAGCTATCATAAACCATGGCCTGGAACATGGTAAATTAACAGATACTCTCTAAACCTCCCCCATAATAACTTCTAAAAAAAAAAAAAAGAATCAGGCAACAACCCCGTGGGTTCGTCCATCTTTTGATGGTATCTTGTCAACATTCCCCTATATTTATCTGTACTTAATTATTGCACAACTGTTACAGACCTTTTTACTCCAGAGATCTTGTGAAATTAGGATCTTGTTTATTCACAACATGGATCATCAATAATAAGGCCCACCAGCAATAAACCTAGCAATGCTCCAAGTGCCGTTCAGCAAATCTTCTCCCCCAACATTCCAACATCAACATTTATATCTCCCCAACGTTCTACATTCTAACTCTTACCTCATAACGTATTCAATATATACACAATAATAAACATTTATTATTTTTATTTACACACAAATGTATACATAAAATAAAAACAAAAACTTAATACATAACAAAGACAGAAAATATTTTTGGTACTACCACCTTTCTTCCTGTGCTTGAAATATGTTCACTATTAACATTTTGTGAACTTGTAAATCTTGAACCTGTAATTTGAGACTGAGATATTACATCAATATTACTACCATCCTATGACAGACCATGATGTATATTTGTATTCTGTTGAACCTTACTATTGCCTTCACCATTTGTATTCTGCTGAACATCACTATTATTTTCATAATCTCCCAAACTGACTGTAATACATATCACTAGTTTATACACTCCCTTCTCTTCTGTCAGGTACGCTCTCAGTAAATAAATAAAAATAATCATGTTCCTCCTCACTTGTAAATGTCTGTTTGTCTGTCTATAGCCTTTCTCGATCAGGTTTCAGTAAAAAAACTGCATTTTAACTCTGCCATCCATTATATTTTGACAATAAGGCACTATTAGAAACGCTCATAATGTGTAGAAGAATAAACTGATTCCCTTTTTGTACTTGTACAGGTTTTCTCACTAAAACCCAACCTCCTACTCTAAATACTTTAGATTTTATTTTGTTAGTTGAAGCTTAATACATTTTGATTTTCATTTACTTCTGAACAATTTTGTTTATTTAACTTGCAATTCATCATCATTAATTCCTTTAAACCATTTTTGTGCACTTAATATTTAGAAATGTGGTTGTAAGTATTGTGTTTTATTTTCTACCTCTTAAGAAATAAAATAAAAAGGAGAAAACTCTGTAACTGAGTTTATGGTTTTGTTCTAACTACATAGTTTATCACACAAAAAAAATCACATGCTGACAAATTAGAAGCTACGGCCATCTGTACTCCTTCTTTCAAAAATCTATTTAAACATTCCACTTGACCATGAGAAGATAGACTGTAAAGTGGTGTCTTTTCCTGTTGGATTCCATCTTTATTTAAAAATCAAGACAATTTCTGTGAAATAGGTTAATTACCATTATCCGGAACTAATATTCTTGGCAATCCTTCAATTTCAAAGATTGTTTTTAGATACTCTACAACAACATTAGTAGTTAGGCCTGAAACAGTCATAATGAATCAACCTAGAACAATATTCAGACAGGACTACGAGATAATGCATATCATCCTTTAGTATGCTGAACAGACCTGAAATATATTTAGCTACTTTTAACCATGGTCCATTAGGTACATCAACCAAATGCATTTCATCCTTGCAAATTTTCCAATGTTTGTCCGATCTAATACATTCCACACAGTTATCAACATTCATGTGTACATCAGCATTTAATCCTGTCCACCAATAATTTCTTTGTGACAGTAGTTTCTGGATGTCCTTTGTGGGATAAATCAATCAACTTCCTTCTTAACTCATATGGTACAAACAAATCATACCTCTTTTAATAGTTCATTCATCAGCCACTTGCGATCATTTTTAATAGGTGCATCTAAATTCCTGATTGGTGCTCACCCTTCTGTTACATATTTCATAACTTGTTGTGTAACAATATCATTAGAAACTTTCACCCATTCCTCTTCAGATATTGTTCCTTCACACCACTCAACTTCATCTACACTTGCTGAAAGCCATTTTTTAAGTCATTTAACTCCAAACCGTTCTCTTCTTTTAGAGATAATCTAGATAGGCAGTCAGCTCGCCTGTTCAAACCTCCTGCCATACATTTAACTTTAAAATTGTACTCATGTAACTTAGAAATGAATCTCACAAGTCTCGATGGTGCTTAGCATTACCTCTTCCACAACCATCCTTCGTGTAAACTAAAGGGTTGTGATCAGTTACAAGTTCAAATTCACTTCCCTACAAATACGTTTTCAATTTCTCAACAGCCCATACACATGCTATAGTTTCTCTTTAAATCATGCTAAAAACATTCTGCACTTCTGAGCTTTCTTGAAATAAACACCACTGAATACTCTTTTCCTGACACTATTTGACTAAAAAGTGCTCCAATGCCTGTCACACTCGCACAGTTATTATATTATTTCCTTTTGGATTATCTGGTTGTAAAACAGGTGCCTTTAATATTGCATTTTTGATTTCCTCAAATGCTTTTTCTTGTTCCAAACCCACTCAAACTTTAACAATTTTCCAAGTGGCTCAACCGAGATAGCATAACGCATGATAAACCATTAATAATATTCACTTAAACCAAGAACTGATTTTAAGGTAACTTTATTTTTTGGATAGAGTGCTTCTCAAAAAGCTTTAATTAAGTTTTCCTTTAGTTTTATACCTTCAGAGGACACATTGTGCCCTAAATACTCAATTTATGTGCATTCAAAATTTCATTTTGATTTACTTACAGTCATCCTTTGTTTCAAAGAATTTCCTGAACCGCATTCAATATTGCATTATGTTCACTAACAGTTTCATCATGTATAAAATATAATTTTGACATTTTAGAACACCTTTTAAATCTTTACACAGAATATCCATGAATGTTTTAAAAAACACTGGCAGCAGATGCAAGGCTAAATGGTAGTCACATATCTATAAGCACCAAATGATGTGATAAATGTGGTGAAATCTTTAGATGCAGTTGACAGTTTCATATGATAGGAAGCTGATTTAGGACCAATCAACATAAAATATTGAGACCCACTGGTAGCAGCCAACATTTCTTGAATTTTTAGCTATGTCAATGAAACCCTGTAATGTAGGACTCCTTCAAGCTAATAATCTTTCTTGCATCTTTTTAGAATAACAATGAACAAGGTGTGTGCATCATCGTTTTGTGTGATACACACATATGACGTTTGCTTCAAGGTGTGTGTTCATCAACGTTTCTGTGAGACACATGTAACCTGATGAACATGTACGTTCCAATCTTACAGATCCTGAAATTCAAAGAATATTTGCTTCAAGGTTTAAGGTGTGTGCATCACTGTTTAATATAAACATACTAATTTTGAAATGCTTACATTTGTGGTGTGCGCATCACAGTGTATTGTGAAAATCATGAATACTGTGAAAATACATAAGGGTCATCCCAATGATCCAAAATGGCCACCTATGCGCTGTATTACACCCATTTCTGTAGGAAATGGACCTCGTACCATCAGCATCCACAACATTGTGGTGCATGTTTCTTTCTATGGGAAATATTCCACTCTTCTAATAATGATGTCTGTGCTTGACCGCAAGCACACAGAACTTGGCTTGCAATCCTCACGCGCGGGAATTGGCAGTTCTAAAGCTCGCGTGGCCTCTTTTGATGAACGGAAACAGCACCATTTTCTTGCAAATTAAATCGTCAGAAAATATGCAGTAAATGCTTCAATTAACGAGCGCATAAACCACGCAACACATGATTCTCCAGAATACCTGCAGAGTACTTTCTTCCATTAAATTCTGTCCGTTCTAACTCCAACTTGAACGTGAGGTGTAGTAGTTGTGGTGAGCCCTTCTTTATTAACACCAGCTCATCGCTAATTTGTTAAAGAGACTCCCTACTCTAGAGATTTTGTGAAATTAGGATCTTTTTACATGAATCGTCGATAATAAGGTCCACCAGCAACGCTTCCAGTGCCATTCAGTAAATCTTCTCCTCCCAACATTCCATAACATCAACCTTTATATCTCCCCAATGTTCTACATTCTAACTCTTACCACATAACTTATTCAACACATATACTATAATAAACATCTATTGTTTTTACTTACCCATGAATGTATATATGACAACATTGTGTCAGTAGGTCTCGAAATTAATTTTATGTTCGGAGAAAAAAACGAGGGTGCAATACATTTATTTCCACATTTATTAAACCAATACATTTGCGCTCACATTTAGATGCCTGCCGGGGTTTTAGAAGTACAGTTTAACAGTATACTCATAAAAATATTAAAAACCTATGCATATTACCGTTTTAGGCTTGACTAAAGGCAGCTTTAGATAAAAGAAATCAAAACCTCCTTGTTAACACAAGATAAGACACACAGAAAGGGTGCTTTGTGCCAGCCACCTTCAGTCGCTGGCTCATTTGAGTGAATCCCCATGAGCCATTGACTCAATGGACCTTCCATCAAGATTTGGATCAGACCACAACATTTCACATATGTTTATCTTTGTAATTACAACAATCTTTGGTGGAAGGGTAACAAAGTAGTTCCTACATACAGTGCAGCTGCCCCAGCTATTTGTGCTGCCTACGTTCAAGTAGACTGACAATCACCATATGCATCCTGCATATAGCCCAGTGTCCATTACAGCAATTGGTGACAAAAGCTGCAGGAAGTCACCAGGGATTCACATTGTTAATATGAGCAGCCTGGCAGTGTGTTCTTTCTGTCCATCTGCCATGAATACCTGAGAAAGTGGTAAACATCTCTCTGGTGAGGATTTCTCAGGCATTAACGGTCTTTAGAGCAGGGACTGAAAGGAAATTAAATACAAAATAAATGGATCCCTGCCCATGCTCATGCAGGCAGGAAAACCCTGACTGCTCTCACCCGGAGGAAGCAAGGAGAAAAAGCTGCTCCCTCTGGGCGGGAGCAAAGTTGGCTCTGATACACCCAGGATGGGAGCATGTCGGGAGCCGGCTGGGGTCTCAATGGTCTTTGGGCTTCCCCCGCAGCCTGCAACTAGTGGTTTGTTTGTGCCATAGATGGGCATCAGGCCCTGGGGGATGGGGTCCCTGGGGCTGTAAAGGCTTGGGGAAAGAGCTGTTTAATTTATTAAATAGGCCTGGTGGGTGGGATCCCGGGGCCCTAGGAAGGTCAGGGAGGGGGGTTGTGTCCCCCTCACCCCCTATTTTATAAAACAGACCCCAGCGGTTTGGGTCCCTGTGGTTGTAAATAAATAAATATATATATATATATATATATTTTTTTTTTAAAGAGTATAATGGGTGGGCACCGGGACACCAAAGTAAATAAGGAGACACTCATGTATTCACTACTATAGCATGGAGCCCCGCATAATGCTCTGCTAGGACGTTGTTTATTATATTTCAAAATTGGTTGTGCCCCCTAGAATAGGGTGGTGCACCACCAAGCATTTCTTTAATGTTATTGGGGGGGCTATAGGAAGTGAAGGAGCTCCCCAGTAAAATTAGGAAAAAAAGTAAGTCTCTTGGGTCATTAAAATCATGATCCCAGGAGAACTAGACATATTTGTAATAAATGACTCCTAACTGGAGTTATATGCTCTTCAACAGGAGTGCAGGGCCCTCTTGTGGTTGTTTTTATGACTGCATTTTGTGGGCCAACATTTTTTAAACGGAAGACTCCAAGACATGTTGATTTTATTTAAAAAAATACAACTTTGAGTCTTTCTCTTTACATTATTCAGCCCACAATAATATAATAAAAACTATGTTAAAAAAAGGCTTGCAGAAGGGTTTATTTTATTATGATAAGTTTACTAAAAATCTTTATAATAATTACTGTTATTAAACACTGCATTGTGTGAATTACTGAAATGCAAACAAGGATAAAAATATTGGTGATTTTTGCAGAAAGATTACATTAGGGTCACTTTTAATGTTTTGGTGTTGTGGTTCTCCTTGGTGAAGCCTACCTGAGTACAGCCAGGACCTGCTCATGTCAGGAGGCAGTGCATGCCATGTGGGTGGTTGCTTCCTAGTGGTTGGTTGCAGGGCCTGGCCACAGGCCAGGTTCTGCAGCCAAATCCACACCATGCATTGTCCATAGCTGTGTGGGGTTGGCTGCTGGCGGGTGGATTTGGTGAGCAGGGGGTGGTTTCTGCTGGACTCTGGCTGGCCGCAGGCCCTGCAGCCAACACACCACTGCGATTAGCCTTCAGGAGGGGGGCTGGATTTACATAAGGTAATAACATATTACTTTATGTTAAAAAACACCACAGAAATTCACAGAAAAAACGTTACAGTTAGGTAAAGATGTCAGTTAAAACACGTGATTTCAAGCATACAAAATGACTGAAATTCACCAGTTGTAGTTGTCTCAAGTAACTAACTATAAGCTGTACCCTAAATGTAGGTATAACTATCAGCCTTGTCATGTACTGCTAATTACCCCACATATTACATCACTCATGACATCTGCTAGGATGTCACTGATATCACTGCAACATTTGCAAATAAACTGCTGATGGCTTGGCTTGCCTTAAATTTACTTATCTTGCATGGTAAAGGCAATGTGTGGTGAAGTCATATATTCTTTTAAAATGTCCTGGGGTCACATTCTATTGACTTCCGGAAACAGTGTTACTTGAAAATAATCTGAAAGACTGCTGCATTCTTTGCAGCCCGCCAACACTAATAAAACATATTGGTCGTGTCCCTGTCTAGCCTAGGGCACCACCAAACCAAACAATCCAAAAATAAGCAAATTAGCCCGTGAAGAGCATTATGAGGCAGTCCTTGCAGGAGGAGTGAATAATAAAATGATTGGCTCTGCCTGCTCATTTAATATTGCTTTTAAGCTGCCTTTCGCTGCATTAAAAAAAATGTGGGTGTCCCGGTCCCACTTCCAAGCCTCTGTACTGACTGTGTATGCAGCAAAAGAACTTTTAAAGTCAATGGCCCACTGTTATCCATCCTCAAAATGTTGTGGACATTTACTGATTACTGGTCACAGCAGCACTCAAACAAACAGTTAAGACGTTTGTAGACAGAAGCTAAAAATAAATGAATACATTAATAGAGCCTAAAGAAATGTGCTGAAAACCATAAGATATTCTAGGGTTCTGCCGTCATTTACTGCATGTGTGACAGCTACACTTAGTGAAAAACAATGGGACATACCATTTTAGCATGTATGAGATATATTGTCCTTTTTGGGTTATTACCTGCCCTATATTTGTTTAGATAGATGGATAGGTGGGGACTATAATATTTTGAGTTGCAGGAGGAGCAACATTCTGCACTTTCTAGCAAATTACCAGGTACTTAACAGGACAATAAACAAACTTGCAGAAACTGGACACAGGTTCAGGTACAGAAAAGAGACAACAGTGAAGTCAACCCCTATATAGAAGAAAACAAATAATGCTACAAGTAAGAATGCATATAAGTTCTGATGCTGAATTATCCATTTGATCCCCAATAGGAAAATTATTTTCAGCACTGTTACAGGAAAACTCAATTAATCATATAAACGTGCACGGGAAACTAACAGGCCATTTTAAACAGCTGTTCAACTATCAAATAGAAATAGTGAAAAGTAATGGGCTGTACCGACTGGTCACAGCTACATATAGTGGCTAACAGATACTTTGTGCTCCATTGTTGCCAGGAAAACAGAGATGAAGGCTTGTAGTGCAAGTATGTGCAGGGCCTGGCTACAGACGAGGCATTTCAGTCTAGGATACTGGGTGCAGGGCATGCGCCCGGGATCATGCAGGCATTGGATAAAGTAAATCACCACAAAACACAGGAAACTGAAAGGAAATTAAAGTGTATTAAATAAAGGTTTTTGGTTCTCTACAATAGTAATGAAGCACTGACAGGGAGGGCAGAAGACAAAGCCCCACTTACAGTATATGCACTATATACTGAGCATGAGTGGGGTCCACTGCCATCTATGGACCACGTCCTGTACACCCTATGTAGAGCGTGGAGCTTGGCTATGAGTGTAGTCAGTCCATTTTTAAAGTTTCTAATAATCTAGGTTAGGCTATGATCTTATTAGAGAACCGTAACCTTCATTAAAGTCTATGTGAAAACAATACACACAAACATATACATATTTGTAGATATATATAGTTCCTTCGTGTGCGCTTCTCTCTCAATAAATATAGTAGCAATAACTGTATTATTACTCAAAGCCTCTTCATCGAGAATGCTACTGTCAATGTAAAAAGAGGCCAAATGTTAGTTGATTCTGAGTTGTGGAATACACAAACCCAAGCTGCAAACCTACATGTTTGACTGATACAGGATGCCAGACACCTTGGTTCATTTATGCAAAGCATCAACACTTCTGTGTTAACACTTGCCTAACCAGGATCAGTTTCAGCGCCAGTACACCAGCTGACAGGTAACCCGTCTTGTAATATTTATTTTGGTTATTGTCAGTGTGTCAGGTTTTGGAATTTGTTGTTTCTGGAAAACAGTTCTTCCTGCAGCAAATGTTGACAGCAGCCTACAACATTCTACCAACTCAGCAAACGGCCTTCCTGGTGTTCGTGGGTCGAGCATCCTTCACAGGCTGAGGAGTGTGTAGTAAGTACTATGTAACAATCACGGAGTAGTAGCTCATTAAGTGAGCACTTGCGGGGAATTCAAATTTAAGCCTAGACGTGAAGAAGGGGGTTCATTGCCATTGTGAGGCACAATGGCAGCCACAGAGTCACAAATACTAAGATTATAATGCCTGCAAGATGCTTTAAATGCCTGTAAGAAATGAAACACACGTGCTAATAGAAATGGCATCTTCTTGGGAAACAGTATACACAGCCATTATGAATAGAAACATTTTAGAATGCAATGTGTGCAGGAAGTGAATTGTTCTGCAGTTGCACTTTTATAGCATTTCATAACCCCTTATGTAATATTGAAGTGTGTTTATGGACACAGCATATTCCACTATAGGGCTGGAGGGCGTCTGGATGGTAGTAAGGCCTAGATGAGAAGCGTCTGGATCTTATGCATGATGGCCAGAGCTGTGCGGTCTTCTGTTGCTGTGCTTAAGTATGATGTGGACTGAAGAGAAATAATAGAAAGTTTGGGTGGTTATTATAGTTGTGTCTAGATGGACAGCTGTGGGCCAGGCAATGGTGAAAGCCTATTGGTGCGGAGTATGATATGGAGCAGTAGATTATTAATGTCATCCAGACCTCGGCATTAACATCCTTGAGCTCCTCGGTAAACTGGCTCTCCCTTTGCACAACTGCAAGCCACCAAGAGAATGGGGGTGCAACAAAGCAAACTGATTATAGTTGATGTGCATGGTAGAACTAATCCCCTCATATGGGGGGAATCAGAAAGTCATCTGAACACACTACAAGAAGAATATTTCCAGATGCTCCTTTGAGTTCCATTAAATGACAAATAATGGCTGTATGAACACAAGTGTTTTGGAGATATGCAGAAGAGGAAAGACTAATTTCCATTACTACCAAAGGTAAAAGTGTTGATGCCTGCCCACTCATCACTTCTAACAAATACAAAAGGTAATCTGTTTTTCTTGCAGCGCTATTTTGGTGGTAATACTGACATGAAGTGTCCACTTTTACAATTACAAATATCAACTTTTACTGATAACTTGCCTTGCAAAGATTCGAGAAAGTTCTTCAGCCTCGGCTTCCATCAACAGCTTGTAAAGAACTTGACGCAAGAAGGAGACTTTTGTTTTATCCAGCTCACTGAACTCTATTACCTAAGGAAGAAAAAAAGCTATTTTTAAATGATTCAGTAATTTTACTGCACTTGTTTTATATGTATTTAATAAGAGAAAATCTTAAAATTATCCAATTTAATAAATGTCAAAGAAATGTGTCATTGGCAAAGTACAATTTAGCTGCCTTGCAAAATAGAGATTATACTACATCATTTTACAATACACCATTATCTGAAAATTCCTTCCCTGCTTTTAACCGTAAATTAGGGTTTCACAGCTTTCCTGAAAACGTTCAATTACTCTCAACCTGAGTTATGGATCCCTCAGAGCCGGCACAAAAGAAAAAGTGCTTGTAGCACCAGTGATGATAGATAGAACAGTGAAAAACATTACATCAATATACAATACTCAGATGTAATTTAAAAGGTAGTAAAATCGGAGAACTGCCCAATTAGGAGAAATATAAAATTAATGCCAGGTGAACCAGTGTCAACACTCATTAAAGTCATTGTTAGATGTTAAAGTGACAGTATTAGCCACTTTTTGCAATTCTTTAAACTGAATTTGAAGAACGTGAAACAAGTTATTCCTGTTTGACATTGAATAAAGAGGCACCATTTTAAACGCCCCTACTCCCAGAGTATTAAGTGTGCTGCACTCCCCCTTTCAAAGCCATAGGAAGGGAAAGCAAACAAAGAGGGGACCAAAGCGGGTAGGTGATGTATCTGAAGGAAAAACAAAACAAAAAAAAAAAAATCAAGATTTGCGGACAGGGTGGTAATTATCGCCTGATGCGCTCTTTTAGGAAAATCGTTTAATATATCCATTCCTCACATTCTGAGCAATTTAAGCACAGAGTGTGCTCATGGGGGAGGAGGGTGGGGGGTGAAAAGGGCCCTAAAAAACAGCACCCCAAGTTGTTATCCTTATGCCGCTAATGCAGACTACCAAGTATTTAGGGAACTCCCAGTGACCAATGAATACCGGCATCAATCCCCACTATACGCGGCCCATCCATCTTTCTTTTTTCCATACTCGCCTATCCCAATCTCCTCTCTTTAATTTTCTACGAGGAACAGTCAAATATTGTGCCCGATTTTGGGGTTCTTGCCACATGCTCCCAGTCATGTTTTCCCAGCTATTCATTTGCTGTCCTATCATTGGCCCACAAATGTTTAGCTGGTCTCCTGCGCAAAGGGTGTTCTATGCCCCCACAACCACTAACTGAATTCCATGCGAGCCAATAGCTTCTGATGCTTGTTCCATCAATCTATGCTTTCAGCCAAACACTCAAAACCTTCCTTTTCTAATAGCTCTCTTCTGCTCTTCTTTGCTGAGGCCATTTATTCTTTGGTTGACTTTTCTCTTCAATGCCAAGAGGCCTGTTGGGTAGCAGTGCACACACAAAATAAATAAAGAAGATGAACAGGAGATATGCTCCAACTCTCTCGCCAAGTCATCTGTCGAAGGGCAGCCCCTACTAGCACTGCCTTTATCCTTTTCTGCTTTCCAACTACCATTGGGGTCTGGTTACCCCGCTGCGACTAGCCTGGTAGCTTCTAGGTTACTGTCTCTGGGTCAGGTTCTCTCATGCTGCTCCCTCAGGGTGATCAAACATCCCAGATTTCAAAGCATCCAGCCGTTTACCAAAGTGTCCTAATAACTTCCGAAAAAACAAAACATTAAAATCTCGTTTTCTGTAAGTCAAGTAAGGGTGGGTTGAGTTCGGTCTAGGACGGAGAGGAGGTAAACGGGATGCAGCAAGAGCGTCTGCTTTCTTGTCTGAAATATCAGGCGTCTGCAGAGTACCACAAGGGAGAACACTTTGAGGAGATCTTACTTTTCCAGTGAATCTTAATGGACTATAGTACAGAGACTGAATTAGTCAGTGACATGCCAGGCCAATTCTGTCTTTCGTTTTTTTTTTAAGGCACCTGTCACTGTTAAGAAATGCTCTGATCATTCCATGAAAAGTCAGACTCAAAAAGTATTGAGGTTTGTAGAAGGATGAAGCTGCAAAGATAGAAGGTGAAAGAAGAGGTAGCCAATGAAAGACCTGACTGATAAAGAAGGACTGTTACAGGGGGATTGGTACACAGAAAAAAGATGGCAAATATGGTGAGAAGACAGCAGTGAGAGTAAAAGTGAAATGTCATGGAAATAAATAAGAGAAAAATGGGGTGGCTATGGGAGAGACAGACAGTGACAGTACAGTAAGGAAGTGACGATGAGTGGCAGTGGCATCGGACAAACAAGTGATCAGGAAGATGGCCACAGAGTGAGAGAGGAGAGGTATTGCTCAGATACAGCCATTAATTAAGAAAAGCTGGGCCTCATGTACTAAGGGTTTTAGCATTTGCACTCTGATTAGGTAACTAGAGGGTTTGCAAACACTAAAACCTCTTTAAAAATATACAAAGCCCATTTAGCGATTTGCAAAAAGATTTCTGAATCATTAAATGGGTTTGGGAAATCATTATGACTCTGTATTTGGAAGAGGCATGATAAGGGCTGCCCTTCCAAATAGTTATTCCTAATGGTATGAATTAATGTCTTGCAACTAAAATCTGGTCACAAAACATTAATATTTTACCACCACCTCAAAGGAGGTGGTAACCTATTTACAAATGGGAAAGTGTAGGAAAGTCATCCTTTTTGCCCTGGTCATCCCCAAACAGTTTGGACAGATACTGGTGGTTACTGAGTCTTGGCTGTGCCCTGTGTACTGCTAATCAGTCCCAGGGCCAGTGCTCTCTGTAAAATGGATTTTGCAAACTAGGCTACTTATTATTGGCTGTATCAACCTACCTATAAGTCCCTAGTATATGGTAGGGCATGTAGGTCTAGGAACTTGGGCATAGATAATGCACCCATATGTGCACTGCTGAGGTGTCCAGTGCATTTTAACGGGAGGCCTGCCTTCCTGGCTGCTTTTAAGTTAAAGTTAACCCCAAATTCTACTTTGGAATTAAAAGTACTTCTAAAGTCTTACACTACCTCATTTGTACATATGTGTCACCCCTAAGGTGTGCCCTAAGTGCCCCAAGGGCTGGGTGCAGTGACTTCATAAAATATATTTTATAAGCCCTAGTGAGGGAAAAAAATAACTAAATCTGATTTCCACAATTGTAGTGAATGGGCCCACCAGCTAAAATAGGGAGACTATTTTTAATTAATAAAGTCTCAAAAGGAGCTAAATATGGCAAGTTTGGTATCAAACCTATTGCTATAATAAAGCCAACAACTTGCCTTTGTTGAATTTAATATAACTAACTCGGGTAAAGAGCTTTAGAACCCTACCAGAAAGTTGCCAACTTCCGCACCAGTAGTACCTTTCTCTGATTAGCCAGACTCTGGCATCCTAGCCAGGCTGCCTTGATGAGGTGTGATGTGGCCTGGGCTGAACACAAAGGAAGTGCCTGGGGGAGGAGAACTGCCTCAGCAGATGGTTAAACAGGATGGGGGGTGGGGGGGAGAGCAGCCAAACTTTACTTCAAAGGAGCGAAGGGCATTTGGTCCAGCAAGTGGATCTCCCCCAATTCTTACAAAACCAGACAGCCAGGTGCCCCGATTAGATTAGGAGAGGGCTGGAAAGGGGTGTGTTAAGGGAAACTTACCCACACCAGTGGGTGGGATCAGCCAGACCTAAACTCTGAGATTTTATTTCTGCAATTTGGATTTTTGGAGAATGTTGCTCTATGATATTGATTTTTGCCACACTTCCCTGGAAGTTGTCATTCAAGAGTGTGGTGGCCTGCATGTGATTGGACAGAGGCTCCCCCCTGCTGTCCAATCCCAAGAGCAAGGATAAAAGTGGCACAGCTGCACCCCACCTCAGATCCCTAGAAGGAACAAGACAAAGAAGAAGGACTGCCCTGCTGAGCCTCTGACTTGCACCTGGACACTGCACTGTGAAGGACTACACCAGATGCACACTTGGGCTTCACCACTAAAAGGACTTTGCGGGTCTTCAACTGCTTCAAGAAGGGATCCTCTGTTTCCTACAGGTAGAAAATAGCTGACCAGAGTCACCCACATCAAGCCCTTAAGAATTTGCCAGCTGACTAATGTTCATTTTTAGATTTGAGCCAGGTGCATTCTAGGAGTTGGAGTCCTATACCTCAAGGAGCAACTCAGAGCTTCTGGAACCTTGGGGTGAATTGTGGACTCCTAAAGGACCTTCAAAGACCTTACGGAAGAAGATCCAGAAGTTTGGAGAACTTTTGAAAAAAATCTCCATAAGTGGACCAACCCAACGTCGTGAGTCAAGCCGGCTTACGAAGACCCCGACCTGGCCTGACTATGCAGGTTCATCCTGCTGAAAAGCTCCAGAGCCCCAGACTTCCAGGAATCCACTGGGGGCTTGTTGAAATGCAAATCGATGATGTTGACTTGAAATCGGCTTGCTTTGGAGAGTCCACAGATGTCTGAGAGAAAAAGTTCCAAAAAAGTTTTTAAGTCCGAATGTAAAAAGTTGACCGAGGCTTCCCGTGCAGCGTGTTCGAGGAGGGCTCGAGAGAGGTTTGGATTCAATTTCAAGTTTGGCCTGGACATCACAAAAACTGATCTAAGTCCAAAGGCAGAATTCTTCACCGACGTCTCCTGTGACGCGTATCCGACGAGGACTACACAGTGGTCGGATCCAAATTGCGACTGAAGTGAAGAAAATCATCCTGAAAAAAAGATTAAGTCAGATGGTAAAACTTTGACCAAGGCTTCCCGCTCACTGTACCCATGCTGGGCTCCACCACAGTTGGCCTCAAGTTTTGACTTTGCGCCGGTCGGGTGCGACCTGTCCAGATTGGCGCGTT
This sequence comes from Pleurodeles waltl, assembly GCF_031143425.1. Classification (NCBI taxonomy): domain Eukaryota; kingdom Metazoa; phylum Chordata; class Amphibia; order Caudata; family Salamandridae; genus Pleurodeles; species Pleurodeles waltl. The sequence goes on along the minus strand of NC_090449.1, from coordinate 659,185,722 downwards.
TATTTTATATGCACTAAAAAGCGCTAAATCTTTAAAAATTCATATCTATTGTTCCTTTATTGGATTTTTGTCCTTTTGGTGTAATTTTAAAGATAAAAAATATAATCTATTTTTATAAATTGGAGCTGGATTTTTATTTTGCTTTGTGTTTTACTTATTTACTGTTTTACGATTTTTAAATGCTTTACACACTTGTCTCCTAAGTTAAACCTAACTGCTCGTTGCCAAGCTACCAAGGGTTGAGCTGGGATTAATTTACTGAGACTTAACTGGACCTAGTGGAGATTAGTGGCCTATTGCTAAGTGTAGGTACTTACCCGCCCTTACCAATAATTCACTTTCCAACAGAAAGGGTCCCCAAAGAACCCCTTCTTGTTTGTGAATGTTAAAAAAAATATTGTTTTTTAGGAGTACTCAGTGGTCTACTGGACCACTAATTAGTAATAAAACATGTTTGTAAAACATTTATTTTTTTCTTTTTAAACACATTAAGTTTTCCATTTAGGGAAACGTGATGTATTAGAAAACGTTTCACTGAAAAGCAAACAGGCGGTTTTCTGACCCCAGCAGGCCACAATGCCTCTGATTGTAGCCAACCGTAGGTCGCAATTTGTGCATACCTCATTAATATTTATATGGAATATCGAATTACAACCCCCCACGATTTTGTACTTTGGCGAACTTGCCAACAGATACATAGGTCTGGTTGTAAAATACAAATGCGTTTGGTAAAAGTCGGTGTGCAAATTGCAATCACTTTTACAGTAAGCATTTGTAGTACATGAGGCCCCAAGATACTTTAGGAGGATGGCGATACCTACATGATCTCATGGCTGCTGCATGAATTCATTTTCATCTAGTTCTTTCTTCATTTTTGCATTTTTCTAAAGAATACTCAGCCACACGGGTACCATTGAGCTGTTATAAAAACTTGAGGTGCTTGCCACCCATTACAAATAGTCAAAGAGAAAGAAAGGGGAAGAAGGGCGCTCGTGAGTCAAAGAGAGGCAGACAGCCGAGAGGTAGACTTGTCTGCAGTCTTAGTTGTGCTGCAAACTAAACCGTTAATGCCGTTATGCGCATCTTAGATCACATTAATAGTTCTAGAGTGATGGTCCGCGTATTCGTGATACAACTTGCAAAACTGGATTAGTGACTGTGGACATTTAAATGTAGGGAGAGAATTCCAGAGTGTATGGGGGGGTGGGCAGAGAAGGCTTGCTTTGCAGCTTTATGAAATCTGAATTACTTGGTTTCCAAGGTGACACGCTGTACTCTTCGGAGGTTTCTTTTATAGCCAGGTACCTTTAGATATTCACATACATATTATTTGTACGCCCTTAAATGATTCTGCCCTACTTGTGTTAAATGCTTCATGATAAATAGTTGATCATCGTACATTATGATTTTTTTGCAAACCACTTTTATACCTTATTAATTTGTGTTTGTGCTATAAAGAGAATAAATACAAATACATTTGTTTTTGAGTGGGGCGGGGGGTTGACCAGCAGTCAGTTGCATTGTTCCAGTGAGTCATCTTGTAGAGAGGGTAGCTGTCTCAATTGAAAGGCATGTGGCCCGATTTTACCCTCTCACTGATAAGAGAAATTTCACAGGCTCAGCCTTTTAGCATGACAAGGGATGGCTCTCCTACGGTTCGGATGATTGTATTTTCAACCTTCATTTAGAAATCTTCGAGTACCGAAGACAATGGCCGTGTGCGCAGCTCACATATGTCTACATATATTTCTTGGCTACCACACTCTACAGTGGCATCTTTTTGTTCTTGTGCAATTGGACAGGCTCCTCTTGCTTTCGTAGCAGCTAACATAGTTCAAGGTGTGGACGATCTCTGTTTAAAGAAAATGTTCACATCCACTTTTAGTGTAAATAAATGTAACTGTTCTAAAAGATGCCCTAGAGAATTATTTTGATTTCTAAAAGCATTACTCCAAGAAAATGTGCCACTCTTTTACAGACTGTGCGTCCCACCTGTATTTTTAAATTCCATTTATTTCCAGGAATGTTTCTTCAAGACTGGCTAAGCCCTTTAAGGTTGTGCTGCAATCTGTACTTTTCACAAAGTGGATTTTTTGTATTTATTTTCATTTATTTGGTAGGTTACTTTTATGGAGCACAGCATAGCCCCTTAGAAAGGTCTCATGGTGTTTTCGAAACCTGAAGGGATGGAGGAGAAAATAACGGAGTCAGAGAAAGAGCATTTAAAAGATGAGAAGTAAGGTTTTAATTCTTAAACGAAATTTTAGTAAATGGTTAAGTGAATCACTGAGTGCTTTGCTGGCAGCTGGTTCCAGCATTCACAAAGTGGTGAAATAGATCTCTACAAACCTTATATGGAGGGAGTAACTTACTTTGGAAGGTTCTACCTGAATTTGAAACCTATTTTAGATATCATAAAAAGCCATTTCCTTTTCAATTCAGCATCAGAAAAGGTCCCCATGACACTGGGGGGCAGCTCTGATAATTCTCTCCTTTTATCCCAAAAAATGTACATTAATTCATTTTTCAGATCTAGAAACAAGGCTTCTCAATCTCAATCTTTTGGCCGTGTGCATCCAAGTAGTAAATTCTGTTAGTAACCTCCTAGGCATTTGTTTATACAGAATGTGGAGGACAGAGATGTAATGCAAGACCAGGAACTGAATACATATTCTGTTTGTGGCAACTGCAGTACATTGACCAATACATTTTCCCCATGCTGAACAGTTGGACAAATCTATTTGACTAGCATATGGCAGTCTGTGGGTGCAGGAGACTACTAACCCACCATTTCTACTTAGAATTAGAGTACCTTACAAAATAATTCAGAGCTCACTATTTTATAGGCAGAAAATAAATCACAATAGCAGTACCCCGAGTAACCTCTTTGCTGATGTAATACCTTGTATACAGGTTTAAGCTCCCCATTACCTCTCCGGCCTTAAACCGTCAACACGGAGTTTGAAAGTTCTGGAACTGTTTTACAACTGATTCCTCCAGTTTTATATTTTTCAGTATGTATGCACATGGTTAAATGCTATCATCACGTATGACTGAGGGGTATATGGGTAAATAAACTCACGTATGCAGGCTGAAATGCTAACTGTCTTCTCTGAGACAAGAGTGACAAGGGGTTTCCTCTCCTTTCCCATGTTCCCACGTACTGTCTGGAAGTGCGTCCAGCGAAGGAGTCACAATGAGCACGTTTAGTAGCCCCATGGGTAAATGCTATAATGCAGCCCTTCATGGATGCCCCACCACAAACAGGAGACAAATAACTCAGTCCTTTTATCATGTCTCTGGAAAAGAGTACATTACAATTGGGCCCCACCTCTATATACCAGTTGTGAGAAAATGTGCACACTCATCAAAATCTGTAATTTTTCTTTCCTCTCCTCGAGCAGAGGTGCTTTTTTTTCTTCCTTTGGTTGCGACTAAATGGCTACTCCAGCACTGTGTTGTGACATCAAAATTTGTACAGCACCATATACTCCTAGTATTGCACTGTCCCAATTTAATTTCTTGATCTTGGCACCTTTATCTTATGGCTATGCTTTTTGTTGAGTCCTAGGTGTATATTTGTGGTTAGCTGTGATTTGCTTGTTCACAGTCTAGTTCAATAATGGTTTGTGTTGACTAATGTGAAAGTAAAATGATCCACATAAGGATCTTTGTAATGTATTATGTGTACTACCGGTGCGCCAAAGGGATTTGACTTTTTCATTGAGTTGGTTATCCACCGCTTTGCCTGTACAATGTGTCAACAGAATTTATAGCCAGGGATACACCTCTGCGACTGAGTAGCAAGTTTTAGCTAGTTTTATCTGAGTGCCTATAAGGTATATGTGGTGTCGTAGGAGAAAGTGGAATTGAGTTGGCAGCAATGTGTAAACTAGATGGCTTTGATGTCATATTGTGTGCAGGCGGTGTCAAGGTTCTGTATGGTGTGTCCTGTTTGATGAAAGATTAAAAAAAGAGGAGGAATGGGTGAAGTGTTCTTTAGTGGGTGCTGTCTCTCTACCGTGTACTGATTTTGTGGTGTGTGTTTAGTTAACATGGTGTATAGTATTATAGCGACAGCTGACCACGTGCCAAACCTCTGCCACTGAGTTCATGTGGCATGATACTGCAAGTAATGCATATTGATAGTTGGAATTTTCTAAGGGAGAGAAGCAAAGGAAGCAGCAATAAACAATGCAGGTTTTAGAATTATCAGTGTATAGCACACAATGTGGCAAAGAAGAGCAGTGACGATTTTTGTGAGATGCTCTGTCCACCAATTTCTGATAGGTGTTTGGCCACCCCGTGGGAGGAGGCCTTCTCAGAAGCATTGCAAGCTTTAAAATAATAGCTATATCGATGAATTCACCAGTCATGTAGTTAGGTTGAAACTTTAAATAGGCATTGTTTAAGAAAAAGGTAATTGTCCTGACGTTTCACACGAGGAAAGGAGAGGACACGGAGGTCACATAGTCTTTTATGGTGGCCATGTCCTCAGCTCCAAGATTGCAAAAATACTTGTGAAGTTAGGCTGTCATGTTTCGGTACACCATATATGAACAGAAGGTGTAACTATTTGGCACTCCAGAGAATCAGATAAATTGTTTCTTTTTAATCGCTTTTTTTCCTTTTAACGTGCTCTGCGCGTGCAGGTCTGCCTGTGCAACACCCCGTGAATTAATACTCAATACGCCTTACATTGTTTGGATTGTGTCCACTCCTGCACCGTCATAAAACCCTCCTGTCTCTGATCTCTCAATAATCCATGATTCATTAACACAATAATAAAAATGACATACTGGTAATTTGAAGGGAAAACGAGGAACAAGAAACTCAGTTTATAGACTGGATTAACAAAGAAAGACCCATACCTACGTTATGAACTAACAGACATGAAATCGCATTTCTAGACTTACTTAAAAAAAAGCAGAGGATCGTAAGCTAATCGGTAAAAGGCAATAAACCGCCAGACAAACTAATCAATATGCCTTAATAGTTAACATCCTGGAGATATGCATAAAAACGTGCCCCTGTCACAATATACTGAGAGCAAAAGGAATTGCATTAATATCAGGAGATACTAATGCATCGTTAAGGAATTCTCCAACCGGGCTGCCAGCAAAAACAACATCAAACCTTCACTGGAGCTGTGGGACAACCTCGCCCACTTATTCCATGACAAGACTGCAACGATATAAAGAAACTTCAACCCCCCAACCAACACACACACACTTCCTCAATAGATACGCCACCACCGTAACCAACATAAACCACACACTGACCACCTGGAACATCCTCTCCACCCAGGACATCACCTCCACTGTGAAATCCATCCACTCGGGAACACCTCCAGACCCATGTCCACTCTACATATTCAACCTTGGAAACCAAAGGGTCGTCTAGGAACTCATTGCCCTGCTCAACACCTCTATCACCATCGCAACATTTCCTGACACCTGGAAACAAAGTCAGACTACTACTCATAAAAACCCTCCACCAACCCCAGCCAACCGAAAAACTACCATTCTTCTTGCTCCCATGCCCAGCAAAGGTACCAGAAAAGATCATCAACAAGAAACTCATGACATACCTGGAGCAGAACCGCTACTTGACGCCTCCCAATTCGGCTTCTGCAGCAATCACAGCACCAAATCAGCCCTGATCGCAGCCACTGATGACAACTGAACTCTCCCTCGACTGAGGAGAAACAGCATCTTTGATCCTCCGTGACCTCTCGGCAGCCTTCGACACCGTATCCCACCACATGCTGATCGAAAGACTCCACCACATTGGCATCCAAGGGGACACCGTCAGATGGGTCACCTCCTTCCTCACAGGAAAAACCCAGAGGATCCACCTCCCACCTTTCACCTCCGAACCCAGAGGTGTCCCCCAGGTCTCATCCATCAGCCCCACACTCTTCAACGCAGATATGACCCTGCTTGCTAACTTCATCAGATTCCATGGTCTCACAATTTCCTACGCAGATGACACCCAACTCATCCTCTCACTCACTGACGACTCTTCCACCACCAGAACCAACGTCCACTGATGCATGACGAGCAGTGCTTGCTTAAATGAACAACAACTGCCTGCAGCTGAACACAGACAAGACCGAAGTACTGATCTTTGGCAATAGCAGAAACACATGGAAAGACTCCTGGTGGCCATCAGACCTAGGACCCCCCACCCACTCCCTCCGACCGCGCCAGAAATCTCAGAATCATCGTTGACAACAAGCTCAGCATGAAATCACAGATGAACGCCATCTCCTCTGCCTGCTTTCCTACTTTGCGCATGCTATGTAAGATCTTAAAGTGGCTACCCCTGCACATGAGACACACCGTGACACAGGCCCTCAACACCAGCCGACTGGACTACAGCAACGTCCTCTCTGTAGGAACTGCCACACACTTCCGACAGACAGAAACTTCAGACCATACAGAACGCTGCAGTCAGACTCATCCTTGGCCTTACCTGATGAATCCACATCACACCCCACTTCAGGCAACTCCACCAGCTCTCCGTAAAGATGAGATGATAGATCAAGCTGCTGACCCACGCGCACAAGGCTCTCCACACAACCAAGGACCCGCTTCCATTAATCAACACTTGATCTTCCACCAACCGTCGAGAAGACTAAGCTCTGCCTCCCTTTCACTTGCCCATATTTCCCACATCTACTGAAGCCGAGGACACTCCTTCTCTCCAATTGCAGCAAAAACACAGAACAGCCTCCGCAAGCACCTCCAAACCATTATCTCACTTCCAGAATTCCAAATGGCCCTCAAGTCCTGGCTGTTCAAATGAGCTTCTGGGACCTCCAAGCACCTGGATACCCTATCAGGTGATTGGCCACGCTTTATAAATCCTGATTGATTGATTGATTGAGATGAGATACGGAGATGAGGAACAAGTTAAGGTCTTGACAAAGAAATTAGTCAAAGGAATTACCTACACAGATTGCTACTCAGGAGCAGAAAAAGAACTATAAACATCAATAGGGAAACTCTCTATGATCATACATCAAGGAACCAGACAAACATGATTACAAGCTACTGAACAGTCTCTAGTAGAATCATGAAGTGTATAAATAAACAATATAATTATTTTAAATGTGAGTAGCCAACACTATCAAAGACCACTATTTACTTTGAAACCAAGCACAAGTCTCAAGGACCACTTGGTCTAAACAAGACCACCTGAAAACAGAGAAGGATCAACTCAGTCCACACAATGGATCCTACCCAAAGTCACTAGTTATTTTTCATTTAGGAGGCGTGTGGGTGCAAAGGGGAAGAGTGCACACTAATTGTAACGGTGATTCCATTGTATTCTTACTGGAGAGCCCATGTAAACTCAATGAGATTGGCAAGACAACTTACAAAATAAAAATAACCATCACTGACCACACAATTAACATCAGACATGGAAATCCTTCTACTCAATTGTTGTTACATTTTCTGGAAAAAGGCCACTGTGAAAATGATTTAACCCAGACCATAAATGAAAAACGTTAGGGTGGGAGACAAATTTGAATCAGTGGAACACATTCGGCACTCTTTGCACATACTCGGATCTTAAATGACAAGGTAAAGTGGAGTCAAAAGTAATCTTACTGATCAACCTATGCCTCCACATAGAAAAACTGCATTATTGCTAAAATATGGGGCTAACCTTTCAGGATTATAAGGATACACAACCTGTCAACTTTCTGTATATGAACAGGACAATTTTCGCTCCAATGCAACTTTATCGAATGAGATCCCCTTGATGACCAAAGGAGCTATGTCTTAATGTATCCCAAAGCTCAGGACACTGGTTCTCATTCCTGGGGCTTGGGGATTGTACTTTTCATCACTATAAGCATAGCAGCGAAAACAAGAACATTCGGCCACAATAGATCTTCAGCAGTTAGAAGTGGAAACAATTAGACAGTCATTGTTCCCGGTACTTTATAGAATACTAAACATAGGTGCGATAGCATAATGATGAGACACTTCTTACATAACCACATTATCACGTTACTAATCACCACACCTCAGACACAGAGTGCACTATGTCATAAACTGAGGCATGCAGCAGGACACTGACACCACTCTTCCACTCACCCCTTTTAAAAATAAAATATGGTTGTTTACTCGATGTACACTAACTGACTGAGCACCTGGTGCAGGGACATGGACACCAAATGTAATGCTGGGTGGGAAGTCCTTGTAAACCCTTTGCATCTATTTCCAATGCCCATGATTTTTCCTGTAACAGTAACAATGTAACTCATCTCTTTTACTTACTAGACTTAAGTATTCCATTAGATGCCCAGTTTGTGCTAAGGGTCCATATGCTTTATAATTACGGATGAGAAAAAAACAAGATTTTTCTGGCACTTTTCTTCCATTAGTTGAAGTTCCACTGGTCCAGGGAGAGTGGGTGTATATTTTTATCTTCATTTATGCATGTTTGACTGAAGGGGTATATCACTCTTTATGAGTCATGCTCATTAGTGACAAGTATTAATAAATAACACTTGGGGAGAGCATGAAATTGTCACAAATAGCAGAATTGATGATGACAAACTATTTACATTATTTTGTCATCTTCAAAAGCTCTTGAGCTTGGAGCAGGGGGGATTTTTCCCTTACCAGGTTCACCTTTTCAAATTGCATGAGTGGTTATTTTTTCTATAACACCACACCTTATGTTAGTGCCTAAATGGGTTATGGGGTACACTAGGATAGCAAGGACCCCTCCTGGGTCATGTTTTCTCTTCGCACCATGCAGTCACAAGCTGTGGCAGAGCAGGTAATGGACTCAGACTTTCACTTTCCTTAAAGATGAGCTATTGGGAGTTGTTGAGCCCAAGTTAGGGAGAGTATTTTATCTTCCTGGACCTGGAGCTCACAAGTAGGGGTGTGAAGGGATGGAAAACCTTTAGGCCCTGTTAGGCTGAGGAGTTACAAACAAAAGAGCGAGTTAGATGAAAAGGGGATATTTGTGAGAGGTCAAGGGCAGGACAAAAGGGAGCAGAACAGAGCAGGGCAGAGGCAGGGAGCAAAATAACAGTACAGAGGGTCCAACAAGACAACAAGACAAACAAGTCCTAACAAATCAAAGACTAGACAATGTAGCTCTAACCAAAACCCAACACTTTGCCCATTAGTGGAAGTTGTTTAAGGGAGAGGGGAAGGAGGCACAAGCAGGTGGTGCATAGGGGTGGAAAGATACATCCCATAAATCTATGTGATTTACTATAGCTAAAACTACTTAAAACCGTCTTTTCACAGTTGTAACTGTAACAACAAGTTCAACGCTTGTACCTGCACAATGGTTGCCCAGAGCACTAAGAGAAAGTGAAAGTGACCACAGACCGCCAAGAACCCTGAATGAGAAAATGCATGGTTGCTTCTCTGTCCAGCCTCGCCTTTCCAGAAATGGGTCAGCAAGATAATTGATAAAGCAATAAACACAAATCATACTACAGGAAGCAATATTAGAAGTACAGAATACAACTTGTTACATCTTGTTTTTTTGTTGGACCAGGCCCTTCCTACAAGATCATGCCCAAATGTTTTGCCTTCACCTCCCCTGTTTTCTTAACACATTTTGTAGACTTTTAGGACTCAGTGCACTTTAACGCTGCTAACCAGTGCTAAAATGCTTGTGCTCTCCCCCTAAAACATGATGCAATTGGTACATTTCATTTTCTTTTAAATCCCTTGTATATGGCACCGTGGGTATACGGGGCATGTAAACAAATCTACTAGTCAGCAGCACTCATTGTGCCACCCACTAAAAGGAGGCTTTTAAAACTTGTCTCAGGCTGGCCACTGCAGCCTGTGATGCAGTTTAAAACTGTCAATTCAACCTTTTGCCAGGCCTAAACCTTCCTTTTTTAATACATGTATGTCACCCCTAGAGTAAGCCCTAAACAGTCCACAGGGTAGGGGGCATAGTATTTAAAAAGTAGGACATATGTTTTTAAGCTTTACATACCCAGGCTGTGAAAAACACCTATATTTGTTTATCATTACTGTAAGGCCTACCTCTCACATAGGATAACATTGGGTTACCATACTACATTTAATAAGTAGAAGAAAAACCACAGCACATCGCAGATACATAGAAATTTCAATGTATTCCTCTGTAGTGTCTCAGGAAACACATAACCCGACCCAGTTGTATTGTTAAGTTCCAATGGCCAAAGATGATTTGGAGGTTACATAGTAAGAACTATAGAGAGTATCTGAAGACCATGATAAGCCTAGGCAGAAGAGCAGCGAGTGTTCGTTCAAGCTGTTAGTGGTGCAAATCATCACTGGCCATTGGAACTTAACAATACAACTTGATACTTCCATGAGTTGGAGCCTTGAAAAAGTCAATTCTGACGAAACACGTGTCGGCTGTTGTTTTTCTCCAAATATGAGATTGGTATTGGCCTTATGACACCATGCCCATTGTGTATTACTGGGTCGGGTGATGTGTTTCCTGAGACACTACAGAGGAATACATTGAAATTTCTACGTATCTGCGATGTGCCGTGGTTTTTCTTCTTCTTATAAATCGAATGTGGCCTTTTCAAGGTGACATCTCATGCACCCTGTGGCTGGGTGCCAAACCACTTGGACACTCCTTCCTGCAACATAGACTATTTCCATGGACTTTGTATCTATATGTTAGCTCACTCTTGGAAGTGCGCACCATCTTCACACAGCCACAATCTTTGTTGTTATTTGTGTATACATTTAATAAGTGTTAACGTTTGACTAGAAGTAGCTAGAAATGTCATGTTTGGACTGAATTGAATTGTAATTTAAAATCCCTTTTAATGGTAAAGTCGGATTTTAAGTTACAATTTTGAAACTGCACGTCTAGAAACTTGATATTTTCCTGCCCTAAACTTTCTGACGCCTTCTAGGATTTTCCATCTGCCTGGCCCTCATCAGGAATTAATACTGGGCCAAAATTGTGAACAATATGAAATAGGTACAGCTGGGGCAGGGCCATGCTGCCATGCTGGGAGGGACAGAGCTATTCCCTGCCCAACTTACATTTCAAAGGCTGCCTCCAGCACACTCACAAAAACTTGCCACCAGTCTATTATCCCAGAGACCCCTTGGAGTCTGGGCAGGGAGGAAGGAAATTCCAGGATCATCTGTTTGTTGGGGTGTGGGGGAGGGCTATTCTAAAAGCTTCCTCCACTTCAACGCGTGTACCAGGTATAAAAATCAGAGCCTCAAACCCACTCTTCAATACATTCATGGACATGCAGAAGACTAAAGAAGAAGAAACAGGGACTCAGAGGGCTGCCCTGCTGTTTGAGGATTGTCTTGTTTCTAAGAGGGCTACCCTGTTGCTTGAGGCCTGCCTTGTTCTTCAGAGGACTGCCCTGGTACCTGCGACCTACCTTGTTCTTCAGAGGCCTGCCTTGCTGCTTGAAATAAAAGGACCATTTCCTTTAACACTGGCCGACCAGACTGACTCCAAGGGTCAACTGGCTAAACTCCCATTGTCAGTTACAGGGACACAACAAGCTCCAGAAGCCTCTCTGCAACTGCACAGATAACTCTGCAGCAACCGGCCCTGGCCTGACCTGCATCTGGACCTGCAACTGGATCTGCTTGCCTCTGCTGGAGTGAGTTCCTAATCCCAAGAGGTGCAGGGCCCTTGACTGGCATCAGTTTAACTCTTCATGTGAAAACATGAAGTTTAGAATTCTGCGTGCCGGACTTGAGAAGGTAACTTTTTTTGTGGGACTAACCTGCTCCCTGTATCCAGCCCCCACTCCATCATGGTTAGACTGAACTTATGACACTGTCCTGATCTAGCATGACCAAATACCCACAGTTAACGCTTTCTGCTTCTTGTTGCTATTTTTACTTAAGCCTTTAAATTTGCATATCTCCAGCTGTACCGACTGGAGTTTTCCCATTTTTGTCTCATTTTATTTATTAAAATGTCTGTTATTTTTCTAAATTGGTTTGGGATGTTTATTGAGCTGTGTTTTCACTTTAATACTGTTTGTGTGTTACATAAATACTTAACACAGTGCCTCTATGTTAAGTCTGACAGCTTCTGTGCGAAGGTACCAATGGGTTAAGCACAGGTTAATTTAGTGACTTTTGTAGTTCACCCTCACAAGGATTGTGGTTGTTGCTTTAGAAGGGTTGTGACCCCCCTCACCCCCCCTAATAAAAAAAAAAGTTTTTTTTACAGGACTTATTTTCAAAATTGCATGTCTATAACACTTCAGGCACCATACCTACTGAATGGACTGTTTTATCATTTCAAGAGGATTATAAAGCTCTTTTTTTTGTTTTTTTTTCTTTTTGTTTTTTTTAGGCCGGCAAGGTCAGTGAAGAGGATTATAAAGCTCATCCTAATGTGAGACATACAAGAAAGCAATGGACCTGGCCATGGTCGACCTATGAGTGGCACCTCTAAATGCCTAAAGTTCACCTAACTTTCTAACTCCAATTCAGCAGGATCCTGGTCCACAGGCATACATATTCATGCTCCGGGGACCTTGCACTAATGCCAATTCATTTTCCCTTAAAGAAAATTCCTAACATTGGCATGGTGCAACTGGCTGAGTGAGACAGATGATCTTTAGAATAGAAGAATTGAGAAGAGCTACACATGTACTTGGGTGCCTTTATGTTTGGTTGATGTAAATGTTCTTCAAGACCTAAAGATTATCTAAATATAGTTATAATAAAATGAAAGCAAAATGTGCAGCAATGATTTCCCCAATAGACAACAGCTGGCAAAAGGTCTACTTGGAGAGCCATCTTTGGACGATTGCAGTTAAAGAAGATTAAATAAAATTACCTTCCAATCTTCCAGGAGATTCAACTTTTTGTAGCTCAACTGAAACAGTTGCTTAAAAAAAATGACTGCTATAACAATGTTGAATTAAAGAAATAAAATACCATGGGTGTTCAGAGAAGCCGATTTACAGTCCCTAGAAGTGACCAAAGAGCCACAAGAGTAGCACAAGAAAGGAGCGACAGTTTGTCCCAAAACTGCTCTCTAAACAATTCTCTAATTAGCAAACATTTACAATCTAAGAGTTCTAGCAAATACACGGAAAAGACATTTGAGACAAAATAGGCACATTTGAACATGTCTGAACTACTTATGGTCAGATGTAGGTAAGCTAAAAGAGGACAAAGTGCAATAAAATGAACAGCTTTTAATGAGCCGTCATTATTTGGTAGTTCAACGCAAAGTGAACTTTACATGACTATGATTGCCTTTCTTGTCATCATTAAATCCGGAAAGGATCAAATGGAACGTTTTGTGGGGGTATTAGAGTCGAGCTCTTTCCTAACCATGCAAGTATCACTTGTAGGGTAGGTAAGGTGCATAGAGGTACATATCGAAATCACTTGCATGAATTCTGACCTCGCAAGGGGGGCGTGGGCCACGGATCGGAACATGGCGCGTGCTTAATCGGCCGGCTCTGGCGGGCCGACAGTAAATTGCTTAATTGGCGCTCCAGCCTGGGCCATCCCTTACCGGAGTGCGGGCGCGGCAAACCGGGCGGACAAGCGGCACTGCCGGGCATCGGCCGATGTCCCGGTGCGGGCTCTTGACTGCGTCGGACAGCCCGGCGCGGGCGGAGACCTGCGGCCCCTCCTCCTGTTGGAAGCCGTGGCCCCGAGTGGGGACGCAGGCCACGATTGGAGTCGGGTGGGCGGCCCGCGACTGAAGACTGAAGCGCCTGGAGCGCCCGGCGGTGGGCCCGATGGATCCCGGCACTAATGGGCATTCCTGGCCCCTCGGAGGCCGCGGAGCGAGCGTGGCCCTGATTCATTTGAGCCTGACCCAGACATGTGGAATGGGGCCCTGGCGGCAAGCAAGAACCCCGAAGCGATGTTATGGAGGCCCCCCAAGGAGCCACTGAGGGGAGCATTGACCCCCGGGAGTTACCCCTCGGGGGAGCGCGCCCAGCAAGGAGAACGCGACTGGCTACCCGACAGGATAGAACGAGGGAGCCACTGGAGGCCCGAGGACACCATTGACTCCAGACTGGGGATACCGGGCGCAACCATAAGAAGCACCACGGACACAGAAATGGCACTCAAGAGAGGGTGAGTGCATCGAGAGGGGAGATAATCAAACTACAGTGGTGGCGTGTGCTTGACTCCCGTCGGCAGAGGGGGACCCAGTGAAAGAGAAGACCATGGATGGCCTAGGGCGGGAGCAGGTGGCGGTCGCTCATGGTTGGCTAACGTAACTCCCCCCCACGGGAACTGGGTGCTGGAAACGGCCGGTGGAACGACTGGGGCTCGCCCTGGATCACCCGGGATCAGTGGCTAAGACAGCTGAGGCCTAAGTGAGTGGACAAATCAGGAACAGACAGCACAAGTTCTTGGGCCACGTGCCGGGCCCTCTGAGGCATATCCCCCTGCCTGATCGATGTCCCCCAATGGCCGACATAAGAACAAAGCCATGGATCCCCTGGCACCACCGGGGGACAGGGAGAAGATCTTGCAGAACCAGTCACAAGCCAAAGTGCAAGACACCCTAGACAAGATACTGGGAGCTATTGAGGACAGAAAATCAACATTGCAACGCGACATCAATCAAGTGGCGATTGAGGTGGGCCTCCTGAGAGCTGAACACCATAAATTAGCTGACAGAGTTAAAGAAACAGAAACAATACTGTCTGATGTCGTGCTGAAACAAAAAGACGTGACGGCAGAGGTAACCTCTTTAGCTGGCAGAGTGGCAAAGCTTGAACAACGGACTGAGGACGCAGAGGGTAGAAACAGAAGGAACAATGTGCGCGTAGTGGGCCTCCCTGAGGGGACGAACATGGTGGAATTCCTGGAGAAATGGTTGAGCACGGTAGTCGCACCGGGGTGCCTGACCCCCTTCTACTCACTGGAGCGAGCGCATCGTGTGCCGTCGAGACCGCTGGCTCCTGGTAGGCCCCCGCGGGCTGTAATTGCTAAACTCCTGCATTACAGAGACAGAGACATCCTCTTGCAGAAAGCCAGGGAAACGGGCCCGTTTAAAGTAGCCAACGGGGAAGTGACACTGTTCCCTGACTTCACTTTGGAAGTCCAGAACAAGCGCGCCTCATTCCTGGCGATTAAAAGAGCTCTGCGAGATGAGGGGATACAGTACTCGCTGCTTTATCCAGCAAGACTACGAGAGATCACAGAGGGGAAGACCACGTTCTTCCAAACCCCAGAGGAAGCATGGGAATGGCTGGAGGGGCATGGGTCACAGACGGCGCGACCCACGCACGAAAACCACGGAGTGGGCGGGACCCGCCGGGCCCCGAGGGGAAAGAGGTCCAGGGATCAGCCACGACTGACGCCAACACGGACACAGAGGGAAACGGGCAAGAGGGAGGCCCTGGAGGCAGCAGCCCATGTGGGTGGAGAAGCTTCCCCCCGGGAGGGCTCTGAAGAAGAATCTGATGACACGATGGTGTCCTCTGCCGATGGCTCCGGAAGTTTGACTTATGCACCGAAAGTGACCCCGCAAACTGCCGACGAGCTTGCATAGATTTGACCTACGCTGGCACCAAGCGACAAGACGAACTGAGTGAACGAATGGCCCCTCCGGACCTGGTCGCCCCCCCTGATTTGACTCTCGCCTGCCTGATTTGGCTGGCGAATATTGCAGTGATGTGTTTGAACAAGTTGCACTGTTGCACAATTTGCTGGGCAACCTACAGTTCCAGAGGTGCCCTGGGTATGGGGAGTTGGGGTTTGCAGTTACGAGTTACATCGGCTACATGTGTGAAGTGGATCGACCACAATGAAGGTACGAGCTTGCGGGGGGGGGGTCAATTAGGGTCCCGGGCGCGCCAGGCTCACATTCAACAGGCTTTAAGAATAAGATGGCAGAACACAATATCATAACCTGGAATGTTAGGGGGATGGGTACGCCGGCCAAGAGACATAGAATTCTTTCCTTCCTAAAGAGAAGGGGGGTGCAGGTAGCTATGTTACAAGAGACCCACCTGGCACCAGGAGAGGGAGAAAAGCTAAGACGGAGATGGAGGGGACAGGTGTTTGCCACAGAATATTCAGCTTATGCAAGAGGCGTTCTGATTTGGATTAGGGCGGGGGTCCCCCTGACGATTGATTCCTCCAACATAGATAAAGAGGGAAGGTTTATCATACTGGAGGGGAAATAACATGGGTCCCCGTTGGTTCAGAGTTGTATCTACGCCCCCAATCAGGACCAAACTTCATTTATGATGGGCCTATCTAGACACCTTACTCGTCAACACACAGGGGAAGTACTAATAGGAGGGGACTTTAATGCAGTGCTAGACATAGACATGGACAGGTCCACCCCCCCACTGCAGGGGGCAACATCAACTAAGACAGCACAAAGACTAGTTGAATGGCTAGGTACTTGGGGGTTGGTGGATGTCTGGCGGATGCAGCACCCGACTGGCAGGGACTACTCGTTTTATTCGGGCCTCCACCAGGTGCACACCAGAATCGATAGGATGGTCTGCACTGCGGGATTGGCTCGAGATGTGACCCACTCTGAATACCTTGCCCGTACAATATCGGATCATAATCCTTTACTGTTGACATTGAGGGTATCACAGGACAGACCCCCCCATACCGTCATGGAGACTGACTCCTGCGGCACTCGAGGACCAGGCATATAGGGATGCGCTGCGCTGCCACCTAACAGAGCATATTGAAACCAATAAGGGATCCACCCCTTCCAGAGCCGTAGAATGGGAGACACTCAGTGGTGACGAGGGGTTACTGTCTTGGGCAGTCTGTGGGGGTAAGACGTGCATTGGAGAGGGAACTAAACGCTCTGGAGAAGGTCATTCATGAGGGGGAACTGAGACAGGGCCCTGCAGCACAACTAGATGAAGAGTATGACTGTGCACGCAGAGAACATTCCCAAATTGAGGAACGGCTCAGATGTCATAGCATGCAAAGATACCCGACATCCCTACAGTCGGAAGAGGGGAGATCGAGTAAACTCTTGGCATGGCTAGTACGCCCGAATGGGGACAGCGAACCTATCACAAGTGTATTGGACAGAGGGGGAAGTCGCAGACTCAGCCCAGGCTCCATTAACGAAGCATTTAGAGATTATTACACGCACTTGTACAGAAAGCCTACCAGCCTGTGGACGGGAATACTTGACAATTTCCTGACCCGGATCCCCCTGCCAGTGCTGAATTTAGAGGACAGGGTCAGTCTAGGAGGGCCAGTGACTACGGAAGAGATAAGCGATGCAATAGCACAGCTGGCCCCTGGGAAGACCCTTGGCACGGACGGTCTTCCTATGGATTTTTATAAAAAGTATAGGTCCTTACTAGTCCCCAGATTGGTGGAGATGTATGCAGAGGCGGCGCAGAGTGGAGAACTACCGTGCACACTACGTGAGGCGCTGGTGGTGCCACTCCCCAAAACAACCAATAGGGAGGCATCAGTGGCTGACTTCCGCCCGCTGTCAATGCTAAATAGCGACTTTAAGATCCTCAGCAAGATCATGGCCAACTGGCTGCTACCCCACATGCCCACACTGATACATGATGACCAGAATGGTTTAATTCCTGGTCGCAGCACCTCCCTGAATCTTAGACAAATTTTCTCCATCTTACACATGCCCGACGAATCGAAACCACCAGCTGGGACCTTGTTGGCGGTGGACTTTGAGAAGGCCTTCGACTCGGTCAGGTGGGACTACCTGAGGGCGGCAATGTTAAAAATGGGCCTGGGAGAGAGCTGGGTTAGATGGGTGGACCTGTAATACTCGTCCCCACTAGCAAGGGTAAAGACGGGTAGAACAATCTCCAGCGCATACCCGGTGCACCGTGGAACCAGACAGGGGTGCCCCCTATCCCCGTTGTTATTTGCCCTGGCGATAGAACCCCTAGCGGCCTGGGTACCAGGTGAAGGAGCGGGCAAAGGGATTTAAAGGGGACCAACTGAGCACATCATCTCGCTATATGCAGATGACATACTGATCTACCTCAGAGACGGAACGAGCGGTCTCCCTTGGGCTCTGTAGGTCCTGGAGGTCTTCGGAGAGGTATCGGGATTGCGTCTCAACCGCGGCAAAACATATGTGTTTCCCTTGACGGCTGGTTACAGACGCCCTGCAGTATGCCCAATGGACTTGAAATGGGCCCCACGGACCTTCAGGTACCTGGGGATTCAAATATTCCACGAACTGGGAGACCTAAGAGAGGGTAACCTTGGCAAGGCGCTCCGATCCCTGCGGTCCTCTGTGGGGTTTTGGCGCTCTCTGAAATTACCAGTGATGGCCAGAGTGGCACTGTCCAAGATGATCATGCTTCCCCGACTTCTCTACTATTTTGCCAACTTGCCACTGCTGATCCCCCAGACAAGGTTCCGCCACCTAAATGTGTTGCTCAGAGAACGGATATGGGATGATGGACGTAGGCGAACTACACTCACGACTATCTGTAGACCGCCCCGCATGGGGGGACTGGGAGCCCCTGACTTTGAAGCATACTACTTGACATCCCAACTACAGTGGGTATCCGGCTGGCTGGCGGGCAGGGGCCAACTGGATTTATGTACAGCCCAGGGGGTGACGGACACACTATGGATTGCGGCATGCATGGCAAACAGGAAAATAGCCCCCCCTGGGAATAATATAATGATAAAAGTCGCGATGGCATGCTGGAAAAAATGCACGAAAAGGGTGGGAGTAGGCCCTCCATATTCTCCAGCTTTACCACTGTCGGTGCTTGCCCTGGAATCCGGGGGGAAGGGGCCAGGAAAGATGGGGCTTGGCCCTTGGTCAACAGCTGGAATAGAAACAGTGGGCGGGCTCTTCGAGGAGGGCGTACTGAAGGGATTTGCTGAACTAATGGAAAGGTGGTGTTCCCCGGGGTAAATTTTTGCACTATGGGAAGCTAGTGCACACTCTTA
The DNA here is from genome assembly GCF_031143425.1 of Pleurodeles waltl. Taxonomy (NCBI): domain Eukaryota; kingdom Metazoa; phylum Chordata; class Amphibia; order Caudata; family Salamandridae; genus Pleurodeles; species Pleurodeles waltl. Next base: position 659,166,817 of record NC_090449.1, on the reverse strand, counting down.
AAGTTCACTGGGACACAATAAATGCGGAACCCGCTGCTCACGGAGTCCTGCACCTACTGCTGACATCAGGGGAGGAACCACATCTGATCGCCAAAATATACCGGGCCCAAATTCAGGCAGCCTTGGGCCCTTTACAGTCTTTGAGAGGTCGGTGGGAGAATCAGGGATGTGGAATTCCTATCGCCCGACGCCCGGGACATCTTGTTTGGGGTCATGGGCAACAAGTTTTTATGTTTACTTTGTCCTTGGGACAAGTAGGCCCAACCCTCTGCAGCACAAACCCTTTGGCTGCCAGTTTACAGAGAGTGAAACTCTCTGCAGTTGAGGTAATGTGTTTCCAAAAGATAATGCTGTTCGAACTTGTATTTATGGTTCATTATTTGAAAGCCTTCATTATTAGGGTGAGTGCTGTAATTAAATGTTTTAAGATCACACTTCACTACTGACGTTGGTTCCAGTACAAAATAAAACGTGTATACACATGTTTGAAATGTTTAGGCTATGAGCCTAAGTATAATGCTCCCAGAATGCTCTCTGATTAGATGCAAATGAAGTGTCCTTTAGTAAAATGTGTTGATGCATGCTAGTATTTCCCAAAAATATTTCTAATGGAAAATCAGTGTAATCATTTTCAAAACGAATATGGGAAGCATGAAAATAAACAAACACTGACAAAGCCAACTAGTCTGACATTTTTATAAGTCTTTTAGTTTCATCAATGCGTGGCTTGTTTTGACATGGCTTTTGTAACACTTTATTGTGGGAGCTACCAGGCCCTCAACATTGTAACAAACACTGGCAAAACCCCCCCCAAAAGTTTTTGAACTCTAAAAGCACACGTTGCCACCAGTGGCCTAACAAAGGCCCCGCAGCCGCCCTCCAGGGGGCCCCTTCAGCACAGCACCTGCCTTGAGTGAGTCTGGAGAGGAGGCTCCTCCATGTTCTTTGCAAAGGGGCACCCTCCAGTTTCGTTACGTCACTGATTGCCACTGTAGTTCCTGAGACTGAACAAAACTACTTTGTGTGGCAATATGCTCCTTGTGGAAGAGCAGAATCTGATCACTCACAGTAAAGCCAGCCGAAAGAGAGAGAAATAGAAGTTTAATAAAAACAAAATGTCTTTGTTCACACCAGACCTAATTAGGGACCAAGACCCACATGTAGGTAGCTTTTTGCATGTCGCAAACAGTGACTTTCGCTGTTTGCGACGTGCAAAAAGCACATTGCGATGCACAAACCCAGTTTTGCGATTCAGTAACCAGGTTACCGAATCACAAAACGGGTTTGCGACTCGCAATTAGAAAGGGGTGTTCCCTTCCTAATTGCAACTCGCAGTGCAATGTAGGATTGTTTTGTGACCGCGGGCGCAAACCAATCGCAGTTTGCACCCATTTCAAATGGGTGCTAACACTTTCGCAAAAGGGAAGGGATCCCCATGGGACCCCTTCCCCACTGTGAATGTCACTGTAAACATTTTTTCTGAGCAGGCAGTGGTCCGTAGGACCACTGCCTGCTCTGAAAAAATGAAACGAAAACGTTTCCTTTTTCGTTTTTGTTATGCATCTCGTTTTCCTTTAAGGAAAACGGGCTGCATTACAAAAAAAAAACAAAAAAAACTGCTTTATTGAAAAGCAGTCACAGACATGGTGGTCTGCTGTCTCCAGCAGGCCACCATTCGCGAGGGGGTCGCAAATTGAGACCCACCTCATGATTATTCATGAGGTGGGCATTTGCGAAGCCCTTGCGAATCACAGATGGTGTCAAGGACACCATCCTACATTCGGATTTGCGACTCGCAATTTGCAGGTCCCAAATCTGAACCTACCTACATGTGGCCCCAAATTCTTAAAGAAAGTCACAAAAGTGCACCCATGGTATATGTCGTACCCCTATAAAATATTTGTGAACTGTATTTTAGCATGGGTAAATACGCATGTGTAGATTTGCTCATGTGAAAATCTATTGAGCATTTGCAAGTTAATTTTCCCTCCGGCTACTTTCTTCCCAACCCTGGAAGAAGTTCTAATTCTGCAATTGTCAGGAGTAAATGTCCAACCTTTCTTATTATGGGAAAATATTAGAGAGAAGCTGGTGAAAATCTTTAAAACATGCAGGTTAGTAGGTTTGCAGACTCAAAGGCTTTCCAGCCCTGGAACTATTGCTTACTGCTTCCTCCAGCCCCAGTATGCAGCTCTGCAGAAAGGTGGCAAAATAAGGAAATTGCTACAGTAGGGATTGAAACTGCAAGTATTCAAGCCCTACTATGGTAGTAGCCCTGGCATAATCAGAGAGGCTATTATCAGAGCTCTTACATAATGAGATTGCTGCCATAATTTTTCACCACACTACATGGCACCAAAGGGACAAGTAGATCTTTTTACAGGACAAGTAGATTTGAGAAGCAACCTGTCCCCTGGACAAGTAGATATTTTAATAAATTCCACACCCCTGGAGAACACGATCGGGCGGGAACTGTCCGACTCAGAGTGGAACAAAACCCTGGCTTACCCCAGGGTGATCTCGCGTAACACGCGGTTAAGATACATCCAATACAATTATCTACATAGGACATACCTCACACCCCACAGACTGTTCCGTATATACGGGGGGGCCCCTAGGACATGCCCGAGATGCGGAGGAGGAGAGGCGGATTTCGACCACATGGTGTGGGGATGTCTAGTGATCCAATCGGGTTGGAGGGAAATACTGCCCATTCTATCTGAATTAATTGGGACGGAGTTGCGTCCCACCCCCGAGCTGTGCTTCTTGGTCTCAGACCGTTTGCGCTATGCGGAAAGGTGAAGGGACGTTTCCTGGACCTATCTCTAGCCCTTTATAAGAGACTAATCTCGAAGGGCTGGAAGGCCTCAGGCCACCCTATGCTAACTGACTGGAAAAGGGATATTTCAGCATGGTCCAGGGCTGAACTACAGGTCCTAAAAGCAGAAGAAGCCAAGGGCATCCGCCGGGTTCCCTTTGCCCCGGGATGGGAAGAATTAGTGACGAGTTGGGATGGTATAATCAAGAGACTAACAAACCCCGTAGGAACAACAGACGAAGTCTAATACACACTTGGGAAACGGACCAAGTGGGGAAAATTCATAAACAGGCGCCCAGAGTTGGTCCAAATCACAAATAGACCGCATCGGGAATAGCAATAAGAAGACAACTGATCTGCTAGCTCCCACTCCACCATTAGTAACAGCGAAAGGCGTGAGTGTTCTCCCGTCCCCTCTGCGCGCTGGTGCACCCTGGGCTGGCCCCCTCCCCCTCCCAAAAGTTGATATGTCATCGTACCTTAAATTTCAACAACTATAAGCTCCACCCACACAAAGCCGTAAAGTTGACCTCTTGGGGTCTTTGTTTCCCTCCCTCTTTTCCCTCTTTTTACTCCTTCCAATATTAACGCCCATTCAACCTTACACCCACCCCCTTTTTTTTTTTTTTCCCTCTCCCTCATCCCCCCCCCCCCCCCAAGTTATAGTTAAGAATGGACTTAAGCTCATTATTTGATTACTAGTTTCATAACAACAGTGTAAAGAAACAAGGAATGCATTATAGCAAGTAACAGAGCACAGTTTATTAAAACAAGAAGCAAACATGTCAACAACATTAAAGCATTGAATAATGAACCAAAAGTAATGTATATCACAAAAGTGAATTGTTCAAAGGATATGTATAATAAATACAAGATTATATCATGAGCAACCACACAAATGTAAAATAACAAAATGCTAATAAAATATATTTAAAAAAAAAAAAAATGTACAGGACAGGAGCTCACTGTCTTGGCTTTGCAAGGCTAATTCACCCTTAGACCTTGTTTATAAATTCAGACTGTACGTTACGTACTTGACCTCTAATCCATCAAAGTAGAGAGGGGTTTAATCCATGAAGATTTCTAAAATTTGACTCATTTCTTTTCTGTCATGAACTTTTTCATGCAAAAGTTGGAAATATTCTGTCAGTGAATTATTGCTTGGGTTTGAGTACCACCATGTTGATAACTAATCATTCAAAGAATAACTGCGCATTCCATAAAGGTACGAAGTAAAAACTAAAAAAATCAAAAAAATGAATTCTGACCTGGCTAGTTATAATTAGAATGCTACAGGTCCCTGTCAAAAAATAGAAACGTGGACACAAAGTAATTACATATGCTCTCCTATATAACGCTCATTAGAAAGTTGAGAGTACTTTCTGGTAAATAACCTTCAGACGGTTTAAAGCAAGAAAAACAGCTTCTATGTTCTTATGACTACTTTATTGCTACCAACCAATTTCTTTTTAATAAAGTCCTGAAAGGTTGTTTTCTATGATAAAATAATTGGGAGCTGCCTGCGACATCTCTGGTTAGAAAAACTGTCTCTCAAGCATAATCCAGATCAGGATGGCATCCATCATTGGAGCATGATCAGCTGTCATCACAGTTTCAACATTAAAGCTAGATGTACAAAGCCGTTTTGCAATTGCAAGTCATGTGACTCGCAAAAATCACATGGTTTGTGACAGCAAAAGTGCTTTAAGGTACGTATTAAACCACTCTGGTTTTTCGGAAAAGTCATTCTGACTTGCAGAATTAATTTAGGGATCCATATCAAATTGCTATTAGGGAAGGGTGTCGCATCCTGTTTGTGAGTCAGAATAGAATGAATAAGAGGTCTGCAACAGCAGTTGCACACCACTTAACAGTAATCGGAACAAAGGAGGTGGTAACATGCAAAAGTTGAAAGGTGTCCCAGTGGGAACCTTCCCCTTTGAGAATGGTTTGAGTAACCTTGGGGATTGGAGGGGGGGAGGCGGGGGCAGCTCCACTCGAAGTTTTCCCAAATTGGAATCTTTTTATTCTTAACATTTTTTTTAAAAGCAAGCAGCACTGGTTCGTTCAAGAAACATGGGATGTGATTCAAACAAATATCCCACTTGGCGATGCAGGCACAGGGAAGGTGGCCTGCTGTTACCTGTTGGCGACCATCAATGTTTGTAGCCAATCCCAAGAGCTTGCAAATACCTACCTCCCTCAATAATATTCTTTAGGCACACATTCTATGACCAACCCTGAGACTGAACGCTTTCCGATGCAACCTATTAGTATATAGGGTGCATCACAGAATCTACAGAAACAGGTTGCAAAACAAACGTGCACAATTTGCGACCTGTTTCTTAGTATAGCTGGCCTTAGAATCCACAGGGAAATGGAAGGGGCATTTAGTTCTTACGCTGGGATCTGGGACTGCGAAATCAAATGTCTGGCAAACAGGGCAAGCCCAGAGTGACCCAGCTCACCAGTACAGGATCTTCTGCGGCAATAGGTTAATGAGGAGTGGTTAAGCGAAACCGAGTCCTCTGAAGGAATACAGTGTTTTCTCATTCGTGTTCTGATAAAGACTGGTGTTTCTGAATTCCTATATATGAGGGAACAGATAGCATTTCAAGGTTTGAGAATGTCATGAAAAAGGCTATGTCTATTACTGAATCCTTCATACTGTGCAGAAAAGCCTTCCCTTGGTTGAAACGCATTGCTGGCTATGTTCGCCAAAGTTTAAATTCGGCCCACAACAAGCTGCAGGATCTTCTGGGTGTCACCACCGGCGTTCCCCGGGAAAGGAGAAATAACCCATGATTTTCGGGGTGTCACCTTCGGCGTTCCTAGAGAAAGGAGAAATAACCCAGCTTCTCAGTGCGACTACGAAACAAGAGTTGGACGCACTCAGCCAGAGTTGGACTCTCTCAGTGGACAAAAGAACATCAGTGTTCCTCCTCTACCAGAACTTGGCACAAATTTTAGGACTGAGATCCCAGGTATCTTACCTGCAAACATTTCCATATGCTAAGGAAAGCAACTGAACAGGAACATTCTCCTCACGCCCAGCCAGAAGGCGGAAAATGTTCACATCTCTGGGCAGATGTGAGGGGAATCGCGAGATGAACGGAGCCCGCGTCTGCATGCGGGACCTTTCACCCCGTGCCTTCAATGTGCTTTCTGTAACGAGGGGGTTGTGTGCTGCGTCCTTCCCTGCGCTGTCTGTAAGGAGACCTCTTTGGGCCACGCTGCTGCCTGGGGTGGGACTATGACCCCCTGGCTGCCCTGCCTCCAACCACCGCCTCCTGTGACTCGCGCTATTTAAAGTACCACCGGTCCCCACAGCGCAGGATGCGCCACTGCAGGAGACCTCTTTGGGCCACGCTGCTGCCTGGGGTGGGACTACGTCCCCCAGGCTGCCCCACCTCCAGCCACTGCCTCCTGTGACTTGAGCAATTTAAAGTGCCACCAGTCCCCGCAGCGCGGGACTCGCCCAGGCGTGTGCCCAGGCAAAGACAGGGGCAAGACAGGCTCATCTTCGCCCATCATCGCCCGGCAGAGGCTGGGCTGGGCGTCTCCATTCAGCTGCTGAGAAGTAAGTTCATGCTCCAGAATTTGGCTTCAAAGAATTTAATTAGGAAAAGAGGAAAGGTAAAGCTCTGGATGCCCTTCACATTTCAGAAGATAAAAAAAAACGAAAAAATGCCAAAATAACAAAAACAGCCCCTTGGGCAACAAGCTAAGTAACCTAGAGGATATTGATTTTCTAATCGAAGAAGTGGAGGCAATTTTAAGAAGTAATTCAAACTTATCACCTACAAATTGTGGTAACCCTGCCAAAAAAAATTCCTGTTATGTTTAAGAAAAGGCCATAGTTGCCCAAACTCTCTAGGGAGCCTGAATAAAAGGTAGCATCTCAACCTGCAAGACCCACAAGATTTGATTTATCCCCTGTGCCGACTATCACCCAGTGTGGTGGCTTGGACGCATTGTTGCGTGCCATAGTTGGCCCTTCTGCGGGAGAAGAGGTTCTCCGCCTTCCCTTAAGTCCTGAGGTCCTGGTGATTCCGAACATTTTGTGCTCCAATCAGTACGGGCCTCTGGTGGAAAATGGGGGGCCTTGTGACACTGGTATGTGCTGATGACAATGCCTTGGCCAACACATCTTTGGGCTTGGGAAGGCTGTCGTCACTGTGTAGCAATTTTGATCTGGCATCTGTTCACCAGAAACTGGATGAAGTTAAGAGCCTGTTGCTGATACTGTTGAACAAATTAACGGGGAATTTGGTCAGATGTGTGGGTGTAGGTGCTCTAGGCCAAGTAAGGGTGGGACCCTGCCTGTCTCAGGGGGAACGACCATTGACACTGCTGTGACAGAACCTAGGTTACAAACAGGCAATCAACACTTACGGTCTGCCATTATTCCCCCTCCTACTAATTCATCTGTTCTGTATATAGAAGGAACACAGGCCCCTCTTGAGGCCGGCAGGTGTAAATGCAGTCTTGATGTCAAGGGTAGGCACCATGCCAGGTCTGACCGCCCGACAAAGTCCAACTCGTGGAGCATACAAGGGGCCCCCCGGGGGGCGGCTGGTACCCTGGTGCCAGCTGGAGAAGCCACTTCTACAATACACCAAATTAGGCCACTATATTGTGCCTTACAATGGGTAGAAACAAGATGGCCAACATCTAAGAAACAGGCCCAAGGTATGGGGAGAAAAGGTGGCACTTTCTACATGGTTGAGGTACCTAAGTTGCCACCAGGGTCTTTGGAAACACAGGACTCCTTGATAAACAAGGTCATCTATTGGTTGAGAGCTCAGCGTAACTGCCTTTCTGTTATTCAAGCAGATATTTTAGAGGTGGGAAGACATAGCCAGCTAGGATCAAATTTTGATTTTATTTCTATTTTCCTTGTGGATAAGTTGTTAGTGGATAATCTCAAAGATTTCGAACTGCGTACCTGTTACCTTAGGAATCCTAGGGGGGTTGGTATTAGACTTAAACTCTCCCCGCCCGCCATTAGCCCACCCACAATATGTAGGGGCCTAGCAGGTGAGAAGTGTGATCTTAGCCAAAATCATGCCCCGGCCTTGGCAGCAAACAACCACCATACACTAACAGATGTTGATTGACTATTCACTGATTCATATCCAACAATCCCAGTTTTGGTCTCTGCGGGCAGGTGTAAGATGTTGGATTGGTCCATCAATTGCAGGGAAGTTCAGCGTCACGGGTGGAGAGTCTTGGAAAATAGCACTGAACTATCTATTATGTCATGGAATTTGGCATGGTCTAGGTAGTAAATTGCAGGACCCTGAGTGGGCAAACTATATAAACAAGCAGGATATATGCATATTCCAGTAGACTTGTGCCGAGGGCCCAGTTTTCCTGGATGTTTTTTTTAGCGTATTATGTGATAGCCCATCCTGCAGATGGGGGCATTGATCGAGCCAAGGGGGGTCTACTGATATTGTTCAACAAGAAACTGCAATGCGATCATTCAGCACTAAAAATAGATTCCCCTGATATATTAGGTGTCCAGCTTCAATTTAATCAAGGTTTTAAGATAACAGTTATCAATGTATATGCTAGAACAGTGTCGCGGGGAATAGAGTCTCAGATTTTGGCTCAGCTAATTGAATTCACAGATACTTTGCATTTTTCCATGAACTTAGTGGTTTCAGGAGATATGAATTCTACATTTGAACCCGCTCTTATAAGGAGCGATCTAAAGGGCGGAAGAGGATGAACATTGGAGCATCCCACAATTGACGAGCGAACAATTGTGTATTCGCTTCCGTGCCGCCCTTCAGTTGACATCACAGTGTTTTAAGCGTGGGCACAGGGCTTGTAACGGTCGTACGTGCTCTGATACAAGTTTTGCTCCCACCTTTAAGCGTGGTGAGTCTACTAGTGTTATTGACTATTTTCTAGTGGATGTTAGGATGTAGCCGATGATGGAAGAAATGAGGGTTGGCTTTCGCCACGACAGTGATCATAACCCTTTGCTCCTTACCTTACACATTGGTGAATTTAGGAGGTCTCAGAACACCCACTATACTATGGTCCCAGAGCCACTTGTGGCTAATAATTGTAAATGTGTTAGTTGGTCAAAAGTGATGTCTAATCCGTATTTGATCAAGGAGATTTATAAATTATTTGTTGATGCCATGGCTAACTACGAAGAGCATGAGGTCAGAAATATCCCAATTCTCAGCATCCATGAGATGCTAGTACATGAACTACAGAATATTTGCTATAGGAAGATTATCACCAAGCAAACTGCTGTCACATTTAAAACAAAGGATCATCAATAAGGATTTCTCTAAGGCTAAATTTGAATTAAAGTCAGCTATTGTGTCTCGTTCGCAGGTGGCGATTGGAACAGCCAGAGTAGCCTATAATAGGACTATAGCACAGGCAAAGAAAAGTTGGAAAGACTCAATCTGGCAGAATCTGGTTGATGCAACTAGACATAATGATAATTTGTCCTTTTGGAAGTTATTTTATAATAGACATAAAGAGGGTAGGAGCACTATTCGTACCCATATTCAACCAGAGAGTTGGGTGGACCATTTTTCTAATCTTTATGCTCCACTTTGCAATATTTCAACCCACGACTCCACCCCCCAGTAGCTGGCTAAAACGCATTTATTGCCAGATGACTCAGGAATGGATGCCCATAACGACAACCACATTGTCTTTATTCTGGAGGAAGCTATTGCTGCAATCAATTCCCTAAAACCTTTTAAAGCCCCAGGTCCAGATAAGATACCAGGGGATTTATATAAGTATGAGACAGTAATCTGGTCCAGTTATATCAATACGATATCCAGTGCAATAGCAGCCGGGGGCCCAATGCCCAGTAGCTGGAAAGGGGCCAAAATAATACCCATTTAAAAGAAGGGTGTAGTGAGCTCTCCTGCTAACTATAGACCCATCAGCCTTATCGATAATCTCCCAAAAATATTTGCTAAACAGCTTTTGGATAGGTTGTTGGATTGGGCTGATGCACATCAAGTGATGTCCTTCCTTCAGACGGGATTCCGCTCCAAAAATAGTACGGTGAATCAAGTTTTCAGGTTGGCGGTTCTTTATTCGTTAAACTTTATTTCAGCAAATGTTGCCATAAAAGTCAAGACAAGAGATAAATACAACATACATATATACATTTCACAATTAAATATTAGATACAATACATACAGTTGGCAAGAAATATATGGATGTCTCCATGATTAAGCAGTACCGCGTATAAAAATATAAATAACAGTTTATAAATTAGTTAAAAGCCAGAACTAAAAAATTAATTAACTTGGATCGAAGAAACAGTGCATCATATACCTTTACAAGGAAAGGGAAGAGCGGGCCACCTAGCAAAATATTACAGTTTGTGACCAAGTCGTTTTCTGATAAGGTACACATTAAATAAAAATCTACTCGTGCCAAACACCACTAATTGTGAAGTATTAGACTGAAATATGCGCTCTGCTTCTTTGTAGGATCTGACCCCCACATATTTACAAACGGGTTTGATCCAACAATCCCTTGGTTTCTTGTATACTGGGCAAAAGAAGAGTAGATGAACAACATCTTCTTTAGCCCCTAAAGTACAGAGGGTGCACAATTCACAACCTTTTACCCCTCCCCAATTGCATGTGTAAGCATTAATCTGTAAGACCCCATACCTAAACTGTAGATATAGTGTTTTTGCCAGTGGAGGACCGACCTCATCCATGTTCAAAATTAGGTGTATCTTTTATATTCAAAAAATTCAAAGTCAGAATACCAATCGATGAACTATGCAATAGCTCTCCGTTGACATAAGACCAAAAAGTGTCCTTTACATATTTCCTAGTACATGTTGTCATATTCTGAGGAACTTCCCATAGATGTGATAAACCTAATCTCTCATACCACTTAGATACATATTTTGACCAAGGGGTATTCATATGACCATCTATCTGAGTTAATTCAGTCAATCCACTCTTGTAATCACTCAACTCCGGGGTTACCCATAACCTGACACAATACAGCAGTGGTCTTAGTAACGCTTGATAGTCTGCTCTTTTAAGATTAATATCAAGGAAGACAGGGACTAGAGGAGTTCTTGTCGGTATTTTAAGTAGCCTTCGTACAAAGTGGTTTTCCGTTTTTCCAAAGTTGTTGTTACAATAGTAGCCCCAGAGTTCAGCACCATAAAGGGCGGCCGATTGGGCCTTCGCTTTATATACTTCAAGTGCCGGTGAGATTGCTTTAGAATAACTAGCTCCGTGTACTTTTAAAATAGGCATTGAGTTATGTTTAAGGGATAAGATGCTTTTATCCATCTGTCCTTTCCAGGACAGGTTACTATCCAGCATTAACCCCAAATAGTTAAAACTCCCTACCTGTTCCAGTTTTTGATTCTCCAAAGACAGATTATTCCTGAAGGGTTTCTTGGGGTTTATGGACATATACTTGGTTTTGGTAGGATTTATTTCTAGCCCCTTCCCCACACAATACTTCTGGAAAGAATCCACCAAATTTTGAAAACCTCTCGGAGTTTGAGAAATAAGGATGGTATCATCGGCAAATAATAATGCCGTAACCGGCTCACCACCTAGCTTCGGGGAGTCATGTACACAATTCCTTAAATAACTCGGAATATCGTTAACATATAATGAGAAGAGTGTAGGTGCTAACACGCAACCTTGGCGCACACCACGGTCTACAGGTATGGCCCTTGAGGTTTCACCTTCTTTTCCCCATCTAATTTTTGCACAGTTCCCTGTGTGAAGCTTGATAAGTTCTTTAAGTAGTTCCCCAGGGACCGCCATGTTCCTTAATGTAATCCACAACAAATTGCGCGGAACAAGATCAAAGGCGGCCCTTAGATCCACGAATGCCACATAGAGACTACGCTTCCTTATGTTTATATACTTCCAACAGATGCACATAAACCTAAACACCTGGTCAACCGTACTGATTTTTATTCTAAAACCAGCCTGATATTTGGTTAATATTTTAGTCTCTTCAATCCAATCTAAAAGCCTATTTAAAATGTGTCTGGCATGTATCTTTTGAAAAATGTCTATTAAACTTATTGGGCGGTAATTACTTGGATCATAGCGATCACCTTTTTTAAAAATTGTTATGATTTCTGCCCCTTTCCATGAATCGGGGATCGGTGTGCCTGCCACAATGGAATTACTCAGGTAATTTATATAAGGCCCCCACACATCCACATCATATTTTAGTAGATCGCCGGGAATTTTATCAGGGCCTGGGGCTTTGCCCATTTTCACAGCTAATATAGCCTTATTAGTTTCTTCTAAACTAAAAGTTAATGGGGCAATACTCATTTCTAAGTTTGTCTCATAGTCCCCGAAGGGCCAACTCTCCTTTTTGTTAGCATAGAGCTTAGTGAAGTGATCACACCAAGTATTTTCATCTAGGAAAATATCCTTTGTTGATCTACCCTGCTTATTTCCCTTAGCGATTAAATTCCAGAACATGCTTTGATCCCGTAACTTAGCTGCATTTAAGAGATCCTCCCAGAAACTTTCATCCCATGCTTTTTTAGCTTGGGCCATAGTGTTTTTGTAGGCTAGTCTACCTCTTTTTATATCCAAACAATTCCCAGATTTTACTGCCTGGATCAGTCTTGATTTTGCTATTCGACAATCTTTATTATACCATGGGTTCGCTGTCTCAAGATGGTTCCTTATCCTATTACCATCTTTTTTATAGATTTTACTCAATAGTGGAGTTAGTGCATCTACCAGCTTAAGATGTAAATCAAGAACACCTTGTGTTCCCACTAATGCTGACTGTAAGTCTCCTACCGTTTCGGTAAATACATTGTAAATACTTATCAGCGTCTTTTCTGTTCCCAAGATATATGGCCATCTTAGAGCACGCCTGTTATTGGTTACCTCTAGCTCCACGACCGTGGTATTTAATAGGGTCTCTTCTTCGGATCTAATAATAAATGATTGAGAGTCTAGCCATAGTTGGAGGGGGAAATGATCACTCTCCGTCCTATGGTCTATCTTGAAATCGGTCATTTGGTCCCATATATTCCGGGTAGCCATTACAAAATCTATATGTGACCTGGAATTTCCCTTAAAATAGGTTGGAGCTGCTGGTCTGTCTGATCGAAATCGACCATTACAAGCCCTTAGATCATGTACCACAGTCAACTGTAAAATCTGTAAGGCGGCTTTTGTGCTTTTGGCTGAATTTGCAGATTCTAAGGGCAGAATATCATTAGCAGCATCTTGTTCATCAAGTAATTTTTCCAACCCCAAGACAGGCTCATATTTACAGTTAAAATCCCCACCAACTAACACCTTTACATTATCTCCTAATGAATCTAAAAAGGAATCCAGGAGTTCTACCACCTCTGATTCCTTGTTAGATGGGGACGGTCTATTATATATATTTATTAGATGTATAGTTTCTTTCCCTCTTGTATCAATTTTAAGGCCTAGTAGGTCCGGAGAGGGGATGGATAACTGGGTGACATCTATTTCTAGAGTCACTTTAACCCAGATAACCAGTCCCCCTGAGGCTCTACCTCTAGTTGATGGAATAGCATAAGAACAGTATGTTTTATACCCCAACCTATGGGGGGTTTCTACCATCCAAGTTTCCTGTAGGAATATGATATCGTAATTCTCAATATAGGAACACCATACCACATCCTCAAGGTTCCTGGCTAAGCCAGCTATATTCCAAGATATTAGTCTAATATTTGTTATCCCTTTTACACAGGGTGAATCTAATACTATAGGTAAGTTGTCTTTTTCTGTAACATCCTCTAGTTCGACTAAAGGATTTAACTCTTTGTCTTGATTATAGTCTTTAGTAACGTCATTACCCTCCCTAGTCCCTGTGGGGCACTTATCAGATACGCCCAAACTGATTACCTCACTCAAAATAGAATAAGGGGATTTAACGCTGTTTACCAAATTAACTGTCCATGAATTTCTGGGGCTCGAAGGTACTATAAGTTTTGGTTCTAAATATTCTATACTCTGTTTTTGTTCCCACGTCTGGGTATATACTAACATTTCTGTGATAAATTCCCCTGCTCGTGGGAGTCAATCGTTTTCATCCAAAGTGCTCAGTACCGAAAATCTATTTTCAATTGGAGTATAAAAATTTGTGTTTCTTCTATTAGTCAAGAGTCTGTGTTTTTTTAGAAAATTCTGATGTACTGGCTAAATGTCTATAAAAATAACCCAGAGGGTGCACACCCACGTCAGACTCCTCTACATCCAAAGAAGCTGCTCTAAGAAGAACAGTCGCAACATGTTGAGGGTGTCTAAAATTAACAATTACACAATCCCCCTTACATTTTTTTCCTCGCGTTTCCAATCCATGGTACCCGTCTAGTAGACAGTATTTGATCGGATAGATATGGGGGGAAACCACAATTTTTGTTTAACCAAGCAACTGATTTCCGTTTGAGAGAATCATGTGATTCCTCACAGAGATTCATTGCTGTTGGGTCTAAGGGAGGAACATTCGAAAGGACTATGACATATGGTTCACACTCAGGCGGAAGATTAATATGATTTGATCTGTTCACGGGAGTAGTGTACCTCGCAATATTAGATGCAGCTGCCTTCATATGAGAGGTACTATCCACCATACATGGTGGCTCCCTAGGTTCTGGTAAACGTGACCTCTGTGCTACAACCAGTTGTGCAGAGTTACTGAATTGAACGGGTAGCTCAGACTGTTTCATGGTCTGTTCCTTACACATCTTATCTAAAAGACCACCCAACCTAGATACCTCCGTAGATAACAATTCCATTTTTTCCATAAGAGGTTTAGTCATATGGTCTAATTTTTACTCAAATAGCTTAGCGATGTGACCCAAGAGATCACAATTCACATCGTCCTTATTAATTGTAATCTCGTTATTAGCTACATTACTTCTATGACCATAGTCTATTGTTGGTTTAAGATGTATGTTCCCCCGCTTAATTTGCGTTTTTCTGCATTTTCTAACAGCTCTCTTAGGAGGAGAGTGAGACAATACAGACTCACTCAGGGACTCCAATGGGTCTTGAATTGGTGGTTCTAAAACTAAGGGTAAAATGGCTGAATTTTCCAAAGGGAAAGCTTCAATATTGAGGGGATCCACCATGATAGAACCGCTACCATCGTCTACAGAAGAAAAAAAAAATTCTGAGGAGGACTCCTTCCCTAAGGATTTCCTTCTATCAATGTTTATCTTGCTCACCATTTTAACCAAGTAATTATCCAGGGTGGAAATATTTTTAGCCATTCTACACCACCCTCACGTAAATAACAACCACTACTAGTGTTGATAAAATACTCGATAGCGTGTCTAGATTTTATAGCCCTGCCCTACACGGAGCTTTTATATCATAACAAAGTATAGGGCACCTACATATATCAGCAATAACACAGAACAACAAGTGCATATGACCCAGAAGACACAATAACTCAATTAAATGGAGCCAAGTATACAGCTTACTAAAACGTTATCGGATTAAAAAGAAGCAATTAACAGCTTAGCGAGTTGGCCCAACCCGACCCCTTCTGGCCCCCTAACGGCCACACAACGGCCCGTCCTTTGCCCGGGCTTAGCCCGGCGTGGTCCCGCTCAGTCAGAGACAGGATCAGTTTAATAGCGCCTTCGGGCGCGCAAAATGCGTTGGCTCCGCTTCCGGGGTGCAAGAGGACCTGGGTAATGTAGTCCCGACCTGTCCCGTCAAACGCTCCCCCCACACAGCGGTCGCGATGTCAGACGACGGCGGGGGGGAGATGTGGAAGCCAGCAAAAGGAACAGCAGCCCCGAGGACCACAGGGGCACACAGGTAAGCAACACAATGCAGGCGTAGGTAAATTCGCTGTAATCTCTGACTTGGCCTCGTGACGTAAATGACCAACCAAGACGTTTCCAGTTCCGTTGCTTACAAAAAGGAGAGGCGTGAAAGGAGACTTGGGGTTTTAGGTAACCAAAAATGAGGATGGAGACAGTTCCAAATGAGTAAGAATGACAAGCTGATAGGCTGTAGTTTCAACCAGACTGCGCCTTTGGCAGACGTGGTAGACGCGGTAATCGCTCCTCCTATAGGACAGTAAATGTCTTACTTACATATGTGGCAATTTTCAACAAATACACACGGTCTAGGGCTTTTGATTAGAGAAATTATAGTCCTGACGATTGCTTTCTCGCAGTCACATTCACAGAGAACTATATAAAAGGGGCGGCTCCCAATTACCCCCAAGTTTAAAAGTTGAAGGTAAGGTTTACCGATCAAGGTTGTATACCAAAAATATTAATGTTAATTTTATGTCCCCCTCAGTACTATCTCCGGTAAATTGTATAAAGTGAAATAATTGAGATTACAATATGGCCGCCACGAAGTGACAGATTTTTGCAATCTGTTTCCCGTAGAGTGGAGAATCGAATACACCGCCTGCCTGCACGCTCACAGAGGACCAAAGCACCGGAGGGAACACGAATGAAAAAAAACGAGTTCCAAACCACACGCTGCCGAGTCCCCACGCCGGCGCCGAAGAGAGCAGAAGCCAACAAGACCGGACTCCGTCACGGCTGTCGGTGAAGTCCAGCGCGCCCGGGTCCGGGTCCGGGTAAGGCAGCCTCCTCACCTGGTAAGACGACGTGCCCCTTGATACCCTCCTTCTGCGCCTTGAGTCGTGCTGCGAGTTGGAGTTCCAGCTCGTCCGCCGATCCCACTCGTAAGTGGATGACAAGGTCTGTGTCCGTTCCCAAAACCTTTCTTTTCGTCTCCGCGGGACGGAACGGAGGATGGGTGAGGCCAGAGAGGGGCGTGTAAGCTCCAGCAGCGTCCACTCAAGGTGACGTAGATTTTCACGGTTCTTTATTGGAAATATGTAACCCTTGCCAAACAAAATCTATATGTTGTTTTTGTGGATCTTCAGTCTGCTTTTGATTTGGTCCTGAGAGAGAAATTGTGGGGTGTTTTACACAAAATAGGTACTCCAGGGAGCATAATCCATGTTTTACAGCGACTATACAAGGGCACATATGCTCAGGTGAGATGGGGTAACCAGGGAGAGTTAACAGACCATATCGCCATCCAGCAGAGGGTTCACCAAGGTTGCGTCCTGGCACCAACACTCTTTACTTTATACACAAATAAGGTGGTTCAAGCAGGGTCTCTTTGCCAGAACGATGCTCCCTCCCTAAATGCTCAAATAATCCCTGTACTGCCCTTTGTGGATGACTCCCTCCTCATCTCTAAGACTCCAATGGGGCTCCAGACCCTTGTTAATAGGTTTACAGCATTTTGTGCAGATCGTAGGTTGTAACTGAATGTCAGCAAAACCAAATTAATGGTGTTTACCCCAGGACCAGCCACGAGATGCACTATCACTGTTGCTGGGGACCCTTTGGAGAAAGCCAGCTTGATAGACTATTTGGGCATGAGGATTTCCAATAAATTACATTGGGAAGATCACGCTGTTTTTTCCTGGATGTTCTGTGGGGCTCAGGGAGTTTTCTCCTTTCCCTTCTCTGTATCAATCCCAGAGTCCAGCAGCATGGTGGGTGGAAAATTCGCAAGCAAGAGGAAGTCTTCTCCTTGTGCAAGAGTTTATAAAGAGGAGAGAGGTAGGTTCTAGAAGACAGGCACCCCTAACCAATTCTAGGGTGCCACATCACCTCGTCACCCCTGTCCCAACCGCCCTGTACAGTATGTTGGGACAATTTACAATGGCGTCATGAAGGAGCTACTGGTCACACCAGCTCCTAAGTCTCAGCTCCACCCTTCGCTGGCTTCACTCCCAGAGACCTGCACACTAGAATTTCAAAGGCAGCTCCCTCAGTGGTTTGACTCCAGTTGTCTGGGCGCTCTCCTTTTTTCAGTGGGCTTGGTAAGACCCATCCCTGGTGCAGTGTGATAGTTGGGTGTTTGATACAGGTAATTCTGCCCCACCCCCTTCCTTCTCAGAAGCAAGAAGTAGTAGTGCTAATTGCTCCTTTGATGTGGGGGAAGCCTTTGTTCCTGCTGCTGAAGAGAATGTAATTACTGGAAACAGCAGGGTGACAAAAGGCCTGGGCTCTGATCCTGAGCTGAGCCAGGGGAATATAAAAACTCTGAATATCCCACAAGATACAGTTATCATTTTTGAAGAGGCACTTTTTATTTTCTTGCACAGGTTAAACTTTAGTTCAAGACGTCAATAGTCTCTCTAGGCTAAGGAGAAGGGAAACCATACACTAAAGTAGTTCCCTCCCTAGGTGTATAATAGAGGATCATTATAGCTAAACTAGTAAAGCACACTGACTTTTCCCTAATAGAGTACACTTCCTTCATGAGGCCTTTCCCAGCGAATACCTATAACTGCAGAGTCCCCATTGCACCAAGCAAACTGTGAGCTGTTACCGGGCTGCACATAACAGTAATCTCAAATGGACAGCATGCACATGTGTGTACACGTGTTCATGTGTACCCAGCCAAGTGCCCCTTACCCTTGCTGCGTCACAGCGGCCTTACCTTTAAAGGTGGACAATGGCGGTAAACACATGCAGTCCATTTACCGTGTGATTACTGTGGGTGAGACACTGGTAATGACGGACACCCACAGTATAAAGTCCAAAAAGTGGGTGATCAAAAAAGCAAATAACCCGGGCATACTGCTGGGGCAGAATCCAGTGCAACAGGCACTGCCATTCTTCATAAGTATTCTCAGACAGGACAAAAGTATTAAATGACTCTTATAAGTAATTAGTGCCTTAATGTAGCAGACCTTGCTGCAACTTTCAAATGGGACAAATATTCCAATTTCTCATTGAATCAGTAAAAAAAGAAAAAAAAAAAAAAAAAAGAAATGGGATAATTGCATACAAGTAAAAAAAGAAAAACAAGTAGAAGAAAACAATAAGTGTTCCAACTCTCTCTTAAAACACTCAAAAGGTAATCGTCTGACCTTAAAGACAGAAAGTTGGAGCGTCTTTGATTTCAGCAACTGTACGAGTAGTTGCACCAAGTTTGAGACTGAAGAAGTGGTAAGATTTTCCAAATCACGGAACTTGTCCCAAATGCTGAATTGAAAGGTCATCTAAAAATTAGAACAAACCCATTGATGAGGACAGAAGTTATGTTTGTAATATCAATTAGCTCACAAGTTTGTTTCTGCAAGAGTAGGACAAAACATAGTAGAACACTACTAGGGTGGCGAGACCGAGAACATAGGACATGCATCACAAAACCAAGTGGTACTTGATTACACCTATTGCAATAAGGCTACAGGCCTTTTCTGACCATCAATTTGATCTATAACAGAATAATACATCTAATATGGCTGATTTTATCAGGCCATTAGCTAAGCTTAGGATGTGAGAATATACCAAGCAGACAGCCATTGGGAAAGTGGTGAAAACAACAAGAACAAATAACTAAGTGATTATTCAAAAACATTTTAAGTAGCTTTTAACACCTTTAAGACATTAACACATTTTAAGACAAAAAATGCCAAAAGTTTCTAAATTGGGTGTGAAAGCGCCACAAATACTGTCATACGTTTAGGGATCGAGAGGGAAGTCTGCAGCCCAAGTGAAATAAGTGATTTCAAAGTGGAAGAAAAAGTAAACATGCAAATGTACTTCTCACTAAACTTGCTCCTGAGTATTGTCAACGCTGTGGACAATTCATATGAGGAAGACCACTGCAGCAGCATGTCCGGGAATTAACTTCCACATGGTAATTACTGGCAAATTAAAAATATATGGGCTACATTTTGTCATAAACTAAAGACGTACTATACTTTGTGACGCACGCCTACATCTCTAACGGTTTATACTCAGCAGCATACTAAATTGATCCACAGCTCTGACATCTATACGGCTATATAAAGACACCTTAGCCATGATACTCGTACAGAATATTGAAAAAAAAAGTATTAAACAACAAAGTAAATCACAATGTATTTCCAATAAAAACATGTACATGACATAAGTGAAAAAGCTATGTTAATCTCTTGTAGTGCAGACATCAGTATGAAAGATGAGGGAACAGGAGCAATGCTTTACAAAGTCACATTTCAGTCAGTTATGTCATACTCAGTTCATCATCTATACGTATATTTAGACTAATAAGCCATTACTCACAGTCATATTACATAGCAATCACAATTATAAACCTAATTAAAATAGTTTACATAAAAACAATATAATTGTACATTCATGAAAAAGAATAAAAACCTTTTCTGGGACAAGAGAAAGTAAAGTGTCAAGGGCTTCTAAAACAGAATAAATGCCAGATGCAAATAGTATTGGCTTTAGAAGTCTTCTACGTTCACAAGTGTACCAGGGCATAACAAAAGTATGTGTGTAATATAATTGGTGCCTTTCTATGGGCACTTTAAAACTGGGGAAGTAGGAGTATATTTTAATTTCTGTAAACTAATCCATTGCCATAAACAGATGAGGTTTCTATGCAAAATAGGTTACGGTATCCAACTTAAACAATTAGTGATTCTGAATTCATCTTTACTTAGTGAGAGGTGGCTCAATATCAAGAATAACAATCTTGATAGAATTTTACATGACTTAAATGAGACCTCAAATGTTTTTTCCCCATAACTGTTTTCTTAACCAAAACCCCTTATTACTGATTCCTGGTTAAACCCCAGAAAATACTTTAATTTGAAGAGTCTTTACTTTATAATTTCTTTGCAAGCTGAGTTTCACTAAAACACATCTTTGAAACATTCAACAGCTCCAGATTTTCTATGTTAGGGAGATTTGAAGTTTTTTAAATTTTCGTTTAAAGGAACCAATTTTTTTTATTAACTAATTCCTTGACTAACACAGGCTGTTCTTGATCTTGGTATCAGTAAACATAACATTCAGGTATTTACCTAACACCCTCTCTTCACATATCCTTTGCAATCTCCATTGAAAATTGCATTTCTTTCTCCCTTGGAACATTTACAATGTTGTTATTTAGGATAAAATAGGGATTTGATGCATCCCATTGACTTTGCAATCCTACTGGTGTACAGTTCATAACTACAAAATCCTCATGACAGAGGAATAAACCACCATTTACACTAGGGGCATTCCTGTTGCTTCTCTTAACATTCTTGGAGGACATACAGGAAGATACAAAGAGACTACACGGCCCTGTTTCAATCCACTGTTGGTACAGGTTTTATTGGTTCTCTCGCCCTATGTTCCTATGTAAACCTGGGACCATGTGTTAGTATGGAACGTAGTAGAGATAAGCCGAGGAATGTCATCATCATTCATTCATTTTGCATATAACAAGATTCCATTCACTGTTTCAGATTTGAAATCCACAAAATGAATATTATTAAAGGAATGATTCAGTGTTACTGATAGCTGAGGAAGAATATATGGTGCCATGTAGATCGCCCACCACGAAATACAACCTGCTCCTTAGGTATGTACTGCTCAACTGTGGCCTATTTCTCTAGGGCATTTAATACAATCTCCCTAAATAATATGAGAAAAGATGTCAAGCAAATATATTAACCCTTGTTAAAAATAGGTCTTATTAGGAATAATCAATAAGAAGGGACTCTACTGGAGTTGCAATTAAATTAAAATAAGGACAAAAAATGTTAGCCGCAACTCTGACTTCTGTATATATATCACATTTGACATCTTGCCAGGACCTTATGTCTTCTATACACAGAATCAACAATTTCGCTTTCTTTAATTGAAGTGTTATTCCGAGATGTAGGACCATCAAGAAACATTCACTTACTTCAATTCAGATAACCTCTCAATACTTATTTTTTCACATCTATCTTCTGTTATCATGGGTGCTGATTATTTCTTTAGTTAGCTACAAGTCATTTTCCACCATTTTCCAAAACATTTTCCTCTCCAGGTTCAGACAATACTGAAGGGCAACCTATACAAGCTAAAGTATTTAATAATGTATTCACATGGCAAATCTCTTACGTTCATGGCAGTAAGACTGACAAGCCTTTCAAGTCATTCTCATTGAGTAGCCTAGTTCTTCATGATCAAACCTGCATAAGGTCAGATTACAAATTCTGAGCTGTTTATGTTAGGTTAACAACCCAAACCCTGTACATGGGAAAGAAGATTCTAACATACTGAAAGCGTGTTTGGTAATCAAAAAAGAAGCAGACACATGAACCAGAACTAGCCATGCCAGGATGGGGTAGTTTGGATTACAATTAATTTGCACCTTCTGATCTTCTTGCCATCACAGTCATAGGAATAATAGCATAATGCCGTGCCTAATCAGGCTTGTCCCTAGAATGTGCTCATCAGATCTCATTCTAGAATCAGATTTGTGACTTCGTAGTGTTATGTTTTTAAGCGCATCATACTCTTCATAGCCCAACAAGTTAAAAGTGTTGTCTAGGTTGACCAGTTTAATCCTCACTGGTCTGAAATTCTCCTGCTCAGAAAATCAGTTTGGATAATCTTCCTGTATGTCAAACAATAGAATATAGGCATTATCAAATGTGATGTACTCGGCTGCAGACTTTCACATCTTCCAAGCAGACTGGATATTACTTAATCACACACTTATACACTACGAGATTGCTGTGGTGCTCTCTGGCATTACAAACACATACTTGGACTCAACCTGAAAGATACCCCTTTATAGAGCAAAGCAGATATAGCTGTTATTTTTCATCTATCAGGTGTCAGATGTTAGGATGGGAAATTGTTTCAAATGTGCTTCCCAACAACACAACTGAGCTTAATATGGGGAGAAGGGCCTTTAAAAACAGGAACTACCTTAGGATAGAGATAGGATGCTCTCCAATACTACAGGTTCATCTGTACATAAGATTGTGAGGGTTGACCAGAACCCTGCTTTTAAGACAGCTTTGGCCTGAAATTGGGAAATAATTTGAATTGAGGCCAGCACAGGAGTTAACCCCACATTAACTCAGTCTGAAGATGTCCAAAATAAAGTCTCTCCAGGGTCACCACCAATTCTGACTTTCCGAAATTCTTTGAAGATGTGAATGACAAAACCATAAACAGAAAACTATGAAGAGCCTAATGTGCTTTTGTCATGTGTGCTTCCTTCAAGCTTGACCCCCTTCCGGAGCCAGTAAAGTAGATAGGGAACACTTCTCAAAGCCTTTTTTTCCAGAAGGTCTGCCGGTGCCTCTGTGACTTTTGTGAAACACCTCAAAGATGACCTGATCCCTAATCTTGCCTACCTTGAATATCTTGAATATTTTGTGATCTGACCTAAGGACAATGTAGAAAATTGCCATCATACTTCTTATATCACTGTGGATATGAGCTACTGTGACTGTTGTGAAAATATGCCCCTTGAGAAACGTGATTAATTCTTTTAAGCTTGGAATCGGTCTCAGTTTAGCATAGTTCTTTTCGACTGGAAAATCCTTTAAAACAAACTCATTTTAAACTTGAACTTAGGGAAACTTTTTCCACTGTCATAAACAAAACCACTCCCCCTGCTCAGTTTGAAACCTGGCTCTGCTTCCAAAGCAATGTCTGTGCTTCTAGTAAGCTGCCTTTGCTGCCACTGACAGCACAAACACATACTAGACAACAACCTATGGACCACAGGATGCTGTCCACCGCACAGTGCCCTCGATGCATACAGTTTTTAACAAGCATTTGACAACCTCATTCACTTCAGAGCAATGACTCTTGAGTGGCCCTAATATTCCAGTGATGCTGGCATGTGATTTCAAAAACGTGGCTTTGGCAGACATTCATAAAGAAGTTAAATTAAGTTACAATTGCAAATGTTTGTTCAAGTAAAATATAATTGTACAGCAGCTAGCAACAGACCCTACGTCTGCATCAACAGTCCTTGAAAGGACATAGGGGTTGGCTCTTGATGAACAGGCTTTTAGGCTTGCAGAAGGGCTATGATTTAATATGGTGCAGATGAAGCAAGCAGATAAAGACATAAAAAGGCCACTTATATGCAGCATACCATACCTGTCCAGCAAAGCTGATGTGAAGGGCTAGATGTTGTTAGACATCCTGGCATGACATGTCTGTTAGAATATTCATAAGTGCGTATTAAGGATTGAGGTGGCATGTGTCTTCCCTCTAAAACGCGTTTCTTGGAAGGAGTGAGAACTACAGCTCTTGTGCTATGGGCACCATAACCAGCTCTTTCTTGCTACATACAACTAAGAGGGCAAAAGGCATGGGATCATTCAAGACCAAACAAACAAAAAGTAAAATAATGTTTAGAATTTGCACAGAACTACAATCAAACCTCAGAAAGATAGAAATGAGAAGTTATGATCAAACAGCTGCAAATGAAATTTGAACAAGTAGGAGTAGCAGTAGCAGTCAGACAATAGTCCACACAATTCACCTTCACGCAGTGCTTAATTTGTAAATAAAAAGGTGCCGGTGCCCAAAGCCCTCCTCTTAAACACGTGGCTGCTGCAATTAAATGTGCAAACACCGAATACTGAGGCGGCGTAATCCTGAAGCCATCGCGGGACTCTTCAATCCATATAAAGCCACTACCCGCCCCTTCATCTTTCTTGCAGCTTTCTACTTTCTCCCTTTGTGACGCTTTTTTGTTTCTCCCTTCCTCTGTCTTTCCCATATGTGTCTTTTGCTCACAGCAAATGCTTGAGGCAGAAGAATAAGCCCCGGCCCTCAAAAATAGGTGCCGGTGCTCAGCACCGGAAGCAATGCTCACAAATTAAGCACTGCCTTCACGTCACATAATTCCACTCTACTCCATACAATGCAACCGCACTCAATGCCATTCCGCACCCCACAATAGTATGCCTCTCCATGACATTCCGCTCTAACAAAGCCAATAGATCACAAATAGTGAGACCTATTGGCTTTGCCAATGCTTGTTAAGATGAGCAAGTAACAGTGAATGAAGGTATGAATGACAACGTTATAGCTAGGAAGCAAAATATGAAAACAGTATCCTGCAACCTTGCCCCAAACCCAAATTCACTCCTGTGGATCAGGCTAGTCAGATTATTAGGTATCCAGGCTATCAGGACTATGGTGCTGACTCAACAGAAATACAAACTCATTGATACACAGTACGTTTACTCGAATCAAAATCAGGTCATGAATGCAAAGCAACAGCAGATCAACTACAATATTACCAATAAAGCAGTACACACAAAACAGAATATTTAGGCATAATAATCCCAGTTCCTTCACTGCACAATACACACCTGAAACCGCCTGTCGTATTCACAAAACTTGGCAGACAGAAAAGAATAGAAAGGGTTGTAGGTCTTCTCCTGCAGGCAGCAGTCGATGAGAATGTGCACAATTTCCCTCTCCTGTTGGTCCTTGAGGCCCAGCCTACAAAACCAGAACAAGAACATTAACATCGGGTCCCAGTTCATTTTAGCAGCTCTCACACTTCATACACAACTGGCAATGAAAAAGGCTGTACTGTAGTTCAAAAAGATTTGCTTTCTTTTTTCACTACACGCTTTTCAACAGGCTTACATATGTATTCATATGTGGGTTGAAAGAACGGAATTACATCACCAACCACCACCTTTTCGCTGTACACCCTTCCTGTACAAAAGATCTGTAGCTTGCACGGTACACACAGCTGAAAGTCCCTCTATGCAGGCTGGACACAGGGAACTGCTGCATGTTGTTTATGAACTCCCAGGAACTCACTCAAAAACTCAAAGCTTTAAAGTGAAGTTATTGTTAGATTTGGTTACAATCCTTAACAAGTTTTTTTTTTTTTAAACGTATGAATTAAGAACTACAATCAATGTTATGATTATAGTTATGGATTAAAACCAAAAAACAGTGAAATTCGCAAGTTACGGATAGAACCACAATCCATTACTCACACAACAGCCTTGCAAACCTTAACTTGCGCATTAAATGCCTTTAAAATAGGGAAAACAGGAGCGAAAAAAGCAGAAAAAAAGTTAAAGATAAAAAAGCAAAGTGTTGAAAAGCAAAGGAAGAGAGTGAAAGAACGGTCTGAGTGCAGATGGGCCTTAGGAGCAGCCAATCAGCAGTGATATGGGGTCCGAAAGATCCAGGCCTGGCTCGAGGGCCAAGACAACCAGGTAAGGAGGTCAGTTGGACCCAGGCAACTCCTTCTCAGTTTTAAGCAAGATACTTAGCAGACACTTCTCTGACCTCTAAATGTAACAAAAGAAGTCCACTTTCAGGTCACAACTAACAAGCGAATGTTCTAAATACTTTTACAGAATAGAAGCATCTCCTGTGTTCAGTACAGTCGAGCAAATGGGCTCCCAGCAGTCGCACACTACACTCACTTCCTCTGAGTCGGGATGGACCCACAAAAAAGTTTCATCTCTTTTGGTTACTTATTTGCTGAATTTGTACACTGACTTGCTTGAATATCTCTACAATTCTGAAACTTTGAGAAGTTATAAACTACTGTTTTACACCATCATTCTGCTCATTGACAAGCCCAAAACAATTAGCTTATCTCAAAGTTTTAAGCCATATCTCTCGAAATAGCAGGTGTGTTCTTTTTTATTTCTGTCTTTACATAAGTAACCAGGCCACTGCAACATACTTACAGCATTCTAACCATAGCATAAGATAGCTTGTGAACAGCATTCACGAATATCTCAAGGTAACTGGCTAAAACGCAAATTATTTTTATCTTATAGATCCTTAGGTCTTTTGTTTGATTCCCTTCCATTTAGGGTCCAATGCTCCTCATGTAATTCTCAGCTCAAGTACTGCATTATTTGACCTACTGCAATACAAACTGGAGCTCAGTTGAAGGGATTAAGGTCATTGTGAACATCGCTAAATAAGTTTTGTCAGATATTGGGAAAGCCCAGAGTGGCGATTTTTACTGAGCATGAAGAGTCAAAGCACTTACTTTAGAAGGTTTTCAAAAGCATCCAGGAAATCTTCACTGCTCATTAGAACACAGAATATATTCCTCCTGATGTCTGTGTTCATTCTCTGCTTACGTGCAAGGTCCATCATCTTTGAGCTTATCTATTGTATAAAACGAAAATAATGTTTACATTGTTTACTTGATTAAGAATATATATCAGTTGCCTATTTGAGGTTTCCTATAGCATGGACCAGGCACATAATTATATACCAGGGACGATAGGGCACAACGGTCATTGCTTCGAAGATTCAGGTTTATTTAAAAAGAAGAATATATCTGCAATTTTAACCAAGACAGATTTATTTTTTAAGAGGAGGTATTTGAGGAATTTTTGAAACAATAATGTGAGGAAGCAACACAGTATTCTGATGGTGGCAAATTTCAATTGTGTGCAGCACACAGAAGAAGTAGTAGAGGGGTTACGATTTCCACAATTCAGGATTACAAAGTGTGCAATTTTATTCTGCACAGAGGGAAGCTTTTGTAGCTAGATATATAAGTTTCCATTCAGGAGATGATTCGTATCTAAATACTTCTATTAGCCTCTCCGAATACCCAATGAATAAATAATTAGCATTCAGAAACATTGTTACAAAAATCACATAAACCTTAATATTCAACTTTACACTGGTTCTTACTGCTAAGCAGCTGACAAAAAATGAGTACCAAGTGTGCCCTTCACACACTACTGCCACTAAAGGTAACACTGTCCCCTTGAGACAAACGTTTGGGAGTTCTTCCCCACTAATGGTTCTTTATGCTTTTCCCTTTATCTTTTTAGGGTCGAGTGTGTGAGTGCGTGCGCGGTTGTGTTCAGTAAAGGGCTTCGAGCCTGCCTGTGGCTCACCATTTGTTGGTTTGCGTGGCACTCTTCTTTACAGCCTCGTAATTCGTCAAGGCATGTCTGGCATAATTTCCAGCTCTGTATGTGGAGAAGGGATCAAGCACTTATTGATTTCAAATTAATTAGTGCCCGTTCGCTGCTCCAAACATGATTAAGGTACTATTTTGTTCTAAATTCCAGTGCCCTGCAAATAGAAGGCTTGTGACTGGCAAAAACGTGCCCAGCAGGACAAACAAAAATGAAAAGTTTTATTTTTAAAGCTAACTTTCTTTTATTTTGTTAAGACATCTTTTCTCAGTTCCCACCCATGTTTTGTTTTTGCTCATGGGCGCTGATGTCAAAAGATGACAATTAACTTGTTCGAAATATGCAAAGCCTATTGCATTGCAAATGCTTGTTTTACTGGCTACCGCTTAGCTGGCGCCACACATTACTATGAACCAGTTGCCATTGACTACTTTATCCCTACACGTATAGAGGACTCCTGAAAATAGATCATGCACCAGACCCCCAGTCTAACTGTCTATACTAACGCATACTCAGACTGTTAATAAGACTCACTACACATGCAATGCCACAACCCACGGAGATGCTGGTAACACTACATGTATCTGCCTTTCAAACAACACAATCTGTATTGATGTGCTTTTGTATCAACTGAAATTACAGTGTAGACAAATGGTAGTCTAAGAATATGCTAAAATGCCAAAAACACAGTTAAAAAAAAACTGACAAAAAAGATCAATTATTCCATTTACTTTAGGACAATCTACTAATAGGTCAACGTAAAGGAAAATAGTTGTCAGTTTACGATGCTCAACTAAAATGAATGCTGTTTTCTGACCATCCACAAGGGATGCATCTTATCAAAAAAATATTTAAAAAATCACAGTATGAACTGCTGGCCACGTTATATAAAGAGAGCCGAGACATACACTGTGACCTGATGCGTAACAACACATGATTTTCAAGAGTCAGCATTTAGGAAAACGTTAAAAGCATGTTTCTAGAAGTAAATAGACTTTGTCATACTTTTCCCACTGGTAACTTCTGCTGGCTGCTGCTGCCCGACTGGCCAATCATTGGAGCTCCACTCCATGAGGATCCTACAATCCACCATCGGCCAACTTGCTCCGCTTCCAACAGATTCTCCAGTGAGACACGAAGTTGTGTGGCGCTACCAGATGTAACATTGTTAATCTTGAAGTAAAAGCACAGGTCATCAGCAAACAGGGTTTACTCATAAGTGTGTTTTCATACATTTATCACTTAATAAAATTAAACTGCAGTTCATTAGGAAACTGCACTACATCAACTACTAAAGAGGATAGCTGTCAAATAAACAAGTTTGTCCATGATGATTACACCCAAGGTAGTAACTGCTCTGTTATGGTACTTAAGGGATATGGCACAAGTCATAAGAGCAAAAAGACTGTCATATAAAATGTAAATTGTACCTCAGCATTAAAGGTATTGCCAAGGGGTCTATGGAAGGTGTGTAAAACTGCTAAACATCTATGGAAAAAAACAAAGCAGCACAGGTGAACTAAAGAGACGCAAAAGTATGTTTTAAGTTCATATGTGCTATGAAAGCAATCTGAGGTTTAAGTCTAAAAGTTAGAAGAGGTGGCGTGTCCCTCTAATCAATTTTTATAGTGTCTTGTTTTAGCTTTTGTAAGTTGCAAATATAAAATGCTGAGAAGTGCAACAATAGCACTAGAGAGGGATCGGATGAGTGACAAAAAGTCCCTTTCAAAGGTAAGATTTATTGCCTCTTATACTGAAGGAATATTGACACAGAAAATGTCCTTTAAAGCAGCCAAGACTTTTGCAGGTCCAACTGAATAGACCAACTTTTGTCCATTTTTCAATGTGACAAGTGCAGAAGGAAAAGAGATTAAAAAGGGAACTACCGGGAAAAAAGAATTTTTTACACTCCATGGCACCTCATATTTAGGTCTAGAGTTAGCCAAAACCTTTTGATTTGACTAAACTCATATGTATAATATACCTACTTTGAGCCAGTCTGCGTCATCCATTTTTCTGTTATTTTATCATTCACAAATTTCTTCAGCCAACTATTGCATGCAGCAGGGGCCAGTGAGTAAGGCCATTGTAGCCACTGGCTAACTTCACTGTAAAATAATAAATATCTAGAAACATAACTACAAAGAAAGGGTATACATGTATAAGAAAGATAATATATTGGGATATAAAGTTGTATTGTATAAACTCAGACTTTAAAGTGTTGCTGTTGTGAAGCTAACTTATTTGGCCTTTTTTTATATATTATTTTCCTTTTATATTTTCCTCAATATTTCCTTAGTGAAGCACTTGCAGATAAAATAGTTATGATAATATTTATATATTGTGATAGATAAATAAAAAAGACAGCCATAAACATCTAATAAAGTAACTTACATGAAAACTCTGCAGTAAACTATAAATATGTTAAGCATAAAATATATACACACATATATACACAGGCGCCAGTAGGTAGTTATAGTTAGGACCTAGTTTCCATAGACAAAGCGTTTTTTGTTTAGCCATTAACTTTGGTGCCATTTGACGAATCCTCACAAAATTTTAAAAATTAGTTTGCCACTCACTTTAGCTGCTATACTGAACGTTTCAGGGTGATTCGTAAAGCAGGGACCTAGAAAAAGCGAAGGGCCCCAAAACATGTTTCCCCCATGCAATTCTCCACAGGGATTTTACTTACAACTACCGCCCGAACCGCTGAATGGAAATGCACCAAATTTGGCAGAAAGCTAGATCTTGGTCTGGAAAGAGTGCCTTTTGTAATTCAGTGTAAATCCGTTCAGTAGTTTTGGAGTTATTAAAGAAAAAAGAAATATAGATATCTGGGCTGAGCCTCGGCACAGATTTTATGGTGAGATCTGATTGGCTGCCAGCACTTCAACAAGGAGTGGTGAGTCTAAAGAAAAAGGTTAAAAAAAAAAAAAACAGAAGAGGGCAGGATAGGAATACCCTGACCTCTATGTGCGCATGTAAGTAGGTATATAGTCTGTTCATGGTTTGATTTCCAATGAAAGGGTAAAAATGAGCATGCAGTGTATCATTAACATAGAATAAAGCTGAGGGGATCTTTGGTTGAGGAAGGAAGCTGTGTATGAGAGGGAGGGAAGACCAGGAGCAGCTTGTGTGGCTGGGGCTTGGTAGGGGAGGGTGTATGTGGGGGGTGCGGAGGGCGTGGGAGAAAATTAAACAATAATAAAAAAAAAACCTTACCTGCTTTGCTTTGCTCCTCTCCCGTCCCTGCTGAAGGCACAGGCACCCAGCCTGCCCTGAGCCAATCCTGAGGCTGCTCTGAGCAGCATCAGGATTGGATGGGAGTGTCCAGCCAGGGCACTCCCAGGCAGACTGGGAGCCTGTGCTGGGTCTCTCCAGCCCAGGAACCGTGTTGATGGGCTGGAGAGAGCCCTGTGCGCATGTGTGCACTGGGCAAACACACATGCGCTCCGAGGAGAGTGCACAGTGCACTCCCCTCAGCTCGTCACCCCCAATGTCCCACCCTTTTTTACATGGAAAGGATAATAAACAGAGTTTTTTATCCTTTCCATGTAAAGGTAATTGTAGCGGTCGCTGCTGGCGGGGGGCGACGCTCCTCCGCCCATACGGGGGAGCTGCGCCTGGAGAAGACACATACATGTCTTCACATATGCATAAAAATGTATGTGTTGTTTTTAATTTCCAAATAAAAGGTAAAAATAAAGAATAACACATGGCGGAGGTACATGTTCAGTCATGGGAACTAAAGCTTGGAAAGAATTTCCCATAAACTTGAGAACCATTCTCGACCATTTTATATTTCCTAAATTGTTAAGAATTCTATAATTCCGAAAATAAATGCAAGAAAACTTGTTAGAAAGTATAACTACATTTGATGTTCGTGCCAAGAGGGTCCTACGAGGATAAATATTTCACTTTATGTAAAACAGCATGATATAGGCACAAATGCACGCATACTGTATATATATCTATAAATAGATATATATATATATATTAGCGTTTTGAGTAAAATACATAATTATTCACAAATGAGCACATAAGCTAACATTATTTCATTTGCTGAGCAACAAAATAGATTTGCATACAAATTCACTGAAAAGGAACAAAGGCTACACGGACGTTATAGTAAGGAAATAGAATAAAAACAAACCTTAGAAATTCACTGAAAAAAATCAAAGGTTACAGGGACGTTATAGTTAAGTTCAGAGTTTAAACACATACAACCATAGAAATTCAGCAGTTATGGTTACCTGAGCCAACTATAACTTACGTCCCCGCAATGAACTGCTTATGACTTCACAGATTATAATACTTATGACATGGTCAGTGACATCACCAATGACATCACTGATGACATCATTTAGTAAGTGTTTCGTAAAAGTTTCTGATACCCAAAGATATATACTAGGCTACTGCAGAAGTTAAATACCTATTGTTTCTGTTCTACTAACGAGTGATACTACTTGTCACCTATGTCATCTGATCTATAATCCCCTTTGTAAAGCGGGTGTACTATTTATCAGTGAACTAGACTCTACACTGACACATATCCCCCTCTGAAGTATGTGTATTATGGTGCTTTGCGACATTCTAAACTGTTCACCGAGACTTTACTCCAGAGTGATGGCTAAGTATAGTTCTGTTATATGACATACTGACCAATTTCCTTAGATGCCTCTCCTTTATGATGAATGCCTGTAGTGGGTGCCTGCTATAAATTGATCTGTTTACTAACACCTTTCTCTAGAGTGAAGGCCCAGTGTGGCAGACATTTCCACCAGACTGACCCGTCTGCTCACACCTTTCTCCAGGAAGAAGAATACTTTTACAAGTGGTTTGTGACACTGTGGCCTGTCCGCTAACACCTCACTATTGGTTGTTTATTGTAGTGGTTTGTATACATTTTCAATAAAACCTTTTTCTAGGTTTACTAATGGTGGTTTGCAATAGACTAGCCTATATAGACATTTGATTTTGGTCATTAGTGTTTGCAGTAGTGGTTTAGAAAACACAGGACTATCTGCTGGGAACTGTGTCTTACGCGATAAGGGAGTGTAGCAGTTGATAAGGGATAGTGAGCTCTGTGCTATACGTCTCGCCTGAGCCTCCGTATTTTTCATACAAATTAAATGGTATTTTATGAAGTAGATTAAAGTTTACTTTGCTGGATGATGTCATCAGTGATGTCATTAGTGATGTCATTTTAAATGTCATCAGTGATGTCACTGACCATGTCATAAGTGGCGTAATATGTGTGGTCATAAGCAGTGCATTGCAGGGGTGTAAGTTATAGTTAGATCAGGTAACTATAACTGCTGAATTTCTATGGTTTTGTGTGGAAAATCTGAACCTAACTATAACGTCCCTGTAACCTTTGTTTTTTTAACAAACATATGTGTATCTATATCTATATATGTATATATCTACATATATATATATATATATATATATATATCTAAAAAAACGTACTAGCTGTCGCCAGTTGGTAATTATAGTTAGGAAATAGTTTCCATAGCAAAAGTGTCTTTTCTTTTGCTAATAACTTTGGCACCGTTTGAGGAATCTTCACTACATTTTCAAATCTAGTTTGCCAGTCACTTCAGATGCTGTCTGTAAAGATTTGGGTGATCCATCAAATAGGGGCTGAGAAAACAGGGGGGACCAAAAACACATCTTCCCCATGCAATTGCCATAGGGATTTTAGACACGACTACAGCCCAAACAGTTGAACGGAATTACACCATTTTTGGAGTTTTTCAAACAAAAAGATTTATGTATATCTAGAGATGCAGATCCTCCACGGATCCACACGCCAACAGCAATACAGTGATTGACTGGCTGCAATCTGGGAGAAAAGTTGTAGCCACCATTTTGTTCATCTTGACTCTGTTCCCAGTGGGGTAAATAACATTTAAAAGTGATATAAGGGGTCAGGTTAGAGGTACCCTGACCTCATGGGACTGATGGAGAGGTCTGTGAGGGACCCCCTCACGGGCAAGAAATTGTCCAAATACTTTTTTTATTTTTTTAACCTGCCAGGATTTGCAGATCCATCAGGATCCTCCTGCTTTCAGGTAGCTCTGTGGATTCAAACCCCAAATTTAAAAAAAACACATACACCCACTCACAGACCCACATACCTAGTTCACATGATCACAACACACCAACTCACAGACCGAACAAAACAACTCGCTCCCTCTCACAGACCCACACATGTGCTCACGCAACCAATCACACACACAACCATTCGTACAGCCACTCACACTCCTACAGCCACTCACACACCCATACAGCCATTCACACACACTTGCAGACCCACAAAACCACTCACAGACCACACACCCACTTACACACACACTCACACGCCCAAACAGCAATTCACACACCCACTCATAAACCCCAAAATCACTCACACAACCACTCATACACCTATTCACAGAACCACATAGCAACATCCACTCACAGACCCACACACCCACTCACACACCCACTTACACACCCAAACTACCACTCAAGCAACCATTTACATACCTAGGTTACACAGACATTATAGTTAGGAAATAGTGTTAAAACGTAGAAAACTGAAAATAATCTTAGAAATTCAGTGAACAAACGTTGTACAGGTACATTATAGTTAGGCACATATTTTATACACACACAACCATAGTCATTCAGAAGTTACAGTTCTAGCTATCTCAAGTAACTATAACTTGTGCCCTTGAGTAACTATAACTTGCGCCCTCACAATGCACCTCTAATTACCTTGCATATGACATCACTCATGACATCTTCAATGACATCATTGATATCATTGCTATATTTCCAGTGAAATCATTGATGAGAAAACCGTGCATGGTGGGAGTGCAAGTTATAGTTACTTTAGGGATTATGGTCACTTATGATGCTAGGTTGGCCAACCCCATCAATAATCCCTGTAACAAAAACATAATGATAGTACAATGGCCTTTATCTATAAATATAGCTACTTTAGGATCACTGTACTCCATATTCTCTAAGACATTACAAAGGCTGTGGCTTATTAAAAAGGGATAGAGCGCTTAGCATCCTGGTTTTGACTAGGACATATAGCTTGGTGCCTTCATAAGGGTTTTGACTAGGACATACAGCTTGGGTCACTTCATAAGGGTTATGAACCATTAAAGTTCAGGTATCTCCCAGCTGGGGGAGTAAACATCACCTACTAGCAACAGACTTAGACTCCTCCCTTTAAGAAGTGCACTATTGCCTAGTGTAGCAATAAAGGAAAGAGGGAATTACCATTAGCATTATTATAAATAGAAAACCATCATTACAGAAATTAATTATTAATAACCCCAAATTTGATGCCCGTTTCAAGTGGAATGCCTGAAATGTCCAACTGCCTATAGCAACAAGGGTTACCTTGAACCATTCTAAATAACCTATCCTAGTTCCACCCAAAAGAGACGAAAAGGCATGTATGTAGCTCACAAATCCATCACAAGTAAACTCTCTTTCCGCTAAGGTTTTCTGCAAAAGAACTATATCAAAAAGCTTTATGTATTCCAGCTATTTTGGTAACCCCAACTTGTACCAGCTGAGAATCTTGATACCATTACAGTTTGGCAGCGAGTCACGAACAGGGTTAGCAACTGCCCTCACCGCTTGCAATACTAACAGGGATCCTGAAGCTTCTGGGGTAAATTGGCTTGATCAGACTGCTTACAGAGCACATAGCAAGAGCTAGCCCGATTTGTCATTTCAACTCTCCCAAATTTGAAAGAACTTCAACATGAGGGCAGATTGGCCTATTTTGATGAGGCCAATCTGCCCCCAAGGGGGGTAGAAACCACTAGACACCAGGGAGTTTTTTCTTTGCGTGAATTTCACGTAAGGGGAGCGACCCCGTAGGCAAGGGTCGCTCCCTGGGGGGGGCAATTTATTTTAGGCCATTTCTGCCCCCCCTGGGGGCAGAAACCTCTAGGCGCCAGGGCAAATTTTTGTTTTGTGTTTTTTTTGTTGTTTTTGTTTCTTTTTTTAGAGATGGGGAGCGACCCATCAGGCAAGGGTCGCTCCCCTGGGGGGCAAATTGTATTTAGACCATTTCTGCCCCCCTGGGGGCAGATTGGCCGATTTTAGGTCAATCTGCCCCCAAGGGGGCAGAAACCACTAGGCACTGGGGATTTGTTTTTTGGCGCCAATGTCACGCAGGGGGAGCGACCCCGTAGGCAAGGGTCGCTCCCGGGGGGGGTGGGGGTTGGGGGCGGCAAATTTATTTTAGGCCATTTCTGCCCCCAGGGGGGGGCAGAACACTCTAGGCGCCAGGGCAAATTTTTTTGGGGTGTTTTTTTGTTTGTTGTTTGTTTGTTTTTTTAGAGATGGGGAGCGACCCATCAGGCAAGGGTCGCTCCCCTGTGGGGCAAATTGTATTTAGGCCATTTCTGCCCCCCTTGGGGGCAGATTGGCCGATTTTAGGTCAATATGCCCCCAAGGGGGCAGAAACCACTAGGCACATGGGATTTGTTTTTTGGTGCCAATGTCACGCAGGGGGAGCGACCCCGTAGGCAAGGGTCGCTCCCGAGGGGGGGGGTGGGGGGGGGGATGGGGAAGGGTGGGCGTTGGGGGGGCACATTTATTTTACCCTCTAGGCGCCAGGGGAAATTTTTTTTTTGAGTTTTTTTTTTTGTTTGTTTGTTTTTTTAGAGATGGGGAGCGACCCATCAGGGATTTGTTTTTTGGCACCAATGTCACGCAGGGGGAGCGACCCCGTAGGCAAGGGCCGCTCCCGGGGGGGGGGGGGAAGAGATGGGGGGGGGTGATGGGGGGGGGGGGGAGAGATGGGGGATGGGGAGGCAAATTTATTGTAGGCCATTTCTGCCCCCCCTCCCGTGGCCGGCTGAGCTAGAGGCCAAACTCCACAGGTAGGCACTTTGCAAAAACCACCTCTGTTTTCTGTGAAAAAATATGTTGTGTCCACGTTGTGTTTTGGGCCATTTCCTTTCGTGGGCGCTAGGCCTACCCACACAAGTGAGGTACCATTTTTATCGAGAGACTTAGGGGAACGCTGGGTGGAAGGAAATTTGTGGCTCCTCTCAGATTCCAGAACTTTCTGCCACAGAAATGTGAGGAACATGTGTTTTTTTAGCCACATTTTGAGGTTTGCAAAGGATTCTGGGTAACAGAACCTGGTCCGAGCCCCACAAGTCACCCCATCTTGGATTCCCCTAGGTCTCTAGCTTTAAAAAATGCACAGGGTTGGTAGGTTTCCC
The DNA here is from genome assembly GCF_031143425.1 of Pleurodeles waltl. NCBI lineage: Eukaryota > Metazoa > Chordata > Amphibia > Caudata > Salamandridae > Pleurodeles > Pleurodeles waltl. The sequence continues at coordinate 659,130,025 of NC_090449.1, read as the reverse complement.
TAGGTGCCGGCTGAGCCACAGGCCAAAATCCACAGGTAGGCACTGTTTTCTTTAAAAAAATGGGATGTGTCCACGTTGCGCTTTGGGGTGTTTTCCGTCGCGGGCGCTAGGCCTACCCACAGAAGTGTGGTACCATTTGTATCGAGAGACTTAGGGGGACGCTGGGTGGAAGGAAATTTGTGGCTCCTCTCAGATTCCAGAACTTTCTGCCACAGAAATGTGAGGAACGTGTTTTTTTAGCAAAATTTTGAGGTTTGCAAAGGATTCTGGGTAACAGAACCTGGTCCGAGCCCCGCAAGTCACCCCATCTTGGATTCCCCTAGGTCTCTAGTTTTCAGAAATGCACAGGTTTGGTAGGTTTCCCTAGGTGCCGGCTGAGCTAGAGGCCAAAATCTACAGGTAGGCACTTCGCAAAAAACACCTCTGTTTTCTTCCAAAAATTTGGATGTGTCCACGTTGCGCTTTGGGGCGTTTCCCGTCGTGGTCGCTAGGCCTACCCACACAAGTGAGGTATCATTTTTATCGGGAGACTTGGGGAAACGCTGGGTGGAAGGAAATTTGTGGCTCCTCTCAGATTCCAGAACTTTCTGCCACAGAAATGTGAGGAACATGTGTTTTTTTAGCCAAATTTTGAGGTTAGCAAAGGATTCTGGGTAACAGAACCTGGTCCGAGCCCCGCAAGTCACCCCATCTTGGATTCCCCTAGGTCTCTAGTTTTCAGAAATGCACAGGTTTGGTAGGTTTCCCTAGGTGCCGGCTGAGCTAGAGGCCAAAATCTACAGGTAGGCACTTCGCGAAAAACACCTCTGTTTTCTTCCAAAAATGTGGATGTGTCCACGTTGCGCTTTGGGGCGTTTCCTGTCGCGGGCGCTAGGCCTACCCACACAAGTGAGGTATCATTTTTATCGGGAGACTTGGGGGAAAGCTGGGTGGAAGGAAATTTGTGGCTCCTCTCAGATTCCAGAACTTTCTGCCACAGAAATGTGAGGAACATGTGTTTTTTTTAGCCAAATTTTGAGGTTTGCAAAGGATTCTGGGTAACAGAACCTGGTCCGAGCCCCGCAAGTCACCCCATCTTGGATTCCCCTAGGTCTCTAGTTTTCAGAAATGCACAGGTTTGGTAGGTTTCCCTAGGTGTCGGCTGAGCTAGAGGCCAAAATCTACAGGTAGGCACTTCGCAAAAAACACCTCTGTTTTCTTCCAAAAATTTGGATGTGTCCACGTTGCGCTTTGGGGCGTTTCCCGTCACGGGCGCTAGGCCTACCCACACAAGTGAGGTATCATTTTTATCGGGAGACTTGGGGGAACGCTGGGTGGAAGGAAATTTCTGGCTCCTCTCAGATTCCAGAACTTTCTGCCACAGAAATGTGAGGAACATGTGTTTTTTTAGCCAAATTTTGAGGTTTGCAAAGGATTCTGGGTAACAGAACCTGGTCCGAGCCCCGCAAGTCACCCCATCTTGGATTCCCCTAGGTCTCTAGTTTTCAGAAATGCACAGGTTTGGTAGGTTTCCCTAGGTGCCGGCTGAGCTAGAGGCCAAAATCTACAGGTAGGCACTTCGCAAAAAACACCTCTGTTTTCTTCCAAAAATGTGGATGTGTCCACGTTGCGCTTTGGGGCGTTTCCTGTCGCGGACGCTAGGCCTACCCACACAAGTGAGGTATCATTTTTATCGGGAGACTTGGGGGAACGCTGGGTGGAAGGAAATTTGTGGCTCCTCTCAGATTCCAGAACTTTCTGCCACAGAAATGTGGCGAACATGTGTTTTTTTTAGCCAAATTTTGAGGTTTGCAAAGGATTCTGGGTAACAGAACCTGGTCCGAGCCCCGCAAGTCACCCCATCTTGGATTCCCCTAGGTCTCTAGTTTTCAGAAATGCACAGGTTTGGTAGGTTTCCCTAGGTGCCGGCTGAGCTAGAGGCCAAAATCTACAGGTAGACACTTCGCAAAAAATACCTCTGTTTTCTTCCACAAATTTGGATGTGTCCACGTTGCGCTTTGGGGCGTTTCCTGTCGCAGGCGCTAGGCCTATCCACACAAGTGAGGTATCATTTTTATCGGGAGACTTGGGAGAACGCTGGGTGGAAGGAAATTGGTGGCTCCTCTCAGATTCCAGAACTTTCTGCCACAGAAATGTGAGGAACATGTGTTTTGTTTAGCCAAATTTTGAGGTTTGCAAAGGATTCTGGGTAACAGAACCTGGTCCGAGCCCCGCAAGTCACCCCATCTTGGATTCCCCTAGGTCTCTAGTTTTCAGAAATGCACAGGTTTGGTAGGTTTCCCTAGGTGCCGGCTGAGCTAGAGGCCAGAATCTACAGGTAGGCACTTCGCAAAAAACACCTCTGTTTTCTTCCAAAATTTTGGATGTGTCCACGTTGCGCTTTGGGGCGTTTCCTGTCGCGGGCGCTAGGCCTACCCACACAAGTGAGGTATCATTTTTATCGGGAGACTTGGGGGAACGCTGGGTGGAAGGAAATTTGTGGCTCCTCTCAGATTCCAGAACTTTCTGCCACAGAAATGGGAGGAACATGTGTTTTTTTAGCCAAATTTTGAGGTTTGCAAAGGATTCTGGGTAACAGAACCTGGTCCGAGCCCCGCAAGTCACCCCTCCTTGGATTCCCCTAGGTCTCTAGTTTTCAGAAATGCACAGGTTTGGTATGTTTCCCTAGGTGCCGGCTGAGCTAGGGGCAAAAATCTACAGGTAGGCACTTTGCAAAAAACACCTCAGTTTTCTGTAAAAAAAAAAGGGATGTGTCCACGTTGTGTTTTGGGCCATTTCCTTTCATGGGCGCTAGGCCTACCCACACAAGTGAGGTATCATTTTTATCGGGAGACTTGGGGGAACGCTGGGTGGAAGGAAATTTGTGGCTCCTCTCAGATTCCAGAACTTTCTGCCAAAGAAATGTGAGGAACATGTGTTTTTTTAGCCAAATTTTGAGGTTTGCAAAGGATTCTGGGTAACAGAACCTGGTCCGAGCCCCGCAAGTCAACCCTCCTTGGATTCCCCTAGGTCTCTAGTTTTCAGAAATGCACAGGTTTGGTAGGTTTCCCTAGGTGCCGGCTGAGCTAGAGGCCAAAATCTACAGGTAGGCACTTCACAAAAAACACCTCTGTTTTCTTTCAAAAATTTGGATGTGTCCACGTTGCGCTTTGGGGCGTTTCCTGTCGCGGGCGCTAGGCCTACCCACACAAGTGAGGTATCATTTTTATCGGGAGACTTGGGGGAACATAGATTAGCAAAACAAGTGTTATTGCCCCTTGTCTTTCTCTACATTTTTTTCTTCCAAATATAGGAGAGTGTGTAAAAAAGACATTTATTTGAGAAATGCCCTGTAATTCACATGCTGGTATGGTCACCCCGGAATTCAGAGATGTGCAAATAACCACTGCTCCTCAACACCTTATCTTGTGCCCTTTTTGGAAATACAAAGGTTTTCTTGATAGCAATTTTTTACTCTTTATATTTCAGCAAATGAATTGCTGTATACCCGGTATAGAATGAAAACGCACTGAAGGGTGCAGCTCATTTATTGGCTCTGGGTTCCTTGGGTTCTTGATGAACCTACAAGCCCTATATATCACCGCAACCAGAGGAGTCCAGCAGACGTAACGGTATATTGCTTTCGATAATCTGACATTGCAGGGAAAAGTTACAGAGTAAAACGTAGAGAAACATTTATGTTTTTTTCACCTCAATTTCAATATTTTTCTTTTTCAGTTGTTATGTTCTGTAGGAAACCCTTGTAGGATCTACACAAATGACCTCTTACTGAATTCAGAATTTTGTCTACTTTTCAGAAATGTTTAGGTTTCTGGGATCCAGCATTGGTTTCATGCCCATTTCTGTCACTGACTGGAAGGAGGCTGAAAGCACAAAAAATTGCAAAAATGGGATATGTCCCAGTAAAATGCCAAAATGGTGTTGAAAAATTGGGTTTTCTGATTCAAGTCTGCCTGTTCCTGAAAGCTGGGAAGCTGCTGAGTTTAGCACCGCAAACCTTTTGTTGATGCCATTTTCAGGGGAAAAACCACAAGCCTTCTTCTGCAGCCACTTTTTCCAATTGTTTTGAAAAAAACGAAATTTTCCCTGTATTTTGGCCAATTTCTTGGCCTCCTTCAGGGGAACCCACAAAGTCTGGGTACCTCTAGAATCCCTAGGATGTTGGAAAAAAAGGACGCAAATTTGGCTTGGTTAGCTTATGTGGACAAAAAGTTATGAGGGCCTAAGCGCGAACTGCCCCAAATAGGCAAAAAAAGGCCTGGCACAGGAGGGGGAAAAGGCCTGGCAGCGAAGGGGTTAAATGGCAGCACACAATCAGCATCAATGAAATGAAACAAAACTAATGTCCCCTAAGGTCAGAGATTGACATTGTGATAGAGAATGACCCGGCATTCGGCCAGAAAATAATGGTGCTAACAGAAAGGCCTCTAATCTGATGCTCCTAACAGCCAATAAACTGCTGATGCATTTTAGCAATCAAACGCCTGGGCTCGGTACTACAACTGCCTGGCAATCACATATTAAAACCTAGATAAGCCAATATAGGTCCCGGAGGATTATGTACTTGCCATATTTTAAAGACAGCCGCACACATCCAAGTTAAATGAGCATACTATGAACCTTCATGTAATTAATTTACATAGCCAGTGGTTTTCCTGAAAAACTGGAATGGGTCTGGCTCTTATGGACCTAAGCTGGACATCACTGTTCTAATGCTTCTTCGGTTAGTGAATGCTGTCATTGGCTGGTTCCAGGTAACAAATGAACTTCTTGCTCGAAAAACAAAGCAGTTCATTTAGAGCACAAATGAAAATAAATAGGTAAAATTTGGCATAATAGTTTCCATTACCACCAGGCTTTACCTTGCTGTTCTGAGATAAACAGAAAAAAATCAGGTTTAAAGTGGGGTAGTAGCATGGGCACGTGTTGCATATTACCTACGCAAGTACCACAAGCATACTGCTGGTAGCAACGCAAAGCATTTTTGAATGCAGTGTTACAGTGTCACTGAATGGTAAAACTGCTTCACAGTACTTTCACCGCTAAATCATAAATGTGCATAAAGGCTAAAATCCCCAGTAACAAGGTTAAAGCAAATAGTGCACATTTGGGATATTCTCTGAATGAGCTCCCTATTTTACAATTTTGTACGCATACTGTAGCAAAGGATCGGATAAGGAATAAACTTGTTTTTGTCTTTCAAAGATACTTTTTAAACTAGGGCGTGTTCTATCCATTAGTCAAACAGGAAGATTTTCCACAAGATACACACTGCCTGCTAGCCTGAGAGAAAGTACAAGCAAGCCTGCGAAGGAAAGGATAGCATCCTGCACCGTGCCTTTAGATCCTCTGTACCATGGACACGCTCTTCATGCTGTTCAGCACGGACAAGGAATGAATACACCCGGTACTGCCATCTATTTTCTACTTCATGGAATACCCCTGCACTGGGATTTCCCTTCACAATCATAACAGAGAGAAATTCGTTATTTTCGTCCTACCAGTCTCATAAAAATAGTTTTAGAGCCTCAATTAATGTTTGATCAAAAAGTGAAGGAAACCGATTTCACAACTCAGACAGCTCAGGTCCATTAAGGAACAGTCTAAAGAGAAAGACAACTTATGGTCAGGGCATAATAACTACGAGCATTCTTATTTTAGGTGCAATATAAAAGCTTTTTTATAAATCCTATAAGTAAAAAAACTGCTCAAAGCATCAACCCAGATTCTAATTTGTGTCAGTCAATTTACACACACATGTGTTTTTAAATATGGAGCTATTACATCGGCTTATTCAACCCTGAAAATTCGGACTCTCCTGTATGTCTTCATATAACATAAAACTTACATATATATATTTATTTATGGTAACTTGGGACTACTAGTTAAATTCTTGTGTAAACAGCTCCTCGTGCCTTACCACAAAACTGGATTTTGCCAAACTGCAAAGCTTAATGACGATTACCTTAAATGTTATCATTACCATCAGAAGAACTTTACAGGGATAAAAAAATCTGTTGAGACACATTATATAAATTATTGATTTAACCGAGAAAACATAAATATGCGGATAAACATTCACATAAACCATATAAAAAAATAATAAAACACATCCTAATGGCTACCTTGCAAGCTAGTCGCCAACATCTGTCAACTACAACCAAAGGCTTATGCCAGGTAAGACCAACCAAAGGCATGTTAATATCGCTTGTTTAAAAGGCAGTTCATATAATACATTTTTGCAAGCTGCAGGCCATGCGCTGACCAAACAACTCACAAGGACAGATAAAAAATGAAGACACCTCGAGGTCAGCTGGGTTTTCAGGTTACATGGAGGCTCTGTCAAGTAGTGGGTAAAGGCTACAAATGTCATTACTCTGAGGATGTAAGTAGTACTGCGATATCTTTAACCATTCTAATCCAGTTCTGATTTAGGGGTCTTCTCAGCAGGCTATACATGGACCGGAACAACAGGAAGAAGATCGAAATCTTCATGAACTTTGCGCGGACTTGCCAGTTAAACCATGAGAAAATCTGGTACCATGGATGTGTCACTTCAACTTAGTTATAGAAACTTGAGCTAATGGTGACATTGGTTCTTATAATATGTGACTATGCTCCCCTGCTGACAGGAACCTGAAGCATGTCATGCCTGTCGACTTCGTCCACTGATCCAAAATGGTGACAACATATATGTATAGTCACTCAAAATTACTCCTTTTACATCTACCATTAAAAATGTCAATAAAGTTGCTTAATAAAGGGACCATTATGTCACTTTAGATCTCAATGACTAAGCAGATGTCATCAAACAAAGCAATAACTAAAATCACGATTGTTCGTGACTGATTGAAGTGCATGTCTAGATTAATAGAATTATTGTCTCTCAAAAAAAAAGAAAAGGACCCACCCCACGTTTCCAAAGGGCTACAACACTCCTGTTTTGTCTTGTGCGATTCATCATCCTGTTATAACTAAAACAGTTGAGTGACGTAAGCGAGCTTTGTAAGTAACTTTCTCACCTCCAGAGGGAGGCGGGGGAGGCAGATGGAAGGGGTGCTTTTCTCCCAAGCAGTCTATAATACCCCAAATTCATCTCCTCCTTGGTGCAAGCCAGAGCCTTGCTACACCTTGCTACCATATTTAGGTTCTTAAACAGGTTATGAGCCTCAAGGTTTTCCAAATTCAAATTAATACCAAGCCTTTCACACACTGACGCCATCTCACATAGTTGAATGTCCGATATATTCCCTAGTAATCTTTATTGAATGATCGAAAATCAACTCTCATGCAGTTTTAGCGTCTTATTTGTGCAAAGCTAATGGCAACAGAGGAGCTAAGCTTACCCGTGCTCTCTGTAACTTCTTCAGTTTCTCCACCGGTTCTGGATCATAACCTGGTATCTTCCGCATGTCATTATTCTTAAGTCCTAGCATGGTTTCCAGCATGAACCGGACCTAAAAAGAAATGTGTAAAATCACAGTAAAATTATAATTCCATACAACTGTACAGAGTCTGAAGTCTAGACTTTGTGCAGTAGTAGCTTGATTTCAGTTTGAGTGATAACGAACATGCTCATCTGAAGAACCACCAAAGACAACTTTTAAAGGCAGCTGCAATAAACGAGTTCAAATACACTCTTTCCCATGAATCACTTGATGAACACACATCTAAGTATGACATTCCAAGTATTTTGCTATAACTTGGCTCCACATCTTTAATGATATCTTAAATAAAAATTATACATGGAAGCACAATGTTTGAGCGAGACTGCTCGGTAAGCACGTTGCTGGGTGAGTCAACATTTGAGAATAAAAAAGTGTAACTAAAGAGCCTAACTGTGGAGGCAGATTATCATTACTAACTTATGAGCCAAAAGTTTCCAAAATAAATCAAGCACTGGAAAAACCAATAGGTCTGCTGGTGTTGTCTGCCAGCCTTTTGGCCATTCTTGTTTGTTTTGTCAGTTTTGCAAAGCTTTATTGTTATGGAAGCTGCCAGGTTCAGCAGAAATGTTATTTTGTTCTAAAAAAAAAAGTATACATTATAATAGTAACCCCTGACACTAAACAAAACTACTTTGTGCGTTGATGTGTTCCTTGTGAAAGGACAGCAATCCATAATGCATAATGAAGTCAGCCAATGGATGAAGGGTGTCGACATATTGCCAGCTGATGCATGCTGGAGTGGGTGGAAGAAAAATGGGAATAACAGAAACACAGAATAAGGGATGAAGTTTGGCTACAAAACCCTACAGGTAACTATGTCACACACTTAACTTCTGTAAAATCAACAAGTCTCAGCTACCAAAGACTTTAAAAAGCCAAACAGTCTGGCACTGGCTGCCAGCCTCTTGCCTTTGAGAAAGAAGGAAAGTACGAAGGAAAGGAAAAAGAGAAAGAAGGACTGAAAGAATGATAGGCAGACAGGGTTGCAAAGATAGAACACTCCCCTGAGCTTATATTCAGATATCATGTGAGATGCTGGTATGGTGTGAAAAGGCAGAACTCGGGTAAACAAAGGCTACTTCAAAAATAACTTTCAACAGCATTGTCAGGAAACCGGAACTGATAAAGCTGGGATGTGCCCTGTGGTCTCATCTGGTAGAAAGCTTCTTGCTATTACACAAGGCTCTACAAACAAAGGGAACACTAAATGAAAAACAAAAACTCTGGCACTGAAAGGTACTACCTTTTGTGTAGATGTTCTCCTTGTGAAAGAACTAAATGCAGTTACACAAAGTGATGTTAGCCAGTGGCCCAAGTAGGCTGACACACTGCCCCATGCTGTATGCTGTAGTGGGCAGAAGCAAAACGTGAATGACACAAGAACCAACCAATGGATGAAGAGCAGTGGATGAAAGCTCCTTTATGTAAGCATATTATACATACAAATTTAGTGAAATCAAAAGGTCTTGGCTAATGCTAGCCTTAAAGAGACTAAAGCAAGGAACATTTGGCACATCTGCCAATGTGCCGTAATTGACACTTCAGTCTTCAACGTGTTTTCTTTTTCTCTCTCCTGTGTTCTCTGACATGTGCTTATATATTTTCAGTTTGGCCATATTGACAACGGTAGGCCTCTGCACTGTTAGGAAAGTGCATAGTGCCTGCGCAGGAATGAGAATGCTGATTGGTTTCTTTTTTTTAGAAGAACTACAATTGAGTGAATGCAATTTGCCTATTGCTGCTCCCAGTTGATAGAATATGTTTGCAGTTGTCATCATCATCCTCCATCAATAATCAATTTTACATTTGTACCTTTCCAAACTCAACTGCCAACCGCTCCCTTTACTGAACAGCCACGATTGGCATATGAAACCGGATTGAATAAATTATTTTACTATAACTTTTTTGCTTGGTAACAAGGACCCTGGACAATAATTATGACAATAATTGTGGGTCCTCTGCCTCACTAATGTTATGTACACAGTGCCAAAAAATATAGGACTGCAAGTATACATGCATTTTTTCGGTGACAGACCCAGCTCTCCACAAAATCATAGGGTTTCCAACCGAAAAATGTCTGAAAAATGTTTTTTTTTTTGTTTTAAACAATTTTTTTAAACGATGTACTAAACCCAATTTATTTTTGTGTCTCATTCTGAACCTCCATTCGGAAAAGGTATGAAAGGGGCTCCCCTCCTATTTACAATTCTCAGAGAGATGGGTTATTTTGTTTTACCGTAACTGCAGTTGACAACTGTTGAAAAGCTACCTACACTTCAAAGCAGCTGGTAACTCATCTGTAGAAGAGAAATTGTTTATGCTGGCCATCTTTGGACATATATGTGGAAGCATCTGGTGTTTTTGGCATAAATTGTTTTCCTTAAATGATATTTAGCCATCCCACTTTTTAAACCACTAAGTTCATATCTTACTAGAACATACTTTGTTTCATGATTCTTTTCTTTGACTTGCCTCTTTGATGCGCTCTCACCTTTATACTTTCACCCCTACAACCTTACTTTTAGTACGTGAAAGACCCCACACTCAATTTACTCTTACTTACTCTGTGGAGCAATTATGTACTTTTTCACTTGTGGTATATACCATTTGGAATTTAAAAAATAACTCACTCAGATTTCTTTTTAATTGTTGCGGGAGGAAAAACTACAGTAGTATCAAATTTTAGGTTGCTAAATTATAATACAGTTTATGTTAAGATGTTCTGACTGTACTTGAAAAACATATTTCCCGGAATATCACTTGGGCATTTCAATGGAACAAAGAGCCAATCTGACTAGCAAAATAGGGAACATTTTAGTTACAAATCTATGTCAGGACCCGGAGAAGAGGATGATGCTGTTCTTTCTTCCATTTATTAACACAGCAGCCATATTGAGAACCTTAACAACAACTACATTTCCCAGAATCCCAAGAAAAGGAAGACAAAAGTAACAGTTCAACATCCAAAGGGATGCCAGGAAATGCCATAACTATCCATGTCCCTTCTTGCCGTCCCTCTCTCTTCACTGCTCTGCAGGAGAGTTCAAGTTAGGTATTGGGTCTCAGGTCCCCTCTGCTTTTCTGTGCGCTAATTAGAATGTCCTTTTCATGCTTGGTAAATAAACGTGAGAGTTGACTTGCTCTGACACCCTTTGTGGTGGTTTGCTTGTTGTACAGCTCGATTTACCAGTTTCACAGCAACCACAGGAACACTTGATGCTCTTCTGGGGCCACCCCAGGCCTTCAAGCTGTTAACAGATGGCATCTCCACTCCCAGGGCTCGGAGGCTTCAAAAGGCAGTTTTAGGCCACAAAATCTTCTCCTTCAGACGCCCTATATGGCTTTGCCGTCTCAAGGATTACTTAGTTTACCTCACCTCTCCCTGCTTTGGATGGCTCATAGACTGGATCTGATGGTGATTCAGACCAAGAATGGCCCTGACAGCTGGTTGACAAAAGGGGTCTGCCCCTGAGGAATCACGCAGATCACAATTTGACAAGCTGGAGCCATAGGAGCATATTCATCATTGTTCTTCCGAATGGTCTCCAGGGGACAAGGTAGCCACTTACCTGGCTGGATGACTTTGTAAACCCATTGATAAGGAGATAAGGAATTGTCTTTGGGCAGAGTGTCCCCGTCCTTCCCTGGATGACAAGATGGCAGCCCCACCAGGAATGGATGCCAGAATGGCCACATTCCTAACTACATTTTTTCAGGGACCCAAAAATGGGGACAGGCGCTCCTGGCGGTCTTGTCAGGATAAGCTCCTGGATGTCACGGGCCCCCAGACAAAAATTCTAGACATGGCAGAAGACACCAAAGCGTTTGAAGCCCTTATCTCCCTAGAAGTACCATCTGGCTGGACCCAGCCCACCATTATCTTTCTGGGCAATGCCAATGTGCCATCTCTACAAAAAGGCACAGGTCATTGCTGATAAGAATCGACCCTAAGCTTGAGGACCTGGCAACATCGGAGACCGGACAGGTGGGTCAAGGCAGGCTTTTCGGTGATCCCTTTGTCTCGGAGCTGGCAAAATTTGTGCTGACTTTCAACTCATTGGATAAGACCCAGTCCTCCATAAAACATATCTTCGACTGTTGGGTTTTTACTGGGGCTGGCTATGATAGGGTCGCCCAGTCGGCCGCTCACAACCTAAAGCCTGACAGAAGACAACCTTCCCAATGAGGTCAATGGCAAGACTCCACCTGCTCTTTGTTTTTTTTTTTACCCCCCCCCCCCCCCCCCCACCTCGAGGGCGGCCCCACCACATGGACTCATACAACGGTTCCAGAGATGGAGGCTCCGCCACTAGCACACGTGTTGTTGGGGTCTGTCTGGCACATTTCATAGACAACTGGACACAGCTCACCTCTGACGCTTGGGTGCTTCAAACAGTCCAGGGTTTCCACATTTAGTTCTACAGGTCACCATTTCAACTGGTTACCCTCTCTCCCCTCCGCTTCTCAAAGAAGAGGAGGATCTCATCCAGGTGGAGATACAAGAGCTCTTAGCCAAAGGGGCCATTATTTCTTCCTTCCTCACCATTCAGGATTCCTAAGCAGTTTGTTCCTCATGGAGAAACGGGATGGAGGCCAGTGCCCATTGATCAACTTCCAGGAATTCAACAAGTGGTTGGTCTTCCGACACTTCAAGATGGAGGGAATCCACCTCCTGAGGCCCAACGACTGGATGATATGCCTGGACCATAAGGATGCTTATCTAAGAAGCCCTATCTTTCCGCCACACAGATGCTTCCTTTAATTTCAGTGGCAAAGCCAAACTTTTGAATTTAGCTCCCTCCTCTTCGGCTTATCCTCGGGCCACTGGTGTTTCACCAAAGTCCTCAACCCCCTGGTTGAACACCTGAGAGTGTCAGGTATTCGCAAAATAGTGTACCTCCACGATATGCTCTTCTTGGACTACTGCTGTCTCGTGCTGTTGGCTCATTTGGAACAGGCAGTATGGCCCTCATTACAACCACGGCGGGGGTTACCGCCGAATGACCGCACCGCGGTCAAAAGACCGCGGCGGCCATTCTGGCTTTCCCGCTGGGCTGGCAGGCGACCACCAAAAGGCCGCCCGCCGGCCCAGCGGGAAAGACCCAGCAACGATGAAGCCGGCTCCGAATGGAGCCAGCGGAGTTGCTGGAGTGCGACAGGTGCAGTGGCACCCGTCGCGATTTTCAGTGTCTGCTAGGCAGACACTGAAAATCATGGTGGGGCCCTGTGAGGGGGCCCCTGCACTGCCCATGCCCCACGACACCCGTTCCTGCCATCCTGTTCCTGGCGTTTTTTACCGCCAGGACCACGATGGCGGGAAGGGGGTCGGAATCCCCATGGCGGTGCTGCGCGCAGCGCCGCCATGGCGGATTCCTTGGGCCAGGGGTAAACCGGCGGGAAACCGCCGGTTGCCCTTAGAATGGCCCATGAAGCACCGCCAGCCTGTTGGCGGTGCTTCCGCGGCCCTCTGCCCTGGCGGTTGGAAACCGCCAGGGTAAGAATGAGGGCCTATGTCTCCTACAATCCTTGGGATTCATCATCAACCGCAAGAAGTCTGCCTTAAACTGCTTTTGGAATCTGGCTTGCTTTGTGATAGACTCTGTGGTGTCTACCCTGAGTCTTCCCTCTCCAAAAATGACCAAGATACAACACAAGGTACACTGAACACTGGCCAAGTCGACAACCTCTCTTTGTCAGATCAACAGAGTGGTCGGTCTCCTTTCGTCTTCCACCCAGGCCATCTTTCCGGGACCCTTACATTTTTGGACGTTTCAGAGACTGAATGCATCTCAGCTTTGCTACAGTCTCACTCCCAATTCTTACCTCTTTCGGAGGAGGCCAAGGAAGAAGTTACCCATATAGTCATGGAACAGCCGCACCATCTTTGGTCTCGAACCGGATTCAGTGATCGAATCTGATGCCAGTGGCACTTGCTGCAGTGCACAATGTGGGAAATTCACTACAGGTGGCAGTTGGTCTGCTGCAGAACACTCCCTTCACATCAACTGCCTGGACTTAATTGCAGTTTCCTTCACGTTGTGGTGCTAAATCAAGCAGCAGGCTCAGTGCTGCATCTGGCGATGGACAACAGAGTGGAGGTCTGCTACATCAACCATCTCAAAGGTACGCAGACCCGAGCACTCTCTGATACGGACTTTTGGGAGTTTTGCCTCGAACACCAGATCTGAGTGATGGCGGAACACCTCCTGGGGATGGCCTATCAGATAGCAGACTGACGATCATGACATCTTCGGGAGTCAAGCCTGTGGAAATTGCTTCCTGCAGTAAATCTAGCTCTCTCTGCTCAGTGGGGCCCATTCACGATCAATCTTTTTGCGTCTCCACTCGACCACCAATTTCCCCAGTACTTCAGTTTGAGGCCAGATCCCGCAGCGGAGGTGACCAACGATTTTCTTCAGGACTGGTAACGAGAAAGACTACACCTTTCCACCTTTTGCTGCAATAATGAGACTGTGGAACAGACAGGCAGCGGATCTGGTGATTGTGACACGACGTTAAAGTTGCAAGTAAGGTTTCCAGTTCCAATGGAACTTTCTTGGGATTTTCCAATCAGCCTACCCCTACATCCGTCTCTCCAGGAATCCCCATCATCTAGTGATGGACAGAACCCTCCAGCTCATGGTGTGGAGGATTACAGGGCTCGATGGCAAGTCCCGGGACTTTTGATAAAGGCTTCAGACCTCCTCTCACAGGCTTGGGCGGACAGTGCAATCAAATGCCACCGATAGGCTTGGTCTAGATGGCTGGGTTGGTGTCACCAAGGGGGTTTGGATCCCATGGGGACCAACGTTGTCGCAATCTTAAATTTCCTGGCCAGAGGGACTAACATACAGATCGATCAATACCTTTCGATCAGTTAGTTCTGCTGGATGTGCTTTGTTGGGAGGCCTCCAGGTCGGGGAACACCCCTTGGTTAAAACACTGTTCAAGGGCATTAGATTGTCTCTCCCGCCGGAACCGAGGTCCTCAGTCCTGTGGGACGTCAACTAAGTTTTGAACCTTTTCACCTAGTGGCCTTCCAACAGGTATCATTCTCATATACAATTGTCATTCAGACTGGCCACCCTCCTTTGTCTGATCTCCTACAGACAGTGTCCGAAGTCTGGGGCCTTGGATATTATGGGGAAAACGTTTACCTCGGATGGGGTCACCTTTCATGTTGCACGAAGGACGAAACACAATTCACGCCTGTGTCCGTATTGGGCCTTTTCTGACAAAGTTGTGTGTGGTTTGGTGTATCAAGGCATATGAGGTCGTGACTGAAGAACTTTGGCCTCGGGGGAATGGCAACTGCTCATTGCCATCCAAAAACCTTTTAATGCGGGCTCTTCCTCAACCACTGAGCAATGGGTTCGGTGGGACTTGCAAGAAGCAGGCTTCGATATGAAGAGATTTGGTGCACCTTTGACCAAAAGGGCTATGGCATCCTTTGCTCTTGGAGCTCGCTTAGAGGATATTTTGAATGCGGTGGACTGGTATTCTGATTCCACCTTTAGTAGGTTTTATTTCAAACCATTCTCCTCCATTGCAGCTCTGGTGGAGTATGAGCTTTAAACTAGCATAATCCTCACTTCCGGGTCCTGACGTATAGTGAACCATTCCCCTAGCTAATGTAAAAGAAAGTTCCAATTCTATTAATGGGGAAGAGGATTAGCTCACCCCATGTAGGCATCATTCCCTCCCAAACAAGACGTTTCTATTATGGATGTAAGTAAAAAAAAAAAAAAAAAAAAAAAAAAAAACCTTAGTCATCTGATGTCAAGTGCTTCTGCTCTGCCAAATTTGCAATGTTGAATTCGTACCCTCTATGATAATGGTTATGTGATAAATATAGTTTCGTTGGAAAGTACAGACGGTTTATGGTTGCTCCGTTGATTGTTGCAGGATCAGGGTCAACTAAATAAGAAAGAGATCTTCCACAGCCGGCTTTTATTGCAGGAAGAAAGAGGGACAGCAAGAAGGGACATGGATAGTTATGGCATTCCTTGGCGTCCCATTGGATGTGGAAATGTTACTTCTTTTGTCTTCATTTCTCTAGGATTCTTGGAAACGCAGATGTTGTTAAGGTTCTCAATACGGATACTGTATTAATACACCAAGGAAAGAACAGCATAATCCGCACCTCCAGGTCCTGGCATTGAATTGAAACTTCTGTTAGGTTAGTTAGGACATTTTTCATTCAATGCAACAAGAGGTTTACAGACTACAAGCTTATAAAACATTCTCTAAAACACTTTATATCTTGTTCTTCATACGTTTTCATCTCAGGTACACGTTGTGTAAAATATTCTTGTTTGGTATTTGAAAATTAGACTATATTTTCTCCCAATAGGTATGTAAAAAAAAAAATTACTGTAACCTAAAACATTTGCGGAAGTTTCAGCACATTCCCTCAAGTAACAAACAGAGGTGGTAGTCGGCAATGCTATTCAATATTTGCGTTGTACATATATGAAAGGCTACCAAATATTTCAGGCAAGATCGCAAGACCAGAGGGTTAGGTGTAGAGGCTTGAAAACAAAGTCCAAATCTACGCTCTATTTATCTTTTCTTTTTATTAAAACATATGAAAATAAAATTATGTTGTAGCAAGGGAGCAAAGGGACTGCAGGGTGCCAAAGGTATGTATCTTTTTATTTTTCACAAATTAACTTAAATAATATTTCAAACACTTCAATAATGTTTCCAAATTAAATTTTAATAACAAGTTGTCATATACTTGAACAAAACTAGCAGTTAGTCAAACACACCTGTGAAGTGGTAAGGGAAGCTTCACTATTTCTCAGTGTCAGTCTCGTCTCCCGGATGGCATCCCTATTAGCCCAGAGAGGAGATTTCAGCCGACCAGTTTCAAGACCACTTTTTTAGAAGGTGAACATTTATTTAATAAAGAACGGTATAAGAAAACGTTGCACTAGATTTTGGGTTAACGTTTTTGCTTACTGGCAATCAGCCTAATGTTTATGTGCCATTCCTAATTTAGGAAACTACGCACTATCTTAGTTGTGGTAGTGTTTATTTGGGGGTTGGAGGAAACTGCTGCATCCTATTTCTAGGATGTAGCCACGCGTAATTGTTTTCAGTCAGGGCTGGTGGGTGTTGCTGTGGTAGGGTTTTTACACAGAGGAAATAGGACAGCTACTTGGAGAGTCATATTTCTTAAATCAGCACTAGTATATGAAGCACTTATTATATTCCTTTGGTCAACCTGAGTCGGGTGTGCCACGATACATTGTATGACCTGACGAAAACTGGATGTTGGTCCTATTACATTTTTCAGCGCTGGTCCTATTGTATTTTTCAAGGCAGGGCTACTTATTTTTCCATTTCAACGTCTAAATGTTGGTAACATTGTTAAATACCTGTTCACTTAGGCCAGGCTGTTTAGGCTGAGGGCACCTGCTGCCCCCAAACTTCTCCGGTCTAGGCCCTAGGCTGCCTTCGCAGTACTGCCAAGTCTAAGGCCAAAGCTCACACGTGCCCTATGCTCGAGTCCAACTTTCATGCTTTTCAAGATGGGAAAAGACTTCTAGCTTCACGATGGGTAATACATGACTGAAATTAATCTCATCGTTTAGTCAGGGCATATAGAGTTAACGTGTGTTTCAATTCCTGTTAAATTACTGAGTGAACTCCTATCAAAAATGTTTGGTAACACCACCACCTATTGACAAATAGATCACGGACAATCGGTTAGGTTGTCTGTTTGCTGCGGGCCTCCAGCGAAATACAAAATGTCCATGTATCTGCCCTACTCATTTATAAGCCAAACGTGTAAAGGATGTGGCGTAACGGCCTGACGTACTGATCTAGGAATTGGGGAACCACGTTCGAGTCTCAGCGCACCATCCTGTGATTCTGAGCAAGTCACTTAAAAAATGAATAATGTAAATGGTACTCATGTAAAGCGCTCCAATACCTTCGGGTCAAGCCGGTGCTATATAAAACTGCAAAAAGTGGATTATTAGTGATCTGTAAGAGCTGAGCATCTGAGAGAAGCAATGACAAAGTAAAGCAAAAGAAGGGAAGGTGGTGAGAATTAGGAGTACTCAACGGTGGCTCCTCTGCTATGGCGGAGGAGTGTCACCCACAACCCCCAGTCTCCCCCTCCCCCCCCGCGAGCAGCAGCAGCTGCAATCCTTTAACAACAAAATGATAATCAACCATGTTGCTTATCGTTTTGTTGTTAAAGGGGCAGGACATGGGGGATGACGGGAACGAAGGGGAGTGCACTATGCAGTCCCTTCAATGTTATGTGTTTGGCTGGCCAAACACACATGCGCACTGTGCTCTCTCCAACCAGGCACAGGCTCTCAGTCTGCCAGGGAGTGTCCTGGATGGGTGCTCCAACCAATCCTAATGCTGCGCTGTGCAGCCTCAGGATTTACCACAGGGTAGGCTGGGATCCAGTGCCTGCCTCCAGTAACCAGGAAAGAGGAGCGTTGGTGGAGCAGGTAAATGTTTGTTTATTTTTTTTTTTAATTAAATGTTTTTGTGCCACCCCACACCCCAACTGCTCTGCACCTTTTACTGCACAGCAAGTCGTGACTGGGAGTACTGAAATTACGCTTTAAGCAACAAATCACACCCAGTGTTTTGAGTTTCAAAGTAGGAAATACAAGTGTTCGCATGTGTTACAATGCAGAGGTTTTTAAGTACCTAATTATCAAAAACAGCTTCAGTGGCGAACAGCGTCCATGAACTAATTCTTACAGACCACTTATGGTTCACTAGTGGTTTCCTCTGTATGCCACCAACCCTAGACAACTGGTTCATGTTCCTGCTCTTGTAAATGTCCATTCGCACTCCGGTACCTTTAACTTCTGTAACCATGCATAACTTTGGCTCAGAAAAGGGAGGGGTTTTAGACACAAGATGCTTTTCCCTTTTCAGAAGATGAGGAATTTTGTGGATGGCTGCACAAACAGTCTGGGGACAGCACAGGCAACCTCACCTAGTGAAGGTAAAAATTAAAAATAAGTTAATTGCTTCCAAATCCATAGATTATACTTTCCAATAGACATGGCTGCACTTCTAGTATCATTGTCAAAAGTATTATTAATAGCAGTCCTACTTAAATGCAGTTATCTGTCCGCAGGTGTAGAAGACATGCGAAGGACAATTTATTAAAAATCTTATTTCCATGACCTGGTTCTTTTGCCCTGATAAGAGGTGCGCATATTCAGGCTTTAGGCTCCACATCAGATCTGGCTAGAAATATGGACAAACATGAAAGGTAAACATAGTCCTGTATACCACTGAAACAGGGAAAGCACTTACAATCCTTTCCATGGCTCTGCCTTGCGTCCTTACAGTTTTAGCTTCACGGAATCCCTATGAATGTTATTACATTGTGCACCACAGTGTTTCCTTTGGTGGCAGGCAAATTACAACAGACTGTGTGACATTCCTAGAAGTGGTTACAAAGTACTGTATACTTGGAAGAACTCAGCAAAATGCCTCACAGAGCAGGTCACTAGAGCTGTTCATGGACAATGTTTCCAGTCAGGTCTCAAGATGGAGGAAAAGCAGCAGTTCTCTTGGGACCCAAGGACAACTTGGGGTCCAGCAAGATATATGATTAGTTAAGTCCCAATGATCTCCTGTCCATAACTATTTATGATAGAGTGGCGGTGCTTCTTTGTATATTCCCATCATTATTACTTTGAGGTATTGCGTCTTTTCTTCATGTCTCAAGGCAGACAGTGGTTATTTGCCAGTTTTCAAATAAGTAACTGTTCTTTACTGCTTGCGTCGCTGGGCCTTGGTTATCCTGCAATGCTCAAAAGCATCAGAGACTCTAACATGGGTTTAAATTCCTTTGGAGGTAGTAAAGTAGAACACTCAAGACTAAATATGTCTTTTTGAGTTGAGTTGAGTTGAGTTATGGGTTTAAGTTATGAGTTATGGGTTAGGAAACAGGTTTTTGATTTAGACCTTGATAGCCTCTCTCTCGAAGGTTCCGCCAACCATGATCCAAACCAACAGTTACAAGGCAGACACGGGAATAGCAGTAACAGGACTGTGGCAACCCTACTTTCTAACCAGCTTATCAACTCCCACCATGTAAGGTTTGAGAGCTGGTATTTGCAATCTAAATTTCACAAGGCCTGGCGGACAGAAAGGTAAAGGTTGAGTGCCACTATCGTTCTTGCCCCCAGGCTTTTCTTCCTGTTGCTCAGGAAATCCTGGGGATTACACCTCAGCCTGCTGCATATAAACATGTGGCAAATCATAACATCTGACAAGAACAGTACCCTAGACAGTTTCTTAAGGTAACTCTTGCAAATGTTCATACATGTCCTTCTAACACAGTTTGGGCATTCTTATATTAGATACAGATCCCAGCATTGGAATACCACCGTTTACAGATTACTGGGAAGTAAACTATGTTTGGTTCTGGAATCTTTTTAAAATCAGAAGTTCGGTTTTGCAATTCCATGTTTTAGGGGCGAGAGCAAAGCACTCCGTCCCCTGCTGTAATCTCTCTTTGGGCTTTTAACCACGCCCATATCACGTCAGCCACTTTTATTGGAATGTGGGCTTGCATTTTAAAATCCGCTTGCTTTCATTTGTGAAAGGCATGCATACATCATGCCTCTTCTAGTGTTTAGCCCACCTACAAGGCACCATTAAACTACTGAAAACATACAAGGGCTCGATGTTTTCAGCATGGTTTCCGGACTACTTTATCTTTTTATTTTCCACGCAGCGCGATCAATCTGAGGTTTACATAGCACGATCGTGCTTGTTTTTTCCGTTTTCAATTTCTGCGCGATTGTGCTGCATTTTACATAGCGCGATCCTGCTGTGTTTTTTTTCTTCTTTTTATTTGTGTGCCAAGAAAAGTCTGGTTAGGAATTTACAATGCTAATAGCTCTAACTCGAGCAAATGCGAGACCCGTTGCATTGCAAATGCTTGTTTTAGTTACTACTACTGTAATTCTTTCTGTTTATTCATGCCGTACAATTGATTGTTTGAAGTATTTTCCTTCTTATGATGTATGTTTTACTATTTGCACTTTTATGGTTAATATGTCTTAACCGAACAAAATCTATTTTTCATGGACTATCAACCCCTGCTAATAGAAGTGTACACCAAATACTCTGTTTTATTAACATTCACTTGAAAGAAGATCAAAGAATATCCTTTTTGTTTTAAAAAAAGATAAAGATTGACATTCTAAGCCGCAGAACGAAGACCAAAAACAAAGAGCAATGAGCATATAATAAACCTTCCACATACCCTTGACTGATCTAGAAACATCTTCCCGACATTGTTTGCCTTATTCTGGGCCTCGCCAATCAGCTCCTTCAGAGCCAGCGCATCGTCTTTCCGTAAGGAAAAGCCCACATTCTTCAGAAGGAGCAAGGCCAGCTCGATGTCTCTTTCAGTGAAGGTGCCAATGAGCTTCTTCAGAATGTCAAAGATCAGCAAAGCTTCCACCACATGGAAATTGTAGAGATGAGCCACCAAGATAAGCAAGTTGTCACATTCTTTTCCATCGCCACCAACTTTGTACAGCTCGTCGAACTTCTTCACACAGGCTTCCAAAAAATGTGCTCCTACCTATGTTAAAAAAAAATTACATAAAAAAGTATTAGTCACAGATGAACGTATTATATTTCCGAACAACAGACTATTAATAGATGCTGCAATTATCACGGTACCGCAAACATTCATTATGCACTTTCCACTAACTGGATTATCGTGTTTTACTAGCAATGGAATGAATACACAGGCAGTAGAGTTTTTGTTAATTGGTGTTGTTACATCTCACCAATGGCCAAAAAGACAAGTCAAAACCAGTGCCCGAGGCATTAGAGGAAATGAATAGGCTGGGGTTCTTTCAAGTAATGAAAGGCACAACACACATGTGGGCAAAATCTCAACTTAATGTTGAGGTACAGTATCAAGAAAAACTCAACAATGCATCCGCAAAAGTGGTTAAATCACTCATTAGCTGCTGCCCCAAATCAGATCTCAACATAAACCCTGTGAAGAGTGCTACTGAAAATTTAGAAAAAGGAGAAGGCCCACTTTTTCTAATGCATGACTTAGGAGGAAGATGTGCAGAGTCGTACATGATCAGAGAAGAATATAGGCCCAGAATGCTCATGGTGTCCAAATAGAGAGCTCAGGACGGGAAGCATGGAGGCAAGACAAAGACAAACAGAAACATTTATTCATAATGTAGCTGTAAGTACAAGGCCATAGAAAGCTTGAGTCATAACTTGATAACACACACAGGGGGTGGGCGCACATTCCAATCCACGTTCACAAGGGAAGGATACACCATGGTGGTTTTAGAAATGGAACACGATAAGCTTTGATGCCTGAAGGCCAGCAGCTGTGCAAGGGAGGCAAGACAGAAATGCTTCCAAGTCTGGAGTTAGTTGAAGGAGAAAGTACCGACAGGCTTCAGAACGTGAGATAAAATACATTGCGGTTTATTAACAAATGTGCTCATGAAACCTTCACTTTTCTGTAAATGCGTAGTTTGATGCTTTCTCAAGGAGAAATGTGGCTTTATGCTAACGTAGGTAGAGATACAATGCACCAAGCAGGTTCTTAAATCAAAATGCATGACAAGTGATAAGACGCATTCAAGGTGTTGTGGACATATAAAGAGGGCTGTTTGAACTGACAAAGTTGATTGCGGTATCAGTCACAGAGCTGTGCTGCCCTCCCGGCAGTTATTCATAAATGCTCATATTATTTGCCAAACAGAGTCGTGTCAATCTTTTATTCCTGACCCTACAACATCTGGCTTAGCCAGCCAGGAGCTATCGTCTCTTTCCCGGACTGCAGCTGAAGGAGGCACCGCCTGCACTGCTTGAATAGAACACTGCGCGCAACAAAAAAAGGTGAACTTACACCTGCCTATTCAAACAGGCAGCCGGAAATTCCAGATGTTGCTGTCCTAAAGGGTGGAGAGAGGTTGGGCTTCGTACCTTATTATTTTTTAATTGCATGATTCTTTTTGGCAACTATAATATGACAAAATGCATGCATGATTTATTTGGGGTTTAAATGCAATGTTATGTTGTTATACTAAAAATGAACTGTGATTTGCCAGTCAGACTGGAAGACTAGTTAGGGGGTTCAATGCAATGTTTTGTTGGTATGGTATAAATGAATTGTGATTTCCCGGTTAGACCGGAAGACTAGCTAGTGCGACAGGCAGCAGTGCATTACCCAGGGGGGCAGCCCCTAGAAGAGACATTCATTTGGGAATGCCTACCAGGTATCCCGGTTAGATCCGGAGGATCAGGGTAGAAATAGTGAGGTGGACCTAGTAACAAGTGTGAAGTCTGACATTGTAAGAGACAGCCGATTTACCGGTACCAGCAAACTTTGTTCTGAGTGAGTCAGACGCCCGGGTTCACCAAATTCCCAGATTTAATAACATCTGGAAGGCGTCTTTGAGGGAGAGCGACCAAGGCTGAGATATCAGTGGGAGTCTGAGCACAGTCAGACCCTTGGTTGCAAACCTAAAAAGCGCAACAGTGACATGTGGATATATTTAATGAGTAACGAGTAAAAAGGAGGATAGTACAGTGTTTTACAACCATAAGGGTCAGGTTATAGAGAAATGGCAGTTGTCCCCACCAGTTGTCACGCAGTCAGATATAAGTGAGGAAGTGGGTACGAGATCTCTGCCATATTTTTGACATCCCAATAGTCACCCTTAAAGCATCCCAT
This sequence comes from Pleurodeles waltl, assembly GCF_031143425.1. Classification (NCBI taxonomy): domain Eukaryota; kingdom Metazoa; phylum Chordata; class Amphibia; order Caudata; family Salamandridae; genus Pleurodeles; species Pleurodeles waltl. The sequence goes on along the minus strand of NC_090449.1, from coordinate 659,106,850 downwards.
AAGTGGGAAATAATTAGTGTAAATAAAAACACAGGGGGCCTGAACAAACAACCCCAAAGTCAGTAAAGGTTGATAATAAATCCCTATGAGTGAGGTGGATGATTCTCTAGCAGGAGACAGATACCATTGAGTTAAAATTAGTATTTAAATGGGCTCACGGGCAACCCCCATGCCACACCCCACGGTTTGAATTAATAACACAATCACCCCTTATATTAGAGGCTCTTTTTGATGTATTTCTCACAGATATTCGTAATTTCACAACCTTAAACAATGAATGGCTCAACACATCCCCGAGCACCACAAGTAGTTATCTAAATACATGATAATGTAATATCACGCATTGCGTCGGGTACTAATCCACTCAGACCCCCCATAAATTCACCCGCCCCAGACATGACCATAGAAGAGGTGGTACACAGATTGGCGATAAGTATAGCTGACGTTCACCAATACGGTCTCACAACAATATATGTAAAGTCAGGTAATACTGAGTAGGACTGTCCCTACACACCAATGCTATAGGTCAGTAACAGTGACAAAGCTAGATACACACTAAGACGAGAGACAAGAAGTTGAAAAGAGATACACAGTGCTGCGGTCAGACTGCAAGAGGTACGCATAGGAAACACCCGTCCTGTGGGGATCATAGATACCCCTCTGGACCATATGATAAAAACGTTCCCTTCAGATAAGAAAAGAATACTAAAATATTGTAAGCAGTGGCATAAAGGCACTGAGGATCACGCTCAACCATGGCCAAAAGAAGGGACATTTGATGATGACATAGCTGAACACACATTGACTTATATTCGCTCAACATATAAGAAAAAGAAAAGACAGAAGAAGGAAGCTATTCTGTCACTATAGCGAGTATTCTGTCATGAAAAACCAAAAGAAAAGTCAACTGCGTCCGAAGAGGTAGTAGCACAAACACACACAGAATCCCCGGGAGAGTCACTAGGGGAGCCCCCACCTTATGGTCTTTACCCTATCCTGTCAGCTGCAGGGTACCAGGATCCAGCTTGGGTTGAGCCTAAGGAGGAGAGGTTAGAGGCACAGGGAGCTGAAGCAACCCCTGCTCCCGTCCCATCAGCTCCTCGAGCCGACCCAGAACAGAGCAGGAGAGACAGGCTAGTAAGCGAGTTGCAACACGCGGTGAGACAGGCAGAGCAATCTAGGAGCCTTGCCCCTCTCCAGGGACAATGGACTGCAGGGCATGTCATTCTTAGGCTTGGAGACACATCTGTAGGCACATTGTGAGAGACGGCAGAGGAATGGATAGAACAGGAAGAAGAATGGGAGGGAGGTGTAGAGACGCCACAATACGACGAGCCCCCGGATGGCTCACAGGTCGTAACAGGGGCAGAAGATGATGAGGATTGGGACAAAGGATTTAATAGGAGTGCGCATGAACAAGGGGTTAACAGAAGGCTATACAATTTTTACCCGCGTCCTACAGGAGAACTAGTAATGACAGCCTGAGGTGGCGCAGATACAAAAAGATGGTCAATCCTAAAAACAAGGTCAGAATTGACACCTATAGAGATAATAGAGCAAGAGGAGGGTAGCTATTATTGTCACCCCTTCTCAGATGAATTGGCAAGGTGGACTAAAAGAGAAGGAAGGAAGCCATGGCCCGACAAGGGTCTTTTCAACCCTTTGATTTAGCGACTGCAGAAGATTGCATACGGCAGGGACGAGGTAACCAATATTGGAATTACTTTTACATGCAAGAATGCCTTGCAGTTTGGGAAAAGTATGCCATAGACAAACCAACTAAAGGGTCACACAGTACTAGACCAGATCCAAGGTTAAGTCTCAGGTCAGGAAGCCCTTGACCAATAACTCAGTTGCCCCTTATTTTTAAGGGAGGACAAGTGGCAACATACGTGCCAAGGCCACAAATGGACAAAGAGAATTTAAATGGAGCACTAACTCCGCTGTCTGAAGGTGCAGGAAAATGGATAGGATGCTTTGAAAATCACACTGCTGGGGTCCACCTTGCCTTAGGTGATGTCAAAAGCCTGCTCAGCTTGTTTTATAATGAATTAAAGCGAGGCCTTCTCACTGATATACAAGCAAATTTAGATGGAGTGGTGGGAATAGAGGCTAAACCATGGCCCGAAATACAGGCCCATATAATACATTATTTTAATTGAAGACAAGAAACAGACAAGGAGAGGACAGAACAGGCAGAAACGGCCGCAGCGAAGTTGGTGCAACAAAAACTTAAGAAGCCGAGTACAGAAGGGGCACTTGTGACTGCACCACCAATGTCTGTCACAATGACAGTACAGGTACAGGCCCCTGGAGGAAAACCAGCAAGTGATACAAGGAAGGGACACAGGAATTTTACAAGAGAGCAAGGGTCAACACAAGGGAAAAGACAAGGAAGCTATAGAACAGGACAACAATGTTATTATTGTGGTAAGATTGGCCATTTTGCAAGAGAATGCAGAGCCAGGAAAAACGATGAGAGAGTACAAGGGTGGAATACCCCACAGGCGCAGGCGAGGCCTCAACAGGTGCAATGGGAGCCCCAGAAGCAAGCAATGCAGGGACCCCAGCAGGGACCACAAGCCCAGTGGGCTGCACCCCAACGGGCAATATCGCAAGGCAGGCCCCAAGGTGTCAAGAACACTACGGGAGGACAGGCATAGGTCCAGGTGGGAGGGGTAACAGTGCAAGGAGGCAACCCCTTCCATGCATCACCCCAAATGTTCGGGGGAACACCAACTCAAAATTATACCCAATGACAGAGCCCGCAGATGGCCACTGTGTGTCCGATACTATCGGTAACCCGCAGGTCAGATAAGGAAACCACTTTGCCGGTAGCCATAGAAGGTTGCCCCTACAGGTTTTTAATCGACACTGGGGCCACCAAATCGTGTATAAAGGAAGGAACACTACCACTTTCTTGCAACTCAATGGACACAAGGGTTTTCTGGGGATGTGAGCAGGGTTCCATTTACCAAATCAGTAAACATGATTGTGGGAGATAAACAAATTGAAGGGCAGCTACTGTACTCCCCAGAGTCACCAGTCAATCTTCTTGGGAGAGATTTAATGAGTAAACTGAACATGACCATCTCCGTCCTGGAGGATGGGTCAATGGAATGTTACACACCAGGTGTCACACCGAGCAGGATATTGTCCCTCATAGCTCATGAGGAGCTAGGACAACAGGTCAGAGCAGTTCCTGTCGAAACGGAGGCTTTTTTTGCGCAGTGTATATCCCTTGACAGCCCACACCCCAGCACTACGAGGGAAAACAGTTCAGTTACCAAAGGAACTGCTGTTCAGGCCTTACGAGCCTGTTGATCTAAAAAAAGAACCTGAAATGATATTGGAAATATCCGCCCTTGAAATAAGATCAACATATGCTGTGCTGCTGGCAACTGACAGAAGACAGGAGATGTGGGCATCAATACTATTCACAGATCCTGAAGTTAAATTAAGAGATATATCAGACGAATAAATATTTGATGATTGCCCACTAATTGAAACAGTTGTGTTTGAGATGGACATTGCCATTAGAGTGCAGCTACAATACAGAACAGTGTCCAGACACGCACAAGACCTAACAATAATTGAGAGAGATTTGGCTTTGATGCTTGAAGGCCAGCAGCTGTGCAAGGGAGGCCAGACAGAAATGCTTCCAAGTCTGGAGTTAGTACAGATAGGCTTCAGAATGTGAGATAAAAGACATTGCGGTTTATTAACAAATGTGCTCATGACAGATGTGTAACCTTCGCTTTTCTGTAATTGCGTAATTAGATGCTTTCTCAAGGAGAAATGTGGCTTTATGCTAAAGTAGGTAGAGATACAATGTACCAAGCAGGCGCTTAATTCAAAAGGCATGACAAGTGATAAGACGCATTCGTGGTGTTGTGAACATATAAAAATGGCTGTTTGAACTGACAAAGTTGAGTGCGGTATCAGTCACAGAGCTGTGCTGCCCTCCCGGCCATTATTCATAAATGCTCATTTTATTTGCCAAACAGAGTTGTGTCGTTCTTTTATTCCTGACCCTACAACAAAAGACACTGCTCTGGAGGGGTGTGCTTGTTAAGTACAAAAACAGCAATTACCACCTGATGGTAACCTAAGGCCGTAGCCATTTTAAATTGTAACATATTACAATAAACACATTCATAACAGAATAGATAAGTGTACAAGCAAAAGTATCTCCAAAAGTGAGTAACCATCCTGTAGAGCTATCAGGAACAAGGCCCGAACGGCAACTTCCCACCCCAAACCATTCCCAGGCCGACACAAGGGATATCTTAAAATCATATCAGTCCAATAAAGGAGCCGCAAAGTATGTCAAAGGAATCTTTTTGTCACATCTTTTCAACACCTCCCAATAAAATGGAAAGCCAGTGATGTGAAGAAGGGACCAGATGGATGGGATAATTGCAAGGAAGCAGTTACTAGTTTTAAGGATGGAAGTTCGAGGCACCATCCTCACCACAGATAACAAAATAAAACCCTATGCCGGTCTCAAAGACCACATTTCAGTGAATCCCTCCAAGGCCTACAGTGATGAAAATGCACGTAGGTGAGCAGACTGAAAAACAAATGGGATGTATTATACAGTTGATAAATTCTTTTTAACATCACAACCGTAAAAGTTAAGATGATGCCCCATAGCTGGATTAATACCTAAGCCCTTTCAGCCACAAGTTCCACTGGGCATGCAGATGCTCGTCACTTACAGCATGCAATGGTAAAGCCAATAATTCTTGCTTATGGGAGAGCTATTTGCTTAGTCCAGTGGTTCCCAACCTTTTGACCTCTGTGGACCTTCACTTTATCGTTACTAGAACCAGGGACCCCCACAGAATCATTATTAGAAGGTGGGGACCCTGGCTTAAACATTATTGATGATTTGAACTGCAAAATAATACACATAAAATACAGAAGCAAGCATTCATTAAACACACACACACACAAATGACAATTTATTTAATTTGCTAACAAATGTAAATAAAAAATAATACGTTTTTAATAGGAAGCTTTGAGCTTTTCTAAGTTCAATTCAAGCCACACAGCTTCCATACTATATTCTGTTAATGCACCTGCACTGCTCCCACAAATCAGTCTGAGGATACTAATATAATTTTTAGCCTCCAATTTTCAAATTCCTTAACATTTACAGTGCATTTAAAATTTTTCACTTTTACATTTAGCCACTCAATTTATATACACTTTATTAATCTGTTAATATTATTGAAATTTCTAAGCTGTCGTGGACCCCTGAGGAGGCTTTCTCAGACCCCCATGGGTTCCTGGACCACAGGTTTAGAACCACTGGCTTAGTCAATTTCTTTTAGCCACGTTGTACAGCAACATGGCTGTTGTGCAGCCTGGGTTAATGTTTGGAAGAAAAATGCTATGAGGGGGCCAGCGCTGACCGCAATTTGCAGTAATTAATTGCCTTAGTATGGGATTATTCTCTGCTTCCACCAATAAATATGTTTTAGGCGCAATCCCAGAGCAAGTACTCTTGTAAATGACATTGATTGACTATCTATTGCAAGCAGCTCAACATGCCATGAAGGAACCTTAGTGAATGGGAGTTGGACACTGGTTAAACCAAAGAAGAGCAGAATTGGGGGTCAGGTATCTACTTTGAGGGTCTCAAGACATAGGGGGTCATTCTGACTACGGCGGGCGGCGGAGGCCGCCCGCCGAAGTTCCCCCGTCAAAATACCGCTCCGCGGTCCAAAGACCGCTGACGGTATTTTGAGGTTTGCCCTGGGCTGGCGGGCGGCCGCCAAAAGGCCGCCCGCCAGCCCAGGGCAAACCAACCTTCCCACGAGGACGCCGGCTCCGAATGGAGCCGGTGTAGTGGGAAGGTGCGACGGGTGCAGTGTCACCCGTCGCGTATTTCAGTGTCTGCACAGCAGACACTGAAATACTTTGCGGGGCCCTCTTACAGGGGCCCCTGCAGTGCCCATGCCATTGGCATGGGCACTGCAGGGGCCCCCAGGGGCCCCGCGGCACCCCCTACCGCCATCCTGTTCATGGCGGGTTTCCCGCCATGAACAGGATGGCGGTAGGGGGTGTCTGAATCCCCATGGCGGCGGAGCGCGCTCCGCCGCCATGGAGGATTCAACAGGGCAGCGGAAAACCGGCGGGAGACCGCCGGTTTTCATTGTCTGACCACGGCCGAACCGCCGCGGTCAGAATGCCCTGCGGGGCACCGCCGGTCTGTCGGCGGTGCTACCGCCGACCCTGGCCCCGGCGGTCCATGACCGCCGGGGTCAGAATGACCCCCATAGTCTGGTTAAAAACAACACATTAGGCAAGACCCACTTAGCCCTTCTCTCACAAAGTGTGTGCAGTGCAAAAGACAGCAGTTCCAAATTATCCATCATTTCTTGAAACCTGGCTAGTGTGGAGAATTAACTGTTAGACCCCGAGTGGGCTTCTTATATTAATTGTTGTGATATCTATATGTTTCAGGAATTGTGGGCCACTGACCCTGTGTTTGTGGTGTTGTGGTGTTTCTGGGGCCCAACTTACTGGGAATAGTGGTTGAGCTAAGGGAGGTTTACTCATTTCGTTAAAGTAGTACGCTACATTGTTCTATTTCGATTATAAACACAAACTCTCCTGATTTGTTAGGTGTCCAGCTCACCTTTCCTACGGGCTTTAAGCTGGGGGTAATTAAAATGTATGCTAGATCAGTTACATGTGCAGTTGAGTCTGCAGGACTGTTCAGGAGTCTCTTTTTCACAAACTATTGGATATTTTCTATAAAAAGGTTTCCTCCTAGAGAGTCAGTTGTGCCTAACAAAAAGAAATGGTAGACTACTGAATGTTCAGAGGCTAAATTGGCCCTTAAGTCTGCTGTTATGAGTTGTTCGCGGTATGATAAAAGAAGCTGGAGTGAGGTATAAAAAAAAAAACTCTAGCCCAGGCAAAGAGGACTTGGGAGGACACCATCTAGCAGGGTTTACTGGAGGCAATTAGGTGAAATGATAATGGGTCTTTTAAGAAGATCTTATTATATAGTGCCTGCTACAGCTTGAGATTTACCACTGCCATACTCAACCAGAGAGCTGGGTCAGTAATTTTACCAATTTGTATGCTTTACCTGGTGTTACATCCAGCTCTCATATACACCCAACATTGTTGATTCCATCTAATCTTGTGGAAGAAGTAGTTAAGGCAGGTATGAATGGTTTAAATGTCCAACCATTTCTTTTTTTTACTAGAAACTAGTATAGCCAAAGCGCCATTGAAATCCACCAAAGCTCCTGGCTCGGACAAAATCGCTGGAGATTTATATAAGTCAGAGCTACTAATTTGGGGTAGGTATATTATTATGCTATCTAATGCTGAGGCTGCAGGCAGCCCCATCCCTCATTCTTGGAGAGGGGCTGAAATAATACCAGTCTACAAAAAGCATTTGCACTGCAATGGGTCTCGCATTTGTTTGAGTTAGAGCTATTAGCGTTGTAAATTCCGAACGGGACTTTTCTTGCCACATAAATTGAAATGAAAAGTAAAATAGTTGACATTAGTGAGACGATTCAAAGCAGCATGAGTGGGAAGGAGAGAAACAAAAGGAAAAATAAGTTTGCTCACAGTCAAACATATCAGCAATCGTGCAATTATCCATGCAACAGGGGAAGTCTGCAAGGCGGTAACAAATTGAAGCATGTACCAATGATAACAACAGATTGTTGAAAGGACAGCCCGCAAACGAGCGAAAGGGATGGGCGTACGGTGGGCGTGGTTAAAAGCCCACAATACTTACAGCAGGTCAAAGTGCTTGTGCACTCAACCTAAAAAGGGTGACCGGAGTATTCCCTCAAACTATAGGCCGATCAACCTAATCGACAACCTTCAAAACGTTTTTGCCAGGCAGGTTTCGATAGGCTGTCGGCATGGGATGAAACAAATTGTGCGCTGTCTCCCTTTCAGGCTTTAGGCCCAAGACTAGTAATTCCAAACACGTTTTTCGTCTGGCCCTTTCATATTGGAAGTACGTGCTTCTTGCTAAGCAGAAACTGCATTTGGCCTTTGAAGACCCGCGAGCCGCATTCTATCTGGTTCCCAGAGGGAAATTGTCAAAGGCCCTATGGAACATAGGTGTACCGAGAAATTTGGTTCATCTTATAGCACGGTTGCACAAGGATACCTAGTGCTCAGGTTAGGTGGGGCAGTCAAGGTGAACTTACTGACGGTATTCCTATACAGCGTGGTGTCAGTCAAGGATGTGTTCTGGCACCTACCTTGTTGCCAGAGGTAGCTCAATTATCTTCACGTCAGAACGATGCACCAACTTTAAATAATCAAATCATTTCCATGCTGCTTTTTTCTGACGATTCCCTTTTAATTTCTAAGACACCCTCAGGGCTTCAGACTCTTGTAGACACATTTTTAGACTTTTGCAAGACAAGAGATTTGGATCTGATTTTAACTAAAACAAGGCTTATGGTATTAAACTCTGGGACAGTTAAGAGCTGTATGACCATAGTTGACAATGTGCCCTTGGAAACAGGGTGTTCTATTGATTACCTAGGTGTAAGAGTTTCTGATAACCTTGGTTGGGAAAATTAGCTCCTTAAGAGATCCCTTGTTTTTCAGCATAGTGCTTCTATAAAAGCGAAGAATGGCATTCGACCGATCTTGAGAGTGGTATCTCTGGCCCTCAAAGATTACCAAGTCAAAGCGCAGAATGCAGCTACTTTTGGATCTGTGGTGTAGGGATATTCAAAAGCCCAAAGACTGACTGTAGCAGAAATACTTTTGTTAGATCTTTACTTGTGTGTCCAAGTCAGTACCCCTTTCACCCCAGTTTATTTTGACTTAGGTTTGAATAGGATTTCTGATCTGGTAGCATTGGGTCCATCTTTGGACCACACCTGAACTCCATGTGTACGGGGATTCCCTAAGGGATCTTACACTAAGACCAAATGTGTCTACTATTCCATGGGTGAAACATGTTTCTACTTGGCTATCTAAGTTAGGTCTCAGGGGTTATTGGGACAAACCAAGTAGTATGAATAATGCACAGGTACATTCTTTAAAGTCTTGTTATTGGGCATATGTTTGGAATAGTTATCTTCACAATACTACTAACAGGTATCTTTTGAATCAGTTTTTTTTTTAAAGTTAAATTGGAATTCTTACTTTGAGTCGTTTTAAAGACTTCATTTCAAATCCTTTTGCTAAGAGTATCTACATTTGATTTTGATACAGATGTGTACCTTTGAAGTTCTTTCTGAGTAGTTGAGAAAAAGCAGCAGTATCAAATTTGTGTCCAGCCTGTGGCTCAGTCCCCGAGTTGGATAAACATATCTTGTTTTTTTGTCCAGCATATGAAGTTTCTCGCCAAAAATGGATTTGCCCTAATTGTGTGAACCTGGGCATTAGACAGGATGATATCACTCTTAGGATTTTAAAGTGCAACACTTCCAAGGCAACTGTTTTTGCTGTCAGTTCTTGGTATTTGTTTGGCACAGACACAATTACTTGTTAAAGGAAAGTTGATATAATCCTGTTTCAGTAATAATGTTTAAAATGTGCTGTCTTTGGAGAAATTGGTTAGGCTAAATATTTATGAATTACGGGTGGGATATCATATAATATTATTTGTGGTTTCTTAAAATGGACTGTAGCATAAAATACATAAAATACCTGTGTGTCCAGTCAGTACCTCTTTCACCCCACTTGTATTGCAGTAATATAATTGTTTTAATGGGATGTGATATTAATTTAGGATGTAAGAGTGCTTTCACATTTTTAGATATGATTTTATGGATAGTTATGTATTTTAATTGTGATGCACCCTTCACTGTATATGTTGTATAGATTTTGTATGCTTTGGTGGTTTATTTATGACCGAATAAAGCTGGTGTTTGATTGAAATATGTTTAATTATCTTACTTACGAGCTGCACTTTTTCGTGCTGGCCTCACATAAAGACAGTGCTAAGTAGGTGTTGTGTTGAGGGACACATGTAAGGCAGCAGTACGTTGAAAAATTAAGGTTTATTCTTTGGTAGTCAGCACCAACGTCCTCAGCAACCGCTCCAGGCCCAGACAGTAGAGCAACTGTCAAACCCTAGAACCCTACCAGTACGCCAGCACAGTAACACAAGAAAGCATTCCACACATGACATTCCACAGCCTATTCCCACTATATACAAAACAATACAATACAAAGAGATTAATGTTACAATATACAACAAAAGGCCATGCAAAGTAGGGAGAGCAGCACTGTCTATAATATCTTTGAAACCTGTTTGTATGACTTTTGGGTGCTATTTTTCTGGGGGGAAAGGGAGGTGGCAAGCAATGAAGGGGGAAGGGGCAGAGGCAGACCAGGCAAGCAACAACACAGCAGGAGGTTGTGGGGGTGAGGGGGGACAAGACAGGACAGAGTGCAATTTGGGAGGGCATAGGGAGGAAATGGTTGTAATTAAAAGGAAAAAAGTACCACCTGAAAGTGCGAGCAGTGAAAGGATCCTGGGCAAGGGAAGTAGTACTTTGGCCATACACCAGGGTGGATATAGACACATGAAGAGGGCACTCACTGAACAAAAAGAAACAAGGAAATGACAATGAGTGTTCAAGGGAGAAGGGTAAGGGAAGAGTAAGAGGATGGGTCCACCAAACATACTGAAGGGCATAAAACAACCAACAGTACCCCCAAAACATTTAGGGGTGCCACGCTGAAGGTAGGGAGTATTTAAAGAAGGAGTGGCCTGAGAGGGAACAGTCTTTACCACACAGCCTTTACCACTCAGGACCTTTACCACACAAGTCTTTATCACTCAAATAAGTATTTTTTTTAATACCATTCACATAAAGGGTGACTTTAGGGTTCAGGAGTGGGTACAGGTAAAGAGAGTTAAGGGTGATTTTAGGGTTTAGGAGTGGGAAGAGGTAAAGGGATGGGAGGTTAACACGAGGATTCAGGATGGGCAGAGCTAAAGGGAGGTGAGGGTGACAAGTGTTCAGGGGTGGGTAAAGGGAGGTGAGGTGTACTTGAGGGCTCTGGGGTTGGTAAAGGGTGATGAGGGTTCAAGGGTGGGTAGAGGCAAAGGGTGGTGAGGGTGTTTTGACGGTTCGGGGATGGTCTGAGGTAAAGAAAGGTGACTGGTGAGGGCTGGCTAGAGGTAAAGGGAGGTGAGGGAGACTTGAGGGCTCAGGTGTGAGTAGGGGTAAAGGGAGGTGAGGGAAATGAGGGTTCTGAGGATGAGTAGAGGTGAAGAGAGTTGAGGGATACTGGTGAGGGTTTAGGGGTAGGCAGCGGTAGAAGGAGGTGATGGTAACTGGTGAGGGTGACTTAAGTGTTAAGGGATGGGTGGCGGTGAGGGTGACACGGGAATTCAGCAGTGGGCAGAGGCACAGGAAGATAAGGGGGTCTTGAGGGTTCAGGGGTGGATAGAGGTAAAAGGAGGTGAGGGAGACTTGAGGGCTTGGGGTCGTCAGGGGTAAATGAAAGTAATGATGACTGGTTAGGGTTTAGGGTTTAGGGGTGGGCAGAGTGAAAGGCAGGTGAGAGTTACTGATGAGGAAGAAAAAGATTCGGGGTGGTTAGAGGCAAAGGAGGTGAGGATGACTTGAGGAACCCAGGGTGGATAGAGGTAAAGAGAGGTAAGGGTAATTTTAGGGTTCAGAGACAGGTAGAGGCAAAGGGAGGTAAAAGTGAATTTAGGGTTCAGGGGTTATAGAAGTAAATTGGGATTAGGGTCTATTATAATCTCAGCCACTGGCAATTGTTTAGAACCGCATCCTAATCCATTGTTTCCGCCCACCATGCGACCTCAGATTTGGACCTAACCATATGCAAATCAATCTTAACTCTACTCCAATGGAAACCATCCAGCCTGAACTACCAGGTCCGGTCTTCCCTGAAACAGAACACAAGCCATACAGGACTGGTTTAGCCTTCTTTAGGGCTCACCACTCAGGTATAGCTTGGTTCTAGTGGCATAGGGAGCACAGGTCCTTTGTTTGGGCTTACTTGTCACACTTAGAGCATCACAAATAAGGTGATGGAATGAATGCCTGAATTAATTTCAGCCACTGGAAATCACTCAGGCCACATCCCCACCCAAAAACAGCTTCATGCTCCGGCTCCAAATTATTGGAACACCATCTCCACCATTGTGGATACTTGAATCTTTTTGCACCCACGTTACAAAATAGGGCCCAACAAACCATGCACGGATCCTGTAACTTGAGAAATAAAACTATAGATTCAGAAAATAACAAATAGTGGCACACAGGGTGTTGCATGTCTTTCGGCTATGCCAAGTGGAAATGTTGCCCCTCCCCCACACCTGACATTACACTTAAGGCAACAGGACTGAGCCTGCACAAACAGTCTAGCATTCACTCAGATAAACTTACCAGAACCCAGGCAATCAGGATATAAAGAAAGACGACAAAGGTTTTATAGGCCCCTCCACCCCCAAATGGTAAGATGATGTTCCCACAGCTGGGCTAATATCTGGCCCACAAGCTCATGAAGTCCAGTAACAAAAGCAAATCGGAGTTTGACAATCTCTATAGATCAGGGGTCTGGTTCTCACAGGACATCTCGGAACCCACACTTGACAAGGTAGCTCTTTCTTAAGAAAGTTACTGAAACTGGGGAATAAGCCAGAAAGTGGTACAATGGAGCATGGGTGGCATGGAACAAGCTTTTTTTCTGTCCAGTGAGCATTGATTCCTATTTCCTGGGAAAAGCCATGTTCCTGCTCTTCCTCTATATACAGTAAAGAATAAATATGTTGTATCTATGGATTTTGTATATAAATATATTTCATCCACAGGTGTAAACAGCCAAGAAAAGAGCTTCTGTGACCCTAGACCAGCCACGTATATCCTGCAGATAGTATTTTTGTGCACCCAATTCATTCATGCCAAATATGATTATATGTTTTCAATCATTAAAACACAGTTTGTCGATGGAATAGTCAGCCTATCTATAACTGGCACTTTAAAGTTACCATTCAGTGTACCATTAGGCAACAGGTAAGGATGATATAATTGAAAGTATTTTATCATTACATTTTTTCCTACTTCAGTTTATAACCGAGGCTCAGAATTGTACTACATCAGGGAACACATTACCTCAATCCCAACTGTATGATGAAGAATGCTGATCAGCAGGACATGTTCCATCATCAGCCTGTCAGGCATAGCAGCAGAAGTAACACAGGCATCCATGAGAATGTCAGTCAGTGTTTCATTCATGTCTTTCCTGCTGTGTGTCATGTAAAGTTCCTCTAACTGTCCACTGACATAGACCATGTTTGGTTCACTCAATCTGTGATGGCAGGGAAAGAGAGGAGAAAAACAAACAAGCACAATCATTTTGAGCTTGCTGCTGCTATTTAATGAGAGCGTTAGAGAATAATATGAAAAAAGGCTTAAGGCGAACTAATTGTGACAGTCCTATTTTTATGTCTGACATTTATCTTTAAAACAGATTTGAACAGTGTAAAATACATCAAATACATGATCTTTTAACTGAACGGATGCTTTCTGTCTGACCTGTAGTGAATGAGTAAAGATTTATTTTCTTTGTTCATGGTCCTTCAGAAAAATAAGGCATTAGTGAAGAGTAATCTGATAACATGTGAATGGAACATTGGTGGTATGAAGGAGCTCAACATGATTCCCAATAAATACTATCACACGTTTTCTGTAGGAGCGATGAGGTTTACCATTAGGTGCTGTGGAGAACAAAAAAAGAAGACAAGAAACGTTTTCGGCACACCAAAACCTATCTGCATCCTACTTTGACGACACATATGAAAAAACAACATCAATATACTAAATGATTATGAGTGAAGAATGCAGAGAAGTTTCAATATTGGTGTAATAGGGCCCAACAGATAATGCCTAGCATAGCTTAAAAGTGTGGGGACGTGACCAAGACGGTGCGTGCACAGATGCCTCGCGCTGAGGCTCTGCATCGATCTAGGACCAGCCTAGTCCATTCTGCACAGATTCTGCCCGTGAGGGGTGGCGGAGCGGTGCCCCAGTGGCCCCTTGCCTACGGGAACTGCGGCACAAACAGCAGTGGCCCTGCTAAGGCATTGGACGGGACGCTGCGGCCGTGCCTGCTTTCTTCGGCAAGAGCAGGTAGTCAGTCTCTCAGTCTCTCTCTCTCCCCCACCCCCCCGGCGCCGAGGAGATCAGCTGCTTCCCCACTATGGAGGGAAGGCCTCGGCACTTGAGGCCTATGCACCAGAGACACTGCTCCTCCCTGGGGCCGTGGGTCTTGCAGCAGGCCAGGACTGCTCCGGCAAGACATTTTGCCTAGCCTGGCTGTGCGCTAGGGATCCGGAGGATCGAAAGTTATAGCCCCCAGGGCAATGTGAAACACCAACTGAGCACTGAGGGTTGTAAAAGTTCATTTTATGGAAGCGCGGACAGACATGGTTCTAGGGGGTGTGTGAAAAATCTGTGAACTCAAAAATGCATCCCACCTATGTTTGCGCCCTGTGAACTTAATTAATGGGCATCCCGCTGTGTTTGCATTCCTCCAGATCTCACTGCGTAACATCTGTAAAGGCGGATCTGAGGTCGCCCGGATGTGTTGCACACCTAGTAAAGGGTTCTGCCCCAATTCTAGCCCAACTGTGGAGGCCAAGTGCTGTTGGTGTGGCTGATTGCTGAGCCCGCAGCTCTGTGGACATCCTGTAGCAGTGTTTCACCAGCCCTGTTCATAGACTGGCAGACATGTGATCCTCTAACTGCCTAAGGTGCCAAGCGCTGCCCTGTCTGCGAGGATCCAGCGGTGACTGTCATTTATCAGCATACGTGGGGGGTGAGTGGAGACCTGGTGGTGTTGCTGGTTCGCGCCCTGTCCCCCCACTGTGCACATCTTCAAGTCTTCGTGGGGTGGCCACCCTTCAGTGCCTGCTGAGAGAGATACATTATTGGCCTGCTGTGGCATACACACGGGCAACCTGGGGCCCCCTCATGCCCTGCGGCACTATAGGCCACATGGGCCTGCCACAGGGACCCAGGACCCATCTCTACGCTGAAATGTATTCAGTGATAACATAGATGCCTCCCGTTGAGAGATCAGCCTGAGGGCTGCTGCATCCTTGTAACGCTCCTTCACCGCAACAACTGAGATTGTAGCGTGAAACACGCCTCAAGAACTGTTGGCTGCAATTGACCGAAGAACTACAGGTGGTGCCTGGGGTACGACCCCCTCCCCGATTCCTGAAAACGGTGTGAGCATGTTTTGCCCTAAGTCCTCCAAACCTCTCGCTCAAAAATCAAGCATGGCATGAGTCAAAAATTGCGATGGAGACACAGCTAGGTGCTATTTGATATGAAATAGGACTGCTGAGAGCTGATCATGCTAAACTTGTTGAGCGTGTCGATGAGATGGAGGCCTCCTTCACAACACTCTGAACAACACTGCTCTCTATGCGGGACCAACTAAAGACCCTGCAGGGAGAGGTGCAGAATTTAGAGGCACGGGCTGAAGATGCGGAAGGGTGCTCCCACCATAATAACAATCTGATTCCTGGGTATCCTAGAAGGCTCTGAGGGCCCTGGATACAGAACTCTTTCTGGAGGAATGACTGATGGGCACAGTCCTTGCCAACAGGATTCAGAAATTCTTTTCCACCCAGAGGACCCTCAGGATCCTGGGCCAACCCCCACCCCCGGGGGCCCCGCCACACCCAATCATTGAACGCATTCTCAACTTTCAAAACAGCTTTCTGTTACAGCTATTTCACTTTAAGGGTCCCTGGGCATTCAACAGGATCCACATAATGGCATGCCCAGACTACAAGGCAGGAGTACAGTGGAAATGTGGCACGTCTGGTGCAGTTAAGGCACAGCTGTGTACCTTGGTACTGGCATATGGGTTGTTATTCCCAGCTCAAGTGAGGGGGGTGGATGCTGACACAACCCATTTCTTCACATCCCCTGCTGAAGCCTGGTCCTGCCTCCGCACTAAGGGACAAACTCAGCTGCCCTCACTGCAAAGAGATGATCTGAGGGGCTGGTCGGATGGTAAAACCCGCTGCCGTATGTGCAAGTCAAAATCTTACCCGACAGTCGAGCAAGCGCCATGGTAGCAAGCGCGGGCAGAAGCTTCCACACTCAACACCAATAGGTTCCAGACATTGGCCCAGGAAACTGATCTCGAGTCGGAGTGAGAGGTACCTCACTCTGAGAGCTCTGAACGGGGCTCACTGATTACTCAGACGAGCTAGCCTCATAAGGCGATGCCAGGCACCTGAGGCGCCGCATCCGATGAACTGATTCCAAACATTGGTGGCCCAGCGGTGGCCCCCACAAGGGTCTCTTGTGGCACTGGCTGCTGTGCTGCAGCAACAGATACAGCCACTGAACCAGACATAATGCATGGCTGGGCCCAGTGAGGTCTTCACGCGGATTGTTGCATTACTTCTGTTGGCCCTAGCCAGCCTCCACTAGTGACTTCCGTATGGACATGTTTTGGTTACAGATATGTGTTAATTGTCATTTTCTAAGTTTGGAAAGTTATAGCATGATGTCCGTGAACATTCTAGCCCAGGGTAGAGGTGTTCATCTTCCGTTTTTGTTCTTAATTGTTTCTTCTTGGCTGCAAAGGTTTTGGGCATGGCTGTGTGAGTTTTATTGGGGGGCACCCTGGAAGAAGACATGGAACTATGTACACGCCCATGGATAAGTCCATCAAGGCCACACCCTGGAATATCTGGGGCATGTCAAACACTGCCAGGTGACATAAAATGTATGCCTACCTTAGTCACAGGCATGTTCATTTCACCTGCCTCCAGGAGATCCCATCTCACGAAGGGAGAGTCAGAGAAGGTTTTCCAGACACTGGAGTGGTCAGGTTTTCGGGACCTATTACTCTGCATATGCGCAAGGGGTGCTGATTTGGGTGGCTCCAGGGTGCCATCTGAACAAACCAGGCTACTCAACAATAAGGACAGTTATGTGGCCTTGCAGGAGACTTTAGACAGTCACCCTATTTCAATAGTGTCCCTATATGCATCCATCACTTCACAGGGAGAATTCTTGGATACCCTCACACCATCTCTGTTGCATGGCCTCACTTCCCCAGGGCTATGGGGAGGGGTCTTTAACTGCATACACACCACAGACCTAGATCGCTCACTGCCTTCTCTCTCGGGTACGCAGGGAATTCAAGCGAGGAGATGCCTCCAGTGTTGGTAGGGGGACTCACACCTGTATGATGTTCAGCTTTTGGGGCACCCAGGGGAGCGGAATACTCATACTATGCCCCAGGTCATCAAGTGGACACCCAATTGGATTATTTCTTCTCTAACTCGGAGTGCTAGCCCTTGATACATGGCTCCAAATATCTAGGCAGGACGCTATCCATCCAAAGCCCTCTAATGACAGTCCAACGGGGAGGTTCACAGGCTACTGGCCCCTCATGGCAACTGCGGCCAGAAGACCTATGTGATGGGCAGTATAGGGACACTAATGCCCCACACATTCAACATTACTTTGCAGAGAATGATGGAACAGCTCAAAAGGCCTAGAGTGGGATGCTATGAAAGTTGCTCAGAGAGGACACTGCATTTGTACGACTTGGGGAGTGAAGAAGTCCCTTGAACGTAAGGAGTGAAAAAGTCCCTTGAACGAACTATCATGACCTTAGAAACACACATATGTTCACTGGAAGCTAAAGCAATGACTCCGCACACTGCTAGGCCATGCTTGGCCAGCCTGCGGCGTAAACACCGTGATGTGGATGGCCGCTTACATGACCTAGATTATAGGGCTCATCTTGCTTGTCAGCATGCGGAAGGCAACAAGCTGGTACAGATTCTGGCGTGGTCCAAAACCCAAAGGACACTAACAGGGGCTATGCAGACAGATGATGGCCAAGTGGTTAATACTCAAATGGATATAAACACAGTGTTTGTCACATATTATGATAGCTTGTATTTCCCTTCGCCCACCCCAACAGGACAGGACAACCTGCGAGAGGTGAATTTTTTGACTCCCCTACAAAGGTTTGAATTAGAACAATCCCCCTAGATGGAGGAGGTTCAATCAGCCATAAAGCAAATGGTTTGTGGTAAGACCCCCCGGTACAGACAGCTTTCCAGTGGAGTTCGACGCAACCTGCAGGACCTCATTGGATCCCAAGCTGCAGGACATGTATCAAGAGGGGCATGACCAGGGCAGACTCCCGGACTCGCTTAAGGAAGCTCTCACTGTGGTCTGCCCAAGCCAGTCAGGGACCCAACTGAAGTCTGCTCCTATTGTCCGCTCTCAATGCTTAACATTGATTATAAAGTATTAAGTAGGATCCTCGTAAATTGGTTACTACCAATGCTGGAAATGCTGGTTTATCCTGACCAATGTGATTTCATACAACAAAGAGCGATGTGCTACAACAAATGCCCCTTTTGCCACATTATGGGAGTGGTGACTGGCAGGGCTGATCTTCCCATAGCAGTTGTGCTGAATTTCGAAAAAGTGTTCGATATGCTGGGTTGGTCATATCTGCTTGCGGTACTGGAAGCAGGGGAGAATCGGGCCTGAGTTCCTGGCCTGGGTCAAACTACTCTACGCAGAACCGTGAGCCCAGGTGTACACCAGACGATAGATCTCCCACTCTTTTGCTATAGGTAGAGGCACTTGTCAGGGTTGCTGCTCTCACTCACCCGTCCTTTCTGCTCTCGCCCTGGAGCCCCTGGCAGCGGCATTGCAATTGAAGAACCTGGCCTGAGGTTTACAACTAGAGACAGACCAGTACACAGTCTCCCTTATATGCAGATGGCGTTCTGGTATATTTAAGAGACCATGCTAACTCTTTGTCAGATCTCTGTACCCTGTTGGGCTGATTTGGGGACCTGGATGACCTCAGGGTGAATTGGGGGAAGTCCTGCATTTTTCCCTGCAGCTGGTATACAAGATTGTAGGGACGTGATCCCGTATGAGCTAGAATTTTGAGACATTCTGTTATCTCGAGGTGAACTTTTAAGATATTGACAGGAATCTCCTCGATGGGAACCATGGCCAGGCACTGATCTCAATTAGACCAATAAATAAGAGTACACTGTTCCACAAAAGGATAGTAACTCCACCAGACACTCCCCTATCTAGAAACAAATACCCTCACACATCCAATAGGATGTCATGCTTCATCATCGGGCTTGCTCCTCATAAGACTGGCGCTGCAATGTCTGACGGGCACCCCATGAACCTGCAGACAAGGGTGGTGCCATTGTTGATATGAATGCACACAAATAAAGAAAGGAATGCATTCGTCGATTGAGTGACTCCACCTATTAAGTCCCCATTACTAGAGATCCAACAAAGCGATTACAGTTCGAGATACGCACTGTTATCCATGAAGCATGTGTTAATGCCTGGATATCTAATAAGAAGGCTGAGTTCTTGGATACTTCCCATGCTCGCATTCCTTATTTCTACTGGCTTCCCAAAATACATAAAGGTAGATTACCACCTCCGGGACGTCCCATTGTCTTGGAAATAGGGTCTGTTTTGAAGCCCCTATCTTCTTTCTGTGATCACTTTTTACAGCCCATTGTTAGAGAACCTTCTACATACTTGAAGGACACTAAAGATTACTTGAATTTGATTGAAACCATTAATGCTACTGTGGAAGTCCAAGCACTCATAACTTTTGATGTTGAAGCCTTATATACCAACATACCTCAGGAGGCCACGTTGAGAGTAGTTGGGGATGCTCTCCTAAATCGGACATGGACTTAATCTACTCCAGTCCACTTTGTCATGCATTGTGCGACTATAGCCTTGACGGATTTTTTTTTTCAATTTGAGGATCGTCTCTTTCACCAGGTACGCGGTACATCTATGGAGAGTACCTTTGCTCCAAGCCTGGCCTGACAATATTGGTATGATTTTAAACAATGTTTCATACTTCAGAATACTAACCCTTTTTTTGATAACATAAAATTATGGCGTCGATATATCAATTATATTTTGATTATTTGGCAGGGCCAGACATGGAATGTGTACTTCTTTACCACCTGGATCGACAACCTTGACCCACATTTGAAATTCACTTCCACTGTTTCATTAACTACAATTCCTTTTTTGGACTTGATGAAAACTATTGATCAAGGCAAATTGAAAACCTGTACTTAATCAAAAGACTACTGATCGTAATAGTCTATTACTCTATGAAAGTCATCATCCCAAAGTCTTACGGGATAACTTACCTTATGGTCAATTCTTACGCTTATGCCACAATTGCAGCACGCTCAGTCTTTTGACACCCAAGCTAATGATCTATCGGACAAGCTGCATAACAGACACTATCCAAGTTATGTGATTAACACAGCCCAAAACTGAACACGCAATAGTCAGAGACTCTGTTGAGAAAGACACCAAAGGAACCTGATACCCGCCTTACCTGTGTTTCAACATAGACTCCATTGTTTAACACCATAAAAAGACTCATTAATAAGAGATGGTCTATTCTTGTGAGTGGTGGGGTTTCGATTCCCAAACCTCTGTTTGCGTTCAAAAGAACATCTAATGTCAAAGATATGGTTGTACATACCCAACTGAGATTGAGTCATCCAGAACCCAAACAGACCAAACTTTGCCATCTCCCCCCAGTGTCTGGTCATCATCCATGTGGTAACTGTAATGTGTGCTCACTTACTAAACGATTAGACACTGTGAATTTGGAACCCATAGGAACACGGCGTCTATTAAAACATACCAACTGAAATACCAGCACCTTGATCCATATGATCACCTGTCCCTGTAGTTTATGCTACATTGGAATGACGTCACAAGCAGTCAGGGTCAGGATTAATTAGCATCGCAGCAATATAGGTGTAGCTGCGCTACTACCAAACCCACTTTCTTGAAAAAAAAGCACACTCCAAACGACATGTGGTGGATAGTTCTTGATGCCCCTAAGTATGTACCTAATGGATCTACATCCCTTTTCGAAAGAGAACAATGATGGATATTCAGATTGGGTACTCATATTGAGGGACTAAATGTGGTATTCCTTGGATGAGTTTCCCTTTTTAATCCCCTTGAATTTGCTTGTAGGAACAACATGGTAGAATATGTAATTTCCTATATTCCGTGCTATTGCCATATTTTTTTTAATTTACTCCTTTTTTCTTTTGTCACATACAACATAACTGTTTTGAATATACCTGTACGATTCAGTTTATGTTGTTCTGTTACCACTTGGACTATTTCACATAACATAATTTGGTTCTGTCTCTCAACAGAAAAATATACTAAGCACAATAACCTTGTGTGGTGCAACCTTGGTCTTCTTTATTTTTTGAAGACCTATATGAGGGCAATTGATATACTAACTATGGGTTACCACCCATGGGTTGTGATTCACACAAGTACTCTATCATCAAGTTTTTGTATGTACATAAAACAATTCTCAAGAAGAAATCCTCTTTATTAAAAACAAAGTTTTTTCTTTATGATTAGTAACTTCAACTACTGGAATAGTCTGTTTTCACAGGCACCCATAAGTTCAGGACCGGACGCTTGCAGGGTGAGTCTTCTTTTTGTTGTGGGTACGAATGTCGTGTCACATACAGTCTGTTTTTCATTTTTACACTTTTCAAGTGTAGGGGAACTCCCCTGTTCCGGACACCCAATTGGCGAACGCACGTGCTCGCTCGTTGCCGGTCCCTTCAAGCGTCACTTAACCCGAGGTACGCGTTTCCTTGACCATTTCAGGGACGCGTCCTCGGGGTAGGTCTCCAAATGCTGGACTTTTTCCGCAAGTAAGGCAGCCTGTACTTCTGTATGTGGGGCCCTTTTCTTTTCTTTTCATTACCCTCTCAAACTATTGAGGACGCTTAGACACACCATTCCTTCGTGTTCATTACAGTTAATTTGAGTCAAGTGTTACCGATGAACGTTGTTTCGCCTCACAATTTAGACACGAACCGCATAATTTGTTTGCCTTTTTTGTAACATGGAGTGTGTGAGTACTGTATATCTCACCTTCTTTGACATAGGGATAGCATTTCTACATCTTTTGGAGATAGCTGTGTGGGTCATTCATTATGTTGACAGCATTCCTGTTAGATATACAGTATGGTTCACAATGTTACAGATGAATGTTGATTTGCCTTACATGTTAGACATGAACTGCATAATTTTTCTGTCTTTTGTAACACTGAGTGTGTGAATACCGTATATCTCACCTTCTTTTACCTAGGGACAGCATTTCTACATCTTCTGGAGATAGCTGTGTGGGTCATTCATTATATTGACAGTACCCCTGTTGGATAATACAGTACGGTTCACAATGTTTCCCCTATAACCATGTAGATATAACTCCAGTCCTATGGCACACCTGTCCCTATGGAACCCGGTCCTTAATTTGGTAAGATGGTAAGCAAGTATTTATCAGTATCCCTAACTGTCACCGAGCATGGTATCACCTAAATCACAGTGTGTCACGCCACCATGTGTGTCTACTATATTGGGTTGCATATATTCAATTATGCAATTGTATCTTTCCCCTTTTTGTTTCTCCACAGGTCTCCTTTCACACATGACCAGTTTAAAGTTTAGACTTGTTTTGCAAGTAAGTGACTATTGCACTTGCTTCTCCAGACACATTGTCGTCTTTTTTTTTTTTTACTACTAAGGGGAAGCGTTTTTGCTTTTTGGTCCTGACTAAGCACCCTTGGATCCGTATGGACCCTCTAACATGTGGACCTCCGACAGAGATTGAGGTTAATTCCGTCTTCCTCGACCATATGTTATTAGGTAGAGTGATTGAGTATTATCTCTCTGTTCACTCCCAGTTTTTTGTTTTTAGCCTTAACCAAAACCCTGCATTGAGCAATAAATTGTGGTTTATTGGGGGTTTTTGAGCCAATTTTACTTTTAACTTTTTTTCTCTCTCCTTTTGCCTAGTTGTGGGTTAGAATTCTTCCCTACACACCATACTACGGCATATAGTAACAACACAGGATCTCCGCCAAATAGCGCCCTCCATGGGGTACCCGTCAGACATTGCAGCGCCAGTCTGCCAAGGAGCAAGCCCGATGATGAAGCATGACATCCTATTGGATGTGTGAGGGCATTTGCTTCTAGATAGGGGAGTGCCTGGTGGACTTACTAATCTTTTGTGGAACAGTGTACTCTTGTTTATTGGTATTATTGCTTGGGAGACCGTACACTGAACCATTAATCTCCCTGTCCCTCTCAGTATTGTTACTGATCTCAATTAGACAGTGTATGCGTTTTTAGACACAACTGCCTCTCTCACCAATGGGCAGAGCGTCAATTGTGAATATGTTGGTCTTCCCCAGGATCCTTTAATCTCTTTGCAGACTGCCGGTACAGCCGACAAAAGCGTACTTTCGAGCTCTGAAACATGTGGAGTCTCTCACCTGATATAGGGGACTACTAGGAAGAGAGTCTTGGTTTCTAGGCTTCAGCTGCCCATGTTCGAGGGTGGCCTTGGGGTGACGGATCTGGAGTTATAATATGCAGCCACACAGTTACAATGGCCCATGCGCTGGATGGTGGGAGATTGACTGGGTGAGAATAGCCTGGTAAGGGACAACATTGGCAACGTGGACATATTGCAATGGCTGCCTAAGCTGTGGGGAACAGACCCATGGGATGGGGAGGTCAGCTTGTGTAGCCAAGCAGGTTTGGAACAGATACATGTAGCCCCACAGAGTGGGGTTCACTATGCCCAACAACTTCTCCTGTGAGGTATACTGGCCACAATGACTCTGCTGGGAGCCCAGGATTCGGTGCCCTGGCGAGAAGCGGGAATACAACAAATAGGTGATGAGGAGGGCACCCTACTCTCATTCCAAGGCCTAGATGACCTCTATGATCTCTGCCCTGGCTTGTTCCTGTTGCACACTGCACTTGTGCAGGCAATTGGTGACACAAGGGAGGTGGGACAGAGCGAACCAACAGTGCACCTAGGACTCCAGTGTCTCCTGATGCACAAGTTGTGATGCAAGGCAGTTTCCGTATTATACGCTGCACTGGGGGCAGGAGATCAGACATACATACAACATGGTAAACGCAGATGGGACGAATCCCTAGGGACGGAGTTCACTTCCAAATAGTGGGTTATGGCAGCCGAGAAAATGAAATGCAATTACTTACACCAGACATATCTTACACCCTACTGCCTACACACAATATTTCCAAGAATTTCTCCAGCTTGCCCGGGCTGGGGCCATGCTGATGCCACATTTATACACATGGTTTGGGACTGCATGCCACTGGCATGCATTTGGGCCAAAGTGATGGACCACATATCGACAGTGGTGGATTTACAACTACCATCCGACCTTGCACTAGTGCTTTTCAAACGCCTGATAGCCATGGCCTGGAAGGCCTTACAGCCCCTGGCGATGGATTGTTGCCTCCGAGTTACACTTAAGTGGTCCCTGGCAGAGGCGGATGGTATGTTACAGGATCCGTGCCTACGAGGGAGAAAGGGTGTGGCCACACTTTGGGCCACACATATGCTTAAATTGCACAATATAATGCAAACACCCTGAGCATTAGTGCCAGACCCCTGCAATCATGTGGTAGGTACTATGGGCACGGCATACTGGATTTCAACTAGTGAAGATGAGCCGTGCACCGGACAGCTCAGTGTACCTCGGAATGTCTGGCCCGGGAGTGCCCTCCCAATCCGCTGTCTCCTGCGTGTGACCGTTACTTGCCTTATTAGAGCACACTTGCTACAAGCATCGCAATGCCCTGATCTCTCACTCGCCACGTGCCCTCAGTCCCAGTCAGTAGGGCTTCTTCTTCTTTATCCTGGATCAATTTTTAAGTATGGCATCATCCCCGTCTGCAAGTCCATTCAACTGGAGAGCCCCTGGTATTGCGCCCCAGAGCAGTATTCTCCCCCTCACCACACAGACACAGATTTTACGCTGATAGTATACTGTGTTTTTTCTCATTTGCCAAGCTGCCCTTGTGCAGGGGTGGGGGGAGGGGATCATACACCATGATTGTATTGTTACCAGTTACATATTTGACCAGCTTCTGATTTATGTATGGAAGTCTTTGTTTTAAATGCCAATAAATACATTTATATAGTCTAAAATACAGAGAAATAACCCATAACCCAGGGACCCGGGTATACACAGTATCTGACACAAATGGTCTCCAAGGGGGAAGTGTTGCCCTTGACTTCCACGGCTACTCTTTTTATGTAGTTCAACACCCTTTCTTGGAAGGAAATGTTTGGAAAATACACATCATTTTATTGGTATCAAGACAACATTTCTGTTATAATACCATAATATATGAGGTGCTCCTATGTAGTGACGGTACAGTGCAAAGTGACAAAGTAAAAAAAAAAAGTGCACTGGTGCCAAATACAAATATGGCAAAAAGTAAGGTACACTGTTCCAAACAAAGCAACAATAAACACAGAAAAACACGAGACGTCAGGTCTCACAAGTACATGTAAGTTCAGAAGCAAAGGACCTCATGCTTCATAATTGGGCTCGCTTCACGTCACACCGGCACTGCAATGTCTGACGGGACCCTTCAAGGAGCCTCTTTGCCGAAGAACATATATAGATATCAGTACCAAAGGGCAAAAGCCGTAGGTTACAGAAAAAGGAAAGAGAGCTGGAGAGAAAAATACTAAAATTGGCTCAGACACCTCCTTGAGGAACAAAATGTTATTAGGCGAGCGAGGAGCAGGTCAAGATTAAAAACACATGCAGAATGGGAGGGAAATAATGGTCCCACACTCAATGAAGGGAAAAAGCATAATGACTTTAACTACTATAGAGAGTCAACATGTTTTCGTCTTAAAACGTCCAAACGGATCACCTGGCGCTTCATCTGGACTTAAACTCTATCATCTCCAAAGCTTTTAGTGTGAGTGTACACTATGTTCATTCAATACTGAACATATACAAAAAAAAGGGGAGTAAAAGCTTACTCACAACAGTTTTATGTCTACTAGGAAAAAACTGAGGGAAACCTGTGGAGACACATAAGAGACATACCAAGTAATTACTGGTTCCATTGTAGAAAATATACAATTGGTGTGATAATGTAAATGTGGCGTGGTGTGCAATACTATAGCAAAATGTGCTCGGTGGAAATAAATATAACAAAAATTATGCTTACCATCCTTAACCCCTTCTGTGCCGGGGACGTAATGGTTACGTCCACCAGCACAGTGCTCCTGGGCCGAGGACGTAACCATTACATTCTCGGCCTGAAGCTCGGAGGGAGCGCTAGTGCTCCCTTCGTGGGCTTCCCTCCCACCCCCCAAGGCAGGGATGGAAGGGGAAGCTCTTCCCATTCCCCTTTCACCCCCGACCCCTCCAGTGACGTCTGATGACATCAGTGCGCATTCGCGCGCTGACCTCATCAGAGGCCACTTCCCCATCGCGCTGGAAGCTGAGCTTCCGATCATGTGATGGGGGCCTGAGAAATTCCTCTCCTTCTCTTTGAAGTCTCTCAGAGCATTTCAGAAGACGGATAGTGAAGCGATCCGGCTTCTGAAATGCCCAGTAGACACCAGGGATTTATTATAAAAAGGAAATTGGCATAAGGGGAGCGACCCCTTGGGCAAGGGTCGCTCCCTTGGGGGCAGATCGGCCTATTTTTATGAGGCCAATCTCATGGCAGAAACCACTAGACTAGACACCAGGGAAGTATTTTTTATTTTACCTCGAATTCACGGAAGGGGGGCGACCCCTTAGGCAAGGGTCGCTCCCCAGGGGGGTAAAGGGGGGGGGAGGGGTGAAAAGGAGTGCAAATTTATTTTAGGCCATTTCTCCCCCCCCCCCCCCCCCCACCCCACCCCCCCCCCCCAGGGGCAGATCAGCCTATTGTTATTAGGCCGATCTGCCCCCAGGGGAGGCAGAAACCTCTAGACGCCAGGTTTACATTTTTGGGGGGTGGGTTTGTTTTGTTTTTTTAGAGGTGAGGAGTGACCCCTTAGGCAAGGGTCGCTCCCCTGGGGGGTCAGATTTATTTTTGGCCATTTCAGCTCCCCTTGGGGGCAGATCGGCGTATTTCTATTAAGCCGATCTGCCCCCGGAAGAGCAGAAACCACTTAGGCACCAGGGATTGGTGTGTGTGTGTTTTCTTTAGGGGGGCAGCACATTGGGAAAGGGTCACTCTCCATGGGGGCAAATTACTGTTGGCCATATCTGCCCCCCTTGGGGGCAGATTGGCCTATTTTTGGAAGGCCCATCTGATTCCAAGGGGGGGGGGGGCAGAAAGCCCACCAGAGACCAGGCAATTTTTTTTTTTCCAAAATAAGTGGGTGGGGGTATAGCCATTCCCCACCCCAAGTAAATGGGGCCAAAGTTGTTCTGCCCACCAGTGTGCAGATGGGGCAATTACCCATGATCCACACCCAGGGGGACAGAAAGTCTACTAGATGCCAGGGAATAAAAACAAAAAAAGGGGGGTGGTGGCTACCAACTTGAATGGGCCTGGTTATGCCCCAACACCAACTGAAGGGGGTAACAGTCTTTTAGCTCTCCCTCGCACACTAAAACATCTTATCCCACAGCAAGCAAGAGACATTTGATTATTTTGGCTTTTGGTTTTATATATGGACCATGAGAGCTTGGCTAACTTTCAAAATCATCCCACTTGGAATGGTGAGGGCTGTACTTTATGGACTTTGGGACGTTGCCATGTAGAAAAATCCACAAGACCTACACACACATCTGAAAACTAAACATCTGGGTGATTCCAGAGTGGTGTGTTTCACATGCACCCCACACCATTTTCTTACCCACAATGTCCTGCAAACCTCCAACTTTGCTGGAAAACACACATTTTTCCCACATTTTTGTGATGGAACCTTCCGGTAATCTGCAGCAATCCACAAAATTCCTACCACCCAGCATTGTCTCATCTATACCAGTAACAATTCTGCTGCACTTGTCAGCCTAAAAATGTTTTTTTTCAAACTGCGCTTTTGGATCCGCTTTGGTTCCCCCTCAATTTCAACATGTTTTTGGCTCTTCCCTGTCTCAAGCACTTGGCCCACCTACACAAGTGAGGTATCATTTTTACCGGGAGACTGAGGGGAACGTTGGGTGGTATGAAATGTGTCCCAGTGCAGTGATCCCACACAGAAATGTGGGGAAAAAATTATTTTTTTAGCTAAATTTGAGTTTTGCTGAGGATTCTGGGTAAGAAAACATTGGGGGATCCACAAAAGTCCACCTCGCTAGGTTTCCCTAGATGGCTGCTGAGCCTAGGACCAAAAACACAGACACCCCCGCAAAAACAGGTAGTTTTGTATTTGATCATTTTGATGTGTCCAGGGGCATTTCCTTTCGCAGGCAGTAGGCCTACCCACAAAAGTGAGGTACCATTTTTATCGGGAGACTTGGGGGAACGCTGGGTGGAAGGAAATTTGTGGCTCCTCTCTGATTCCAGAACTTTCTGCAACCGAAATGAGAGGAAAAAGTGTTTTTTGGGCCAAATTCTGAGGTTTGCAAAGGATTCTGGGTAACACAACCTGGTCAGAGCCCCACAAGTCACACCATCTTGGATTCCCCTAGGTGCTATTTTTCAAAACTGCGCAGGTTTGCTAGGTTTCCCTAGGTGCCGGCTGAGCTAGAGGCCAAAATCCACAGCTAGGCACTTTGCAAAAAACAGCTCTGTTTTCTTTGTGAAAATGTGATGTGTCCATGTTGTGTTTTGGGGCATTTCCTGTCGCAGACGCTAGGCCTACCCCCACAAGTGAGGTACCATTTTTATCAGGAGACTTGGTAGAAAACAGAATAGCAAAACAAGTGTTATTGCCCCTTGTCTTTCTCTATATTTTGTCCTTCCAAATGTAAGACAGTGTGTAAAAAAGACGTGTATTTGAGAAATGCCCTGTAATTCACATGCTAGTATGGGCACCCCAGAATTCAGAGATGTGCAAATAACAACTGCTTCTCAACACCTTATCTTGTGCCCATTTTGGAAATACAAAGGTTTTCTTGATACCTATTTTTCACTTTTTATATTGCAGCAAATTAATTGCTGTATACCCGGTATAGAATGAAAACCCATTGCAAGGTGCAGCTCATTTATTGGCTCTGGGTACCTAGGGTTCTTGATGAACCTACAAACCCTATATATCCCCGCAACCAGAAGAGTCCAGCAGATGTAACAGTATATTGCTTTCAAAAATGTGACATCGCAGGGAAAAGTTACAGAGTAAAACGTGGAGACAAATGGCTATTTTTTTCATCTCAATGTCAATATTCTTTTATTTCAGCTGTTATTTTCTGTAGGAAACACTTGTAGGATCTACACAAATGACCCCTTGCTGAATTCAGAATTTTGTCTACGTTTCAGAAATGTTTAGCTTTCTGGGATCCAGCATTGGTTTCTCACCCATTTCTGTCACTAACTGGAAGGAGGCTGAAAGCACAACTAATAGTAAAAATGGGGTATGTCCCAGTAAAATGTCAAAACTGTGTTGAAAAATGGGGTTTTCTAATTCAAGTCTGCCAGTTCCTGGAAACTGGGAAGATGGTTATTTTACCACCACAAACCCTTTGTTGATGCCATGTTCAGGGAAAAAACACAAGCCTTCTTCTGCAGCCCTTTTTTCCCCATTCTGTTGAAAAAAACGAACTTTTTGCTGTATCTTGGCTAATTTCTTGGTCTCCTTCAGGGGAACCCACAAAGTCTCGGTACCTCTAGAATTCCTAGGATGTTGGTGAAAAAAAGGAGGCAAATTTGGCATGGGTAGCTTATGTGGAGAAAAGGTTATGACGGCCTAATCGCTAACTGCCCCATATAGCCAAAAAAGGGCTTGGCACAGGAGGGGAAAAGGCCTGGCAGCGAAGGGGTTAATTAAGGGCAAAGCTCCATAGGAAAACACATGCCGATAGTCAATCGGTGTTTCTATAAGGGCATATTTCAGGAAGGACTTCTATAAGTCAATCAATTCTCGGAATAAAGGAGTAACAAATGTAATCTCAAAATGTCTAATGATTACATGTTGAAAGAATGCAATATGTGCGGTGACATGGAGATGCAGTCTAGTTCCATAGTTACAAATCAGCGTGTGATGCTGAACATAGACAGTCACGTTGCTATAAAGAATACACAGATAAACATGCAATCGGCAAGGAAATTAGCAAAGACAGAACCGGAACTGCACAATTATGGCAGAACTACAGAAACGGGCATAGTTATAAATATACACTAGAATCAGAATCAACAGAGGAACATGCAGCAAGTCACAAGAAGAAAGTTGGTGCAAAATAATGAAAAGAAAAGACAAGCGAGCGTTCAATTAGAACAGCTTGACTCACAGTAGCACCGTCATTAGAATAACGGGGGTCTTCGTCTGGGCCGCATTCCCGGAAAATAGCAAGTGAAGGCGGACCCCAGGAGAAAAAGGATGCTGAGGGTGCGGGCAGCCAATCGGAGTGGCGGTCTGGCAGTTCCCGGGCCCGCCCTACAAAAGCTGTAATGGAAAGGAGGGAAGGACAAAGACCCTTCGTGTTCGTCCTTGTAAAAAAAGAAGAAACAAATGGGAGGTACTACAGAGAAGTTCAGTGGAACGAGGAATAAAGTATTACTTGGGTGAAGGATTAAAAACAAAAGAAATAAAAGGTGAAAAATGATGCTATTAAAAGAAGAAAAAAAAAGGGAAAAACGGGAATAAAATAACAATAATGATTATAGAAGGGACTAAATGAAATCCCTGACGAAAAACTGAAGCAGTCCAGAATTACAGCATCTATATCGAGCATGCTGTATATTACTTGCTATCAATGAAAGGGGAAGAAAAAAGGGATCATAAATCACACACAGAGTATCAAAATAGAAGGTGGAACCAGCTTGCGAGGGTCAATACAAGACACTCCACGATAAGGGTGCAGAGAGAATTTATCTTATGCAAGCTGAAACACTCATCCATGATATATCATCCTTCAATCCATGTATATGGCTTCCCAATTTGAACACCCAAGGTTGTTCTACTTCTAGCAGAATTCTGTTACAAGATTTCAAAGTGTCAAGGACAATCCACCACATATCGTCAGAAGTATGTTGCACATCACGGTAGTGTATACTCAGTTTAGTAGTAAGTAACTATTTGTTAACATACAAAGCTTTGTATGTTAACAAAAGAAGCGGCTCGGTTGTTTGGTTCCCTTCTCACAATCCTAATTTTCACAGTCTTTGATACAAAGCTTTGTATGTTAACAAATGACGCGGTTCGGTTGTTTGGTTCCCGGCTCACAACCTAATCCTGAAATTTGGCAGGAATATAAATTTAGTGGAAATTAGCCTTATTGCTATTTCATGAAAATCCATTCAATTGTTTTTTTAGTAATAAGGCAAAAAAAACTAGTAATATATTGGGCCGCGGTATACCGCTGTACATGGCAATGGCACAACACAATTTAACTGTGTAATGACTGCTCTTACAAAATGAAAAGGCAGTCATACCTTTTTGAACAAACACTGTGTGGTCGGCGTTTTATTAAAAATCTACCTCAAGACTAATTTTCTTAATGTCTAGGAAGAATTTTGCTAACTTGAGACAGATAAGGAAAATTAATTTTATAAAGTGTAAGTTGAAAAAAAAAAGTTTATGAAGTAGTGCAGGTACTACACCTTTGAAGTACTCCAGAGGTAAAAAAAAATAAAAAAAAATAAAAAATGCCATTGCACTCTACGTCACTGGACTGTACACCACTGCACTCTACCATAATGAATGCCGTTGCACTGCATGGCATCATACTCTACACCAAAGCACTGAGAGCTAGTGTACTGTGCACCATTGTGCTTTACCCTGATGCACTCTACTCTATGACACGACACTCCAGTCTACGCTATTCCACTCTACAGCACCTCAGTTTACTCCACACCACTCCACTCCACCGTACGATACTCCACACTATGCCACTGCATTGTATGACACTCCCCTACACCACTGCAATCTACATACGCCAGTCCAATCTTCACCACTACACTGTAAGTCACTGTATAACACCACATATTAATTATAACTCGCACCTTGACGATGCACTACTTTACACTTTCATATAGTTTTGAGAAATCATGCTATTCATAAGAACAATTATGGGATTTCAAATGACATCATTAGTCAGCACACTGTGCATGGCAGAGTGCTGTGTTCTTTAGTGTGGCCAGCCAGTTGACAATACTGCATTGACAACACTGTGTATGGAGGCGCGCAAGTTATAGTAATCTGAAGTTGGTGTGTAAATTATAAATTTAAGGTCTAGAATTTCTAATGTTGGTCTAATTTATGTTGGTTTTGAACAGAAAGAACAAATTAAATGTTCCTAACTATAACTAAGGGGTAATCTTTGTTTTTTTTAAATTTATTATATAAATGTAAAACATATGCACATGCACTTTAGATTGTGATGGAAGTCTTAGTGAAACTAATAATTTGCTATGAGGGCTATTAATAATCACTGAACATTGCTGTTTTGGTACAATTAACATTTTTACAATAATTCACAATTTACATAAATTAAATTACTAAACAATAGTGGCTTTATGGAAGTTGCGACCAGATTCTATAGTGCTATTCCGGTTTGCTGTATTATTAACTGCTGCTCGTTTTTCCTTTTTGTTAAACTTTGGTTGCTATAAAATAATTATTATATACTTTTGGTTTGTAACCTGCACTGTACTTCACATTGAAAGAAGGAAAATAATGAGATCAACAATGTCAGATGCAATGAGAATGTTTTTATCAAAAGTGGGCAGTCTAGTTTTTCTTGTTTTATCTTTTTTTTTTTGTAACAGTCACATGGTTGGGTAGAGTATGTCACTATACCTTTAAAGGGACACTCTGATAAAGTGTACTCTATGGTCCTGTCGAAGGCTTCTGCTGGAAAGCATCGGCCATGATTTATACCTGTGACTAAATTAAATAAATAATCATTATACCTGCTAAGCTACTATGATGACATGTAAGCTGATTGCATTTTGCACTTAGCTTCCAAATGTATTCATTTATTTTCTGTCTTTTTACTTACTTTTCTTGTTTACCTTAATGTTCATGTACGTGGTCTGTGGATGCATCTTATTAGGAGAGGGTCATATATTGTATATACACACAACATTAATTATGTAATACATACACATGAACATTTGTGTCTTCTCTTACTTTTCTCATATATATTTCTTTTCACCTAACAGCCCTGAATAAGTGTCTGTGATGTGAAACACGTGCTGGCTGTGGCTGTTTTTTGTTGTTTTTTGCTCCACTCTGAAAAGGAAAATCACCTGTGTTTGGAAAGAGGATAAAGGACTTTGGAAACATTTCATGTGTGTAATAGTGTTATTCTTAGATCATATTGAACACATATGTATATATATATATATATATATATATATATATATATATATATATATTAAAAAAACACAGCAGAAGTTTCTACTATGTAGTTATAGTTAATAGTAAGTTTCCATAGGAAATACCTTTCAGTGTTGCTAATTGCTTTGTCACTGACAAATCTTCATAAAGCTTTGCAAAAAAAGTGTTTTTTCTGCCTAGTTTGTGCATGGAAAATTTGAGGGTGATATTTCAAGTGGGGGTCAAAAAATGCATTTTCCTCGTTTATGTTTTTCATAGGAACTTTAGAAACAGCTACAGTGACCTGAACGATTTACACTAGATTTGGCAGATAGTTAGGTCTTGGTTTAGAAAGATTGCATTTTGTGATTTGGTGTAAATCCTTTCAGTGGTTTTTGAGCAAGCAGAGCTCAAAACCTTTGCATACATCATGCAGTGGAGGCTCACCGGATCAGACAGATCTCTTGCTGAGATCTAAGTGGCTGCCAGGTAGTAGCCATCTTAGGACTCCGGATTCAGTTCTGGGTCCTACAAAAAAAGGTTTATAACAGACATAAGAGAGAAGGGTAGGGAGACCCAGACCGCTTAGGCCACACCCACATTTTTTAATTTTTTTTATAAACTTTGCCACAGATCAGTGTCAAAATTAATAAAGTGCCCTGAGATAACTGTAACTCGCACCCTTGCCATTTTCTCATGCATAATTTAATTTCAAATGTTGCAGTGATATTATCAATGATGTCATAGAAGACGTAATGAGTGGTGTAGTATGTGGGGTAATTCACACTGCATGGTTATGGCGAGAGTTATACTTAATGAAGACAACTATAACTGGTGAATTTCAGTGGTTTTGTACATTTAAAATGCCAAACCCTTCTGACCAAGAACTAGCAAGCAGCCAACCCCACGCAATGCACAGGGCTCTGGAATGTGCCGGTCCTGGCTGCATTCAGATGTTAAATGTGAACTTATGATCATTTTCTCAAAAAATAACCACTATTTTCTATGTAGTGTATATTTCAGTAATTCGGAATATGTAACAGTGCCTATTATAAAAATGTTTAATAAACCTATTAAAAAAAGGAAACATGTCTGTGAGTGACCCCCCTCCCGAGCATCCTTGCCCCTGGGGACCCCATCCCTGGGGCCACTAGTGGGTGCCCGGAGCCCAAATGTGGCTCCCAAACACCACTACGCTGGGGGCTGCAGACTGAGACCAAAGGCCCCAGTCGACTGTGTGCATACTGCGGGGGCCAGCTTTGCTCATACCTGGAGGGGAATCAGCTGTTTTTGCATGCTCCCTTCAGGCAGACGAAATGTATGTTTTTCTGCCCGTAGTTGAGCAAACAGGAAAAAAAAAAAGTCTGCTCTCCTCCGGAGGGAGCATTTTCAAAGCTCTCATCATGTGGTAACAGACTTGGGTTTCCCTGCCCCCGTTCTCAGTGGTGAGTTTTTCTTTTACATCAGTAAAACAGAGTCTACAAAACAGCCATCAGAACCACAAAAAGTCATCCCTACTCCACACGTACAACTAAAGTGGAATAAGTATCTAAGAAATTCCAAAAGGTTCTAGCAGAACTTCGAAATCTAAAATGCAGAAACACCGCGTTTGTAAGCCTTCAGTGACAAAACCTCAAGGGAACTGATCTTAAATATTGAAAAACAGAACATTACCTTAACGAGAACTCCTCCTATGCACGACTCAGCCACCATAATGGCGCACAACAATCATCTGCCATTTAATATGTTCAACATCCTCTAAGAAAAATAATCTCATTATTTATTATCAGCAGCAAACTACAGACCAATAGCTAGTGGCCCACTCCTAGGTAAAAAATTTGGAAGAACAGTTTTTACTCAGATATTACCCCGTAAAATGACTTGATATCAGACCAACAATCTAAAAGCAGGCCAGGTAGAGACACAGTGTGTAATGATGTATCCATAAGAGAGGATCTAAAAGTCAGACTAGACAAAAACTGAGTAGCCAAAATAGTGCTTCTGGGTCCATCAGCAACATTTGGACCTGTCATTCACCACACACAACTAAAAGGCTCCATTATCTCACACTATTTGAAAATGCTCTGAAATGGATTGACTCATACCATGACAGACCAAGCTTTGTGTACCTACCAGCATTCAAATCAGCCCTGCACACCTAACATTGTGGCATACAGCAGGGGTCCATTATATCTCATCTCTAATTCAACATCTACTTAACCCTCTTACTAGATCTCACTGGATCATTCCGCATCACCTGCTGTAACTGTGCAGATTAAATACAAATCATTCTAAAAATGGATGTCGCAAGAGCCATGTACGTCGCAAGAGACATGTACAAGTCAAGACTCAATGACGGCCACTGTGCATTTATTGCATGAATAATGGGTAATCACCTAAAGCTCAACACCATAAAGACAGATCACGATCTGTGGGCAATGGCTACCACACCACTGCACAGACATCTAGCCCAAGGAACTTGATGCTTCTCCAACTACATTTAAAGAGGTAAGAAATTTAGGGGTGATCAATTGTGTAGACCAATCCTTGATGCAACTTGGCAACAAGGTCACAAACAGCACTTTCTACATAATAAAAACAGTGATACATTTTCCGGTAACTTGTATACAATAAAAGCAACTATCTACACACACACTCCTAATCTCTATATCTCGGCGCCCACAGTTTTATCACACGTAAACTATAACTACTGTGTCTGTACCACAAGGTATGCATGAAATCAGTATCACAAATGCTTCAGTGCCCACCTGCAGTTAGAGGAGCAATGTTAAAGGAACTTTTCATTGTCCACCAAGGCTCAAAGAAGAAATACCATTTTACCTACAAATTAAATTCAAGCAATACAATAAATCAGTGCTCCAGGCTTGCACAGAAGATCGTCATATCTGACCAATTGGGTATCCACACCATTCAAGAAAGGGTGAACACAGTAGGCACCAGACAAAACCTCGGTGCACCCCATGCTAAACTAACAGTTAATTACAAATGTAATAGCTTTGCACTTACACATCCATCACATACAGCCTCGACACCGGCCAAGACCCAGTTTTCCTGGGTTTTGGATAAAGGGTTGGCTATGCATGCATACTACCATACACATATTAGGTACGTAGACCTACACCAGTCCTGTTTTTTCTATGTGTCTAGGATGCTTCTGCTGAGACTGACCTGAAGTCCAGAGCATGTCAAACGACAGCATGTTTCTATGAATCCAAACAGTATTGAGCATCAAATTTTACTAATATACCAGCGCACCCTGATGCAACATACTTCATTGTACAGGGAAGCAATAATGTACAGCCATGATACCAGACACCACAAAGAACATAAATAGATATATGATGTTTTAGCATAACAAACTTTAGGAAATGCACAATAAACTGGCATGACAGAGTGTTTACAAACCTGTGTGATAACTGTGATACTACAGCAGAACAAACTGTGCCAGAAGCACAATTTGTGGCATGACCGTATTACTAACTGAACAACTGTATGATAACGAGCATGACAAACCTTGTATATGATGACATTTCGGATGCTTTAAGCATCTCAGAGTTGCATGCTATTTGTTCAACAAAGAGCTTCAGCACCTTGTCAAGTATAGTGAGCACTATATAAATACCAATGTCAAAGCACCATTCCATATTTGGCTCAGTACCCCAGACATAGCATACATTAAAGACCTCAGCGTCAATGACCCACAGGGAACAAATGTGTATCAACAGACACACACACAGTGATGTGATTTAATGACCCTACACTGTAACAAAACAATGCCCCCCCACAGTAATGGTGATTAATGGCCCAACAACTAAGGAAGCATTTAATAGCCACCTATAGTACTGAGAATTAGCAACCCTTCTCAGCACTGACGATAAGCTACATTACCAATTCCTCTCTGTGACCCTGTCTCTCATTAAAAATGCTCTTGTTGTGGCTGTGATATGATAGAGCCTTCTAGTTGCAGATTCCTTACCTAAGAATTTCCCCCAGGCGTCAGACTAAATCCGGAGATTCTTCTTCGAGCAGTACACCTGCACGCCGTCTGGTGGAATCAGTCAACTCCAGGGGCGTCGCTGGCATCGTGGTCGCAGTTATGACATCACGGTCGTATACAGGCCTCCCCAGCGCACTGACGTAAGTTCTTTTCTTTCCGCGCCACCAAACGCGCAGATCCAGAGAAGAGCTCACCCTAGTAATTTTTGGACTAACTTTGACACTTTTGTCGGTATATGTTTGACAAGTTTTGATGCATCGATGGATGTCCCGCAAGGCCGGATTCAAACCCTGAAACTCCTGTCAACGAATGATGTCAGTGACTGATCCACACCTCGTCTGCCTCTGTTGTCTGCAGCACGACCACAACCCAAATTCATGCTCCGAGTGCCGGGCCATGAACCCAAAAGCTTTGAGGGAGCTGTCCCTGAAGCTCATGGCAGCCCGGCACTCAACTCTGTGTCACTGCCGGCCTCGTTCGAGGAAGGTAAGGAGACCGGTCGCTGAGTCATCACCACTCCTCCTCGTCCAAGTCCTCTGGATAGTCGGGTCACAAGAAGGAGAAGAACTCGAAGAAGGACAAACATTATTCGACTTCACCCCATCGCTCTGACGACGCGACGTGGGAAGAGAGTCAATGCTCTAGGCATCTGTCTTCTGAGCCTCCATCTGGGTCTCCTACCCACTGCCCTCACTTTCCAAGCGTCGGTGCCACCCCTGCCCAACTCAAAGAATTTTATGAGGCCATGCGCCTCATCGTTGGGCAGACCGGCCAACCCTTGGTGCCTTCGGGCCGAGGGGAGTCGGTGAGGGCCCCCTCGGATTCCAAGTAGTCAGTTTCGGCCCGACTCCAGAAGGCACCTCGGGATCTGCCCCGGCACCAGTCGTGCCAACATGACCTTCCCGACGTCGGCTGAGTACACAATCAACGTCGATCCTATGTTCATCCCTGACGACCCGGAGCCGGAATAACGTTGCTCAACACCGATTCAATTTTCCATTGAATCACCTTTTCCTATGGCATGCATATGGGGATAGTGCAGAAGTCACTGGAACATTCAGAATACCAGCTTGATCCTGTCATGGACTGGGTTCAGGATTTGGGCAACACCAGCGGGTTAGACACCTCCCCTGGCATGCTTTCGCCCTCTACCTTGACTATGAAGGAGGAAACATCATACTCAAAGGTGGCAAGAAGGGCTGCTGAGGTTTTGGACCTCGAGCATCCTCCTGCGGAGATCAGGACTAACTTCCTGACTCAGGTGCTTCAGCCTTAGCCTCCATTTCAGAACCCCTCCTTCCCTTCAATGAAACCCTTACGGACATCCTTCTGGGTACCTGGGCCAAACCCAGCACAGGGGCTCCTGTGAATACGACGGTTGCCCTCTGCCATCGGCCTGCACCAACCGCACCAAAATTCCTGAGCAAACACCCTACGGCTGAGAGCTTTGTCATCCAGGCTTCGTCGTCCTTCGACACATTCCTTATCGCTGTCCTGGACAGAGAATCAAAAAAGACTGAATAACTTGGGGAAGAAAATGTTTCTTTCACCAGTCTGCGGTCCATGAACACCACATGCCTTTTGGGCCGATACTCCATTACTCTCTGGGATTTGATCAGGCAAGTGCTGCCTCGAGCCCCTGAGGAGGCCCGAACCGTTCTCTCCCAAGCCATTATAGACAGGAGAGATGCAGCAAAGTTCATGATTCATTGTGGACTGGATACGACCGACCCACTGGGCAGATCGGATGCATTGCCGGTGGCCTTGAGGCGCCACGCCTGGTTGAGGACATATGGCTTTTCAGGGGATGTCCAGTAATCCTTGATGGACATGCCCTTTGATGGCACCAGTCTCCACAGAGAAAAAGCGGACTCAGTGCTCAAGAGTTTTAAGGATTCCCAGGCAACGGCTCGGTCCCTGGGCCTCGTAGCTGCTCCTCACCCCCCACAGTCTGCTTTTTGCTCCTTTCGTGGCTACGGAAGGGGCACTCAACCGTGTTCCTTTTCCCCGGACCACCGACCCGCACGTGCTGTACAGCCTCTGTGCAGATGCGGGATCCCACAAGCTCGTGGATCACACAGCCAGAGGTCCACCAAGTCCATCCCCACCTCCTCCTTTGCCTCCAAGCCTTTCTAGTCTGTCGAACATCCGGGACCAGTTGGCGGCAGCATACTCCATCACTTGCCCCACTGAGAATTCATTACCACAGACAGGAGGGTGTTACAAATTGTCAGAAGGAGCTAGTCCCTCCCATTTGAGACTTCTCCTACGCACATGTCACCATCATACAATCATCTACTGCAGGATCATTTGGCACTTCTCTGTGAGTAGGTCACGAGTTTCTTGGCCAAGGGAGCCATAGAGAGGATCCCTGCGCCGGAAGAAGGTCGTGGTTGTTATTTCCGCTATTTTCTGGTGCCCAAAAAGGACAAGGGCCTTTGCCCTGTCCTAGATCTCTGTTTCTCAATCTCTTCCTCAAGAAGGAGCAGTTCAAAATGCTAACCCTAGCTCAGGTCCTTTCTGCCCTGGACCCTGCAGAGTTGATGGTAGCGTTGGACTTGCAGGACGCCTATTTTTACATTCCCGTTTTGCCGGCCCACAGACGATACTTGCGATTCGTGGTAGGTCACAAGCACTTTCAGTTCACCTTGCTCCCCTTTGGCCTTACCAGAGCCCCTCAGGT
Source organism: Pleurodeles waltl (assembly GCF_031143425.1). Lineage (NCBI taxonomy): Eukaryota > Metazoa > Chordata > Amphibia > Caudata > Salamandridae > Pleurodeles > Pleurodeles waltl. The sequence continues at coordinate 659,066,822 of NC_090449.1, read as the reverse complement.
GTTCGCTAAAGTGATGGTAGTAGTTGCAGCTCATCTTCGCAGGTTAGAAGTTTCAGTCTTTCCCTACCTCGATGACTGGCTGTTGAAGGTGGACATGCCCCCAGAAAGTCATCTCCCACCTCGAGACTAGGGAGAACCTTCTGCTTTTTTCACTGGAGTTTACGGTTAACGTGCTGCAGTCATACTTGATTCCCTCTCAGACTCTCCCTTTCATCAGAGCTATTCTGGACACAGTGCAGTTTCGGACTTATACTCCCGAAAAGCAAGTCCAGTATATTCAGGCTATGATCCCGATGTTTACGCCCCCATTCTTAATTTCAGTGAGAATGACTCTGAGGCTGCTGGGCCTCATGGCCTCCTGCATCCTGCTGGTCCAACAAGCCAGATGACACATGCAGGCTCTGTAGTGAGACCTGAAGTTCCAGTGGTCTCAGAATCAGAGGAATCTCTCCGACATTGTCCAGATCTCGGAGCGAACTGCAAAAGACCTGCAGTGGTGGTTGCCGAATCAAGATTGGGTCAACGGCAGATTCCTCTCTTTTCTCCAACCAGATCTCACAGTAGTGTCAGATGCGGCACTCCTGGGATGGGGCGGACACAGGGGAGAGGCAGAGATCAAAGGCCTCTGGTATTCAGCGGAGTCCGGGCTCCACATCAACCTTTTGGAGCTCCGGGAGATCCGACTTGCATTGAAAGCATTCTTTCCCTCTCTCAAAGGGAAAGTGGTGCAGGTGTTCAACAACACCACCGCCATGTGGTACTGAAACAAGCAGGGCAGAATGGGATAGTGGACCCTTTGTCAAAAGGTTCTTCGCCTCTGGTCTGGACATGGCTGGAACGCCAAGGCATTTTACTGGTGGTTTAACATCTGGAGGGCTCTCTGAACATCGGAGCAGATGAGCTCAGCCGTCGATGCATAGTCGATCAGGAATGGCGTCTCCATCCAGAGGTGGCACAAGGTCTCTTTCAGCAGTGGGGAGAGCCTTGGTTAGATCTGTTTGCCTCCGCAGAAAATGCACAATGTCAGCTGTTTTGTGAGTTAGAGTTTCCAAGGCGGCACTCGCTCAGCGACGCTTTTCATCACGTGTGGAGCTAAGGCCTTCTGTACGCCTTCCCTCCAATACCACTTTTGCCCAGAGTTCTAAAGAAGATCAGGCAGGACTGGGCCCAAGTAAACGTTGAGGCTCCAGACTAGGCACAAAGAGTCTGGTATCCTGAGTTATTGAGCATGGCCATCGATTCTCTGATCAGACGGCCCCTTGGGGAGGATCAATTGTCAAAGCAGCGGGGGACAGTCATTTACCCGAACCTGTTCAGTCTCCGCCTCCTTGTGAGTGGAATGAGCGGCAGCAATTGACGGCTTTCGACCTTCCACCCAAAGTCTGTGATGTTATCTTGGCAGCCAGGTGTCCCTCCCCCAAAACGTTAAACGCCTGTCGTTGGAAGGAACTTGTGGCATGGTGTATCAACAAGTCTGTTGATACACTTGCTACACCTCTCTCAGAAGTTCTCCTCTTTATTCTCTCTCTTGCCCAGCAGGGCTCTGCTCTAGGCACCCTCAAGGGCTATTTGTCTGCCATCCCTGCCTTTTTAAGGCTACCAGACCAACCTTCTCTGTTCAAGTCCCCCACTGTTGGGAGGTTTCGCAAAGGAGTCACACGTTTCCTCCTACCCCATTGATAATGCCCCAGTGGGATTTGAACTTGGTCCTCACATACCTCATGTGTGCGCCTTTCGAGCCGCTCCACAACTGTCCTCTACGGCTCTTGACCCGTAAAGCTGCCTTCTTGATTGCCATCACCTCTGCTCACAGGGTGAGTGAGCTCCAGGCTCTCTCTTCAAAGCTGCTACTCATAGCAGTACATCCTGACAAGGTGGTGCTTCGTGCCAGGGCTTCCTTTCTTCCCAAAGTGGTGACACCTTTTCACGTAGGCGAATCAATCACCTTGCCTAATTTTAACGCACCTCCACATCCCTCTCATGAGGCGGAGAGACTCCACCGCCTATATACAAAAAGAGAATTGGCATTTTTAAGGGAGCGTCAGAAATGAAGGAGCACACTTGTCTTTGGTCTAATGATTTATTAAAGTAAATGAAGAGATTTTCTTACCAGTCTATTATTCTTCTTGGTGGGTCTTGATTCTTAATTTGTCTTTGCCTTCTCTTTTAACATTCCCGTTTTTCTTTTCTTGTCCTTCTTCTCTTATTCAGGGTCAACTCAGGAGGAGCATTCTAAGAAACTAAACAAGACAGGGTTTGATAAGTATGTCCTCTTTTGGTTTTATATTCCTTCTCTTTTCTTGCTGCCTCTTCTTTTATCTCTACCCTTCTTTTCTGGTGTGTCCCACGTCATGGTGGCTCTGTCCCTTTTCCATGACGTCTGTAGGGAAGGCTTCGGCTCCTCTGATGTCCGGTGCGTCTTCTCTGACTCCCAGGCAATTAAATAACCCAGTGGTTCCCGGCGTCTCCATGTTCTGTCCTCCTCTTCCGGGTGCTTCCAGGTCAGATCACCTGGCACCAGAAGTACCCCTGGGGCCGTCAGCGGACGAGGACGTACCCCTTGGTCATCTGCGGGCTGCGTCCACGAAGTACGCCCCACTACAGCGTTCTACCTAAATCATACCAAAGATTTTGAGGCAGACAATCAACTCTTTGTGGGTTATGTGGGTGCGAAGAAAGGCAGAGCAGTGCAGAAGAGGACCATCTCTCGATGGGTAGCCCTCTGCATCAAAATGTGCTACGCTTTGGTGAAAAAGCAACCCCCTGAGGGTTTGCATGCTCATTCTACCAGAGCAATTGCTACTACCACAGCGTTTGCACGTGGAGTTCCAGTCCTGCATATCTGTCAGGCAGCAACGTGAGCATCTTTGCATATGTTCACCAAGCATTGCTGCCTGGACAGTCAGGTCAGCAGAGATGGCTACTTTGGTTGTTCGGTCCTGCAGAACTATTTGATGTGATCTTAGTTCGCAGCCCACCATTGGGGATGGTATTGCTCGGGTATCTATTCTAAGGTAAGGAATCTGCAACTAGGAGTCTCTATCAGATGTACGAGTTACTTACCTTCGGTAATGATCTACCTGGTAGATACATATTCTAGTTGCAGATTCCTTACCGACCCACCCATCCTTCCAGCAGTGCAAACTGATTTCGAGGCACAGGAACTTCCCTTTAAGGGCCCTAGTTTTGGCACACCATTATCAGTGTTCTTTATGACTCTGTGCTACTGACGTGGAAAGTTGTGAAAAGAAACTGATGTCAGAGCACCTGGGTGTCGCCTATATATGACCGCAACGTCATCACGGTGACCGCGGAGTCAACCAACGCCACCACACGGTGCGCAGGGGAACTGCTCGAAGAAAAATCTCAGGATCCAGTCTGACGCCTGGGGGAAATTCTAAGGTAAAAAATCTGCAACTAGAATAAGTCTCTACCAGATATATTGTTCCTGAAGGTAAGTAACTTTAAGGCCAAATGAAACCTGCTTATCACAGGAAAAACGAAAGCAATCCTAAGGAGTGACTCATTTTTAACGTTTTAAAGGAATGCTTCCATTTTGCTGTCCGCAAGGTGTGGAGGTTCAAGCAGCAAGTAGATATGCAGGAAGAGTTTTATCATGAGCGTTCTTCAAAAATCTCCCCAGCAGTGCGTTATGCACAAAACGTGTCACCCAAAGACTGACTAAGGTGATGGCATGTTCAAGGTTATCCTTCAGTAGTGAGGACATTGTTCAAATTGACAGAACTGTACTTTCATTGACTTCTGTAACAGGAGAGGACTAGAGGGAGGACAGTAAGAACACACTCAGAAGCGGCATCAGCAAAGATGGGTCAGCCCCAAAACAGGCACACCATTAGAGGCTAGGATTAGAATCCCTTCACATCTGCCAGTTTTGAATATTGCATGGGTTATCCTGTTGTTTGCAGAAAGATTTTAATACATTTAGAAAATTTAAAACCTTCCCAAGGGACCTTCAGCACTAAGCAATATTCCCCTACTGCAAAGTCCTACAGAGGTGCACTCCATGTCATGAGTGAGGCATCTGCAGTGAGAGCTATGTGGGAAATTTGGTGGAGAAAAGTCCACCCCTGTCGGTATTCCACCACTGCAGAGAATGACAAGTTTGGTGGTCTATCAACACTAGATCTTCTAAATGACCCTGTGATTGAGACCACTGTCAAGCTGGACATTCCTGTAATGGACGCAAGTGTAGTCAGGCATGGGGTACTATAGCAATACAGGAGACATCTCTAAGGAACACATTACTGCCCTCACCGTTATCTGCTGATTTGTTTGAAACTGAGGTAATACTGTCCGAAAATTCTTAAGTGTTGCAGAATTGGGGTAGGCTAGCCCTTTTTGTGTGTTTAGAATGGCGTCTAGATATGGTTGAATCTGTAGAGGTGGTAGGTGGGACTCTGGAACACTTATTGTGAATCCCAAGCTGTGAAACAGGTCTACTGTAATTTGTAGTGTTGACACTACTGGAAAGTGTTAAAACACAGCTGTCAGGGCACCCATGAATCTATAATTCCAAGTAAGTAATATATCAATATGTAATGTATAATGGCATTAATACCATGGAGAGTTTCAAGCTCAATTTATTGTTCAACAAAAAAGTTCATCATAGTAACCACAGAATTGTCCTTTGACATCCATGTTCATGTAGTAAACACAGTATTGAAGTCAGTATCCATGTAGCACATACAGCCACAGCCAACACGTGTTTCGTCCTATGAGAACAGTACTCTCACGGACTTCATCAGGGCTGAAATAAAATGAGAACAGTCACTAATTCATAACATGTGTACAGAACCGTCAAGAGCAGACCATAAAGTATATCTTATCGTGACAATTTGTGAGATCCTAAAACGAAAACATGTAATTTGTGACTTCTTGTGATCATTCATCTGGTGGGAACTAACATATAGTCCCATCACCACAATAAAATTATTAAAATTATCACAAAATATGATAACATTGCCTATAAAGTTAAAGCACAAAATGGGAATATATATATGAATAACCCATGTGTACAAAGTTTGATCACAATATGAGTGTGCATGTTTCCAAAGTCCAAAGAAAAGTCACCCCAGACACCCAGTCAACACCAAAGTGCGCAATGTAATAATAGCTTGCCCAGTGTAAGATAACAGAAACACCACCAGAGCCCTTCATAATAAACAGTGAAAAACCCATAAATCGAAACATACCTTAACTCAAATTATATCTACATGTATAACCAGTATCATTAAGAACCGTCCAGAGTCTGTGGAAAATAATCATAGATCCACTATATAATCCACTAAGTCTCCTACATGTCTAAATAGAAAAACGTCCCCAAATAAGGGTACAAGCAAATGTGACCAAAAGGTCCCAGACTGACCTGAGTAAAATATATATAATATCCAACATTAGGATGCAAATGAAGTATTCAAGAACCGTTTCCTAAGTATGCAGAGTGAAGAAAGAAATCGGAAAGAAAAATTATTATATGCTGCAATTGAGGCATGCTAAATATAAATCAACACGATTAGGAAATATCCCCAAAAGTAATAATGAGACATCAAGTCACCAGGTCCCCAATAACCAAATTCAGTATCTCACCTATCGTATACGTAAGTAGCCATCATCAAGAAAGGCAACGACCGCGGTCGAAATCCCCCCGCGGCGTCCTCTGTATCGGTACATTAATCTCGAACGTCGAACTAACGGAGGAGGATAGAAATTTAAAACCTCCGCGCGTTGGTAGTGAAGTAATAGAAAATGGACTAACCCATGAGTATGGGCGCCATCTTAGAAAAGGAGAGAAGGACCAGCCTTCAACAGGACACGAGAGGAAAAGAAGGACTATCTCCCGTAATGGGCGTCATTTTGGAACTGCATATACCCCGAGCTTGATGTATGTTAATAATCGATATATACAACAAAAACATAACGAATAAATAAGTATCCTCCCAAATTCTTATTAGCCTAAGTCATGCAATAAAGCAAAAATTGTAAGGAATTCCTTAAATTGCATACCGCCACCATCCGTGTCAAGATAATGGCCTATGGGGAGAACTCCTTCCCCCAAGATATCTGGTTGTAACCATAATTGTTTATTGCCGCATCTAACAAGATATATGTAGGTGAAGTAGTAGTATCCCTCGCACAGCACAACCGAATAGATTAATACGAAAAACCCAGTGGTCTATACGTAAGTGTTTGGTGTAAAAGGAGAAAGGGGAAGAGTACACGTGACCGTCTCATGCCCCACTCATATTATGTATAGACAACACACTGTCAAGTATACCTAAAACATATAAATTACACCATGGTTTGGATTACAAACAAGCAAACCTGAGACAGTTAATGATGATCTACCATTGCATTACTATGTATTCCTGTTCTAACACAATATATGTATCTGATCTCTCCAAATGAGTATTTATGCATGCCGCAAATACAGAGTATATGTCCCTCTGAGTTGGGTACCAGTCAGTATAATCAATTCACATAGCATTTGACCCAGTGACTTGTATGTAGATGAGACACAATATAATCAAAAGACTACACTTGCAGTAGATTCATGAATAACATATGCTTAATGAACTTAGTAAGTCAGAATGAGAGGAGAGTAGATTGTAAAGATGATGCATAAATATCAGTAATTATTCTTATGTTCCCAAATAGTATTCCATTTCAAAGTTGGTATTGAGACCCTCCTCCACCGCTCTGAGTTTCAAAATCCAATAACATTCTTTTCTCCTGAGGGCTAGTTCCCTATTGCCACCTCTGGGGTCTCTATTCACCTGATCAAATCCAAAGAATTCAAAACCAACAATGTTTTTTTGTTTTGGACAGTGTCGCATATGGTTTACTATAGGGTATCTCTCGTCACCTTGTCTCAAAGCTCTGAAATGTTCACCCGCCCTAACTCTGAGTGGTCTGATAGTACTGCCTACATAGTATAGGCCACAATTGCACATAATCATGTAGATGACAAAATTACTATCACATGTAATATTGTGATTAATGTTGTATGGCGTCCCAGTACAGCTGGTGAATGTGGAGATGCCTGACTTGGCCCATCTACACATTCCACAATGTCCACACTTAAAGAAACCCTTTCCACGGCTGGTAAGCCAGTTAGTCTGAGTTGGTTTACAGCGAAAATTAGAACATAGCAAATTTTTAAGGGTTCTGCCTCTTCTATACGTAAACAGTGGGGTAGCCGGGATCACTTTTTTCAGAGTAGGATCTGCTGTTAGAATAGACCAATGTCTGTTCATACATTTACGTAATAAAGTAGCCGTTTTTGTGAAATTCACAATACAGCGGATACCATTATCCTTAGTTCTCAATTTTTGACCCAGTGTGTCTGATCTGGACAGACGTAAAGCCCTAATCCGAGCTTTGTCTATCACCTTAGTGGAGTATCCCCGTGCTTTGAATCTCATGCTCATATCTTGTATACATAGGCCAAAATCTTCCTCAAGACTACAATTGCGCCTCGCCCTAACCATCTCACCATACGGTATCGCATTAATTTGATGAACTGGATGTGCGCTCTTTGCGTGTAGGATAGAGTTACAGGAAGTACTCTTTCTGTAAAGACGACTTTCTATTTTGTTGTTGCAAATCAGAAGTTCCACGTCAAGAAAGGCAATGTTAGTCACACTTCGTTCAGAAGTAAAGTGAATATTATACTCATTATTATTTAAATAGTTAATGAAGTTGTCAAGTTCTTGTGAGTCGCCAGTCCAGATCATCAAACAATCATCGATATATCTGCCCCAATAGAGTATATCAGAGATCCATTTACTACCCTCTTTACTCCAGATCATATTTTGCTCAAACATTCCCATAAAGAGATTCGCATAGGCCGGTGAGAATTTGGATCCCATAGCTACACCTTGCTTTTGGCGATACCAATCACTTTTAAATAAAAATACATTATTGTTTAAGATCAGATCTACCATTTTTATTAGCATTTGGGTATGGCCATATAGGTTCGCCGGTCTTTTATAGAGGAAGAGACGTAGTGCCTCCTTTCCTTGTTCATGGTTAATGCTGGTATAAAGGGAGGTGACATCTAGTGTAACTAAAATCATCCCTGGTTCCCATGTTATATCCATGAGTATGCTGAGAATATGTTTCGTATCCTTAATATAGGAAGGTAAGTTTCCTACATAAGGCTGTAAAAAAATATCAACATATTCCGACAGTCTCTCAGATGGACCATCGATGCCTGAAACAATAGGCCTGCCAGGAGGGGAAGTGAGACTCTTATGTACTTTAGGTAGTATATATATATACAAGGGTTCCTGGGTCTGTGAATACGAAGGTACATATACTCATCTTCTTTTAAAAGTGATTGAGTAAAACAGTCATGTAGAAATTTATTGATTTTATTCGTAAGTGCGGGGATAGGGTCTGATATCATCTTTTCATAACAAGTCACATCCCCTAGTTGCCTATAAATCTCCTGATCATAATCTGAGGTGTTCATTACTACAATATTTCCCCCCTTGTCTGCCTCTCTTATGGTAATCTCCCCATTGGTACGCAATAGTCTTAAGTTTGTCATTTCCTTTTGGGTGAGGTTCTGATGCCAAATATAATGGCGACTGTCATTCTTTGATTCTAGTTTATTAAAATCACGCCAGACCACTCTGAAAAAGGTTTCTATACAGTTATCCCTATTCAGGGTTGGTGTCCACATTGATTTGCTTTTTAAACCACTAGGCAGTGAGTCAGATGGGATATCTAGATCCGATAAAATTCGAGTTATAGTGGTAGGATCCTGTTCGCAGTCCGCTATAGACAATAGAGTGGCCGTGTCTTGAATATCCTTAATGGACAACTGTTGGTCTTCATTGAGACCATCCAGGGAGATGATGTTGTCCCTGTTATCAGAATGATTCGCAAAATATTTTTTCAGTTTTAGACGTCTAATAAATTTGAAAAAATCAATTTTCGTATTCTGAAAGTCTCCAAATTCTCCTGGACAGAACCCTAGTCCCTTGCCAAGAAGTGTAAGGTCATGAGAAGTAAGCTCCAAGTTGGAGAGGTTAATTACATTGATAGAACCAATAACAGAATTGGCTATTTCCCCCTGTTCCATGATCTTGTCTGCATTCCTTGTCTTGTATTTGCGTGTTCCTCCTCTGCCACCCCGCCTGATTTTCCTGGGTCTATCTTGCGTCGGCCTAGTTCCCATTGTCCCTGCCTTATCCTCTGGACCTCTGCTAAAAAAGAGGGTTGTGCTGACCTGTCCTGTCTAGAAGTGTTGGAAATAGCACTTAAATCACTGTTGCTGGTAGAAGCACTATTTAGTGAGGATGAGGAGCCTAAATCAGAACCTAATGGGGACGCACTTCTTTTGGATAAATGATCATATTTATGGGAGAATGTAAAGATCCTACCATTTTTGTAATCCAACTCATCTCGCCTAAGTTTGCGTGCCTTCCTTTGTGTAATCTCATTTTGATGCAGTTCCATAATTTCATTAAGAATTTTATAGTTCTTAGCCGTTGGTTCCTCCATGTTCATTTTGTTAATATCTGTTTCTAATTCAGCAATTTCTGTTTGTAATTTAGTGATTTTCCTCTCCGAGTTTTCTATCAGAATATTCATTAGTCTAAAAGAACTTGACACTATTTCTTGTTCCCAATTGTCCAATAAGTCTGGATCAAGATCATCAAAGGTAGGAAAAATATGTGATCTTAGACCTCTAGGTATCCTGTGAAGTTTTACATATTGTTTTAAGGTTGCCCCATCCCACCATTTAGACATCTCCTGTTTCTTCAATTTTTCTAATTTGAAAAATTTGTCACGGAGCCCCATTTTGAGACGGTCACGTGTACTCTTCCCCTTTCTCCTTTTACACCAAACACTTACGTATAGACCACTGGGTTTTTCGTATTAATCTATTCGGTTGTGCTGTGCGAGGGATACTACTACTTCACCTACATATATCTTGTTAGATGCGGCAATAAACAATTATGGTTACAACCAGATATCTTGGGGGAAGGAGTTCTCCCCATAGGCCATTATCTTGACACGGATGGTGGCGGTATGCAATTTAAGGAATTCCTTACAATTTTTGCTTTATTGCATGACTTAGGCTAATAAGAATTTGGGAGGATACTTATTTATTCGTTATGTTTTTGTTGTATATATCGATTATTAACATACATCAAGCTCGGGGTATATGCAGTTCCAAAATGACGCCCATTACGGGAGATAGTCCTTCTTTTCCTCTCGTGTCCTGTTGAAGGCTGGTCCTTCTCTCCTTTTCTAAGATGGCGCCCATACTCATGGGTTAGTCCATTTTCTATTACTTCACTACCAACGCGCGGAGGTTTTAAATTTCTATCCTCCTCCGTTAGTTCGACGTTCGAGATTAATGTACCGATACAGAGGACGCCGCGGGGGGATTTCGACCGCGGTCGTTGCCTTTCTTGATGATGGCTACTTACGTATACGATAGGTGAGATACTGAATTTGGTTATTGGGGACCTGGTGACTTGATGTCTCATTATTACTTTTGGGGATATTTCCTAATCGTGTTGATTTATATTTAGCATGCCTCAATTGCAGCATATAATAATTTTTCTTTCCGATTTCTTTCTTCACTCTGCATACTTAGGAAACGGTTCTTGAATACTTCATTTGCATCCTAATGTTGGATATTATATATATTTTACTCAGGTCAGTCTGGGACCTTTTGGTCACATTTGCTTGTACCCTTATTTGGGGACGTTTTTCTATTTAGACATGTAGGAGACTTAGTGGATTATATAGTGGATCTATGATTATTTTCCACAGACTCTGGACGGTTCTTAATGATACTGGTTATACATGTAGATATAATTTGAGTTAAGGTATGTTTCGATTTATGGGTTTTTCACTGTTTATTATGAAGGGCTCTGGTGGTGTTTCTGTTATCTTACACTGGGCAAGCTATTATTACATTGCGCACTTTGGTGTTGACTGGGTGTCTGGGGTGACTTTTCTTTGGACTTTGGAAACATGCACACTCATATTGTGATCAAACTTTGTACACATGGGTTATTCATATATATATTCCCATTTTGTGCTTTAACTTTATAGGCAATGTTATCATATTTTGTGATAATTTTAATAATTTTATTGTGGTGATGGGACTATATGTTAGTTCCCACCAGATGAATGATCACAAGAAGTCACAAATTACATGTTTTCGTTTTAGGATCTCACAAATTGTCACGATAAGATATACTTTATGGTCTGCTCTTGACGGTTCTGTACACATGTTATGAATTAGTGACTGTTCTCATTTTATTTCAGCCCTGATGAAGTCCGTGAGAGTACTGTTCTCATAGGACGAAACACGTGTTGGCTGTGGCTGTATGTGCTACATGGATACTGACTTCAATACTGTGTTTACTACATGAACATGGATGTCAAAGGACAATTCTGTGGTTACTATGATGAACTTTTTTGTTGAACAATAAATTGAGCTTGAAACTCTCCATGGTATTAATGCCATTATACATTACATATTGATATATTACTTACTTGGAATTATAGATTCATGGGTGCCCTGACAGCTGTGTTTTGTCATTGTGAGTTTCCCTGGAAACATTAGAGGAGTTAGGAAGATCCTCTTGCCAGGAGCACCATGTTAAAATTGGAATGTTAATGCTATTATATTGACTCACTGTGAGCGCCCATATCCTATGACTTGCTTCCTATGTGCTCTCAATTTTCTTTACTGGAAAGTGTTGACTTTGATAAGACAATCATCCAGGTAGGAGAACACAAGTATCTTATGTCTGCATAGAAGGGCGTTACCACCTCTAGGCGCTTGGTGAATACCTGAGGTGCAGTAGTCACCCCAAATGGAAGGACTTTAAACTTATAGTATTTCCCACCCACCACAAACCTGAGATATTTGCAGTGAGCAGGGTCTTTTGGCATGTGAAAATATGTGTGTTTTAGATCTAGTGTAGTCATAAAGTCGTCTTTTTGAAGGATTAGAATTACAGCTTGAAAACTGACCATGTGAAAGTGCTCTGACAGGATGTATTTGTTCTGTGGCCTTAGATCTAGGATTGGCCGCAGATCACCATCCTTTTTGGATATGAGGAAGTATAGGGAGTACACTCCTTGGTGTTGAAAAGGGACTGGTTCTATGGCTCCTTTGAGGAGGAGAGCTTGGACTTCCTGTCTGAGTAATGTTTGATGTTCCAGTGAGAGCCTTCAAGTGCGAGGTGGAATGCTGGGAGGTGTGGTAATGAGCTCTAAACAGTAACCATGTTGGATAATGTCCAAAATCCACTGATCTAATATTATTGTTCGCCATGGTGGTTGAAAATATTGTAATCAACCCCCGAATGGTGTTGTATGGTCAGAGGGAAGGAGAGGGAAGTCATTGTTTTGAGGTAGATGTTCCTCCACTTCCCTCTATCCTTGGCATTATTACCTCTGTATGTGCCTCTAAAGTAATCACTTGTGGAGAAGTGTTAGCTTTGAGTACGTTGATACGGGGTGAAGGGCTCAGAAAAGGTGGCTTTTGAACCTCCATAAAAACTAGAGGGAAGAAAAGAGCCACGCGAAGCAGATGTCTGGAGGGCCCCCACTGATTTTACTGTCTCAGTGTCTTTCTTAATTTTCTCCAGGGTTTGGTGAACCTGCAGACTGAAGCGATGCTCTTTATCAAAGGGGACATTAAAAAGATTCTGTTGCACCTCTGGTTTGAAACCAGAAATACGCAGCCATGAATGTTGTCTAAGTAGGATGTTAGTGTTGATGCCTCCGGTTGCCATATCAGCGGCTTGCAATGCACATCATATGGAGGTTTTTGACATGAGAGTGCCTTCTGAGACAAATTCTTGTCCCCTTTTTTATGCTCATCTGGGAGATACTGGAGGAGATCCTCCATCTCATCCCAGTGTGCACCGTCACATCATGCCAGGAGGCCCATGGAGTTGGCAATGCGCCAGTGATTGACAGACTGTGCTGCAACATTCTTCCGTGCAGCATCAATACGCTTACTTTCTTTATCAGGTGGCGGGGCTTCTCCACTGCATTGTGAATTGGCTCGCTTACGAGCAGTTGTGATAACCAGCAAGTCTAGTGGAGCTTGTCCCCTACTAAATACAGGGTCTGATGGGTAAGGCCTATATATTTTTTGACCCTAAGATTGATTACTCTAGCCCTAACAGGGTCTTTAAAGATATTGTCAGTGTGACGCAACATGCCCTTCATCATGGGCAAGTACTGGGTAGACCGTTGTGCAGCTGAAAGGGTCTCAAAGAAGAAATCTTCCTCTTGAGGTTCTTTTGTAGTGACGCATCATGAAAATCTTTGTGAGAATACAGCTGGTATGAGGCTGAATATGTATTTGTTTCTGGCAAGCATTCAATATCTCCTGCAGATTGTGGAGGATGGGCTCCACTGCCTTACCAGAGTCAGATTTCGCAGTCTGCTTCAAAATTTTCAGGTCCGAGCCATGTTTGTGTTTTGGTGTCGAAGTTCCAGTTGGAGTCAGAAGGGTGGACGCCAACAGTCGGGTCAGCACCAACCATCGGCTCTGCGCTAAGGTGCTCAAAATCCTAAAGGCTTGGGCTTGCGTTTCAAAGCTCAGCTTGAGGGTGGGGACTCTGAAATGGTTACTCTATGCCAACCATAGCCAGGCGGCAGGGGTGGATCAAGGGCCTCTTGACCAGAGGGGGCCATATGTTTTTTCGAATGTTCAACATGGGGTGGAGGCAGAGGGGGAGCCATACTCAAGGACTGTTGAGCTGGCTTAACTTCTTTAATCTCCAGGTCGATTTCAAGATTGGAATCTTAATTGCCCTCTGGGTAGAACGTCTCTTCCTCCACAACGAATGCCTAAAGTGTTGTTTGTCCTCTTCATTGACATCTTCATCGCTGAAGATGTCAGGAGTGCCTTCAAAGTTTCTTTTCTGTATTTTAAGATGATGTGCTTGATGATCCCCTAAAGTGTTTTTGGAACTGAAAGATTGACACACCTCACAACCCACCTCCCTGTGTTCTGGGGACCGACAAAGGTTACAAACTTAGTCTAAGTCTGTTCAGGGATACTTCGTGTGACAGCAAGGACAGAACCTGAATGGCGTCCGTTCCATCACCAGCAGGGCATTCTCCAGAGAAACTGGGGAAGACTGGCAAAGATAACCCAAGGGGCGAGGCTCTAACAGGCCGCTGTCCAAGCGTGTTGACCCAAAGAGCAGTGTTGTAACTCCTCGACATGCAAAAATAAGAAAGCGGGACCTAAACAACATTGATGGGGGTAAAACACGAGTAGGAAGGGTAACGGTCTAGAACCACAGTATTAGCAATCACGTCCGAACCTGACAGGGGACAGAAAACAATCTAACAATGGAGTCGATGTCCACGAGCAGTATCACCAAGAAGGAGGAGCCACTTTACCTCGTGACCAGAAAGAAGTCTTCAAAGAAAAACAACTTGCACACATGCGGACCCAACACTAGATGGCAGGAGTATTTAGTGGCAGGACAATCCTGTATCTAGACAGATCCCTTATTCTGAATACATAAGAAAGTAAATAATCTATCAGTGAGCATGAGTCCTGTATAGTTCTCCTGAAATATGACAAAGCATCATTTCTCTTTTGTCTGCCTCACAGATGAAAAGGTCAATGGGGTGGGTTGTTCATGATATTTCCTGGGTCTTTGGCATGTATTCATATAGAGAATTTCAGATATTTGAAGGTTTTCGAAACCCCGGATCAGAACACGGAATTGGTGAAAGAGATCCAAAAAATTAGAATAAGACAAGTTTTTCAGAGTCTGCATAACCTATAAAGCCTCTCTCCTAGTGGGTGACAGAAATTCCCTCTCATGAATGGCTGGTTTGGAGACCATAATAAATTATCAGAATATTTTCGAAAAGGTTAATTTCTCGGTTAGCAATATGATCACAATAAATTAACATGGTGTGGGGGGGGGGGGCGGGGAGGGCATGTGAGTAAATGTGTCTGTAATACTGCGTAAAAGGTTCGAAAGTGAGCATATGTGTGAGAAAGTGGAGTAAGTGTGAGAAAGTGGAATGAGTGTGAGAGAAAAACAAAGTGTAGGAGCGGTGTGTCTTTGTTTGTGAGAGGGGAGGGGTGTTTATTTTGTTAGCTGCAACAAACTGCTGGACAGGTCTTGATTATTCACTCTGCTAAACTCTGTAAAGTACTAAACCATTATAAAAGTCAAATGGTGCAAACAAAAAAACTGACACATTTTGTATAGATGTATGTCCCAGAAGAGCCAGCAGATAAAATGTTTTCAGTGCCTATACCGAAGGCTTTCAGATAAACCTGAAAATAAAATATATTAAAACATATGACAAAATGCTAGCAATCAAATTCTTTAATCTGGTCAGATCAATTTGAAATCTTTTGACGAGTGGCATATTGCAAGTAATCGCATTCTGAGCCTAAATCTTGTAGGTGCAATGTGCTGACTGTAAAACCTGCCTCGGACATTTACAGCACCTTTTCCACTGGTTCCAAGTCAGCAGAATTGCTTTTGGCCATGGATGCGATGGGCAGACCCCACACTTCAGATCTGACTTAACCTCATTATCGTTATCATTGAGCTATCATTTGAGGGATACTTTCCAATTAAAAAAGGAAGAAATCTTGAAATATGTGCAGATTTTTAATTAAAAGATTCCTTCAATACTATGTCAATGATAATTAAAACGTCCCCTGCACAATTAGGTAGAAGGAACAGTTATGTTTTTTAATTTCAGAAGACAAGTGCAGGAGAAGTTAGAACCAGAGCAGCATGAAAGAAAACACACAACTCTATCCAAGTCAACAAAAGATCTATTAAAAACCCCAAACACTGTTAGCACCACTAATAATGCATATTCAAACTTTGCTAGTGATTCAGCTTAAAGTTTTCATACAAGCCAGATCACAACACATCATCTCCAATTATACTTTACCACTAACGAGTCATGCACGATATGCAGTCCATTTAAGCAGAAGCAACAATGTAAGTGTAATTTATATGAGTGCATTACACTCTTGAAGGTCTCGTTTTGTTCATACAAACAACTACTAAAACCAAAACAGAATCTGCAACACTGCTACAGCTACTTGCCATGTAAGTGATTTATGATGCTCCTGGCAAAAGCAAGCAAATACCTGAGTTGCTGCACCTCAGCAGACAAACTCAACAGTGCTTAAGTATGGAGAGATGTAGACAATCGTGGCTGGCACACCTCAACCATAAGAGGAACGTTTGAAAAACCATCCGCGCCCGCCATGCATTAGGACGAGGCAGACAAGTGTATAACTGTGGATGGACTAAATCTTACAGTACTCTCCTAGATAGCTAAGCAGACATGTAAATATATCAACTACTTATTTGGTTAGTTGTGGAATTGATAGTCTATTGTGCAACATTGTAGCATACAGTGTTTTTCAGAAGAATTTTCGCCCAAGTGATTTATCTAAGGAATGCCCTTCACCCACATAAATAAAGCTTTAAAACATTTGTCTAAGGTGCAAAAGCACCAACCTCTTTCTTGCGTCTTGTGACAAGAACCTTTCAAGCACGATCAGCAACTGCTCGAAACAAGGGTAGCATGGTACATTTGGGAAATGACCTCCTGGTTTAGCTTAGATCTCTCAATACCAATCCTTTAAGATAATTCAGTAATTAAAGTGTTTGTTGCTGATACCTGTGCACAGCCGATTGGTCAATGATTTCAATCAGGCACAATGGACTTCGCTTTTTTTCATAAGGAGGTCAATAAATGAAGTACCAGTAAACTGGGTAATAGTAACAACTCTTATGCAGCACTATGAAAAGGTCTTTGTATAGTAAGAAGCACAACTGATCATTTTTCCACCTACATTTTCAATGTATGTCTGCACAGTTTACTGATGTTAATAGTTTTGGAATAAAGACTACAGCCTTCATTGAAAATATGCCTTCTTTGTGAACTCCCACGGTCCAACAAGAACTAAGAGAGTAGTACTCAGAAGGCTACCACTGAACTTGAACTGGGGGATATCAGGAAAGTTCAGTGAGTTGTACAGGGACAGACTGGATATGGACTGTCTGAACTCCACTAGTACTGAATTGACTCCACTTTGATACAATTTGAACTTAAAGTCTACAAACCTGTTTCACAATTCTTTATTAAGAGTTTTCTAAAAGTACAAAGACATTGAATAGTTGTCATATATCAGTCCAAAAATATAAAAATATGGTATCATGAATACAATAAGTAATAGGAATAAGAAAAACAGAAAAGAAAGAAGATACCAATGTAGAAGAGAAAAAAAGAAAAGAGAAAAAAAGGACACAAAAGAGCAAACGATAATCGCTGTTTCAAACATTGACAAAAAATAAGTAATACAACAAAAGATAAAAAATATATATATCCACACAACAAAAAGAAACAAATATATATATACACACACACACACACACACACTAAAATCCTTAGTGTAATAGTGTAAATACATGAATATCAAAAGTATAAAACTACAAACTTTAATCCTTTCATTTCTTATGGCCTCATAATGACTATCATACATCACTGCCAAACTTCAAAACCGTGACAATGCTTCAATACTTCCAAACAGTCACATTTTAACTGATAGCATCAATTGATTTGTCCTTCATCATTCAGTTCACACACAGGTTAGCTTTCAATCAAACAATGGCACCATGACCCTTAAACAACTTTACACTTCTGATATGTTTATACTCAGTATTTGAATTCTATTAAATAAAAGACACAAAAGGAGCAAGGAGCTGGGCCCTTTAAAACTGGTTTGACGTTAATCATTGTAACACATCACATCCAATTGTTACCTGTTTATAAGGCCTTTCACACTTTTCTTCAGTCTTTCCAGTTCTTCTCTCTTCTTGGCATCCAACGTGTTTGATGAAGGCCTCAAGTGTGGAGGGACGTACCTCTTAGCATTCTCCTCATTCTCCTCATTCTTTAAAAAAAAAAAAGAAAAAACTAAACAAAATCGCTTTCTAGGCGAAAATCATTTAAATAATGTTTGCAGTTAATTTAGGAGATATTCACTTTAAATGTAAACCCAGGTACAATCAATGCAGGGAACATATCACTCATATTCTGCAATAAGATCTTCATAAACTCTACCATCAAGGTGGATTTTCATTTTATACATGAATGAGGAGACAACTGAGAAGCAAATGAACATGCAAAAATGAGAGAAGGGTTTGAAAAAGGGAAAGAATCAGCAAAGCAGATTGAGTTGTTCTACAAATGTTCGACAAAAAAGTGCATTTATGAAGGACTGCAAGTAGACAAAAATGAGCAACAGGGTGTTAGAAAGAAGAAGAAAAAAGCACAAGAGTAGCACAAAATATTTTTTTTTATCCACATCCACACAATATGCATCCTAAACAAACATGAGGAACCATTAAAAGAAAATAACAATTGAAAAAGAGCAGTAAAATTTTCTTTGAGACCTCACAAATTCTACTAATGTCATGTACAGTAATTCAGCTGTCGGCAACCACATTTAAACATATATGGATGTTTTATTATCTCAAATGAAATTTAGCACGGAAACAGGTTTATCACTAAGTACAACGTACACATGGACAATTTTACTTCCACAAGTAAATATCTAGCTACATGGGTCATGTGATATCATCAATGTGAATTAGCTCAAAATAGGATTCTATTGTCTAACATGCTTTCTTCTTACTGTTATATATCAGGAGCAGGACATACCTAGGAAGCAGAGCTTGAGCGGCTATGCTTCCTTGCATACAAATACACACACTGCTATTATGGATGTCACAGAACAAGTAAGCATAGAAAGTTGAAGGAATCCTCACTGTAAAGAGATCTTTACAGAAGATACTAGTTACTGAATTCATCTGTGGTCCTCTGAAAAATAAATATATCTGCCAAGCATTTAGCAGGTCATTTGGAACTGCTGAGGAAGAGACCAGAAATCATTTTCTTAGGTTTGAAATAGCAAAGTTGGTATGTTGTGTTGGTTCTCAAATCAAATCTTTGGCCATAAACTGCTAAGAGTTGTGGAGCAAATTGACCACAACATACCCATAAACTCTGGTAATGTCTAATAAAGAGATGAGAACACAGGGTTCCACATTTTGAGTTCTATTTTGTTTGCAATATCCATGCAGTGCTCATTTTTTATTAGGCAACTTACCATGGTGAAAAGTAAAACCCCTACAATGAATTACAAGAAGGCATGAAGGCAAGAGAATGAAACATAAAAGATAAGAGACATGAATACAGAAATGCCCTATATCAGTATTTTAAATGAGTACCAGTAAAGGGAATTTGAAAAGGATGTTGATATTCTCTCGTGAACGATCAATATTCAGTCATTAATGTGTTTGCAATATGTGGTCTCAGATCAAACATCATTCTTCAAAGAGACCATAACTAACTCTTTCCTTAAACTCCATTCCTGCCCTTGAAGATGAGAGAAAATGTAAAAACACGTGATGTATGGATTAGCATAGTGATTGTAGCCTTAACAGTGGTCGAAAAGTGAGTCACTTATACAGCACTGTCTTAAGGAGAAGGATGAAAGCAGGGCTCTCATTCACTGCACTGCCATTCTACGACAGCAGGGAAACCAGCTTCTTTCAAGATCTCTCTGACCAAGAGGTGACTTTCAACATCAGAATTGGCATGCTGCTGGTTGGAGGGTTTGGAGGTGCTATGGAACGTTAGCCACAAGATAGGCACATTACCTGTGAGATGCAAGTTATTTCTCTCATATTTTAACAGCCGGTCATTTTGGTTTTAGGTCAGAACTGGAGACTAAAATTATATATATATATATATATATATATATATTTTTTTTTTTTAATGGCTGCAATGAAACTATAGCAAAAAAAAAAAAAAAAAAAAATCACTAACTGTTGAAGCCATTTAGAAACCTTGAGAAAAAAGTTGACTGTTTATGAACAAATATGTTCAGCTCATGCAATAACAGCCTAGTTCATTACCAGGGATTTCTTATTTGAGGGTGGTGAGGACCGCAGAGGTTTAGTTACTTTATTCTCATTCTACTACTGCAACTAAATGTAAATATACATTTTTAGCTAATCGCCATTTCTGAGTGTAGGTTTACAGCGAAGTTTAGGCGTGCACGTCTCCAACCCTGATGGAGCCTCCTACAAGCAGATTTACTAGTTTAAAATTTCTACTAGTAAGTTTTCACACGCTGGTGGAGATCACCACTGCCACAGTGGTAGAGCACTCCCTATAAGAAAATATATGAAAAAATATAAACTTTTTTTTTTTTAGTATAAAAATGTTTTAATATAAATGTAAAACAATGTATCATATTTACTAGAAACTTGGAACTATTAAAATAATATGAAGATAACTAATTAAATTAAATGTATACTACATAATGAATTAATTAAAATATATTGTAATACATTTCTAAATAATGATAAGAAACCCACCAAAAATAAAATTTCAATTTTTACTTATTACATAAATGTAATTAAAGAGTGGGTAGAATAATTTTAAATTCTTTTATTTTTTTTAACAAAAGTATAAATATATGTGTGTATATACATATATATATATATATATATATATATATATATAGTTTAAAGTAAAAAAGATGTAAAACGAATCATTAAAAAATGTGACAAACCTAATTTAAAAATAAAATTAAAGTTGAACTTTTATACTTCGGTTAAAAAATTAAAACACTCTCTCTCTCTCTCTCTCTCTCTCTCTCTCTCTCTCTCTCTCTCTCTCTCTCTCTATATATATATATATATGTTCACTTAAAAAAAAAACAAAGGTTACAGGGACGTTATAGTTAGGCTCTGAATTTACACACACAAAACCATAGTAATTCAGCAGTTATATGAAATAATTATATTATATCTCGTGCCCAAGGTAACTATAACTCGCACGTTTTCTCATCAATAATTTTACTGCAAATATTACACTGATATTATCAATGATGCTATCAAAGGTATCATGCGTGTTCTAATACGAGGGGGGTAGTTAACAGTGCATGGCGAGGGAAGGAGTTATAGTTAATCTGAGGGTACAGAGAGTTTCTTCCAATAACTATAACTGCAGAATTTCTATGGTTTTGTGTGTGTCAATTCAGAACCTAACTATAACGTCCCTGTAACCTTTAGTTTTTTAAGTGAATTTCTATATTTTTTTCAAATTCTATTTCCTAACTATAATGTCCCTGTAACCTTTGTTTTTTTTTTTTGGTCAATCTCTGTGTGTTTTCTTTAACGTAAAGTCATTTTACTTTTTTTACAATAATACAACCTATGGTGTGGGGTTGGCCGCAGGGCCTGGCCCCAAGCCAGGTTCTGCAGGCAACCCCTATAATCACTAAACCCCATGCCACGCAAGACCTTCCCCCTATATTTACCTAAGTCCACATTCCACGCCGGGGACTGAGACCTTGCCTCTACACCATAGGTGACTGTTTACCATTAAGTGTCCTATGATATTCAACCCAATGTTTTTGATGGGAAAAAGATGTAAATGTTTCATCACTAGAAATGTTTAACATTCAAAACACGAGCAAATAAACAGACACACTGACATGAGATACCAGGATTTGAACCTTCAACATCCTAAGTGACAGTCCAAGCTTTACGAGTAGGCCAAAGGTGACTCTGTTCTGCTGTGTATCAAAATTTAGCTATAACTTTGAACCAAACATCTTGCTAGTGTGACGCTTTGAAGTAATTGAACGTAGAGACCATTGCAGTAACAATTTCTCTCTAGTCCATCCCATTACAGGGTGGAAAACACAGAGAGAGACAGAGCAATGTAGATAAAGAGATTGAGTGAGAGAAAGAGAGTGTTTTTTATGCTTTGATGAATGACAGAGTCAGATATTTGCGGACTAATCGAAAATAAAATTGTATTTCTCAAGAAAAAGCAGTGAGAACACCTTTGAGAGAGAGAGAGAGAGAGAGAGAGAGAGAGAGAGAGAGAGAGAGAGAGAGAGAGAGAGACAGAGAGAGAGAGAGAGACACACAGAGAGAGAGAGAGAGAGACACACACACACACACCCGCAGGTGGAGCCTGAAGGTCCGAACAGTCCCAGCCGGTTCCCGCCTTCTGCGGGTGCCAGCATTGCTCCTGCATTGAGGTAGCTGCTGGAAATGCAGCTCCCTGCATGCAGGAGCAATACTTTCACCTGTTTCCCTGCCTACATGAACACTCAGCTTCCAGCAAGCACTTGCATTTTGACAGCTCCCGCTTGCTGGAAGCGGAGTTAGTGTTTGCTTTTGGTTTGTGGGTGGTGTCACAAAAACAAACAACTATCTCATGGGGGTGGGCACCTCGGGAGATAGCAGGAGCAGGCCCTGAGGGGTAGCGGTTCCCAGGGCATTTAAAGGCTCCACAAGAGGGGCAGCACAACTCCCCTACTTTGCTTTGTTTGTACAGGACCTAGTTTACATAGGAAAAGTGTTTTTTGACTTGTCATTAGCTTTGGCGCTGTTTGACAAATCTTCAAAACATTTTCCTAAAAAAGTTTCCTACTTTGTCTTATTGTGCATGGTAAGTTTAGGGGTGATTCGTCAAGCGAGGGCTGAGAAAAAGGGAAGATAAACAAAAAAGTATGTTTCCAATGTTAATTCCTTAGGGATTTTGAACGACTACAGCCCGAACTGCTGGATGGAATTACACCAAATTTGGCAGAAATCTACCTCTTAGTCCAGAAAACATGCTTTTTGTGATTTGGTGTAAATCTGTTCACTAGTTTTAGAGCCATTAAAGAAAAAAGAAACAGACATATAACGACGCAGTCCCCATGGCTCATATCTGATTGGCTGCCAACACTTCAACTAGAAAGTGTTGGCAGCCATTTTGGGACTCATCATCAGCCGAGTATCAAAGAAAAATGTAAATAAAAAAAGGGGACAGGGTATGAATACCCTGGCCCCTCTAGCCTTGGTACAGGAGTCCCAATGGAATTCCACCAGCGCAAAAAAGTACTTTTTTGTACATTTTCAGCAACCTGCGGACAACCCGCAAATTATTCGTCATTTAAAAAAAAAAAAAAAAAGCGCAGTATACACCACTTGTTCTTAATTTAACCCATGGGCCAGGTCCCCGGGCCATGAATAATTTATAGAAATAGGAGGGTGCGTACGAGACCACTCCCCCCTCCTGCAATGGCTTTCATAAGCCCTAGGGAACCTCCCTGGGGCAAATTTATATATAAAGCAGGGGTGGACCTCCCCAAACCCCTGGCACCACCACTTCCCTGGGGCTATTTCCAACAAAAGGAAGGGAGCTGCACAGATCCCACCTCCCAAGGGAATCTGTAAGCCCCGGGACCACCACCTTCCTTGAGGCTACATTGTACTTTTAGAAGGAGGACTGCGTGGACCCCCAACCCGGGGACCACCAGCTCCCAGAAGCCAAATCCTAATTTTAAAAATGGTAGGGGGGGGGGGGGGGCTGCACGGCCCCTGCCCTGCACAT
This sequence comes from Pleurodeles waltl, assembly GCF_031143425.1. Classification (NCBI taxonomy): domain Eukaryota; kingdom Metazoa; phylum Chordata; class Amphibia; order Caudata; family Salamandridae; genus Pleurodeles; species Pleurodeles waltl. The sequence continues at coordinate 659,043,329 of NC_090449.1, read as the reverse complement.
ATATGGTCCGGGGAGGTGGTGATCCCCGGGGCCATATATGACCCAAGACAGATTTACACCAAATCACAAAAAGCATGCTATATATGCATTATTTGAGTTAAAGTTAAAATAATTGTATTAAGTTAAAATTACTTCCCAATGGGGTGTTATGTCATTTTAAGTCTCTGCCTCCATTAATGTCCATTGAACTGTGTTGCAGTACCTGTGAATGGCTATGTATGGTGCTTAACCTCCTCCATGGATGGACTGGAGTACATTTACTACTAGTTTGTCACCATTAGGGATGTTGTAACTTTAGAACTGAAGCTTTTGAAATGTAATGGAATTCAGGGGTGTGGAATTCCTCTAGCTGGACACCCAGTACATATTGTTGGGTGTCAAGGACAACAAGTTTTCATGCCCATTTTGTCCTTGGGGCAAGTCGGCACAACCTCCTGCAGCACAAACCCTTTGGCTGCCAGTTTACATTATGGAGCAGGGAAGGGAATTACCTGCAGTTGATGTAATATTTGATTCCATATGTTAATGTTGTTTGAAGTTGTATTTATGGTTCATTAATGCAAAGCTTTTATTGTTAGGATGAGAGCTGCAAATAAATGTTGTAAGCTCAGACTGCACTACTGACAGAGGTTCCAGTAAAGAAATGTGTACACATACGTTTGAAAGGTTTAATACTATGAGGCTACGTAAAATGCACCCAGAACGCTCTCGGATTAGATGCAAATACTTGCAGAAGCTGGAAAGCAAGCTTGATGATTCTTTGCCTTCAAAATAAACTGTTCACTAAAAAAATGCAACACGGAAAAAATGTTTTGCAAAATTACTGTGAAATTTTAGGTACCCTTTCTTTGCAGCATCATTTAGTAAAATGTGTGGATGCCAGGCAGTAATTCCAAAAACTATTAATAACGGAAAATTAGTGAAACAAGTTTCAACAAGATTATGGGAAACATGAAAATGAACAGGCACTGGCAAAGCCAATAGGTCCGACATTGGTGGTCAGCCTTATGGCCATGCGATTGTCGGACGTAGTGATTTTCACATTATTATTGGTACCACCTGCTGCATAATATGCAGATTTTAACAACAAAAAAATGTTTCTAGCTTAAATGCTTTGCCACTAAGTGGAAGGCCCTCTGCAAAGCTGGATTGGTAACTTTTCAATTGCTTATTGCATATCTGTGCATTAAACTGATACTAATGAGGTGCAACCAATGCCTAGAGAGTGTTACCAAGTTTAAAAATGACGAAATAATGAAGTAATACTATTACAAAATGTGCTGCATTATACAGCATAATTTGCCTTTTCTTGTCACATAATTTACTCAACCCTGCTGCATAATTTGACTCATCTGCCGCATAATTCCAGTAGTCCTGCTTGTGGCATAATCAGAGAGCCTAATATCAGAGCTCCTATATAATGAGATTGTTGCCATAATTTGCTTCTGCACTACATGGGACCAAAGGGACAAGCACATTTTTTTTACAGGACAAGTAGGTTTATGAAGCTGCCTGTCCCATGGGCGAGTGGATATTTTATTAAATTCCACACCCCTGGGGATTACTCTTTTTTGTGTGGGTGTTTATAGTATCCTATCTCTCCCTAAAGCACTCCTTATTTTACCCTATAGATCTCCAATTATCCAACCTCTCTCCCTTGACTCTCCTACATTTACTACTAAAACACAGGATTATGAGTGTGTAGATCTCCACACCGAAAACATGGGAGAAGCAGAGAAGGGTGTTAATGAAAAGCAGTTTGTGGTGCACAATTAGTACTACTTCATATTCTACAAAATTCAGTTATTAGGCCCCAGAGTGTTGAGAAATGCTTCCTTTTTTCAGAGAAGCTGCTTGTTCTTAAACACTATTTCCATAGCTTCTGCAGGTAAGCCTGGTCATGGGATCTGGGTTGGCATTTACGGCAAGTGGCCTATGCAACAGATTATAGTGAATACCTAGTCCTAAAGCTATATACCTCTAAGCCATGAGACTCAGAGTAAACATCCACAACCTCCGCACCATAGGTAAGAGTGTGCCAGTTTCACAAACAATAAGGACTGCAGCTGTTATAAAGCAGCTTCCTAATAGTGCTTTGCCATATCTGTCCCACAGTACTGGGCTACCTGCATGATGTGGACTTTGCTGACATTGGAGAGTTTTTGGTGAGCCTAAGTCATAGGAAAACACAAACATAAAAAAGAGGCACTCCTGGGTGATATGTCAAGTGATTGTGATAAGAGAACTTGCTTCCCACTAGCATTAGTATGTCCTTGGACGAGAGAGACCCCTATGTCATATCATGGAAGAGACTTTCAAGGAAAGTGCTGCACGGAAGGAGTGTTTCCCCGACACAGGCATACAATATTGTACGATCTAAATAAGAGAAACCAGCCAGTAGAGAAAAAATAAAATCAAGGTTCTTTAGGCGCACTTGACTTGAAGCTGATGCACATCACAACACATCCTAACCCCACATGGTGGCTACACAAGTGCAAAAAAAGTTCACAAAATGTCTACCAACATTGAAGTGTGCAATCATCTGAAAGCCATTGCCCAAAGAGAGTAACTTCAGGGAAAATGATGGCGACACATGAGGTGGACCTAGGAGCAGCCTGGGCAAATCCTAGAACATTTGCCAGGATAAACAGATTGTTCTGACAGAGACACTTACAAAAATCAATCCGAGAACGAAAGCAAGATACACAAGGAACAATGTGGGCACAACAAAGCTTGGAACAAAGGACCATATGTCTTCTGAGTAATAAAAATTGAGCTTTGTTTTTGAGTGGTGCAGAATTTCCTCACTAAGACAATCATAGAGCTGGGGCAACTTACAGCTGCTAAGGTGGGACCTTGAAGTAAGGGCTACTACTGGACAACTGAACAAACCCTTTGTGAAAATAATATGCAAATATGTCAGTGCATTTGCAACTTCTCATAAGGTCTAAGATACCATCAAAAAAGTATTCTTGACAACAGCTTTAAGAAAGGCAAACAAGGGAAGGGATTACACCAGTCTAGATGGTCTCCACGCTAAGGTGTAGGCAGAGATGGCACTGGACCAATAAACAACAAAAAATGAATACTTATTCCAGACAAGAGGCACGTAAGTATGGACAAGAACGGACGGAGAACGAGCTTCAGGAACAATTCTGCTGATGATATTTTTAACTCACTTTCATCCTATTTAAAAGTGGGAAAAGGAAATTGTACACTAGATCTACAAATTGAAAAAAAATATCTTTGGATGCATGGGCTTTGCAGAGAGTCGGGGACTTCAAGATTTGGTATGATGGAAGCCTACATGCAACCAGAATTTTCTCTTCATAATATTCTTACAAAGGAAGACAGTAGAAAAAGGGAATATAGAGGTGTCAACCCTCCCTCTTATGGAGCTCAAAAGCATTATTTTGCTTGTTCATAATAGGACTTAGACCAACGACCAGGGGTAAACACAGAAGAGTTTAACATTTGGCTTGTTTCTTTATTATAGGGATCCCTCTGTAGGGGGAACATCTTCCTGAACATGACTAGTTAACCAGCATGTTGGAAGTCTGAACGCCTCTCATTTGGTCTGACTTCGGCACCCTGGTGCTTCACTAATCTTGTAAAACCAGTGATGGCAGTGAACCAGGCAAAACGGGTTCAGAGGAACATCGATTAAAATGATATGAACAGAGTGATTTTACCTACCTAGTTGAATACTGTGATAAATATTTTCTACAATATGGAGTTGCTGAACAATGAAGGGAAGTCAGATATGCACCCGCAGCAGATTTAACTTCCTCAAATTCACACTAGATATAGAAAAGGAAAAATCAGAAGGCAATAGAGTGGGACAAGTCCCATGCAGAAATGCTGAGATGCTTTCAAATACATTTGGAGGACCAGCAGGAGAAAGAAGCCCTTCAAGGTAGAGGGTCTGGCAGTGATAATTTTGCCTGCTTTTTCCATGCCTTCACACAGAGAGCACTGCAGTGATGGAAGAACCCACATGTTCAGAAGGGCTTACATACGCACAGCAGATGACTTTTTCCTTGGATGCCACAAATCACCTCTGGATCCCAAAGTACTACACTTCTGGCACCAACTCTTCAATCACACAATCTGACTCCAGGTGATATATTTGCTAGGATTCCACAAATGGGTAGTGGGTGGGAACTCTATATAGCGTGGAAACAGTAGTGATTATACTTTGACCAAGGGCGGTTGTAGTGCCTAACAAGGAGCTCTAGCCCTTGTGTCAGGTACCTACTTGATAATACTAATGACCAGTTTTCAGATGTTAAGTGAGGACACCCCCCTAAGGCAGAAATTCAAAAATCAGGATTTGAACCCCATGGTGAACTATGCATTCCTTCCATCTCTGATCTGGAGTCAGAACAACCCAATATGACAGCAAGTGTGACTTCCAGTCGCGCTGAAGTTTTCCTGGGATTCTTCTCGGATAGGAAATCTTTCATCTGAGTGATTGTCAAGGAGCAATAATACAGCAATAGCATACATTTGTCTGTAAATGTTGGCTCTTAGGATTTCAGGGGTAACTGGAACTTCAAGAGATCATCAGAAAATATGGGTTTCATAGAGAATTGTAGACTCAGATGTGCCTGTTGGGGTAGGGTATTCCACTTCAGAGGATATAGTATATTTAATCAGGCTATTTCACAATGGCAGACTTATAGGTGAAATAAGTTCCTTAGATTGGCTATTTCATCATACCATAGCACAATTAATGAAGTTCTGGTGGGCGCATAGCCATATGTGAGTCTATTTATTTAATAACATTAGATAGGTGCATCCTGCAAGTATAAGGCAATCTATTCTTTGGAACACATACAATACAGTGACTGCTTAAAGCCTGCCAAATAATTGGGAAGTCTCTTTTAAGCAGTCCGTCAAGTTAACCAAGCTCTCCTGCCTTATCATGTGCAAGAGATTGTTGGACTTAAGGACTTAAATGAACAGGCGTGTTCCGTTTCCCAAAAGGGTGCTGTCGGAACCATTTACAGACAGATGCAGCCTAATAACAAGGTTGTGCTTATCTCTGTTTACCAGATAACCCAATAACACATTCTACGGGGTTTGAAAGATAAGGGGGAGTAACTATTGAGGATTCAGTTTTTGAGCTCTCTAAGAAGATCCTTTCCACATTTGGCACCCCAACTCTTGCTAGGAGGTGAATGTGTTATACAGTCGGTCGTTTTTTGTTTGGAGAGCATTTCAATAGCTTGAAAGCCTCCATAGTGGCAGCAACAATTAGAAATTCACAAAGGCAACAGATTGTGTTGCTAAGAGTGTTTGGATGTATTACTTTCTGGCTATTGGACATGGACTTTTGTTGGAAGAAAGTAAACACTGAACAAGCATAAACGCTAACCTCCAGTCAGGACAAAGTAAGTTATTTTTCTGGCTGTTTTTACAGAAAGATTGGGGTGAGCCCATCTACATTAAAGGAGTACACACTACATTATTTTAATTAAAAGTAAGGTGAAAGACTTCTATTAATTCAACAAACAACCTTCATGCCCTTGTCAACTGCACGCCTTGATTCAAACGTGCTTTCAAATACACTGTCTAAGGTTAAAGGCGGAACGTCCCCATGCTGAGATGGTCAGGTGACTACCCTTGCAGAGTGGAAAAAAAAAGGCAAGACGCTTGCAAGAATGTGTTCACATTTTTGACTCAGTTCATAGCTTTGTTTTTGATCCTTTCAGTGGTATTGCAAGTGAACATTACTTTAGATTTAGAAACAATATATGTGTGATACTTTTCATAGCTCACACTGAATTCCCAGTTAAGCTAGAGACTGTCAAATGTAACATTCTCAATGCATTTTGCCTGCATTCTTCATTAAGACATAAAACCTCAATTACATTTTCCTTTGGTGTTCCATTGCTTTCAAATACAAAAATACACCTTGGACTGGCAAACCCAGTAATATTGCTGGAGACAATTGTATTTTGAGTAGTCTTATTTCCAAGTGTTTATTCCTGTGTATGATCCCCACCCTGATGCCAAAAGAGTCACAGTAGTTACAAATTCCTTCCACAAGCAGACAGTATGCTTTATAAATCGTTATCATAAACATGTTCCACTGTGCCCTTTGTTGACGTTCAATGAAGCTCTTACTTCAAAATGCAACTGAGGGCTAGCCGATCATTTAAAGGGGCGCTGACCACTGAGTTTTCTGATCCAGAATACTTCATTTTGCAACAGGAATCTAATTTTGTTTTCCTGAAAATTAAGCAAGAGAGTTTCCAATAATCTCGGTTGGGTAAATTATGAGTACTCTTATAAACGTTCAACACAACCGAAGACTTGATCTTTTTATTTCTGATAGTACTTTTGCTCTCTTTGAGACATACTCTGACTATGAACACTATTTTCCCCACATACATTTTGCCAGACTATATTTGCAAATGTTAGTGTTGCATATGGAATATTGTGGATGGCTGACTTCATCCTCCTTAAAAACACAAATCATTTTAAATGTCTTGCTTTCCATTGAGCAATGACTTTGGAACAGATAGCAAATATAAATTGAATTACAGAGAAGTACCTTGCCGAGGGCTATGTCAATAAGACATGGCCACAGATAGGTTGAGAAGTTTCTAAATGTTCTAGAAGAATATTTTTTCATGAAATAGTGATTGAAATACTAAAGGTCATGTTGCTATTGGTGATCTAACAGGCTTTAAGCAAAAATTATCAAACTTCTCCCTTGTGTTTTCTTGTAACTTAGTTTAACTGGTTTAAGTGGCACTGGCCTGTTGTCATTTCTGCCATCATAAGAGCAATTCAAGAGTGATATATATTGCTTGCCTCTGTGGCCGTGAGATTGCCAGGAAAATCTTCATTTTAACTCTATCAGATGATTAACTGCAAAACACAAAAGAACCTGAAAACTACGCGAACAATGATCCTGAAGAAATTACTTATTGTTTCCATAAAGCATACAAAAGGTGATGCACACCGGTTAGAAATAAGATTGTATCACTATTTTATTATATTTTAGAGTAAGACTAACCTCTTTCCTTTGTCCAAAGCTTACCACTAGCAGCTCAGAGTAAATGGTTAAAATGTTAACCATTGTAGTTAGTGTTTCATAGATACAACGTAAGTAAAAGGGAATGGAGAGAAATATCAATATTCATTGTTAAGAAATGCATCAGTAAACCTAATTTCTAACTGTAGTTTACAACCTTATAGAAATAGCATCATTAACAAATCTCAACCTTAACAAAATATAAAGAGAGCAAATAACTGCAGCAAACATGCCCTTTAGCTCTTGGAACCACATATAGACAGGACCATCTGGTTGTAAACGTAACATTCTCAAACAATTATAGTACATGTCAATCTCAACGTTTAAATATTTTTCCAAAAAAACTATCTATAGACTTAACAAGTAATGACTTATCAAATACACCCTTGTGACTATTTATTGCATTGTTTCCTTCATACTTTTTCCAGTACCTCAATAAACAAGCACTTTTAACAGCAAAAGGTCTGACTCTAGCAAGCCTGCTATGTTTTGCTTTATTCATACAATAGACATTAAGGCCCTCATTACGAGTGGGCAGGTAATGACCGCCGACCACCGTGCTGGCGGCTGGCAAAAGACCGCTGTGGACACGGGAAACTTACTGCCGTATTAGGACTCCAAAATCAAAAAATGCCAGAAAATAGCCAGGTATCTGACCCCGAACGACGGTGGGAAGCAGGCGGTTCTGAAACTGCCACGGCAAGAATAAACCACATTCCCAATTCCGACAAAAAAAATAAAAAATCGGCACAGCAGTCGTTCAACAGCGGTATGCCATTGGCGGTACGGACCGCCACGGCCATAAAATGGACTCACCAACAACACCACCACATATTGGACCTTTTGTAAACCCCACACCTGATACACATACACACACTTCACACAACCACACACACCACTATAAAAAAACACATCCACAAAACCCTCAATCCCTAGCTATGCCTACCTGCTGCCACACAACTCCTGGTCAACTGGAAAGAGACACTACGAACTCAAGACACACTTCTGCACACCTCCCACAACTCACAAACACACAGCACCTTGAAATATCTCCACACCCGTCACCAACTCACTCACACACTCCACTACCCCAAACAACACCACCACATCACAGCACACACAACCCACTATGACACCCCCCCTTTCACTAACAGGGAGTTGCAGACCATGGTGGACGAAATAATCAGGTTGGAGCCCCATCTGTTCAGTGCACAGGTCCAGCAGACATCCATAGCTAGGAAAATAGAGCTATGGCAGAGGATCATCAACAAGGTGAATGCAAGGGGAAGTCACCCACGCACAAGAGACAACATCAGCAAGAGGTGGAACGACCTGCAGGGGAGGGTACGTTCCATGGCATCACAACACCAGCTTGCCATTCAGAGGACTGGTGGTGGTCACCCACCACCTCCCCCCAAGTTGACCGACTGGGAGGAGAAGGTCATGGCTATCCTGCATCCGGAGGGCCTCATTGGACTCTGGTAAGTCGCTGACACCCCCCTCGCACCACTTGCACCTGAAATGCATGTTTCACCCTTCTCTTTTAACTACAACAAAACACCATATCCCCTTAGCCATCCCACTCCATCCACTACTCACACCCATCCCCTGCATGCCCACGCACCCCACTAACACATACCCAATGTGCACACAACCACCAGTCCCAGCATATAACGCTTGAAACACTACAAGTCCCACAATGCATCACCAATCTCACTAATAACTATGCATTGTACCCATTCCAAAGGGAGTCATGCAAGTAGATGTATGGGGATGTAAGCACAAAAAACAGGTGGCAGATGCTGACAGAAGACATAAACAGAAGGAAACGCATGTCACTGCTAATGTGTGAAAGTATAACACATATACAATACCCACCATCGACAAGTAACTGGCAGAAAATGCCATATCCTCTGAAGCATTTGAACACTACTGCCACCCAGCTGACACACAGTCAGTCGCAATAAAATGTATTTCTACTTTACAGGTACTACTCATGGCAGCCGCCAGGAGGTGAAAGGAAGTGCCAGTCCCCCAGCAGAAGGCAGCCCCAGTGATGACAGTCCAGCGGGATGTCTGGATCTAGATGACCACCCTGGCCCATCGGGAACCTCTGGTCAGTCATTCTCCAGAAGCCCCACTCAGCCCACCAGACAGACCCCCACCACTCAGGTACCACCTACAGCTGTGGCCCAATGCCCCAAACCAGTGACCCCAGGTCAGCTACTGTGTGCTCTCCTGTACAGGGACAGCAGTCACCACCCATAACCAGGCAAGACGATGAAGGACCTGGTCCCATTGGGAGTGGGCACACTGTGATGGGGTCACAGGCACAAGGGGGTCCAGCCCAGTGGAGGACATCTGTTGTCCGGGAGTGGGGGGGGGGGGGGGGGGGGCAAATCAGGCAAACAACTGGCCTGGAGGCCATTTCCCAAGTCCTAGCAGCAAACCACTACTCCCAGGACAGGATGGGCCAGATGCTGCCTACTTTGCAGGACATTTAGAGGCTGCAGAGTGAAGACCATCAGGAGGCCATGGAGCAATGACAGGCCCACAATGCCACCATGGCCTCCATCAAAGGGGTGCTGCAGGACATGACAGCAGTACTGCGTGAGGTCTCCACCCGCATGCAGGCCCCTTCCATTAGCCATGAGACACCCCAGCCCTCCACATCTGCTGCTGGTAGTGGACTGGTGGTCCTGCCAGGAGACTCACAGGACATCAGCACCCCTTCCTCTGTAGCACAACCCCCCCCCACCCCTCGCAAATGTGGCCAGTGAGCCAGACATCCCCCAGAGACTGTAGCCAAGACCATACCCACCACCAGGAAGTGATCCTTTCCTGAACGGTCTCCCTTGTGTGCCACTGACACACCTTGTTGACTTTCTACGGTCATTGCTCCATTTTCCAATAGCCCCATGGACTCTGAACTTGTGCTACCAACAGCTGTTAACACCAAACTGACTATTTCATCCACCACCTGTTCACTCTCTTTCTTTTCCACATCCCTTATTTTGATTCACTTAATAAACACTGTACAATCACACCCAACGTATTTGTGCTTTATTCACTATGCATGCATGTGATGAACAACTTCATCAATGTAAAATGTTGAAACAGTACCAGAAATTGTTTAGCCTGATAGTTTGCAGGCATGTTTCATTCCAAATCTGTGAAATGGGATTCTAACACTTGCAGCAGGAATGTCCAAATCCACCATGTACAAGGCATGGCAAAGAGAATCCCACCATAGAAAGACCTGTGAGGAACAGATATGTAGCACATATTTAGGTATAGTTTGTTACATGACACATGTACCTGCTTTCTGTCCAAAGTCTTACATCATTGCCAGTGTACTGACACTTGTTGACTGACCAGTATTACCATGTTTCAGCTGCACTACACACCAGTAAGTAATTCCAAAATGCTGCTTTGCACATTAGCACAACTGTAGGGCGATCTACATCAGCTGGGGTTACCTCCACCTCATTGCGAGGGACTCTAGGTTGGTGAACAAGTACTGAGGAGATGTTGAGTGACAAATACTGACAACAAAACTGGTCCACACCCTCTATCCACACAGCATGTCCAAACAGTCCATTCATGTGACGGTAGGAAACACATTCAGGAAATCATAACTTCTGGGTGTGAACTACCTCTGGGAGTCCTCAAACACATGAAGCAGTAAGGGGTATGTGATAGTACATACACACTGCACCACACACACACACACACTGCTGTGTCTCCAGCACTGGTTGTACAATCAATCAATTGTACACAAATCGACGTAGGTAATGTTGTGGGATACAGTGGGCTAATTTTGTACCTTCAAATCACTGGAATGATCTGAGTTCACACCATCCTCCTCCCCTTCTCCATCGCTGTCCTCTGTCCCCTCAACTTCAACCGGTGGATCAGGTCGTTCCTCTTCTTCCAGTAGTAGATACATGCCTTCTTAGTGCCAAATTGTGCAGCATACAGCAGGCCACGATGATCTGTCTAACCTTGTCTGGGGAGTAGCACAGGGATCCGCCTGACATATGCAGGCACCGGAATCTTGCCTTCAGTAGGCAGAAGGTCCACTCAATGACTCTTCTTGTCCTGCCATGTGCCTCATTGCAGCGATTGCCACCCCCTGTCCTGGGATACCTTACTGGTGTCAACAGCCAGGACAGGTTAGGATAGCCAGAATCACCTGGGAAAGTGGGTACACATAGCACATTTCACCATTGTGTAGAGGGTAAAGAGTAGGAAAGGCAGGATGCTAGCTACTGCACTCTCACATCTCATTCACCCACAAGCCAGACTCTCTCTCTTTGTAGTTGTGCCATCAGGTGTGGGACACTGCTGTTCCTCAAAATGCATGCACAGATCCAGGGAATTTTGCAATCACTTGGGAGATGTACTTGTCTGCAAGACACACCACCTGTACATTAATGGAGTGATATTTTTTCCCATTCCTGTACACTTGTTCATTTACCCTGGGAGGAATGAAGGGAATATGGGTGCCATCTATGGCCCCAATCACATGAGGAATGTGTGCAATGGCATAGAAATCAGACTTCACAGCGGGCAAATCAGCACACTTTGGGGAAATTTGATGTAGCTGTGGAGGTGTTTCAGCAAGGCAGTCAGGACATCCCTTAAGATGTTACTGAACATTGGATGTGACACACCTGCTACCAAGCCCCCTGTCGCCTGAAATGACCCACTGGCCAAAACAATGTAGGACAGATAGTTCCTACACAGTGGGGGGGAGAGGGGATTGCATTGGGATTATGTAGAGCTGGCTGTACATCTGGCTACAGTTGGACACACAGTTCACGTATGTATAGTAATCCGGTTCAGGCTCTAGGTCAGTAAAATGTGTCATTCCTCCATGGTTGCCAGTTCAACTAGGGGCCAGTACACCGGTGCATTACTCAGTCTCTACATGGCTCGGTATCTAGGGAGGGCCAACACACCTATGTCACCATAACACCACATTACGAATTAGGTCTACGCACACACAACTGCACTAACGTAGCCTTCCAATCATGGAAGGGTTGTATACAGATTACACTGTGACCATCAACGAGTGATCACAGTGGTATTTAACCTACATATGCATCCAACTAGTGCCACGCCTCACATATGGCGTGTATAGCTGTGTATGACTAATGTACCTAACATTTACAATCTAATATGACAGCATGGGTGGCGCGTAGAGATTGAACTCTAACACATTTTGAACTTCAAATGGTAGTCGCGTGTCCTACATGCAAAGGACAGATGGAAGTGACATGACTCCGCTGGCGTTGGTCGTCAAGCCGTTAGGCAGTCTGTCCCACCGTGCAATTCCTCACTGGTTAACAATGGTGTCTATAGGGAATAGGGACCAATGATGATCGCCGCCGGCGGTTCGGTGTGAACCGCCGCAGACACACCGCCATTTTGACTAAGCTGTGTAGGGGTTCCCATGTCCCTTCCCCCTCCAAGAAGATACTCGCGAAGAGTACCCCACTCCCACCCACCAGTCTAATCCCCACTCCCCATCCATCCAAAGCTAAGGACCCTCCCCTGCCCCCTCCAAAGACCAAGCCAAAGCCCCCCACCCCTTCCTAACCTGAGTCCCCACCAACAACCCCTCCCCCTGCGCCCTGAAGTGCCTACCCCATTGATGCCACTGCCCTGTGGAGACCATGACCTTGGGGAGCCTTATTTGATTAGGTCGAGCTATTTTTAATACTTACTCCTCCCTTTTGGCCAATTGACACTGAACAGGTGCTTTGTTCAGTTGAAAAGTGGAGGGGCAATAAAATATACCTTTAAATCTTGATCTTATGTCACATTTGCTCTGTGTTCACAGACAAAAGTCAGTTTTTCTTATAATTAATTTTCCTTCTGACTGAGAGTTCCAGGACTTTGTAAGGTGAACTGTGTGACCTGCTGCTAAGAATGTAAAATAAAAGGATATAGGGTGTCCTAAAACACAGCATTTAAATGACTAAGTCAGCTGTGCAAACATTTCAAAATATATTTCAGTAGTTGTGAAAGCCCTTTTTTAAAATATTTGTGTGATGAAAAAATATTTTAATAGGATGAAAACAAATCAGAATACTTTATATGTTAATGTGCAAAGGATATGTTTTCTGAAACCCAATTTTCACAGACTGTTAATACACTATATAGTTTTATCAGTAAAGCTGCACTTTAGTGGAGAGGTTTTTGGACATTTCTTGGAAAGTTACTGTGTGTAGATGACAATATGTTACCACATCATGGTTTGGTAATATATTTATTAAAATTGAGTGTTTAAACTAACTGAGAAACACTCCTGCCCTAATGGCAATGTTGTTAGTAAACTAGAAGAAGTCTAGGTTATGTGGGCTAGACCTCATGGGTAATGGGTATGTGGGCTAGATTTTTGTGATGCATGCAGCAAACTTTAGTTTACTTAATCAAACAAAAGAGATTTTTTTACTACTGCAGAAATGCTGGGCTCGCATATTTGAAGGTGCAATCATGTGTGAGAATTAAGAAAAGGGCGACTCTGTAAACTATTTGCCTAGGATCACACAATTTGTGACCCGTTTACAGGTCAAGTACATTACAGTTAGGTCGAGTAGGTTTTTTAAGTTACTCGACCTGCAGGTCTATTAGCATTTTTATGGTTTCGCAAGCCCTGGCCATGGACCTATGAACTGCCCAACAGGCATCTTTGTACATAGTTGTTGTTTCCCCTTTTGTTGATCACATTAATATATCCGCCCAACCTGCCCAGTTGGTGCAATTTGATTAAGTTGTCCTGCATTTGACTATGGCTGCCTTGAGTACACAGATATGTGGATCGTTTTCCTCATCTGTTCATGTGTACTGTGATTGTGTGGCAACATCACTTCTGTTCCTAGCTTTGCCCCTGTCTCTATTTGTGTGTGAAATGGTGTAGTTGTGGTGGTGGATTTGGAAGTTGGTGTGGATGGTGTCTGTAGGTGTTTGATTGTGATGTGTGTTCAGTTGTGCATGGTGTGGGTAGAGTGAGTGTTATGGACGATGGTGTCATGGTATGGCACCAGTGTATGTGTGGATGGCACTTGTGGTTGTGTGCTGTATGTGTGCTGGTATGCCAGTCATCTACCTGATGTCTGTGTCGGTCGTGGTTTTGTGATCAGTTTGTGTGTGTCTGGGTATGAGTGTTGTGGCGTGTTTACCTGTGGTATTGTTTGGTATGTGAGTGACGTGTGTTGGGCGTAGTGTGTGTCCTGGTTGTGCCTGAGTGTAGTGTGAGTGCGTGTGTGTATATTTGGGTAGGGGTGTTGCTGTGCGTGTGTTTGTGTGTGGACGTGGCAGTCGGTGTCTTGTGTGTGTGTGTGTGGAGTGTTGGTGTGTAATTGTCTCTTTCCCTCCCTAGCATGGTAGGTGGGGTACGCACAGTTGTCGTCTTCGTCAGTGCTACAAGTCCTGAAGGTAAATTGCAAGTACTAGCATTGGGAAGATCTCCAGTTTACGCTCCATGTCGTCGACGGCCTCCTGTGTCCCTACAGTGAGTGTTTCCTTATATACTATTCCTTTCTGCCAGGCTTTTGGTGGCGGTCAGCCCGCCCCAGAAATCGTGGCAGTGTGCTGAGCCGTAATACGGTGGGCGGTAAGGCCCTTTACGCAACTCTGTAGATGGCATCTGCTGGCAGCGGCAGTAGGCCCACACTGGTGGTGAACTGGGTGTTTTCCAGCCTGTTCTCCGCCACAGTAGTAATACAGCGGTCTGCACAGCCAGCCTGTTGGCGTTCGGATCGCCACCGCCGGCGTGGCAGTCCTCTCACTGCGCGAGCTCGTAATGAGGACCTAAGCGTAGGAATTAAATAAAAAGTAAAAATGTGCCATCTAAAGGTGGCGGTCATATATTAGCAAAAAAAAAAAAAAAAAATCACCCTTCAGTAACATCGGTTTTAAAATACAAGCAATGGAAGCCAAGATTGGTCCTGGCAGTGACTTGAACTATATTTTAGACGTATGTGCACACGTTTCTTGAACAAAATGCTGTTGCTCACTTTGACGAGAGCCAAAGTGACCTGACCTACTGCCCCAGGCTTTAGGATGGAAGCAATTTAAGAGCAAATTATGAACAACATGATAATGAATGGAGAAAGACCAACAGTACTGAGAAAAAAAAAAAGAAGAGAGAGAGAGAGCGAGAGAGAGAGAGAGAGAAAAAGAGTGCACATAAACATACACCTATATGAATTATATTAACACTCTAGGCTGGCGAGACAACTAAGCATGTCTCAGAACCAGAGTTAAAAGAGGAGACAGCTACGTTGCAATTGATCTGCAATATGCCTGCATGGTCTTCAATTTAAGACAATTCAAATGTTTGCTTTATGTATATGTATATGTATATATAACGGGCCGCTGGAATTATGGGGCAGAGAAGGAACAAATTTTGCGGTGGGTGGACTAAATGAATTGGCAAATAAAGGCAAATTATGTGGCAGAATGCAGCACAAGTTAAAGCAATATTAGTTCACTATTCTGCCATTTTTACACATTAAAACAGTATGGCCTTGGTTTCAGTTCATTAGTATCAATTTAATACCTAAATACAGAAGTCCTGAAAGATGATCTACCACTGCACGGCCAAGTGCTTGCTGCTGTGCAGCAACACAAGTGGCAGCTTTTTAAATAACTTTTGATCCATTTGAGCTATACACTGTTTTTTTGGTTAAAATCCACAAATTATGCCGAAAATGTTGGATTAAGTTGCTAAAGCAGAAAATCCATAATTATACTGAAAACGCTGCAGTCACAGAATCGCATAACTCCAGTGGCCCCAACTAAAGGTTTGTTATTATGAACACAAATCTAAAATTTTCTGAAGAACAGTTTTGCCTTGAACACTGGTCTAACTGATGAACTTCATAACCCTGAGAGGTTAATTGTTACAAATGTTACAAATTTGAGAGTGATCATGGGAGGAGCAGTATGACATGTCCAAATAGCAACGCTTCATTATTGGAGGGACTTTGGTGCTGTCAATAAAGGAGGAGACTAGCAAGGATGTGGTGTTAAGCAGAGAGACAGCATGAGGAATACAGCAACCAAGATAACTCTTGTAGGCTCTCTCTCTGAATGTCTGGCTAGTGCACATATTTAAAGTGGATCATCGGGTAGGAAACCATTCAGATCCGCATTACCTCAAAAGTAAGAAAGCTGTTACATGGCTAAAACAGTAGGAGACTCCAAGATTAAGCAAAGATTGCACATCAAACAGAAAATGAAGAGATCGCTTTTTTTTTTTTTTAAATGAATACAAATTACAGTGAATATACACCTACACTTATAATAGTCTTAAAACTGGATACTCATGTGCCAATAAGAGCCATCTTTTTAGAGGTAGAGGTCAATGCAGCTAAATAGTGAAAGAGATTTCATACAAAGCAATACATTAAGTTAATGAGGGAACAAAAGGTCAACAAATATTTCAAGGATCAATATCCTCTTGGCATGGATGAAAATGATCATAGCTTTAGAATTGATATGGCGAGGAAGATAATTATAGACTGCATCAAAGGGCTGGTTACTTTGCGGGCAATGTATTTCCACCTACCTTCATCTCTCAAAGCATTAACACTTCCTTTACAATTGTATATTAATAGGATGAAATGAACAGACGGTAGAAGGACATGTATTAATTTTGAAGAGATAATTTATTTTGCATTACAAAAATATACATTTACTGTTCACCTTCATATACTTTTGTGGATTCTGTATTGCATTGGCTAGATGCTGTGTACCAAGATCAAAAGTAAAAAGAAAAAAAAAGGCACAATGACAAACCAAGTTTTTTTTTTTGTGAACAAATTTTATTAGGTTTTAACAACAATAACCCATAAAGAGCAGGTTTGTGGCATTATTACACGTTAAGTGCTGTGCCAGTCACGTATAAGTGTAGTGATACACATATGAACATATTCTCCGCTTAGATTGACATATCACATGTCACATATATGCATGCAACCCATTCTGGTCTCATTTCTCACATTAACTTAGTCATTAACAAACAAACCCCCTCTACCCTCCACTTCTTAGCCATGTCAAATCTATAATGCTTTATGTCCCTCCTGCCCCATTACATGCTGCTGTCAGTAGTACCCGAGAGTGGGCATGTCTCACCCAAATGCCCCAAATCTCCTTACACAGCCAATAGTAAGCTTAGGTTTCCCCTTTGTCAGGTCTGGAAAGCAAGGAGATCTCGGGGGACTCATCCGTCAGATTTTGCAGCCATTCAACAAGTACATACCAGGTTCTGCCTTTTTTAATTGTGCTGCGCCCCCTTCTCACCTCTTGAGAAAAATACAGCGCCCTCGTATATTGACCCCAGAGTAAGGACCTCCCTCCATTTGTGTACTTGAGGGCTAATAGATGCTTTCCATTTGAGCACAATTTCTCTTTTGGCAAAGACCAAGGCCAAGTTTACGAATTTGGTAGTTGTCT
Organism: Pleurodeles waltl; assembly: GCF_031143425.1. Lineage (NCBI taxonomy): Eukaryota > Metazoa > Chordata > Amphibia > Caudata > Salamandridae > Pleurodeles > Pleurodeles waltl. The sequence goes on along the minus strand of NC_090449.1, from coordinate 659,025,811 downwards.
AAAGTTTAGGTGGACGAAGGAATCCCAGAGTATACATGCCATAGCAGAGCAAGGGATCTGTCTCTCAGTCATCTCATTTATATGTATTATCACCCTTTCCCAATACTTGCACAAGCTAGGGCAAACTCATACCATATGTAGCATTTTCGCCCCTACTTCCCCACACCTGGGGCATTTCACATTCTGGGCTCCAAATGTTCGCATGAGCTTGACCGCTGTAAGGTAGGCTGTGTGTGTATGGTAGAAGTGTGCAAGCTTAAACTGGGCTCTGCAGGAGATAGTATAAGTGGTTGCTAAGATACCCATTCCTCATTCAGGATTGGAGCTGCCATGTCCTCCTCCCATTTTAGGTGAAGTTCCTCAGGGGGAAGGGTATGGGGGTATTAATACCTATCCAAAGTGCCTGGTACAGTAGGGTGATTGCCCTTGCCCTGCCCGTGGTCATGCAAAGAACCTGGTTACTATGATGAACCGGGGGTTCTGATGATCCCTGACTTCAGTGGCTCTACCCCGACAGTGCCACTGGGCAGTGTAACAGGAATTGACCCGGTGGTAGCCCAAATGTCTCAGGGAGGTCCGCAAAGGTCTGTAACTCAAAGTCTCTATACAGGTTGCCTACTCCGGTTATGCCATATGTTGCCCACTCCATTATGCCCCCTACGGCCTCTGTTGGATCTATTATCATTGGCTTTGCAGTGGAAGACAGTGCCTCGGGTCGCGGGTCGCCGGGTACGCTGCAAGTAGCTCTGCCAAAAGTGTCTAATAGTGTGTAATTCCATAGATCTCCGCATTATAGGGCGTCTTGGAGTCAAGACATTTTGGAACAAATCATGTAATCCCAGGATCACAGTCATGGCTCAACCCCCCCAGGTCGAACTAGGCATGTAACACTTAGTTAACCCATTGGATTTGGGCCTCTAGGTAATATGTCTCCAAATCGTGTGCAGCCAGCCCCACTTGGGTTGCAGGTCAGGGTTACCCTCCATCTGACAGCTACCCAGGTAAGTGCAACTAATAAAAAGTCCCATTAGCCCGTAGTGCTCTCAAGGCTGCCCCAACGTTGCCATCTAAGATATCTCCTGCGCTGTGATATATTTTGACCCAAAGGTATTTCATACAGGTTCCCTCCCATAAGAGTCCATGTTGGTCCTTGGGTGGTCGCACTCTGTGAGTGAGGGGAAATATGAGTGATTTTCGCCAGTTTATTTGAAGCCCAAAACAGTTATCAAACTCCTTCTGCAACGATAAAGCTCTAAGGAGGCCCTACTCTGGCTCACCGCATGAAGTGCCATGTTATGGAGCTGCCCCCTCCTATTCAGACCCCCTCCGTTTGTGCCCTGCTGCCCAATGGTTCCACCGCAATGGCAAACAAAAGTGGGGAGAGAGGGCAACCCTGACTGGTGATTCTCCCCACCACACAGGAGTTGGAGATCCCTTTGCCAGGGCGGTCCCAGGAGGGGCTGTGCATAAGAGCCAGATCCATTGCAAAAAGCCCTCCCTCAACCCCAACCTGTCCATTACATCATACAGGTAATCCCGCCAAAGGCTATCAAAAGCTTTCGCTATGCCAATGGAGATGACCACTGGGTCATCTTCTTCTGGGCTTGCAGTGCCCATGAGAGAGAGAAGTCTGCAAATATTTATCGCAGTGTTCCGTCCCAGGATAAACCCAGTTTGGCCTGGATGTTTAAGTGTGGACATGTGGGAGAGGAGACAGGAGGCCAATATTGGACTCAGGATAAGGCCTGATATGCCAAGGGGGGTCACCCTGGTTTGAGCAGCAGGACCACCAGAGCCTCACCTGTACTGGTCGGCAGCCGGCCAGTCTCCTGGGCCGGAGTATATAACTCCACCAACCTAGAGCGAGCTTGTCAATGTAGGTGGCATAGAACTCCACAGAGAAGCTATCAAGTCCAGGTAAATTGCCACGTACCATGGACTTAACTGCTGCCCGCCCTTCTTGCAGGGTGATGGGGCCTCCTTGGCTGTCAGCATGTAAGAGCGGGAGTTCTGCTGTTCATAAGAAGTCAATCAGGTTCTCCCGTAGCAGCCCACTGTTTGGGGGGGTATAGGTCTATATTATAGCCTCAAAACTTTGGTTTATCTCAGCTTGGCTATATAGATTCACACCTTGTGCTGGCTAATTCCAATTTTGAGGGGCCTCTATAGGTGGGGTTTGCAAGCCACGCCAACAGCGTATCAGCTTTGTTGCACTCCGCGTGGGCCCTGATCATATATTTGTGATGGTCAAAGCACCTAAGCTTCTCTATGCATGCTGCTAGTCGTTCTTTAGTGTCCAACAGCTGTAGCTGCAGTTTTGAATTCCCAGGGTGGGCCCGCTCTACCTCTCTCAAAGCTTGTTCCTGTACCTTCAACTGTCCCAACAAGGTGCGCCTAACACCCATTATTTCATCAAGGCATTAGCCCATAATCACCACCTTGGAAGCGTCCCACTCAGTTACTGCTGATTCCGTAGAGTGGACATGCTCTGCAAGGTAACTGCTAAAGGCTTCTCCAACAGTTTGTTTAAATTCTGGAACCTCTAATGTTTCTACGCATAGACAACAGTACGGAATTCAGGGCCGCTCACCGTGCCAGTCTACGCTAGTATTATTGAATTGTGGTCTAAGACCTTGTAGGAGAGATATTCTGCACGTCGCAGCCTTCCGTGCACCCCCGGGGAGCAGAAAAATGTGTCCAATCTAACATGCAAGTCATGAAGCCCGAGAAGAATGACTAGGGCCTGGTTCCTGGATGTAGCCGTCTCCAGGAGTCTACCAGGCCGCACTGTTGTTGCCAGTCCAGGAATGTTCGTGCCAACCTGATCAAAGAAGAGACAGTCAGGGGTGGGTGAGATCGATCAACCGCAGGATCAGACACACTATTGAAGTCCCCCCCAGTATGATATGATGTGTGAGATGTACAGCCATTGAGTGGGAGAGCGCCTGGAAGAATGCCCCCTGGTCACAATTTCAAGAGTAATGCCCAACAATAATAATATCATGACCTGCGAATCAGTCGGACACCACAACATACCGCCCATTAGGGTCAATGACTGTCTCCGTTGTAAAATAGGTTAAAAACAACCAAATGAGAAGGCTTGATGATGTGCAGATTTTCTTTATTCAATCCATAGGAAAGATCACATCCACAGCCAACCTTGAATCAACTGCCTACATAGATTCCAACCGTCTTCTTAGTAACCACATATAATTCTAATTCCTTCATATAACTGTATAGATAAAACAAGTTCTACATCGTAACTTAGATACAAAACACCACATCATCTCCCCGATCCAATATTAAAATTAACACAAACTAAACACAAAAATTATTAAAACAATATAAAATAAAATAATAAACTTAACACATTAACTCTAAATTTATCATTGAATAACTCTTTGATAAACCTTAACTAACAGTCTCTCAAATACATGGGTGTTTTTTTTTTGTTTTTTTTTTTTAACAATGTGGTCACTGTCCTTCATCAGCATTATCTGTCACATCTCTCTTTTCAGCAACATCCTCAACACAGGCCTGACATTTCGCTATTCAATTAAGATCCCACATTCTATAATCACTAGTCTTCACCGCATTTGTGAATACTTTAATAGGTAGACTGAATTTAGATAGTTTCCACTCCTTCCTGGGAGACTTGATTTTTACCCAAGCTCCAACCTGCACTACTGTGTTAACTGCTTTTCTCAAATCATACAATTTTTTTCTTTTCTCCATTCTCTCTCTCTCTCTCTCTCTCTTTACACCCCTCAATACTTCCTACATTGTTATCTACACTTCTTTTGTCAGTAACCCACAGAGGTATCACCTCAGTATTGGCTATTCTCCCCTTAAACAACTGAAAATGGTCCACACCTTTTGAATAATGCAGAGTAAGGCGACATTCATGCACCTTTTTTTTTTCTCATTGACATTTCCCAATCCAAACCAGATACCCAAGCTTGTTGTAGAGTTTCTTTCTGAACCTTCACAAACCTCTCAAAAACTCCATTGCTCTCAGGATGATATAAAGCTGCCTTTATATGTTTGATACCTCTATCTCTCAAGAACTGTTCTTCTACTCTAGAGGTAATTTGAATACCATTGTCTGAGAGTAATGTCATCGAAAAACCTTCCCTCTCAAAAAGTTCTTCCAAACATTCTATGACAACACTTGACTCTACCGAATTTACTACCTTAATTTAAGGCCAGCGAGAATACATATCTACACATACCGGTCATAGGATTTTTCTCTCACACAACCTAAAATGTCTACAGCAATATCCGACCATGGACAACTAGCTTGCTCCCTCACAACGTTCTACATTTCAAAATCCTATCACTACATTAACATTCTATACAGTTCCTAACTTCTCTCTCAATGTTTATGTCCATAGGAGGCCACCAATATGCTTCTCTTAGACTTACTTTGGTTTTAGCAATGCCCATGTGACGCACATGACCATTATTTATTAATTTTCCTCTTACTTTGTCTGGAGGAATCAGTTTGCTACCTCACAAAAGCATTTCATCAACTGTAACTAAATCATCCTTTAATTGCCAATATCCTCTTATTTCATCCTCACGATCCTTCTTTTCACACCAACCCTTAGTAATCATCGCAGAAACTCTCTGTAAAACGCTATCATTTCTTAAATTCACTTTCCATTCTTCCTCAGATATTAATCCTTCCATTATCAAACATAAGTTGTTTTCTTCTTCAAATGTCTCTAAACCAAACAATTCATCATCATCCGCTTTTTCAATTTCAGCATCTCCTAATCTGGACAAACAATCAGCTAGAATATTATTGACCCCTGGCAAATACGAAACATCAAAATCAAATTCCTGTAACGCAACCACTCACTTATGTATTCTGTGTGAAACAAAGACTATTCCTTTCTTGATAAACACTTCCTTGAGAGGTTCGTGATCTGTTAGGACTTCAAATTTTCCTCCCCACAAGAACTTTTTAATTTGCGTACCGCCCAGAAAACACCAAGCGCTTCCTTCTCAATAACTGAATAATTATTTTCAGCACCCCTAAGAGACCTAAAGAATAAATCAGATAGTTTTTTCTTCCCCCTCACACTTTTGTATAAGAGCAGTTCCTAAACCTCTTGAGCTGGCTTCTGTTTTAATGTACGATTCCTTTGCCGGATCAAAACTTCTTAACTCAGGTGTTTTGGATAAACATTTCTTAATCCACTCAAATTCCTTAACACATTTAATAGACCATTTAAATGCATTTGCTTTCTTTAATAGTTCTCTCATATAGGATGTTCTTTCTGAAAAGTTCTGAACAAACTTATTGTAGTATTCAGACATGCCAAGGAATTTCATAAGTTCTTCCTTGCTTTGAGGGTCTCTCAACTTACAAATGGTGTCTACTAAACCTTTTTATGATTTGATACTAGTAGTTGAAACTAAACGGGCCAAATATTCAATCTCTTGTACATCAAACTTACACTTGTCTACCCTGAGCCTAAGACCAGCTTCTTGTAATCTCATCAAAACACTCCTCAAAGTATAGTCATAGCTCTTTTTATCTTTACCAAAAACAAGCACATCATCCTAATATATCATGACACCTTCCACTTCCTTCATAATTCTTTCCATTGCTTTCTGAAATACAGATGTGGCAGAAATTAATCCAAAGGGCATTCTCAAAAACTTGAAAGTACCAAAAAGAGTGATGAATGCCGTTAGAATTTGAGATGCGGTGCAACTTTATCTGATGGTAGGCAGGGGATAAGTCTAAAGATAAAAAATGACTTGCTCCACTAGGGGAACTCAGCAACTTGTTAATGTTAGGAAGTGGGAAATAATCCACTACTACTGTTTAATGGAGTTCTCTCAAGTCAACACAAAGTCTGGCCTCTCCATTAGCCTTTTGGGCCAAAATACCTGGAGATAGCCGATTAGTAACTTTCTAATTTTTGTATGAGACCATTATCAATGAGCTTATTTACCTCTACTTTCATGTTTTCCCTGACTAACATAGGAACATTCCTAAGTTTTGTTTCCTTGGGTATTGCATCTTGTTTAAGTTTCATAAAGTGAAGATAGTCTCTGAGACATCCCAATTGATTAAGAAAAACTTCAGGAAATTCTTTCATCCAATCGTCACAGCCACCAGGTTCCAATTTAATAGATGGCCCATCTTTAAAACAAACTGAAGGACTTTCACTGGGATCTAAATATACATGTATATCCCTATGGTGGGACCAACTGATTAATGAGTCACCTTTCATGGAGATGTAAACATTTCATGGAATTATCCTCTCTCTAAATTCAATTGTACCCTAAAAATATCCCAACAAGTCAATGGTTTCTCCTCCATACACTTTTGGTTTTATATCTGACTTTTTTTATTTTCACTTTGTTTAACAGATATTGTTCATAAAAAAACTTTTGGTACTAAAGTTATCTTGCTCCCAAAACAAACAACATTTTTACAAGTGCATCATTTATCAAAACTATTTCAAGCAGGCCTTCACTTGAGAATTCCTTAATCTGAAGTATGTTATCTTCTTCTTCATATTCTTTATAGAGATTAACTTCTCTCACCTTTTTTTCATTTTTAGAATACCTACAACATTTTGTAAAATGACTTATGACCACATGTTTTACACATTGTTTTCCAGACAGGACATTCTTTATAGTTAGCGAGATGCCCAGAAATGCCACACCGATAACATTTTGAGTACATGCTTTCGCTGTAGAAATTGTTTTTGTCTGTGCTTAACCTATTTTTATCGAGTTGCCTTGAATTACTGCAGCAGATATATTATCATGTTTGTCAGTGGAGATATCTTTATGTATCATCTTCACATATGCTTTTGAGTGCTCATGCATTTTTGCAATAGTAAGCACCTCCTGCAGAGAAGGATTATCCATTGGCCATAAACTGGCATTTGTTTTGTCTAAGACACATGCCAGCATTAGTTGGTCCCTCAACCTTTCTTCCAGAGACACCACAAAATTATATGTGGATGCTAATTTACACAGCTATGTGATATATTGCTCCATAGAGTCTTCCGGACGCTGCATTCCCCTCCCAAAGTGGTATCTTTCAAGTACTGTACTAAGTTTTGGAAGATAATGCAGATCTAGTTTTTTTTTTTTTTGTTTTTTTTAATACAGATTTCATTTAATCAGGAGGAATCACTGTCAGAAAGGTCAGGAAGATGTTAAAAAAACTTCTTGACCCTCAGAACCCAGACAATGCATATGTAAAGAAGTCTCTCTCTCTGCACTAGATGTCCCACATACTCGGGCATAGTGCTCAAAAACGTTCTTCCATTTTACCCAGGGTATTCGTGGATCACCTGGAGATGAAAGAAAGAAGGGAGGTGTAGTAACATTTTGCACAATCTCTTAACCACTTTACTATATCTCTCTCTCTCTCTATATATATATATATATATATATATATATATATATATATATATATATATATATATGACAGATAAAATGATTCTGTAGATAATGATAAAGATTTAAGTACCAACTTAGGAGCAACATGATAAAACAATAAATTACTATGCACTTCAATACACAAGGGTATAAAATAGTACACTTAGCAGTATCAATCCATTTAGTAAATTTGAACAATTACTACTCAATAACTTACAGTTACTTATGCAAAGGTGTGCATGTCACCGCAGACACACTGAGATGTGGAGCTATTTGAAGGTGTGCGTGCAACTGCCGACAGGCTATTGCAGTTTAAAGGTGTGCATATTATTGAAGGCATGCTATTGCACAGAGATGATTTTGGAGTTTTTTTAAGTTGTACATGTCACCGCAGACACGCCATGGCAGCTATTTGAAGGTGTGTGTGTCTCCGCAGTGTGCCTATAACCGAAGAAAGGCTATTGCACAGAGATGTGAAGCCATAAATTATAAACAACCACTGTGCATTGCAGCCGTTGTTGTAGCAACGTGAGTCGTAGTTGTAGCAACGTGTATCGCATTAAAGCAACGTGCATCATCATTGTAGCAACGTGCGTTGTAGTGACGTCAGAAGCTGTTGTTTTAGCAACGTGCGTCGTAGTGACGTCAGCAGCGATGGCGCAGGGTTCCCCACAGAATGAAAACACGTGCTGCATCACAAGAGGAGTGTGGGAGGAAACAGCAAACGGCTACCCTCTTGCAAAGGCTGAAAATGTCCAGAAAATCATGATGCGCAAAATAAGTTACATACGACTAAAGTTATTCAGCTGATTAATAGGTTGAAGTCTATGTATACATCCACAGCAACTCCTAGCACATACGCTGTAGGTTTTCGGTGGAAAGCTGCAAAGTTGATGTATCCGTGTTCTAACACCTTTGCGCTGCATTTTCGATTTAAAGTTCTATATAAGTGAATATGTCAAATATTTGACATTCAAAGAGAAATAAAAATAAAACTACTTGTGCTCAATGCTGAGATCGCTCTCCTAAAAAAAAAAAAACAATTGTTTATATCCGAGTGGTAAGGTAGGTGTTCCAAAATCGTCCCCAAATGTAAAATATGTTAAAAATAACCAAATGAGAAGGCTTGATGATGTGCAGATTTTCCTTATTTAAGATCATCCATAGAAGAGATCCCATCCACAGCCAACCTTGAATCAACTGCCTACATACATTTCAACTGTCTCCCTTAGTAACAACACATCATTCTAATTCCTTTACATCACTGCATAGATACAACATGTTCTACATCATAACTTAGATACAGAACACTAAGATGGAGAACACCACACCCGTCTTTTAAAATGCCACCCCAGGGCGCATCCAAATCAAGACTCCCTTGGTGAAAGCTCAGTAGGTTGTGCCATATACCTGTCCTCCCAAACGCCTGTGGAGAACCTCCCGCTCTGGGAGGGTGAGGTGGGCCTCTTGTAAAAGAGCCAAGTGGGCACCTTGCCTTTTTAAGTATACATATACCCAATATCTTTTTGTCATATTGATTATATCCCCGACGTCCCTTCTAAGAAATGTATAGGGTATGGGAAATACCACGAGTGATCCATACCGTGATATCCAGGAGTCATTGTCCAGATTTCCCAGTTCCAGGGAGGAAGTGGGGCACCAACCCACAGTACAGTGGACATAATAATGGCGGCAGAGGCAGCAGAATCTCAAAATCCCATTAAACATTTAACATTAACACCCCAACTCCCCGATCCCAGGACAAGAACTGCATTCACCCCATCCAAACAAGCAAACAAGACACTAACATTCGCACACTTTTCATATGCACAACTTAGACCTGCCGGGGCTGTTTAGGGTAGGAGCCTCTTTCCCCGCCATCCAGGTAATACATGAAAAAAGATATATGAGTCGATCTCACCCAGTCATTAGGGCTCCTCATTACTACATTAACAGGTCATTCAAGCAGGTCCAGTTCCAGCATAGGGTTTCTCATCTCTTCTCCTGCAGGTTTTTTGCTAAGTTAATCCGCTGTGCCAGGAGTGACCCGTGGGGGAGAGGCCTCCAAGTTGCATGATACGACTGATGCTTGTTCTAAGTTGGAGTCCTCTGGGTCTTCAGTTCTTGCCTCCGATGGGGAAATCAACCCTGTCCTGCCCATTGCAGCCACCTCTTCCACCGCCCTTTGGCGCTCTTGCAGGGCCTGGGAGGGGGACAGGATCGCATTCTTGATGGTCATGATTCTCTTTCTTTTGGACATCCAAGTGCTCTGCTGGCTACCACTGGCCGAGACGTCATCCCTCCCCCAACCCCCTCCCCCATACAGCTGCTCTATCCAGTCCCATACCTGGGGTAGGGATATAAAGTACTGTGCAGAGCTCTCATGCGTCAGATGGAGCCAGGTCGGGAACAGAATCGCATATGTGATGCTCAGCTTTCTGAATTTCTTTTTTACATCTATCAATGAGCCCCTTTGTCGCTGCACTTCTCTGGAAAAGTCAGGGAATATCATGACCCTCTGATTTTGTACGGTGATATCTCTGTTGACTCTTGACCGAGTCAAAATGTGATCCCAGTCCTTGAAATACAGCACTCTGGCCACAACTGGTCTGGGACCCCTGCGAGGTGGCACCCGGTGGTCAAACTTAAGGGCAAAGAATAATGAGAGGCCCTGAGGTGCCACCCCTTCAAGAAGGCAGTCATATTAGCTCCAGGTCCCTCAATACGCAATGGCTGGCCAATTATACGGCGGTTACAGTGCCTTGCTCCGTTCTCCCTGTCTTCTGCCTTTATTTCCAGTGTCTTTACCCTGGTGGCCATATTTAACATTTGTTACTGTAAAGAGTACGTCCAGGCTGAGATCTTCCAATGTTCGTTCAGTAGTGGTGATCCTTTCCATGAGCCGCCTATGGTCACCTCGAAGCTGCCCTAGATCAGTGTGTCGATTTCGAGTTCTAATGCTTCTCAGGGCGCATTGATCGTCTGAAGAATAGTAGCCAGCATTGCTCCACCATGCTCACACTGCGGAATCCTCTCTGCTCCGTCTAGGCAACTGTGTATGCCAGGTCTTGTTATGGAGGTGCAGGATCACTAATGGAGGTCCTCTGCTTCTAGGTATTTCTACAGGGAAGGCCCTGCATCACCTGTTGCACATGTCCTTGGTTGTATATCTGGCAATGTATGATCAGCTATAGTGTTGCCCAGTCAGACGTGGCAAGAAGTACCAGCACAGCTGTTAGCGTTCAGAGTGAGCTGTTAGGTAGTGCTCTGCAAGGGGCCTTTGTGCTCCTGAAAAACAATCTTCTTCCCTCTGCTGGGATGCCCCACTTCAGTTCTGCAGCGGTTCAGGAGTGCCAATTATGAAGTCATGCAATGGTGTTGATTTTGCTTCTTTGCACAGTGCCCCTCTGCTGATTCATATATATATATGCCAATATTTCAAGGGACAGGCAGGGGAGCTGGGTTTAGTAGTGTTGTTTCCCTCCCCTTGCCGCTACCACTAGACCAGTATTTAAGTCCCAAGGGAGTCGTACTCTGCATCTCTGTGTGGCAGTCAGGCCCGCAAAAAGAGCAGGAGTGGGGCGGGACACCCCAGACAGCGTCTCTGGGCTGGGCAAGGGAACAGACAGCAGCGGGTCACTGCACTCACTACTGCTGTTGGGTTGCTTCATTCACTGAGGGCTCAGTCTCCGATCCCATTCAGACCAGCCAGGGCCTCTTCTGCAGTGACAACAGGTCTCTCAGGGCTCCGCACGGCGGGGCAACCCGGCTCTCTATTGCTCCGCCAGCATGGCGATCTTCGTTCCCCACTGCCAGCTTGGAGCACAGCTTCAACGCCGTCTCAGGCCCAGTTGGCCCAGTCACAAACAGCCCCTTGGTCAGGGGGAGGGAAGCACAGCTGCAGTGCTGCTCCACGGAGCACAGGCTCCTCGGCTACCAGCGATCAAGCCATATTACGGCAACCCGCACGCTGCCATCTTCGAAGCGGCCGATTCAGGTTTCCTTCTTTCTTCACCCGTTCCCTCCGGCACTAACCTCCCGATCTCCACATAACTAACCCAGCAGCACACAGGACACAGTGTGTCACCCCCGCTGTTTTGTTATGAGCGAGATCGGTGTCTCCAGCTCAGGAGAAGCTTGGCTGGCAGAGGTTAGCCAGGAGCTCCACGCCTTTGTGCCCAAAGCCATAGGCGGTTAGCCACGCCAACCATGTTGTCTTGTAGGCGCGTGCATGATGATGTGCGCGCCCAGCCATCCTTATGCATGCATGCCTATAAAAAGGCACTACATTTTCTTTTCTTTTTTATTTACCATTCAAAGATGGATTAGTACATTTAAAAAAAATGAAAAATAAGTTGCACCAAAGTGCTCTTTTCTAATGTGGAGGGGTTGCCTGGACTCCTGCCCACAAAAAAGAAAAAGAAAGAAGGGTTAGGTGGCAACGTAGGAGTGGGTGAGGGAGATGAACAGTGAGTGGGGTAGGGGAGAAGTTAACAAGGGAGAAAGTTACAGAGAAGGGAATGGGTGGAGTTTATAAAGGGAGATGCATATTAGAGTTTGTCAGTTGCAGCATGAAGAAGGAAACAAAATGGAGTGTGGAGTGAGTACTTTGTGAGGAAGGAGCACACAAGGAACATCTAGAAAACACACTGTCTCTCACTGAGTACTTAGGCCAAAAAGAAACAAACTTTGGCAGAGCCAATAGGACTCGCCTATGAGAGCACTTGGCTTTGGCAATGTTTTCTACCCATGCTGTACAGCACAGCCAATGCTTTGCAGTGTGTCTAAAACAAATTTAAAAAAAAGCATTGGCAAAGCCAATAGGTCGTGCCTATACAACAACGTTTTGCCATGTTATACACCAGTGTGGCTGCTGTTCGGCATGGCTAAAAGTTAGTGGTGTATAGTGTCAAAGTGGAGTGCGGGAGTGGGGTGTCAGACTGGATTTGTTGGAATGTCATGAAGTGGAGGAGGAGGAGTGGAGTGTTGTAGAGAGGAGTAGAATAAAGTGGCAGAGATTGTCATGGGTTGGAGTGGGCTGAGGTAGTGGGGCAGATTGAACTGGAGTAGAGTGGGGTAGATTGGGGTGGGGTGGACTGAAATGGGGAGAGGTGGATGGGATTGTGGTGGATTAGAGTGGGGTGGATTAGACTGAATTGGGGTGGGTGGTTTGGAGTGACAGGGGTGGGGTGGTGTGGAGTGGGGTGGACTGGAGCGGGGTGGGGTGGATTTTGACTGGACTGGAATGAGGTGGATTAGATTGGACTGGAGTGGTGTGGATATGATTGGAGTTGGGTGGACTGGAGTGAGGTGGATTGGATTAGGCCTGGCTGGATGGATTGGAGTGGGGACAACTGAACTGGGAAGTGGGTGGGGTGGATTGGGATAGAGAGGGAGGATTGGAGGAGAGTGTGGTGGAGAGGAGAGTGTTTGGAATGGCGTGAGTGGGGTGGGATGGATTGGGGTGGGGTGGACTGAAATGTGATGGGATGGACTGAATTGGGGTAGGCTGCGGTGGGATGGATTGGATTTGAATGGGGTGGGTTGGTTTTGGTGTGGGGTGGATTGATTGGACAGGGGTGAACTGGGGTAGATTTAGGTGGTTTGGAGTGAGGTGGATTGGATTGGACAAGGGTGGATTAATGTGGACTAGAGTGGGTGGATTAAAGTGGACTGTATTAGAGTGGGGTGGATTGGAGTGAGTTGGGATGGACTGAAGTGGGGTGGGTTGGAGGGAGTAAGTGGAGTGGGGTTGGTTGGAGTGAGTGGACTGAACTTGAGTGGATTGGGATGGACATGGTGGATTGAAATGGGGCGAACTGGATTGGAGTGGGGCAGATTGTAATTGTAGCGGGTTGTTTGGGATTGAAGTGGGGAAGGTTGGAGTGGGTCAGGCTCTGTTGGAATAAAGTGGGGCAGATCAGAGTGGGGTTGACTGGAGAGGGCAGATTGAAATGGATTTGAGTGGGGCAGGTTGTTTTGATTTTTAAGTGGGCAGATTGTTTTGGATTGGAGTGGTACAAATTGGAGTGGGGCAGATATTTATGGATTAAAGTGGGGCAGACTGTTTTGGATTGGAGCGAGGCAGATTGTTTTGGATTGGAACGCGGCAGATTGCAGTGGGGCGGACTGGAGTGGGACAGACTTTATGTATTGGAGGGGGGCAGGCTGGAGTGGGGCAGATTGTTTTAGTTTGTAGAAGGGGAGGTTGTATTAGGGTAAATTTGAGTGAGGTGGATTGGGTTGTTTGGGATGGATTAGATGGGAGTGGGGTGGATTGGAGTGGGATGAAGTGGGGTAGGATGGATTGGATTGGAGTGGAGCGTATTGTTTTGGACTGGAGTGGGGCAGATAGAGTGGGATAGACTGTTTTGGATTCGAGCGGGGTAGTTGGAGTGGGCTGGATTGGAGTGGGGAGGATTCAAGTGGGAATGATTGTTTTGGATTGAAGTGTGGCAGATGAGAGCGGGGAGAATGGAGTGGGACACATTGTTTTTGACTGGAATGGGGCAGACTGGAGTGGAGTGGATTGTAGTGGGACAGACTGTTTTGGATTGGAGGGGGTAGGCTGGAGTGGGGCAGATTGTTTTGGACTGGAGTGGGGCAGGTTGTATTAGGGTAGATTTGAGTGGGGTGGATTGGGTAAGTGTGGGTGGATTGGACTGGGGTGATTTGGGATGGAGTGGGGTGGGGTGGATTGGACTGGGGTGAGATGGATTGGAGTGGGGCAGAGTTGAGTGGGACAGATTGTTTTGGATTGAAGTGGGGAGGATTGGAGAGGGGCAGATTATTTTGGATTGGAGGGAGGCAGACAGGACTGGGACAGATTGTTTTGGATTGAAGTGGGACGGGTGGATTGGAGTGGAGCAGTTTTTTTATTAAAGTAGGGCAGATTGAAGTGAGGTGGACTAGAGTGGGGCAAATTGTTTTGGGATTGGAGTGCAGCAGGGGGCAGACGGTTTTGGATTTGGGTAGACTGGAGTGTATCAGATTGTTTTGGAGTGGGGAAGATTGTTTTAGATTGGAGTGGGGTACATAGGAGTGGGGCATATTGTTTTGGAATGGAGTGGGGCATATTGATTTGGAATGGGGTGGGGCAGACTGTTTTTGGAGTGGGGCAGATTGTTTTGCAGTGGTGCAGATTGTTATTAATGAGGGTGGGGCAGATTAGATTGGGTGGGTTGGAGTGCACGTGAGTCGGGTGGGTAGGAGTGGATTAGTGTGGGGTAAAGCGAGATGGATTAGGGTGGATTGTAGTGGGGCAGGAACTGGAGTAAGGTGGATTGGGATGTACTGCATGATTATGTGTTAAAGCGTAATTTCATAAATTACGCATAATAAAGAAACAACATGGATTTACAATATTTCAAACAAGTTAATCGTCATTTTTTGAGAAGAGTGAGCCCGAGTAAAAATGAAAGAAAACTTAAGTGAAAGGTGAGAAAAGACGACTTGGCAAAATAAAAGAAAGTTTGCTTTAATAAAATAAAACTTTGCAATTTTGTTTGCCCTGCTGGGCACGTTTTTGCCAGTCACAAACCTTCTGTTTGCAGAAAAAATAATATCTCAATCACGTCATGCGCAGCGGACGGGCACTAATTAGGTTGAATCAATCAGGTGTTGGTCCCTGCTCCACAGAGAGGAACAGAAATGACGCCAAGCTTTCCTTGACAAATTACAAGGCTGTAAAAAAAAAAGAAAAAAAAAGAGAGACATGCAAACCAACAAATGGTGAGCGACAGGCAGGCTCCAAGCCCTTTACTGTACACAATGGTCTCTCGCAAGGCTTAACCCTCAAATGTGGTACAACACAGGAGGGGTTAGTGAATTAGCATTGGATGCATCATAGACTTTTTTAATTATTATTGTAGCTATAAGGCTATACAGCAGAGCTACAAATCACTGCCAGATTCGGCAATGTCCATGCTGTACAGCATGAGCAAAAGCCAGTGGCAAAGCCAATGGTCTCAAAATGCCAATGCTTGTTAAGTCTTGGCACAACACCCATGTGATTCTAAGCAAACCAGTGAATCTCCCCATGAGTGAAAAGAGTGTATTGACATGGAGTGCTGTAGAGCAGAGTGGAGCGGCATAAAGTGGAGTATGCATTGTGTGGCAGTGCACTGCCATTTTAGACAACACATTTTCAATTAAAAAGACGATTACATCTGCACAGACATACAGTTTTACTGATAAAAGTATACATGGCGCAAATGATAATGTGTTGAAATGTCATCATACTGATTTGTTTTGATCATATTAATACTTCACAACTACCAAAAAGTGCTTCATTTGTGCTATCCTAATTCTGATTATTTTATGAAATATCTGTACAGTTAATTTACAGACATTTACATCTTATTGTGTGCTAGAAAAAAAAGTACAGTAGTACAGCCTTCCCCAGCACACCTCCACAAGTCTGTATGATTGTCCTATAAACCCTCTAACATTGAAGTCAGAGAAAGAAAAGTAAACATCAAGTTCCCTGGAAGCCAGAACCTGACATTTGACCTCTATCTGACGTGAAGCTACTTTTGCTGTCACGCAGGCACAATATTTTAGCCTAGGCCTGCAGCTTGGGCCCTTTCAAAGCCAATAGATCCTGCATAAGAAAGATGGGGAAACAGCTTGCAAACAAATGAACTCTTATGGAGAGCTACAGGTTAAAGAAAAAAAATAATACCTCTGCAAGCACATGACGAGTGGAAGGACACTGGCCACCAGCAGGATGCAGTACTTTGTCCATGCTTCACGAAAGGGACAAAAACACGAAGAGAAAGTGAAACCAGCATATGGCGACCAATATGAAGCAAGGAAACAAGAGGTACGATGAAGCCAACCAAAGGTAAATAATGGGCAGGCTCTAAGCCTCTTGTATGTAAATAAAAATGTTTCACAAGTGACTCTGCATGTGACATCCTAAGCAAGACCTAAAATTAGTTAAGCAGAGGGTGCCGCTGGTCTTCAGGCACTGGTACAGAGGCTAGGTTTTCCCAGCTGCGATGACGGACATTCACCCAATGGACGTTTGAGTGAAATGGAACACTATTAGCTTGAAGGAGACATACAGGGAGTGCAGAATTATTAGGCAAGTTGTATTTTTGAGGATTAATTTTATTATTGAACAACAACCATGTTCTCAATGAACCCAAAAAACTCATTAATATCAAAGCTGAATATTTTTGGAAGTAGTTTTTAGTTTGTTTTTAGTTTTAGCTATGTTAGGGGGATATCTGTGTGTGCAGGTGACTATTACTGTGCATAATTATTAGGCAACTTAACAAAAAAAAATATATACCCATTTCAATTATTTATTATTACCAGTGAAACCAATATAACATCTCAACATTCACAAATATACATTTCTGACATTCAAAAACAATACAAAAACAAATCAGTGACCAATATAGCCACCTTTCTTTGCAAGGACACTCAAAAGCCTGCCATCCATGGATTCTGTCAGTGTTTTGATCTGTTCACCATCAACATTGCGTGCAGCAGCAACCACAGCCTCCCAGACACTGTTCAGAGAGGTGTACTGTTTTCCCTCCTTGTAAATCTCACATTTGATGATGGACCACAGGTTCTCAATGGGGTTCAGATCAGGTGAACAAGGAGGCCATGTCATTAGATTTCCTTCTTTTATACCCTTTCTTGCCAGCCACGCTGTGGAGTACTTGGACGCGTGTGATGGAGCATTGTCCTGCATGAAAATCATGTTTTTCTTGAAGGATGCAGACTTCTTCCTGTACCACTGCTTGAAGAAGGTGTCTTCCAGGAACTGGCAGTAGGACTGGGAGTTGAGCTTGACTCCATCCTCAACCCGAAAAGGCCCCACAAGCTCATCTTTGATGATACCAGCCCAAACCAGTACTCCACCTCCACCTTGCTGGCGTCTGAGTCGGACTGGAGCTCGCTGCCCTTTACCAATCCAGCCACGGGCCCATCCATCTGGCCCATCAAGACTCACTCTCATTTCATCAGTCCATAAAACCTTAGAAAAATCAGTCTTGAGATATTTCTTGGCCCAGTCTTGACGTTTCAGCTTGTGTGTCTTGTTCAGTGGTGGTCGTCTTTCAGCCTTTCTTACCTTGGCCATGTCTCTGAGTATTGCACACCTTGTGCTTTTGGGCACTCCAGTGATGTTGCAGCTCTGAAATATGGCCAAACTGGTGGCAAGTGGCATCGTGGCAGCTGCACGCTTGACTTTTCTCAGTT
The DNA here is from genome assembly GCF_031143425.1 of Pleurodeles waltl. Lineage (NCBI taxonomy): Eukaryota > Metazoa > Chordata > Amphibia > Caudata > Salamandridae > Pleurodeles > Pleurodeles waltl. Next base: position 659,008,177 of record NC_090449.1, on the reverse strand, counting down.
CATGGGCAGTTATTTTGCGCCTTGGTTTTTCCACACGCTTCTTGCGACCCTGTTGACTATTTTGAATGAAACACTTGATTGTTCGATGATCACGCTTCAGAAGCTTTGCAATTTTAAGAGTGCTGCATCCCTCTGCAAGATATCTCACTATTTTTGACTTTTCTGAGCCTGTCAAGTCCTTCTTTTGACCCATTTTGCCAAAGGAAAGGAAGTTGCCTAATAATTATGCACACCTGATATAGGGTGTTGATGTCATTAGACCACACCCCTTCTCATTACAGAGATGCACATCACCTAATATGCTTAATTGGTAGTAGGCTTTCGAGCCTATACAGCTTGGAGTAAGACAACATGCATAAAGAGGATGATGTGGTCAAAATACTAATTTGCCTAATAATTCTGCACTCCCTGTAGATTACCAAGGCCCTATTGTATACCATCATTGCTCATGGGGTCTTCATCTACATACTGTTCTATTAAAGTGCATGTTGTTTGGAGGTCAAGTGTTATGTCATAATTCTCTTACTGGTAATTAGTTAACTAGATGGCCACCCATAAAGAAATTAATTTGACGACACTACCTGTGTACAGGTCTTTGCTTTGTTATACAAGACTTGCATTTGGCCGAGACCTGGAATATTACTGATTGCTGAAGTGCCAATATACAGAACTCATCTTCCCAAATCTTTACTCAAGGGACATAAATGGCCGATAATATGAACCTCTGTATGCTTTATCTATAAAAGCTTCATGCTTACTGGCCATGATCCTACTACTCACAGTGCATCAGCATCCTCCACCACTGCACAAGTGCAAGTCTCACAGACCGCACACTTAAACGTGGTTTAATTTTTCACATTAATTTTCCATCACCACCTGACAGTCCGTTGTTTACAAATTTCCAAGTGGACTCAGCAGATGTATTTTTACTTTCAGTAAGCAGCACACAGGTTAATCACTGCCTAACCCTTTGTATCATTAAATCCCTTTCACTAAATATTTTTTCCTATTCTCTTCCAGCTCACCCAAAGGATGGCATTCCACCCTTGCTGTTCCGCTTTGCATAAGGTTGCTTCTCCTCAAAAACTGTGAGAACGTCCTCAAAGATAGAGTAGAATCTATCTTCAGGAGTGCTTAGTTAACCCCGAGAAAACACTCAAAATAATAATTTCTAGGCACCACACGTATTAAAAAAAAAAAAGATAAGGATGGAGGGAGATTACTGCACTTACAATGTTTGCTACTGGAACAAATGTAAAAATGAACGTTGAAGCAGATTTTATAGGCAGATGCACTTAAAAAAAGAGGCAAAATAAACCTGGTAATCGGTAAATAACTGTACCAAGCCCAGCCAGTGGAACGTCTGTCAAGGTATGAAAAAACCAAGGTGACACCATTTGGTGGCAAATCGGTTTCAAATGAGGGTAGCGCCGCAGCACTTTAATCTTAAAGTCCCATGTCACAGTGTTCTATCTGTTGTGATTCAGGTGAATATTCAGTTCACATCACTTTATTGATAAAAAAAAATAGTAAAATAATACTCTTGTTTAGGTGATCTGAAATATTTAAAATATTTTTTTTTTATAAAAGACTCCTGCGAGAGGAACCCGAAATTTCGTAACACAAAAAAAAACTCTTTATTACCCACATCTCAGAAAAGACACATTCTTCCAAGTAGAGTCTACTGCTGCACAAGAATGCTGCTACAACTGCAAACTATAACACCACTACCACTGTTCCTGTACCATTCCATGTTCAACTAAGGAGACCTGACAATGAGAAGAAACGTCTTAATGCACAAAATGAAATTAAGACTATCACAAATAAGAGGACAATCAAGGGTACTGAAGAAATAGGAATATGCTGAGGCATTACAGAGACTAAACATGCGTGTGCAAAGACATCATAACATAAAACAGATATAGGTCCTGGGTGCCACAGGAGAGTAATGCAACCAGTACAAAGCTCTTTGGTCGAGTTTAAGAATCATGCTGCTGTACAAACTAAATTTACATCACTGCCTCTGGCAAAGTAACACATATTGTTCAGGAACAAAATAAAGTGCTGATGTTCAAAACAAACCTTGTTCTTGGTATGGGCTCCCTTCACCATTGTAAAGTCCATACCCCAGACTGAAGGTTTCCCCTCTTATCTACATGAGCCATCTGAGAGGCCTGTGGTCAGTTTGAGCCCTGTCTTGAGTCCTAAACAAGCAGGCCCTCAGCTTTTTCAATGATCCAGCCACAGCAGAGGCTTTGCCTTTTAAGGCACTCAAACGCTACACTTTACGTGGTAGTTGCTTGCTAAAAAAATAAAGGCAACTGGTTAATCTTGAACCTTATCACTTAGCATTGATAACACTGCCCCAATCTCATGTTTGGAAACATATGTTTAGACCACAAACACCTTGCTGAAATCAGGTGCCTTAGGTACAGGTGCTGTGCACAGCATCTCCTTTAGCGTGTCAAACTTTTTCTGAGGTTGGAATAAAAAAATATATATATATTTATTGGAATGAAATAATGAATTCTTAAGCTAATACCTAGGTTCTTTTGCCAGGATAATTGTGAATTCCTGTGGTTTGTTATGAACTTAATATTCTTAATCTTGTAGTTTTTTATGTGTATCTTTTTACAGTATTTTAATGTATTATGTTTAATTATGTTGAGTTTTTGCGATGTTTACGCTCTTTTATGATCATATTTCTATAATCGAATAAAAACTTTCAAACTAAACTGAAACTGACCTTCTTTGGTTGCTTCTTTGAAGTCAGCTCTACCAGTGGGGCTACAATTGTACCATACCCCTGTACAAACTCTCTGTAGTAACCTGTCAGACCCAGGAACCCTGTGACCCAAGTCTGGGTTTTGGGAGGTTCTCAAGCCATGATGGTCTGGATCTCGGGCTGGAGAGACTGCACGCCTCTTGCTAACTTGGTGGCCCTGGTACACAATAGACCCCTGTCCCATCTAGAACTTGCAGGCCCAGTTAATCCAGCTAGTTGTAGGGCCCGAAGCTCCTGCCTGGGCTGGATCAGGTACTCCTGTCAGGTAAAGCTAAAGAGTGCAATATCATCTAGATATGCTGCACTAAAGGTCTCAAGCTCAGACAGGACCCTGTTCACAAGCCTCTGGAAGGTGACGGGGTCATTCTTCAACTAAACAGGCATTACTTTAAATTGTATGTGGCCCTCAGGAGTTGAGGATACTGATCTCACCTTTGTTCCCTCAGTCAGGGCAATCTGTCAGCATCCTGAAGTCAAATCAAATGTGCGGAGATAATTGGCATTCCCTATTCGCCTAATAAACTCAGCGGCTCCGTAAAGAGGTTGTGCATCAGTTTTGGTGAGGTACTGAGTCTCTGTAGTCCACACAGAACCTTCGTTCTGGTGTCTGCCTTTTAGGGTTGTCCTTCAGCACTAGCACCACTGGGCTGGCCTAGAGAATACTGGAGGGCTTAATCACCCCCAGGAACAACATTTTGGAAACGTTATACTTTATGCTGGCCCTTACTTTACCTGACAACCTTTACATTTTACTCCAGACAGGAAAGTTTTCACCAGTGTCAAGGTCATGTACATACCACTGGGTCAGTCCAGGTGTCACTGATAACAGTCCAGCAAACTGTCCCAGCAAATGTGTCAGTATAGTGGAGATTGCTACTCCCTCCTGTGTAACATGCATGGCATTGTAGGATAAGATGTAGAGGAGAGGTTCCTGATCCTCTAACTCTACACCGTCTGTGACGATGAGCATGGTCATGCTCACCCTGTCAACGTGGGGCTTCAGACAGTTCCAAAGTCTACCATGTAGGTGACTTCACCCATCTTCTCCAGTACTGTGTAGGACCCAGGTCATTTGTCCTGGAGGGCCTTGAAGCCACATGCTACATAGCCCACACTTTCTGACCTAGCTGATATCCTATTAAGAGTGCTTTCTGGCCATACCAACGCTTGATAGGTTTCTGGTTGCCTCCAAGTTCTTATTAGTACTTTTCATGTACTCAACATGTGGGAAAGCAGTGGCAGCACATACTCCATAACATCCTGAATGGGTTCCTCGAGAGGTTACCCCCTCACTTTCTCGATAATACTTAAGGGAGCTCTGACAGGGTGTCTATACAAAAGCTTAAAGGAGCTGAAGCCATCCACTCCCTTTTGTGGTAGCTGCCTTTAGGCAAATAAAAGGCAGAAGAATAGTACTTCCTACTGAGGTTCTCAGACAACCTCTGTAAGGAACAGGGCTATTAGATTTGAGACCTGCACAAGTATTAGGTCCACAACTACTCTCTCACTGAGAACCAAGCATCCCATTGTAATGCTTGTCCGGTCTGTGCTTTTTCGTTAGAAAACAAAAAGTACATTTATTACACACACACACACTGGTCAGTACTACACAGTAGTTTACAAATATTCATAAGGTAGGTGCAAGTTCCTCTGATGATCTTATATTAGAATCCATAAGGGTTATGACACCCCCCCCCCCCAAAAAATAAAAAATAAATTAAATCGCAGTACCCCCCTAATATAATATAGCACATAACTATATAGGAGAGTGCCACTTTAGATCAAGCAGGCGTAATGAAATTATCCAATTTACCACATTTGCAGACACAATACCACATGTAATAATGCATCACTCTATCACTAACTTCAGTAACCACAATCCATGTGTAATCATTATAATTAATAAAGCACTGCGGCCATGTGCATTCATTATAAATAATAAAGCATTACAGAATTTCAAGAACACATATCACTGTAAAAATATAACGGCACCTTTAAATAAAACATTGTAAAAACATAAAACATGTGTCTGTGTCTTCCTTGAACAAACTTAGGCCACAGCTATGTAGCCATAAAACCAACCAATAGAGGTTGCTGAACTCCAAGGGTGCAGAACAAATATTCAAGCCTTAGAAGTGCTTTGCTTTTGGCTGAAAAGCCAAGGGGTTGTGATTTATTAAAAGGTTTTAAACCTAGGGTAAGTACTTTTTTGAAGTTCCTTGGGGGGAGCTGCTACACTCTTCCAGCCCCCACCACGCTCTTGAGATCACTGGTGGGGCCTTTGCCATCCTGGGGCCACAACAAATAGCAGAAAACGTGGTCAATTCCAGGCCCCACGGGGCTTTATGGATTGTTCCCATTTTGCCGCTGTACGGCTTTTCTTTTTGTTGTGCGGGGCTCCTGTCTGATGCTACTTTTACTTGTGTTTGTGTTTCTGGTGGCGCTTCCACCTCTTCTTGTATCATTAGGGGCCTGCTGAGGGGGTCCCAGGCCCTTTTTTTCCTTCATTGCGGGGGGCTTGGCAGGGGGCCAAAGAGGAGGTCCAGGCACCCCCATACGTGAACCAGCCCTGGAGTTGAGATCCCGGAGCCTTAAGATCCTTGGGGATGGGGTTCAAAGCTCATCCCCCTCTAGAGCTCATATATTTTTTATGAATTTTCGTTCTACTCCCCAAATCCCCAGCCCCCACATCCCACACCCCCCTCACTGAGGCCCTGGCCTACCCCCAAGGTTTTAATGAATTTGGCAGCAGACCTCCACACGCACTGTTTTTTGGCTGGGGGGGGCGGTCAAAGGTCAAATTCTTCTCCCTGTGATATCTCAGCCACCGTTGTGCTGTTTTGCGCAATCTTGGGTTCATTTTACTCCAAGCTGTCAACACTAGCCACCTGGAGCATTTTCCTCAGGCCTCCTGGACCCTCATGTGGCACACCTGAAGGGAACTGGTTGTGCTCCCTTTTTCTTGCCCTCTGGTGCTTCTCTCCTCCTTCATGGACACAGAAGTCCAGTTCTTCCTACAAGTGGTCTTTAGGGTGTGTAAGGGAACCAGTTTCCCAGGTCCCAGATGAGATCCACTGGTCCAGGGGTCAACCATAGGCAGAGCACTCAGTCCATGAGTCCATATTATCACTGCAGACAGTAAACCTTACTAACTTTACGTGTGAGTGCGCACTAATGTTATAAGGCCTACATAGGGTCAATATCTAAACCTGCAGAGTCCCCTCTGTGCCTGGTTACCTGTGTGCAGTTACCGGGCTGCACAAGACGCAGTCTCATAAGTGCAGCCCTCACACAAGTGCATACATGTGTATACACTCATCCATGTGTAACCAGCCAAGTGCCGCTTCCCCTTGCGGTGTCCCAGAGCCCTTGTCTTAAAAGGCAGAAAACCCAAACAGTCCGATTTACAAAAGCAAAAAGTCTGGGCGGATCAAATAGGCAGAACCGATTACACTACAGCCCCATAATTATATATTTTAGGGTCTTGTTAAATCTGCTCTCGAGCCAATTATTTTGGGGGTGATAAGGGACTTTTAAAACAGCCCAGACTCATCCCACCTAGCCTACAAAAACATAGACATTATGTTTTTCGCCCTATCTGAGATTACTTCTTTGGGGGAACCCTACTCTGGTCAGGATACCAAGCAGGTCCCTGGGTCACTGTATACACGGTTACGGTGCTCAGGAGTATGGCTTCAGGCTAGTGGCATGGCCCACAACAATCAGGATTAACCTATTAGCTGAAAAATGTTATGCTACAGGGGACCGACAAATTAAATTTCTATCCTCTCTAAAGAAATCCCAACCACAGGTAGTAGAATTGCCGCTGGCTTGACAGACGGTGTAAAAGCAACAAAACTCCTTCACCTTTTCAGACATCTGGGGCCAGTAAACATGGTTGAACACCCTGTCCCAGGTTATGGTCTGTCCCAAACTCAAGTAAGGGGACAAACATCATGGGATAAGTTGAAAAGGAAGACCCAGTACTGTTGGGGGCCACCAATCTCTTGGGTATCCTAGCTTTTGGATCCCTAGTGCCACTGTACAGGGATCCTTCCAAAGGATTCCCTTGCTTATGGAATTCAGCCGAAGACAATCAAGGGTTGGGCATGTCCGCTGTGCTTGACAGCATTCCTTCCTGGTGGGCCCTCCTTCTCCGTGCATTGAGGAGAGCTCTAGCAGGTCTCTCAAGGTAGGCTCTACATCCCCTCTAGGCTCCAGATCCTCCCCCAGTGATCAAATTCATTCTAGGCCATGGGAAGTTTTAGGACTGGTTTTCCATGCCTCTTGCCCTTCCTCTTCATTGTAAAAACCTGGCCCATTGTTCCAGACTTCAAGCTTCTTTGACTTTCCTGAATGGCTATGTGGGCCATTGCAGCCACACACTCAGGAAACCCAACATTTTGTGTCTTCCTTTTCACCTAAGCCCAAGCAGAGCTGTGTCCCAACAGAGATTCCACTGGAATTACAAGGCTTATAGCTACCTTTTTCAGACCAGTTATCCCTCCCTATTCAAAGGCGACCACTACATAGGATGAAGTTTCACCTCATTATCAGCACTGACTACCCTATGGAGTACACCTGAGATAATCTGCTGTGGGGAAACCAGTCAGTCCACCTATCTGGTCACCTGTATCCTTCACAGTCACTACATTGGTCCCTTTAATGATTGGCCATTGCATGTACTTTACCTTGCTAGCAGCTAAGGTGGCCAAGGCTTCAACATCCACCCCAACCCCTGGTTCTCACGGGGCAAACGTCCACACCATTTGCTAGACTAGTAATCCCATAGAACTGCCAATCTGTGGGGCAGCTTCTTTTATGTCCTGGGGTGTGACAGTCCAGGCACACCCCAGCCTACACAAAGTCAAAATGCTTTTACCTCTTCTACTCTCCCCACTTGGGTTTGGAAGTGTCTTGGCATTCCCCAACTTGAGAAGACATTTGAAGTCATTGTGACAACTCCTTTTTAGGTCTAGCATAGCAGAGTGCCAGCGAAGCTTTTCCAACCTGTTGGTATGTAGCTGTGCTTTTAGCCATGCCCACGGCACGCCCATCACTATCACTGGTTCACTGGCTTGCTTTCAAAAGTCCTTCATCATTAATAAATGTTGTAAGTTTGTCCCTCCTTGGGTGGTTTGGTTACCGCCTTGGCCGTCGACCCTGTTACATGGATAATGGCAGTTCTGCCATAACAGTGACTTTGAGCGAAATTATTTTTCCTCTTGTGTCTCTCCTCAGCGCTTGCTGTCATGGCGGCTGTGGCACTTTGATTCGGCTCGGCTATGTCAACTGTTTCACTTTATGTGGCAAGAAAAGTTCAGTTAGGATTTTACAACGCTAACAGCTATAACTCCAGCAAACACAAGACCTGTTGCATTGCAAATGCTTTTCCCTTTGGCCTCTGTGAGGGACGTGATTAAGCAGTTCCTCGAGTGCGTTTGACTTATATTTAGTTTGTGCTTTGAAACTGTTGGGTTTTTTGGGCCTCCGGGAACAATGAGGCATTTTTCCAAGCGCAGTGGCAATTTTTCGAGTGCGTTTAACTTTTATTTCATTTGTGCTTTGGGCATCCAGGCAAAATGGGTAATTTCTCCGACCCCAATATATTTTTTATGCTTTGATGAAAAACGTGATTGTCTTTTTTTCCAAGCGACTATTGACCTTTTTTGCTTTTCAAGAAGATCATTTTTGTTGTTTAGGAATAAAGTGTACGTTTTCGTTTGTCTTGAGCGAGCGTTCAAATCACGGATCCATCCTCCTGGCATAGGCGCCTACAACCTACTTACAGAAACAGCCCTGGGAGAAGACACAGAGGGACGAAAGGGGAATAAATATATGGATACACCAGCAAACGCCAAAGCGCTCCAACCACCTATTTTTTAGCCAATAAATTAAACCAGGCCAGAGGAAACACGGAGGGAGCATTGCTAGCGGACAACAATTTGAGAGGTTAGAGCTAATTTCTCCAAACACTATTGGCTAGCAGCCTGGCATCAGTGTGCACTATATTTACGTAGCCAGCCAAGCAGAAATTGTTCTCTTTTGCTGAGCTCGAGTCACAGGCGATCCAAGGAGGTGATCGAACTTGCTGTGCACATCGTGGGCTTTTACTTCACCGACATACTATACGACTTGGGTACAAACCACAAGGACCGGCAACACACCGATTCACTGGCCTTATCAATCCTGTTTTACAGTACAACAACGTCAGAGCTAAGAAAAGGTAGTACTCACTTGCTCTAACCTCATTATTGCCATTTCTTCTGCAGTCCACGAAAAAAGGAGATAAGGTCGAGGAGGACAACTAAAGAACAACCAGTTCATAAAAGCAATGCAGAATGTATAAACCACCTTCCTGTTAGGGTCACAAAGTTTGCATGGTTTCACACGCATTGCTAAAGGACTTCTGATAAAGTACAACAGATGTGGACGTTTAACGCAAGGATTGGTGCAGCCTATTCCGTTCACATCTGCAACCCCCAAGTCTGGCAGGCAGCTTTATAAAATGGAAAAAAACAAAAACATGAAACTTTCAAAGTCACACGCAGAGTGTGCCCACCAGAGACAGGCTCCAGAACAAAAGCACAACATACAACTTCTAGCGTTTTCTTAAATGAAGGCAAGCTGAGCACACTGTCCTTTCGCAGAGCACAGGGCTGGCTGCTGGAATTCCTAAATGCATCAAGCTACTACCATTAAGTAAAAGGCCGACCAATTTTATTTTTATATATAGCAGACATTAAAAGATACCTAATATATCTCCACCAAAGAATATAAAATTTCTAATGCGTTATTCACTGACTCTACAAGTGTGCACAAGCCATGTTTGGGTTTCTCGTTAGTATTACTGCATTACGCTGTATAGCTAGAGTACATTAACACTGAGAAAGTTTTTATTTAGTACGTTGCCTTTACATACTTTCATAAACCTTTGTCACAAAGCTTTTACCATTAGCAACCCCATTCTTCCATCATTATGGTGAAATTTTGGGCAATTTCTAAATTATCAAATGCGTTATTCACTGACTGCGCAACACTCTATACCAATTTAAACATTCTTTTATATCCAGATCTATAAAAAGCGTTTTTACTTTCTTTACAAATAAGCGCGGGTCCTTGCGAGCCATGTATGTCCAAGTAATTCCCATACTACACCTACATGTTATCTGCCCTTCCACTTCCTCTATGTTGCACACGTTAGTACACTGCAGTGCTGCTAAAACCAAAGTGGCTTACTCTGGAAACTATAATTATATTGTAAACTGGATTCAAAAGACACAAGGCAATCTCTGCTGTCCTCTATTTGTGTACAACTTAGAAACTATACACCATCCTGAGATAAAAATCAGCAAAAAGTAAGGCTTTGCGAAAACAGGCAATCCCTTCAGCCAAGACAACAAAGCAGGAGTCCCTTGCTTTTATGGTTGGCCCACAGTAGGTGGGATGTAATACTACTTTACAAAACAACAGGTGTTGTGGTTTATAGCTGTTGCAACTTTATTGTGCTTTCAAAAACAAGCAGATTATCCCCAGATAAAATCTTTACAAAACTGTTAATACAATAGGTTAAGAATTAGAGCGGACTTCCTTTACAGCTAAGTCTGAATTTTGTCACACAACTATGCTAGGTGTGACTACATCCAGGCCGTTGCGCCCTGTTGAGATAAAAGGTGGAAAACTCCTAACCTCTGATCCTCACGTGCCCTTGGACTGAAGCACTTTACGTATAACTTTTCTCCCTCCACCCGATTCCTTTTTTGCTGCAGCATTTTGTAATTTGATTAACTTTTTAGAATAATGTACCACTCACTTTTCTTCGTTTGGCTCTTTAACCTGTTTATACTTTCTCCTCCTTTCATCCTTCATGAAAAACGTAATTATGCACTTCCGCCAGCCTTCTCTTCTTTTGCTAAAAAACGTGATTATGTACATTCACGAACGCATTTAAGTTTTTTTTCCTATACCCTGTTTGAATTCGGGAACCATGAATAAATAATACATTTGCCCAAGCGCAATAAACTTTTTTTGTACTGATGAAGAACATAAGTATACACTTACCCGAGAGCATATAAAATATCTTTTTTGTGGCCTTCAAACTGAGTAGTGGTAGGTGTAGGTAGAGGTAGCCGTTCCCTACCTCTACCTCCCTCTACTTACACCTACCTCTACCTCCACCTCCACCTACCTCTACCTACCTTCTCCTCCCCGTACCTCTACCTACACCTACCTCTACGTCAGGTGTCTTCAAACTGGGGGGCCTCAAGTGATCAAATGGGGGTGTCAGGCTCTGGCCAAAAGAAGGATTATGCAGATAACAGTGTTTTGTTTTAAGCAGAAAAATGTCTCTACTTATACCTACCTTTACCTCTCCCTACACCTACACTGACATTTACCTCTCCTACCTGTACCTACCTTTATCTCTCCCTACACCTACCTTTACCTGTACCTACCTCTACCTACACCTACCTTTACCTACACCTACCTTTACCTACACCTACACCTACCTCTACCTACACCTACCTCTACCTACACCTACCTCTACATACACCTGCACCTACCTCTACTTACACCTACCTCTACCTCAGGTCTCTCCAAACAGGGGGGCGGGCCCCCCAATGGGGGGCCTCAAGTAATCAAAAGTGGGTGCCAGGCTCTGGCCAAAAGAAGGTTTATGCAGATAATAGTGCTTTGTTGTAAGCAGAAAAATGTTTATTGCATTTTAAAAAAGGTAACAGAATTAACTGCAATGTTTAAATAAATAACTCTAGCAATATTTAAACATTGCAAACTTAATACAATAGTTATGAAAAATTATGAGGGGGGGGCGATCATTTTTTCCCCCCACTGGTGGGGGGGGGCACCCTTAACAAGTTTGAAAAACACTGCCCCACCTACACCTACCTCTACCCCAAACCCCTGCCCCCACCTTTCTCTACCCACACCTACCTCTACCTACACCTACCTCTACCTGCACCTACCTCTAGCTACATCTCTCTCCCTACAGCTACTGCTACCTTCCCCTACATCTACCTTGAACTCTATCTACACTATCTCTAATTACACCTACATTTACCTCTACTTACACCTACGTCTATCTACACTGACCTCTACCTCCCCTACTGCTACCTGTACCCACCTCAGCCTACAACTACCTTTACCTCTACTTCCACCTACCTCTACACCCACTTTTTCCTACACCTAGTTTCCCTACACCTACCTCACCCTCTACCCACTACTACCTAAACCTACCTTCAACTACCTCTACCTAGCTCGACCTGTACCTACACCTCTGCATACACCTACACCCACCTTTCCCTACAACTACCTCTACCTACACCTTCCTCTACCTTTACCTACACCTACCTGTACCTATACCTACATGTTTGTACCTCTACCTACCTCTACCTACACCCACCTTTACCTACACCCACCTCTACCTACACCTACCTCTACCTCCACTTCGGCCTACTTCTACTTAACTCTACCTACATTTACCTACACCTATCTCTACCTACCTCTACCTTTACCTGCACCTATCTCTATCTTTACATACACCTACCTCTAGCTTTACCTTTAACTCCACCTACCTCTACCTCCACCTACCTCTACCTCCACCCAATTCTACCTCCACTTACGTCTACCTACCCCTGCATGTACCTCCACATACCTCTACCTTCACCTCCACCGCTACCTACACGTACCGCCACCTACCTCTACCTACACCAATCTTTACCTCTACCTACACCAATCTTCACCTCCACCTACCTCTACCCATCTCTACCTATCTCTACCTCTACCTATACTTACCTCGACATACCTCTACTTACACCAATCTCTTACACCACATGGATACCTTATATTCCAAATCCAAACACATAAATAAAAGACATTGTCATTTACAAGGCCAATAGCTCTAACTCTAACAATTATTCAAGATGTGCTCCTTCGTGATCACATTATATAGCCCATCATAGGTAGTGATTTCTATTGCCTTTCAGCCACTCATTTAGTGCCTTTAGTGAAACATCTACAAAGTAATTCCAGGATTGTTGTGTGTCTGTGTCCCGGAACAGCTTTCAGTGCTCTTCAAGGGTGAAACCAACCTTCTGCACAAGGGCATCTTTCATCAGAGTGCGGGAGTCAGTTACCCCTTCTTTTAGAGCCATATGTGTATTCTTCCCCTGAGTTGGTACTGACTCCCACAGCAAGGCTCCCAGTTCTGCTGACACACCCTATGCTTTCTCAATGCAAACAATTTGTCAGTGTCGTCCCCCACTAAAAAGCTAGGCCCAATACCTTGGGCAAGCGACGGATGCATGTCTCCCTGTAGACACTTCACTATTGCTGCCACAATGTTTTTTCAGACACAGAGTCCTAAACTGTCCTAACTTCTCCTCCAAGACTAACCTCTTTTCTTCCAGTGCAAGGTTTTTTTCCTCCACTGTTATGGTTGCCACTTTGGCCTGCAGTCCCATTGCTGATTGCTTGTCTCTGAAGTCCAATCGGCAGATGCCCAGTTCAGAAGAGCTTGTGTTAGCAGACCCCACTTTACTTCCAGCCCTGGACGGCACACCAAAGAAACCATGTTGGGACAGATTGCCCCTTCTCCTGTATCCCCAGGAGTCGCCTCCTCAAAGGGCACCTGTGCTAGGCGTGCATCCTTCCAGGCCCCAAAGCCTTCTTAACATAAAATATTACTTACTCAGTAGACATCGGTTTGTGGCATGTAGTGCTGTAGATTCATGTGCTTGGCATAAGTCTGCCATCTTGTGTTGGGCTCGGAGTGATGCAAGTTGTTGTTGCTGTTCTAAAGAATCTTTTCGAGTCACAAGATCAAGTGACTCCTCCTCTCGGTGATACTAAGCATGGGCATCGAGTCCTTTGTTAGATTGTTTTCCCGCAGTCGGGTGAGGTAAGGCTTCCGGGGAGGAGGGAGGGCGCATGTGAATAAACAGCACTACATGCCACAAACAGATGTCTACTGGGTAAGTAACAGTTTACATTCAATGGCATGTGTGGCTGTAGATACACACAGACTGTAAAGCAGTCCCCTCCAAGAAAGCGGTGGCTAGCCTGTACGAGTTGGAGTAGCTTGAAAAAGTGTCCTGAACACTGCTTGATCAACATTTTCTTGCTGCTGTGCTAAAACAACTACACAATAGTGTTTAGTAAATGTATGTGGTATAGATGAAGTAGAAGCCATACAAATGTCTGCTATTGGAATGTTACCTAAAAAGCCATAGAAGCACATTCTTTTCCTTGTGCAATGTGCTCTGGGAGTACTAGGTAACTGCTTTTTGGCTTCAATATTTTGCATAACTTGACTATCCATCTGGCTAGCCAGTTCTTGAAATTGGATTGCCTTTATGAGGCATGGAAAAGACTACAAAAAGCTGTTTGGATTTCCTAAAGTTTTTTTTGTTCTATCAATGTAATACATAATAGCCCTTTTAACATCTAGTGTGTGAAGAGCTTTCTCGGCAACTGAGTCTTGCTGTGGGAAAAAGACAGGTAACTCGATTAATTAATGTGAAATGGTGAAACTACTTTTGGAAAGAATTTAGGGTTTCTCATAAAAACCGCCCTATTGTTGTTTAACTTGAAGAATGGTTCTTCTAAGGTTACAGCCTGTATCTATCTTACATGTCTTAGACAAGTGATAGCTACTATAAAGGCTACTTTCCTGAAATTGTAAAGAACAGGACTGCACAGGCTCAAAAGGTGGACACATGAGTCTAGTAAGTACAACATTAAGGTTCCATGATGGGACTGGGGGAATCCTGGGTGGAATGACTCTTGAGGCCTTCCATGAAGGCTTTGACAAATGGAATCCTGAATAAAAAGATATGTTGTCTATTTTGGAGGTAAGCAGGGATAGCCGCTAAATGAAGTCTAATAGATGAGTATGCCTTTTGTAAATGTAGGATATAACAAACAATGTCTTCAACTGAGGCTTTGAGTGGGATAATATGTTTAGGGTGACAGTAGCTAACAAAACATTTCCATTTTGCGGCACATCACAATCTAGTTGTAGTTTTATGTACCTCTCTAAGAATTTCCATACAGTTTGTGGGAAGATTCAAATAACCAAACCCTATGAATTCAGGAGCTATATCACAAGATTGAGTGTTTTGGGGTCTGGATATCTGATTTGACCATGCCTTTAAGTGAGAATGTTCGACCAGTTTGGAGTTTCTCATGAGGAACTACAGACTGATCCAACAGTGTTGTGAACCAAGGATGACATGCCTGTGTGGGTGCTACAAGGATCATGCTGAGTGATGTCAGTCTCATTTTGCGAACTAGAGACGGAATTGATGGGGGTTGTGGAAAAGCATAAGCAAATATCCTTGAACAATTCATCCATAGAGCATTGCCTCTGGACTGAGGGTGTGGGTATCTGGACGCAAAGTTTTGGTATTTTGAATTTTTTGCAGTGGCGAAGAGGTCTATTTGTGGAGTTCCCCACCTTTGAAAGTATTGTTGAAGTACTTGTGGGTGAAGTTCCCATTAGTGGAATTGTTGCTGCATCCTGCTGAGGTGGTCTGCGAACTGGCTGTCCATTCCTGGAAGATATTCTGCCAGTAAGTAAATGCAGTGGTGGATTACCCATTTCAAAATTGTCTGAGCAAGAAGAGACAATTGAGAAGAACGTGTCCTCACCCCCCTTTTGCTTTTGTAGATAATACATAGCTGTAACGTTGTTGTGTAGACTAGAACCACTTTGTAGGAGAGTTGTGGTAGGAAGGCTCAGAAAGACTGCCTGTAACTCCAAATAGTTGATGTGAGAAGTTTGCTGAATGGGATCCCACATACCTTGTACTGTAAAATTGTTGAGGTGAGCTCCCCAACCTATCTGTGATGCATCAGTAGTAAGAGTGAATTGAGGCACAGGGTCTTGAAAGGGCCGACCTTTGGAAAGGTTGGTGGGATTCCACCTCTGCAGAGAGTGGCAAGTCTGGCCGTCCAACAACACTAGATCTTGGCGATGACCCTGTGACTGAGACCAGTGACGAGATAGACAATGCTGTAAGGGATGCATGTCTAGTCTGCCAGGGGGAAGGATGGCAATGCAGGACACCGTCATCCCTAGTAACTGCGTCACCAATTTCCATGTGTAAGTGTGATTTTCCTGCTGTTGGGAGAAAACATTTTGAAACGTTTGAATTTGAGCTGGGCTTGGATATGCCAACGATGACTGAGCATTAAGAACTGCCCCAGATAGGTCTGTATCTGTAAAAGTTGGAGGTGGAATTTGAGAAAGTTCAGTGTGAATCCCAAAATGTGGAGAAGGTCTACTGTGTGCTGAGTGTGACACTGACATTGTTGGATGGTAATGGCTTTGATGGCCAGTCATCCAGGTAGGGGGAAACATGGATGTGTTGCTTTCAGAGGAATGCTGCAACTACTGCTAGACATTTTGTGAAGAATCTGGGAGCGGTCATGATCCTGAATGGTAAAAACCTTGAATTGATACTGTTTCACTGCAATGGCAAATCTGAGGTATTTGCGTGTGCTAGATGAATGGGAGGTATTGTACCTCTTCTTTTAAAAGATTAAGATGGGCGTGCGAAAGTTTGTGAGTGCGAGGGGGAATATTTGGTGGAGTGGAGGCGAGTTCTAGGCAGTAACCATGTTGGATAATTGATAGAACCCACCGATCTATGATGATACTGGACCATTGTGGATCAAAATGCAGTAGTCTTCCCCCTACTGAAGAGGTGTGTGCTGGCGGAAGGTGTAAGTAGTCACTAGTGCGTGTTAGAGGCAGACCCTCTAGAGGCGGACGAATTCCCTCTACCATTATTATTTGCACGTCTGTAGGAACCTCTATTATGGTAATGGGTGTCATGCTAGGTTTTGGGAGGTAGAAGGCTCTGTAGATGATGATTGGAAGCCTCCCCTGAATTGTGGATGACCAAAATGACCCCACTTTGGTGTGGTGAGTGGGGTCCCCATAGCCTTTGCTGTTTCAAAATACTCTTTGAGCTTTTATATTGTGGTGTCAACCTCTAGAACAAACAAGTGCTCCCTGTCAAAAGGCATGTTGAGAACTGCCTGATGAATTTCTGGCTTGAAGCCTTAACTAACAATAATACTGGTAATAATACCATGTGCCGCAGTGTCAGGTGCATCAGTGGCACACCTAACAGAATTATTTGAAATAGTTTGGCTAATGTCTAAGCATAACTGGTAAGATAGGTAAAAACTGACTTTCTTTATGGATGGTACTGTATGAATCTTGTTAAATCCAGTAACGGTTCCAGTAATTTAAACCTAAGTCAACCCTACAGCACAGAGCAGACTGGTTTAACGTAAACCAGACAGGTGGCATTCCATAAGAAAATATGCAAAGCATTTAGAAGTACCAACACAGTTAAAAAGTCTAAAACACAACACAAAAAAACACCACTCTAATTCATAAAAAATAGATACAATTTCAATTAGCAAAATCACACCAAAACAACAAAAATCCGATAAGTCAAACCAGAGATATGAAATTCCAGTATGTGCTCCAGCTTCCCGCCTGGGCGGCTGCATAAGGCAAGAGACCCACGAGGAGGGGAACCACCTATCAGACCTCAAGGAGAGGCCAGAGGGGGGCTGCCAGTCTGGTAAAGCCCATCCCCTGGGACTGTAAGCAGGGGGCCCCCAACTTTGTCAAGCCCACGGAGGGGGCCCTGTGTAAAGCCCATCGACCATAGGGGCCCAAGGTTAGAGCACCCACACCTAGCGGTACAGTTAACCACATAAATAGAGCGTCACCAGGTGCTGAGCCCGACCCTGGAGGAGGCAGGCAAGTCTATTCTTTGAGACTAGTGCGGCACGGGGGCAGGCGCACTGGCGGCAATTATAACAAAAGATTGGGTGCAGCAGCATAATACGCAGCATTTGAGGGTGGTGACCCTACCAATGACCTCAGTGGAAGGGCTAGCTCTCCTCAGCTAAATGAACCATATGAGAGGTGCCCTAGCTGCCCCCCTGCCGTCTCAGCCCTGGTTGAGCGCTATTTGCCTGGGACGTCTTTCTATGGGTCCCACTTGGAGGGGCCCTGAACCATATACTGCCCTTGTTACCAGCCAATGCACCTGTCATGGACTACTTTCCAACGGCTGCCCTCCACCAGTAAATATGGGCAAGGTGACAAGAAAGAAAGACCGGGAAACTGAGGACTACCTAGCAGAGCTCCGTATGGACCCCAATAGATATGCTGATGGTCATAATAACCATGCTGCACCGCTGGGAGGCCCTACTCTCTTGGATGTTCTCCAAGCCATCACAGCTTCCCAGGAGGCAATAGAAATGAAGATAGACATCTTGGGGGCAGACTTGGGCATACCATGGGATGAGCCAACGAGGTCTCCACTGCGGAATGCGACCTGGCTGAGGTCCCCTCTTCCCTCGTCTACATGAATGGCAGACTGGCTGCTACGGAAACTAAGATCCGCACCCTGGAGCTCCGAGCGGAAGATGCAAAAAACTGCTCCCGCAAAAACAAACAAAAAAAAGCATAAGACTAGTGGGATCACCTGAGCGAGTGGAGG
Source organism: Pleurodeles waltl (assembly GCF_031143425.1). Classification (NCBI taxonomy): domain Eukaryota; kingdom Metazoa; phylum Chordata; class Amphibia; order Caudata; family Salamandridae; genus Pleurodeles; species Pleurodeles waltl. Next base: position 658,989,844 of record NC_090449.1, on the reverse strand, counting down.
GGGACAGTATGCTGACATGTTTAGAACAATATTTAACCCTAGAAAATGAAGGTTCCTTCCCGTGTGAATTCCCTATAAAAGTTTAGAAATTTGGTGGTGGGAACAGGGGGTATGTACCGGATTCCCCCTCTGACAGTAAGAGTCCACAACTGATTGAGAATGAGAACCCACATGAGTAATGCTATGAAGAGAATAGTTCTTAATGCAGATTTTTCAATAATCAAGTAATCGTATAGTTCATAAATGTTATGGTAGAAGATTTTTTTTAGAGCATAAGAAGAAACTTGACAAGTTACAGACTGAACACAGCCTTTATTCGTTGGTTCAGAGATATTCGAAGAAAATTGGCGATTGTAGACCAAAACACAGCCGACACGTGTTTCACCCTCTATGGTGAGTCCACCTAGGGCTTTCTCAAGGCATTGCAATATTCATACAGAGCAGCACATCATATAGTATATGGTCCAAAGATGGCAACTTATTAAGACATGGATACGGCAAACTAGTGCCGCTTTTTTTTCCTCTGATTAAATAACTGGTATTTGGACCATATACTATATGATCTTCTTATACTCTAAAAAAATCTTCTACCATATAATTTATGGACTATACGATTACTCGATGTTTAGAGCAATGATTCCGTGACTGGTTCACACTGGAGAGACTATCTTTGTTCCATGCACTGGAACAGGCCCTTTGAGTGCCACTAACACTGCTGCTCCCAGGGTTCTGCCTAGAACCGTAGTGGCACAGCTATTACACTATAAGGACCGTGATCATATTTTGGCCCAGGCTCGTCTGAGAGGGGAGATCCTAGTGGAGAACAGCAGAGTGCTAATCATCCCAGATTTTTCTTGAGAGGTGCAGTGCCATCATTTCACATTCTTGGAGGCTTAAATAGCTGGGCATCCGCTACATAATTTTGTTCCTGGTGAGTCTCTTCTGTACCTCATAGTAGAGGAAGCCGAGGACCTAGGTAGAGACATTACCCCACAGGAAATAAAAGTGGCTATCACAAAATCTAGCACACAGGAAGTCACCGGGAACGGATGGACTCCCTGCCCAACGGAGGAGCTAACCCCCAAAATGGTGGCACTCCATGAGGCGTCCAGAGCCTTGCGTTCTCAGCTGGTTACCTCTAGGGAGGCTCTGGTGATTCCTCTACAAAAGCCAGGAAAACCTGCCCATGACAACCAGGCGTATAGGCAGCTCTCAATGTTAAATGTCTAGTATAAGATTTTGAGCAGACTTCTGGCGACTAGGCTTCTACAATGCATGACTAAGTTAGTTCATCCAGAACAGGCACGCTTCCTACAAGGCCGGGACACAGCATTAAATATTACACGTCTGCTGTCGATACTGGAGGCACAAGACTACGACACTGAGAGCAAAGCGGTTTTCACAGTAGATGCAGAAAAGGTTTTCTATAGCCTAGAGTCGGGATATCTATATGATGTGATGCGACATATGCAGCTGGGTGAGGGCTTTGTTGAATGGACTAAGCTGCTATAAATAGACCCAATAGCTCAGGTTCGCACAGGCAAAACCATCTCTGAAGCTTATACAGCTGGCTGCGGAAAGCAGCAGGGATGCCCCCTGTCGCCCCACTCTTTGCACTGCCCATGGAGCCGCTCTCTGCATGTGTGAGATCCGGTGTATACTACTAGGAGCTACATATAGGTGGCCATAGGCACAGGACAACCCTATACTCGGACGATTTTATTGCTAACCTTGCAGAACACGGCTGGGGAGCTAGAGCCATGTTAGGGCAATTTGGACCTATATTGTGACTGCAGGTGAACTGGCAGAAATCCAGACTGTTCCCCATCACCCCCGAGCGCCCCACCTGATGGTCTGGAGTTACTGGTCTGGGAATCCCAGTGTTTATCATATTTGGGGGTCAAGGTTTATTATACAAGACCTGACATTCTAGATGGGAACCTAGGCCAAGCGATTAGAGCGCTCAAATCCCGCATGGACTTCTGTAAAACCCTGCCCCTATCAGTGATGGGCTGAATAGCGCTGATCAAAATGATTGCTCTCCCCCGGCTCTTGCACCTTTTCGGAACTCTACCTGTGTGAATCCCTAGAACAACCTTCAGGGAGCTTGACTCTTTACTCAAGGCTTGTATTTGGGGCTCAGGATGCAGGAGATTGGCTGTGTCCACGCTAACACAGCCAACAGGGGCTGGTAGATTGGCGGTGCCTGATTTTGAGAATTATTATCTCTCCGTCCAAATGTAATGGTTTGCGCAATGGTTGGTGGGCAGGTTTACCACTGGTAGAATTATGGGACCTCATATTACAGGCTTCTAGGACCCTTACAAGGTCCTTCTACAAGTCATGCACCCCTCAGCCGGGGAATACTCAGGAGTTTCAGGTGATCGCGAAATGCTGGTTTCAGTTCCTCCAGAAAATGTGCAGCAAAATCCCATATGTACAGAACCTGCTTATCACCATGCTGATAGAACTAATGCATGAGGGAGACTGGAGGGGCTGGAGGACTGCACAGTGGTTGGAGCAACTACAGTTGGGGACCTCTACCAAGCAGAGGAACTAATGCCGTTCAAGGAAGTTTGGTCTGATTTTGACCTTCCCCAGGGCCACTTTCTGCTCCACCGGGGTATCACGACAGTGCTCTGCTAACACTGTGGGGTGGGAATGACAGAACCAACCACACACCAAAGGTGCCAATACATAACTCTCTCCTCAGGTACTATCAAACTGTTACATGCCTATACAGGGTAATAAGGAAGAATCTTCATAAGCCACAGGACCGGGTGAAGACCAACTGAGAGGAGATCTAGGCGCCCCAGTCCCTGAGAGGGACTGGGACACTATACTGGAGATGGTCCCAAGGGTCTCTACAAATTCCCACTTTCAGGTCATCAATTACTATGTTCTTCATAGAGCACATCTTACACCAGAAGATTGCGAGATTTTTCTTGGTGGCAGAGGCAGACTGCCCAAGATGAGGAGAGGTGGGGACAAACATCCTACACATGCTATGGTCCTGTCCACACCTGCACAATTAATGGGACGAAATAAATTAAATGACTGGGCCGTTCATAGAAAAGGACATACTGGTCACCCTCTACTGTGTTGGTTCCCTCACGCTCCTAAAACAAAGATCACAAGCAAATTCCAAGATTTGGCCTATACATTAGCCAAGCTGGAAATTACGAGAAATTATAAATCTACTAGAGGGCCCCGAATGACTACCTGGCACAGGGTTCTGGTAAAATGGGCAGGTTGTAAAGGGAGAGTGCTGACGAAGGAGGTCAAGTGGGGGAATGGAACAATGGAGGTGGCTTGAGCCCGGGAAACAATCATGAAGGGTCTTACAGCCCCAGAGCCCGACTCACAACCAGGCTCACCAGTGGGGACAGCGGCACGAGTAGTGTGACCGACCTGGACCCCTGCCTGTCTGAGGAGTGACTTCCCCTCCCACCTGAACGTTCCTCCTTAGAGGACGATGTTGAAACTTGCAATTTCACTATGGTCTGATGGAGGTTGGGCACCATGTGGATTGATATCGAGGACTGAGTGGCAAAACAACTCGGTGAGAGGGGGAGGAGACTTGGGACATAGTTCAGGTTATGTAAGGAGTTAACCCCAATTTATAATCTTATAAAACTAAATATATGGCATTAAAAAAAAACTTTTAAAAAACTGTGTTCTTATAATTACTTTAAGCACCACTCTTTCAACTCCTACTAGGTTTGTGGGTCAGGGACATGCAGGTGTGTGGGGAAACTATACACATTCTAAGCTTACTAACTACTTTACTAATTCAATATGTCGCCACTTTAAATGAAGTCACAAGGTTCTTCAGAAAGGTAGCTTAATTCATACAAAATGTCTTACATCTTCGTACAGATATTACACTGATGTTCAACAGGGCTTAATTTTGTGCTGGCGACCAAATATAATTTAACAGTTTATTCCAGTGATTAAAGCTGTATCCAGAGGACGCAAAAATGATGTTCTTAACGGAAAACAAAGAGCAATAGGGCAGAAAGGGCCAAATAAAATGGCTAAGATTAAATCCTTTTACAAAGTTTCCAAAGAGGCATGTTTTACTTTACTCTGCTTGAGTCTAGTTTCATGTTGCTTTTGAGGTCAATCTGAAAAAGAGCCTCCTTTCACGTCCATGGTTTTGTCTTTGAATGGGCATGTCCAGTCTTTTTACTTTAGCTCCTTGTTGCAAAGCTTAGTGATGCTCCTGTGCACTCGTTAGGAACAATGTATTTTTGGCCATTTACTAGGGACTGATTGATTTCACATTGGGTAATGGGATAGACCTATCCTATTTCCAGCAGTGTTTTATTATCCTACATACATTTATTGAGTTCACTGACTATGGCAGATATAGATGCAGTCAACATTGATCTTGATGTAGATGGAAAGGGGACATAAAGTACTGTAAGGTCCAACTAATCTGTGAGGGGCTGGGCTATAGCCAGTGTCCCTCCAGCTCCAGTCGAGCTCACAACAGGCCTGTCTTTAACTTGGTATGCGCCAGTGACAGAGGCCATGTCCAGCCCATGATCTAATCCAATAAAGGTACACCTTAATTGCAGTCCTCAGATACTCTAAGTATGAAACCACCATGTTCATGACACTTCAAAACTGGACTGGTCACATAATTGAGTCTTTTACACGTCATGGTATTATACTGCAAAGCTGGACTCTCACTTCATGGTGCCAGAAGCCTGCTAGTTATGAGTCCACGGTCCAAAACAAATTGCCTACCTGATATTTTCTCCTAAATTCTGCAACAAAATATGCAGAGTTTTGGCCCTGCACCCTCCAAGAGTAACTGCACATTGGTCTCACCAGAGCAGTTTGCTTGCTACCATGGGATGAGATTCTTAATGATGTAAACTCAGGCCAGATGACACTAGGTGAGTCAAGTTCTGGAGACAAGCTGTAAACATCTAATAGAAGACTCCTGTTGCAGCCAAAAATCTCTACCCTTATAAATGTATGATAAATTATGAAAATTAGGAGTCCTCTTGCACTCTCTCTTTCATACCCTTTTTTCTGTCATAGGAACACAGGTAAATGAATGTATAAAGGAGACTTAAAGAGCGGTCTTACCATGGACTCTTTGGAGATGGTAAGAAGCTGTGGCCCCTGCCTCTCTAGGGCTCTCTCTGACTCTCCTGATGGGCTCCCAACAGTGTACATGATATTTAACTCTCTATCATACTGTTCTTCCTCTCACGGTCATTCCTGAACCTCCCACTGACTTCAAGTTTTTCACTTTTGTATTTGCTTTTCATCAGTTGGATGGCCTTTGTAGAAAAGCTTTAAATATAAAGTAGGTACAAGAACTGAGCATAGATGGATGTGAAAAGACAAAAAGAAGTAGGAAAAAAAAAAACATATGATGGTAGTAAGGTGTTCACTGCAGTGATCTGAACAAAAGAAAACTATTCCTAGTCCATTCAGTCTTAGCACATGCTATTTTTGATACCATATTCCCTCTTCCATCTGTGGGTTTTTTTTTATTTATTTTTTAGCTTTTTCATCTGAGTTTAAAGCAGGCGGCTTTAGGCAATTCAACATGGTCACATACGAATTTCATCTAATGTGGCCTTGGCACCAGCCAACATATTTTGTTTTTCTAATAACAATTACATTCAGAATCAGATCTCTTTCAGAAGATATGATCCCAAGTGTCCAGGTACTCCCATGTCTTGATCTACCAACAGGTAGGAAATATTTATTTTCCATCTTTATGTGTGAAGTAGAACAACATTTTTTAGGTGCTACCAATTTTTCATTCGTAACTGAGGTATCTGAAGAAAAGATAAGAGGTGTCTTCTGCTCCCTCTAGGGGACAGAAGCATGGATTAGTGTTACTGGCTCTCCATTTTGTGGCGCAGATGTCTAATTGAAAATGGTCTGCTCTGGCAAGGGCAAACAGCCATTTCATCTCCACATGGGGAATAGTGGATAACAATGGCCAAAGTTCCATATTTACTTTAAAGTTATTTTCTCAAGGGTAACTACAGAGGTTCAGTGGCTTTTCCTGCCATGCTTCTCAAACTCGCCTGAAAGGCTGAAATACAGGTCTTCATTATGGAGAAGGTTGATGAGCCCTAAATTCTTACCAGGAAGTATTCCTTCCTTTGAAAGGCCTAGTTTCTCAGATTTTTTTAGATGAAGGTTATTCTGATGCCATATACGGTGCCTCTAAGTCCATCTTTCTCCTCGCCTGTTCTCTTCAAGTCTTACCCCACTGCTCCTTTCCCCCATTCTGCTCCAACTTCCATCATTCCTATGTGCTGGTCAAATGTCTAACACCTGTGCCTCTGTTTGCACGACTGATGTAGTGGTCAATGATTATTCTGGGGGAAACCACTACAACCACAAGGCTCCTTTCTCATTAACTCTAATCCAGCCCCCTTTCCTGGGCTCTATTTCCCATCTCTACTGCCCCCGGTGCCTTAGGCTACTGTAATTCGCTTAGATAACAAGCAAAATAACATAAAATGACAACAAGTTTCAGGTATAAACTAGAATGATATGTATTGGTTAAATCTCTTTTCCATCCAATGTTTCCAAATTCTTTGCAAGTGATTACGCTTGACCATTAGAGTCCTTTCAAATTTAGAAAACTGCAGTGTCCACCGTTCCCAACAATTATGCTTTATACTTTGTGTTAGTCTCAAAGGAAGTTTTACAAAACTGCTGGTGATTATTTTCTCTTGCTGTCACATTCAGCACTGTATCGATGTGCTAGAAAGATGTTTCATTCCAGAGTAATTTTCATTTCCAAGGCCAATTATCAATGTGTGAGCCAGAGATATATAGGTTATGAAAAGTGATGATCAATCCCAGAGCTTCCTCCATATTATCCAGGTAACACTGTAGATACAAATCTTGTTGGTATTAGGGACTTGTTACAAATTCTGCATGACCTCTGGAGGTACTAGCACATCCTATAAATACCAATGTCACCCGGAGCAGTATTTACAGGGCACATCAGTGGCGGACCACTCCGCTACACACACCTAAGAAACATAGCTAAAACAGTAATATTATGTGTTTTCCACCATTACAAAGTGCACAAACTTGGACTTTAGTATTTTAAAAAGTAATCATTGGTGGGAACAATTCTCTTAATAACGTAGGAGCCCCACTGTGCTCTCCGACAGCTAAGAGAGCCCCTTAGCCCTCAAGATAAGCTGGAGACCTTTAATGTACTGGGCGCATCTAATCAGAATGGGAGACAGAAGGAAAAAATTGTTTCACAGAGAAAGGGGCTGAACTAGAGGAAAGAAAATCAAATGACAGGAGTGAACTTATAAGAGATGAACAGATCATGCTCCACTCCATTAACCTTCTAAATGCATACCTGGACTAGACGTCTGATAAAACTGAAGCAGCAAAGTAGTGTAGGAGAAAACTGAGGGATTGCTGAATTGGGTTCTGAAAGTAGAAAAGACAGTGCAAATTTGAAAACAGACCCAAGTGCAAGAGGTGTTGAAACATTAGCTGAGATTTAAATTAAAGGTGACCCATCTAAAGCAGTGGATCACTTTCTTCGCTACAGGTGACAAGGGCCTTTTTAGAGGGGCTAGATGAAGAGAACATACATTAAGATGCATGATACATTTTCCTGTACCAGGTACTGCCTGCTCGGGGGAGAGAGGGTTGTTTGAAGCAGGCTAATGGAAGTTTGGTGTTGACTATGCTAGGTTCATTACTTTGTTCAGGGTTCTTCTCACAGTAGATTTCTCTCCTTTCCTCTTTTGTCCTCATCTAAACTGTGCTATCGTGATTTTATGTCAATATAATGCAGTAACTTCTTTATGCCACCACTCAGCAGTCATTATGAAGTCATCAGAACTTAGAACATTAAAACATTCCAAAGATTATAAAACTCCTTAACAACCAGTCCTCTTTCTTCTTTTATTGCTGCTGCTCAAAGAGATAAGTCTATGCACTTAACTTATTGACTTGTGTTTTTGCTCTGATATTCATAGTACATTTTAAGTCTTGTGTATGTGCGGAGCACTCTGTTTAGGTGTTTAGTTCAAGTTAAGCATTTGTCTGAGGTGCTTTTGCAGGGTGTCTCTTTTAATTTTAAACTTGGAAGCTATTTATCTTATCAGTCAGAAGTAAATTTAATTGACTGACATTTAAAGCAGTCAGGAATGATTTACTTTCAATGAAACAGTTGACAACAGTGGAGTCTTTGAACACCGCGCGCTTGTAATTTTCTGTTGTCGGGGACCCTGTTAAGAAGGGGCTGTGCAATGTTACTGGTGATATTTGAGAAAAGGTTAAAGAAGTTAAACTTGCCTTACTTATGAGAAGTGGCGTAAGCGAGGGAGTCTTTAAACTCTTTGCGTTCGTTGTTTCAGATGAGCAGTGGCGTTTCTAACAGTTTATTGACATGCCTCCTGCTTCACTTGCTCTTCAAGTTAGGAGCATGCAAGTTGCTTCTCAGGCTTCTCTTCGCAAGAGTTCTGTTTTTTTCCCTCGCACTCTAAGGCTTGCACATTTAGGTTGCTTCATGAGGAGCGTGTATGTGCTCTTCCATTCCTCGTATATAATTCAGTGAACTCTTAAGTTATGCTGACATTTCACGCATTGGGCGTCATCATACAGTTCTTTTATAAAACAACTAGAGGGGTAAATTGGGTAGTCCAATAGCTTTTATGGAGCACATTTTAGTATTTTGGGATGTCCGAGTTCCTGTATTTTAACCGTTTTGATGAGGAGAGATGTTGGTGTTTCAGTGAAGGGTTCACACTGAGGTGATAGAGGGCATTATAACCCTGAGATGGTTTTGAGGTCATTAGGTGAATTTCTTAGATAAACATTTCTATCGCCTTGTTTTACAAATTAAAATGAAGCCATCATGAGACAAATATAAACATGCATTTGCAATTCAATGGGTCTCGCATTTGCTCAAGTTAGAGCTATTAGCGTTGTAAACTCCTAACCGGACTTTTCTTGCCACACAAATTGAAAGGGAAAAATAAAACGAGCACGATCACGCTATGTAAAATGCAGCGAATTCGCGCTGAAATTAAAAACAAAAAAACGAGCGCGCTCGCACTGATCACTGCGTGGAAAATATAAAGTTACCGTAGTGCAGAAACCAGGCTGAAAACATTGAGCCTCATAAGTTTTCAGTAGTTGGCCGGTGTGCTAGAGGTGGGCCAAACACCGAAAAAGGCATGACATATGCATGCCTTTCACTAATGAAAGCAAGCAAGTTTTAAAAGGCAAGCCCACAAACCAATGAAAGTGACAGGCATGACATGGGTGTGGTTACAAGCCCAAACAGAGATTACAAAAGGGATGGAGCACTTGTCTGCTCAACCCTAAAAGGGGGGTATGGTTGACAGGAAAAGGAAGCATTTGGATGTTGCCATGAAAGTGGCGAAGAAAGAGAAGAGATCTGCAGAGGTAGATCAGGACATCTGTAACAACATACATAAAGATGGTGCTAAGGGCACAGTTGCTGGGCATAATTAAGGCCCAATGAAAGTAAATGAAAGGGAGCCCAAGATTCAAAATCATCGGTCTGTCTGTGAGGAATCATCTGGAAGTACAGATATAGAAATACGATGTTCCTCTGACTTGGATTCTGAGGATATGGAACAAGAGACCTTTACGGTGAAGGTTTCTGGTGACCGTTCTAAACTGAAGGAAGAGGATGGTTTCACTGACTTATTGGGCCAATGTGTTTGATCCACTTATGATTAAGGAACCACTATCTGAATATGTACATTTTTAGGTGAGATGGGAAATCCCTAAAGACGTATGTGCCAAATTAAGGCCTGAATGTCCAAGACATTCTATTGCAGATAAGGGTTTTGATTACCCCAGTGTTGGACTTAAAGATAATTGCATTTCTGGGTTGAGGTGGACAAGATCCAAATAAAGGTTTGGACAAAGGTCTGAGATCCTGTCAGGACAGGCTTCTTGATATAGTGGGTCCTTTAACTAAAATTTTGACATGACAGAGGAGGCATACGTATACAATAAAAGGATTAATGTAGACGAATTATGTAAGTTGGTACAAAGGGCAGTGTGCCTCTTGGGCAATGCCAATCAAGCTATTTCAATTGAAACAAGCATTTGCAATGCAAGGGGTCTTGCATTTCTGAGTTAGAGCTATTGGCAGTTGTAAACTCCCAACAGGACTTTTCTTGCCTCATTAAATGGAAGAAAGAAAAAAAAAAAAAAAAAAAAAAAAAAAAAGAGTGCGATTGCGCTGCTACAGTTCACTCGTAGTAAAACCTATCAACAAAAGTGCAATTATGTACGTAACCGGCAAAAGTGCAATTGACTATGTAACAGGTTCGATGTCATGCAAAGTGCTCGACTTCTGCCAAGTGAGATCGCGCTGCGAAAAAAGAGAAAAAGTAGTCCACAAACCAGATGGGAAACAGCGAGCCTCGTACTTGGTCGCTGCACTCAAGGAGGGCTAACCACCGGAAAAGGCATGGCATACGCGTGCCTTCCCACTAATGAAAGCAAGCAGATTTTAAAAGGCAAGCCCACGAACCAATGAAAGACAATGTGACATAGACAGGGCTCTGAGCTCTTTTCTAACTACTACAGCGTCTCGCAGGCGATACGCATGTAAAAGCGCATGCTAGTGCAGGCTCGACCCAAAAAGGAAGGGCCTCCTATTGAAAATTGACCCTAAACTGGTGGAGTTAGCTAGCAAGAAGGAAGGTCCTTCAACTAAAGGTCTACTTTTTGAAGATGCCTTTATTAAGGATCTGTCTACGTTTGTTGGGGCATTTTGTTCTCTTCTAAAACACATCACACACAGTTGTAAAGAAAGTTTTTCAGGAATGTGTTTTTGGGTCAGCCGGTGAGAACAAGGGGGGTTGGTTCCCCAGCCGAGGACTAGGAATTACTAGAGGCTCCTTTTCTAAAGGTTTTAGAAGTATCCAAGGTTAGGCCTCCTACCAGTCAGGGAGCTTTAACCCACAGAGAGAACGAAGACAGTGAAGAGGTGTCTGTGGGAAGAGAAAGATTTGAGGATCCTCAGTTAAGCGTAGCCCTTCTGTTATCCCTTTAAAACTGGGCAGTGGATTTGCTCAGTTTCAGCGCAAGCCCTTTAGCTGCCAATTTACAGGGAAAAAACTGTCTGCAGCCGTGTCCCTATGCTGTAGTTCAAACTTGTATTTATGGTTCATTAATGCAAAGCCTTTATTATTACGGTGAGTGCTTTACATAAATGTAAGGAGACACTGCACTACTGACAGTGGTTCCAGTAAAAAAAAGTTTGAAAAGTTTAACAATGAGCCAACGCATAATGTTCCCATAATGCTCTCTGATGAGATGCAAATATTTGCAGAAATTTGTAAGCAAGATTCTTTGCTTTCAAAATAAAGTAAATAAAATGTTGAGAAAAAAATGCAAATATGAAAAAGATTTTTTGCTAAATTACTGAGAAATTTTAGGTACTATTTCTTTGAAGCATCATTCATTAAAATATGTTAATGCATGCTAATATTTCCCAAAAATATTCGCATTGGAAAATCAGTGTAACCATTTCCAACAAAATCATTAAAAACATGAAAATAAACGAGCACTGGCAAAGCCAACCGATCTGACGTTGGTTGTCATTCTTTTGGTTTTGTCTATGTCATGACTTTAGTATTGTTGTGGGAGCCACCAGTCCCTCACCATTGTAACAAACATTGGCAAAAAGCAAAAAAAGTTTTTTGGTCTAATAAAGCACGCATTGCCACAGTAGTTCCCAACACTAAACAAAACTACTTTGTACGCCAAAGTGCTCCTTGTGGAAGAGCAGTGTGCCAATTTGCTCCTTGTAGAAAGGCAGAATACTATCACTCATAGTAAGTCCAGCCAATAGATAGGGAGAGGAATAGAATTTTTATAAAAACAAAATGTCCTGGCTAACGCAAGACATAATTGGGGGCCCAATTCTTAATAAAAGTCACAAAAGAGCACCCATGGTATATGTCTTTGAATTAATGGCATTTAACAATTCACAAGAATTTACAGAAGTAAATCCCGATATTGTACTCCTAGAAAATATGTGTGAACTGTATTTTAGCAGGAGCAAACATGCATGTGTAAATTTGCTCATGCGAAAATCTATTGAGTGTTTACAAGTTCAAGTTTACCTTCCCACCAATCGTTTTTCCCCCAATCATGAAAAACTTCTAGTTTTGCCCTTGTCAGGAGTAGCACACACGGAGAAAGTGAAGAGAATAAGGAAGGAATTAAAGAACATTCTGAAAAAGAATGTGGTTTCATTAAGGATGTTAGCTCGTATTGTGGGCCTTTTATCTTCTAATATTCAGGGTACTTTCCGTATTCCCTTGCACTATCGATCCTTACAGAGGTTGAATGCGAAACAATTGAGAAGTGGGTTGCGTTACTCACAGGCAGTTTCTCTGACACTGGAGGCGCCTGATAAGCTGACATGGTGGTTAAGGAACATGGAAGCATGGGACGGGTGGGCAATTTTTGGACAGAATGCAGATTTAGTTGTGTAACTGAATGCAAGCTTGGAAGGTTGAGATGAAAGATGTGGATCTTTAAGAATTTCTGGTCACTGGACAGAATAAGAAAATAATGTGCATATAAATTGTTTCGAGTTACTACTAGATTCTTTTGGGATACTGTTTTGCAGACAAATCTGTCAAATGTTCAATGTTATTTCACATGAACAATACGTCGTTGGTGAGGTATGCCAACAAGTTAAGAAGATCTCGGTCAAAAGGTTTAGCAGATTTAGTGACTTTTTTGGGGAATATTGTATACATAGTGGACTGAGAGTTCAGGTGGAGCACATTCTGGGTTTGAAGAATGCGAAAGCAGTTTGTTCTTTATGATATTTCACGATTCAACAGACTAGACTAAATATTGTTGACATTTTAGTGGAACACCGAACGATATAAAAATCGCCTTACAAATTCTTCCTGCACTATGCTTGACTCCTTCAACATTGAGAAAAGTTATTTAAACAAAAAAAATAATTGCGGAGAAGGCATATGAAAGTGGCAAGTGTTGGAAGTATTTAGGAAGCCACAGGACTTTGAAGTGGCTATAAGGAATCACCAAGCCTGATTCTAGATCAGATCTCGAACCTAGAAGAAAGAGAAGTTTAAGAGAGAGCACATTTTGTGATTAAGGGTGCTTTATTGGGCATGTGGATTGACAGATTTTAATGTGTAATTAAAAGCTATATTTAAGATACTGGTAGTAAGTCATTTTTTTCTGGACTTTAGAAATGCCTCTTCAAATGAGATATGTGACGGACATGGATAAGGACAAGGACTGAGCCAATAGATTTATGTAAGACATGAAAGTAAGGGAATTGTGGTCTTCTATTTGAAAGGACAAAAAGAAAATAACACCTAGGAATGTACGATCTACTGAAGCTACATCTGATTGTTTATCTCTGTGCTGATGTTGCAGTTGATATTTTAAATGTGTTGATAAAATTGTTGGTTATGGTTTTTGGCTTGATATATTTATGGAATGTATTGATAAAGTATGGTAAAATTTTATGTTATACTTTGTCTGAATGAAATCCTTAAAAATGTCAAGCTAATGCATGATAACTCTGTCCCTACAATGCACGATAGCTTACTCTCCGTTGCAGGATATAAATCACTTTCACTTATCACAGACTATTTTGTACTCCCTTATGATGCACATCCAAGTTTCATCTTGGCCTTCATTAAAGACGTCCTGGATCCAAATGCCTCTGTAACCTTGGAGCACACCACCTGGTGCATTCTTGGAGAGTTCAATATGTGGTTAGCTTGCCCCAAACTCATTACAAACACCCATCCCCCAACACAGACTACAGGATATACCCTGGAGGCCACCTTTGCCTCATGCAAGACTAAATCAGTATATTCAAGGCACTCATTCTGTCTACCACTATAGCAACAAAACCTCAATCTCTTCCCTAATCTCAGACAACTTTACTAGTGCCCTAAAGGCCACTATGTCAAACTATAGCTAAATGAAACTGGACTAGAACCTACTGACCCAGCTAACTACAGACTCAGCACCAAGGGAAGCTTTACAAGCAAACTGATTAACAGCAGCATTCAAATATCATGACGTCTCAGATGAAAGGGGAGACTGTGCAACTCTCAAACCAGGTTTACCCAGAGAGGAACTGTCTCCTCACTGATCTTGGACAACCCTAAGTCAACAGTTCACAAGAACCTGGTGGTAAGCTCTCATCAGCAATCTGCTGAAACTGTCTCCTCACTTTACTGTGCATTCAAGAGACTTGGAAATCAATGGACCACCCTAAACCCGATCTTGGTGTTACCTCTATGAAAGTTACAGATCAGTCTAACAATCATCTTCATTTATATTAAGGCAAGAGTAACTCAAACTACACCACTGTGACCCAGTTTTCAATACCTATAACATTCTCACTACCAGACATAATCAAGACATTCGGCTGCTACAGCTCCATCAACTACTCAAAAATCCGACCCAAACTGGAGAAACCAACTGACTTAAACTTCTGCCCTCCGAGTCTCTGACTTTTGCTACTTGAGAAATCGGTGAATGACAATCTCCTCAAACTGAATGCAGCAAACAAAATAAATAAAAACGCATTTCTGGGAACTGGTTGACTGTACAACCATGCACTATAATGGTAAATGAAGTTTGACTGTTACAAACAAGTCCGTTTTCGTGAACTTTGGAGTAATAATGGATACCAAGTTCTGAGTAATCCCTCATGCCAAACTGCTAATCACATCATCATTCCACTCTCTACAAATGCTGCAATGTATTTTTCCCTTTTTGGGATTCTCCCAGGAGGTACAGGTAGCAACTGCCTCAATACTGTCTCGGCTAGAACATGCTGACAAAACCTACCTGAGTGTGCTCCTGCCTAACTTCTGCAGATTCTCAAGACTTCGCCTGCACTTCCGACCTTAGGACTACTTTTCTCCATGTTATAAGCACTGAACTGGCTCCCAAAAGTGAGGCAGATCTATTTTAAAGAACTACGAACTGCATATTGCACAGTTGTTGGTGAATATCATGCCTTTCAGCAAAAACAGGTCCATGTCTACCAATAAGCAGGCATCTCAGACCTAAAGCAGCCCACCTATTTGTCAGTCACAGGTTCAATGGTTGCCAGTCGAACAGCATTGTTGTCTCTGTTCTGACAAGCTAAACTTTGGAATATTCTAATGATGTGCATGCGTAAACTCATAGACCATCTTTCTTACCAGAAACCAAAAGCCTAGTAGTCTCGCTCCTAGCTGGAAAAAATCGTTATTACAAAAGGCCAACTTGCACTGAATGATTATCTTTTATTCATGATCTCAACAGGACTCACTTGAAGCTGTGACTGTACACTGATTATGTCTCTGTGTTAAGCTTATGCACCCACGTCACACCAAGGTGACCGATAAAAGCAATCTATTTGAACTATGCCTTGCATAACTGTGCTGGAATGTTAAACCACACTTAAACGCAACAATAAGAACGCCAGTTTATCTGACACAATAGCAGATGAGGATATTATGCATACAAGCTTAAGCTTCCACGTAGTTAGGCAAGGCAGTAAAGCATGTGAGTTCTGGCTTGCACAAAACTGGATGAAGAAACCAGGCATCAGTTTGGATAAGAGAAGAGCAGTTATAAGCCGCACGTCAGGACAGAAATCACATGTATTCAAGTGAAATTATGCTACCCTAACATCCACAAAGCACCGACCAGTACATGCACAGTGTCCAAGCTCGGTACACCTCCTGGAAGGGTCATACTACAATTCAGCACTCTAACAGCCATGTTGCAATCTCAGCCTTGAGTTAAAGTGGTCAAATCAACCACCACGAGGAAAGCTCTGACTTGCTCTAAATCAGACCATGCTACCTACCATGCAAGCCAGTCACTGCAATAGACAGTAAACATTCAAGCAAGATTCCTCTTGCACATTATTCAGACAAGGATCACAAAGCACTATGAGCCACACACACAACATACGGTATACAAATAACAACAGTAATGTACTTAGGGTGCACCATTAGCCCTAGAAATGGAGGAGATCCATATGGATCCAGCCATCCCCATTGAAATGTGCAGTTTTTTTCCTTCCGACACCAGTGAACATTCAGCAGGGCAGCACTTTATGTGCTTTGTAATTAGTGCACCAATCTGCCAGGGTGGAGGGAGGCTCTTAATTTCAGTTCCAGCTGTGAGCCAACATAAGTAACTCAGTAAAAGGCTAATCTGTACTGTTTCGTTCTATTCTTAATTCTGTCTAGAAAGTAGCTGGACTTTAACACCGTGATACCAGGCTTGTCGTTTCACATATCCTCAAGTGATAAACTGTGATTTGGTGGCAGGTTTTGAGTTTTCCACGCTTTATCTGAATAAAAGTATTCACTGGAAGAACGTCAGATAAAACTTTGGGAACAGGTTTTGAGCGATCAAAGCTTTGTATGAAACGGCTGCATGCACTATAAGAATGTCAGATAACTATTTACATAGCAGTTACTAGTAGGAAGTTTTAATAACTGCCTAAAGCAACCCTCTGCAAACTGGGAATAACGAAACAATGAGGAGAAAAAACATGACAACACTAAACTAATATTTTGCTGTTTGCATGTAGCTACTTGATGTTAGTTCATAACTCAGAAAGCGATATTAAAATATTTGCAATTGCGGTCAGGACAGGACTTCTGCAACATAGTCAGTAGCACAGTGAGCTATCTGGATAAAATACAAATCCGTTTTTATGTGTCAAAGCTGTGAATACAGTGCATGCAGATCTCTCCAGGAATCGCACTGAACGCCAGTTATCTTATCAAACTTACAACTTGCCTGGCACACAAACACTCTGCAGCTGATGCCTTAACAATGTATGTCGTTTTAAAACGCAGTGTGTTTATGACAGCTGAGTAAGCTGAAGCAGATTTACTATCACATCTGCCCTTGTTGCCAGTTTCTTTGTGGCAGAGGTTTTTTTAAATTAAAAAATGTATACGCTGATGATCAGATTCCATCCCTCGCGTCTCAGCCCCCTTCTCTGCTTCCAGCCTTTAGACTCAAATATGGGAGTTCTAACGGTAGATTTTCCCAATTCAAACAGGGTCCGCCATCCTATGAAAGTCATCTAAACTGCATGTTAAAGGCTACCTTTAAAACAAAATCAAGGAATCAATGGCATGATATAAAGCAAAATTACCTCCTCATTTGCGGTTAAGTCGGACTGTTCTGCTACTTCAGCCTCACTATCTGAAGTCTCAGGGAGATCTTGACTTTCCTCTGACTTCTCGTCATGATCATCGTCCAGCTCTGCTTCTCCACTCCCTTCTTCCAACTCTTCCTCTGCACTTTCTTCTAGGTCTCCTTCCTTCTCGTCCAAGCTGTCACTGTCAGACTCCGAAAGTGTTTTCTCTGAAAGCTCCTGCAACCTTTTAGTGGGTTCGGCCTCCTCGTCGCTTTCATATAGCCCCGAAGCTGTTGCCCCGGGCTCCAGTGCCCCTAATATATAGTCCAACCCATCTTGAACGAATGCCTGAGGCAGAGAGGTCTTGTTCTTCCTTTTGTTGAGCCTCAGGTTCCTCTCCAACCTGCGTATCTCTTTCTCTTCCTGTTCATTTGCTTCCAACAGGGCGCGTTTTCTGGACTCCTCTCTGCTGTTCTTCCCCTTGGCCTGGGGTTTAGGTTTCAAGGCTTTAGATTTTGCTTTTTGTTGATTTTGATTACCAGTCCGGGGAATACGGGAAGACACTGAGCTATTCTCAAGCTGGGTACGTTTCAATGCACTCTTTTCCAACTGGGCGTTTTTCCCTGCACCCTTTTCCGTGCGTGTGTCTTTACCTGCTTCCTTCCCATGTCGGGTTTCTCGCCCTCCCACGCTGCTCTCGATGTTCCATTTTTTGCCCTCATAGTGTTCCTTCCTTTTGTTCTTCTTAAGGCGGCGTTTCTCTTTCCTTCGCTCCTTCCTGCTCTTCCAATTGGAAGCTGGGCTCCAAATATTTGCAGACGCACTACCCAAGCAAGGCTGCTGCTGCGAATGTTGGGATGCATTCTCCACAAATTCCTCCACTGACAACTTCAGTTTCTTCAGCTTCTCGCTGTTCCGCCCACTAGCCTGCTTCTTTCTCTTCATCTCGTCCACCGTGGCCACAGAGGTCTTATCACTGTGGAAAATGTTCCTATCCCACGCCTAACGTGGGCGCCGCCATATTGAATCACCAACAGGAAGTACCGTCTTGTTGACATCCTATGCTGTGAGCGCGGCCTTCGTAAAAATAATGCTATGAGCCTGTTAATGCTGCCGCCATTTTTGAAGGGGTACTTTCTCTATAAAGTGTGTCATGTTTATGGCAAAGTGTGCAAGTAAAAAATACCTACCGCATTGGTCTATTTTAAAAAAGTTACTGGGCGTTATAGTCGCATTCCAAAAACAGACTGTAGTAGGCAGAAGGTTGATTCGTAGGTGAACCCTGCATTTGGGTTCCTGCTAATGGTAACCGTATAATAGTCCCTTGAATGTACTCAGTGGCGTAACAAAGGCACCTGCAGCCTCCGCAGTGCTCCCCCCCACCAGCTCCAGTCAGCCCTGCCAAGTACCAGCATCAGGGATGAGGCTAACGTATTTTAGCGTGGCGGTCCTAATCACCGCACTAAAATACATTAGTCACGCATTCTTAGCGTCTTGACAGCACCTGCGTGCTACGAGGCAGTTCAGAGGAGCTGTATAAACAGCAGCGTGCAGAGCAGTGCACACTGCTGGACAGGAGACTTGTCATACTGGCCTCAGTGCTCTCTGTGTGCCAATAGTTTATTAATTTGATAGATTCAACAACATTATTTAAGTAGACTGCAGCCCATACCTGCTATTCTCACCTTGGCCTGTGTGCAGTGGCTGGACTCAGATGACAGTAATTGATTAGATGAGATCCTCCCCCCTCATATATCCCATATCAATACAAATCAGTAGCAACTAACAATCAATGACATCAATATTCAATACGAATCAGTAATTTCCACACATCATGACCTCTTGGCCATGAATAACCACACCTTTACGTAAAAGTTAGAATGTTTATTTCCCTATAATAACAAAGATAATGTCACATAACTTTGTCTCAATATCAAATGATAAACATACAGAAACAATACTGGCTAACCAAAGCGGCGTAGGAATCACGATCTAATCAAGGCTTGACTACTACACATTCTAAAGTTACAGTACAGATTAATAGCAAGAATAATTGCGCAAACGATATTACATACATTTAGGTTCAGCAAGGAAAAGACATCAACTGTTATTACATGTATCGAATTTCATCAGTGAGAACCCTACCTAACACCAGATTAGAATAGCATGTTTAGGCTTCATGCAAAACAATGTAGATTTTCCTAGTATGTTATGACGGAAAGTCTTAATTTTATTAAAGACACAGAGGTGATTATTATGCTTCTTTAACTTGCTTTATTTTAACAGCAGCAGTCAAGAAACTACAATTCCTATGAGGCTTGAAAACAGAAAGCCAATGGGAAAGCAAAACGTAACAGATAAGGCGCCAATCAGAACACTACGGGTAATATAATCACTACACTTGACTGCGACCACCCCTCTTTCTTGATGCGAGAAGGCTAGTCAGTGCGGAAAAACAATGGAAAAATAGCTAAGACAATTGAAACTGCCAAAATTAGTGAACAAAGTTCTTGAATAAAGTTCAACCAAGAGTGGTATGAAGAAGAAATCCAGAAGGTAGCAGGAAGACTCCGTTGCCAATAAGCTGGATGTCTTGAAGACAAGCTTGGAATCAACAAATCCATCCTTCGATCAGGTGGAAGGTTGAGTTGTTGTTGTTGCGAGGGAGGGAGAAAAAGAACGAAAAACAAAGTCAGGAAAGTGTCCTTTTTGTGGTGGGATAATACTCCCCTCCGTGTCTTTAATAAAATTAAGACTTTCCGTCATAACATACTAGGAAAATCTACATTTTATGTCACGGACGGAGGCTCATATTATGCTTTTTTAAAGGATGTTAATAACCACCGAAGTTGCAGTATGAACTGGTTTACAATAAAAAGTTCTAAAAACATTATCGTTGGACCAATTGGCTGATCTCAGAATGTCTTCTAATCTGGAACCAACCCAGAAAGCTTTGGAAGCCATAGCTCCCCTAGCGGAGTGAGCCCCGAAAACTGAGGTATCGATACCCGCTAAAGATATAATCCAACGAACCCATCTGGCGAGAGTAGCAGAAGTCACAGGTTTATGGGGTTTACGGAAAGAAATAAGTAGTTGGGAAAAAGAAGACGTTCTGAGATTGGCCGTACGGTCCTCATAACACTTGAGACATTGTCCTACACACAATTTAGGTTGATTGGGAAAGTACGGGTAAAAAACTGTCCATAAATTAGTTTTAGTACGTTTGTTAATGGAGAGCAATACCCCTGTAGGGGCAAACTGGCAAGAATAAATATCTAAGGCTCTAACGTCAGATAAGCGTTTAATGGAAACCAAACAAAGTAACATAGTAAGCTTGGCTGAAAGCATTTTCAAAGAAAGATCCAAATTATCGTGCCAAGATAAGAACAAATTCAATAAAACATTGACATCCCATGACATTGAATATTTGGGTAACGGAGGAATAGAAAATGTTACTCCCTTTAATAGTCGTCAAAGCAGTGGATGTTCTCCCACTGGTTTTCCATTAATGTAAGAATGATGCATAGAAATGGCTGACCTTTATAAATTGATCGTTCTGAATGACTTACCTGCACTAGCCTGCGCAGCTAGGAAATTAATTACGTAGTTTATATCTGTTGAAACTGGATCGAGGTCCCTTCCCATACACCAGCTTGCCCAAAGAGACAAGGCGGAACTGTAAGCCTTCCTGGTGCCCAGGCTTTATTGATGAAGTCTGTAGCTTCCTCCGAAATTGGGATGGAAGGTCGGGAAGGCCCGACACTTTCCAGGCAGAAAGAGTGAACGTATTGTTGAGTACAAGGAAGTGTGGATTCCCTAGGGGATCTAGAAGAAGGGAAGGGAAGAGAGGGAGAAGAACGGGAAAGTCGATTGCTAATTCCAAGAGAGGGGGGAACCAAACTTGCGATTGCCAGAAGGGGGCAATTAGCACCAAAGTTGCCTTCTGACGTCTGGCTTGGGCGAGAACTCTGGTGATCATTATAGATGGAGGCAAGGCATAATTGACCGTCTGGGACCAATCCTGAAGAAAAGCGTCTGAGGCTAATGCTGAAGGATCCGGACGCCAACTGAAAAACAGAGGTAGTTGTGTATTGAGGTGAGAGGCGAAGAGGTCAATGCCGAAAGGGCCCCATTTGTGAAGAATAGATCGGAAAACTGAGGGATGAAGCCTCCAATCGCTGTAATCCCTGAGAAAGCGGGAATGCCAATCTGCCATTTGATTGAGAGCCCCTGGGAGATATTCTGCTGAGAGAGAAATCTCGTTGAGAAGACAAAAGTCCCATAGGCTTTTTGCTAGATCTGCCAACGGTTTTGACCTGGTGCCCCCCCCCCCAAATGATTTATGTAGCGGACAGCCAAAACATTGTCCATATGGAGGATGATGGTACACTGTACTTTGTCTTTTTCCAAGCTCTTGATTGTAAAGGAGCCCGCAAGCATCTCTAAATAATTGATGTGCAATTTGGACTCCTCTAACGACCATGTACCTCCAGTCGAGATTGGCCCACAACGAGCGCCCCAACCCGTCAGGCTTGCATCGGACTCTAACACAAGATCTGGGGCTGATGCAAAGATAGCTCTGCCGTTCCTAGCATCTAAATGATCTATCCACAATGGAAGCTCTAATCCGGAGTCTTGATCTAAGTTGATCCTCTCTGAATAGGAGAAGCCTTTTCAGGGATGACAAATCTTTAACCTCTGAAGCGCCCAGTAATGAATTGGACCAGGAAAGATAGCCTGAATTGAGGAGGACAGGATACCCACTATCCTGGCCAGAGTTCTGAGAGAAATCTGGGACTTGGAAAGAGTTCTTAGAATCTCTGATTTGATGGAATTTACCATTTGTTGGGGAAGATGGAGCGTAGTGGAAGAGGAATCTATTTCGAACCCCATGAAATCTATTCTTTGTGAAGGAATAATGTTTGATTTTTCTTTGTTGAGTAAGAAACCTACAGTAGTTTGGAAAGAAGAGAATACATTATTTTTAGATGCGATTGAAGAATAAGATGACTCTGATGCATGATGAGAATATCGTCCAGATAAATTAACAGTTTGATGCTTTAAGATCTGAGATGAGTCGTTACCGGTTTCATCAGTTTGGTGAAGCACCAAGGTGCTGACGAAAGGCCGAACGGAAGGGAAGAAAACTGGTAAGTTTGACCTTGCCATTGGAATTGGAGGTATTGTCTGTGACTTGTATGAATAGGAACGGAAAGGTACGCATCCTGAAGGTCCAGACGAACCATGAAGTCGAAGGGAAGAAGAATGTCCCTTAAATGGTGAATGGTTTCCATTTTGAAATGTCGGTAAATGATAAACTGATTGAAATTTCTGAGGTTGATGACTGGTCTCATTTTCTTGTTTTACTTTCGAGCCAAGAAAAGAGAGCTGAGAAAGCCCAAGGGGTCAGGAAGAGAAAGTTGAATGGCTTGCATTGATAGAAGAGAACGCACTTCTTCTGAGATGAGAAAGGACATTTCTGTCGAAAAACACAGAGGGGGAGGAAAAGAAACTTGGTGAGGTCTTGAGTAGAACTCTATCTGATAACCTTGAATAGTATCCAGAACCCATGGATTTGTTGTTATAGTGCGCCAATTTGGAATGAAACAACGAAGACAACCCCCTATTGGAGGAAGGCCAGAAATAGGGCTTACCTTGTATGTTGTTGGTCCTGAAGCCACATTGTCCCTGATCCCTGTAGCCTCTGCCTCGTTGAGGATAGAACTGGGGTTTATAGGATTGAGATCCTTATGCAGAATAGGAGGAGCCTCTGTATCCTTGCAGATTAAAGGATCGGCCGGTACAGCGACCCCTGCCTGTACCGGCCCTGGCAAAAACCCGTTGGTTAAAGACTTTTTTAATGTTCTGTTGAGCCTTGTCAATGGAGACAAAAGTGGAAACAAATTTTCCCAGGTCTTTGATAAAAGAATCTCCGAAAACACATCCTTCCGCTTTGATTCCAGGATCAATGGTGGCTAGATTAGCCAACTTGGGGTCTAGTTTCAGGAGTAGCCCCTTTCTCCTCTCGTGGGTAATGGCGACGTTTGCCTAGAAGGCAAAAGGCTCTTTGGATCCATAGAGAAAGTTCTATAGGGTTAATACCTGTATTTTCCATCTTGGCAGATTCTGCTAAATCAAAGATACGGGCCAGAGGACCTACCAGGTCCAAGAGTTTATCCTGGCAGTTTGACCGGGCCTTGTCTACCCCTTTACGGGGGTCTTTTCCGAATTTTGAAAAGAAGGTAAGAAGGGGTTGATCAATAGTCAGAGTAGAGGTGATTTTGGAAAAAAGAGAAGGCCTGTGGCATTCGGATTTTAGTTTGGCTCTAGTCTGCTTATCCAGGGGAAGCCTTAACCTGGAACCAATCTATTTCGCAACATGGGATGAAGGAACCAATTCTGTGGAATTGGGGTGATGTAGGAGAGAAGGGTCAAACATGGGATTACCATCTGAATCTAAAATAGTTTTGGCCACAAAGGGATCAGAAATGCCTAACTTAGGCTTCTTGGAAGGGGAAGCTTGAGATTGCGCACCCCAAATATCTGAACAATCGTCCAGATCATCTACATCACCGACATCATCATCGGTATCCGAAATGTGAGAAATCACAATCTTTTTTGGCACAGTTATAACATGTTTGGTTTTTGACTTACATTTTCTATGAATATTTTTAGAGTTCCCCTCCTGGGACGGAGACCTGGGAGGAGACTTGTCCTCAATGAAGGGTGAAGATACTTCACCAGTCAAAGAAGCGCTATCAGATGGTTTTTGTGAAGACAAATCCTTGAATTTTCATTTTCTGCTATACCCCGCAGAATGGGCCAGTAAGGATTTGTAAACCATGTTATGTACAGAGGTCTCAATATTTTTAGACATTTTGTTTATAGTGGCTGAAACAGCCTTAGAAACAGCCTCATTAATAAAGGCTCCAATATCATCATTGTCAGTTAAATTATCAAAAGAGCTTTGATGTTCCATTGTGAAATTGAGAAAAAAACGATATAAAAAGTATGCCAAAATATCACTGGAGATGAAAGGGTTAACAGCTGAAGAAAACAATAGTAGCAGGAAAAAACACACGCCCAAGGAGGCGTGACCGGGTTGTAACTGAAGCCTGAGGGGCGAGGCCGAGGTGACCGGAACAGAGGAAACGAAGCGGCGGTGAAATCAGCTGAGGCCTGAGGCAACGAAGAAGCGAGCGGTGAGCAGCGCGTCTGTTCGTCGGCTGGGACTGCCACAGAACGCACGTGAGCATTATTAAGGGAAAAAAACTTTAGAGAAGCCGTTACAGCAACATCTAGCGCGCGAAAGCGTTTACAAGGAAAAAGAAGGCTTCATGTAAGCAAAAGGCGAGCACCGTAGATAAAACATGCAATTATTATTATAAACATTGACAGAATTATAAATAGAGAAGGAATGAATCATCACTAATCTTGAATGCGAGCAGCAAGAAAGAGGGCTGCTCGCAGTCAAGTGTAGTGATTATATCTAGTGTTCTGATTGGTGCCTTATCTGTTACGTTTTGCTTTCCCATTGGCTTTCTGTTTTGAAGCCTCTTGGGAATTGTAGTTTCTTGACTGCTGCTGTTAAAATAAAGAAAGTTAGAGAAGCATAATATGAGCCTCCGGTCTTGAC
The DNA here is from genome assembly GCF_031143425.1 of Pleurodeles waltl. NCBI lineage: Eukaryota > Metazoa > Chordata > Amphibia > Caudata > Salamandridae > Pleurodeles > Pleurodeles waltl. The sequence goes on along the minus strand of NC_090449.1, from coordinate 658,965,026 downwards.
ATAAAATTTAGTCACACAAATTTGGGAAAACATCTAACTATGGCTCTATCAGAATAGTGGTAGGTACCTAGAAACAAAAGCAAATAGACATAACAATCAGTAACATCATTTTATACCTGTCCTCAATATGGTTCAGCAAGCTATGACAGTCTTCGTCAACAGGACATCATTTCGGTCAGCAAGACATCAGGATTCAGCATCAAAGTTCAGAAATAGCAAAGTCTCTCTAAGCTGTAAAGTTAAGCATGTCTCTTCTCAGGACGGTCAAGAAAATAATAGCGGAATGGCTCTCTCCTCTCTGTGCAGTCTGGCTAAGTTAGATTTCCTAAAACTACTTCCCACATCCTAATTGGTTAGGGGATTGCATGTTCAAACTTAGTCAAATGAAACTAAACTATCAGATCTAGAATTCTACTACTACATGGTTCACAGGCCAATGATTGGCTCCTCTTCTCCCCCTCTCAGTATTCGGCTCATCAGGTATCAGTATTGGTGCAGCTTATACTCCAGTCAGTACATCCATTGTCTTCTACAGGGAAGGTCTGTCTTACACACATTACATTAAACATTGTTTCATTAGCAAGTAGAGCATCTTCTAGGATGCAGTTTCTCATGAGAAAGAACTTCAGCTACAAGCACATGGTCAATACAGTGGAAAATCACAACTTAATTCTCTAAGCAGACATTTTACAAAACGCCTAGGAAATGCAGCTTGACATGAGTTCCTGCAATTAGGACAAGACCTTGCTAAGTTAAGGATGACAATTAAAAGCTAATACATAACGCATAACCTTTAATATGACATATTTCTACATTAATCAAACAAAAGTTCAACATTTCACATTAATAAGCCATTAATAAGAACACTTCGTGAACATTGGCGACACTCTGGTGGGCGCACCTTCGAATGCATGCCTCATTTTTCTCTGAGTTGATACATTTTCTACTCAAATCCAACACTCAAAATACATGAATATTCATGAATACATTTCAGAGTTAACAGTACCATGTGGCCTGACTGTTACATGTAAAATTTGCCGGTGCCGTTACATGAATCCGCCCCGGGTGTAGTGTCACTGCCCGTTTCAAGAAAATAAACAGCACTGACGGATGAAAAGTGTTTTTATATAAGAGGCAGTTTACAGATCACATCATAATTAGATGGAGCTCTTGAGGGAGCAGGTGTTGCGGAGATGGTAGTTTTTATTTTTAAATTATGTCTACAATTTACAATAAAACATAATTTTCCATCCTTTGCTCTGGTTTGTCAAAGAATGTTTTTTTTCTTCTCCATACTAGATGTCTGTGGCACAAAATGAAACCGCAAGCAATATATCATTGACTTTAACTCCTCTATTCAATACTTAGGCCCTCATTACAACCCTGGCGATAAATGCTGCCTACCGCCGGGCTGACGGCCGCCAACATCCTGTGCCCGCAGCATTATACCACTACGGGTATTATGACCCACACAGAGTAATCCGCCACTATTCAGACACCCACACAAGTCCGCCAGACCAAAGGTCAGTGATAAACTGTCAGTACCAAAACCCACAACGTTACTCCAACAGGATACGCCCACAGTATCAGGACCCCCAAATCTCCGGGGCGGTCTTTCAACCATGGTAAACCATTGGCGGTACACACAGCTGCGCTCATAATACACACACACTTACAAAACTCCACCACATTGGACAATTCAAACAACACACACCTGACACACATACACACACCTCACCCACACCACTATAAAACACACACCCACATTACCCACAACCCTTTCAATGAAAAAAAAGATAGCTAACAGAGAGAGACAAGCCAGGAGCACCCACTCACTCTGAACCACAGAACACCATCACCCATACACCATCCATGCACCTCACAGCACACACCCCAACACATCACCCCACACATCCTCACACATACCACTCACACCACATCCATGGCACCCCAAAGATACCCCAGGTTTTCAGAGGAGGAGCTAAGGGTCATGATGGAGGAAATCATCCGGGTAGAGCCACAGCTATTCAGATCACAGGTGCAGCAGACGTCCATTGCAAGGAAGACTGAGCTATGGCGGAGAGTCGTGGACAGGGTCAACGCCGTGGGACAGCACCCCAGAACAAGGGATGACATCAGGAAGAGGTGGAATGACCTACGGGGGAAGGTGCGTTCCTTTGTTGCAAGACACCAGGTAGCCGTACAGAGGACTGGCAGTGGCCTCCCACCTCCTCCCCCACAACTAACAACATGGGAGGAGCAAGTCTTGGTAATAATGCATCCTGAGGGCCTCGCAGGAGTAGCAGGAGGGCTGGACTCTGGTAAGTCAAATCTTTACTACTATATCCCCCACTCTACCTGCATGCCATCACAAACTCCTATCCCTACCCTCACCCCATCACTCCACCACCTCACAAATACCCCACTATCACAACCCACGCATCCCAATACCAAGCCCTGCAACACCTATGTATGGAGACCCATCACAGACCTGCATGGACACTCATCACAAAAGCATGCCCATTAGAGAGAATCACTTAGCCCACAAAATCACTATGCACACAAGGCAAAGCTGACAGGGCTATCCCAACCATACAGGGAAACACACCCATGCACAAGATGGCACACGCAGATTCAATTACATTGCATTTACATCCCCACAGGACCCCCACTCAAAGTCACCGGAGAGGAGGCGCCACCAACATCCAGTCCCCCCACAGAAGAGGCCCACAGTGATGACAGCAGCTCTGTACGCCTCGATCACGATGACCAACCTGACCCATCACGGACCTCTGGACAGTTGGGTACCTATACACAGTCCCTTACCACCACAGACCCTCCCCCATCAGGAAACACCAGCATAGCACCCACCCAGAGGGCCCATACCACTGTCCCCAGGACACGTCAATCACCAGTGTGTCCACCACTACAGGGACTCCAGGCAACCACACCAACCCAAGACAATCAGGGACCTGGGGTCAGTGGCAGTGGGCACAAACCATTCAGGGGACAGAGGCACAGGACAACAGGGAAGCTGGGAGGACTGCTGTGCGACAGGGGGAGGACAGGCCCGGGGAACTCACTCTCCACAATGCACTTGCAGGGATCCTGGGAGCATACCAACATTCTCAGGAGACCTTGGGCCAGATACTGGCAAAGTTGCAGGAGACCCAGCGGCTGTAGGAGGGACAGTACCTGGGGATCAGGGAGTACCTAAAGGACACCCACACCATCCTGGTCACCATTGCAGGGGTGCTGGCTGACATGGCCAACACCATGAGGGAGGCATTGGCACACCAACGGGCTCCTGACACTAGCCACACCGAAGAACAGCCCTCCACCTCTTCCGGAGCTAGTGGACAGGAGGCCCCGCCACTAGAACAACAGGTCACCAGCACCCCACCCCCTGCAAAAGGAGAACCACCCTGCAAACAGTCCCTGCAATCCAGGCAGAGGCCAGAGAACACTGATAAGACCCCCGCCAGGAAATAAGACTCTCCTGATTGTCACCTTTGTGTCCCACTCTGTTACCCTGTCCACCTTGAACTGCCATTGCTCCCCTTCCTATGCCCCATTGGACAATGCACCTGTGATACAAAGAGACTAGACTCTAACTGGACATTCCTCCACCATCACCCAAGCCCATTGCACATCCCCCTCAACCTCTTAGCACTTAAGTAAACACCCTTGGAACAAGTACAAGTCTGGAGTCTGTCAATTGATTGAAATATGTATTAGTTCAACAATCTGTAAACATTGCAATTCATATGTACAGTTGTATATACATTAGTATGACCTGTAGTGGGCAGCAGTAAACACACCAGGAGCCAGAGTGGGGACCAGAGATCTGAAAATAGAGATGCCAAAGGGTACAGTAAGTGGCCATAGACATAGGATAATCATGCAGCAATGTCCAATGTCCAACACAAAACTGCAATGTAAAGTGAAGTTACAGTGTCTTACCTGTGTGTCACTGGAAGTACTGCTGTGTGAGAGAACGTCTGTTGTCCACATCTTCATCCTCTGCCTCCTCATTGTCCACAGGCTCCACCGCTGCCACAAGACCATCTCCAGGCTCATCCTCCTGCAGAAAAGGCACCTGGCATCTCAAGGCCAGGTTGTGCAACATGCAACATGCAACGATGATCTGGCACACCTTCTTGGGTGAGTAGTACAGGGATCCACCAGTCAGATGGAGGCACCTGAACCTGGCCTTCAGGAGGCCGAAGGTTCTTTCAATTATCCGCCTTGCTCACCCATGTGCCTCATTGTAACGTTCCTCTGCCCTTGTCCTGGCATCCCTCACTGGGGTCAGTAGCCATGAGAGTTTGGGATAACCAGAGTCACCTGCAAATATCGAGGGATACCTGTTAGCCAAACACTCACCCTTAGGGACAACCCCATACCCATACACCAATATATACTGGGTGGGGACCTTGGGCTGACCTATTAGCCACACCTGGTGCCTCTGGAGTTGAGCCATCACATATTCCTCAAGATAAAGGCATCATGCACAGAGCCTGTATACTTGACATTCACATGGGAGGTGTCCTGGTCCGCCAAACACACCATCTGCACTTTCAGAGAGGGATAGCTTTTTCTATTCATAAATACTTGTTCATTTCTCCAGGGGGGAGGACAAATGCTACATGGGTATCATCAATGGTACCAATGATGTTGGGGATATGTCCCAGGGCATAAAAGTCAGCCTTCAATGTGGACAAATCCTCCACCTGGGGGAATGCGATGTAGCTGCGTATGTGTTTCAGCAGGGCAGACAACACTCTGGTCAACACGTTGGAGAGCACTGGCTGAGACATCCCTGATGCCATGGCCACTGTTGTTTGGAAGGAACTACTTGCCAGGAAATGGAGCACTGACAGGACCTGCACTAGAGGGGGGCGGGTACCTGTGGGCTGGCAGATAGCTGAAATCAGGACTGGCTCCAATTGGGAACACAGTTCTTGGATTGAGGCCCAATCAAGTCTGTAGGTTAGGATAATGTGTCTGTCCTCCATTGTTGCCGGATCCACCAGGGGTCTGTACATTGGAGGATGTCTCCATCTCATATTCATTCTCAGCGGTTGAAGTCTAGGGAGGAAAACGGTGAGCAGAGGGTCATATTCACACATCTATTGTAATAATGAGGCATATCTTCATTTACAGAACCAGTATGTGAATTCGAGAGTCAGTTGATGTGCCAATATCTGCTGTGATGCAGTTAGGTGCCAAGGCCTGTGCCCCCCTGAAATGGCAGCTGCCAGACCTCTGAGGAAGGACAAGTGGAAATGAGGTAATTCCACTGGCGTTGTGCGCCGTTGCGGTCGGCGGTCGATGACCGCCGCGCAACTTCGCATTGACTAACATTAGGCCCTATGGGTTCCAGGAGCCAATGGCGATGTACGCCGGCGGTGACCGTACGCGCTGCCGTGGACGTGACTGCCATTTTCTATCTGTTCACTCACTTGCTACCTGACCTTCAACAGGAGAGGACCTACAATGCAAGTGCTGCTGTGACCTGTGTCTGGAAGTGACAATGGCTCATCTGTCTGGGGAAAGGGCCCCTCCCTGCCTTCACTTTGGAGGAGTTAAGAGACTGGTGGATGGGGTCCTACCCCAGTATACTTAACTCTATAGTCCTCCAGACAAACAGGCGAGTACACTGTGAGCATGATGAGTGGGCCATGAATGTATGGAGTGCTGTGTGTGTAAGCCACATGTATGGGGGGGCTGAGGTGTCCTGGGCAGAGTGCAGCATGTATGGTGGTCAATGTATGTGCGTAAGGGCATGGGAGGGATATGGTGGGCCATGAGTATGACCGTCCGTTCCCTTTTCTGCTGCCTTTTTCCTGCAGGTCAGCACCCATCAGAAAAAGGGAATTTGGCGTGCCTTCGCCAAGGGAGTGCGGTCCTTCCACCAATAGTGACAGGCAGAGCACCCACTGCCACAAATGGTGGAAGGACCTGCACCGCTGGGCAAGGAAGACGGCGGAGGCCCAGCTGGGGCTGGCCTCCCAATGTGGAAGGGGTGCCCGTCGCACCATGACTCCCCTGATGTTCTGCATCCTGATGGTGGCTTATCCGGAGTTGGATGGGCGCTTGAGGGCATCACAGCAGCCACAAGGGGGTGAGTACAGATTCAGAAAGCTGACTTTGCGCACTTTAGGAGGTAGCTGGGTGGGGGATGTGTGCTGTGGGTGCCCCTAGGCCAGGGCGATCATGGCAGGGTAGGTCCCTTGTGTGCGGGTTCTGGTGCACTCCTACCCCAATGGTGTAAGTGGCCATCTGCTACTGGGCAGGGTCCTGTGGGTGTCAGGTGTGCAGATGTTGGCGTTAGCCATTATACCCCATGGGCTGGTGCCTATCTTAGTGACTGGTTGGGCATGGCCTAGTGCATAGGGCAGCTCACTGTGTGTTGTGTACGCCAACGGTAGTGGTGTTGCTGGCATTGACCAAGTGTATCCTCTGTCTCTACCCCACCCTTTTTGTTTTGTCGCCCTGCCCTTGTGTGCATTAGCATCATCTGGCGAAGGAGCAGAGGCACCGGCGACGGAGGGAGCTGCATCCCACATGGGCCTGGAGGCCGAATCCATCGAGGGTGAAGGCACCAGTGGGACGGAGGGCGAGGGGAGCTCCACGACGGGGACAGGAGGGGAGACCACTGACAGCGACTCCTACTCAGATGGAAGCTCCCTGGCAGTGGCGGACACCTCTGTGCCCACCCCAACAACAGGTACAGCCACCACTCCCCTACCAGAACCGCCCTCCCAGCAGCCCCTCAGCGTGTTTCCAGTGCCCCCTCACCCAGGAGGGTGGGCATCTCCTTCGCCCAGGGCACCTCAGGCCCTGCCACAGTCAGCCCTGCTGCCCTCAGTGAGGAGGCTATTGACCTCCTGAGATCCCTCTCTGTTGGGCTGTCAACCATACTGAAAGCCATCCAGAGTGTAGCAGGATATTTGCAACAAACAAATGCATACCTGGAGGGCATTCACTTTGGCATGACAGCCCAACAGAGTGCATTTCAGGCTCTGGCCTCAGCACTGATGGCAGCCATTGTCCTCGTGACCAGCCTCCCCCCCCCAACTTCCACTACCCAGACACAATCCCCTCTACCTCAGCCTATCCCAAGCACACCTTCAGACCAGCATGCACCCAAATCACCACACAAAAGTGGCTCAGGGAAACATAAGCACCACTCTTCATCTCACAGGCACTCATACAAGCACCATGCCCATGCAAACACACCAACATCCACTGACTCCACTGTGTCCCCCTCCTCCTCCTCCTCCACCTCCCTCCCAGTAGCATCTACACTCACACCTGCATGCACTACACCTTCATCCGCTATCTCCATCACCAGCACGCCCATCACTACACGCCCCTCCCTGGCAGTCACCACCTCCACAACCATGTACACATCCCCGGTGTCCTCTCCCAGTGTGTCATTGACCCTCCTCCCAAAGTACACAAACGCAAGCGCCCACCCACCCAACAGCCATCCACCTCACAACAGCATCCAACCCATGTACCTTCACCCAAACTCAGCAGACGTACACCTCCTATATCCACTCCCTCTTCGTCCACTCCCAAACCCTCTCCATCTTCCCATCCCAGTGTGTCTAAAAAACTTTTCCTGGCTAATGTTGACCTCTTCCCTACCCCTCCTCCCCCGTCCTTCCCCTCGGGCCAAGGTGTCCAGATCCCCGGCCAGCACCTCAGCCACCAAGTCATCGTCCGCTGTGGTACCTGCAAGTCCCAGAGGATCAAAGGGGGCACCCATCAGGGCAGCCAGTGTGCCACCGACCCCTGCAAAGGACCAACCTATCCCGCCGCCTCCCAAGGTGGAGAAGGAGACAGCATGCAGCACGGGAAAGAAGGACGACCCACCCAGCAAGTCCTCCTCCAAAACTCAAGCTGCCAGTGCCAAGTTCCCAGCAGCATCAGCCAAGGTGGAGAAGGGGAAGAAAACCCAAGGCAAGGCACTCCAGGCCTCGGAGGCTCCACGTGAGGAACTAGTGCCCACCATCAGTACCGACAGCCCCGCAACCTGTACTGCGGAAAGCACCACCGCCGGCACCGCCACCTGCAGCGCCACCTCCCCCGCCACCTGCACCACCCCCTGCACCGCCACCTGCACCACCGCTGCCACAACAACTGTGAGCAGCATCATCCCCAGTGGGCAGCCGTCTGAGGCTGCAGGAGACGGCCTGGTGTCTCCCTCCACCACTACCAGCACCTGCAACACGGCCAGCACCGGCAGGATCCCTGCGTCAGACCCCGCCGCAAGCACCGCCACCTGCACCGCCATCAACACCGCCACATGCCCAGCTGGGGCCACTACAACTGTGAGCAGCATCATCCCCAGTGGGCAGCTGTCTGGAACTGCAGGAGACTGCCAGGACCATCCCACCTCTACTTGAAGCACCCCCACCAGCACCGGCACTACCACCAGTTTGCAGCTTTAGTCGCCGCAGGATGGAGTCTGGCTCTGCCTCCATGGGGCATCATGCTACCTGTTCCCTGCAAATCCCGTGCCTCAGACACCCAGGTGAGGGAATGTGAACTGCCACACCCCAAGTGCAGCATCACTGGGCACAATGCCCCCTCCAGAACCTGTGGAGAAAGGCATCCACTCACCCTATCCTTGGCAGGATGAAGCACACTAGGCACAATGCCCCCTCCAGAACCAGTGGAGACATGCATCCACTCACCCTATCTTTGGCAGGATGAAGCACACTGGGCACAAAACCCCCTCCAGAACCAGTGGAAGAAGCCATCCACTACAGAGACTGTGGCTTTGCACTCCCCAGGACCAAGCAGTGGGCAAACCAACCACTTGAGAGACTGTGGCCTTGCACTCCCCAGGACCAAGCAGTGGGCAAACCACCCACTTGAGTGGCTGTGGCCTTGTACTCCCCAGGACCAAGCAGTGGGCAAACCACCCACTTGAGAGACTGTGGCCTTGCACTCCCCAGGACCAAGCAGTGGGCAAACCACCCACTGGAGAGACTGTGGCTTTGCACTCCCCAGAACCAAGCAGTGGGCAAACCACCCACTTGAGTGGCTGTGGCCTTGCACTCCCCAGGACCAAGCAGTGGGCAAACCACCCATTAGAGAGACTGTGGCTTTGCACTCCCCAGGACCAAGCAGTGGGCAAACCGCCCACTTGAGAGACTGTAGCCTTGCACTACCCAGGACCAAGCAGTGGGCAAACCACCCACTAGAGAGACTGTGGCCTTGCCCTCCCCAGGACCAAGCAGTGGGCAAACCACGCACTTGAGATACTGTGGCTTTGCACTCCCCAGGACATCGCTGTGGGCATGTAGGCCCCTCCAGGAGCAGTGGCATAGCTCCATCTTCCAGCTGAGGTGCCCCCACCTTCCCTGTCCCCCTGAGGTGCCTATGTGTTTTCGACCTGATGCCCCTGCAGTGTTCTCTCCGTTTTGAGGCAGAAGTCAAGTGTGGGCTTCGCCCATGATTGTTCGGCCCAGTGGGCCATGGACATTTGCAAAGGGCAGTGCATGGCCTTCTGTACATATTGCAAATATTTGTATATAATGTTTTTCTAAATGTTTACTATGTCTACCTATTTCTAATATATCACTGATTGGACTCTATACCTTTTGTCCTTGCGTTCTTCCAGGGGGTTATGGGGTGTAAATGTAATGTTGCTGCATGTTTTTGTGTGTATGGTGTTGTGGGTGAGGGTGGGGGTGTTGCGTGTTGTGTGTTGCATGTTGCGTGTGTGTGTCACTCTCTTTCTCCTCCCCTCTCCACTGTGTGCTAGGTGCAGTACTCACCGTGGTCGTTGCCGCCTTCTTTGATATCCGTTGTGTATGAGAAGATACACCATCATGGGGAGGACCTGCAGCTCAGTCTCCATGGCGTCCTGGTTCTTCGTTTCTTGTCGAGAGGTGATTGAATTCCGTTCCAAGTCCTGTTTCCGCTGCGCTTTTGATGACGTTGGTACCGCCCCGGAAAAGCTGACGGATTTGGCGGGTTGTGATGGTGTGGGCGGCACATTGTCTTCCGCCTGTCTGATGGCAGTTAAAGCTGCGGTGTTTGTTGCTACCGCCGTGGCGGTCAGAATGTAAAAGTGTCTGTCTATGTAGGCGGTTTCCGCCATGGTCATGATTCCATTTTTATTACCGCCAGCCTGTTGGCGGTATTACCGCCGCTTTAACACCGACTGCCAGAGTTGTAATGAGGGCCTATGTCTGCAATCCAAGTAATGCGTCCCTCAGCAGCAATGGCGCCTGATGAGATTCCTTTTTCTAAAAAAAAATAGACTACTTTGGAGTAGAATTCTCTACCTGTTTTTTAAAAGAATGTTATGAAACCATAAAGATTCCCCCATCTTGGATGGGTATTATTACAGTCCCTCTTTTCAAGAAGGGTGACCGTAACTTGACAGAAAACTATCACCAGATCGCTCTTCTTGATGCAGTGGGTAAAGTCTTTGCTAAATGTATTTTGGCTCAAATCAATGAATGGGTGGAAGAAAATGTAATCCTCTCCATGGAGCAAACAGGGTTTAGGAGTAGACACGGCACCCTTGATAATATAACCGCCCTTCCGGTTTTTATTGAAAATTACATGGTAGTAAAGGGTGGGGTCTTATACGCAGCCTTTACAGATTTTTCTACTACCTTTGATAAAGTAGATCACTCCTTGCTGAGGAATAAACTGTTAAAATTGGGTATGCCACCCCCCTAAATTTTGTGCTTCCTCTTCATTCAGATACTTGGTGTAGGTTGCTCATGGGTGAGCATAGGGGCTTGTCAAAAGTTATTTCTACCCTAAATGGGTTAAAACAAGGCTGCCTGCTTCTCCCGCTCTTCTATCTTTACATCCATGATCTCCAAGACTACTGGTCTCAAAGCAAGGGTATTGCCCCATTTCTTAGAGGAAAGGCTATTGTTTGTATACTGTAGGAAAGTACCATCTTGCCTGGCATGTTACCCCCATTTTTACTTGTGTGTCAGTTTGTTTTTGCCTGTCTCACTGGGATCCTGCTAGCCAGGACCCCAGGGCTCATAGTTTTGGTCTGAATGTGTTCCCTGTGTGGTGCCTAACTGTGTTACTGAGGCTCTGCTAATCAGAGCCTCAGTGCTTATGCTCTCTCTGCCTTTAAAATTGTCACTGCAGGCTAGTGACCGTTTTTACCAATTCTGATTGGCACACTGGAACACCCTTACAATTCCCTAGTATATGGTACCTAGGTACCCAGGGTATTGGGGTTCCAGGAGATCCCTATGGGCTGCTACATTTCTTTTGCCACCCATAGGGAGCTCAGACCAATATTACACATGACTGCCACTGCAGCCTGAGTGAAATAACGTCCACATTATTTCACAGCCATTTTACACTGCACTTAAGTAACTTATAAGTCACCTATATGTCTAACCCTCACTTAGTGAAGGTTAGGTGCAAAGTTACTAAGGGGGTCATTTTGACCCTGGCGGTAAGAGACCGCCAGGGCTAAAATGACGAAGGCACCTGCTGGCAGTGCTTCCTGGCCTATTACGACCACGGCGGAAGCGCCGCGGTCGCACCGCCGAGGCCGGCGGTATTCCGCCACATTTGCCCCGGCGGTGATAATCCACCTGGGCAGCGCTGCTAGCAGCGCTGCCCAGGGGATTACGAGTCCCCCTCCCGCCAGCCTTTTCCTGGTGGTTTCCACCACCAGGAAAAGGCTGGCGGTACGGGGAGTCGCGGGGCCCCCTGACAGGGCCCCATGGAGATTTTCACTGTCTGCACAGCAACAGCAGACAGTAAAAAGCGCGACGGGTGCAACTGCACCCGTCGCACAGCCGCAACACCGCCGGCTCCATTTGGAGCTGGCACCTGTGTTGCGGGCGAGATCCCCTCTGGGATCTCCAAATGGCCGCGGCGGGAGTGCGGCTGCATTGGCGGCTGCCCGGCGGTCTGATCTTGGCGGGCGGCTGATGCCGCCCGCCAAGGTCGTAATGACCCCCTAAGTGTGAGGGCACCCTGGCACTAGCCAAGGTGCCCCCACATAGTTCAGGACAATTTCCCCGGACTTTGTGAGTGCGGAGACACCATTACACGGGTGCACTACATATAGGTCAATACCTATGTATAGCCTCACAATGGTAACTCCGAATATGGCCATGTAACATGTCTAAGATCTTGGAATTGTCCCCCCATGCCAGATCTGGTGTTGGGGTGCCAATCCCATGCATCCTCGGGGCTCCAGCATGGAACCCGGGTACTGCCAAACCAGCTCTATGGGGTTTTCACTGCAGCTACCACTGCTACCAACCCAAAGACAGGCTTCTGTCCTCCTGGGGTCTCCTGGGGTCTGGGCAGCCCAGTCCCAGGAAGGCAGAATAAAGGATTTCCTCTGAGAGAGGGTGTTACACCCTCTCCCTTTGGAAATAGGTGTTAAGGGCCTGAGAGGAGCAGCCGCTCCTGACCTCTGGGAATGCTTTGAAGGGCACAGATGGTGCCCTCCTTACATAAACCAGTCTACACCGGTTCATGGATCACCCAGCCCCTGCTCTGGTGAGAAACTGGACAAAGGAAAGGGGAGTGACCACTCCCCTGTCCATCACCACCCCAGTGGGGGTGCCCAGAGCTCCTCCAGTGTGTCCCAGACTTCTGCCATCTTGAATGCAGAGGTGTGAGGGCACAATGGAGGCCTCTGAGTGGCCAGGGCCAGCAGGTGACATCAGAGATCCCTCCTGATAGGTGCTTACCTGACTAGATGGCCAAATCCTCCTCTGAGGGCTATTTAGGGTCTCTCCTGTGGGCTTCTCGTCAGATAACGAATGCAAGAGCTCACTAGAGTTCCTCTGCATCTCCCTCTTCAACTTCTGCCAAGGATCGACCACTGACTGCTCCAGGACACCTTCAAAACTGCAACAAAGTAGCAAGTAGACTACCAGCAACATTGTAGCGCCTAATCCTGCCGGCTTTCTCAACTGTTTCCTGGTGGTGCATGCTTTGGGGGCTGTCTGCCTTCACACTGCACTGGAAGCAAAGAAGAAATCTCCTGTGGGTCGACTGAATCTTCCCCCTGCTAATGCAGGCACCAAACGTCTGCTTCACTGATCCCCTGGGTCCCCTCTCATCGTGACGAGCGTGGTGTCTGGAAAACAGGAGCTGGATCCAAGTGACCCAGAAAATCCAGTGGTCCATCTGTCCAAATTTGGTGAAGGTAAGCCCCTGTCGCCCCACGCCAGACAGTAATCCTGTGTACTGCGTGAATTGCAGCTGCTAGGGCTTCTGTTCACTTTCGCAAGGAATCCTTCCTGCACAGCACAGCCCAGGTCCCCAGCACTCTGTCCTGCATTGCTCAACTCGCTGAGTTGACCACCGGCTTCGTGGGACCCTCCTTTATAGTGTTGAGTTGACCCCCAAGCTCAGTTTTTTGAACCTGTGTTCAAGTACTTCTGTGAGTGCTGCCTGCTTCTCCATGGGCTCTCTGTATTGCTGAGTGCCCCCTCTGTTTCCTCCTCCAAGAGGCGACCTCCTGGTCCTTTCTGGGCCCAGGCAGCACCCATTTTCTTCAATCATAACCTTTGCAGCTAGCAAGGCTTGTTTGCTGTTTTTCTGCGTGGAAACAAGTCTGCATCCTCCAGCACGCTGTGGGACATCTTCTGTGCAAAGGAGAAGTTCCTGGCACCTTCCATTGTTGCAGAATCTTTAGCTTCTTCCACCCAGAGGCAGTCATTTTGCACCTTCATCCGGGGTTTAGTGGGCTCCTGCCCCCCCTGGACCCTTTTGTGACTCTTGGGCTTGGTCCCCTTCCTTTACAGGTCCTCAGGTCCATGAATCCGTCTTCAGTGCTTTGCAGTCAGGTGTAGTCTTTGCAGAATCTCCTATCACAACTTTAGTGTGTTTCTGGGGAAGTAGGGTAACTTTACTTCTACTTTTCAGGGTCTTGGGGTGGGGTATCTTGGACACCCTTAGTGTTTTCTTACACTCCCAGCGACCTTCTACACACTACACTAGGCCTGGGGTCCCTAAGTGGTTCGCATTCCACTTTCTTAGTATATGGTTTGTGTTGCCCCTAGGCCTATTGCATCCTGTTGTATTCTACAGTGTTTGCACTACTTTTCTGTTTGCTTACCTGATTTTGGTTTGTGTGTATATTTTGTGTATTTTACTTAACTCCTAAGGGAGTATATCCTCTGAGATATTTCTGACACATTGTCACTAAAATAAAGTACTTTTATTTTTAGTAACTCTGAGTATTGTGATTCTTATGATATAGTTCTATATGATATAAGTGGTATAGTAGGAGCTTTGCATGTCTCCTAGTTCAGCCTAAGCTGCTCTGCTATAGCTACCTCTATAAGCCTAAGCTGTTAGAACACTACAAATTTACTAATAAGGGATAACTGGACATGGCACAAGGTGTAAGTACCATCAGGTACCCACTATAAGCCAGGCCAGCCTACTACATCTACTTTATGAGGACCACATAGTAATTTTTGATCTTACCCATAAAGGGTTAAATTGTCGCCTGCAGGCTTTACAACAATTTGCAGACAAGCACTTTATGAAGATTAATGCAACAAAAAATAAGATAATGTGTTTCCATGGGAGGAAGAAGCCGAATTATGGAAATTATGTATGGGCCTTGGGTGCCCAAAAGCTAGAAATTGTTAAATCATATGTTTTCTTGGGGAATTCAGTATGTGGGAATCTAAGTGAGAAAGCTCATATAGGAAATAATATGTCCAAAGCACTCTCTCAGGCCAAAGGCTTAGGTACATTCTATAAAGCCATATGGAGAAGGCATTTTTCACACCTGTTAAAGGTCTACTGAGCTAAAATTCCTGTCTCTTTACTGTATGGTATGGAACTCAGATTGATGTCTCTAATTGAAACATCCTAAACATGATAGAATGTTGTGTTCTTAGAAGCTTAATTTCAGTGAATATAGCTTCCTCCATAGCAGCTTTATGGCTAGAATTTGGTTTGAGAAGGGCCTTTGTTCAGGGCCTTGCAGGGGTAGTGTGCTGGGTTGCACATCCTGCAAAATGTGACGATGACTCATTAAGATCCTGCATAAAGAAATAAATCTTAGGCAGTTTTAAAGATAAGTCATCAATTCGAAGGAACTTTGTGGTTGTGACTGAGATGCTGCAACTTGATCCCATGTCAGTTTTCTCGCTATCAATACAGTAATTAAAGGCGAGTTTAAAACAAGCCACATGGTCCTTATTCTTCCGCTTGGATAGGGAGGCATTTATTAAGAAAAAGATCAGCTAAACTGTAATAGACTCATATATGGCAAACAAAGTGCAATCTTATTCATTCGAATCTACCTCATGGTATGAGATGCTTTTGGTTTCTTTTAAGACAGGGTTTGCTTCCATTAAACCCTTTGTTGGCTAAATGGTATTGCCTCTTGCCGATTTGTAATTGGTGTCAAAGGGGCATCCAAGATCTCAATCATGTCCTCTTTAAAAGTCCTGCTTTATTACCATGCCGGGGGAAGTGGCTGAGGCCTATCTGATTACAATTATCGACTCTCTCTGCTTCGATGTTCTTAAATGCATTTTATGCTCCCCAAATGAAATGCTTTGTTTTAGAACTTTTAATTTTTTTAAATGTTTCTTAAAGTTATACAAATAATGTTTGATGTAATTTTTAATTGGTGATCATTAGGGTGTGCTTTCGATTTCATTTTATTTGTTTAGTAATCAGATAAGCATTATGATGTTTTTATCCTGTATTGAGGTAAGATAGTTACTCTTTTATCTCTTATGTGCGATATATCTTAAATCACTGTGAAATTGATATGATGTTTTTTGTGATGGTTAAGATGAATTTGACTACTTTGTAATGATATGTTTTGATATTTTTATGTGGACCTCTTGGAAGTTCCGCAACATAAATAAAATACATTGAAATTGAATTATAAGGCTGTGTCTCATTCTTTACTGAGTTTTCTTTCTCCTGAGTTAATTGACGAAGTAGGAGACCATTTTGAATTTCACATCCCACGGGTGTAGTGTCACTGACTCTGACCTTTCTGTTGCGGTTGTGGCAGGCATGGCTCTGAGGCAGAAAGGCATCTGTTATTTTCATCTTGGTTGCCCCCTGCAGAGTGGGGTTGCCAACACCTCTAAGGGGCACGTGGAGCATCAGTGCACCAGTGTAGCAAGCTGGCTGCTGGCGGGTGATTCTCACTAAAGGGACTGGTTCGGTGCGGCAGCTGGCAGGATATTTTAATGACAAATTCCTGCCGGTCGTGCCCCCCAGGAATTGCTGTTGCAGTCCACGTGGGGGCCCTGCCCACTGCAATTAAATGAATTAAGGTCAAAAGGTGTTCTCCTGACCTCTTTGACACCTGCTGCCCTTTTGTGTGTGGATGGCTTTTGGAAGTTGTGTCCAGTCATGGTAAGAGCAGGCGCTGAACCTGAGTGGCTTTACAAAGCACAGGCCACGGTTCTGACCTTGGGAGAGCAGTGCTCTCACTCTGGCTTCTACAGCAGATGCAACACAGTACTACAGAGAGGCGAATCACCTCCCACTGTGCCAGCCTGTCTTTCTGCATACATGCTAACATTTTAGAAGAGAAAAGTGGAAGATTTCTAGGAAAAACTAAGGAAAATGTATTTCCCCATTGACTTCTATCGGAGCCAGAATAGGGTTACTGTAATGTATGGGATTTGCAAGTCTGCTGCTGCACGATCGGATATTAGATAGGCAAATGTATGTATTTTTTGCCCTACCTGTCAAGAGCATGGCGAAAGCGCTGTGGCAGGCAGAGAGAGTTGATGCAGGTGCTGTGAACTGGCCTGCAGGAGCAGGTTATTGGCAGTGCATACTCCGAATTACACAAGACCAGGCCCGTCAGCTGAAGCCTGCAGAGGAATCAGGTTTTTACTTGCAGGAATCAGGAGGCAAGAGACTAGCCTTGAAATCCGTACTCTCCCATCTGAATCAGGAGGGTTGGCAGGGATGTCTCTGGACTGGCAACTGACTCCTGTGTGGACATCACAGCAACTGTTTGAGCAGCTGTCTGCAGTGAGTGTGACGCCCCATATTGCCCGAGGCAGAAAACATTTTCCCAGCACTGACAGTGACTCTGAGTTAGTAAGTTAAAAACATGCTAGAGAGAGATCAGAGTTTTGTATAGTTAGCCTTTGGCAGTTTTGGGTGGACTCACCGTAAAGGGGTGCAGAGGTCACATGCCAACATATCAAAGAAATGTATTTTATTAAGGCTAGCTCAGTGGGTTACTGCTTTTGTCACAGACATCCTTTTCTTGTGGTTCAGCTGTACCTGGCGCTGAGCTGAAGTGGGGTGCTGTGCTCAGAAAGGAACATGGGTTTGAAAGCACCGGACCTGCTGTAGAATTACTTGTGTCTCAAACGGTTTTCAGACAACAACAAAAATGTCACAGTTAACTGATTTATGTCCCTGGTAGAGAAAATCGAGTTTTGTCTAGTGGCAGTCTTGACTCACCATATATTAGCACAGAGGGTTAATATGTCTGCTGTAATTACTGGGTTTTGAAGCAGTTTCAAGATCTTTTTAGACTTTCTTTTTACTTAAATGGGTGTAACTTCTCATATGCATCTGTTTCCATTGACATCATTGATTGATTTTGCTTGTGAGAAAGTGTCACGCTAAGTGTCACACATTCAGTCTTGGATGTCACTCATAAGTACACTGAAACCATGAAAATTTCATAAATGATCAATGTGAAACCTTGGCAGCTGTGCTCCAGGGGTCCCCCTTAGAAGAGTACACTGTGCAGAAGGTGGCAAGCCCCAGAATGGGTTCAGGGGAAAGGGCATCCTCCAGGGACTTTGCATGGGGGCCCCCTCCGGTTTTGTTATGCCGCTGAAGGTACTAAATGAAAACAAGCATTTACAAAGCCAGTTTGTCTCACCCTTGGAACCTACTGACTTTGCCAATGGTTTTAGCAATATGTTGTTATATATACACTGAAAGTAAAGACTTTGAATGTCTTACCATTTGTAAACTCTCCTTGCTTCAGTATATATTTTTTCAGTTTTATATAGCACAAACTTGACAGAAAGGTATTGTAGCACCATATAGGAGCACCAGTAACATTACCACAAGGACATATTCATTTAATTTTGTAGGCACAGGGAGATTAAGGGCCTCATTATGACATTGGTGGTAAGTCCTGCGTACCGCCATTCCGACTGCCGGCAACATACCGCGACGGTATACCGCTACCCATATTATGACCCACACATAGCAATCCATCTTTATACAGCCACACACACAAGCCCGCCAGCCCAAAGGTTAGTGATAAACTGGCGGTACCAAAACCCACACTGTTACGCCAACAGAACTACGCCCACATCATTATGATCCACGAATCACTGCGGTGGACATTCAACCGCGGTAAACCATTGGCAGTACATACCGCTGCGCTTGAAATACACACAACCTAACAAAACAATACTACATTGGTCAATTCAAACCACACACACCTGACACCCATACACACACCACATCCACACACCCATGACACTATAAAACACACATATATATTACCCACATCCCTTTACGACCAACAAAAATTGCCACTAGAGAGAGCTACAGCAAGTGCACCCACACAACTAGAGCCACAGAACACCATCACCCATACACCATCCACACACCTCACAGCACAGACCCCAACACATCACCCCACGCACCCTTACATACACCACTCACACTACACCCTTGGCACCACAAAGACACCCCTGGTTCTCAGAGGAGGAGCTAAGGGTCATAGTGGAGGAAATCATCCAGGTAGAGCCACAGCTATTCAGATCACAGGTGCAGCAGACATGCATCGCTAGGAAGATGGAGCTATGGCGGAGAATCGTGGACAGGGTCAACACTGTGGGACAGCGCCCAAGAACAAGGGATGACATCAGGAAGAGATGGAACAACCTACGGGGGAAGGTGCGTTCCGTGGTAGCAAGACACCAGATAGCAGTACAGAGGACTGGCGGTGGACCCCCACCTCCTCCCCCACAACTAACAACATGTGAGGAGAAAGTCTTGGGAATACTGGCATCCTGAGGGCCTGGCAGGAGTAGCAGGAGGACTGGACTCTGGTAAGTCAAATCTCCCCTAACTGCATGCCATCACATACCCCCAGATAACCCTCACCCCATCACCCCACCACCTCACATACACCCCACCATCACAACCCACCCATCCCAGTACCCAGCACTGCATGCAACAACAATGCATGGACACCACTCACAGCCCTGCATGGACACCCATCACCACAGCATGCACACTAGAGAGAATCACCTAGCCCACAAAATAACTACTCACACAAGGCAAAGCTGACAGGGCAGTCACAACCATACAGGGCAACACACCCATCCACAAGATGTCACACGCAGAAACAATAACACTGCATTTACATCCCCACAGGTCCCACACCCAACGTCACCGGAGAGGAGGTGCCAGCAACATCCAGCCCCCCCCCCACAGAAGAGGCCCTCAGTGATGACAGCAGCTCTGCTCACCTGGATCAGGATGACCAACCTGGCCCATCAGGGACCTCTGGACAGACGGTTACCCAGGCACAGTCCCATACCACCACAGAGCCTCCCCCCTTAGGAAACACCAGCACAGCACCCACCCAGCGGGCCCATACCCCTGTCCCCAGGAAACATCAATCAGCAGTGTGTCCACCACTACAGGGACCCCAGGCAACCCACAAACACAGGACGATCAGGGACCTGGGGTCAGAGGCAGTGGGCACACGGTTCAAGGGACAGAGGCACAGGACAGCAGGGAAACTGGGAGGACTGCTGTGCAACAGGAGGAGGACAGACCCAGGGAACCGACTCTCCACGAGGCACTCAGCAACATCCCGGGAGCATACCACCATTCCCAGGAGACAATGGGCCAGATACTGGCCAAGTTGCAGGAGACCCAGCGGCTGCAGGCGGGACAATACCTGGGGATCAGAGAGGACCTGATGGACATCCACACCACTCTGGTCACCATTGCAGGGGTGCTGGCAGACATGGCCAACACCATGAGGGAGGCAGTGGTACACCAACGGGCCCCTGACGCTAGCCAGATCAATGAACAGCCCTCCAACTCCGCTGATGCTAGTGGACAGGAGGCCCCACCACAGGAACAACAGTTCACCAGCACCCCACCCCCTGCAGAAAGAAAACTACCCTGCAAACGGTCCCTGTGATCCAAGCAGAAGCAAGAGAACATTGCCAAGACCCCCCCCAGGAAATAAGACTCTCCTGATTGTCACCCTTGTGTCCCACTCTGTAACCCTGTCCACCTTGAACTGCCATTGCTCCACTTCCTATGCCCCCTTGGGCAATGCACCTGTGATACAAATAGACTGGACTCTATCCTGGACTCTCCTCCATCACCTCCCCAGCCTATAGCAATACCCCATCCACTTATTAGCACATGAATAAACATCATTGAGCACGATGCATGGGGCATGAATGCATGGAACGCAGTATGTGAGGGCCTCGTGTAAGGGGGGAGTGGTTGAGGGGTCCTGGGCAGTGTGCTACATGTATGGTGGGCAATGTCTGTGCGTAAGGGGATGGGAGGGATATGGTGGGCCATGAGTGTAACAGGCCGCACGGTATGACTGATACCTTTTTCTATGTTTATTTCTCTGCAGGTCAGAGCCCATCAGAAAAAGGGTATATGGCGAGCCATCGCCAAGGACGTGTGGACCCTGAGGGGCTACGGCAGGCGGAGGACCGACTGTCGCAAACGGTGGAAGGACCTGAGATGCTGGGTACGGAAGACGGCGGAGGCCGAGCTGGGGATGGCCTCCCAACGAGGAAGGGGTGCCCGTTGAACCCTAACCCCCCTGATGTTCCGCATACTGGCGGTGGCCTATTCGGAGCTGGATGGGTGCTTGAAGGCATCGCAGCAGCAACAAGTGGGTGAGTACAGTTCCCAACATACTACTTGCGCGTGGTGGGGTGCTCTCTGGGTGGGGGATGTGCGCCTGTTGGTGCCCCTAGGCCAGGACGGACATTGCAGGGTAGGTTCCATGTTGGGCAGGGGCTGATGAACTCCACCTCCAACCAAGCTAGTTGGGCATCCACTACTGGGCAGGGCTCTGTGGGTCTCAGGTATGCTGCAACTGGCATTAGGTATTACTGTCCATAGCCTGGTGACTAGCATTGTGACTGGTAGTGCATTGCCTAGTGTGTAGGGCTGTTCCCTGTGTGTTGTGTATGCCAACGGTGTTGTTGCCATTGACCAAGTGTATCCTCTGTCTCTTCCCCCCCTTTTTGTTTTATCATCCTGTCCTTGTGTGCATTAGCATCATCTGGCAGAGGACCAGAGGCATCGGCGACGGAGGGAGCTGCATCCCACATGGCCCATGAGGCCGAATCCACCAACGGTGAGGGCAACAGTGGGACGGAGGGGGAGGGGAGCATCATGGCGGAGACAGGAGGTAACAGTTCTAACAGTGATACCTCCTCCGACGGAAGCTCTCTACTGGTGGCAGACACCTCTGTGCCCACCCCAACTACAGGTATAGCCGCCATCCACCATACCAGCACCGCCCTCCCAGAAGCCCCTCGGCAAGTTTCCCATGCCCGCTCACCCAGGAGGGTGGGAATCTCCTTCGCCACAGGCACCTCAGGCACTGCCTCAGTTAGCCCTGCTTCCCTGAGTGAGGAGGCTATTGACCTCCTGCGATCCACCTCTGTTGGGCAGTCAACCATAGTGAATGCCATCCAGGGCCTGGCAGGGCATTTGAAACACAAATGCATTCCTGGAGGGCATTCATTCCAGGCTCTGGCTTCCTCCCTGATGGCAGCTATTGTTCCTGTCTCTAGCCTCCCCCTCCAACTTCCTCTGCCCAATCCCATGCCCCTGAACCCCAACCTATCCCAAGCACACATTCAGACCAGCATGCACCCAAGACAACACACAGGATTGGCTCAGGCAACACAAGCACCACACATCATCCCACAGGAACTCACATAAACACCATCCAGATGTTGACATAACATCCAATGCCTCCACTGTGTCCCCTTCCTCCTCCTCGTCCACCTCCCTCCCAGTATCGTCTACACTCACACCTGCATGTACTACATCCACACCCACTGCCTCCATCACCATCACGCCTATCACTACACACCCCCTCACTGGCAGTCACCACCCCCACATCCATGCACACATCCCCTGTGTCCTCTCCCACTGTGTCTGTGCCCCCTCCTCCCAAAGTACACAAACGCAAGTACTCAGACACCCAACAGCCATCCACCTCACAAAAGCATCCAGCCCATGCACATGCACCTGCACCCAAACACAGCAGACAGACACCTCCTACAACCACTCCTTCTTCCTCCACTCCCAAACCTTCACCCCCTTCTTGCCCCAGTGTCCCAAAGAAGCCTTTTCTTGCTGCCGTTGACCTCTTCCCTACCCCTCCCCCTGTCCTTCACGTCAGGCCATGGTGGGCAGAACCCAGGCTAGCACCTCAGCTACCCAGTCCACGGCCACTGTTGTTTCGGCAGCTACTGCAGGTGTGAGAGGCTCTAAGGAGGCACCCACCAGCACTGGCAGTGTGCCTGCACCAGCTGCCAAGGGGAAGGGCAAGGATGTACCACCAGCTGCCGTGGGGAAGGGCAAGGATGTACCACCAGCCGCCAAGGGCAAGGAGGCCGCACCAACTTACAAGGGGAAGGGCAAAGTAGCACCACCAGCTTCCAAGGGGAAGGGCAAGGAGTACCACCAGATGGCAAGGGCAAGGGTAAAGGGACTGCCCCTGCAGGCAGGAGGGACAGAAGGCCTGGTGCTGTGACAGAATCTGAGCCCACAACACCAACCATGGTGCTTCAGCTGTCCGAGGCTGCAAGGGGGGGGGGCTGGAGGGTCCCCCGATCACTGGCAGCACTGACACCAGCACCACTGCCAGCACCGCCACAAGCACCACTGCCAGCAGCAGACCCTGTGGGCAGCCTTCTGAGGCTGCAGGGGAAGGGCTGGAGCCTCCCCCCACCACTGCCAGCACCACCACCTGCACCGCCACCTGCACCGCAACCAGCACAACTGCCAACAGCAGCAGCCCCAGTGGGCAGCCGTCCGAGGCTGCAGGGGAAGGGCTGAAGCCTCCCCCCACCACTTACAGCACTGGCACTGGCACCACTGAGCAGCCATCGCCGCCCGCGGATGGTCTGTAGTCCTGCCTCCATGGAGTGTAATGCACCCTGCCCACTGCAAATCCTGTGGGTATGACATCCAGGTGAGAGACTGTGAGCTTGTACTCACAAAGATCTGCATCACAGGGCACAAGGCCCCCTCCAGAACCAGTGGAATAAGCCATCCACTCACCCACTCCTTGCCAGGATGAAGCACACTGGGCACAAGGCCCACTCCAGAGCCAGAGGAAGAAGCCATCCACTCGCCCACTCCTTGCCAAGATGAAGCACACTGGGGACAAGGCCCCCCCAGAACCAGTGGAAGAAGCCATCCACTCACCCCCTTCTTGCCAGGATGAAGTACAGTGGGCACAAGGCCCCCTTCAGACTCAGTGGAAGAAGCCACCCTCTTGAGAGACTGTGGCCTTGTACTCCCCAGGACATCACACAGGGCATATTGCCCCCTCCAGGACAAGTGGTATTGCACCATCTTCTGGCTGAGGTGCCCCCCCCCCATTCCCCGTCCCCCTGAGGTGCCTGTGCATTTTCGACCTGATACCCCAGCAGTGTTCTCTCCGTGTTGATGCAGGAGTAAGATTGGGTCTTGGCCTATGTGATGTGGCCCTGTGGCCCGCAGACATTATGGACTGGGCAGTGTCCCTCCATTTGTATATCTGTAAATACTGTTTTGAATTTTGAGGATGATTTTCTGGATTTTTATCTTATTACACTCACTTCAATCACTTCCTTTTGTCCTTGCATTATTCGTGAGGGGCACATGATTGATGTGTAATGTTGTTGCATCTGTTTGTGTGTATGTTGTTGGGGGTGGGGGTGTTGCGTGTTGCATGTGTGTGTCACTCTATTTTTTCTCCCCCCTCCCCGGTGTGCTAGGCGGCAGTACTCACTGTGGTCACTGGCGTTGGGATTCCTGGTGTAGGAGGAGGTAGACCAGCATGGGGAAGATCTGCAGTTCGGGCTCCATGGCGGCGTGGTTGTTCCCTGAGTGACCAGAGGTGAGTCCTTTGGCTTCTGAGATCTGTTTCCCGCCGTGCTTTTGTTGACGTTGGTACCGCCCCAGCAAAGGTGGCGTATAGGCCTCTTGTAATACAGTGGGCGGAACACTGTCTTCCGCCTAGCTGTTGGCGGTCACTGCCACGGTGCTTGTTGCTACCGCCGTGGCGGTCAGTGTGTTAAAGTGGCAGTCTGTATTGGCGGTTTCCGCCGTGGTCATAATTCCATTTTTTTTACCGCCAGCTTGTTGGCGGTATTACCGCCGCTTTATCACCAATGCCGGGATTGTAAAGAGGGCCTAAGTAATTTGCCCAGAATCACAAGATGTTGAGCTGACAGGGAGGTTCAAATCTGCTTCACCAGCTCGAAGGTCAGCAGCTCTGGCTGTTAGGCTGCATCTTCTTAATTTTGTCAAGACCATTGAAATTATGCGCCAGGAAAACACCAAATTATGCAGCAAGAAAAGGCAAATCATGCAGCACAGTAATCCACATTTTTTTATACTATTACTTCATTATTTTATCATTTGTACACATGATGACACTGTTGGTGCAAACATTTTACCTTATTAGTACCAGTTTAAGAACCAAATACAAAAAAGCTACAGAGAGATGACCAGTCAACCTTTCCAAAGAGCCTTCCAATGCTCACAAACTCCAGTGCTACATTTAGTAACTTTTGATATTTTAGAGGTAGAAACATTTGTTTGTTATGATCTGCAGATTATGGAGCAGAAGATGGATTAAGTGGCAAATGCTGCAAATCTGTAAATATGCAAAAAAGTCTGTGGCTGCAGAAGCGCATAATCATAATGTCCATGCAGTTTTGTTTTGTAATATTATATACTTTCTTGTATATTGGCAAAACCAATAGGTCTCAGCTTTAAAAGGCCAAACTATTAGGTTTTCTAATGCTTGTATGGTAAATCAGAGATGAGTCGGATTTTAATATCTAGATGAGTTCTGGTAGTTGAAGGGTGTTCATAAAGAGGTGCAATTCAGAGTTCTGGAGTTGAGGCCGAAGGGAAGTGTGAGTCCTCGGCCTTAACATTATTCAGATTACATGCTCATCAAACCCTTGGCTTTGTTCGAGTGCACAAATAGTAATAGTTACACATGTGCCATTTGCAGTTGCCACTTCTAATCCATGCCCTTAACCCCATTGGTGTGTGCATCGGCAACTGGCCGGCGTCCGCACGCCCTCCCTGGTGTGGGTCACAACCAGTGGCCTACGCCAGGGAGGAATTTTTATGTTTTTTTTACCCCAGGAGATGCAGAAGAACTTCTGCGTCTCCCTCCGCCCCCCTGTGACATCAGCACGCTGCAAGTCATGCTGACATCACACTTTTTGCCCACTGGAGGATCAAGGAGCAGGTGAGCGTCCTCCGGTGGAATAAAAAAGGCCAAAACTGCCTCCCCAGATGCCAGGGAGGCATCAATGGAAAGGGGAGAGTATCCCCTTTCCATTGATGCCTTCCTCGCACCATTTCCTGGCCCTCAATCACAGCTGTGCTGTAATCCATGGCCAGGAAATGCCGTTAGGCACTAGAGATCTTGTTTGGGGGGTCGGTCCCTGTGTAAGTGGGCTGCCCCCCATCAGGGCACAAAATAAGAAAAAGATGTTGGGGTTGATCGCCGCCCAGATTCTGAAATTAATGTTTTTTTTTCTTTTTTTTAAAAACAATATGGTGGGTCGGCCCTTCCTACATGGGCCGACCCCTAGGGGTAAATATTTAACAAATGGGTTTCCCTGGGGGGGCACGATCTTGAAAAAAAGAAAATGTTGTTGTCATTTTTTATTTTTTATACTTGTGTGCTTTGCCATGGGGTGCCGATCGGCCCCAGGGAAAGCACATGTATAAAAAAAAGAAGTGATGTAGAGGCCCTGTTTACGACCCTGGCGATTGGTGTAAAAGTGGCTGTAATACCGCCAACCGGTCGGCGGTAATTACCGCCAAATTATGACCAAGGCGGTGTTATCTCCGATAGACAGCCAATTTACAACACTGGCCACCAGGGTGGAAACAACAGCCATCACGATGGTAGCCGCCCACAGCCAGGCAGAAGTCAATGTTCCGCCCACCACATTAAGACCCTGGAAACCACCACCTTTTCCGGGGCGGTACCAATGACATCAAAATCCTGGCGGAAACTGAGCTCAGAAGGGAAAGGACTCACAACGAATACGAAGACGACGTGGGTGAGTACAGCCGCCTACCACACAAGGGAGGGAGGGAGGAAAAAGAGAGTGACACACACACGCACAACACCCCCCCCAACACCATACACACAATCAGCTGCATTACTAAAACATTCTTACCCCGTACCTCGGATGAGTAATGCAAGGACAAAACGTTTTAGAAAAAGTGAATGTAATGAGAGCAACAAATCAAGATAAATAAGTGAGGCAAGATAATATATATATATATATATATATATATATATATATATGCACATGCCTCAAAACGGAGAGAACATTGCAGGGGCATCAGTTTGGAAATAGGCAGGCACCTCAGGGGGATGGGAGACAGGGGCACCTCAGCCGGCAGATGGAACAAGACCACTCGCTCTGGAGGGGGCAACATGCCCTGTGTTTGGTCCTGGGGAGTGCAAGGCCACAGTCTCTTAAGTGGGTAACTTGCCCACATGCTCTGGAGGGGGCAACATGCCCTGTTCTTGGCCCTGGGGAGTGCAAGGCCACAGTCTCTCAAGTGCGTGACTTGCCCACATGCTCTGGAGGGTGCAACATACCCTGTGCTTGATCCTGGGGAGTGCAAGGCCACAGTCTCTCAAGTGGATTACTTGCCCACATGCTCTGAAGGGGACAACATGCCCTGTGCTTGGTCTTGGGGAGTGCAAGGCCACAATCTCTCAAGTGGGTAACTTGCCCACATGCTCTGGAGGGGGCAACATGCCCTGTGCTTGATCCTGGGGAGTGCAAGGCCACAGTCTCTCAAGTGGGTGACTTGCCCACATGCTCTCGAGGGGGCAACATGCCCTGTGCTTGGTCCTCGGGAGTGCAAGACCACAGTCTCTCAAGTGGGTGACTTGCCCACTGGTTCTGGAGGGGGCATTGTGCCCTGTGCTCTTGATCCTGGGGAGACTGGGGTTGGTGGGTGTCTTACCCACTGGTTCTGGAGTGGGGTATTGTGCCCTGTGCTCTTGATCCTGGGGAGGCTGGGGTTGGTGGGTG
This sequence comes from Pleurodeles waltl, assembly GCF_031143425.1. Classification (NCBI taxonomy): domain Eukaryota; kingdom Metazoa; phylum Chordata; class Amphibia; order Caudata; family Salamandridae; genus Pleurodeles; species Pleurodeles waltl. The sequence continues at coordinate 658,937,700 of NC_090449.1, read as the reverse complement.
TCTCATCCACTGGTTCTGGAGGGGGCATCGTGCCCTGTGCTCTTGATCCTGGGGAGGCTGGGGTTGGTGGGTGTCTTACCCACTGGTTCTGGAGTGGGCATCGTGCCCTGTGCTCCTGATCCTGGGAAGGCAGTGGTTGGTGGGTGTCTTATCCACTGGTTCTGGAGGGAGCATGGTGCCCTGTGCTCTTGATCGTGGGGAGTGCAAGGTCACAGTCTCTCAGGTGGGTGTCATACCCACTGGATTTGCATGGGGCAGGACGTACAGCAGCCCATGGAGGCAGGACTACATCCTGTCCGCCGGCGGTGATGGCTGCTCAGTGGTGGTGGTGGTGGTGCTGATGATGGTGGGGGAAGGCTCCAGCCCATCCCCTGCAGCCTCGGACAACTGCTCAGTGATGGTGGTGGTGGTGCTGCTGCTGGTGGGGGGAGGCTCCTGCCCATCCCCTTCAGCCTTGGACGGCTGCTCAGTGGTAGTGGTGGTGATGGTGCTGCTGCTGCTGGTGGGGGGAGGCTTCTGCGCATCCCCTGCAGCCTCGGATGGCTGCTCAGTGTTGGTTGGTGGTGGGGGCCTCGTCACAGTTCCAGCCCCATGCCCCTTGCTCTTCCTGCCTGCTGGTGCAGGCTCCTTGCTCTTCCTGGCAGCACCTGGGGCAGGCTCCGTAGTCTTCCTGGCAGCAGGTAGGGCAGGCTCCTTAGTCTTCCTGGCAGCAGCTGGGGAAGGCCCCTTTAACTTCTTTCCAGCAGCTGGGGCAGGCTCCTTAGTCTTCCTGGCAGCAGCTGGGGCAAGCTCCTTAGTCTTCCTGTCAGCAGGTGGGGCAGGCTCCTTGCTCCATCCGGCAGCTGTGGCAGGCTCCTTTCCCTTGAGGCTGCCTGGTGAAGGCTCCTTCACCCTCAGGACATGTGCCCTGGATCCTTTCCCACCACGCGTGGGTATGGTGACGACTGGGCCCGTGGAATGGGTGGCTGAGGTGCTTGGCTGGGGTTTTGCCACCTTGGCCAGACATGCAGGATGGTGGGGGGGAGGTGTAGGGAGACGTTTTTTAGGGACACTGGGGCGGGAAGAGGGGGAAGGTTTGGGAGTGGAAGAAGATGGAGTGGTTGTAGGAGGTGTCTCCTGATTTTGGGTGCAGGTGCATGGGCTGGATGCTGTTGGGAGGTGGATGGCTGTTGGGTGTCTGAGTGCTTGTATTTGTGTACCTTGTGAGGGGGGGGGCAGACACAGTGGGAGAGGGCACAGGGGACGTGTGCATGGTTGTTGTGGAGGTGTCTGCCAGTGAGGTGTGTGTTCTGCTAGGTGTGGTGGTGATGCTGGTAGTGGATGATGGTGTAGTGCATGCAGGTGTGAGTGTAGACAGAACTGGGAGGGAAGGTGAAGGAGGAGGGGGACACAGTGGAAATTGTGGATGTTTGTATATCTGCATCTGGATGGTATTGGTGTAGTGCCTGTGGGATGCGGTGTGGTGCTTGTGTTTGCCTGAACCACTCTTGTGTGTTCTCTTGAGTGCATGCTCGGATGCCTGTGTGCTTGGGATAGGTTGGGGTTGAGGAGAATGGGATTGGGAAGAGGAAGTTGGAGGGGGAGGGTGGAAACAGGGATAATGGCTGCCATCAGAGAGGAGGCCAGAGCCTGGAATGATCTCTGTTGGGCCGCCAAGCCAGTGTGAATGCCCTCTAGGAATGCATTAGTCTGTTGCATCTGGGCTGCCAGCCCCTGACGGCATTCACAATGGTTGACTGCCCTACAGAGATGGATCTCAGGAGGTCAATAGCCTCCTCACCCAGGGCAGCAGGGCTCACTGGGGCAGGGCCTTAGGTGCCTGGGGCGAAGGAGATGCCCACCCTCCTGGCTGAGTGGGCACAGGCATCTAGATCAGGGGCTGCTGGGAGGGCAGTGTTGGTATAGGGGTGGCGGCTGTACCTGTAGCAGGGAGCTTCCATCAGAGGAGGTTTCTGTCTGAACTGTCCCCTCCAGTCTCTGCCGTGGTGCTCCCCTTGCACTCCGTCCCACTGGTGCCCTCAGCGTCGGTGGACTCTGCCTCCTGGGTCCTCTGCTCCTATGCCAAATTATGCTAATGCACATAAGGACAGGGTGACAAAACAAGAAGGGGGGGGTAAGAGACAAAGGATACACTTGGTCAATGGCTGCACCAACACCACCGTTAGCGTACACAGCACCCTCACACACAGGGAACAGGCCTGCACACTATGCATTGCACTACCAGTGATATTGCTAGCCACCAAGGCATGGGGAGGGGCCACACCGGCAAATCCAGCACACCTGGGACCCATGCAGCCCTGACCAGTAGTGGATGCCTACAAGCTAGGTAGCAGGACTACCCCTTCAAAACCCTAGCCACCAGGGGACCTACGCTGCAATGTCAGGCCTGGCCTAGGGGCATCCACTAACACACATCCACCACGCGGATACCACCCCACCAGGCGTTAGTAGTAATGATGGTTACTGTACTCACCCCCTTGTGGCTGCTGTGATGCCCTCAAGCACCCATCCAGCTCTGGATAGGCCACTGCCAGTTTGCGGGCCATCCGGGGGGTTAGGGTTCGACAGGCACCCCTTCCTCATTGGGAGGCCATCCCCAGCTGGGCCTCCGCCATCTTCCATGCCCAGCGTCTCAGGTCATCCCACCGTTTCTGATAGTGGGTGCTCCGCCTGCCGTAGACTCCCAGGGTCCGCACGAACTTGGCGATGGCACGCCATATACCCTTCTTTTGATGGGCGCTGACCTGCAGAGGCAATACAGACAGGAAAATTTTATTAGTCAGACAGTCCTGCCTGTTACACTTATGGCCCACCATTCCCCTTCACATCACCATTTGCACACACATTGCCCAGCACACAACCAGTATGCCGCCCAGAGGACATCCTCCCACCCCCTTACATGATGTCATCACACACACCACTCCATGCATTCATGCCACATGCATCATGCCCACAGTGTACTCACCAGTTGCTCTGGAGGCCCATACAGCAGTCCGTACTGGGGTAGGACCCCATCCACCAGTCTGTCCTACTCCACCGAAGTGAAGGCAGGGGCCCTTTCCCCAGTCACACGGGCCATAATAGGTTCCAGACTCAGGTCACAGCAGCACATGCACTGTAGGTCCTCTCCTGGTGAAGATCAGGTAGCAAGTGGGGAATCAGATAGAAAATGGCAGTCACGTCTGCAGTGGTGCATACTGTCACACAACGTCAGTGGAATTACCTTACTTCCACCTGTCCCTCCACACAGGACAGGTGGATGCCATTTCAGGGGAGGGGGGCAAGCGCTGGATAACTGCTGCGTCACTGTTTAAATTTAGACATTCAGGACAATTCACACTGACCCATTACAAATTAACAGCATACAATGTTCTGTTGTAGCCCGATTGTTCAGTTTGTGAACGGCTCCTCACTCTTTTGCCCCATAGATTGTTACCGCTGCGGATGAATAGGAGATGGAGACATACCCCTGTGTACAGACCCCTGGTGGACTTGGCAACAATGGAGGACAGGCACATTATGCCCACCTATAGACTTGACAGGGCCACAGTCACAGAGCTGTGTGCCCAATTGGAGCCTAAACTGATATCTGCTATCTGTCATCCCACTGGGATCCCCCTCTTGTGCAAGTGCTATCTGTACTCCATTTCCTGGCAACTGGTTCTTTCCAAGTGACAGTGGGCTTGGCAGCAGGAATGTCACAGCCAATGTTCTCAATAGTGCTGACAAGAGTGTTGTCTGCCCTGATTAAACACATGTGCAGCTACGTTGTATTTCCCCAGGTGGAAGATTTGGCTACAGTGAAGGCCGAGTTCTATGCAATGGGACTTATCCCCAACATAATAGGGGCAATTGATGGAACACATATTGCATTTGTCCCCCCCATCAAAATGAACAGGTGTACAGAAATCGTAAGAGTTTCCACTCTATGAATGTACAGATGGTGTGCTTGCAGACCAGTACATCTCCCACGTCAATGCTAAGTATCCTGGGTCGGTGCATGATGCCTTTGTCCTGAGGAATAGCAGCATTCCAAATGTGATGGGCCAACTACAGAGGCACAGGGTGTGGCTAATAGGTGAGCCCTGGTCCCCACCCACTATATGTTGGTGTATGGGTATGCTCTGGGCCATATGGGATATTGTGTGGCTAAATGTTGTCTCTCAATATTTGCAGGTGACTCTAGTTACCCCAACCTATGTTGGTTGCTGACCCCTATGAGGAATGCCAAGACAAGGGCAGAAGAACGTTACAATGAGACACATGGGCGAACCAGAAGGATTATAGAATGGACCTTTGGCCTCCTGAAGGCTAGGTTCCAGTACCTCCATCTAATAGGTGGATCCCTGTGCTACTCACCGAAGAAGGTCTGCCAGATAATAGCGTCATGCTGCATGTTGCACAACCTTGCCCTGAGATGCCATGTGCCTTTTCTGCAGGAGGAGGAGGCTGAAGATGCCCCTGTGGCAGCAGTGGACCCTGTGGACAGTGAGGATAAGGAGGCAGAGGATGAGGACAACAGAACAGCACTCATCAGACAGTTCTTCCAATGACACACAGATAAGACAGTCTTACTTCACATTTCATTGTAATTATTTTTAATTTCTGTGGCACTGGCAAGCTGTTATTTCCCACTTCTATGCCCACTTACTGTACCCTTTGGCAATTAATTTTACAGGTGGTGTTGCCTCACAATAGTTCCTGGTGTGATCACTGTAGCCAGCTACAGGTCATTAACATATGCTTATTTACTGTGCAGTTGAATTGCATTGTTTGAACATGGTTAAATGAATACATATTTGAAACATTTGACATACTCCATATGTCTATTTTTTCCAAGGGTGTTTATTGAAGTGCTAAGAAAAAGAGGGGCAAGTGCAATGGGATGGGGTGATAATGGAGGAAAGTCCAGGGTATTGTTCCAGTCTATTTGTAGCACAGATGCATTGTTCAAGGGGACATAGGAAGGGGAGCAATGGCAGTTCAAGGTGGACAGGGTGACTGTGTGGGACACAAGGGTGACAATCAGGAGAGTCTCATTTCCTGGCGGGGGTCTTGGAAAGTGTCTCTAGTTTCAGTCTGGATTACAGGGAACGTTTGCGGGGTGGTTCTTCTTCTGCAGGAGGGGGGTGCTGGTGGCCTGTTGATCCAGTGGCGGGGCCTCCTGTCCACTAACGGCAGCGGAGGTGGAAGGCCGTTCAGATGTCTGGCTAGTGGCAGGGGCCCGCTGTTGTGAGACTGCCTCCCTCATAATATTGGCCATGTCTGCCAGCACCCCTGCTATGGAGACCAGGATGGTGTTGATGGCCTGCAAGTCCTCCCTGATCCCCTGGTACTGTCCCTCCTGCAGCCGCCTGTTCTCCTGCACATTGTCCAGGATCTGGCCCATCGTGTCCTGGGAATGTTGATATACTCCCAGGATCTCTGCAAGTGCCTCCTGGAGAGATGGTTTCCTGGGCCTGTCCTCCCCCTGGTGTACAGCACTCCTCCCAGTTTCCCTGTTGTTCTGTGCCTCTGTCCCCTGAACCGTGTGCCCACTGCCACTGACCCCAGGTCCCTGATTGTCTTGGGTATGAGGTGTGCCCTGGGGTCCTTGTAGAGGTGGACACATTGCTGATTGATGTGTCCTGGGGACAGAGGTATGGGTACACTGGGTGGGTCCTGTGGTGGTGTTTCCTGATGGGGGAGGCTCTGTGGTGGTGTGTGACTTGGCCTGGGTAACCGGCTGTCCAGAGGTCCCTGATGGGCCAGGTTGGTCATCCAGATCCTGAAGTCCAGAGTTGCTGTCATCACTGTGGGCCTCTTCTGTGGGGGGACTGGATTTTGCTGGCACCGCCTCTCTGCTGACATTGGCTGGGGTACCTGTGGGGATGTAAATGCTGTGTTATTGTTTCTGTGTCTGACATATTGTGCCACCATTGCTTGCCCTCTTTGGTTGTATTTGCCCTGGCAGTTTTCACTTGTGGTCGTTGGTATGATGGGGGGACAGCTGATTCTCTCTAGTGTGTATGCTTTAGTGATAGGTGTCCGTGCAGGGCTGTGGGTGGTGTCCATGCATTGGTATGGCATGCAGTGCTTCGCATTGGGATGAGTGAGATGTGATGGCGGGGGTGTTGGACGTGGTGATGTGATGGGAGTGAGGGTGAGGGTGGGATATGTGATGGCATGCCCGTATGGGGGTATTATTAGTATAGAGTTGACTTACCAGAGTCCAGTCCTCCTCCTACTCTGGCCAGGCCCTCAGGATGCATGATTGCCAAGACTTGCTCCTCCCATGTTGTTAGTTGTGGGGGAGGAGGTGGGGGTCCACCGCCAGCCCTCTGTACAGCAAATTGGTATCTTGCTGCAGTGCAACGTACCTTCCCCCGTAGGCCGTTCCACCTCTTCCTGATTTCATCCCTGGTTCTTGGGTGCTGTCCCACGGCGTTCATCCTGTCCACTATTCTCCGCCATAGCTCCATCTTCCTAGCTATAGATATCTGCTGCACCCGTGCTCCAAATAGCTGTGGCTCTACCCTGATGATTCCTCCACCATGACCCTTAGCTCCTCCTCTGAGAATCGGGGGTGTCTTTGTGGTGCCATGGGTATTGTGTGAGTTGTGTAGGTGAGGGTGTGTAGGGTGATGGGTTGGGGTGTGTGATGTGAGGTGCGTGGGTGGTGTATAGGTGTAGGTAGTGTGTGGCTCTGGTTTTGTCTGTGTCGTGGTGCCTGTCTTGTGCCAATGGTTTGTAATGGTAAAGGGTTGTGGGTAATGTGGGTGTGTGTTTTATAGTGGTGTGGGTGTGGTGTGTGTATGGGTGCCAGGTGTGTGTTATTTGAATTGTCTAATGTAGTGTTGTTTTGTATATGGGTGTCCATTTTGAGTGCGGCGGTATGTACCGCCAATGGTTTACTGCCATTGAATGACTGCTGTGGTGATTCGTGGGTCCTAATGTGATGGCCGTTGTTCTGTTGGCATAACGGTATGGGTTTTGATACCGCCACTTTATCACTGACCTTTGGACTGCCACCAGTCACAAGACAGATCTATCTATGTGTTGGACGGATATCTGCTGCGGCGACAGTAACTTGGTGGCACTCAGCATGGCGGTAAGTGGGATTTACTGCCAATGTCAAAATGAGGGCCTCAGTCTCCCTCTCCCTCTCCCTCTCTCTCTCTCTCTATATATATATATATATATATATATATATATATATATATATATATATATATATATATATATATACATAGATATCGAGAGACAAATCTCTCTCTCCATAGATACGTATGTATATGTATATATATATATATATATATATATATTTAAATAAATAGATCTGTCTTGTGACTCGTGGCAGTTGCAGTTTTGATGCCATAAAGTAGCACAGATGGTTTATCTGCCTGCTGCAAAGGATATACATGTATTTAGCTGAGTGTATTAGTAAAGCCAGTGTATTGCTATATGCACTACGTACAAGGTGAACAGTGGTGCAGGGTAAGGGCAATGAAATATACTATGGACCATTGGCCTCTGCTTCCATTTTACATTGGCTCACGACTCCATTTTGTCGAGTCTAGTTCTGCACGTAAAGCACTGTTCTGTGTTTTTCCACAAGCTTCTGCAAGCTGCAGGGTGGGGTGTTTTTCTGCTCAACTTCGCTCCATCTGCCTGGTACGAAGGGCACTATTTACATTCCACGAGCTATCAGTTAGGACAACATGGGGATGCGCCTGTACTCAAGGAGGAATGCAAGCTTCACCTTGGAGCCCTCTTCTGGGAACCTGGCCCATTCCGAGGAGACGTCTCGAAGGGTGAACAAGGTACCACCGATTGCACAATTTGTAAAGGAGGGGGTCTTTTTCTAGAAAAGACTCCTGGCCGTTAGTAAATACTATAAAGGTCAGGAGCCCTAATGGACTGGTTTAGGAACTCTCTTCTGGGTTGGACGCAACACCAGGAGGACTGATTGTCCTGAAGGAGACTCCCTGCACCAGTTGATTTGGGTTCCCCGGCTTTGTGTGCGGCGGAGGGATGCAGAATCTCTTTTCGGTGAAGCCTTTCAATTTATAAGCATTTAAGCATAATGCCCCATAAATAAACTTGATCATTCTACTTACTAAGGTGTGTGAGAGTGATTGTTTCACTTTGTGCCCTAAACTATCCTGAAGTGCATAGTTCTGTTATTCTGAAGAGTGAAGCAACACAATTTGGCATAGTCGGCAGGATTCGAAAAAAAAAAATGTTTAACAAGATCAAAGCGAGCTTAAAAGAAGTTCTCATGTATCAAATCCGGACATAGAAATACCGGGGTGGGAAACTGCCCTGTATAAACTTTTAGCTTAGGAATGGTCACGTTGTGCTGGTTTGTGTACAAATTGGAATGCGTGTATGTTAAATGCAGAACCTGAAATTGTTTTAACATGTTTACAAAAAGTGTCAATGGACAAGGGAAAAGAGATTTGTACGTTAGGGAGGCGAGGCTGGATTTTGCTCTCTGCGTACAGAAAGTTCAATGAAAAATGTTTAGAGTTACAGAAAGACCACGAGCAACTGGAGAAGGAGTTAGTATAAGCCTGAAATTCCTCTACCATGTTAGCTTGTCAAATTAAATTGTTAAGTGATAAGCTTGAAATGTACCAGCTGGTTCAGAGAGGACAGCAGTTAGCGTTGCTCAATATAATCACAAACAACGAAGAGGGAAAGTTAATAAAAAGAAGGTACATTTAGCTATCTCTCAGGCAGGGTTAGCCTTGGACCCTGAGTTTTGGGACGGAAACATCTGGGATACGTCTGGTTTTTCAGATGAGTCCGGGGGTGATAATTGTCAAGATGTTAGTCAGGAAAAGACAGAGCGCAGGAATGTTGTCCATGCCAGCCAATATATCGGCGAAAGTTACAGCATAGCCCAGCTAACCCTAGAGGGGGGATGCTGGATGCTCTGGAGGATTACACACAGCAAGAACTAAGTGGTGTGATAGACAGATTTTGACAGGTCCGGGGAAACATTGCTTTCGTGGATGGTGCGAGTGCATGATATGGGGGGCCAGGGGGTCCAATTAGATGACAGCGACACCCCGAGGCTTTGTATCTTAAGAACGGACCCAGTTATCCAAACTGAGTTTATAACTTATCCAGGGAATGGTCCCATGACCAATCTGTTGGAGTTAGCAGCGCAAGGGTGTGCTCAGAAGTATCTGACAGAGTCAGACTGGCCGCCTAATGATAAACCTTGGTATACTTTGAGAGATGCAGTACAGAGATGGAAGGAGGAAGAGATGAAAACAGCTATCTTTCTGGGTAATGCTCATAATTTGATGAATGGAATTTTAAATGTGTCTGTGCGAAACTGGCTGATTAGGTCCGCTCCTCCTGCATACAAGCATGTCATCATGACTTTGTTAATTAATCAGACTGGTAACCCACTGTCTCAGGTGGTAGAAGCCGTGCTTGAGTTAAGTGATTTAGGCGAGTGGACTAAGCCAGCGAGGAATTCACGGTCTGAGAATCGTACAGATAACAACAGGATGTCAAGGCGGGACATGTTTCTGGCCTTGCTGAAAGATGGGGTAGCCAGGGATGACATTGATGGGATAACCACCAAGGACATGTGGGAGATGTACCGCAAATGTGGTTTGGATAAGAAGAAGGGAAGCAGGAAAGTGAACAAGAAAGATAACAAACTGGTGAACCAGAGAAAGGCAGGATGGGAGGAGCACGAGGATGAAGAGAGAGAGAGAGAGGGAGAGAGCCCCGCAGCAGAGAGAGATCCCTAGATGATGGAGATTTGGAGCAAGAACACCGAGTCTCAGAGAGAACCCGGAGCAGAGAGAGAGACCGGGAACTGACAGGTCCCGAGAGAACTCGAGGCAGAGAGTGGGAGAGGGAGCTAGTAAGCTCAGAGAGATTGCGAGGCAGAGACAGGGAGGAGGAGCTCCCTGAGAATTACCGCAGACTGTATCCAGATCTGACTTGGGCAGACTCCGATGTGTGCAGAGAGAAAATAGACTAGGAAAGAGGTCAAACTCCGGTGCAGGGATGGGCTCGCAAAGATAACAGACCACATGTTAAAGTAGAAATTTTTTGGAAATGTGGAAATGCTAAGAAAGTTCGAGCCCTTGTTGACACCGGAGCGGAGGCCTCTTTAATTCAGAGCGTGAAATTTTTGGGCATTCAGTGGTATCAGGGACACAGAGAAGTGTTGCCAAAAGTGAAACAAAAGATTAAAGAATTTGCAGTGCTGTGAAATCGGAAGGAAGGCCAGTGTTTTATTGGACTATTCGGGTATTGGAGACAACACATACCCCATTTGTCTCAGATTTTGGCCCCATTGTACAAAGTTACACTAAAGAAGAATGCGTTTGAATGGGGAGAGCAGGAGCAGCGCACGTTTGAATTGACGAAAGACGCCATTCAGCATGCAGTGGATTTGTGGCCGATTCGGGAGGGAGACATCGAGCTGAATGTGACAGACCAAGGGCAGCATGCTTATTGGAGTTTGTGGCAAAAACAAGGAAGAAAGAGAGTGCCCCTGGGATTTTGGACAAAGAAGTTACCCGAGGCAGGAGAGCGGTACACTCCCTTTTAGATGTAGCTGCTGGCTTGCTATTGGGCTCTGGTTGATACCGAACAAATGACATTGGGACATAATGTGATTTTAAGACCTGAAATCCCCATCATGTAGTGGGTGATGAGTTCTCCTTAGACTCACAGAATTGGACATGCGCAGGAAGCCAGCATTATAAAATGGAAATGGTATGTCCAGGACAGGGCACGAGCAGGTCCAAAAGGAACCGACATTTTGCATGAGCAGGTAGCGCAGGCTACCATGGAGAATTCAAAAATGCTGCACGATGTACCTCCGGTGTGTGAATCACTGGTAGGATGGGGCCAGCCGTTCGCAGACTTATCTGCAGATGAAAAAATAATTTGTGGTTCACAGATGGCTCAGCAAAATATGTGGGAGCGAAAAGGCACTGGAAAGCAGTGTCCTATAATCCTGTTACAAAGAAGCTTTTAACAACTACAGGGCAGGAAAGAAGTAGCCAGTTTGCAGAGCTTTACGCTGTGTATACAGCTTTGAAACAAGAGCTACCCAGAAATTGTCACATTTGTACAGATTCCTGGTCTACCGCCAATGGGTTAGCTACTTGGCTTCCCACGTGGCATACACATCAGTACAAAATCCATAACAAGGAGGTATGGGGGAAGGAGTCATGGCAGGAGATCTGGGAAATGTTACCTCAAAGCACCGTGACTGTCTATCATGTGGACGCTCACTGTCCAACTGATTCATTAGACAGATGGTTCAATTGTCTTGAAGACGATCAAGCCAAGATTCAAGAGTTGAAGTGGAGGTGCAGAATTCTGATTTGGTGGGAATGGCTAAATGGGCCCACCAGAAATGCAGACATCTTGGAGAAAAAGCTACTCACAGGTGGGCAGAAATTAGAGGGATGCATCTTCCCCTAGATTTAATTAAAACAGCAATCATTAAAAGTCCCATTTGTCAGCATACACAGCACAGACCGGTCCCACAGGTGGTGAGAGGCCAGCTAGGCAGAGGTAAATTGCCAGGACAGATATGGCAGATTGATTACATTGGACCAATGTCAGTGAGTAGAGGGTGTCAGTATGCCTGCACAGTAGTGGATACTTACTCTGGTTATCTCATAGCCTTTCCCTGCAAGCGCGCAACCCAACAGAGCACCCTGAAAACATTAGATCTGTTGATTCTGCGCTATGGAGTGCCACTCCAAATTCAGAGTGATAACGCCAGCCACTTCAAAGGCAGACTAGTGCAGGACTATTGTGCACAACACAACATTGAGTGGATTTTTCACATACCTTACTACCCACAAGCAGCAAGACTGATTGAGAGAATGAATGGGTTGTTGAAAGAACAATTGTGCAGGCTGTCTGATGCGACACTGAATGGGTGAAGGGATAATGTGTACGATGCTTTGCAAATTTTGAACAACCGACCCCTTACAAATGCCGAGACACCTCTCATGAGAATGCTCACGCCTGCTTTACAGATCAATCAATTTACAGCAAGCAATACCATTGTGTATTGGGAAACAGCTCCAGGAGCTTTGGCCCCATATCGAGCTACACCAGAATCTGCAGGACTTGACCTGCATGCTTTACAAATGCATCGATTGAAGCCTAGAGACATCACTCTGATTGAAACAGGGGTTGGAATTCAGATTTCCCCTGAGCATTATGGTCTAATCGCCCCCCGATCTGGGCTTGCCCTGAGAGGAATCCACATTTTAGGAGGAGTGATAGATGCAGACTACCAGGGCGAGTTGAAAGTCATTCTCTTGAACAGTGGTGACACAGACCTAGTGGTGCAACCTGGTGATCGCGTTGCCATCATGCCGGTTTATGGAGGTGTTGTTAAGAAGGGGAGTGCCCCAGCCCTTCTCACTGTAAGAGGCAAAGGAGGGTTTGGTTCTACTGACAAGAACCCAGGGCCAAAGTGTGGGTTGAATCCCCAAAGAACCCTCCTCAACCCGCTGATGTCACTGCCACTGGACCAGACAATGTCCTGGTAGTTATGCGACCTGGTCCAGACAAATGGGAACATGTTCCCGCTGACAAATGCTATTTGCGAGAATGATAATACGTGTTTTGTCTTTTGTTCTTTTCAGATCATCCTATGGGGTGGCTGTGCAATGAGTGTGGTGTATGGAGCCCTTTCGGGAGGCTCCACTGGGGAGGGGCTCATAGCCCAAAGATTCAATCGTCAGCCGCAGATGCTGACGCTACTGCATCAACCGAACAATGTTTGGATTCATCTGCCGCAGGAAGTGCTGAATGTATCTCACTTCTGTATGAGTAACATGCGAAGTGTTCAAGATATGATTAGCACTTGTCTAGTGGCGGTGCCCACTCCTGCTGCGGTATTATTGCACATCTTTAACGATACAAACCAGGATGGAATGGTGGATGTGAGTGACGTTCGCTCCCATCTGTTACTCTATGAGTACTGCCGTCATTGCCCGGAGGTGGACAGGCGGTTGTGGAGGAACATGACATCCATACTCACGTTTAACATCTCAAATGGAGGTGTGTGCTATTCATTGACCCGGGATCCTATAAAAATAGGTAAATGTGCTCAGCTTAAACTGGAGAAAAGAGACAAAAACTTAACTGCTGCACAACAGACATTGTGCCACTCACGAAATGACATGACCTGTTTTAATGTAAATAATTCAATGTTCTGCCAAAATGTGGTGCCTGCTGTCAGCCGCATTCAAAATGTAAAGTTGCCTAAAGGTTGGCTCTTTTCATGTGGTAACGTCTCCTTTACCTGTATCCCAGCCAATCTAACCGGAGGGCCTTGTGCCTGGACACCCTTAGGGTTTCTCATGTTTCCTATGGATACTGCTCTCCACCCTCGCTATGTCAGAGACACTATTCAATTGCCTGCAGACTGTGATTCTGAAATATCATTGCTTTCCAAAACAGAATATATCAGTTTAGCTGGCTCTATCGTAGGGGTGCCAGGGCTGGCAGTGTTTAATACCAGAGTTATTAATAAACGTGCATGTTTAGTAGTTAAGAATATTAATTATACATCAGATGCTTTAGCTGAGCTGTTATTAGATGTACAGGGAACTAGACAAGCTGCTTTGCAGAATCGTGCAGCTATTGGTTATTTACTGCTCAAGCACAACCATGGCTGCAGCGATTTTGAAGGGTTGTGTTGTTTTAATTTATCTGACCACTCCATATTAATCAACTCCCAAATAGAGGCTCTGCATAAGTTAGTGAAGGGAGTGCAACAAGATGTTGACAAGGGGTGGTGGGACTGGGTTTTTAGATGGCTGCCTGATTTAGGCTGACTACGTTATATCCTTGGTGTAATCATTATCATAATAGTTATTTTAATTTCGTTATGTTGTTGTATTCAGTGTGTGCCTAACCTTCTATCTCAGTGTTGCCCAAGAGAATTGCCATTCCAGCTAATAGGATATACTTAGTTGTAAGTTGGCCAAATGGTCCAAGGGTGGAATGTATTGCTACATGCACTACGTGCAAGGTGAACAGTGGTGCAGGGTAAGGGCAATGATATATACTATGGACCATTGGCCTCTGCTTCCATTTTACATTGGCTCACAACTCCATTTTGTGGAGTCTAGTTCTGCGTGTAACGCACTGTTCTGTGTTTTTCCACAAGCTTCTGCAAGCTGCAGGGTGGGGTGTTTTTCTGCTCAACTTCGCTCCATCTGCCTGGTACGAAGGACGCTATTTACATTCCATGAGCTATCAGTTAGGACAACAGGGGGATGCACCTGTACTCAAGGAGGAATGCAGCTTCACCTTGGAGCCCTCTTCTGGGAACCTGGCCCGTTCCGAGGAGACGTCTCGAAGGGTGAACAAGGTACCTCCGATTGCACAATTTGTAAAGGAGGGGGTCTTTTTCTAGAAAAGACTCCTGGGCATTAGTAAATACTATAAAGGTCAGGAGCTCTGATGGACTGGTTTAGGAACTCTCTTCTGGGTTGGACGCAACGCCAGGAGGACTGATTGTCCCAAAGGAGACTCCCTGCGCCAGTCGATTTGGGTCCCCCGGCTTTGTGTGCGGCAGAGGGATGCAGAATCGCTTTTCGGTGAAGCCTTTCAATTTATAAGTATTTAAGCATATTGTGTGTGTGTGTGTGTAATATGTACTTATTCTTGCAGTTATTCTCATGTTATTTTTCATGAAATCACAGAGTGTTTGTATTTTTGCAGTGTGACGGGCCGGACTGTGCCGACCCGCACAGGTCCACAAGTTGTGCTGACTCTGCCCATGGCGTCCCGGACACACCCCGCAGAGCCGGCCTCCCTATTGGTTCCCTGCAGTGTCCGCGGGAAGGAGGGGCCGTTATAAGGACCATAGGGATAATGCTGGGGCGTCCGTTCCAGAGGAGGAGAACAGAGGAGCCGACCGGCGAAAGGACGACAAGAACGGGAGAACACGAAGAAGCCACAGCGGGAGGTTTCCAGCATTACAGAGAAGAAGACGGTTCGGAGGATCCGATACCCTCGCGATCTCGACCCCTGGATAAAGACTGCTGGCACCGGGGAGCACTCGCCTAGGACCTGCCACGCTTCAGGAGAAGCGTGGCAAAGTCAGGTACGAAACTCAACACTGGGAAAAAGGGGGGGGGGGAGACAGAAGGAAACCGGGAGTGGGTGAGGGGTTTTGGGGCTCGGAAAACACAGGCACAAGCGGGGTGGGACTAGTAATAGTTAAGGGTAAGGAGCGGAGATAAAACCAGCACAGTAGAGAAAAGAAGAAAGAAAGAAGGAGACAGCGAGAGATCTGAGAGAAGGAACCGAAGACAGAGGGTGATGAAATTATAGGCCACACAAGCATACAAGGACAGAAAGAGAAGGAGATAGCAAGTGGCTAACAGAAACCAGCTCAGAGAAGAGGAGCAGGACAGGGAAAAACAAAGACATAGGAAAGCCCAGGAGAAAAAGGAAGAGATAAGAGCCAAAGAACAACAGAGAGGAAAAGAAAAGAAGTGAGACATTAAACTGAAGAAAAGAAGTGAGACATTAAACTGAAGAAAAGAAGTATAGGCAGAGAAGGGATAGAGAGAGAGAGAAAAGACATGAGCCAGTCACTTACCGTACCTCTTCTTCTGTCCCCACATGGTTCCCGAGAGGCCTATTGAAGAGGAAGAGAAAGAAGAAGACGAAAATTAACAGTCAGACGAAAGAACAATACTACGAACAAACAACCATATTCTTACCTACCAAGAAACAAAGCCCACCAAAACTACTCTGTAATTGAACAATAAAATATACGTATCCACAGAAAACGTGAAGCCTGGTGTACTTACTCAGCCACCCTACGACATGCAGATATTCTCATGTTATTTTTCATTATATCACAGAGTGTTTGCATTCTCGCAGTTATTCTCATGTTATTTTTCCATGGTATATTAGTGTGGTCAGTTTTGCTATATGAGAACTTGCCCAATAAATAAACTTGATGATTCTACTTACTAAGGTGTGTGAGAGTGATTGTTTCACATTGTGCCCTAAACTATCCTGAAGTGCATAGTTCTGTTATTCTGAAGAGTGAAGCAACACAGCCAGGCGTCACCTGCGCATTAAAACAAATTAAATATATGTGGAGCGGAGGCACTTTTGCTGAGTGGTACTGAGGGAATTAGAAGAGGAGGTCATGGGAGGCAGAGCACCAAAAATGACTGTTGCACTGGGTGCCACCAGCGCTAAAGGCTGTGATGATGGGTATGTGGTAAGGTGAAGTAATAGTGTGTCTTTTTTGTTTTTTTCAGTGTCTTCAGAGAATCTTCTGAATCAGGGAAGAAGCAAAGGTAAGGTGACAACATGTACTACTGGGCACATCACACACACCCACATGCAATTTTGTGACTCTATCTGCCTTCTACGTAGGCTAGTACTTTAGAGGGGCAGTTTAGCCAGCAGCAGAGATGGCGTCTCATTGGATGAATGCTGCTCAAGCCTTAAGTCAGGTTATGGAGGATATCCCTGAGGCAGGATCAGAGCCTGACACAGCATCTGAGGGAGAGGACAATGGGGCACAATCTGGGAGTTATTTTTCAGTCGGCGGAGTCCCATCTGACCACACCTCTTCCAGTGATTCTGAGGGAGACAATGACGACAGTCATGCTGTCCCTCGCAAGCACAGCCTGTGCAGTGGGACAACAGCAGGTTAGCCCAACCCAGAGAGCAGGCACATGCGGCGGCAAGCACAGAAAGAGTGCTCTCCTGGCAGCCCCCCAATTTAGTTCAGCCCCACATTCCACCTTTTACTGGTGACGCTGGATGTAAAGTCGATACGGCCAACTTTTTGCCAGTCGACTATGTCCATCTATTTCTGGATGTTGACTTCCCTCAGGAAATTGAGCAGCAAACAAATTTGCATGCAGACCAATTTCTGAGGGAGCTTGGATGCACTCTAGGGCCCTGTTCTAGGGCACGCCAGTGGACTCCCACTTTGCTGGCGGAGATTAAGATATTTTTTTAGCCTTGCGCTCAAAATGGGGTTAATGCAGAAGCCCACCTTGCAGTCTTACTGGACGACTCACACGGTTTGGGTAACCTCATCTTCGCACCATACATGAGCAGAGATCGTTTCTTGTTACTGAAGCACATGCTGCATTTCAATGACAATTCTGCTGCATCACTACAGGGCCATCCAGACCATGACAGGTTGTTCAAAATTCGGCCTGTCGTGGAACATTTGTCTGCCAGGTTTTCAGAGATCTATACTCCTGGAAAGAATATAGCAGTCGGTGAGTCCTTGATCCTGTGACGGCTGCTGGTCAGACAGTACATTGAGAGCAAACAAGGTCGCTATGGCGTAAAGCTGTCCATGTTGTGTGAGAGCTCTTCTGGCTATGTGTACAGCTTGAGAGTATATACAGGGAAGGACTCCACCCTAAACCTTGTAGGTTGCCCCGCGTTAGGGGTCACAGGTAGGATTATATGGGAACGTGTCCAGCCACTCCTTCACAAAGGTTATAACCTTTATGTGGACAATTTCTATACAGGATTAGAGCTGTTTAGTGAGCTCTACAAAGCTGGTACTGTGGCCTGCAGTACAGTTCATTGTAACCGCAAAGGATTCCCACAGAGACTTGTTTGCAAGAAGCTCCAGAAATCTCAGAGTGCTGCATTGCGTTCCAACAAACTACTCAGAGTCAAGTTCTTGGATAGGTGTGAAGTATACCTGCTCACTACAATTCAATATGAGAGTACTTCCCCCACCACGGTTTGGGGTCAGATGGCTGAAGTCCACAAGCCCATCTGTATACTTGATTACAATAAGTACTTGGGCGGAGTGGACAAGAATCACCAGGTTCTTGAACCATACAATGCGTGTCATAAAACTAGCACTTGGTACAAGAAACTGTTTACCCACCTGATCCAACATACAATGCATATGTTGTTTACCGTCAGACAACCAAAGGAAGACTCATGACTTTCCTTAACTTCCAGTTGTCTGTAATTGAAAGCCTCACTGCTGTTACAGCAGCCTCTACCTCATATGTTCTGGAGGATGTAGCAAGGCTGCAGGAGCGACACTTTGCTGATAGCTTTCCTAAAACACCCAAAAAGGATCATCCATTTCGTCCCTGTAAAGTGTGCTCGAAGCATGGAATACGGCAGGAGAGTCAGTATTACTATCCAGAGTGCCCATCTTAACCAGGCCTCTGTGTCCCTACTTGCTTCACGTT
Source organism: Pleurodeles waltl (assembly GCF_031143425.1). Lineage (NCBI taxonomy): Eukaryota > Metazoa > Chordata > Amphibia > Caudata > Salamandridae > Pleurodeles > Pleurodeles waltl. Next base: position 658,919,488 of record NC_090449.1, on the reverse strand, counting down.
TAATCATACTAAAGCAAAGTTCTGGGAAATCAACTGAGGTGGAGTTGCCCTTAGGTAATCCCTTCAGTGGCTGTGCATGGATACCGAATGTCCATGGGCCACTGCTTAATTAGGCAAACAGCCACATAATTTTACCATCTACTTCAGGAAATCATGGATTTCCTTATGGCCTGCTTGACACCTATATCCACCGTTAACACGTGGTAGATGTTCTGTTCAATTAACGTGCATTATAGTCCCCATATTGTACATACTAGTGGACAGAACATATGCCACATTGTCACGAAGTACCCTGTGTGCCAAAATGTTGACTAAATTTTGAAGTGCTCATTAGGGAGCTTATGTATGATACACCATGATTGACAAAACCCAGGGTAAGTGTAATAAGTCAAACAAATGTCCTGTTGGACATATTCACCAACAATTTTACTTGTTTGAAAGTCTGCAAACTCAATTTGTAGCTTCACTTTCAAAGCAAAAGTAGAAGTGTTGGTGAATGAGTTCCACAGGTTATTTGTTTGACTTTTTACTTCAGAGACCTTAGGATTTCATCACCAGCATGTCTGCCTTAGTTTGATATGCTCGCTCAGTTCGAGGAATAGGCCTCCCAAGGCATACTCCAACATCCCCAACTTGCATCCACAAACTAGTATAGTTTCACTTGGAAACTATACAGGATTAGTCAGGACTCTGATGAGGACAGAGACATAAATGGGTAAGGAAAGCTTATGGTAGATGTGCCTTCAGAGGGATATTGCACAGGTAGAAGGCAGATAGTAAAGGTAGTGCAGATGTACATCATCTACACCTATGGATTCAAACCTATTGGTGCCATCCCAGCACTGAAGGACAATGACACATATGGGCCAGTGTTTGACCTGCTTTTTACGTTCATCCTCCATCAGAACTTAGTAGATGTTCAATTTGCTGTATGATAAGTGCATTACAGTCACAGCACTGCACATAATGTTGGCTGGGACATATGCTACATTCTCATGGACTACCCAGTGTGCTAAACACTACCTTTTTTCATAGCATATGACCTTCTCTTAAGTGAACATAGCAAGAATTCCACAGCATGTCTGCCTTAGTTTTGATATGCTCGCTCAGTTTGAGGAATTGCTTTGTACGGCATACTCGGACATCCCCAACTTGCATCCACAAACTGGAAGGGGTTGGATTTTGCACAGTGAGTTCGCTATAGGCGCAATGAAAACATGTCTTCCTGAGCTTCGGGTGGCTGTCATGGGAGTCATTAGTAAAGGTTTGTTACGCATGCCTTCGGTAATGTTCAGGAAGAAGGAGGCAGTTACTTGACAGGTGGTAAAATGTAGTCAAACTTATTCCGTCCTGTGGCGTATGAATGTGATGGGCCCTTGTCTGGCAGCAGTAAGTTAATGTGAGTGCAGTGATTGGTTGGATTGGTCCCGTGGCCGGCAGTATGAAAGGGTTGTTTGTTGTGTGTGAATGGCGTGTGAATGGACCATAAAGAGGTTGGTGCCTGGACGCGGCTTTATGGCCCACCTTCAGAAGGCTTGGTTTCAACATTCAGATACTTTGATAAGTATTCATGCCTTGAAACCATAATTTCTTGAGGTGCTAAAACCAACCAGTGTGAGTGGTGGATTAACTTTAACATACTAGTACCAGGGGAGTCCAAAGGTGAAGGACTTGTGTGGCTCTCAACAGTATTCCTTCACCCAGAATCCCATTGAAATCACAAACTTTGCTTAAAAACACCCTTGCCTTGCATTTCAGTGAGAGGAAGTCCTGGAATCTGCAGACAGCCACACATTTTCTACCTCCCAGTGTTCCACTAAGTCTCCAGAGAAAAACATTGCCTCACTTTAGTGGGTGGGCAAGTTACCACAACAGGGAAATACCCAAAACAGATTGTGGAGACATAAAAATTACCTACCACCAAAAAAGGCTGGTTTTGTAGGCCAGTCACCTGAGTATTTGGTCCTGGGCTGGGTGACCATATAGAGAAACCTACCAAACCTAGACATTTCTAAAAACTAGACACCTGGGGCAATCCACGGAAGTGTGGCGTGTGTGGATTTCACAAAGTTTTCTTACCCAGAATACCCTGCAAAAGTGAAACGTTGATTAAAGCACAGTTTTTCCTTGCTTTTTCATCACAGAAACTACAGGAATGTGCAGGGATCCACAAAATTCCTACCATCGAGTGTTTCTCCACTTCTCCTGATAAAACCCCACTTGTGTGCCTGTGCCTAGTGCCTGCATCAGGAACGGATCACTCCAGCGTTAACAGTAGCCTTTATGCAAGGACTACCATTGATTCTTGTGTGATCCATTCCTGTCGCAGGCTCTAGCCTACCCAAACAATTCAGGTACCATTTTTATCGGGAGACTTGGGGGAATACTGGGTGGAAGGAAGTTTGTGGCTCCCCTCAGATTCCAGAACTTCCCATCACCGAAATGTGAGGAAAATTTTTTTTTTGTCAAATGTTTCAGGTTTGCAAAGATTTCTGGGTAACAGAACCTGGCGAGAGCCCCACAAGTCACCCCATCTTGGGTTCCCCTAGGTGTCTAGTTTTGAAAAATGTGTGGGTTTGGTTGGTTTCCCTAAGTGCCTGCTGAGCTGCAGCTCAAAATCCAAAGCTAGGCACTTTCCAAAAAACATATCAGTTTTCAATGTAAATGTATGCCATGTCGCGTAGGCTCTCATTATTCTAATGAGACTACTGGATTTTGAGCAGCAAAATCGTCCGCGATGTGGGAGACTGAGTCTAACCCTCTGCGGGTGACACCTGTCGCTCGAAATCTGGGTTTTGCTCCTGCTAACTAGCAATGCCTCCTCTCTACCAGAGGATAGTGATGATTGGGCAGCCGAGCGCATGACATACTAGGCTTCTCAGGGAAGTCATGGTCACTCAGGTCGCATCCGGTTCTCTCATTTACAATTCAGTCTCATATATAAACAACAAAAAGAGGCAGTATATGTTTCAGTAATGAGTTTAATAAAACAACTGCATCTTAGATAGCAAAGCGTGAGCTGCAGTAACCAGGACGACACAACATGACAGCATTAAAATGGTGATGAGAAGAGTGAAGCATAAAAACAGTGCTATCATATTGTCACTATGATCTATGGACTATTTCCTCTCTAGGCTGTAATTTGAGCACAGCATGTTAAGCTGCCTTTCCGGTTCCTCTGGGAAGGCATCAACCCCCATACCCGAGTAAAGGCCCGTGGTCTGCGTTAGCATCTGTAGCGAAGCATTCAGCAATCAGCATACAGTCGTGGTTCCCTGGCTGGAATCTCCCTCTAACGTGTAAGTGTTTTGCCGCAAGCATGTCTGTTTGCAACTCTTGAAGAATGCGCGTATGTTCAATTGTCCAGAGTTTACTTGAAAAATCGGGACGTATTAGATCATATAAAGGTTTTATGCGTGTAGCATAATCTGGAATGTAAGTTCTGCCAAAATTTAGGAAACCCAATAGAGATTGGAGTTTTTTTAATCGTATTTGGTGGTTGTAACTGTGCGAATTTCTCTAAGAATTATGGAGCTATGCTCGTTCCTTCACTTGACAGCTCATATCATAGGAACAGGACGCTGAGGAAGGCTATTTTTGTTTTTTTAAAGTTGAATTTGTAGCCAAATTCAGCAAATCCAACAACAATGCGGGCTACCCGTCTTAAATGTTGTAGTAATTCATCATCCGTAAGATAGATATCATCTACATAGGACAATGCTTCAGGGTCAATCTCGTGCAAAATTGCAGTAACACGAGCTGCAAACAGCAAAGCATATTTGGCAACACTAAGAAGGAAATCAATGCACATTCCCATGGTGTTCCTAAATATAATCTTACTTATGGGTGCTCATACACTAAAGCACATCGTTGCTATGATGTGCCTCCAGGAATTCTCCAAAGAGAACCGGTAAAAAACAAGACGGAAAGATATAGTGGAGCACACCAATTGTTCTTATTATATAATTATAAAGAGTCAGTAGTGACTCAGAATTAGAAGCAAGAATTTAAATATGTTCTCACAATGTTGTTTCACATTGAGAACCCTGGTGTAGGTTCTCTTATTCATATGTGCATACCAAACCCTTTATACATCTGAGAAAAACTTCTGATTTATTACCAAATACACATAACATACAAAACAAAACATAACTTATGACAAACCGATACATTGAAAACACACTAACATTCAATGATTACAAATATCAAAATTAATTCTTCATATAAAAACGTAAGCTTGAAGTTGTTGGGCCTAACAGTCATGTGCTGGGCCCACATGTAGCATCAGCCGACACGTGTTTCGTCCAAGACTGGACTTCTTCAAGGCTTATTCTCTCCACAGGATCCTAAATCTCAAAGCGGTATCCAAACTAGATAAGATTATCACTTATGCCTATTTATTGTGATGGGTCCCAAAAATAGAAAATGTTCCTTCTCATTGGAAATACAAATTCGACTCAGAAATTCTCAGCTGGTCCCAACAGCATAGAGTATTTGCATAAATTCCATGGTTAGAGCAGAACGTCACAAATGACTATTCCTCTACCTGTATGATAGCATTTGGAACGCCGTACATCCGCGTCGCGTCTCACTCCATCCCAATGTATCTGCAAACAGTCCTGGACCATTCTTATACCCCTGAGGTAAACAACAGATTTTTTTCTGGGAGCCTAGTGCACTGAAACATGTTAAGTCTCTACTCTCAGGTACTATATTCTGACAGAAAAAATCCATTGGAAATATCCAGTGTTGTTTTGTATTTTTTACGCACTCTGTTCATTAGTGCTGTGCTATGTGAGTTTTGGATAGCATATGTGCGTGTATGACTGTTTAAAGGTCAGTAGTCTAAGACTATTCTATATGAATGGTCTGGTTTAGCTACTGGGAATAATGGTTTATTCATTGGTGAGACAGAGGGTTCAATTACTCCCTGGTGCTCTAATTGCGTGAGTATTTCTCTCACTGGTGCTTTTGCTTCATGTTTCATAGGATACTGCAGTTGTGGTTGAGGTTCACTTTTAATTGGAATTACATGGTAGGGGGATTCTTTATCCCATCCTATGTGATTTCTGTATAATGCGGGTGCTTGTACTAAAGCCCATTCAATGGAATAGGATTCGGCGAGTTCCTCTGGAACAAGGGGCGAGAAGGAAGGCTTAATGACTTCTTCTCCATATGGACAGGTACGGGCAAATTCAGGTGGCCAATCTTGTTCGGCCAACAAGACATCATATATGTTTACTACGCGATCCCAAAAGTTTGCGTCTATTATGTGTTCAATGTCTCCTTCTAACTGCTGCGTTACTTTAGACACTCTATCAGGCGTGGAGACATGCATGTCCGCAGTCTCTACTTGTATAAAGTCATCAGTTGCTTTCACCTCCAGATGCTCTAGAAGATTCCAGCGAACTATTGTGACCTCTGCCGCGCTGTCTAGCAGTGCTAGAGCCCATTTCTTGTTCTTCAAGAGGACCCTCTTCCTGAGTGGCATGTCGGACTGTGACTGCTACCACTTTTTTCTTTTTGAGTTGTGTTTTTTTTTTGGGTGGGTTTCTCTTCCTTTTTAACAGAAACCTCCAAAGAGCATTGTGATTCCTGTCTGGGTTTCACGGACTCTGCCCTTCGCTCTGATCGCCCACCTCTCTCATTTCGTTTTTCCGATGAGTCCTGAAAGGAACGAGATTGGCGTGTATCAGTATATTGATATCTATCAGGCGTTTCTATGTTAACTCTATTTCTGAGATTATACCTATTCTACGGGGTCTCCATAAGCGGAGATTCTCCCCTCTCTTTTTTAGGAGTTTGTTGCTTTTTATCCCAGCATTTCATATTACCCTCAGGTGCTTGCTTAGGGGAATCTTTACTCGGTTTACCCTGAAATTGTGTTTTTTGTGGTCTGGCCCCTAGACTATCTCGACTAATACTTGAATAGGGCACTGCTATTATTTTAGGCAGCTCTCGTTCCTGATCCTGTTGTGGAACGTCACGGAGCCGCATGCGCACTGCAAGCGCCACCGCTTCCCCTTTAAGATTTCTAAGAATGATTGAGGATACTGTAGCAAAATTACCCATCAATTGCATCCCTAAATCTAGGGCAGGGGCAGCCCTGTATTCATCTTGAATTTGTTTCAACACCTCCGGTAAATTGGCAAGTGTTGGTGTTCAATGTGCGGTTGTATAGAGCGCGGTAAACACCCTGCCCCAGGTATTACAGTAATCTACTGTAGGGACCATCCCAAAGGTCAAGCCCTTTTATATTATTCTATGTTTATCCTGAGGTCCTGTATGGGGAAATACTGCCTCCAGGGCATTAATTTTTTGTGCTAACCAAAACAGAGTTTCCTCTCGTTTGGCAGGTACTTTACCCATAATCAAATGTACAGTCGCATGATTTATACCTGGCGTTGCTGCATGTGGATGTGCTGGAGCAGCACGTGCTGGGTTTGTATTTAGTGTTTGCATTACAAATTGTACTAATCGTCTATATATCGATATTAGTTCAGTATATAAACGACGAGCCTCAACTACCGCTAAATTTGCAACCGCAGGATGTGGTGTATAAGTGGCCAATAAAGGCCAGGTAGGACTGTCATTACTTAGAGGACCTAACCTTACTGGTAATATTGTGTGGGGTAGGGTGCCATCAAGCCAATTATTATGTTCTTGATAAGATAGAGGTATTTCTAAATATGCGTATGCTCTGTATTGTCCAGGCGCATTTGTAGGTGTATATTGGTGAAATGTATTTGTGTTCCCATCAACTCCCGAAAATGTGACCCAAGAATAGAAAGGTTCTGTTCTATAAGCTGCATGGGCATCCCCCACAAATGTGAATAGACCCCCCTGGGCCGTTAGGACATTCGCTAATACATGTGGAGTTAGAAGTTGTCTCATATTAACCGCTATTTGTACCTGGTTTCGCCATTGTAGTGACACTATGAGTTCAGAGATGGCATTGAATGTGTTTAGGAGCATTTCCTGTCGTGGGCACTAGGCCTACCCACACAAGTGCAGTACCATTTTAATTGGGAGACTTGAGGGAATGTAAGGTGGAAGGAAGTTTGTGGCCCTGTCAGATTCGAGAACTTTCCTTCACCGAAATGTGAGGAAAAAGGTTTTTTTTGCTAAATTGTGAGGTTTGCAAAGGATTCTGGGTGACAGAACCCAGTGAGAGCCCCACAAGCCACCCCATCCTGGATTCCCCTAGGTGTCTAGTTTAATTTTTTTTATATGTTTGCTATGTTTCCGTAGGTGCCTGCTGAGCTAGCAGCCAAAATCCACTGCTAGGCACTTTCAAGAAACACGTCCGTTTTCATTGGAAAAATGTGATGTGTCCATGTTATGTTTTGGGGCATTTCCTGTCGTGAGCACTAGGCCTACCTACACAAGTGAGGCACCATTTTTATCGGGAGACTTAGGGGAATGCTGGGTGGAAGGAAGTTTGTAGCTCCTCTCAGATTCCAGAACTTTCCATCACCAAAATGTGAGGAAAAAGTGTTTTTTTGCCAATTTTTGAGGTTTGCAAAGGATTCTGGGTAACAGAACCTGATGAGAGATCCACAATTCACCCCATCTTGGGTTTACCTAGGTGTCTAGTTTTGAAAAGTGTGTGGGTTTGGTAGGTTTACCTAAGTGCCTGCTGAGCTACAGCCCAAAATCCACAGCTAGGTACTTTCCAAAAAACACATCAGTTTTCAATGTAAAAATGTGACGTGTACATGTTGCGTTTAGGAGTGTTTCCTGTTGTGGGCACTAGGCCTACCAACACAAGTGAAGTACCATTTTAATTGGGAGACTTGAGGAAATGTTAGGTGGAAGGAAGTTTGTGGCTCCCCTCAGATTCTAGAACTTTCCATCACCAAAATGTGAGGAAAAAGTTTTTTGTTTTTTTTTGCTAAATTGTGAGGTTTGCAAAGGATTCTGGGTGACAGAGCCCAGTGAGAGCCCCATAAGTCACCCCGTCCTGGATTCCCCTAGGTGTCTTGTTTAAAAAAAAAGTATAGGTTTGCTATGTTTCCTGTTAGACCTGACAGCCTTAGGGTGGTCACCCCTAACTTTTTGCCTGCCTCCCTCCACTTTTTGGACACTGTTTTTGCTGGTTTTTAGACTCTGCGCACTTTACCACTGCTAAAGTGCATATTCTCTCTCACTTTAAACATGGTAATCATATCCAATTGGACTATTTAATTTACTTACTGTAGTCTACATGTCCCGGTAGTGTAAAACTCCTAAATTAGTTTTTACACTACTGTGATGCCTGCTCCCTTCACAGGCTAACATTGGGGCTGCCCTCATACATTGTTGGAGTGGTAGCTGCTGATCTGAAAGGAGTAGGAAGGTCATATTTAGTATGGCCAGAATGGTAATACAATATCCTGCTGACTGGTGAAGTTGGATTTAATATTACTATTTTGGAAATGCCACTTTTCGAAAGTAAGCATTTCTTTGCACTTAAATCTTTCTGTGCCTTACAATCCACGGCTATAGTAGTATTACGTTAGCTGGACTAAAGGCCTAGTTCCACTGGGCCTCGCACACTCGAAAGCCTGAAATACTGAACGCTTTGCAAAGGACTGGAAGTTGCTATAGTCAACCTTGACCCGCTTGAAGTTCAAGTTACTTAGCTAATAAGTTTCTGCAATGCACAGGCGGACAGGAGATGGTAAAGACAATTTGATACAATTATGTGTAGAGCAGGCTAAATGTACTTTCCCAGGACTTGAACAATAGACGCACTGACCGAAGAAGAAGATGCAACAATTTCGATATCTGAAGGGCCGGAAGATGAGGGCATCGCATGGAAAAAACAACCCGCTTCTTGTGAACGGGGACATATGAAATTTAATAGAGTTGGGAAACAAAAACTATAGGTTAAAGTCATATCTGCCGAATGACTGACCAATTACCAATTAGTGGGATGGACTGGGAGACCCTAATAAAAAGTCATGACAAAGGGCAAGAAATCAGAGAAGCAGGAGAAATGTTGGTGACATCAGGAGATGCTGTCCTAGGTGCTGATATTGGGCTCAAGGTCTGTGAGCCTGATCTGTAGCTGACCTGAAGACGAAGACTGACTTGTTGCTGATCCATTCTGGATAGGTAGCTATGAAAATGTGCCTTTTCTTCTAGGTACCAACTGCGCTGTGTTTTAAGATTCTCACTTAGGTAGATTTTTCCAAATTGATGTTTTCTCCACATTGTTTTCGCATGAAGACCACCATGCTAATGCTAATCTTGGTTAGGTAGGCTGTTAGGGTGACGTTGACAGTGACAATGACTGACAAACTTAATTGTTGAATTTCACTATTTATGCTGGTATTCTTAGTCTATGATATTGTATTGTTGTGTAAGCTTTCTTCAAGAATTTATGTCTTTTATGATGGATTAATAAAAAAAAAGATTACATTGAATAACGATTGAACTAACAGATGATTTAGAATTGTAATCAATAGGGAATAAAAATTGTTACCTCTTTCCTGAGTAGTGGTTATTCTTGATTAATATGGTTTAAAGCTGTTCTTCATAGAATGTTTGATTTATTGATATGAGCTATCGATCCAGTGGTTATTACATGACAAGGATACTCCGTGCAATTCAAAAGGTTCATCGACCTATACGCGTCCCTTTGTAAGTTTACTTACTAAGGACAAGGCGCACTAACAGTTTTTGGTAGCAGCTTGATGGTTAGTTTCCCCAGAGAACTAGTTATGTGGTGATTATTGCTTATGGTGGTAGTTTAAGTTAGGGTTAGTTGTTCATATTTTTATGAGGTTTGAATTTTGATTTTCTGAAATGGCAATTGTAGCAAAGATGATGTCCCCATAAGCCCAGAAATGACTTTCACAGATCCTGGATCTTGCTAGTAAAGTTGGGTATGTTCTCGGCATGTTTTGAGATAGTGTGAAAGTGGTAGGTTGCGCTTGCACAGGTTTAAGCAAACCGCAGGTGAATTGTGATGTATGTGAGGTAAAGTAGGGAGTCTGCGTACTCCAGTTGAGGTTAGTAGGAGTGTGCGTACTCCATAGTATGAGAGTAGGGAAGCCGTTGAACTTCACATGTGTGTGGAGCTTGGTGCTAAAAAATTATCCACGTGAGTATATTGACAAGTGTAGGATACACTTGGTTATATGTTGTAATCTGTCTGGTTTAGTAGGTTGATTGGGCATGGTCAACAAGTTGGTGTGTAAGATAGACAAGCAAAAGAACGTTTTCGACTGAGATTTGGCGAGTCCTATGTGCACCAGGACAGACCCATTGATTAGTTGAGAGTAAAATTTGTGGGTTGAATTTTGCTTGCAAATGTGGGAGACAGAGAAAGAAGAATAGCTACTTGAGCAAAAGATCCATTAGTGAAAATCCATAAGGTCTCTGAAGCGATTGTGTCCCTTTCTGTAGTAAACAGGTTTATTTTAGTTATTGGTATTTGGTTAAAGTGCTTGCTATAAATTGCATTAGTTGTGTGAGTTAAAGTAGGAGGACGAGCCACAAGACTTTGTCAGCCCCTGTGTGTAGGTGTGACGTCAGAGTGTGCCGCGCTGGGATGGGTTGGTTGGTGAGAAGAGTCGCGAGCGGATTGGCAGCAGTCCGCAATAGGCAATTGGTTGAATAAGCGGGTGAAGGGAGTCCTGGGAGTAAAAGTCATTTCATTATTGAATTGAAGTAAACAAACAGACAAAATTAAGTTTTTCAAAGCGTTTAGAAGTACGATGAAGGGTGATTCTTACATTAAAGCGTCAGTGAGGGAAACGACCCCACCGGAAAATTCTCCGGCTTATATTGTGATGGAGGAGCGAAGGGTAGCACCATGTCTTTGGTTAAAGTAGTGGTGTAAGCCAACAAAGAAGCGAGGGTCCTTAGCATTTCCGGAGCATGGAACGTTTAATTTGAGAATTCTGGACCAATTGCGAATGTCATTATATGAGATGAAGCTGTTACCAAGACCAGCACAGTGTCAACACCAGAGCAGTACTATTGGCGACAAAAATGCAAAAACCCAGCACTCTCAAAACAAAGTAATTTATGCATTGTGCTGATATGTTGTGGTTTAACCTTTTGCATTGCAGAGTGCAATCCTGAAAACTTATTTTTAATATGCTTACAAATACTGTTCCTTTTCAATGTATTGCTGCAGGTTTTCAGAGTGTGTTAGGGTGTGGCCCCTTTCCAGGGCCTTCCAGAGACTTTCCCTGCAACATGCCTGGGCGTGGTTCTGGGCTGGGCCAAGACTCTATAAAAGAGAGCCAGCCCAACTCCCAGTGCTCACTATTCAGAGGTCCCGGTGCAGAGCAGCAGCTTCTTCCTGAGCTCCTGTACCGGCGGCCTATTTGGATCTTCCAGTCTTCTGCCCTTCATCCTTCATTGGTGATCATTGTTCCAGGCGGTAAGACGGTGGTTGGACTGCCCCAACACCATTATTGAGAATTTTCATATTCTTAGTTTAATTCTTAAATGAGTAACAGATTACTTGTGCGCTACCATTTCCTGACATTTATATGGTAGTTTACAAATAGGCAAGACACGCGATTTGTTTCATAAAGGTTTGACTTTGTTATTCATTGCGTGCTACCATTTCTTGACATTGGCATGGTGGCTTAAGAATCGGCAAGACGCGCGATTCGTTTTATGGTGTTTAAACATTGTTGTCCATTGCGCGCTACTATTTCTTGACATTTACATGATGTTTTACGAATTGGCAAGACGCGCAACTCGTTTCATGAGGATTTACCTTTGTTGTTCATTGCGCGCTACCATTTCTTGACATTTACATGATGGCTTAAGAATCAGCAAAAGAAGCGCGATTCGTTTCATTGTACTTTGATCTTGTTATTTATTGTGAGCTGTTATTTCTTGACATTTACATCGTGTTTTACGAATCGGCAAGACACGCGATTCGATTAATGATGATTTGACTTTGATATTCATTGCGTGCTACCATTTCTTGGTATTTTACATGGTAACACTCGAATCGGCAAGACGCACAGGTGGTCATTACAACCCTGGCGGACGGTGTTAAAGCGGCGGTAAGACCGCCAACAGGCCAGCTGTAAAAAAAATGCAATTACGACCGTGGCGGAAACCGCCAACAAAGACAGCCACTTTAACACTCCGACCGCCACGGCGGTACAGACAAACAGCGCGGCGGTCACCGCCAACAGACAGACGGAAGACAATGTACCGCCCACATTATCACAACCTACCAATCCGCCACCTTTTCCGGGCGGATTCACCGCAGATAAAAACACAGCAGAAACAGCTATTTCAAAGGGAAAACGCTCACCTCTACACACTCCACGAGGAATCAGGACACCATGGAGCCGGAACTCCATATTCTGCCAGCGATAGTCTTCCTGCTCCTATACAAGGATCATCAACACCGGCGGCGAAGAGCACGGTGAGTACTGCACCTACGACATAGGGGAGGGGGGAAGCAAAAACACAGGGACACATACAACCAACATCCCAACCCCCACCCTGACTCTCACCCACTACAACACACACACCAATGCATATCTATACATTACAGTAACAACCCCCAACCCCCCCGAAAGAATGCAAAGACAAAAGGAAATGAGTTGAACCATTGTAATATATCAAAATACAGTAAGCAAATATATACAGATATATATACACATTAAACAAAAAATACACCACGATTAGTAGTGCAGGTAATGCACCATTCATTGTCCGTGGACCACTGGGCCCAAAATGCATGGGCGAGGCCCACACAAGATACCTGATCAAAACGGAGAGAACACTGCAGGGGCATCAGATCGAAATACAACAGGCACCTCAGGGGGAAGGGAAGGGGGGTACCTCAGCCGGATGAGTGCATAACGCCAGATCCACGAGGGGGCTCCATGCCCATTGATGTATCCTGGGGAGTGCAAAGCCACAGTCTTTCAAATCTCTACAGTGGGTGGTTTGCCCACTGTTCAATCCTGGGGAGTGAAGAGCCACAGTCTCTCAAATCTCTACAGTGGGTGGTTTGCCCACTGTTTAATCCTGGGGAGTGTAAAGCCACAGTCTCTCAAGTGGATAAAAGTCTCCACTGGTGCTGGAGGGGGACTGGTGGCCAGAGTGTCCCGATTTCTTGGGTGCTGTCCCACTGCGTTGACCCTGTCGACTATTCTTCGCCATAGCTCCATCTTCCTTGCAATTGAGGTGTGCTGCACCTGTGCTCCAAATAGCTGTGGCTCTACCCGGATGATTTCCTCCACCATGACCCTGAGCTCCTCCTCCGAGAACCTGGGGTGTCTTTGCCGTGCCATGGGGTGGTGTAGGTGATGTGTGGGGTGGTGTATGTGGTGATAAGTGTGGTGATATGTAGTGGTGTGTGGTGTTTTGTGCGTGGAAGTAGTGTGGGTGATGGTGTTGTGTGCCTGTGGATGCTTGGTAGTAGCTTGTAGTGTCTCTCTCTGGCCTTCTCTCAGTAATTGTTGTCGTAGGGGTTTGTGGGTGATGTGGGTGTGTGTTTTATATTGTATTGGGTGTGTGGGAGTGGTGTGTGTATCAGGTGTGTGTATTTTGAATTGTCCAATGTGGTAGTGTTTTGTAGATGTGTGTGTATTTTGAGCGTGGCGGTGTGTTCCGCCAATGGAATACCGTGGTTGAAAGACCGCTGCGTGGATTCGTGGGTCGTGATAGCGTGGGCGTCTTTCTGTTGGCGTGACGGTGGAGGTTTTGTTTTCGCCAGTTTATCACTGACCTTTGGTGTGGCGGACTTGTGTGGGTGTCTGAATTCTGTTGGATTTCGAGATGTGGGTCATAATAGCTGTGGCGGAATTCCGCGGCGGTGTGATGGCGGTCTTCTGCATGGCGGTAAGCGGCTTTTACCGCCAATGTTGTAATGACCCCCATGATTCTCTCCTCGAATTTATTTCATGTTGTTTATTGTATGCCACTATTTTAAGATATTTAATATGTAATTTTCGAGTTGACAAGTCATGTGATTTGTTTCCTGAATCCATATTTTGTTATTCATGGTGCACAATCCTTTTATGGTGTTTACTATATATATGTGTACATATATATATATTTATATATATATATATATATATGCAATATGCGCAATTTGTGTTGAAACATTTTAAGAGTACACAGAAGGCCAGAGTTTCTAGATGCAATATTGTATGGTCCTAGTATACATTCTCAAAACAGGACTTATATGACTGGTTTAAAATTTAGTCAGAATGTTTTTCTGATTCTCATGTAAAGGAAAGTACTTGAATAAGACAGTTTTCATTTAATTCATCCTGATTCCCCTACAGGTATCCGGCCATCTTGAAACTTAGTCATTTTAAACTTAACTCTTAGATTGTTCATATTTTCAGAGTGACTAGGCTTAGAATCATAGTCTAGTATTGATTTCAGGAGATATAATTTTCATATTGTGTGTTCTAACCTTTTTCCTACTACAGGTCTCCTTGAACTCTCTCAGTCTCTTTGATTTATCTATCAGAGTCTTGGAGCTGTTCAGTGGTGGACGTGTTGAGAATGTGCACAGACCCTGAGGATCTGGTGACTCTGACAGAATAGTGAGCCCACAAAATATTATCCTCCTGGCTTGCGTATGTTCTCAGCATGGCCAAGCTAGACGAGTTAGTCAAGGCTATCACCCAGCTCCAAACAGAGGTGGTATCATCCAAAGAATTGACAACTAGCTTAGCAGAGAGAGTGAGTCAATTGCAAGAGAAGAAGGAATAAAGTCCCACAGGTGTGTCTTGGCCAGGTACTTCTTCTCGGGCTTCTGGAAGTAATCCGATTTCCCTAAATGTTCCTTCTGCAATTCCTTTAGCTCCCCCAGAACGTTTCTCAGATGACCCTTTGAAAGCGCAATCTTTCCTGGTTCAAGTGGAACTACACTTCACCTGCAGACCAAATACTTTCCCCGATGCCCAGTCCAAAGTAGCTTTCTTGTTATCATATCTGTCTGGGGATGCAGCTACTTGGGCAATTCCTCTTGTGCGTAAAAATAGTCCCTTGTTGTACAACTGGAGAAATTTTGTTCGTGAATTTGAGAGAGTTTTTGATCGTAGAACTGTAACACAGTCAGCAGATCGTGAATTATTAGATTTACGCCAAGGGAATCAAGACCTAGTGTCGTATTTAGCCAACTTTAACCGGCTGGTTGCCGAGATATCCTGGCCTGAAGAAAAACAAGCGGTCTTGTTTTACAAGGGACTCAAAGAGGAACTAAAAGATATCTTAGCGCAAATCGACCCACAACCTACAGACTGTCAAGAATTAATAAATCTTGTCTTGAGACTTGATCATCGTTTAGCAGAACGAAAAGAAACGCACAAAAAGATTGAAAAATATTCATGGCACGTTCATGATAACAGAGGCTCAAAAACTCCGAAAGAAAGAACGCCGGAACCGATGGAAATTTGGAAATTGGAACCATCAGAAGACCTTTGACCAAAGATGAAAAGGACCTACGCAGAAAAAATTGGCAATGTCTTTATTGTGGGCGAAAAGGTCATTTTGCCAAAGATTGTCTAATCAAACCAAAGAACAAGAAAGGTCCAGTTCAGAAGGTCGCAGCCAATGCCCCAGTCGAGTTGGAAAACGAAAACACCCAAGATGCAGAGAAGGGTTGCTCTTGGGTGTCACCGTGGACCCTTCACAATCTAGACATTTTAAACTGGAACTAAGAGTTCAGGTCAAGAAAAAGATCAATTTCAAAAAAGCTCTAGTCGATTCTGGGGCTACTGGGAACTTTGTTGATGTCCAATTGGTTCGTGCATGGGGGATCCCATATATTGAAAAGAAGACCCCAGATATCATCCAGGCAGTCGATGGAAAACTCTTGACTGGAGGTCCGGTAACTCTTCAGACTATCCCCTTGTCGATGATTTGTGAAGATAAGAATCAAAGAAAGAAACATAAAGAGAAAATCATCCTTGACGTGATGCATGCTCCCCAATATGGGATTATCCTCGGCTTGCCATGGTTAACTCATCACAATCCAGAGATCAATTGGGCAGAACGAAAAATCGGGTTCTCATCTGCGCTATGTAACGAACAATGTCTCCAAAAGATTCAAGTACCAAAAGTTTGCAAATCTTACATAGCTACTGCTGCGGAGAAAGAAATTCAGCTGCCCAAACAGTATTCATCTTACAAAGATGTATTTGATGAGAAAGGAGCAGAGACTCTACCTCCTCATAGATCTTATGACTGTCAAATTGATCTAGCCCCAGGTGCGATACTTCCCAACTGTCGTGTATATGCCCTGTCAGAACATGAAAATCAACATTTATGAAAATACCTAGATCAATTTTTGGAGAATGGCTTCATTCGCCCCTCCAAGTCTCCTGCAGCTTCGCCTTTGTTTTTTGTTTCAAAAGCTAATGGAGAACTTCGAACTTGCATCAACTATAGGGGTTTGAACAAAGTCACCATCAAGAATAAATATCCTTTACCCCTAATTCCGGTCTTATTGGAACAAGTAAAGAGAGCAAAAATCTACAAGAAGCTTGACCTTCGAGGTGCTTATCATTTGATCAGAATGAGAGAGGGTGACGAATGGAAAACAGCGTTCAAGACAAGATATGGTCTTTTTGAATACACCGTCATGCCTTTTGGTCTGTGTAATGCTCCAGCAGCATTTCAATTTTTCTTGAATTACGTTCTTAGAGAGTACCTTGACATATTTGCCATAGTCTACATCGATGACATTTTGATCTACTCAGACAATGAAAACGAACATGTCCAACATGTCAAGAAAATTCTTGCAGCCCTTCGAAAACATAATTTATATTGCAAACTAACCAAGTGTGAGTTTCATGTTACCACAGTTGAGTTTTTAGGGGTTATTCTTACCCCTCCAGGTATGGTGATGACAGAAAAGAAAGTAAAAGCCGTATCTGATTGGCCCACCCCAAACACTGTTCGTGATGTACAATGTTTCCTGGGGTTTGCAAATTTTTACCGGAGGTTCATAAATCATTTCTCCCAGACAGTGGCTCCAATCACTAAGCTACTAAGAAAGAAAGAAAAGTTTGTATGGTCCCAAAAGCTGATCAAGCCTTCTCAACTTTGAAGGAAGCTTTCTCCACTGCCCCAGTCTTGACTCATCCTGATGCGAATCAACCTTTCATAGTGGAAGCTGATGCTTCAGATGTAGCAATAGGAGCCGTCTTATCACAACAAAATAAAGACACTGGTCAACTACATCCTGTAGCTTAGATGTCTCGGAAGTTGAACGAAGCCAAACAGAACTATGTTATTGCTGAAAAAGAGCTTCTGGCGATTTGTGACGCCTTTAAAGAATGGAGACATCATTTGTTGGGTGCCAAATACACTGTCACAGTATATACTGATCATCGTAATCTTCAATTCATGAGTTCCGCCAGACTTTTGATCCCTCGGCAATTATGCTGGATGCTTTTTTTTCCGCTGAAATTGGTTTTGTAGTAACCTTCCGGCCTGGTAAAGATAATCGCAAGGCTGATGATGCCTTGTCCCGTCAAGAGTCTACCACGTTGCCTGCATTTCAAGCCTCCAGAGCTATCATTGCTCCTGACAAGGTTCTACGTATCATAAAAACTGAAGATTTCTTTGAAGAAATTCGCAACTCTTTCACTATTGAAAAATGGCAAACATGGGCCCAAGCAGATCCCAAAAGGTCAATCAAGCAAGGTTTACCCTTTCATGACGCACGTTTGTTCGTACCCACAACCAAACTTCGCAAGATAGTGTTTCATTGGTTGCATGTTATACCTACCGCAGGTCACCTAGGTACTCCTAAAACTCTTGAACTGATCCAACGCTATTATTGGTGGCCTACCCTAACAAAAGATGTAAAGGCAATGGTAAACAACTGTGAAGTTTGTGCTCGCATTAAAACAAGTCATTCAAAACCAAAAGGGTTGTTACATCCACTTCCAACCCCAAGTCGTCCATGGGAGCACATTTCTTTAGACTTTATTACCGGTCTGCCAGTGGTTCAACAGCATTCAGTAAATCTGGTGGTAGTAGATAGTCTCACGAAAAATGGACATTTCATCACCTGTAAAAAATTGCCCACTTCTAGTGAATTGGCAACTATTTTATTGAACAGAGTGGTTCGTTATCATGGACTGCCAAAGGTTATCCTCTCCGATCGGGGGTCATATTTTCCTCCAATTTCTGGAAGACATGGTGTAAAACATTCCAAGTGACATCTATGCTATCTACTAGTCACCATCCTCAAACAGATGGTCAAACGGAGAGACTAAATCAGACTTTGAAACAATACCTACGTGCCTATGCTGAAAAGGCACTTCATTCTTGGACATCTATGCTCTGGTTAGCTGAGTTAGCTTACAGTAACTCATTCCACACTTCTATTGGCGTTACACCCTTTTTTGGTTTATTTGGCTATCATCCTGACCCCTTACCCATCACAATTCCTCAAGAAAGTTCTCTTACTCCAGCTGTGTCAGAAACCATTCAGCATTTACATCAAACCCAGAAACTGATTCAACAGCATTTAGAAAAAGCCAAACAAAAATATAAAAGGCATTATGACAAGATACATTGTGAGGGACTGCAATATCAACCAGGTGACAAAGTGTGGCTTTCCACAAAACATATAGGCCCTCATTCCAACCCTGGCGGTCATGGACCGCCAGGGTGGAGGGACACGGAAGCACCGCCAACAGGCTGGCGGTGCTTCCAGGGCCATGCTGACCGCGGCGGTAAAGCCGCGGTCAGAAAAGGGGATCCGGCGGTTTCCCGCCGGATTTCCCCTGGCCCGGAGAATCCTCCATGGCGGCGCTGCTTGCAGCGCCGCCATGGGGATTCCGACCCCCTTCCCGCCAGCCTGTTTCTGGCGGTGATTTTCACTGTCTGCTTTGCAGACAGTGAAAATCGCGACGGGTGCAACTGCACCCGTCGCACCCCTGCAACTCCGCCGGCTCCATTCGGAGCCGGCTTCATTGTTGCAGGGTCTTTCCCGCTGGGCCGGCGGGCGCCCTTTTTGCGGTCGCCCGCCAGCCCAGCGGGAAAGTCGAAATGACCCCCGCGGTCTTTTGACCGCGGATCGGTCTTTCAACGGGGTTACTTTGGCGGGCGGCGGACTTCAAGAAGAAGCACATGTTTAACTCCAAATTCATAGGTCCTTATACTGTCCTTCAGCAAATCAATCCGGTGACCTATAAACTACAATTGCCCAGATCCTTACGGATTCATCCAGTGTTCCACACTTCCCTCTTGAAAAAGGCAGTTCAAACGGTCCACCCTCATCCACCTCCTGTTCTAGTACAAGGGGAAGAAGAATACAAAGTCAAGAAAGTGTTGGATTCTAAACTGAGAGGGCGTAATCTATGGTACTTAATCTCATGGAAAGGTTATGGTCCTGAAAGTAACTCATGGGTTTCCGCATCTGATGTTCATGCTCCAGTACTTGTGAGATGCTTTCATCGTCTTAATCCAAGCAAACCAGGCCCTAGAGTGTGTCTGGGAGAGGGAAGTACTGTCAACACCAGTTCAGTACGAGCTCTATTGGCGACAAAAATGCAAAAACCCAGCACTCTCAAAACAAAGTAATTTATGCATTGTGCTGATATGTTGTGATTTAACCTTTTGCATTGCAGAGTTCAATCCTGAAAACTTATTTTTAATATGCTTACAAATACTGTTCCTTTGCAATGTATTGCTGCAGGTTTTCAGAGTGTGTTAGGGTGTGGCCCCTTTCCAGGGCCTTCCAGAGACTTTCCCTGCAACATGCCTGGGCGTGGTTCTGGGCTGGGCCAAGACTCTATAAAAGAGAGCCAGCCCAACTCTCAGTGCTCACTATTCAGAGGTCCCGGTGAAGAGCAGCAGCTTCTTCCTGAGCTCCTGTCCTGGCGGCCTATTTGGATCTTCCAGTCTTCTGCCCTTCATCCTTCATTGGTGATCATTGTTCCAGGCGGTAAGACGGTGGTTGGACTGTCCCGACACCGTTATTGAGAATTGTCATATTCTTGGTTTAATTCTTAAATGAGTAACAGATTACTTGCTCGTTACCATTTCTTGACATTTATATGGTAGTTTACAAATAGGCAAGACGCGCGATTTGTTTCATAAAGGTTTGATTTTGTTATTCATTGCGTGCTACCATTTCTTGACATTGGCATGGTGGCTTAAGAATCGGCAAACGCGCGATTCGTTTTATGGTGTTTAAACATTGTTGTCCATTGCGCGCTACTATTTCTTGACATTTACATGATGTTTTTGCGAATTGGCAAGACGCGCAACTCGTTTCATGAGGATTTAACTTTGTTGTTCATTGCGCGCTACCGTTTCTTGACATTTACATGATGGCTTAAGAATCAGCAAAAGAAGCGCGATTCGTTTCATTGTACTTTGATCTTGTTATTTATTGTGAGCTGTTATTTCTTGACATTTACATCGTGTTTTATGAATCGGCAAGACGGGCAATTCGATTAATGATGATTTGACTTTGAAATTCATTGCGTGCTACGATTTCTTGGTATTTTACATGATAACACTCGAATCGGCAAGACGCACAATTCTCTCCTCAAGTTTATTTCATGTTGTTTAGTGTATGCCACTATTCTAAGATATTTATTATGTAATATTCGAGTTGACAAGTTATGTGATTTGTTTCCTGAATCCATATTGTGTATTTCATGGTGCACAATCCTTTTATGGTGTTTACTATATATATATATATATATATATATATATATATATATATATATATATCTGCAATATGCTCAATTTGTGTTGAAACATTTTAAGAGTACACAGAAGGCCAGAGTTTCTAGATGCAATATTGTATGGTCCTAGTATACATTCTCAAAACAGGACTTATAGGACTGGTTTAAAATTTAGTCAGAATGTTTTTCTGATTCTCATGTAAAGGAAAGTACTTGAATAAGAAAGTTTTCATTTAATTCATCTTGATTCCCCTACAGGTATCTGGCCATCTTGAAACTTAGTAATTTTAAACTTAACTCTTAGATTGTTCATGTTTTCAGAGGGACTAGGCTTAGAATCATAGGGGGTCATTACAACCCTGGCGGACGGTGTTAAAGCGGCGGTAAGATGGCCAACAGGCTGGCGGTCTTTTTTTGAGTATCATGACCGTGGCGGTTACCGCCATGGTCATCCGCAGCTTCTCCGTTCCGCCCGCTGGGCTGGAGACCTGGGTCTCCAGCCCGGCGGGCGTCACAATACCGCCACCGGTATTGTGACCAGGCTTACCACCGTGGATTTCCAGCGGTAGGAACCGTCATGAAATCCATGGCGGTAAGCACTATCAGTGCCAGGGAATTCCTTCCCTGGCACTGATAGGGGTCTCCCCCACCCCCACCCGACTCCCTCCCCAACACCCCCCACCACCCCTGCCACCCACCAAAGGTGGCAGGGCCCCCCTCCCCACCCCGACCCTGACATTACCTTACACATACACACCTGACACGCATGCAGGCACCACCAACACACATACACGCACACACACCGACATACATGCCAACATCCACACACACAGTCAGACACGTACACCCACATTCACACATTCACGCACACATCCACACAGACATACCTACAGACATACACCCACTCATTCCCAAAACATGCAACACCCCCGCAAGCATACACGCACTCACACCCCCCCTACATACACAGATGCACACCCCCATGCACCCACACAACACACAACACCCCCCCACCCCCTCCCCTAACGGACGATAGACTTACCTGTTCCGTCGATCCGCCGGGAGGGGACGGGAGCCATGGGGGCAGCTCCACCGACACCACACCGCCAACAGAACACCGCCGAACAGAATCACAGGACGTGATTAGCTGGGCGGTGTTCTGTTGGCGCGGCGGTGGAGGTGGAGCAACCTCCACTTCCCCGCTGCCCGCAAGTATGGCTGTTGGCGGCTCTCCGTCGGAAAAACGACGGAGGGCAGCCAACGGTCATAATACGCAGAGCGGCAAACCTCCACTACTGCCGGTCTTCCGCACGGCGGTCACTCGGCGGTCTTGTTAAAAGACCACCGAGGTTGTAATGACCACCATAGTCTAGTATTGATTTCAGGAGATATAATTTTCATATTGTGTGTTCTAACCTTTTTCTTACTACAGGTCTCCTTCCCAGCTGTTCCCTTCCTAATCCCCTCTTCCCCTCTTGAACTCTCTCAGTCTCTGTGATTTATCTATCAGAGTCTTGGAGCTGTTCAGTGGTGGACGTGTTGGGAACGTGCAAAGACCCCGAGGATCCGGTGACTCTGACACACAGTTTGAGGCTTTAGCAGTTTAGGAATTGGTAGCCAGACAGCAACAAGAGATGAAGTTGAAAAGGAGGATGAAACGAGTAGAGAAAACTTTGTCTGAAGCTAGATGGGATTGGGAACAAAACAAATGGAGAGCGGAGACACTACAGTGTACCAAATTGTTTCCTGCCATTATGGAGGAAGATGAGGCAGAGAAGGAATATAGGGGGTGATTCTGACCTCGGCGTTAAAAGGCCCTTACCGCCGGTCAGAAGTCTGCCATTCTACCGCCGCGGCCGCGGTAAACCGCCACGGTCATTCTGACCACCAACTGTGAAACCGCCAAAAACCCGACATCCACGGAAGGCCGCCTCATCAGCGGGCAGCGATAAACTGGAGATGACCAAACCTCCACCGCCACGCCAACACAAACACGCCCATGCCATTCTGACCCACGAATCCACGCGGCGCTCTTTCAACCGCGGTATTCCATTGGCGGTACACACCGCCGCGGTCAAAATACACACACCCTTACAAAACACAGCCACATTGGACAATTTGAAATACACACACCTGATACACATACACACAACACTCCCACACACCCAATACAATATAAAACACACACCCACTTCACCCACAAACCCCTACAACCACAAATATCTGAGAGAAGGCGCAATACACTGAGAGAGAGCACAGGGAACGCAAAGCACAACACACACAGGAACACAACATCATCACCCACACCACATCTACGCACACATCACCACACATCACTACGCACATCACCACAAACACCACCCCACACCTCATCCACACCACCCCATGGCACCCCAAAGACACCCCAGGTTCTCGGACCAAGAACTCAGGGTCATGGTGGAGGAAATTATAAGGGTAGAGCCCCAGCTCTTCGGCACACAGGTGCAGCACACCACTATAGCAAGGAAGGCTGAGCTATGTCAAAGGATCGTAGACAGGGTCAACGCTGTGGGACAGCATCCCAGAAATCGGGAAGATATCCGAAAGCGATGGAACGACCTACGGGGGAAGGTGCGCTCGATGGTGTCGCGACACAACATCGCTGTGCAGAAGACTGGCGGCGGACCCCCACC
Source organism: Pleurodeles waltl (assembly GCF_031143425.1). NCBI lineage: Eukaryota > Metazoa > Chordata > Amphibia > Caudata > Salamandridae > Pleurodeles > Pleurodeles waltl. The sequence goes on along the minus strand of NC_090449.1, from coordinate 658,896,168 downwards.
CACTCCACCCCAATTCACAGCATGGGAGCAAGAGGTAGTAAACATCCTGCATCCTGATGGCCTCGCTGGAGTACACGGAGGAATGGACTCTGGTAAGTCGAATCTCAACTACTTCACCCCCCCCCAACCACCAGCATGCCAACCCACACCCCCAATCTCAACCCCCCAGCACACATCCTCCCTGCCAATGTCTCACCAGCACAACCCACCCTAAACAACACCAACCCCTGAATGCCAACACAAACCATAGACAGCCATCACCAAAGTATGACCATTGCACATACCCATACACCCCCCCCAACCACCCTCACAACACCTCCCACAAGGGAATGCCAGCACTGGTGGACAAGGGCACTCACAAAATGCACGCCATGGCACACACAAAAACAATAACCACACTATTTTACCCCTGCAGGGCCCGAACGCCAACACACCGCCACAGAGGGTCCAGATTTGTCCATCCCACCCCCAGAACAGGCACCCAGTGAGGACAGCAGCTCTGTCGACCTAGAACCTGATGACCAGCCCGGACCATCGGGGACCTCTGAACAGTCGGTTCCCCACACACAGACACAGGCCACAGCAGACCCAACCCCCTCTGGGAACACCAGCACAGCTCCCACCCAGCAGGCCCATGCCTCTGTCTCCAGGACGCGTCAATCAGCGGTGTGTCCGCCACTACAGGGCACCCAGGCTGACCCAACACCCCAACAACAACAGGGACCTGGGGGCAGTGGTAGTGGGCACACCGTCCAGGGGACAGAGGCCCGGGGAAACAGGGCAACTGGGAGGGCTGCTGTGCGACAGGGGGGGGAGGACAGGCCCAGGGAACCCACTCTCCAAGAGGCCCTCACCACCATCATGGGAGCATACCACCACTACCAAGAGACGATGGCGACGGTACTGGCCAGGTTCACGGAGATCCAGGCACAGCAGGAGGAACGCTACATGGGGTTCAGCAATGAACTCAGGAACATCGCTACCGCTATGGGGACCATAGTCCAGGCCCTCAACCGGATAGAAAACACATTGCGGGACCATGTGGCACCACAAAGGGCCCCTGTCACAAGCCAGGACCAGGAACAGCCTACCACCTCCGCCGGCGCTAGTGGACAGGAGGCCCCACCACAACGACAGGCCACCAGAACCCCACCTCCTGCTGAAGAACAACCACCCCACAAGAGGAACCTGAGATCTCACAGGAAGACAGAGTAGGATGCCAAGACCACCGCCAGCATAAGATACCCCCTGATGTCATCCCACTGTCCCACATTGTCACCCTGTCCAACCTTGAACTGCCCCTGCTCCATCCTTCCACAGGCATATGGACAATGCACCTGTGAAACTGAGAACTGGACTCTGCCATGGACATAACTCCACCCTCACCCATCACCGTTTTAATATCATGTACCAATATCTAGCACTAAAAATAAATCACTCATTGCACTGAAATCATTCAGGAGTCAGCCTGTATTATTTACAAATGTATAACACATTACTGATCAATAATGTTCAGTTAATTTTGTGATGAAAACATACCGATGTCAATAAGCATTAGTCCATGGGCTAACCAAGCAGAAGTCACGCAGTGGGTCATACAGCACTGAAAAGGGAAGGGAAAATCAAACATCAGTTTAAAAGAACTGGGGGGAAATACACAAAGTAAAGATGCATGAGGCTTTCAGGAAATGTTAAATGGCGTGGGTGATTCTTACCTGTGTGCTACTGAAAATACTGTTGGATAACTGTGTCCCTGTTGTCTGTGTCGTCCCCGTCGTCTTCCTCCTCTTCTCTCTCCACAGGCTCCACAGCTGCTACTACACCACCATCTGGACCATCCTCCTGCAGGAAAGGCACCTGACGTCGCAATGCCAGATTGTGAAGCATACAGCAGGCCACGATGATCTGGCACACCTTCTTTGGTGAGTACATCAGGGATCCACCTGTCATATGCAGGCACCTAAACCTGGCCTTCAGGAGCCCAAAGGTTCTTTCTATGATCCTCCTAGTTCGCCCATGGGCCTCATTGTACCGTTCCTCTGCCCTGGTCCGGGGATTCCTCACTGGGGTCAATAGCCAAGGCAGGTTGGGGTAACCAGAGTCACCTATTAGCCACACACATTGTCTCTGTAGCTGTTCCATCACATAAGGGATGCTGCTATTACGCATAACATATGCGTCATGCACTGACCCAGGGAACTTTGCATTTACATGGGAGATGTACTGGTCTGCCAAACAGACCACCTGGACATTCATAGAATGGTAATTTTTCCTGTTTCTGTTCACCTGTTCATCGTCTTTTGGGGGTACTAAAGCCACATGGGTTCCATCAATGGCACCAATGATGTTGGGGATATGTCCAAGGGCATAGAAATCACCCTTCACAGTGGCCAAATCATCCTCCTCAGGGAATACAATGTAGCTCCGCATGTGTTTCAGCAGGGCAGACAACACTCTTGACAAAACCTTACAAAACATAGGCTGAGACATACCAGATGACATGGCCACTGTTGTTTGGAATGATCCACTTGCAAGGAAATGGAGTACTGACAGAACCTGCACCAAAGGGGAATCCCTGTGGGTTGGCGGATGGGGGACATCAGGGCTGGCTCCAGCTGGGCACACAGTTCATGTATAGTGGCTCGGTCAAGTCGGTATCGTAGTATAATATGGCGTTCTTCCATTGTCGACAGGTCCACCAGCGGTCGGTACAGGTGAGGATTCATCCTTTTCCTCGCAAGTCCCAGCGGACGGTGCCTAGGAAGGACAACATGGAGTATGGAGTCAAGCAAATCACAGGTACGTTCACCACAGCTTGCATAGCACACGGTTATCTATGTAATGAAAGGCGTGTATGTGTGGCAATGCAAGGCCTAGGCCTGTGTGACGCAGTTTAAATTAAGCCATGTGGGTCCTTGAAATGGCGGCTGCCTGACCTGTGAAGTGGGACAATGGGATGTGAGGTCAATGCGCTGGCGTGGCACACCGTGGCGGTAGGCGGTCGAAGACCGCTGTACGAAGACGCATTGGTTAACATTGAACCCTATGGGTTTCATGAGCCAATGAGGATGTGCGCCGGCGGTCGCGGTACGCACCACCGCGGTACGCACCGCCGCGGGCGTGACCGCCATTTTCTATCTGCTTAATCACTCGAGACCTGATCTTCCACAGGAGAGGACCTATACTGCAAGTGCTGCTGTGACCTCGGTCTGGAAGTGACAATGGCTGCTGCGACTGGGGAAAGGGCCCCTGCCTTCACGTCTGAAGAGTTGGAGAAACTTGTGGATGGGGTCCTCCCCCAGTATGCGTTACTCTACGGTCCTCCAGACCAACAGGTGAGTACACTGGGTGCACATTGAATGGGCTATGCCTGTGTGGAGTGGGGTGGATGTAAGTTGGTGGGGTGGGGAGCGAATGAGGAGTGCAACGCACGACAGATGAGAGCATGTGCCACATGGCAAAGTTGGGGAGGGGGGGGCATTCACGTCTAACATGCAGAAAAATGATGGAATTTCATTTCCCACCCTGTATATGTCAACTAGGTCAGCGCCCATCAGAAAGTCGACATTTGGCGTGCCATCGCCAAGGAAGTCCGGGCCCTGAGGGTCCACATCAGACGGGGCACCCACTGCCGAAAGAGGTGGGAGGACATCCGCCGCGGAACCAGGAAGACCGCCGAGTCACTGCTGGGGATGGCCTCCCAACCTAGGAGGGGTGCCAGTCGTACCCTGACCCCCCTGATGTCCCGGATCCTGGCGGTGGCCTACCCTGATTTGGATGGGCGCTTGAGGACATCACAGCAGACACAAGGGGGTGAGTATCAGCACATTCTGCTATCTTTATGCGCAGTGGAGGCGTCTGGGTGGGGGAGGAGGGTTGTGGGTGTCATTAGGCCAGGATGCTTTCTGTAGTGTAGCCCTCTCCTTTAGGCATGGCCCTGTGCCCCCGCCCCCCACCTCTGTAGGGTGCCAAGTACAGCTATCCATGGTCCTGCATCACCCATGTGCGCGTTTGTTGTCCCTATACCTGTTGGCCTAGTCAGAAGTACTGAGTAGTGTACCCCGATTGCGCGGCTCAGTGCATGAGGCTCCTGTGTCTGTCCTCTCCGCCAACGGTGTTGACAATGCATGCACTCAACCTGTTTTTATCTCTCCCCCCACCCTTTTTCTTTATCTTCTTGTGCATGTGTGCATTAGCATCATCAGGCGGAGGAGAATTGGCATCGGAGCACGAGGGAGCTGCAAGTCACAAGGCCCCGGTGGGCCGTGGTACAGACACCGAGGGCACCAGTGATACGGAGGGCGAGGGGAGCACCACAACGGGGACCGGTGGTGACACCAGCGACACCGACACATCCTCGGATGGGCGCTCCCTAGCGGTGGCGGCAACATCCGGGTCCCCCGCCTCTACAGGTACAGCCGCCACCCAGCGCACCAGCCCCGCCCTCCCAGCAGCCCCTCAGCCTACGCTCCGTGCCCGCTCGCCCAAGAAGGCGGGCATCTCCTTCGCCCCAGGCACCTCAGGCCCTGCCCTTGTTACCCCTGCTGCCCTCAGTGAGGAGGTCATTGACCTCCTTCAGACCATCATTGTTGAGCAGACTACCCTTTTGAATGCCATCCAGGGGGTAGAAAGGGAGGTGCATCGGAGCAATGCCTACCTGGAGGGCATTCATTCGGGTCAGGCTGCCCATCAACGATCGTTCAATGCTCTGGCCTCAGCACTGACGGCAGCCATTGTCCCTGTTTCCAGCCTCCCTCTTCTAACTGCCTCCACCCTGTCTCTGTCTCCTGTTCCTCAGCCTATCCCATCCACACCATCAGACCAGCCTGCACACACCTCAACACCCAAGGGCAGCTCATCCAGACACAAGCACCACAGATCCCACAAACACTCTCCCAAGCAACACCTAGATGCAGACATGGCAACAGTCACTACCACCTCTGTGTCCCCCTCCTCCTCGTCTCCCTCCTCCCTCCCTGTGACGTCTACACTCACACCTGCATGCACACCACCATCAGCCAGTGCTTCCATCACCAGCACACCCTCCACTACAGTCCGCACACGTGCAGTCACCACCCCCACTGCCATTTACACGTCCCCTGTGTCCTCTCCCACTGTGTCTGTCACCCCCTCTTCCAAGACACACAAACGCAGGCAGCCACCCACCCAACAGCCATCCACCTCACGACAGCCTACGTCACAATCACCTGCACCCAAAGACAGCACACCTGACTCTCCTACAACCACATCCTCTTCCTCCACTCCCATCACCACTACTCCCACCCTTTACCTTGGTCCTAAAAAAGTTTACCTCTCAAATCTTAACCTCTTTCCCTCCCCTGACCCACCCCCTCCATCTGCTAAGAGTCCCAAGAGCACCTCAGCCACCACCAGCCCAGCTTCGAGTGTATCTGTGGTGCATGGGTTCTGGAGTCCACCCTTTGGCAGCAGTGACACTTCTATCAGCAGCAAGGGGACAGCCAGCCCCCCACCAGGCAAGAGGACCCGGAAAGTCAAGGGCCGCCGTGAGAGGACTGACACGGCTGCCCCCAAGGACCAAAGTTCGGCCACTTCACCTGCCACAACATCCAGGGGAGGCAAGGGCCAGAGAGCGTCTTCTAAGGAGCGAAAGGGCAGCAGGGCGGAGAAGTCAGCCAGCAGGAGCGCGGAGCAGGAGGGCCCCACAAGCCCCATCCCGGCTGTAAGGGAGGACACCAAAGGGCCCAGGACTCCGTCACCGAAGGGTCCTGTAACTGCACGGTCGGAGGGCGACTGAGCAGGGAGTCCAGGCCAGGTCTGACTCCCTTGAATTACTGGACAAGCACCGCTTAACAGGGCCCGCCATGCAGAAGAGCACCGCTGAACAGGGCCCCGCCGTCTCAAGCACTGCTGAACAGGGCCCGCCGTGCAGAAGAGCACCGCTGAACAGGGCCCCGCCGTGCAGAAGAGCACCGCTGAACAGGGCCTGCCGTGCAGAAGAGCACCACTGAACAGGGCCCCGCCGTGCAGAAGAGCACCGCTGAACAGGGCCCCGCCGTCTCAAGCACCGCTGAACAGGGCCCGCCGTGCAGAAGAGCACCGCTGAACAGGGCCCCGCCGTGCAGAAGAGCACCGCTGAACAGGGCCCCGCCGTGCAGAAGAGCACCGCTGAACAGGGCCCCGCCGTCTCAAGCACCGCTGAACAGGGCCCGCCGTGCAGAAGAGCACCGCTGAACAGGGCCCCGCCGTCTCAAGCACCGCTAAACAGGGCCCGCCGTGCAGAAGAGCACCGCTGAACAGGGCCCCGCCGTGCAGAAGAGCACCGCTGAACAGGGCCCCGCCGTGCAGAAGAGCACCGCTGAACAGGGCCCGCCGTGCAGAAGAGCACCGCTGAACAGGGCCCTGCCGTGCAGAAGAGCACCGCTGAACATGGCCCCGCCGTGCAGAAGAGCACCGCTGAACAGGGCCCCGCCATCTCAAGCACCGCTGAACAGGTCCCGCCGTGCAGAAGAGCACCGCTGAACAGGGCCCCGCCGTGCAGAAGAGCACCGCTGAACAGGGCCCCGCCGTGCAGAAGAGCACCGCTGAACAGGGCCCCGCCGTGCAGAAGAGCACCGCTGAACATGGCCCCGCCGTGCAGAAGAGCACCGCTGAACAGGGCCCCGCCGTCTCAAGCACCGCTCCGCTGGGCCCCGCCGTCTCAAGCACCGCTCCGCTGGGCCCCGCCGTCTCAAGCACCGCTCCGCTGGGCCCCGCCGTCTCAAGCACTGCTCCGCTGGGCCCTTCATCTCAAGCACTGCTCCGCTGGGCCCTTCATCTCAAGCACTGCTCCGCTGGGCCCTTCATCTCAAGCACCGCTCCGCTGGGCCCCGCCGTCTCAAGCACCGCCCCGCTGGGCCCTTCATCTCAAGCACTGCTCCGCTGGGCCCTTCCTGTCAAGCACCGCTCCGCTGGGCCCCGCCGTCTCAAGCACCGCTCCGCTGGGCCCTTCCTGTCAAGCACCGCTCCGCTGGGCCCGCCGTTTCAAGCACCGCTCCGCTGGGCCCTTCATCTCAAGCACTGCTCCGCTGGGCCCTTCCTGTCAAGCACCGCTCCGCTGGGCCCCGCCGTCTCAAGCACCGCTCCGCTGGGCCCTTCCTGTCAAGCACCGCTCTGCTGGGCCCCTCCTGTCAAGCACCGCTCCGCTGGGCCCTTCCTGTCAAGCACCGCTCCGCTGGGCCCTGCCGTCTCAAGCACCGCTCCGCTGGGCCCTTCCTGTCAAGCACCGCTCCGCTGGGCCCCGCCGTCTCAAGCACCACTGGCACAATGACAGTGCCGGGTCTGTGTCGAGCTACTGTTCACGGTTCACTGTGCCCACCATGCCTCCTCCTTGACCAGTGGAGACTGTTATCCACCTGATGGACTGTGGCTTTGCACTCCCCAGGATGGAACAGTGGGCAACCCACCCACTGTAGAGACTTGAGAGACTGTGGCTTTGCACTCCCCAGGATGGCACAGTGGGCAAGCCACCCACTGTAGAGACTTCAGAGACTGTGGCTTTGCACTCCCCAGGATGGGACAGTGGGCATGGTTGCCCCTTCGTGGATCTGGCGTCGTGGACTCATGTGGCTGTGGTGCCCCCCCTTCCCTTCCCCCTGAGGTGCCTGTAGTTTTGTCATCAGATGCCCCTGCAGTGTTCTCTCCAAAGGACTCAGGTCTTCTGTGTGGGCTTTGCCCTTGTGTTGATACACTTTGGCCCACGGACACTTGGAATTTCGTTAAATGTGCAGGACTAATTGCCTCGATTTATCGATTGCACTAACTATTGAATTGATTTTTTTACATTTTTAGTGCTATTTGACCATGACTTATCAGAGGCTATTTTTTACATAAATTTTGATTCACAATTTAATTATGTCTTTGCATTTTTCACGGGGGTTTGGGTGGTGTCACTGTGACTTGTTGCTCTGCATTGGTGTGTACATAGTTTGGGGGGGTGGGTGTGTCGCGTATGTGTGTGCCCATAACCTTTCCTCCTCCCTCCTCCCCTGTGTCGTAGATGCAGTACTCACCGTTGTCGTCTGCGCCGGAGTTCGTACTCGTGGTAGATGAGCAGGTAGACGAGAGCTGGTAGGATGTTTAATTCGGGTTCCATGCTGTCCTCCGTCCTCGTGGAGTGCGTAGAGGTGAGCGTTTTCCCGTTCGTAGTCTGTTTCCGCCGTGTTTTTATCGGCGGTGCTCCCGCCCCGGAAAAGGTGGCGGATTGGTGAGTTGTGATAGTGTGGGCGGTACATTGTCTCCCGCCTGTCTGTTGGCGGTGACCGCCACGCTGTTTGTTTGTACCGCCGTGGCGGTCGGAGTGTTAAAGTGGCGGTCTCTGTTGGCGGTTCCCGCCAGAGTCAGAATTCCATATTTTGGACCGCCGGCCTGTTGGCGGGTTGGCCGCCGCTTTATCACCGACCGCCAGGGTTAGAATCAGAACCATAGTGCTAAACAGGATGGGAGTGCAGAGAAAAAGAAAAAGAGGAAGTCATATGTAGACGATGAAGATTCTGATGTTGAGGATCTCATTACGCAATTGCTGAGGGATCGACCTCCACCCTTTGCAACATATTCAGGGGGTCCAAGTACTAGTGCCACTACAATTGCTCCAACACAAGCACAGGGATCTGAGGGGGCAGCTCAGGCAGACAGTTGACAGATACCATGGGTAGCACAGAGTACACCTAATGCAGGGACTACTACTATGGTCCAAGTACAGATGCATCCACCTTCAGTACAGAGAATTTACTCGGATGTACCAGTTCTTGAGATAGTCTTGAACATAATGGAACCAACGAAGCCAGTGCTTCCAAAGCCAATGCTAATTCAGACAGAACCAACACCAATGTTATTGCCTCCAGCACAGACACAGGGTTTGCTGAGGTTCACACCAATGACAGGAACACAGTCAGATGTTACACCAGTCATGAACCAGGCAATGGGGGTAACATTCCCGCAAGGCGCAAGCTTTAGGGCAGCTCCAGATGCAATATCGCTACCAATTACTGTTAGTCTAGCGGTACCCTTGTTTGCACAGAAGAAGGCAAGTGTGGGAGAACAGAACGAGATGTCACAAAGTCTAGTAAGAAGGAGAGTAAGTGATCCGGTGCAAGTGATGTCATCAATAGGTAAGACTTTAAATGGATCTAGACCTTTAATGTATCTTTGTCCACTTGTAGTGCTTCCAGATGCAGTAAATGGCCCTAACACGAGTCAAAGTTTGAAACTTTTGACGCCGCAGACTCCAGAGGCAATGGTGCAACAGTTACCAGTGCCAAATGCGAGTAACATCTCATTACAGGGATTTTCAGCACAACAGCTAAGTGAGTGGTTAGACAGTCTAAATACACCACAGAATACATCCAAGGGTAAAGAGCAGATAAATCATGGGAGGCTGAATATAGAAGCAACCAAACTAGATGAGGGAACAGTGGGTGTGAACAGATTGGAATCCTACACTGAAGAAGAGCTGAGGTATTTATGCCCAAAGATTAAAAAAGACGTGAGTAAAATATATCAGAAATTGGCAGAATTAGCAGAGAAACATGACATTGAGATTGAGAAAACAAAGCATTTGAGACGCAGTTACTGATTAGATTTCAAGGCAAAGGATTTCGAACATATGAGATCCGCATGAATTAAAGCTCATTTGAAAGAATTACTGCAGAGTGCTCAGATCTGGGGAGCATTAGAAAAGTGGGAAGGTAGATGGACAAATAAAAAAGACATGCGAAAGCTGGTTTCACAAGAGAAGTCTGAAGGTGTTCAAAAAAGGGGAGTTGGTAAAAATGCTTCATATGAGAGAGACTCCAGGGGGGAAGTTTGTTCATGTTGCATGGCACAGGAGTGATATATTGTCACTTACAAATGATTACCCAAAATTAAGAGAGAAGCCAGTCGAGTGGTATCAGCAAACAGATAGATGCGTGAAACTTTCCCATTGTTTGTGGAAAGACTTGAACACGTTATTGGAGACAGTGGTGCCAGCCGACTTGTGGGTTGAATGCAAGAGAGCAGTGGATTGGCCAACAAGTGAGCGGGGAAGGGATAAAGTAACAGGTGCGCCTTCACCTGAGGTAATGAAAAATTATTATAAGGTGATTGAGTTCCTGAAGACAAGAATTTCTCCCAAAAATATTGAGTGGCAGCGAATCCATAGAACAATTCAGAGAGTCAATACATACCTACTATGAAAGATTGTTAAAAGCATTTAAGGAGTACAGTGGTAAGGAAGCAATTGAGCCAAAAGACATGTTACATTTTGTGTTCAGGTTCGTCAAAGGATTGAGACTGGAAGTAGGGCAGATGATTAAGAGCCATTTGATTTGCTGGCAGGTAAAGCTGATTGATGAAGTGCTGCAGTGCTGCAGTATGCAAAATATTGTAGTGATGAGATTGAATTGAAGCAGAGAAAGTTGAAGGAGAAGGCAATGGCAATGCAAATAAAGGAGCTCAGACAGGAGTGCAAGGAGCTATAGTACCGCCTATGCCGCCGCAACAGAGAGCTGATATGTTCCAGCCTCAAATGAGAGGTAGAGGACGTGGAATTGACATGATTCATAGTCTGGAGTTAGGAACCGTAGTAGTTCAGAATGACCTGCAGGGGATGAAAAAGATGTTGCTGTGTCATTTGTGCGGAAACATGGGACACTGGAAGCGGGAGTGTCCGTTGATGGAGCAGGATGGTGTTGTTCAGCAAGATGATGTCAGTAGATTTCAAACTGTGAAAGTCCCAAGAATGAAAGGATTTATTCCTAATGTTCAGAATAAAGGACAGAATTTCCTACCGGGTCAGCAAATGCAGGTGCCACGCGCACAATTTACACAGATGCAACCAGTACAATAGCAGGTCCCCATGGTACCTAGACAGCAAATGCAGATACCTCAAGTCCCGATGGAGCAGCAACAGGTAATGCTTACTCAGCAGGTCACAGGTCAGAGACAAGACAGTAATAATAACACAGTACACCAATTTCCATTTTATAGTGAGGATGAAATAAATGAAGACTGGATGAGTGATAGTTCGGATGAAGGAATTTGTATGCTTGCACCTTCCTTAGAGGTAGACCAGAGAGGACCTTTTCGTGAAGGGAAAAGTGATGGGTTACAAGGTCTCATTCTTAGTGGATACAGGAGCTATGTGCTGTACGGTGAGAAGTGTATAGGTCCCGAATGTACCTCTTTCAGGCCGGACAGTTTAAGTTGTGGGAGTGGAAAATAGACAGTTGACAATCCCCATCACAGAACCAGTGCAGGTTGAAATTGGCAATTACCAGAGACTACATAGATTTGTGGTGTGTGATTTGAGTCCCGTATCTCTATTCCCGTATCTCTATTAGGGAGAGAGTTACGGAATAAGACAAAATGCTCCATTAATTGTTCGGACACTGGAATAGAAGTTCAAACAAATAGTGATGATGAGGAAGAACAAGTGACTGAAATGATGGTTAATAATGCTAATGAAGAATACCCGTTGATTGAATTTTTCCCAATGTTTACTGTGAAGGAACTGCATGCAGATTTACAGGCACACTAAAGGAAGAAGTCTGGGACCTGACAGGTAAAGAAGTAGGTCTGATTAAGTGAGCGGAGCCAATTAAGATCACTTTGAAGCCCAATGCAGTATTCCCACAGCTTCCACAGTATAACATGCCACAAGATGTTTTGATGAAGGTGGCGCAAATAATTGGAGATTTTCTAAAACAAGGAGTTTTGAAGGAAGTGTTAAGCAGCCCATGCAATTAACCAATAATGGGCTTGAAAAAGCCATGTGGGAAAGTACGTGTTGTGCAGGACTTGCGAAAAGTGAATAATTTGGTGGTTAAATGTTGTCCAGTGGGGCCAAATCCAGCAGTGATACTGTTTCAGATTCCTTTCGATGCAGAGTGGTTCACAGTGGTTGATTTGTCACAAGCTTTTTTTTCTGTGCCTCTTCATGAGGATAGTCAGTTTCTTTTTAGTTTCAATTTCTTAGATAGAGTCTAAAGCTGGTGCAGGCTTCCACAAGGGTATACGGAGTCACTATAACTGTTTAATCAGATCTTGAAGAAGAACTTGGAGTCATTGGAATTACCATACCAATCAACTCTAGTGCAATACATTGATGATTCGCTGATCGCATCCGGGACAAGGGACGAGTGTAAGTATGACTGGATTGCCCTGTCGAATCACTTGGGAGAATTTGGGCATAAAGTTTCACCTGTGAAATTGCAGTAATGCCAAAAATCAGTAAAATATCTGGAAGACCAGATTGAGAAGGGATTAAGGAGAATCTCCAGGGAAAGAAATACCATGATTCTGCAGAGAAGTCCCCTGACTTCACAGAGATATGTCAGAATGTTTCTGGGAATGGTGGGGTACTGTAGACAGTGGATTCTGAATGTTGCTGAAATTGCCGAACCTTTACAGCAGTTGACACATAAAGAAGTTACAGATCCCATTACCCTAGATGAAGATCAGATGAAAGCATTCACTGAATTGAGAGAGAATTTGAACAGAGCTCCAGCGTTGGGAATGCCTGATTACACAAAGCCTTTCACCTTGTTTTGCCATGAGCGTGATGCTTGTTCTTTGTCTGTTTTGACACAGGTCCATGGAGGTGCTTATCGTCCAGTAGCTTATTTTTCAGCTACCTTGGACCCTGTCGCAGCAGCTTTACCAGGTTGCCTGCGTGCAGTAGCCGCAGTTGGTCAAAGTCTTTCCCAATGTGAGGGGGTAGTCATGGGATACTTGAGAATGGTACCACATTCTGTTGAAATTTTACTGACAAGGACGAAAACGCAATACTTGACGGTTCAAGACTGACAAGGTATGAGTCAAGCATATTGGGTGCTCCAAATGTAACGTTAAAGAGATGTACAGTGCTGAATCCAGCAACATTGCTTCCAAGTGATACTGTTGAAATTGAAAAAGAAGAATACATTGAGCATGATTGTCTTGATTGTCTTGAGGTAACTGAATTATGTACAAAACCAAGACCTGACATTAGAGACACACGTTTAGAAGAAAATTACCAAATTGTCTTTGTTGGTGGTTCATGTCTCAGAGATGGAACAGGGACTTGGAGAGCAGGATATGCAGTATGCACAATTACAGGGACATTTGAAGCTTCATGGCTTCCAGGTGTATATTCTGCACAGGTGGAAGAATTAGTAGCTTACTAGAGCCTGTTATGTTTTTGCAAGATTAAGAGTGACAATGTATACTGACAGTCAAATGGATTTGGAACTGTTCTTGATTTTGGCCAGTTGTGGTCACAGCGAGATTTTATGACCTCTACTGGAATGGAACACCAGTGAGAAATGGTGACCAAATAAAATAATTGTTGTACGCAATACAGTCACATGAAGAAATTGCTGTAGTAAAATGCAGTGCACATTAAAAGATACAGGATTGCATTTCATTGGGAAATGGCTATGAGGATCAAGTTGCAAGGTTTAGCGCATTGGACAGTATATCGTTTAAAGACAAGTGGGAACTAATGGCCGAAGAAGAAAATACTTGCACAGGTTTTGCTTTAAAATTAATTGATACACTGGAAGAATTGTAAACATTGCAAGAGAATGCAGATAAGGAAGGAAAACGACATTGGATCAGATTAAAGTGCATTCAAAGATCTGATTAAATCTGGGTTTCTGAGGAGGGTCAGATGGTGTTGCCAAATAGTTTGTTAACTCAGATGGCCCGCTATTACCATGGCCAGGCACATATTGGAAGGGATGCCATGGTCAGGTTGTTCAAAGTTGATTGGTTCAATCCGAAATTCAGACAGGCAGCAGAGGCAGTATGTCATCGACTAAATGTCAAAAAGGGGCAGTGGTGAATTTGAGCCACATTGGAAGAGCAGGAAGACCATTCAGCAGAATGCAGTTGGATTTTATTGAGATACCTGCATGTGGTGGATTCAAGTACGTGTTGGTGATTGTGTGTGTGTTTAGTCATTGGTTTGAAGCATACCCTACACGAATAAATGACAGTCTCACAGTTGCAAGGTTGTTGTTTAGAGAGTTAATACCACGGTTCGGATTTCCGATCTCTTTAGAATCAGATAGGGAAACTCACTTCAATAACGAAGTGATCAAACTCTTCTGTGTAGCACTAGACATTGATCAGAAGTTGCATTGCAGCTATCGCCCTGGAGCATCAGGACTAGTGGAACAAATGAATGGTACACTGAAATCAAGAATTGCTAAGATGTGTGCCGCAACTAATCTGAAATGGCCAGATGACTTACCTTTGGCTCTGATGTCAATGCGAAATATACCTGACAGAAAGACAGGACTGTCGCACCCAATAGGAGATCCTCATTGGCAGAGCAATGAGGTTGCCAGCAATTCCAGCCAAAGCACTTGTCAATATTACAGATGATATGGTGTTGGACTACTGCAAAGGTCTGGCTGTTGCGGTTCGCTCCTTCTCTCAGCAGGCTGTTACCCTGCCATTCATCTATGACTCAGGTCACAATCTGAGAGCTGGAGACTGGGTCATCATCAAAAAGCACGTTCGAAAGACCTGTTTAGAACCGCGTTGAAAAAAGGTCCATACCAGGTGGTGCTAACAACTACGACAGCTGTAAAGTGTGCAGGACTGCCGAATTCGATACATGCAAGCCATACAAAGAGAGTTGTGAGTCTGCAAGAACATGAAGAAGTGTTGTTGGGAGCACCAACAACAGCAAAACAAGTGACTGTAAATGAGCCAGAACAAGAGCAAGGTGAACTTGAAGTTGATCCTGAGCTTGTGGAACATGGATCAATCACCCCTGTAAGAGATGAAAGTGAAGAATTACAGGAAGGTGAGCAACAGTCTAATCCTACAGATACAGCAGGAGAACCGAGCACTGTAGGGGTTCTCCCAGAAGCAGATGGTGTTGAAAAGCAAGCAGAGCAAGTGCCAGATCAAGAGGGGGAAAGAGTTGAAACGGATCAAAGTCAAAGTGGTCTGACTCCTCCTGAGCCCGTTGCAGATCCATCAAGAGAAAACACCATAGAGAAAGAAAAAGAAAAAGAAAAGAGTCCGATTCTGAAGAGAATATTGACAGAATGAACGAGAAAAGGAGATAATTGGCCTGAGTCACCAATTGGAAAGAAGAAGGAATTGGTAAAAAATGAACCGATAGAGGTAGAAGTGGATACTACAAGAAAGGAGGAATTAAGTGAAGGAGAATTAGGTGGAGAACGAAGGTTGAAAAGAAAGAGAGTAGCAAGTCGAAGATACGCAGGTCCTGAGTGGGCATATGCAGCAACAAGTGAATGGCAAAACAAGTTTATGTCTCTTAGTTTTGATAGAGAAGTTCCGAATCAGTACTTTGATGCAACTTGAAGGTGATCAATAAACTGAGTTGTTGAGCTGATCTAGATAAATCTAAAAATAAATTGTGAGATAAAACTGGAAAAGACATCGATAACCTGATGTGACAAATTGAAAACCCGGATGTGACAAGCTGCTAACCAATTTCTGACAAAGGAGAGAAAGGGTTCCTATGTATGAAACTGAACTGTGAGAAAGAAATATTTTTATTCATTTTTTAAATTTTTTCTGTTGCACTTTATCTAAGAGTTATTTCTACTTTCTGATCCTTTACAGATCATGGCTGAATTAAATAACAGCGTTAAAAATATTAGATATTTTAGGTATTTGAGTGTTGGAGTGGCAATTATGTGTGGAATAATGTTCATAATAATGAATGTAGGAATGTCTGTTCATGAAATGAAGGAGGCTACTATTGCCTCTGTTCCTGAAACTACTACACTAAAAGCTTTAGAGAGGTTTAAGTTAGATGAAAAATATTTGCATGACTATATTAATGCTCAAGGAGAGCTTTCTTCTAATGTGTTCTATCAGTTGTTGAGTGAGTATGTTTAGACGATGGATGCAAGGAATTGTCTTTTGTGTACGCAAATTTCTTCCTCCGTGGAAGACAGGGTTACGTTCCATAGTCTGCCATTAACATATGGCATAAGGTGCAGTTTGCTACTAACCAGATTCTATAACCAAGAGTATATTCAGTATTTTTATTCTAACCATGATGTTGTGTTTTCTTTTGTTCCTATTATTAGATATTTGAGTAAGGTAGCTAAAGAGCATGGACTTTTATGCTGAATGGTCAGGACCCTGCAATTCCTGGAATCTACTATATTTGTGGACTTAATGGTTATTACCGTCTTCCTAGAGGATGGTATGGGACATGCTATTTGGGGATAGTCTTCCCTAAAATTTATCAGATAGATGATTTAAAGAAATTTCCGAAAGTGACTGAATTACATCATGAACAACAGAGGAGGGAAACCTTTTCTGCAATTGTGGAAACATTTTTGGTGCAGTAATTCCTTCTGTAGGAGTTATTTTGAATGCAATCAAGATACGAAAAATGTCTACTATTGTGGATAACATGCTGACAAATTTCACAGGTGCAATACTCCTGTTGGATACTGAATTGGCTGCGGATAGAGCTATGAAGCTTCAGAATAGACTTGCTTTAGACATCCTTTTAGCAAAGGATGGCGGAGTCTGTAAAATGATTAATGCTAGGCATTGTTGTTCGTATATACCCGATAGTGATAAGGAGATAAGAGACTTAGGGCCAGATATAGCAAGGCTTTTATGCCTCGCACACAGAGAAAATCGCTATTTGTGAGGCGCAAAACCCACATCTCGATGCCCATTCCCATTTTGCGATTTGGTAGCCTGGTTACCGACTCGCAAAATGGGACTGTGAGTTCGCAAAGCAATTGCAGTTACCACCAGTGTCACCATGGGACCCCTTCCCCTTTGTGAATGGCCTTGGTCCTATGGACCACTGCCTGTTCTGAAAAATGAAACTGACACATTTCATTTTTTCGTTTGTAATGCATCCCGTTTTACTTTAAGGAAAATGGGCTGCATTACAAAAAAGAAACTGCTTTATTTAAAAGCAGTCACAGACATAGTGGTCGGCTGTCTCCAGCAGGCCACCATCCCTGTGAGTGCTGCGACTCGTAAGGGGGTCGCAAATTGCGACCCACCTCATTAATAATAATGAGGTGGGCCTTTGCAACCCCCTTGAGACTCGCAGATGGTGTCAGGGACACCATCCTGCATCCAGCATTGCGACTCGTAAATTGAGAGTCGCTCAGACTCGCGATTTGTGAGTCGCAATGCCGGAGTTTCCTACACCTGTCCCTTACTTACTAACTTAACTAATTCAAACAAGGATTTGAAGGAACCAGGGGTTTAGGAAGAGGTTGGAAATGGATTTACTTCTGTGGGTAATTGCTTCAGTCAAATTTGGAAATGGATATTATGGAAAATCGTACAGGGAATATTAATTGTGATTGTTTCTATATTAAGATTATGGGGTACATGTACATTGTGGCAAAAAATAAAATTAAGAAAGACAAAGAATGATCAGAGGAGGGAAGAAAAGCACAGGAGAAGAATCTATAGAGAAAATTTGAAGAGAAGTCAAAGTACATCAGAAACCGAACTATAAAATAATGATAAGGGAAGGTGTGATGCCATATTTAGTCATCAGAGGAGGGACTGTTGAAGCAGATATGCTAATTGATAAAATGTATTAATGATCTATATGTGTGCTGTCCGAGGTGCTGATAGTGGGCTCATGATCCATGAGCCTGATCCGTAGCTGACCTGAAGACGAAGACTGACTTGTTTCTGATCCTTTCTGGATAGATAGCTATGAAAATGTGACTGACTATTTTGTTCCTTTTCTTCTAGGTACCAACTGCGCTGTGTTTTAAGGTTCTCACTTAGGTCGATTTTTCCAAATTGATGTTTTCTCTAAATTTCTAATTGAAGACCCCCATGCTAATGCTAATCTTGGTTAGGTAGGCTGTTAGGGTGACGTTGACAGTGACAATGACTGACGAATTTCACTATTAATGCTGGTATTCTTAGTCTGTTGTATTGTATTGTTGTATAAGCTTTATTTAAGAATTGATGTCTTTTATGATGGATTCATTAAAAAAAAAGATTAAATTGAATAAAGATTGAACTAACAGATGATTTAGAATTGTAATCAATAGGGAATAAAAATTGTTAACTCTTTCCTGAGTAGTGGTTATTCTTGATTAATATGGTTTAAAGCTGTTCTTCATAGAATGTTTGATTTATTGATATGAGCTATTGATCCAGTGGTTATTACATGACTAGGATATTCCGTGCGATTCAAAAGGTTCATCGACCTATACCTGTCCCCTTGTAAATTTACTTACTAAGGACAAGGCGCACTAGCAGTTTCAAAATGTATAGGTTTGCTAGGTTTCCCTAGGTGCCGGCTGAGCTGGTGGGCAAAATCCACAGCTAGGCACTGTGCAAAAAACAGGTCCGTTTTCTTTGGAAAATGTGATGTGTCCACATTGTGTTTGGGGCATTTCATGTCACGGGCACTAGGCCTACCCACACAAGTGAGGTACCATTTTTATTGGGAGATATTGGGGAATACAGAATAGAAGAACAAATGTTACTACCCATTGTCTTTCTCTACATTTTCTCCTTCCAAATGTAAGACAGTGTGTAATACAGAAGTGTATTTGAGAAATGCCCTGTAATTCACATGCTAGTATCGGGACCCCTGAATTCAGAGATGTGCAAATAACCAGTGCTTCTCAACACCTTATCTTGTGCCCATTTTGAAAATTAAAACGTTTCCTTGACACCTATTTTTGACTCTTTTTATTTTACTAAATAAGTTGGGGTGTACCCAGTATACAATGAAAACCCATTGCAAGGTGCAGCTAATTTATTGGCTCTGGGTACCTAGGGTTCTCGATGAACCTACAAGCCCTTTATATCCCCACAACCAGAAGAATCAAGCAGACTCAACAGTATATTGTTTTCAAAAACCTGCCATAGCTTGAAAAAGTTATAGAAGAAAAGGTGGATAGAATTGACTCTTTTTTCATCTCAATTTCAATATTTCTTTTATTTTAGCTGTTACTTTCTGTAAAAAAACCTTGAAGGATCTACACAAACTACCCCTTGCTAAATGCTGAATTTTGTCTAATTTTCAGAAATGTTTAGCTGTCCAGGATCCAGCATTGGTTTCATACCCATTTCTGTCACTAACTGGAAGGAGGCTAAAACCACAAAAAATAGTAAAAATGGGGTATGTCCCGGTAAAATGCCAAAATTGTTTTGACAGATGTGTTTTTCTGATTAAGTTTTGCCTGCTCCTGAAACCTGGGAAAATTGTGATTGTAGCCATTTTGAGGGAAAAAACACATGCTTTCTTCTGCAGCCCTTTTTCCCATTTTTCTGAAAAAAACAACATTTTAGCTGTATTTTGGCAAATTTCTTGGTTTCCGCCAGGGTAACCTACAAACTCTGGGTACCTTGAGAATCCCTAGGATGTTGGAAAAAAAGAACACAAATTTGGCGTGGATAGCTTATGTGGACAAAAAGTTATGAAGGCCTAAGCCTGAACTACCCCAAATAGCTAAAAAAGGGTTTAGCACTTGGGGGATGGGGGTGGTTGGGGGCTAAGGCCCAGCAGCTAAGGGGTTAGTTTTTTATGCCAAGTCCCTTTTATAGAAACGCCCACCACATTTTTTGTTTCACTTAAAACATTATGGTCCACAATAGGCTGCTGACTGCATGCATCTAAATGCCATTTCGTATGTGAGACCTAAAACTGTGATATTGTAAATCTGTGGAGTCCTTGGAGTCAAATTTAAAACTTGTGAAGCAGAAAGAAGGGGCTACCTCTTTATTCCTCTTTGGCACTCACTGTTCATCGTCTCTAGGAGGGCAGGAGCACAACTAGTGTTATGCATCAAAAGGGGAAGTTGTGCACTTCAATGGAAAAAAACAGAAGGCCTGACCTCCTCCACTGTTACACCTCAGTGCACAATTGTAGGTGCCGGATCCCTTGGTGCCACACACTCCATTAGAAGAAGAGGTGCAATATTTTTCCCCAGAGAAGTTGATCCAAACGTTGTGCTGGTCGTTTGCCCCTTGCCAAAGCACATCCAAATATCCTCACCCTCGCTGGCACTCAAGCACAAAAGAACAAACACAGGCGAGAGACCACAACATAGAATACAGATAGGGGACACAAGCACTATGGAGAGCAGAATCAATAATGACACAGGTTCAGGAAAGCAAGAGGAGGAAAGAGAAAAACAATATGGGGGTGCTCGAGTGGAGAAAAACAACATGGAGGGCAAGGGGATGGAAGCAAACTAATGGGGCGAGAGAGCAGTGTGGAGTGCGGAGGAGGAAAAGTAAACAGATACAAGAGCAATGGGAGCAGGCAGGGGAAAAGCACACAGGTGAGAGAGAGCAATACGGAGAGCAGGGGGAAAATAAGCACTCTAGGGAGACAGTTAGAAAACACATGCATTCTTGTGGAGTGCTTAAAGCAAAACTAAAAAAGTACAGCCTGAAAAACACGCAGTGAAAGGATACAAGTAAAGCATCTGTGCTCCTGGTTAGGGACAAACATAAGAAGAGGAAGGAAAGGGTACACATGCTAACAAATGAGAAACAAGCCAATGCGAGTGACAGCGAGGCCAACAAATTGTAGAAATATATGCACTCCACGCTCACTGTAAGCTAAAAATACGTCTCCTAACAGACATCACATGTGCTGTCTAGGATGCAAAACTTAAATAGCATTCAAAAAGCCTACATTTTTATTGAGGGGGAAGGAGCGGAATCAGGAGGGCCTAACCTCATGAAGAATAGCAAAGTTGTAATGTTATGCTCGCGACTAGCGTGTCTAGCGATTGACAACGCGCACGAGGCCACGCAAGTTGAGAGAGACGGTTGGAGATCTATGGAGGCGGTGGCTGCGTCATGACAGATCGCGGCGGTCTGTTTTATTAATAAAAGAAATTACTTACAACTCTGCACAAGGTCTCTTTTCACCACAAGAAACTTGGCGACAAGCATTCAGACCGCTGCGTCAGACCCGTTTTCCTCATCATGGTTCATCAGGAATAGATGCTGATTTCTGGAAATGTGAACCAAGGCTCCTGATTGGTTATTTACTTTAGTTTTCTGCTGATTAGACCAAGAAGGTAAAGCCAGTTATACTGGATACTAATCCAACATTGCCATCTAATGGGAAAAAACGTACTGCACCCTATTTTAATTGGAATATAACTTTGGAAGCCTATTTATGTGTACTGGCTGCTTAAACAGTACAATACTACTAGTGCCTGTTGTGCACAATCTGTTATGGACCTTATTTAAGTATAGACTCTGGATTATCTACATGTTCTGGTCTACATTATGTACAGCATGGAATTCGCACGGTAAATGAAGATAAAGGGCCATATGTTCTAACACATTTTCCCATAGACACAAAATGGGCAAAGCCCTTTGATACATCTGGCCCAACGTGACATAAATAAAGTACTGAGAGGTTCAACAGCCTTCGTTATCTTCAGGAGTGCAAAATCAGTGACATTACAGTGTGTAACTTCTACTGTGCTTGCCATTAGCAGTTGAACTCAGGATTAATATGCAGTCTGTGAATCCGCCACCACCTTTTCTTGAGCCACCCGGGAATCCACCAATTGTCTGGAAAAATTGGTTTGATGCATTTGAAATGTACCTAGGAGCAATTGTTGCATCACGTTTCTGTCCTGAAAGGAAAAAATATATTTTACTGCATTCCCTTGGATTTGACTGGAGATCCGTTTTTAAGCATATTCCTGCTTTGGTGTTGGATGAAGGAGAAGAGATTGATGAGTATACTGAAACGGCAAAAAAATTTGAACTGAGCTTTGACATACAACCCAGTTTAGTGGTTATCAGACACAAGTTTTTGAAAAGAGAACACAATCCTGGTGAAGATGTGGATACCTTTGTGTCACCCTTGAGAAAGCTTGCAGCCGACTGTCAATTTCAGGCGTTCAGCGACCAGTTGGTCAGGGACCAATTTATTACAAAATGCACGGACAAAACTATCCAGAAAAAGCTTCTTTCTATGAGTAATCCGTCACTTGATGAGACATTACGACTCCAAAGAGCATTGAGACCTCTAAATTGTCGGTGAAGAAACTGAAATCCAGAACAACAGAAAATATAGGATTGGTGAAATCTCAAGATGATTTTTTTTTTAATTAACTAAGACTTCTTCCAAACTATTTTTTAAGCAAAACAATACTTGTTTTAGGTGTGGTAATCCAAACTGTCCTGAAAGGAATGCTATATGCAGGAAGTGCAACAAAGTTGGACACTTTGCGAAAGTGTGCAGAGTGGCACAATAATTGCTGATTCTCAACACAGTTTAGGGAGGTATACAAATATTTCTGGGGTAGCAAGTGTCACTGAGGTAGTTGACAGTGATATAGACAGAATCCAAGAAGAGTTCAGGGACATGGTAATGATTGTTACAGAGGATCAGATAGTGACTAGTGACCCTACCATGTGTGTGGATCCTTATGTTGAAATTGGTGTTGGTGACAAAGTTGTGAAACTATTAGTAGATTCTTGTGCTCGGATCACCATGATTACTCAAGAACTATGCAAGGAAGTTTGGGGAGACAGATCTCTCTGTGCGCCTGACAGAGCACCTGTGTCCTATGAAGGGAGAAAGATTGAATTGGCAGGGTATTTCAAGGATGTGCTCGAATTTAAGGGGAGGAAAATGTTTGGCAAGATTTACATAGCGATAAAAGGGTTAAACTTATTTGGTTGGTTTCATCAAGGATTGTTTCAAATGGTCTTGAGGCCAGGTACTAAGGAACATGTATCTATTGTAGAATCAAGTGATTACAGAGCTAGTTTAATAAAGGATTTCCTGTTGGTGTTTTTGAAAAAATTGGATACCATTGAAGGGTTTACTCATGTAATAAAAGTCAAGGAGGGAGCCATACCAGTCAAACATAAATTCAGCAGTGTACCATTCAGTGTGAAGGACAAACTGGGAAAAGAATTGAAGGATTTGTGTATGAAGGGTATCATTGAACCTATAAAATCCTCTTTATGGTTGTCCCCTTTGGTTGTTGCCAGGAAGAAAAATGGTGATTTGAGAATTTGTGTTGATCTCTGCAGCTTGAATAAACATATTTGGATAGATTTGCATCCTTTACCCACAATTACGGAGCTGCTGGCTACTATTGGTGAATCAAAATGGTTTTCCAAATTGGATCTAGCTGCGGCGTACCATCAGATTGTTTTAGATCCAGCTTCAAGACATCTTAATGCATTTGTTTCACTTTTAGGTACATTTCAATATTGCAGGATGCCTTTTGGGTTAGCTTCGGCAGCAGCTGTTTTTCAATGGATTATGTCTCAGATTTTAAAATACATTAACGGGGTAGCTGTGTTTCAAGATGATGTTTTGATTATGCAGCATCCAAAGAGGAACATGATCACATTGTGAGAAGAGTGTTAAAGATCATGCAGGAAAGAGGAGTTGTTCTTAGAAGCGAGAAATGCCAATTTTTGAAAAATAGAGTTGAATATTTAGGGCATGTTGTGTCTGAACAAGGAATTGAACCCAAAGCAGGGTTAGTCAAAGCAATTATGGATGCATCTCCACTGTCTGACAAAACTGGGTTGAAGTCTTTCATTGGTTTGTGTGAATTTTATTCACGCTTCATGAGTGATTACGCTGCTAAAACTAAATCTTTGACAAATTTGTTAAAGAAGAATGTTGCTTTTGATTGGAGTAAGGAATGTCAGGAGGCTTTTGAATGGGTCAAGTTGCAATTAGTTGGACCTAGAATTTTTAAACCTTTTGATCCAGATGTGCAGTGTATTATAACTGTGGATGCTAGCAGTTTTGGTGTGGGTGCGGTGTTGACTCGAGCGAAAGAAGGTGTGGAAAATACTTTGGGCTATGCATCAAGGGTTTTGAGAGGTCTGAATTACATTTTTCTGTTATTGAAAAATAATTGTTGGCATGTTGGTGGGCATAAAGAAGTTTCATCCGTATGTGTAGGGAAACAAGTTTATGTTGTGCACAGATCATAGTCCCCTTGTTTCTATTTTGACTGGATATAAGATCTGAGATTTGAAACCTCGTATTTCTAGATTGGTCACAAAATTATTACAATATGACTTTGAAGTCCATTATGTTCCAGGTAACAAGAATGTTAGGGCAGATTTTTTTATCTAGATTCCTGACACTTGAAGAAGCAGGTGTCCGTGAGGATGAAGAGGAGGATGATGTTGACAACTGTTTTATAGCAGCTGTTGATTTAGAAGGTATGTGTGCGATAAGTGAAAGTGAGTGGAAAAGGGAATTGGCAAAGGATTTGGTGTTGGCTCAGGTTAAGAAATTTGTAAAAGAAGGGTGGTCCAGAGAGAGAAATGTTCCGATTCAGTTCCAAATTTTCATCAAAGTATGAGGTGAAATGTCCATTGAAGATGACATTCTGATGAGGGGTGAGAGGTTTGTTCCCCAGGAGAGCCTGAGGAAAAGAATAGTTGCTGGTGCGCATGAGGGTCATTTAGGAAGGACACTTAGTAAGCGCAGGCTACATGAAATGTTTTGGTGGCCTGGAATGGATCAATGTGTTGATGTGTGTGTGGAGGAATGTGTAATATGCAACAATTGTGAAAAAGGGTTCAAGGTGAGGACCCCACCGTTACAACCTATTGAGTTACCCTCTATACCTAGGGATAAGCTGGGAACTGATCTTATTGGTCCTTTCAACACCTTACCAGTTCATTGAGGTTTGCTGTAGTCTCAATTGACTACTCCGCTAAGTGGCCTGAAATCAACTTTATAAGTGATCCCTCATCAAAGAATGTTATTGAATTTTTGAGAGATGTATTTCTACGTGAGGGGTTCCCTTCCGCTATTGTCTCTGACAATGGTGTGCAATTTGTTAGTCATGAATGTAAAGAATTTTTACTAGAAGGAGATGTCAAACATATAAAAAGTTCACTTTATCTTTCTCAAACTAATGGCCTTGTAGAACGCATGAATCATGTTTTGGGGAATTGTGTGCAGTGGGCTGTTGCTAACAAGTACAATGTTCAAATTTCTGTACGGGCTATGCTTTGGTTTTATCACACAACCCCCCATTCTTCAACAGGAGTTTCTCCTTTTGAATTGTTGCGTGGCAGAAAACCATCTTCTAAGATCTGTCCTGGTTGGATGTCTAAGTGGGTTAAACAAAGTGATTGGAGTGTGATTAATATGTGGTCAGGAAAAATGTCCAGATGGCACAGCTCAAACAAAAGGAATATTTTGATTCATCAAAGAAGGTCTGTCCCCATCAGTTTGGGGTAGGGAATAAGATTAGAATTAAATGACCTTTTCACAGGAAGAAAGGAGAAAAGAGGTTTTCAGAACCAATGGTAATTGACAAAATATGTGGTAATGCTGTCAGAGTCAATTTGCGAAATTGGTGGAATGTTAATAAGGTGGTCAAGATCAAAGATATGTCTAACAAAATGTGTGGTTTTGATCAATCTTTTGTGTTTCAGGGCAAACCATCTCATAGTGAACCTGTTGCTGAGAAATAAAATTAAGAGATGTAAATAGGTTTGATCTTGATCGTTATGTATGCAGAAGTGGCAGACAAAGGGTAAAACCTTCGAGATACCATTAATTTTTTGTGATTACATCCACTTTGTTTATACTAAGTTTTTGTTAGGTTTTCTCTGCAGTTTCTGCTGAAATGTATCAGTAATGTTTTGACTTTGTGTTTTTATTATCCTTCAATGTTCTGTATTCTTTTGTTCTTTAGTTTGTTTTTTTAATTAAATTTTTTATTGTTCTCTTGTAGATTGCTTTGCTTGATGAGTAATGCGCAGTGATTGAAAAAAATGTTGTTTGCTATTTTGTAAGGGAAGTGGATAATGTAGTGTTATGCTCGCGGCTTGCGTGTCTCATGCTTGACAACGCGCACAATGCCACACGAGTTGAGAAAGATGGTTGGAGATCTATGGAGGCGGTGGCTGCGACATGACAGATCGCTGCAGTCTGTTTTATTAATAAAAGAAATTACTTACAAATCTGCACAAGGTCTCTTTTCACCACAAAAGTCTTGGAAAGAAATAGATTTATTTGCAGTTATTTATAGTACGAACTTGGCTCAAGGGCAATTAAGCACTTTACCACAGAACCAGGGTACCTTATACATTTCTTTTTTTGGGGGGGGCAGGCATATTAAATGATTCACCCAGAGCCACGCTATTTTGAACCATGGCGAGGATCCAAGCCTGGCTCCCCATGTACTAGGTTAGCAACATCAGCCTTTAGGTCATGAAAATCAATCAGTGCTCTGCCAGTAAATTCAACAATAAATGGCCAACAAGAGGATTATTCATCATCTTACTTGAACGAGTCATGTCTGAAATATAATCAATGTTACTTTGAGCAGTCGAGAGTAAAAAAAAAGAGAAGAAAACTGCTCTGACAACCGGGTGTAATAGGAACAAGTGTTTTTAGTCATAAAAATTAAGAAGAACCAGACTTTAAATGGAATCCTATCTACACATAGGGAATCAAATAAGTTTTAGCATTCAGCACCCCAGTAACTCTCAATAGTCCAGTTGTACAGTTCATAGATCAAGTCACAAGCAGTCTTGATCCAGCCTTTTATTTCTGACGGCTCTAGTGTTACGCTTTGCAGAAATTATTTTATTGTGGAACATCATATCCTTGAACATCAATCAAGAATGAGATGCCAAGTTGTTCATGCCTTTCTTATTGATCATTTTGTTAAACAAAAGCAAGCACGAAGAGATATCAAATGGTGGGTTATCCAGTTGTTAAAAACTCAGTCAGAAATCCCAGTCTTAGATACCAACTTTCTCTGTGTGAAAATAGATGGATTTAAAATACAGAATGTAATAATTCTGGTTTAAATGTGTCTGTGGAATGGCAGAAATTAGTCTTAATTAAATGAACACTGTGTTCCGTTTCTCCTATTTTTAAAATCTGCGCTATTCTATATGTGTGATCTGCTGCGTCCAGTGTGTCGGGATTGAAACTCGGTTTACTGTGTCATTAGGCATTCCTTTTTGTCATCTCCCAGAGCTACTGAGTTATGGATCTCTATTAAGCTCATTGTGACATACTGTCGGATATGTGATGTAGTCACTATTTATTCTATCACACATTTATTGACTTAATGCTTTTGGTAAACATATGATTTGTGACTTTCTCCTATATGTTGGTTTTAATTGAACAGTTTCTGAATGGCAATGCTTATGCCTCACTACTAGTCCAATATGTATAATTATATATTTGTGGTTGATTATTCCTAATACAATTTGTTGCAGTTATTATTGTTTCCTACACAAATTGGTTCCAGTATACTTTATCATTATGGCAAACATCTGCTTTAGGAGTTTCACCCACATGTTTAAAACATTTCAGAATGTTTGTGTTGATGTTCTTTTCCTTACCAATATGCAAATTGACATTTGGACAGGTTATCTTCATCATATCTTTAGGTGTGGTGTACTCACTGTTTTCCCATTCATTGTGAAAAATTATTTTTGAACTTAAAATCATCCCTCAGTATGGCTTCACAAATGTACTGGCACATACAATGCAATTGTGGGTTGTTTTTCTTGGATCTCTGATACAAGTTGATTTCTGATGGTTGATGTAAGCTATTTTGTTCACACTCACAAGTTTGTTTTTAGGTATTCTATGTGAATTAGTCTCTTGATCACAAGAATTGTTTGTTTCATATTATCTGGGTGGTTCGTAAGCTATCTTCAAGATGACTACACTACACTTTTTTCACACAGTCTAGTTGGCTAGTTTGGCTTGTGGTAATTCAAATCAAACAACCCCTTTCCCTTGAGTCAAGCTACTCTAAATATGACAGCACCACTCATTCATTCCACACAGTCTTGTTCTTTTTCTGCTTGCGTCCTTAAATTAAGGGTATCCAATACCCTGTGTTTGAATGCTGGTACCCCTAAGCAGTACCACAAGATCATATTGAACTGTTGGATTACCCGAACCTGTCTTTCAGTTGGTAAGTTGCCTTGAGATTATGTTCCCCTATGACATTTATTTTAATAGAAACTGAAATTTGTTTTCTTTTTCATTCATATTTAGTAATACGGAAGCAAGTATTGCTTCATACTCAAAGTGATGAGCTGTTTACTGGCCAAACATGTATTAATTTTGTTTTTCTGTGTTACCTTCGATTTACTAATATATTTCCTCTCATAGACTGATGCTTAAATGCTGGACTAATTTCTCAGCCCTAAAATATTTTGGAATCATGTAAGGTGGAGATGTTATCTTTCTATTGACAGTCGTGCACTTATGGCTTGTGGCATGTGTCACTAAGTAATGGCCACATTAATTAAATATTTTAATTTAGTTTCTTGTCACATTGCTATGACACATGTTTGATTTTATGTTTTGTCATGTGTTAATAACACTGGCGCATTATCATTTGTTGAATCCCAAGGCATATATTTCAGTTTGTATTTCATCTCTCTTGTCTATAGTGAAACAAAGGAGTTTGTGTTTGTAAGCATTTAACCTGAGGATGGTCTTGTATATTAGTTATAAAGAGACCAAAACACCAACTTCTCTCCGCTACTTGCACCTGAAAGAATCAAGTAATTTTTCAGTCAATATATGAATACCCTTATCATCCATGAACTGGTTGTCTGATTAGCAAAATACTGCAAGAATAGATTAACACTACGTGTGTCCCGATCGATGGACAGTAAATGTAGACTATTGAGAATCACACAGGTGTTGGATGCTAGAACTTATTTCACCCCCTATCTGTATATGTGATTTCATGTAATGCCTGGTGCTTCTTATGAGTAAAAGATGTTATCCCATCTACACCTGGATGTCAAAGCAGTTTTCTTCTCTTTTCTTACTGTTGACTGTTCAGAATAACATTGAATACATTTTGGAAACAACTTGTTCAAGTAAGATAATACATGACCCCCTTGCTGGCGATTTATTATTGTACCATACA
Organism: Pleurodeles waltl; assembly: GCF_031143425.1. Taxonomy (NCBI): domain Eukaryota; kingdom Metazoa; phylum Chordata; class Amphibia; order Caudata; family Salamandridae; genus Pleurodeles; species Pleurodeles waltl. The sequence continues at coordinate 658,867,291 of NC_090449.1, read as the reverse complement.
TAGAGTGGAGTGACCACCTGGCGCAGAGGCAAACTCAGGTCACTGACAGTAACAATTTGGGACAAAGGGTCAAAATTCAGGACAAAATTTCAAAACAAAAGAATATTTTTGGGGTACTTCTGAAAAATGTTAAGCAATGACATAAAAGTAAGTAAATAGGGGTCCAACAAAAGTACATGTCAAACTAGGCTTACAGTTTTTGGGTTGTGTAATACATGGCAGAATTGAGCAATTCATAGGTAACTGCACTCATTTAAAGATTTAAAAAACTAGTGTCATGCATGATTCAGAACTGAACCTTTCTGCCTCCCAGCAGACTCCGCATAATTGTAATGTAAACACTAGAATAGAATGGAATGAAACCTTGGTTTACAATGTTGTAGTTCACAGGTACACACAGAGGAATAAAGACATGTGATTTATAGCCCTGTGTGTGGCCTAGTCATTTAGCGCGTATCAGACTGGGGAAGACGTTACAACTGGTGACACAATAGTGGATAAATAACCCAAAAAAGAAAGTACTCTCATGGAGAGTTTGCTGTGGTCCAAGCAAACTTCTTGTGTGTGTCACGTGTGCCTTGGTCGAAGTGCTGAGTCGACGGTTGGCATATGTGGAGTCAAAGCACAACTCCAACCGATGTGAAATATGTGAATGGAAAGAAAGCTTCATGAAGTAGTTTACGCGTTGGTCAAGAAACTACGACCACGATCCTACGAAAAGGTACCCCACTGCAATGCAAAACAAAGTTATACAGTGTATGGAGCGTCAGCACTGAATACAGATTCCACCAGGTTTACAAAGCGCAATTAAAGATAATTACCAGAAACCAAACAGTAATACAAGGCCAAGATCAACCAAGTGTAAGAAAATACAAATCAAAGTGTAAAAAGAATAAAGCAGATGACTTACTGAGCCTGCTAAAAAGAGTCATCACATCATGACTGGCAGTGGCCCCAACAGAAGAACCTGGGGTTGTGCAGACAAATCAGTCCATAGTTACAGCGGCCAGTAACTTGGCAGAGTTCTATTCTGCTGATGGAGCCAATGAAGGATCACCCAGAGGCTGGGGCATGAATGGATCCGATCCTGGTTTCCAATCGGGATGTCAGACAAAGCTCTAATCCTGACTTCAGTAAGTTTCACACAGGTCTACAATGCTGCTGTCTTCCTAAAAATACCACTACCTTTTGGTTCCACGAAAAAGCAAAATATTGGCAACAGATAGACTGCATGGATAGAGACATTTGAAGATTTAATTGATGCAATTGAAGACACTTATAATAGAAATATTATCAAATATCTCAAAGATATTGCAGGTGATGGTGTGAAAGATCTCACAAAGAAAATGATGAAAGCTGACGAAGAAGTCACATGACATCAGATTAAGAATAGGTTGAATCTCAAGTTCAATCCAGTATCAAATGTTGATTATAAAATATATGTTTTCAGTTAAGAATGTTAAAGAGATGGTGAGACAATCAATGAATTTGTGGAAAGACCTAAAATACTCATCAAACACTGTAAGTTCAACAAATTTAATGGTGAAGAAGCCACGCGGCTTAGAGTCATTGATGGATACTTGTCCGATTCATACAGATGACGAATGCTGAGAGAAACTCTTAGTCTGAAGCAAGAGTTGATGGCTGCCAGAGCTGAGGAACATGCAGAGAAACAAGCTGCTGACAAGGAGGCTGGGGGTGCCCAATACGAGTCAGTCATGAGTGTGAAAAGTAATTTGAAACAAAAGACTGACGGACACAAATTGATGTCAACCTGCAAAAAGAAGTTGTGTTTCAGATGTGGATTTGCGTTTCCACACAGAGTAAAGTGTCCCTTCATTGGACAGATATGCAAAGGCTGTGGTAAAGGTAACAATTTTGTGATGATATGTAAAGCAAAAAAAAAAGTAAGTGCTTTAGGGTGTGAAAGCAAAATGGCTGCCAGAATGTTCCTGATGCAATGTTTGACACACACCCACAAGGCCAAGCAGCAACATCAGTTGAGGCAAAAAGAAACTAAACAAAGTCAATCGTTATCTAAATCATCGTCAAACAGTTATTTTGCTTCAATAATAAGTGAAAGTGAAGAAAGTGATCGTGCTATGTTGATGGTTACCTCAGAAAAACATGCCCATGTCAGACTGGTTGCATGTGAAGAAAAACTAAATTGTTAAAGCAACAAAATCATTCAACCACTTTCCATAGATTACATTGAAACTAAATGGGGTTCAATGTCTTTCATTATGGACAGGGATGCATCAATAAACATAATGCATGAAGAGAAGTACAGTGAACTGTCTCCTCAAAGTGTATACCTGGGCTCATTGACACCCATGAGGAGTGAAGGGTTTTTTGTAGCATCAGTGAAACAAGTACTGATCCATGTGCTTCAAGGTACAGCGGAGAGGGCCTGCTTGCTCAGTTTCAACACGGATTTCTGCAAATTACAATCTGAATGTTCGTCATGAAATAGTAAGTCAATTCCCTTCATTGTTTCATGGTTTAGGAAAGTTAAAAAGTAAAGCTGCATATTAATGAGGATGTCCGTACGGTTGCTTAGAGACATAGGTGAGATGATTTCCCTCTACTAGAAGCTGTCGAAAGAGAACTTCAATCATTACTTAAGCAGGATATTATTAAGTGATCCACTGGTCCAACATTATGGGTTTCTCCTATAATAGTAGTGCCCAAAAAGGACAGTAAAGGAGCTGTGTGCATATGCATTGGCATGCACAAGGCAATCAAAGCAACTGAACGACAATGACATACGGGTCTGCACATTGTTGTCATGATAACGCTATTGAATAGTGCCAAAGTCTTCTCTCAACTTGATGTGAATAAACGTTACCATCAGTTGGAACTTGAAAAACCTTACAGGCCTATTACAACCTTTCAACCCATTTGCTGCCAGGCCTTTTCCCCTCCTGTGCCAAGCCTTTTTTTGTCTAGTAGGGGCAGTTCAGGCTCTCATAACTTTTTGCCCACATAAGCTATCCACACCAAATTTGTGTACTTTTTTTTCCAACATCCCAGGGATTCTAGGGGTACCCAGAGTTTGTGGGTTCCCCTGGAGGAGGCCAAGAAATTAGCCAAAATACAGCACAAAAATCATTTTTTTCAAAACAATTGGAAAACAGGGCTGCAGAAGAAGGCTTGTGGTCTTTTCCCTGAAAATGGCATCAACAAAGGGTTTGTGGTGCTACAATCACCATCTTCCCAGCTTTCAGGAACAGGCAGACTTGAATCAGAAACCTAAATTTTTCAACACAATTTTGGCATTTTACTGGGACATACCCCATTTTTACTATTTTTTTGTGCTTTCAGCCTCCTTCCAGTTAGTGACAGAAATGGGTGTGAAACCAATGCTGGATCCCAGAAGGATAAACATTTTTGAAAAATAAACAAAATTCTGAATTCAGCAAGGGGTCATTTATATAGATCCTACAAGGTTTTCCTACAGAAAATAACAGCTGAAATAAAAAAATATTGAAATTGAGGTGAAAAAACAGCCATTTTTCTCCACGTTTTACTCTGTAACTCTTTCCTGCTATGTCAGATTTTAGACGGCAATATACTGTTACATCTGCTGGACTCTTCTGGTTGCGGGGATATACAGGGCTTATAGGTTCATCAAGAACCCTAGATACCTAGAGCAAATAAAGGAGTTGCACCTTGCAATGAGTTTTCATTCTATACCGAGTTTACACCAATTCATTTTCTGAAATATAAAGAGTGAAAAATAGGTATCAAGAAAACCTTTGCATTTCCAAAATGGAAAGAAGATAAGGTGTTGATAAGCAGTGGGTATTTGCACATTTCTGAATTCCATGGTGCCCATACTAGCATGTGAATTACAGGGCATTTCTCAAATAGATGTCTTTTTTAACACACTGTTTTACATTTGGAAGGAAAAAGTTAGAGAACGACAAGGGGCAATAACACTTGTTATTCTATTCTGTATTCCTCCAGGTCTCCCGATAAAAATGGTACCTCACTTGCGTGGGTAGGCCTAATGCTCACGACAGGAAACACAACATGGACACATCACATTTTTACATTGAAATCTAATGTGTTTTTTGCAAAATGCCTAGCTGTAGATTTTGGCCTCTAGCTCAGCTGGCACCTAGAGAAACCTATCAAACCTGCGCATTTTTAAAAACTAGACAGCTAGGGGAATCCAAGATGGGGTGACTTGTGAGGCTGTCACCAGGTTCTGTTACCCAGAATCCTTTACAAACCTCAACATTGGGCCAAAAAAGCACTTTTTCCTCAAATTTCGGTGACAGAAAGTTCTGGAATCTGAGAGGAGCTACAAATATCCTTCTACCCCGCGTTCCACCAAGCCTCCTGATAAAAATGGTGTCTCACTTGTGTGGGTAGGCCTAGTGCCCACGAAAGGAAATACCCCAAAACTATATCTGGACACATCAAAATGATCAAATACAAAACTACCTGTTTTTTTGAGGGGGGCACCTGCATTTTTGGTCCTGGGCCCAGCAGCCATCTAGGGAAACCTATCAAACCCAGACATTTCTGAAAACTAGACACCCAAGGGAGTCCAGGGAGGTGTGACTAGCGTGTATCCCCCAATGTTTTCCAACCCAGAATCCTCAGCAAACCTCAAATGTAGCTAAAAAATAACATTTTTCCCATGTTTCTGTGTGGGATCACTGCACCGGGATGAATTTCCTACCACCTAACGTTCCCCTCAGTATCCTGGTAAAAATGATACCTCACTTGTGTTGGTGGGCCAAGTGCCTGTGACAGGGAAGAGCCAAAAACATGTCGAAATTGAGGAGGAACCAATGCGGGTTCAAAAAGGCAGTTCCAAAAAAAACATATTTAGGCTGACAAGTGCAGCAGAATTTTTATCGGTATATATGAGACAATGCTGGGTGGTAGGAATTTTGTGGATTCCTGCAGATTCCGGAACATTCTATTACAAAAATGTGGGAAAGATGTGTGATTTCCAGCAAAGTTGGAGGCTTGCAGGGCATTGTAGGTAAGAAAATGGTGCGGGGTGCATGTGAAGCACACCACCCTGGAATTAACCAGATGTTTCATTTTCAGATGTGTCTAGGTCTTGTGGATTTTTCTACAAAGTCCAAAAAGTGAAAGCCCTCACTATTCCAGGTGGGACAACTTTCTGCCCCCCCTGTGGTGTGGATCGGGGGTAATTGCCCTATCTGCCCACTGGTGGGCAGAACAACTTTGGACCCATTTATTTTGAAAAAAAATCTTCCCTGGTGTCTGGTGGGCTTTCTGCCCCCCTTGGGGGCACATGAGCCTTACAAAAATAGGTTGATGTGCCCCCAAGGGGGGCAGATATGGCCAACAGTAATGTGCCCCTATGGGGAGCGACCCTTGCCCATGGGGCTGCCCCCCCAAACAGAACATTCACATACCCATACACCAATCACTGGTGCTTAAGTGGTTTCTGCCCCCGGGGGCAGATCGACCTAATAGAAATAGGCCGATCTGCCCCCAAGGGGAGCAGAAATGGCCTAAAATAAATTTGTCCCCCTAGGGGAGCGACCCTGGCCTCCCCTTGCGTGAAATTGGCACAAAAAAAGATCACCGGTGCCTAGTGGTTTCTGTCCCCCTTGGGGCAGATCAGCCTAATATAAATAGGCTGATCTGCCCCCAAGGGGGGCAGAAATTGCCTAAAATAAATTCCCCCCCAGGGGAACGACCCATGCCTAAGGGGTCGCTCACCTTGCGTGAAATTGACGCAAACAAATAAAAATCCCTGGTGTCTAGTGGTTTCTGCCCCTCTTGGGGGCAAATTGGCCTAACAAAAATAGGTTGATGGCCTAAATACAATTTGCCCCCCGAGCGGAGCGACCCTTGCCTAAGGAGTCACTCCCCATATATAAAAACATAAAGTAAACAAAAAGAAAATATATCCCTCAGGCCTAGGGATTTCTGCCCCCCCTGGGGGCAGATTGGCTTAATTATAATAGGCCGACCTGCCCCGGGCGGGCAGAAAAGGCCTAAAAATATTTTGCCTCTCTGGGGAGCGACCCTTGCCCAAGGGGCCACTCCCCTTATGCGTAAGTATGAAAAAATGAAAAAATTCCCTGGTGTCTAGTGGTTTCTGCCACCCCAGGGGCAGATCGGCTTAAGTATATTACGCCGATCTGCACCCGGGTGGGGGGGCAGAAATGGCCTTAAAATAATTTGGCCCCCGGGGAGCTACCCTTGCCTAAGGGGTCGCTCCACGCATATAAAAAGAAAAATAAACACACAAAAAATTATCCCTGGTGTCTGGGGGTTTCTGTCCCCCCGGGGGCAGAAATTGCCTAAAAATAATTTGTCCCCCTGGGGAACGGCCCTTGCCCAAGAGACCGCTCCCCTTATGAGTAAGTCTGGGGAAAACAAAATCCCTGTGGTCTAGTGGGCATTTCTGCTGGGGCAGCAGAAATGCTTGCAGAGTCACGAAAGGAAAGGCCTTTCCTCTCCTTTCATGCCTCTGTCTGCCCCCTCCTCCCGAGCGGAAGAGAAATGCTGAGCATTTCTCTTCCGCATCACGCTGGAAGCATGTTTTAAGTGCGATGGAAGATGACCTCTGATGAGGTGAGCACGCGATCATGTGCTGACATCATTCGATGCCACTGGGTGGAGCGATTCCCCTTCCACCCCTTCCAGCCCTGCATAGGGAGGTGGAGAGGAAAGCCCACGGAGGGGGTGCTCTCTCCGAACTCCGGTGCTGGGACATAATGGTTACATCCTCAGCACAGGAGCACTGTGCCGCGGGCCGTAACCATTACCTTCCCGGCACAGAACCGGTTCAACACATTTTGGTTTGTTTATATATAAAAGACTTAGGCCCTCATTAGGAACTTGGCGGCAAAAAACGCCTACTGCGCGGCGACGGCCACCAAAAGTCAGTTGCCGCAGCTACCAGCCATCCACCGGAACAGGACCACAGCCGGATTTCTATCAGAAGGATGGCAGAAATCAGGCTGTGGCCATGCCGACGGATTGCAGTAAGGATGCACTGCTGCTAGCAGCAGCACCACGCCAGTAGAACACCGCCAGCCGTATTATGAGAATAATACGGCCTGACGGTGTTCTGCTGTCGGACACTGCTGCTGGCAGCAGCGTCCGGTCCCGTCTCCTTCCGGAGGACCCCCTGGCTACAGGTAAGTCAGGTGCTCCGACAGGGGAGGGGGGTGTTGTGTGTGTGTGTGTATGTCTGTGCGTGTGTGTATGCGGGTGTGTGTGCATGCATGGATGTGTGAATGCGTGTATGTTGAGTTGTGTGAATGCGTGTGTGCGTGTATGTATGTAAGTGTGTGCGGGTGTGTGTGTGAATGGATGTATGCATGCCTGTATGAATGTTGGAATGGGTGTGTGTATGCGTGTGTGCGTGTGTGAAGGGAGGGGTGTGCATGAGGGGTCTGGAGAGGAAAGGGGGGTGGGGAGGAAACCTGCGGAGGGGAAAGGGGGGCGGGAAAAACCCCTATCAGGGATTCCCTGTCCCTGATAGTGCCTACCGCTATGGTTTTTGTGGTGGTAAGGATGCAACGAAAACCATGGCGGTAGGAGCCGTCATAATCCTGCAGGTGGGCAAGTGACGGACGCAGAGCTGGAGAGTGAAGTCTCCAGCCCGGCCGTCATTACAGCTGTGGCGCTCGGTGTGGTACATTGGTGGTTTGGCTTTAGCCAAACTGCCAATGTCATAATATGGAGAAAGTTCAGCCAGCCTGTTGGCAGTACTTTCTTCCATATTAACGCCGACTGCCGGGGTCATAATGACCCCCTTAGTTTTGGTGTGTCATTGGTTGCAGAACTTTTCCAAGACGTCATACGAAGCTTCATACAACCTGTTGTGAATGCATTCAATTATAACAATGACATATTCGTTTTCAGAGTTACATAGAAGGAGCACAATAAGGCTTTCACAGAAGCATGTAAGTTACTTTGTGATGCCGGTTTGCCTTTAATGCTGACAAATGTGAGATCAGTAAGGCAAAACTAAAATCCTGTGGCCATATCTTTTCCATTGGGGGCACGACACTTGATCCTGAAAAAATATAAGTGTTGACAAATGCTGAACCCTAATGGTACTGTTAGCGTGCCTGGTCCTTAGTAAGTAAACTTACAAGGGGACGCGTATAAGTCGATGAACCTTTTGATTCACATGGAGTATCCTAGCTAGACTAATGGTAGTCACACTAATAATTAATATGCAATTCAATAAACATTAGTAATCAACATTAATGAATCAGAAACATAACGCCCCATGACCCTCCAGTCATGAATAACCACAACGCACGATACGTTTTAGTAGTTTAATTCCCTATTAATTACAATACTAATTCCTGAAAATTAATTCAGCTTTATTCACTGGCATCAATCCGTATTAATTCATTAGAAGGCGCCAAAAACATAGTCTAATCAAAGCTTGCATCAGAGTACATTCTAAAGCAGTAGCATAAGTCAATAATTGGAGCAGGAATGAATAAGTCAACATGAGTAGCAGAGTTCAGCAAATCAGTTTGTCAATCATTTGTCTATGTGTTGTCAATGTCATAAGGTAGGAACCTCACCTAACTCAGATTAGCATCAGCTTGTGGGACTTCATGCGAAAACAGTTTAGAACATGAATTTGGAAAAACATCTAGCTATGAGAAAAACTATAAAAACAGCGCAGTTGTTACCTAGAAAGAAAAGGCACAAAAGTTAAATTAGTCACATTGTCATATCTACCTATCCTCAGTATGGATCAGCAAAAAGTCAGTTTTCGTCCTCAGGTCATCAATTCGATCAGCCTCACATCAGGCTCTCAAGAGCATGAGCCCGATGACAGAATCTTGAAGCTTCTTCTGTTCTAGCCTCAATTTTGGAATATGGTCTCTGTTCAGTTCCCTTTGTCACTTTATTATATCAAAGTCGCCCAGACTATCCCCCAATTCCTAATTGGTCAATTAATCACCAGTTATGACTCTGTCCAATTCCATATTTACTCCAAATCTATACATTTAAATATTGTACAGTTCTCAGATTGTGGATTGGTTCACTTTGCAATGTCCTCATCATTTGGCTCATCAGGTATCGAAAATGTTGCATCTTCTTCTCCAGTCAGTGTCTCTATTGTTCGAGTCCTGGAAAGGTACGGTCTGACTACTTTAAACAGCAGTTGATACATCCTGGTTTCCATCATCTCCTGTCTGTAGGTTCATGCAGAGGCTTGAGCTAAACAATTTTTATTAAACAATGAGCAGTTCATGGTTAGTCTGACTTGTCAGCATCTTTAATTTTAATGTTAATATTCAGCTTCTGCACGAGGCCTAGCAAACTAGGCCACAACTTTGGTTAAGTTAAGCTCTACAATACACTGCAAACCACAAATTATTTCTTTCAATATGCCATACTACTATGTTATTTCAGTTCGTCTTTCTATATTTCATATATGCTATTCATTTTATTAGTATATTTGTGAATCTTGGTGATCGCTCTCCAAGGACACAATTTCAAACGTGCACATTATTTTTCTATATTAAACGTTTTTCTACATTTTTCATACATAAACATTTCATTAATACATTTTTATTAATGCATTTGCTCTATCAGTACTTTCTTTCTTGGAATGGTCAGTTATTGTCCAAGACACATAAAAGACTTTACCACTGTTAGTGTTCCATTGTGAGAGTTAACAAAGATTTTTTTTTCTTTCTAACGGTTGCAAGAATGTAAGAAAAGTTTTAAGAGAATCAAACATGCCATTGAAAATGCTACAGAAATGGAATACTTCAATCCAAAACTTCATAGAGAGGTTGTGGCTGACACCAGCCGTGTTGGGTTGGGTGACGCCCAGATCCCAGATGGCATATTGTGGCTTTTGCTATTAAAAGTATCCCAAACAGAACATGCTTACTCAGAGCCTGAGAAAGATAGTTTGGCTGTAGTATGGGCTTTTGAACATTTTTATGTATTCCTGTATGGAAAGCATTTTCGCTGGTGACTGATCATCAAGCTTTGCTGACCATCTTTGGCAATCCAAAAGTCAAGATGTTTCCTCAAATTGAACAATGGGGACTATGATTGTAAGAGTATTCTACAATTGTGAATCGACCAGGAAAGGATCAGAATACTGCTGACTGTTTTTTGAGATTGCCCCTACAAGGTCACAGTACTGTATCCAAGATGGCTGAGGCCTACATCAATTTAATTGTCAATTTAAGTACACCAGCTGCTGTTTCATTATCCCAGATTGTCACTGCCATCAGTCATCATAGTGACCTGCGGAAGTTAAAAGACATAATTGCACATCACTTGTGGAATTAACAGATTTGACCTCTCAGAAAAGACAGTGAATATCAAAAATCCAAAAATGTCAAAGATGAATTGTCCACAACTTAGGAAGGAGCTATATTGCAAGGATCCTGATTCCCAAGAGTCTGCAACAAAAATTGATTGAAGTGGCTCACAAAGGACATTGGGGTATTGTTGCCACAAAGAGAGCTCTTTGAGACCAAGTTTGGTTTCCATACTTGGACGAAAGAGTTGAAAAGTAACTCAAGGCCTGTCTCATTTTCACTGTCTGTCAACCAAAGTTACTCAACATACTCTGAACATGTCAGAACTCCCTAGCCATTTATTTATTTGATCCACTTGGTAATGGACATCATTTAATGGTGATTGTAGATGAATACACCAAGAGACTTGGTTAACAACCAGAAAATGAAAGTATATGTCGACAAGAGGTGACATACTAAAGACCTCTCATTCTGAAAAGGAGATTTGGTGATCGCTCGACAGATACACGAAATCTGATGTTCCTTACAATGCTGAACCTTTCCAAGTAGTGTCTACCAAAAGGACAAATGGTGACTGCCCAGTGCCCTGGGAAGCTTATTACCAGAGACTTATTTCACTTCAGGCCTTTGTTTCATCAGTCCTCAGCTCGAGATGGTGACAAGACTGATTCTGAAAACTCAATGACTGTCACTGATTCCTTACCATCTTTAATAATGTATCAATTTTCCCAATAGCGATTACCTAATTGCGATTTTTTGCGAATCACAATTAGCTAATGGCTATTTGAACGTATTAAACTTCAGGAGTTTCATTTATTAATTCCCAATGGCTCGCAAATCAATCTACCTCATTAATATTCAGGAGTTAGGTCGCAATTTGTGACCCATTGTGAATGGCTACAATCACAGGGACAGTGGCCTGCTGGGCTCAGCAGACACTGTGGCCCTCATTACAACCCTGGCGGTCGGTGTTAAAGTGGCGGTAATACCGCCAACATGCCAGAGGTTAAAAAAATGGAATCACGACCATGGCGGAAACCGCCAACATAGAGAGCCACTTTAACACTCCGACCGCCACGGTGATAGAAACAAACACCCCGGTGGTAACCGCCAACAGACAGACGGAACACAATGTACTGCCCTCTGTATTACAACAGGCCTATCCTCCACCTTTTCCGGGGCGGTACCAACGACATCAAAAGCACGACGGAAACAGGACTTGGAACGGAAACCACGCACCTCTCGACACCCAACGAGGAACCAGGATTCCATTGGAGCCCGAGTTACAGGTCCTGCCCATGTTGGTTTACCTCCTCTTCTATCAGAAGCAGCAAAGACGCCTGTGATGACCACAGTGAGTACTGCACCTAGCACACAGGGGAGGGGGGAGGAAAGAGAGAGTGACACACACGCCACACCCCCACCTCCACCCTCACCCACAACAACATATACACAAATTCATGCAGCAACATGACATTGACACCCCGTCACCCCCTAAAAGAACGCAAAGACAAAATGAAATGATTGTAACAAGTATAATCATCAAAAAATAAGATATGCCTAGATAACTTAAAATCATCAGTATATACAAATATGTACATCAACTACACAAGTGCGGATAATGTTGCAATCATTGTCCCTGGACCAGTTGTCCCAAAATGCATGGGCAAAGCCCACACGATACCTGACTCGAAACAAAAAGCACACTGCTGGTGCATCAGATCGAAAATAAACAGGCATCTCGGGGGGGCACCTCAGCCAGATGAATGGACGACGCCACTGCTCCATGAGGGGGCTCCATGCCCTCTGATTGGTCCTGGGGAGTGCAAAGCCACAGTCTCTCAAGTGGGTGGTTTGCCCACTGATTGGACCTGGGGAGTGCAAAGCCACAGTCTCTCAAGCGGGTGGTTTGCCCACTGATTGGTCCTGGGGAGTGCAAAGCCACAGTCTCTCAAGTCTCTCCAGTGGGTTTACTGCCCACTGATTGGTCCTGGGAAGTGCAAAGCCACAGTCTCTCAAGTGGGTAGTTTGCCCACTGCTTGGTCCTGGGGAGTGCAAGGCCACAGTCTCTCAAGTGGGTGACTTCTGCCACTGGTTCTGGGGGGGCCTTGTGCCTAGTGTGCTTCATCCTGCCAAAGATAGTGATAGTGGATGCATTTCTCCACTCATTCTGGAGGGGGCTTGGTGTCAAGAGTGCTTCATCCTGCCAAGGACTGGGGTAGTGGATGCTTTTCTCCACTGGTTCTGGAGGGGGCTTGGTGCCCAGAATGTTTCATCCTGCCAAGGACTGGGGTAGTGGAGGCCTTTCTCCACTGGTTCTGGAGGGGGCTTGGTGCCCAGAGTGCTTCATCCTGCCAAGGACTGGGGTAGTGGATGCTTTTCTCCACTGGTTCTGGAGGGTGATTGGTGCCCAAAGTGCTGCACATGCTGTGTGGCAGGTCCCATTCCCTCACCTGGGTGTGTATGCTACGAGATTGCCTGGGAACAGGTAGTATGATACTCCATGGAGGCAGAGACACACTCCACCCTGCTGTGACTTTGCCTGCCACCTGCTGGTACTAACAGTGCTGGTTTTTGTGCCTCATGTATACTGTGCAGGGTCCAGGCCATCTCCTGCAGCCTCGGACGGCTGTCCACTGGGAATGTTTGCCATGTTGGCTGTGGTGGCGCTGTCTGAGCATGTCGCGGGGCTGGTGGCGGTGGTTGCGGCGGTGTCTGTGGCGGAGATGCTGCCGGTGGTGAATGTGTCAACACCTGTGGAGGGAGACAGCAGGATGTCTCCTGCAGCCTCGGACGGCTGCCCACTGGGGATGATGCTGGGGACTGTTGCTGAGACAGCAGACGAGCAGGTGGCAGTGAAGGTGGCGGTGCAGGTGGCGGTGCAGGTGACAGTGTCCACCACCGTACAGGTTGCTGTTCTGGTTGCCAGGAGGGGTGGCTCTAGTCCCTCAGCCGGCGGGTCCGTGCCCTGTGCTGACTTCCCCTTAGCCTTGTGTCCCTTCCCCACCTTGGATGTCGCTGCTGGTCCCCTGGCACTGTACCCTTTTGGTTTGGAGGAGGCCTTGCTGGGTGGTTGGTGTGGCTTTTCCCTTTGGTATGTGGGCACCTTCTTCACCTTGGCAGGTGGCGGAATGGGCTGGTCCTTGGCCTCGCTAGGTGGCACACTGGCAGCCCTGATGGGTGCCGCCCGCGATGTGACAGGACTTGCTAGGACCACAGTGCTGGAGGTTTTGGTGGCTGAGGTGCTGGGCTGGGACCTGGACATCCTGGCCCTAGGGGAAGGACGGGGGAGGTGTAGGGAAGAGGTCAATGTTAGCGGGGAAAGGTTTTTTAGACACACTGGAACGGGAAGATGGAGGGGGTTTGGGAGGGGAGGAAGAGGTAGTGGTTGTAGGAGGTGTACGTCTGCAGAATTTGGGTGAAGGTGCATGTGCCGGAGGCTGTTGTGAGGTGGATGGCTGTTGGGCGGGTGTGTGCCTGCGTTTGTGTACTTTGGGAGGAGGGCTCACAGACACACTGGGAGAGGACACAGGGGACGTGTGCATGGTAGTGGGGGTGGTGATTGCACGTGAGCGGTGTGTGGCGATGGGCGTACTGGTGATGGAGGTAATGGTGGAGGATGTAGTGCATGCAGGTGTGAGTGGCGACGAGACAGGGAGGGAGGAGGAGGACGTTGAGGGGGGGACACAGTGGAGGCAGTGGATGTTGGTGTGTTTGCATGGGGATGGTGCTTGTGTGAGTGCCTGTGGGATGTGTGGTGCTTATGTTTGCCATGTCCACTCTTGTGTGTTGATTAGTGTGCATGATGTTCTGATGGTGTGCTTGGGATAGGCTGAGGTACAGGGGATTGGGTCTGGGTAGTGGAGGTTGGAGGGGGAGGCTGGACACAGGGACAATGGCTGCCATAAGTGCTGAGGCCAGAGCCTGAAATGCTCTCTGTTGGGCTGCCACACCAGAATGAATGCCCTCCATGTATGCATTTGTTTGCTGCAAATGCCTCTTGACACCCTTGATGACATTCAAAATGGTTGATTGCCCAACAGTGAGGGATCTCAGGAGGTCAATAGCCTCCTCACTGAGGGCAGCAGGACTGACTGGGGCAGGGCCTGAGGAGCCTGGGATGAAGGAGATGCCCACCCTACTGGGTGAGCGGGCACAGGAAACTCAATGAAGGGCTACTGGGAGGGCAGTTCAGGTAGGGGGGGGTGGCTGTACCTGTTGATGCGGTGGGCAAAGAGGTGCCCGACACCGCAAAGGAGCTCCCATCAGAGGAGCAGTCGCTGTCGCTGGTGTCTGCTCCTGTCCCCGTTGTTGAACTCCCCTCACCCTCCGTCCCAAGGGTGCCTTCAGACTCTGTAAATTCACCCTCCTGGGCCATGTGGGTTGCAGCGCCCTCCTGCTCCGGTGCCACTGCTCCTCCACCAGATGATGCTAATGCACACACGGACAGGGTGACAAAACAAAATGGGGGGGAAAGACAGAAGAGACACATGGTCAATGCCTGCAGCACCACTACCGTTGGCGGACACAACACACAGGGAGCAGCCCTATGCACTAGCGCATGCACTAACAGTGCAAGGGAAAAGCACATGCCCAGGGGGACTTTGCCTAGACCCATTTGATGCACAGCTGGAACCCACAGGAACCTGACTAGGTGTAGAGGGCAACTACCACCTTTGGGGTTGGAGTGTCACTGAGCCTGCAAAACAATGGATGCACCTTGGTGCGTCTTCCCTGACCTAGGGGAACCCACAGCCCACTTCCCCCACCCAGACACCTTGTAAAGCGCACACAGTCAGCTGAATGAGACTGTACTCACCCCATTGTGGCTGCTGTGATGCCCTCAAGCGCCCATCCAACTCAGGACATGCCACCACCAGGATCCGGTACATCAGTGGGGTCATGGTGCGACGGGCACCCCTTCCACGTTGGGAGGCCATCCCCAGCTGGGCCTCCGCCGTCTTCTTGCTCCAGAGGTGCAGGTCCTCCCATCTTTTCCAGCAGTGGGTGCTCCATCTATGGTAGACCCCCAGGGTCTGCAATTCCTTGGCGATGGCACGCCAAATACCCTTCTTCTGGTGGGCGCTGACCTAGAGGAATAGTGAAGTAAAAATGGATGTTACTTCCCCGTCCGGTTCTTCTCACTCATTGCCCACAAACCTCCCACCCTGGCCCAGAAAAACATACACTTACCATCCTCACATGCTGGCCTGTGCCCCCCGTCTCTTCCATCCATGACACTCCATACAATCATGTGCCATCCACCATGCACACAGTTTACTCACCTGTTTGTCTGGCGGACCGTAGAGTAGGATGTACTGGGGGAGGACCCCATCCACCAGTTTGTCCAACTCCTCCGCAGTGAAGGCAGGGGCCCTTTCCCCAGACACTGTAGCCATTGTCGCTTCCAGACGCAGGTCACAGCAGCACTTGCAGTGTAGGTCCTCTCCTGTTGAAGGTCAGGTATCAAGTGAGTGAAGAGACAGAAAATGGTGGTCACGTCCACGGCGGTGCGTACCGTCACCACCGGCGTACATCGTCATTGCCTCCTGGAACCCATAGGGCCCAGTGATAACCAATGCTGAATTGCGCAGCGGTCTTCGATCGCCTACCGCGATGCTGCAGAACGCCAGCGCAGTTACCTCATTTCCCCTTGCCCTCCTTACAGGTCAGGCAGCCGCCATTTCAGGTGGCCACATGGCAGGCCAACTAACTGCATCACAGCACTTTTGGCCAGGAATACGTACAGACAAAGGCACACAACAATTAGATCACAATTGTGCTAAACAGCCTTGTGAAACCTATGTGGTGTATGACCCTCTGCTCACCCTTCTCCTCCATAGGGCATGTCTGCTGGGGCAGGTGAATAGATGGTAGCATCCTCCGGTGTGCAGACCCCTGGTGGACCTGTTGACAATGGAAGACAGACACATCATTATCACCTACAGACTTGATCACGCCACAATCCAGGAACTGTGTGCCCAGTTGGAGCCAGACCTGATGTCAGCTATCTGCCATCCCACAGGAATCCCCCTTCTAGTGCACGTCCTGTTAGTGTTCCATTTCCTGGCCAGTGGTTCCTTTCAAACAACAGTGGCCATGGCATCAGGGATGTCACAGCCAATGTTCCCTAACTTGTTGTCCAGAGGATTATCTGCCCTGCTGAAACACATGCGCAGCTACATCGTGTTCCCTCAGGTGGAGGATTTGCCCACAGTGAAAGGTGACTTATATGCCCTGGGACATATCCCCAACATTATTGGTGCCATTGATGGTACACATGTGGCATTTTTCCCCCGCAGGAATGAACAGGTGTACAGAAACTGCAAGAGCTACCATTCTATAAATGTGCAGATGGTGTGTTTGGCAGACCAGTACATCTCCCATGTGAATGCCAAGTATCCTGGCTCTGTGCATGACGCTTACATTTTGAGGACTTGCAGCATCCCTTATGTGATGGGTCAATTCCAGAGGCACCGTGTGTGGCTAATAGGTGAGCCCAAGGTCCCAACACAGTTGACATAGGTGTCTGGGTATGGGAGAGTCCCTAAGGGTTGGGGATGTCTAACAGTTGTCCCTCGATATTTGCAGGTGGCTCTGGTTACCCCAACCAGGCATGGCTACTGACCCCAGTGAGGAATCCCAGGACAAGGGCGGAGGAACGCTACAATGAGGCACATGGGCGTGCAAGGAGGATAATAGAGCGCACCTTCGGCCTCCTGAAGGCCAGATTCCAGTGCCTCCATATGACAGGTGGCTCCCTATACTACTCACCGAAGAAGGTTTGCCAGATCATCGTGGCATGCTGTATGTTGCACAACCTGGCTTTGTGACGCCAGCTGCCTTTTCTGCAGGAGGATGGGCCTGATGCTGGTCTTGTGGCAGCTGTGGAGCCTGTGGACAGTGAAGAAGAGAAGGCAGAAGAAGAAGATATAGACAACCAAAACATCATCATCATGCAATACTTCCAGTGAAACACAGGTAAGAGGATGGCACTGCTTCTCAAATCTCATACTACTGTAGGACATAGCATAAATCTGCCTTTTTACCTCTGTGTATGGACCCTGAAATGTCACTTTGCCTTTCCATTTCACAGATCTGAGTCCCACTTTGTGCCCTCTGCTATGTTTACTGCTGCCCAACAACTGTGTAACATTGGTATGTGAACATGAACATTGACATTGCTATATTTCTGAGAGGTTGCAATTACACATTTGTGAAAGTACAGACTGACTCCAGATGGATTTGTCATTCAAGGGAGTTTAATTATGTGCTAATAAGTGGAGGAGGGTGTGCAATGGGCTAGGGTGATGGTGGAGGATTGTCTATGGTAGAGTTCAGTCTCTTGGTCTCACAGGTGCATTTTCCAAGGGGGCATAGGAAGTGGAGTAATGGCAGGTCAAAGTTGTCAGGGTGACAAAGTGGGACAAAAGGGTCTTGGCAATGTTCTCTGTCTTGTTCCTGGATCTCAGGGACTGTTTGCGGGGTGGTTCTCCTTCTGCAGGGGGTGGGGTGCTGGTGGCCTGTTGTTCATGTGGTGGGGCCTCCTGTCCACTAGCGCCGGCAGGGGTGGAGGGCTGTTCATCGTTCAGGCTAGTGTCAGGGGCCCGTTTGTGTGCCACTGTGTCCCTCATGGTGTTGGGCAGGTCTGCCAGCACAACTGCAATGGTGATCAGGGTGGTGTTGATGGACTTCAAGTCCTCCCTGATCCCCAGGTAGTGTTCCTCCTGCAGCTGCTGGGTCTCCTGAAACTTGGCCAGTACCATGCCCATGGTCTCCTGGGAATGATGGTATGCTCCCATGATGTTGGAGAGTGCCTTGTGGAGAGCGGGTTCCCTGGGCCTGTCCTCCCCCTTCGCACAGCAGTCCTCCCAGCTTCCCTGTTATCCTGTGCCTCTGTCCCCTGAACCGTGTGCCCACTGCCACTGACCCGAGGTCCCTGATTGTCTTGGGTTGGTGGGTTTGCCTGGGGTCCCTGTAGTGGTGGACACACTGCTGATTGACGTGTCCTGTGGACAAAGGGATGGGCTTGGTGGGTGCTGTGGTGGTGTCTCCTGAGGTGGGAGGCTCTGTGGTGGTTTGTGACTGTGGCAGGGGAACCGACTGTCCAGAGGTCCCTGATGGGCAGGGCTGGTCATCCAGATCCAGGCGTGCAGAGCTGCTGTCGTCACTGTGGGCCTCTTCTGTGGGGGGACTGGATATGTCTGGCACTCCTGTCCAGTGACGTTGGGTTGTAAATGCATAGTTATTGTATCTGTGTGTGTCATCTTGTGCATTGGGTGAGTTACCCTCTACTCCTGTGCTTGCATTGTTGTGTTTGCCATTGTGTGATTAGTGTTTTGGGGTCTGTGTGGGTATCGGTACTGGACATGCTTTGGTAATGGGTGTCCATGCTTTGGTGTTGCATGCAGGGCTTGGTATTGGGATGGCTGGGTTGTGATAGTGGGGCATATGTGAGGTGTTGGAATGATGGGGGTGAGGGTGGAGATATGTGATGGCATGCAGGTGGGGCGATATGGTAATTAAGATATTACTTACCAAGTCCTTCTCCTACTCCTGCCAAGCCCTCAGGATGCAGTATTGCCAAGACTTGCTCCTCCCATGTTGTTAGTTGTGGGGGAGGAGTTGGGGGTCCACTGCCAGTCCTCTGTACAGGAATCTGGTGTCTGGATAACACGGAACGCACCTTCCCCTGTAGGTCGTTCCACCTCTTCCTGATGTTATCTCGTGTTCTTGGATGCTGTTCCACTGAGCTGACCCTGTCGAAGATTCTCCGCGATAGCTCGATCTTCCTAGCAATGGAGGTGTGCTGTACCTGTGATCCGAACAGCTGTGGCTCAACCCAGATGATTTCCTCCACCATGAACCTGAGCTCCTCCTCAGAAAACCTGGGGTGTCTTTGAGGTGCCATTATGTGGGTGATGTGTGAGGTGATGTTTGTTGTGCTGTGTGAAATGTTGTGTTGGTGTGTGTTCTTTGAGGTGCGTGGATGTTGTGTGAGTGATGGTGTGGTGTGCTTGTGGATGCTGGTGTAGTTTTTGCTATTCTCTCTCTCTGCTTCTTCACATAAATGTAGTTGTAAGGGTTGGTGTGTAACGTGATTGTGTGTTTTATAGTGGTGTGGGTGCGTGGGAGTGGTGTGTGTATGTGTATCAGGTGTGTGTATTTTGATTTGTCCAATGTGGTTGTGTTTTGTAAATGTGTGTATTTTGAGCGCGGTGGTGTGTACCGCCAATGGATTACCGCGGTTGAAAGACCGCCGCGTTGATTCGTGGGTCGTGATAGTGTGGACGTATTCTTGTTGGTGTGACAGTTTGGGTTTTCCTATCGCCAGTTTATCACTGACCTTTGGTGTGGCGGACTTGTGTGGGTGTCTGCAATGTGGCGGATTACGAGATGTGGGACGTAATACCTGTAGCGGATTTCCGCTGCGTCCACGGTATGTTGGCGGCCTTCAGCACGGCGGTAAGCTGGATTTACCGCCAAGGTTGTAATGAGGGCCTATGTCTGTGATTGCGTCTAAATAAAGCAATCTTTTTTTTTTTAAATGCAGCCCGTTTTCCTTAAAGGAAAATGGGATGCGTTTAAAAAAGAAAAATTCAAAGTTTTCTTTTCATCATTTAAGAGTAGGCAGTAGTCTGTGTGCCCACTGCCTGCTTTGGACCACTGCCTGCCCTTAAAAGATACCGTTTGCAAATGGGTTACCACCTACTCGAAGTAGATGTTAAAATGCAAATATTTTGCAACCACATTTCAGTCACAAAACATTCCTACATACCTCGCGATTCGGTATTAGGAAGGGACGCCCTTGATATGCCCCTTACTAATACCGAATCAATATGTAGTTGCAATTCCAATTTGCGATTCAGTAACAAGTTACCGAATCGCAAATTGGGATTCATACATACCAAATGATGCATCTAGCCCCACATCGGGTTGGATGATCAAAGCGCCAAGAACATTGATTAAAGAGATATAATCGTACGTGTTTCTATATATGTATGTGTATGACTAATGATTTTGTAAAAATTTTAATTTTAAAGAGTGGAGATGTAGGGGGTCATTCCAAGTGTGGCGGGCGGCGGAGGCCTCCCGCCAGACTTCCCCCCTCCGAAATACCGCTCCGCGGTCGAAAGACCGCGGAGGGTATTCTAAGTTTTTCCCTGGGCTGGCGGGCGGTCGCCAAAAGACCGCCCGCCAGCCCAGGGAAAAACTCCCTTCCCACGAGGATGCCGGCTCGTAATCGAGCCGGCGGAGTGGGAAGGTGCGACGGGTGCTGTTGCACCCGTCGCGTATTTCACTGTCTGCCAAGCAGACAGTGAAATACTTGTAGGGGCCCTCTTACGGGGGCCCCTGCAGTGCCTATGCCAGTGGCATGGGCACTGCAGGGGCCCCCAGGGGCCCCGCGACCCCCCCTACCGCCATCCGGTTCCCGGCGGGCGGACCGCCGGGAACTGGATGGCGGTAGGGGGGGTCGGAATCCCCTCGGCGGCGCAGCTAGCTGCGCCGCCTTGGAGGATTCCAAAGGGCGGCGGTACACTGGCGGGAGACCGCCAGTGTTGCCTGTCCGACCGCGGCTTTACCGCCGCGGTCGGAATGCCCTTGGGAGCACCGCCGGCCTGTCGGCGGTGCTCCCGCGGTCCTCCAACCCGGCGGTCATTGACCGCCAGGGTTGGAATGACCCCCGTAGTGTCTTACATGATTTAGAATGAAACATTTCTGGCTCCCAGAGAACTCCATATCAGTGTGACGTAATCGCTAGAAAAGAATGCAACGAAAGCTTGGTTTAGAATGTTGGAGTTCAGAGGTACATGTAGAGAAATAAAGATGTGTGATTTACAGCTCCGTGTGTGGCTGTTGTGGTGCTTATGTCATTGTAATGACATAATGGGGTTCCATGTTCCAAACACAGCGAGGCTCGATTGAGAGAAGGTTGGGATGCTCGGTGCTGGAGGAACGTGGTGCCCTGTTTCCTGTATGGATGTTCCTACATTAAAGAAGATGTACACTTACAACTCGGTGTCATTGTGGATGTAACACACTTCATTTTGGTGACGAGCTGGTAGACGGGCCGCAGATGGTCTTCCATGCGCAAAGGTATTTAACTCACAGGTTTGCTCTAGTGATTCCGGCCATGCGCACTTGGATGAGGCCTGGAGCTGTGGTGGTGAGAACGAAGGCACACTGAAGTGTGGGACACAACGTGGGAATTTAACTTAATATATGAACATTACAGTTCTAAAAGCACGAGGGAACGCGTGAGCGCATGAAGTCAATGTGTGGTTACAAGGCATATGCAAACGTCGAGTGTTGGTTGCTAAGGCAACGGAGACGCATTCAACGTTGCTTACGTTGCGTGGCGGCCATTTTGGTTGCCAAGACAACAGAGACGCTTTCAAGGCGCGTACAGTATAAGATTTTACGCGTGTTTGAATTGGCGTGTCCTTTGAAAATTTAACAGACGCCTGTTTGGACTGCGTGCTTGGCGTCTTAGTACATAAAGGGAACAGGGTTAATTGCATTATAAATTGAATAATTAAAGTGAAAGGAAGAAGAAAAAAGGTCTAAAAAGATTTTTGCATTACAGGGGGACAGAATACATCTACATTGTGTCCCTAACCACATTTTGCAACATGGCTCAACAGAATTTCTCTATTAATCTGCTACAAGCCTTTTGGTCCACTGGGAGTGAACCAATCCTAAAATGGTTAGAATGGAAAGACTACTTTTTAAATTATATTCATGCAATCGATGAGGAGAATAAAATGACTTCTAATCAGAAAAAAGGATTCTTCTGCATTCATTTGACTGTGTTTAATGCTGCATTGCAGGAACTTGATAAGTATTTTGCACCCAAGGTGTGCATGGGTATTGTGAGATATAAATGTTTTCAGCAGAAACAATGTAAGGATGAGTCTGTAGATGACTATGTGGCCGATTTAAAAAGGCTTGCTATTGATCATAAGTTTGATGCAATTCAGGATGAATTGATAAGGGACCAACTGGTTATGCATACTTGTAACCCAACCATACAAGAAAAGTTGTGGATTAATGGAGATTCGCCTCTGGAGGATGTCCTAGCAATGGAACGGAAGGCAGTGATATCCAGAAGGTGTGCTTTGGAACTTAAGCAATCAGATAAAGGATGTGAAAGTATTTACAAGGTGACAAATCGGAAACAGATGAAGGAACAGAGAACAAGTCACAAGGAAAGGAACGACATTGGTGAAATAAGATGTTATAGGTGCGACAGCAAGGAACACTTAGCTTACGTAAAAAATGTCCTGCGTTGAAACAATGATGTAGCAATTGTGGAATCAGCGGGCATTCGGCAAGAGTGTGTAGGAAGAATAAATCTGTTAAGTACATACATGATAGTAAAAGTCAGAGTGGAAGCGACGAGGAGGATAAAAATATGTACTCAGGAGAAGTTACAAAAGACAAACCTGTATGTGAAATGGAAATTGGTGGTGTACCTATTATGATATACGTGGATTCAGGGTCACCTTTCACTATAATTAATGAAGAAGTATGGAAAAATAATTTTGTGGAGAAAATTGGTATACAGTTGTTGGAACCGGATATATGCCCGTAAAGTTATACCGACGAGAAGATTGACCTTTTGGGGTTCAGATGCTTACTATTTTTGTTTAAGAACAGGAATGCAAGCGGAAAACTGTACTTCGCTAAGTGTGGACCATCGGTTCTTGGATGGAAGGACTAGGGAACTTACATATGGTTTTGGACCCTAATAGTGAAGAGAAAGTTTTGGTGGTGAACGATGGTATTGTGCTGTACAAGGAAATGGAGGAAACATTTCCAAGAGTGTTCAGTAAATAATTAGGCAACTTGAATGAATTTGAACACAACATTGTGTTAAAGGGTGATGCTGTTCCAAAAATACACAAATTAAGGACGGTACCGATATTGATCAGAGACGAGTTCTATGCAACTAGAAAAACTGGTACAAATGGATGTTATGCAACCCATAGAGAGCTCAGAATGGATTTCACCTATGGTAGTAGCTCGATGTAGCAATGGAAAAAATGTTCTATGTATAGATTTGCGCCATTTGAATAATAACATTGTTGTTGATCGTTTTCCTTTACCTAAGCTCACGGAAATGGTCTCAAGTCTTCAGGGGGCAAAATGGTTCTCAACCATTGGCTTATCTGCAGCTTATCATCAAATCTCACTTTCCTTGAGGTCAAGGAAACTCACAGCCTTTATAACACCTTTTGGGTGTTTCCAATTTAAAAGGATGCTGTTCGGCCTTTCATCGGCTGCAGCTGTGTTCCAGCATTTAATGCATAAACTTTTTGGGAAAGTGAAGGGTGTGATGTTCTTTCAGGACGATATATTGGTGTTTGGGGAGAACAGGGAAGCACATGATGAGAAATTAAGAAAAGTGCTAGTAGTGTTAGAGGATAAGGGGTTAACAGTGGAATTGAGTAAGTGTAAATTTGCTGAAAGGAGTGTGAATTATCTAGTACATGAATTCAGTGATCAAGGAGCGAAACCTAAAGCATCTTTGGTTGACGCCATTGTTGGCGCACCATCACCTGTCAATAAAGACGATGTTAGGTCATTCCTGGGTATGGCTGAATATTGTGCAAAATTCATTCAAAATTTTGCGGAAAAGGTTTATAACATATGCCTTTTTCTGAAAAAAAATATGAATTTGTATGGACTTCAGAATGTGAGGAGGAATTTGTAAGAATTAAGAGTGGACTAAATAAAGTAGCTCATATAGGGAGTTTTGATCTTAGGTTAAACTGTTTTTTGACGACAGATGCTAGAAATAAAGGTCTAGGTGCCGTCCTATTGCAAAAAGATGATAAGGGTAAAGGAAACATTATTTTGTTTGCTTCCAGGTCCTTTTCACCGTCGAAGGAGACGTACCCCATCATAGAAAAGGAGGCATTAGCTTGTGCATGGGCATTAGAGCCTTTCCATACATTTGTGTGGGGAAAGACTGTTACCATCCAGTGTGATCACAAATCTCTTATCAAATTACTTACAAGTGAGGGAAGTATGTTGGCTTCAGCGAGAACTGCGAGATTATCCTTGAGAATGAAGGATTATTTGTACCGCATGGTGTATGTACCAGGTAAAAATAATTGTGTTGCTGACTGTTTGTCTAGAATGCCTTGTTTGTTAGAATGCTGTGAGGAGTACAAGTGGAATGATTGTAAAGTGGCTTTAATTCATGATTCGGGTAAACCGGCCATCAAGGAAGAATGTTAAAAGAGGGAAATGGAGAAGGATACTGTGTTACAATTGATTTTACAATATGTTTTACAGGGTTGGCCTAAAAAGGATCTGTTATCTGATTTCTGTAGACATTTTTCGAAAATTAGGTCTGAACTTTCAGTAGAGAGGAATGTCGTAGTTAGAGGTAGGAAGATTATTCCTCCTTGTGGTTTGCAGGATGCAATTTTAGAACTCTGCCATGAAGGGCATTTTGGTATTGGTAGAACCAAGTCAGTTGTAAAGGATTTGTTTTGGTGGCCAGGGATTGACAAGGCTACGGAGAGATTCGTCTGAGTTTGTGAAGTATGTTCTGCGGCAGATAAGAGTTTGGGTATGAGGAGACTGCCAATGGATCAGAAACCTTTACCCAAACAACCTTGGGAGAGTGTAGCTTTGGATTTGTTTGGTCCTGTAGGAGAATTACAGGGATACGTATTTGTTTTGATGGATTTGTTTTCTAAGTGGCCGGTGGTTGAAATGGTGGAGAAGGCAGGTACAGATACAGTTCTGGGGGTTTTGGATAGGATGTTTTGGTCGGAAGGAATTCCTGCGCCTTTGTTGAGTGACAATGGTGTTCAATTTACTTCTAATACAGCTAAAACATACTTTGAGAGAGTAGGCATTAAGCATAAGACTACTTCCTCATATAATCCCAGTAGGAATGGTACAGTGGAAAGATTCAACAGAGTTATTAAAGGGGTTATTCATAGTTCCATAAAGCAACGTCGTGACTGGCACACAGCTGTATGGAAGGCAGTTTGGGCATTTAGGATTGCAAAGAATAATACCACAGGGTTGAGTCCTTTTTTGTTTATGAGGGGACGGAGACCGAGGTGCAAATTTAGTCCTGCATGGCTGATGGAAACTGGTGTGGAACAATGGTCACCTGACTTGGTAAGGGGTAGTTTGGAGAAGTCACAAGAGAAAACTAAAGCATATTATGATAGAGCTCATGGTGTTAAACCTGTTAATATTGAAGTAGGAGACTGGGTTAGGGTAAAGAAACCTTATGTGGTAAGGAAGGCGGTGAGCCAGTATTTTGACTCAGAACAGGTGATAGAAGTTTTGCATAATGCAGTTAAACTTGGAAATGGTAAAGCATGGAAAAAGAAGGATCTGTAGATATACTGGAAGAGACTATGGAAGGGAGGAAGACTTAGGATTGGTTGGAAGATGATGAAGTGGTGGAAAGGAGTGAGAGGTGTGAGACATCAGGCATTACTAATGCGGATAGTGGGGGGAAGAGAAGGTAAGAGAAAATAGACAGGAATCTATTGAAGAGGATTTGAATGGCAGGAAGAGGAGGGTACTACTTCCTTGTCGGTTGAAAGATTTAGTTGTGGGATGCACAATCAGAACTTCAAGGTCCAGTTTAGTGACTTGTACTTATATTTATAGTTGTGTGAGTGAAGTTTAATATAAAAATATATACATATATAAATATGTAATGGGACATGGAATGGTAATTGTATCTTACTAAGGCAATGTACTGGAAATGTGCCAGTTGGTGTTATTATTATTGTTGTTCTTTATTCTGGTTTTATTTATTATTGTTATTATTCTAGTTCTTATTGTGTTTTTTTTAAGAATATTAATTGTTGATTAAAAGGGGAGGATGTGTTATGGTGCTTATGTCATTGTAATGACAGAATGGGGGTTCCATGTTCCAAACACAACAAGGCTTGATTTAGAGACGGTTGGGATGATCGGTGTTGGAGGATCGTGGTGCCTTGTTTCCTGTATTGATGTTCCTACATTAAAGAAGATGTACACTTATAGTGGCTTAGTTATTTAGTAGATCCCAGGCTGGAAACGTCGCCACTCTTACTGAGCAGAATTTTGACACCAGCATAAGGTAAAGGGAATTCTGCTCCCTTAGCATGAATTATAGTGACCGAAGCAAACCTCAGGGAGTAACAGCAACAATTGTCCAAAAAGCAAGACAATTTATTTTTTAAAGAGGATGTCTTCCTACCTAGAGAGACATCTCAACAAAGAGGTCTTCAACTATAAGAATGTCATCTGTATGAGTGTTTATACTAATAACCATTATATACCACTTATAACAACACAAAGGAAACCGTATTAGAGACCTTAGAATAAGGAAAGATTAAGAAAAAATGTAGGGGTACTTTGAAGTTGGTTCATAACTCACTAAGCTAGATTACAAGTATTGATACTTCTGCCCTACAGATACCAAAAGGGTATCTGTAGATAAAGCAGTGACCTACTGAGCTATTTATATCAAATACAAATCTGTGGCCTACATGTTACATGCTGTGCTTTGCAGTAGGCAGATTAAGTGGGCGCATTGCAGAATGTACATTAAGCAGGCACACCACGGTCACCTGATCCACAGAGCCACCGATAGGGAGACACACTAAAGGGCAGGGAGTAGTGAGTGCAACAGTCCCAAAGTCCTCCTACTGAGTATAGGGTTCCAACCTTTGATGTACAAAATATCTGCCATTACAACTTCCCGCCCCTTCATCGGGACACCTTAATCAGTGAAAAGAACACAGACCAATCTGTCTAATGGACATCTTCAAATGGTTTCCTATCATTTTATTTAGAGCTGAGTCTCCAAGTAGTGCTTTGCTGTTTCAAACATTAAACAACATGTATTAATCTCATTGGTCATTTATTTTCTGACTATCTTCCTACGTGCATCTTTACACCAACTTCATTGTACAACTGCTGCTGGAGGGAAAATTGGTGAAAAGTGTTGCTTTCTTTTCACAAGTGCTGCATGCTCTGTGCGTATTTGTTAGCAAAGCCAGGCCTCCCGACCTGATTTTACACACCCCAGGTGTCTGTCTTTAGCTGCCCCCTTTTACACTTTCTGACATATGCGCATCAGGGCGTCGCTATATTTATTTATTTTTTAAATCAAGAATGAAATGAAAAATGTCCAAATTAAAATTATTACAATTACGTACAAACACAGACCATTGCAATTATAATCACAGCCAACGTACATGGACCCAAAATAATAGATGGTTCATGTAACTAATGGACAGGTAGTCGCTCTAACTCAGAACACTCAAGTTTTCAAAACTGTAGAAAAATCTAATTGTCATAAAGGCAATGTCATTAGAACTGATATCACAAAATGTGTGTCACTGATTATGTCACCAAAGTGACTTCAACAAGATAATATCAATGCTTACAATAAATGGAAACTTAGTAAAGTAACACCAACACTTTAGTAAAATAGACATACAAATTAGAATTGCACTGAATATATAATATGAATTAGGGGGTAATTACAAGTTTGGTGGTCTTGACATCTCCAAACTTGCGGTGGTGGTTGGTCCTTGTGGTCTGACCCCCAGATTATGATCACCTCCACCGGGATGAGGGATCCTGATGGGTTGGGAACAGTTGAAGTCTTGGTCAGCTACGGTGGTACCAAGTTTGCCACCACCGTGCTGATCACAACTTCCCTTTCTGTCAGCCTTTTCTGTGTGGGGTCCCCGCAATGAAAAGGCTGACAGAAAGGCAGTGCTGAGGGCCAGAGAGGGGCTCTTGCACTGCCCAGTCCAAAGTTCAAAGGGATAACATGGCCACAGGTCACAGTCTTAGGCCCAACTTCAATCCTGACTTCATCCGGATAGAACTTTGCAGGGGCATCAGTTTGCAAGTGCACAGGCACCTCAGGAGGAGGGGGAGGGGGGCACCTCAGCAGGATTTGGGAACAAACCCACTGGTTCTGGATGGGGCAACATGCCCATTGCTCTGTCCTGCGGAGTGCAAGGCCACAGTCTCTCAGGTGGGTGACTTTCCCACTGGATCTAGAGAGGGCAACATGCCCATTGCTCTGTCCTGGAGAGTGCAAGGCCACAGTCTCTCAGATGGGTGACTTCCAAACTGCTTCTTGAGGGGGTCCCTCGTACAGCAGCCCATGGAGGATGGCCTACATGGCATCCACTGGTGGTGATGGCTGCAGTGTGGTGGTGGATGGTAGTGGCTCCTGGGCAGCCTCTGCAGTTGGTGATGGCTGCAGTGTGGTGGTGGATGGCGGTGGCATCTGGGCACACTCTGCAGTTGGTGATGGCTGCAGTGTGGTTGTGGATGGAGGTTGCTCCTGGGCAGCCTCTGCAGGTGGTAATGGATGCAGTTCCTGAGCTGGTGGTGGGGGCCTGTGACCGCCGGTGGTGGTGTCACCCTGACAGCCTCCGCTGGAGTAGAGGGCTTTGTTTCCTCCATTACATAGGCCGTGGATTCCTTGACCTTCCTGGCAGGGGTGGATGGCTTCTTAGCCCCTTCTTGGACAGAGGTGCGTGGCTCCTTCCCCTTCTTGGGTGGAGGTGCAGGCTCCTTCCCCTTCTTCGATGGAGGTGCAGGCTCCTTCTTGCCTGGAGGTGCAGGTTTCTTCCCCTTCTTGCCTGGAGGTGTGGTATCCTTACCACCACAAGTAGGTTGTGCCACCACTGTCTCCGTGGACTGTTTGGATGAGGTGCTGGGCTGGATCTTTGGTACCCTGCTCATACAGGCTGGGGGGAGGGAAGAGGTCAAGTTGGGCAAGGAAAACTTTTTTAGGGATGGTGGGGTGGGTGAAGGGAGGAGTATTGGGAGTGGAGGTGGGGAAATGGGTGTAGGAGGTGTGTGTCTGCTGGATTTGGATGCCGGAGCATGGGCTGTATGCTGATGTGAGGTGGATAGCTGTTGGGTGTGTGAGTGCTTGCATGTGTGTCCGTTAGGAGGGGGGGACAGACAGGTTGGGAGAGGACAGAGGGGATGTGTGCAACAGGAACAATGGCTGCCATCAGGGAGGAGGCCAGAGCCTAAATCGATCTCTGTTGGGCCGCCAATCCACTGTGAATGCCCTCCAGGAATGCATTGCATTGCTGCATCTGGGATGCCAACCCCTGGATGGCATTTACAATGGTTGATTGCCCTACAGAGATGGATATAATGAGGTCAATAGCCTCCTCACTCAGGGCAGCAGGGCTCAATGGGACAGGGCCTGAGGTGCCTGGGATGAAGGAGATGCCCACCCTCCTGGGTGAGCGGACAAGGGCAACTCACTCAGGGGCTACTGGGAGGGCGGTGCTGGTATGGGGGTGGCAGCTGTACCTGCAGCTGGGGTGGTCACAGAGGTGTCCACCCCACCAGGGAGCTTCCATCGGAGGAGGTATCTGAGTCTGTGTTGTCACCTCCAGTCTCCAACATGGTGCTCCCCTCGCCATCCGTCCCACTGGTTCCCTCGGTGTCAGTGGACTCTCTCTCCTGGGTCCTGTGGAATGCAGCTCCTTCTTTCGCTGGTGCCCCTGCTCCTCTGCCAGATGATGCTAATGCACACAAGGACAGGATGACAAAACAAGAAAGGGGGGAGATAGACAAAGGGTACACTGGGTCAATGACTGCACCAACACCACAGTTGGCATACACCGTCACACTCAGGGAACAGGCTTAAGCACTATGCATTGCACTGCCAGTCATATGGCTAGTTACTAAGGCAAGATCAGGGCCACACGCACCGCCAACTGCAGCACTCCTGGGACCCACGATGCCCTGCCTGAAATGGACTGCTAACAAGCGAGGTTACCTGTATTTGCCATACACCCATTACCCTTGAGATGACCCATGCTGCAATGTCTGGCCTGGCCTTAGGGGTACCCACTAACACAAGTCCACCAACCGGATACCACCCCACCTGCCAAAATATGTATTGATACCCACTGTACTCACCCCCTTGTGGCTGCTGTGATTCCCTCAAGTGCCCATCTAGCTCAGGGTAGGTCACCACCAGTATGCGGGCCATCAGGAGAGTCAGGATCCGACAGGCACCCCTTCCTCGTTGGAAGGCCATCCCCAGCTGGGCCTTTGTGGTCTTCCTTGCCCAGCGTCTCAGGTCCTCCCACTGTCAGCAGGTCCTTGGCGATGGCACAAAATATTCCCTCATTTTGATGGGCGTTGACCTGCAGAGGTAATACACACAGGAGAACACCATTAAACAAGCAGTCCAGCCTGATACACAAATGGCCCACCACACCCGTTTCCATCATCATTTGCAGACACATCGCCCAGCGTACATCATGTACACCACGTACACCACCACAAGGCATCCCCCCTACCCACTTTACACGATGCTTGCACACACATCCCCATGCATCCTTCCCACATGCATTGTGCCCAAAGTGTACTCCACCAGTCGCTCCAACTCATCTGGGTTGAATGCAGGGGCCCTTTCTCCAGTCACACGGACCATGGTAGGTTCCAGACACAGGTTACAGCAGCACACGCAATTTTGGTGTTCTCCTGTTGATGGTACGGAAACAAGTGAGGAATCAGGTAGAAAATGGCAGTCACGGCCGCCGCCACGCACACCGTCATTGCTGGCGCAGATCCCCATTGGCCACTGTACTCCATCGAGCTCTATATTATCCAATGAGGAATTGCACGGCGGTGCAAGACCGCCTTCCGCCACGACACGCAACATCACCAGAATGACCTCACTTCCACCTGCCCCTACATACAGGACAGGCAGTTGCCATTTCGTGGGGGGGAACAGTAATATTGACAATAACTGCGTCACTGATTAGATTGGCACATACCTCGCCATTTGCACTGTCCCATTACATAAGTGCACCAAGTCTACTAAAGTTGTGGTTCCATTGTTCCAATTGTGACAGCCTACTCACTCTTGTGTCCCTTAGATACCTACTGGTGCAGATGAATAGGAGGTGGAGACATACCCCCGTGTACAGACCCCTTGTGGACTTGGCTACACTGGAGGACAGGCACATTAGCCTCACCTATAGAGTGGACAGGGCCACAATCACAGAGCTGTGTGCCCAATTGGAGCCAGACCTGATCTCATTTTAAACGTCATCCAACTGGGATCTCACCTCTTGTGCAAGTTCTATTAGTGCTCCATTTCTTGGCAACTGGTTCCTTCCAAGTGACAGTGGGCTTGGCAGTAGGGATGCCACAGCCAGTGTTCCCAATCGTGATGGCAAGAGTGTTTTCTGCCCTGGTGAAACACATGTGCAGCTACTTTGCTTTCCCCCAGGGGGAAGATTTGGCCACTGTGAAGGATGGATTCTACCCAGGGCCCAGGACCGGATTGGGGCAATTGACGGTACACATATTGCGTTTGTCCCCCCGCCAGAATTAACAGGTGTTCAGGAATCATAAGAGCTTCCACTCACTGAATGTACAGATGGTGTGCCCTGGCGGACCAGCACATCTCCCACATCAATGCTAAGTATCCTGGGCCGGTGCATGATGCCTTTGCTCTGAGGAATAGCAGCATCCCAAATGTGACCGCCCAACTACAGAGGCACAGGGTGTGGCTAATGGGTGAGCCTTGGTCCCCACCCACTGTATATTAGTGTGTGCCATCTGGTGTTAACCCCATAGGATTGTGTGTGGCTAAATGTGCTCCCTCAATACTTGCAGGTGACTCTGGCTACCCAAACCTGTTGTGGCTGCTAACCGCTGTAAAGAATGCCAGGAGAGGGGCTGAGGAACGTTATAATGAGGCACATGGGCGAACCAGATGGATCATCGAAAGGACCTTCAGCCTCCTGAAGGCCAAGTTCAGGTGCCTTCATCTGACAGGTGGATCCCTGTGCTACTCACCCAAGAAGGTCTGCCAAATAGTAGTGGCATGCTGCATGTTGCACAACTTGGCCCTCAGACACCATGTACTTTTACTGCAGGAGGAGGAAACTGGAGATGCCCCTTTGGCAGTAGTAGACCCTGAGGACAGTGAGGATGAAGAGGCTGAGGCTGAGGATGAGGACAACAGGACCACATTTATCCGTCAGTACTTCCAATGACACACAGGTGAGAAAGTGAAATTGCACATTTCTATGACTATTGGTGTATTTTGTGTGGCTGTGGCATGATGGCATTGGCTTCCTTTTTATCTCAACTTACTGTCACCTATGGTTTGTCATTTTACAGATGTTGGTGATATAACAACTGTGTACTGATGTGCTGACTACAGCCAGCTACTGGTCATTATTTCTAAGCTCTCACAGTGTACAGCTCATTTTCAATGGATGTGACTGTTTACATTAATACACATTTTCAAAACATAAATTACTAGTAGTCAAGTTGTGTTCAAGGGTGTTTATTGTAGTGCTAAGAAATTGAGGGAAAAGTGCAATGGAATGGGGTGATAGTGGAGGAAAGTCCAGGGTATTTCTCCAGTCTGTTTGTAGCACAGGTGCAGTGTCCAAGGGGCCATTGGAAGAGGAGCAACGGCAGTTCAAAGTGGACAAGGTGACTGAGTGGGACACAAGAGGAACAATCAGGTGAGTCTCATTTCCTGGTGGGGGTCTTGGAAAGTGTCCCTGGCTTCTTTCTGGGTAGCAGGGAACGTTCACTTTCTGCAGGGGGAGGGATGCTGGTGGCCTGTGAGTCCTGTGGCGGGGCCTCCTGCCCACTAGCGGCAGCTGAAGTGGAGGGCTGGTTAATTAACTGGCTAGTGGTAGAGGCCCACTGGTGTGCTGTTGCTTCCCTCATGATGTTGGTCATGTCTGCCACAATCCCTGCTATGGAGATCAGGGTGGTGTTAATGGCCTGCAAGTCCTTCCTGATCCCCTGATACTGTCCCTCCTGCAGCCACCTATTTTCCTGCACGGATGTGGCCCATTGTGTCCTGGGAATGCTGGTAGGCTCCCAAGATCTCGGGAAGTGCCTCCTGGAGAGTCGGTTCACTGGTCCTGTCCTCCCCCTGGTGCACAGCAGGCCTCCAGTGTCCCTGATGGCCTGTGCCTCTGTACCCTGAACGGTGTGCCCACTGCCACTGACCCCAGGTCCCTGATTGTCTTGGGGGTGAGGTGTGGCCTGGGGTCACTGTACAGGTGGGAACCTGGGACAGAGGTGTGGGTATGCTGGGTGGGTGCTGTGGGGTTGGATACTGAAGGGGGAGGCTCTGTGGTGGTCTGTGAGTGGGCTTGGGTGACCAACTGTCCAGTTGTCCCTGATGGGCCAGGTAGTTCATCCAGATCCTGAAGTCCAGAGCTACTGTCATCACTGGGGCTTCTTCTGTTGGGGGACTGGTCAGTCGTGGCACCTCCTCTCCACTGACATTGGCTGGAACACCTGTGGGGATGTAAGTGATGTATTATGCTTCATGTGTGTGACATATTGTACATCCCTGGCTTCCCTTTATTGTTGGTGTTGCCCTGCCACTTTTTGCTTCTGTATGGTGATGTATTGTGGGATTGTTAGTTCTCCTATGCTGTGCATGCTTTAGTGATGGGTGTCAATGCAGGGCTGGGAGGGCTGTCCATGCATTGGTATAGCATGCAGGGCTTGGTATTGGGGTTAGTCATATGTGTAGGTGCAGTGTGTGGAATGAAGTGGAGTGACAGGAGTGAGGGTGAGGGGGTGTGATGGCATGCAGGTATGGGGGGTAATAAGTGTTAAATGTTGACTTACCAGTGTCTAGTCCTCCGGCTACTCCAGCAAGTCCCTCAGGATGCAGTATTGCCAAGGCTTGCTCCTCCCATGCTGTGAGCTGTGGGGGAGGATGTGGGGGTCCACCGCCAGTCCTCTGTCTAGCAAGCTGGTTTCTTGCTGCTATGGAACATGCCTTCCCCCGTAGGTCGTTCCACCTCTTTCTGATGTCATGCCTTGTTCTTGGGTACTGTCCCACGGCGTTCACCCTGTCCACGATTCTCTGCCATAGCTAAATCTTCCTGGTAATGGATATCTGCTGTACCTGTGCTCCAAACAGCTGTGGTTCTACCCTGACAATTTCCTCCACCATGACCCTCAACAACTCATCAGTGAAACAGGGGTGCCATTGCGGGGACATGGGTGTTGTGTGGTGTGTGTTGGTGGGAGTGTGTTGAGTAATGTGGTGGGGTGTGTGATGTGGGGGGCGTGAAAGATGCATGGGTGTGTGTGGTGTGTGTGTCTAGTTGTCTCTGTAGTATTCGTGTCAATTTCCATAAAGGGTTGTGGGCAATGTGTGTGTGTGTGTTTTATAGTGCTGTGGGTGCGTGGGTGTGGTATGTGTATGAGTGTCAGGTGTGTGTTTTTAGTATTGGCCAATGTAGTGTTGTTTTGTATGTGGGTGTCCATTCTGGGGGCGGCTGTATGTACCGCCAATGGTTTACCACCTTTCAAGGTCTGCTGTGGTGATTCGTAGGTCATAATTTGATGGACGTTGTTTTGTTGGAGTAACGGTATGGGTGTTGGGTCTGCCACTTTTCCACTGACCTTTGGGCTGGCGGATTTGTGTATGGGGCTATATTCTGTTGGACTGGTGTATTTGTGTCATAATATGGTGAACGAATATTCGCCACTGCGGTGGTATGCTGGCGGCTGTCACCGTGGCTGTAAGTGGGATTTACCGCCAATGTCTTAATGAGGGCCTTAGTCAGCTACAAGCAAAACATCTCTTCCTCATCTCCTACAGATAATGGAAAAAAGGTTAGCCCCCTTAATCACTTAACTCCTACCTTTCAAGAACCCCAATCAATGGGCAACTTAAGGACACGCCCAGAAAAGTTTTTTACTCACCTAAAATTTCATTTTATTTAATTGACTGAGCTAAGTGGTACCCGCCCTCTGAGATCTGTCAATAAAAAATAAAAGAAAATGGCACCTTCATCATTCTGTAGACTTGTACGTGATGAGGCATGCACGTGCCTACAGAAAGATGCGACCAACAACAGTGGCAGTCATTGCATCTTTTTGTTTGCCAAAACTAAATAGCACCAGCAAAAAGCATTAATTTTATCAACGCTGCTCAGTATCACCAAAAAGCACTGGCAAAGCCAGCAGGTTTCAAAGGCATCACCTATGGGCTTTGGCACCAATGATTGTTAATTTGGTATCCCAGCCCACACAAAAAGAATATATCAATTTGGCATATTACTAGTATTTAAACTATGAACTCATGCATTTTTCGTCAATTCTGGTATTTATAGTCTGTTTACTTCAGTCAAAGTTGGATTACAATTACTTGGGTAGCGTGTTGTTATGAATGGACATGAATGGAAGAATTAGGAGTATTTAATAGTGTTAACATCCTGGACATTATTTTTAAACATGTTAAACATGCTAATTTGTAAACATTAGAAGCAATTCAATGTATTTAAGTGTTTATTTATGCTATGTCAAAACATTTGTGTTTAACTACACTGTCAAAGTTAAATCAGCAAATGTTTTGCTGATTATGTTTAACCTACTGAATTAAATAATGTTTTAAATGTATTATTGTTGAAATGGAGGCCTACTGAATATATATCTTTGTACTTTTCCTAAAATTAAAAATATCTTTCAACCCGTTTGTGACATATCTTACTTGAATATCGAACATGAAATACTGTTGGCCCAAAATATTTTGGAGAAAATGTAAAGACTGCACATATATGTGGGACATAATATTGAACATTATTTTATTGCTTTTTTCTTTTTGTCAGTAATATTGATGTTTAAAATATGGTATGGTATAATGTTGTGGGATTTAACACAAATTGCATGTTATTTGTGTGTTTTTATGTTATTTTTAATATAAGATATTTTAGGTATAACTTTATTTTTTGTATTATTTTTTCAGGGTATGGGTTTTTGGGGGGCTGTAGGATACACAAAGATGTAAAAATGCATATTTAGTAGTGTTTTAAATTTAAATCTGAGTTTATTTGTGTTAGGTTTATTTTGGGTTAAATTATAATTAAGACTTTCAGATTTCCATGTATACTGATTTTTACAGATCATTGCAGACAGAATAAAATGTCTTTCATGTTTGTAAAAAGAGAAAAATACAGAACATTTGGCTTTTTTTGAGTGACTCTCCATGTTATCTTTCATTAACTCCAGGCAAACAACTGAGCAGATAGACAGCATAAGGAGTTAAAACTAGGATGAGATTTCCTTAAATACATACATAAGTCAACATATAGTTGTAGTATAATGCTACTATTTGCATGTGAGTGCAATGTTTTATTATATTTGCCTGCCTTGTTAGCTAAAACATGACAGGCATGAAAATATGAATACCTATTGTCACATGGTCTGGCTCAGTAGACGGATAAAAAAATGTATTGCACGCCTTAGTTATTTGCTTATCGGTCTCTTTATTATTCTCTAAATGTCTTGTGTTTTCCTCCTCTGACTTTTGTTTTTTCACAATTGTCTTCATTTTCCTCTTCTCTCTAGGGCCGACTGAAATGGACCACTGTGGTTGGTTTGCCCCTCTGATAAAACAGTAAAAAAACACAGGTAAGTGAATGTTCCTAAATGTTAGCTACAGTATGGGGGTGGGTCAGAGGGATATAATCCCTGACTTGCCCTTCCCTGTCACCCTGTTGTTGTGCATTCCTTTCTTTTCTTGCTGTTGGTTACAAGTTTGTTTATGTGACTGTAGTCAAGTTAATGTTATTTATGGGTTATGAGGTTGGGGGATTGTATGGGTAGTGTATTATTAATAATGAAATTGTAAATGGCATTTTTTTATTTATTTAAGTATACATTTGTTTATTTTTATATATCCGGATCAGATATTATGAGGTGCTCATTTATTGTTTTGAGTAATTAATTTTTAAACGGAGTTGGGTGGATTTTTAAACAAAAATTGATTTTTAATTGTATTTACTGTGTTTCCTACTTACATTTTTTTAATGCATTTTGGTATCAGTAGCAAATGTACATATTTTAAGATTTAATATGGTAAATTAGAAAAAATACATTGTGATAAAAATATTTTACTTGCGTAAATTGGTCTATTTATGATTTGGGGTGTATATTAAAGTTTAACCTTATGTTTTATTTGGTATTTTATGTGAACCATAAAAATAAAAAGAATTATTAATAAAATGTACTTTGGTAGTTAATTAGTATACATCATTTTGCACTGCATCATATATAAAATGTAGCATTTGTTTGTAAGGTAGGAGGTGATGTGCTTTTACCACCTCCTCTGTTTAGTCATTTTGTATAATATTTGGAGTGGAGTTAGAATACTAAATAAGACCCCAACAATACATGTAAACTTTCACCAGTGTTGGTGCGATTAGAGTAAGAATAGTAAATGTAAACACCCTCTCCAAATATGCACTTTTCCCCACTGTTGGAAGAAGTAGAGTTAGAATATCAGATCTACCACTCACCCACCAAATGCCGGCCCTGTGAGAAAGTTGATTATTAGTTGGGGTGGCTGGAAGTCCACCACAAGTAATAATGTCAATAAATTGCTAGGTTATAGTCATTTAAACCTGAGCTCAAACCCTGGTAGTTGTAGCACAGAGCAGGGAGGCTTAACTGAAGAAAATGTGTAAAGCATTTGGAAGTACCAAAACAGATAACATGTTAAAAACACAACCCAATAAGACCCCCACTCAGGTGTATAAAAACAGAGAGTAATGTAATGAAGAAAATGGAATCAAAACAACAAAAATGAATAAGGGGACCCAGAGATATGAATATTTAACATTGTCAATACAAATAGTGTCAAAAGCATTAAGTGCCAAAGAGGGTCAACTGATTGGGGCAGACCGGGATGCAGGAACAATTTGAGGCTGAGTCAAATCCACCAATCAGGTTCCAACTGCTTGGAGATTTTACCTTTGGACTTAGGGCCTGATTTAGAGCTTGACAGATTTGTTACTCGTCACAATGGTGACAAATATTCTGTCTGCCGAAATATAAAGCCCATTATATCCTACAGGATTTATGTTTCTGCGGATGGGATATCCGTCACTGTTGTGACGGAGTAATTCATCTGCAAATATCTAAATCAGGTCCTTAATCTTGAAAATGGAAGTAAAAGTTCTTTAGAAGGCAGCAGTCTGCACCCAAGATGGGCTCCACGACATTGGATAGGCATTGAATGAGGTCCAGATGAAGCCATTTATTTAGGTGGGAATAGGTCTGAGCAGGAAAATTTTAAGTCATTGTACCACGCAAAACGTAGGGCGCCTTTGCCCAGTCATGGTTTCTAAGTTCAAACTCAGTCACTTTTTTGCAGCTCGGTTACCTCCAGAAGAGCAAGGTTGCAGGTTGTAGCCTAAGAGGGCTCCGCAAGGTTAGATATTTTGTATATGATGTCCGGGTAAAAGAAATTTACTACTGCTGAAAAAGCTCAGAGTGGGAGAAACCTGAATCTTCAGTCCAGCACCAACAGAACTTGGTCAGAGTGACTTGGCAGGTTTATCCTGGTTCTCCGGAGGTCTTTGGAGCCAAAATGTTTCTCAGTCCCAGGTGTTTCAGCATGTTCTTAGGAGTACACTTTGACGGAACCAATGGTCCCACGATCTTAGGAACAGCACTTGGGGGTCAAGACTCACTCTTACAGAAACCATTAACAGGGTCCAGAGTGGACACAGCTGAAACTGGTCAGCTGGCCTCTTTCAGCAAAAGGTTTTTTGCAGCTTGTTTTGTCCCTGTAGATTAACAGGAGTTCAGCCAGCTGAGCCGTGGAGTACACTTCTTGCCCTGGGTGCAATCAGAAGCAGCACCAGTGTTTCAGGTCACAGCACATGTCTCAAACAGCAGGTACAATCCTCCTTCTGTTCTTTCACAGGTCCAGAGTGTTCTGCCCAGGGACGCTACATATATACCTGCCACTAGCTTATTGGTGGCAATGACTTCTGGCCTGTCCACAACCAACAAGGTAAGTTTTCCCAGGGGTAAACCTACTAACATTTGCAGCACTTTCTGTATGCACTACTGCAGACAATCCCACTGTGTCCCTCTTTGCCTAAATTCAAGATGGTGAACCCCTTCTCCCCATGAAAGAATAAATGAGCAACCCCTCCTCTGTGGTCACTTCAAACTTGTTCAAGGGGCATCTCCTTTCCTGCCTTACTGGAGAAATAAACAAAGGGCCCTGCTCAGGTGTCAGCTAATATTTGCCTGAGACAGGTCAGGCCTGTTGCAAGTTAATCAAGTTGCAAAGCACTGCCCAAATAGTCATCCTGCAAGAGGAACAGTAACACCTCCCAACACAATCCATTCCAATCCGAGGGATTTGTAAAGCGCATGGCTACCTGAAGGCTTCCCAGCACTACTCTAGACCAGCAGACCCCAGACACTGACTGACCTGAATGCTGAAAGAAAATATCTAATTGACAAATAGTCAAGTCTTCAGAGAATTCCTGAAAGAGGATTCAGAATCTATTTGATGCAGTTTGAGTGGCAGGTTGTTCCATAGTATAGGCTCTAGATACTTGAAGGAGCGGCCACCCTATCTAGATCTGAAAATTTTCAGTGTTGTGAGGAGGGAAGTTGTGCATAGGTCACATCACGCAAAGATCCATTGCTGTGAAAGGCCCTAAGCATGATGCAGAGTGCTTAAAACTGCACTTGCTGCTCTATGGGATGGCAGAAAAGATCGGTCAAGCCCTCCTTGCGGACAGGCAGTTGGAATTTTAAGAAGATGGGCAGTCGCATTTTGGATGATAGGTAGACTTCTTTTGACATAGTCTGCGGAGCCAAGGTTTAGGGAGTTCCCATAATCCAACTGGGAGATGATGAGAGCCTGTACGGTGAGTGTTTGTGGAAGAAACGGCAAAAGGTCTAACACGTTTCATATCAATTTAAGTATTCCAAAACATTTTGCTGCTAGTTCATTGGCCTGGAACTCCGTGGTAAGCATGTCATCCAACCAGAGAAACAAACATTTTATTTTGTTTTTAGGTCTCGGTGTAGTCCCAAGGCAATCCAGCCAGGGGAGTGACACCCTTTACACTGTTGTTGCCTAAGAGCCTAAGAGCATAATCTCCGTCTTGTCCCCATTTAACTTGAGGGAGCAGTTGGCCATCAAGCTGTCCATCCCCTTTAGACAGGGGACAAGTTGCTTATAGTTGGAGCTATGTGCCAGGGCTATAGATACGACTAGTTGTGTATCGTCTGCATAGGAGACTATAATCAAACCAAGATATTGTTCTAGCTCTGCAAAAACTAATGTAAAGGTTCAAGAGGTTGAGTCTTAAAGTATAGCCCTCTGGTACTCTGCATTTCAGTGATAGAATATCTGAGTGGCACATTTGGCCCAGTACTAGGAAGGTTCTACTCTCAAGAAAGGACGTTATCCACTTATCCCTACATCTGCAAACATCTGGATAACTGTTGCATGCTCCGCCACAGTGGTTCCCAACCTTTTGATTTCTGTGGACCCCCACTTTAACATTTATGGAACCCGGGGCCCCCACTGAATCATCATGGGTATCCGGGGACCCCCGCCTGAGTCATTACTGGAAGCTGGGGACTTAATTTGTCAAAATTTGTTAATATTTGTTCATTTTCTACGCTCTCGCGGACCCCCTTAGAAGGCTTCACGGACCCCCAGGGGTCCCCGGACCACAGGTTGGGAACCACTGCTCCACCGTATTGAAAGCAGCAGGATGACTGATGCTAAACCTCCCTGGTCCAAGAGTTGTCTGAGTTCTTTTTTTCTGCCAGCAGTGCCATTTCAGTGCTGTGCTGTGGTCTAA
This sequence comes from Pleurodeles waltl, assembly GCF_031143425.1. Classification (NCBI taxonomy): domain Eukaryota; kingdom Metazoa; phylum Chordata; class Amphibia; order Caudata; family Salamandridae; genus Pleurodeles; species Pleurodeles waltl. The sequence goes on along the minus strand of NC_090449.1, from coordinate 658,826,364 downwards.
AACCCATTTGGGTGGGGTGGAGGCATTTGGTAGATTCCAGAAATAAGGAGAGATGTTGACTGATATGTTTCTCCAAGAGTTTAGACACTCCCAGCAGTACGGAGATAGATCTATATTTTCCCAGCCATGAAGGGTCTATGCTTGGCTTTTCAAGCAGTGGCGTTGCCACTGAGTGTTTCTATTGTTGGGTAACTCAGCCAGAGGATAGAGGTAGGTTCAGTAGTTCTAGCAGGACAGGAAAGATACTCTAAGAGCCTTGTTCTGAGGGGGTGGAAGGGGGTTAGGTCACGGGGGAGCCTGACTTGACTTGGCTAAATAAAGCTGACAGCTGATTGTGGGTAGTCACAGGAAAGGCTGAAAGGCCGAAAGGCCGTGTTCTGGGTAGCCCTGCTGTTGTCTGCCTGTAGGGAGTTTAGTCACATTTGTCTTGTCAGGGAAGGATGAGTAAATATCTACGATTTTCTTAGAGATTAAAAAAGCCAGTATGTTGCAGCACGATGGTGACAGTTCTAGTGGTGGACAGTCTATTTTTACCTCTATAAGTCACTTCAGAATTTGGAAATTTTATATGGGCCAGTTAGAGGCCTTCTCCATTTTAATGGTGTAATATGAAGCTTGTGAAGCTCTGATTTCGGAGTGGTAGTGCCTGACTGCATCCCGGTACCCACGCTTACTTGGCTTAACATAGAACTTCCTCCATTTCCTCTCTAGCCTTTTGCACTAGAGTGCTAATAGAAGAGGGGAAAAGCAAGGAGATTTTTTACTTTGCTGCACACCATTACACACCTTCACTTGAAGGACTTGGTCCAGGGAGTTATTGATCTCATTAAGGAACTTGGAGTTTGTTACAGACATATACTCCTCCATATCGGGTTTGGAATTTCTAAGGGTATCTGCCCAGTCTACACTATCTAGTTTAGACTAGCATTGGTCCTTCCTCGTAGACCGAGGTAGGCTGCTGAGACTAGAGGGGAGGTGCAAGGTGATGGGAATCAGGTAGTGGTCTGGCCATATGACTGGTATGGGTTGTAGTACCCATATATGGGGGGTATTACTGAATAGCAGGTCAATAGTGTGCCCTTTCTCATAGGCCAGGCCCTTGACCTTCTGTTTGAACTGTAAGGAAACAAGATCCTGAAGTAAGCTATTGGAGGCACCAATTGTGCCATCCTCAGCGTAGATACTAAAATCTCCCAGCAAGGAGAAATTGCTTTTATTAAGGGCTGTGTCTGCAGCTGTCTTATGGATCGCATTAGGAAATGGGTAGGGGAGCCTGGTGGCCTATAAAGTAGAACCCCTGAGAAGGTAAAGGTTGGAGTGGGGGAGATGGTAAAGGACAGATTTTCACAATCCTGGAGAGTGGATGCAGTAAAAAGGTACCTGAAATTATCTTTCTGGATAATGGCGATCCCCCCATCTCCTTTATTTTCATGGTCTCACCGAAAGATATGGTACCCTGGAGGCATGGCTTTGACTAAGTCTGATTCAGAGCTCTCGTGTAGCCTTGTTTTTGTTAAAAACAGGATTCTGGACTGTACTCCTGGATAAAGGAGAAAACATTGAGTTTATGGCATTCTAACGACCTACAATTAGTGCGTAACAGAACCCTGTCTGCTCTTTGGTTCTCTTAGGCTGTTTTGGGAGAAGCAGAGGATAAAATGCACAGGTTTTAACTGACATATCTGACGCGTTAGGCATGTAAGCAGGAGTTGTACTCATTGACCTGAAGGGTTCGTAGTTGAGTGGAAGTATATCTGGTGGTATTTTGTATTGAAAAGGCAGGAGTTCTGGCTCCTAGTCCCAGCTGGTGCAGTTGAGCGCAGGCGGGCTTGCCTTTGGTGCACCTTTGGCTGGCAGCAGCACACCCACTAGGCACATTCTTGCCATGGTCGTCATTATATGGGCTCTGAGGAACAACTAGAGTGCCTACCAAGATGGCCTGTAGCAACTGATGACTTGGGTCCTGTTGTGCCAAACAATGGTTCCCCTTAGGCCTGCTGAGTCAATTCTATATTTAGTAGCAAAAGTATATAACAGGAATGACACTTTTAACACTTTTTAAAACTATTAAAACTTGTAAAATCCCACCCCCCAGTGACAAGCAGCATACCAGCAAGATCGAGGTCTAGAACCGTACTGGCTGATTGCGCGCCCACGCCACGGCGGTGATTAAAAAAGCTAAAGCACCTATCAAGATGGCAGTCTAGTAAATGATGACTAATGTGTTGTTGTGCCAAAAAATGGTTCCCTCTGGTTTCCCCGGGGCCTGCTGAGTCAATTCTATCACTGGCAGCAAAAGTATGCAGCAGATTCAAAATTCACCACAGGTAAAACACTTTTAACACTTTAAAACTATTAAAAGTTGTAAAGTCCCCCACCCAGCGACAAGTAAATTACCAGCAAGATCAGAGCCTATGACCATGCTGGCTAGATGTGCATCAGTATCATACCATATCATCAGCATACAACAATACGGCATGCATCATGGGTCCCTGGGGAATCCCCCACCCCTGTGGATCCTACCTAAGCTGCTGCACCCGAGGCTCCAGTCCATAACAAAGAGCAGTGTCAAAAGTGAGCATCCTTGTCTAGTGCCAGGGAACACTGGATATGGAGAGCAGATATGCGTTCCTGTCCTAGCCCTTGCAGTGGGATGTGTATAGTAGTTCAACACAACGAGGGTAGGTGGGGTGGATACCAAAACATGCTAGGGCAGCAAACATGAAATCCCAACTCAGGGTATTGAAGGTCTGCTACAGATCTTATTCTAATGATTGGTGTCTGGCTAACAGGTACTGACGACGAGACACATCAATGATCTGATAAAAGCAGCGTATTTTGAGTGAAATGTCACGGCGTAAAACACAACCATATTGATTAGGATATATCAACTGTGTCAGTCGGGGGAGCAGCTGACGAGTGTAGGAAAGTACCCTCTTTTTGCCATGGTCACCCCCATTTTCTGCCTGATGTCAGTGTGCTTGATGTGTTGTTCACTGGGATCCTTCTAACCAGGACCCCAGTGATTATGCTCTCTCTCCTCTAAATTTGGTTGTTGCATACTGGTAACCCAGAATTTCACCCACAATTGGCATACTGGTGCCACCATATAAGTCCCTAGTATATGGTACTTAGATACCCAGGGCATTGGGGTTCCAGGGGATCCCTATGGGCTGCAGCATATTTCTTGCCACCCATAGGGAGCCCATGCAAAGGCTTCTACAGGACTGCCATTGAAGGTTGCGTGAAAAGGTGCATGCACCCTTTCACTGCCATTTACACTGCACCAGGTCACTTATAAGTCACCCCTATAACAGGCCATCCAGCCCGAGGGCAGGCTGCAGAGTACCTGTGTGTGAGGGCACCCCTGCACTAGCAAAGGTGCCCCCACGACCTCCAGGACCATTTTCCCAGACTTTGTGAGTGCGGAGAAGCCATTTTACGCCTGTACTTGACATAGGTCCCTACTCCGAACATAGGCATGTTTGGTATCAAACATATTGGAATCATACCCCAGGGCTTTTGCAAGCATTGATTGTATGATTCCATGCACTCTGTGGGCTCCTTAGAGGACAACCAGTATTGCCATTCCAGCCTTGCAAGGTTTTCCAGGCAGCCCCAGCTGCTGCCACCTCTCAGACAGGTTTCTGCCCTCCTGTTGCTTGAAAAGCTCGAGCCCAGGAAGGCAGAACAAAGGATTTCCTTTGGGAGAGGGCTGTTACACCCTCTCCCTTTGGAAATAGGTGTTACAGGCTTGGGAGGGGTAGCCTCCCCAACACACTGGAAATGCTTTGAAGGGCACATTTGATACCCTCCTGGCATAATCCAATCTACACCAGTTCAGTGACCCCCAGCCTCGGCTCTGGCACAAAACTGGACAAAGGAAAGGGGAGTAACCACTCCCCTGTCCATCACCACCCCAGGGATGGTGCTCAGAACTCCTCCAGAGGGTCCCTGGGGTTTGCCATCTTGGACTCCAAGTTGGCAGGGAACTCTGGGAGCATCAGAGTGGCTAGTGCCAGCAGATGACGTCAGCCCTCCCATGATAAGTGCTTATCTGTTTAGCTGACCAATCCCTCTTTCAGGGCTATTTAGGGTATCTCTTGTGGGTGGTTCTTCAGATTCGGATTGCAAGACTCCAGCAGGAATCCTCTGCATCCTCCGCTTCAACTTCTCATAGAGAAAACTGCATCTGGACCCTCCAGGAACTCTAGAAAATGTATCAAAGAAGCCAAGACACCTTCTGCAACATTCTATCTTCAGCTCCTGCCAGCAACTGCAACTGTTTCCCGGTCGTGCATTCTCAGAGGAAAGCCTGTACCAGAAGAGTGAAGGAATCTCCCTTGGGGTGAAGGAGTCACTCCCCTGCTTCAACAGGCACCTACTGCAATGACAACCAGCTGCGTGGATCCTGCATCATGGGTGGTGGACTGAAGTGGTCCCGACAATCCTGACATCCTACTTTCCAACTTTGGTGGAGGTAAGAGCTTGGCTCCCCACGCAAGACAGTACCCCGTGCACCTGGTGTTTTGCAATTGCCAGGGCTTGTTAGCATCTTTCCATGAAGTTCTTCGTGCACCGTGCAACTCCAGCCCCCAGCACTCTATTCTGTGACGAACATCTTCCTGAGTGGTTCTCCGGCTGCGTGGGGGCCTTTGTCATAGGGCTGTGTGGGCCTCCTTTTACACCTCCTTTGTCCCTGTGCTGTGGGACTCCTGTGCACGCTGCCTGGTTTTCTGTGGGCTCTCTGAGTTGCTGAGAGCCCCCTTTGCCTCCCCACCCTGGGTAAAGTACACTTGGTCCTACCAGGTCCTGGGCAGCGGCATTTTCCGCGAACCGCAAGCTTTGCATGTGCGAAGGCTTGGTGGCGGGCTCCAGCGAATCAAACCAGACTGCAATCTTCCATCCGGCGTGGGACAGCACTTGCACCAACCAGAAACCCATATCCGTCTTCTTGGGTGCAATACTGACTGTTCTTCTTCACCGGTGGTTCTTTTTTTGCACCTTCATCTGGGTAAGCAGGAGCTCCTGTTCTCCCTGGACTCTTCTGTGTTTCTTGGACTTGGTCCCCTTCTTCCACAAGTCTTCAGGTCCACGAATCCACTGTTGGTGTCTTGCAGTCTCTTCTGGTTCTTGCATAATCTTCTTTCTCGTGTTTCTGTGTGTTCTGGAAAGGTTACTGTGTTTTACTCCTGCTTTCCTGGGCACTGGGGTGGGTTCTAGTACATACCTTTGGTGATTTCTAGTACTCCCAGCGTCCCTCTACACACAACATTTGCTAGGTGGGAAACCGACATTTGCATTCCACTTTCATAGTATATGGCTTGTGTCCCTTCTAGGTCCATTTCTAACTATTGTGATTTTCCCTAATTGCACTGTTTTCTAACTGTTTTTATGCCTATTTCTGCATACTAGTGTTAGTGTATATAATTTGGGTATTACTTACCTCCTAAGAGAGTATTGTCTCTATGGTATTTTTGGTATTTGTGTCACCAAAATAAAGTACCTTTATTTTTGTAACACTGAGTATTTTCTTCCATGTGTGTGAGTACTGTGTGACTACAGTGGTATTGCATGAGCTTTGCATGTCTCCTAAATAAGCTTTAGCTGCTCAGCTACAGCTTCCTCTAGAGAGCCTGGTGTCTAGACACTGCCACTAACAAGAGATAACTCGACCTGGTATAAGGTGTAAGTATCATGGGTACCCACTACAAACCAGGCCAGCCTCCTACAGCAAGCACGCTTGTATTTAGCAAGATTTTATATTAAGTGTTGAGCAGGGACAAGGGTTAGCAATAGGGCATATCGGCTGGGGTTTGCCTAGCTTTAACAAAGAGGTTACCAATGCCTGCTGAGTTGTGGGTGGCAGCATTTCTTCCTCTAGGGAGGCCCTGTAAAGCCTCTCCAACTGCTGAAATAGGCATTTAGCAAAGGTGGCATAAAAGTCAAAAGGGAAGCTGCCTGTCCCTGTCGTTTTGCTGCAGGCCAGATCATCGATGACACTCCGAAATTCACCTGGAGGAAATGGAGCGCCCAAAGCTTCCCTGTCTGCAGTCGATATTCTAGGAAGGGTCAATTGCTCTAGAAATCAGCGAAGAGCAGCCTGGTCCGGTGGGGAAGGGGGACTGTAAAGGGTGGTATAAATCTCAGGAAATGCCACATTGATATACAGTTGGGTGGGTAGTCACTAGATCATGCTGAGGCATAAGTATTGATAGGATAGGTGTCAGAGAAGGTAACAGTCAAATCATATGTGCCAGCAATGCACTGGATTTGTCAGTCTCAGTGCTTGTCCTATGCACATAGGCCCTATAACCAATAGTGCGCATGTGCTCAAGGAGCTCAACATAAGTAATTATGGCATCCTGCAACTGCTTTACACATCAATCATTCTCCACTGCAGCCTTTTCCACCTGACCCAGACTGTTCTCAATGCAAGTGATGTTTTGGAGGGCCGTTTTGCAGGACCTTACTACTGAATTAATGGATACCTCCTCGCACCACAACCTCAATGCCGCCCATTTCACTAATGGCAATGATGCAATGTTAGTATTTTCAGCAAAATATGTATTGATTGTGTTAGCCAGTGCATCCCAAAACACTGCATCCTCTGAAAGCTGGGGTTGCATGCACCAAGTGGGGATAGGAGCTGGCACCTGACCCCACAATAATGTGAGCTCTAGAGGGTTACGATCGGATAGTGTCTTATGTAGGTACTTCGTGAGAGTTACATCTGCCTGAAAGGACACTGTATAAAAGGATTCTATCAAGGCGCGCATGTAATGTATGTGAGGGGCGACTAAAATGAATAGTCACGCATGCTGGGAGTACGACTGCACCAAATATCAGACAAGGCCCACCCCTTAACCCACTGCTGTAAGGCCCTGGCCTCCCGTACAGAACCTGTGCCAGGGAGGGGGGAATAGGAAAAGTCCAAATTAACATCTAGAACAGTATTAAAGTTCCCCCCTATTACCCGGGGATACTGCGCCCAATTTGTGAGCACTGTAGACAAGTGTGCCAGAAAAAATTCCTGTTCCACATTTGGCACGTAAACACTGTCAAGTACTACCGGCATTTCATCTAAAGCAGTGGTTCCCAACCTGTGGTCCGGGGACCCCTGGGGGTCCGTGAAGCCTCCTCAGGGGGTCCGCGACTGCTTCGAAAATTAAATAATATTAACAAATTAGGTCTCCAGCTTTCAGTAATGACTTAGTGGGGTTCCCTGGATTCCAATAATGATTCAGTTGGGGTCCCGGGGCTCCAGTAAAGATAAAATGGGGGTCCGCAGAAGTCAAAAGGTTGGGAACCACTGATCTAAAGTACCCCCAACAAGAACATAATGGCCATACACATCAATCCTAATGTCCAAAGCTGCGAAAGGAACCCCTGAACGCACCCAGATCGTGGTCCCCGTGCGAAGGCAGTATAAGATGTGTGAAACAGCTGAACCCTCCATTTTATATGCAGTTTAAGGGCTTCAGGGGCAGTTAGATGTGACCCGTGCAAATAAGCGGTGTGTGCCTTGCAACAGTGCACGTATGCTAGTATTCTAAACCTCTTTTGTACCGATCCCAGGCCTGTAGCCTTCCAAGTTATCATGCTATAGTGACTTTCAATAGCCAGAATTGTGAAGTACATTTGAGATGGTAGATCCACACCCCACTCAGTGCGCAAAAGTGCTGATGACACAAACAGCATGTGATGATGGCATTCAACCTAAAACAAACCCCCAAAACAAGGTCCAGCGTAGAACGATGGTTCGATCAAAACTGTCAGAAAAACATTCAGACAAAATAACAGAGTGTGTATTCACTACCGAGGGGGCGTAGCATCAGACCTGCCATGGAGCCACCAGTGAAAAGAAAGAACCATGTAGACACAAGTACCCACCCAGACCCAGAGCCCCAGAATCAAGAACATATTAAGTGATAACAATTATTGCACATAGTAAAGGAAGTTAAGACATCCACTGCGGGGGTTCAAAGATGCCTCCAGGGTCACCATGCAGGCACCACAGTCTCTCCCCCAGCCAATTCCGAGAGGAAATCAATATTTTTAACCATGGATAATCTGTGTCATAGAATTTTGGGCAAATCGCCCCACCCCCCCACCCCCTACTATCAGTACTCACAATCGTCATCAGAGGTTGTCATTGGAAGTTTGCAGTATGACTAAAGGGAATAGACCCAGACGTCTGCAGGAGTTGGAGCCCGGGAACATACCAGCGGACAAACTGGAACTGGTCTGTAGATGCTGGTCTCTAAGAGAAGTTGCCGATATCAGTGCAGCCCTCTGGCCCTCAAGAACCTGCTGTGGAGAGGGAGACACAGATAAGGCATGGCAACCAGGACCAGAGATGCATTTCCAGGGTGAGCACTGAGCCTTAAGCACTGGCTGTCCAGGGGCTTCCTGTCTATGGTAAGTGGGAAATTGTTGTTCCACCCATTTCCATGCAGCCTCCGGCATATCAAAAAAGAGGGCAGGCTGATTATGAAGTACCTTAAGTTTGGCAGGGACCAGAAGGGCGTATGTCAGACCCACCACACGTAACTGCTTCTTGACCACTTGGTAGGAGGAACACTGTTGCTGAACTGCAAATATGTACTACGGGAACAACAAGATATTTACATTTTTCATTGTGATGGGCTGATTTTCCCTAGGGTAACGGGGGATCACATCTCAATCCTTGAAATTCAGTATGTAGGCTATGAATGGGTGCAACGGCGCACCTAGAGGCGGTCATCTCGCAGGGACCCGGTGCACCTTCCCAACATGGGACTCCACGCCACTGTGCTCCACAGTCAATCCTCCATGCACTGAATGACATTGGGACCTTCTACCCCCTCCAGCATATTAATAATTTGAATGGTATTCAGGTGTGCTCGCCCCTCAGCGTCCGGCACCAGTTCATCCATTCATGAATTGTGGCAACCTGCTTATGGAGCTGGGCAACAAGGGCGGTCTGCGGTGCCTGCCAGTACGTCAGTGAGGATAGGGCCATTTCATTGGTCTTGACTCTATCAACCAGTTTATGATGGTTGTCCTTAAGGAGGCTGAGATCAAAGGTAATTGTGCCAAGTCTTTGTTCAATGGCCATCTTATAATCCCGTATCTCCTGCAACATGACATCAAGTTTGTCCAATGGAGGGGCGGCCATTGTGGGGGGTACACAGTCCTCAGTGGCAATCATGGAAGATCATTCCGACAGGGTTGATTGAGAGCGGGTGAAGCCATGAGGCTGCTCAGACTTTGCTCTGGTATGACCAATTCTGATGCACAACCAGCGCCAATCGGTGAAAGGAGGAAGGAGGCAGGTGGCACTGTGGTATGCTCAGGGCAGTACGAGCAGGGTCCCAGGGGCGAATGTATGACCCAGCTCACTAATTACACCCCGCCGTGGTAGTGACATGCCTTGGAAGCAGAGGTAGGACACAGGAAAAAGCTATCACTACCTCAGGCCTCCACCCACACAGCAAGGTGCACAGTAGGATTCAGATGCATTTTCCCAATTGATGTCCCCACCCACTGCCTTCAGGTTAGGAAACAGTCGAGATTTCAAAGGATGAGGCCGGACCCAATCTTAAACCCCCCCTTCCTGAGGCCTCCAGCACCAGGGAGTGGGCCTCAGAGAATGTACCAGGAGGCCCAATGGCTAGACAACAAGTGTAAATGCCAGGGAGAGGACATTCACGTACGGTAGGGGTGGGCTCCACTGACCTAAATTAAGTCTTTGCGCAGGCTGTAGTAATCCACAATGCATGCCATATTACTCTTGAGCCAGGGCCATTCAGGAGATGCTGGGAGCTCCACTCACGACTGTCCACCTCTATAACCAGATACAGCAGGCCACCACGATACATCGCATCTTGTGCTCTCTATGCAGCTCAGCTGCTCACCAAGGTCTGGGTGACTCCTGCCACTTTAGTACCAGGTCCCCCGGCATGGCCGGCAGCCACTGTCTCAGCAGTTGCGATCCGAGGGAATGTAGTTAGCTGGGGGCCAAGTGGGTCACAACTAGGCCTATGGCCCACACATAGTGCTGCATGGCTCTGGAAGTCCTGGCACCTGGCCAGCAAATCCCCTGTTGCCGATCATCATTCTGCTGGCCCCTCGGTTCTCCTCCATCCGGTCACACACAGCGCTCCCATAGGGACTGCCACTCCAAGACCCCCTCCCCTGAGGAGTAACAATAAGCTGAGGGCAGCCACAGCCGCAATCAGCGACCTCAGCAATGCCACAGCTTGCAGCCTGGTTGCAGTCTCAGGCCCACATCGGCATGGTAGTTCCCCTTGCGGTACGGCCCGACCACCGCCTGATCATTCCAACAGTCTCACATTTCAAGCTGGCACCATAATTGGGTCTGTTGAGGGCAGGAGGCACACCCAAGCACACCTCACTCCCGGGATGCCACTATATATGACTAATAAGGGCAGATTCCAGGGCTTGGGAGCTGTCGATTTACATGAACTCCATCTTCTGCAGTTAGCCACGCCCCCCCCTTGAAAACCTAATACTTAAGAAGGTTACTACACTCAGTACTACAAGGGAATGTGTAACTTATAACATCACAAACAATGAAAATCTGGCATTAAATCAGATCAGAAATGACTGATCATTTATAATAAAATCCATTGATAAAGGAGGTGGCATTAAAATTCAAGATACCTTTGATTATAAACAAGAGATCAACTAAACAATAGTGAGCATTACTGTCACCTGAACAATCCTCTGAGAGATATACAAAGAAGAATTAACTACAGCCAATGTAGGAACAGAAAGATTATTGTGTCATCATAAATTCCAATATCTTAAAAAAATGTCCACGTACACCAGTACTTTATATGTTATGCAAAAGCTACAAAATCTTAACTACCCCACTGGGAAGATCATTTGTCTCTGATTGTGGTTCAGTGTTGGAACCATTTGAGAAATACATTGATTAATTTATGAAAGGCTTTGTATTTGGAACTGCAAGTTATATGCAGGACACTGGTGACCTCATAAATAAGACTGATGATTTTTCTTTTGACCCTGACTTTAACCTTTTGTTCTGTTTGACTACTGAGTCTTTATATTTCAGTAGCTAACAACTGGTTGGCATTAGAGGTCTTCAGTATCTAGTAAGTACCTGAAAGTCTCCTGTGACAGTGCCAAGTGATTGCATAATATTCTTACTAAGTATAGCACTTACAAGGAACTACTTCAATGTATTACATGAAAATTGACAGGCACATCTATGGAACATGCTTTGCTCTGACCTTTGCTGTTTTGTACTTGAATTATTCCAAGCAAAATGATCTACAATGAAGTCATTCATTTGTTTTGCCACTAGATCTGTCTGTGGGAGGTTTATAGATCATATAATCATGATCTAGAGTGCTTATGAATATTCTCCAATACTAGTTTAAGGTGGTTAAAGTCAATCCCCCTTTTTACACTTTACACACACCTACAGCAAGACATGCATTGACTTACTATTGTAAAACTTTTAGAAGACACACTCTGCACCACTTTATGTATTAAACAAACTGAATAAAACACTCACAGTACTCCAGGAATTAGACAAAACACAAAAAATGATTTTCTACTTGGACACTGCTGAGGTAAACGTCCAACAAAGGAATCATTTGAAGTTTACTTCAAAACTTTGTGGAGATTTTATTATGCATCTATGTGTTTAGATATGCAGCATCAATAATTTGGACAATCAGTGTTATAATAAAGCTCAATGGAACAATAGGTGTATAATTATGAAATCATTTAATCAGTACATTGTAGGTTTAAAATTATTCGACAAATGAATACATAAGGAAGGGGTGCATCTTCTAGCCAGCATAATACAAGTCTTCTTTAAAAAGAGTTAAACTTTTTGTCAAATCTAGTTAGATTCTGACATGTATGGCAGTCCACTCTTGTTAGCAACATTAGTCCATAGAGTAGAACATATTTATTATGAAAATTGTTGCAGAGAAGTTAATAAATGAGACAAGAAGTGGAATCACTGTTGATGTTATGGTTTCTGTTATATCAAATAACAAGACCATCCTCAGGACTGGATAGAGGTCATTGAACCCTAGAAACAAATCAAAGGCATTGCCATGTGTGCCATCTTTGCACCAAACACAGCTAACATTTACCTTGCTGACATTGGAGATCAATTGATTTACCATCAAGACAACACTCACAAATCTCACACTGCCAAATGGGTGAGATATATAGATGATGTTCTCTTAATATGGCATGGTAAAGTTTCATCACTTCTAAATTTCCATGAATGGCGCATTCCTTCAACAGTTATCTGGTATTCACCATTGAATATAACTGTCAACCTATAAACTTCCTTGATCTGACCATTAAATAAATTACTGACTCTCTCTACACTACTCTGTATTACCAAACCTAGGGTCAGAAACATATTGCTCAAGTACAACAGCTATCATCTGCAAAACATAAAAGATAATCACAAATTCAAGAAATTCTTACATCTTTGACGCAGTAAATAAATATGACAACTTCTTTTAATGAACTTAAAGTTTGAGGATACTTTAATAGTTAAGAATCAATGGAGCAATCCTGGTACATCCCTGGAGAATCTCTGCTACACATTGAAGAAAACGTAAAATAAAATCGAGATTAGTATGTGTTTCAACATTTGACAATTTATTAAACAAAATCAAGAAAAGTGTTTTAAAATATTGACATTTGTTGAATAATGACTCTTTATTTGCACAAACCCATGCTAGTTTTAAAGTGTGGGTGAAATGTAAGAGATAGATTAGTCAAACCCCACAATGTACAACAACATTATCTATTTCTCAGATTTTGACCTACAAGGTAGTGTAATGTAATGAATATAAGGTGCAGTAAGGAGGAAAAAACTGAATCCATTCCTATTTTTCACCAGTCCAGTAATACATCATCACACCTCTCACAATTAAACAAGGGTCTAACTTTTGTCTAAACCGAGAGGGTTGTACAATATTACAGCACATGCAATTACCACGCATGCCTTTACAAAGTATTTTTTACAATGCATGCCTTTACCATGCACATGCCTTTATCACACAGTTAAGTATAATTAATTTAAGAATATATATATATATATATATATATATATATATATATATATATATATATATATATATATATATATATATTATTTTCGGGAGGGTTGGAGGGAGACCCCCAACCCCTCCTTCCACTTTTTAAATAAATTAATTACAAATGTTTTATTGGGGGGACCACTCCAAACCTCCCTTTATTACTTAGCTTACCACCTTATGATCCTATCCACCACTAAACCCTGAAAAATACTTTTTACCACCCTATGCCCCATACCCACCCCAACCCCTAAAAATACCCTTATCACCCAATACCCTTTCTCAGCCTCATATCAGAAATCCACCCTAACTAAACTCTTCACCTACCCACCCCTAAATCCTAAAAGCATCCTTACAAACTAATTCCCTTACCCACCCCTAAGTCCCAAAATTCCCTTTCCACCCCATGCCCCTACCCACTGCTAAATCCTAAAAATAATCTTACCACCCTATACTCCTACCCCCCAAATACTAAAAAGATCCCTCATTACCCTATGCCGTTACCTACCCCTAACCCCTAAGAACACTCTTTCATCGCGCCCCTACCCACCCCTAAACCCTAAATACACAATTACAGCTCAATACCTTTACCCTAAAACTACCCTTACCACTCCATGTCCCTGCCCACTGCTAAACCCTAAAAATACTCTTACCAGTCATTTTTGGTTAATGCAGCCACTCCATATTAGAGCATGTGGCCAATGGTGCAATGGTCCATTCAATTCCATGAAAACTTCTGTGATCCTTGCACCAATATACAATTACAATCAATATGTTTTGAAGATTTGTCTTGTACTTTTTCAAGTCAAATTTCAGTTTTAAAATAATTCTCCCCCCATCACATGGGCATATATTTCATGATACCCGTCTGCAATCTTTTTATTTTGACACACTGCATGCGCACTTTCAACGTTCTGATGCCAACCACAGATGTGTACTGAGCAGGGCCGGACCAGGAACCCAAAGCAGCCCTGGCAAATTCTGTCAGACCACCCCCCAGAGGGTACTTAGCATGTGATCCTTACCAACGACAATAGGGCTTGGAGGGGGGAATTCTCCCCCTGAAGGATATTTGGAAAAAAAATGGCAAAAACAGTGCATTCTGCGACACATTTTTCATTATATATTCCGTGGGCTCTTCAGTGATTCCCTCACCATCACCTTCTAACAGTGCCCATCATTCTCCATAGCCCCTTTCGCACATGTATTTAATTTGTAATAAAGCGCCACTCTTACCAGAATAGGGGTTGGAGCACTTTACATCACACACACATAGGGAGACAATGAATCATACATGTGTAAATCAATGTATAAAAAATTTAATATAACACAAAGGGGGCTAAAAGGTGTAGGATTCACGTGTCATCCATGATGGTAGGCATTTTTTAAGAGTGCTTGGTCTGGGGAAGCATAGACTCAGGATTCAGAAATAACACAATGGTTAGGACTGACTTTACTAAAAATTAATTTCTTCCCAAACAAACCCTTTGTAGCAAAATTAGGATAATCAAAGATTGAGAAAAAAACATAACTTTCTAATGTGTACCATGCAGTTTGCATGCAGCTCTTTGATGGCAGTTCATAGCTCACTGTGCTAGATTAAAATTGTAATTTATGAACTGCACAGTAATTAACAGACTAAAGCAGTATCCCACTGAGCTGTGCACATAAAATACTGTTCTGTAATCTGCATAGTACACTTTAAGGCATAGTAACCTTCTGCTCTACCTGAGATGAGTCAAAACTACCACTAGACACAACTCTGATCCCTCTCCAGCAGGTACATTAATCACCTGAGTTATCTTGGCACTTTTATTGTTGTCTGAAAACTGTTGGATATAGAAAGAACATTGCAGTGCTTTTCAAACTGCTGCACTGCTATAAAACCATCCCCCAGTAACAATAGTGGCCCCCACTCTTCCAGCCTCCTGGGTAAATGCCCGATGCCTGGTCTTGCTAATCCATCCATGACCGTGAGGACCAGACCATCTAGCCTTTGTTGCACCTCAATCAGGGTAATCAGTGCGGAGTGTGCGCTGCTCTACAATTCATCATGGTGTTGTGGAACCAGCATTTACCTAAAAGCGGTTTTTATGGACTTCTCAATTCGGCCATATTTATTTATGTTCAACTCCATTCAATTTGGTGCATACATTGGCCGTACATCCTGACCTCAACTCCCAAGTCAGGCCCCGAAAGCATAGGGAATCAATGCTGAAGTCTTAACCTGCTGAATCCTTTCGGCACCTGGTTTTCAGGTAAACAGTGTACGTTACGTTTTTCTTTCATCAGAACCGAGCTTTTTAAACTGATTCTTACTGCGTTTCATAGTTTTGTAGATTTATCACTTTGAGTCAGACTGATCCATGACTTTCCTCAATTGGGACCTGAAAACGAGCTAAGGTGTTACAGTGCTTAACCTGTACTTGTTGTTTCCCGTGCGGGGCATCAGCACTTATTTTGGAGCAAAAGACACATATGGGAAAGACGGAGGAAGAGAAAAATGAAAAAGCGTTATAATGGGAGAAAGCAGAAAGCTGCAAGAGTGATCTGAAGGGAAGGGAGTGGCTGTAAATGGATTGAAGAGGCCTGAGATGGCTTCAGGATTACGCTGCCTCAGTATTCCGTGTTCGCGCATTTAATTGCAGCAGCCGCATGTTTAAGAGCAGGGCTTTGGGCACCAGCACACTTTAATTTACAAATTAAGCACAGTTTTTTACCCATGAGAAATCACAATACCACAAGGTATGCCGCTTTGTAGCTGGTGCGAAAAATAACACCTATTACGAGGTGAATGCGGATTTTGGTGTTTAAACCAAAACTCGCATGATACGGTACATTACGCAAGATTTTTCCTGCAAATTTCAGCAGGTTTGACCCCCTGAAATTCAACAAAGGTTGAGTTATTTAACACATTCGGTAACGATCGGATGCGCAAAATACTTTTAAGCTCGTAATTCCGACCAATGCGAAAACCAGAGCTCACGTGTGAGTAGGTATATATTACCTGGAACTCATAATCAGACTTTTAGGGGCATATTTACAATCCCCATGTGCCACCGATGCTCCAGCAGCAAAGAGTGCAGACCCATATCTAAGAGGCCATGTACAGCCACTTTGCATGGCTTTTCATGGCCTCCTAGATATGGTGTAAGCCAAATCAGCGCAAGTTACTAAATTGCCTTACACTGCGTAAGGTTGGGTATTCTATGGATGTTGTGGTGGGTTTTTCCATTCAATATGCATGGGTTTCGACGCATTCCCAAGCGTGTAAACCTGGGAATGTGTCAAAAACATATGCCTCCCCGGGAGGCGTAACCGGGAGAAATGTTTTCATTTCTCCTTGTTTTTTCTCTTTACATGTGTGCTGCATTCTGCAGCACATATAGAAAGAGATAAACATCTCTGTTGGAAATGGCCATTTCTGCAGGGTTATCCCAAATCTTTTGCCTTTCTCCTCCTATTTTTCTGACCATCTTTTTGTTGGCCTTAGGACTCTGAGCACTTTACCACTGCTAACCAGTGCTGAAGGGCTTGTGCTTCTCCCTTAAATCATGGTAATATTGGTGTATCCACAAGTAGCATATTGAATTTACATAAAAGTCCCTTGCAAAATGGTATACAATATACCCAGGGCGTGTAAACTGAAAGCTACTACTGGGCCTGCAACACTGATTGTCCCACTCACTTAAGTAGCCCTGAAAACATGTCTCAGGCCTGGCACTGCACTGCAGAGCCTGTGTGTGCAGTCTCACTGCCACCCTGAGTTGGCATTTGAAACCGCTTGCCAAGCCACAAACCTCCCTTTTCTTACATACAAGCCACCCCTAAAGTATGCCCTGGGTAGCCCATAGGGTAGGATGCCATGTAAGTAAAAGGCAGGACATATTCTTTTTCATGGCCTGGTAAGAAAAAACTCCCAAAGTTGTTTTTCGTTACTGTGAGGCCTGCCCCTCTTATAGGGCAGCATTGGGAATTCCTTATATTACCTTAATGCTGTAATTCCTGATCTGAGAGGATCAGCTGCGTCATGTCTAGTACCATTGGAATGATTATAATAAATCATCTTTACTGGTAAGGTCTGATTTATTATTACTATTTTAGAAATGCCACTTTTAGAAAATGGGCATTTCTCTGCACTCACTGCCCTGTGTACCTACAGCCTCTCCAATACACGTCTGGCTTGGGCTAGGTGCTAGCTGCACTTGTGCATTCCCTTCAGACACCCACAACACAGGACACTCAGCTGCATCTGCATTGATCTGCATACTGATGGGTCTTCCTGGGAACGAGGTTGGAAAGGCCTCATACACCTCAAAGGGGCTGATTACCTCCCACTGATAGTCTGGAGCTGAGGCTGACCTGAAGGGGGGAACTGTGCACTTCACAAAAACTTTTTGTAGTCACCTCCACATCAAAGGCACTTTCTAGTATAAGTAGTGGGTCCCTGGCCCACTAAAATAAGTACACTTCTGGACTCAAAAAACAGAATTCAGGGGTAAATTAATGAGGTGGTACACACACTGTTTTTCTGTCAAAATTATGCTCCCACATTGAATGCTCAGAAGATCCCTGTCCTACGTTTTGCTGATGACTCACTCCTCATCTCCAAAACCCCTGTGGGTCTTCAAATTCTTGTTGATTGATTCAAATCTTTCTGCATGGACTATGGTTTGGAGCTGAACGTTAATAAAACAAAATTAATGGTATTCAGCTCTGGTTCTTGCAGGAGATGTACCATTAATTTAGATGGGACCCCATTAAATCGGGTTAGTTCAATAGACTATTTAGGTGTGAGGATATCAAGCAATTTGAATTAGGAGGATCAGATTAGTAAAAGTGTGGGGCTTCTTCAGAATAGAGCAGCCGCTATCCTGCGCTTCTATAAAAGTTCTGTATCCAAAGCTGTATCTCCAGCCATTAAAATCTATTTGGCAAAGGCGCAGGGAGCGGCTACCTATGGTGCTGAAATATGTTTTTTTTCTGTTTGTAAAAGACTATGGCCCTCATTATGACCCTGGCGTACGGGGGAGAAGTGGCGGTAAAACCGCCAACAGGCCGGCGTAAAACAAAATTGAATTATGACCATGGCGGTTACCGCCATGGTCATCTGCCACTTCTCCATTCCGACCGCTGGGATGGAGACTATGGTGTCCAGCCCGGCGGCCATCACCAGACCGCTGGCGGTATCAGGACCCTGCAGACCGCCATGGATTTCAGGTGGTTTGGGACTGCCACAAAATCCATGGCGGTAGGCACTATCAGTGACAGGGAATTCCTTCCCTGGCACTGATAGGGGTCTCCCCTACCCCTTTCCCCCACCGCAAGTCCTCCCTCTACACCCCCACACCCCTTCCACCCCCAAAGAGCAAGGACCCCCCTCCCCACCCCCCACGCCCAACATGCACAAACACCCCCCCCTGCCCACCCCCACCCTCAACATGCACACACACACACCCCTACACGCACACATACACTACAACACATACCCGCACCCATACAGACATGCACACAGACCGACCCGCACACATTTCCCATACACACAACACCCCCCGCATGCATACACGCACTGACACACCTCCTCTACATACTCACACGCACACCCCCATGCACGCACACAACACGCAACACCCCCCCACCCCTCTCCCCTAACGGGCGATCAACTTACCTCCGCTGCCAGCTCCCCATCACCAGAACACAGCCACACTGAATCATGGGACGTGATTCGGTGAGCGGTGTTCTGATGACGGGGTGGTGGAGGTGGAGCAGCCTCCACTTCCCCGCCGACCGCCAGTATGGCTACTGGCGGCTCTCCATCCGAAAAAGAATGGAGGGCTGCCAGCAGTCATAATACGCTGCGCGGAAAACAGCCTGCACTGGCGGTCTTCAGCGTGGCGGTACCTCAGCGGTCTTTCCAAAGACCGCCGAGGTAGAAATGAGGGCCTATATGTGGGAGAAAAGAATTTTGCAGGGCCCTATTAGCATGCCTTCGTAGCACACCTTTAATTCTAATGTTCTTGGACCTTGGGTTCAATCGTATGATGGATACGACAGTCCTAAAACCATTACTTTATTGGATAAGGATTTGGACTGTCCCTGAACTTGCTGTATATAGAGACTCTTTTCTTGATCTTTTAACAAGACCAAATGTGACTTCCATTCCATGGGTCAAACATGTGTCAAATTTGTTTCATATTCTGGGACTGGCAAGTTCCTGGGAAAACCCACAATGTTTGGAAAAAACACACAACACTATTGTGAAAACAGCTTACTGGTCCTATGTAAGAATTGAGTCAATCTGCAGTAAATCCCATGGTCGTTTGACTAACTCATTTATTGACTTTAAGAGTTTCCCCAGTATGAATCATACTTAGATCTTATACCTGATTTACTGGGGCTGGGGATGTATGTACGTTTTCTCTTTGGGAGCCTACCGCTGTTGTCCTTATCAAGAAACTGGGGGCCAATTTCATCATCTGACTTATGTCCAGCTTGTCATGGTAGCCCAGAAATGGTGGAGCATTTCATATTCTTTTGTCCCGCCTATTCTACTCCACGATCAAAATAGATCCGTATCATTTGTCGAGACCTAGGTTTGAACCAGTGTTGTACAGCTATGAGGATTTTAAAAAGGGACACTTTCAAATTTTTATTCCTTGTGGTTAGCAAGTTCCTTGAGGCTGCATGGCATATACAAAGTCATTTCTTAAATAATCTTTTTACAAATTAAGTTTAGGTATATAAGTATTTTAAAATTTGTGAGGTTTAAGACTGTATTTTATTGGTTCATGTTTTACATCTTTATGTTTTTCTTTTCTTCCTCCTTTTTTCCTTTACATTTTAAATGTTTAATCCAATTGTACTATGATGCTTTGATGGTTATGTTGACTGAATAAAGCTTGTGTTGATGATGATGATGATACTGCTGTTTCTCAGGTCTGACACTTTGCAAGGATTGACTGCTCTTAAGAACTGCTGCCCTGCTTTGCTGTGCCACCCTGCTGCCTGCTAATCTGTGCTCGCTAGCCCAAGACTAATTCTCCAAACCCAGAGGGACTCATTGCGGCTTCAGTTTTCCTTTGCCGCTCGCTTCTTTACTTCAGCCCGAGCAGAACTGCCAAACTTCACCTCTTGCATCTGTGAACTGCCTGGAGCTGCCCTGCTTTCCTTTGCCGCTGCCTATTTTCCATCAGCCTGAGCGGCTTTGCCAAACTTTGATGGTCGCATCTGTGAACTGCCTGGTGCGACCCTGCTTTTTCCTGCCGCTCGCTACTTTCAAGTCAACCCGAGTGGCTTGGCCAAACTTTGCCACTTACACCTGTGAACTGCCTGGAGCAGTCCTGCGCTCCTTTTGACACTTACTACTTTCATTCAACCCAAGTGGCTTTTCCAAACTGTGCCACTCACTGCTGTCAGTCAACCCGTGCTGCCTTGCCCATCTTAGCCATGCACCATTACCCAAGAGGAGCACAACCAGAACAGTACCGGAGTCCATAAAAATATATGGCACCCGTGTCGATAAGTCCCCGGCAACACCCCTTTGATATTTGCATTTGCTCATCAACCTTGCTCTATTTTTGAGTCTGCAAAGTAAATATTTTTGTAAAATTGGATCTGAATCAGGCTGAATTTAAATGAACAACCGTGTGGAGTTTCTTTTTGTGGTGTACCGCCTGAGGCTATGGTGTGTGTGTTGCACAAGTACTTTACACATTGCCTTCTAAGTTAGGCCTGCCTGTTGCGCGCCAAGCTACCAGAGAGTGAGTACAGGCTAATTTATGTTCTATCATTGATTTACACGGACTAAGATTGGGGTCCCTACTTGGACAGGGTGCATACCTCTGCCAACTAGAGACCCACTTTCTAACAGCCTCCATGGATTGTTTTTGTGCAGGAAGGTACCCTTTACTGCACAAAAACAATCCTGCTTACAACGCGGATATCCTTGCAACGTAGTGCGAGGGTGTCTGTATTGGCACTAGGGAGCCAATTGTGCACCAGTGTGGAGGGGAACGGACACAAATGCAGTATATTTAGTAAATACAGTGCATTTCTGTCCTTTCCCTGTGGCGCAGGGCAGAGCAGCAAGGTCACTTGCTGCTCTGCCCTAAGCCACTTTGTAGTAAATATGCTCCGTAGTGCCTAATGTTAACTATCCACAAATGGCACAGTCGGCTTCTATTTTGGGCATTCCTTGGCTCATTCCAGTACTTTTTTCTTTACTGGCATTTTAATTTCTGTCCTTTTATTTGGATTCCTCTATTGTAACGTCCACTACTTTCCATTTCGTTAGGACCTGCTTGTCACCTTGTAAGTAAAGTTATTTTCTCTTCCTAAGGCCTAACAGTTTCCATGAACTTGAATGTCTAAATGTATTAGAATTTATTCATAACTATGTTTACAGCACTTGCACTCCAATTTTCTCAAATAACACAAAGTCCCGAGGTTACCCCCTTGTAGACACGGGTTGAAACATCAACAGTACCAACGATAACTAGACCACCACAAATAATTAATGAATTATGTGCAACAAAGAAACAATCACTTGAGCACAATTTTTTTAATTTTATTCTTCTTAAAACTTAAATAAGGCAGTATATTTTCTTGAGATCTCAAGGTGAATCTTTATATGTAGGGCCTTTGTACGTTTATGTTTAGAGTTTTCCTTACAGTATTGATGTTAACTTTCTGTTTTAAATTTGTTGCATTGTGATTTTTATGTTTGGAGCCACTATAGAGTTCTATCTTTGTAATGCCCTATGTTATAGGCAGTTATGGTTAGCTCCTGTTACAAGCAAAAGTCAGAGGACACTGGTCACCCTAAGCGGGATTATGAAGTGTGAATGTGAAAGTCTTATCAATCGTTGGGACTGAGGACTACCCAATTAAAGGGAAGAAATGAAACCCCCACGAAACAAGTGAGAAGTTTCAGCAGGACCCTGATTTTGGGTTCATATTTATGAGGGAATAAAGGAGGTATATGTGAAGGGAAAAGGGAATTAAGGACGAAAATTACTTGAATGCACTTTGGGGAAGAAGAATTTATGATTATTTGGTGAAGAAAACTATTTCGAACTAAGTGTATCCTTACTTGAATTGTGTTTTTTTCTTGTACTTGGCACTCACTCGCGGTTCTGTGGAAGCGTGCTAGGAGACTGAGGACCAGGCTTCCTGTGACAGATAATGAAGGGCGTCAAACATCTTTGAGGAATACAGTGGAACAAGACCACCATCCAAAATCCAGAAACAGATGGACTCATGAGTATGCTCAGTTGCACTCTCAAGGGAGAAATGGGTTGCCTTTCACCACAGAAAATGGAAAGAGATATTGTCTGGTGCTCCATTATGAGAGTTGGGGTTTGCTTTAGTTTGAAATTGAAAGTTGAGCTGAGCCACTGTAATTGGTTCTACAGAGTGAGGTTAGGGCAAGTGAGTTTGTATGAAGATGGGTGGGATGGACACTGGCAGGAGTTTAGACTAACACAGAGTAGGATACATGTTAAGGAGGTGATATGCATGGGGACACGTTGGCCCCCCCTTAAATGGCTGGCAGGTGTTGGGGGCCCATTGACAGACAGGGACCGGTCCAAGGTACTCACGACTACTTTTCTTGTGTTGTGAACTGCCCGTTTTAAATTGATACATTTCTATTACCTACACAGAGCATATCTCATTCCGGGTAAAGTCAACAAAAACTTCCACTCCACCCAGTGGAGGTGCCCCAGGTGTGGGGAGGTGAGTGCTGAGCTGTTTACACATGATCTGGGATTGCCCCATCTCAGTGTATTCTAGACTGGGTTGATGGAGTTCCTGAATAACATCACAAACCACACTATAATGCTGTCCCCTTTGGTGTTTCTTTTGGGACTGTTTCCATGGCCTACCAAGTACAAAGTGACTATGAAATTCATAGATTTTGCTTTAATATTGGCCACCAGCGGATAACACTAAATTAGAAAAACACCAGAGGTTCAACGTTGATGAAATGGGGGACTGGCCTAGAAAGGTGGGCAGAGAATGGCATTATGGCTTTGTGCGGGATGCTAAGCGAGGGAGGGTCCTAAAGGAGACAGCCAGAGCTTGGCAGGAACTCCTGAATGACCTTAAACAATTCAACACCTATGCATGTGACAGACAGTGTACTTGCTCCCTAACTAATGCATGTGCAATACACTGACATCACACATATTGGAAGAAATAGTCTGACTCTCCTTTTGCCCCCGTTGATCTACTGACACCTGCCAGTGGTTGTAGCAACAGAAAAAGATGATGGACGGAATGCTGAACATTGTCAATCATTCACCCCCATTCACAGAGCTAAGTTAAATCCATTGTGTTTTTTTGCTCACCACGCCACTCCAGTTTGAACACAGCCATAAGCAAAACAGACTTGACGCTGCTCCCCATTGAAAGAGTCCAGCCCAAATTGCCAGAACAAGTCCTCTCTGGACTGGAAAAGAGCACCCTGGGACCGGTTTCGAGGTATCACACCCCATCGGCCAGGCTAGCTTGAATCCACTGACACAG
The DNA here is from genome assembly GCF_031143425.1 of Pleurodeles waltl. Taxonomy (NCBI): domain Eukaryota; kingdom Metazoa; phylum Chordata; class Amphibia; order Caudata; family Salamandridae; genus Pleurodeles; species Pleurodeles waltl. Next base: position 658,802,734 of record NC_090449.1, on the reverse strand, counting down.
TCAACATGGGACCCATGTCTGGGCATACCCTTCCCACTTAGGGCAACTATGGCAACACAAAAAGATGATGGATGGAATGCTGAACATTGGCAAACATTCACCCCCAGTCACAGATTTGGGTTAAATCCATTGTTTTTTGCTCACCATGCCACCCCAGTTTGGATCCAGCCGTTTGCAAATCAGTCTTGACCCTGCTGCCCATGGGAACAGTCCAGTCCAAACTGCCAGGCCACGTCCTCCCTGGACCACAAACAAGAATCCTGGGACCATTTTCAGGGTATCACCCCCAACAGGCAGGCTAGCTTGAATCCAGTGTCACAGTCAGCATAGGGCCATGTTTGGGCATACCCCTCCACTTTGGGCAACTATAGCAACACAAAAAAATGAAGGACTGAATGCTTAACATTGTCAAACATTCACCTCCAGTCACAGATCTGGGCTAAGTCCATTGTTTTTTTGCTCATCATGCCACTCCAGTTTAGACCCAACCATATGCAAATCAGTCTTGACCCTGCTCCCTATGGGAACAGTCCAGCCTGAACTGCCAGGCCAGGTCCTCTCTGGACCAGAAACAAGCATCCTGAGACCGGTATCGGGCTATCACTCTTTATCAGCAAGGCTAGGTTGCCTGTTGCTCCATAGCTTACAACCCACTACATATCTTGTGAGACATGTATGGACTGTGGCCTTATCGATTAGCGCTTGTTGGGTGATGATAGGACAGCATTGCAGCGGTCGGGGAGTTCTTTGGCACCTTTAAAGCCCAGGAGTACTTGGTACAGGACACACTATCATGATGCTTACAAATGTGTGGAACTGAGTGGGCATTGAGTGGCTCTAGGAGTTCGCTCTCTCGTTTACTGTGAAATAGTAATGTAACCTACTTTACTTTACACTTTGTTATCCGTGTGTATGTCCCAGTCATAGCCACTTTGTTGTTCAAAAAACAATAAAATATGTTCAAAAAATGTTAAGGAGGTGGTGGGCCTGTGTGGGTGTCAGATGAGTGGAACTTGCATGCAAACCAAATTGATAAACAACTTCTTGTAGTAACATATGCCCTTATTATGTTTTTGCTTAGGGTGATTGTCACTGTTTTTAATCTTTGTAATATATTTCTATTAGGTTTTTGCTATTACTTCAAGGACCTACCAATAACAGATACACAAGCATTGGCAAAGCCAATAGGTTTTGCCTTTGTTTTTTATTTCTATCTAAGTGGATTGTCAAATCTTAGAAACATTTTATTATAATTTTTGTTTTAAGTTTGAAAAACTGTTAATGGTTTATCACGTTTTGAAACAAACATCATTATAACATTTTTGGAATATTTGTATTCCAATTAGATAGAACTAAGAAACAAAGGTGAAACCTATTGGCATGATGAGAAGGAGACAGAGGTCCAGCTCCCTGTATTGTAGTACTGATACGGTTTAAGTGCCCTCAATACGTGGCTCCCTGTGTTGTAGTACCAATACCCTTTAAGTGCCCTCAATACGCGGCTCCCTGTATTGCAGTACCAACGCGCTTTAAATGCCCTAAATACGTGGCTTCCTGTATTGAAGTACCTTGTAATACTGATACGTTTTAAGTGCTCTCAATATGCGCCAGGACATAAGAAATTGAGCGAGAGAGAGACAGAGAGGTGTAGGTAGAGGTAGGTTTGGTAGAGGTAGAGGAAGATCTAAGTGTAGGTGTAGGTAGAGGTAGCTGCAGGTAGAGGTAGGTGTAGGTAGATGTAGAGATAGGTAGGATGATGTAGGTAGAGGTAGGTAGGTGTAGATAGAGGTAGGTATAGGTGTAGGTAGAGATGGGTGTAGGTGGAGGTAGAGAAAGGTCTAGGTAGAGGTGGGTGTAGGTAGAGGTAGCTGGAGGTAGAGGTATCTGGAGATAGAGGTAGAGGTAGGAGTAGGTGGAGGTAGGTAGAGGGAGGTGGAGGTAGAAGTAGGTATAGGTAGAGGTAGGTAGTGGTAGGGGTAGGTGTAGGTAGAGGTGGAGGTAAGTGTAAGTGTAGGTAGAGGTAGGTAGAGGTATGTAGAGGTAGTTATAGGTAGAGGTAGGTTGATGTAGAGGTAGGTGTAGGTAGAGGTAGGAAGGGGTAGGTGTAGAAAGAGGGAGGTGTAGGTCAAGGTAGGAGTGGGTCAAGGTAGTTGTAGTAGTTGTAGGTAGATGTAGAGGTCATGTAGGTAGTGGTAGGTGTAGGCAAAGGTAGAGGTAGATAGAGGTAGGTAGGTGTAGGTAGAGATAGGTGTAGGTAGAAGTAGGTGTAGGAAGAGGTAGCGGTAGCAGTAGAGGTAGGTGTAGGTATAGGTAGAGGTAGGTGTAGGTAGAGGTAGGTGTATGTAAAGGTAGCTGTAGGTAGAGGTAGGTGTAGGCAGAATAAGGTCTAGGTAGAAGTAGGTGTAGGAAGTGGTGCAGGCAGAAGGAGGTGTAAGTAGAGGTAGAGGTATGAGTAAGTCGAGCAAGGTGTAGGTAGAGGTAGGTATAGGTAGAGGTATAGGTATGTGTAGGTAGAAGTAAGTATAGGTAGGTGTAGTTAGCGATAGAGATAGGTGTAGGTAGGGGTCGAGGTAGATGTAAGTGAAGGTAGATGTAGGTAGAGGTAGAGGTCGGTAGAGGTAGAAGTAGGTGTAGGTAGAGGTCGAGGTAGGTGTAGGTAGAGGTAGAAGTAGAGGTAGGAATAGGTAAAGTTAGAGTTAGGTAGAGGTAGGTGTAGGTAGAAGTAGAGGTAGGTGTAGGAAGAGGCAGGTGTAGGTAGATGTGGGTGTAAGTAGAGGTAGGTAGCATTAGAGCTAGATGTAGGTGTAGGTGTATGTAGAGATAGGTAGAGGTATTTGTAGGTAGAAGTAGAGGGAGGTGTAGGTAGAGGTATTGGTAGGAAGACGTAGATGTAGGTAGAGATAGGTAGAGCTAGGTGTAGGTAGAAGTAGGTGTAGGTAGACAGGTGTAGGCACAGGTAGAGATACAGGCAGGTGTAGTTAGAGGCAGGTGTAGATTGAGGTAGGTGTAGGTAGAGGTAGGTGTAGCCAGAAGTAGAGGTAGGTGTAGGTAGAGGTAGCAGTAGAGGTGTAGGTAGGTGTAGGTAGAGGTAGGTAGAGATGGGTGTAGGTAGAGGCAGATGCAGGTAAAGGTAGAGGTTGGTGAAGTTAGAGGTTGGTGTAGGGAGAGGTAGAGGTAGGTGTTCGTAGAGGTGTAGAGAGTGGTAGGTGTAGGTGTAGGGAGGTGTAGGTAGATGGAGGTCTAGTTAGAGGCAGGTAGAGGTAGGTGTAGTTAGAGGTAAGTGTAAGTAGAGTTAGGTGTAGGTAAAGGTAGGTAGAGGTAGGTGTAGGTAGGTGTCAGTGTAGATTAGGTAGGTGTAGGTAGTGGTAGGTGTAGATAGAGGTGGGTAGAGGTAGATGGATGTAGAGGTATGTGTAGGTAGAGGTAGGTTTAGGTAGAGGTGTGTGTAAAGGTAGGTATAGGTAAGTAGAGGTAGGTGTAGGTTGGGGTAGTTAGAGGTAGGTAAAGGTAAACATAGCTAGAGGTAGGTAGAGGTAGGCTTAGGTAGAGGTAGGTGTAAGAAGAGGTAGAGGTAGGTGTAGTTAGAGGTAGGTGTAGGTAGCGGTAGGTAGCAGTAAAGCTAGGTGTAGGTGTAGGTAGTGGTAGAGGTATGTGTAGATAGAGGTAGAGGTAGGTATAGGTAGGTGTAGGTAGATACAGAGGTAGGTGTAGGTAGAGGTAGGTGTAGGTAGATATAGAGGTAGATGGAGGTAGAGGAAGAGGTAGGTAGAGGTATGTGTAGGTAGAGCTAGAGGTAGGTAGAGGTAAGTGTAGGTAGATTTAGAGGTAAGTGTAGGTATAGGTATGTGTAGGTAGTGGTTGGCAGAGGTATAGGTAGAGGTAGGTGGATGTAGAGGTAGATGAAGGTAGAGGTAGAGGTCAGTGTAGGTAGAGGTAGAGGTAGGTGTAGGTAGATGTAGAGGTAGGTGGAGGTAGAGGTAGAGGTAAGTAGAGTTAGTTGTAAGTGTACGTGCAGGTAGGTGTAGGTTGGTGTAGCTAAAGGTACAGGTAGGTATATGTAGAGGGAGGTATAGGTGTAGGAGAGGTAGGTGTAGGTAGAGATTAAGGTAGGTGTAGGCAGAGGTAGGTAGATGTAGGTGGAAGTAGGTGTACGTATAAGTACAGGTATAAGTAGGTGTAGGTAGAGGTAGGTGTAGGTAGAGGTATTTGTAGGGAGAGGGAGGTGTAGGTAGAGGTAAAGGTAGGAAGAAGTAGGTGTAGATGTAGGTAGAGCTAGGTGTAGGTCGAGGTAGGTGTAGGTAGAAGTAGGTGTAGGCAGGAGTAGAGGTATGTGTAGGTAGAGGTAGAGGTAGGTAGAGGTAGCAGTAGGGGTGTAGGTAGAAGTAGGTAGAGGTTGGAGAAGGTAGAGGCAGATGCAGGTAAAGGTAGAGGTCGGTGAAGTTAGAGGTTGGTGTAGGTAGAGGTAGGTGTTCGTAGAGGTGTAGGTAGAGGTAGGTGTAGGTGTAGGTAGAGGGAGGTGTAGTTAGAGGCAGGTTTTAGGTGTAGGAACAGGTAGGTGTAGGTGTTTGTAGGTACAGGTACAGGTAGGTGCAGGTGTATTTAGAGGTAGGTGTAGGTAGAAGTAAACATAGCTAGAGGTAGGTGAAGGTGGAGGTAGGTAAGGGTAGGTGTAGGAAGTGGTAGAGGTAGGGGTAGGTAGAGGTACATATAGATAGAGGTAGGTTGCAGTAGAACTAGGTGTAAGTAGAGCAATGTGTCAGTAGAGGTAGGTGTAGGTAGACGTAGGTGTAGATAGAGGTAGCAAGAGTTATAGGTATGTGTAGGTAGAGGTAGGTGTAGGTAGAGGGAAGTAGAGGTAAACCCAGGTAGAGCTAGGTGTAGTAGAGGTAGGTGTAGGTAGGTGTAAGTAGAGGTAGGAGTAGGTAGATGTAGAGGTCGGTGGAGGCAGAGGAAGAGGTAGGTATAGGTAGGTGTAGGTAGATGTAGAGGTAGGTGGAGGTACAGGAAGAGATAGGTAGAGGTAAGTGTAAATAGAGGTAGAGGTAGGTAAAGGTAAGTGTAGGTAGAGTTAGAGGTGTAGGTATATGTATGTGTAGGTAGACACTGGCAAAGATATAGGTAGAGATAGGTAGATGTAGAGGTAGGTGTAGGTAGAGATTGGTGTAGTTCGAAAGTAGGTAGAGGTAGAGGTAGGTGTAGGTAGAAGTAGAGTTAGGTCGAGGTGGGTGTAGGTAAAGGTAGGTAGAGGTAGGTATAGGTGGGTGTAGGTAGAGGTAGAAGTAGGTAGAGGTAAGTGTAGATAGAGGTAGGTAGCGGTAGAGGTAGGTGAAGTAGAGTTGGAGGTAGGTAGAGGTAAGGGTAGGTTTAGGTAGCAGTAGGTGTAGGTAGGGGTATATGTAGGTAGGAGTAGGTGTAGGTGCAAGTAGAGGTAGGTGTAGGTACAGGAAGGTCCAGGTTGATGTAGGTGTAGGTAGAGGTATGTGGAGTTAGTGGTAGGTAGAGGTAGGTGTAGGTAGATGTAGAGGTAGGTAGATGTAGACAGAGGTAGAAGTGGTTGTATGTAGAGGTAGATGTAGATAGAAGTAGATGTAGGTTGAGGTAAGTGTAGGTAGAAGTGGTGCGAGGTAATTGTAGGTATAGAGGTAGAGGTGGGTAGAGGTAGGTAGAGGTAGAGATACATGCGCAGATACCAAAGAAATTGAAAAGAAACAGAGACATGCCCAAACAACATACCACCACAAAAGACGATGTTAAAGAATAAAAAAAGAAGTACCTTCAGCATGATGGTATCCAGAGAGGAAGGACACTGGCCAGTGTCCAATGGGAAGTGACCAGAAGGAGTACTTGGTCCAGAGGCAACCTGAAGGCAAAGAAGACAACAGGAAGTGAAGGAGGACGACCTGGAGACAAGTGCTGGACAATCAGAAGCATGTAAATGAGAGTGTCGTTGGACTAAGCCAATGGTGAGTTCAGGTGAGTTTAGGCTGGGCCTAAGCCCCTTTTAAGTTTTTTCTTAATTAACAATAGATTTTGCAAGCAGCGTGCAAGCGTGTGCAGGCAATTCGTGACAGCATGTGCAGAATTTCCAAGGGTTTACATGGTTTCCATATCATAGTTTGTATAACCTATTATATTGGTCAACTGCATAATCATTTGCAATAGGTTAGACTTTTTCAAAACATGCATCAACATAAGAAGGTCTGTGGCCTTCCTCTCTACCTTTTCTCTTCTTGTGAGATGCATCATCTGTGCTGCTAACTTTAGAAAGAAGTTACCACACGCTACTTCCCCCTCCCATCATTTCTGTATTGTATCTCCCTCTGCAGATCTTTCTCGAATGTGTTATACAAAGTTAGTTTTTTCTGAAAGAAAGCACAATGCACCATAGATCCTTGCTAAGGAAGGGAAGGATGTTGATAAGCAAGGTATTCCCTGTTTTTTAGCAAAAACTTATCTACTGGCTCAATTTGAGGATCACTATACCAGGATTCCAAAAGGTAACTCCATTTTATCGTCTATTTGCCTCTTTGTCATCTGAGGAGGCGACTCTTTTGGATACAGATGAGAAGAAGGTTGAGGCAGCGCTAAAGTGGGCCTAAGCAGCCTCTAAAGCCAGTACTTACTCAGCCTATGTCCCACAGGTTCTCATTAAGGACTCTTAAATATTATTTGATTACCTGCAGAAACAGGGGGTCCTTATGCCTATTCTGAGTCATAAGGGGATTTGGACTATTTCCTCTAATATATCTCTTTTGATACTCTGTGGGCTTTTTCTTCCTCTTATGGTGCTGCTGTGGCAGGGCGCAGGTCCCTGTGGACTAACCATGGTTTATCGAACTACACAAAAGTCTTTGTTTCATAAATTGCCTTTTGAAGGTCCTATGTTATTTGGGGATGATTTGAATACTGTAATCCAGAGGTCAGCTGAGAAAAACAATATATTAAAACCTTTTCAATCAGTCCAAAAGAAGAAGTTGTTTTTTCACAAACAGCATTTTCAGAATGTGTTACCATCTTTACATCCCAGGGCTCATGGTCGGGGAGCCGTGATCACTAATAAATCCCAACCCAAGCATCAACAGACCCAGGGAGAAAGTAAAAAATGACTGTCACAAAGTTGTGGCCAGGCTTCGGGTTTTCCTGAGTCAGTGACTCCAGCTGATATTGGACCAGTGGGTTCTCTCAATCATCAGCCAGGGTTATTGCATTCCCTTTGTCGGACTTCCTCCAGTAGACCTTTTTTGTGGTACACCATTGTCAAAAGAACCTCGGAAACAAGAAACAATGTTGTCAGGGGTGGAGAAGCTGCTCTTCAAGAGAGCAATCATCGGAGTGCCGCTTGCAGAAGAGGGACTGGGGTTCTACTTCATTCTTTTCTTAGTTCACAAGCCAGATGGTTCCTTCTGGCCAATCCTGGATGTGAAGCATCTGAACAGGGTGGTGAAAAAAGAGCCATTTCATATGAACACTTTTCAGGCCATCATTCCTCTAATCCAGAAGGGCAATTTGTTGGCACCCTTGGACGTAGAAGATGCTTATTTTCACATTCTGATCCATGCAGAACGCTAGAGGTTTCTAAGATTCGTGGTGAACGATGTGCATTTCCAGTTCCAAGTGTTACCATTCGGTCTGTCAACTGCTCCTCAAACCTTCACCAAGGTATTAGCTCTGGCTGTGAGTGTCTTACAGCTCCGGGGGTTCTCAGTGTTTTCATACATGATGATGCTTTAATATGTGCTTCCTCCCTTTCTACGGGCCTGATGGCGATGGAGGCAACAAATGTTTTACTTCAACAGTTGGGATGCGGACTAAACTTTGTGAAATCACAGCTGACTCCACCCCTGTTCAATGGTTGCACTTTATCAGAGCTATATTCATCACTCAGATGGAGGACATTGTTCTGCCATCTGTTCAAAGAGAGGCACTGATAAGACCTCTGGTGGTTCTCGTGTCCCAGTAGGTTGCTCCAGCCAGGAGTTGATTAAGAGTTCAGGGACTGATGGTTTCTCTTACTGCAGTGGTTTCTTGGGCTTTTCTACATTTGAAGCCTCTCATCAATCATCTGCTGTCAAATTCTGGTCCCTCCCTTGCAGATTACAGCTTCCCTGTTCCCTCTTCTCCTGTTCTGGCTCAGGTCTTGGGTTGATGGCTGCACACTCCCAACTTGGAGTGTAGTGTAGCCATTTTTAATATAGCCTTTGCGCGTTTGCTTAAAGCATTAGGCCTTTGTGCACTTTGTTCTAGATGCATTTTATTTGGCCTCGCACTGTTATTTTTCAGTAACCAGTTTCACTGTCTTGTTTTAGTTCTTCTATCACACTGTTTAGCTTACTTCAGCACTGGAGTTCTCAAACAATACATTCTTGCTCGATCTGTGCTTCAGTCAAGGATACAGACTGGTACATTGCCGACAGACGTGGTAGAAGTTTAGTCTTTAGGATTCGTAGAAAGTACACATTCTTACGTAGGGACGTTTCTCAGAACACCGGCGTGTTAATTATAAAAACACTTCCTAGTCCTGGTACACGTAAGAGGGAGATTCCGACCAAGGAACCACAACTAGACGCTGGCTGCCCTGTTGCAGACGCTGATCCAGATCACAGGCCTTTGCTCAGGTATGAGGGTTGATGTCCTCCCGGGGAACCTGAAAGGCAGGCTTAGAGCTTCACATGCTGTGCTCAAAATAGAACTTAGAAGAGAGAACGTAATCTAGTAGCACTATGATAGCGTTATTCCTATGTTTCACTCGCCTCGTTACTATTTCAATCCTACTGTGTTGTATGGTTCTAGTTATTGCGGCTCACGCCTTGTTATCTAAAATGCAGTAGTTTTATTAAATCAATCTTTAAAACTGCCTTTGTCATTTGTATATGAGACCACACTGGGTATGAGAGAACTGGTTGGGATCTGAGTGACTACGACTTCCCTGGGAAGCACTAAGATGTCATGCGCTCGGCTTACCAATTGTCTCTTCTCTTTGGGAGAGATGAGGCACTGCTAGTTAGCCTGAGAAAAACCCAGATTGGGGTGACAAGGGTCCTTCGCCGTGGGTTAGACTTAGTCCCCCACATTGTGAACGATCCTGCCACCCAAAAATCCAGTAGTATCATTAGGATAATGAGAGCCTACGCGACAGGAGAAGGGTGTCAGTTTTCAGCTATCGTCTCCATTGTTTTTGACAACAGATGCCAGTCTATGGGGCTAGGGGACCAATCTGGGGTCCTTGGAAGTAAAGTGTCAGTGGTCTCAGAAGGACAGAGATCGTTCCTCCAGCTAGCATGAGTTGGGGGCGATTTGGGAAGCAGTCCAGGTGTTTAAGTCCCAGTTGATGAGTGCAAATCTGTTGATTCATACCGACAATCAGGTGGTGCATTGCTATATGGATCAGCAGGAGGGGTACATGGAGTGCCTCTCTCAATCATTTCTCCACCCTAATTTGTTCTTGGCGGGAGACTCATCTCCTTGATATGAAGCATGTGAACAGGCTGGTGAAAGTAGAGCGATTTTGTATGAACACTTTTGAGTCCATCATTCCTCTTATCCAGAAGGGCAATTTTTTTGCACCCTTGGACTTAGAAGATGCTTATTTTGACATTCTGATTCATGCAGAAAGCAAAAGGTTTCTAAGACTCGTGGTGAATGGTGTGGAGTTCCAGTTCAAACTGTCAACTTCTTCTCAAACCTTCACCAAGGTATTAGCTCCGGCTGTGGTTGTTTTACAGCTTCGGGGTTTTCAGTGTTTCCATACATGATGATGGTTTAATCGGTGCTTACTGTCTTCCTAAGGCTCTGATGGTGATGATGCAGCAGGGGTTTCTGTACAGAAAATCTGTAGGGCTGCCACCTGGCAGTCGCATCACACTTTTATTAAGGACTACTGAGTAGATATGTTACATACCTCAATAGATACTTTTGCTGTTGGTGTTGGGAAGGTGTGAAAGCTGAGATTTTTCTTGATAAAATGTTGAGTCTTTAAGTAATTATACTTACAGATTAATGTGAGAATTAATTAGACAATAATACTATGTTTACGACAATGTGACTAACTGAATGGCCACCATCTTTTTAAGGCCTATATTTTTTCATGCTAACTTAAGCTGATCAAAATATTCTGTCTTTACACGAAAGTGTGTTTCTTAACTAAAATGAATGGTAGAATAAATGTGTATTTAGTGGCCTCTCCTGGACTGAAGTAGAAGCAGATGCAAGGTCATAGTACAATGTTAACTGTATAAAAGGTTTCTAGTGTGTTCCGTAGTTTTGACTGACTTCATTGTTTGAAGATATGTTTCTAACTTGTATGTCTTTCCTTGAGGGTAACGGAGTGGTGTGGTAACATATTTTGTGATGGTTTTCCTGTGATTTCATCTTTTGGTGGAGTGGAAACAAAGGTTCCACAGAGGAGGCGGAAGAAGAGGAAGGCTAGGATACAAATGTATTAGTTTACATTTCTTCAATGGAATAACAGCAAATCGAAGAGCTCAGAGTAAACTATTTGTATAATTTTGATATCTGTTAATGTTCTGATTGGTCATAACTTTCTCCCCTCATACTTTATCCAATCATTTTCGTTTAACAAGTTTAATTTAATGTTCGGTCACCTTTGTTTTGGAATTCATTCTTTGGGGTTATTCTTCAGGATCATTCCTCTTTGGGATTTTTTGTGTATCCTAATTCCTAGAGATTCTATTACTTTATGATCCGTCACTTTGACATTTCATGTTTATGTCTGTTTAATACTGAACCTATGCCTAGATGGTTTAGTGTATCTTATAGTCCAAATTCTAAACCATTACCACGATCCTTATTCCTGTTCCTGTCCTGATGTTGCTGTCCCACTGACGAAGTAGACTTTGTTGCTGATTACTGTAGTAATTTGGTAATGTATTAGTTGTAAATTGCTATTTGTCTTTTGTTTTTCAGGTACCTGCTGCAAATGCTTATTTACTGCTGCTTGTTTTTGATAGCGCCATTGTTAGATGTTTTCTGAATTTGTGTTAATAAAACTTTTACATGAGGCCAAACATGTCAATGCTAATTAATGGTTAGTGAGACATACTCACATGCTCATAAATAGTTTTTGCATTTGCTTGTCTTATCGTTATTCAGATGTATTCAATTTCCCTTGCTCTGATTCTATTGCTATGGTTTTTTGTTATAACCATTGGGATAATTTGTATTTTTGCGTTGATTAAACTTAGATATATTCGGCGTTTGAATCAGCCTTTATTGTTTCTCTATATGTATCATTTGTGTTTGAGAATTATTTTCGTGACCTTAGCGTTGTTAATATAGGGAAATAAGTTATTAACTTCTTGATAAACTGGTGTGGTTATTGAGGTGGGAGTGTTATTCATATGTTATGTGTAATGATTATGACTTATTGCGAATGATATTTACTCAAAACAGATTTGGTTTGGTTCATTGACCTGGTGTGTGGAATCCACAATTCAGTCCTAGGTGACTAAAAATATGGGGAGGGTTCCTCCACGTTAACAAAGGCGACAGGATCATAAGCTTGTTCTATTAAAGAATTGGTTTTCATGCTGTCTCTGTCTGAAGCTTACTTTTTTGAGCTTGTGTAGTCCTCATATAGTAATGAATGAGACAAGTAGGTCCTATGCGGGGGTGTTGAACTATTACTTACTGGTAAACTTAATTACCCCAATTAAGGTCCGCCTCGCCCAAGTCACGTCACCTTCCTCCTAGCTTGTTGTTCGCCAAGTCTTGTTATTAGCAGGCATGGAGGCAGGCGGGAGGAGCCTTTATTTAGTAAAAATAAAAAAAATACTAATGTGTTAGAGTGCCTGTCTGGAGGCAGGACTGCCTCATGTTGTAATGACTGGGATGAGAAGGACCTTAATCAGGGTAATATAGTTTACCAGTAAATAATGGTTCATGACCTGTTATAAGCTGACTTCTGTTTAAATACCCTCTCTTTCTCTTTTCAGTTATGGTTTCTTGGATTCTGGCTATCAACAAACATTGAATCAATAGAGATTAAATGTATCTTCAAAATTAGAGGTTCTTGACCGCACTTTTTTCTTCTGAAAGTGGTGAGGAGAACCATCTCACATGAGAACTATGAGAAGGGAGTGATAGTTATCTTGCTTGAGAAGGGAATGGCATCCTCTTTAATCACTGGAGCAGGAGCCACCTGTCGTCCTCACTGGAGTGAGACTTTAGTTTCTAAGGTGAAGCTTCCCAGTTTCTGGGATCAAAGGGGCAGAAGAGATCAGAATATAGTGTCATCGTCCAGCAGTATAAGGGGCAGGCTTATATTGATGGGAGCATTATATCCACACCCAGCTCCTACTGCTGTCTCATATTTCCACATCTAGGTGCCCCTGGTTCCAGTTATGACCTGTCCTTCCTATAGGGTTGTAGAACTGGCCAGGTCCAGACCATGAGGCCCGGATCGCCACACTACCTACACACTGGAGTTAGATAAACAAGTTTGTTCCTTCCTATCTGGTACATGCAGATCGCATGGAGTAAACATTGTGGAGATAGTTTTCCTGGATCAGTCAAGCTAGTCTTTTGCGCTGCTTCTCCTGGATAAAGAAGTAATTTCTTTCATTATGCTTCCCCAGAATTTCCCATGTCTCTATGCTGTTTCTTGCATAATGTCACTTGGTTATTTGGCATCGAGAAATCTAAAGGCATTATGGGGGTCATTACAACATTGGCGGTAAAAGCCGCTTACCGCCGTGCAGAAAACCGCCAATACACCTGCGCGGCCGCGGAAATCCACACAGCTATTATGACCCACATCTCGTTATCCGCCGAAATTCAGACACCCACACAAGTCCGCCACACCAAAGGTCAGTGATAAACTGGCGAAAACAAATCCTCCACCGTCACGCCAACAGAAACACGCCCATGCTATCACGACCCACGAATCCACGCGGTACACACCGCCGCGCTCAAAATACACACACATCTCCAAAACACCGCCACATTGGACAATTCCAAGTACACACACCTGATACACATACAAACACCACTCCCACACACCCAACACAATATAAAACACACACCCACATCACCCACAAACCCCTACGACAAAAATTATTGACGAAGGCCAGAGAGACTGCACAGCATAGACAACCCCACCACACAGAGGCACACAACACCATCACCCACACAACATCCACGCACAAAACACCACACACCACTACACATCACCACACTCATCACCACATACACCACCCCACACATCACCTACACCACCCCATGGCACAGCAAAGATACCCCAGGTTCTCGGAGGAGGAGCTCAGGGTCATGGTGGAGGAAATCGTACGGGTAGAGCCACAGCTATTTGGATCGAAGGTGCAGCACACCTCCATAGCTAGGAAGATGGAGCTTTGGCGACGAATAGTCGACAGGGTCAACGCAGTGGGACAGCACCCAAGAAATTGGGACAACATCAGGAAGAGGTGGAACAACCTACGGGGGAAGGTGCGTTACATGGTCTCCAGGCACAACATCGAGGTACAGCGGACTGGCAGCGGGCCCCCACCTCCTCCCCCACAACTAACAACATGGGAGGAGCAGGTCTTGACCATTATACATCCTGAGGGCCTCAGAGGAGTCGGTGGAGGAATGGACTCTGGTAAGTCAAATCTTAACTATCATATCCCCCACCCTACATGCATGCTATCACAGACCCCCTCTCCCCCCTCCCCTATCTCTCCAACTCCTCACTAATGTACTAATAACACAATCCACACATCCCAACACCAAGCCCTGCATGACACAACAAAGCATGGACACCCCTCACTAAAGCATGCCCACTGCACATACCCATAACACCCCCCCAACCATCATCACACAAGCCCCCACACAGGAATGCTAGCATTGGGGTACACGGTCACCCACCCATTGCACATCATGACACACACAGGTGCAATAATCATGCTTTTACACCCCTGCAGGACCACTACCCAACGTCACCAGACAGGAGGGTCCAGACATCTCTACCCCACCCACAGAAGAGGCCCACAGTGATGACAGCAGCTCTGGCCAACTAGATCCAGATGACCAACCCGGACCATCGTGGGCCTCGGGACAGTCGGTTCCCCTCGCACAGGCACAGCCCAACACAGACCTTCCACCCTCTGGTAACACCAGCAAAGCACCCACCCAGCGGGCCCATACCTCCGTCCCCAGGACACGTCAATCAGCTTTGTGTCCACCACTACAGGGAACCCAGGGTAACCCACCACCCCAACAACAACAGGGACCTGGCGGCAGTGGTAGTGGGCACACGGTCAAGGGGACGGAGGCACAGGAACACAGGGGAACAGGGAGGGCTGCTGGGAGACAGGGGGCGGACAGGCCAAGGGAACCCACTCTCCACGAGGCCCTCTCCTCCATCATGGGAGCATACCACCACTCCCAGGAGACAATGGCTACGGTCCTGGCCAAGTTTCAGGAGACCCAGCGCATGCAGGAGGAACAGTATTTGGGGTTCAGGGAGGAACTCAGAACCATCAGCTCCACCCTGGGCACCATTGTAGGGGTGCTGAAGGACATACTGAACACCATGAGGGACACCGTGGCACTCCAAGGGGCCCCTGACACTAGCATGGACGATGAACTGCCCACCACCTCCGCTGGATCTAGTGGACAGGACGCCCCTCCACAGGACCACCACACCAGCACCCTACCCCCTGCAGAAGGAGAACCACCCCGCAAGCGGTCCCTGAGATCCAGGAACAGAACAGAGCACAATGGCAAGACCCCCGCCAAGAAATGAGACCACCCTGATTGTCATCCCACTGTCCCACTTTGTAACCCTGTCCATATTGGAACTGCCCCAGCTCCACTTCCTATGCCCATATGGGCAGTGCACCTGTGCGACTAATAGACTGTACTCTGCCATGGACATTCCTCCACCATCACCCCTTACCATTTAACCACCCCTCCAACATTTAGCACTACAATAAACACCCTTGAAGCACAAAACAATCTGGAGTCAGTCTGTGATTTTGAAAATGTGTATTAGCTATCACAGTGACAAAATCAGTTCTCAAATGTAATGTCAACATACCTATGTCACACATCACAAGTCCATGAAGAATGTAAGCAGATGACACACGTTGGTAACCACACCTGTGAAACCGTAATGGAAATGTACAACTCAGTTACCAAATACTGCTTGCAAATTGACAGACAAGATAGAGGTAGAAGTGTGAAAGTACTTGTAGTAGGCAAGAATGTGTTCTCACCTGTGTGTCACTGGAAATATTGCTGGATGACTGAGTCCCTGTTGTCAATGTCTTCTTCCTCTGCTTCCTCCTCATCACTGTCCACAGGCTCCACAGCTGCCACAACACCGTCATCTGGACCATCCTCCTGCAGAAAAGGCACCTGGCGTCGCAAAGCAAGATTGTGAAGCATACAGCAGGCGATGATGATCTGGCACACCTTCCTTGGTGAGTAGAATAGGGAACCACCTGTCATATGGAGGCACCTGAAGCTGGCCTTCAGGAGGCCGAAGGTGCGTTCGATCACCCTGCTAGTCCGCCCATGGGCCTCATTGTAGCGTTCCTCTGCCTTGGTCCTGGGATTCCTCACTGGGGTCAGTAGCCATGACAGGTTGGGGTGACCAGAGTCACCTAATAGCCACACACGGTGCCTCTGGAGTTGACCCATCACATAAGGGATGCTGCTATTCCACAGGATGTAAGCGTCATGCACTGAGCCAGGGAACATAGCATTTACCTGGGAGATGTACTGGTCTGCCAAACATACCATCTGTACATTCATGGAATGATAACTCTTCCGGTTCCTGTACACCTGTTCACTCCTGTGGGGGGGGACCAAAGCCACATGGGTCCCATCAATGGCAGCTACGATGTTGGGGATATATCCAAGGGCATAGAAGTCACCTTTAATAGTAGCCAAATCCTCCACCTGAGGGAAAATGATGTAGCTCCTCATGTGTTTCAGCAGGGCAGACAACACTCTGGACAACACGTTGGAAAACATGGGCTGGGACATCCCTGATGCCATGGCCACTGTTGTTTGAAAAGACCCACTTGCAAGGAAATGGAGCACTGACAGCACCTGCACTTGAGGGGGGATCCCTGTGGGATGGCGAATAGCTGACATCAGGTCAGGCTCCAACTGGGTACACAGTTCCTGGATTGTGGCACGGTCAAACCTGTAGGTGATGATTAAATGTCGCTCCTCCATTGTCAACAGGTCCACCAGCA
Source organism: Pleurodeles waltl (assembly GCF_031143425.1). Classification (NCBI taxonomy): domain Eukaryota; kingdom Metazoa; phylum Chordata; class Amphibia; order Caudata; family Salamandridae; genus Pleurodeles; species Pleurodeles waltl. The sequence continues at coordinate 658,786,511 of NC_090449.1, read as the reverse complement.
GTCGGTACACCGGAGGATTCAGCCATCTCCTCACATGTCCCAGCTGACGGTGCCTAGGAAGGACAACAGCGACCACAGAGTCAAGCAACTCAGAGGTATGTACCCACAGCTACACAGAACACGAAACATAATCCAAAAAGTTGTCTGTATGTGTGTTGAGTCCAGGCCTAGGTATGTGTGACGCAGTTGAAAATGAAGCCATGTGGGCCCCTGAAATGGCGGCTGCCTGACCTCTAAACTGGGACAATGGGATGTGAGGTAACTGAGCTGGCGTTGTACACCGTCGCGGTAGGCGGTCGAAGACCGCTGCGCAATGCTGCATTGGTTAACATTGGACCCTATGGGTCCCAGGAGCCAATGATGAAGTGCGCCGGCGGTGATGATACGCACCGCCGCGGACGTCACCGCCATTTTCTATCTGTTCAATCACTCGAAACCTGATCTTCGACAGGAGAGGACCTATACTGCAAGTGCTGCTGTGACCTCGGTCTGGAAGAGACAATGGCTCGTGCGTCTGGGGAAAGGGCCCCTGCCTTCACTGCACAGGAGTTGGAGAAGCTCGTGGACAGGGTCCTCCCCCAGTACATGCTACTCTACAGTCCTCCGGACCAACAGGTGAGTACACAGGGAGCAAGTTGTATGGGCTATGCCTGGGTGGAGAGGGCTGGTTGTAAGAAAGAAGGGGGCAGAGTTCTGCGAGCATGAAGGACTGTGAATGCATGTGCCACATGGCAAGGGAAGGGATGTGGGCCACTCACTTTGATGGTGCAGTTGGTAATGACTTCTCTTCTTCCCCTGTACATGTCATGTAGGTCAGCGCCCACCAGAAGAAGGCTATTTGGCGTGCCATCGCCAAGGACGTCCGGACCCTGGGGGTCCACCAGAGACAGAGCACCCACTGCCCTAAAAGATGGGAGGACATTCGCCGCTGGAGCAAGAAGACGGCGGAGGCTCAGCTGGGGATGGCCTCCCAACATGGGAGGGGTGCCCATCGCACCATGACCCCCCTGATGTTCCGGATCCTGGCGGTGGCCTACCCTGAGTTGGATGGGCACTTGAGGGCATCACAGCAGACACAAGGGGGTGAGTAAACTCTCATTCAGCGGACTTTGCGCGCAGTGAAGGTGTCTGGGTGGGGGAGGAGGGCAGTGGGTTTCCCTAGGCCAGGGCGAGTTCCGTAGGCTAGGCCCCTCCGTAATGCAGGCCATGTGGCACTCCACCACACCTCTGTAGAGTGCCAAGTACAGGTATACATGCCTCTGTGTCATCTATGTGTGCTGATGTCCACAATAGCCATGTAGGCCATATCCCAGGAACTGCATCTGTAGAGCCCAACAGCGCGGTGTAGTGTAGGGGGCTGCTGTGTCTGTATTGTCCGCCAACGGTAGTGGTAAGCCATGCACTCAACCTGTCTTTCTTCTGTCGTTCCCCGCCCCACTTTTTGTGCTCTCCCTGTTCTTGTGTGCATCAGCATCATCAGGTGGAGATACAGTGGCACCGGAGAACGAGGGAGCTGCATCCCACATGGCCATGGAGGGCCACACCACGGTCTCTGAATACACCAGTGGGACGGAGGGCGAGGGGAGCTTCACGGCGGTCACAGGATCAGCAACCAGCGACACGGACTCGTCCTCCGATGGGAGCTCCCTTGTGGTGGTGGCAAAATCTGTGCCCCCTACTTCTACAGGTACAGCCACCACCCCCCCTACCAGCACCGCCCTGCCAGCAGCCCCTCCGCCTTCGCCCCGTGCCCGCTCACCCAGGAGGGTGGGCATCACCTTCGCCCTAGGCACCTCAGCCCCTGCCCCTGTCACCTCTGCTGCCCTCAGTGAGGAGGCCATTGACCTCCTCAGGTCACTCACTGTTGGGCAGTCTACCATTTTGAATGCCATCCAGGGTGTAGAAAGGGAGATGCAACACACTAATGCATTCCTGGAGGGCATTCATTCTGGTCAGGCTGCCCTTCATCGAACCCTGCAATCTCTGGCCTCAGCACTGATGGCAGCCATTGTCCCTGTCTCTAGCCTCCTTCCTCCAAATTCCTCCACCCAGACCCAATCCCCTGTACCCCAGCCTATCCCAAGCACACCATCAGACCAGCCTGCACACACGTCAACACCCAAGGGAAGCTCAGGCAAACATAAGCACCACACATCCCACAGGCACTCACGCAAGCATCACACACATACAGACACAGCAACATCCACTGCACCCACTGTGTCCCTCTCCTCTTTGTCTCACTCCTCCCTCCCAGTGTCGTCTACACTCTCACCTGCATGCACTACCACTACAGCCACTAGGTCCTGCACCAGCACACCCACCACCACACCCTGCTCACCTGCGCTCACCACCCCCACTACCATTAACACGTCCCCTGTATCCTCTCCCAGTGTGTCTGTGACGCCCCCTCCCAAAGTACACAAACGTGGGCACACACCCACCCAACATCCATCCACCTCACGACAGCCTCTAGTGCATGCACCTGCACCCAAATCAACAAAAGTTACACCTCCTACAACCACCTCCTCTTCCTCCACTCCCAGACCCCCTTCAGCTACCCGTCCCAATGTTCGTAAGAAACTTTTCCTGAGCAACCTTGACCTCTTTCCCACCACCCCCCCTCCAATTCATAGGTCCCGTACTAGCACCTCAGCCAAAAAATCTCCGGTACCAGTGGTGCCTGTTAGAGGTATGTGGAGTGCACAGGGCACCAGGGCAGCCAGTGTGACACGGAGTCACAGCACAGCCAGTCCCTCCCTGTGAAGCACCAGATGTTGGACAGTGCCCGACGGGAGAGGGGGAAGACTGCAGCCAGCAAAGTCGCTCACAAGGGTCCCGGGGGGACTGTCCACTCAGCTGTGACTCCTCCCATGGTGGGGAAGGGGCAGAAGAAAGCACCAAAGTCTGGGAAGAGCAGCACGGCGGAGAAGCCTGCCATCATCCCCGCTGCCCAGGAGGCCACCGCCAGCCCCATCGTCAGTGGCCAGGAGGCCACTGCCAGAGTCAGTGCCCAGGAGGGCAGTCCCATCGTCAGTGGCCAGGAGGCCACCGCCAGAGTCAGTGCCCAGGAGGGCAGCCCCATCGTCACTGGCCAGGAGGCCACCACCAGAGTCAGTGCCCAGGAGGGCCCTGGCAGCCACAGCCCCGCTGGGCAATGAGGGACCGCCATGGCAAACACCGCTGCCCAGGTCAGAGACAGCAAAGTCAAGCACCACTGAACAGGGCAAGCACCGCTGAACAGGGCAAAGACCGCCATGGCAAGCACTGCTGAACAGGTCAGAAACTGCAAAGTCAAGCTCCGCTGAACAGGGCAAAGACCGCCATGTCAAGCACCGCTGAACAAGTCAGAGACAGCAAAGTCAAGCACTGCTGAACAGGGCAAAGACCGCCATGGCAAGCACCGCTGAACAGGTCAGAGACAGCAAAGTCAAGCACCGCTGAACAGGGCAAGCACCGCTAAACAGGGCAAAGACCGCTATGTCAAGCACTGCTGAACAGGTCAGAGACAGCAAAGTCAAGCACCACTGAACAGGGCAAAGACCGCCATGGCAAGCACCGCTAAACAGGTCAGAGACAGCAAAGTCAAGCACCGCTGAACGGGGCAAGCACCGCTGAACAGGGCAAAGACCGCCATGGCAAGCACCGCTGAACAGGTCAGAGACAGCAAAGTCAAGCACCGCTGAACAGGGCAGAGGCACCGCTGAACAGGTCAGTGACAGCAAAGTCAAGCACCGCTGAACAGGGCAAGTACCGCCAACTCAAGCACCACTAGCCCATGTGCGGCAGGGGCAGTGACGGAACTGGGACCGTCACAGGGAGAGTGATGCACTCTGGGCACCAGTCCCCCTTACCTCATTCCTTAACAGGATGAAGCACTCTGGGCACCAGTCCCCCTCCAGAACCAGTGGAGACATGCATCCACTCTGTCTGTCCTTAACAGGATGAAGCACTCTGGGCACCAGTCCCCCTCCAGAGCCAGTGGAGAACAGAATCCACTACCTCATTCCTTAACAGGATGAAGCACTCTGGGCACCAGTCCCCCTCCAGAACCAGTGGAGACATGCATCCACTCCGTCTGTACTTAACAGGATGAAGCACTGTGGGCACCAGTCCCCATCCAGAACCAGTGGAGAACAGCATCCACTCCGTCTGTCCTTAACAGGATGAAGCACCCTGGGCACCTGTCCCCCTCCAGAACCAGTGGAGACATGCATCCACTCCGTCTGTCCTTAACAGGATGAAGGACTCTGGGCACCAGTCCCCCTCCAGAACCAGTGGAGACTGTTATCAACTTGAGAGACTGTGGCTTTGCACTCCCCAGGATGGAACAGTGGGCAACCCACCCACTGTAGGGACTTGAGAGACTGTTGCTTTGCACTCCCCAGGATACATCAATTGGCATGGAGCCCCGTTGTGGATCTGGCGTGGTGCTGTCATCCGGCTGAGGTGCCCCCCCTTCCCTTCCCCCTGAGGTGCCTGTTGTATTTCTCTCTGATGCCCCAGCAGTGTTCTCTCCGTTTTGCTCAGGTATCGTGTGTGGGCCTCGCCCATGCATTTGGGCCCAGTGGTCCACGGACATTGAATGGTGCATTACCTGCACTACTAATCGTGATGTATATTTTGTTGAATGAGAAACTATATCTGTATATATTTGCTTACTGTATTTTGATATATTACAATGGTTGCACTCATTTCCTTTTGTCTTTGCATTCTTCCGGGGGGTTTTGGGGTTGTCACTGTTATGTTTGGATATGCATTGGTGTGTGTGTTGTAGTGGGTGAGGGTCGGGGTGGGCGTGGGGGTGTTGCGTGTGTGTGTGTGTCCCTGACTTTTGCCTCCCCCCTCCCCTATGTCGTAGGTGCAGTATTCACCGTTGTCTTCGGCGCCGGCGTTGATGATGATCGTACAGGAGCAGGAAGACTATCGCAGGGAGTATTTGGAGTTCCGTTTCCATGGTGTCCTCCTTCCTCGTGGAGTGTGTAGAGGTGAGCGTTTTCCCATTGAAATGGTTGTTTACGTCGTGTTTTTATCCACGGTGAATCCGCCCCGGAAAAGGTGGCGGATTGGTAGGTTGTGATACTGTGGGCGGTACTTTGTCTCCCGCCTGTCCGTTGGCAGTGACCGCTGCGCTGTTTGACTGTACCGCCGTGGCGGTCGGAGTGTTAAAGTGGCTGTCTTTGTTGGCGGTTTCCGGTCATGATTCCCTTTTTTTCCCGCCGTCCTGTTTGCGGTCTTACCGCCGCTTTAACACCGTCCGCAAGGGTTGTAATGACCACCTACATGATTTAGAATGTGTTTGCTTTATATTTTTCCCTAATGATAAGTGCATCTAAATGGAAAAGTTTGCCTGTAGCTCTTACCTCGTCAGTATAAGCCAAATATCATTGCTGGTGTTATTGAAAGAATTGTTTATGATGTAATTTGACTTCTTCCCTAAGATCCATTTAAGATTTAGCTATTTTTCTAAGCTGGTGTGGAGTACTTTTGTGGGGGTTTCACTGTGTTACTCTGTGTGTGTGTATGTACAAATACTTTACACATTGCCACATAAGCCAGACTGCTCTTGCCAAGCTACCAACTGGATGAGCAGGGGTTATCTTAATTGTGTGGCTCCCTTACCCTGACTATAGTGAAGGTCCCTGCTTTGACAGGGTGAAAACCAACTAGAGACCCCATTTATAACACCCTATTTGAAGGGTATCCATGGTTTTTTACTTCAAATAGAGGAAAAGGAGGAATCTGTCAATTTTTGGCAGAAGTTCCACATCCGTGAAACTCTAAATAACTCCATTGGTCTTTGTTAGTCCAAATCTGAGTAGTGTGTATAGGAGGAACCAGCAGATGGCCCAAGTGCAGTGAAGAGTCCTGAGGCATCAATGTCACATGGGGGATAGGGGCACATGATCCTCTTCCACTCAGTGGAAATAAATCCATCTGGTGAGCGGCCAGAGAAGCGCCTGGGTCAAACAAGCACATGAGAAAAACAATAGTCAGATCTGCCCTTTTTCTTACTCACCCTGGCGTGTAGTCCCACATCATCCTTTTCCATTTTGGCATTGTCAAGGGTCGATGGCACTTTTCTGTAATGAAGGCCTTCGCATTTCCATTTCTCTTTAACATTAAATGTCAATAAAAAACAAAATGCAACGATAGTACTATTAATGCACTTTAAAACAACTATGAAATGGTGCGAGCACGATAACAAAAATACATTTTTAAAATGTTAAACGCTTTTACATTAATCCGTGTCGAATGGACGGATAATGAACACACGTTCTAGTGATTGCACAAGAATGAAATGAACTCTGAATGTTGTTTTTAAATGAAAGTAACATAACACAACACCCAATTAGGAAACTTGTAAATATTAAGGAAAAAATGCAAATGTCTGAGGCAACGCAACTAAAACAATATTCTATTTTAAATGTCCTTGAGCAACATTGACTGATTTTTGAGCTGGTTCAGAAAAATGAGCCAACCATTTAATTTTGGTAATGAGACAAAACAGAAAGATGTAGTTTTAATAAAATGCTTGGCATTGGGCATAATTAGTCACCCAGGATAATTATTGACAGGGATCACGGATATTATGGTTCAGGAAAAGACCACTTGTTATGTTAATGATCAGGAGAGATATGAACCACATTTGAATTTAATTAGAAAGGAACATCAATGATTTAAGAATAAATCGTACATCTATTAGCGGTGTGCATTAACTTGATTTATCTGCTGCACCGTTTCCAGCTTTTCTGATGAAAGTCCTTCACAGAACCTACACAACCCTTTAACTGTCTGCAAGCAATTTATCAGGAACCAATCCTGGGGCTGTGCATATGCGGAAGCTCAAGTCAGCAAACGGTCACTTCCAAACTGAATGCCTCTGATTTGAGAAGTTAATTAATTGGCTGCTCCAATGCAAGTTTGCAACTGAAGGTATTCATAATGGGACTGATTCACAAACTGCTCTTTGTAGTATGGTTTGTACTGCTGCAGTAGTACTATAAAACGTACTACAAAGTGTTATTCACAAACTGCCTTTTGGTAGTAAGTTACACTTTTGAGAACGTTTACTACTTTTCCGTATTCATAAACTGCACTTTTGCAGTAACTTTCACTTTTTTAGTGAGCCCCTACCGCCACTATTTTTAATGGGAGGGTGTTGCATTACCAGTGGGTGGCCATGTGTAGTGCTGGACTTACCACAAAAGTGCAGCTTGTGAATACCGAAAAGTAGTAAATTTACTTCAAATGGTAACCGTACTCAAAAGTGCAAGTTTACTTTTGTGGATCAGGCCTAAAAGGAACAGTACTGTGTGTTTTGCCCTGGCGGTAGGAAACTTTCAAAACACACACTTTAAATGTTAATGCAGCTGCAATTCATTCAGTGCTAAAAGTTGAAGAAGAATCTAGCAGAGAAAAGACAACCAATGTGTAGTTGTCGCAACTGGTTGTGTCATTCTGAATGGAATAATCCTTCACTGGCTTGGAAGTAGAAAGTTGCAGGGATCATGCTGTCTAATAAGGCTACCTTATTTTTTCTCTGTGAAGAGTTTAGAGGTTGTACTAGGCACAACGTTTTTGGAAAGCGATATGGAAGGATCTATGGTTCCAACACGGAACTTTCAGTTCTACGGTCAGAGTCCACCACCTCAGCCTCCAGGTTTCTACTACTTGAAATTAGGCCTAGTTAACATGGGTAATGGACATGCCATGAGGAAGAACATTATATGACCAACCCTTGGTAACTGCTCTCTAACTTTGCCCACATCTAATTTCTCTTGAGCCAATAAAGGGTCCAATGTGATCATGTCAGCATAATAACTATGACTGCTTTCCAGGAAAAATATAGATCTTTTACACTGAGGTGCTGTTTACCAAGGTTGGACTCATGCCTGAGTGTTTGTGTTTCTGTCCTGTGCACAAATTACCCATGCATGTTCACAGGACTTTCCCATATGAGGCACATATTTAGCAAATCTGGTTTACAATGCGTGGGATCCAACACACACAAGCAGTGCTCATTCTTATATTTTTCATCCTTTATGGGACAGGTTTACCACCTACTAAACTGATCAGTGGGTTTACAGTTACATCACCCCCTCGGTTTTTGTGCTCTCTTTATTTAGAAACGTCTGGACTTGCAGCTGGACTAGGTCTTTATCCTTCCCTCTTGGATTGACATTTGCATCCTTAGACCATACCATTGTGGTTCTGATGTTGGTTACTTGACCTTTGGATTTGTGATGAACATATAAATGTTACTTTCCTTCCTTCACCCGCAGCCCCCATGCAAGAATCAGAGCCTAGTTCATGTCCAACAAAGTAGCTAATGGGGTTGCTTCAGCCAGCACTGATATGTGAACTCTTAGGATAGCAAGTTCAATCTCTCTCTGCTTGTATGCCTTAAAGAGCAGCCAAAATGGCAATACACCTGTGCTCTTTTCCTTAATGTCAGCTTCTTTCCCTTTTATCAAGTTCCACATTTGCCTTTATGACTGCAGAAAGTTCATATTTGAGGCTTCTTCCCTCACTTATGTTTTTTGTAGTCATCAAGCAGTTCAGTCTTAAGATACTCTTTAAAGAGAAAAAAATATAATGAGTGAACATGAGCATGCAACATATGCATGCTGTACCATATTTCTGGTATGCCTGCTTTATGAGCGTGATTGCTCTATTTATCTAAAGATGGGGACAACAGTAGGTATCTCGTGGCAACAGGTACTAGAGGCTGCTTGGTCTGGTCTGTGTGCCAGTATGCATGATAAAGTGTTTGAGACTGGACAGATGCATTGGCTGTGTGCGTGCATATTGCTCATTGACAACAGTCTGAGACTGTCATTTGCAGATTTTGAGGTTGATGCTTGGGCAGCAGCACACTCCAGGGTACTGTCATCTGGGGAGGGAACCATTGGGCCAACTTATGTTCCAGAGTCATTTGTGAGCTAAATATAGAATCGCTAAGAGCCGGATTTAGAGTTTGTGGCAGATAACTGTCCGCCATATTACAAGTGCCATCGGAAATAATAGAATTGCAATACGGAGGACGGGATATCCGTCATACTTATGACAAGTAACCCTGTCCACCAAACTCTAAATCAGGTTCTCAGTTCTGAGTAGGCAGCTGGAGTTTGTCAGCCAGGGGCAAGTCTGCCCAGCACACTCCCTTAATGAACTAGACTTTATCAGTTGTATTTTAGGGTTTCTGAAGTCTGGGTTGTTGATTGCTCAGTGTTTTCCACTGATGTCAAGCTATTTTTTCAGTATTTATACAACTTATCTGAAACCGGTCTGCCCTTGTGATAAGTATTGCCTTGGGTCCCTACTCCAGGTGTGCTGCAGCCAAGTACCTACTTTTTGGAATCTGAATTTCAGGGCACCTCAAGGTCAAACAGTTAGTTTTACTCTTGAAGGTTAGCTATGGAGTGGAAATTCATATACAGCAAGCCCTCAAATTATATTAAATTCTATTACTTAGAAAAAATTGCTGAGAATCTTTCCATGATACTCTTCACGTGCTATCTGTGGCAGCTGAGATAGGTATTTTTGGTCTTCCTATGCTTCTAGTGTTTGCGCTTTGTTTAGTTCCTCTGATTGTGTATTTACAATGCGAGAGGTGTATGACTTCCAGCCTCCAACTGCTGGCATTTATCTTTGACAGTGTTCTCTGTCGGTGGGGCCCCTCCCACTGATTGTGGCCTCATGCCACAGTACCATGTTTCAAATTCTCCAAGGCACCAACTTTGAGGTATTTTAGCCTTTAGCACAGCTTCTGCTGAGAGGTGATACAGAGGTCGCAGAGGAGAGGTCTCATTGCTTTCTCCTCCGACCCTCAGATGAGCCAGGAAGTTGAACAGCTAAGTCTTAGAGTGTGCCAGGTACTTTACAAACAGTTCTGATCAGGCCCACATGGCCACACTGCACTCTAGTCTATTTCAACACTTTTTAGGTCGCAGCCTACCAGACAGCGCTGCTGTCTGGTTTGCTAAAGACATCTTGGGGGCATTCAGAAAGCTGACAGAGGAATGTATTCAGCCCGTTGATTTCTATTGGCTTTTGGTTTGTAACTGACAATTTCCTGCTTTCCATTTGCTGGTGTCATTTGTCCAGTTGAAGTTCGTACCTTTGCTTGACCAAACCTCATTTACATAACGTTTGGGCAAGGGAAGGTACGAAGGGTTCCGTTTCTGTAAACAGGCCTGTAAATCTTGTTCTTTCCTCGTCACATTTGCTGTGCATTCACAGACCGAGGTCAAATGTCAAGCGCTGTCTTCAAAGGGCACTTGTTTACTTTTCTTTCTCTGACTTCAAACTGAGAAGATTGATATGACAATCTTGCTGGATATGTGAACAGGGAAGTTTTTTCTAGCACTCGACAACATTTGAATGAACTGTGTAAACTGTATGTTTGTGCAAATGTAATGGTAATTTCAATTGAAAACGTGTTGTCTATAATGGCAGTGTGTTACCACGCCACTCTACTCTACTTTGCACAACTCCACAGTACTACACTCTCCTCTAAACCACTCCACTTTACACCACTCACGCCACTACACTCTGCACCAATCCACTCCTCGCCACTGCACTCTACGCCACTTCACACCACACCTCTACTCTACCCTATACCACTCTACTCTATGCCAATGTACTCTTCACTATTCTTCTCTAAACCTTTGCACTCTTTGCCACTGCACTCTACACCACTCCAGTCTAGACCATACTAATCTATTCTGCACAACTCACCTATACTCTAGTGTACTCTATGCCACTCTACAACACAGCACTCTATGCCAATACACTTTCCGGCAAGGCACTTTGCTCTGTCACACTCAACTCTATGCTTCTGCACTCTATGCCAATCTACTCTGCACCACTGCACTCTGTGCAACTGTACTCTATACCACTTTACTCTATGCCATTCTATACAGCTGCATTCTACCCTCCACCATTGTACTCTACTCTGAAACGATCTACTGTAAGCCACTGCATTCTACACCACTCTACTCCACTATCCACCACTCCACTCTATGCCACTCCACTCTACGACACTTTACTGTTCACTGCACTCTACGCCAATGCATTCTACACCGCTGCACTCTATGCCTCTGCACTCTACTGTGCATCACTGTACTCTACGCCACTGTACTCCACTCTACACCACTGCACGCTGACATTTTGCTCTGCAACACTGTACCCTACTCCACTGAACTCTATGCCACTCTACTCTGCGCTTCTCCACTCTATGACACTCCACTCTACACTACTCCACTCTATGCACTGCACTCAGCAGCCCTTTACTCTACTCTGCACCACTCTATGTCACTGCACTCCATGCCACTCAACTCTACTCTGCACTGTATGCCACTGCACTGTACACCACTCAACTCTACTCTGTGCCACAGCCCTCTGCATCACTCAACTCTATGTCACTCCACTCTGCACTACTCCACACCACTCTATTCTATGCCACTGTACTCTACTCCACTCAATTCTGCACCATTCAAGTACTGCCACTCCACTCAGCGCCATTCAACTCAGCACCACTGCACTCTGCACAACTGCTCTCTACTACGCACCACTCTAATCTACGCGACTGCATTCAATGACACTGCACTGTACGCAGCTGAATTCAAAGCCACTGCACTCAATGCCACTATATTCTGCAACACTCTATGCCAATGCACTCTACACCAGTCCACTCTACTCTATGCTACTCCAGTGCATGCCACTCTATGTGACTCCACACTTTGCCACTCCAATACACGCCACTCTCAGCCACTGCACTCCACAACACTCTACTTCACTCTTCGCCATTCCACTTCACAACAACTCCACGCCACTCTCCTCTATGCCACTAACTTTTAGCCATGCTGAACAGCTGTCACGCTGGTGTACAACATGGCTAAAACTCATTGGCAAAGCCAGTAGCCCTTGCATAAGCAAGGGCTATTGGCTTTGGCATTGTTTGTTTACTCAAGGAAGCTGTGACAAGAACGAGTATCTCTGGAAACCAAGGGGGCACTACAGCTCTTCATTTACATAAGTTTCAACAGTATTCTGCTCAGAGTAGCTTAGGACGAGGTAAGTGGCTTTTGCACCCAATGAATTGGAATTGTTGGAAGAGTCATTTGTTATCCACAACTTTTCAAGAGACCAAGTAAAGTGTTGTGACTTCCTCTGAATGAACAATGTTTCAGCAGTCCAGTATGTCAGCAAACTATGAGGAACCAAGTGAAAGATGCTGATGGAGTTCACCATGGACTTTTTGGCACTTGACTCCAATGAGGGATTTCGGCTATGCAGATGAATGCAGTGGTGGAGTGGAATTTCAGTGGTTGGAAATGGCATCTCCTAGTAATCAAAAGGGGCCTGCCTGTCAGTTTTCCTCTCCACTGAGTGTATAGGTTGCAGTCTTCTTCACCTGAAGACCGGACCCAGAGCCAGTTAAATTTGATATCAGTGCTTAATTTCAATGGATGGTTTCCGGTGCTTTTTCCAGTGCTCTGCACCGTCACTTAACTGTCGGCACCGGCACTTATGACTGCGACCAGATTGTAATGCTGTTTGTGTTATTAAGAAATAAGTCATTTATTAATTCAAAATACATAAGAAACAACTAATATATGTTGCCCAAGCCATTCTTATAGCTTTGAGGGCTTCGAACAGTTTGAACTGCCACACTTGGCACAATGTGAAGGTTAGTATTTGAGTGGGTACTATCATTGACAGCGCTGGCAGTGGCAATGGGTGGTGCAAGCTGCGGTGGCCTCCTTATGAGGGCCCTGGCGCATATGTTTTTTTTAACAATTAAGCAATGTTGGATATGCTTCTAGAGGAATGGAGCCATGGTTGAATTATGACTTCCAATCAGTGACTGCTCCCTTAACTAGGCAAAACCAAACTGATTCTGATGACTCCAATTTGAAGGTTGCAAACGTGTAATGTTTAGACTAGAGAGCAAGGATGGGTTGGCGATTCTGTACTGCTTACAGCCATAATTTAGTTAATTGGTTCTTCTTATTATTATTAAGTTGAAGGAGCGCAATTTAGTTTGTGTTGCGAGAGTTGTGTGTTTGGTAAGCTATACAATAGAAGGTTGTGAGTGCCTCCTTTTACAAAAGTGAGAGTTGTGATTATCAGCGTTTTCAATGCAGTGTTCTGTGAGTGTGTTTTATGCCAGTTGTGGCACAGGCTGTTTTATGGTATATAGAGACTATTTGAAAGAGCTCTTCACTGGTGCATGTAGCATCTGAAATGTAATGAGACTAGTGAGATTGTTTAGCTTTCTTGATGGATATTTGTAAATTGTTTACTTTCACGGAACAAACTTTTGCTGGTGTGATTGCATGTTTCTTCCACTATCATTTCAAGTATTCTGGTTGCATTTCACACAGTTTGACATGCAAATTAAACCATCCCAAATTCTGACTATGAGGTCAATGACATAGCGGGTCATTACGAGTTTGGTGGTACCAGGACACCATGTCAGCAGCAGCGGTCATACTGCCAATGGGCCAGCGGAGAAGACCGCCAAATTATGACCATGGCAGTCTTCCCAACAGAAGACAGCCAAACAACCGCCAGTACCACTAGTGTGGTCATGCCGCCACGGACGGCAGTAGCCACTTTCAGGCCGGTGGACACCATGTTCCTGCCGGACATATTATGAGGCTGCACACCGCTAAGGTTTCTGCTATGGTCGCACCACCACAAAATCCCTGTGGCAACCAAACCTATAAAAGGAAACACTCACCTTCTGAAACACATGCCTGTCTGGAGACGCCATGGAACCTGAAAGGAAAGTCCTCCCACTGCTCCTGCTCCAACAATGACTCCGGAACCAGCGTTGGTGACGAAGACAACAACTGTGAGTACACAAACCTACCTGACACTGTAGGGAGACCCCAAAGTATACACACACACACACAACATACACACCTGGAACAGCTTGCAACACACACACGTAACCACACACCCCTACGCACACATGTACATACACACACACATACCCATACTACACACACACACACCCATACTACACACACCATGGCCAACACACAAGTGCAATACATACACCAACCCGGCAGACACACAGCATCAGCACAGTCTAACACAGCAATACACAACAGCATGGGTGACTGTCTGTTGGGGTGGTGTTTGCAGGTATGGAACATGTGCTGCATGCGGGTGTGTCAGTCGTGGTGGCTGCATATGTGTTGACTGGGGTGGATGTCTGCAGGTCTGCTATTGTGCTGACTGTGGGTAAGAGAGGAGTTGTGGCTGGATCAGTTATTGTTGGTGTGGTGGCTGTAGGTGTGTCTGGTGTAGTGTTTGTGAAGGAGGGAGTGGTGGGGGAGTCTGTGCAGGGAGTGTATGTTGGAGTGTCTGCAGGTGGTTGTTGTTTGTGTGCATGCCAGTGGTGGGTCTTGTGGTGCTTGTGTTTGTCAGTGGTACCCTTAACTGTTGAGGTGGATGCATGCTTGTGTGTCTGTGTGCTTTGGCTGGGTTTTGGGAAGAGGAGTTTGAGATTAGGAAGAGGTAGGTGGAGGGGGGATGGTAGACAAAGGGTGACTGGCTGCCATCAGTGTGGAGGCCAGAGCCTGAAAGGATCTCTGTAGCCCAGCCAGTCAGTATACCGTGAATGCCCTCCAGGAACGCATTACTCTGCTGGACTTGAGCTGCCAGTCCCTGGATAGTATTCACAATAGTTGACTGACCCACAGAGATGGACCTCAGGATGTCAGCAGCCTCCTCACTGAGGGCAGCAGGGCTGATAGGGGCAGAGGTGCCACAACATGTCACCAATACCCATCCCTGTATGCCAACCCTCACACCTACATCTACATCCAAGTAAGTCAGCATGACTGGAGCCATCCACATGATCACCACCAAAGCCATGTCTGCGTGAACATCATGCCCTGGATGAAATACAAATGTCTCCCTGATTTCACATCATACCTCTCCATACTCCTATCACCCTTTGGAAGTACAGCTGACTGAACAAAACACATCAGGCCTGATCAGTCCATGCCCTTTGTCAAATATCCATGACTTTGAATAATACTCAACTCACACACCACACAGCATCTGCCAGTCACATTACATGGCTGACATAACACTCTGTACACTAATGCCAATATAGATGTAAGAACTTATCAAGCCACTACACGTTATACACCCATACAAGTGACATCTGATGTGTACAATACAAGTGTGGGGTACAGGCATGTGATTAGTCTGACCTAATCACAGAGGAAGATCTGCAGACACCAAACACATATAAATCACAACTAATCATACATTTAAATGCAGCTACAATGGCCCATATTACACATATTACACATCCATACTCAATCACTGAGTGCAGTGGCACAACTGATGAACCTCGGGAACACACATTTGACATCATGATCCACATACAATACCAGCACTCATGCAGTTTCACCAGAAGGACTTCACAACATGATAACACCACCCTCACTCACACCATTCCAGATTTGAGAATATATGTAAAGAAGATCAGACAACACACATTTCAGACGGTAAATACATGTAAGCATTAAGCATACATGCACCAACACCACTGCCTTTGCACTGACAACACATCCCACTACTACATAGGGCAGGCTCAGGACAGTAAATACAACATTCATTTCACATCAACATGTCATAAGTCACACAATACCCAATCCTGTCCTAATCACCCACTTCATCTAGGGCAAGGGTAGCAGACATTGTCCCACTCCATCAAATGTGCCCCCAAGTAACCACTGAGACATGATGTAAGCAGCATATAAGCTATGTTGCACTGTAATTGCCAGGGCATTATCATACATGGCATTTACATTACATATTGACAATGACGATGTCTGCCTAGGCACTTACCCCCTCTAGTACTATCACATTGGGTTCAAGGTTTCATCCCTACATGTCTAGTACTTAGAAATGCATGATGCTTACAATCAGACCAAATCAGAGGTACAATTCAAATGACCCTACTTTAGTAGCCTTCACATACCCAATACATAGCAGATTACCAATATATGAGGGGATCACTATCAAGCCATTAGTCCAGTCCTATACTGGCCATATATGTGGCGGACATGTAATGGCTGCCTCACATCAAGTCAATACCATAACCTGTCCTTGATGTCTATAGTCCCAGTGATAAAAAGTGAGTCACACAGTTGCATATACAGGTGTGCTATACAGATGGGAATGGACTGACACCTTAGAGCCACAAATGCCCAAATGTAGATGGATGAAGCCATGATGACATACGCCCACAGGCTTAGGTCACTTCCAGCTGTCTAGTGCTGCAGGGTAGGCGTCTGCAATTTTGTACCCATATCATGCATTGATGTGCTAATATAAGTGTGCCATACACATATTCAGCCAAATTGGGGTGCAACCCTATGTTGTGCCAACATGGTAGTGCAAAGACATGTGTCATGCATTACAAAGTAACGTGATGTGGCAGTCTATCTTTTGATGGGCTTGGTTAGATAATCAGAGGCACATAGGTGGTGGCACGATATAGGTATATCCCATTACTTTTGTAATGATCAGTGCAGGACAGGTCTGTCTGCAACATATGGTACATTACACATGTGATATGTGTCCTATACGACTTACAGGTTCAGCATTGTGATGCAAGGCTGGTGTCCAAAGTGATTCAGCATGCCCATTATAGTATAAGTCAGCAGTGGTACGCATGTCCTACAGTGTTAGGTGTGTGCCATTTTGACATGTTCTGCTTACATGTGTCAAGTGTATTTCTCACTGTACATTCTTTCCTCTCTACCTAGATATCCTGCCATGAGGAGAATGAGCCAACCTCAATGGGTAGGGTGATACACAAGCTCACATCCATAGTAAAGGCATGATGGAGTCACACATGTGTCAATGTGATTAGATCATCTCCACAATGCAGACATGAAGAAGTCTGGATATGGGAGGTGTACATCCATTGACAGCAAACCATCAAAACACATCTACAACTAATACTCAGGCCTGATGGTTACTACCCATTCCCTTCAAGTCTACATACATGTTGCATTGACTACATTGTCACATACGCTACAGTGAGGCAGTTAATTCCATAGAACCTGAGCCGAGTCCCAGGATACTGTCAGTACTCAACCTCTTGTGGCTGCTGTGCTGCCTGCAAATGCCCATCCACCTCAGGGTAGGCCACTGCCAAAATGCAGGCCATTGGGGGGTGGGGTCAGGGTCCGACAGGCACTCCTCCCTCATTGGAAGGACATCCTCAGCTGGGTCTCCGTGGTCTTCTGGGCCCAACATCTCAGGTCCTCCCACCGCTTGCGACAATGGGTGCTCCGCCGGCTCTGGACCCCTATGGTCCGCACTTCCTTGGCGAGGAAATGCCAGATCCCTTTCTTCAAATGGGTGTTCACCTGCATGGATGAGACAAACAGAGGGAAAAATTAATGTACACTGGCACCATACCAACAGGAGTGGCCTATACACATCTGACTCACCAAGTGCCAACACATACTCATCCTCTCTGCGCACATGCCTTCACTTTATGCCCTCTGCATGCATATACTCCCTCGCCTGTACACTTACCCTATTCACCCTCACACACACCCCTATCACTCATGACCATGGAATTGGGCTCATCTGCTCCTCTGGTGCCCCATAAAGCTGTTCATACAGGGGTAGGACCACTTCCACAAGCTTCTCCAGCTCTTCTGTGGTGAAGGCTGGGGCTCTCTCATCTGCAGGACATGACATGATGGCTCCCAGAGACAGTACACAGCAGCTCAGGGCGTGTAGGTCTTGCTAGCAACAGTGTCAGGAGTCAAGTGAGTAAGGCTGCAGAAAATGGCAGTCACTGCCGCCATGTACAGGACCGTCCCCCCTAGGCAGCAAATTTAACCAATTACAAGTTGCCTGATGGTTGCGACCACCTTCCGCCATGATGACATACGCCCACAGGCTTAGGTCACTTCCAGCTGTCTAGTGCTGCAGGGTAGGCGTCTGCAATTTTGTACCCATATCATGCATTGATGTGCTAATATAAGTGTGCCATACACATATTCAGCCAAATTGGGGTGCAACCCTATGTTGTGCCAACATGGTAGTGCAAAGACATGTGTCATGCATTACAAAGTAACGTGATGTGGCAGTCTATCTTTTGATGGGCTTGGTTAGATAATCAGAGGCACATAGGTGGTGGCACGATATAGGTATATCCCATTACTTTTGTAATGATCAGTGCAGGACAGGTCTGTCTGCAACATATGGTACATTACACATGTGATATGTGTCCTATACGACTTACAGGTTCAGCATTGTGATGCAAGGCTGGTGTCCAAAGTGATTCAGCATGCCCATTATAGTATAAGTCAGCAGTGGTACGCATGTCCTACAGTGTTAGGTGTGTGCCATTTTGACATGTTTTGCTTACATGTGTCAAGTGTATTTCTCACTGTACATTCTTTCCTCTCTACCTAGATATCCTGCCATGAGGAGAATGAGCCAACCACGAGTGTACCGTCCACTAGTTGACCTTGCAACCATGTAGGACAGGCATATCATCCAGACCTATCCTCTGAATCGCCAGACCATCATAGATCTATGTACACAGTTGGAGCCTGATCTCTTATCAGCCATACGCAATACCTATGGCATCCCTCTCACAGTGCAAGTCCTGTCAGTGCTAAACTTTCGTGCCGCAGGATCCTTTCAGAATACAGTGGGGTTAACAGCAGGGATGTCACCGCCCATCTTCAGTCTTGTGTTGAAGGATGTACTGTGTGCATTGTTGGAACACCTAGGCAGCTACACCAGGTTCCCCCAACATGCAGATTTGGCCTATGTTAAGGCAGACGTTTATGACATGGGACACATCCCACATGTGACAGAGGCCTTTAATGGCACCCATATTGCCCTGGTCCTTCCGAGTGCCAAAGAACAGGTGTATAGGAACAAGAAGAACTACCACTCCATTAATGTTCAGGTGGTGTGTCTGGCAGACCAGTACATCTCACAGGTCACAGCCAAGTATCCTGCATCTGTGCATGACTCCTTCATTCTGAGGAACAGCAATGTCCCACACATGATGGCACGTCTACACACAGAGAGGGCCTGGATCCTTGGTATGTATACATTTGAAGGTGTTTCACTGTTATGGGATCTGTCATCACTTTCTACCCTGTTGCCGTACCTGTTTTTTCACTGGCCCTACACATTTTTAACACAGGTGATTCTGTCTATCCTAACCTTCCCTGGCTGTTGACACCAGTAAGGTACCCAGCCACGGATGGGGAAGTCTGTTTCAATGAGGCCCACTGGAGGATGAGGCGCATAATAAAAAGAACATTTGGCCTCCTGAAGGCCAGATTCAGGTGCCTGGACCTATCTGGAGGTGCCCTCTTCTACTCACCCTAAAAGGTATACCAGGTAATAGTAGCCTGCTGCATGCTCCACAGTCTAGCCCTGAGACATCAGATACCATTGCTAGCTGATGAGGGCGAGGCAGCTGGACCAGTGGCTGGTAATGCTGACATGGTAAGTGATGAGGAGGCAGAGGAGGAAGGTGCAGCTGACTCTAGGACTGAGCTCATCAATCAGTATTTCCAGTGGCATACAGGTATGGTGAGTGTAGGTTAACAAGTGTTGTATATCCACATGATTTGCTGACAATAGTCCTCCTGAGTTGACTCATCAGGTGGTATAATGTGGTCATATCCCTATGTGTGTGTAGGGAGAGCAGACTGAATGTATAGTGCACATTAAAAGTGTCTCAAATGTGACAAGTGTACTCACAGAAGTTTCCTAGATTCACATTTCCAATGTACACACCAGTATTGAGCTCTGTTTGCTGCATTCTTCTTTCCTCATGTCATTCCACCCACTAACTGTGGTAAATAAATATGTGCCTCTGGTACCTATGGCTTGAGGCATTCATAGTCACTATCCATTTCTGAATGATTTGAGGGTTGTAAATGGAAGATGATAGCTACCGTGATTTCTGATGAATAATCTGTGACTGGAGTTGTATAGGGAAACTCTGGGTGGTCTTGGTTAGAAGGTGTTCTACACTGGCACAACATCTATGTGCTGCATATGTGCTTTGTGATGCTGCATGCCTTCCATCCTGATGGTACTCTCTGTCATTGTCTTTTTTACAGGTTGGAATACTGACTGTGCTCTTGAGTAGGCCAGGATTTTGGACTATCTGACATGTGTCCTGGGACATATCTGTTGTACTGTGTCTCCTGCTGAGGATGCTTTCCACTGCTGTCCACCCCACTGCCTGTTGGATGTAGGGATGCATAACCATATCGCTTTAACAATCATCACTTTTGTTGATGTTGCAATGAAGACACATACACAGTAGATGTGTTCCATTGGTGTTTATTGTGCATATAATGAATTTGTGACAAAAATATATGGTTCATACAGGGTCCAAGAGGTGATGAGTGAGGTCATGGTAGATGGAATCATCAAAGTAGGTGGTACAGCTGTTGGTTGCACAGGTCCAGTGTCCAAATGCCAATGGGCAGATATGGTCTTGGCATCTGCTCAGCCGGATGTCTGAATGGATGGCCACATTTGCGGGGGGTTCTTAAGCTACAGAGGAAGAGGTGTCTGAGGGCTGTGGTTCCCCTGGCAGGGCCTCAATTCCACTAGCTGCCCTGATGTGGATGGCTCAGATTTTATGTTGTTAGCTAAAGGGGCCTGCTGGTGGGTGGAGGAAGCACACAGGGGGGTTGATATCCCTCAGCACCCCTGCCATGGTGGCATTGTGGACCTGCCACTACTGCATGACCTCCTGGTGGTATTGCCTCTGCAGCCTTTGGTTTCCCCCAACTTGGTGATAATCTGGCCCAACCTGTCCTGGGATTGTTGGTATGCTCCCAGGACTTGGGAGATGGTTTCCTGGTCAGTGGAGTCCCTTGGGGGGCCCCATCACCTGGCCCAATAGCTTCCCTCCCATGCCCCCTGCCCCAGATGTCTATGCCCCTGGTACAGTGTGCCCACTACCAGTGTTTGCTGGACCTTCATTGTCTGGTGTGTGAGATGTCGACTCAGGTCCCTGTACTGTGGGGCACACAATTGTTTGATCTGTCCTTGGGACACAGG
Source organism: Pleurodeles waltl (assembly GCF_031143425.1). Lineage (NCBI taxonomy): Eukaryota > Metazoa > Chordata > Amphibia > Caudata > Salamandridae > Pleurodeles > Pleurodeles waltl. The sequence continues at coordinate 658,765,400 of NC_090449.1, read as the reverse complement.
TTTGGGGACGAAGGGTTGGCTGTGACATAGAAGCCACAGGGTTGGGGTGATTGACGTGGGCAGGACGAGGCAGCGAGTCATATATTGACCAGGTGTCCCAGATGGGCCAGGTAGGTCATCAGTGTCCAGACATCCAGACGTGTTGTCCTCACTGGGACCTTCATCCTGAGGTGGGCTGACAGTCTCTGGTATCCTCTCCATGGCGGCACTGGCAGGGATACCTGTGGATGGAGTGAGAGAGGGAGTCACATATTGAAGGTGTGCTTCGTTATCTCTTTATCATATGTAAACACTGGCTTGACATGACTCCCAGCAATGACAATGACAGATGCTGCACAGCACACCATTGGTAGTAGATAGTGGTCTGTGCCATGTGTACCATACTCCATTTAGGTTGATGTAATTCAGGTTTTGTTACTCTGGGTTTTTGTATGGGTACTGGTACTGACTGATAGTTCACATGACTGTTCTGCACTGTCAGCTAGGGACTACTCAGGCTTGGTAGTTGTGAGTGGAAAATGGCAGGACATGGAAGCTTGATGTCCCAGTGGGATGAGGTTATGGGAGTCTGCAAGGTTAATTGTCCTGTTTGTGCATGTTGTACATGTGCATGGAGTCTGCTACCTTACATTCCATACCACGGTGGGTGACTTTCTGGGTTGTGGATTCAGATTGGTGGCCAAGTGGATTTGTCACAGAGCTGTAGCTGTGTTTAGACTTGTTTGCCATGGTGCTGTGCCACTGCATTGCTGTCATTGCCATGTAGTGGTCCTCAGTCATAGCCTTTAGTTGCTATAACTAGTCATATAGTCATACATGCAAGAGATGTGATGTGCACATTCCAGGTATTTAAGTAGATGGCGTAGTGCGTTGTGGGAGTCGTGGTGATGGTATTAGCCAATGCTATCCGTGCTTTTGCCAAGGGCTGTGTGGGCAGCTGGACTGGGTGGAGGTGTAGCATGCAGGGGGGGGGTATTAGGTGGATGGGTGGGATGTGTAGTGAGACATGCAGTACATTGGGGAGTGTCTGGGTGGTGAGGAAGCATGCAGGACACAACAACTGTGTGACATGGTGGTTGTGTGTACTTACCAGAGTCCAATCTGACAGGTATTCCAGTCTGGCCCTCGGGATGCAGTATGTCCTAGACATTCTCCTCCCAAGCTTTGAACTGTGGGGGAGGAGATGGGGGCCCATCGCCAGTATTGTGCACGGCGATCTGGTGTTGTGATGTCATGGAACGCACCGTCCCCCTAAGGTCGTTCCACATCTTCCTGATGTCCTTCTTTGTGTGTGGATGGCTGCCTACTGAGTTGTTCCAAACAGTTGTAGCTCTACCCTGATAATTTCATCCACCATGACTATCAACTCGTCATCTGTAAACCGTGGGTGCTTTGTGGGGACATGATAGTGGTTTGGTTGTGGGTGGGGAGGTGTTGTGTGTATAAGGGTGCAGGGTAGGGTGATTGATGGGGTGTGGGTGGTGCATAGTGGGGGATGGATGCTTGTGGTGTGTGTGTGGTCGTTATGTGTGTTTTGTGTTTTTAGTGCAGTTGTGTTGTGCGTGCTAGATGAGATGTGTATCAGTGCCTATGCTGTAATGGTGCTATATGAATGTATTTGCCTGCTCTCTGTGTATGTGTAAATCGATTCATTTGTAAAGGATTGTGGGTTTTGTGGGTGCGTGTTCTTTTATAGTGCAGTGAGTAGGTGTGTCTGGTGTGTGTATGTGTGTCAGGTGTGAGATGTTCAAACTGTCCAATTTGGTGTTGTGTTCAGACATTAGTGGTTTTTGAGCGCGGTGGTTCGTACCGCCAATGGTTGTCCACCGTGAAAGAACCGCTGTCGTGATTTGTGTCTCTTAATTTGGTGGGTAGAATTGTGTCGGGCTGGTGGTGCTGGTGGTGGAACTGCCTCTTTCCCGCCCACGTGCCTCCTGGCGGTGTCGGATTTGTGGTTGTTTTTTGGCGGTCTTCTTGGTGTGTCTCATAATACGGAGGTCAGGTTACCACCAATAGGGCAGTATTTTGGCAGCCGCCCCCACAGCAATCTTCCGAAAAGACCACCAAAGTCGTAATGAGGTCCTTAGAGTCTGGGGCACTGAAAGTATGCAAATCTACATGTTGCCGCATTTGCCACATATTCCCCCATCTGCTGCATAATTCGCAGATTTCAATACGAAAAGCTGTTTCTAGCTCAAACAGATCAAACGTTGCTACAAGCATTTGCAATGCAATTGGTCTCGCATTTGGGAGAGTTAGAGCTATTGGAACTGAAAATGACAATCGCCCTCATAATGACATTGGCGATAAATCCCACTTACAGCTGCGGTGACGACCGCCAACATACCGCCGCGGAGGCGAACATCCATTAGTAAAATTATGATACACACACACCATTCCGACAGAATACTACTCATATACAAATCCGCCAGCCCAAAGGTCAGTGCTAAAGTGGCTGTACCAACACCCATACCGTTACACCAACAAAACAACACCCACCACATTATGAGCCACGAATCTCCACAGTGGACATTCAATGGCAGTAAACCATTGGTGGTACACACCGGCACGCTCAGAATGGACACCTTAATACTAAACTACACAACATTGACCAATACCAACAACACACACCTGACACTCATACACACACCACACCCACCCACCCACAGCACTATAAAACACACACACACACATTACCCACAACCCTTTACGAATGCCAATTATTGCCATCAGACTGACACCAAGACCACTGCAACAACTAGACACACACACCACATACACCCATACATCCCTCATGCACCCCACTTCACACACCCAACCACAGTACCCAACACCCACACACTTACACACACCACCCATGTCCCAACAAAGGCACCCCCGTTTCACAGATGAGGAGCTGCGGATCATGGTGGGGGAAATAGTCAGGGTAGAGCCACAGCTGTTCGGAGCACAGGTACAGCAAATATTCATTGCCAGGAAGATGGAGCTATGGCGTAGAATCGTGGACAGGGTGAACGCCATGGGACAGCATTCAAGAACAAGGGACGACATCAGGAAGAGGTTTAACGACCTACGGGGGAAGGTACATTCTGTGGCAGCAAGGCCCCAGCTCGCCATACAGAGGACTGGTGGTGGACCCCTACCTCCTCTCCCACAGCCCACAGCATTGGAGGAGCAAGTCTTGGCATTACTGCATCCTGAGGGATTCACTGGAGTTGCTGGAGGACTGGACACTGGTGAGTCAACATTTACTACTTATCAACCCCCATACCTGCATGCCATCTCACCCTCTCACCCTCACTCCCATCACTCCACTCAATACCACACACTGCACCTACACATATGACTAATCCAATGCCCAGCCCTGCATGCTGTACAATGCATGGACAGACCTCCCAGCCCTGCATTGACACCCATCATAAAAGAATGTGCAGCATGGAGAACTAACAATCACACAATACATCACCATACACAAACAAAGGTGGCAGGGCAACACAACGATAGAGGGGAGGATAGGTATGTACAATATGTCACAGACATGAAGCATAATGCATCACTTACATCCCCACAGGTGCCCCAGCTAATGTCAGTGGAGAGGAGGTTCCACGACAAACCAGTCCCCCAACAGAAGATACCCCGAGTGATGACAGTAACTCTGGACTTCTGGATCTGGATGAACTACCTGGGCCATCAGGGACCACTGGTCAGTCAATCACCCCAGCCCACTCCTAGGCAACCACAGAGCCTCCCCCATCAGTATCCAACACCACAGCAGCCACCCAGCGTCCCCACACCTCTGTCCCCAGGACACGTCAATCAGCAGTATGCCCACCTGGACAGGGACCCCAGTCTACCCCTCGCCCCCAAGACAATCAGGGACCTGGGTCAGTGGCAGTGGGCACACCGTTCAGGGGACAGAGGCACAGGTGAACAGGGACACTGGGAAGACCGCTGTGCGCCATGGGGAGGACAGGCCCAGGGAACCAACTCTCTCCGGGAGGCACTCTCCGAGATCCTGGGAGCCTACCAACATTCCCAGGACACGATGGGCCAGATCCTTGACAACGTGCAGGAGAACAGGCGGCTGCAGGAGGGACAGTATCAGGTGATCAGGGAAGACTTGCAGGCCATCAACACCACTATGATCTCCATAGCAGGGGTGCTGGCAGACATGGCCAGCATCATGAGGGAATCGACAGCACACCAGCAGGCCCCTACCATTAGCCAGTCAATTGACCAACCCTCCACTTCCACTGCAGCGAGTGGGCAGGAGGCCCCACCACAGGACCCAGAGGCCGCCAGCACCCATCCCCCTGCAGAAGGTGAACTACCCCGCAAACGCTCCCTGCCACCCAGACAGAAGCCAGAGACACTTGCCAAGACCAAGACCACCGCCAGGAAATGAGACTCTCCTGATTGTCCCCCTTGTGTCTCACCCTGTCACCTTGTCCACTTTGAAACGCCTTTGCTCCCCTTCCTATGGCCCCTTGGACACTGGACCTGTGCTACAAACAGACTGGAACAATACCCTGGACTTTCCTCTACCATCACCCCATTCCATTGCACTTTTCAGTCAATTATTTGTACTATAATAAACACCCTTCAACACAACTTGAGTGACACCGTTTTATTTGTTGAAAATGTGCATTTATGGGAACAGTCACATCTAGTACAAATGAACTGAATACTGTGATACCATACAAATAATGACCTGTAGCTGCCTGCAGTCAACACATCAGGACACTGTTGTCATATCACCAATGTAAAGAAATGGCTCCCTGTTGCAGTTACCCCCCACTTTTTGCCTGATACTGATGCTGACTTGACTGAGAAGTGTGCTGGGACCCTGCTAACCAGGCCCCAGCACCAGTGTTCCTTCACCTAAAATGTACCATTGTATCCACAATTGGCACACCCTGGCATTCAGATAAGTCCCTTGTAACTGGTACTTCTAGTACCAAGGGCCCTGATGCCAAGAAAGGTCTCTAAGGGCTGCAGCATGTCTTATGCCACCCTAGAGACCCCTCACTCAGCACAGACACACTGCTTACAAGCCTGTGTGTGCTAGTGAGAACAAAATGAGTAAGTCGACATGGCACTCCCCTCAGGGTGCCATGCCAGCCTCTCACTGCCTATGCAGTATAGGTAAGACACCCCTCTAGCAGGCCTTACAGCCCTAAGGCAGGGTGCACTATACCATAGGTGAGGGTACCAGTGCATGAGCACTGTGCCCCTACAGTGTCTACACAAAACCTTAGACATTGTAAGTGCAGGGTAGCCATAAGAGTATATGGTCTGGGAGTCTGTTTTACACGAACTCCACAGCACCATAATGGCTACACTGAAAACTGGGAAGTTTGGTATCAAACTTCTCAGCACAATAAATGCACACTGATGCCAGTGTACATTTTATTGTAAAATACACCACAGAGGGCACCTTAGAGGTGCCCCCTGAAACTTAACCAACTATCTGTGTAGGCTGACTGGTTCCAGCAGCCTGCCACACTAGAGACATGTTGCTGGCCCCATGGGGAGAGTGCCTTTGTCACTCTGAGGCCAGTAACAAAGCCTGCACTGGGTGGAGATGCTAACACCTCCCCCAGGCAGGAGCTGTGACACCTGGCGGTGAGCCTCAAAGGCTCACCCCTTTGTCACAGCCCAGCAGGGCACTCCAGCTTAGTGGAGTTGCCCGCCCCCTCCGGCCACGGCCCCCACTTTTGGCGGCAAGGCTGGAGGGAACAAAGAAAGCAACAAGGAGGAGTCACTGGCCAGTCAGGACAGCCCCTAAGGTGTCCTGAGCTGAAGTGACTCTAACTTTTAGAAATCCTCCATCTTGCAGATGGAGGATTCCCCCAATAGGGTTAGGATTGTGACCCCCTCCCCTTGGGAGGAGGCACAAAGAGGGTGTACCCACCCTCAGGGCTAGTAGCCATTGGCTACTAACCCCCAGACCTAAACACGCCCTTAAATTTAGTATTTAAGGGCTACCCTGAACCCTAGAAGATTAGATTCCTGCAACTACAAGAAGAAGGACTGCCCAGCTGAAAACCCCTGCAGCGGAAGACCCGAAGACGACAACTGCCTTGGCTCCAGAAACTCACCGGCCTGTCTCCTGCCTTCCAAAGATCCTGCTCCAGCGACGCCTTCCAAAGGGACCAGCGACCTCGACATCCTCTGAGGACTGCCCCTGCTTCGAAAAGACAAGAAACTCCCGAGGACAGCGGACCTGCTCCAAGAAAAGCTGCAACTTTGTTTCCAGCAGCTTTAAAGAACCCTGCAAGCTCCCCGCAAGAAGCGTGAGACTTGCAACACTGCACCCGGCGACCCCGACTCGGCTGGTGGAGATCCGACACCTCAGGAGGGACCCCAGGACTACTCTGATACTGTGAGTACCAAAACCTGTCCCCCCTGAGTCCCCACAGCGCCGCCTGCAGAGGGAATCCCGAGGCTTCCCCTGACCGCGACTCTTTGAACCTAAAGTCCCGACGCCTGGGAGAGACCCTGCACCCGCAGCCCCCAGGACCTGAAGGACCGGACTTTCACTGGAGAAGTGACCCTCAGGAGTCCCTCTCCCTTGCCCAAGTGGAGGTTTCCCCGAGGAATCCCCCCCTTGCCTGCCTGCAGCGCTGAAGAGATCCCGAGATCTCTCATAGACTAACATTGCGAACCCGACGCTTGTTTCTACACTGCACCCGGCCGCCCCCGCGCCGCTGAGGGTGAAATTTCTGTGTGGACTTGTGTCCCCCCCGGTGCCCTACAAAACCCCCCTGGTCTGCCCTCCGAAGACGCGGGTACATACCTGCAAGCAGACCGGAACCGGGGCACCCCCTTCTCTCCATTCTAGCCTATGTGTTTTGGGCACCACTTTGAACTCTGCACCTGACCGGCCCTGAGCTGCTGGTGTGGTGACTTTGGGGTTGCTCTGAACCCCCAACGGTGGGCTACCTTGGACCAAGAACTAAGCCCTGTAAGTGTCTTACTTACCTGGTTAACCTAACAAATACTTACCTCCCCTAGGAACTGTGAAAATTGCACTGTGTCCACTTTTAAAACAGCTATTTGTGAATAACTTGAAAAGTATACATGCAATTTTGATGATTTGAAGTTCCTAAAGTACTTACCTGCAATACCTTTCGAATGAGATATTACATGTAGAATTTGAACCTGTGGTTCTTAAAATAAACTAAGAAAATATATTTTTCTATATAAAAAACCTATTGGCTGGATTTGTCTCTGAGTGTGTGTACCTCATTTATTGTCTGTGTGTATGTACAACAAATGCTTAACACTACTCCTTGGATAAGCCTACTGCTCGACCACACTACCACAAAATAGAGCATTAGTATTATCTATTTTTACCACTATTTTACCTCTAAGGGGAACCCTTGGACTCTGTGCATGCTATTCCTTACTTTGAAATAGCACATACAGAGCCAACTTCCTACATTGGTGGATCAGCGGTGGGGTACAAGACTTTGCATTTGCTGGACTACTCAGCCAATACCTGATCACACGACAAATTCCAAAATTGTCATTAGAAATTCATTTTTGCAATTTGAAATTTTTCTAAATTCTTAAAAGTCCTGCTAGGGCCTTGTGTGTTAAGTCCCTGTTTAGCATTGTCTTTTAGAGTTTAAAAGTTTGTTAAAAGTTTGAAATTAGATTCTAGAAACAGTTTTAGATTCTTTAAAAAGTCTTCCAACTTTTAGCAAAATAATGTCTGATACAGAGATGAATGTGGTGGAACTCGACACCACACCTTACCTCCATCTTAAGATGAGGGAGCTAAGGTCTCTCTGTAATATCAAAAAAATAACCATTGGCTCCAGACCTACCAAAATTCAGCTCCAGGAGCTGTTGGCAGAGTTTGAAAAAGCCAACCCCTCTGATGATGACATCACAGAGGAAGAAATTAGTGACTTGGAGGGCAATTCCCCCCTTCCAGTCCTAAATAGGGAGACCAGGGCCTCTCAAGCCCTGTCTCCAAAAATGATAGTCAGAAATGTTGCTTCCCTCACAGGAGGGTCCAGCATTTCTGAAATCACTGAGGATGCTCTCAGTGAAGATGACCCCCTGTTAGCCAGGATGGTCAAAAGATTGGCTTTGGAAAAGCAGCTCCTAGCCATAGAAAGGGAAAGAAAAGAGATGGGCCTAGGTCCCATCGATGGTGGCAGCAACTTAAATAGGGTCAGAGATTCTCCTGACATCCTAAAAATCCCCAAAGGGATTGTAACAAAATATGAAGCTGGTGATGACATCACCAAATGGTTCACAGCTTTTGAGAGGGCTTGTGTAACCAGAAAAGTGAACAGATCTCACTGGGGTGCTCTCCTTTGGGAAATGTTCACTGGAAAGTGTAGGGATAGACTCCTCACACTCTCTGGAAAAGATGCAGAATCTTATGACCTCATGAAGGGTACCCTGATTGAGGGCTTTGGATTCTCCACTGAGGAGTATAGAATTAGATTCAGGGGGGCTCAAAAATCCTCGAGCCAGACCTGGGTTGATTTTGTAGACTACTCAGTAAAAACACTGGATGGTTGGTTAACTGGAAATGAAGTGTGTGACTATGTTGGGCTTTATAATTTGTTTATGAAAGAACACATTTTAAGTAACTGCTTCAATGAAAAGTTGCATCAGTATCTGGTAGACCTAGGTCCAATTTCTCCCCAAGAATTGGGAAAGAAGGCAGACCACTGGGTCAAGACTAGGGTAACCAAAACTTCCACTGGGGGTGACCAAAAGAAAGGGGTTACAAAAACTCCCCAGGAGAAAGTGGGTGACACTAGAAACAAAGAAAAAGAGTCCTCTGTAGGCCCCCAAAAACCAGAACAGGTGGGTGGGGCCCAAGACACAACCCAAAACAAAGGTGGGTACCAGGGTAAGAACTGGGATGCCACTAAGGCATGGTGCCACAACTGTAAACAGTCTGGGCACCACACCAAGGACACTTCTTGTCCCAAAAACAAACCCCAGAACAAAATTCCAGGGGTAACCAGTGTAGCCATGGGAGATGACTCCTCAGATGAGGAGGTCTTCCTAGCCTTCAACTGGAAACAGGGCCCAACAGGTGAGTTGGAGATTCCAGAGGGAAGTAGACACTTCCACCACCTACTGGTGAATGGAATCCCAACCACTGCCCTGAGGGACACTTGTGCCAGTCACACTATTGTGCATGACAGGCTGGTGCTCTCAAACCAGTACATCCCAGGTGAGACTGCCAGGGTAAGAGTTAGCCTAGACAGGGTCACTAAGAGGCCTGTGGCTTTAGTGCCCATAGAAGTGGGTGGCACTCTTAGCTGGAGAAGGGTAGTAGTCAGTACAGACCTCCCCCTTGATTGTCTCCTTGGAAATGACTACCCAGAGGTTAGTCAGAGCCCAAGAGAGAAACTGGTCCAGTGCCAGTCCTCTCCCAAGGATTCTGGAAGTCCTGCTCTGCAGTAAATGCAAGCAGGCCCCAGAAGAAGAAGAAAAGAAAACAGAGTAGGAAGGGTGGACAACCTTTAGCCAAGGTTACAGCAAGCCAAGGAGATTCTGCTCCAGTAGGGGAGAACTCCAAAAATGGCCCTGATAAAGTCCAACCTGACCCACAAGAAGTCCTGGCTAGTCAGGCAACTGTTAAACCTGAGTGGGTGGCTCCTCAGCTAACAGAAGAAAGAGTGGAAGAAGGGTGTTTACTACAAGATGTGGTAACCCCCCACTCCAATACAGCAGACAGGCAACCTGAACCCAAAGAAGCCTGTAACTTAGCCCCTTCCCTTTTAGGTGAAGAGCTAAAGGTGTGGTTCTGGGCACTGACAGCTGTCAGTGGCCTCTGCTGGGTGTTAGCCTTTATGGCTGCACTATCCTTAGCATGGTGGTCTGACCCCATGCCAAATGGCAAGTTAGGCCCCCTGACCCTATTGGTCATGGTGGGGTTACTCCAGCTCTGGGTAACCTCTCTGGGTAAGCTAGGGGTGACCCTGGCCAAGATAAGGTTAGCAGAGGTGGACACCTCTAAGACCAAAATAGAAAGAATGGGTGGAGACATTGAAGAGGCAGACAAGAGGCAATTCAGACTAGGTCCTATCACTGTGGAAGTGGGTCAGTTCCCCAAAGGGAATGACCTGAACAGAAGGATGTAAGGCAGAGTAGGCCCTGCAACTAACCAGCCTATTTCTCCTACTCTTCCTCGCCTGACAGACTAGGAAGACTCTCCCAGCTTGGGCTGAGTCTCCTGGCCTGTAGGCTGGGGGGGGCTTGTGTAAAGAAATGGCTCCCTGTTGCAGTTACCCCCCACTTTTTGCCTGATACTGATGCTGACTTGACTGAGAAGTGTGCTGGGACCCTGCTAACCAGGCCCCAGCACCAGTGTTCCTTCACCTAAAATGTACCATTGTATCCACAATTGGCACACCCTGGCATTCAGATAAGTCCCTTGTAACTGGTACTTCTAGTACCAAGGGCCCTGATGCCAAGAAAGGTCTCTAAGGGCTGCAGCATGTCTTATGCCACCCTAGAGACCCCTCACTCAGCACAGACACACTGCTTACAAGCCTGTGTGTGCTAGTGAGAACAAAATGAGTAAGTCGACATGGCACTCCCCTCAGGGTGCCATGCCAGCCTCTCACTGCCTATGCAGTATAGGTAAGACACCCCTCTAGCAGGCCTTACAGCCCTAAGGCAGGGTGCACTATACCATAGGTGAGGGTACCAGTGCATGAGCACTGTGCCCCTACAGTGTCTACACAAAACCTTAGACATTGTAAGTGCAGGGTAGCCATAAGAGTATATGGTCTGGGAGTCTGTTTTACACGAACTCCACAGCACCATAATGGCTACACTGAAAACTGGGAAGTTTGGTATCAAACTTCTCAGCACAATAAATGCACACTGATGCCAGTGTACATTTTATTGTAAAATACACCACAGAGGGCACCTTAGAGGTGCCCCCTGAAACTTAACCAACTATCTGTGTAGGCTGACTGGTTCCAGCAGCCTGCCACACTAGAGACATGTTGCTGGCCCCATGGGGAGAGTGCCTTTGTCACTCTGAGGCCAGTAACAAAGCCTGCACTGGGTGGAGATGCTAACACCTCCCCCAGGCAGGAGCTGTGACACCTGGCGGTGAGCCTCAAAGGCTCACCCCTTTGTCACAGCCCAGCAGGGCACTCCAGCTTAGTGGAGTTGCCCGCCCCCTCCGGCCACGGCCCCCACTTTTGGCGGCAAGGCTGGAGGGAACAAAGAAAGCAACAAGGAGGAGTCACTGGCCAGTCAGGACAGCCCCTAAGGTGTCCTGAGCTGAAGTGACTCTAACTTTTAGAAATCCTCCATCTTGCAGATGGAGGATTCCCCCAATAGGGTTAGGATTGTGACCCCCTCCCCTTGGGAGGAGGCACAAAGAGGGTGTACCCACCCTCAGGGCTAGTAGCCATTGGCTACTAACCCCCAGACCTAAACACGCCCTTAAATTTAGTATTTAAGGGCTACCCTGAACCCTAGAAGATTAGATTCCTGCAACTACAAGAAGAAGGACTGCCCAGCTGAAAACCCCTGCAGCGGAAGACCCGAAGACGACAACTGCCTTGGCTCCAGAAACTCACCGGCCTGTCTCCTGCCTTCCAAAGATCCTGCTCCAGCGACGCCTTCCAAAGGGACCAGCGACCTCGACATCCTCTGAGGACTGCCCCTGCTTCGAAAAGACAAGAAACTCCCGAGGACAGCGGACCTGCTCCAAGAAAAGCTGCAACTTTGTTTCCAGCAGCTTTAAAGAACCCTGCAAGCTCCCCGCAAGAAGCGTGAGACTTGCAACACTGCACCCGGCGACCCCGACTCGGCTGGTGGAGATCCGACACCTCAGGAGGGACCCCAGGACTACTCTGATACTGTGAGTACCAAAACCTGTCCCCCCTGAGCCCCCACAGCGCCGCCTGCAGAGGGAATCCCGAGGCTTCCCCTGACCGCGACTCTTTGAACCTAAAGTCCCGACGCCTGGGAGAGACCCTGCACCCGCAGCCCCCAGGACCTGAAGGACCGGACTTTCACTGGAGAAGTGACCCTCAGGAGTCCCTCTCCCTTGCCCAAGTGGAGGTTTCCCCGAGGAATCCCCCCCTTGCCTGCCTGCAGCGCTGAAGAGATCCCGAGATCTCTCATAGACTAACATTGCGAACCCGACGCTTGTTTCTACACTGCACCCGGCCGCCCCCGCGCCGCTGAGGGTGAAATTTCTGTGTGGACTTGTGTCCCCCCCGGTGCCCTACAAAACCCCCCTGGTCTGCCCTCCGAAGACGCGGGTACTTACCTGCAAGCAGACCGGAACCGGGGCACCCCCTTCTCTCCATTCTAGCCTATGTGTTTTGGGCACCACTTTGAACTCTGCACCTGACCGGCCCTGAGCTGCTGGTGTGGTGACTTTGGGGTTGCTCTGAACCCCCAACGGTGGGCTACCTTGGACCAAGAACTAAGCCCTGTAAGTGTCTTACTTACCTGGTTAACCTAACAAATACTTACCTCCCCTAGGAACTGTGAAAATTGCACTGTGTCCACTTTTAAAACAGCTATTTGTGAATAACTTGAAAAGTATACATGCAATTTTGATGATTTGAAGTTCCTAAAGTACTTACCTGCAATACCTTTCGAATGAGATATTACATGTAGAATTTGAACCTGTGGTTCTTAAAATAAACTAAGAAAAGATATTTTTCTATATAAAAAACCTATTGGCTGGATTTGTCTCTGAGTGTGTGTACCTCATTTATTGTCTGTGTGTATGTACAACAAATGCTTAACACTACTCCTTGGATAAGCCTACTGCTCGACCACACTACCACAAAATAGAGCATTAGTATTATCTATTTTTACCACTATTTTACCTCTAAGGGGAACCCTTGGACTCTGTGCATGCTATTCCTTACTTTGAAATAGCACATACAGAGCCAACTTCCTACAACCAACATCTGTAAAATGACAAGCCATAGGTGACAGTAAGTCGAGATGCAAAGGAAGTGAATGCCTTCATGATACAGCCACACAGAAAACAACAATAGTCAGAGTAACGGTCAGTTCCACTGTCTCACCTGTGTGGTATTGGATGTATTGTCATATAACTGATGTTCTGTTGTCCTCATTCTCATCTTCTGCCTCATCATCCTCGCTGTCCCCAGCGTCCACTGATGCCACAGGGTCATCCCCAGTTCCCTCCTCCTGCAGAAAAGGCACATGCCGTCTGAGGGCCAGGTTGAGCAACATGCAGCATGTCACTACTATCTGGCAGACCTCAGGTGAGTAGCACAGGGATCCACCTGTCAGATGCAGGCATCTGAACCTGGCCTTCAGGAGGCCGAAGGTCCTCTCGATTATTCTCCTGGTTCACCCATGTGCATCATTATAACGGTTCTCAGCCCCAGTCCTGGCATTCCTCAAAGGGGTCAGGAGCCACAATAGGTTTCGGTAGCCAGAGTCACCAGCAAGTATTGAGAGACAAAATTTAGCCTTACACAATGCTATGAGGATAACACTTGAAGGCATACACTGACATACAGTGGATGGGGACTCTGGCTCACCTATTAACCACACCCTGTGCCTCTGTAGTTGGGCCATCACATTTGGGATGCTGCTGTTCCTCAGAACTAAGGCATCATGCACCAACCCAGGATACTTGGCAGTGACGTGGGAGTTGTACTGGTCCAACAGGCACACCATTTGCACATTGAATGAGTGGAAACTCTTCTGATTCCTGAACACCTGTTCATTCTGGCGGGGGGGGACAAACACAATATGTGTACTGTCAATCACCCCAATAATATTGGGAATATGTCCCATTGCATAGAATCCCGCACTTTCACAGTGGCCAAATCTTCCACCTGGAGGAAAGAAAGGTAGCTGTACATATGTTTCACCAACGCAGACAATACCCTTGCCAGCACGACTGAGAACATTGGCTGTGACATTCCTGCTGCCAACCCACTGTCACTTGGAAAAAAAAAAGTTGCCAGGAAACGGAGCACTGATAGAACCTGCACAAGAGGGGGGATCCCAGTGGGATGACGGATAGCTGATATCAGGTCAGGCTCCAATTGGGCACACAGCTCTTGTGGCCCTGTCCAATCTGTAGGTGAGTATAATGTGCCTATCCTCCAGTGTAGTCAAGTCCACAAGGGGTCTGTACACGGGGGTTTGTCTCCTCCTCATATTCATCCGCATTGGTCGGTATTTAAGGGACACAAGAGTGAGTAGGCTGTCACAATTTGAACAATGGAGCCACCACCTCAGTGTGCATACAGCATTAATGTGATGGGACAGTGGGAATGGCAATGTATGTGCAATTTTCATAAATTATGCAGTTATGGAAGATCTGTATGTAGTCCACCACCATGAAATGGCGTCTGCCTGTCCTGTATCTAGGGACAGGTGGAAGTGAGGTAACTCTGCCAACGTTGGGTGTCGTGGCAGAAGGCGGTCTTGCAAAACCATGTAATTCCTCATTGGCTAATATGGGGCTTTATGGAATACAGTGGCCAATGGAGATCAGCGTCGGTGGTGACGGTGTACACCGCCGCGGACGTGACGCCATTTTCTGTCTATAACCTCACTGGATTTCTGACTTTTCACAGGACAAAACCTACACTGCGTGTGCTGCTGTGACCTATGTCTGGAACCTACCATGGCCCGTGTGACCGGGGAAAGGGCCCCTGCCTTCATTTCGATGGAGCTAGAGCGCTTGGTGGATGGGATCCTGCTCCAGTATGGACAGCTGTATGGGCCTCCAGACCAACAGGTTAGTACACCTTGGGTAAGATGCATGTGGGAGGGTTGCATGGAGATATGTGTGCAGGCATTGTGTTATATGTGGGGTGGTATGTCTGGTGGTAGTGTACATGGTGTGCGCCAGGCAATGTGTGTGCCAATGGATTTGGAAACATGATTTGGGGGCCATATGTGTGACAAGCTGGATTGTATGTGTAATGTTGTCCTCCTGCCTGTATTACCTCTACAGGACAGCACCTATCAAAAGAAGGGATTATGGCGTGCCATCGCCAAGGACGTGCAGACCCTGGTGGTCTACAGCAGGCGGAGCACCCACTGCAGGAAACGGTGGGAGGACCTGAGACGCTGGGCACGGAAGATCGCAGAGGCCCACCTGGGGATGGCCTCCTAACAAGGAAGGGGTGCCCATCAGAACCTTATCCCCCTGATGCCCGCATACTGGCGGTGGCCTATCCAGAGTTGGATGGGCGCTTGAGGGCATCACAGCAGCACAAGGGGGTGAGTACAGTGGGCATTACTACAATAATTGGTAGGTGGCATGGGATCCGGGTGGTGGTTGTGAGTTAGTGAGTGCCCCTAATGCCAGGACAGACATTGCAGCATGATCCAGCCCAAGGGTAATGGGTGTATGGTAAATGCAGGTAACCTAGCTCGTTTGCATTCCATGCCAGTCAGGGCTTTGTGGGTCCCAGGAGGTGTGCAGTTGGCAGTGTTTGGCCCTCATCTTGCTGTGGCATGTAGCCAATTCAATACCAGTGCAATGCATAGTGCTCAGTGCTGTGTATGCCAACTGTGGTGTTGGTGCTGTAATTGACCCAGTGCCCCTTTTCTCTCCCTCCCCCCTTTCTCCTTCTGTCATCCTGTCCATGTGTGCATTAGCATCATCTGGTGGAGGAGCAGGGGCATTGGTGACAGAGGGAGCTGCATGCCACAGGACCCAGGAGGCAGAATCCACCGATGCCGAGAGAACCTGTGGGACGGAGGGGGAGGTGATGGATGCTCCCTGGTGGTGGCAGACACATCTGTGACCACCACAGCTGCAGGTACAGCCACCACCCCCGTACCAGCAGCCACTCAGCGAGTTGCCAGTGCCCGCTCACCCAGGAGAGTGGGCATCTCCTTCACCCCAGGCACCTCAGGCCCTGCCCCCAGTGAGCCCTGCTGCCCTGAGTGAGGAGACTATTGACCTCCTGAGATCCATCTCTGTAGGGCAATCAACCATTGTGAATGCCATCCAGGGGCTGGCGTCCTAGTTGCAGCAATACAATGCATTTCTGGAGGGCATCCACAGTGGATTGGCGGCCCAACACAGATTGAATCAGGCTCTGGCCTCCTCTCTGATGGCAGCCATTGACCCTGTTCCTGCCGTCCTCCCTCCAACTACCACTACCCAAGAAGATTTTTCTTGCCCAACTTGACCTCTTCCCTCCCCCTCAAACCCCGTCCTGTCCATAAGAGCAGGGTCCCAATGACCCAGCCCAGCACCTCCGGCAAACAGTCCACAGGGACAGTGGAGGAACCTCCTAGTCGTGGAGGCAAGACAGTGAAGGATCTCACTCCACCAGCCAGGAAAGGGAAGGATCCCACTCCACCAGCCAGGAAAGGGAAGAATCCCACTCCACCATCCAGGACAGTGAAGGATCCCACTCCACCACCAATGACAGAAGAGGTTCACACCCAACCACACCCAACCACCAATGCCAGAAAAGGTTCCCACTCAACCACCAATGACAGGCAAGAAGCCTTCACCTCCAGCTGGGACACAGCAGCCCTCACCTCCAGCAGAGACTGCCCGGGAGACACCTCCCCCAGCAGAGACAATGCAGCCCTCACTGCTGTCTGTGGGAGTTATCACCACCATGGTCATAATTAGGCAGTAATTACCGGCAGCCTGATGGCGGAATTACCACCACTTTAACAGTCACCGACAATGTCATAATGAGGGCAAATGTGTTTTACCCATGTGTTTTAATTTGAAGTGGAGTGGATATATGTGGTATGGAGTGAAATATGTTAGTAGTTTGAAAAGTGTGTTGTGGAATCGTGTGAAGTGTTGTGTATTTGTGTGGTGGAATTATGTGTCAAGGCTGAACAGAGAGGGGTACGTGCTGCACCTCAGCTGGATGCGTAAACAAGCCCACTGGTTATGGAGGGGGCAACATGCCCTGTGCTTTGACCTGGGGAATGCAAGGCCACAGTCTCTGGAGTGGGTGTCTTCCCCACTGGTTCTGGAGGGGGCAACATGCCCTGAGCTTTGTCCTGGGGAGTGCAAGGCCCCAGTCTCTGGAGTGGGTGTCTTCCCTACTGGTTCTGGAGGCGGCAACATGCCCTGTGCTTTGTCCTAGGGGGTGCAAGGTGGTGGTGGTTGGGAGAGGCTCCTGGGCAGCCCCTGCACTCACTGATGGCTGCACATCCACATCTGGTGGTGGGGGCCCCATGACAGCTGGTGGTGGTGGCGGTGTTTGCCTGACAGCTTCCGCTGCCGTAGAGTGCCTCTTCTCCCCTTATTCATGGTTCCGGGATCCGTCTCCCTTCCTGGCAGGGGTGGATGGGCTTGTCCCCTCTCTGCCTGGTGGTGCAGGCTCCTTCCCCTTCCTCACAGCTGGTGCTGACTCCTTCCCCATCCTCACAGCAGGTGCAGGCACATTCCCCTTCCTCACTGCCGGTGCAGGACTCTTCCCTTTCATCCCTGGTGGTGCTGGCTCATTCCCCTTCAGTGTCGTAGGTCTGGTATCCCACAAGTAGGTGTTGCTACCACTGTCCCCATGGAGTGTTTGGCTGAGGTGCTGGGCTGTGTCCTTGGTACCCTGCCCATACGTGCATGATGGGGGGAGGGGTAGGGAAGAGGTCAAGTTGGGCAAGGAAAAGCCTTTTAGGGATGTTGGGATGGGAGGAGGGAGGAGTAATGGGAGTGGAGAATGAGGGAGTGGTTGTTGGAGGTGTATGTCTGCTGGCTTTGGGTGCAGGTGCATGGGCTGTATGCTGATGTGAGGTGGATGGCTGTTGGGTGTCTGAGTGCTTGCGTTTATGTCCTTTAGAAAGTTGGGGACAGACACAGTGGGAGAGGACACAGTGGACGTGTGCATGAATGTCTGCGAGTGAGGTGTGTGTTCTGTTTGGTGTGGTGATGCTGGTAGTGGATGTTGATGTAGTGCATGTAGGTGTGAGTGTGGCCGTAACTAGGAGGGGGGAGGAAGAGGAGGATGGAGAGAGAGTGGAGGCTGTGGATGTTGCCGTGTCTGCAATGGCATGTTGTTTGTGTGAGTGCCTGTGGGATGAAGTGTGGTGTTTGTGTTGGCCTGTGCCACTTTTTTGGTGTTGCCTTGTGTGCATGCACGTCTGTTTGTGTGCTTGGGATGGGTTGGGGTTGAGGAAAATGGGACTGGGAAGTGGAAGTTGGAGGGGGGATGGTTGAAACAGAGACAATGGTTGCCATCATGGAGGAGGCCAGAGCCTGAATCGATCTCTGTTGGGCCGCCAAAACACCATGAATGCCCTCTAGGAATGCATTGCATTGCTGCATCTGGGATGCCAGCCCCTGGGTGGCATTCACAATGGTTGACTGCCCTACAGAGATGGATCTCAGGAGGTCAATAGCCTCCTCACTCAGGGCAGCAGGGCTCACTGGGGCAGGGCCTGAGGTGCCTGGGGCGAAGGAGATGCCCACCTTCCTGGGTGAGCAGGCACTGGAAACTCGTTGAGGGGCTTCTGGGAGGGCAGTGCGGGTATGGGGGTGGTGGCTGTACCTGCAGCTCGGGTGGTCACTGAGGTGTCTGCCACCACCAGGGAGCTTCCATCGGAGGAGGTATCAGAGTCTGTGTTACCCCCTCCAGTCTCCGCTGTGGTTCTCCCCTCGTCCTCCATCCCACTGGTCCCCTCAGCGTCGGTGGACTCTGCCTCCAGGGTCCTTTGGGATGCAGCTCTCTCTGTCGCCAGTGCCTCTGCTCCTCCGACAAATGATGCTAATGCTCTCAAGGACAGGATGACAAAACAAGAAAGGGGGGGAGAGAGACAAAGGATACACTGGGTCAATGACTGCCCGAAAACCACCATTGGGGTACACAGCACCCTCACTCACAGGGAACAGGCCTACACACTATGCATTGCACTACCAGTGATATTGCTAGCCACCAAGGCATGAGGAGGAGCACATACTGCCAACTGCACCACACCTGGGACACACGCAGCCCTGTCTAGGGGTGAATACTAACAAGCTAGGTCACCTTTATTTGCCATGCAACCATTAACCTTCAGAGGACCGACGCTGCTATGTCTGGCCTGGCCTTAGGGGCACCCACTAACACACAACCACCACCTGGATACCACCCCTCCAGCCATAAGTTGTAATGATATCCACTGTACTCACCCCCTGGTGGCTGCTGTGATGCCCTCAAGCGCCCATCCGGCTCAGGGTAGGCCACCACCAGTATGCGGGACATCAGGGGGGTCAGGGTCCGCGGGCACCCCTTCCTCGTTGGGAGGCCATCCCCAGCTGGGCCTCCGCGGTCTTCCGTGCCCAGCATCTCAGGTCCTCCCACCGTTTCTGAGAGTGGGTGCTCTGCCTACCATAGACCCCCAGGGTCCACACCTCCTTGCTGATGGCACGCCATATTTCCTTCTCTTGATGGGCGCTGACCTGCACAGGCAATAAAGCCGGGAGAACACCATTAAACTAACTGTCCAGGCTGTCACACACATGGCCCACAATACCCGTTTCCATCACCATTGGCACACACATTGCCCAGCACACAACATGTACGCCACCAACAGACATTCCCTCCACCCACCCTTACACGATGCCTTCACAAACATCACAATGCATCATGCCACATGCAGGTTTCATTGCTCAAATTGTGACAGCCTACTCACTCTTGTGTCCCTTAGATACCTACCGCTGTGGATGTATAGGAGATGGAGACATATCCCCTTTTACATACTCCTGGTGGACTTAGCTACACTGGAGGACAGGCACATCATACCCACCTATAGACTGGACAGGCCCACAATCACAGAGCTATTTGCCCATTTGGAGACTGACCTGATATCAGCTATCCGTCATCCCAGTGGGATCCCCCCTCTTGTGCAAGTTCTATCAGTTCTCCATTTCCTGGCAACTGGTTCCTTCCAAGTGACAGTGGGCTTGGCAGCAGGAATGTCACAGCCAATGTTCTCAATAGTGTTGCAAGAGTCTTGCCGCCCTGATAAAAACCCATGTGCAGCTACATAACTTTCCCCCAGGCTGAAGATTTGGCCACTGTGAAGGCCGCTTTTTATGCAATGGGCCATAGCCCCAATATAAATGGGGCAATTGACGGGACACATATTGCGTTTGTCCCCCCCCCCCGGCAGAATGAACAGGCGTACAGGAATTGTGAGAGTTTCCACTCCATGGATGTGCAGATGGTGTGCCTGGTGGACCAGTACACCTCCCACGTCAGTGGTAAGTATCCTGGGTGCGGTGTATGATGGCTTTGTCCTGAGGAATCGCAGCATCCCAAATGTGATAGGCCAACTACAGAGACACAGGGTGTGGCTTATAGGTGAGCCTTGGCCCCCACCCAGTGTATGTTGATGTATGCCTATGCTGTTGGCCAAATAGGATAGTGTGTGGCTAAATATTGTGCCTCAATATCTGCAGGTGACTCTGGTTACCCAAACCTATTGTGGCTGCTGACCCCTGTGAGGAATTCCAGGACAAGGGCTGAAAAACATCATAATGAGGCACATGGGCGAACCAGAAGAATAATTGAGAAAACCTTTGGCCTCCTGAAGGCCAGGTTCAGGTGCCTCCATCTGACAGGTGGATCCCTGTGCTACTCACCAGAGAAGGTCTGTAAGATAGTAGTGGCATGCTGCATGTTGCACAACCTGGCCCTCAGACGCCATGCACCTTTTCTGCAGGAGGAGGAGACTGGAGTTGCCCCTGTGGCAGCAGTGGACCCTGAGGACAGTGAGGATGAGGAGGCAGAGGATGAGGATGAGGATGTGGACAACAGAACATTTGTGATCGGTCAATACTTCCAATGACACACAGGTGAGACAGTGAAACTTCACATTTCCATGACTATTGTATTCTGTGTGGCATTGGCATGCCGGCATTACCCACTTGTTTCCTCTACATACTGTTACCTATGGATTGTCATTTTGCAGATGTTGATGATATGACAACAATGTTGTGATGTGATCACAACAGCCTGACACAGGCCATTCATTCTATGCCCTCACTATGTACAGGTCATTTGCAATGTATGTAGCTGTTTCAATCAATACAGATTTTTTAAAAATGAAATACTAGTAGTCGAAGTTTGTCCAAGGGTGTTTATTGTAGTGCTAATGAATTGAGACTAAAGTGCAATGGATTGGGGTGATGATGGAGAAAGTCCAGGGTATTGTTCTAGTCTGTTTTTAGCACAGGTGCAGGGTCCAAGGGGGCCATAGAAAGGGGAGCTATAGCAGTTCCAAGTGGACAAGGTGACAGTGTGGGACACAAGGGGGATAATCAGGAGAGTCTCATTTCCTGGTGGTGGTCTTGGCAAGTGTCTCTGGCTTCTGTCTGGGTCTCAGGGAACATTTGCAGGGTGGTTCAAATTCTGCAGGCGGAGGGTGCCGGTGGCCTCTGGGTCCTGTGGCGGGGCCTCCTGGCCACTAGCAGCAGCAGAAGTGGAGGGCTGTTCAGTTGATTGGCTAGTGGTAGGGGCCTGCTGGTGAGCTGTTGCCTCCCTCATGATGTTGGCTATGTCTGTCAGCACCCCTGCTATGGAGATCAGGGTGTTGTCGATGGCCTGCATGTCCTCCCTGATCTCCTGATACTGTCCCTCCTGCAGCCACCTTTTCTCCTGCACGTTGTCAAGAATCTGGCCCATCGTGTCCTGTGAATGTTGGTAGGCTCCCAGGATCTCGGAGAGTGCCTCCCGGAGAGTTGGTTCCCTGGGCCTGTCATCCCCTGGTGCACAGCAGTCCTCCCAGTTTCCCTGTTGACCTGTGCCCCTGTCCCCTGAACAGTGTGCCCACTGACCCCAGTTCCCTGATTGTCTTGTGGGCGAGGTGTGGTCTGGGGTTCCTGTACAGGTGGGCACACTGCTGATTGACGTGTCCTGGGGACAGAGATGTGGGTACGCTGGGTGGGTGCTGTGGTGTTGGATCCTGATGGGGGAGGCTCTGTGGTGGTGTTTGTGTGTGCTTGGGTGACCGACTTTCCAGTGGTACCTGATGGGCCAGGTAGGTCCTCTAGATCCTAAAGTCCAGAATTACTGTCATCCCTGGGGGCGTCTTCTGTTGGGGTACTGGATAGTGGTGGCACCTCCTCTCCACTGACATTGGCTGGGGTACCTGTGGGGATGTAAATAATGCATTATGGTTCATGTGTTTGACATTTGTACTTCCCTAGCTTCCCCTCTATGGTTGGTGTTACCCTGCCAGCTTTTGTTTTGTGTATGGTGATGTATTGTGGGATTGTTAGTTTCCCTATGCTGTGCATGCTTTAGTGATGGATGTCCATGCAGGGCTGGGAGGGGTGTCCCTGCATTGGTATGGCATGCAGGTCTTGGCATTGGGATCAGTCAGAAGTGAGGGTGCAGTGTGTGGGATGTAGTGGAGTGATGGAGGTGAGGGTGTGGGTGTGAGATGGCATGCAGGTATAGGGGGGCTGATAGGTAGTAAATGTAGACTTACCAGTGTCCAGTCCTCTGGCAACTCCAGCGAGTCCCTCAGGATGCAGTATTGCCAGTACCTGCTCCTCCCATGCTGTGAGCTGTGGGGAGGAGGTGGGGGTCCACTGCCAGTCCTCTGTATTGTGAGCTGGTGCCTTGCTGCAATGGAACGTACCTTCCCCCGTAGGTCGTTCCACCTCTTCCTGATGTTGTCCCTTGTTCGTGGGTACTGTCCCACGGCGTTGACCCTGTCCATGAGTCTCCGCCAGAGCTCCATCTTCCTTGCAATGGATATTTGCTGTACCTGTGCTCCCAAGAGCTGTGGCTCTACCCTGAAAGTTTCCTCCTCCATGACTCTTAACTCCTCATCTGTGAAACGGGGTGCCTTTGTGGTGCCATGGGTGTTGTGTGATGTGTGTTGGTGAGGGTGTGTCGGGTAATGTGGTGGGGTGTGTGATGTGGAGTGTGTGAGGGATGTCTGGGTGTAAGTGGTATGGGTGTCTAGTTGTCTCTGTGCTCTTCTTCTCAGTCTCCTGTTAGCAATTGGTGTCCGTAAGGGGTTGTGGGTATTGTGGGTGTGTGTTTTATGGTGGTGTGGGTGTGCGTATGGGTGTCAGGTGTGTGTATTTGGTATTGGCCAATGTAGTGTTGTTTTGTATGTGGGTGTCCACTGTGAGCGCCGCGGTATGTACTGCCAATGGTTTGCCACCGTTGAATGTCCGCCGTGGTGATTGGTGGGTCATAATGTGATGGGAGTTGTTCTGTTGGCGTAACAGTGTGGGTGGTGGTACCACCACTTTATCACTGATGTTTGGGCTGGCGGATTTGTGTATGTGGCTGTATTCTGTCGGATTGGTGTGCCTGTGTCATAATATGGTGAACGGATATTTGCCAGTGCGGCGGTAAGTTGGCAGCCATCAGCGTGGTGGTAAGCGGGATTTACCGCCAATGTCATAATGAGGGCCTATGTTCTATTTCTCCTTCTAAGGGGGACACCTCTTTTAGCAGCTTTAAGACATGCCATTTGCCTGTGTGAAAGCCCTGGGAAATTCGGATCCCCTCGCTGAAAACATCCTATGTTAAATAAGTAACATTTTTTTCTTACAAAGAGCTTCATACCATTTACAAATTGTCTGTGTAGATGCTAGAAGTAAATGTGATAGAGGTGCTCTGCTCCAGCACCCCCAAAATAAACCATATGGAGTTCAATCTTGCTTGGGTACAAGGTGTTTGAAAGGAAAAGCTGTAGGATGTAATTTTTTTCTAGCACACAACAAAGCTTATATACCTGTAAATGAACGGCACATATTTTTCAAAATATATAACTAGTTAGGAAAGCAAAATAACGCGCTGTTTTTGTTATTATGAAAGTTGATGGAGACAAAGACTTTAATGGAATCAAAACAAATGGAGACACCTTACTTGAGGATGCACAAATGATGTTCACAGAGACCTGATTTCCACATATTATACTTTGTGCGCTGTATGGTTTTATCAGTAAAACTGCATGGCTCTGCAAACTGAGGGGCCATTTCAATGGAAAGTGTGTTGTCTGTTAATGACACTGCACTACCACACCTTGCTTTAGTAATTTAACAGTGTACTCTAAAACACACCACCTGCTAAATACCACATCCTTACCTCTCTCCTGAATTATGCGGCTCCTTTGCCACACTTGTTCTTTGTGTAATGCTTGCATTTTTCACAATCATTATGTAACGTTAATAGCAGCACCCCCACTCAAAAAATTGTTCCACCAACACCAATTGGCCGAGTCCAGTTATTTCCAGTAAAGGGGAACTTAAACTCTTATAATGGTATCTATGAAAGCTGCTCATTCAGGAACTGGATATTTCAGATGCTTTCACAGGGACAAGTCTGTCAACTGCATTTCCACCATGTGGCTGAGCTTTTTTCATATAAAGCAGCAAAGTTGGTTGCTTTGTTAAAGACAGGAAAGGAAGCTAACTCCTGATGTCCAACCTAACAATGCAAATGGCTGAGAGGCATCTTCCAGGGCACTTCAGGAAGGGAAACACCAGGGGAAGTTGTCCTAAGGCAGTAGGGTCTAAGAAGTGATGCATTCAGTTGGCCACCCAGATTGACTCACTGTGTGGGGACAAGCGACGGCAATAGAGAGTGAGGGTCTGTGTGTAGGGAAGCAGCCTTGCGGCCTTCACATGCACACACTCCATTTTTTACATTGTTTTATATAGTGCAGAGCAGGCCTCCAGGGTGTCGGGACGCTGTACAGAAGAGGTATTACCAAGGCAGAAGCAGGACAACAGTGCATGACAGTGAAAAAGCTATTTACAGGCAGGCTGGAATCCAATAAACTGTAGTCCACAAGTGTAGGAAGTTGGCTCTGTATGCACTATTTCAAAGTAAGGAATAGTATGCACAGAGTCCAAGGGTTCCCCTTAGAGGTAAGATAGTGGCAAAAAGAGATAATACTAATGCTCTATTTTGTGGTAGTGTGGTCGAGCAGTAGGCTTATCAAAGGAGTAGTGTTAAGCATTTGTTGTACACACACAGGCAATAAATGAGGAACACACACTCAGAGACAATTCCAGGCCAATAGGTTTTTGTATAGAAAAATATATTTTATTTTAAGAACCACAGGTTCAAGATTTACATGTAATACTTCAAATGAAAGGTATTGCAGGTAGGTACTTTAGGAACTTTGAATTATCAAAATAGCATATACAGTTTTCACATAAATCACATATAGCTATTTTAAAACTAGACACAGTGCAATTTTCAACAGTTCCTGGGGGGAGTAAGAGTTGGTTAGTTTTTGCAGGTAAGTAAACCACCTACGGGGTTCAAGTTTGGGTCCAAGGTAGCCCACCGTTGGGAGTTCAGAGCAACCCCAAAGTTACCACACCAGCAGCTCAGGGCCGGTCAGGTGCAGAGGTCAAAGTGGTGCCCAAAACACATAGGCTTCAATGGAGAAGGGGGTGCCCCGGTTCCAGTCTGCCAGCAGGTAAGTACCCGCGTCTTCGGAGGGCAGACCAGGGGGGTTTTGTAGGGCACCGGGGGGGACACAAGTCAGCACAGAAAGTACACCCTCAGCAGCACGGGGGCGGCCGGGTGCAGTGTGCAAACACGCGTCGGGTTTGTAATTGAAATCAATGGGAGACCAAGGGGTCTCTTCAGCGATGCAGGCAGGCAATGGGGGGGGCTCCTCGGGGTAGCCACCACCTGGGCAAGGGAGAGGGCCTCCTGGGGGTCACTCCTGCACTGGAGTTACGATCTTTCAGGTCCTGGGGGCTGCGGGTGCAGAGTCTTTACCTGGCGTCGGGATCTGGGAAGTAGGCAGTCGCAGTCAGGGGGAGCCTCGGGATTCCCTCTGCAGGCGTCGCTGTAGGGGCTCAGGGGGGACAACTCTGGCTACTCACGGTCTTGCAGTCGCCGGGGAGACCTCCCTGAAGTAGTTGTTCTCCACAAGTCGAGCCGGGGGCGTCGGGTGCAGAGTGGTAAGTCTCACGCTTCCGGCGGGAAACGCAAGTTGTTTTAAAGTTGCTTCTTTGTTACAAAGTTGCAGTCTTTGGTGAACAGGGCCGCTGTCCTCGGGAGTTCTTGGTCCTTCTAGAGCAGGGCAGTCCTCTGGGGATTCAGAGGTCGCTGGTCCCTGGGGAAAGCGTCGCTGGAGAAGTGTCTTTAGAAGTGGGGAGACAGGCCGGTAGAGCTGGGGCCAAAGCAGTTGGTGTCTCCGTCTTCTCTGCAGGGTTTTTCAGCTTAGCAGTCCTCTTCTTCTTAGGTTGCAGGAATCTGAGTTCCTAGGTTCTGGGGAGCCCCTAAATACTAAATTTAGGGGTGTGTTTAGGTCTGGGGGGGTTAGTAGCCAATGGCTACTAGCCCTGAGGGTGGGTACACCCTCTTTGTGCCTCCTCCCAAGGGGAGGGGGTCACATTCCTATCCCGATTGGGGGAATCCTCCATCTGCAAGATGGAGGATTTCTAAAAGTCAGAGTCACCTCAGCTCAGGTTGCCTTAGGGGCTGTCCTGACTGGCCAGTGACTCCTCCTTGTTTTTCTCATTATCTCCTACGGCCTTGCCGCCAAAAGTGGGGCCGTGGCCGGAGGGGGCGGGCAACTCCACTAGCTGGAGTGCCCTGTGGTACTGTAACAAAGGGGGTGAGCCTTTGAGGCTCACCGCCAGGTGTTGCAGTTCCTACAGGGGGAGGTGTGAAGCACCTCCACCCAGTACAGGCTTTGTTACTAGCCACAGAGTGACAAAGGCACTCTCCCCATGTGGCCAGCAACATGTCTCTAGTGTGGCAGGCTGCTAAAACCAGTCAGCCTACACGGGTAGTCGGTTAACGTTTCAGGGGGCACCTCTAAGGTGCCCTCTGGGGTGTATGTTACAATAAAATGTACACTGGCATCAGTGTGCATTTATTGTGCTGAGAAGTTTGATACCAAACTTCCCAGTTTTCAGTGTAGCCATTATGGTGCTGTGGAGTTCGTGCATGACAGACTCCCAGACCATATACTCTTATGGCTACCCTGCACTTACAATGTCTAAGGTTTTGCTTAGACACTGTAGGGGCACAGTGCTCATGCACTGGTGCCCTCACCCATGGTGTAGTGCACCCTGCCTTAGGGCTGTAAGGCCTGCTAGAGGGGTGACTTATCTATACTGCATAGGCAGTGTGAGGTTGGCATGGCACCCTGAGGGGAGTGCCATGTCGACTTACTCGTTTTGTCCTCACCAGCACACACAAGCTGGCACGCAGTGTGTCTGTGCTGAGTGAGGGGTCCCCAGGATGGCACAAGATATGCTGCAGCCCTTAGAGACCTTCCCTGGCATCAGGGCCCTTGGTACCAGGGGTACCAGTTACAAGGGACTTACCTGGATGCCAGGGTGTGCCAATTGTGGAAACAAAAGTACAGGTTAGGGAAAGAACACTGGTGCTGGGGCCTGGTTAGCAGGCCACAGCACACTTTCAAATCAAAACTTAGCATCAGCAAAGGCAAAAAGTCAGGGGTAACCATGCCAAGGAGGCATTTCCTTACAACAAGTAGTATTTTTAGAACAAAAACTGGACAAGTTTAAATTGAGAGGCACAGGACAGCTATATCTATAATCAAGTATGAAAAAATCACCCAGAACCGAAATGTTGATTTTTACATACCCTGAAGAGTTTACGAAACTCAAGGTGTGTGACTTGTCGCAAATGTTACTCTTGTCTGTGCAGTGGCACAGCAAGGGTGCCATGTACCCTAGTGCAACTGAAGAAAACAGGTCTAACTGTTGGTTACTAAAAGCCTCCATAAGTGGGATGTAATATCTCATCAACGGGCACTGGTATCCTTTACACTACTGCTCTAATGATAGCCCGTCCATGGATGAATATTGACCGATCATTACGTTGACAGAAATGGGTGCACACATGCAATTCCTATATTCCGTGCGCTAACACTGGAAAGAGCAAGAACAAATACTCCAAAGGCATATGGACGGCTTTATTTGGTACTTGAGTGCTATTATTATGTTGCATTCTTGTTGAGTTAACAAATGCAGTTGAAGTGTTTATTTCGTTCACACTTTTCGTACCACTGCGCATCAGTACTTAATTTGTAAATAAAAATGTGCTGGTGCCCAAATCTCTCCTCTTACAAGCACACAGGTGCTGCATTTAAATGTGCAAGCACAGAATATTGAGGCAGCGTAATCCTGAACCCATCTCGGGCCTCTTCAATCCATTTAAAGCCCCTACCTGCTCCTTCAGATCATTCTGGCAGCTTTCTGCTTTCTCCCTTTATGACGCTTTTTCGTTTTTCTCTTCCTCCGTCGTTCCCATCTGTGTCTTTTGCTCGCAGCAAATGCTTGAAGCAGAAAAATAAGCCCCGGCCCTCAAAAATAAGTGCTGGTGCTCGGCACCGGAAACAACAAGCACAAATTAAGCACTGCTGCGCATCATTAGTTACTTCAGGGTTTCTGCGGCCATCATAATGCAGCATTCATCACAGGGAAGTTTTTCATTTGTTTGCTTCAAAGCTCCCTATCAAACAGAGAACACGTGCATTGCATTGCAAGAACATCTTCTTCGTTATGTTCCCGGTCACTGATGTTTATAACCAGACAAGGGATCGCTCAAGCTCTACAGGCAGAAGAGACTGTTAGACTGGGTATGGTTGGTTCTGGTGTGAAAGGCTACGGATAGAGGACGTTTTATCCAAACGCAATACACCAAGGGGCTCATTCCAACCCTGGCGGTCTATGACCGCCAGGGTGGAGGTCGCCGGAAGCACCGCCAACAGGCTGGCGGTGCTTCCTTTGGCATTCCGACCGCGGCTGTAAAGCTGCGGTCGCCCAGCCGGGTCTGGCGGTTTCCCGCCGGATTACCCCCGGCTGGGAGAATCCTCCATGGCAGCGCTGCAAGCAGGGCCGCCATGGGGATTCCGACCCCCTTCCCGCCAGCCTGTTTCTGGCGGTTTTCACTGCCAGAAACAGGATGGCGGGAACGGGTGTCGTGGGTCCCCTGGGGGCCCCTGCACTGCCCATGCCACTAGCATGGGCAGTGCAGGGGCCCCCTAACAGGGCCCCAGCATGATTTTCACTGTCTGCATAGCAGACAGTGAAAATCGCAACGGGTGCAACTGCACCCGTCGCACCCCTGCAACACCGCCGGCTCCATTCGGAGCCGGCTTCAATGTTGCAGGGCCTTTCCCGCTGGGCTGGCGGGCGCTCCCTTGGCGGGCGCCCGCCGGCCCAGCGGGAAAGTCTGAATGGCCTCCGCGGTCTTTTGACCGCAGAGCAGCCAAGTGGCGGTTCCCGCCAGGCGGGCAGCGCCCGCCGCCCGCCGAGGTTAGAATGACCCCCCAAGTCTTCTGTTTAGCGTGGAGTAACAATAAAAAATTCTATTCTCACGTTGTCTGGTTAAATGCTAAAAGAAGCACAACGCCCCTTTACACGATATCTAAAGAAGGACAAGGCCTGTGAAAAAACGGTGAAGCCCACAAGAATGAGAAGAAATACAACCAAGAAAATGAACATAAAAGCGGGTGACATTCTGAAACATGAAGGGCTGGCACTCATCCCCCCTTCTCCAAGTGGCTACGGCCCCTCCCTGCACATCTAAGAATCTCATTAATGTACATTTATAGTGACAGGGAAGCCTCGACTGAGCAGAGAGAGCTACAGCCCTAAAGCTAAACAAGCGACCATGGCACTATGCCTAAAACGAACAAATGTGTTTGGCTTCGTGGGTGCCGCGAATAAAATGTTTTATTAAGGACACGAGGCGAGGATTATGCTTCTCTTTCCATGCTCTTTATTTTAACAGCAGCCAATCAAAACCATGGAAAACAAAAAACTACATAACCCAAAGTCTGATATGTCATGTGATAACCATAGAGGAGGATGCCTTTAAAGTGTTGCTTCACACCCATCCACTCCTCATTCTTTGCCAAATATTCGCAACAGATTAAAGTCACAGTCTTAAACATGAATCCTGCAAACACAGTCCTGGAAGAAGATGACCTGGAGAACCAAAAATATGTCTCCAACCCGCCTGGAAACATGAAACGGAGACCAAACGAATTGGAATTACTTCTCCTCATTTCCTAGGAAAAAAAGAAAATTCAGACCAAAAAAACTGATCATCATAAAATGATACTTATATATACTACCAAATAGGATGGGATAGCACTGAAATACAGTAAAATGTGTACATAAGCTTCATATTAACATGATGTACAACAACATATACATACAGTGCAGTGGGATAATCCTCGCCTCCGTGTCCTTAATAGAATTGAAAAATTCTTAACGCGAATGCTAGAATTTTTTTAATTCTATGTCAAGCCCGGAGGCTCAGATTATGCTTGTTCAAAGCTGATTCACTACCACCGATGCAATATCCACAATAGGTTTACAGTAGAAAGTTTTAAACGTAGAGGGGGTAGACCAATCAGCCGCCCTTAAAATGTCTTCCAAATGAGAACCCAAAGCAAAAGCCTTTGAAGCCATAGCACCTCTGGAAGAGTGCGCACCAAATTTAGAAACATCAATGTCTGCTTCATTCCATAATCATCGCATCCATCTAGCCAGGGTGGCCGATGAAACAGGATTATAAGGCTTAACCAAAGAAACTAGCAATTGACCCCCCATATCAGAACAAAACTCTTCTGTACTCACCTCATAAGATCTAAGACACTGTACTACACAAAGTTTGGGATTGTCCACAAAACAGGGATACAAAACTGACTTCAGATTACATTTAGTTCTACGTGAAATAGAAAAAGTTACTCCATCAGTGGAAAATTCTCTCCCTGCTAAATCCAGCGCTCTAACATCTGATGCTCTCTTACACTAAATTAAACATAACAACATTGTGAGTTTGGCTGAAAGCTGTTTCTTAGATAAAAATCTATTGGGAGGCCATGATTCTAAAAAACTAAGAACAATGTTCACATCCAAAAGGGAAGAGCAGCGAGGGCGAGGAGGATTGGCCAATCTGATGCCTCTCATTAATTTACAAACAATGGGAAACTCTCCAATAAGTTTGCCCTCAATAGGAAGATGACCTGCCGAAATAGCAGACCGATAATTATTAATAGATCGATAAGCTAGACCTGATGCAGCTAAAGAAGATAAAAAATGTAGGACCAGACAGCAATCTGCAGAAGAAGGATTCGCACCCCAAGCACCACACCAAGAACTCCAGTGCTTCCAAGCCGAAGCGTATCTCTTGTGAGTGCTGGAGGACCAGGAACCTGCAATGAAATCGGAAGACTCCTGCGAAAGCCCTAGGATACTCCATCTTTCCCTGAAAGACGCCACGCCACCAGAGATAACTGACCCGACAGGACCAACGGATGCAGAAGACCCAGAGGGTCCCGGAGTAGATTCTCTCGGACGGGAAGCAGAATCGGATGATCGCAACTCAACTCCATCGCCAACGGAAACCATGCCTGTGACCTCCAAAGAGGCATCATCAGAACCAGATCCACTTGCTGACATCTGATCTGGGCCAATACGCTGGGGATCATCAAGAAGGGGGGAAGGCGTACCCCTGTTCTTAAGACCACTTCTGAAGAAACGCATCCGTGTTTGCTGATTCTGGATCTGGCTTCCAACTGATAAAACGTTTGATCTGCCGATTGAGGCGAGACACAAACAAGTCTATTGAGAAGGGGCCCCACCGAGCAGAGAGTGCCCGGAAAATTCTGGGGTGTGGTATCCAATCGCTGTAATCTCTCAGGTGTCACGAGTTCCAGTCCGCCACCAGATTGATGGTCCCTGGAAGGTACTCCGCGTCTACTGAAATCCTGTGCTGAAGGCAAAAGTGCCAAAATTCCTTGGCGATCTCCTGTAAAATGTGAGAACGAGTTCCCCCCAACTTGTTGACATATCTCACCACCGAGATATTGGCCATGCGTAGAAGGATACAACAGTTCGCCTTGAGGGGGGAGAGACTCTTGATCGCAAATGAGCCGGCTAGGAGCTCCAAACAATTGATGTGAAGGTTTAGCTCCGTGTGGGACTATCTGCCTCCCGTGGAGACTGATCCGCAACGGGTTCCCCAGCCCCAATGACTGGCATCGGACTCTATCACTACATCTGGGGACGAACTGAAAATAGCTCTGCCGTTCCAAGCCTCCATATGCTCTAACCACCAAATCATCTCTGCCAGAGATTCCTCCGAGAGGAGAACTTGGTCCGCATAACTGAGACCCCTTTGAAGATGTGAGATCTTTAATCGTTGAAGGGCTCGGTAGTGTAGAGGACCTGGAAAAATCGCTTGGATCGAAGAAAAGAGAAGGCCCACCATGCGAGCAATCGCCCTCAATGATACAGTCTGTTTGGATAATAGAGACCTCAACTCCCTCTTGATCGACGGAATCTTCCCAGGGGGAAGAACCAATTGGGATCGAACCGAGTCTATCTGGAAACCCAGAAAATCCATCCGTTGTGATGGGATCAGAATGGATTTCTGGGCATTGATTATCAACCCCAAGCGCTGAAGTAGAGACACCGTGCACCCCAGGTGGGAATGCAGAAGGTCCTGATTCTGGGCCATAATCAGAATGTCATCTAGATAAATTATTAGACGGACCCCTTGAGAAGGAAGGAACTCTACAATTGGCCGCATCGTGAAGCACCAGGGGGCAGAAGACAGGCCGAAGGGAAGAACTTTGTACTCGTAATACTCGCCTTCCCCATAGGAATTGAAGAAATCACCGATGTGGAGAAAAAATAGGAATGGTCAGGTAAGCATCCTTCAAGTCTAAACGGACCATCCAGTCTCCCTCTTGGAGAATGTCTCTCAACAAGTGAATGCCCTCCATCTTGAAATGACGGTACAGTAAAAAAAACTTTGAAGTCTTTTAAGTTTAGAACCAGACGAGAACCACCCCCTTTTTTGTCCACTAGAAACACTGGACTGATAAACACAGAAGGGTGTTTTGGTACCTTGACGACGGCACCTTTTGTTATCAGCGCAGAGATTTCTGCAGAGATGAGACTGTGTTCTTGAAGGGAAAAATATGTTGGACGAGGAGGGCACAGTTAAGACGGGGACTCATAAAATTCTAGTTTGAACCCCTGAACAGCCACTAAGATCCAAGCATCCGAAGTAATCAGACCCCATGCTTGCAGAAAATTCTGAGTTCTGCCCCCCAACATTACATCTGAACTTGCAATCAATCTCCCCTGTGGATCCTGACTCCTGGGAGAAAGATTGATGGCCTTTGGATCTCCCTCTGCAGAACCTGGACCGACCAGACCAGATGGGTAAAAGGTTGAAGAGGAGGAGTCGTACTCCTGAAAACCGCCTCTTCCTTGATGGTAGTAACCACCTTGAGGGCTTTGTTGGTTGAAGCGGCCGAAGGCACTCCCTCTGTAGCATCGGCCCCTCTAAAAAGTGGACGCAGCACCCGTCTTATTGAATCTTGGGCCTTGTCCAAACTTGCGCATGTTGAAACAAATTTCAAAAGTTCCTTTATGAAGGGGGAACCAAACAGTAAACCCTGAGCCACAGGGCCTGATTCAGAGGTAGCCAGATCTGCCGACTTGGGGGTCTAACTTCATCAAGGCGGAGCGGCGATGCTCCGAAGATATGGCGCAATTGGCATTGCCCAGGAAGCAAAGCTCTTGTTGAGCCCAACCCACAAGAATGTCAGGGTTGATGGGCTCTCCTGACTCCTTGGCTTGAAAAGCCAACTCTAAAATCTTTGCTGGTGGACCGGAAACATCCAACAGCTTATCTTGACACCCACGCCAGGCGCAATCTATATCTTTCTTTGGATCCTTGGCAGATTTTTTAAGGAAAGTGACGAGAGTAGGATCCAGTTCGGGGGTCTCATTCACCTTGGAAGGGAAATCCGGTCTGGGGCATTCCAACCGCAGCCTGGAGCGAACCTCCTTGTCAAAGCTATATCTAATGTGGGATTCCACAAAATCTGCCACTTCAGGGGGTGGTAGCCAAAGTGAAGACCTGGGGTGTACAGTGTCTTCCGGCTCAAATGTCAGGACCCTAGGAGTAGGAGCTTACTGATGATGAGCCTTCTTTTTGCGCTTGCGAGGGAGGTCATCTCCCTGCTCGGAGGAATGTTCAGAAGAAGAAGAAGCTGGGTCACTTGCAGCTTTCTTTTGCGATCCTGAATTATAATCATGCTCCCTTGCCATATTCCTAATAAGGCTTTCAAAGTCAGCGGAATGCGGATTAGTACTCTGCTTGGAGGCTTGGGTATTCGCCGGTAGTTAAGGCTCCATAATGGATTGAATGCCCAACGGGGCTACCCAGCCTTGTTGCTCCGCAAAACCCAAAAGGTGGTGCTTAATGGGTTTGATAGCTTGAGCTAAAGCTTGATTAACTGTATGACGCACTCCTGCGTCAAGAGCATATACCAAGTCCTGTTCAAAAGAACCACCTGGTTCATCCAAATAATAGCCATCATCGGCTTGGTCTTCATAGCCAGCCATACTGTTACACAGCAGAGGGGCTCCAGAGGAGCAGTAGTAAGAATAAAGCAGGGCAAACAAAATTCCTTCTTTAGGACATGGAGAGAGCTGCCCTGTGAGCAGAGACACATTTAGTGCAGGCCCAGCCTGGATACACAGTTTATTGCAACTCCAGAGTACAGGCACTGGGGTGTAGATGGGGAGCTGAGCCGGTATTAATTCCCTTGAAATTGTTGTGCTTAAACAAACGCTCCTAGCCGCGAGCATGTAGGCTCTGAACTCGCCGAGTTCAATAAGAAAAACGCTCCAGGGATCGAACGTGTAATTTTTTCCCTTTGCGAAGCAGGTATATTATTAGAAATATGCTCCGAGCGCGTAGATAATTAGGCTCCCCGGGGCAGTGTAAATAAATGCTCCGGCTCCAGCACAGAACACGCGCGCTATAAATAGCCTGCTGCGTGGCCTCTGAGGCCGGTGCTCGGAGTGTGCTGTTATTTTTAGCCCTAAAAGCCAGCAATAAAAAGAGGCCTCATGGAGACGCGCGAGTCCTCACTCCCCTGCTCCCACTCCACATAAGAAATAAAGCGAGCCGAGCGGCCGCTTTAGGGAGGGAAAAAAACGCTCCCAATACAAACACAATAAAACACAATGTCAGATAAATAAATCAATATGAGACACTTAACTGGCTGCGAAGCAGCAAAGAAAGAGGAGTGGATGGGTGTGAAGCAACACTTTATAGGCGTCCTCCTCTATGGTTATCACGTGACATATCAGACTTTGGCATATATAGTTTTTTGTTTTCCATGGTTTTGATTGGCTGCTGTTAAAATAAAGAGCATAGAAAGAGAAGCATAATCTGAGCCTCCGGTCCTGACATAGAATGTCTGACCTGACAAATGCTCTTTCTCAGAAGTGAAAGTTTGAAGGCCATAGGCACGCTGGCTCAAAGGAGAGAGCAGCAAGAGAGAGGAGCTCTGCAGGGGTGTGGCTAAATGGTTAGACAGAGACAGTTAGAGAGAGACAAAAAGCAAACAAGCAGCACAGCTCAAGCAGCGAAGGGGAGGGGGTTTGGGGATGTGCAAGCAAAATGAGGAAATCCTCTAACTTTGAAGTCAGAGTAGAAAATAAAGAGCACTTGAAAACACCATCTGACATTTGGCCTCGGTCTTTGAATGCAAAGCAACTGTGACTAGATAACAAGATTTAAGGGGGGAGGGGCAGAGGCAGCCCCCAAAGACGGACCCGAAAGGACGGGTTTGACCAATCTGGTGGCCGGCGGCGGCCACTTCAAGGGACATCACACCTTCACCCCTCCAGGCGACCCCGATCGCCACATGTGGCACGAAGGTGCAGGGCCCAATGGGGGAAAGAGTATATGTTCAAACCCCCAATAAGGGGGTAAGAGAAGAGGACCTGGGGGGGAGCATGGAGTATAAGGAGCACTGTCTCCCACCATTGAGTGCAAACTGGAAGACTTGGGGACAGCGTGCAACAAACAACAGACAACAAGCTTGCTAATCTGAAGTAATCAGTGGTGCAGCCCTATCCTGTCTCTCAGCATCTAAGCGATTGCACCACTGGAGCTTGCTGTTGAAGTCTCACACCCGAGGGCAGCTGTGCAGAGGCGGAAGTTCCTGTTGCACAGTGGCTGTACCTCTTTCTTCTACCGAAAATAGAATGCTTATGTTTCTTATGAAGAGCACGCTGTCATAATTCACAGGACTCAACAGAGGTAGAGGCATCGCAATCCCACGTTGAACACCCCAGGTCGGGTTGGGGTACAGAGGATCACTGCAGCAGCAGTGACACGACTCTGTTCTAGCCAGCGGGAGTTTTCCCTCCAAATCACCGCTGCTGCCCGGGTTAATGTGTGGAGAACTGCTGCACAAGCAGTGATGCGACTCGGCACCCAGGACTGGCTACAGTGATGCTACTCCACGTGAAGGAACGGAAGGGTGCACCCAAGTGCACCAATAGCGTTAGGCGCGAGGACCGCTGCTGAAACAGCGACGTGACTCAGCCTTCGAAATCGAACCCAGCTGTAACCAGAGGACCGCTGTGGTGACGCGACTCTGGAGAAACACGGAAGTCAGGCAAGCTGGCGGTGAGGGGGTGGAACCCAAGAAAGGCAGTAGGCTCAGTGGACTGCTGACTAGTACAGCACTCTAAGTGGCTAGGGTATGCCCTGATGTGGGTCCCTTGCTTGCTGCGCCACTGGATTCAAGCTAGCCTGGCTGATGAAGGGGGATACCATGAAACCGGTCCCAGGATGCTTGAATCCTGTCCAGGGAGGACCTGTTTGGCAGTTCGGGCTGGACTGCTCCCATAGGGAGCAGGGTCAAGACTGATTTTTATATGGGTGGGTCCAAACTGGGCAAGCAAAAATAACGATGGATGAAACCCAGATCTCTGACTGGGGGTGAGTGTTTGAAAAGTTTCAACACTCTGTCCATCCTTTTATTTTGTGATGTTGGGTTGTGAGCCCTAAGTGGCTAGGGTATGCCACTGGGATCACCCAGCATCCGGATGCAAACTTAGCAAACACCAGTCAGACAAAAAAGAGAAGCGGAAGAGATCATAGGGAGTGGAGGATACAAAGGGGGGCGCAAGGAAATGGGCATACTTCCAGTTAGCCAAATCCCCCATCAACATGCACTTGCTTAGGGAACTTGACAAAGTTTACAATAATAAAGAAGATGCAAGGCTCTCAGTGGAGGGCTTTGAAGAAGGTTTTAAGATACCTTTAAAGGGCAACACCACAGGGAGCTCCGGTAGGAACCTGAAAGCTGCAGAAGAACACCCAAAAGTGGTCCAACAAAAGATAGATAATGAAAAGGTCATGGGCAGCATTGATCACTCCACCCCCACTGACCTGGTAATCTCCCTCCTTGGGGTCACCCCCAAAAAAGAACTGGGACATTTCAGACTTCTTCACCATCTCTCCTTCCCAGAAGGGGCATCAGTCAATGATGGTATAGACCCAGAGGCTTGCTCAGTAGGGTACGCTACAGTAGTCGATGCTATTGACATGGTAAAAGCAGCAGGCAAGGGGGCTTTAATGGCAAAGGTGGACATTGACTCTGCTTTCCGTCTTCTCCCGGTACACCCAGACAGCTTCCCTTTACTGGGATTCCACCACGAAGGCCAGGTGTATTTCGACAAAGCCATGCCAATGGGATGCTCCATAGCGTTTCAACATGTTTCTAGAATGGGCACTACATAAAAGGGCACCCACAAAGAGGCAAACTGCATTAACTGGATGACTTCCTGTTTGTAGATCAGGCAGGGTAATGGGAATGCGCAAGCACATTAGAGGCATTTCAGGTGCTAGCAAGAGAACTAGGAATCCCGCTGGCGGCTGAGAAAATGGTGGGACCAACCACGACCCTAGTTTTTCTGGGCATTGAGCTAGACACTGTAGCGGGGACTTTCAGATTGCCACAAAACAAGGTATAGGAGCTGAGAGAGGCTATCAGGGCCCTATCCAACAAAGAGAAAGCCACCCTTAGAGAATTACAAAGCATGATTGGCAAGCTCAACTTTGCAGCATGGATCATACCTGCAGGGCGGGTAATTGCAAGGAGATTAACCAGACTAACGGCAGGTCTAAGGGAAAAACAACACCACGTCAGATTGGGTAAAGGAGTGAAAAGAGACTTAGATATGTGGGACACTTTCCTAGCACAATTCAATGGCTTCCTCATATGGAGAGAGAGTTGGGTGACAGCAAAGTAGATCGCCCTATTTACAGACGCAGCAGGCAGCAGCGGTTTTGGTGCCTTGCTAGAAGACGAATGGTGTGCAGGACAATGGCCAGCTGGTACCATTTAGGTATTACAAGTAACATCACATTTTTGTAGCTTTTTCACATAGTGGTAGCCTTTATGGCGTGGAAGAAGAAGCTGCATGATAGGAAAATCACACTTTGGTCCGATAAACAGGGGGTGGTGCTAACTATCAACAGAGGGACAGCTTCGTCTCCAGATATATTGAGGCTCATGAGGTTTTTTGTTAGATTACAACTAGAAGGTAATCTGGATATTAGGGCCAGGCATGTACAGGGCATACAGAACTCAATGGCAGATGCACTCTCTCATTTCCAGATGGACAGGTTCAGAAGGTTAGCGCCCGGAGCCAGGCTGACAATGACATCCTTTCCAGATGAACTATGGGAGCTCGCCGAGCAGACCTGTCCATACTAGTGGAAAAGGCCCTCACACCTGGCACCGCCAAACGCTACGACACGTACATCAACACAGTGATGCAGATAGGGGGACTACAGTCCCTAGGGGACCCGGAAGCCACAGCACTGGCAGTGGAAAGATTTATTGAGTGGTCATACCTTAAGAAGAAGAGCAAGTCATGGGCGCAAGGGCATTTAGCGGCACTGGCCCATTTCTAAAAATTAGCTACAGGTAGGGATCCCACGGCTTCTCACTACATTAGGACTGCCATGAAGGGATAGAGATGGCTGGAGGGAAAGAAACACAGCTCAAGTGCCCCTTAAATTTTGAAAAACTGATGGGGGTGATCAATGCATTGGAAGCAGTGGCAGACAATCGTTACAAGTTGGGACTATTCAGGGCAGTCTTCTCAACCACATTTTTCAGGGCTTTCAGGATCAGTGAGCTAGCAGCACTGGCAAAGAGGGAAGCAGGATCATCCTGCCTACAGGCCCCAGACATTTGGCCAGAGGATGGGAAAGTCCACCTGCTGCTTAGGCGATCTAAGACTTAACAGGCAGGTAAGAACGTGTGGGTGCAGCTCAACTGTATAGAGAATACACAATACTGCCCAGTTTCCTGCCTTCAGGACTACATGGCAGTCTGCCATGGTGGGGAGGGGCCCCTCTTCCTACACTATAATGGTGAAATGATGAGCAAATAACAATTCACAGGGGTAATGCACAAAGCCCTATGCCACGCAGGCTATGCCCCCTCAGTTTTTGGGCTCCATTCATTCAGGATCGGAGCAGCCACAAGAGCGGCTCATCATAGGCTGGCAGAAGAAAGCATCTGGGCAATAGGCAGATGGCGCTCCACCACCTACAAAAGATATATACAACCGCAATGGTTATGTGCACGGCACGGGCCTCCCCCTTGACAAATGACAGCA
Organism: Pleurodeles waltl; assembly: GCF_031143425.1. Classification (NCBI taxonomy): domain Eukaryota; kingdom Metazoa; phylum Chordata; class Amphibia; order Caudata; family Salamandridae; genus Pleurodeles; species Pleurodeles waltl. The sequence continues at coordinate 658,725,976 of NC_090449.1, read as the reverse complement.
TTTTGTTTTGTTCAACAGGAACACAACCCAGAGAGGTGTAGGTAGTCGGGCATTCATTCATAAATAGAATGGGGGCATGGTAGAACCAAGGCGGTGGTCAAAGGAAGGGCCCGACGGCAACAGACATCAAATGGTGGGGGTACCCAGGCATGAGATGGGACCAGCTTCAGCAACCTTCAACCGGCTACGGGAAGCAACAAGCAAACACCTGGAGGTTTTGATCATTCACTTAGAGGGTAACGACCTGGCTCAATTGGGCAGAAAATACCTCATCAAAGACATAGGGTTGGGTTTGACGGAAACAGCAAGGGTTTTTGGTGAGACCGCCATAATGTGGTCTGATATTGTACCCAGGATCAGATGGTGAGGGGCCACGTTGAATAGCGCAGTAGAGAATTCCAGGAGGAAGCTGAATATTGCAGTCAGCAAATACTGCAAAGGGAATGGGTTGGAGAGGATCAGACATGGCCTCATTCACCCAAGATGCCCAGAGTTCTACGCCTAAGCAGGGGTACACCTATCGGAAGAAGGCATGGGGATTTTCTGGGAGATTCTATGGGCAGCCATGGTCCAGGCAGGCTGCTCTTAAAAATAAAAAATAAAAAAAAGGGGGAGAAGAAGAAGTAAGTGACACCTGGGGGAGCCGCCTAGAGATGTGTACCTCACAGGCAGCGTGGCAGAAAGAAAGAGGGATAATTGTTGGTAATAAGGCTCACCTAGTAAGGCAGTCGGTCAAAGCAGGGGCCACTCACCTGGGGATGCCTTACAGCAGGGTGAATAGGGGCAGCAGGGGAAGTAAGCAGAGCACGGCATTTGCAGCCCAGACTCACCAGACAGGCGGCAGGGCACAAACAGAAACATGGCAGCGAGTTGGGCCTAAACAAAACATGAGGCTACCCCCCTCTCACAAACAAGGACAAAGCAACAATATGCCAAGGACATTCCCCCCAAGCAGCATTTATGATTGCCTAACAAGGAAAGTACCAAAAAACAAGCCAAGCAGAGGTTAGGACTGGACTGAGATGTGTCACCTTGTGAGTTATGACCTAACAGCAATGTTTAATTTATGATGGCCTGTCACTTGTGATTGATTTATGACCTTGTTGGCAATGATTCATGACTTTCGTGATTATTTTGGTTTGATTTAAGAACTCACTAATGTTGACAAGTAATATTTCTGGTGGTAATCATACATGCTTAATGAAATTGCGGCCTTTTACGGCCCAAATGCATCTGGGAAGGTTTCTTATTAAGATAACACTAGTGCAACAAAAAGGGACTAGAGTTTTCCAAGTGCGAGAGTTAGGAGCACACTGCCTCTCATGCCAGCATGAACTGCATTTACCAGGATGAAAAGGGGCAAACTGTGCTGGGATGTGAGGCAGAGTGCTCCAAATCCCCCTTCTATTAAAAGGCTCCCTTGAGTCAGCAAGCTGACGAGCTTTGGAGATGTACCTGTACCTGTGCGCCTGTGAGTGGTACTGTGACCTGAGGGGAATTTGGAAGCATTTCCAGCAACCCCAGATGAATTTTCTTTGCTTTCTACTACTTCTGCTCTCTACTGATGGAGGGTTAAACCCAGAAACACATGTCTAGTGATATATAGCAATGTCTGCACCAACTTTGGTGAAAAACTACAGCTAACGTTAAAGTAAGCACTAATTGTAAACTGCATTTACCAGGATGCAAAGGGGTGAACTGTGCTAGGATGTGAGGCAGTGTGCTCCCAACCCCCCTTCTAGATAACAAGATTTACAGGCCTGTTTACGAAAATGGAGTGCGTGGGTGAAAGCAGCACCAATCCTGTAAATTGCTTTTCAAGAAAGAAAAAAAGAGTCCCTGAACAGATGTTAAAATGGTGACCAGTGTATTTATATTTATATAGTACTTAGTCCCTGCTCCCAGGGAGGGCGAAACATAGGATGAGGCATGACAAATAGATGCCATTGACAAATGTGGAGAAAGAATATGAGAGTGACAATGGAGCCAGCAAATGGGAGGCCTATAGGCAGGCTGTAAGCCCACAAAGAAGTTTATACTAATATAAGTATATACTAAAGTATATATAAAAGGTCTCTAAAGCTAGACCTAAAAAATGGGCTGACATGAGTTACCGCGCAGTGGATTGCCCTTTGCAAAGATGGACTGGTCACTAGTTCTTTATTACTGTCATTGGATCTTAAACTGGTATTAACAAGGTGAAACCTTGCCTAGAGAGTGTTAACATGTAAAAATGACAATAATTAAGTAAAACTGTGTCACTTTACACAGTATAATTTATCTTTTGTTGCCACATAATTTGGTCCTTCCCTGTTGCATAATTCCAGTGGCCCTGCAGTGTTTTGACAGGACCCACTATGTTGAAAACCTCTGTTAGGAAAATAAAAAGGTGATAGATGGAATGTTTGTAAAAGTCTATGGCAGTTTCTCAGGATATCCTTCCCGTCCATTTTTTTTCATCTACTTTGCCACTTCAGACAGAGACCTGCAGAAGAAAATCAGACTTGGTCCTGCTTCAGTAGGAAAAGTCCAGTCCAAACTACCAGGCCATGTACCCTCTGAATGTGAACATAAGCAATACAAGACCAGTTTCGTCCTAGTTAGGCCTAATCTGTGCGGTACAGCTTGAGTCCTGTAACACAGAAGCATGGATCGAGAGCCTAATTTAGCCATTTATGGAAACTCTTAATGGGCATTGTTGGAACTGGTAGTATTACAGGAGTGCTTTTGGCTTTAAAAGGTTTGGGTCAAAGTTCTTGCATGGACTGGTGTACCTACTTATGGTAGGACCAACTGAGGCAGTGTTACCACAGGAAAAATGAGACTGAAATATATGACCCCCCAAAATAGTAAGGTGTTTTATGACAATTAGTCCTATTGAGCAAAATATGGCATCAAGAGTGTGGTCTGCCGAACACTTAGGTCTAGCTGATGGAAATCAAAATCGTTAAGGTTAGTGAAAAAGTATGTTTTGTCATCTGATGCTTATTTGCCTAATTAGGTGATGATATATCCTAAGATACAGAGGTATAAGTAATTGATTGTAATGTACCACACTGAATGCAAGAGAGCATCAACGGAGACTTGATTGTGGGGTGTGCTGAAGAGATGAGAAGGAAGAGGGCCAAGAAAATTGAGGATGCTGAGTAAACAATAATGCAGGTAGTCTGTAAAGTGTAAAGAGTTATCAATGCCACCACTAGCCCTTTAATACTCTTTATTTGGGTAGTTTGTGAGCAGGGTTAAATACCCATCAGGGGTTTCCTCATTTAGTATGGTACAACATTATCTCCTAGCCACGTTTCTGTGATGTAGACGAAGTCCAGGTTGAGACAGAGGATTTGAGAATGATCAAGGACATGGGATTTTTTATGATGTGATGTAAAGGATACAAAAATGTAATGACAGGGTTGGAGGATCTAGTAACTTGGTTAGACAGAAGTCAGTAAATCGGAGTTGTGACAAGTGCTGATTGTTTGGTCAGGATGTCAGCAGAAGTTGGTTTATTGGTTCCTCTTCTCCAACAAGTAGATAAGGATAAAGATATATTGCTGGGGATTTCGCAAGGTGAAGACCTTAGATTGCCATAGGTCAGCTGATTGTGCCTGTGGCTGTTCTAGTGCATGCTCTGGATGGTCTAATAGATGGCAATATATTGGTCATTGGTCTTGCAGGGAAAGAAGGCGTGGATGATGTAGGGGTGGTGGCAAGGTACCTTATTTATTTATTTTAGTTTTATATAGTGCTTACATGTCACCTGAATACCATTTCAGAGCACTGTAAACCACAAGGCAAATGAACTATGAATTACAGGAAGAATAGAGTTTATATTAAAATGGGAAATCCATCGGTAGGATGAACAATAGATTAGGGTTTCACCTACAATGATATTAATGAGTCAGAGTATAGAGGAATGTAGAATGACATGGATAGGTCTAAGAATGTGGAGGCATACTGAATGTTTTTCTAAAAAGTAACTAAGCTCTGAATTATAGGTACTTCAATTAGGGCCAGATTTAAAGTTTGATGGGGGAATACAGTTTATCAGGGTAGTCAAAGACATTACATCCAACGTACTGATGGACTACAGTCTGATAAATTTAGAGATCGCCTCTGGCCAGTGAGGATCTCTCTACCCATTGATGAGAACTGCTGTCTGGGATGTTCTTGTCAAGGTACAAAAAGTTTGGTGTGTGGCTATCAACCAGGTTTGAAATCTGTTCACCAAACTTTAATAAAGTTAAAACGAACTCCCAAAGTGGAAGTTTGTCATACTAACTCCCAAAGTAGGAGTGTTATTGAAAAACAAAAACAAAACAAATAACTAAATCATCTCCAGACCCAGTGATTTTTTCCCTTGACATGGGGTTGGTCACTGTTTTTTTTTCTGTCTCATCTGAAGATGATGGACAGAAAAAAGGACATCACATCATCCACCTATGCCATATGCTGTTGGCTGAAGTTTTTTTATCAATGGACCCACGAAGGGCTCCACTGACAGAAAGATGACAGTTGGCCCAACTCTAAATGAGGCTGAGGAGTACAGCTACAGGTTAGCAACCACAGATGCTCTTTGAAATTATTTTACCAGGAAATGACTAACCAAAAACCATAAATGTAGTGTGATACGATTACTGAGACAATGTACATGATTGATGCATAATTCTGGTGCTTTTTATATTTATTTAACATAGATTGGTGTAGGGCCAGTAAATACTTTCCTACTCAGTATCATTTTTGAATGAGAGGAAAGAGTATGACAAATGTATCAAAGTTGGTAATACAAATTTTACATATAGGAAATGGGAAAATGTGACTGCATTGTCTCAAACACCTACTAAACAATTTGGGCCTTAGTGACCTAAGGATGAGGACAATCAATATTTCACCCAGACAAGTAATCACACATTTACAAAAGTCATAACATACATACTCTGTAGGTGATAAGAGTAAACTAACAGTTATGGATAGGTCTGTGGCATTATCAATAGTTTAGATTATCTTGTTCTTCTAATAATTCGTGCAAAGCCTCAAAGTCCCCATGCCCCAGTGGTGTTACTATTGCCATACTGAAATATAATTCAACTTTGTGGGCCAAACAATTACCCCAGCTTCTTTTGACCCCATACACAAGGAGGGTTCCAGTGACTGGCTAAGCAACTTTTGAATAATCTAGATTGTGAAGGCATTCCTTGTTTACTACATTTGACAAACTGGGTATAGCAAAATCATTTGCACCACATTGAGCAAATAGAAATGAGAGGAGGTCCGTGCACAGTAGATAATAATGCAGATTGTCCTAGTAATTTATCAAGGAAAGTCTTAATTTTATTAAAGACACTGAGGCAGGTATTGCGCTTACTTTTCTTGCTTTATATTAAATATATGAAAGTCTAAATAGTGCTACTCTTCAATGTTACTACATAAATTTACATAAAAAAACAGATATTGATAAGTATACTCTTTATATGTATGTCAAAAAAGTAATCTCACAAATCCCAACATAACATTTCCTAATATATATATATATATATATATATATATATATATATATATATATATATATATATATATATATATATATATGGCACTTTTTTCACTCTATTCATAGTGCACCTAATGGCAAACAAAGCTTACCTAATTATTTAATACATGTTTGCATACTTAATTGTAACGATTAGACAAACATATATTTCATTTGATGAATTTATTTAATTAATGATAATTTCTAACAATGAAAGAAAAAACTAATCACAAATCCTGAAATTAATAAAGAGCGACATCCCACCCCACAGAGGACAATAAACAACACGTACTAATTATGCCAAGGCCTCATTCACACCCTCCCAAACCCAAACTCAAACATAATGCTATAAATCCATACAATAGAAAGTCCAAAGCCTAATACAAAATCTGTTGTAGTTCATTTCAAGGATAGCAATAGGGTCCTATACAGAGAATGTTCAGATTCAAAACTCAAACAATAATTGATGAATTCTTCTTGTCCAATCACGATATACAAAACAACATAATTAGAATGATCACAATGATGATTGATGGAACAAAAATTCGGAACACAATGCCTACATGCGTTTCAGTAACCCTCTCATAAGGTGGCCACCTCCATCAGATTATCATCTGTGTCATGAATAGTAGAACTCACAATCTTTTGAGCACTGTCATCTAAGTGCTTTGTTTTGCTTTTACTTTTTACACCTGAAGTATTCCCCTGTGAGGCCTGTGAGGAGCTTCATCCTCTATTGCATGTGAGGAAGACTCACCTTCTGTAAGCGCAGTTTTTATTTTTGTTTGTTGACATTGAGAAGCCAAAGTGGCTTTATGGTTCCTACCTTCCCCGCAGATAGGGCAATGTTACATTGTGACATTTTAGACAAAAAATTATTTTCAAACTGTTTGGAAACTTTAGTCATAGAAGCTGAAACAACTTTGGGTACAGAGGAATTAATAAACTGATTAAGGTTTTTTTTAAATTCCTCTTCACTATCACTATCATTATCCTCTAATAACAAATTGGAAAACTCCATGTTAGGAAAAAACGGTATAAACTGCCTGTTTTACAAAAACTCGCCCACTGAGGGTTAAATATTGTAGGAGTTACTAGGGAGAAATGTGACAGAGAGAAAGAGGCGACTTTGTAAGCCCTGTCTATAGAAGGGGCATGTCTGAGGAGACAGGCTGCGCCCTCGCTCAGGGAAGCGACGTGGTCACACACAGGCTGAAGAGCACATTGGAAAGCTTGAAAAATCAGCTCTGAGTGATGCGATATGAAGCAAAAGGTCATGAAAGAGCCTCCGTTTATGCTGTGTGAAGAGAACTCCATTGCAGTCAAAAGCAGTGGGCAACACAATGGAGGCCGCCACTAAAGGTATCGGATGGGAAGGGGGAGCCTGAATGACAGAAGAGCCAATGCGCATTGTACACAGCAAACAGAGCTCGGAAGGGAAACAGAACGAGCAATTACATCAGTGGAGACGAAAATATTAGAAATACCATACCACTCACAGGATATTCTCAAGTCTGCAGACTGGTCGAATGAAAACAAGTTTAAAACTTTTTACTGTAAACCAATCTCTCATGTTTCAGACTCTGTTATTGCTATGCTTTGAACATGCATAATATGAGCCCCCTGTCTTGTACACTTCTGACACCAAGGCTAGGAAAATCTCAATTTAGCACCTTTGTCTGTCCATCCACCTGGAGGATGTAACCGGCAGACAGGCAGAATTCCATTGCTAACTCCTTAAACAAGGTAGGCCAAAATCTTAAGTTAAACTGAGACCCTCTGTCATTGAGCAACACTTTTTGAACACCATGTAGTCTAATAATTATTTGTGCAAAACTAGTGCAAGCTCTTTGGAAGTGATTAAATCTGACAAAGTTATAAAATTACCCATTGTTAACAAATCATGTGCAACCAACAGAATCACCGTTCAACCTAGATAGGTATTTCTGCAATGTAATCCATTAAGATTGCATGCCTCAGGGGCAAAATGTATGACGTATTGACGCAACATTTTAAGCATATCAAATTATCATACTTCAGTCTCTTCTCACTAGGTACTGCCTTACAGGCTGCCATATATCTCTCAGTCTAGACTTACATGGTAGCAGAATTGGTTATACGTCCAACTGAGTGTTGCATAGGACTAAGGCCCTCATTACAACCCTGGAAGTCGGTGATAAAGCGGCGGTAATACCACCAACAGGTTGGCAGTAAACAAAATGGAATCATGACCACGGTGGAAACCGCCAACACAAACAGCCACTTTAACACATCGACCGCCATGGCGGTAGCAACAAACACCGTGGCGGTCACCGCCATCAGCCAGGCGGAAGACAATGTACCGCCCCCAGCATTACAACATGCCTATCCGCCACCTTTTCCGGGGCGGTACCAACGCCATCAAAAGCACGGCGGAAACAGTACTCTGAAGGGAAACAACTCACCTCTCAACACTCAAGGAAGAATCACAATGCCATGAAGCCCGAGCTGCACTTTTTTCCAATGCTGGTGTACCTTCTCATACACCAAGGACACGAACCCCGGTGAAGACGACTACAGTGAGTACTGCACCTAGCACACAAGGGAGGGGGGAAGAAAAAGAGAGTGCCACCCCCACGCAACACGCAAAACCCCCACCCCCAACACCATAAACACAAACGCAACAACATTACATACATACCCCATAACCCTCAGGAATAACGCAAGGACAAAAGAAATGGAGTAAAGTGAGTGTAATAGTACAGTTTAACATATATAAGTCCTTAAACAATAAACAGTATGTACAATATATACAAAAGGAGGGATAATGCCCACTCCAAAACGTCCGTGGCCCACTGGCCCATAACACATAGGCTAAGGGCACACTTGACTCCTGCCTCAATACAGAGAGAGCACTGCAGGGGCATCAGGTCAAAAACACAGAGGCACCTCAGGGGGACGGGGAATGGGGGGGCACCTCAGCCGGAAGATGGTACAATGCCACTGGCCTGGAGGGGGCTCCAAGCCCACTGCTTGGTCCTGGGGAGTGCAAAGCCTCAGTCTCTCTAGTGGGTGGTTTGCTCACTGCTTGGTACTGGGGAGTGCAAAGCCACAGTCTCTCTAGTGGGTGGTTTGCCCACTGCTTGGTCCTGGAGAGTGCAAAGCCATAGTCTCTCAAGTGGATGCCTTTTTCCACTGGTTCTGGAGGGGGACTAGTGCCCAGTGTGCTCCATCCTGGCAAGGAGGGGCGGGGTGGATGCTTCTTCCACTGGTTCTGGAGAGGGTCTTGTGCCCAGTGTGCTTCATCCTGGATGGGGCAAGGTCACAGTCTCTCACCTGTGTGTCACACCGACAGGTGTTGCAGGGGCCAGGACACACTGCAGCCCATGTAGTCACCACTACACACTGCTCGCCTGCGGTGACGGCTGCTCAGTGGATGCCAGTTGCGCTGCTGGAGGCGGTGCATGTGGCTGTGCTGGCCGCGGTGCAGGTGGCGGTGCTAGCCACAGTGCAGGTGGCGGTGCTGTCAGTGGTGGTGGTAGCCTCCAGGCCTTCACCTGCAGCCTCGGATGGCTGCCCACTGGGGCTGCTGCTGCTGGCAGTGGTGCTGCTGGCGGCAGTGCATGTGGTGGTGCTGGCCGCGGTGCAGGTGCCGGTGCTGGCCGCGTTGCAGGTGGCGGTGCTGCCAGTGGTGGTGGTAGCCTCCAGGCCTTCACCTGCAGACTCTGACAGCTGAAGTGCCATGGCTGCTGTTGTGTGCCCCTTCCTGCCCTTGGCAGATGGTGGTGCCTCGTTGCTTCTTCCAGCTGGGGTCTTTTTCTTGCCCTTGCTGACTGGTAGTGCCCCCTTTCCCTTGCTGGCTGGTGTCCCCTTCTTGCCCTTGCTAGGTGGCAGACCTTTCTTGGCCTTGGCAGGTGGTGCCGGCACACTGGCTGGGCTGACGGGTGACTCCTTGGAGCCTCTCACACCTGTAGTTGCTGCAGAAACCACAGTGGCCGTGGACTGAGTGGCTGAGGTGCTGGGCTGGGTTCTGGTCACCCTGGCCCAATGTGAAGGACGAGGAGGGGGGAGGGGTAGGGAATAGGTCAATGTTGGCGAGGAAAAGTTTCTTAGGGACACTGGGGCGGGAAGAGGGTGAAGGTTTGGGAGTGGAGGAAGAGGGAGTGGTTGTAAGAGGTGTCAGTCTGCTGTGTTTGGGTGCAGGTGCAAGGGCTGGATGCTGTTGTGAGGTGGATGGCTGTTGGGTGTCTGAGTGCTTGCATTTGTGTACTTTGGGAGGAGGGGGCACAGACACAGTGGGAGAGAACACAGGGTACATGTGCATGGATGTGGGGGTGGTAACTGCCAGTGAGGGGCGTGTAGTGATAGGCATGCTGGTGATGGATGTAGTGGATGAGGATGTAGTGCATGCAGGTGTGAGTGGAGACGCTACTGGGAGGCAGGTGGACGACGAGGCGGAGGGGGACACCATGGAGGCAGTGGATGTTGGTGTGTCTGCATGCGGATGGTGCTTGTGTGAGTGCCTGTGAGATAAAGTGTGGTGCTTGTGTTTGCGTGAGCCCCTTCTGTGTGTTGATTTGGGTGATTGCTGGTCTGAAGATGTGCTTGGGATAGGCTGGGGTTGAGGGGATTGGGACTGAGTACAGGGGTGAGGCTGGAGACAGGGACAATGGCTGCCATCAGTGAAATGGCCAGAGCCTGGAATGTTCTCTATTGGGCCACCATGCCAGAGTGATTGCCCCCCAGGTATGCATTTGTTTGTTGCAAATGCCCTGCTACACCCTGGATGGCATTCAGTACGGTTGACTGCCCAACAGAGAGGGATCTCAGGAGGTCAATAGCCTCCTCACTGAGGGCAGCAGGGCTGACTGGGGCAGGGCCTGAGCTGCCTGGGGCGAAGGAGATGCCCACCCTCCTGAGTGAGTGGGCACGGGAAACACGCTGAGGGGCTGCTGGTAGGGTGGTACTGGTACGGGGGATGGTGGCTGTACCTGTAGTTGGGGTGGCAACAGAGGTGTTGGCCACCGCCAGGGTGCTGCCATCGGAGGAGGTGTCGCTGTCGGTACTGTCTCCTCCTGTCTCCGTCATGGTGCTCCCCTCACCCTCTGTCCCATTGGTGCCCTCACCGTCGGTGGATTCAGCCTCCAGGCCCATGCTGGATGCAGATCCCTCCATCGCTGGTGCCTCTGCTCCTCTGCCAGATGATGCTAATGCACACAAGGACAGGTTGACATAACAAAACGTCAGGGAGAGACAGAGGATATACTTGGTCAATGCCAACAACAACACTACAGTTGGCGTGCACAACTCACAGGGAACAGCCCTATGCACTAGGCCATGCACTACCAGTTACAATGCTAGTCACCAGCCGATGGGATACAATGCCTAACACCATTAGCTGCACACCTGAAACCCACAGGACCCTGCCCACTAACACTATTGGGGTTGGAGTGCATCTGAGCTTGCCCATCATTGAACATACCCTGACATGTTCGCCTTGGCCTAGGGGCACCCACAGCCCACATCCCCCACCCAGGTAATACATTAACGCACGCAAAGTCATGATTCTGAATCTGTACTCACCCCCTTGTGGCTGCTGTGATGCCTTCAAGCGCCCATCCAACTCCGGATAGGCCACCGCCAGGATGCAGAACATCAGAGGGGTCAGGGTACGACGGGCACCCATTCCTCGTTGGGAGGCCAGCCCCAGCTGGGCCTCCACCATCTTCCTTGCCCAGCGGCGCAGGTCCTCCCATTGTTTGCAGCAGTGGGCGCCCCGCATGTCAAAGACCCCCAGGGTCTGCACCTCCTTGGCGATGGCACACCAAATACCCTTTTTCTGAGGGGCGCTGACCTGCAGAAAAAAACAGCAGAAACAGTATTAGTCATACCGTCCGGACTGTTATACTCATGGCCCACCATATCCCCCATCCCCTTACGCACATACATTGACCACCATACATGCAGCACTGTGCCCAGGACCCCTCAGACCCCCCCCTACACGAGGCTTACACACACAGCAATCCATACATTAATGCCCCACGCATCATGCTCACAGTGTACTCACCTGTTTGTCTGGAGGACCATAGAGTAAAGGTACTGGGGTAGGACCCAATCCACCAGTCTCTCCAACTCTTCTAAAGTGAAGGTAAGGGCCCTTTTCCCAGACAATCGAGCCATTGTCGCTTCCAGACACAGGTCACAGCAGCACTTGCAGTGTAGGTCCTCTCCTGTTGAAGGTCAGGTAGCAAGTGAGTGACCAGATAGAAAATGGCGTTCACATCCGCGGCGGTGTGTACATCGCCATTGGCTCCTGGAACCCTTAGGCCCAAATGATAACCAATGCCATGTTGCACTGCAGTCATCGACCGCCGACCGCAACGGTGAACAACGCCAGCGGAATGACCTAATTTCCACTTGTCCCTCCGCACAGGTCAGGCAGCCACCATTTCAGGTGGGCATAGGCCATGGCACCTAACTGTGTCACAGCAGACATTGGCCACATCAACTGAGTTAGGTGTTCACATACTGTTTCTGTAAAGCAAAAATTGCATATTAATGTTGAAATATGTGTGAATATGACCTTCTGCTCACCGTTTTTCACCCTAGAGTTCAACCACTCAGGATGAATAGGAGATGGAGACATCCCCCGTGAACAGACCCCTGTGGACCTGGCAACAATGGAGGACAGGCACATTATCCTGACCTACAGACTTGATAGGGCCACAATCCAAGAACTGGGTGCCCAATTGGAGCCAGACCTGATATCTGCTATCCGCCACCCCACAAGTACCCCCCTTCTAGTGCAGGTCCAGTCAGTGCTCCATTTCCTGGCAAGTGGTTCCTTCCAAGCGACAGTGGCCATGGCATCAGGGATGTCACAGCCTATGTTCTCAAACGTGCTGACCAGAATGTTGTCTGCCCTGCTGAAACACATGCACAGCTACATCCTATTCCCCCAGGTGGAGGATTTGGCCACAGTGAAGGCTGACTTCTATGTACTGGGACATATCCCCAACATCATCGGTGTCATTGATGGTACACATATTGCACTTGTCCTCCCCCCCGGAAAAATGAACAAGTGTTTAGAAATAGAAAAAGCTTTCACTCTCTGAATGTGCAGATGGTGTGTTTGGCGGACCAGTACATCTCCCATGTCAATGCAAAGTATCCTGGCTCTGTGCATGATGCCTTTATCTTGAGGAATAGAAGCATCCCATATGTGATGTCTCAACTCCAGAGGCACCGGGTGCGGCTAATAGGTAAGCCCATGGTCCCTACCCAGTGGTGTAGGTATATGGGTGTGGATTTGGCCCTAAGGGTGAGTGTGTGGCTAACAGATATCCCTCGATATTTGCAGGTGACTCTGGTTACCCCAACCTCTCATTGCTACTGACTCCAGTGAGGAATGCCAAGACAAGGGCAGAGGAATGTTACAATCAGGCACATGGGCGAACAAGGAGGATCATTGAGCGAACCTTTGGCCTCCTGAAGGCCAGATTCTGGTGCCTCCATCTGACAGGTGGATCCCTGTACTACTCACCCAAGAAGGTGTGCCAGATCATCGTTGAATGTTGCACAACCTGGCCTTGAGACACCAGGTGCATTTTCTGCAGGAGGATGAGCCTGGGGATGGTCGTGTGGCAGCGGTGGAGCCTGTGGACAGTGACGAAGAGGAGGCAGAGGAAGAAGATGTGGACAACAGAACTACACTAATTCAACAGTACTTCCAGTGGCACACAGGTATGACACTGTAACTTCACCTTCCATTGCAGTTTTGTGTTTGACATTGAACATGGCAGCCTGATTTCCCTATTTATATGCCCACTTACTGTACCCTTTGGCATCTCTATTTTCAGATCTCTGTGCACCACTCTGGCTCCTGGTGTGTTTACTGCTGTCCACTACAGGTCATACCTATGTAAATATTACAGTAAATTTGAATTGCAATGTTTACAGTTTGCGAAACTAATACATATGTCAAACAATTGACAGACTCCATATTTGAACTTGTTCCAAGGGTATTTATTTAGGTGCTAATAAGTGGAGGGGGTAATGCAATGACCTGGGTTGCTGATGGAGGAAAGTCCATGGTAGAGTTCAGTCTATTTGTATCACAGGTGTATTGTCCAAGGGGGCATAGGAAGGGGAGCAATGGCAGTTCAAGGTAGACAGGGTGACAGCGTGGGACATGAGGGTGACAATCAGGAGAGTCTTATTTCCTGGCGGGGGTCTTGGCAATATTCTCTGGCTTCTGCCTGGATCGCAGGGACAGTTTGCAGGGTGATTCTCCTTCTGCAGGGGGTTTGGTGCTGGTGTCCTGTTGTTCCTGTGGCGGGGCCTCCTGTCCACTAGCGTCGGCAGAGATGGAGGGCTGTTCTTCGTGTGGCTAGTGTCAGGGGCCCATTGGTGTGCGGCTGCCTCCCTCATGGTGTTGGCCATCTCTGCCTGCACCCCTGCAATGGTGACCAGGGTGGTGTGGATATCCCTCAGGTCCTCCCTGATCCCCAGGTACTGTCCCTCCTGCAGCCGCTGGGTCTCCTGCCACTTGGCCAGTATATGGTCCATGGTCTCCTGGGAATAGTGGTATGATCCCAGGATGTTAGTGAGTGCCTCATGGAGTGTCGGTTCCCTGGGACTGTCCTCCCCCTGTTGCACAGCAGTCCTCCCAGCTTCCCTGTTGTCCTGTGCCTCTGTCCCCTGAACCGTGTGCCCACTGCCACTGACCCCAGGTCCCTGATCGTCCTGTGTTTGTGGGGTTTCCTGGGGTCCCTTTAGTGGTGGACACACTGCTGATTGATGTTTCCTGGGGACAGAAGGATGGGCCCGCTGGGTGGGTGCTGCGGTGGTGTTTCCTGAGGGGGAGGCTCTGTGGTGGCTTGGGACTGTGCCTGGGTAACTGACTGTCCAGGGGTCTCTGATGGGCCAGGTTGGTCATCGTGATCCAGGCGTGCAGAGCTGCTGTCATCACTGTTCCTCTTCTGGGGGGGACTGGATGAGGCTGGCACCTCCTCTCCGGTGACGTTGAGTGGGGGTCCTGTGGGGATGTAAATGCAGTGTTATTGTTTCTGTGTGTGCCATCTTGTGCATGGGTATGTTTCCCTCAGTGGTTGTTATTAGCAAGGCAGCTTTGGCTTGTGTGAGTTGTGATTGGTTTAGCTAAGTGATTGTCACTAGTGTGCATGGTGTGGTGATGGGTGTCCATGCAGGTCTGTGATGGGGGTCCATGCATTGATGTTGCATGCAGGGCTTGGTATTGGGATGGGTGGATTGTGATGGTGGGGTATATGTGAGGTGGTGGGGGGATAGTGGGTGAGGGTAGGGGTTGTTGTTTGTGATGGCATGCAGGTAGGGTGGGGGATAAAGTAGTAAGGATTTGACTTACCAGAGTCCAGTCCTGGTGCTACTCCTGCCAGGCCCTCAGGATGCATGATCGCCAAGACTTGCTCCTCCCATGTTGTTAGTTGTGGGGGAGGAGGTGGCAGTCCACTGCCAGTCCTCTGTACAGCTATCTGGTGTCTTGCAACCACGGAACGTACCTTCCCCCGTAGGTCGTTCCACCTCTTCCTGATGTCATCCCTTGTTCTTGGGTGCTGTCCCACGGCGTTGACCCTGTCCACGACTCTCCGCCATAGCTCCATCTTCCTTGCAATAGATGTCTGCTGCACCTGTGATCTGAATAGCTGTGGCTCTACCTGGATGATTTCCTCCACCATGACCTTTAGCTCCTCATCTGAGAACCTGGGGTGTCTTTGTGGTGCCATAGGAGCAGTGTGAGTGGTATGTGTGAGGGTGTGTGGGGTGATGTGCTGGGGTGTGTGCTGTGAGGTGTGTGGATGGTGTATGGGTGATGGTGTTTTGTGGCTCAGATTCAGTGGGTGTTCCTGGCTTGTCTCTCTCTCACTTGCCGTCTTCCTTGCAATAGATGTCTGCTGCACCTGTGATCCGAATAGCTGTGGCTCTACCCGGATGATTTCCTCCACCATGACCTTTAGCGCCTTCTCTGAGAACCTGGGATGTCTTTGTGGTGCCATGGGTGTAGTGCGAGTGGTATGTGTGAGGGTGTGTGGGGTGATGTGCTGGGGTGTGTGCTGTGAGGTGCGTGGATGGTGTGTGGGTCATGGTGTTTTGTGGCTCAGATTCAGTGGGTGTTCCTGGCTTGTCTCTCTCTCACTTGCCAAAATCTTTGGGTCGTAAAGGGTTGTGGGTAGTGTGGGTGTGTGTTTTATATTGGTGTGGGTCTGTGGGTGTGGTGTGTGTATGTGTGTCAGGTGTGTGTAGTTTGAATAGTCCAATGTGGTGTAGCTTTGTATGTGTGTGTGTATTTTGAGCACGGCGGTGCGTACCGCCAATGGTTTACCGCGGTTGAATGACTGCCGTGGTGAATCGTGGGTCATGATGGGTCATGATGCTGTGGGCGTATTATTGTTGGCGTAAAGGTGTAGGTTTTGGGCTGACGGACTTGTGTGTGTATCTGTATAGTGGCAGATTTCTATGTGTGGGTCATAATACGGGTAGCAGTATACCACTGCGGTCGTGGTATGTGGGCGGCAGTCAGTATGGCGGTAAGCGGCACTTACCGCCAATGTTGTAATGAGGGCCTAAGTCCTTGAGTCATACCTCATACGTAAGAAATGCATCCTTATCCAGCAGGAAAGCTGTTGTAGCGTATTTCTTATACTCCTTTGGGACATCCTTCAAGTAGCCCCAAAAAACAGCGAGTGGTGATGGCTCTAAATGGAGCCCAGTCATCTCTTTAAAGACATCCAAGATTTGACCCAGTATTCTCAAATGCCTGGGCATAATTACGCCAGATGTAGAAACTCTGAGATGAGAGCTGTGCATCTCATACACTGCGAGTTAGCCGCCAGCTAGAATCTGACCATGTACTCTGGAGTATAATACACTCTGGGTGAGATTTATAAATATTTGCCACAGTACAATGCAGCAAAAATTGCTGCACTGCGTCAGATGAAAAGAGCAGGAATGTGCCATATTTAGTAACATATGGCACATTTGTGCTCTCTATCTGTTCTGGCGAACTGCGTGCTGCCTAGAGCCAGTATATGCAACCTTGTGCCATGGTGCAAGGGTGCCTGCATTGCAGACAGGATTATTTTTGTGCAGGAAGGGAAGTTTTTTTGCCCAAAAACAATGCTTTGAGGTGTTTTCCCCATTCTAAATGTGCTGCAGAAGGCAGCACACTTAAAAAGAGTAAAAAACAAGGCAAAATAAACACATTTCTCCTCGCTGCACCTCTACTGGGAAAGAGTACAGTTTTGACACATTACTAGGTTTACTTCTCTTATCTAAATAAATGTGTGGATGTGTGGGAACACTAACTCTCCACCCACACAATGCCCTACTGGTGCAGAGAAATGCAAGGGCAGCAATTTGCGCTGCTTTGCGTTTCTCCAGATTTATAGGCCACGCTGGGCCATGCAAGGTGGCTTTGCGTGGTTTGGTAAATCTGACTTAAGGATTGTACTGGCAACACAAAAGGATGATAGACGGAATGCTGAAACCTTTCAAACACTCACTCCCAGTCACAGATCTGTTGTTTAATCCATGGTTCTTTTGCTCACCATGACACCCCAGTTTGGACTCAGACATATGCAAATAGGCCTTGGCCCTGTTCCCCATGGGAACAGTCCAGTCCGAACTGCCAGGCCTGGTCCTCCCTGGAACAGAAACAAACAACCTGGGACCGGTTTCGGGGTATCACCCCTCATCAGCCAGGCTAGCTTGAATCCTTGCTCATAATAAGAGGCATAAATTCTCCCAGCTGGAGAAAGCAATTATAAAGTACTCCGGAGCCAAATTGTATGCTTTAGCTGAGGTGCAATTCTCTGAGTAAGTAGGCCAAAGCCCTAATCACCAGGGCAAAGAGGATCAGCAACATGAGGCATCTCTGACACATATCCTTCTATTTTTAAGGGGATGAGAGCTGCTTATTTAATTTTTGCAACTGGCTGTGTGTACTATAATTCAATTAATTGTAGCAAAGCCTTACCCAGCCCCATCCTAACTGAGACAGTCTGTAGGAATGGACACACCTCGGAGTCAAGTGACTTAGCCGCAATCAGAAGCCCTGCAAAGTCTCAGATTTCCAAATCCATTTGATGTGTAGCTGAAAACAAACTTTTCAGATTGTCCGATATTGACCTGCCAGGTATGAATCCAGATTGGCCTGGGTCTACCAACATATGCATTAGAAGTAAAAGTTCACAACCCAATTTTTTTTTTTTAGCAAGAATCTTATAATCAATATTTATTAGTGATAAAGAATGGTATGAGTCATAGATTTGCGGGGTTTGCCTAGACTCAGAAAGGCGATGACTGAAGTTGAGGATAACACACCTCCTATTCTAGCTTTCTCATATATCAGAAGCAAAAAGGGAGTAAATTCTTCATTGTATTCCTAATAAAATTCAATTGTTGCTTATGGTGCTCATGTCATTCTTCATGCCTTTGCTGGCATCCTTTATTTCTATTGAGATGATAGGGGCACACAACAGGTTTGCTTCACCACCTCTAACTCTATCCAAATGTATATTTATGTCTAATGTACAGGATGAGGCAGGCAACGAGTTGAGTTTGGAATAAAATTGGTTAAATGTGTCTAGGATATCTGAGGGGTGGTACTACACTCTAACTCCTTCGATTCAAATTAGACTATGTCCGAGCTCATCCACTGTGGGCGCACAAGACATGCCAGAATGTGTCCAGGGCACTCTCTCTCTCTGCACCATCTGGTGAATGCATATTTTCCCATAAAAGTAACCATTCTTTCTTCCCCTTCTTGAAGATCTTTTATTTTAGAATGTATCTCTATAAGTACCCAGGGATCATTAGACAATGCATTTGCATTGTCTAGAGTTTTAATTTATTTTTATAGCATGTTCAACCTGTTGTGTATAGTTCTATAACCTTTCACAATGCACTGTCAGCATCATTGCAACCTTGAACGCTTCCCACCACACTGAGTGTGTTCCACTGAGCCTTGGTTTGTGCATAGTATGGGTTAATAATCACATGTATTTCCTTCTTAAAAACACGATTGAGGAGCATGTTCAGTTGAATTTGCTATATGTGCTCCCATACTTTTCAATTGAGTTACTGTCTGTACCACCGGTGACTGTTATATTAGTAATTGGGAAGTTTTCTTTTACGGAGTATGGTGGCGCTTCCTGTCCTTAATTTGCTTCCAAAACAACCCAGGCGGTGCACTGAACAGGGTGAAAATCCCAAAACACCCTGTAATATACCAGTAACAGTAGTTATCATTTATTCATATGATTGAACACTCCGTATAGACTAGCTAGGAATAACAAAGAATAACAAATAGGAGGAATAATGGCAGGTTCTTGTCATTCATAATTACAGATAAATGGAATAAAATGAACAAAAGGTATTGTGACTAACAACACATGAAGAGTAAACTTTTTGGTCAGAGAAATCAACAAATTGATTGGAAACAGATGATTTAGGAACAAGAGAAGGTTAGTCTATACGATAGATAAACAATTTAAATATTCACATGTGTGTGCATGTACACAGGGTGAACCATAATATGGGAACAAGGTATCTAATATATAACTAAGAAGAATACATAATTTACAGCCCTGAGGAAGTCTGATGGGAGATATCCCTGACGCACCACCTGTGAGTGGTCTTAGTACGTTCTGGAAAGCTGTGATACCGATTCTAACTAGCCCATAACATCTCTGTGGCCTATCAAGAAATTGAGTTTTGGCTCAGTGTTATGGTGTTTGGACAAAATTTCGAGTTGTGATTATATGGAGACAGAAATATCGGAAATAAAATATTGTGATACATAAATATTGTGATGCAAGAATATCGTTGACAAGAATAATGTTTTTTGATGTAAATTATTTTGTTCTGAATAATATAGATGTTCTAACATAATTTTCAGTAACATAGTGGTTAGAAGTATTGTTTTTTTAATTATTTTAAAATGGTTTAGTTGATATATTAATGTTATATTACTATTGTTTATGTAAATGGTGTTAATGTGTTCTGTGCGAGCCACTCACCTGAATTCCAGGTGTGCCAATGGGGCGATGACAATTCCCCAGTCCTGGTGAGGACTAAAGTGACTGCGATGAAGAGTGAGTCCTCAAGGGGAGGGAGGTTTTGGGAAGAGAAAAGGAAAAAATACCAGCTTCTGCTTTGTGGACTGCAGAATCGGACTGCTGCATCTTGGGCTGTCTGCGTGTTGGGCATCAGGACTTCTGATTTCTCAAAATGCTGGGTTCTTGGTTTTTAAGATTTAGGGTTGCAAAATAATTACTTCATTAATACATTGAACTTGCATAAACTATTGTACATTGCATAATGTCTGTTTAGCGATATCTTGGATTCCCACTTAAATGGTAGATCACACTAGTTCTTATTGTCATAATTTTTTTTTTTTTTAAAGAGCGCTGTTTTGTTTCATGTAAGCGATTAATCTTTCTTTACCTTAAAATAAAGTTACTTTCTTGAAAATTTCAGAAGAAGCAAAACTGGGTTTTTTCACCTTTCTTATTTTCTCTCGATTACAGGTAATACAGGATCCTCAGCAGAAGATGGAAGTGAAGAGCCAGGACTCAGCAGGAAGCTGACCGGAGGGCAAGGATCACCGGAACTCGACTGGAGGCTTTCTGGAGGACGGGAAATGCTGGAATGCGACTGGAAAATGGTCAGAGAATGAGGAACACTGGAACTCGATTGGAGGCAGGCTGGAGAACAAGGAACTTGACTTGCACTGGAACTCGACTGGAGGTAGGCTGCAGGACAAGGAACTCAACTTGACTGGAAACAGGAGAGCAGAGCAATAGGGACAAATCCAAGCAAAGTCTCACACTCACAAGCCTCCTAAATAATCAAATGTGCACATGTGCCTTTTGGCAGTTGATTGCTTTTTAAGGAAATGAGCAATTACCCTCCTGATTGTGGCACATGATCAATACAGATCACATTGTGAAGAGCACATGTTTTGGCAGTTATAGCTGGGCAGGTGGAAAGGCAGTTGGTTGCTTGTTAAGGAAATGGGCAATTATCCTCCTGCTTGTGACACATGTTCAATACAGATCACATTGTGAAGAGCACATGTTTTGGCAGTTACAGTTGGAGCAGGTGGAATACAATGTGCATAATCAACAAGCATTGGTTATAATAAATGAGACATTTAACAAGTGTTGGTTATTGCAAACTTAATATTCAAGGACATAATGAATATACCCAAATAAGTCTGAATGTTGCAAGCAAAAGCTTCTTACTGTAATGGAGCTCTTGGATGTGCTAGTGTACCCACAACATAATGTTTTTTAACATATAGCATGTAATTTTAAGTGGTTTAATTTTTTTTAATTTAATTTATAATAGTAATTTATAGTGTCTTAGCAGGTTGTTGGGCTTGTGGGGAATAGGGTAGGAAGTCAATTAGGTGATTAATAATTATGAATTATTAAATAACTTTTATTTATTTACATGATTGATATTTATTATGTAAATTATGTAATACTGATTTATTTTTGGTATATAGTATTTGCCGGCTGTTAGATTTGTTAGGGATAGGGTGGGAAGTTAGTTAAGTAATAATTCCTTTAAAAATAATGATCAATTAATTATTTATTTGATTTTTAATTATGTACTAGATTTGTAGGGGTCTAGGATCGAAAGTTAATTAAGCAATAAATATTTAACAATGTATTATTAATTATCAATTATTTAATTGATTTTTAATTATGTTAAATACTGATTTATTTAACCTATATTTTAGCTGCGGGATGCAAGGTTTGTATGGTTATAGGGTGGGAAGTTAATTAAGTAATAATTAATAAACTAATTATTATTTTTATATTAATTATTTAATTGAATTTGAAATATGTAAATTATGGAATACTTATCTATTTTAGAAGAAGAAAACCACAGCACATCACAGGATCAAGGTGAGAATACTTTATTCCTTGGTGTTAAATCAGGGCGGAAATCCTCTGATGTCATAAAACGCACTAGATACGTAGTATGGAAGCACTGTACAATTTTCATGATTGTGTAACAACAGCCAACACGTGTTTCGTCATCATTGACTTTTTCAAGGCTGTAAACATATACAAATAGGATGTATCATTCATAAGACTTGACAATGCATTGCAATCAGATTAGATTTTAGTGTTTAAATGTGAAAAAACCGTTGAAGTAAGTGAATCGAAACGAGAAGCCCAGTGTCATAGGACATTGCATGAAGAGTAAGAAAAATGCCACCATCCACCCCTGTGCAGACTAGAAAAGGCAGTAGGTGGCAAGACGAAAAAAAAACATGCACGTGCTTATGTGAATAAGATAATTAGCACAAAAGCAAAAAAAAACTGCAGAAACCCATACAAACAAAGAGAATTTTTTGTCTATGGTGTATTAAAACTAATAATTACCAGCAGCATTATAAAGTGGAAAGAAAGGGGGGGGGAGTGTACGTCTGGAAAAGGGAACGTTAGAAACGAAGGAGAATAAAAATACGGGTGTACCTTATTGGATATGAACTATGGGATAATATTTGATATGACTCCAAAAATTCAAGAACAGTACAACAAAGTGTACAAATAGTAGCATGGATGCATTCAGATTACATAGACCATGGTAAGTCTGTAAGGAAGGAGAAAGGGTAAGAAAAATAGGGTAAAACTCAAAAGAGTAACAAATGGAATATAATATAGAAAAGATAAACAAGGAAGGTGAAAAACGAGTAGTGTTAAATGTTAATTAGAGCATATATCTAGAGATGTTGCTCCACAGTTGTAAATGTGAGAAAAAAGGAGGGGAAAAAAGCTTAGAAAACAAACCCCAAATGTATAAGTTAAGTGTAACTAAAAAACTCTTCAGAAGCAGGACCAACACCTAAGATAAGAAAAAGCTGGAAACTCTAGGTCCCAAGGACCACTCCCATTATTATCGGGCCATTAGAGATATAAATACGAAAAGGGAAACCCCCTCGAGAACGCTCTGTAAATAAGATAAGAGTATGACTGGCGGTAGAATTTAAAAGCGCCCGTCCTCCTTTAAAAGTGAAAAAAGGTCAAATTACACGAAAGAGGCGAGCGCTGGGAAAAAGGACGAAAAACGAAAGAACAAAAAAGCTTATCCCCGTCCGTGGGTTAGACGGAGACGGAGTAAGCGGGTATTCTTACCTGCAGAGCGTCAGGAATATTGCGAGCCGAGTATGTATGGCGTCGTCACAGAGACGTTCGCCATCTTTGCATGGATGTTTATAGTGAATCTTAGAAATAGAAACCGGACTAAAGGAGCCGGGAAAAATGAGGCCGCCATATTGAGACGAGATTAAAAGTAGAAATTGTGAGACCAGAACGGTGAATATAACCATGATAAAACGAGAGACCTCGTGAAAACCATTATAAATAGTGAATAAGTGAGACGAAATATAGCGTGCCCACCACAGAATAGCAAGCATGCACCAAAGGCATTTATGTAATTCGACATGTTTTATGAACAGCAGTAGCCATAATATTGAAAAGGCTACAAACAGGGGCATATGTCAATAAACCCAAGAACCGAGCATGTATGATTTTACAATTTTGAGACTCAGAACAAAATGTTTTTGTTGTGACGATGGGATAATGCTGAATGAACAATAACAAGGATTGTTGGGGTTAACAAAGGACACAGAAATCACATAACATTATCTTATATCCGGTACCATTAACTGCAAATAAACAGCCAGCACCACAGAGCCGGTAAACAAGAAATGCGCTCAAAGACAAAAAAACTAATTTTTTTAGGATAGCGTATGGTGAAAAATTGGGGTGTGAAAACAATTACAGTTCATGTGAAATGAGCAATACAGTAGCAAGTCACATTTAAACAACATTATACAGTAACAGATAGAAAGGTCTATAAGCAGACATGAATATCTTTATCAAATATTATCAAAAATTAGGTCCCACACACGGGTATCAGAGATGGATCGATATGTTAAAAGAGTGACATATTGGCAGTAGATGTATTATGACAAGAGGTAGTCTAAAGGAAAACATGGAGGTCTTTGTCAGAATTGAGCCCCTCCTCCACAGAGCGTAGTTTGACTATCCATCTGCTCTCCAGTTGTCTTAGGAAGAGAGTCTTATTACCTCCCCTTGGACAATTCCCCAGGGTGGCAATACCATGTGTGTGTATGTCTAGTTTCTCAAGTAGAGGGTGTGCTGAGTTATAGTGCACAGCAAAAGGATAGTCCTTGTTATTGTTTTTTATTGCCCGGATATGCTCTTGCAATCTTATTCTCCTTCGTTTCTAACGTTCCCTTTTCCAGACGTACACTCCCCCCCCCCCTTTCTTTCCACTTTATAATGCTGCTGGTAATTATTAGTTTTAATACACCATAAACAAAAAATTCTCTCTGTTTGTATGGGTTTCTGCAGGGTCTTTTTGCTTTTGTGCTAATTATCTTATTCACATAAGCACGTGCATGTTTTTTTTTCGTCTTGCCACCTACTGCCTTTCTGCACAGGGGTGGATGGTGGCATTTTTCTTACTCTTCATGCAATGTCCTATGACACTGGGCTTCTCGTTTCGATTCACTTACTTCAACGGTTTTTTCACATTTAAACACTAAAATCTAATCTGATTGCGATGCATTGTCAAGTCTTGTGAATGATACATCCTATTTGTATATGTTTACAGCCTTGAAAAAGTCAATGATGACGAAACACGTGTCGGCTGTTGTTACACAATCATGAAAATTGTACAGTGCTTCCATACTACGTATCTAGTGCGTTTTATGACATCAGAGGATTTCCGCCCTGATTTAACACCAAGGAATAAAGTATTCTCACTTTGATCCTGTGATGTGCCGTGGTTTTCTTCTTCTCATACATGGACTGTGACCTTCAGGTTAATAGCTTACCACACCCTGTGGCTGGGTGTACTACCACTTGAGCACTCTCTTCTGTCTAACTAGACACACTATCATGAACTTTCGATATTCAGGACAATAGAAATTCTGGAAGTGCGCACCGTTTATACACAGCCACAACTTGTTGTTAATTTGGTTGTTCATATACTTATCTATTTTAATTCCATATTTGTTGGGGGCTGCTAGATTTGTAGGCGTCTAGGGTGGGACGTTAAGAAAGCAATAATTAACAATCAATTGTCAATTATTTAATTGATTTTAAATATGTAAATTATGGAATACTTATTTTTTTGTTATACTTTAGGTGTGGGCTGCTAGGTTTGTAGAAGCATACGAAGGGAAGTTAATTACTTAATAATTGAATAAGAATTATTTATTGATTGATAATTATTGAATAGTAATTATGTAAATTTGTTCATTCTTTTTCATTTTTAATACATTTCTATCTATATATTTCATGTTAATCAAATGCTTTGTGGCATGCCAAGGCCTCCAATTTTCCAGTGTTACCTTTGACACAGCCACTTTTTTAAAACATCTTTTTATTGGGTTTTTGAAAAACATACAGTATTGGGGGTGAGAAGAAATTGTATCCATAGCTATGCAGTGGACAACATAATTCAAGCAAAACATAAGCACCCAATACTTCTGAGACTAGTATATATGGCCATGAATTTGTGGCTAAATGAATTGAGGGTGAATAACTGGGGAAAGAACTATATAACTGGGGAGAGGGACGGTTATGGCTATGGCTGTGAGCAAATCTTTGCAGCGGGAGGGGCGTAGGATATGGGGAGATACAATATAGCAGATGAAGGTGTGATAGGGGTCGGGGAGAGAGGTAGGGCTCAGGTGCGAATAGCATACAGAGGGTGACGGCTTGGGTATGAGCTGTGGGACTGCAGGGAGCAACAAGTCAAGTGTGGGCGATCTCATGAGGGCATGGTGTCACTACTCGCTTCCTGTTGGAAGACCTTGAGTAGGGCAGCCATTTGAGGGAAGATGGGGTGTCTACAGAGGCCACAGGCCTCCTCATAGCGGAGAGGCTCTTTTTCAGTTCAGCCCCACTTACGGAGAGCCCCGTGCCATGCCCCCATTGGCAAGGGAGATACAGAGTGTTAGTGTAGTGTGAGGGCGCACTTAGCAAGGAGGAGCGCTAAGGTTGTGAAACAGGTACGCACTTTGTGTCTCTTCCTGTGCCTGAAGATGTCTAAGGCACATGATTTCCATGTTTGCAGGTCTGTAAGCTCCATAACCTCTTGTAGATTGTTATGTATTGAGTACCAAAATGTGCGCAATGCAGTGCATGTCCAGATAATTTGTGTTAAAAGTCTGTATGTGGGGTGTACCAGCATGGACAAGCAGCCTGTGCTCCGGAACATTAGAAGGTCAGCCGTGCAGGGGTGAGATATGCCCTGTGTAACATGTAAAATTGAATGTTCTTGAAGTGGGAATTTCAAGACACCTGCTCAGGGCACAATATCGCTAATTCCCACTCCTTATCTTGTAGGGAATCCCAAAGTCCTCTGCACATTTGTTTCACAGTGGAGTAAGAGGGACAAGTGGCCTTATAGAGCCAGGTAATAAGGTGTTGGTCTGTGCCCATTGTAAGGGTAGTTTATAGAACTGGGTTTGTAGTTGGTTCAGACTCTGGAGTGCCCCATAAAGTGCGGCGAGTATTGTGGAGCTGCCTGTATGTGAGGAACTGACCTGTGGGAAGAGAGTAGTCTGTGGTAAGAGGAGTTGACCTTAGAGTAAATAGCACCTATTGTATGCAGGGAGCTTGATGTCCACACTGTCATTTCTGCTGAGGTGAAGAATCCTGGAAATGGGGGAGATCTTCTAGGGGGAGGTTAGGTGCGTAAAGTGGTTTGCTGTGACATAAACAATGTACTCAGAGCATACAGGCGCATGCTAGTATTAATTCTAGGGACCAAAGGGAGGGAGTCAGTATCCTTGGGAGGAGGATGTTATGCAGTGTCACCATCTGAATAATTTCCTGGGAGTCGCAGGTCTCTCCCATGTATCGGCTGTAGACCAGCATGCAAGTAACTGCAGCTGTGGGGCTAGGACATATGCTTCAAAGGAGGGGGCACCCAGTTCACCATGGCTCACTGGGAGATGTAATTTCTTGAGGGCCACACAGTGATGTTTGGAGCCCCTATTAGCGTGCATAGGAGGGAATCCAGGTCCGTGAAGAATGAGCTTGGGGTTCAGAGAAAGATTAGCAAAATAATAAAGTGGTATAGGTAAAATAATAATCTTTGCAATGGCTATTTTGCCAACAGGGCCGAGAGGGAGAGATTGCCAGTATGTAATTTGTGATCAGATACCTGCCAGGGCCCTACAGAGGTTCGCCTCATATAGGACTTACTGAGCATGATACAGTGGGTCACCCAGGTAGCAAATTGCTTCTGGGCACCAGTGAAGCCATGTCTCACCATGGTAGATGGTACGGGTAGGCTGAGTGGGGCAGAGTGGATTTATTGCTGACTTGGACCAGTTCACATGCAGTCCAGAAGCATTGGTAAAACTGGACAAGGTAATGTGAAGTGGGTTGGGAGCTGATGTCACATCCCGAAGGTAAAGAAGCAAGTCATCGGCATATAGCAAGATGGCTTGGGTGCGATCTTCCAAAGGTATGCCCCATGAATGGCACTCCTTTCTGAGTAATATGGCCAACAGCTCCATTGCCATGGCAAAGAGCAGGGGGAGAGTGGACATCCTTGCCGAGTGCCTCGACCTACTGGGAATGGGTCCAAAACAAGTGGGCCAAGACGAATTCAGGACATTGGATTCTGATAAAGTAGCCGGGTGTACATGAGTAGGCATTCCCCAACACCCATGCGTGTGAGGATCTGGAAGAGATAATCCCAAAAGAGGATGTTGAACACCTTCTCAAGATCCAATACGAGGCAAGGGGTGTTCAGAAAGTGATTCTGGACTTGATCTTCAATGTGGAAGGGGTGCCAAATGTTCTGGGAGGTGCTCGTGCCTCGGACAAACCTGTTTTGGTCTACATGAATGAGCGCTGGAACAACCTGAGAGTATCTGCTGGTGAGGATCTTGCCTAAGATTTTATAGTCAGCACCTAAAATGGCGATGGGCCAATAGTATCCCACAAGCATGGGGTCCCAATCAGGCTTAGGAATAGAGACCAGAAGGGATTTTCGTAGGGAGTGAGGGCAGCCTCATACATCTCTGTGAGTCAGGATACGAGTATTGCAGAGAAAGCAGAATAAAATTCCATGGGGAGGCCATTGAGGCCCGGTGCCTTATTGTGTGCCAGGTCCCTAATAGCCTGCATCACCACGTGTGCTGTGATCGGGGTGTCTAGTGTCACTCTAGTAGCAGCAGGGATAAGTGGGAGTGTTATGTCTGCCAGGAATGCCCGCAGTGCAGTTAGTGAGGCATCTCAGGAAGTTTGGTTGATCATCAAATAGTAGGAGTGGAACTCTTGCAAAATCTCGTCCTGGTTATGAACCACTACCCCGAGCATGACTTAATTTCTGTGATGGGGCTGGTAGAGGTGTCCTGTCTGACAAGCCAGGCGAGCATGTGCCCAGCTTTGTCCCCTTCCCTGTGGACTTTGGCCGTATGTTCTGTAAAGTTGAAGCGCAGTAGGTGGTCGAGGAGAGTGGCATAGTCTCACTTCGCTTCTGCATAGGTTGGGATGGTGGCAGGGTCTCGATCAAACTTGCTCCCCAAGTCAGCGAGTCAGGCCTCTGTATCCGTGATTTCATGCTCTCGGTCCTATAGACCCAGTTATCTTCTGCATACATGCGCTTCTAATGACTACTTTGAACGTGTCTCACTCTATAGTTCTGATGGTAGTCATGTTATGATTCTCAGCGAAGAGTGCCGGATATGCGACTTCTATGATGCCCGGAAGGCTGGATCCTCCAGCATGTCATAAGGAAGATGTCATGTTGGCATTGGGGGACATGGGGGCAGCCATTGCAAATCTACAATGGTCTTCATGGTGCATGGTCCAAGACAAGTCGGCCCAGGTAGCCTGAGTGGCGCATGAGGAGAATGATGGAGTTTGAACAAAGAAAACGATCGAGGCAAACTTAAAGGTTACGTGGAATAGAGTGAGATGAATAAATCTTGGCATCAATTAAGGGCTAGTGTTGGGCCCAACTGCGGACTTGGGCCACTTGCGCACTGGGGGTCGGGTCGTGGCAATGGAGGGTGAGCATTGTCTAAGGCAGTGTCCAGCACACCTAAGATCCAGAGTACCTGTGTTTTAAGGGCCAGGTCTGCCAAAAGGGCATCCCAGAAGGGGCACTGTTCCACATTGGGTGCATAAATACTTCTAATGAGTATGGATCGACCATTTAGTTGGCCCTCCAGCAGAACATAACTGCCCTCTCTGTCTGCTGTAACACCAAGGTCTTGAAAGGGGACCCCAGGTCTAACCCATATCTGGGCAGCTTGTGCGTACACAGAGAAGATGGTGGCATGTAGAGTACCTCACCATCACTGTTGCAGGGGCCCAAGTTCCTCTGCCATTGTATGGGATTCCAGGAGGAGAACTATGTGTGCCCGGTGGCATTTTTCATGTGAATAGACAGCGTAACGCTTCCTAGCCATGTGCATTCCTCCTACTTTCAGTGTGCGAAATCTAATGTCTGTGGCAGGGATCTTGATAACAGGATTGGAGTAAGTTGGTGAGGTGGGGGAAGAGGGGAGATATGCTGCTATCCTGAGCGTTTGGCACATCCATACTGTGTCATATGTATTAAGCTCACTTGCCTTGGTTGCATAGGTGGGGAAGGGGAGGTGACGAATACATAGAAGGAAACTTTGGTAAAACAACTGGTAGAGCATACCATAACTGGTGGTAAGCCCAAACTGATCCTACTGTTATAGGACTCTCATCATGGGGAAAAGACTGCTGGATTCAGGTGGCAGCACCACCGCATGTGGGGTTACTGAGTTGATCCCACACCGTCTGGTTGCTGTCGGCGTAACCCTTTCAGCTAGTTAGCAGCACCTCACCCAAACCTAGAAGTAAAAGTGATTTGTGTCAGCTTGACGCATCACACTCTGTGGATTCTCAGGGAAGTTGTGGCGGAACAGATCTTACCCCTTTCTCTCAGTTACATAAGTCTTGTACATGCAAAGACAAACAGAAGCAGGATTTGTTTCAATATATTTATTAAAGCAACTGCATTCTACGTAAAAAGGCATGAATAGCAATTATTAGGAAGATGAAACACAACACTATTATCATTGTGACCAGGAACAAGAAAGAGCTAATACGTCCCCACCACATCCTGTCACACTAGTGAGTCTAAAACCCCAACCTGCGCTACTAAAAATCTACATGAGGGTGTTAGGAGTGTTAGCCCTAATCTGCCTGTACTAGTATCTGTAAGGAAGCCCCATCCCCATAACTGAGCAATGTAGGGGGTTTGCTTGTTGGTCTGCTTGCAGTCCTCCCAAGTGGATGGAGTGATGAGGCCAAGTTCAGCAGAGCTGCGATGACATGGTACAGCGTGCAATGGCTGGCTGGAATGTCCCCTCTAACTTGATGTGGGGCAACATGTTAATTTTACAAGAAAATGTATTGCTGTTCTGAGAACTGCCCTGACGTGATATTGTGCCTTTTCTGTGTAGGTTAGAGATCGTACTCTTGAACAGACAATACTCAGTAAATTATCATGTACAACCTTGTACAGCCTTGGGCTGAGCACAAGATGAAATGTTGTGCAAAAGAACTAATATAAAATTCTGCATGGAAGGGCAGCTGATAAAAATATTAAAACATCTCTGCTAAAATGAAGCCATGTAAAAATAATAAACTGGAATAAATTAAATGAACTAGGTTAAAGGGAACAGGGCATAGGTCCAGAGCTAAAATACGTATGACCTTACAAAGCGCTAAAATAACCCCACAACACCTTCCCCATCATCAGTGCAAGGTCTATCCTAAAAACCCTATATTAAATCAGTATACCTACACTGTTATTTAAAAGAAGGCTAAAATGTTTGTAAAAGAGCTAAAATGTCCATGTTGACAAGCAGGACAGAGCGAACTGGGGCAAAATTAAAACGGTCAATTTGGAATTTGAACAAAAGAAATGCTAATTAAGGTCAAATGTGAATGCTCAGCAATAGTCGTGATCCCGCAAAAAATTATCACAAATCATCAATGGTGATGGAATCCTGGAAAGATCCCACTCCTGCAGGTGTTAAGTTAACCAGCTCATTGGCAGGAATAGCGAGGGAGCACTCATGTACGGGTTCTTCAGCAATAGGTCTGGCAGAGGAGGCACCATTCCGTGCAATGGCAAGTATTATAGCACAAGGAGGCACAAGATCCACAGTGGGCGGCTTATAAGAAGCATCCCACAGAGACCACAATCTCTATGGGGCATGTCTGTCAATGAACCCTCAGTGAAAACACAATCAGACCCATATCCAAAGAAGGTATGCACTGCATGGCAAGACACACCATCTGTGCATGTTCGAATGGGCACCACAAGCACTGAAAGGTGGGATGTATGGAATTCAGAACCTGTCTGAATGACAGTGACCAGTTTGACTCCAGTTCTTCCAGGGTTGGTGCTCCAAAGTACTACATCATATGCTCACAACATAGTTGGGCTTAGGGAAGCACCATCATTCCTCTTTGTTGTGATGGGGCAGTATTGAGAATGAAAAATACCAACAGCAGAATACTGCCAAATAATGCCAAAGTTATTGGGAATTCTCATACGACACTCATAAATAGTGATCTTATAGTTGAAGATATAACTCCAAAGACAGCTAGAAAGGTGCAAAACCAGAACCAACAGCCTTAAAAAAGTGTGCAATCCCAGCGGTGTCGGACGCATTTAAAATGCAACAAATCAATTCATCAAAATGTTTTTGGAGGTTGGTATTTAACATGGACTGTATCTCTGCAGAAGACCTTGCTACTTGAAGATCACAGGTCCTGCGAGCAAATGTAAGCACTACATGTTTTTGACACAAAAGAGCCTTCGGTCTGCTCAGCTTGTCAAAATTTACACTAGAAGTAGCAATGTGAGACCATATGTCTGCTACTTTTATCTCTGAGTGGAGGAAGCACATTTCCGCAACAAGTCACAATTTGGGAGACCAAAACCATGTAGGCTATGCCAGCCTTTATACCACAGCAGCCTTCATTGTTCAGCATTACATAACTCCCATTCAAGAGCACCTGGAACTCTGAGCGAATCAAAGGGATAGGAACACCCTTCAGATAAAAAGCTAAGTTTGCTACTGAAGCATTACAAGCTCCGTGCAAGGACAGCTGCTTACAGATCATCAAATGGCTCACAGAAGTCTTGCATTTGCTGCTGCTAAGAAAGACCTCCATCAAACCATTGAAACATTTGTACATATTGGGTAGCTCCCACACCTCATGAATGCCACTATCTCCTAGCTGCTCAAATCTGCCTACTGTAAAGTGTTTTAGGCATGAAGTGAACTGAAATGTTGAAATGGGCAGCTTAATTACTCCGTGTGTTAACCATACAGCAGATGGAATTTCCGTCACAGCAAAAGGCAACTTTTCTAACTATTCGATGTTAACCATGATGTGAGTTGCTTCTTTCAGCCATTATCTGTTATTTTCCTGTCACATTAAATGTGCCAAATTACACATTGGAGTTAGCACATTCCCAGGGCGCGCAGCCACTTTTAAGAACTTGTAATGTCCAACCCAAATGCATAATGGACCTAAGTTGACTCTGCCCATGATGTAAAAATGACATATCGTTTTGAATGATGTTAATTGCAGATGACACAATGCTGTTTAGAGTATAAATGCAGTTGGACAATGTGTTCATACCATTATTGACAACAGCTAGAGTTTTCTGCAAATTTTCCTGATCTATTTGCCTTAACTGGGCAGCGGCTTCCTTTTGGGAAATCTACCAAATGTCTTTATATATTGCATATAAGAAACACTTTCTGCATGCTAACAAGAAATCTTGTAAGGCTATATCTTCTGATAGGAGACAAAGGTGTTCTTTAACAGCTGGTAGAGTGTCATAGTTTGAACGTGCTACATGTGGTGACAGTACCAGAGTGTTGTGTGCTGACGTAATGAGGGTCAGGTTGGCTTGCTCTAAAACTCTGTGTGGAGTTTACAAAACAGGCATGACAAACATCTGTGTCCACTGGCCACAATAACCACCCATGGGGCCTCGAAAGTGTTGAATTAAAGGTGCTCTTCTGGACCCACCCATTGAGGCATTCTTCAGAGATATTTAAAATCTTTTGCCATTTTTCAAATTTTGCTGGTGAGGGAATACTTTAATTTTTGGCAACCCTAAGCAACTTGTTTGCTGTGAAGTTTCATTAGGAACTATAACTTGTAATGGAATAAGACATGCTTTGAATAAAGCTTCCCTACCCTGTATTTGACAATCCCTGGTTTCCCACACACCTTTTAAGTCAATCGACTTAAACCAATATTCATAGCCTTCTATAGCCAACTGGGAAACAAAGGAATCAAAATAAAATAAATCAATTTGGTACCAGTTAACAAAATGTTCCACAATTTTGAAGGTGGCAATTTAAAATAATAAGACACAGCATTTTTAACATCATGCCCAGTCAACTATGATAACTTTTCTACATATGTTTTTGAACTCCCCATTGGTGGGGTCAACCAATGATCCTATTGTGTGTAATTAAGAACAATTCTCGGGTGCTAGCTTTGTGCAGAAAATAATGTTCGTAATGATGGTACCATAACATTTCCTCATAATTTGCAGTAGTTTGATTAACATCTTCACTTTCAAATACAATACAATATTCAAGCTCAGAAAGCACAGAATCAGCTGTTTTACATCCCAGTCATCAGAAACAACCCCTGGTGTAATAATATAATTTGTGGATACTTTGAATACATATGGAATTTGAGTCATTTCCATGGGGCCAAAGATATTGAACAATTCTTTATCCCAAACAATCCCATCAGGAATCGGAACAGCTGAAATGTTAATAGGGACAAGTCTCTTCGGTCCTTATGTGAGGATTGGTAAGATTTTAAAACCTCATCCGCCAGTCCAACAGCAGCATTCAGGAATAGAGCGACCATGTATTAGCAGAAAGAAATCAACAACAAAACCAATCCAAAGAAAGAAGGTAAGCAAAGTCAAAAATATCAACAGATAATACCATGGATTAATCAAATAGTTGTTTTTAAGCCAGTTGAAAAGCTTATGTGCTCTTGATGCAGGTGCTCCAGAAGACACTGAAGAATTTGAAAATGAGTCATTGATGTCAGCAAAATAAGCAGAAGCAGTTCGTGCAAATATTGGAGCCGATGTAGGTGAAGGAGAACTGGCAGATGTATCCCTTGGTGGTTCGTAGTAAACAATTCCATCCTTTTGTGTTGAATTTGAATAATTTTGGACATTCCTTGTTGATGATGCAGTGACAGAAACTAGTGAAAGATCATTTTCCACCCTCCCCAAGCTTGGGGAAGTTTTTTCATCATTGTTTAGTTCTTGTAGAGGCACATCCTAGCTGGCAGTGAGAGGGGTACGGGAACTATCCAGGAGACCTTGTGGTCTACTGTGCAGGACTGGCCACATGGCATAGCTTGACATTGTTATTTGAAATGAAGTGTTTTTCTTTAGAACCAGACAGTGGTGGTAAATTGACAGTTCTGGTACCGTGTGTTCCCAGGACTGGAACTGGTGCTCTATATGATGGACAAAATACCTTATTTACAGCAATTTTGTCTTGCAGTAGGTCACCAACTTTAAAAATCCAGCAGGTGGATGTTGTTGGAAAATCTCTCATTCCCAGAGTGGCAGCATGTTCAAATGAGTTCTCATTGCAGAACTTTTGTAAGACAGTCACACATTCATTTATGTCAAAAGGTGTTTCTGCTGTCACCGCGCTAGAGCTATCAAGATCTGGGACATCCATAGGTATCGCAAACAGGACTTCGTATGGAGTACGTCCTACCAAAGACCTTCTGTGCAGATTATTTAGTGCTCTCTGGACTCCATACAGGTGGTGTAGCCAACTATGACCTGCACATAGTACTCTTGGGGTTAAGGATTGCTTTAAGTCTCAGTTTTTCTGCTCCACATGGTAGGGAGACAAGAAATGAAGTTGAACAATCAGCGTCAAAATGGAGTCCCTGAATGCCCTGGAGGCAAAGGCAGGGCCCTGGTCTGAATGGAATGCTGCAATAGCATATGTCCAGATGAAGGCTTGCAAATCTTTAAAAACAGTTTGAGTGCCAGCTGATCGTTGTAGCCATACCCATAGGAATCTGGAACATGAATCAACAGCGACTAAGATGTGTTTTATGCACCATTAGGTTATAAGGGACCGCAATGGTGCAGGTACACATTTAAGTGGTTTGTTATGAACCAAGAGAGGTGTCTGGGGTGGGCGTTTGACGGTAGACCCTTTAATTTGTTGCCAGATGTCACAACAAAGGACATACTGTTTGGTCTGTTTGTATAGACCTGGCCACCAGTAGCATTTTTGAAGTAATAAAATATTAGCCGTCACATCTGCATGGGCCTCATGCTTTGCTTTTATGAGATCTAGTCTCTGGTCTTGGTTGGGGATCCCACAATCATCCACCCCTGGTACTGTTGCAAATGCAGTATTTTGGGCACTTAAATCATAGGAATATTTGGAAGCCTATGCCTTTGGTAAGGGTTTGTTGTCAGCCGAAGCCTTCACGGCAGCCAGTGTGTCATCATCCAGTCTCATGTGAGAATGAGTAATTGCAGCAACAGAAGAAGTGGCTACTGCTGATTTGTCTGCCTGACCGGCCAAAGTGTTTCCTACAAAGTGTACTCCAACACGTAAATGACTCAATGCATAAACTACATGGACCTTTGGTAGCTTATCTTTAAGAACTGCTACCCTCCCCCACAAAAATTTGTGTTTAATGATGTTCCCTTTTGAATTTCTGAACCCATTTTGACGCCAATAGTGTAATTATTAATTTAAGGGCAGGACACAGTAGTACAAATCACACACAATCAATGTAGAAATTAAGTATCCGTGTGTTCCAGTGCCAAAATTAGAGCTTTAAGCTCGGCAAGTTGTGCAGTGCAGTCCCCTAGGGTCTATGTCTTGGTATGTTGAGGGAGGAATTTACCATCCCTCACTACCCGCTCACGGGTGCACAAGGGGTGGAGTTTTGGTGTTTGGTACAAACAGCTGGTTGGGCTGAACCATCAGTGTAAGTGATGATCCAGTATTGTTCAAGAGGCAAAATGTTTGTAGACATTGGGTTTTCAAGTTCATATTAAAGGAATTCTTGTGTTTTATGCTTTGGATCAAAAACATAATCAACATCAGTGGCCGTCAGAGACATTGCCCATTGGATCCAATGTGGATGTAATGCTTAAGCATTAGGGATGCTAGTTTTGGTCACAGCCTCAAAGGTTAGTATTGGGGTAACAGCAATAATGTGCATGCCATGGGCCACTGGTCTCTCTTTAATGACAGCCAGCTGAACAGCAGCCAAATATTTTCAGTGGGAGTAAAATGCTGTTCAGTGTTGGAGTACAAATATGATTTGTAAGCTATTGGTACAGTGTAAGCTTTTTTTTTGTCACATGTGTGTAAGTGTTTAGCTTCAAGCATGTTCTGTTGCAATGCTCTAAGAATGCGTGTATGTTCAGGTGTCAAACTTTTACTTGAAAAGTCTGGGTGTATTAAGTCATAAAGTGGTTTTGTGCATTGTGCATAGTCTGGAACGTGTACTCGATAAGTAAGAGGGTGAGTGGCTCAGTCAAAGAATGGGCTGTGTGTCCATTACTCCCTTTGCAGCAAGTAGTGAAGAATGTTGGGCCTGGGAGATTGTGTGGTACAGCTAGTCTGTCTCACAGAGGTTGAGCGTTAAAAGGGTCAACTAGTCCGATGGCACTAGGAGGGGGGAGCCACTGACCCCTGTGGCAGTGTCAATGAATTGAGAGAGAATTGTGACTGCTGCAGATGCTATGGATGTACATGCAGGAGAGTTAAATGAGCGCAAAGGTACATAATGTTTGTAAATTTAAACAGTCATATGATTAATAGGAGCTTCCAGACAGTCAAACCAGATTGTCTACCGTCTGCAGGGTCACCAATGGGAGCGGCTATGAGTCCTGGTGGGTATCTTCGAATCTGTGGATGCTGCCATGGAGCCCAAGTTGGCTGCTGCCAGCAAATACTTTTTTCGATCCGTGATAATTTGCTTGAGATCTGGAGAGGCAGACATGGTGGGACAGGGGTATTGTTCAGTCTCACTAAGCCTTTACGGCACCTTCTGGGGGGTAGCAGGAAGGGAGGAAGCTCAAAGCATTGTGAAGAGTGTCCTCCACTGTACTGATCCGCCCAGGCTTCTTTGGGGTCTGTAAAAATGTAGTGTATCGTTAGAGATGATCTTCAGGCGTGCTGGGAATAATAGAGAATACTGGATCCCTAGCTGGCGGAGGCGGCACTTGACTTCCAGGAATGAGGTCCGCCTTTGGTGTACTACATGAGTGTCGTTTGGAAATAGCATGACTATTTGTTCCTCTCCATGTAGTGGGTCGCCGGCCTGGCTGCTCGGAGGATGGTATCCCAGTAGTGCAAAAGCTTGGCCAGCATTGGGCGTGGAGGTGCCCCTGGGGGTGCGATAGGGGTGGTGGGAGGCGGCAGGAGAAGACTGGGACTCAGGGGCCCTCTTCAGTGTGTAAAAAGGAGTGAGATCTGCTGCGGGAGTGAATGTCTTAAACCAGCCCTCCAGGTAGTAGACAGGGTCCTGGCCCTCAAGTGCCTCCTGTAGCCCTAGTATCCAGATGTTGCTCCTTCAGGAATGCCTTTTCCCATCTTCCACCTGGTTTTCGAGCTGCTGAACCCTAGTTTTTTGGCCATGGATCACTGCTTTATTGTCTGTTATTAAAGGTTGTATAGTGGACAGCATCTTTTGTTATTAAAGTTTGTATAGTGAACAGTATCTTTTCTGGTTAGTGTTCCAAATCTGGTCTCCATGGAAACTCTGGAGTGCTCAATAGCTGTAAGCACTTGGTCCAACTTGTCAGACATGGAGAGCGATTGTATTCCTTCTGGCATTGGGGTGTCCAGTACAATGGAGAGAGGAGGGGCTGATGTTGCAGAGTGGAACTGGTCCATTATGATCACCTGGAGGGTGCCCGGGCTGACCAGTGGTGTGGGGGCAGGGGAGGGCCCTGCCCAGGACACTCTATAATGAGGGGAAGCGGCGAGAGTAGAGGTCTGCAATCAGAGGAATGTTTCACCGTTCTCTGGACCCCTCCTGGTGCCTAGAGCACAGTCTATAGGGTTTTTGTGCTAAGTTGTGATCCTCTGGGGAACCTCTGTGTGCTCCAGCCCTATGCCCATCCCAGGAGCCACTCTACCATGAAAAGTCTCCACGTGCTGCAGCAAAGACCCTGGAGCAGTAAGCAAAAAGAATGGTGGCCTCAGAGGAAGGACTGTGGGGTGGAGAGAAGAGGGTCACTCCAGTCACCTCAAGCCATCACCACTGGTGTAGCAGCTGTGATAGTCCTGGCTTCCAAGTATGTCGACGGGAGCGGCTTGAGGCGGATGTTAACTAGAGGCCTCCCTCCATCAAGGCCCACCCCTGGTTCTAGACAGTGGAACAAGGGGGGTTTAAATTATGAGGCTTACTAGGCCGTTGCAGAGTCAGAGGCATAGTGTCTGCCCATGGGGGTACAGGGCTCACCTCGTTGCAAACAAGTCCAGGATTATCAGGTCTGGAGGCACAGGGGCAGAATATGGACCTTGTCTGCAGCGTCACCGGACCCCAATGCTTCGAGGAGGGTCCCAGTGGGCTGTTGAAAGAGGCAGTAAGCCCATCGGTGTACTCTAGTTACTGTGGGGTGGGGCTGCTCAGTGCTCGTGGTGGCCGGTTTGCCGCTTCATTGAATTCATATTCCCCAGGGCCGGCCGACTCGGAAACAAGTGGCAGGTTAAAGGGAGTCCACGCTTTGTCAAGTTGTCTTCACCTGGCATCCACTAGTCAGGCCGGCAT
This sequence comes from Pleurodeles waltl, assembly GCF_031143425.1. Lineage (NCBI taxonomy): Eukaryota > Metazoa > Chordata > Amphibia > Caudata > Salamandridae > Pleurodeles > Pleurodeles waltl. The sequence continues at coordinate 658,687,540 of NC_090449.1, read as the reverse complement.
AGTGAGAGGCCAATCAGGCCAGGGAAAGTCTGAGGCCCCGGAGGCCCTCTGCGATGTGATCTCATTGGGAGCGGGTCAAGCTGCCCGCACCCCTCTAGGTACTAGCACTGCCGCGGGAGAGCTATCAAGCTGCCTCAGATGCTGTGGGCTTCAGGGCCAGTTAAAAAGGGCAGCAGCTCCGCTTGACAGAGTGAGGCTTGTGGGGGAAGCGGGAGCACGGGAGATGAGGGTTGTTAGTTTTAAACCCCCAGCTGATGCTCCAACAAGTGCTGTGTTCCGGGACAAGCAGAGTGCTTGTCGGCCTCGTGGAGATTAGGAGGATTCCCAGGCGGTGCCGTCATCAGCACTGCTCGACGCGCTGTACTCAAATGGGCTCAATTCAATGCCTTGGATTGTGCCGACATTACCAGATGGTTGTGCTGCGGTTCACTTGGCCAGCAACATCGATTTCAGTAGATTGTGCGGGCAAAGAGATGTAGTGATTTCAAATTGCGTCCGCCATGATAGCCAGCTTGGCTACGCCCCCTTTAACACAGCTACTTGAGGGGCACAAATGGGTCACTCTGGATTTATTTTTTAACTTTCGGTCATAGATATTTAAGATTATCAGTCGATCGGAAAGGCAAATGTTAGAACTAATATGTAGTTTTTACTATTTGTTGCACTTTGTTTCTTTGCTCTGCCACTAAGTATCTGTCTAAAAATGTACGTTTAACCTGTCAAGTGCTGCTTTGATGCCTGCTGTTAACAACATACTAACAACGTTTGCCTCCCTTCTTTTCCTGTAAATTTTTTGATCAGCTACAATTGTTTGCCTCACACTTTAGTCCTTGAAGGTTTCAGGTTGTGAACCTGCAGATTGTGAACCTGCAGATATCACATGTCTGTTTAGGAGAATTACATTTCCACTGTGAACCATTGAATTGTACCATCATGCACTTGGGGTTCCATTGTATTTGTTTATTGTTGCCAATCAAGTTTGCACCTGTCACCTGCAAGGCCTCTTATCCATTTTATGTAACAAGTGATCTTCCCCAGGTTCACTGGACTTGTGCCTTTCCAGAACACTCTTTTCTTCTTGTATAAATACCCCCCTCTGAACTGCATCAGAGATTGGCCCCTCTCCCATACTGCATAAGCATCATCCCTGCACTCCCCTCATGAGTCACCCAGAGCTTCCAGTATTCCAGTCCTGCACAAGCTTCATCCCTGTACTCACCTACTGAGTCGCCTGGAACTACCAGCTCCCTAGTCTTCCAAGCCTTCCTCATGAACCTGTGATCCTGGCTACTGCACCACTTCCAGTGTCTTCCTTCAAGAACTACAATTCTGCCTCCTGTTGAGCTTCTTGCCCTGAGCCTCCTGCCATCTTCATATTCCAGTTAAAGTCATAGACAAGGCTAAGTACTTTCCCTTCAGGTTAGTGCGCACTAATCCTTTATAGGAGTAAGCAGGCCCAACTATTTGCCTCTTCAAGATTCTAGACTTGTCTCCAGTTCTTCTCTGCAATTTTGCTCGAGCGATCCTTACTAGTCCTCACTCCGGACCCTCTCTCCAACCTTGGCGCTTGCACTGTTGTTGCTCATAGACCAGAGACATAATTCTTTGTTTCTGCACTGAACAAAAGTGTTAAGAAGAATGTCTTTGTAGAAACAATTGATATTTGTATGAACCTTGTATCCTCCAGTCTGTGTTTCCAGCATACCTTGGGAGTGTCATTAACTCCAATCTATGTGCAGATTGTAACCTTGTCAGTGTCAGTAACTCCAACCTCTGTACCTATTGTCACCTTGGGAGTGCCATTAACTCCAACCCATGTTTCGAGCACAACCTTGGGATTGTCAGTAACTTCAATCTTGTTCCAAGTATAACCTTGTTCAGAGTGTAATTAATGTACCAAGTGTAACCTTGTTTCTAGTATGCCTTGGGAGTGTCCCTAACTCTAATCCATGTATCGAGTATACTCAGAAGGTTCCAAGAGCTACCCAACCTGTTAATCAGTGTAGTATAATTACTGAGCAAATCCAGTACTGCAAGTTTCTTTTTCTTATTTTGTCCCTTCCTCCTCTGGAAGCTGCGGGATCTAGGAGTACCATCCCTGGATTTTGCATCTGCCTGGGAGGGAGAAGCATTGGCTTCAGTGTCATCTTCATGGTTGGGAACAGCTCAGTGCATGACACCCAGTTCCGAAATCGATCCAGTAGGAGGACTGCATGGCACTCCATCCCCATTACTAATATGGCTGGGTCCCAAGGGACTGTATGCCCCTCCCCCTTTTTTTAGCTACAGCCAGGCCCCAGGGGTTGGGGCCCCCAAGGCGAAAATCGGCCCAAGAAGGGTCCACGTGCCTCCTTCCCAATTTATTTTAAAGGCCAAGACCCAGGGGATGCAGTCCTCAGGGCCAAAACCGGTCTGGGAGTGGGGGGGCATGTGTGCCCTCTCTCCCCAGAATTATATATAAATCCCCCCGGGACCTAGCCCACCTGGGGGCATAAACAAAAACAAGTGAGGGAGACCACACATTTAAAAAGAGAAAATTGCAGCAGATCCTCTGTGAGTTTGCAGCAAAATTAAAACATGTTATTGGCCCCAGGTGGGGTGCTACCCTGCCTTCTTCTGGTTTTTGTCTGTTTTTATTTGGATTTGAGCCGAGTTTCAAGTCCCAAGACAGCTGCCATCACTTTCTGGTTGAAGTGTTGGCAGCCAATCAGATCTCAGCATGAGATCTGTTGGATCCGCAGACCATCAGCATCTCTAGATAAACTTAAATCTTTTTTCAGCAATAACTCCAAAACTACTGAACAGATTTATATCAAATTGCAAAACGAGATCTTTCTGGACCAAGATCTAGCTTTCTGCTTAATTTGATGTAATTACATCCAGCGGTTCGGCTGTAGTTGTGTCTAAAATCCCTTTGGGAAATTGCATAGGAAAAATGCATTTTAAGAGCCCCACTTTTTCTCAAGCCCCACTTGACAAATCACCACACACTTACAAGATCACAAAACTTAACAGACATCAGCTGAAGTGAGTGGCAAACTAGTTTTGAAAATGTTATGAAGATTTGTCAAATGGTGCCAAAGTTATTAGCAAAACAAAAAATGCTTTAACTATGGAAACTAGGGGCCTGATTTAGATTTCGGCGGACAGGATATCCATCCCTATTGTGATGGAATAACCCATCTGCCTAAATCTAAATCAGGCCCTAGGTCCTAACTATAACTACCTACTGGTGGATATATATATATATATATATATATATATATATATATATATATATATATATATATATATATATACTACCTAGTGGCGGTCACCTCTAGGTAGTTATAATTAGGGCCTAGTTTCTATAGAAAAAGCGTTTTTTGACTTGCCTATATCTTTGTTGCCAGTTGATGAATCTTCCCAGAATTTTCCCCAAAAACATGACACTCACTTCAGCTGCAGTCTGGATAGTTTTGGGGTTATCCGTCAAGTGGGGGCCGAGTCCAGGGGACCACCACCTTCCCAGGGCTTATATTCAATTATTTGCAGGGGGCCGTGCAACCCCTCGCAGCCCTGGAGACAGCCACCCCCCCAGTGCTAAACTAACAATCAATGTGGGGGGCCACCTCCCTGTGGCCCCCCCTCCTCCATTTATGGAAGGCCAGGCCCGGGAGATGGGGTCCCTGGGGTCAAGATCAGCCCAGGGAGGGGAGGCACATGCCCCCCAATGGAATTGTAGTGACCCCGGGGGTATGAGTTCCCCAGGCCGAAATCAGCCGGGGCCCACATGGCCCCCACTCCCCCTCACTGGACATTTACCCAACGAGGTAGTACTTACTAACTAACCAGTAGAAAGAGCTCCAGTTGGATAGACATTTTGTGCAAACAGTGGACTCTTGTTGGATTGATGAGTAGGTGAGCTTCTGTTCTGGCTATGACATTCATTTCACAGAAATTAAACCTCAACAGGAAGCACTTACAAATATAAGCTAACTCCTGGGCTTGGTGAAGACAAAGCAAATGTGTTTATTCCATGATTCCATACTGAGCAAGCATTAACAAAGCCAATAGGTTTCGCTTATTCAAAATCTATTGGCTTTGTCAATGTATTCAGAATTCAAAATGAGTACTGCCTAACTAGGCACTCTTTTATCAGAGGAAATGAGCATGCATCAAATCAAGGAGACCCAGGGCACATGATGCATGCCAAGTCACGAAGCACCAACTAATAATGGAAGTTGCGTAACTAAGAATTGCTATTTATGGTTTGTAGCGTGGAGAAGGACCGTTTTAGCTCTAACTGCTGAATTTCTCTGGTTTTGTGCTAGTAAATTCAGAATCTAACTATAACGTCCCTGTAACCTTTGGTTTTTTAAATGAATATATATATATTCTTAACGTAAAGTAATTTTCACTACTATATGTCAATCCAACCACTGCCATGCACAGCCTTTGGCCGTGCGTGGTGGGAGTTGGCTGCAGGGCCTGTCTCTGTGTGTGAGAATAGGTGTGAGAGAGTGTCTCTGGGTGTGAGAGTGGGCGTGACATGTCTATATGGGTGTGAGAGTGCCTGTCTGGGTGTGAGAGTAGGTGTGAGAGGGTGTCTCTGGGTGTTGGAGTGGGTGTGAAAGTCAGAGTGGGTGTGAAAGTCTGAGTGGGTGCATGAATGTCTATGTGGGTCTGTAAGTGAGTGCGTAAGTCTCTGACTGGAGCAGTGAGTAGGTGAAAGAGTGTCTGAGTGGGTCTGTGAGCGGGTGCGTGAGTCTCTGAGTGAGTCTGTAAGTGAGTGTGTGAGTCTCTGAGCAGGTCTGTGAATGGGTGCGTGAGTCTTTGAGTGGGTCTGTGAGTGGGTGCATGAGTCTCTGAGTGGGTGTGCAAGTGTCTAAGTGGGTCTCTAAGTGGGTGTGTGAGTGTCTGAGTGGGTCTATGAGTGGGTGTGTGAGTCTCTGAGTGGATCTGTGAGTGGGTCTGTGAGTGTCTGTGTGGGTGTATCAGTAGCTGTGTGAGTGTCTCAACCACAAAGGAACTTCACCTGCCTTTTTATCCAACAAGAGTCCACAGAATTACATAAAATATCTACCCAAGTGGAGTTCTTTCTGCTTCCTTGGGTAAATGTCCAGTATGTATTCTACACTACAGCTGTGTAATGGACCACAAGGAAATGTCACAATTTACCTTGTGTACATTTTGGCAACATGATTGTCCCTGTTGCCTTTTCTCTAGAATTCTGTGATAACATATATCCTCTTAAAGAGAGGCCAACAAAACTACAAAGAAGTATGGTCCACCAAACCAGGGTCCTTCCTCTTATCCATATGAAGTAAGTGCTTCTTTGTTTTATGGAGATGTCCTCATAATCCTCGGCACCAAGAACGTGCCATCCAAACCGGTGGGAAACTCACTGGGGAGGCCTTTGGGAAGCTGTCCATCATCCTGGTAAAATGCGGGAAGTCCTTTGCAGACTACTAAGGTGGACAGTGCGGGGTCAAGCGGATGGAGATCCCAGGTGATTTTCCACATTTTCACACTTATAGCAATTTAAAGGGAGAACCATGCACACATGGGGAGGGGATTTAGGCCCTGGGGACCCCATCCCCTGGGGCCCATCATTATTCAGTTGGCGAGGGGGACCACGTAGCCCTCTTTCCCCGGCCAGTTTCATCCTGACACAATCTCCCAGGGCCCATCACTATCCAATGTGGGAGGGGCGCTGCAAGCCCCCTCCCTCCAGTCGATTTCGGCCCCAGGGACCATAACCCCCGGGGCCCACTAGTATTCAATGGTGGAGCAAGACCACATGGCCCCATTCCCCAGGCCAGTTTCAGCCTCGGGGATATCATCCCCAGGGGCCCACCACTATTCAAGGGGGACTGCACGTTGACCCTCCCCTTGCCAATTTTGGCCCTGGGGACCCCCTCCCCCGGGGCCCGGCCATGTCACCTGGGTACCCTGTGCACCCAGTGTGCACAATGGGGACCAAAGGGGGAGCCTCAAGGCCCCCGCGGTCCCAGCCAGCTCCCCGCCTCCTGCAGGAGCTGGCAATGCTCTTGCACACAGGGAGCTGCTAAACATACAGCTCCCTATGTGCAAGAGCAATTGTTTCATCTCTTTCCCTGCCTGCGTTTCTGCGGGCAGGAAAAGAGATGATACCTCTGCTTCCAGCAGGCGAGAGCACTTAGACAGCTCTCACCCGCTTAAAGCAGAGTGTTTGCTCTGACTTGGTGGGAGCTCTCAAAGCTCCTGGCAAGTCAGAGCAAACAGCTATGCCCTGAGGGTGGGTACCTCGGGACATAGCAGAAGCCGGCCCTGGGGGGCATCCCCTAGGGTCATTATTGATTCCACAAGGGGGGCCGTGCAGCCCCCCTTAAGCATTTCTATTTAGCCCTGGGGAAGTGGTGGTCCCCAGGCCAGGGATTCGCGACACACCCCCTTCATTATTTTATTTCAGTCCCGGGGAGGTGGCGGTCTCGGAACTGTGGGACGGCTGTGCAGCCCCTCTTATTGTCAACGAAGTGCCCTGGGGAGATGGCAGTCCCCGGGGCTGCAGAGTGGCTCTCACTTCTCCCCCCCATTAATTGCATAGTAGCCCGGGGAGGTTTATTTTTAATGGGGGAAGCCCATACGGCCTCTCCCTCAGCCCCAGGACCGCCACCTCCCATTATATAAACAAACACATATATATGTGTGTGTGTGTATAGATAGATAGATAGATAGATAGATAGATAGATAGATAGATAGATAGTGTAACATAATATTTTAATATAATGAAGTTGAAATATTAAAACATCAATGTAATCTAAAATTGATATTTTTATTAATTATGTTACACTGCAAATATATATATACCACTAGCTCAGGAATACATCAACCCACCAAGGGGGCCAACAGGGGGCCAAAACTTGATAAATGGTAAATAGCTAGTGGTCGCTTTGAATTGCTATTAACTTTTCACGGCTTCACCTGTGAACAAGGTTGTGAGGAACGAAACGCGTCAGGATTACCAAATGTTGTCAAATTAATAAAGCAGGTTATTGGTACTTGGGGTGTGCAACTCATTCTTCCCAAGAGGAGGAGGTCTGTAAGATATATATATGTATATATATATATATATATATATATATTTATATATATATATATATATATATATATATATATCAGGTAATATAAATATATAATAACCAAAGGTTACAGGTACATTATAGTTAGGCTCACATTTTAAACATACAAAACCATAGAAGTTAGAGTTATGTCAAGTAACTATAGCGCGTGCCTTAAGGTAACTATAACTCCCACCCTCACCATGCACAGTTTTTTTGTCAAAAATGTTACTGCAAATATTACATTGATATTATCAATAATGGAATCTAAGATGTCATGAATGCCGTAATTTATGGGGGAATTAGCAGTGCATGGCGAGGTTGGGAGTTATAGTTACCTTAGGGCATGAGTTGTAGTTACTTGAGATAACTTTAACTATAACAGGTGAATTTCTTTCATTTTGTGCATTTAAAATGTGAGCCTAACTATGTTTTTTTTAAGGGAATTTCTATTTAAAAAAAATTCTATTTCCTAACTATAATGTCCCTGTAACCTTTTTTTTCAGTGAATTTCTATGTTTTTTTTAAATGTAAAGTAGTGTTCATTATTATATATTATTCCAACCAACGCCACACACGGCCTGTGGCCAGACCCTGTAGCCAGCCCCCTATAACCACCCAAACCTGCGCTGCGCACTGCCTTTGGCTAAGCACAGCGTATCGTCACATCATACTTTTTATTATGCTGTCCAGCCCTTCTTAGTATACTGTATTAATAACCACTATTTCTCCGTAAGCCTGTCTGCCCAAGTCTATACTTGGGATATGCACCCATTGTTTTGCTTTTAACACTTGCGCTGTCCACCTCCCACCCATTCTGAAATCGAACATTCAATCGATGTACCCCCAACAAAATCCCTGGCTGTGGTAGTGAGCCTCAATCACTCCTTTTTATTCAGCAAACATTTCCTAGAGGAGTACGTGCTTCTGGGGGCTGGTCAAAGTGGCAATAGTCCTGTAAATTTAGTGCAACTTCCAACATATTTAATTATATCATGCTGCTAATATACTGGAGCTGGGGTGCATGGCAATTTTAATGTTCAGTTGCAACACTTAGCCTGCTGTAGGTAGTAAAGTGCTATTTAAACTCATGTTAACATGTGCATCTTTCATTCCAACTATTGGTCAATCTTTTGGGCGTATAGACAGAAAGTCTCAGACATCTATCCAGGGGCAACTACTGGTCAGTCCTTTGGGCGTATAGACAGAAAGTCTCAGACAAATCTTTCCAAGGGCTCAAGTATACCATCATGCTCTACACATCAATGGCAAGAACTTATCAGGTAGAGCTAAACATGTATATTTAATGGAGTCAGCATACAGTTGCAACAACCTATGTTTGTGTGCCCAGCATGCAACATCTGCAGATTAGTGGACTAAATGGACATGTATCACACCCATCCACCCAGCTTTTGAACTTCTCCTTCAATAGCTTGGCGCAGAGCTTCAGGTAATCAATAGGGTTTAAGGCATACCCATCTGCCGGGTTCTGTAATAATGGAGTGTTGAATTAATCAGGTTCTTCCCAGGGGTTGTAGGAAAAACACCTAACCAAGGCTTTAATTGGGCTTTTAACTCTTGTCTATTTATCTTCCCAAGTTCTGAATGGATGCATTGTAGCTTCTGTGTACCTACTTCTTCTCCAGATTGTAAAGAACAGGAAGGGGGCCCTCCCATTTTTAACAGTTTTATGTGATATACTTGTGAGTTTTCTTCTTTACTGGCCTCTATTCAGTAAGTAACTGGGAATATTTGTTCTACAATTTTAAAGGGACTTTATCATTGACTTAGCACCTTCTGTGCAAACCTGCACCCAGTTTTTTAAGAAATAGTAACATGTCATCTGCGTATAGTGCTATGAGGTGTGTTTGATTATTAATCAGTATACCCTCATAGTGCCTCCTAGTTCTTGCTGTTTGTGCAAGGGGCTCCACTGCCATGGCAAACAGAAGGGGAGATAGTGGGCAGCCTTGTCTGGTCCCCCTGCCCACCGGGAATGAATCGGAGATGATGCCACCTGTGCGTACTCTCACTCTGGGGTTAGTATAAAGTAGCCTTGTCCAGCGCGTGAAGCCCTCCCCTAGTCCTAGTTTTAGCATAACCAGTTCCAGGTAGTCCCATCGTAGGCTATCGAAGGCTTTTTCTATGTCTACTGATATTATTGCTGCTTGTGGTATTGTTGTAGTTGAGGGTATGGTGTGTAGGATTGAGACTATTTATAGAGAATATTTAGCAGTTTTTTGAGTTTGCGTGTTGTAATGGGGGGTGGGATCTATCCAAGTGCGTGTTAGCTATACAATTGAAGTCCCCGCCAAATATTTTTGGGCCTGTGAGGGTCGGGCCTAGTTCCCGTGATAGTTTATCTAAGAAATGTTTTTGGTCTGAGTTCAGCGCATGTAGGCCTCCAACTGTCACTTCTTTTACATCCAGCCTTCCCCTGACCACCACATATCTCCCCTCTTTATCTATCATAGTTAGCAGTGCCTGGAATGGCACCCCTGGTCAGATCCATAATAATACCCCCCTAGCAAATGCTGAGTAGTTTGTGGCAAATATTTGGCCCCTCCGTCTTTTTTTGTGTGCTGTGACCTCTTGTTCTAGTAGATGAGTTTCTTGTAGTAGAGCTATATGTGCCCCTCTACGTTTGAGGTAGCTGTATACTTTATACCGCTTGGACATGTTATTTAAACCTCTAACGTTCCATGTTATCATTTTGTAGACTACAACCATGATCTATGAGTTTTAAATTGGTGGCTATTGTTGGGTGCAGACCGCTGGTCAAATCTTCTGTTATATGAATTTGTCAATGATTGGTGACTAGAGTTGTTAGGTTTGTGGATGACTGGTGCGATGTAAACCCCTCTAACTATAAGAACAACTTTGAAACCCAACTCCCATTCCCCAGGACCGGTAGCCATTACTATTCCCGTCCAAACCATAAACAATCTTAATTTAGAATCCTATAGGTGGGTGGTGTGACAGAGGCCGCGTGCCCTCGCTCCGAGCTGCTCCCGGGGCCCAGCTATGTTATATCTAGGTCCCAGAAAGTATCCGTAATAAGTTTAGTTCGTCGGCAGATTTGAAGGGGACTCTGCTTGGCGACTTATAAGTGTCGGCAATTGTCATGTTAGTACTCACATAGATCTAAATCTTTAACTCTAGTGGTTAGATAATCTCCTCTGCGGTGCCTGGCGTGATTTTAGGCAGACTTGTTTAGGTGTCACGCGAAGTTGAGGAACTCCCACAGTCTGAGTCAAGGTCCGATGCATTTTCCGGGGTTTGTGGAGGAGGGCTCGTTCCCCCACTCAAGGCTGCCGCTGCTTCCACCGCGTTCCGCCTCTCACGGAGGGATTGGTGTCTCAGGGGGGCCACCTCTGTAATTCTTTTGGAGGATCTCCTGCGTTTCCCGTCCGGTTTGCGTAAGGTTCCAGAGGGATGGCTCAGAGTAGCTATATTCCGAGATTCCAGCCATTCGCGTGCTAGTTGCGGTGATGTAAAGAAGTGCGTTTTGCCTTCGTGTTCCACCCTAAGCTTGGCTGGAAATAGCATTGCATATTTTATGCCGTTCTCACGTAGTGCACGTTTGGAGTCGTTAAAGGAGGCCCTTTGTGCTTGCGTTTCCTTGGTGAAGTCTGGGAAGATCATGATCTGTTGGTTGTTGCATGTGATCTGTCCGAGTTGACGTGTTTGTGAAAGAATATAGTCTCTGTCTTTGTAAAGTAGTAATTTAGACACTATTGGTAGCGGTCTAGCTCCTGGGGCTGGCCGTCTGCCAGGTACCCTATGTGCTCTTTCTATTGCAAAGAATGCTGATAGGCCCTCAGGGTCTACTGTGGTCTTAATCCAGTTTTCTAGAAAGGATTCCATACTGTCTGCAGACGTTTCGGTTTGCTCTGGTATCCCAACTATTCTGAGGTTGCTCCTGCGTGCACGATTTTTGGCATCTTCTGCTCTAGTTTCTAAGGTTTTGATGCGGGAGGAGTGGACCATGAGTTCGGTGGCCGTTGATTTTTGTGTCAAAGTCAGTGCCGTGAGTGACGTTTCGTTGGTTCCTACTCTCTCCTTTAATTTGCGTTGGTCGTCTCTCAGTAGAGTAAGATCTGTTGCTAAATTATCTATTTTCTTCTCTAGTGCTTCGCGAGAATCTTTGATGGCCAGGAGGACCGTGTCCAGCGTTGTTTCCTGTAGTGACGAATCTTCTGAGGGGTGTGAAGGTTTAGCGCTCACTATTTCGCCCTGGCTCTGCTCCTCACGTTTTTTGGTTTTCCCCATTGTTGGAGGGGTCGTTAGATTAGACGTTGTTTTTTTATTTTTTATTATTGTGCTGGGGGGGCTTTATGACTCGTCGCCGTCTCCCACGGAGCGGGCGCAGTGGGGAGGCCAGGGGCCCCGGAGCCGCCGCAAGGGCGGATGGTGGGGGGAGAGTCAGGGGCGCCCCCGATCACTTCCCCCCCCCAGCCGGGAGTGCGAGGGTCCTGTGCCTTTCCCAGCTGCAGGGTTTCTTCGCTCCAGCTGTTTCTATGTTACTGGGGCTATCAAGGTGGTGCCTCTCCGATTCTTATTTGTGGCCTGCTGTATCATTTTGTTTGGGGGCCCCTTCAGGCAGTCCCAGGCTTTTCAAAGGCTTCTGGGGGGCGCGTCCACACCCATTCCTCCTTTCATCAACTGTCCCCAAGTCCGGCGGGGGGGCCCTCGTCGCCGGAGTGGCCCCTCTCGTGGTCCGGGCCAGCGAGCAGCCTTTATGGGGTTGGACCGGTACCGCCTCACCTCCGCAGGTCACATTGTCCAATTTCCTCACCTCTTTTCCCTCCTCTCTCGAAATTTAGCGCCACTGGGGTGGGGTCCCATCGGCCGCGTCGTCCGGCGGGGGGCCCAACAGCCAGGCCGCCCCCGACTCCCTGCGCCATCCAGCAGTCCCCAGCCTCGCCCCCCACGAAGATGCACCTCCGCGTGGGCAGGGGGAGGGGCCACGCGCCCCCGTCACTCCTCTCTCGCTGGGGGCTCACCCGCCCCACTCGCCGTCCCCGGCGGGGCCCCCGGTCACCAGGTCTGAGCCCGAACGTCTACTGGGCAAGGGGCCGAGGCCCTCCCCGTCCGGCCGCGCCACCACTCACCGGCCTCTCCTCTGTCCCGCCGAACGGGTCGCTCGTCTCATGCGGCTCCACCGATCAGCATCAGTCCTCCGGCCCCCACGGCCCTCGCTCCGGCTCCCCCATACCTCGCCACAGGTCTGCCGCTCGCTCAGATGATCGCAGTCGCCATTTTGTTTCTGGCGGCCGCAGTGCAGTAAAACTCTTTATACAGTTCTCCGAGCCGGATTAAAGTCTGCGAGGGCCCCTTATGATCCAGGGGTCCTGCGGTGCCGTTGCCTGTGATCAGCTCCGATTTCTGAGTGCCGGTCAGCGGAATTAAGCGGGCCGGACCCCGTTTACCGCCCCGGAGCTCTGCCCTAAGCGTGTGGCTCCATCAGCCGCTGGCCACGCCCCCCCGCCAGGACCTTGCTGGCAGAAATGTTGGACCTCCCACCCAACCACCGCCGAGCACACAAATTCCCCACCCTCCAAATAATGATGCACAAATCACTGCGGCGGTCAGTGGAAGCCGAACGACCATTGGCGGTACAGACCACCACGGCCAGCAAGTGGACCCAACAGTAAGAAATGCACACATTGGCAAGTTCGAAACCCACACACCTGACACACATCCACAACACTATAAAACACTCACAGACACACCCCACAATCCTTTGCAATGAAATTCGGACAAATGATACAGAGAACCCCAGAAGCAGACACCGAACGCCACAATACATGATACATGCACCCAACCACACAATAGTACCTCACCTAGATCCACACAAGACACCATTCACAACACACACCATGGCACCCCCCCAAACACCCACGCTTCATAGAAAGGGAGCTAAGGGCCATGGTGGACGAGATACTGAAGGTCGAGCCACAATTATTCGGGGCACAGGTCCAGCATACACCCATCGCCAGGAAGATGGAGCTATGGCAGACAACAGTGAGCAAGGTCAATGTAGTGGGACACCATCCACGCACGAGAGACGACATCCGCAAGAGATGGAACGACCTGCGTGGGAAGGTGAGGTCCATAGCATCTCAGCACAACATTGCAGTTCAGGAGACGTGGGAGGACCACCACCAACACCACCCGACTACACTGATTGGGAGGAAAAGGTATTGGCCACCCTGCACCCTGAGGGACTCACTGGACTCACTGGAGGAATGGACTCGGGTAAGTCGTCTACAAATACCCCATATCCATCACACCTGTAATGCATGCACCACCCCACCCCTCCAACAGCCACGAGGACCACTACCCCACCGAGCCCACATTCACAACCCCCAGTCACCCTGCATGCCCACAAACCCACTAACAGGCCCACATCCCTCCCCCTGTGCACAGCCACCTACCCCTGCAAGGAACCATAAAGGCACTACACCACCCACAATGCACCTCCACATTCTAAGCAAAATGCAATGCGAACCTAACAAAGGCACCCTGCATGGCCCCAAAGTGTAAAAACCTGCACAAAACAGCCCAGACCTGTGCACCCCATCCGATCATGCAATTGAAACAGACATGTCCATTCCCCCCAACCGGCACCACCACCCATGCCACCCTGATGGACAGGACAAGGAGTGGAAGTGCCCAACAGGGAGACAGAGGCACCACCCAGGACACTGGAGATAAAACCCTGGACATTGACGAATGCCCTGGCCCCTCACACAGTCCTAGACTGTCACCATCCAGCAGCCCCACCCAGGACACCCCTACCACCCAGCCAACAACATCAGCCCCGGGCAACCGTCCCCACACCTGTGTATCCAGGGCACTTACTGGAGGAACACATGGACAGAGGCCACAGTCACCCCCTACCAACAGGCAGGAAGACGATGGCCCCAGTACAAGTGGTACCGCCACACCTGTACAGGGGACACAGGGGGCTAGGCACAGTGAGAGGGCATCAGTGGCCCAGGGGGGAGGCCACAGGATGAATGCTACAGCCCCGGACATGATCTTTGAGGTCCTTGGAGCATACCACCATACCCAGGACAGATTGGCCCAGATAGTGTCCACCCGGGAGCAGAGTCAAAGGATACAGGTAGCACACCACTAAGAGGCCATGGAGCAGTGGAAACTGCACAATGCCACAATGGCCACCATAGCAGGTGCGCTGCTGCACCTTGTCCCAACACAGCCTGAGGCCCCCACAGACCAGGAAGCCCCTATTACAGGCCAAGATACAGACCGGGCAACAACATCAGCAGCAGCAACTGGACTTGTGCCACCATCTCAGGACACACAGGAGACCTGCATCTCAACCCGTACAGGCCAACACCAGGCACCCAAACGGTCCCTCAGTCCAAGATATGGGACAGGAACACCTGCCAAGACCAAGGCCCCCTCAAAGAAGTGACTCTGGCAAAAACTGTCCTCCAAGTGTCCCACTGAACCAACAACAAAACCGTGCAAAAACAACACCAAGCACTGGAAATGATAGATGGACATACCACTACTGCCAACAAATGCTGCGACCATGTTGCCAAATTGTACAACCACCAGTAGCCCACTCCCATCACTGTAAACTGCACGATGTAATCCCTGCACAAAATAAAACACCAGTTCACCAATTACAATGTCCCCTGTCATTATGTCGAAACAAATTGAAGTATGGATGCAATTGTCTTATAAATAATTTATTCTTATCTGAGTAGCAGGAATTGGACCCCACGCATAACATGTGGTTGTGCCAACAGAATTGTCAAACACTTTTACCATAATGTTACATGTCCTATGCAGACCTGGTCACAGTGGCAATGTCTATTGACCCAGCACTCCCCTAGATGAAAAGGCACACTGACAGTATGCTGCACAGACAGCAATCTCATTGATTAGTCCCACAAAGTTACTGGAAGTAGAGTTGTATCAGTTGGTTACTGGAATGTACATCTTCTCCCTCCTCATCATCAGCATCACTCTCATCCCTTCTCTGAGGAAGCAGGTCTGGATATACAGAACCCACCTCCTCCAAGAGGGGGATAGGATTCCTCACAGCCAAGTTGTGCAGCATGCAGCAGGCCATCGCAATTCTACACCTTTTCAGGCTCATAGGCCAGTGATCCATCAGAGATATGTAGGCAACAAAATCTAGCCTTCAGGAGATCTATTGTGTGCTCTATCAACCTCCTAGTAGGTCCATGGGCCTCACTGTAATTCCTTTCTGTATCTGTCCTAGGATTCCTCACTGGTGTCAGGAGCCAACGCATGTTGTGGTAGCCAGAATCACCTAAAAATTGGGGCAACACAGGACTGTCAATGACTACCCTCGGTGGGAGACAGCCTGGCTGTCTGCTATGTGGCAATAAGTGTCAGACACACCTACCTATGATCCATCCTCTGTCCCCTTGTAGTTGTTCCATCTTGTGTGGCACATTACTGTTCCTTAGCACAAAGGAATCATGGATTGATCCAGGGAACATGGCATTCACATGTGATATGTACTGGTCTGCAGTACACACCAATTGAATGTTCATGGAATGAAAGTTCTTCCTGTTTCTGTACACCTGTTCACTGACTCTTGGGGGGATGAGAGCAATGTGGGTTCCATCGATGGCACCTATTACATGGGGTATGTTGGCAAAGGCATAGAAGTCCGACTTGATGGCAGGGAGGTCAGCACCTTGGGGAAACCTCACATAGGACTGCAGGTGTCGTACAAATGCATTCAGGAATGTGGACAGTATAATGCTAAACATTGGCTGTGAAAAACCTGCACCCATGCCCATTGTCACTTGAAATGAGCCCGTAGCCAGGAAATGGAGTGCAGAGAGCACCTGCACTTCAGTAGCGATGGCATGCTGTTTCCAATTAGCCAGTCTCAGTGCTGGATCCAGTAATGCACAAAGTTTATGAATTGTAGCACGAGTGAGTTTGTAATTGATGATGATGTGATGTTCCACCATGGTCAGCAAATCAACAAGTGGTCTGTACACCGACGTGGCCCTCTCTCGCCACAAGGGTCTGTACCTAGGAGGAGTATAGAACACATGTGAGGAACACACATACATCTGCCCACAATGTTTCCTATTCAGCACTGCTGGCATGGTTGTCGACGACACAACTGCATACCATGTGTGACACTGTAGCAACATGTCCACAATGATACATCAGGACTGTTCAGGTGAGCAAATGTATATTGGTTCATGCCTATGGGTGTTTGGGGACAATAGGGCCTGCATGGGGCAGATGAGGATTTAACAACTGCCTAGTTAAGGCCAAAATGTCTGCCCCCAGTAATCCAGAAGTATTGTGGTGGAAGTGACCTCATACCGCTAGCGGTTAACCTAATAGTGTAAGGCGGTGTTTACCGCCGTGCACAAATTCATTGGTTCACATGGTTGTCAATGGGTATTCTTAGCGTATCATAATCGCCGCCGGCGGTGACGGTGCACACTGACGTGGTGGTACGCTAACTCGTCACCCCAACTTCACTTGACTCCTGGATCTCGTGCATGCAGGTACTCCACTGAGTGTACCGCTGTGTCCTGCCTCTGGTCATGGAAATGGCATGTGTGGCAGGGGAAAGGGCCCCGGCCTTCACCAGCAAGGAATTGGAGAAGCTCATTGATGGGGTCCTGCCCCTGTACGCCAAGTTCTACGGTTGGCCAGAGATACAGGTGAGTAGGAGGATTGGGGTGGGATGGATGTGTGTAATGGTGGTAGATGGCTAAAAACATGTGTGCACATGTGACACTGTAAAGTCCAGGGTTCCTGACATGCTGAGTGTGTGTGTGCTGTTATGCTGTTATATATGTCCGTCCCATAGTGGCTGTCTGTAATGGCCATTGTCTGATCTCTGTGTTCCTTTTTCTGTGTGTCCCATATAAGTCAGCGCCCATCAGAAGAGGGGACTTTGGCAGGCCATCGCCAGGGAGGTGCGGACCCTACAACCGGCAGAGCACCCATTGCAGGAAGCGGTGGGAGGACCTGTGACGCTGGGCGAGGAAGATCTGCGATGCCCAGCTGGGGAAGTCCTCCCAACGAGGAAGGGGTCCCTGTCGGGCACTGATCCCCCCCCTTTTGCAATGCATTCTGGCAGTGGCGTACCCGGACCTGGATGGGTGATTGAAGGCTGCACAGCAGTCACAATGGGGTGAGTACAAAAACCATACTTTGGCTCCTTGATGGATGTGTGTGTATGCAGTTGTTTGTATGCTGTCTAGTGGCAGGGACTCTGACTGATGACATCAGCCTCATCTGGCGAGGGAGCAGAGACACCGGCGAGTGGGGATGCAGCGGCCCACGGTTCCACGGCGGCAGAGTCGTCCAACTCCAAGAGGACCAGTGGGTTGGAGGGCGAGGGGAGTACCATAGGGGAGGCAGCTACCACTGGAGGTAGTGACTCTGATACCTCCTCCGATGGGAGCTCCCTGGCGGTGGCAGACCGTAGTGGGCCCACCCATTCTGTGTCATCTTTCGCCACCCCCATACCATAACCGCCCTCCCATTTGCTCCCCACCGCCTGTGCCCGCTCACCCAGAAGGGTGGGCGTCTCCTTCGCCCCAGGCACCTCATCCCCTGCCCCAGTCAGCCATGCTTCCCTCATGGAGGAGGCTATTGACCTTCTGAGAACCATCTCTGTAGGGCAGACAACCATCGTCAATGCCATCCAGGGGCTAGCATCAGAGGTGCAGCAGACCAATGCCTATCTGGATGGCATTCAAGGTGCTGGGTCTGGCCTACACAGATCTTTTCAGGCTCTGGCCCCTCTTTGACGGCAGCCAGTGTCACTGGTCATTCCGTCCCCCCTCCAACCACCTCTACCCCTTCCAGCACCCCACTCCCTTCACCCGTTCAAAGCACACATTCTGACACGCAAGCACACACACAAGAAACACACTTCAAAACTAAAGCACCACACCTCCCACCACAGGCATACACACAGCCAACATACACAGGTACACACACCAACATCCACTTCCCCCAGTGTATCCGCAACTTCTGCCTCCCTGTCTGTCCCCTCTACATGCACACCCACAGGCACTGCACCCTCATTCAATGTTGCTGACCCTATTCTTGCAGTCACCACAATATCAGATATCCATTCATGCCCCCCAGACACCACACCTGCACTCACCACAACTTTAGTTGACACATGCAGCACACTCACCAGACTTGCAGACACCAGACAACATACATTTACACTGGCAGCCTGTCTTGTCCCACTGTGTCCACCCCACCTCCTCCCAAGACACTCAAACGCACCAAAACACGCACCCATCACACATCCACCACACCTCAGCATACTGTCCAGTCACCTGCACCCACATCACGCACAACTACACCTGTCACAACCACTCCTTCTACCTCCACTCCCACGCCTTCCTCCAGGTCCACCCCAATTGCCCCTAAGACACTTTTCCTATCCCGTGTAGACCTATTTGAACCCACTGGCCCACCCTGTCTCGACCCTAAACGTGCCCACCTCCTTGCCCTGTCCACTCCTCCCACATCACAGCCCGCCCCTGTCCTCCCTTCCCATTCCCATTCTACCTCTCCTGTGAGCAAGAAACCCCGTGCTGGCCCTGGAACATCTGCCACACCCCAGGCCAAGTCCGCTCCACCTGCCTCAAGGTCCAGATCGTGGGTCCCGGGCTCACTGTGCCACTGGATTCAAGCTAGCCTGGCTGAGGAGGGGTGAAACCCCGAAACCGGTCCCAGGATGCTTGTTTCCGGTCCAGGGAGAACCTGGCCTGGCAGTTCGGGCTGGACTGTTCCCATGTGGAACAGGGTCAAGACTGATTTGCATATGGCTGGGTTCAAACTGGGGTGGCATGGTGAGCAAAATAATGGATGGATTAAACCCAGATCTGTGACTGGGGGTGAATGTTTGATTGGTTCCGCATTCCGTCCATCCAGTTACGCTATCCCACAGCGTTTGTGTTTTGCTTTGCTTTTGCCGCCCTAAGTGCGCCGGGTATGCCCAGACGTGGGTCCCGGGCTCACTGTGCCACTGGATTCAAGCTAGCCTGGATGAGGAGGGGTGAAACCCCGAAACCGGTCCCAAGATGCTTGTTTCCGGTCCAGGGAGAACCTGGCCTGGCAGTTCGGGCTGGACTGTTCCCATGTGGAACAGGGTCAAGACTGATTTGCATATGGCTGGGTTCAAACTGGGGTGGCATGGTGAGCAAAATAATGGATGGATTAAACCCAGATCTGTGACTGGGGGTGAATGTTTGATTGGTTCCGCATTCCGTCCATCCAGTTACGCTATCCCACAGCGTCTGTGTTTTGCTTTGCTTTTGCCGCCCTAAGTGCGCCGGGTATGCCCAGACGTGGGTCCCGGGCTCACTGTGCCACTGGATTCAAGCTAGCCTGGCTGAGGAGGGGTGAAACCCAGAAACCGGTCCCAGGATGCTTGTTTCCGGTCCAGGGAGAACCTGGCCTGGCAGTTCGGGCTGGACTATTCCCATGTGGAACAGGGTCAAGACTGATTTGCATATGGCTGGGTTCAAATTGGAGTGGCATGGTGTGCAAAATAATGGATGGATTAAACCCAGATCTGTGACTGGGGGTGAATGTTTGATTGGTTCCGCATTCCGTCCATCCAGTTACGCTATCCCACAGCGTTTGTGTTTTGCTTTGCTTTTGCCGCCCTAAGTGCGCCGGGTATGCCCAGACGTGGGTCCCGGGCTCACTGTGCCACTGGATTCAAGCTAGCCTGGCTGAGGAGGGGTGAAACCCCGAAACCGGTCCCAGGATGCTTGTTTCCGGTCCAGGGAGAACCTGGCCTGGCAGTTCGGGCTGGACTGTTCCCATGTGGAACAGGGTCAAGACTGATTTGCATATGGCTGGGTTCAAACTGGGGTGGCATGGTGACCAAAATAATGGATGGATTAAACCCAGATCTGTGACTGGGGATGAATGTTTGATTGGTTCCGCATTCCGTCCATCCAGTTACGCTATCCCACAGCGTTTGTGTTTTGCTTTGCTTTTGCCGCCCTAAGTGCGCCGGGTATGCCCAGACGTGGGTCCCGGGCTCACTGTGCCACTGGATTCAAGCTAGCCTGGGTGAGGAGGGGTGAAACCCCGAAACCGGTCCCAGGATGCTTGTTTCCGGTCCAGGGAGAACCTGGCCTGGCAGTTCGGGCTGGACTGTTCCCATGTGGAACAGGGTCAAGACTGATTTGCATATGGCTGGGTTCAAACTGGGGTGGCATGGTGAGCAAAATAATGGATGGATTAAACCCAGATCTGTGACTGGGGGTGAATGTTTGATTGGTTCCGCATTCCGTCCATCCAGTTACGCTATCCCACAGCGTTTGTGTTTTGCTTTGCCAGATCCAAGCCCCCTCCACCATCCAAACGTAAGGACAAGCCCCCGGCTCCCAGTCGTAAGTCCCCACACCCACCACCCCCTGCCCCTGTTCCCTAAGGTACCTGGATGCCCCATTGTTGCCCCTATGAGGTGGAGTACCTTTGCACTTGTGGGAGTCAAGTTGGGGCCAATTTGGCCCATCGGACTATGTACACTGGACTGTCCATTGGCCTGTGTTGCACTTATATTGCTCATTGAGCTGAATAAAAATTCATGTGCGGCCAGTGTTGTTTATGGCACACTCTGGATCCGTGGTTCATAATTTCTTTGGTTGGTGGTGTTAGGCACATGTGTGTACTTTGGGCAGGTTGGATTTGCCTTATGTCAGGTAAGTACCTCTTGCTGTGGGGTGTATGGCTTGTGCTGTTGTGAAGGGTTGTGGGTGTGTTGCGGGGTGGGTGGAGTGGGTGGGTATGTAACAGTGCCCTTTCTTCCCTTGTTTAGTAGGTTGTGGTACTTACCGTCATCGTCTTCATTGACGGTCTTGGACGTGGAGGTATGTGGCAAGGAGCAGGGCTGGCATGATCTGCAACTTTCTATCCATTTCTGCTTTGGCGTGTTGTGTGTGCTCCAGTGAGTGTTTCCTTTTATTTGGTTTGTTTCCACCTGGCCTTGCGTGGCGGTGGTTCCCGCCCCAGAACTGACAGCCAATCAATAATTCAAATGGTGAAAATCCAGTACTTCTTTGTTCCTTACATCTTATAGCAAATAAAGCTACGGCTTACATTTGTTGACATTTCTGAGCTTCTAGAACTAAGAGTTTCTTTACTGTTAATTTTAAGGTGGAATTGTAATGTTCAACCAGGCCATCAGTTTGGGGATGGTAAGCAGCTCTTCTAATTTGCTTAATCCCAATCTCTTTACAAACTTGCTTCATGAGTTTTGACATAAAGGGTCTACCTTGGTCTGGCAATGTCTCTTGAGGGAAACCCACCCAGGAGAAGATTTCAATCATAGTTGTGGCTGTTTGGGTAGTACTAGAGTGTCTGAGAGGGATGGCTTCTGGATACCAGGTGGTGCAATAGAAAATAGAGTCCTTCCTTACTTTCAGAAAGTGGGTGGGTGGATGATGTCAGTCCACTCCCCTTTCTAACGTTATGTTTTTGTGCTTCCTCTAGATGCTGCTGGCAGTGGGACCTTGATTTCAAAAGGAGCTACATTCACCCTTGCTGGTAAGTCCGGGGGAAAGTTTGGCCCCCTTTCACAGTGCTCTAGGAGGAAGATTTGGATCTTCTGCTCTGGCCCTCAGAGCGATTTTATACTGCAGCCATCTTGTTTGATGCTCTCTGTTGCCCCCACCCCCCACCATTAACTTCACAGGTTTATTATAGGAACTTTTAATCTGAGCACAAATAGAACTCATTTGTATATAATATTTGTGAATAACCCTGACCACCAAAAATACCTTCTGTTCTAACTAATCCAGGATGTCTAGCAACCTTAGAGACTCTTGTTTTTTACCAATTTCTTTATCAACAGACTGAATTTCTGTACATATTTTTGTCAAAGGAATATCCATAACAGATTTTAGAGGACACAATTCATGGTGAAATGTCAATCACTTGACTCTAATTTTTCAGTTGATACCTTTGGGATAGAGCGTTAACTTTACTATTGTTGGGACTTGGTCTGTAGTTTATTACAAAGCCAACAGAAAATAACAAGGTCCACCTTATTTGTTGAAGAGTCAGTGCTCTAGCCGATTTCAAGTACAAATTTCTGTGATCTTTAAATATTTTTTATGACGTGCTTGCTCTCAACAAGTAAAGTTTGCAGTTTTCAAAACACCTGTGATTTGTTAAACGTTCCTATCATTGATAGTGTAGTTTAGCTCTCCAGGTGAGATTTTCTTTTTAGAGAAGTAAGCTCCTGGGTTAATTGGTCATGTATTTGGCTATGGCCGAGGAAATAAAAATACCCTATGTTATGACAGGAAGCATGTGTATTTTGCACGTGGCGCTAAATAGGAGCATTAAAAAAACATATTTAAGAAACAAATACCCCTTTATGGCTCTTTTGATAGCAAATTTCTCCTTTATGTAGCAACTTGGTAAAGAGTCTTACGATTTACAAAAAAGTGATTAATTAACCTCTTATAAACAATAGCGAAGCATAAGAATCTTTGAATAGCCTTGACTGTGGTGGGTGTGGGCCAATGAACAATTGCAGAAACCTTCTTTTCATCCATTTGAATTCCCTTTTGTGAAATTATATATCCAAAAGACTCTACTGTGGAAGTAGGAAAGACACATTTAGCCATCTTGGGAAAAGATAGTGATCTCTAATCATGGTATGACCTTCCTAACATGTTGCATGTGGTTTTCTTAGGAGTTAAAATAAATTGGATTATCACCCAAGTAGACCATACAAAATACATGTAAAAATCCTCACAACAATTTGTTGATAAAGTACTGAAATACTGCAAGAGCACTGCAGAGCCCAAAAGGCATGACCTGATAATCAAACGACACAAACTTAGTCTGTGATTCTATTGAGGGAGCTATAATTGATAGAAGTTCTTAATTCACCCCCTATTTCACAAAAAACTGTGGAGAAGAGGGAGGTAATTGTGGATATCTAGTAAACCCATTAGCCACATCTTCCTCTAAATACTGGTTAAGATGTTTGGTGTCTGATTCAGTGAGTACACTCTACTACCAGACACAGAAGATTCAGGCCCCTCATCAACCTTATAATCATAGCTTCTAGCAGGAGATAACAAATTTGGGGGCATATTTATACTCTGTTTGCACCATTAGCTTCATTTTTTTTTGTACTCCAATTCGGTGCGAAACTAACTCCAAATTCATACTTTGGCACTAGACTCGTCTAGCGCCAAATTTATGGAGTTAAAGTCATTTTTTGTAAGTGGAAACCTACCTTGCCTTAATGAGATGCAAGGTAGGCGTTTCCGTGCAAAAAATGACTCTATGGCCTTAATGCCTTATTTACACTCCTGTGCAAAGATGGTGAATGGGAGGGAGGAGCGGTAAAAAAATGGTGCTAAGCTTGCTTTACCCCATTTTTTAACGCCTGGGTCAGGGCAGGCATTACGGGACCTGTGGACCTATTTCCATGGTGGAATAAGCCCATAGGTGCCCTCTCCATGCCCCATGCCCCAGGGACACCCCCACCCACATCAGAGGGATAGCGGAGGATGGGGGACCCCATCCCAGGTAAGTATTTTATTTTATTTTTTAAAATGCTACAGGGGGCCCTGAAATGGGCCCCCATACATGGCACAGGGTGCAATTGTCATGCCCAGGGGACCCTTGTCCCCTGTGCTGGCCATTGGGGTGATGGGATTGACTCCTGCCTTTTCTAAGGCAGGAGTCATGTGGCATGGTGGGTTTAGTGCCATAAAATCACGCTAATCTGTTTTTATTTTCTTTCTTTTACTCTAACCTACCTAACGTCATTTTTTGGTGAAAACTCCCCCCTTCTTCCATACCGCCAGCCCCACCTGACTAATGTCATTTTTTTTATGCTAGCCTACCCTTTGCACCTGCTTGCACGATTCCATAAATATGGTGCCCGGCTGGTGCACACAAATGGTGCAAGCAGGTGCTAAACTTTTTGTTGTAAAACTGAGTTAATGCAGTTTTGCACCAAAAAGTATAAATCAGGGCCTTGGTTTCTTCTTACTGAATAAATTACTGAATTCACCTTAACCACAAGGTAAACAATCATAAAATTAATAACTGGAGGAATAGAATTTCCTGCAAGAATGATTCTCAGAATTATCATACCTACCCGGACAATAATCTGAATTTAACTGTTCTTTTGGTTTGCCCAGTCAACACAGGAGTCATCTAAAGTCAACCGAAAGACAACCAAAATAACCATAAATTAAGCAACAGCAAACAAATCAAAGCATTTTTTTTCTTGGTGATTTCGAAAAAAAGTCAGAGAAATCATGTGTATATGAAGACCTGAAGATAACATAGAAGCATCAACTACTGTCACTACCTTAGAAACCTTTTTCCTAATTTGCAGACTACATAATGATCTGGAAAATTGCATATCCATAAAATGTGATGACGCTATGGAATGTAAGTTCTGAAATTGTCTTTGTAAAAAAATGGATTATTATTTGGGATGAGTGACTACCCACTTCAACAAAAAATGATCACATCCCTTGCCAGGAAGAACCATCAAAGTCACTAAATTAACCTGAGTGTAACTCCCTACTAGTAATAGAACAGAGCAAATAGGCTTAACATGGGGCAATGTAAAAAGTGTTTATGCAGTACCAAAACAGTGATAAAGTCAAAATGCAGAACAATAAAAAGCTCAAAATAAATTTTAAAAAATTAAGTAAAATGTAATAAACATAATGACACCAACATGGCAAACATCCAATAATAGTAACAAAAGATAAAAATGTTTAAAGTTTTAATTAAAAATAGCTCCAATGATAGTCAATGGTCGCTGTAGACCAAGACCCAGGTGCAATATGGGACTGGCCAAGATGGAGTCGGGGTTGGACACACTAACCAGGTTCATCATAATCAAAGATTTTACCTTCATACCTAGGGCCATATTTATACTTTTTTAGTGCCACATTTGCATCATTTTTTCACGCCAAAGCGGTGCAAAATTACAAAATACAATTGTATTTTGTAAGTTTGCGCCGCTTTGGCATAAAAAAATGACGCAAATGCAGCGCTAAAAAAGTATAAATATGGGCCGTAGTTTTTTAAGTCCCAATCAACCACACACTTCTAAAAACCCAAGGTCATGTCTAGGTCTAGTTGCCACTGGTCAGTTGGGTACTTCCAGGAAAAGGCCTCTTGTCAGTTGTTGTAATCCCTGTAGCTTAAACAGTAGGACACTGTTATGACCCTTGAAGTCCACGTCTTTGTCTTGGGTATAATAGGCCCTTAAGGGCGCCTCTCAAGTCACAGAAAGAAGGTCCCACCATTCTGATCTTTCACGAGTCCAGAAAGTGTTCTGAAGTGGGTGTCTGGGTTTCCACATTTATGCCTGACACCAGTTAGTGGGTAGGAATGACTCCTCTGCACATCATTAACAATAGGATAAACATTTCAAGGACACCCCAAACATTTTGGGCATTTTCAAGATGGCAAAATCATTCGACCACACAAAACTTGGGCTCTGAAAAGGTGGGGATGTGGTGTAATATTAGGCCCATATTTATACTTTTTTTGCGCCACATTTGTGCCATTTTCTGATGCAAAGGCAGACAAACTTTCAAAATATAATTGTATTTTTTGTACGTTTGCACCGCTTTTGCGTAAAACAATTACTCAAATGCGGCGCAAAAAAAGTATAAATATGGGCCTTAGTGTTCTGGAGTGTACCACTCATAATTAATTAAGTATCCACATGTGCCCTCCCCCATGATACTCTCCTAGAAAGTGAGTAGGTAGTTTCTCTCTTCAGATTTCACCATCCAGTAGTGCAAATTGACAAACTATTACTCAGCAACTGTAAGGAAATGCCTCCTTGGCATGGTTATCCCCTGACTTTTTGCCTTTTGCTGATGCCAAGTTAGGATTGAGAGTGTGCTGGGACCCTGCTAACCAGGCCCCAGCACCAGTGTTCTTTCCCTAAACTGTACCTTTACTTCCACAATTGGCACAGCCCTGGCACTCAGATAAGTCCCTTGTAAATGGTACCCCTGGTACCAAGGGCCCTGATACCAGGGAAGGTCTCTAAGGGCTGCATCATGTCTTATGCCACCGTGGGGACCCCTCACTCAGCACATGCACACTGCCTCACAGCTTGTGTGTGCTGGTGGGGAGAAAATGACTAAGTCGACATGGCACTCCCCTTATAGTGCCATGCCAACCTCACACTGCCTGTGGCATAGGTAAGTCACCCCTCTAGCAGGCCTTACAGCCCTAAGGCAGGGTGCACCATACAACAGGTGAGAGCATATATGCATGAGCACTATGCCCCCACAGTGTCTAAGCAAAACCTTAGACATTGTAAGTGTAGGGTAGCCCTAAGAGTACACAGTCTGGGAGTTTGTCAAATACGAACTCCACAGTTCCATAATGGCTACACTGAAATCTGTGAAGTTTGGTATCAAACTTCTCAGCACAATAAATGCACACTGATGCCAGTGTGGAATTTATTGTAAAATGCACCCAGAGGGCATCTTAGAGATGCCCCCTGAATACCAATCCGATTTCTAGTGTTAGGCTGACCAGTTATTGCCAGCCTGCCACATGGGGAGAGTGCCTTTGTCACTCTGTGGCCAGGAACAAAGCCTGTTCTGGGTGGAGGTGCTTCTCACCTCCCCCTGCAGGAACTGTAACACCTGGCGGTGAGCCTCAAAGGCTCACCCCTTTTGTTACAGTGCCACAGGGCATCCTAGCTAGTGGAGATGCCCGCCCCTCTGGCCACTGCCCCCACTTTTGGTGGCAAGGCTGGAGGAGATAATTAGAAAAACAAGGAGGAGTCACCCACCAGTTAGGACAGCACCAAAGGTGTCCTGAGCTGAGGTGACCCCTGCCTTTAGAAATCCTCCATCTTAAGTTTGGAGGATTCCCCCAATAGGATTAGGGATGTACCCCCCTCCCCTCAGGGAGGAGGCACAAAGAGGGTGTAGCCACCCTCCAGGACAGTAGCCTTTGGCTACTGCCCCCAGACCTAAACACAGCCCTAAATGTAGTATTTAGGGACACCCTGGAAATCAGATTCCTGCAACCTGAAACAAGAAGAAGGACTGCTCACCTGAAAGCCCTGCAGAGTCGACGGAAGACGACAACTGCTTTGGCCCCAGCCCTATCCGCCTGACTCAAAAACCTGCAACAGCGACGCATCCAGCAGGGACCAGCGACCTCTGAAGCCTCAGAGGACTGCCCTGAACCTAAGGACCAAGAAACTCCCGTGAGCAGTGGCTCTGCTCAACAAACAGCAACAATATTGCAACCTGTCTGCAACTTCTAAGGACTTTACTCTTCCCGCCGGAAACATGAGAATTCACAGTCTGCACTCGACGCCCCCGGCTCGAGATCCAGAGAACTAACACCACAGGGAGGACTCCCAGGCAACTGCGACCCCGTGTGTAGCCCGAGACGACACCCCCTGGACTCCCACAGCGATGCATGCAGAGAGAATCCAGAGGCTCCCCCTGACCGCAACTGCCTGTAAAAAGGGACCCGCCGCCTGGACCAAGCACTGCACCTGCAGCCCCCAGGACCAGAAGGTACTGAACTTCAGTGCAGGAGTGACCCCCAGGCGGCCCTCTGCCTAGCCCAGTTGGTGGCTGGCCCGAGAAGCCCATTGTGCCCTGCCTGCAGGGCTAGAGTGACCCCCGAGTCCCTCCATTGAATCCTATACCAAACCCGAAGCCTGCTTTGCTCACTGCACCAGGCTGCCCCTGTGCCACTGAGGGTGTGTTTTCTGTGCCTATTTGTGTCCCCCCCAGTGCTATACAAAACCCCCCTGGTCTGCCCTCCGAGGATGCAGGTACTTACCTGCTGTCAGACTTTAACCGGAACACCCTTGTTCTCCATAGTCGCATATGTGTTTTGGGCACCTCTTTGACCTCTGCACCTGACCGGCCCTGAGCTGCTGGTGTGGTAACTTGAGGGTTTGCCTTGAACCCCCAACGGTGGGCTGCCTATTCCCAGGAACTGAGACTTATAAGTGTCTTACTTACCTCACAATCTAACCAATACTTACCTCCCCCAGGAACTGTTGATTTTTGCACTGTCTACTTTTAATATAGCTTATTGCCATTTTAACAAAAATTGTATATGTTATTGCTCTAATTCAAAGTTCCTAACTTACCTGTGTAGAGCACCTTGCATTTTATGTATTTACTTCCTATGTTGAACTTGTGGTTCTAAAAATAAATTAAGAAAATATATTTTTCTATATAAAAGCTATTGGCCTGGAGTTAAGTCTTTGAGTGTGTGTTCCTCATTTATTGCCTGTGTGTGTACAACAAATGCTTAACACTACCCTCTGATAAGCCTACTGCTCGACCACACTACCACAAAAACAGAGCATTAGAATTATCTAATTTTGCCACTATCTTACCTCTAAGGGGAACCCTTGGACTCTGTGCACACTATCTCTTACTTTGAGATAGTATATACAGAGCCAACTTCCTACATCAACCATTTCCCCCAAAGACTCCCATAACAAGAAGTGGCATAATGGACCCCAGGTGTCCTTGACGTGTACAGTTCCGATTGTTTGTTACAATATGTTAAGTCCAGCAAGTAATCCTTGTGTGTAGTTGCTCGCCTCTGCCCCAGCATCTAGCCATTTGCCTTTTAGCTAGTAGCAGTACTAAAGCCACAAACTTCCCATTTGTGCTAGGGATTCATTTGAACCAGCCCAGTAATGCTACCTGCAGGCACTGTTAACATACACCTCTTGCCAAAGCATATGCCTTTTGCAAGCTCATAGTACAAAGGAAAATCAGCAACCAGTGTGACACATTACTCGCATCGAGAGTCCTGTCCCAGCCTCCCATCTCCACAGTGACACCAGGGTGTAATATATTTTGTGAGGGAAACACAGGCCCTCATGTAGTAAAATTCCAAATGAAAAGTCATACATTTCGACCAATAACAAATTTCAATTTGCAACCCCTGATTAAAAATGTATTAACATGAATTCAGTAGAAGTGGTTGCAATTTGAACACCAACTTCTACAGAATCAATTGGTATTTTGCGAACAGATTTATGTATTAATAGGTCATTTTGCAAAATACCAGATCATAGTGGCTCGCATTTTGATGTTGCTCATTAAAAGCATAATGTAGGTTACAAATTGCGACCCACTCTGATTGGCTAGCATCAAAGACATGGTGCCTCCTGGTGTCAGCAGACAATAATGCCTGTGATTGCTTTTTGTTGGAAGGTGGGCCATTAGTTGTGTGGCCTGCAAAAGTAATGGGTCCACATATGACCACCACTGGGAACCAAACACCCCATTGTAGCACTTGACTCTCATAGGGTAGCGTTGCAGAGCAGTCCAAAGCTTACTTGAGGGAAGTGGTGCAGGCTAATAATCCCCATTCACAAGCACACAAGAATGACACTCATTAAATGATTGTCCAGTCTGTGCTTTTTCTTTTGATCAAGTAAAAGTACATTTATTACACACACACTACTCAATAGTATGCAACAAGTTACAAATGTACACAAATTGATGGAATTACTCTTGGATGATATTGTGTGATCTCTCATGTCTCCCCTGAGAGGTAATAAAATCCAACAACCCACATGGTAAAAACAATCCCTGGTGTCCCAATGCAACACTTGACTGTAATTCAGTGAGTGAGAGCACCTAAATCTAGCAAATAAGTACATCTACTTAGTGAGAAGGGGCTTATCAGTCTCATTACTCAAATTAGCATCAACAAGGAACATATAGAGACATGGTTAAATACTTTAAAGGTGAAGATTACTTTTGGATTATTTTTAGATTATTTCTTGGTTACCCTGGATTTAACCTGTGGTAATACCATTTTACAGCCCTAGAGAATGCAGTCCCACAAACAAAACACAAAAGTTCTAAAGAGCTTGTGCTTTACATATGTTGGAATCCTTGGAGGGTTATAGTTCCTTCGTCCCACCCAACCTAAGGTGGGGACACAAACGTTTTGTTGGGCGGATGCTGCGCTGTTCCTTCAGCTTCTCCTGGCAATGGGAGCTTGGTTGATAGTGACCCCATCTTCCTGGGGCCACCATGAGCTGAGTACACAGTTCAGGAAGACTTGGGCCTCGCAAGGCCTTATGGGACATATGCATACCTAATGAGCAGCTTTTTTCACTGTGCTGCCGAGAGACGCTATGCTTCCAGTCATGCAGCCTCACGCGCCTCATTTCTCTCTGTTTGGGGATGTCGTCAGTGGAGGGCAGCGCAGGAAGCCCACCCCCGGCGGCCCTCTTGCTGGGGGGTGTTCGGCCTAACTTGGACAACCCCGTCATGCTGCAACTTAGGTGGAGGCAGCATGGGGAGCCCACCCCCAGTTGCCCTGTGGCTGGGGGGGTGTCCGGTCCCACCCAGACACCCCGGTCAGGTGAGTGTTGTCGGGGAGCGGCTCGGGGGGCCTACTCCTGGCCACTCCTGCTGGCCCCCCACACAGCCAGCACCTCCAGGTGCTGCCGTGAGAGTCGGCCCTTCATTTGGTGCCTACCCGCTCAGATGTGTGCTGCTGGGTGGCCGGGCGGACCGCCTGGGGGGAGTGCGACAGCACTCCCCCTCGTCTCCTGCTGCATCGGGGCCCCAGAATGGGGTCCTGGCCCCCCCTCACCACCCATAGGAGCACAATGGTGCTCCCCACATTTAACCTCTTTGTGGGGTCCCGGTATGGGGTCCGGGGCACCTCCAACCATGTTCATGGAGGGCGCAACAGCGCCCCCCTGACTTTGTCTTCTGGTGGGAATCCGGGATGGGGTCTGGGGCTCTAGCACCACCTTGACGGGGAGCGCGATGGTGCTCCCCTACTTAGATTTCATCTGCCGGCTCTACCTCAGCCAACAGCCATTTTTGCGGGGGAGGCAACGGCATCCCCCTAGTGTTCTTCTTGGTGGGGCCCAGGGATGGGGTTGGGGACCCCCTTCCGCCATGTTCACGGGGAGCGTGACTGCGCTCCTCGTCTTCCCCCTCAGCGTGGCCCTCTAAGTTCATCTTCATGGGGGTCGCGACAGCGGCCCCAGGCTTTGCTTCATTTTGGGTTAGTCCCCAGCCACTGGTCCACCCCGGGGTCATCGACCGGAGGAGCGGCAGAGCCCCACACGCTTCGCCACTCGCTCAGAAGTAAGTCTAAGGTCACAGACATTTTTCTTAGGATATCTCGGGCCCCCAAGGACCGGTTTTGATGATTCTGGTGTTGTTTCACTCCTGGTGATGAGCCCTTGCCACCAGGAGCACTCTTGTTAGGCCTCTTGGCCTAGAAGGGTCCCAGATAGTAGGTAGCCAGTCCTGCTTACTCCCTTCGACAGCATTTCTTCTGGGTGCCCTCCTTTTCTTTTGGGTGGCATGCTCTTCTTGTGCCAGGGCCCAGTCATTCCCCCTACTAGTCCTCAGGGGGAGTAAGGAGGCCAGCTTACCTGGCCCTGGGATGCGCCTCACTGGGTCTGAAGTCCTTCAGGGGCAGAGTCCCCGCCCCTGGGGCAATCAGGGCATTCTTTCTTCCAGTTGTCCATGATGCCCGTCTGCAGTACCAGGGTCCAGCAGTGAAGCACAGCCAAGAGAGAGAGCTCTACCCTGTGCGGGACCTTTTAAGTGGGGCAGAGGTGTCCAGCAGGCCTGCACATCTGGCCAATCCAGATGTACCACATTACTTCCTTGCCCCTGTCCCCTCCTTCCTGCAAAGTCTTCTGGGATAGCTAAAATGGCGTCACCCAGGAGCTAGGGCCACATGTTCTCTGAAACTCAGTCCCTTCTTCCTAACATTTCCTTCAGGGCTTCTCCGCCCATTTCCTGGTAGGGGCTGACAGCCAGCTGATTGATGAAAAGCCCTGCCCGGGCAGCTGGATAGAGCTGCAATTGACCAGAATCCTAAGCTGAGTCAGAGAATGATGACATTCCTGGATGACCCATATGTTGTACAACTATGCTTTTGTAACCTACTGCATCATTCTTTTCATACAGGTTACAGTGTACATTGGTGTGACTGTGGACTCGGTGGCCCCTAGGGGACCTTAGTTATGCCCTAGGCCACTCTTTCCCATTTACATTTAATGGAGTGTCCCTACAGTGAAAAGACAGTAATCACACTGACTATCCCTCACGTGTACACCCATCTCATGAGGCCTACTCCAGGTCACCCCCCACTCTGCATAGTTCCTTCTGCGCCAGGCTCCCTAAGTGAAGTTCTTGGGCTGCGCATGCCCGGAATTCTCCCTGCACAGCCCTCACATGGATGCAGACGTGTGCACACATGATCATGTGTAACCAGCCTGGGGACTCCTGTTCTTGCTGTGCCACAGCAGCCTTTCCTTAGCAAGGCGACACCAGCGGTCACACGCGCAGTCCATTTTACCATGAGTTTACGGTGGGTGAGCCTCTGACTAGGAGGTTCCCTCACTGTAAAAGGTCAAAAACCAGGTGGTCAAAAAGTGAAAAATCAGTGCGGATCAGATGGTCAGAAGCGTCCTCTCACACTTTTAAATAAAGCAATAATTTTTTTTCAAATGCAGTCTAGTTTTCTTATAGGAAAACAGGATGCATTTAAAATATAATTATAAAATGAACAATTACCCAAACCTTTTTAGGAATAGGCAGGGGTCCCAAGGACCACTATTTACTCCTAAAAAACACTTTTGTCAACATTCACAAAGAAGAAGGGGACCGTTAGGGACAACTTCCTATTTGTAAATGGCTTTCAACCTCCTTCAGGAGGAGGTAAAATATTAATGTTTTGGGATCAGATTTCGGTCACAAAACATTAGTGCATACCTTAAGGAATCAGTATCTGGAAAGGAGGCCCTTAACACACTGCTTTCAAATACCGACTTGGTATGTATTCACAGACCCAAATTGCGATTCTTTAACATGTAAACGAATCACAATTAGGCGTTTCTGATACACAAAATTGCCATTTTGTGGTTGCAAAGACTCAGATTTTACGAACCAGAGCCTTTGTGAACGTAAACTTGCGTTCTGCATGAGGGCTACAGTCTACTATTTGGGGATAAGACATTAGTTTGTGAACAAAAATATTCCTGTGCCTCATCAGACATCTGAGTTTACAGCTGGGTTCTGCCTATCTTTGGAGAATATGGTGCACATTGGGGCCACCATCTGCAGTGACCTCTATAAGGATATTATTAATTGTTTTGGAAGAATTCAAGCAGCCTAAAAACAAAAGGGTTCTATGGAAGCACAGCCATGATTTCTCTACTCATCACTTTAGGCCGGTAGTACAGAAAGATATCAAGTGACCTGTTGTACCAAGTGTTGTTCTGGAATCAGCTGGGATAAACAAACATTGCTTATAGATATATCACCATTTACAAATGCATAGTTTTTTAAATTGGGATAACAATTTCTCCTCACTGGACATGTTGAAGTTTAGATGGTGTCTTGGCAGGAATCCTGGTCAATATAATTTTCTAATACCTGCCATGGTTTTAAATTAGTCTCAAGGCTGTATTGTGCAAAGCATTGTGTTGATCTCAGCTGCCTGCCTGTGGGCTTTCTTGCGTAGCAGGGCTATAAGTGGGGAGAGGTTCATAACACAATCCCCCACCTCTAAATGAGCTATATATCATTGGAGGTGGAATCAAACCTAGCCATATTGGGCTTGTGCAAACAAATATTCAAGCTCCATGTTAGAACTGACAAACTCACCTAAGAGTTTCTCAAGCCAATATAGTTTGTTTACCTGCCCAGACCAACCTTACCAACAAGGATTTCAGGGACTGGAGGAAAGCTTAAGTAAGGGAGAGAGTTAAATAGATAAAATAATATAAGAGTTAAGAAAGTGTCATTATTTTGGTCAGCCTGATTTGGCCCGTCAATGATATTGGTATTCCAATCCATCATTATATCCAGTCCTCCAATTTGTTGATAGTAGCCCTTTAGCTATCCCTGTTAATCTCTTCCTTATTGCAGTTAATCTAGATGCCTAAGTATTTAACTGGGCCATCACACTAAACCAATGGGAAGTCAAATGCAATGTTTGAGCATTTTCGGTGAGGGGCTTATAACTAACTTTTTTCCTATTTAATCGGTGTACCTGATAACCCCCGAAATGTTATGATCTCTCTAAGGATCAAGCTTAGATTTATGAGTGGATCTTTCATGCAGAGAGTCATATCATCCATATATAGTGATATTAGAATTTTCCTGGATCTGAATCTGAAGGCATATTTCGAGTGGTGTTGCCGCAATTTGGCAGCTAGAGGTTTGAGAACAAGGGCAATTAAAATCAGGGAAAGTGAACAACCTTGATGTTGCCCATAGAGATTTGTACTGGCACCAAGGTTTGGTGCCCAGGTTAATAAAGAGTTTGAGCTTGGCAAAATATATAACAGTTTGAACCAAATATAAATTATGTTTACAGGCCCATACAAGCCAGTATAGTAAATATATATTCCCATTTAAGGGACTTGAACACCCTCATGGTGTACTGAAAGACTGTCACTGTGTTCAAATGGATGTCTATATAGTTCCAGAGAACCAAAATTGTGCTGACTGTGGGAAGTCAAGCGGCCTGGGATGAATCCTGCCTGGTCTGGCTGTATCAGGCTGAGCATTAAGGGAAGCAGCCTATTTGCAATGATTTTAGCTAGAAGTGGCATATATAAATCAAGGTTATCTGTAGAGTGTCTTGGCTGAAGAATAATAATTAGGAGTGCTTCCCACATGTGGGAGAGTATTGTTAATTGTAGCCTCTTCAAATACTCTCAGGAGATGTGGGACTATCAGATCCACAAATTCTTTGTAGACTTCAGATGAAAAACCATCCATTCAGAGGCTTTGCTGATCGGTGTCCCATAATAAATTATTTTACTTCCCTAAGTATAATGGGTTGTCAACAAATAGTCTCAGAGCTTCTCCTAGCCACGCAATAGCAGTATTCTCCAGGTATGGTCCAACATATGAGGGCATGCTTCGCAACTGAGAAGAATATAGATCGCTCCCAGAATTATGCCATCTTCTTAACCAACTCTATGTTATGCACATAGTAATCTATAATCTCATTCTTTAGATCCTCCCTAAACACTCTGTCCAACAGTGCGCTTGGGTCAGTCTCCATGGCACAGTGTTTCTATGCATACCAGACAACTTTAATTGTAAAATAATACTTCTCGCATAACCACCCAGAAATCTTATCGAGATCACGTTATGGATTGAAGAACTAAATGTAGCCTCCTTATCGGCGAGGTGACTCACTCAACAGAAAACCATCAAATCGTGATCTGATCGGATCTCTAGTAGTGATGTTGCTGTTGAATTCATGTGGCTGGCTGGTATTTGCGATCTATCCCATTGGGCTTCCAACACAACACTGGAATCACGCCACATTTAATTGCCTTAGGGGATATTGAGACTACATTACACAATAATTTGTTAAAAATTTGGTCCATAATTATTGACTATTGTGACTTGTTTATATCCTAAATTACCCAGTACAATAATGTATGGGCCTTTAGTGTCCGAAGCTGTAAGGACAAAGTAGAAGGGGATAATTTTTAATGAGTATTGCTACTCTCCTGACATATGAAGAGTAGGCTGGTGTGAAGCAGTAATCTGTCCATTTCTTAAATAGCTTCTTATCTGTGCTCTTAGTGAGGTGCGTCTCCAGTAAGAATGATAACTCTGCTTTGTGCATATTAGTATATGCAATACTATTAAGGTATGCAATCACTTGTCGAGTCATGAAGGAATTGTTCAACCCCTGAACATTCCAAGTAATGAGGGTATGTGTCATACCATTAGTATTATCATCCATTTATATCAAGATGCACGGTTAAAAGAGAATAAACAAGGGATTCTGTTGGGTACCGGTTTGTATGGTGTGTGCCACTTAGAGACTGCGACCTTCATAATCATGTGTAACAGTATCTTACTAACCATATATAACACAACTACCCTACCCACATCCAACACTGACCCCTCCCCATCTCACCAGTGAATTTAAACCCCCACCCTATTACAGAGATAACTCTGACTTCTAGCAACAGAGCTAAGAGAACAAAGCCAAATAGAACAGGAGTTAACCTTCAGGAAAACCATCTGTGCCAGGCTATCACCTCCAACCAAAGCGAAGTGGTAATAAATATCTATGATCACTCATTCACACTGTTTTGTTATGGTACCATCCATAATTCCACCAGGGTCAATAAACAACATGAACATATTAATAACAATTATGTAGAAACCCCAACAGCCTCTTCCCTCCACAAGTGTGCAAAATAGTATGAGTGGCCAAGATCTGACTGAGAACCAGCAATGCTTGACACAGACACAGCAAACTCTGCCCACATTCTGTGTTCTTTACCTCGTCAATCATCCTGGCATGGTGGAGGCCTGCAGAGACCATCCCCCTGCTTATTCCGAGTCCTTGCAGCGTGAGGTGAGGGCATCTGCACCCCATGATGCTGTACGCTTGTCTTCAACTTTTTTCAGGAAAGCTGAGGGCTGATAAAAATAGTCTGCTTGACGAAAAGAGAGATCCTCAGCCTTACCGAATATAACATAGCATAAGGAATGTTCAGTTGCTACAATGTTCTCTTTGTTGCTTGATAAGCAGACTGGTCCTCCTGAACTGCCAGTTTGCGATTAGGGTAGAGTGATAGGCTGCTGCCTTTGGAGCGTAGATCCTTTGTTTCTCGTGCAAGTTTGAGTGCCTGATTCCGCTCCCTAAAAATGAGCAATTGTGCTGTAATAGGGTAGACTGATGCAAACGGGGCAGTCTAGGGACCATGGAGCGATGGGGTCTCTCAACCACAAACAGTTTGGAAAAATGATCTGCGCCAAATGACAAACACAGCATAGTCTTTACAAAGTCTTCCATCTTGGCTCTTGGGGTGCATAAGTGCCTGCCATCAGCGGCCAGAGGGCTCCCCATTCAGGCAGTGAACTATGGGTCACGTTTTCAGGGATAGGAATGAGGTGACCTCCATCACAAGGAAAGGAGCAGATATTGTCGGGACTCGCACCGTATAATAATGAGACCAGTAAATTCAGTACGTAATTCAGGCCAGTATCCTCCGGTGTTAAACCATTTTCATTCCTCAGGCACACTGATCTTTATTCTGTGCAGTGTCCCACCTTACACCCAGCTCAGTGCAAGCACCAGCAGACCCCGCTTTCAGCAGCCATCGCACCGAAAGCCCCATGCATGTGTTTGAATCTCGCTAATTTTACATTCAATGCTAATGGGCCTCAAGAGAACTGCAGCGATATCACCAGGGTCCTAATCAGTGGCCGCATTTCTGGAGCACCCTGTCTGACCTATTTTATGCCTGCACCGTCTTTCCCATTCAAACCCAAGCCCACCACATAAGCACCAGTCACATGGAGTTGGGGCCATGGTCACCAGTACTCTGCCCAGGGCTGACACTGCTACAGAGCACACCCAGGGCACGCACAGCAATACTCACCCACCCTGATCCTCTGCTGACATTAGTGGCCTCACCAATCCAGGCCCACAGCCATTTCTCAGCACACATAGGCCTGCCACCTTGCAATCATTGCAGTTCAACAACTCTTCTGAATTCTCATTGAGTGTGGGTTTTAGGACTAATGCTTGTAGGTGCTCAAGCCTCATTCATTCAGCTCCCTCGCCGTGCTGCTCTTACAGATTATGCCAGTTTGATATTTCTGGTTGACAGAGCCTCACCCTTGGGTGGTCATCTTGGAGGTCACCACTGTGGTGCCACTCCAACCAAAACATTTTGAATTGGTTATGATTAAATGATTAATGATTACATGAGTTTAGTTGTGAATGTTAGTGTTCATTCTAGCACAAATATGTATACTGATTTGTTGTATTTTATATGCGTCATTAGTACAGACTGGGATTTGTTAAAATAGATTGTAACCTAAGAAAGCCATAAAAATTAGCTTGACCTTTGCTTCGACTCAAACATACTTGATAGATACATTTAGCATGGCCATGTTCCAAGAGGATTTTAGAGAGCTTTAATGGAGTAGATATAATATTATTTTTTACTTCTTAATATTTACGGTGGTCTTATCAAAGGGAAGCATACACATATATTGTTTAGGCAGAGGGTACAGCTGAATGTAATACATGAAAGAAAGTTACAGATACAGAATTTCTGTACAGTGGCCCATGTAGATAACCATTAGATGGGTTTCCAATGGACTGAGAAGTATAGTACCTGAGAGACTGGCGATCTTTTCCAAGGACGGGGATATTCCAGGTGTTTGTTGAAAAACATGAAAGAGGGGTCTTGCCTGCTACTTTTTGAGATGTTGCAGAAGCTCCTTTGCAGCACAGTGTTTACAGGTGGAGATTTTGAAAACTACAAACATAGGCCCTCATTACCGCCGCCCGCCAAGTTTTGACCGCCTATGCGGCCGCAATCCCACCAGCCGCATTACGACATCCCCGCTGGGCCGGCTGTGCGATGGGTGCAGCTACACCCGTCGTGCTTTTCACTGTCTTCTGTGCAGACAGTGAAAACCGGGGTGGGGCCCCCAAGGGCCTCAAGACTCCCCTTACTGCCAGCCTTTCCATGGCAGTCTCTTCCGCCATGGACAGGCTGGCGGGAAGGGGAGTCGTAATCCCCTGGGCAGCGCTGCAAGCAGCGCTGCCCTGGCGGATTAAAACCACCAGGACAACCATGGCGGGAAACTGCCGGTCCCGGCAGTGCGACCGTAATACGGCAGGTTGTACCGCCAGCCTGTTGGCGGTACAATCGCCAAAACAGCCCTGGCGGTCTTTGACAGCCAGGGTTGTAATGAGGCCCTAAGTCCCTTAACCAGTTTATCCAACAAACAAAATCAAGCTGTTTACTACAATAATGTCTTGTAGCCACCATGCTACAATGGTCCTCATGTGCCTTGTCTATTACTTGGTTTCTCAGAGCTTTCATGATGACCCCACCCTGAGGATCAGACCCTGGTGGTAAAGTTCACATTAATATGACAAAATGCCTTATTTGGACGTCATGTTGATTCATCCACTTGATTCGAGCAAGGTCTTTCCAGTGATAGGGTTCAGTAAATTCTGACAGCACTTAACGTGGGATCCTCTATGTTGCCTTTCAAGTGTCTCTCCTGCCTCTAGTAGGACCTGTTTGAACATATATATAACAAGCATTTGCAATGCAATAGGTCTCACATTTTCTTGAGTTAGAGCTATTGGCATTGTAAATTGAGAACTGGACTTTTCTTGCCACATAAATTGGTCAACCCTGTCTCATAATTTCGTCTTTTCATGCCATGTTTTGGTGGTCACTGGCGACTACTGACATCAGAAATCACAAGCCATTGAGGAGAGACGAGAAGATGATTGCACTACCTCGAGTCGTGTAAACGTCTGAACAGAAATTGGAAAATAAGGCTGGAAAAGTATTTTATTTCTATTTTAACAGAATGAAAAATCTTGCAAGCATTCTTGCCTCGCATTTCTATGGGCAGAGCCTCCAGATGTGATGCGAGGCTAAGCAAGTTTTACATTATTGCTTCTAGGTTTAGCTACCAGAAAGGGCATATTGTGTCTTTTGTGAGCAGTTAACTAAACAACCGGGTGTTTCTTTGGTAAAATAAGCTTATTTTAGCTTATTTTAGGAGCCAGAGGTAACAAGGACAGCACTGGAATAAAGCCAAAACAAATGTCAGCGACATGGGAGGAGATGGGAGGAACGGAATGCTGCAATAAAACACAGGCAGCTACCAGCCTAAAACACCACAGTGAACGAGGAGCACCAATGAAATAACAAAATAGTCAGTCACAGCAACAGAGAAAGAAACCAAAGTGGAACAATACAGTAGTTGGTCACTGCTCTGAAACAGAAAAAGGAGGGAGAAAAAGGCAGAACTGACCAGTAGCAAGCAAGAATTTTTAAAGGACATTGCAACAAATTAAACCACTTTAAGCCATAAGAACTATACCAAGAGTACACATGAGGTCGAACGCTCGACCTAAAAAGTATTTTCTGTGATAAAGGCCCTTAAGATGTGTGCCAGATGAAATCTGGCAAAGAAATAATCATGGCCATTGCCTTTCCCAGGTCTGTTTATAATACAGAAGTGATAGTTTTTTAACACTCAGAAACCACCATTCAATTCAGGGTCTTGCCGGGATTTCCAAAAATGATACCGTGACAAAAGCCTGCTGGTTCATAATGGTAAAAAAAGCTTTTCTGTACAGCAGAATGAGTAGATCCTTTCCAATAACCATCTTCCACTCGCACTTATGATGACCCTGAATTAATATATGAATACTTTGCACAATTCTTTGACTAAAAGGTTAAATGTATTGCATGCTCATCATCCCACATTTCCAACCCTTCAGCTGATTTCAGCTGAACTGTAAGCTCAATGAACCCTGGTTTATCAATCTGAGGGTGAATTTCTCAATTTTATGGCAAGAACAGAGGCTCATATTATGCTTTCTGTTTTCCATTTAATTCTAACAGCAGCTTGGTCAAAACTACAAAACCCTAAAGGCTAGGAACAGTAGCCAATGGGGAACAAAACGTAGTCCTTGATAATGAACCAATGAAGGGTGAGAGCGCCCCCTAGTAGTTATCTGGCCCGCGAACAGCCCTCTTTTCTTGCTGTTCACGGTCAAGATAAGTACTCTATATGTATTTTGCTAATATATCGCATTGTTGTTTACCCATTATTATATTTATTGTTGTCATGTATACTTATAACGCGCTGTGCACTCGCGCGCTCCTGACAGTCGGCTTGTAGCCGCATACCCCAGTCATTTTTCTTCATGCTTCACTCACGCGCTGCATTCCACTTGAAGCGTTCCCCTCATGTGTCGCCATTTTCAAACAGCGGCGCTTGAGACGAACACACTATATTTTAGGCTCTTTTCCTCACCTCAACGGAGCATTTTTGCAGCAATTATCCAGCCCTCAGCTGCCTCTTATCCCAACGCTCGTCTCCTCACGAAGGCTTCTTCCTTTCTCTGGTAGCAGAAACTCCCTTTTCCCCGCCCATAGGCGCAGTTTCAGTCTTTCTGCCAGCCATTGGATATTTTAACTCTTTCTTCACTATTTGAGGCACTGTCTATCTGGATAAATGTTTTCACTATGGTAATTGACAGATCACCTTTGGCTGACAACCAAAATGAGGAGGAAGATTTTATTAATGACAAGTTAAATGACTTTATTCAAGTCTCAGTGGAACATGTAGTTCTGCCTCCATGGATACATTATCTAAGAATTTGGAAAAGTCTGTTTTCAATCTTGTGTCCAAGACGATTTTGGCCCCTTCTGTGGGGGATAGCAGAAAGCACCCTTTACCCCAACATTCCACAAATATGGCGCTGTTGGTTGGTGAGTCTTCCTCACAAAAGGCAGAGGATGTGGTTCCTCACAGGCCTCCCTTAAGGGAGGGGAATTCCAATATAAAATTGTCTATTAAATGTTCCAAAAAGAACAAACATATTTCCTCTACTATAATAATTTCCAAGATTATAGACACAGATGATGAGCTGGGTGATGCAGCCTCGGAGGCTGACAAATCTGATGAGGACATTGATGATCCTTTTAGTGCTCCTCCTCCAAAAAAGTCCAAACCCTCCACCTCAGTTCCTTCTAAGCCCGTCTTAATTTCGGACTCTCAAGGGTTCACTATGTTTGAACCATGCGAAATACATCACCCTCATTCAACCGAATGGTTTCTCACTGAACATGTGGGAGAATGTGTCACCTCACATCTGCGCACCCCTTTGGACAAACAAACCAGAGCGAAGTTACGCTCTGAATGCCCTCGTCCATCTCTCCATTCAGACATTTCCTCAACTCCATCTATTGACCCTTCCCTACTTACTTTTTTCACCAAATTTGGCAAGGATCCACGGAAGGGAGTGGGCAAGGCCTGGTCCACCTGCCAAGACAATCTCCTAGATCTGATTGGCTCGTTGACACGCATTTTTGACTTGGTGGAATCAGTCAGAATAGAACATGCCTCCGTTAATTTTAAGGAACTGTCTTTATGGGTCCAACGTGCTGTCTGCCTACTAGGCAATGCTAATGTGGCTGTAACGCACAAACGCAAGAAGGGACTCCTTCTAAAGCTGGACACCAAATTGGTAAATTTAGCTGTGTCTGACCCAGGTATTAAAGCAGAAGTTCTGCTTTTCAGAGACTTCTTTATTAAGGAGCTTAGGGGGTCATTCCGACCCCGGCGGTCAAGGACCACCGGGGCCGGGGATGCGGGAGCACCGCCAACAGGCTGGCGGTGCCCCGCAGGGCATTCTGACCGCGGCGGTTTGGCCGCGGTCAGACAAGGAAAACCGGCGGTCTCCCGCCGGTTTTCCGCTGCCCTGGGAATCCCCCATGGAGGCGCAGCTTGCTGCGCCGCCATGGGGGATTCCGACCCCCTCACCGCCATCCTGTTCCTGGCGGCTCTGACCGCCAGAAACAGGATGGCGGTGAGGGGTGTCGTGGGGCCCCTGGGGGCCCCACTTTGTATTTCAGTGTCTGCTTTGCAGACACTGAAATACGCGACGGGTGCCACTGCACCCGTCGCACATACCCACTCCGCCGGCTCCATTCCGAGCCGGCTTCCTCGTGGGGAGGGGTTTCCCGCTGGGCTGGCGGGCGGCCCTCTGGCAGTCGCCCGCCAGCCCAGCGGGAAAGCCAGAATGGCCTCCGCGGGCTTTCGACCGCGGAGCGGGCATTTGGCGGCTCCCTCCAGGCGGGCAGCTCCCGCCGCCCGCCGGGCTCAGAATGAGCCCCTTAGTCAATACGTGCCCACATTTGCGTCCTTAGACAAGGCCCAACAATCCTTGAGGAAAATGTTTTCCAGTTGTGTTTTTGCCAGGGCTGGCAGAGGAAGGAACTGCTTTGCCAGCCATTCATATAACACCCAAGGTTCCCGTCCTACCAATCCTCGTACCAAGAATATAGACCCCAGTTCTAACCACAGAGAAGCCGGGGATTTCGTGGCAGAGGCAAAAGAGGTTCCAAATACAAATCTCAAGCAGGTAAGTCACCTTTCTGGCCTTCCTACTGTAGGAGGTCACCTAAAATATTTTCTTCCAAAATGTCAGACTATAACCACACATCCATGGGTTTTGAATACCATTTAAGGTTATGTCATAGAACTCTACTCAGAGCCCTTTCAGACGACTCTCCCTCATCCTCCATGTTTTTCTACAGATATGACAAATTTGATTTTGTTGGAAGGCCAAGCTCTTCTTCAAAACGGAACGGAAGACCATTTTTGCATCAGCCCCAGATCTCGTATTGGAATGGGACGCAAGTCTTTCGGACTGCGTGCCCGATGTGGCCCAATTTTGACTGGAGGTACATGGTCACTAGAGGAGTCCAGGTTGCATAACAATTGTTTAGAGATGCTTGCCGGCTCCTTTGCAATCAGAAGCCTTGCAAAAGAAAAAGGCCCTCATTATAAACCTGGCAGTAAATGCCGCTTACCGCCGTGCTAATGGCCACCAACATACTGTGACCACAGCAGTAATCCGCCACGGGTATTATGACGCACACATAGAAATCCGCCACTATACAGACATCCACACAAGTCCACCAGACCAAAGGTCAGTGATAAACTGGCAATAGCAAAACCCACACCATTACGCCAACAGGAATACACCCACAGTATCATGACCCACGAATCAACGCGGCGGTCTTTCAACCGTGGTAAACCATTGGCGGTACACACCGCTGCGCTCAAAATACACATACACTTACAAAACTACACCACATTGGACAATTAAAACTACACACACCTGACACACATACACACACCGCACCTACACACCCAATCCAATATAAAAACACACCAACATTACCCACAACCCTT
This sequence comes from Pleurodeles waltl, assembly GCF_031143425.1. NCBI lineage: Eukaryota > Metazoa > Chordata > Amphibia > Caudata > Salamandridae > Pleurodeles > Pleurodeles waltl. Next base: position 658,643,622 of record NC_090449.1, on the reverse strand, counting down.
TACGAGAAAAAAAGATTGCGAACAGAGAGAGACACAAGCCAGGAGCACCCACTCAATCTGAGCCACAGAACACCATCACCCATACACCATCCACGCACCTCACAGCACACACCACAACACAGCACCCCACACCTCACCCCACACATCCTCACACATATCACTCACACCACATCCATGGCACCCCAAAGACACCCCAGGTTTTCAGAGGAGGAACTAAGGGTCATGGTGGAGGAAATCATCTGGGTAGAGCCACAGCTATTCGGATCACAGATGCAGCAGACACCCATTGCAAGAAAGATGGAGCTATGGCGGAGAATCGTGGACAGGGTCAACGCCATGGGACAGCATCCAAGAACAAGGGATGACATCAGGAAGAGGTCGAACGACCTACGGGGGAAGGTGTGTTCCGTGGTTTCAAGACACCTGATTGCTGTACAGAGGACTGTTGGTGGACCCCCACCTCCTCCCCCCCAACAAACAACATGGGAGGAGCAAGTCTTGGCTATCATGCATCCTGAGGGCCTGGCAGGAGTATCAGGAGGACTGGACTCTGGTAAGTCAAAGCTTTACTACTATATCCCCCCCTACCTGCATGCCATCACAAACTTGCACCCCCACCCATCACTCCACCAACTCACATATACCTCACTAACACAACCCACCCATCCCAATACCAAACCCTGCATGCACCCCCAATGCATGGACACCCATCACAGACCTGCATGGGCACCCATCACCCCAGCATGCCCAATAGGGAGACTCACCCAGCCCACAAAATCACCACTCACACAAGGCCAAGCCGACAGTGAAATCACATTCATAGAGGGAATCACAGCCATGCACAAGATGGCACACCCAGATACATTGACAATGCATTTTCCTCCCAACAGGACCCCTGCCCAACGTCACCGGAGAGGAGGTGCCAGCCACATCCAGCACCCCCCCAGAAGAGGCCTACAGTGATGTCAGCAGCTCTGCACGCCTGGATCACAATGACCAACCTGGCCCATCAGGGACCTCCGGACATTCGGTTTCCCTGCCACAGTCCCAAACCCACTGAGCCTCCCACCTCAGGAAACACCAGCACAGCACACACCCAGCGGGCCCATGCCACAGTCGCCAGGACACGTCAATCAGCAGTGTGTCCACTACTACAGGGACCCCAGGCAACCCCACAAACACAGGACGATCAGGGACTTGGGGTCAGTGGCAGTGAGCACACGGTTCAAGGGACAGAGGCACTGGGCAACAGGGAAGCTGGGAGGACTGCTGTGCGACAGGGGGAGGACAGGCCCAGGGAACCGACCCTCCACGAGGCACTCTCAAACATCATGGGAGCACACCACCATTTCCAGGAGACCATGGGCCAGGTACTGGCCAAGTTACAGGAGACCCAGCAGCTGCAGGAGGGACAGTACCTGGGGATCAGGGAGGACCAAACAAAAATATACACCATCCTGGTCACCATAGCAGGAGTGCTGGCTGACATGGGCAAGACCATGAGGGAGGCAGTGGCACAACAACGGGCGCCTGACACTAGCCAAACCGAGGAACAGCCTTCCACCTCCACCGGCGCTAGTTGACAGGAGGCCCTGCCACAGGACCAACAGGCCACCAGCACCCCACCCCCTGCAGAAGGAGAACCACCCCACAAACGGTCTCTGTGATCCAGGCAGAAGACAGAAAACATTGCCAAGATGTCCGCCAGGAAATAAGACCCTCCTGATTGTCACCCTTCTCTCCCACTATGTCACCCTGTCCACATTGAACTGCCATTGGTCCACTTCCTATGTCCCCTTGAACAATGCACCTGTGATACCAATAGACTGGACATTTGTCAACCATCCCCCCAGCCTCTTGCACATACCCCCATATTTATTGGCACAAAAAGAAACACCCTTGAAACAAATACCATACTGGAGTCAGTGTCATGAATCGAAAAATGTATTAGCACAACATTATCAAAGCACTGCAACATATATGTTCAGTGAATTATACTACAGGATGACCTTTGGTGGGCAGCGGTACATATAGCAGGAGTCAAAATGGGGCACACAGATCTTAGAATAGAGAATCCAAAGGGTACAGTCAGTGTCCAAAGATTACTGAAAAGTAAAGTTGAGTTACAGTCTCATACCTGTGTGTCACTGGACGTACTGCTGTATAATGTTTGTTCTGTTGTCCACATCTTCTTCATCTACCTCCTCTTCCTCACTGTCCACAGGCTCCACCGCTGCCACAAGACCATCTTCAGGCTCATCCTCCTGCATAAAAGGCACCTGACATCTCAAGGCCAGGTTGTGCAACATACAGCATGCCACGATGATCTGGCACACCTTCTTCGGTGAGTAGTACAGGGATCCACCTGTCAGATGGAGGCACTGGAACATGGCCTTCAGGAGGCCGAAGGTTCTCTCAATAAACCTCCTTGTACGCCCATGTGCCTCTTTGTAACATTCCTCTGCCCTTGTCCTGGGATTCCTCACTGGGGTCAGTAGCCATGAGAGGTTGGGGTAACCAGAGTCGCCTGTAAATATCGAGGGCCCACTGTTAGACACACACTAACCCTTAGAGACAACCCCATACCCAGACACCTACTTATACTGGGTGGAGACCTTGGGCTCACCTAGTGGCCACACCCGGTGCCTCCGGAGTTGGCCCATCACATAAGGGATGCTGGTATTCCTCAAGATATAGGACTCATGCACAGAGCCCGGATATTTGGCATTCACATGGGAGATGTACTGGTCCGCCAAACACACCATCTGCACATTCACCGAGTGATAGCTTTTCCTATTCCTGTAAACCTGTTCATTTCTCCGGGGGGGGGGGACAAATGCCACATGTGTACCATCAATGGCACCAATGATGTTGGGAATATGTCCCATGGCATAGAAGTCAGCTTTCACTGTGGCCAAATCATCCACCTGGGGGAACGCGATGTAGCTGCGCATGTGTTTCAGGAGACAACACTCTGGACAGCACGTTGGAGAACATTGGCTGAGACATTCCTGATGCCATGGCCACTGTAGTTTGAAAGGAACCACTTGCCAGGAAATACAGCACTGACAGAACCTGCACTAGAGGGGGTATTCCTGTTGTTTGGAGGATAGCTGACATTAGGTCTGGCTCCAATTGGGCACACAGTTCTTGAACTGTGGCACGATCAAGTCTGTATGTGATGATAATGTGTCTGTCCTCCATTGTCGACAGGTCCACCAGGGGTCTGTACACCGGAGGATGGCGCCATCTCAACATCTGCCTCAGCGGTTGTAGCCTATGGAGGAGAACGGTGAGCAGAAGGTCATATTTCCACACAGAATGCACAATTGTTGCAGAATTTAGGTCACACAAGCAGTATGTGAAGTCGAGAGTCAGTTGATGGCCAATGTCTGCTGTGAAATGGCAGCTGCCTGACCTGTGAGGAGGGACAAGTGGAAATGAGGTAAGTGTGCTGGCATTGTGCGCCATCTCGGTAGGTGGTCGATGACTGCAGCGCAACTTTGCATTGGTTATCATTGGGCCCTATGGGTTCCAGGAGCCAATAGTGATGTACGCCGGTGGTGACAGTACGCACCGCCGCAGACATCACCACCATTTTCTTACTATTCACTCACTTGCTACCTGACCGTCAACAGGAGAGGACCTACACTGCAAGTGCTGCTGTGACCTGAGTCTGGAAGCGACAATAGCTTCAGTGTCTGGGGAAAGGGCCCCTGCCTTCGCTGCGGAGGAGTTGGAGAAACTGGTGGATGGGGTCCTACCCCAGTACAGTGCACGTTACTCTACGATCCTCCAGACAAACAGGTGAGTACACTGTGAGCATGATGTGTGGGCAATGCATGTTTTGAGTGATGTAGATGTAAGCCACATGTTGGGGGTGCTGATGCGTCCTGGCCTGAGTGCTGCATGAGAGGTGGTCAGTGTATGTGCGTTAGGGCGTGGGTGGGAACTGGGGGGCGATAAGTATGCCAGTCCAGACAGGTGAGTAATTTCCTTTTCTGCTGTCTTTTCCCTCTAGCTCAGCGGCCATCAGAAAAAGGGTATTTGGCGTGCCATCGCCAAGGAGGTGCAGACCCTGGGGGTCTTTCACAGGCGGAGCACCCACTACTGCAAGAGATGGGAGGACCTGAGCCACTGGACCAAGAAAACAGCGGAGGCCCAGCTGGGGCTGGCCTCCCAACGTGTCCTGCATCCTGGCGGTGGCCTATCCGGAGTTGGATGGGCGCTTGAGGGCATCACAGCAGCCACAAGGGGGTGAGTACAGATTCTGAATCCTGACTTTGTGCGCTTTAGGAGCTAACTGGGTGGGGGATGTGGGCTGTGGGTGCCCCTAGGCCAGGGCGATCATGGCAGGTTAGGTCCCTTGTGTGCAGGCTCTGAAGCACTCCAAACCCAATGGTGTGAGCGGGCATATATGACTGGGCAGGGTCCTGTGGTTGTCAGGTGTACAGATGCTGGCATTAGGTATTGTACCCCACTGGCTTGTGACTACCTTAGTGATTGGTTGGGAATGGCCTATTGCATAGGACAGCTCCCTTTGTGTTGTGTACGCCAACGGTAGTGTTGTTGCTGGCATTGACCAAGTGTACCCTCTGTCTCTCTCCCCCCATTTTTGTTTTGTCACCCTGTCCTTGTGTGCATTAACATCATCTGGCGGAGGAGCAGAGACACCGGCGACGGAGGGAGCTGCATCCCACATGGCTCATGAGGCTGAATCCACCGAGGGTGAAGGCACCAGTGGGACGGAGGGCGAGGTAAGCACTACGACAGGGACAGGAGGGGAGACCAGTGACAGTGACTCCTCCTCCGATGGAAGCTCCCTGGCAGTGGCAGACACCTCTGTGCCCACCCCAACAACAGGTACAGCTGCCACCGCCCTCCCAGCAGCCCCTCAGTGTTTTTCCTGTGCCTGTTCACCCAGGAGGGTGGGCATCTCTTTCGCCACCTGGCACCTCAGGCCCTGTCCCAGTCAGCCCTGCTGCCCTCAGTGAGGAGGCTATTGACCTCCTGAGATCCCTCACTGTTGGGCAGTCAACCATTCTGAATGCCATCCAGGGCGTCGAGAGGCATTTGCAACAAACAAATGCATACCTGGAGGGCATTCATTCTGGCGTGGTGGTCCAACAGAGAGCATTTCAGGCTCTGGCCTCAGCACTGATGGCAGCCATTGTCCCTGTGTCTAGCCTCCCCCCTCCAGCTTCCTCTACCCAGTCCCAATCCACTCAACCCCAGTCTATCCCAAGCACCACTTCGGACCAACAATCACCCAAATCAACACACAGAAGTGGCTCAGGCAAACACAAGCACCACACTTCATCACACAGGCACTCACACAAGCACCATCCCCATGCAGACACACCAACATCCACTGCCTCCACTGTGTCCCCCTCCTCCTCCTCGTCCATCCCCCTCCCAGTATCATCTCCACTCACACCTGCATGCACTACATCCTCATCCACTACGTCCATCACCAGAGGCCCATCACAACACACCCCTCACGAGCAGTCACCACCCCCACAACCATGCATACATCCCCTATGTCCTCTCCCAGTGTGTCTGTGACCCCTCCTCCCAAAGTACACAAACGCAAGCACCCACCCACCCAACAGCCATCCACCTCACAACAGCATCCAGCCCATGCACCTTCACCCAAACTCAGCAGAAAGACACCTCCTACAACCACTCACACTTCCTCCACTCCCAAACCCTCTCCATCTTCCCTTCCCAGTGTGTCCAAAAAACGTTTCCTTGCAAACTTTGACCTCTTCCCTATGCCTCCCCCGTCCTTCCCCTCGAGCCAGGGTGTCAAGATTGTAGGCCAGCACCTCAGCCACCAAGTCGGCATCCGCTGTGGTACCTGCAAGTCCCAGGGGATGAAAGAGGGCACCCGTCAGGGCTGCCAGTGTGCCACCGACCCATGCAAAGAACCAACACATTCCGCCACCTGCCAAAGTGAAGAAGGTGCCAGCATGCAGCACGGCCAAGAAGCACGACCCACCAAGCAAGGCCCCCTCCAAAACTGCATCTGCCAGTGCCAAGCTCCCAGCAGCGTCTGCCAAGGTGGGGAAGGGCAAGAAAACCCAAGGCAAGGCACTTCAGGCCTCAGAGCCTCTAGGTGAGGGACTGGTGCCCACCATCAGTACTGACAGCCCAGCAACCTGTACCGCAGAAAGCACCGCCACAGGCACCTCCACCTGCACCCCCATCTGCCCCCCCACCTGCACCGCCCCCTGCACCGCCACCTGCACGGCCATTGTCACAACAACAGTCAGCAGCATCAATGCCAGTGAGCAGCTGTCCGAGGCTGCAGGAGTCGGCCTGGTGTCTCCCTCCACTACTACCAGCACCTGCACCACAACCAGCACCGGCAGAATCTCCGCCGCAGACACCGCCGCAAACACCGCCACCTGCACCGCCATCTGCACCGCCACATGCCCAGCCGGTGCCACTACATCTGTCATCAGCAGCATCCCCAGTGGGCAGCCGTCCAGGGATGCAGGAGGCGGCCTGGGCCCTCCACCCACCACTTGAAACACCTGCACTGGCACTACTAGCAGTTTGCAGCCTAAGTCGCCACAGGATGGAGTCTGGCTCAGCCTCCATGGAGTATCATGCTACCTGTTCCCTGCATGTCTCGTGCCTCAGACACTCAGGTGAGGGAATGGGAACTGCCATACCCAAGGTGCAGCATCACTGGGCACAATGCCCCCTCCAGAACCAGTGGAGACATGCATCCACTAACACTTTCTTTGGCAGGATGAAGCAGACTGGGCACAAGGCCCCCTCCATAACCATTGGCGACATGCATCCACTAACACTTTCCTTGGCAGGAAGAAGCAGACTGGGCACAAGGCCCCCTCCAGAACCAGTGGAGATATGCATCCACTATCACTTTCCTTGGAAGGATGAAGCAGACTGGGCACAAAGCCCCCTCCAGAACCAGTGGAGATATGCATCCACTATCACTTTCCTTGGCAGGATGAAGCAGACTGGGCACAAAGCCCCCTCCAGAACCAGTGGAAATATGCATCCACTATCACTTTCCTTGGCAGGATGAAGCACACTGGGCACTAAGCCCACCCCAGAACCAGTGGCTTGAGAGACTGTGGCTTTGCACTCCCCAGGACCAAGCAGTGGGCAAACCACCCACTTGAGAGACTTGAGAGACTGTGGCTTTGCACTCCCCAGGAGAAAGCAGTGGGCAAACCACCCACTTGAGAGACTGTGGTTTTGCACTCCCCAGGAGCAAGCAGTGGGCAAACCACCCACTTGAGAGACTTGAGAGACTGTGGCTTTGCACTCCCCAGGACCAAGCAGCGGGCAAACCACCCACTTGAGAGACTGTGGCTTTGCTCTCCCCAGGACCAAGCAGTGGGCATGTTGCCTCCTCTAGGTGCAGTAGCGTAGTACCATCTTCCAGCTGAGGTGCCCCCCCTCGCCTTCCCCCTGAGGTGCCTGTGTGTTTTTGACCTGATGCCCCAGCAGTGTTCCCTCTGTTTTGAGGCAGGAGTTTTGCCCACTGGGCCACGGACATTTGCAAAGGACAGCGTACGGCCTTCTATACATATTGTAAATATTTATATATACTGTTGTTTAAAATCATTAACTTTATCTGCATATTTCTAAATATCACTATTTGCACTCAATTCCTTTTGTCCTTGCGTTCTTCCAAGGGGTTACGGGGTGTAAGTGTAATGTTGCTGCATGTTTTTGTGTGTATGGTGTTGTGGGTGAGGTTGGGGGTGGGGGTGTTGCGTGTGTGTCACTCTCTTTTTCCTCCCCCCCTCCCCTGTGTGCTAGGTGCAGTACTCACCATGGTCGCCGCTGCCGCCTTCTTTGATGTTCCTGGTGTATTAGCAGATACACCAGTATCGGCAGGACCTGTAGTTCGGGCGCCATGGCGTCCTGGTTCTTCATTGAGTGTCGAAACGTGAGTGGTTCCTCTTCTGTGTACTGTTCCCGCCATGCTTTTGATGGCATTGGTACCGCCCCAGAAAAGCTGGCGGATTGGTGGGTTGTGATAGGGTGAGCGGTACATTGTCTTAAGCCTGTCTGTTGGTGGTTACCTCTGCGGTGTTTGTTGCTACCGCCGTGGCGGTCGGAGTGTTAAAGTGGCTGTCAGTGTAGGCAGTTTCCGCCGTGGTCGTGATTCCATTTTTTTTGCTGCCGGCCTGTTGGCGGTATTACCGCCGCTTTATCACCGATCGCCAGGGTTGTAATGAGGGCCAAAGTCTCTTGTTCTGTTCTCCTCAGGATGGACAACGTTTCTGCTATCCGCTACATCAACAACTTGGGAGGCACCAAGTCCAAACCCTTGGCGGATCTGGCAAGGAGTTTTGGGGATTTTTGCCTCCAAAACAGAATCTCGGTACGTGCAGAATATTTACCGGGCAACCTAAACACTGTAGCGGACTGGTACTCACATCATCTTCAAGACTCAATCGACTGGAAACTTCACCCTGACTTTTCAACTCTATTCATTGGAACTGGGGTCCTTTCAAAATAGATCTTTTTGGTTCCCGTCTCAATGCCCAACTTCCTCAGTTCTTCAGTTGGCGCCCAGATCCATTGGCCTTAGCATCCAATGCTTTTTCTCAAGACTGGTTAACTTCTCTCAACTACACCTTCCATCCCTTTATCATGATCAGCAGATTATTGGCCCAAGTCAGACGCCAAGAAGCAACTCTCGTCCTCATTGCCCCTTTCTAGCAATCTCAGGTGTGGTTTCCCACCCTTCTGGAACTCTCAATAGAACCCCTGTTCCTTTTCCCTTCTTTCCCTCACCTTCTCTCGCATCCCAAGGTCTCTTTCACAACCTCATTACCAACAATCTTTTAAGTCTCTCCGCCTGGAAAATTTCAGGAATTCTCTTTCAGTCTCGATTATTTCAGAAGAAGCTTCAAACTTTATTAACCAATCATGGGCTCAGGGAAATAAAAAAGGGTACAGATCCGCATGGTCTTTATGGGATAGCTGGTGCATGGGAAGGCACCTCGATTCCCTTTCAGCTGATGTTTTCGATAGTCAATTTTCTAGCTGCTGAAGCTAGCAAAGGCAAATCCTACTGTAGTACTAACCTATACTGATTGGCTATTTCTTCTTCTCATCCTTACATCAATGGAAAACCAGTAGGAGAGCATCCACTGATCTGCTGACTTTTAAAGGGAGTACAATTTTGTAATCCTCCTTTACCAAGGTATAGTTCATGCGGGATGTCAATCTAGTGTTAAACCTTTTTGTGGCATGGCCTGATAATACACTTCTTTAATTGAAAATGTTGTCTGCAAAGCTTACCATGTTGTTATGCCTTGTTTCTATAAAACGTCTTTCTGATGTCAAAGCACTCGATGTTACTGCTCGCTAATTTACTCCTTCAGGTGTTCTATTTTCAGTCCACAGATGTACTAAAACTAATCTGTCTACAGTGTTCTATCCATATTTTCAGAACCAACCTAAGTTATGTGTAGGCCAATGTTTAAAGATTTATGAACTAAAGACAGCTGATTTGAGACCATCCTCTGCTCCCCAACTACTCATTTCCTTTAATAAACCATTTAAGCCTGTTTCCTCACCTACCCTTGCTCGCTGGGTTAAGTGGGTTATGTCCCTAGCTTGCATTTACACCTCCTCTTGTGGAGCCCATTCATCCAGGGGAGTTATGGCTTCTGAGGCTTTTTGGGCTGGTTCTCGTTTGGAGGACATTCTCAAATCAGCTGACTGGTCTAAAGATAATGGGGGTCATTCTGACCCTGGCGGTAAAATCCGCCAGTGCCAACGACCGCGGGAGCACCGCCAACAGGCTGGCGGTGCTCCCATGGGCATTCTGACCGCGGCGGTACAGCCGCGGTCAGAAACGGAAAACCGGCGGTGTACCGCCGGTTTCCCGCTGCTCTGGGGAATCCTCCATGGCGGCGCAGCTTGCTGCGCCGCCATGGGGATTCCGACCCCCATACCGCCATCCTGTTCCTGCCGGTTTTGGCCGCCAGGAACAGAATGGCGGTATGGGGTGTCGTGGGGCCCCTGGGGGCCCCTGCAGTGCCCATGCCAATGGCATGGGCACTGCAGGGGCCCCCGTAACAGGGCCCCACAAAGATTTTCAGTGTCTGCCATGCAGACACTGAAAATCGTGACGGGTGCAACTGCACCCGTCGCACCCCTTCCACTCCGCCGGCTCCATTCGGAGCCGGCATCCTCATGGAAGGGTGTTTCCCGCTGGGCTGGCAGGCGGCCTTCTGGCGGTCGCCCACCAGCCCAGCGGGAAACCCAGAATACCCGCGGCGGTCTTTTGACCGCGCAGCGGTATTCTGGCGGTTCCAGCAAGGCCGGCGGCTTCCGCCGCCGGCCGGGGTCAGAATGACCCCCAATGTCTTTAAAGCTTTTTATTGCAAGCCTGTTCAGCATGCTTCGTTTTCTGTGATTAATTTGCTTTGAACAAGCATAATATGAGCTTCCGTTCTTGCCATAAAATGTAGATTTTCCTAGTAATTTATGAAGGAAATTCTTAATTTTATTAAAGACACGGAGGCGAGTATTATCCCACCACATTTTATTCACTTCTGTTTTTTCTCCCCCCTAACAGCACCATCTACCACGACACAACCTTTGTTTCAAGGATGATCCTACTCTTCGTTTCCAGAATTAGAGCGATATGTTCTCCTCAAACCACCTCTTCACGGCTGTTCCAGAATCTGTGGATTTCTTGCAAAGCCTGCATCAAATAGTGAACTTTCTACAAGGACTTTTTTCAGTTTTAATGGCTGTTTGTATCATTTTATCTATTGTTCCCACGTTTTTTACTTTTTGATCCCTCGCACAAGAAAAGAGGGATGTTGCAGGCAAGATAACTACTAGGGGGCGCTCTCACCGTTCATTGGTTCATTGTCAAGGACTAAGTTTTGTTCCCCATCGGCTACTGTTCGTAGCCTTTTGGGTTTCGTAATTTTGACCGCGCTGCTGTTAGAATTAAATGGAAAAGAGAAAGCATAATACTCGCCTAACCTTCAAGTCACTTCATGGATGTGCTTCCAGTTAATAAAGTGTATATAAATTAAGAAGCAAAAAGTAAAATTTTAGTTTTTAAAAGGTTCTATAAATGTAAAGGAATTTGAAATTGGAAACTAAACATTAAGTTTATATACTCTGATTTGTGGGAGCAGTGCTAGTGCATCAAATATTATATAATATGAATGATGGGTGGCCTCAGTTGCATTTAGAAAAGTAAAAACTTTCCTATTAAAATACACATTTTGATTGTTTTTAAGTTTGTGAAATAAATACAATATTTCATCATTTGTGTATTTGTTCAATGAATGCTTGTTTGTATATTTTTGTGTATGGTTTTGTAGTTCAAATAATCGAAATTGCTTAGGCCGGAGGTCCCCAAGTTCCAGTAATGATTAATTGAGTGTCCACATAAGTCAAAAGGTTAAGAACCACTGGTCTAGATTCCTAGTCATACTGGGTCAGAAAGTAACCTAGTTTGTCTGGACTAGCAGACTTCATCATCATCAAAAGCCTTAATTTGGTAATAATGAAAAAAACATAAAAGAATGCATATCACATCAAATATACAGAAAAGATGAAACCATGCAATGGTTAAAATCATTAAAATAAATGAAATGACCAACAATTCATACAGCAGAAGGCTCATTCAATCCCCCATCAAATCCCTTGATCAGACAGCAGCTTTTAAAAAACTAGCACCATACAAAACAATATCCACAAAAAGTATTTGTAGAAATATGAGAGCTGAACTCACGTTTACAATCTTGTGCCTTAAGACAGGGGATTAAGTATGCCGTTCTCAGGATCACATCATATTTACAAAACAAAGTAAAATACATAATATCCTGCGGCGATACTGGTTACCGCCACAGGATGCTAAAGAGGATGATTCATGCAATCCTCAATTGAAAAGCTAAAGGCTGGGGCAACAGGTTTAACCTGAAACTGGTCAGCAATAATCAGGCTTGATTGGAGGTTACTACTGTAAGGTAGGGTTCTGTAGAAAAGTTGTTTTTCAACAATAGATACCATCACTCAATACCTTATGTAGAGCCACAGACTCTCTCTCTAACATTTTGGGCCTTATTACAACTTTGGCAGTTTTTTTGGAGGACCGCCACAATGACGGCTGTCAAAAGATCACCATGTTGCCGGTCTTCCGAATGCCGTATTATGACACAAACCGTGAAGACTGCCTAAAAACAGCCACAAATCCGACACCCCTGGGAGGCGGGAGTGCGAGAAAGTGGAGATTCCATCACCAGCACTGCCATGCTGACAACATTCCACCCACCAGATTACGGCCCACAAATCAGCACATCAGATGTTTTACAGTGGAAAAACATTGGTGGTGCGAATCGCCGTGGTCAGAAACCACCACTGACAGGGCACACATCTACCCACTGCACTATATAACACACCCCGATATAAACCACAATCCTTTGCGACAAAAGAGATACACAGAAACACGAGAGCTGCAAAATACACATTTATAGCACCATTACTCCATAGGCACATACACACATCTCACTCAGCACACACCAAATAACTACACTAGCAACACAAAACACACACAATGAGCACACACACTCACTACAAGCGTTCATCACTCACAACGCACCACCAACACCTCATCAATCACCCTACACTGCAGCCTTACACACAGAACACCCACCCACACCCTCAACACAACCACCACCATGTCCCCACAAAAGCACCCACGGTTCACAGACGAGGAGTTGAGGGTCATGATGGATGAAATCATCAGGGTAGAGCCCCAACTGTTTGAAGCACAGGTCCAGCAAACCTCTATAGCCAGGAAAATGGAGTTGTGGCAGAGAATAGTCAACAGGGTTAACTCAGTAGACAACCATACATGCACAATGGAGGACATAAGGAAGAGGTGGAACTACCTTAGAGGGAAGGTGCGTTCCATGGCATCACAACACCAAATAGCCATGCACATGACTGGCAGTGGGCCCCCGCCTCCTCCCCCAGAGTTGACATCTTGGGAGGAGAAGGTCTTGGACATTCTGCATCTAGAGGGCCTGACTGGAAAACCTGGGGGACGGGACTCTGGTAAGTACCCACAACTTCTATGTCACACAATTGTCGTGTCTTGCATGCTTCCTCACCACCCAAAAACACCCCAATGCACTGGATATCCCATTACCCCTCCCACCCATTCACCTAAAGCCTCTCTCCTGCGTACCACACCTCCACCCTGCCCAAATGCCCATGCAGCCCTTGGCAAAAGCACGGATACCAATGGATAATACTATCACTACGACCCCCACAATGCACTAGCCCATCTACGTGAATACCTGGAATGTGCATATCACATACCTTGCAGGAATGACTAATGGACTACCCATACCAATTGGATTGCATGACTGACTACATGGCAATGACAGCAATGCAATGGCACAGCACAATAACTACCACGGCTAAGCACTGCTGTAGCACTGTGACTAATCACATTTGCCACTAATCAGGATCCAAAACCCAGATATTGACCCACCCTGATTTGGAATGTAAGATGTCTAACTCCATGTACATGCACAAAATGCAGACAAGATAAATAACCTTGCAAACTCACATACCCTCCTTCTCACTGGGACACCATGCTGCAATGTCCATCCATTATCTCTCACAACTACCAAGCCTGAAAAGACACTATCTAACAGTACAGAACACTCATGTGAACTAACAGATACTACCAGACCCTATTCACTGAGCCTAAGTTAACAAACCTGAAGGACACCAACCTAAATGGAATACGGCACACATCTCACAGACCACTATCCAACAACACTGGTATGCTTTGCAGCATCTGTCATTGTCATTGCTGGGAATTATGTCAAGCCACTGTATGCATTTGAAAAAGAGATAACCAAACACACCTCCTATATCTTAACTCTGTCTCTCACTCCATCCACAGGTAACCGGCCACTGTCACCAAAAAGAGGATAATGGAGACTGCCAGCCCTCCTCAGGATGAAGGCCCCAGTGAGGACAACACGCCAGGATGTCTGGACACTGATGACCTACCTGGCCCATCAGGGACACCTGGTTAGTCTACGACTCCCTGCCTCACCCTGCCCACAGCTATCCCCCCCAACCCTGTGGCCACTACATCTCTGCCAACTCTGCATACCCAAACCTGTGTCCCAAGGACTGTTCCAATATTGTGTGCCCCACAGTACAGCGACCTGAGTCGACCCCTCACACCCCAGACAATGAAGATCCTGCAGACACTGGGAGTGGGCACACTGAGCCTGGAGCACAGGCACCTGGGGGCAGGGGGCGAGAGAGGGAAGCTGTGGGCCAGAGGATGGGGCCCCAAGGGACCCTACTGACCAGGAAGCCATCTCCCAAGTCCGAGAAGCATACCTCCCACCCACCAGCAGGCCCCTCCTGCTCCCATCGTAACCTCTGAGCCATCCACATCTGCGGCAGCTAGTTAAATGGAGGCCCTGCCAGAGGAAGCACAGGCCCCAGACACCCCTCCCTCTGTAGCTGAAGAACCCCCTGCAAATGTGGTTGTCCACCCAGACATCGGCTGGAGCAGATGCCAAGACCCAACCCACTGCCAGGAAGTAAACCTCACCTGTTTTGCCTGAGTCACCCTGTTGACTGTTTAATGACACAACTCCATCTTCCCATTGGCACATGGACACTGGCCCTGTGAAACCAACTGCTGTACCACCCACTCTGATGATTTTAACTACCATGACCCCACTCATCACCTGTTGGACAACGTATGCACCATATTATTTTGTTACATTTTATAATTGCACAATAAACACAAATAGAAGACAGTCGCTGTATATGTTTCTTCATTACAATATAAACAAATGTCATGAATACTATTACACAACTGGTCATGCCCCCCTACATCCAACAGGCAGTGGAATGGACAGCAGAAGGAGCTGTCCTCAGCAGGACACACTGTACAACAGATATGTCCCAGGACAGATGTCAGGCAGTCAATGAATCCAGGCCCACACAAGAGTACAGTCAGTATTCCAACCTGCAAAATGACAATGGCAGAGAGTACCATCAGGTTGAAGTAATGGAGCCACAAAAAGCACTTATGCAGTATATAGGCGTCATACCCAGTGAAGGATACCTCCTAAGCAGGGGCCACCAGAGATTACCTATACATCACCAGTCACAGTATTTACATGTAAACTCTCCTTAGCTGCCATCTGTCAGGTACAACCCTCAATTCTAAAAGTACCCCAGCAATGCATACTGAGTGTGAATGCCTCAAGCCATAGGTAGCTAAGGCACATATTCCAATACTACAGTCAGTGGGTGGACTGACATGAGAACAGGAGAATAGAGCTCCCATAGCTCAATACTGGTCTGTACATTGGTGCTGTGTATCTTGGTAATCTCAGTGAGTACACTTGTTAGAGTTTAGACACATTTACTGTGCATCTTACATGCAGTCAGTCAGCTCCCCCAACACACACATAGGGATAGGACCACATTACACTGCCACTGTTGAGTCTACTCAGGATGACTATTGTCAGCGAACATTGTAGATATACAACACTTGCAAACCCACACTAAACATCCCTATATGTCACTGGAAGTACTGATTGATGAGCTCAGTCCTAGAGTCAGCTCCACCTTTCTCCTTTGCCTCCTCATCACTTGCCATGTCCAGCTGCTTCACCATCATTAGCTAGCAGTGGAATCTGGCGTCTCAGGACTACGTTGTGGAGCATGCAGCAAGCAACTATTATCTCGCATACCTTTTGGGGTGTGTAGCAGAGGGCACCTCCAGATAGGTCCAGGTACCTGAATTTGGCCTTTAGGAGACCAAATGTTCTTTTGATTACATGCCTCGTCCTACCATGGGCCTCAATGAAACGGAGTTCCCCATCCATGGCAGGATATCACACTGGTGTCAACAGCCAGGGAAGGTTAGGATAGCCAGAGTCACCTGTGTGTATAGATATAGGACCAGTGAATTGACAGGTAGAGCGGCAGGAAAAATTGTGATGACAAGTGCCATCGCACAGAAACACTTACTAAGCCCTCCCTGAGCCAGGCCCTCCCTCTGTGTAGTTGTCCCATCATGTGTGGGACATTGCTGTTCCTCATAATGAAGGCATCATTCACAGATCCAGGATACGTGGCTGTGAGATGTACTTATCTGCCAGACACACCACCTGAACATTTATAGAGTGGAAATACTTCCTTTTCCTATACACCGGTTCATTGGCACTGGGAGGGACCCGGGCTATTGTGGGTGCCATCAATGGTCCCTACCAAATGATGAATGTGACCCATATCTTAAAAGCCAGACTTCACATGGGCCAGATCTGCACCTTGGGGGAACCGTATGTAGCTGTCCAGGTGTTTAAAAAATGCACACAGTACATCCTTCAAGACAAGACTGACCATGGGCTGTGACATCCCTGCTGACAGGCCCACTGTATTCTGAAAGGAGCCTGTGGCTAGGAAGTGTAGCACTGACAGGACCTGAACTGTGGGAGGGATGCAATAGGGATTGCGTATTGCTGTTAAGAGATCAGGCTCCAGCTCTGTACAACGATCCATAATAGTCTGACGATTCAGACGATAGGTTAGGATGATATGTCTCTCCTCCATCGTAGCAAGGACAACTAGTGGACGGTACACTGGTGGTTATCTTAATCGCCTCATGCCAGGATATCTAGGATCGAGGGGAAATAATGTATATTACAATTGCACATCACACATGTGTGCAGGACATGTCTAAATAGCACACACCTAACACTGTAAGGCATGCATTGCACTGCTGACATACACTATAATTTGCATGCAGAAGCGCATTGGACATCAGCCTTGCTGCACAATACTGAACCTGTAAGTCATATAGGACAGATATCACATGTGTAGTGTACTGCGGAGGACTGGGCTGTCCTGCACTGATCATTACAAAAGTAATGGGATACTTCAATATAGTGCCAATACCTATGTGCTACCGAGTATCCAAGCAAGCCCATCAACAGATATACTAGCACATCACCACACTGTCATGCATGTCACAAGTGTCAGCACCACCATGATCGCACACCATGGGGTTACTCCCCAATTTGGTCAGAAATGTCTATGGCACTTATATTGACATATCAATACATCAGATGTGCACAAAATGGCAGCTGCCTGTCCTGCAGCACTGCCCAGATGGAAGTGACCTAAGCCCACAAGCGTATGTCGTCATGGCGGTAGGCGATCGCAACCACCGTGCAACTTGTCATTGGTTAACATTGCTGCCTATGGGGGATTGGGGCCAATGGCGATGACTGCCAGCGGTGACGGTCTTGTATGTAGGGGCCGTGACCGCCATTTTCTGCAGCCTTGTTCACTTGATTCCTGACACTGTTGCTAGCAAGACCTCCACAACCTAAGCTGCTGTGTACTGTCTCTGGGAGCCATAATGCCACATACTGCAGGTGATAGGGCCCCAGCCTTCACACCAGAGGAGCTGGAAAGGCTTGAGGACGGGGTCCTACTCCTGTATTGACAGCTATATGGGGCCCCCAGAGGAGCAGGTGAGCCCTATGCCATAGTCCTGTGTGATAGGGGTGCGTGTGATGGTGAATGGGGTAAGTGCACTAGTGAGGAAACTTAGAGGCATGCAGAGGGCATCAAGTGAAGGCGTGTGACAATAGATGATGGGTATGGGCCACTCCTGTAGGTATGGAGCCAATGTACATGACTCTTTCCTTTTGTTTATCTCATCCATGCAGGTGAACGCCCATCAGAAGAAATGGGTCTGGCGTGCCATCGCCAAGGAACTGCAGACCCTGGGGGTCCATAGCCGGCAGAGCACCCATTGTAGGAAGTGGTGGGAGGACCTGAGCTGCTGGGCCCGGAAGACTGTGGAGGCCCATCTGGGGATGTCCTCTCAATGAGGGAGGGGTGTAGGAGGCTGGCCTGGTTTGTAGTCGGTACCTAAGGTACTTACACCTTATACCAGGTCTAGTTATCCCTTATTAGTGACATGTAGGCAGTGTTCTAGCAGCTTAGGCTGTCTAGGGGTAGCTGTAGCAGAGCATCCAAGGCTGAACTAGGAGACATGCAAAGCTCTTGCAATACCACTATAGTCACACAGTACTTATACACAATAAAAGACAATACTCAGTGTTACCAAAAATAAAGGTACTTTAATTTAGTGACACAAGGCCAAAAATATTTTATAGGCAATACTCTTTCTGGAGATCAGTATTATACACAATATATACACTAGTAACCAAAATCAGGTAAGTAAATAGTCATAGAATAGTGCAAACAGTGAAAAACACAATAGATTGCAATGGACCTAGGGGCAACACAAACCATATACTAAAATAGTCGAATGCGAAAGTCGGATTCCCCCCTAGGCAAGTGTAGTGTGTAGAGGGGCGCTGGGAGTGTAAAAAAACACAAAAGGTAAGTAAAATAGCCCACCCCAGAGCCAAGGAAAACAGGAGTAAAGTACAGCAAGTTTCCTCAGAACACACTACAAGTTGTGATGAAGGATTATGTAAGAACCAAGCAAGACTGCAAGCACCGAATGATGGATTCCTGGACCTGAAGACCTGTAGAGAGAAGAGACCAAGTCCAGAAGTCGATGAAGAGTCCAGTAAGAACAGGAGCCCCTGCCCACCTGGAAGAAAGTGCAAAAGTGGATTCTCCTGTTGGAAGAAAAGTACAGAAATGCACCAAAGAAGATAGCTGCGGGTTCCTACTTGGTGCAAGAGATGTCCCACGTCGAGTTGTTGGATGCAGGCTGTTTGTGTCGCTGGATTCCGCCAACAGGCCTTGGTTCATGCAAGAATGCGTTTTGCATCAAAGAGAAGCTGCCCAGACCCAAGAGGTACCTGGGGGTCTCAACATGGGCTGAGGAGACAGAGGGGGCTCTCAGCAATTCAGAGAGCCATCAGAAGACCAGGCAGCCCCCACGGGAGTCCCAGGACATGGGGACAAAGGAGTTGCAAAGCACGGTCATCGCAGCAATACTCAGAAGGATCCCACGCCGTCGGAGAACAACTCAGAGAGCTTGCATTGCAGGATAGAGTGCTGCAGACCTGTGCTATACTGTGCATCAAGAACCTTTGGAAGAAGTGCACAGAAGCCCAAGGTGCTGCAGAAGACACAATGCACAGGGTTACTGCCTTCCACAGGGAGGCAAGCTCTTACCGCCACCAAATTTGGACAGCTGGATATTTGGACAGTCAGGATCACTTTGATCCTCCACCTGTGTTCCAGGGATCAAGCTCATCGACAGGAGAGGAGTCCCAGAGTACCAGTCGTCATTGCAGAGAGGTGCCTGCTAAAGCAGGGAAGTGACTCCGTCACTCCACTGGAGATTCCTTCGGTGCAGGGTGAAGACAGGCAGTCCCCAGAGCATGCATAACCTGGAAACTGTTGCAGTTGCTGGCTAGAGCTGAAGTTGCAGTTCACAGTAGCCTTCCTGGATACTTTGTTGCAGTTACAGCGCATCCTGGAGAAGTCTGCGGTTGATCTGACAGTCAGAAGCTGAAGCAGAGGATGCAGAGGGGACCTGGTGGAGTCTTGCAAACCGAATCTGAGGAAACACCCAGAGGAGAGATCCTAAATAACCCTGAGAGGGGTATTGGCTACCCACCCAGGTATGCACCTATCAGGAGGGGCCTCTGACATCACCTGCTTGCACTGGCCACTCAGATGCTCCCAGAGGGTCGCCCCACCTTGGAATCCTAGATGGTGAACACCAAGGACACTCTGGAGGAGCTCTGGGCACCACACCTGAGGTGGTGATGGACAGGGGAATGGCCACTCCCCTTTCCTTTGTCCAGTTTCACGCCAGAGCAGGAACTCTGGGTCCCTGAACCCGTGTAGACTGGATTATGCAAGTTGGGCACCGTTTGTGCCCTTCCACGCATTTCCAGAGACTCTGGGAGGATACCCCTCCCATACTTGTAATACCTATTTCCAATGAGAGAAGGTGTAACACCCCTCTCCTAAAGAAAATGCATTGTACTGCCTTCCTGGGATTGAGCTGCTCAATCCCCAGGAGGGCAGAAATCTGTCAGTGAGGTGGCAGCAGCTGGGGGTGCAGTGGAAACCTAAGAGAGCTGGATTGGCAGTACTGGGATCCATGGTGGAACCCCAGGGTGCACAAAATTGCACCCCCAATACCAGATTTGGATTGGAGGTTCAATTTCACAATCTTAGACACCTCACATAGCCACATTTGGAGTTACCATTGTGAAGCTACATATATGTATTGACATATATGTAGTGCACGCTTATAATGGTGATCCCACACTCACGAAGTCCAGGAAATTGGTCCTGGACAACGTGGGGGCATCTTTGCTAGTGCAAGGGTGCCCTCACACACACAGTAACTTTGCACCTAGCCTTCAGTAATTGAAGGTTAGACATATAGATGACTTATAAGTTACCTGGTATGGTGAAAATGGCTGTGAAATAGTGAGTCCACTATTTCACTCAGGCTGCAGTGGCAGTCCGGAAGGAGTGTTTGTATGAGCTTCTTATGGGTGGCTAAAGAAATGCTGCAGCCCATAAGGATATCCTGGAATCCCAATGCCCTGGGTACCTAGGTACCATATACTAGGGACTTATAAGTGGGACCAGTCTGCCAATTAGAATTGGTATTTGGAGTCACTAAACTATAGTGACAAATTTGGTAAACAGAAAGAGCATAAGCACTGGAGTTGTGGTTAGTGGAACTCTAGTGACACAGTCAAGCATACTGACAACACATATATGCCACACACTATGAGCACTGGGGTCCTGACTAGCAGGATCCCAGTGAGACAGTAATAACACACTGACAAACAGGCAGAAATTGCGGGTAACATGCTAAGAAAGATGGTACTTTCCTACAAGGGGTGCCCGTCAGAGCCTGACCCCCCTAATGGCCCGCATTTTGGTGGTGGCCTACCTTGAGGTGGACGGGTGTTTGAGGGCAGCACAGCAACCACAAGTGGGTGAGTGCTGACTGTGTCCTGGGACTTGATTTGGGTTGTAAGGGATTAGCTGCCTCACTGTAGCTCATCTGTAAATATAGTCAAGGCAACATGTATGTTGACTTTGTGGGGATTGGGTAGTAACCACCCTATCTGACTATTAGTTGTAGAAGTGTATTAATGGTTTGCTGTCAGTGGAAGTACATCTCCCATATCCAGACTTCTCCATGTCTGCATTGTGGAGATGGTCTAATCCCATTGGCACATCTGCGACTCCATCCTGCCTTTACCATGGATGTGAGCTTGTGTATCACCCGACCCATTGAGTATGACCTGCTCCATCCATCAGCTTTTGGCCATTTGTTGCTATAAGGTGTCAGTCAACTCCCATCTGTATAGCACACCTGTTAAAACAATTGTGTGACACAGCTTATATCACTGGGACTATGTACATCAAGTACTGGCAATGTTGTTGACGTCATGTTAGGCACCCTTTACCTTTTCAGCACAGATATGGCTTGTGTTGGACTTAAGTAATGGCTTGACTGTTGTATCCCCATATGTTGGTTATCTGTTATCTATTGGGTATGTGAAGATTGCTCAAGTAGCCTCTTTTTCTATGTACATTTGAAATGGTCTGATTGCAATTATCATGCATTTTTAAGTTTTAGACTTGTGGTGTGTAAAGCTTGAACACAATGGATGGTACTAGAGGTGGTGAATGCCTACACAGACCTCATCATTCACAATATGCAATGCTAATGGCATGTATGCTACAGCCCTAGTAATTCCAATGCAACATAGCTTATCAAATGCTTACATCATGTCTCAATGGTTATTTGGGGACACATCTGATGGTGTGGGAAAATGTCTGCCACCCTTGGCCTAGCTAGAGCGGGTGATTAGGAGGGGATTGAGCATAGTATGATTTATGAGATTTGGATGAGAAATGAATGTTGTATTATCTCTTCTGAGGCTGCCCTATGTAGTAGTGTGATGTGTTGGATACCTGTCCAACCAAACATATGCACTCCAGTTACATAGCCCCACTTCAGCTAAACGACAAAACCACGCCTTAAAGGAAGCAGAAGAATGTTACGCCCACACGGGGGAAAGAATAAATGTATGTATGAACTAAAATAACTTATGAGGTGTTTATGATGGACGCGGCTGGCAGTCACTGGGGTACACTCCAACACCACCTATGGAGCAGCCGCCGCTGATCCCTATCCCCTTTCTTAAAGACTGGAATGATAACTACAGAGGCTGAGGAGGGAGGGGGCACCCTTCAAGGCAGCATTAAAAACATTAGTCAGGACAGGGGTCCAGGTGTCAATATCACTTTGATTTAAATGAGGGGGAATCCTATCAGGACCTGGCACTTTACTTCTAGACAGGCCCAAAATGCCCTTTTTCCAGGGTAAATACATGATGGGAGATCCCTTCTGGTGGCTCAACTTCCTCGCCACTCACTAGATCTTTAAAGTGTGAAATCCATCTGTCTGCCTCAATGTGGTGCACTAAGGCAGGGGCATTAACTTTTACAAAAAAGGAAAATAAACAATGCCCCAAAACTAGGCACTATTCCTTAGATAACCTGGGTCAAGCAAATTATCCTATGCTGCATCCCTAATCTCATTTTTATGCTAGTTCACTTCTATTTAATAAATACGGCGGCATTGTTCCACCAAAGTAGCATCTCTCGGAGATGCCTTGTGGGAGCTTTTTAGATCTCTCAGGGCAAGTGAGCAACCTTTAACAAACCATTTTAGACCTGTGAGGACTCTGGTGCCCTCAGAACATTTAAGGGAATCAGTGACTACACAGGCAATATGGGAGAATGCACATAGGATCTTAAAGGGACAAGATGACCCACTAGAACAGGTTACCATCTCCTGTGAAGATTTAGTAGAACGAGTGAGATTAAGATAGTCAGGGGAAACCTGCGACCATCCTAAACTTCTACCCTAACTCATTGGTTTCAAAACTCCCCTGTGCACCCCAGGTTTCTTCCTTGGTGTCTCACACCAACTGAGAGAAATACAATTAGGGTTATGGTCATTGTAGGGGCTGCAATCAATGTTGACCTCCAAAATTTGGGAAAAAATAAAGGGTGAAAACAAATATAATCTATTAATGAGGCACACCCTCTACCAGTAAAGGTGGGGACCTTCCCATCCCCCCACCCCCAGCAGAGTATACAATTTTATCTAAAGTGAAAACTAAATCATACTTATTAAGAATAAAGTTCAACAGATTCCCTTGTGTGCAGTGATCAAAATAAACAGTAGTAAGGTTTATAAGGCAGAAAGTTTGGATCCTCAAACAGATGACAATTAAAATCTCCTGTGGGTATGATGTTCGCACCCTCCTGCCTTGTACACTCCAACTGAACAAGGAAATAAACCAAGATATATAAATTATATTATCCTGCGGGGTGTTTTTAGCGTTACAAAAATTTAACAGCAGGGTTGTTGGAGCCCCTGCAAAGTAAAGTAAAAGAGCTTGCAGGTAAGGGGACCCCTTATAAAGAATCTTCACAACACCTTGAATTGCAAGAGATCCAAAAACAATCAGACCCCCCCCATCTCCCAGCCCTTTTGGGAGCCCCTTGCCAGAATACAGTACGACTTAAACCCTCTAAATGACAACTAACTAAACCCCAATTCTCCTGTAAACGTATTACAGCAAAATGTTTCATATACTCCACCCATTCTGGGTCACTAAGCTCAGAGCCAAGATTCAAAATATATTTCAGCTGATAAGGCTAAATTTATTAGTGACCCGGTTAGTGTTAACACCCACAGAAGAAGTACTTGTCCCAAGGAGAGAATTAGGACTAAAGTCAGGCTGGGTCAATCAATCACAGGAGTCCAGAGAGCCAGGTGGCAAAAAGCTATTGGAAGTTTTCAGCGTAAATGGGACCACTTGCCCCATATTCTGACTTACAGAATACTGGAAGACACTGGTCTCAGACTATGGGGAACTTAATTTGACCTATAAATACAAATAGATGTTTTGTGTTAGGTCTAACAGAAGCAAGAACATGCCCTGCCATATCAGCCCTGATAAAGTTGATAATCACACAGTCCCCCAAAAAAGGATTCAGGCCGCTTCCAGCCCAATGCACTCGCCTGACCATGTTAATCCAGGTGCAAGGGTGCTTCCACAAAGCTGTAAGAACTCCCATCCAGCATGCCACCTTATTCTTGAGTTGCTTAAAATCTTCATCTGAATCAAAGTTAAGGTAGAGAACATTCAAAATACCACAACATTAAGAATCACCACTGAGGTAGTTTAATATTAACTTTGTGCGACTGGGGCCCATAGCGAGGATTACTTAAATTACCATAAATCAGAGCAGGGATTGGGGTCTCTTGAGGTAGGGGTTGGAAACCATTAGCATTCTCACTATTCATGATGGGAGGCTCTGGTAACTAGACACAGTATCTAGATACAGAATGTGTATTGTGTCCATGGAAACTTGTAACCATGTGATGAGTAACTCCCTTTCAGTTGTTCAGGTGTAGGTTGCCCTGTAGTGAAATTACACTTGGGTGAATACAGGACGAAATAAAGGAATTTAATGACCATGTAGTTGATAGAAGAGTGGAGAGGAAGAGAAAGAGAGAAAAAAAGTGAAATAAAGGTACAATATGAGGTATGTAAGGCTATATAAGAAACCACTGTGAGAGTGGGGTGACTAGATAAAGATAAGGTCTCCAAGGAAAGGGAAGAAATCTTCTGAGTTTAGAGGATGTTTTAAACTCATAAAGGTATTTAGAAATGCTGTGCAAACAAGTGATCACAGAATTTGGAACCTTAACAGAGTGGCAAAATACGCATTAATTGAACCAAGTACTAGTCATTTGCCTAAGTTGAGATTGGGGAGTAATGTAAACTCTTGACCAAAGAGAGATATAAGGAAGACAGGGCGCTTACAGGACTATGTGTAATTTTATCTACTTGCTTGTATCATTTATTAGACAATTTATAAGCGTGTGTAGTGTATCATAGACATGTTTAATGTTTCATAGGTATTCATAAGTTTAGGTTATGTTGTGGGGAAGCTAGGGTGAGGGAGGTGATGTGGCAAGTATACACAGAATCTAGATATAGAGTGTGTATTGTATCCATGGAAATTGTGACCACGTGATGACGTATTCATAGAATATGGAATACATCATCCCTGGAATGTACATGTGGTCAGTTGGTCGCAGGCTCCATTTAAAGACGGCAATAGACTTGCTGATGGGGATAGGGTTTCCTATTGTATTATCTTAAATAAATAAAAGTATTCTTGATAATCTCTTCTAACTCTGCGTGGATACATTTCACAGAGGCTTGCCAGCCTCATTAGAAGACATCTGGTGCTGGTCGTGCTCTATGTCCATGACTGGAACAGACTCCGATCGTAAAAGCACTTGGATAGGTACTATATCTCTGGATGGAGAGTGATCGCCCAACCTCCTGTGATGCTCCTCAAAGGTAAGTAGCGAAGGAATAGCAGGTTTGGATAAAGCAACCCCCTACCTGGGTTTTAATCAACTGCTTGATCTGCTCCAGGCATAAGGAAACAGGCTCCAAGAGTTTTTTAAATCTTTTGATAGGAACCATTCAGAAACCTTTGTGGACTACAAGGCTCCTTAGCCTGTTCCATTTCGCTAGACAGCTGTCTAACTGCCTTACCTATAGCTGAGTTGCACTGTCTGGGACCAATTTTTTCTCTTTTCTTTTATTCTTAGTAGCCTGCGGAGTGGTTTAAGGAGAGGGCGGCAGGCGATGTATAATTGCAGTGGTCTGACTACCTGACTTAACTGCCGCCCGAAAGGCGGATCAGAAACTATGTTGTTGGCTCTGCATAAAATTAAATTAGATAGTGAGTACACTGAGACAGCACGCTGTTTTTATCACCAGCCTAGCATTCTGAGAGCTGTAATTTACTGTCCAATTTGCAGATAACGTGGACATGTCCAGAATACATTTCTTTTGATATTTTATTTATCATGTGACACGTATAGGGTAACCATCAATTACCCTTAGAAGTCGACACAAATCTTTGGACTCAGAAAGGAGTGTGATAATGTTCTAGCAATCAACATTAACAATATCAAAACAATAAACATCACTTTCAATTTTGGAGTCAGTAATTTATACGTACCATGACCTATGTGGCCATGAATCACCACACCAGTTTAATAAAGTTCAAACATGTATTGCCCTTTAGATTAACAATGCTAAGATCACATAAATCAAACGCAAGACCAAATGATATAAATACAGAAACAATACAGACAGACCAAATCTTCAGAAGAATCTTAACCTAGACAGAATATTTATCATTAAAAATTCAAGAATCACCATGCATAATAACAACAACAGATGAATAAAGACACAGAATACATATAGTTATCACAGATAAATTATTTACAATCAAATTATATGAAACAATCAAATTTAGATTTTGGTATACTAAGCTATTACTCTAATTCGATAAGCATGTTTGGGCTTCATGCAAAGAGAAAAGAGACAAACATTAATTTGGAAAACATCTGACTATGGCACTAACCAAAAATAACGGTTGGATTTTCTAAAAAGAGAAAACATAAAACTCTGCAAGGAAAACAAATGCACATTTAGTTATACCTCTCCTAAATAGATCAGCAAGCAGTGTGTCTTCATCAGTGGAGCATCTTCTGGTCTTCTACACCGGGGCAATGGTATAATAAGGAACAGTTCAGTAATGTTTGGCCTTAATGCATCTGAACTGACAGAATCATAGGCAAAGAGCTATGAAAATAGAAACACATCACCTCTCTAGCATAGAAGCAAAGAATCTACGCCTACATCATCTAAACATTGCTTATTAAAACCCTAGAAAGCAACTAGCTAGGATTCCATTGGTCAGACAATGGGGTGTTTTAGTATTCCACCAATAACATTTGATCCACTTTTCAGAATCATCTTTCTTCATTTTCTGCACTCACAATTGACTCATCTTCTCTGCTCCTGGTCACCAGTTTCCGCAGTAGAATACATTTGTTGCAGGTTATGCATGAGCATTGAAGACTATTGTTCCTGCAAAAAGAACAGTTGATGGACGGAATGTAGAACAAATCAAACATTCACCCCCAGTCACAGATCTGGGTTTAATCCATCAGTTTTTGTGCTCACCAAGCCATTCCAGTTTGGACCCAGCCATATGCAAATCAGTCTTGACCCTGTTCCACATGGGAACAGTCCAGCCCGAACTGCCAGACTAGGTCCTTCCTGGACCAGAAACAAGCATCCTGGGACCGGTTTCGGGGTATCACCCCCCTTCAGCCAGGCTAGCTTGAATCTGGTGGCATAGTGAGCACAGGACCCACATCTGGGCATACCCTTCCCACTTGGGGCAACAAATGCAAAAAGGACAGTTGATAGACGGAATGTAGAACAAATCAAACATTCACCCCCAGTCACAGATCTGGGTTTAATCCTTCAGTTTTTTTGCTCACCCTGCAATTCCAGTTTGGACCCAGCCATACGCAAATCAGTCTTGACCCTGTTCCCCATGGGAACAGTCCAGCCCAAACTGCCAGACCAGGTCCTCCCTGGACCAGAAACAAGCATACTGGGACCAGTTTTGGGGTATCACCCCTCTTCAGCCAGGCTAGCTTGAATCTGGTGGCATAGTGAGCATAGGACCCACGTCTGGGCATACCCTTCCCACTTGGGGCGAAAAATGCAAAAAGAACAGTTGATGGACGGAATGTAGAACAAATCAAACATTCACCCCCAGTCACAGATGGGTTAGATCCATCAGTGTTTTTGCTCACCAAGCCATTCCAGTTTGGACCCAGCCATATGCAAATCTGTT
Organism: Pleurodeles waltl; assembly: GCF_031143425.1. Classification (NCBI taxonomy): domain Eukaryota; kingdom Metazoa; phylum Chordata; class Amphibia; order Caudata; family Salamandridae; genus Pleurodeles; species Pleurodeles waltl. The sequence goes on along the minus strand of NC_090449.1, from coordinate 658,615,797 downwards.
TTGACCCTGTTCCCCATGGGTGTTCTTTTGCATTTGTCGCCCCAAGTGGGAAGGGTATGCCCAGACGTGGGTCCCGTGCTCACTGCGCCACTGGATTCAAGCTAGCCTAGTTGATGAAGGGTGATACCCTGAAACCGGTCCTAGGATGCTTGTTTACGGTCCAGGGAGGACCTGGCTTGGCAGTTCAGGCTGGACTGTTACCATGAGGAACAGGGTCAAGACTGATTTGCATATGGCTGGGTCCAACCTGGGGTGGCGTGGTGAGCAAAAAAACGATGGATTAAACCCAGATCTGTGTGACTGGGGGTGAATGTTTGATTTGCTCTGAATTCCGTCCATCATCTGTTCTTTTTGCATTTGTCACCCCAAGTGGGAAGGGTATGCCCAGACGTGGGTCCCGTGCTCACTGCTCCACTGGATTCAAGCTAGCCTAGTTGATGAAGGGTGATACCCTGAAACCGGTCCTAGGATGCTTGTTTCTGGTCACCATGCAATTCCAGTTTGGACCCAGCCATAAGCAAATCAGTCTTGACCCTGTTCCCCATGGGAACAGTCCAGCCCAAACTGCCAGACCAGGTCCTCCCTGGACCAGAAACAAGCATACTGGGACCAGTTTTGGGGTATCACCCCTCTTCAGCCAGGCTAGCTTGAATCTGGTGGCATAGTGAGCACAGGACCCACATCTGGGCATACCCTTCCCACTTGGGGCGACAAATGCAAAAAGGACAGTTGATAGACGGAATGTAGAACAAATCAAACATTCACCCCCAGTCACAGATCTGGGTTTAATCCTTCAGTTTTTTTTCTCACCATGCAATTCCAGTTTGGACCCAGCCATACGCAAATCAGTCTTGACCCTGTTCCCCATGGGAACAGTCCAGCCCAAACTGCAAGACCAGGTCCTCCCTGGACCAGAAACAAGCATACTGGGACCAGTTTTGGGGTATCACCCCTCTTCAGCCAGGCTAGCTTGAATCTGGTGGCATAGTGAGCATAGGACCCACGTCTGGGCATACCCTTCCCACTTGGTGCGAAAAATGCAAAAAGAACAGTTGATGGACGGAATGTAGAACAAATCAAACATTCACCCCCAGTCACAGATGGGTTAGATCCATCAGTGTTTTTGCTCACCAAGCCATTCCAGTTTGGACCCAGCCATATGCAAATCTGTTTTGACCCTGTTCCCCATGGGTGTTCTTTTGCATTTGTCGCCCCAAGTGGGAAGGGTATGCCCAGACGTGGGTCCCGTGCTCACTGCGCCACTGGATTCAAGCTAGCCTAGTTGATGAAGGGTGATACCCTGAAACCGGTCCTAGGATGCTTGTTTACGGTCCAGGGAGGACCTGGCTTGGCAGTTCAGGCTGGACTGTTACCATGAGGAACAGGGTCAAGACTGATTTGCATATGGCTGGGTCCAACCTGGGGTGGCGTGGTGAGCAAAAAAACGATGGATTAAACCCAGATCTGTGTGACTGGGGGTGAATGTTTGATTTGCTCTGAATTCCGTCCATCATCTGTTCTTTTTGCATTTGTCACCCCAAGTGGGAAGGGTATGCCCAGACGTGGGTCCCGTGCTCACTGCTCCACTGGATTCAAGCTAGCCTAGTTGATGAAGGGTGATACCCTGAAACCGGTCCTAGGATGCTTGTTTCTGGTCACCATGCAATTCCAGTTTGGACCCAGCCATACGCAAATCAGTCTTGACCCTGTTCCCCATGGGAACAGTCCAGCCCAAACTGCCAGACCAGGTCCTCCCTGGACCAGAAACAAGCATACTGGGACCAGTTTTGGGGTATCACCCCTCTTCAGCCAGGCTAGCTTGAATCTAGTGGCATAGTGAGCATAGGACCCACGTCTTGGCATACCCTTCCCACTTGGGGCGAAAAATACAAAAAGAACAGTTGATGGACGGAATGTAGAACAAATCAAACATTCACCCCCAGTCACAGATGGGTTAGATCCATCAGTGTTTTTGCTCACCAAGCCATTCCAGTTTGGACCCAGCCATATGCAAATCTGTTTTGACCCTGTTCCCCATGGGTGTTCTTTTGCATTTGTCGCCCCAAGTGGGAAGGGTATGCCCAGACGTGGGTCCCGTGCTCACTGCGCCACTGGATTCAAGCTAGCCTAGTTGATGAAGGGTGATACCCTGAAACCGGTCCTAGGATGCTTGTTTACGGTCCAGGGAGGACCTGGCTTGGCAGTTCAGGCTGGACTGTTCCCATGAGGAACAGGGTCAAGACTGATTTGCATATGGCTGGGTCCAACCTGGGGTGGCGTGGTGAGCAAAAAAACGATGGATTAAACCCAGATCTGTGTGACTGGGGGTGAATGTTTGATTTGCTCTGAATTCCGTCCATCATCTGTTCTTTTTACATTTGTCGCCCCAAGTGGGAAGGGTATGCCCAGACGCGGGTCCCGTGCTCACTGCTCCACTGGATTCAAGCTAGCCTAGTTGATGAAGGGTGATACCCTGAAACAGGTCCTAGGATGCTTGTTTCTGGTCCAAGGAGGACCTGGCTTGGCAGTTTGGGCTGGACTGTTTCCATGAGGTACAGGGTCAAGACTGATTTGCATATGGCTGGGTCCAACCTAGGGTGGCGTGGTGAGCAAAAAAATGATGGATTAAACCCAGATCTGTGTGACTGGGGGTGAATGTTTGATTTGCTCTGCATTCCGTCCATCATCTGCTCTTTTTGCATTTGTCACCCCAAGTGGGAAGGGTATGCCCAGACGTGGGTCCCGTACTCACTGCGCCACTGGATTCAAGCTAGCCTAGTTGATGAAGGGTGATACCCTGAGACCGGTCCTAGGATGCTTGTTTCCGGTCCAGGGAGGACCTGGCTTCGCAGTTCGGGCTGGACTGTTCCCATGAGGAACAGGGTCAAGACTGATTTGGATATGGCTGGGTCCAACCTGGGGTGGCGTGGTGAGCAAAAAAATGATGGATTAAACCCAGATCTGTGTGACTAGGGGTGAATGTTTGATTTGCTCTGCATTCCGTCCATCATCTGCTCTTTTTGCATTTGTCACCCCAAGTGGGAAGGGTATACCCAGACGTTGGTCCCGTGCTCACTGCATCACTGGATTCAAGCTGGACTAGCTGATGAAGGGTGATACCCTGAAACTGGTTCTAGGATGCTTGTTTCTGGTCCAGGGAGGACCTGGCTTCGCAGTTCGGGCTCGACTGTTCCCATGAGGAACAGGGTCAAGACTGATTTGCATATGGCTGGGTCCAACCTGGGGTGGCGTGGTGAGCAAAAAAACGATGGATTAAACCCAGATCTGTGTGACTGGGGGTGAATGTTTGATTTGCTCTGCATTCCGTCCATCATCTGTTCTTTTTTACTATTGTTCCTGGGCACACATCATCTCATCCCAGGAAGACAGACAAATGTTACAACAGAAGAACATAACTTTTCCACAGTGAGCAAGTCGCACAGGAAGCTTAGAGAAACATAATGTGCAGACGTAACACTTTTAAAAGATTGCCTCTTGAACATTTCTAAAACGTGAGGCCTTTTAAAACCAATGCTAAAACATGAAGATTAAACTATTAATCCTTCCAGTACATATGAATATTCATTTCACAGTACTTTTTATCAATATCGAGCAAAAATAACTTATCATTTGACATTATGGGCCTCATCACGAGGATGGCGGTCACATGACTGCCAGACTCAATCAATCAATCTGAAATTTTTAAAGCGCACTACTCACCCATGAGGGTCTCAAGGCGCTGAGGTGGGAGAGGGAGGTGCTGCTACTGCTCGAACAGCCAGGTCTTGAGAAGTTTCCTGAACGTAAGGAGGTCCTTGGTCTGATGCAGGTGGGTGGGAAGAGTGTTCCACGTCTTGGGGGTGAGGTGCGAGAATGATCTGCCGCCGGTTGTAGTTCTACGGACACGTGGGACGGTTACGAGGGCGAGGTCAGCAGAGCGGAGATGCTGGGTTGGGGTGTAGAAGGAGAGCCGTCTGTTGGGGTATTCTGGTTCGGTGGTGTGCAGTGGTTTGTGAGCGTGGGTGAGGAGTTTGAAGGTGATTCTCTTGTTGACTGGAAGCCAGTGCAGGTCTCCCAGATGGCCAGTGATGTGGCATTGGCGTGGGATGTCCAGGATGAGGCGTGCAGAGGCGTTCTGGATGCGTTGCAGCCTCTTTTGGAGTTTGGCCGTGGTTCCTGCTTAGAGGGCATTGCCGTAGTACAATTTGATGCTTACGAGGGCTTGGGTGACTGTTCTTCTGGTTTCAGTGGGGATCGGTTTGAAGATATTTCATAGCATGCAGAGGGTGTTGAAGCAGGAGGAGGAGATCGCATTGACTCGCTGGGTCATGGATAATGAGGAATCCAAGATGAATCCTAGGTTGCGTGCGCGGTTGGTGGGGGTCGGAGTGGCTCCGAGAGAGGTAGGCCACTAGGAGTCATCCCATGTGGAGGGAGTGGACCCAAAGATGAGGACTTCCGTCTTGTCGGAATTGAGTTTCAGCTAGCTGTTTTTCATCCATTCGGTGAAGGCCTTCATTCCTTCCTTGGAGGTTGGTCTTGACGGAGTCCTTGGTGAGGGAGAAGATCAGCTGTGTGTCATTGGCGTGAGATGATGTTGAGGTGGTGGGATCGGGCGGTGTTAGCGAGCGGGGCTAAATAGACGTTGAAGAGGGTCGGGCTCAGGGACGAACCCTGAGGTACGCCGCAGATGATTTCAGTGGCCTCCGAGCAGAATGGGGGAGGTGGACTCTCTGGGTTCTGCCGGTGAGAAAGGAAGTGACCCAGTCCAGGGCTCTGTCGTGGATTTCTGCATTGCTAAGGCGTGAGCGTTGGGTGTGGTGGCAGACGGTGTCAAACGTGGCCAAGACGTCCAGGAGAATGAGGGCCACGGTTTCACCATTGTCCAGTATGGTTCTGATGTCACCAGTAGTGGCGATGAGGGCAGTTTCGGTACTGTGGTTGCTGCGGAATCCGAATTGGGAAGGGTCCAGGGTGCAGTTCTCCTTGAGGAAGCGGGTTAGTTGTCTGTTGACGGCCTTCTCTATGACTTTTGCCGGGAAGGGGAGCAAGGAGATAGGCTGGTATTTCTTGAGGTCCTTTGGGCCCGCTTTGGGTTTTTTGAGGAGGGAGTTGATCTCGGCATGTTTCTAGCTCTCCGGGGAAGGTGGCAGACTCAAAGGAGCTGTTAATGATCTTCCGTAGTTGGGGTGTGATGGGGAGACTCGGCAATGCAGCGGTCCTAGCCCCATATTATGACCACGGCAGTCCTGCTGCGGTAGGACTGCCAGCACCACCAGGATCAGAGATTCCAGCGGTCTGCCGGCTGCGCCGGTCCCCTCGTTCTCCGCCAGCGATTTAATGGAGGTAGCACCGCCAAGAAAAGGCTGGGTAAGAAGGGGTGCAGGGGACCCCGGGGGACCCTGCACTGACCATGCACTTGGCATGGGCGGTGCAGGAGTCCCTCTGGCCAGCACCATTGCAATGTTAACTGTCAGGTGCTGGTGCACCCTGCATCCTACAGCATTGCCCCTGGCTCGATTATGAGCCAGAGACAATGCTGTAGGGTGTTTCCTGCTAGGCCAGCAAGCAGAAACTCAGGTTTCCACCCGCTGACCTAGCAGGAAACTCTTAATGGGCCCGGCGGAGGGGTAGCTAATATGGTGGCAACCTCCTTGTCGAAAGTTCGGTGGACGGCTATACGCTTTTATTTAATAATAATACACAATTTCAAATTGTCCTTTTAATATATGTTATTTCATACTATGTTTTAATAACACAATTTTTATTAATAATGTTTGCACTCCAACAATCCCTCCTCTGATCACTATATATGTTGTCACAAAAATAATTCTTATTAATACTTGTATTAATACTTGTGAGTTAGCTCAATTTTCTGTTTGTCTAAAATATCTATTGTTTCTCAGTTTTCTCCAGTTCTCAGTTTTTCTAAAATCATGAAAGTATCTACTTCTAATCTTTTCTAATTTAATTTCTTCCTTCCTTCCTAATTGCTCCACATATATCCCCAATTATTTCAGAATAAGTTGCTCTTTTTGATCTTGGTCTTTGCAATTCATTCATGTTATGTGTGTCATCTATATTGTCAATCTGATAACGTTTCGGGAAGACCACTCCCAAATAACAGGTCCCATACCATCCCCTTGGGAGATAATAATGAGCACTCTTTCCACAGATGTAATATACGCCAGGAATCGAAGGATCTTGTCTATGTAACATAAAATCCCATGTATTCTTAAAAAGAAATACATGTCTGCCCTCACTCGTTCCCTGAAACGTAGTATCAGTTCAAAGCTTTCCTACATGTTGAAAATCTAAAGCAAACTTCCCTTGTGTTTAAGCCTCACTATATGCATAGTCATTCCTAAATATCCTCTTCACTAACCCTTTCTCTATTTTCTCCTTCAATGCCTTTCTCCTGTCATCAGTTTGATTTAGAAAAGATTTTTCTACTGGCAAAAGTAAGCATGTAAGGTTCTTGCGGTGAGCGTAAGCAGTACCAAGTGTTCGTGTAGGCTCAAAGAAATCTCCTACAATGTCAATGTTCTTTCTTTAGCTATGTCACTCAGGTGTTGGTTAATCTGAACAAAAGAAAACACTAGATCAGTGGTTCCCAACCTGTGGTCCGCGGACCCCCCAGGGGTCCGTGACTCATTCACAGGGGGTCCGCAGGCCTGAGCTGGCAGGAAGATACTTCTCCAGTTGGGGCCTCTCAGAAACTCATGCGTGTTTTTCTATTCATTACTTTATTTCTGCAGCAGTTTAAAAAGCACTGCAAATTCATCCACCAGCTTTCACGCAAAAAATAAAAGCCTCAAGATAAGTCATGTGATAAATGTTCCTGCAGGAGAGGGATGGGAGTTTTGACTAGGGGCAGTTTTGACTCATGTAAGGTAGCGCCGATGGTTAACATGCCTGCTGCAAAGAACGTATATGATGAAAAGAACAGTATTTTATGTGCGTAGCACAGTGGGTTACTGCTTTTGTGACAGAGATTACTTTGTCACTGTGCATTTCATAAATTACAATCATAATGTAGCACAGTGAGCTATGAACTGTGGTCAAAGAGCTGCAAGCAACCTGCATGGCAGAAATTAAAAAACTTAGGTGGTGATTCCAAGTTTGGCGGGCGGCGGTCGCCGCTCGCCAAGCGGGAACCGCCAGAAGACCGTACCGCGGTCAAAAGACCGCAGCGGTCATTCTGGCTTTCCCGCTGGGCGGGCGACCGCCAAAAGGCCGCCCGCCCGCCCGCCCAGCGGGAAACCCACAGCAACGATGAAGCCGGCTCCGAATGGAGCCGGCGGAGTTGCTTTTGTGCGACGGGTGCAGTTGCACCCGTCGCGATTTCCAGTGTCTGCTATGCAGACACTGGAAATCAATGTGGGGCCCTGTTAGGGGGCCCCTGCAGTGCCCATGCCAATGGCATGGGCACTGCAGGGGCCCCCAGGGGCCCCACGACACCCGTTCCCACCAGCCTGGTTCTGACCAGGCTGGCGGGAAGGGGGTCAGAATCCCCATGGCGGCGCTGCCTGCAGCGCCGCCATGGTGGATTCTGCAGGCCAGGGGAAAACCGGCGGGAAACCGCCGGTTTCCCTTTTCTGACCGCGGCTTTACCGCTGCGGTCAGAATGGGCCTGGATGCACCGCCAGCCTGTTGGCGGTGCATCCGCGGTCCCCTACCCTGGCGGTCTCGGACCGCCAGGGTAGGAATTACCCCCTAAAGTTTTTACCCAGTCTTTCACTATCCTAATGCTTGTAAAAAATCTTTGCTTGCATAGACATACGTTCTTATTATTAAAGTCAACGCTAACCACTGTGTTATGTTCTGAATCCCGAGTTTGCATGTCTCCAAACCAAGCACTCTTAGAAAATGCCTACAAGTATAGATGACATGTGAATTCTACACTTTGTAGTCCACTGTAAAGCGCTCCGACACCCTACAGTGGTATGAGAGGTGCTATAAAACAAATGAATTACATGTGACAGAGAGGTTATGGAGAGAAGAAAGGCCCTTATGGTTTTACTTCCTGTCCCCACCACATTTATATGTGAAGAAGCTTCTCAGATCTTATATACCTAAAAATAGAAACAAATGGCTTGGGAAATGTAGAATCTGACCTGAGGATTCTTCTTCCCTAAATAAAACAAAACATTGAAAAGTTAGTCATCAAGATGCAGTGTCGACCTTCCCATTAAATTTATTTGATTTTTTGCATATTTTCAAAATAAAATAATTATATCTTTAGTAATTTGAGTATTTGTTTGGTGTGTTCTCGTTTGTGTATTTTTTGTGAATTACTGTTTTAATTCTTTAAATTTAAATTGTACAAATTGTACAAATTGCTTGGGGGTCCAACAGTGATTCAGTGGGGGTCCTCCGGAATCAATATGTTGGGAACCACTGCACTAGATCATATTTGGAATAGAAATATTGTATATACTCTTGGTTATAAAGACTTATTAGTAAAAGACTACCACTAATTCCATATGTTAGTAGCAAGCTATGGGGAGTAATTAGTTTAGTTTTAGCCTTGCTAGAAACACCCATACTCACAATCAATAACAAGCTTACTAGCACACATAGAATTCCAAAACCAATATACATACATTTGTAACACCTATTGTTTTTAACATGATTGTGATCCATGACCTGTAAAGAATCAGAAACGTTTCTCCAGAACTTTGTAAAAAATCGGTTTAGCAACTTGTCAAAATCAGTTTCAAAAGTCTCTTTCAGTATATCATATTCTTTTGATGATTAATTATCACTTCTAATGTATAATGTCTCTCTTGCTCAGTTGGCAATGTAGTTTCATATCTTAGTTCTAAAGCAATTTCAAGTTCCAAAATACTGAGCTTGAATTTCACGATCAAACCAAAACAACAAAATTTCATGTTGCCATTCATCTGTTGTAAAATACGCCCACCCAGGACCTGAGTATTTTCGACTTGCGACTCTTTTCCTTTTTGATTTCCGATTTGCACTTATTTCTCCTTCACTCAGATCTTCATCTGTATCTACTCTTGTTGTTATGTATGGCTCCTCGTTTATAGTTGACAGCACATCTGGAACCTTTTCAATTTTCTGCAGTTTGGGCCACTTGTCTCCTTTAACAGCTTTATTTGACAGTGTTGTATGCAAACTGGACTTACAACTCTTCTTGGTTAAGTAGGATTTTGACTTTGACTTGATATACCTGCAACATTAACTAATTCAGGAGGAGTCAAATCTGCATGACTTTGATTGAACTGAGCTCCCTCCTCAGCTCGTTCAGGAAGTGTGATTTGCTTCAACAGATCTTCCCAATTGTCTACTTCTGGGAGAGTTCTCCTCTGACCTGACTCTCCAGTTATGTTTACTGAGGATTGAGCAGCTTCAGGAACCTCTATTTCATCTCTCAGAAGTGTAGCTGGATCTTCACCGGTTTGCACTGTCTCTGCTACAGTTTCCAAAGTCTCTCTTATTGCTCCTTGAGACTGCATAGCAGTTGTTGGTGCTCTCAACAACTCATTTTCATCATCCAAAGCATAGGGCACTTTTCGAGTGTGGCTGGAGTGAATCCCAGGGATTCCAGCACACTTCACAGCAGTTGTTGTTAGGAGCACAGCTTGGTAATGCCCTTCCACCTGGGCTCCAGACAGGTTTTACGGACATGCTTCTTGACAACCACCCAATCACTAGCTTGCAGACTGTGACACTGGTCTAGGGATGGAGGCATGGCTGTAGCTCCCACTTGGTGAGAGAAAGAGCAAACCACATCAGCCAGACTCTGTCATAGTTTGGACTTTTGCTCTGAGCAAGACTTCTGGTTTAAGGATGACAGTACTTTTGTTTGTAGGCGACTGTGTCTTTCCTACAACAAGTCGCAACTGTTGTCCCAACCTTACCGGCTCACTAGCAGCACCTCACCAGAAACACAATAGTAAAAGGTGATTTATGGCAGCCGTTTATGCATGGACTCGAAATTAAGATATCTCAGGGAGTGTCGTGGTTAAACGGAGATTACCCTTTTCTCACAGATATATTATGTCTCATACAAACACAGGCAATGACACAGATGCAGTAAAGTTACAATAGTTTTTATTTAACATAACTGCAATTTGCGATAAGTTGCATGGGCTGCAATGATTAGGATAATGAATAAAGCAAGAAACAGTATAGTGAAGACGAGTCATTATTACAAAGACTCCCACCATCTTGCAATACATAGAAAAGATATATGAGATGTAATATGCCCTAATACCCTAATGTGAAAAGGCCTAACCTCCTACCTAAAGTAGAGCTGGGTTTGTTAAACCTAATCTGCCAATGCCATGTCCATGAGAGGAGCCCCCAATCCTCGTTACCTTGAAGTGAGGTCTTCATCTCAGACTCCGCAGGGACACGAAGACTGGGTCAGCGTCAAGACGACTGCAGCATCGGTATCAGCAATGGTAGCGATGCCCTCTGGTCGGAATCCCTCTGATTATCTGTCTAAAGTGTGATGTATTTATACAGATCTACAAGGTCCCCTGACGTAGGTGTGTTCCTAAACAATAGATAACAGACATGTTTGGGACGGCAATTAATATCAACAATCCCTCGAAAGTATAGAGAGGGAAAACCCCTAAGTGTGAAACACCTACTGTTTGTTTGTCTTTGGTGCTTGATCTTGACGCCTTGGCGCGGTGACACTGATAATGTTACCCATAACAAGTGGCCTAACTATAAACAAGGCAGCCAGCTTAGAAGAAATAAATAATTAAGGGCCAGATGTAGCAACTTCCCAAATTGCGACTTGCAATTTGCGAGTCACTGCGATTCGCAAATTGCAAGTCGCAATTTGGGATGCAGAAAGGTGTCTCAGACACCTTCTGCGAGTCGCTATGGGGTCGCAAAGACCCACCTCATTAATATTAATGAGGTGGGTCGCAATTTGCGACCCCATAGCGATTCAGGGCACTCACGGACATGGAGGCCTGCTGGGAACAGCAGACCTCCATGTCCGTGACTGCTTTTAAATAAAGCAGTTTTTTTTTTCACAGTGCAACCCGTTTTCCTTAAAGGAAAACGAGCTGCACTTTGAAAAATAAACCGAAACCTTTTGTTTCGGTATTTTTCAGGGCAGCTAGTGGTCCATTGGACCACTGCCTGGTCTGAAAAATTATTTTTTGGTCCAGTCACAAAGGGGAAGGGGTCCTATGGGGAACCCTTCCCGTTTGCGACTGGGTTACCATCCACTTCAAGTGGATGGTAACTGCGAGTCCATTTGCGACCGCGACCAGTGCGACTCGCAAATAGGAAGGGAACACCCCTTCCTATTTGCGACTCGGAAATGCATTTTGCGAGTCGGTTCCGACTCGCTAAATGCATTTCTACATACCAGATGGGCTTTAGCGACTCGCAAACGGCGTTTTTCGCCGTTTGCGAGTCGCTAAAGCTTTCCTACATCTGGCCCTAAATGGGCTAAGACAGAGCAAGCTAAGTAGGTTAAAAGTCACTAGGTGACGGGGGCACGAGTCTACAAGCCAGAGGCTAAGCTAACTCCTGTTATCCCATTAAAAAGAACTAGGATTCACTACAACTCTTGCAGTAATCCAGCACCATATCATCTGTTATATTCACAAAAGCATTTGCAAAAGCCCCAAGTGGGAAGGGTATGCCCAGACGTGGGTCCCGTGCTCACTGCGCCACTGGATTCAAGCTAGCCTAGTTGATGAAGGGTGATACCCTGAAACCGGTCCTAGGATGCTTGTTTACGGTCCAGGGAGGACCTGGCTTGGCAGTTCAGGCTGGACTGTTACCATGAGGAACAGGGTCAAGACTGATTTGCATATGGCTGGGTCCAACCTGGGGTGGCGTGGTGAGCAAAAAAACGATGGATTAAACCCAGATCTGTGTGACTGGGGGTGAATGTTTGATTTGCTCTGAATTCCGTCCATCATCTGTTCTTTTTGCATTTGTCACCCCAAGTGGGAAGGGTATGCCCAGACGTGGGTCCCGTGCTCACTGCTCCACTGGATTCAAGCTAGCCTAGTTGATGAAGGGTGATACCCTGAAACCGGTCCTAGGATGCTTGTTTCTGGTCACCATGCAATTCCAGTTTGGACCCAGCCATACGCAAATCAGTCTTGACCCTGTTCCCCATGGGAACAGTCCAGCCCAAACTGCCAGACCAGGTCCTCCCTGGACCAGAAACAAGCATACTGGGACCAGTTTTGGGGTATCACCCCTCTTCAGCCAGGCTAGCTTGAATCTAGTGGCATAGTGAGCATAGGACCCACGTCTTGGCATACCCTTCCCACTTGGGGCGAAAAATACAAAAAGAACAGTTGATGGACGGAATGTAGAACAAATCAAACATTCACCCCCAGTCACAGATGGGTTAGATCCATCAGTGTTTTTGCTCACCAAGCCATTCCAGTTTGGACCCAGCCATATGCAAATCTGTTTTGACCCTGTTCCCCATGGGTGTTCTTTTGCATTTGTCGCCCCAAGTGGGAAGGGTATGCCCAGACGTGGGTCCCGTGCTCACTGCGCCACTGGATTCAAGCTAGCCTAGTTGATGAAGGGTGATACCCTGAAACCGGTCCTAGGATGCTTGTTTACGGTCCAGGGAGGACCTGGCTTGGCAGTTCAGGCTGGACTGTTCCCATGAGGAACAGGGTCAAGACTGATTTGCATATGGCTGGGTCCAACCTGGGGTGGCGTGGTGAGCAAAAAAACGATGGATTAAACCCAGATCTGTGTGACTGGGGGTGAATGTTTGATTTGCTCTGAATTCCGTCCATCATCTGTTCTTTTTACATTTGTCGCCCCAAGTGGGAAGGGTATGCCCAGACGCGGGTCCCGTGCTCACTGCTCCACTGGATTCAAGCTAGCCTAGTTGATGAAGGGTGATACCCTGAAACAGGTCCTAGGATGCTTGTTTCTGGTCCAAGGAGGACCTGGCTTGGCAGTTTGGGCTGGACTGTTTCCATGAGGTACAGGGTCAAGACTGATTTGCATATGGCTGGGTCCAACCTAGGGTGGCGTGGTGAGCAAAAAAATGATGGATTAAACCCAGATCTGTGTGACTGGGGGTGAATGTTTGATTTGCTCTGCATTCCGTCCATCATCTGCTCTTTTTGCATTTGTCACCCCAAGTGGGAAGGGTATGCCCAGACGTGGGTCCCGTACTCACTGCGCCACTGGATTCAAGCTAGCCTAGTTGATGAAGGGTGATACCCTGAGACCGGTCCTAGGATGCTTGTTTCCGGTCCAGGGAGGACCTGGCTTCGCAGTTCGGGCTGGACTGTTCCCATGAGGAACAGGGTCAAGACTGATTTGGATATGGCTGGGTCCAACCTGGGGTGGCGTGGTGAGCAAAAAAATGATGGATTAAACCCAGATCTGTGTGACTAGGGGTGAATGTTTGATTTGCTCTGCATTCCGTCCATCATCTGCTCTTTTTGCATTTGTCACCCCAAGTGGGAAGGGTATACCCAGACGTTGGTCCCGTGCTCACTGCATCACTGGATTCAAGCTGGACTAGCTGATGAAGGGTGATACCCTGAAACTGGTTCTAGGATGCTTGTTTCTGGTCCAGGGAGGACCTGGCTTCGCAGTTCGGGCTCGACTGTTCCCATGAGGAACAGGGTCAAGACTGATTTGCATATGGCTGGGTCCAACCTGGGGTGGCGTGGTGAGCAAAAAAACGATGGATTAAACCCAGATCTGTGTGACTGGGGGTGAATGTTTGATTTGCTCTGCATTCCGTCCATCATCTGTTCTTTTTTACTATTGTTCCTGGGCACACATCATCTCATCCCAGGAAGACAGACAAATGTTACAACAGAAGAACATAACTTTTCCACAGTGAGCAAGTCGCACAGGAAGCTTAGAGAAACATAATGTGCAGACGTAACACTTTTAAAAGATTGCCTCTTGAACATTTCTAAAACGTGAGGCCTTTTAAAACCAATGCTAAAACATGAAGATTAAACTATTAATCCTTCCAGTACATATGAATATTCATTTCACAGTACTTTTTATCAATATCGAGCAAAAATAACTTATCATTTGACATTATGGGCCTCATCACGAGGATGGCGGTCACATGACTGCCAGACTCAATCAATCAATCTGAAATTTTTAAAGCGCACTACTCACCCATGAGGGTCTCAAGGCGCTGAGGTGGGAGAGGGAGGTGCTGCTACTGCTCGAACAGCCAGGTCTTGAGAAGTTTCCTGAACGTAAGGAGGTCCTTGGTCTGATGCAGGTGGGTGGGAAGAGTGTTCCACGTCTTGGGGGTGAGGTGCGAGAATGATCTGCCGCCGGTTGTAGTTCTACGGACACGTGGGACGGTTACGAGGGCGAGGTCAGCAGAGCGGAGATGCTGGGTTGGGGTGTAGAAGGAGAGCCGTCTGTTGGGGTATTCTGGTTCGGTGGTGTGCAGTGGTTTGTGAGCGTGGGTGAGGAGTTTGAAGGTGATTCTCTTGTTGACTGGAAGCCAGTGCAGGTCTCCCAGATGGCCAGTGATGTGGCATTGGCGTGGGATGTCCAGGATGAGGCGTGCAGAGGCGTTCTGGATGCGTTGCAGCCTCTTTTGGAGTTTGGCCGTGGTTCCTGCTTAGAGGGCATTGCCGTAGTACAATTTGATGCTTACGAGGGCTTGGGTGACTGTTCTTCTGGTTTCAGTGGGGATCGGTTTGAAGATATTTCATAGCATGCAGAGGGTGTTGAAGCAGGAGGAGGAGATCGCATTGACTCGCTGGGTCATGGATAATGAGGAATCCAAGATGAATCCTAGGTTGCGTGCGCGGTTGGTGGGGGTCGGAGTGGCTCCGAGAGAGGTAGGCCACTAGGAGTCATCCCATGTGGAGGGAGTGGACCCAAAGATGAGGACTTCCGTCTTGTCGGAATTGAGTTTCAGCTAGCTGTTTTTCATCCATTCGGTGAAGGCCTTCATTCCTTCCTTGGAGGTTGGTCTTGACGGAGTCCTTGGTGAGGGAGAAGATCAGCTGTGTGTCATTGGCGTGAGATGATGTTGAGGTGGTGGGATCGGGCGGTGTTAGCGAGCGGGGCTAAATAGACGTTGAAGAGGGTCGGGCTCAGGGACGAACCCTGAGGTACGCCGCAGATGATTTCAGTGGCCTCCGAGCAGAATGGGGGAGGTGGACTCTCTGGGTTCTGCCGGTGAGAAAGGAAGTGACCCAGTCCAGGGCTCTGTCGTGGATTTCTGCATTGCTAAGGCGTGAGCGTTGGGTGTGGTGGCAGACGGTGTCAAACGTGGCCAAGACGTCCAGGAGAATGAGGGCCACGGTTTCACCATTGTCCAGTATGGTTCTGATGTCACCAGTAGTGGCGATGAGGGCAGTTTCGGTACTGTGGTTGCTGCGGAATCCGAATTGGGAAGGGTCCAGGGTGCAGTTCTCCTTGAGGAAGCGGGTTAGTTGTCTGTTGACGGCCTTCTCTATGACTTTTGCCGGGAAGGGGAGCAAGGAGATAGGCTGGTATTTCTTGAGGTCCTTTGGGCCCGCTTTGGGTTTTTTGAGGAGGGAGTTGATCTCGGCATGTTTCTAGCTCTCCGGGGAAGGTGGCAGACTCAAAGGAGCTGTTAATGATCTTCCGTAGTTGGGGTGTGATGGGGAGACTCGGCAATGCAGCGGTCCTAGCCCCATATTATGACCACGGCAGTCCTGCTGCGGTAGGACTGCCAGCACCACCAGGATCAGAGATTCCAGCGGTCTGCCGGCTGCGCCGGTCCCCTCGTTCTCCGCCAGCGATTTAATGGAGGTAGCACCGCCAAGAAAAGGCTGGGTAAGAAGGGGTGCAGGGGACCCCGGGGGACCCTGCACTGACCATGCACTTGGCATGGGCGGTGCAGGAGTCCCTCTGGCCAGCACCATTGCAATGTTAACTGTCAGGTGCTGGTGCACCCTGCATCCTACAGCATTGCCCCTGGCTCGATTATGAGCCAGAGACAATGCTGTAGGGTGTTTCCTGCTAGGCCAGCAAGCAGAAACTCAGGTTTCCACCCGCTGACCTAGCAGGAAACTCTTAATGGGCCCGGCGGAGGGGTAGCTAATATGGTGGCAACCTCCTTGTCGAAAGTTCGGTGGACGGCTATACGCTTTTATTTAATAATAATACACAATTTCAAATTGTCCTTTTAATATATGTTATTTCATACTATGTTTTAATAACACAATTTTTATTAATAATGTTTGCACTCCAACAATCCCTCCTCTGATCACTATATATGTTGTCACAAAAATAATTCTTATTAATACTTGTATTAATACTTGTGAGTTAGCTCAATTTTCTGTTTGTCTAAAATATCTATTGTTTCTCAGTTTTCTCCAGTTCTCAGTTTTTCTAAAATCATGAAAGTATCTACTTCTAATCTTTTCTAATTTAATTTCTTCCTTCCTTCCTAATTGCTCCACATATATCCCCAATTATTTCAGAATAAGTTGCTCTTTTTGATCTTGGTCTTTGCAATTCATTCATGTTATGTGTGTCATCTATATTGTCAATCTGATAACGTTTCGGGAAGACCACTCCCAAATAACAGGTCCCATACCATCCCCTTGGGAGATAATAATGAGCACTCTTTCCACAGATGTAATATACGCCAGGAATCGAAGGATCTTGTCTATGTAACATAAAATCCCATGTATTCTTAAAAAGAAATACATGTCTGCCCTCACTCGTTCCCTGAAACGTAGTATCAGTTCAAAGCTTTCCTACATGTTGAAAATCTAAAGCAAACTTCCCTTGTGTTTAAGCCTCACTATATGCATAGTCATTCCTAAATATCCTCTTCACTAACCCTTTCTCTATTTTCTCCTTCAATGCCTTTCTCCTGTCATCAGTTTGATTTAGAAAAGATTTTTCTACTGGCAAAAGTAAGCATGTAAGGTTCTTGCGGTGAGCGTAAGCAGTACCAAGTGTTCGTGTAGGCTCAAAGAAATCTCCTACAATGTCAATGTTCTTTCTTTAGCTATGTCACTCAGGTGTTGGTTAATCTGAACAAAAGAAAACACTAGATCAGTGGTTCCCAACCTGTGGTCCGCGGACCCCCCAGGGGTCCGTGACTCATTCACAGGGGGTCCGCAGGCCTGAGCTGGCAGGAAGATACTTCTCCAGTTGGGGCCTCTCAGAAACTCATGCGTGTTTTTCTATTCATTACTTTATTTCTGCAGCAGTTTAAAAAGCACTGCAAATTCATCCACCAGCTTTCACGCAAAAAATAAAAGCCTCAAGATAAGTCATGTGATAAATGTTCCTGCAGGAGAGGGATGGGAGTTTTGACTAGGGGCAGTTTTGACTCATGTAAGGTAGCGCCGATGGTTAACATGCCTGCTGCAAAGAACGTATATGATGAAAAGAACAGTATTTTATGTGCGTAGCACAGTGGGTTACTGCTTTTGTGACAGAGATTACTTTGTCACTGTGCATTTCATAAATTACAATCATAATGTAGCACAGTGAGCTATGAACTGTGGTCAAAGAGCTGCAAGCAACCTGCATGGCAGAAATTAAAAAACTTAGGTGGTGATTCCAAGTTTGGCGGGCGGCGGTCGCCGCTCGCCAAGCGGGAACCGCCAGAAGACCGTACCGCGGTCAAAAGACCGCAGCGGTCATTCTGGCTTTCCCGCTGGGCGGGCGACCGCCAAAAGGCCGCCCGCCCGCCCGCCCAGCGGGAAACCCACAGCAACGATGAAGCCGGCTCCGAATGGAGCCGGCGGAGTTGCTTTTGTGCGACGGGTGCAGTTGCACCCGTCGCGATTTCCAGTGTCTGCTATGCAGACACTGGAAATCAATGTGGGGCCCTGTTAGGGGGCCCCTGCAGTGCCCATGCCAATGGCATGGGCACTGCAGGGGCCCCCAGGGGCCCCACGACACCCGTTCCCACCAGCCTGGTTCTGACCAGGCTGGCGGGAAGGGGGTCAGAATCCCCATGGCGGCGCTGCCTGCAGCGCCGCCATGGTGGATTCTGCAGGCCAGGGGAAAACCGGCGGGAAACCGCCGGTTTCCCTTTTCTGACCGCGGCTTTACCGCTGCGGTCAGAATGGGCCTGGATGCACCGCCAGCCTGTTGGCGGTGCATCCGCGGTCCCCTACCCTGGCGGTCTCGGACCGCCAGGGTAGGAATTACCCCCTAAAGTTTTTACCCAGTCTTTCACTATCCTAATGCTTGTAAAAAATCTTTGCTTGCATAGACATACGTTCTTATTATTAAAGTCAACGCTAACCACTGTGTTATGTTCTGAATCCCGAGTTTGCATGTCTCCAAACCAAGCACTCTTAGAAAATGCCTACAAGTATAGATGACATGTGAATTCTACACTTTGTAGTCCACTGTAAAGCGCTCCGACACCCTACAGTGGTATGAGAGGTGCTATAAAACAAATGAATTACATGTGACAGAGAGGTTATGGAGAGAAGAAAGGCCCTTATGGTTTTACTTCCTGTCCCCACCACATTTATATGTGAAGAAGCTTCTCAGATCTTATATACCTAAAAATAGAAACAAATGGCTTGGGAAATGTAGAATCTGACCTGAGGATTCTTCTTCCCTAAATAAAACAAAACATTGAAAAGTTAGTCATCAAGATGCAGTGTCGACCTTCCCATTAAATTTATTTGATTTTTTGCATATTTTCAAAATAAAATAATTATATCTTTAGTAATTTGAGTATTTGTTTGGTGTGTTCTCGTTTGTGTATTTTTTGTGAATTACTGTTTTAATTCTTTAAATTTAAATTGTACAAATTGTACAAATTGCTTGGGGGTCCAACAGTGATTCAGTGGGGGTCCTCCGGAATCAATATGTTGGGAACCACTGCACTAGATCATATTTGGAATAGAAATATTGTATATACTCTTGGTTATAAAGACTTATTAGTAAAAGACTACCACTAATTCCATATGTTAGTAGCAAGCTATGGGGAGTAATTAGTTTAGTTTTAGCCTTGCTAGAAACACCCATACTCACAATCAATAACAAGCTTACTAGCACACATAGAATTCCAAAACCAATATACATACATTTGTAACACCTATTGTTTTTAACATGATTGTGATCCATGACCTGTAAAGAATCAGAAACGTTTCTCCAGAACTTTGTAAAAAATCGGTTTAGCAACTTGTCAAAATCAGTTTCAAAAGTCTCTTTCAGTATATCATATTCTTTTGATGATTAATTATCACTTCTAATGTATAATGTCTCTCTTGCTCAGTTGGCAATGTAGTTTCATATCTTAGTTCTAAAGCAATTTCAAGTTCCAAAATACTGAGCTTGAATTTCACGATCAAACCAAAACAACAAAATTTCATGTTGCCATTCATCTGTTGTAAAATACGCCCACCCAGGACCTGAGTATTTTCGACTTGCGACTCTTTTCCTTTTTGATTTCCGATTTGCACTTATTTCTCCTTCACTCAGATCTTCATCTGTATCTACTCTTGTTGTTATGTATGGCTCCTCGTTTATAGTTGACAGCACATCTGGAACCTTTTCAATTTTCTGCAGTTTGGGCCACTTGTCTCCTTTAACAGCTTTATTTGACAGTGTTGTATGCAAACTGGACTTACAACTCTTCTTGGTTAAGTAGGATTTTGACTTTGACTTGATATACCTGCAACATTAACTAATTCAGGAGGAGTCAAATCTGCATGACTTTGATTGAACTGAGCTCCCTCCTCAGCTCGTTCAGGAAGTGTGATTTGCTTCAACAGATCTTCCCAATTGTCTACTTCTGGGAGAGTTCTCCTCTGACCTGACTCTCCAGTTATGTTTACTGAGGATTGAGCAGCTTCAGGAACCTCTATTTCATCTCTCAGAAGTGTAGCTGGATCTTCACCGGTTTGCACTGTCTCTGCTACAGTTTCCAAAGTCTCTCTTATTGCTCCTTGAGACTGCATAGCAGTTGTTGGTGCTCTCAACAACTCATTTTCATCATCCAAAGCATAGGGCACTTTTCGAGTGTGGCTGGAGTGAATCCCAGGGATTCCAGCACACTTCACAGCAGTTGTTGTTAGGAGCACAGCTTGGTAATGCCCTTCCACCTGGGCTCCAGACAGGTTTTACGGACATGCTTCTTGACAACCACCCAATCACTAGCTTGCAGACTGTGACACTGGTCTAGGGATGGAGGCATGGCTGTAGCTCCCACTTGGTGAGAGAAAGAGCAAACCACATCAGCCAGACTCTGTCATAGTTTGGACTTTTGCTCTGAGCAAGACTTCTGGTTTAAGGATGACAGTACTTTTGTTTGTAGGCGACTGTGTCTTTCCTACAACAAGTCGCAACTGTTGTCCCAACCTTACCGGCTCACTAGCAGCACCTCACCAGAAACACAATAGTAAAAGGTGATTTATGGCAGCCGTTTATGCATGGACTCGAAATTAAGATATCTCAGGGAGTGTCGTGGTTAAACGGAGATTACCCTTTTCTCACAGATATATTATGTCTCATACAAACACAGGCAATGACACAGATGCAGTAAAGTTACAATAGTTTTTATTTAACATAACTGCAATTTGCGATAAGTTGCATGGGCTGCAATGATTAGGATAATGAATAAAGCAAGAAACAGTATAGTGAAGACGAGTCATTATTACAAAGACTCCCACCATCTTG
The DNA here is from genome assembly GCF_031143425.1 of Pleurodeles waltl. Classification (NCBI taxonomy): domain Eukaryota; kingdom Metazoa; phylum Chordata; class Amphibia; order Caudata; family Salamandridae; genus Pleurodeles; species Pleurodeles waltl. The sequence goes on along the minus strand of NC_090449.1, from coordinate 658,595,187 downwards.
CAATACATAGAAAAGATATATGAGATGTAATATGCCCTAATACCCTAATGTGAAAAGGCCTAACCTCCTACCTAAAGTAGAGCTGGGTTTGTTAAACCTAATCTGCCAATGCCATGTCCATGAGAGGAGCCCCCAATCCTCGTTACCTTGAAGTGAGGTCTTCATCTCAGACTCCGCAGGGACACGAAGACTGGGTCAGCGTCAAGACGACTGCAGCATCGGTATCAGCAATGGTAGCGATGCCCTCTGGTCGGAATCCCTCTGATTATCTGTCTAAAGTGTGATGTATTTATACAGATCTACAAGGTCCCCTGACGTAGGTGTGTTCCTAAACAATAGATAACAGACATGTTTGGGACGGCAATTAATATCAACAATCCCTCGAAAGTATAGAGAGGGAAAACCCCTAAGTGTGAAACACCTACTGTTTGTTTGTCTTTGGTGCTTGATCTTGACGCCTTGGCGCGGTGACACTGATAATGTTACCCATAACAAGTGGCCTAACTATAAACAAGGCAGCCAGCTTAGAAGAAATAAATAATTAAGGGCCAGATGTAGCAACTTCCCAAATTGCGACTTGCAATTTGCGAGTCACTGCGATTCGCAAATTGCAAGTCGCAATTTGGGATGCAGAAAGGTGTCTCAGACACCTTCTGCGAGTCGCTATGGGGTCGCAAAGACCCACCTCATTAATATTAATGAGGTGGGTCGCAATTTGCGACCCCATAGCGATTCAGGGCACTCACGGACATGGAGGCCTGCTGGGAACAGCAGACCTCCATGTCCGTGACTGCTTTTAAATAAAGCAGTTTTTTTTTTCACAGTGCAACCCGTTTTCCTTAAAGGAAAACGAGCTGCACTTTGAAAAATAAACCGAAACCTTTTGTTTCGGTATTTTTCAGGGCAGCTAGTGGTCCATTGGACCACTGCCTGGTCTGAAAAATTATTTTTTGGTCCAGTCACAAAGGGGAAGGGGTCCCATGGGGAACCCTTCCCGTTTGCGACTGGGTTACCATCCACTTCAAGTGGATGGTAACTGCGAGTCCATTTGCGACCGCGACCAGTGCGACTCGCAAATAGGAAGGGAACACCCCTTCCTATTTGCGACTCGGAAATGCATTTTGCGAGTCGGTTCCGACTCGCTAAATGCATTTCTACATACCAGATGGGCTTTAGCGACTCGCAAACGGCGTTTTTCGCCGTTTGCGAGTCGCTAAAGCTTTCCTACATCTGGCCCTAAATGGGCTAAGACAGAGCAAGCTAAGTAGGTTAAAAGTCACTAGGTGACGGGGGCACGAGTCTACAAGCCAGAGGCTAAGCTAACTCCTGTTATCCCATTAAAAAGAACTAGGATTCACTACAACTCTTGCAGTAATCCAGCACCATATCATCTGTTATATTCACAAAAGCATTTGCAGGAAAAGTTGGCAGTCTAATTGCTCTTCCCATGAGGATTCATGGGGACAGAGTCCAGTCTTTCTGTCATGTGTGTTTCTCATGTTCATCAGAACCAAAGGCAAAGCATCTGAAAACTTCAGATTTGTAGATGCACACAGTTTTGCAAGTCGAGCTTACAGAGTACCATTAATTTGCTCCACTAATCCAGAAGCTTCAGGGCGATATATACAGTGTAACTTCTGCTTAATGTTTAAAGCTAAACATAGTAATTTCATCACCTCGTTATTGAAGTGCCTTCGCTGTCTGATTCGAAAGAGGCTGGAAAACCAAAACGTGGTATCAGCTCCCTAAGTAAAAGCTTTGCTACTGTGAGACTATCATTTCTAGGTGTAGGGTAAGCTTCATTCCAGTAACTAAATATACAGACAATTACCAACACGTATCTCAAACCACCACAAACAAGCATCTCAATGAAATCCATTTGTATTATGTTGAATGGGCCTCCTGCTCTTCCAATGTGACTCAAAATAACAATTGTTATTTTTCCCACATTAATTTGTTGGCACGTAACCCTTCCGTGACAAATTGCTTCAGCAACCTGTCTAAACTTTGAATTGAAGCAGGATTGCTTAAATATTTGAATCATTGCATCTCTGCCAATGTGTGCGTGCCCATGATAATTATCTTGCCATCTGCGTCAGTAGACAGTTTGGCAAAACCACTTGCCCTTCATTTGAAACCGATATGTCATCATTGTCTTTCTGAAAACATTTCAGTTTTATCCAACATTTCTTTTCACCTTCAGAAACATTCTCTTACAATTTTTTGATTTCCTCGCATGTATCAATTAATGTTGACTTGGTTTACTCCATCAACATTTAGGTGGTCATTACAACCCTGGCAGTCGGTGTTAAAGCGGCCATAAGACCGGCAACAGGCCGGCGGTAAAAATTTTGCAATTACGACCGTGGCGGAAACCGCCAACAAAGACAGCCACTTTAACACTCCGACCGCCACGGCGGTACAGACAAACAGCGCGGCGGTCACCGCCAACAGGCAGGCGGAGGACGAAGTACCGCCCACAGTATCACAACCTACCAATCCGCCACCTTTTCCGGGGCGGATTCACCGCAGATAAAAACACGACGGAAACAGGATTTCGAAGGGAAAACGCTCACCTCTACACACCCCACGAGGAACTAGGACACCATGGAGCAGGAACTCCAAATTCTCCCTGCGATAGTCTTCCTGCTCCTCTACGAGGAGCACAAACGCCAGCAGCGAAGACCACGGTGAGTACTGAACCTGCGACACAGGGGAGGAGAGAGGGAAAAAACAGGGACACACACACGCAACACCCCCACCCTCACCCACTACAACACACACACTAATGCATATTAATACATGATAATCACACCCTCAATCCCCCCGGAAGAATGCAAAGACAAAAGAAAATTAGTGGAGCCATTGTAATATATTAAAAGCAAGTATGCAAAAAAAAATATATATACACCATTAACAAAATATACACAAAGCATAGTAGTCCAGGAAGTGCTCCAATTAAGTCCGTGGAACACTGGGCCCACACGGTGTGGGCGAGGCCCACACAAGATCCCCGACCATGATGGAGAAAACACTGCAGGGGCATCAGAGAGCAAGAAAACAGGCACCTCAGGGGGAGGGAAAGGGGGGGCACCTCAGCCGGTTGAGTGCACGACGCCAAATCCACGAGAGGGCCACATGCCCACTGTTCAATCCTGGGGAGTGCAAAGCCAAAGTCTCTCAAGTCTATACAGTGGGTGGGTTGCCCACTGTTCAATCCTTGGGAGTGCAAAGCCACAGTCTCTCAAGTCTCTACAGTGGGTGGGTTGCCCACTGTTCAATCCTGGGGAGTGCAAAGCCACAGTCTCTCAAGTCTCTACTCTCAAGTCTATACAGTGGATTGGTTGCCCACTGTTCAATCCTGGGGAGTGCAAAGCCACAGTCTCTCAAGTCTCTACAGTGGGTGGGTTGCCCACTGTTCAATCCTGGGGAGTGCAAAGCCACAGTCTCTCAAGTGGATAACAGTGGGTGGGTTGGCCACTGTTCAATCCTGGGGAGTGCAAAGCCACAGTCTCTCAAGTGGATAACAGTCTCCACGGGTTCTGGAGGGGGCATTGTGCCCAGAGTGCTTCATCCTGCTAAGGACAGAGGTAGTGGATGTATCTCTCCACTGGTTCTGGAGGGGGCATTGTGCCCAGAGTGCTTCATCCTGCTAAGGACAGAGGTAGTGGATGGATCTCTCAACTGGTTCTGGAGGGGGCATTGTGCCCAGAGTGCTTCATCCTGCTAAGAAAAGAGGTAGTGGATGGATCTCTCCACTGGTTCTGGAGGGGGCATTGTGCCCAGAGTGCTTCATCCTGCCCGTGACGGACTCAGTAGCGTCAGTGCCCTTTGCGCTCATCGGCCAGCGTTGCTTGAGGCGGCGGTGCCCTGTTCAGCGGTGCTTGAGACGGTGGTGCCCTGTTCAGTGGTGCTTGAGACGGCGGTGCCCTGTTCAGCGGTGCTTGAGACGGCTGTGCCCTGTTCAGCGGTGCTTGGAGTGGCGGGCTCCTTTGCAGTGACTCAGCTGCTGGCGGTCCTTCATGGCCCAGCGGGGCTTGTGCTGGCGGTCCTTCATGGCCCACCGGGGCTTGTGCTGGTGGTCCTCTCTAGCCCAGCGGGGCTTGTGCTGGCGGTCCTTCATGGCCCAGCGGGGCTTGTGCTGGTGGTCCTCTCTAGCCCAGCGGGGCTTGTGCTGGCGGTCCTCTCTATCCCAGCGGGGCTTGTGCTGGCAGTCCTCTCTAGCCCAGCGGGGCTTGTGCTGGCGGTCCTCTCTAGCCCAGCAGGGCTTGTGCTGGCGGTCCTCTCTGTTCCAGCGGGGCTTGTGCTGGTGGTCCTCTCTAGCCCAGCGGGGCTTGTGCTGGCGGTCCTCTCTGTCCCAGCGGGGATGATGGCTGTGGCCTCCTGGTCAGCGGGGATGATGGCGATGGCTGTGGCCTCCTGGTCAGCGGGGATGATGGCTGTGGCCTCCTGGGCAGCGGGGATGACGGCTGTGGCCTCCTGGGCAGCGGGGATGATGGTGGTGTCCTCCGCCGTGCTGCTATTCCCAGACTTTACTGGTTTCTTGTGGCCCTTCCCCACCTTGGAAGGTGTCGCAGCTGACTCCACACTCCCACCGGGACCCCTGGGAGCGGCTTTGGTGGCTGGAGTCTTCCCCCTCTCCCGCCGGGCACTGGCCAACTTCTGATGCTTCACAGGTGGGGGACTGTCTGTGCTGTGGCTCCGTGCCACACTGGCTGCCCTGGTGGCCAGTGCACTCCAGATTCTGGTGACTACAGGCACCACTGGTCCCGGAGATGCTGTGGCTGAGGTGCTAGTTTGGGACCTAGGAGACAGACGGGGTGGGGGAGGTCTGGGAAAGAGGTCAAGGTTGGCCAGGAAAAGTTTTTGGGAGACACTGGGACGGGTAGCTGGAGGGGGGTTGGGAGTGGAGGAAGAGGTTGTGGTTGTAGGAGGTGTTTGTTTGCTGACTTTGGGTGAAGGTGCATGCGCTGGAGGCTGTCCTGAGGTGGATGGCTGTTGGGTGGGTGTGTGCCTGTGTTTGTGTATCTTGGGAGGTGACGTCACAGACACACTGGGAGAGGACACAGGGGATGTGTGAATGGTAGTGGGGGTGGTGACTGCATGTGAGCGGGTGTGGTGGTGGGTGTGCTGATGATGGCAGTAGTGGCTGTAGAGGTAGTGCATGCAGGTGTGAGTGCAGACGAGACTGGGAGGGAGGAGGGAGACGAGGAGGTGGGGGACACAGTGGAGGCAGTGGATGTTGGTGTGTCTGCATGTGTGTGATGCTTGCGTGAGTGCCTGTGGGATGTGTGGTGCTTATTTTTGCCTGAGCTTTCCTTGTGTGTTGACGTGTGTGCATGCTGGTCTAGAGGTGTGCTTGGGATAGGCTGGGGTACAGGGGATTGGGTCTGGGTGGAGGAAGTTGGAGGGGGGAGGCTGGACACAGTGACAATGGCTGCCATCAGTGCTGAGGCCAGAGTCTGAAAAGCTTGCTGAAGGGCCGCCTGACCAGAATGAATGCCCTCCAGGAATGCATTGGTTTGTTGCAACTGCCTTTCTACACCCTGGATGGCATTCAAAATTGTAGACTGCCCAACAGTGAGGGACCTGAGGAGGTCAATGGCCTCCTCACTGAGGGCAGCAGGGGTGACTGAGGCAGGGCCTGAGGTGCCTGGGGCGAAGGTAATGCCCACCCTCGCGGGTGAGCGGGCACGGGGCAAAGGCTGAGGGGTTGCTAGGAGGGCGGTGCTGGAAGGGGGGGTGGCGGCTGTACCTGTAGATGGGGGGTCACAGATGTTGCCGCCACCACAAGGGCACTCCCATCAGAGGACGAGTCCGTGTCGCTGGTCTCAGCTCCTGTCCCCGCCGTGGAGCTCCCCTCGCCCTCCGTCCCACTGGTGAAGTCCGATTCCGTAGTGTGGCCCTCCATGGCCATGTGGGATGCAGCCCCCTCATGCTCCGGTGCCACTGCTCCTCCGCCTGATGATGCTAACGCACACAAGAACAAGGAGACCACAAAAAGGGGGGGGGACGACAGGAGAAAGACATGTTGAGTACATGCATTACCGTACCGTTGGCGGACACAACAGACACACAAGCCCCCTGCACTACGCCGTGGTCTTGGCCTCCACTGTTCAATTCCTGGGAAATGGCCTACTAGGCTATGGACGACACAGGGGCATGACTAGGTGTACTTGGCACTCTACAGAGGTGTGGTGGGGTGCCACATGGCCTGCCTTACGGAGGGACCTTGCCTACGGAACTCGCCCTGGCCGAGGGAAACTCACAGCCCACCTTCCCCACCCAGACCCCTCCACTGCACGCAAAATCAGCAGGATGACAGTGTACTCACCCCCTTGTGGCTGCTGTGATGCCCTCAAGCGCCCATCCAACTCCGGGTACGCCACCGCCAGGATCCTGAACATCAGGGGGGTCATGGTGCGACGGGCACCCCTCCCACGTTGGGAGGCCATCCCCTGCTGAGCCTCCGCCGTCTTCTTGCTCCAGCGGCAAATGTCCTCCCATCTTTTCCGGCAGTGGGTGCTCCGTCTGTGGTAGACCCCCAGGGTCCGGGCGTCCTTGGCGATGGCACGCCAAATATATTTTTTCTGGTAGGCGCTGATCTACATGATTTGTACAGGGGGAAGAGAAACGTATTACCAACTGCACCGTCACAGTCATTGGCATGTGGCACAAGCACTCTCCGTCGTTTCATGCACGCCGCACTCTCCCCCCTTCCTTCTTACATCCACCCCTCTCCACACAGGAATAGCCCATACAGCATGCTCCCAGTGTACTTACCTGTTTGTCTGGAGGACTGCAGAGTAGCGTGTACTGGGGGAGGACCCCATCCACGAGTTTCTCCAACTCCTCCGATGTGAAGGCAGGGGCCCTTTCCCCAGACCCTCGAGCCATTGTCTCTTCCATACTGAGGTCACAGCAGCACTTGCAGTGTAGGTCCTCTCCTGTCGAAGATCCGGTATCGAGTAATTGAACAGATAGAAAATGGAGGTCACGTCTGCGGTGGTGCATACCGTCACCGCCGGCGTACATCGTCATTGGCTCCTAGGACCCATAGGGTCCAATGTTAACCAATGCAGCATTGCGCCGCGGTCTTAGACCGCCTACTGCGACGGTGTACAACGTTAGCGCAGTTACCTCACATCCCATTGTCCCACTTTAGAGATCAGGCAGCCGCCATTTCAGGGGCCCACATGGCTTCATTTTTAACTGTGTCACACATACCTAGGCCTAGACTCAAAACACATACAGACCACTTTTTAGATTATGATTGGTGTTCTGTGTAAGCTGTGGGTACGTACCTCTGAGTTGTTTAACTCTGTGCTCGCTGTTGTCCTTCATAGGCACCGTCCGCTGGGACATGTGAGGAGATGGCGGCATCCTCCGGTGTACCGACCGTTGGTGGACCTGTCGACAATGGAGGAAAGACATGTGATCATCACATACAGGCTTGACCGTGCCACAATCCAGGAACTGTGTACCCAGTTGGAGCCAGACTTGATGTCAGCTATCCGCCATCCCACAGGAATCCCCCCTCAAGTGCAGGTGCTGTCAGTGCTCCATTTCCTTGCAAGTGGGTCATTTCAAACAACAGTGGCCATAGCATCAGGGATGTCCCAGCCTATGTTTTCCAACGTGTTGTCCAGAGTGTTGTCTGCCCTGCTGAAACACATGCGGAGCTACATCGTTTTCCCTCAGGTGGAGGATTTGCCTACAGTGAAAGGTGATTTCTATGCCCTGGGACATATCCCCAACATCACAGGTGCCATTGATGGGACACATGTGGCTTTGGTCCCCCCCCCCCACAGGAGTGAACAGGTGTACAGAAACCGGAAGAGTTATCATTCGATGAATGTAAGGATGGTATGTTTGGCAGACCAGTACATCTCCCATGTGAATGCCAAGTTCCCTGGCTCAGTGCATGACGCCTACATCCTGCGGAATAGCAGTATCCCTTATGTGATGGGTCAACTTCAGAGGCACTGTGTGTGGCTCTTAGGTGATCACCTGGAAGCAAGACAGCGGGAATGGTTGTCTGGGTCTGGGGATATCCCTACAGGTTAGTGTGTGTCTAACAGTTGTCACTCGCCATTTGCAGGTGACTCTGGTTACCCCAACCTGTCATGGCTACGGACCCCAGTGAGGAATCCCAGGACAAGGGCAGAGGAACGCTACAATGAGGGCCATGGGCGAACTAGGAGGGTGATCGAGCGGACCTTCGGCCTCCTGAAGGCCAGGTTCAGGTGCCTCCATATGACAGGTGGATCCCTATTCTACTCACCAAAGAAGGTGTGCCAGATCATCGTGGCCTGCTGTATGCTTCACAACTTGGCTTTGCGACAACAGGTGCCTTTTCTGCAGGAGGGTGGTCCAGATGGCGGTGTTGTTGCAGCTGTGGAGCCTGTGGACAGTGAAGACGAGGAAGCAGAAGAAGAAGACATGGACAACAGGGACTCAGTGATCCAGCAATATTTCCAGTGAAATACAGGTAAGAATACAAACCTGCCTACTACATGTACTTAAACACTACTACCTCTCTACTGTCTGTTGTTTTCACCCAGTGTATGGTCACTGAGTTGTCACTTTCCCTTCCGATTTCACAGATGTGTGTCCCAATGTGTGACATCTGCTTTGATTCCTCATGGACTACAGCTGTGTGACATAGGTATGTTGCCATTACAAATTAAAGAGATTTTTGCCACAGTAATTGCTAATACACTATTCTGAAATCACAGACTGACTCCAGATTGTTTTGTGCTTTAAGGGTGTTTATTTAAGTGCTCAATATTGGAGGGGGTAGCAAAATGGTGAGGGGTGATGGTGGAGGAATGTCCATGGCAGAGTCCAGTCTATTAGTCTCACAGGTGCATTGCCCATATGGGCATATGAAGTGAAGCTGGGGCAGTTAATGGATGGACAGGGTGACAAAGTGGGACAGTAGGATGACATTCAGGGTGGTCTCATTTCTTGGCGGGGGTCTTGGCATCGTTCTCTGTCTTTGTCCTGGATCTCAAGGACCGTTTGCGAGGTGGTTCTCCCTCTGCAGGGGGTGGGGTGCTGGTTTGGTGGTCCTGTGGCGGTGCCTCCTGTCCACTAGCGCCGGCGGAGGTGGTGGGCAGTTCATCGTCCATGCTAGTGTCAGGGGCCCCTTGTAGTGCCACGGTGTCCCTCCTGGTGTTGATTACTTCCTTCAGCACCCCTACGATGGTGCCCAGGGTGGAATTGATGGCTCTGAGTTCCTCCCTGAAGCCCGAATACTGTTCCTCCTGCAGGCGCTGGGTCTCCTGAAACTTGCCATAGTCTCCTGGGAGTGGTGGTTGGCGCCCATGATGTTCGAGAGGGCCTTGTGGAGAGTGGGTTCCCTGGGCCTGTCCGCCCCCTGTTGCACAGCAGCCCTCCCAGTTCTCCTGTGTTCCTGGTTCTCCGTCCCCTGGACTGTGTGCCCACTACCACTGCCCCCAGGTCCCTGTTGTTGTTGGGGTGGTGGGTTAGCCTGGGTTCCCTGTAGTGGTGGACACACTGCTGATTGACGTGTCCTGGGGACGGAGGTATGGGCCCGCTGGGTGGGTGCTGTGCTGATGTTTCCAGAGGGGGATGGTCTGTGGTGGCCTGTGACTGGGTGAGGGGAACCGACTGTCCAGAGGTCCCTGATGGGCCGGGCTGGTCATCTAGATCCAGTTGGACAGAGCTGCTGTCATAACTGTGGGCCTCTTCTGTTGGTGGTGTGGACATGTGTGGACCCTCCTGTCCGGTGACGTTGGGTAGGGGTCCTGCAGGGGTATAAAAGGATGTTTATTACATCTGTGTGTGCCATGGTGTGCAATAGGTGGGTGACCGTGTACCCCAGTGCTTGCATTCCTGTGTGGGACCTTGTGTGATGATGGTTTAGGGGGGTGTATGGGTATGTGCAGTGGGCATGCTTTAGTGAGGGTGGCCATGCTTTGTTGTTGCATGCAGGGCTTGGTGTTAGGATGTGTGGTTTGTGATGTTGGGACATTTGTGAGGAGTTACAGTGATGGGGGTGAGGGTGCGGGTGGGGGTATGTGCTGGCATGCAGGTAGGGTGGGGGCTGTAATAGTTAAGATTTGACTTACCAGAGTCCATTCCTCCACCTACTCCTGCGAGGCCCTCAGGAAGCAGAATCGCCAAGACCTGCTCCTCCCATGTTGTTAGTTGTGGGGGAGGAGGTGGGGGTCCACCGCCAGTCCGCTGAACCGCAAGGTGGTGTCTTGAGACCACGGAATGCACCTTCCCCCCATAGGTCGTTCCACCTCTTCCTGATGTCCTCCCGATTTCTTGGGTGCTGTCCCACTGCGTTCACCCTGTCCACTATTCTTCGCCATAGCTCCATCTTCCTTGCAAATGAGGTGTGCTGCACCTGTGCTCCGAATAGCTGTGGCTCTACCCGGACGATTTCCTCCACCATGACCCTGAGCTCCTCCTCCGAGAACCTGGGGTGTCTTTGCCGTGCCATGGGGTGGTGTAGGTGATGTGTGGGGTGGTGTGTGGGGTGATAAGTGTGCTGATATGTAGTGGTGTGTAGTGTGAGGTGCGTAGAAGTTATGTGGGTGATGGTGTTGTGTGCCTGTGGATGCTAGTATTGTTGATGGTGGTGTCTCTCTCTGGCCTTCTCTCAGTAATTGTGGTCGTAGGGGTTTGTGGGTGATGTGGGTGTGTGTTTTATATTGTATTGGGTGTGTGAGAGTGGTGTGTGTAAGTGTATCAGGTGTATGTATTTCGAATTGTTCAATGTGGTTGTGTTTTGTAAGTGTGTGTGTATTTTGAGCGCAGCAGTGTGTACCGCCAATGGAATACCGCGGTTGAAAGACCGCCGCGTGGATTCGTGTGTCGTGATAGTGTGGGCGTATTTCTGTTGGCGTGACGGTGGAGGATTTGTTTTCGCCAGTTTCTCACTGACCTTTGGTGTGGTGGACTTGTGTGGGTGTCTGAATTTTGGCGGATTCCGTGCTGTGGGTCATAATAGCTGTGGCAGATTTCCGCTGCCGCGGCGGTGTGTTGACGTTCTTCTGCACGGTGGTAAGCGGCTTTTACTGCCAATGTTGTAATGACCCCCTTAGTTCTTTCCATTCCTCATTAAAAGAGAGGCAGTTCAACGCACAGAACCTTGTGACTTGATTTGCATAAACATTTCTCATTGAAACAAGATCATTTGATTTCTGGTGTGCATTGCATTTAACCATAGCAATCTTCTCAGATAATTGCAAGGCTTGTAACAAATCATGAATTCTATCACCATTTCTAATTGGTGAGCCACAAGAGGTCATGAAACCTCTTTGTGAACACAACTGCCCAAAGTCATGCACTACAACAAATCCATATTGACTCTGTGAAAATTTTAACTTTTAGCTGTGCAGAAATACAGCATGCTCTAGTATGAGCCACCAATTCAGCCACTTGTGCAGAAAATACTCTTTGAAGCCATGAAGCTTTGAGTATACCAGAAACTGTGCACACAACATATCCAGATTTCAACGTTCCCGCGTTATCTCTTAAACAAGAACCATCAACAAAAATAATTTGATCATTTCCTCTAATGGAATATCCTGAAAGTCAGGTCTGGGATCCTGCACAATTCAGAAACCTCCACACAGTCATGTACAACTTCTTTTAATTTCTCAATTTCAACATAGTCTACAGGAAGTAAGGTTGCGGGGTTGAGCACAGTACACCTCTTTAATGACACGTTAGAAGAGCCTAAAATCAAAAGTTTGTATCTCGTGAGGCGTGCATTTGTCAAATATTAGGTCTTCGTTAGAGTAAGGAAAACTTTGACAGACTATCGGAACAAAACAGTTAAAGAAAATCCCATCACAATGCTCTCACATTGAGTGAGGCTGGCACCAACTACAGCCCACAACCAGCCAGGTAAAGCTGCAATGACTGGGACCAAAGTAGCAGATAAAATTGCTACAGGGCAGTTCACACCATCATATGCATGTGTAAGGACAAAGTGTACAACAATCACATTCATGACAAAACAACACAAATGGTTTTGTGTAGTCAGGCATTCCCAAAACTGGCACTCTGCAAAGATTCTCTCTCAGCTCAGTAAAAGCTTTCACCCACACAAGTCTGCCAGACCAAAGGTCAGTGATAAACTGACGATAGCAAAACTCACACCGTTACGCCAACAGGAATACGCCCACAGTATCACGACCCACGAATCAACGAAGCGGTCTTTCAACTGTGGTAAACCATTGGCGGTACACACCGCCGCGCTCAAAATACACACACACTTACAAAACTACACCACATTGGAAAATTCAAACTACACACACCTGACACACATACACACACCACACCCACAACACTATAAAACACACACCCACATTAACCACAACCCTTTACGACTAAAAAAAAAATTGCGAACGGAGAGAGACACAAGCCAGGAGCACCCACTCAATCTGAGCCACAGAACACCATCACCCAACTCACAGCACACACCACAACACAGCAGCCCACACCTCACCCCACACATCCTCACACATATCACTCACATCACATCCATGGCACCCCAAAGACACCCCAGGTTTTCTGAGGAGGAGCTAAGGGTCATGGTGGAGGAAATCATCCGGGTAGAGCCACAGCTATTCGGATCACAGGTGCAGCAGACATCCATTGCAAGGAAGATGGAGCTATGGCGGAGAATCGTAGACAGGGTCAACACCGTGGGACAGCATCCAAGAACAAGGGATGACATCAGGAAGAGGTGGAGAGACCTTCGGGGGAAGGTGCGTTCCGTGGTCTCAAGACACCAGATTGCTGTATAGAGGACTGGCAGTGGACCCCCACCTCCTCCCCTACAACTAACAACATGGGAGGAGCAAGTCTTGGCGATCATGCATCCTGAGGGCCTCGCAGGAGTAGCAGGAGGACTGGACTCTGGTAAGTCAAAGCTTTACTACTATCCCCCCTACCTGAATGCCGTCACAAACTCCTACCCCCAGCCCCATCACTCCACCAACTCACATATACCCCACTACCACAACCAACCCATCCCAATACCAAGCACTGCATGCACCCCCAATGCATGGACACCCATCACAGACCTGCATGGACACCCATCACCCCAGCATGCCCAATAGAGAGACTCACCCAGCCCACAAAATCACCACTCACACAAGTCCAAGACAACAGGGAAATCACATTCATAGAGGGAAACACAGCCATGCACTAGATGGCACACGCAGTTACATTGACAATGCATTTTCCTCCCAACAGGACCCCTACCCAACGTCACCGGAGAGGAGGTGCCAGCCACATCCAGCCCCCCCCCCCAGAAGAGGCCCACAGTGATGCCACAGTTCCAAACCACCATTGAGCCTCCCCCTCAGGAAACCCCAGCACAGCACCCACCCTGCAAACTCATCCCTCTGTCCCCAGGACACGTCAATCAGCAGTGTGTCCACCACTACAGGGACCTCAGGCAACCCCACAAACACAGGACGATCAGGGACCTGCGGTCAGTGGCAATGGGCACACGGTTCAGGGGACAGAGGCACAGGACAACAGGGAAGCAAGGAGGACTGCTGTGTGACAGGGGGAGGACAGGCCCAGGGAACTGAGCCTCCATGAGGCAATCTCAAACATCATGGGAGCATACCACCATTCCCAGGAGACCATGGGCCAGGTACTGGCCAAGTTACAGGAGACCTAGCGGTTGCAGGAGGGACAGTACCTGGGGATCAGGGAGCACCTAACAGAAATATACACCATCCTGGTCACCATTGCAGGGGTGCTGGCTGACATGGGCAAGACCATGAGGGAGGCAGTAGCACAATAACGGGCGCCTGACACTAGCCAAATTGAGGACCAGCCTTCCACCTCCGCCAGCACTAGTGGACAGGAGGCCCCGCCACAGGACCAAAAAGCCACCAGCACCCCATCCCCTGCAGAAGGAGAACCACCCCGCAAACGGTCCCTGCGATCCAGGCAGAAGACAGAGAACATTGCCAAGACCCCACCAGGAAATAAGACCCTCCTGATTGTCACCCTTGGTCCACTTCCTCTGTCCCCTTTGACAATGTACCTGTGATACCAAAGACTGGACTCTAACTGGACATTCCTCCACCATCACCCCAGCCCCTTGCACATACCCCCATACCTATTGGCACAAAAATAAACACCCTTGAAACAAATACCATATTGGAGTCAGTGTCATGAATCGAAATATGTATTAGTAGAACATTATCAAAGCATTACAATGTGTATGCACAGTGAAATACACTACAGGATGACCTTTGGTGGGCAGCAGTACATATAGCAGGAGCCAGGATGGAGCACACAGATCTGAGAATAGAGAATCCAAACGGTACATAGACAGAGAGTAAGAGGCTGGCATGTACAATGTCCAAAAGATTACTGAAAAGTGAAGTTGAGTTACAGTCCCATACCTGTGTGTCACTGGAAGTGCTGCTGTATAATGTTTGTTCTGTTGTGCACATCTTCTCCATCTGCCTCCTCTTCCTCACTGTCCACAGGCTCCACTGCTGCCACAAGACCATCTCCAGGCTCATCCTCCTGCAGAAAAGGCACCTTACGTCGCAAGGCCAGGTTGTGCAACATACAGCATGCCACGATGATTTGGCACACCTTCTTTGGTGAGTAGTACAGTGATCCACCTGTCAGATGGAGGCACCGGAACCTGGCCTTCAGGAGGCCAAGGATCTCTCAATAAACCTCCTTGTATGCCCATGCGCCTCATTGAAACGTTCCTCTGCCCTTGTCCTGGGATTCCTCACTGGGGTCAGTAGGCATGAGAGGTTGGGGTAACCAGAGCTACCTGTAAATATCGAGGGACAACTGTTAGACACACACTAACCCTTAGGGACAACCCCATACCAAGACACCTACTTATAGTGGGGGGGACCTTGGGCTTACCTATTAGCCACACCCGGTGCCTCTGGAGTTGGCCCATCACATAAGGGATGCTGCTATTCCTCAAGATATAGGCGTCATGCACAGAGCCAGGATATTTGCCATTCACATGGGAGATGTACTGGTATCCCAAACACACCACCTGCACATTCATCGAGTGATAGCTTTTCCAATTCCTGTAAACCTTTTAATTTCTCCAGGGGGGAACAAATGCCACATGTGCACCATCAATGGCACCAATGATGTTGGGGATATGTCTCAGGGCATAGAAGTCAGCATTCACTGTGGCCAAATCATCCACCTGGGGAACACGATGTAGCTGCGCATGTGTTTCAGCAGGGCAGACAACACTCTGGACAAAAGGTTGGAGAACACTGGCTGAGACATTCCTGATGCCATGGCCACTGTAGTTTGAAAGGAACCACTTGCCAGGAAATGCAGCACTGACAGACCCTGCACTAGAGGGGGTATTCCTATGGGCTGGCGGATAGCTGACATCAGGTCTGGCTCCAATTGGGCACACAGCTCTTGAATTGTGGCATGATCAAGTCTGTATATGATGATAATGTGTCTGTCATTCTTTGTCGACAGGTCCACCAGTGGTCTGTACACCGGAGGATGCCGCCATCTCATCATCTGCCTCAGCGGTTGTAGCCTATGAGGAGAACGGTGAGCAGAAGGTCATATTTCCACATAGAATGCACAACTGTTGCTGAATTTAGGTAACACAAGCAGTATGTGAACTCGACAGTCAATTGATGGGCCAAAGTCTGCTGTGACGCAGTTAGGTGCCATGCCATGTGCCCCTCTGAAATGGCGGCTGCCTGACCTGTGAGGAGGGACAAGTGAAAATGAGGTAAGTGCGCTGGCGTTGTGCGCCGTCGCGGTATGCCGTTGATGACCGCCGCGCAACTTTGCATTGGTTATCATTGGGCCCTATGAGTTCCAGGAGCCAATGGCGATGTACGCCGGTGGTGACAGTACACACGGCCGCGGACGTCACCGCCATTTTCTAACTATTCACTCACTTGCAACCTGACCATCAACAGGAGAGGACCTACACTGCAAGTGCTACTGTGACCTGAGTCTGGAAGCGACAATGGCTACAGTGTCTGGGGAAAGGGCCCCTGCCTTCACCGCGGAGGAGTTGGAGAAACTGGTGGATGGGGTCCTACCCCAGTACACGTTACTCTACGGTCCTCCAGACAAACATGTGAGTACACTGAGAGCATGATGTGTGGGCAATGTATGTTTAGAGTGGTGGGGATGTAAGCCACATGTTGGGGGGTGCTGAGGCATCCTGGCCTGAGTGCTGCATGAGAGGTGGTCAGTGTATGTGCGTCAGGGCATGGGTGGGAACTGGGAGCAATGAGTATGCCGGTCTGGAAGGGTGAGTAATTTCATTTCCTCCTGTCTTTTCCCTCTAGGTCAGTGCCCCCCAGAAAAAGGGTATTTGGCATGCCATGGCCAAGGAGGTGCGGACCCTGGGGGTCTATCACAGGCAGAGCACCCACTGCCGCAAGAGATGGGATGACCTAGCTGCCTTCCTCGAGACCAACGGATCCCTCGACCACTCGCAATCCGGCTTCCGAGCCAACCACAGCACGGAGACCGCCCTCATCGCAGCCACAGACGACATCAGATCCCTAATGGACAATGGGGAAACTGCGGCCCTCATCCTCCTGGACCTCTCCGCAGCGTTCGACACTGTCTGCCACCGCACCCTGGTACAGCGCCTGAACAACACCGGCATCCAGGGGAAGGCCCTGGAGTGGATCGCCTCATTCCTCGCCGGAAGAACCCAGAGAGTCCGCCTCCCCCCGTTCCGGTCAGCGGCCACCGAAGTCATCTGCGGAGTTCCACAAGGGTCATCGCTCAGCCCCACCCTCTTCAACGTCTATATGAGCCCCCTCGCAACCATCGCACGTCAACACAACCTCAAGATCATCACCTACGCCGACGACACCCAGCTGATCCTCTCCCTCACCAGCGACCCGGACGCCGCCAGAGCCAGCCTACACGAAGGGATGAAAGACGTCGCCGAATGGATGAAGAACAGCCGCCTGAAACTGAACTCAGACAAGACGGAGGTCCTCATCCTGGGATCATCACCATCCGCCTGGGACGACTCCTGGTGGCCCCCCGCCCTGGGAGCCACCCCCAAGCCAACGGACCACGCTCGCAACCTAGGCTTCATCCTGGACTCCTCCCTCTCGATGACCAGACAAGTCAACGCCGTCTCATCTTCATGCTTCAACACCCTGCGCATGCTTCGAAAGATCTTCCGGTGGATCCCCACCGAGACCAGGAAGACGGTCACCCAGGCCCTCGTCACCAGTCGGCTGGACTACGGGAACGCCCTCTACGCCGGCACCGCCGCCAAACTCCAGAAGAAACTCCAACGGATCCAGAACGCCTCAGCACGACTCATCCTGGACATCCCCCGACACAGCCACATCTCCGAACACCTGAGAGACCTGCACTGGCTCCCCGTCAACAAAAGAATCACGTTCCGACTCCTCACCCACGCACACAAGGCCCTCCACGACCTGGGCCCCAAGTTCCTCAACAGCCGCCTGACCTTCCACAAGCCCACCCGCCAGCTCCGCTCCGCCAGCCTCGCTCTCGCCACCGTCCCCCGCATCCGCAGAGCCACCGCCGGAGGAAGATCCTTCTCCTACCTGGCAGCCAAGACATGGAACTCCCTCCCCATCCACCTCCGGACAACGCAAGACCATCTCGCCTTCAGGAAGCAACTCAAGACCTGGCTGTTCGAGCAGTAGCGTTTCCCCCCCCCCCAGCGCCTTGAGACCCTCCGGGTGAGCAGTGCGCTATACAAATGCCTTTGATTGATTGATTGATTGACCTGTGCTGCTGGACCAAGAAAATGGCAGAGGCCCATCTGGGGCTGTCCTCCCAATGTGGAAGGGGTGCCCGTCGTACCATGACCCCCCTGATGTTCTGCATCCTGGCGGTGGCCTATCCGGAGTTAGATGGGCACTTGAAGGCATCACAGCAGCCACAAGGGGGTGAGTACAGATTCTGAATCCTGACTTTGCGCGCTTTAGGAGCTAGCTGGGTGGGGTATGTGGGCTGTGGGTGCCCCTAGGCCAGGGCGATCATGGCAGGGTGGGTCCCTTGTGTGCAGGCTCTGAAGCACTCCAAACCCCATGGTGTAAGTGGGTATATACTACTGGGCAGGGTACTGTGGGTGTCAGGTGTGCAGATGCTTGCATTAGGCATTGTACCCCATGGGCTTGTGACTTCCCTAGTGACTGGTTGGGCATGGCCTAGTGCTTAGGGCAGCACCCTGTGTGTTGTGTACGCCAACAGTAGTGTTGTTGCTGGCATTGACCAAGTGTATCCTCTGTCTCCCCCCCCTTTTTGTTTTGTCACCCTGTCCTTGTGTGCATCAGCATCATCTGGCGGAGGGGCAGAGGCACCGGTGACGGAGGGAGCTGCATCCCACATGGCCCATGAGGGCGAATCCACTGAGGGTGAAGGCACCAGTGGGAAGGAGGGCGAGGGGAGCACCACGACAGGGACAGGAGGGGAGACCAGTGACAGCGACTCCTCCTCCGATGGAAGCTCCCTGGCGGTGGTGGACACCTCTGTGCCCACCCCAACAACAGGTACAGCCGCCACCCCCCTACCAGCACCGCCCTCCCAGCAGCCCCTCAGCGTTTTTCCCGTGCCCGCTCACCCAGGAGGGTGGGCATCTCCTTCGCCCCAGGCACCTCAGGCCCTGCCCCAGTTAGCCCTGCTGCTCTAAGTGAGGAGACTATTGACCTCCTGAGATCCCTCACTGTTGAGCAGTCAACCATTCTAAATGCCATCCAGGGTCTCGAGAGGCATTTGCAACAAACAAATGCATACCTGGAGGGCATTCAATCTGGCGTGGTGGCCCAACAGAGAGCATTTCAGGCTCTGGCCTCAGCACTGATGGCAGCCATTGTCCATGTGTCTAGCCTCCCCCTCCAACTTCCTCTACCCAGTCCCAATCCCCTCAACCCCAGGCTATCCCAAGCACACCTTCAGACCAACAATCACCCAAATCAACACACAGAAGTGGCTCAGGCAAACACAAGCACCACACTTCATCCCACAGGCACTCACGCAAGCTCCACCCCATTGCAGACACATCAACATCCACTGCCTCCACTGTGTCCCCCTCCTCCTCCTCGTCCACCCCCTCCCAATATCGTCTCCACTCACACCTGCAGGCACTACATCCTCATCCACTACATCCATCACCAGCACGCCCATCACAACATACCCCTCACGAGCAGTCACCACCCCCACAACCATGCACACGTCCCCTGTGCCCTCTCCCAGTGGGTCTGTGACCCCTCCTCCCAAAGTACACAAACGCAAGCACCCACCCACCCAACAGCCATCCACCTCACAACAGCATCCAGCCCATGCACCTTCACCCAAACTCAGCAGAAAGACACCTCCTACAACCACTCCCACTTTCTCCATTCCCAAACCCTCTCCATCTTCCCGTCCCAGTGTGTCTAAAAAACCTTTCCTTCAAACTTTGACCTCTTCCCCACGCATCCCCCCCCACCATCCTTCCCCTCGCACCAAGGTATCAAGATCTCAGGCCAGCACCTCAGCCACCAAGTCGGCGTCCGCTGTGGTACCCGCAAGTCCCAGGGGATCAAAGGGGGTACCCGTCAGGGCTACTAGTGTGCCATCGATCCCTGCAAAGGACCAATCCATTCCGCCACCTGCCAAGGTGAAGAGGGTGCCAGCATGCAGCACCGCCAAAAAGCAAGACCCACCCAGCAAGACCTCCTCCAAAACTGCATCTGCCAGTGCCAAGGTCCCAGCAGCGTCTACCAAGGTGGGGAAAGGCAAGAAAACCCAAGGCAAGGCACTTCAGGCCTTGGAGCCTGCAGGTGAGGGACTGGTGCCCACCATCAGCAATGACAGCCCAGCAACCTGTACCGCGGACAGCACTGTCGCAGGCACCGCAACCTGCACCGCCATCTGCACCGCCATCTGCACTGCCATCTGCACTGCCACCTGCACCGCCACTGCCACAACAACAGTCAGCTGCATCATGCCCAGTGGGCAGCCACCCGAGGCTGCAGGAGACGGCCTGGTGTCTCCCTCCACTAAAACCAGCACCTGCACCACGGCCAGCACCTGCAGCATCTCCCCCGCAGACACCACCGTAAGCACCACCACCTGTGCCGCCATCTACACCTCCACATGCCCAACCGGTGCCACTACATCTGTCATCAGCAGCATCCCCAGTGGCCAGCTGTCCGGGGATGCAGGAGGCGGCCTGGACCCTCCACCCACCACTTGAAGCACCACCACCACCACCAGCACAACCAGCAGTTTGCAGCCTAATTCGCCGCACGATGGAGTCTGGCTCTGCCTCAGTGGAGTAACATGCTACCTGTTCCCTGCACACCTCGTGCCTCAGACACCCAGGTGAGGGAATGGGAACTGCCACACCCCAGGTGCAGCATCACTGGGCACAAGGCCCCCTCCAGAACCAGTGGAGATATGCATCCACTATCACTTTCCTTGGCAGGATGAAGCAGACTGGGCACAAGGCCCCTTCCAGAACCAGTGGAGATATGCATCCACTATCACTTTCCTTTGCAGGATGAGGCACACTGGGCACTAAGCCCCCTCCAGAACCAGTGGAACATGTCACCCACTTGAGAGACTGTGGCTTAGCACTCCCCAGCACCAAGTAGTGGGCACGGCACCCACTTGAGAGACTGTGGCTTTGCACTCCCCAGGACCAAGCAGTGGGAAGAGCACCCACTTGTGAGACTGTGGCTTTGCACTCCCCAGCACCAACCAGTGGGCAGAGCACCCACTTGAGAGACTTGAGAGACTGCGGCTTTGCACTCCCCAGGACCAAGCAGTGGGCAAACCACCCACTTGAGAGACTTGAGAGACTGTGGCTTTGCACTCCTCAGGACCAAGCAGTGGGCAGAGCACCCACTTGAGAGCCTTGAGAGACTGTGGCTTTGCACTCCCCAGGACCAAGCAGTGGGCATGTTGCCCCTTCCAGGAGCAATGGGGTAGTACCATCTTCCGTCTGAGGTGCCCCCCCCTCCTTCCCTTTGAGGTGCCTGTGTGTTTTCGACCTGATGCCCCTGCATTGTTCTCTCCGTTTTGAGGCAGGAGTTGTGTGAGCTTCGCCCATGTTTGTTTGCCCACTGGGCCACGGACATTTGCAAAGGACAGTGTACTGCCTTCTGTACATATTGTAACTATTTGTATATACTGTTGTTTACAGTCGTTAACTTTATCTGCATATTTCTAAATATCACTATTTGCACTCAATTCCATTTGTCCTTGCGTTCTTCCAGGTGGTTACAGGGTGTAAATGTAATGTTGCTGCATGTCTTTGTGTGTATGGTGTTGTGGGTGGGGGTGTGGATGTTGCATGTGTGTGTCACTCTCTTTTTCCTCCCCCCTCCCTTGTGTGCTAGGTGCAGTACTCACTGTGGTCGTCGCCCACGCCTTCTTTGATATTCCTGGTGTATTAGCAGATACACCAGCATCGGCAGGACCTGTTGGACGGGCTCCATGGCGTCCTGGTTCTTCATTGAGTGTCGAAAGGTGAGTGGTTCCCCTTCTGTATACTGTTTCTGCTGTGCTTTTGATGGCGTTGGCACCGCCCCAGAAAAGCTGGCGAATTGGTGGGTTGTGATAGGGTGGGCGGTATATTGTCTTCCGCCTGTCTGTTGGCGGTGACCGCTGTGGTGTTTGTTGCTACCGCCGTTGCGGTCTGAGTGCTAAAGTGGTTGTCTGTGTTGGCGGTTTCCGCCGTGGTCGTGATCGCATTTTTTTTACCGCTGGTCTGTTGGCGGTATTACCGCCACTTTAACACCGACCGCCAGGGTTGTAATGAGGGCCTGTATGTCCATTTTCACCCAAATGATTCAATAAGGCAATAGTATCTTGCCTGAATGCTTCGTCTTTGAAGCAACCAAAAGATCTCCAATGTACTGAACTAAGGCTGATTGGAAAGGCATTTCCAATGTCTCTATGTTCTTTAACAACACCTGATTAAATATTGACAGAGATTCTGAAAAGCCTTGTGGGATTCTGCACCAACAATACACACTATTGCAGAATTTAAAACAGAAAATAAATTGGCTGTCCTCATGAACAGGGAATGAGAAAAATACTTATGATAAGTCCACCACCACGAACCATTATGCGTCACCTGGGATCGGAAACAAAATTACTGCTGGATTTGGTACCACTGGACAACATTTAACTACTATGTCATTCATTTTCCACCAATCTTGAACAATGCTAAATTTCCCACTTGGTTTTCGCAAATCCATAATAGGAGAATTACATGGGCTGCTCAGCACTTCTTTCAGAACTCCCTGCTTCATAAAATCTGCAATTACAGGAGTAACTCCTTCAATTACGTCTGGTGCAATATGATAGCGTGGAGTTTTCACAAAAAATGCATTCGGTTTAACTATGACTTTAACTGGTTCAACTCCTTTGATCAGACCAATGTCTTTTCCAGAAAGAGCCAAAACCTTTACAGTAACTGTACCTGGTAAGTCAGTTGGCAGGTCTTGCACTGTAAATGCAGGATAGAAACTAATCAGTGGAAATTCTTCATTAACTGAATCACTTTCAGTTGGCATAGATGAATGAATCATCATCATCATCACTATTCGTCTGAATAGCAATTCCATCATTTGTGCAAGTAATTGAACATTTTGTTTTGCACAACAGGTCTCTTCCCCATAAGGAAACTGGACTTGGATCACAGACCACATATTTGTGCAAACCTTCAAATCTGCCAATTTTAACAGAAATTGGTTTAGTAATAGGATGTATCAGGAATTGATTTGCAAATCCTACAATCGGCAGTTTTCCCAGAAAGTGGCACATTAGGAACTTCTGCAGTTCTCACTGTAGAGCGTGTAGCTCCTGTATCAACTAGGAGTGAAACCTAATGACCCATCACTTTTCCATTTACATACGGGCCCTTTTGATCCACTTCTAATGAAGCTGCTAACACACATTCGTCTTCATCCCAGCTCTCACTCATCAATTCATCATTTGATTCATCCTCACTGCGAAGTGTAAATTGTTTTACTGTCTGATTACTCTGATTTAAGGTTTGACCAGTGTTCTGCTGAGGAAGCATCACCTGCTGCTGTGCCATTGGAGCTTGAGGTATCTGCATTTGTTGCTTTGGTATCATTTGAGGCTGCATTTGCTGTGACTGTGGCACCTGGGAACGTGGCACCTGTATCTGTTGCATCGGTTGGGGACTTTGCATTTACTGGGGAATCTGCATTTGATTATTCATATTCTGGACATTTAAATTAGGACCCCTTATTTTGGGCCTCTCAAATTCGAAAAAAGATTGTTTTCATTCATCTGCATTTGTTCTGCTTCAGACTGAAATGGAACGCAGTGAAAGGAATGCAAAGAATGCAGCACTCTTAGGCCCTCATTATGAACATGGCGGTCCCTACGGTGCCGCCGGCAGTGGCGGTAAAAACCGCCAAAAGAGGAGGGGTCCGGACCTCCAAATAATGAACCAATCGAAACACGGGCATCCAGAAAACCACCCACTGCCAGTAGAGGAGTGCCGATGACGATGGCAGAGTCCGCCCACAGGCCGACGGAAAGGCCCAACCCACCCATCAAATAATGAACCACTATTCCGCTGCCAGTTCCGGGGTGGGAACCACCACCACGCAAGTCCAGGCAGAAATTAACCAAATCCAATAAAACACTCACCGGAGGCCCACACAACGCGCCGAATCAGACATGGATAGAGAGCTGCAGATCATGCCAGCCCTGCTCCTTGCCATATACCTCCACGACTGAGATGGCCGATGAAGATAACGAAGGTAAGTACTGCAACCTACGAAACAAGGGAGGAAAGGGAACAGTTACATACCCACCCACTCAACCCACCCTGCAACGCCCCCCAACCCTTTCCAGCAGCACAACCCATACACCCCACAGCAACAGGTACTTACCCGACACAAGGCAAATCCAACTTGACCATAGTACATACAAATGCCCCACACCCACAAACAATGAAACAAAAGACCAGGGTTCAACAGTGTGCCGCCAAAACACAGGCCACACAGAAATATTTATTACAGCTCACAGAGCCAACTACTTCCAACAAAGCCAATGGCCAGTCCGTAGCGCAAGAAGTGCCCTGGGCCACAATGGACCCAACCTGACTCCCAAAAGTGCACAGTACTCTACCTAATGGGGCAACAAAGGGGCATCCAGGCACCTTGCGGAATGGGGGCAGAGGGCGGTGGGGGTGGGGACTTGCGATGGGGGTGGGGCTTGGACTTGTGCTTGGAAGGTGGAGGGGGTGTGGGTTTGTCCTTTGAAGGTTGGGTGGTGTTTCGAGCGGGTGGAGCCAGATGGACTTGGCTCTGCACAGGGCTTCTTCTTTTCTGGGGAAGGGACACAGGAATGTGAGGGGCGGACATGGGTGGGCTGTGAAGTGGAAGGAGTGGAAAGGGCAAGGAGGTGTGCACGCGTAGGGACAAGACGGGGTGGGCCAGTGGGTTGGAAGAGGTCAGCACAGGAGAGGAAACGTTTCTTCTGAACAACTGGGGCAGTCCTGGATGAGGGTGTGGGAGTGGAGGCAGAGGGTGTGGACGTATGTGGTGTAGGGGTGCATGTAGTGGGTGCAGGTGACTGGACAGTATACTGAGGTGTGGTGGATGTGTGATGGGTGGGTGTCTTGGTGCGTTTGTGTGTTTTTGGAGGAATGGGGTGGACACAGAGGGAGAAGACAGGCTGCCAGTGTGGATGTATGTTGTGTGGCTGTCTGCAAGTCTGGTGAGTGTGCTGCATGTGTCAACTACAGTAGTTGTGGTGAGTGCAGGTGTGGTGTCTGGGGTGCATGTATGGATGTCTGCTATTGTGGTGACTGCAGTAAGAGGAGCAGCAACACTGAGTGAAGATGCAGTGCATGAGGGTGTGCATGTAGAGGGGACAGACAGGGAGGCGGAAGAGGTGGGCACACTGGGGGAAGTGGATGTTTTTGGGTGTGCATGTGTATGTTGGCTGTGTGAATGCTTGTGGTGGGAGGTATGGTGCTTGTGTTTTGAAGTGTGCTTCTTGTGTGCTGAGGTGCTTGACTGCGTGTCAGATTGTGTGCTTTGGACGTATGAAGGGAGTGGAGTGCTGGAAGGGGTAGAGGAGGTTGGCGGGGGGGATGGAATGGCCAGGGAAACTGGCTGCTGTCCAAGAGGAGGCCAGAGCCTGAAAAGATCTCTGTAGAGCAGACACGGCACTGTGAATGCCATCCAGATAGGCATTGGTTTACTGCACCTCTGATGCTAGCCCCTGGATGGCATTGATGATGGTTGTCTGCCCTACAGAGATGGTTCTCAGGAGGTCAATAGCCTCCTCTGTGAGGGCAGCAGGGCTGACTGGAGCAGGGGAGGGGGTGCCTGGGGTGAAGGAGACGCCCACCTTTCTGGGTGAGCTGGCATGGGCAACTCGGTGGGGAGCAGAAGGGAGGGCGGTGATTTAATGGGGGTGGCGGAAGATGTCACTGTAGTGGTGTGGCAACTAGGGTCCGCCACTGCCGGGGAGCCCCCATCGGAGGAGGTATCGGAGTCACTACCTCCAGTGGAACTTGCCTCCCCCATGGTACTCCCCTCGCCCTCCCACCCAGTGGTCCCCTTGGCGTCGGATGTCTCTGCCTCCGAGGATCCGTGGGCCGCTGCATCCCCACTAGCCGGTGCCTCAGCTCCCTTGCCAGATGTTGCTGCTGTACAAAAACAACACAAGAGAACAGGGATGGGGAGACAAAACAGGAGAGACACTTGTAAATAGCTGAATGGAGGTACATAGTGGCCAGACATAAACCCACCCAGAAGACACCCCCAACAGGCAGCACTGTTCACTATGCCCATGGCCATGCCCCTGACTACTGACCAGAACCCTGCTCTACACCCATCCCCTGAACTACCTAAGGACCCGACGTGTGGGAGACCTGACAAAGACACCCCTACACCCTACTGGGACCATCATGTAGATGGACAACAGTCAGAGTCCCTGCCTCTAAGCAGCATGAACCCTGATGCACACACAGACATCCATCCAGACTTAAGTTTGTGACATGAGTACTCACCCCCTTGTGACTGCTGTGCAGCCTTCAAGCACCCATCCAGGTCTGGGAAAAGCCACCACCAGAATACGTTGCATGAGGGGGGGTCAGTGCCCGACGTATACCCCTTCCACGTTGGGAGGGCTTCCCCAGCTGGGCCTCACAGATTTTACACACCCAGCGCTGCAGGTCCTCCCACCTCTTCCTGCAGTAGGTGCTCCGCCAGTTGTAGAGCCCCAGGGTGCGCACCTCCTTTGTGATGGCATGCCAAAGTGCCCTCTTCTGGTGGGCGCTGACCTAAAAGGGTGACACAGAAATGGAACACAGAGGTCAGGCACTTGTAAAATAGGTACAGCTGGCTAATCGTCCACTATGGGATGGACAGTACTGTCAGACTTACATGACATATGCACACAGCATGCCATGCACCATGGCCCATGCAAGCTCTGAGGTGCACACACATGTCCTTACAACACCATCCATTACACCCAAACAGTGGCCCCAAACTCTGACTCACCTGTACCTCTAGCCGTCTGTAGAGCTTTGCGTACAGGGGCAGAACCCCGTCCACTATCCTCTCCAGTTCCCCCTGGGTGAAGGCCGGGGCCCTTTCCCCTGCAACACGAGCCACATCCATGACCAGAAGCAGGACACAGCAGTACACACAGTGGAGTACCTGTTCGCACAAGATCAGGGAGTCAAGTGAAGTATATTTGACGAATTCCCGTACGTACCGCGGCGGTGTGCACCGTCACCGCCAGCGGCGATCATGATACTCCAGGATTCCCCATTGGCATCCATGATAACCAATGACGGTACGAATGGCGGTAAACACCGCCTTACACTGTTACGTCAACCGCTAGCGGTACGAGGTCACTTCCACAACGACAGACCTGGATTACAGTGGGCAGACATTTTGGCATTAACTATGCATCTATAAATAAAAATTGTGCACAATGCAGGCCCTATTTTCCACATGAAGCACCTATGCATGTGACCATTTCAAAATATAACACACATGAAAAACACTGTTCCCTCATTGAGGTGTAGATGTAGGTCTGTCAAGAACATGTTACTGTTGAGTCACTACACTGAAGTATGCAGTGCACGATTGATGACAATTTGTGCCTATGTATGTGTGTTCCTCACACTTTTTGATATCCCTCGTAGGTACCGACCCTTGTGGCGAGGAAGGGCACCATCGGTGTACAGACCACTTGTGGATATAAGGGCCATGGTGGAGCGTCAGATCATAATCAATTAGAGACTCACCCGTGAAACAATTCTGGAACTTTGTGCATTACTGGATCCTGCACTAACTCCAGAAAATCGTAATCAGCATGCCATCCCTACTGAAGTGCAGGTGCTCTCTGCACTCCATTTCCTGGCCACGGGCTCATTTCATGTAACAGTGGGCATGGGTGCTGGATTTTCACAGCCAATGTTCAGCATGGTACTGACAAGATTTCTAAATGCATTTGTACCACACCTACAGTCCTATGTGAGATTTCCTCAAAGTACTGACCTCCCTGCCATCAAGTCTGACTTCTATGCCTTTGCCAACATACCCCATGTGACAGGTGCCATTGATGGCACCCACATACCGATCATATCCCCCAGAGTCAGTGAACAGGTGTACAGAAACAGAAAGAACTCTCATTCCATGAACATCCAATTGGTATGTACTGCAGACCAGTACATCTCACATGTGAATTCCATGTTCCCAGGTTTAGTCCATGATTCCTTTGTGCTGAGGAACAGTAGTGTGCCACATAAGATGGACCAACTCCAAGAGGACAGAGGGTGGATCATAGGTAAGTGCGTCTGTCACTAACTGACACATAGCAGACAGCCAGGCTATCTGACTAAGGGGCTTGACAATGACTACTCTGTATTGTACCTTTTCTAGGTGATTCTGGCTATCCAAACTTGCATTGGCTCCTGACACCAGTGAGGAATCCTAGGACGGAAGCAGAGAGGAATTACAATGAGGCCCATGGATGTACTAGGAGGGTGATAGAGCGAACAATAGGTCTCCTGAAGGCTCAATTTCATTGTCTACATATCTCTGGGGGTTCCCTGGCCTATGGGCCTGAAAAGGTGTGTAGAATAGTGGTGGCCTGCTGCATGCTGCACAACGTGGCTGTGAGAAATTCTACCCCCCTCTTGGATATGTCCTTACCAGCTACCTCAGAGAGGTGAGGAGAGTGATGGTGATGATGAGGAAGGGGAATATGTCAATTCCAGGACCCAACTGATACAAACTCTACTTCCAGTAACTATGTGGGACTAAGGGCTGACATTGGTGTTTGGGACACATACTGTCAGTATGTCAGTGTGCTTTGTCATATGGGGGGGTTTGATTCTTATATGTGAAACTGGGTACAGGTCTGCATGGTACAGATTTAAATTTAGTGCATTTACTTTGGGGGCACATTTAGGCAAACAGGAGTCCTTTCATGCAACAAATTGACAATAAAGTGGTTATCAGCCAGTTGCATCCATACTTCACTTTGTTCACATTTTATGACAGGGGACAGTGTTAGAGGTGTGATATGTGTTTTATTGGTGGCAGGGAGTGAATAGTGCAATTTATAGTGATGGCAAGTGGTCATGGGTGGTTGTCCTTAATGCCAACATGGTGGCAGCCTTGTTGGTAGTATTGATGGGTCCATCAATTCTTACATTAGTTCATATTGCTTCTTCGTACTGTGTGGTGCAACCTTTGACCCTGCTTGCAGGTAGGTCGCTGCCCACTCTGCCTTCCGCGCCACCTCCTTTTTCCCGTCCCCACTTTGCTTGTTTCCCACCGCTAAGTCCCTCCCGCCTCCCCCTCCTCTTCTCACCGCTTTTTCTCTTTTCTTGTTTCCCGCCACTAAGTCCCCTGCAGCCCCTCCTGCCTCCCCCCTCCTCTTCTCACCGCTTTTTCTCTTTTCTTGTGTCCCGCCGCTAAGCCCCCTGCGGCCCCTCCAGCCTCCCCCCTCCTCTTCTCACCGCTTTTTCTCTTTTCTTGTTTCCCGTCGCTAAGCCCCCTGCGGCCCCTCCCGCCTCCCCCCCTCCTCTTCTCACCACTTTTTCTCTTTTCTTGTTTCCCGCCGCTAAGTCCCCTGCGGCCCCTCCCGCCTCCCCCCTCCTCTTCTCACTGCTTTTTCTCTTTTCTTGTTTCCCGCCACTAAGCCCCCTGCGGCCCCTCCCCCCAGCCCTCTCATAGGACAGACCCTCCCGCCTCCCAGCTGCCACTCCCACCCTCCCCTCCTCTTATGGCAGCCGCAGCGCGGCCGGGCGCAGTGGGCGCACCCAAGGGCAAGCCCGTCTGCGCCCGTCTGCGCCTGGACCGCGCCCGGTGCCAGAACCCCGGGCCCTCCCAGACACACCTACTCCCCCCTCACCCTCCACTCCCAACCCAGACCACATGCACCACATCTAGCACCCCAGAGCATATGTTTGTTCTTTTCTTGATAGCGTGCAAATAGAGCAGGGCACGTTGACACAAGGTCAATGACTCATTTGTTTAATTTTCCTACTGATTGATATCACATGTATTACAGCTAACAAAAGACTGCTGATGGTAACAGATTATTGTTGACACAAGAAATGCGACCTTTTGTTCCATATCCAGATGATTAATGATGTGAGCGCCTGACTCTGTAACCACAGGCATATTTATGTTTATAATTTGTCACAAGTTATACTCAGTTCTGCTCAATTTCTGTTCTCCACAGAAAGACTGATGATTGATGGAATTTAGGGCCAGATGTAGCAAAGTTGGGAATTGCGACTTGCAATTTGCGAGTCTGATCGACTCGCAAATTGCAAGTCGCAATTTCCAATGCAGAACGGTGTCTCAGACACCGTCTGCGACTCGCTATGGGGTCGCAATGACCCACCTCATCAATATTCATGAGGTGGGTCACAAATTGCGGCCCCATAGTGAGTCGAGGCACTCACAAACATGGAGGCCTGCTGTAGTCAGCAGACCTCCATGTTCGTGACTGCTTTTAAATAAAGCAGTTTTTCTTTTTTTTAAGTTTAGCCCGTTTTCCTTAAAGGAAAACGAGCTGCACTTAAAAAAAAAACGAAACCTTTAGTTTCGGGTTTTTTTCAGGGCAGGTAGTGGTTCCTTGGACCACTACCTACCCTGAAAAAATATTTGTGGGTCCATTCACAAAGTGGAAGGGGTCCCATGGGGACCCCTTCCAATTTGCGAGTGGGTTACCATCCACTTGAAGTGGATGGTAACTGCGACACCATTTGCGACCGCGTATGCGGTCGCAAATGGTATTGCATACCACTCCGGATCGCAAATAGGAAGGGAACACCCCTTCCTATTTGCGATTCTGAAATGCATATTGCGAGTCGGTACCGACTCGCAATATGCATTTCTGCATAGGGAAACGCGATTAGCGAGTCGCAAACGGCAATTTTTGCCGTTTGCGAGTCGCTATCCGTTTCCTACATCTGGCCCTTAGTGAGTAATCTTATATTTGTGCTCTGTATGCCACGTATACACATCTGCAGTGGAACTGGTCCTGTCCAGTTCATGATACTGTCCTGAGATCATTAATCATCTTTGGCAGTTGTTAATCCTTCATACCTACTCCCACCCACTCTTGTTCCAGCACAACTATATATAAGGCCACCTGTGACTGTGTAAGTTGTCCACTTCTCTCATAGCCACATAGAGCTGTGAGGTGGTGTACCCGCTTGAGCGCAATAAATCTTTTTATATTTCAGTTACCTCCGACTGCTGGTCTTCCTTGTTGTAAGCGTACCTGGGTGAAGTAAGAAAAGATCCACTTCCTCAAATTGGCGACTCTGGTGGGATCTCTCCGTGGGACATCCAACGGCTAGTTAAGTCCGTGGTTGGAAGGTGCGACCGAGGACCGAATGATCGTGGGGGCCCCTGCACGAAGGAGACAGCGTTTCTCCGCAGCAGCTGCCATCTGAAGTCCCGACAGGCCTCTCGACACAGGATTCCCCGGCAGAGGTCCACGAGCTGATCCCTTCTGAAACAGACATGTTGTCCGAAGACCAACAGTCGGACGATCCAAGGACCACAAGGAACACCACAGATTGGTGAGATTGTTCTGTTGCATATTATTGTTACAGGTTTTGGTCAATTAAGTCTGTTAAAGACTGTGGTAAAGGAATAGTTATAACTAGAAATAATAGGAACATAGGAACAATGAAGAAATGCATTTCTAAAACGTTCTGTTGTATACGTTCAGAATATAGGTTGGACGAAAGTATCCCCACTCCTGTTGAAGATAGTCCTGGTTCGATATTAATGATAAAGAAAGGAGTGAATGTGAACTTATACAATAAAATATGGCATGAGTACACAAAAAAGGATAAGGAATTACAGTTTCCTATTGATGGTACCTTTGATTTAGCTAAATTACAGTATCTACAACAATGTATGATGGAACGAAAGGTTCGACCTGCTATGTTTGAGGTATTTAGAACATGGGAAAAATCCGCCAGAACACGGAATATGAAGCAGAAAAAAGATAGGGAAAGAGAACAAAATAAAACACCTATGGCCAAGGTAGCAGACTATAATAATATGAAGATAAATTAAAATATTGAACAGCATGACAGAGAATTTAGGATGAAAACAGAAAAATGTTTTGTTGCAGTAGAGAAAAGAAAGTGCCCCCCAGTCGATGAGGTTTTGGAGGATTTGTTAGATAAACCACCTCCGTATAATATTGTCCAAATACCTGCACCCCCAGGTCCAGGGCCTGCGGGTCAACAAGCGAATGTTATTGCTCAGCAAGCTCAGCAGGTGATCCCTCCTGTTGTGCAGGCTCCCCAATTAGCCACTCCCGTTGTACAGACTCAACAGGTAACCACTCCTGGTACACAAACTCAACAGATAGACACTCCTGTCACTAATAGGCAGGGTACCCCAGGACCTCTAGGCTATATCATAACAACACCTTCCGCTCCAGCACCAGTATCTTTAAGCACAATGACACAATGTACCACGCAAAGTAATTCCCCCGCAATAAATCCACGAAGAACACACCACTGGATGAATTCCCCTTACTCTTGGTCACCAACTAGGGATAGTTTGTCACCAAATAAGTACGTCAGACAATTCCGACTAGGTCACTTAGAAAAAGATACCATAAAAGAAATGACAAGAAAATGGATGGACCTAGGAGACATTACTAAAAGAGAAGCCAAGGAAACGTTTGAAGGAATGCAAGAATTAAGAGTTAAAAATGTCATCATTAATACTATGGAGGAACGACTGTTTGATCATAGTAATCTTTTATTAGAGGTCTGTAACATCAATTTCAACATGACGGACGGGTTGAATAAATTATGGAGAGATAGCAACCAGTCCACATTAACGCTCGCACAATGTGAAACTGCGTTTGATAATTGTTACTACTATCAAAGGGAGCTAGATGCTATTGCATGTGGTGCCACCGATAAACACCACCACCAGCATTATGGCCCAGAAGTTAATCATGATACCTCAGCCTTCTCTATGAGAGAGGTACATCCAATTGCAGATCCTAGAGGTGGAAACCTTCCACCTATTCCCCAATATGTTCATACTCCTTGGACTAGAGCTGATTTGCTGGCTATGAAAAAAGAGTTGCCTGATCCCCGAAAGAATCCAAGAATATTTTACGAGCAACTGGAATCCGCTATTAATTTAACACCTATGATATTAAAGGACATTGATTTTTTGTTTGATTTTTTGGTACCTCAAGATATATGGCACCAAGTAAGGGACGTCGATTGCCCAGCCATTAACTGGCAAAACATAATAAATATTGACACTCGTAGACCAGCGGGAGGGGATGTGCCACAAGCATTAAAGAATTTACCAGGGCTTATTATAACACGAATGCAGGAAATATTGCCCAGAGAAAAGGTGGATTGGGATAAATTGACTGCATGTTGACAGAAGGAGGGAGAAGAAGTGACAGATTTTTTCAGTAGAATGGAAGAGGTTTTCAAAGGATATAGTGGACAAGATATACAGACTGTACAAGGAAAGCGCATTTTTGCAAATCAATTCGTGCATAATCTCTTACCTGATTTGTCAGACAGTATAAAGACTTACGAAAGTACATTGACTGCTAAAGATCCAGCTGAATTATTAACAATGGCCTGCTATAATGAGAATAAGAGAAATGCAGAGAAAGGAAAAAAGGATAAGCAAATGAAGGAGTTAAAAACAAAAGCATTAATGCAGCAAGCTTTTCCTGACAGAGGAAGGTCAAGAGGACGTACAAATTTTCAGAGGGGAGGTGGACGTAGTAGAGGGGCTGGTCGAGCTGCTTCAGCTCCGACGCAGCAGAGAGCAGGGTTAGGGTACAATACATGTGCCAATTGCTATCAGGAGGGTCATTGGATGAACGAGTGCCCTTTGTTACAGGGCCAGGGTCAGGCTATGAGAAATAATACAAATACTTACAGAGGGAATACAACCCCCCATGCAGACATAGGGAGAGGTAGGGGACAACAGAGAAATTATAACTACGCAGAACAGTCAAATTATTTTGATCAAAGAAATAATGTGTATTTTACACAGGATTAAGCACAGGATGATGAACTTCAAGATTGGACACAATAGGGATGCCCAGGAGAGGACAGGGAGCGAGTGCAGATACCAGTGGATTCTTCAGGGCCATTTGTAAAAATGGTAGTTGAAGGTGAAAAGAGGGTATTTCTTCTAGATACTGGTGCCACTAATACATCCATTTCCCACCGCTTGCTCCCCCATGCTCCTCTCTCGGGAAAGTTAGATAAGTCGGTGGGATTTTCTAATGCCATTGTCACAAGCCCCATTTCACGACCATTGGACTTCACAATAGGTCCCATAACAGGGAGTATGCCATTTGTATTAACAGAAAAATGTTCACTTATTTTACTAGGTCTGAAGGCTTTGAAAATGATGTATGCCACTATATACTGTACACCAGATGGTGTCTACCTCACTTGTAAGAAAACGGCACTACCTAAGCAAAAATGCCTATCTAGACAATACATGGTTTTAGACAAAAATGACATTCCACCTGAACTTCATGACATAGATCCAAAACTATGGGCACATGGACCAAATGATGTAGGAAAAATGGATATTGACCCAGTACATATTCGAGTAAAACAAAATGTTAGATTGTCTCGTATTCCCCAATATAAGATTTCAAAAGAAGGTGAGGAGGGACTAAAAATTGTCATATCAGACTTGCTGCAACGACAGATAATAAAGGAAGTAACAAGTAGCCTCTGTAATAGCCCCATTCTACCTGTGGTTAAACGTGATGATGGAACAGGACGGGTCAAATATAGGATGGATGTTGATTTACGAGCCATTAATAAAATAGAGGAACCCCAATACCCTTTTGTACCTGACATTACTGCAATGTTTTCGTCTGTACCACCTTCAGCCCAGTGGTTCACTGTAATTGATCTCAAAAACGCCTTCTTCAGTATTCCAATACACCCAGATAGCCAATACTTATTCAGTTTCAGTTTCCAAGGAAGATCGTACCAATTTTGTAGAGTTCCCCAGGGCTATACAGAAAGCCCTAGCATCTATAGCCAAGCATTAAAAAGACAACTAGATAATTGTGTAATGCCACCTGGTACAGTATTATTACAATATGTGGACGACTTGCTAATAACAACTGAAACGGAGGACATCTGTAAGCAGGCTACGCATGCTGTTTTAACATTTCTCGCTCTGCATGGACATAAGGTTTCGCCAGCTAAACTGCAGTATTGTCGACAGGAGGTGACGTATTTAGGTCATTTCCTGTCGAAAGGAGGGAGGAGATTATCATCTGACAGAATACAAACAGTGCAGAGCATTCCCAGACCTAGAACTCAAAGAGATGTGCGTGCTTTTCTGGGAATGGTCTCCTTTTGTAGGCAATGGGTACCAAATCTTTCTTACCTGGCCAAACCATTACTGTCCTTAACTCACAAAGATGTGAAAGATCCCGTCCCTTGGGAGAAAGAGCATCACAATAGCTTTATGGCTTTAAAGACTGCTTTATGCAACGCACCTGCTTTGGGCACACCAGACTACACTAAAGACTTTGCATTGTTCGTATATGAAAGGGAAGGGTGTGCAATGGCTGTACTAACCCAGAAAAATGGAGAGAAGAATAGACCATGTGCCTATTTTTCCTCAACATTGGATCCGGTAGCAAAAGGCCTACCAAACAGTCTCAAAAATATTGCTGCTGCGGCTGCTGCAGTAAAACAGGCAGATTCTATTGTCCTTGGACATCCAGTTATGGTTCACGTACCTCATTCAGTGGACATACTATTAAACAAAACCAAAACTCAGCATTTAACTAATGCTGGGTTGACTCATTATGAGCTGATACTAATGGCCCCTAACGTGACCTTACAACGATGTAATACGATAAATCCAGCTACTCTGATGCCTCTCCCTTCGGAGTAGGATGAAGTACAACATGATTGCGTGATTGTTACTGAAACTGAAACGAAAGGTCGAGTAGATTTGGTAGATGAACCTATGCCCACAGTTGATGTACACTATTTGCGGATGGCTCTTGCCTAAAGAGACCAGATGGAACTACCTCTGCAGCCTATGCAATCACAACCAACAAAACAGTGGTTGAGACATGTAAAATACAACAGATGTCTGCACAAGCAGCCGAGCTTATTGCTCTAACTAGAGCATGTGAGCTTTCAGAGAAATTAGTAGTAAACATCTACACTGACAGCCAGTATGCCTGGGGGGTGGCTCACAACTTCGGGAGACTATGGGCCGAGTGAGGGTTCATTACATCTGGGGGTGCCAAAATACAGCATGGCACCTTGATTACAAGACTATTAAATTCTCTTGCATTGCCAACAAAGTTAGCTATTGTGAAGTGTAGTGCACACAAGAAAATCACAGACAATGTAGGTCAGGGAAATGCCTTTGCCGATGAAACAGCAAGACAAACTGCTTTAAATGAGTACACCTTAACTTATGTAGTGTCAAGTGCAGATGAAAAAAAAGATGAAATTGATCCTTACAAAGAGATAAAGGAGATTCAGGGATTGGCAAGCGAAGATGAAAGAAAGCAATGGATAAAAGAAGGATATTACTTTAACACACACCTTGGGGCTTGGATGAATACACTTGGGACAAAGTGGATCTTGCCCGATAGTTTCCTCCTACCCATGCTTCAGATGGTTCACGGTCCTGCACATCTGGGGGCTGATGGGATGACAAATACAATTGAAAAGATATGGGAAAACAAAAGTCTAAGAAAGACAGTTGTAAAACTTTGAAAGAATTGTATGACCTGTGCTCTTCATAATGTGGGGAAAGGGATACAAGTACCACCTGGCCATTTCAGATTACCAGAATACCCCTTTGAATTGCCTTCAGATGGATTACATAGAAATGCCCCCTTCCAATGGCAAAAGATATGTTTTGGTTATTATATGTAGTTTTAGTAATTGGGTGGAGGCATTCCCTTTGAAAGATAACACTGCATTAAGCACAGCCAAGATGTTGTTGAAAGAGTACTTCCCCCGCTACGGCTTGCCAAGAAGTCTGTGGAGTGATAACGGAGTAAATTTTTCAAATAAAATAATGGACCTAGTATGCCACAGACTGGGCCTCAAACAGAAATTCCATTCAGTTTATCACCCAAAAGCGGCAGGGCTTGTAGAGCGCTGCAACGCTACATTAAAAAATAAACTGCAAAAAATATGTGCATCAAGCACTCTCAGTTGGGTAGATGCTTTACCCTTAGCTTTGTTCTCCATGAGAACAACTGTTACTTCCAAAAACAGGCTCTCTCCCTATGAGCTTGTTATGGGGAAACCAGCAAATGTATATGGGTTTGCCTCTCCACCAAAGTTGCAAGAATTGACGCATTCTGCTTTATTGGATTATTGTAAAGAACTAACTTCTGCCTTGTCTACCGTTCGCCAACAGGTCAGAGACACTTGGTCCCCGCCTCTGGAAGGAGACGTACATGACATCAAGCCTAGGGACTGGGTCCTGACCAAAAACTTTGTGAGGAAAAACAGCCTACAGCCCAGATGGAAGAAGCCCTCCCAAGTTTTGTTAGTCACACAAACAGCAGTTCGATGTGATGGACACAAAAATTGGATTCATTTGTCAAACGTGAAGAGAGCACCACCGTCCTGGCCAAAATTGCCCCCGGAAGAGGACCATTCTGACCAAAGGACGGGTGACTGCACTCCTGCAAAGATTGACAATAAACGAACAGTATCAAGATACAATTTACGCCCAAGGAAATTGGAGAGTGCTTAGGACGGAGCAAGCACCAACTGCCGCGCACTGAATAGTGCAATCTTTAAAGGACTAACTTGTGCAGTGAGGTTAGTAAAATAAGGACACTGCCGGTGAAGATATAAAAGGAGCATAAAGGAATACCTCCCAAGCCCAAAGACCCATAGGAGGAGAGGGCGCGAGGTTGAATTTTGTCAAATAATACCAATTGTAGAGCCTGTAACAGTGAGACCTATAACGAACACTGTTGAACTGCCGCATATGTGAAATTATATATCACGAATGGTATTACTATTTGGAAGAACGACAAACCACATTCCTTTGGTAGACATGGAGGATACATATTCTACCCTAAAATTGAATAAGAAAGGGCCTTGGTACTCCAAAATAGGCATATTATGTTTGCTATTCTGTGTAATGTCTTTGGTTATCGGATTGTTATATCTTCTAGAGCTCTACCTTCCTATACAAAAAAAAGCCCCACTTCCCTCTGAGTTTCCCTCTGATATTATGCCCTCAGTTACGGTAGCACCCGAGGATATGGATCACAGGGAGGAAATGAGTCATAACTCTTTTCTTACCCTACTTCATCAGACCCATAAAGTAATAGATAAAAATAATTGCTGGATATGCATGCAATTTCCAGCCTATGTAGACGAAGGAATACCCCTTCTCCAAGTACCCCTGCCATTCGAAGCATCTTGCTATGCATTACACATTGTTGTGCTGAAAATAGAGCTAATAGGGGTCTTCAGTAAACTGGTCACCTCCCGCTCTAGCACTAGGACATCGACAGTCTCCCTGTACAACCGTTATCATAGTGACATCCTTCAGTCAGGGAATTGCACTGAAGTTATCTTGCCTAATGCAACGTTCCCCTTTTCTAATATATTTATCCCACTGTTTTTGGTAAATAATGACAGTACGCCTCCGCTTGATAGGGACACCATGAAAATACCCTTTCTAAAAATAAGGCAACGTGGGGTGCTTGGGAGTATATGTATTAGGAGCAACGGTACTGCCAATATGGGGAATAGTACAAATTGCAATATGACTTTTGAGGTGACTTCTCAGGAAATATCTGTTCCACTTTATGTCGGTGACTCAGTTTATTTCATTTGTGGTTCCAGAGCCTATACTTGGTTACCAGTGAATTGGGGTGGCTGTTGTCATCTAGGACTTGTAACACCAGTTATGTCTGTCAAAAATACCCAGGAAGTAAATAGAGCGTCTAAGACTATAAGGGGTAGGCGGAGTGTTGACCAAGGAGACACGGTGTCTGAGATAGCTGGTGATGTGCTGACGGCGTTTGTTCCATGGTATGGCCCTGCCATAAATTCCAGGAATATTCGCAGATTATCCCGTCTCTTGGAAGCAACTATAGAGGAGACAGCGGGGATTATTGAGAATATCACAGTCGAGCTCAAGGCCGTCAGATTTGTTTCCCTTCAGAACCGGATGGCTCTAGACATGATGTTGGCAGAACGGGGTGGAGTCTGTAGGGTGATAGGGGTTTCCTGCTGTACGTATATACCTGACTCCTCCACGTCAGGTAGGGAAGCTGTCAAAAGACTGTATGATATAGGAACACAGGCCCATAGTGATGTTGGCTCATGGGACCCTGTGGGTTCCTTTTGGGATACGTTATCTGCATGGGGCTGGAAAATAAGGAGGTTCCTAGTGACTATCTTCCTTATCGTGGTTGGGTGCTGTATTCTCATTAATTGCCTACCCATGTGTTGTCAGTGTTTGGGGCGTCTGTTGAATCCACCCCCGATGCCGCCAGTGACCCTAACTAATGCTCTTATCATGAGGGATATTGTAACACAGCAATTGATGGATATCGACATTTCGGATAACGCCCCATCAAGCGTGAATACGGTTGATTATGTGAATGAGCGCAATGAGGCCCACTATAGTAACAGCCGGCCTATTTATGAGCATGTGCGCTAGAAGCTGAACCAAAATGTTGGACCTTGCGTCCAATGGGTCGATTGTGGAAATACGGTTTATGAATGGACGAAAGCTCCTCCATTTTGTGTTTCCCAGTCACCATTTTGTGTTAGCCCTTTTCTAGTTTGCCACCTCAGCACATATAAATCTGCTCCATCCGCACAAAGAAATGCTGATATATTAAATGACCCCAGAGCACATGTTTGTTCTTTTCTTGATAGCGTGCAAATAGAGCAGGGCACGTTGACACAAGGTCAATGACTCATTTGTTTAACTTTCCTACTGATTGATATCACATGTATTACAGCTAACAAAAGACTGCTGATGGTAACAGATTATTGTTGACACAAAAAATGCGACCTTTTGTTCCATATCCAGATGATTAATGATGTGAGCACCTGACTCTGTAACCACAGGCATATCTATGTTTATAATTTGTCACAAGTTATACTCAGTTCTGCTTTATTTCTGTTCTCCACAGAAAGACTGATGATTGATGGAATTTAGTGAGTAATCTTATATTTGTGCTCTGTATGCCACGTATACACATCTGCAGAGGAACTGGTCCTGACCAGTTCATGATACTGTCCTGAGATCATTAATCATCTTTGGCAGTTGTTAATCCTTCATACCTACTCCCACCCACTCTTGTTCCAGCACAACCATATATAAGGCCACCTGTGACTGTGTAAGTTGTCCACTTCTCTCATAGCCACATAGAGCTGTGAGGTGGTGTACCCGCTTGAGCGCAATAAATCTTTTTATCTTTCAGTTACCTCCGACTGCTGGTCTTCCTTGTTGTAAGCGTACCTGGGTGAAGTAAGAAAAGATCCACTTCCTCAATAGCGACCTTACCCTCAACAAACCCAACACCCCCAACACAAAACTCACCCTCCCTGCCCCCACCAACCAACCCCGCAACACTCCAGTCCACAACCAGAACACACCCCTCACGCACCACACCAACGCCACCCACCACAACCACCTAAACTGCCTGCTACTCAACATCCGCTCCCTTCACAAACATGCCATAGAACTCTGGGACCTCATCACTACACACTCACCTGACATCGCCTTCCTCACGGAAACCTGGACCAACCTCTCCTCAGAACCCGACATTGCCATAGCCACCCCCAAGGGATCCAAACTCCAACGCAAAGACCGCCTCAACAAGCCAGGCTGGGGCATCGCCATCCTACACAAAGACACCATCAAAGTCACCACCAGCTCCCAAGACACTATCGGCAACACTGAACACATGCACTTCCTCATCCTCATCAACAACAACTCCACCCTCAGAGGCACACTAATCTACAGACCACCCGGACCATGCCCCGCCTTCTGCGACACCATCGTCGACAGCATCAGCCCATACGCCCTCACCTCCACAGACTACATCATCCTCGGTGATTTCAACTTTCACTTAGAAAACCCACAAGACCACAACACTACCTCCCTCATAGACAACCTCAACAACCTCGGACTCAAACAACTGGTCACCGCACCCACCCACTCAGCAGGACACACGCTGGACGCAATCTTCACCTCAAGCCAACACATAGCCTACACCCACACCACCGAACTCCTCTGGACAGACCATCGCTGCGTCTACTTCTCCTTCACCAAACCCCCCACACACTACCATCAACACACCACGCCTTACCGCATGTGGGACAAGATCCCCACAGAACGACTAAACTCCCAACTGGCCCACAACCCCCCCCCCACACCAACGACGCTAACACAGGAGCACACAACCTCTCCAAATGGATCACTACCTGCGCAGACACACTAGCACCCCTCAGAAAACTCATCACCACCCGCAACATCAAGAACGCCCCATGGTTCACCCCTGAACTCCAAGACTCCAAACGCAAATGCCGCCAAGCTGAGAAAATATGGAGACAAGAACCCTCCTCAACCAACTTCTCCACCCTCGAAACCAACATTCGCACCCATCACCAACTCATACGCACCGCCAAAAAAGATCACTACAAGACACGCCTTGACAACAAGTCCCAAAACAGCAAAGAACTCTTCACCATCATCAACGAACTTGCCAGACCCAAAGCCAGCAACATAGACCCCACACACACACACACAGCCCCTATGTGACGCCCTTTCCAACCACTTCCTCCACAAAATCCTGGACATCCACAACAGCTTCATATCACTCACACCCACCACACATACCCCTCTCTCACCCAACTCAACCCCCACTCAAGACCCCACCACACTATCCACATAGACCCCCACCACACACGAAGAAACCGAAAAAAACATGAACTCCATCCACTCCGGTTCCCCCTCCGACCCCTGTCCACACCGCATCTACAACAAAGCTAGCCCTACCGTTGCCCCCATGCTCTACAACATAATCAAGTCCTCTTTCGACTCCGCCACCTACCCAGACCCCTGGAAGCACGCGGAAATTACCACTCTCCTAAAAAAAAAAACAGCCCGACCCGGAGATCCTCTCCAACTACCGCCCCATCTCCCACCTCCCGTTCCCCACCAAGGTTGCAGAGAAATTGGTCAACACTCGCCTATCCCACTTCCTCGAAGCAACCAACACCCTTGACCCCTCACAATCTGGGTTCCGCAAGAACCACAGCACAGAAACCGCCCTCTTTGCATGCACCGACGACATCAGGACCAAAGTCGACAAAGGCGAGACCGTCGCACTCATCCTCCTAGACCTCTCTGCAGCTTTTGACACCGTCTGCCACCACACACGCCTCCACAACATAGGAATCCGCCACAAAGCCCTAGACTGGCTCTGTTCCTTCCTCACCGACCGAACCCAGAGAGTCCGCCTCCCGCCCTTCCACTCCAACAACACCAAGATCACCTGCGGAGTCCCCCAAGGGTCCTCCCTCAGCCCCACACTCTTCAACATCTACATGATCCACCTAGCCAACATTCTCCGAGCACACGGAATCACCATCCTCTCATATGCAGATGACACCCAACTCATCCTCTCCCTCACCCGCAACCCCACCACCGCCAAAACCAGCCTACACGCCGCTCTCCTAGACACCGCCAACTAGATGACCACTAACCATCTCAAGCACAAATCAAACAAAACTGAAGTCATCATCTTCGGCCCCAACAAAACCACATGAGACGATTCCTGGTGGTCCACCGCACTAGGCCCCGCACCCGCACCCACCCCCGCAACCCACGCACGCAACCTCAGCATCATCCTCGACCCCTCCCTCTCCATGACACAGCAAATCAATGCTCTAACCTCCTCCTGCTTCCACACACTCCGCATCCTAAAGAAATCCTTCAAATGGATCCCCCCTGAAACCAGAAAGACAGTCACCCACGCACTCATCAGCAGCAGACTGGACTACGTCAACGCCCTCTATGCCGGCACCATACTCAAACTCAAACGCAAACTCCAGAGAATCCAGAACACAGCTGCGCGCTTCGTCCTTGGCCTCCCCCGACACGAACGAATCTCACCACACCTCAAATCCCTACACTGGCTCCCCATAGACAAGAGAATAACATTCAAGATCCTCATCCACGCACACAAATCCCTTCACAACACCGGCCCAACCTACCTCAA
Source organism: Pleurodeles waltl (assembly GCF_031143425.1). Taxonomy (NCBI): domain Eukaryota; kingdom Metazoa; phylum Chordata; class Amphibia; order Caudata; family Salamandridae; genus Pleurodeles; species Pleurodeles waltl. Next base: position 658,552,383 of record NC_090449.1, on the reverse strand, counting down.
TGAAAGAGTAAACTTCCACACTCCCACACGCAACCTCTGATCAGCCAACCTCGCCCTAGCCACAGTCCCCCGCATCCAGGACACCACCACAGGAGGCAAGTCCTTCTCCTACCTCGCCCCCAAAACCTGGAACGCTCTCCCCATCGAAAGAACCTGAAGACTTGGCTGTTCGACCAGTGACCCTCCCTGCCCCCCCCCCCCAGCGCCTTGAGACCCTCACGGGTGATTAGCGCGCTCTACAAATTTCTTTGATTGATTGATTAATTGGTGGTTGATTGAGTGGGATGGTTGCTGTGCAGATTGTTGCTGAGTTACTTCTTGAAGGGCGCCTTGGTCTTTGCTGGGGTTCCAGTGCCATATCTTGGCCTGAGGGTCCATGTGGGCGCCTGCTGTTGACCTTGAGGGGATGACATGGTTGGCCCTTGGGTTTCCTGTGAGGGTAGTTCCTGGGACGTGTCTGATGATGGTGTAATTGTCAGGTCTGTGTCTGGTGCTGTGGTGGGGGCCTCCTGTCCTGTGTGGGTCTCAGTCTGGGTTTGTACCAGCTGCAGCAGTGCTCCTGCTATGCTGGCCATTGTGGCGTTGTGCTGTTTCCACTGCTCCATGGCCTGTTGGTGGTGTTCCTGCTGCATCCTCTGACTGTGCTCCAGGGTGGATATTATCTGTGCCAACCTGTCATGGGTATGCTGGTAGGCCCCCAAAACCACAGATATCACGTCCTGGGCTGCTGAATCCATCCTGTGGCATCCCCCCTGGCCTACTGAGGCTCTAGCACTTGCCCTAGCCCCCTATGCCTGTGTCCCCTGCACAGGTGTGGCAGTACCACTTGTACTTGGGCCCACGCCTTCTTGCATGTTGGGAGTGGGAGACTGTGGCCTCTGTACCTGTGTTCCACCAGTCTGTGGTCTGGATACACTGGTGTGGGGACGCTTGCCCTGGGCTGCTGTTCTTGACTAGTGGTAGGGGTGTCAGTGGTATCCTGGGTGGGGCTGCTGCATGGTGACAGTCCAGGACTGTGTGAGGGGCCTGCCTGCTCATCATTGTCCAGGGTTTCTTCACCAGTGTCCTGTGAGTGCCTCTGTCTCCATGGGGGGCACTGGCACTCCTTGTCCTGTCTGTGAGGGTGGCATGGGTGGTGGTGCATATTGGTTGACATAAACATGTCTGTTACAAATGCATGAACGGTTGGGGTGCACAAGACTGGGCTAACTTGTGCTTGTGTTACTTTTAGTGGCCATCCAGGGTGCCTTTGTGAGGTTTACACTGCATTTTGCTTAGGGTGTGGGGTTGCATGGGGGGTGTAGTTCAATTGTGGATCCTTGCAGGGGTAGGTGGCTGTGCACAGGGGGAAGGATGTGGGCTTGTTAGTGGGTTTGTGGTCATGCAGGGGGGGGTGGATTCAGTGGCTGTTGCCTGGGTGGGGTATTGGTCCTGGTGGGTGGGGTGGGGTGGTGCATGCATTCCAGGTATGGTGTATATGGGGTAAATGTAGATGACTTACCCAAATCCATTCCTCCAGTGAGTCCAGTCAGTCCCTCAGAGTGCAGGATTGCCAGTACCGTTTCCTCCCAGTCGGTGTATTCGGGTGGTGTTGGTGGCGGTCCTCCCCCAGCCTTCTGGACTGCAATATGGTGCCTGGATACCATGCCCCTCACCTTCCACCGCAGGTCATTCCATCTGTTCCGGATGTCGTCCCTGGAGCGTGGATGGTGTCCCACTGCATTGACCCTGTTGACAATGGTCTGCCATAGCTCCATCTTCCTTGCGATGGGTGTGTGCTGCCCCCCGGCCTCGAATATTTGTGGCTCCACCTTCAGGATCTCCTCCACCATGGTCCTTAGCTCCCTTTTTGTGAAGCGTTGTTGTTTGGGGGGTGACATGGTGAGTGTGGTGAATGGTGTTGGGGCTGGGTAGGCGGTGAGGGTGCTCTTCTATGGGTCGGTGTGCATCTCGTGTATTGTGGGGTTCAGTGTCTGCTTCTGGTGCTCTCCGTCTTTTTTGGTCTGGTTTCGTTGCAAAGGATTGTGGGGTGTGTCTATGAGTGTTTTATGGGGTTATGGATGTGTGTCAGGTGTGTGGGTTTCAAGCTTATCCAATGTGTGCACTTCTTGCCGTTAACTCCACTTGCCGCCCGTGGCGGTCGGCACTGCCAAAGGTCGTCCGGCCTCCACGGTCCACCAAGGTGATTTGTGTATCATTATTTGGAGGGCGGGATGTGCTTGTGGTGGCGGGGTGGGGAGGTTCAGCATTTCCGCCGACAAGGTCATGGCGGTGACTGGTGGTCTGGTGATTTTTGTCGGGGTTGGGATTTTCGTTCATTATATGGTGGGTTTCCATTCACAGGCAACGGCTGCCTTCTGTTCACCTCTGCCACAGTGGTCGGCGGTGATTACCGCCTTGTTCCTAATGACCGCCTTAGTCTGTGTAATTAATTTATTAAGGCACTTCCCAAGTTTCATACACGGAAAGAGTAACACAAGCTTTTATTTCAAAGGCAGTAACACACGTGCAATTCTAAAAATTATCACAGCAGTAGAATAAGAATGATCACAGAAACAGAGAAAATGCAATATGTGTATATATATATATATATATATATATATATATATATATATATATATATCTTCAAACAAAACAGTCCTCTCACGGCGGGCTCCACAGCTGGTGCTTGCGTCAGGGATGGACCATTTCCTTGCATTTAATTTTCTTCCAAAAACAAAGAGCAGCACTCCAAAAGACTTTGCATAATTCATTAATGTATTCCAAAACAACCCTTCATCACCACCAACGCATTTCGACTATCACAGTCTTGATCACTGTAACTAAGTGTATCTTTTTTTGCCTATATATATGCTCCCACCCTCTGCCGTTATCCAGCATTCTGGGAGATGTAGTGCAAAACAACCATAATCACAGTGTAAATTAAAAATACATATAACAAACTACCAACAAAATGTCTAATACATTTTCACAGACACTACTGATCCCTTTCTCTATTTCTACTACTTATACATTATTTTTACATATGAAAGACTGTGTATTCCACAGACATGTCTACGCCATCTCTCCCCATGAGTGTGGCTATTCTTTCAAATGCCTATACTTGATCTATTCATCATGGGTATATTGAAGTCCATGTGTTCAGCTACTACTGGTGCCAAGGTGGGTAGGTGTAACTACAATGTTTGTAGCCATTAAACTTCGATACTTCGATCGATCCATAGGGCTGTGACCTCTGGCTCATGTACTGGTCCCACAGGGATCACCTAGGATAGGAGAAAATATGTCCCAACACTATGTAAATATATGAGAGAGGACAAGTAGATATGCAGTAAGCCCAGTGAAGTGGAGTTATTGGGAAAAAGGAATTGGCAGGCGGCTAGCCAAGGTAGAGTACACTTAGGCGAGTGGGAGGGATCCACATACTTAATGTATAAGTAATTTTGGAGTGATGCGCTTTATTTTTGGAAGAAAAAAATATATTTATATACATATATATATATATATATATATATATATATATACATACATATTTATGCATGCACAACGCAAAGCTCAAAATAAGAATTAAAAATGCTTCCACTACCTTATATACCTTAAACAAACTTAAAAGGAAGGATCTTGAAACTCCCCTCTCGAGTAAGTTGTTGTTCAAAAGCTGGCCGTACCATGTCAGTGTTGAAAGAGCACGTTAGAGACTGGCCAGATCCCAAGGTGCACTTCCAAGACCGAGCTGTACCCTGCTTAACCATTAACATTCTCAGCCAGGTACATCCTTATCTCCCGTACTCCCCCATGTTATGCTCCCGTCCTTGGTGAGAAAGAGCGAAAAGGCGTTCACAAGCTGTGTGGGGAAAAATACCTGCGCCACTAATGTGACGGCGTATGCAGCTAAGCTAAACACAAAATGGAGTCAGTGGTCAAGGTGGAGCTGGTGGTTAAATACAGATAGCATTAAACTCCACCCTTTGAGATGACTCTCTTAACATACTGGTCTAAAATTAACTCTTTTTGGTTTAAACATTGTAAGCAGGTTGGGTATGCATTGTACACAGCAACATAGCTTTATTATGACGGAAATTACTACAAGTATCCTAAAGCATTGTGTAATTGCCCAAAATCGGGCAACCAATTAAATGACCAGTCCCACCACCCTTTGTCTACATCTTGTTTTACTCCTTTTACCAATTCATGTAATGTGTCAATATCGGACTGAATGGATGTAGAGTGGTCGGACAGGTTAAAGCAGCATAAACCTACAAATTCTGAGCAACCATGATCATGCTTTAACAGTAAATAATCAATAGCAGCTGTTTTGCAATCCAGCTTTTCTAGTACCTCGTATAGCTAGCAGTAATTCAACTAAAGCGATGGAAGTATGATTGATATTTTTAACCATTAAACATGCTAATCTGTTAATAACTCAAGTATTATAAACAGCTAATCATGCAACTCCTACAGTGGAAAGAATTAAGCTTATATAAGCTGATGTAGATAATACTTGAATTTCAGCATTACATTCCTCGCTTAATGGAACTGTTGCTCTTGGATAGTAAGGATGTACAGAATGAAATGGAAACATCATGAGTCCTAATCGGGTAAAGGTACACGGTCCACCAGTTATATTAGTAGGAATGTATGTAAAGGTGGTATCCACAAGGGAATAACCATCTCACTGGCAGTTTGACATGCTTGATGTGACCAGCAGCTGTCACAATGTGGAGAAAGGATATCTAATTCGTCATCCTTTCGCAATGTTTATCGGTTCGGTAGTGACATAGAGTTTGTTGCTGCCACAGTATCTCTTGAGGAGACCCCATAGTTTCCTCTAGGCGCAATGGAGCACATTTTCAAATTTGATGTGAATTACAAGTAAACTCAAAACATACATCACCCGGGGTAATATTGTAAGTAGTCACTTGGGTCAAATTGTCCCATTTTCCATCCGTCATTTCTTGGCAAAACCTTCAGTATTCGTAGGGACTAAAATGGGATAACACATCATTCTCCCCGACATCTCAATCCTTGTTGGTGGCATTAAAACTATCCAGTAAAATCTTTGCAGGCGTTGGGATAGCCACCAGACAGGTGGATATGACGTCTACCGTACTTTGCATAGCTCCCATGCAAAAGTGTGACCTGTTGGGAATGACTTGTGCCAAATGTGTCCAGACATTTACGGTCAAGTGCAGTAAAGGTGCAGATCAGCGTGGTCGATCAATCATTTTGGAGCTGGGGGCTTTTGGTTTCTCCTGACCCAAGACGCAGACGCCTGAAACCCGAAAGGAGACCTCGTAGCACAGCTAGCACACAGTCACCTCGTAGTATGATCTGTAAAAGAGACAAGTATGATCATTCTCACAAATAACATTTGTCAGCTGGTATATGCTCCCATCTCTCCTTACTGAGTTTCATAACTAACAGAATGTTGTCTTTGACCTTGGCTATGATTTCTGCTGGTTCTGGAGGACAATTTGGGGATTCTGCCCATGCCTTAGCACCAGGGTTTTTGTCAGTTGAACCAAAACCTCCTTCCCACATACTGAAAGAAGGGCTGAGGCAGTCCCCTTTTTCACGATTCCTCCATACACTGGGATAATCACAATCTGTGCAATTTGGCTTCCAGATGTATCATCAAGTCAGTGTCTCCACTATTCAGAAGAATTATTTAAATTTTTCCTTGGTAATCTGCATCGATCACTCCCCACAAGACCTGAATACCTTTGAGTGCCAGCCCAGATCTGGGAGCAATCAATCCAAAATGCTCCAAGGGAATCTGTATTCCAACACCTGTATCACAGAGTGCCATATCTCTTGGTTTCAATGTGTAAGCTTTTAAAGCATGTAGATTAAGACCTGCAGATTCGGGTTTGGCTCGGTAAGGAGCTTGGGCTCCTGGTCTTATTTTCCAATACATTATAGCGTTAGTCGCCACATGGGGTTGTATCTGTAATGCTGGGGTTAACATTCTCATCAATGAATTCTTTGCATTTGTTAATGGCCAGTTGTTCAAAATTTGGAGAGCTTCATTTAAATGCTCGCTCCAGTTTTTCAAAGTTACATCTAATAGGTTTAGTAATTAGGCTTTCAGCAAGCCGTTCATTCTCTCAATCAGTCCTGCAGCTTGTGGATAGTAAGGAATGTGATAACTCCACTCAATATTGTGTTGTAAACAATAGTCGTGTAGCAATTTCTCTTTGAAATGTGACCAATTGTCACTCTGGACTTGGAGTGGGTCTCCACAATATAACGTTAACAAGTCCAGAGTCTTGATAGTGTTATACTGAGTGGCACGTTTGCAAGGGACTGCAATCAGGTAACCAGAATAAGATGTAGGACTTTGCATGATCACAGTTTTTATCACATATAGGGGAATGTGCACCCCTCTCATCTCTGCCAAGTGGCTTTCCCTCCCATGTGTCCACATTTTTGGTGTGCCCATTTAGCCATCCCCACCAAGTAAGAATTCTGTGTCGCCAATTCTGCCGCTGAGATTTTGACTTTGTTGTCTGCAAGTTAATTGAACCATTGTTCTAGTGACTCAGTGGGACAGAGGGCATCTACATGATACACAGTAATGGTACTTTGCTCTAGCATTTCCCATATTTCTTGCCACAACTCTCTGCCTCCACCTCTTTAGAACGTATTTGCCAGTTGTGGGCATGCCATGTGAAAAGCCAGGTGGCTAACCCATTGGTGGCAGACCAAGAATCAGTGTAAATGTAACATGTCCCAGATAATTCTTGTTTCAGTGCTTGATACACAGCATACAATTCTGCATATTGACTACTCTTTCCTTCTCCTGCAGTAGTTAACATCTTATTGGTGATTGGGGTATATGACACTGCTTTCCAATGTATTTTAGCCCCCACATACTTGGCTGAACCATCGGTGAACCATGCATGCTTCATATCCTCAGGGGACAAGGATTGAAATGGCTCACCTCACCTCACTGGTGACTATTTTATTTGCGGTACTTCCTGCACCCTCTCCTCATCCCATACAGGGGCTTGTGACACATGTTCATGTAGAGTGGCTGTCCCTGCGGATTCCACTGAAGCCCTATCCTGTATGTACCATTTTCAGTGCATGATACTAGCTTCTTGTGCATGTCCTATATGGTGAGTTTTAGGTGAGCTCATCACCCACTGCATTATTATTGGAATCTCAGGTCTCAGAATCATATTATGACCTAGGGTAATTTGCTCAGTATCCACTAGAGCCCAGTAACAAGCTCGGCGTAATTTTCTAGAGAGTGCATTTCAATTCCTGCCGGATTCTGTGGAGTGCCCTGTATTTTTTGTCTAAATATTTGTTGTGCACAAACCACTTTCAGCTTGCGTGGCTCAGACAGGCCCCCACTTTTTTAATCTCTTCATCACTGGAATTTGAAAAATCAATACTCTCCCAAATATTCATATCTCATTCGCCGGGATTCCAGTCTAACCCAGCATTAGCAATTGCTAAATAAACTTTCTTTTAACTGTTTTTACCTCTTTGTTTCCAATATCTGTTTTGAGTGACTTTGACAGCTGCCTTTTCTGCGACAGACTGATAGGTATCGGCCTTATTTTGCAATAGCTTATTCTGACAAGACAGCATGGTTATGATATTTTTACTTTCAATAAGCTGCCTCTCTAATTGTTGGCTTTCATGATCCATCTGCTTACATTTTTCATGCATTTTTCTATAAACAGAAAGCAGAATCCACACTCTTCTGCCTAAAACCGATAAATCAAAGCCCCTTTCAAGAGGTACTTTCTGTAAACACATTAGTACATTCTGGAGCTCAGCCTCACTAAGACATTCATCCCAACATTCTGAAAGCCCTGAACCACAAGACCACTCGTTCGCAAGGACATTATAAGGTTCTTTGATCCACCCTGGAATCTTACATGAAGCTCGGGATTGGCTTGTGAGGCTGCTTTTGACTTCTTGCCAAATATTTTTCTCTTTTAAATCTTACATTTTTCTCCCCTTCATCCTGCCGACTACGCCAATTTGTTCTGCTTCAGACTGAGAGGGAACGCAGAGAAAGGAATGCAAAGAATGCAGCACTCTTAGTCTGAGTAATGAATTTATGAAGGCACTTCCCAAGTTTCATACACGGAAAGAATAACATGAGCTTTTATTTCAAAGGCAGTAACATGTGCATTCTAAAAATGATCACAGCAGTATAATATTAATGATTACAGAAACAGAGAAAATGCAATACTTCAACAATGGATATTATATATATATATATATATATATATATATGTATATATACTATATGTATATCTATATATGTATATATATTTTGAGCTCCAGCAGGTCCACAAAAAAAGCGCGCTCTACTTGTCGGTGCAGGCATCAGGGAAGGACCTGTTCCCATAAATCATTCTACCAACTTAACAATCAAGTTAAAGATGCCGCACTCACAGAATTATGATTAGTCCTCTTTTATTCAATAAGAAAAATCCCCACCAACTAACACCAACGCGTTTCGACCTTCTCGGTCTTGATCACATATATATATATATACTACGTATTTATGCACGCACACCGCAAAGCTAAAAATAAGAATTACAAATACATCACCATGGGGCATGACACCGACATCATCCCTTTTTCTGCCAACTTCAGGTCATAGAACCCGGACAACCGCAAAGAGGGAGAATGCCCGCAATGGGCTTGTTTTCTGAGCAAGGGCTCCCTTCTCAGATGACCTCCTTCTTCCCAGCCATCAAGCTTCCACTACCTTATATACCTTAAACAAACTTAAGAGGAAGGTTCTAGAAACCCCTCTCCCATCAGGTAAGTTGTTGTTTAAATGCTGGCCATACCAAGTGAGTGTTGAAAGAGTACGTTATAGACTGGTCAAATCCCAAGGGGCACTTCCAAGACCGAGATGTAACCTGCTTAACCATAAACATTCTCAGCCTGGTACATCCTTATCTCCAGTACTCCCCCATGTTATGTTCCCATCCTTGGTGATAAAGAGCGAAAACACGTTCACAAGCTGTGCGCGGAAAAATACCTGTGCCACTAATGTGACGGTGTTTGCAGCTAAGCTAAGCACAAAAAGGAGTCAATGGGCAAGATGGAGCCGGTGGTGAAATACAGATAACTTTACAGCATAACTACACTTTCCTGCACCATCATTGGACACTCCCGTTTCCAATGCCTAAGGCCCCCACAAGCATCACAAGGTAACATCATTTTCATTTTCTGCATATCACCTGGATTAACAATAGTATTCAAATCAACGTCAGGGTTTCCATCATGACCTCTACATCTTGCCTGATTTTGAAACGCCTGCATGTTTCCCTGTTGTGGAAAAATTCCCTGCATTCCTGATTGTGCTGCATTAATCTGCATTACCATCGCATTTTCCTTCAATTTCTTCTGCTTCATTTCAATCTTACCACTACAGTATTTGGCAAATTAATACTTCATCAACCAGTTTTGCTAGCCAGCATATCAAATCACTCTTCAGCATTTGGCTAATTTCAGGTCTCAACCCTTCAACAAATCTGAACACAAAATTAATCATGTCTTTGAGCTCAATTGTTTCTGTATCACTGTAATGTTTAAATGCTTGCAACAGTATCTCATAATACGCATGTATTGACTCTTTTGCTTCCTGTGCTGTCCTATCAATTCTCTGCCAATCAATACCTTTAGTAGAAATTCTTATTTTCGAAAATTCAATCACTTTGTAACAGTATTTCATTATATTAGGAGATGGTGCACCTGTAACTGGATCTCGTGGAGGCTCTCTTGTTTGCCAATCAACACTCCTTTTGCATTCCACCCACAAATCAGCTGGGACCATTATTTCTAAGAGAGTATTTAAATCCTCCCACAGGCATTTTGCAAGCTTCACTAATCTATCTATCTGATGATACCATTCCACTGGTTTCTCTCTCAGTCTCGGGTAGTCATGTGTAAATGACACAATATCCCTCCTACTCCAAGGGACATGTAGATAATTCCCTCCAGGAATTTCTCTCATCAGTAATATCTTTACTGGATTATCAGTCTGCTACGCATCAGCATTTGAAAAGAGCAGACTCCTTTTTCTTCTGATCTCTTTTCTTTACCCATCTGCCTTCCCATTTGTCTAATGCTCCCCATGTTTGAATATTCTGAATTAATTCCTTAATATTAATTTTCATTCCTGGTATTCTCATGTTCTCAATAACTTTTTAATCAAATTCTAACCTATAACTTATTTACAGTGGCTTTCATTTCTCAATTTCTATTTCATATTTCTCTGCAAGTTCTGATAATTTCTGGTATGCCATCCTGCTCTGTTTGCAACATTTTTACACATGAAGCGTAACGCATCTTCATCATATGAGTCAATTCTATTTAACTCAAGTGTTCCCTCAATCATTTCATTTAATTATAATTTAAGCCTTGCCAGGTTCAATGAATTTCTCCCTTCGGCATTTGTTTTTGCTCCATTATTTGTTCCCAACCAGTCTGTTAACTGCTCGGCTGTCAATTCTTGTAAAGAAACATTATTATTACATTGGAAACACACTTTGTGGAGTGGAATATACATAGACTCTCAGGAGTCATCAGAATCAAATTCGAATTTAAATCTGATTTTCCCAAATTCTGTGAAGTCCTATGATAATTTAAGTCAATCAGTGGACCTGTCTTATCAAAAGTCTGATTCACTGGAGACATGACTCCCGCAGTAACACTGAGTCTCTCCATTTCTGCGTTTGACTTAAAAAGATTCTGTATATTATACTGTCACGACTCACGTGCTGCTTAAGCCTGGAATCCGCAGATCGAGTGGCGTGGGTCTTGAATGTTCGGCTTTGGCCCAGATAGGGGCGACTCATTCTGGTAGCCACGGTGCTGTAGGCAATGGAAACGCCAAGAACAGACTGTGCCCTTCAGAAATAGCACCAGAGGGAAAAAAAACCTGAAAAGGGGAAAAAACCTTCAAACAGATAGATTCCTGAAACAGGAACAAAAGTACAGGAATCAACAGAGGCAAAATACAGGAAATACACTGAATCGACGAGAACCAGCACAGGAAGGCAAAGAAACAGGAGCGAAGACACCATCCAAACAGAAAGTGTTGCAGCGCAAGGAGAGAAAGAATCACCGTCCTTAAATACCAACAAACAGGAAGCGACCGACAGGAAGTACAAAGACACCATCTTAGATAGGGAAAAGATACATAGAATAGAATGAACTAGGAACCATAGAGAGCAGGGAACAAGGAATGTTGGGAAAAGAAGGGAGATATGGGAAGGGAGAAAAAACATAAAGGAAGGCACAACCAGATAGCCAGGGAAAAGCAGAGAAGAAAAGAAAAGAAAAGAACAGGTGAGTGGGGGGGTTCAGACCTGCTTGTACGCGTGGTGCAGAAAAGGAAAACGAGGCCCCATGCCAATTCTGGGGCCTCGGAGAATGCAGAGTAGTTTGGGGGCGCGTCGCGTCTTGTGGCCACATTCCGCGTCCCGAGCCGAATGTTCGGCTCGAGACGCACGCGGTGCCGCGACAGTAGGTCCCCCCCAAAGGTCCATGTTTGTGAGGAAACAAGCGGTGAAAATGGCGAATCAGAAGAGGTGCGTGAACAGAAGATGCATCTTCCCAAGAGCATTCACTGAGAGGATAACCCTTCCAATGAATCAGATACTGAAGACGTTTGTGAAAGATACGAGAGTCACAAATTTCTTGTACCTCATATTCAGGTACATCATCCACTAACACAGGAGGAGGACAAGGAAACTGACGAGAGTGAGGATCAGGTACGTAAGGTTTGAGCTGGGAAACATGAAAGACCGGATGAATTTTACATGCACGAGGCAAGTGAAGACGGACAGTGACAGGATTAATCAGCTGAAGGATACGGAAAGGACCGTAGTAGCGGGGTGTGAACTTATTCTGAGAAAGGCGTAAAGGCAAGAATCTTGATGAAAGCCAGACTTTATCCTGAAGGTGATAGTCTGGAATGTCCCTATCTTTCTTGTCTGCTATTTTCTTCATATATCTCTTAGTGTTCAACAAGTTAGATCGAATTAATCTATGGATCTGTAGAAGTCGCCTGGAAAGGGAAGTAACAGCAGGCAGAGGAGAGGTAGACTGAGGAGAAGTAGGAAAAGAGGTAGGATGATAGCCATAAGAACAGAAAAAAGGAGTGACCTTGGAGGCCCTATGGACAGTATTATTGTAGGAGAATTCAGCAATAGGGAGGTAAGTGTTCCAGTTGCTCTGGGTAGAATTACAAAAACAGCTAAGGTATTGCTCTAATCCTTGGTTAAGACGCTCAGTCTGTCCATTGGTTTGTGGATGGAAACCCGATGATAGTGCTATATTGATATTCAGTGTCCTACAAAAATGTTTCCAAAACCGGGAGATGTACTGAGGTCCTCTGTCAGATACAATGGTATGTGGAAGTCCATGGAGACGGAAAATATGATGGATAAATATCTGACTTAGTTCTTGGGACGTAGGTAACTTTTTCAGGGCAGTGAAGTGAGCCATCTTAGTAAAGGAATCGATTGTGACCATGATAACCCGGTTTCCTGCTGATGGAGGGAGCGAACACATGAAATCAGTAGAAATGGTGTACCACGGAGCTGGTGGAACAGGTAATGGTTGTAGTAATCCTGCAGGTCTGGTACGGGGAATCTTTACTTGAGCACATATGGGACAAGCCTGAACGTATCTTTCGACATCCGACTTCCAGGTAGGTCACCAGAAAGATCGCAAGAGAAGTTCTTGCGTGGCCTTGATGCCTCTATGACCAGCAACCGGCAAATCATGGCATATTTGTAGTGCTTTTTCTCTTACTCCATTAGTAGGGAGGAACAACAGGTTCTGATAATAATAATAGCCTTGCCTTTTACATATAAGGGGGTTTAATTTCTCTAATTCATGATCAGACAGGTTGGAATATTCCAGTTGTACCTCATCCAGGAAAGACTGAGCTACTCTGATGATCTTACTAGGCTCAAGTAGATACTGTGATGGGGTAGGAGTACAATCTGGATAACGGCGAGACAGATCATCAGCCAGAATGTTTTGGGATCCAGGAATATAGGTGATGTAAAAATCATGCTGACTGAAGAAAAAGGCCCAACGAGCCTGGCGACAATTCTGGCATAAACAATTATGTAAACTTTGTAGATTACGATGGTCTGTTCTCACCTCGAAAGGCTACTTGGAACCCATAAGAAACTGTCTCCACTCTAGGCAGGCTGTTTTCAGAGCGAATAACTCCCTTTCTAGTACTGAGCAATGTTGTTCCGACGTAGAGAGTACATGGGACAAATAGAAAACAGGATGTTCAAGACCGTCATCTTCTTGTTGTTGGAGTAAGACAGCTCCGATGGCTCTTTTGGAAGCATCAGTAACAACAATAAATTGTTTGTTGGTATCTGGGTGTCTCAATATAGGAGCTTGAGTGAAAGCCTTCTTTAGACCTTGAAAAGCTGTTTCAGCCGCCTTAGTCCAGACAAAACCTTTCTTTAAATTTTCCTTCTTTAAAGTTTAAGTTATGTGGCTGGTTTGTTTTGCAAAGTCTAAGATAAACTGCCGATAAAAATGAGCTAATCCTAGAAAACATTGTGTTTCCTTAATAGAAGAAGGAGAAGGGCAATCTAGGATGGCTTGTACCTTTTCTTGGTCCATAGCTATGCCAGTGGGACTTAAATGATAACCCAGATATTTGACTTCCGTCTTGTCAAACTCACACTTTTCTGGTTTACAAGATAGTTGATGTTCCCAGAGTCTTAGAAGGACTTGTTTCACGTGAGAGGAATGCAGTTCAGGACGTCTAGAATAAATAAGAATATCATCTAAGTAGATGACAACCGTTTGGTTCAAAAGATCAGAAAACACAGAGTCCATAAATCTTTGGAAAATGGAGGGGCATTAGTGAGACCAAAAGGCATAACTCTGTACTCATAGTGACCAAATGGGGTCCTGAAAGCTGTTTTCCACTCGTCTCCTTCTTTAATACGTAAAAGGTGGTAGGCTCCCCGTAGATCCAGTTTGGTAAATCGTTGAGCCCCTCTGACTGCCTCTTGTGTATCCTTGATGAGGGGGAAAGGATAACGGTCCTTTATAGTTATCTTATTCAGGCCTCGAAAATCCAGGCAAGGACGAAGATCCTTCGTCTTCTTGGGTACAAAAAAGAGGGGAGCCCCTGCCGGAGAGGACGATGGTACAATAAGACCGCTCTGTAAGTTTTCTTCCAGATACTCCTTTAGGACTTCCCTTTAGGGTTCCGTGAGTGAATACATCCTCCCAAAGAGAACGACAGTTCCAGGTTCCAAGGGAATAGCACAATCGTAATCTCGATGTGGGGGTAACACAGGTCTGGATGGTTTTTGGAACACATCTTGAAATTCTAAATAGTGTTCAGGGACTCCTTGGACAGTATTGATGGAACATCCGGTAGTAATTTCAGTAGGTTTCAATCTTTTAGGTGACCAATATGTGTCTGAAGCAAAGCAGTTCTCATGACAAAACTGTGAAGACAAGGAAATAGTCCGGGTTTCCCAATTCACATACGGATTATGTCTTATGAACCACGGAATTCCTAAAATGATGGTATGGTTGGGGGATGATATGAGATCAAAGGAGATGTGTTCTTGATGGTTACCAAATTGTAAACTTAATGTCAGGGTAGTAGTATCGACTGGACCAGAGGATATTAAGGATCCATCCACTGTGTGCACTTGTTCTGGAATTTCTGTGGGTCGTGTTGGAATTTGTTGAGTAGTGGCCCAAGTCTTATCCATGTATATTCCACTAGCACCACAATCAAGTAAAGCCATTGTTCTTTCTTGACGGCCGTCGGGTAGCTGTAACATGACAGGTAACATGAACAAGGTCGTGGCATTGTCCTTAAATGAACTGATGGAACGTATAGCCGATGATCCCATCCCCTCCCTTCTTACAGAGGACGGGAAGTGGTGTTTCCCGATGACCTTTGAGGACGCACGGGGCAGGTACGAAGCATGTGGCCAGCAGCACCACAGTACAGGCACAATCCTTTCTTACGTCTGTCTTCCCGCTCGCTAACGGAAAGTGGGCCTTGAGTGGTATCCACTTGCATAGATCTCCCTCTATGTCTCTAGCAGGAGGGTGAGGTTCCTCGGAACGATGCAGATAAACCCGTGAAGTGCTTGGCTGGGAAGATCCTCTACTCTTTCTCTTCTCCAATCGTCGTTCTTGGAGACGGTATTTGATGGAAAGTGCTTGATCCATCAGACCATAAAGATCTTCAACTCGGGTGGAGTGTACTAACTCATCTTTTATTTTTTCTTTAAGTCCTCTGCGAAATAAAGTCACCAGAGTTCGTTCCACCCAGGTGGTCTCCGCCGCTAGCTGTCGAAAGTGAGTAATATATTGAAGGACATCTTGGGAGCCTTGTTGGATGTCACATAAGGCTCCTTCCGCAGAGGCCTCCAATCCTCAACGACTAAACATTTGTTTAAACCGATTCACGAAGGCGGAATAGTCCGACAATACCGGGTCGTTGAATTATACCATCGGGGTTGCCCAGGCCAAGGCAGGACCGGATAACGCACTGATAAGATATCCCACCTTTGTCCTGTCATGGGAGAATTGGGTAGGTCGGAAGGCGAAATACACAGTTAATGCATCAAGGAATTGATGCAATTTAGTTGGTTCACCAGAGAAACGAGGAGTAGAGGTGGAGACAGTCAGAACATCGCCACTGCAGAAAGCCAAAGCCTGTCATAGCGCAGCATTCTCATTGCGTAACTGTTGCAGTTCCTGAGCCTGTTGCTGAATAGTTGCCAGAAGAGATTGATCAGGATCTGCAGCAGCCACCACTGTATCATCCATGGTGTTAGATGACGTCGGGAGAATATGGCGCTGCAATCTGTCATGACTCACGTGCTGCTTACGCCTGGAATCCGCAGATCGAGTGCCGTGGGTCTTGAATGTTCGGCTTTGGCCCAGATAGGGGCGACTCTTTCTGGTAGCCACGGTGCTGTAGGCAATGGAAACGACAAGAACAGACCGTGCCCTTCAGAAATAGCGCCAGAGGGAAAAAAAACCTGAAAAGGGGAAAAACCTCCAAACAGATAGATTCCTGAAACAGGAACAAAAGAACAGGAATCAACAGAGGCAAAATACAGGAAATACACTGAATCGACGAGAACCAGCACAGGAAGGCAAAGAAACAGGAGCGAAGACACCATCCAAACAGAAAGTGTTGCAGCGCAAGGAGAGAAAGAATCACAGTCCTTAAATACCAACAAACAGGAAGCGACCGACAGGAAGTACAAAGACACCATCTTAGATAGGGAAAAGATACATAGAATAGAATGAACTAGGAACCATAGAGAGCAGGGAACAAGGAATGTTGGGAAAAGAAGGGAGATATGGGAAGGGAGAAAAAACATAAAGGAAGGCACCACCAGATAGCCAGGGAAAAGCAGAGAAGAAAAGAAAAGGTGAGTGGGGGGGTTCAGACCTGCTTGTACGCGTGGTGCAGAAAAGGAAAATGAGGCTCCATGCCAATTCTGGAGCATCAGAGAATGCAGAGTAGTCTGGGGGCGCGTCGCGTCTTGTGGCCGCATTCCACGTCCCGAGCCGAATGTTCGGCTCGAGACGCACGCGGCGGCGCAACAGTAGTTCCCCCCCGAAGGTCCAGGTTTGTGAGGAAAGAAGCGATGAAAATGGCGAATCAGAAGAGGTGCGTGAACAGAAGATGCATCTTCCCAAGAGCATTCACTGAGAGGATAACCCTTCCAATGAATCAGATACTGAAGACGTTTGTGAAAAATACGAGAGTCACAAATTTCTTGTACCTCATATTCAGGTACATCATCCACTAACACAGGAGGAGGACAAGGAAACTGACGAGAGTAAGGATCAGGTACGTAAGGTTTGAGCTGGGAAACATGAAAGACCGGATGAATTTTACATGTACGAGGCAAGTGAAGACGGACAGTGACAGGATTAATCAGCTGAAGGATACGGAAAGGACCGTAGTAGCGGGGTGTGAACTTATTCTGAGAAAGGCGTAAAGGCAAGAATCTTGATGAAAGCCAGACTTTATCCTGAAGGTGATAGTCTGGAATGTCCCTATGTTTCTTGTCTGCTATTTTCTTCATATATCTCTTGGTGTTCAACAAGTTAGATCAAATTAATCTATGGATCTGTAGAAGTCGTCTGGAAAGGGAAGTAACAGCAGGCAGAGGAGAGGTAGACTGAGGAGAAGTAGGAAAAGAGGTAGGATGATAGCCATAAGAACAGAAAAAAGGAGGTACCTTGGAGGCACTATGGACAGTATTATTGTAGGAGAATTCAGCAATAGGGAGGTAAGTGTTCCAGTTGCTCTGGGTAGAATTACAAAAACAGCAAAGGTATAGCTCTAATCCTTGGTTAAGACGCTCAGTCTGTCCATTGGTTTGTGGATGGAAACCCGATGATAGTGCTATATTGATATTCAGTGTCCTACAAAAATGTTTCCAAAACCGGGAGATGTACTGAGGTCCTCTGTCAGATACAATGGTATGTGGAAGCCCATGGAGACAGAAAATATGATGGATAAATATCTGACTTAGTTCTTGGGACGTAGGTAACTTTTTCAGGGCAGTGAAGTGAGCCATCTTAGTAAAGGAATCGATTGTGACCATGATAACCCGGTTTCCTGCTGATGGAGGGAGCGAACACATGAAATCAGTAGAAATGGTGTGCCACGGAGCTGGTGGAACAGGTAATGGTTGTAGTAATCCTGCAGGTCTGGTATGGGGAATCTTTACTTGAGCACATATGGGACAAGCCTGAACGTATCTTTCGACATCCGACTTCCAGGTAGGCCACCAGAAAGATTGCGAGAGAAGTTCTTGCGTGGCCTTGATGCCTCTATGACCAGCAACCGGCGAATCATGGCACATTTGTAGTGCTTTTTCTCTTACTCCATTAGTAGGGAGGAACAACAGGTTCTGATAATAATAATAGCCTTGCCTTTTACATATAAGGGGGTTTAATTTCTCTAATTCGTGATCAGACAGGTTGGAATAGTCCAATTGTACCTCATCCAGGAAAGACTGAGCTACTCCGATGATCTTACTAGGCTCAAGTAGATACTGTGATGGGGTAGGAGTACAATCTGGATAACGGCGAGACAGAGCATCAGCCAGAATGTTTTGGGATCCAGGAATATAGGTGATGTAAAAATCATGCTGACTGAAGAAAAAGGCCCAACGAGTCTGGCGACTATTCTGGCATACAAAATTACGTAAACATTGTAGATTACGAAGGTCTGTTCTCACCTCGAAAGGCTCCTTGGAACCCATAAGAAACTGTCTCCACTCTAGGCAGGCTGTTTTCAGAGCGAATAACTCCCTTTCTAGTACTGAGTAATGTTGTTCCGACGTAGAGAGTACATGGGACAAATAGAAAACAGGATGTTCAAGACCGTCATCTTCTTGTTGTTGGAGTAAGACAGCTCCGATGGCTCTTTTGGAAGCATCGGTAACAACAATAAATTGTTTGTTGGTATCTGGGTGTCTCAATATAGGAGCTTGAGTGAAAGCCTTCTTTAGACCTTGAAAAGCTGTTTCAGCCGCCTTAGTCCAGACAAAACCTTTCTTTAAATTTTCCTTCTTTAAAGTTTGAATTATGTGGCTGGTTTGTTTTGCAAAGTCTAATATAAACTGCCGATAAAAATGAGCTAATTCTAGAAAACATTGTGTTTCCTTAATAGAAGAAGGAGAAGGGCAATCTAGGATGGCTTGTACCTTTTCTTGGTCCATAGCTATGCCAGTGGGACTTAAATGATAACCCAGATATTTGACTTCCGTCTTGTCAAACTCACACTTTTCTGGTTTACAAGATAGTTGATGTTCCCGGAGTCTTTGAAGGACTTGTTTCACGTGAGAGGAATGCAGTTCAGGACGTCTAGAATAAATAAGAATATCGTCTAAGTAGATGACAACCGTTTGGTTCAAAAGATCAGAAAACAAAGAGTCCATAAATCTTTGGAAAATGGAGGGGGCATTAGTGAGACCAAAAGGCATAACTCTGTACTCATAGTGACCAAATGGGGTCTTGAAAGCTGTTTTCCACTCGTCTCCTTCTTTAATACATAAAAGGTGGTAGGCTCCCCGTAGATCCAGTTTGGTAAATCGTTGAGCCCCTCTGACTGCCTCTAGTATATCCTTGATGAGGGGCAAGGGATAACGGTCCTTTATAGTTATCTTATTCAGGCCTCGAAAATCCAGGCAAGGACGAAGATCCTTCGTCTTCTTGGGTACAAAAAAGAGGGGAGCCTCTCCCGGAGAGGACGATGGTACAATAAGACCGCTCTGTAAGTTTTCTTCCAGATACTCCTTTAGGACTTCCCTTTCGGGTTCCGTGAGTGAATACATCCTCCCAAAGGGAACAACAGTTCCAGGTTCCAAGGGAATAGCACAATCGTAATCTCGATGTGGGGGTAACCCAGGTCTGGATGGTTTTTGGAACACATCTTGAAATTCTAAATAGTGTTCAGGGACTCCTTGGACAGTATTGATGGAACATCCAGTAGTAATTTCAGTAGGTGTCAATCTTTTAGGTGACCAATATGTGTCTGAAGCAAAGCAGTTCTCATGACAAAACTGTGAAGACAAGGAAATAGTCCGGGTTTCCCAATTCACATACGGATTATGTCTTATGAACCACGGAATTCCTAAAATGATGGTATGGTTGGGGGATGATATGAGATCAAAGGAGATGTGTTCTTGATGGTTACCAAATTGTAAACTTAATGTCAGGGTGGTAGTATTGACTGGACCAGAGGATATTAAGGATCCATCCACTGTGTGCACTTGTTCTGGAATTTCTTTGGGTCGTGTTGGAAATTGTTGAGTAGTGGCCCAAGTCTTATCCATGTATATTCCACTAGCACCACAATCAAGTAAAGCCATTGTTCTTTCTTGACGGCCGTCAGGTAGCTGTAACATGACAGGTAACATGAACAAGGTCGTGGCATTGTCCTTAAATGAAGTGATGGAAGGTATAGCCGATGATCCCGTCCCCTCCCTTCTTACAGAGGACGGGAAGTGGCGTATCCCGATGGCCTTTGAGGAGGCACAGGGCAGGTACGAAGCATGTGGCCAGCAGCACCACAGTACAGGCACAATCCTTTCTTACGTCTGTCTTTCCGCTCGCTAACGGAAAGTGGGCCTCGAGTGGTATCCACTTGCATAGGTTCTCCCTCTATGTCTCTAGCAGGAGGGTGAGGCTCCTCGGAACGATGCAGATAAACCCGTGAAGTGCTTGGCTGGGAAGATCCTCTACTCTTTCTCTTCTCCAATCGTCGTTCCTGGAGACGGTATTCGATGGAAAGTGCTTGATCCATCAGACCACGAAGATCTTCAACTCGGGTGGAGTGTACTAACTCATCTTTTATTTCTTCTTTCAGTCCTCTGCGAAATAAAGTCACCAGAGTTCGTTCCACCCAGGTGGTCTCCGCCGCTAGCTGTCGAAAGCGAGTAATATATTGAAGGACATCTTGTGAGCCTTGTTGGATGTCACATAAGGCTCCTTCCGCAGAGGCCTCCAATCCTGGACGACTAAACATTTGTTAAAACCGATTCACGAAGGCGGAATAGTCCGACAATACCGGGTCGTTGGATGATACCATCGGGGTTGCCCAGGCCAAGGCAGGACCGGCTAACGCACTGATAAGATATCCCACCTTTGTCCTGTCATTGGGAGAATTGGGTAGGTCGGAAGGCGAAATACACAGTTAATGCATCAAGGAATTCATGCAGTTTAGTTGGTTCACCAGAGAAACGAGGAGTAGAGGTGGAGACAGTCAGAACATCGCCACTGCAGAAAGCCAAAGCCTGTCGTAGCGCAGCATTCTCATTGCGTAATTGTTGCAGTTCCTGAGCCTGTTGCTGAATAGTTGCCAGAAAAGATTGATCAGGATCTGCAGCAGCCACCACTGTATCATCCATGGTGTTAGATGACGTCAGGAGAATTTGGCGCTGCAATCTGTCACGACTCACGTGCTGCTTACGCCTGGAATCCGGAGATCGAGTGGCGTGGGTCTTGAATGTTCGGCTTTGGCCCAGATAGGGGCGACTCTTTCAGGTAGCCACGGTGCTGTAGGCAATGGAAACGCCAAGAACAGGCCGTGCCCTTCAGAAATAGCGCCAGAGGGGAAAAAACTCTGAAAAGGGGAAAAAACCTCCAAACGGATAGATTCCTGAAACAGGAACAAAAGAACAGGAATCAACAGAGGCAAAATACAGGAAATACACTGAATCGACGAGAACCAGCACAGGAAGGCAAAGAAACAGGAGCGAAGACACCATCCAAACAGAAAGAGTTGCAGCGCAAGGAGAGAAAGAATCACAGTCCTTAAATACCAACAAACAGGAAGCGACCGACAGGAAGTACAAAGACACCATCTTAGATAGGGAAAAAATACATAGAATAGAATGAACTAGGAACCATAGAGAGCAGGGAACAAGGAATGTTGGGAAAAGAAGGGAGATATGGGAAGGGAGAAAAAACATAAAGGAAGGCACAACCAGATAGCCAGGGAAAAGCAGAGAAGAAAAGAAAAGAAGAGAAAAGAAAAGAAAAGAAAAGAAAAGAACAGGTGAGTGGGGGGGGGTTCAGACCTGCCTGTATGCGTGGTGCAGAAAAGGAAAACGAGGCCCCATGCCAATTCTGGGGCCTCGGAGAATGCAGAGTAGTCTGGGGGCGCGGCGCGTCTTGTGGCCGCGTTCCGCGTCCCGAGCCGAATGTTCGGCTCGAGACGCACGCAGCGGCGCGACATATACTCATTATTTCCCTGGGCAAACAATGGTACCTAAGGACCAACAGTAACAGGTACTGTTAATGTTTCTGGACTTGATTGTACATTCTGATTTCTCGAGTAAATCAGTCCATAACTCTGACCCGAAAGCATTGAAGAACTTGACTGTGATATTCTTACAGGTGTATACGTCTGCATTGTCTGGACTTGCACTGGAGTCATTGAACAAGGTATAGGCTACACTTGAACCATCATTGGTTTCAGATAAATTTGGGATATCTGTGATGGTGGCACCACTGTACTGTCATACTCAGTGCAGAACTTACAATGGGAATTGTAGGATAGTTCTACAGATAGCTCAGGCTGAGTCATAGGTGTCTGAGTTACAGTAATAGTAGGAAAATTAGTTGCAAACTGTACTTGACTCTGTTACCACAACTGGCACTGGTGCACTTGGACCAGTAATAGTACCTGGACGTCTCTCTTGTGCTGCATATGGAGGAGGAAGACTTTTTATAACTGCATTATAAATTCAACATCATCTGAGTCATCATCATAAGTCAACAATTTCCTAGCCTCATCTGACTTCGACTCATCTTCTTCAGAAGAATCCTTATTTTTTTTCTTTGTTTTTTGTCTAACACTGCTCTCTTTCTCTTGTGTAATTGCAGGAAACATTTTAATACCCTGTAAAGTTTCAGTTCTCCAAACTTTTTGCTCATTGACCCGCTGTACTGCCATTTGATAAATTTTGTTTTGACCAATGACTTTGTGTTTCACCACTGCGCATATTAGTTGCTCAATGTTCACCAGTAGCACATGGTATGTTTTGTTCAGTTTAGCCGCCTATGGGCTTTGACATTGCATTAGCCATTACATTCTGTATTCTGCCTATTGGCTTTGACATGCTGTATCCAGTCTAGCCGCCTATTGGCTTTGACATTGCATTCCTATTGGCTTTGACATGATGTATTCAATTTAGCTGCCTATTGACTTTGACATGCTATTAGATATTCTGCCTATTGGCTTTGACATGATATCATATATTGCATTTTATATTCAGCTCAGCTGCCTATTGGCTTTGACATGATATTATACATTGCATTTTATATTCAGCTTAGCTGCCTATGGGCTTTGATATAATATAAGACATTGCATTTTGTATTCAGCTCAGATGCTTATTGGCTTTGACATGACACTAGACATTGCATTTGATATTTAGGTTAGCTGCCTATTGCCTTTAACATGACATTGCATTTGATATTTAGGTTAGCTGCCCATTGCCTTTAACGTGGAGTTAGACATTGCAGTTGAGAATCCAAGCTGTATTTTTCCAAGCTGTGTTTTTGCACCAGAGAACCAAGATGTTTTTCTCACTAGACCTGATAAGAGAGGGTACATGGGTGTTGTTTTTCTTCGCTTGAGCTTGGGAACAGGAGTAGTCTTGGAGACCTGGCCAGTCTCCAAAAGGCTTGCTCAGTTTCCCAGGTCTGAGAGGAGGGGGCACACCATTGTAACAAATGTAACAGGCTGCAGAGGGTCAGATTCGAATCTGCCGGACCTCGTGCTGGAGCTTGGCGCCAGCGGCCAGCAATCCCGTGTGGGTAGATGAATCTCTTTCTCGCGGCTGACAGGGGTCATCAGCTTGCAGACCTTAGAAAGATGAAGCTGTAAATAGTTTCCCACACGGTGAAGTATTTGTTTTGCTTTGCATTCAATATCTTATAAATATAACCTGCTGTGTATATTGCAAACTGATATATTTTGTTTGATTAACGCGGACTTGAAAGCTACTAATTCGTCATACATAAAAATTGGGGTATGGGGAAGAATTAACAACAATAAAAGTCTTCTTTGACCTCAGAAGTGCATTTCTGGTGTGTTATGTTAGTGCTTAGAAACTAGCTAAGAGGAAAGCACTACAATTGGTACCAGAAGGCGTGGCGTCGGTCATTAAGAGGTGATTAAGAGGGTGTTGACGAGTTGGTAGATTTGTAAGTGCACACTTTAAAAGTGTAATTGTTTTTGTTGTTTGGAGAATTACAGAAATTGTTTTTTTTGGAGAATCACAGTAGCACGGCAGACCATGTCTGAGAATGCATGTGTTGGTAAACTGCCCGATGGTGCTCGGAAAAACTGTGAATTGTTTTCTGTTTGGGGAATTACAGATAGTGTTTTGAGAAATAATTTCTGTTGTACATATGTAGAAAAAGTGTCTTTTGGAAGTAATGATGACAGAAAGGTCTGGATACCTTTATCTGCTTACAGAGAAATGCAGGAGAAATGTAGGAAGTTGGAACATGAAAATAGGAATTTACGTGAGCAAATTAGCCAGGATACAATAATTCAAAATAATGCTGAAAGTTATAAAAATGTTGGTTCTTTCTTTTCCCATTCCAGTAATGAGGGGGTTAAGACAGCTCCGAGCTGCACTGAGTTTTCGTGTGAGCCAGGGTTTTTGGCAGCCAAAATGCATTCCTTAACTGATAACACGGACGAGAGAGACCAGAATGTGATTTACGAGTTACCGTTGCAAAATGCACAAGTAAAACCAAAGATTTTAGAGCAAGAGCTGACTTTCATTAGCTTGTTTGATTTTTGGAAAAAGAATAGCCCTCATTTGAGAGAAATCCTAACACTTTTGTATATGGTCACTGTGAAAAATTATATGCAGTTGCGCGCTTGTGATTTGGCAAATGAAATAATGCAGACTTTAGGTTTCTGCGCAGTGCAAGAAGAAAAAACTGATGTACATGTAACTCAAGAACAAGGGAAGAAAATAGTGCCCCTAGCTAGAATCATACATTGGATCTGGTACTTGCAAGACAGGGCTAGAGTACCACAGGTAAAAGAGTTATCAATGAAGTTGTGTGCACCATTTGAACTCGTGTCCACTGAAGATAAAAAGCATGTTTGTTTTACTAATGATTCATTGACTGAAATGTTGTTTTCTGGCACAGTAGAAGGAACAGAGTTGTATAATGTGTGTCAGATTTTAAAGCAAGAGCTACGTGAGATGTGTCATTTTTACGCTGATTTTTGGTTCATTGCTAATGTTTTAGCACCTAACTGGTTCAATTACCTTGCAGATGTTAATGAGAAAAATTCAGAGAGAGAAGTGTACACCCAGAATTCTGCCTTAGTGGGGATGGCTAAGTGGGTGCCCCAGAAATGTGAACAGCTGAGAGAAAAAGCCACTTACAGGTGGGCAGAGATGAGAGAGATGCATATTCCCCTAGATTTGATAAAAACTGTGCAGCACGCACAAAAGCAATCTGTCATGCAAGCAGTCACAGAGCAGTTGGGGAGAGGAAAGTTACCAGAACAGAAATGGCAAAGTGATCAGGTTTTAGGGAGAGTGATTGCTGCAGATTACCAAGGAAAAATCGAAATTATGCTGATACCTAGAAAAGAATCTGATTCATTCATACAAATTGGAGACAGAATGGCCCAAATTGGCAAAAGTGCAGTGAATGGAGGTTTGTTAAAGAAGGAGTCTGCCCCAGCCCTTCTGACAGTGCAAGAAAAGGGAAGCTGTGGCGCAGCAGATAAAAACCTCAGTGCTGATGTGTGGGCTGAAGACCCAAGTGACCCTCCAGAACCTGCAGAAAATATAACAAAGAGCCTCAAAAACGTCCTGCTGATTATAAAACAGGGAAAGAAAGAGGAAGGGTGCAGTTTAAATGAAAAATGTTATTTGCAAGAAAAGTCATACTTGTTTCTTTTGCAGATCCTACCACGTTTCGCCACTGTCCCTGAGTGTGCTGTGTGGTCCCCCTTCCGGTGTGTGCGTGTGGGGTCGGGGAAGGGACCGAATCCCCAACCTGAACCTGGCTGAGTAAAGTGCCAGCACCATGGATCCATTTTGCGCAAACTGCGCCTTCAGTTCAAGTTCAACTTGTTTGATTGCATTCTTCCACTGGAACTAAGCTGTGGTTTTTTTTTCCCTCTCGTATGGAACTCTGACTTTTGCTTATCTTCCAGCAAACCTTTCAGGTGGACCGTGCCCCTTTACATGAGTAGAACTCATGCCACATCAAATTGCTAACACTGTTGAATTAGAGACTCATTCAGAGTATAAAAATTGCCCAGTCTTTTCTATGTAGATGTATCTGATGTGAAAGGTTATGAGATCTATATGTTAATCCACTTCTATTGCTTTACAGGGATTGCTTTGATCATTCAAATCTGATTTGCTGATAATGTTTTTTTTTTGTGCTGATGTTTTTTTGTTTTTGTTTGAAACAAGAGATATGTGAAACAAAAATTCATTGGTCAAAGGGCGGAATGTACTGCCATTTGATAAATTTTGTTTTGACCAATGACTTTGTGTTTCACCACTGCGCATATTAGTTGCTCAATGTTCACCAGTAGCACATGGTATGTTTTGTTCAATTTAGCCGCCTATGGGCTTTGACATTGCATTAGCCATTACATTCTGTATTCTGCCTATTGGCTTTGACATGCTGTATCCAGTCTAGCCGCCTATTGGCTTTGACATTGCATTCCTATTGGCTTTGACATGATGTATTCAATTTAGCTGCCTATTGACTTTGACATGCTATTAGATATTCTGCCTATTGGCTTTGACATGATATCATACAGGGAGTGCAGAATTATTAGGCAAATGAGTATTTTGACCACATCATCCTCTTTATGCATGTTGTCTTACTCCAAGCTGTATAGGCTTGAAAGCCTACTACCAATTAAGCATATTAGGTGATGTGCATCTCTGTAATGAGAAGGGGTGTGGTCTAATGACATCAACACCCTATATCAGGTGTGCATAATTATTAGGCAACTTCCTTTCCTTTGGCAAAATGGGTCAAAAGAAGGACTTGACAGGCTCAGAAAAGTCAAAAATAGTGAGATATCTTGCAGAGGGATGCAGCACTCTTAAAATTGCAAAGCTTCTGAAGCGTGATCATCGAACAATCAAGCGTTTCATTCAAAATAGTCAACAGGGTCGCAAGAAGCGTGTGGAAAAACCAAGGCGCAAAATAACTGCCCATGAACTGAGAAAAGTCAAGCGTGCGCTGCCACGATGCCACTTGCCACCAGTTTGGCCATATTTCAGAGCTGCAACATCACTGGAGTGCCCAAAAGCACAAGGTGTGCAATACTCAGAGACATGGCCAAGGTAAGAAAGGCTGAAAGACGACCACCACTGAACAAGACACACAAGCTGAAACGTCAAGACTGGGCCAAGAAATATCTCAAGACTGATTTTTCTAAGGTTTTATGGACTGATGAAATGAGAGTGAGTCTTGATGGGCCAGATGGATGGGCCCGTGGCTGGATTGGTAAAGGGCAGAGAGCTCCAGTCCGACTCAGACGCCAGCAAGGTGGAGGTGGAGTACTGGTTTGGGCTGGTATCATCAAAGATGAGCTTGTGGGGCCTTTTCGGGTTGAGGATGGAGTCAAGCTCAACTCCCAGTCCTACTGCCAGTTCCTGGAAGACACCTTCTTCAAGCAGTGGTACAGGAAGAAGTCTGCATCCTTCAAGAAAAACATGATTTTCATGCAGGACAATGCTCCATCACACGCGTCCAAGTACTCCACAGCGTGGCTGGCAAGAAAGGGTATAAAAGAAGGAAATCTAATGACATGGCCTCCTTGTTCACCTGATCTGAACCCCATTGAGAATCTGTGGTCCATCATCAAATGTGAGATTTACAAGGAGGGAAAACAGTACACCTCTCTGAACAGTGTCTGGGAGGCTGTGGTTGCTGCTGCACGCAATGTTGATGGTGAACAGATCAAAACACTGACAGAATCCATGGATGGCAGGCTTTTGAGTGTCCTTGCAAAGAAAGGTGGCTATATTGGTCACTGATTTGTTTTTGTTTTGTTTTTGAATGTCAGAAATGTATATTTGTGAATGTTGAGATGTTATATTGGTTTCACTGGTAATGAAAAATAATTGAAATGGGTATATATTTTTTTTTGTTAAGTTGCCTAATAATTATGCACAGTGATAGTCACCTGCACACACAGATATCCCCCTAACATAGCTAAAACTAAAAACAAACTAAAAACTACTTAAAAAAATATTCAGTTTTGATATTAATGAGTTTTTTGGGTTCATTGAGAACATGGTTGTTGTTCAATAATAAAATGAATCCTCAAAAATACAACTTGCCTAATAATTCTGCACTCCCTGTATATTGCATTTTATATTCAGCTCAGCTGCCTATTGGCTTTGACATGATATTATACATTGCATTTTATATTCAGCTTAGCTGCCTATGGGCTTTGACATAATATAAGACATTGCATTTTGTATTCAGCTCAGATGCTTATTGGCTTTGACATGACACTAGACATTGCATTTGATATTTAGGTTAGCTGCCTATTGCCTTTAACATGACATTGCATTTGATATTTAGGTTAGCTGCCCATTGCCTTTAACGTGGAGTTAGACATTGCAGTTGAGAATCCAAGCTGTATTTTTCCAAGCTGTGTTTTTGCACCAGAGAACCAAGATGTTTTTCTCACTAGACCTGATAAGAGAGGGTACATGGGTGTTGTTTTTCTTCGCTTGAGCTTGGGAACAGGAGTAGTCTTGGAGACCTGCCCAGTCTCCAAAAGGCTTGCTCAGTTTCCCAGGTCTGAGAGGAGGGGGCACACCGTTGTAACAAATGTAACAGGCTGCAGAGGGTCAGATTCGAATCTGCCGGACCTCGTGCTGGAGCTTGGCGCCAGCTGCCAGCAATCCCGTGTGGGTAGATGAATCTCTTTCTCGCGGCTGACAGGGGTCATCAGCTTGCAGACCTTAGAAAGATGAAGCTGTAAATAGTTTCCCACACGGTGAAGTATTTGTTTTGCTTTGCATTCAATATCTTATAAATATAACCTGCTGTGTATATTGCAAACTGATATATTTTGTTTGATTAACGCGGACTTGAAAGCTACTAATTCGTCATACATAAAAATTGGGGTTGGGGAAGAATTAACAACAATAAAAGTCTTCTTTGACCTCAGAAGTGCATTTCTGGTGTGTTATGTTAGTGCTTAGAAACTAGCTAAGAGGAAAGCACTACACCCGCCCTTCCTCTAATAATGTCTTCTCAAATTTTCTCATTCTCTGCTCAAATTTTAATTTCTCTTGTCTGGCCACTAATTCCCAAATGGCTAAGGCTTCAACCAATTGTGTTGGACTCAGAGGAAGTTTTAATTCGTACAGCACACTTCTCAAATTCTATATAATTCTCATAAGTTCCATAGGCAGGAAATGCTAAGCTCCCTTCCTTCTCTGTAATGTTGCACCACTGTTTTAACTAAATACATGCTGCGGTACCTTTCTCTTTAATTACGATATATGTAGGTGTGACAGGTAAGTACAAATGGATATATGAATACGCACTTTTTTGGGGTTTACAGATTTACTCTTTATTTGTTTTCTCCAATAATTGTCTCTTCCTTTTTCTTATTTTCTTTCTCCATCTCTACTTATTTGGTCTGTAGACGGTATTCTTCTTTTTCTTCTTTCCTGTTCCTTATTGTCTTTTCTTTCCAATTACAGGTTGGCGCCTCTGGGATCCAAAAGATCGTCCATCGGGAGGGGAGAGAAAAACAAGAAGCCCATTTTAGAAAAGGTACGTTTGGCTATATGGCAGGTATTGTTTTTTCCTGTCTGTCTTTTCTTTTCCCTTGTTTTTGTCTTTTTTCCTTGTTTCTCCTTTGTTCTTTTCTCCTGTGATTCTGTTAGTATCCAGATGGCTCTTCACTATTTCCTTTCTGACGCCCTTGCTCTCTATCTCACTGCCTTTTAATATACCTTCTTTTTCTTGTTTAACCTTTTCTTTCTCTTAATTTAGTACTGTGGTTCTTTTCACCCAGTGCCGTTCTTTAGTTTTGTTTTTCACTTTGTCAGTGATTTTTCGTGGGTCTTTTAGTAAATATAAAGAAAAATAGTGCTCCCCACTTTTGGTGCCCCTTTTAACCGTCCCTCCCACTCCCCAGTTTGTGACCCATACCTGGTGAGGCCACGATCCTCCTGGAACGTGGCCGGCTCCTTTGCGCCATCTCTCCCTCAGTCGTCCTGATGCCCGTTCCAATGTGGTATTCCCTGCCGTCCGACGACAATGTCCTCCATTGTGGCCCTCTCCCTCCCGCTGCCTTCCTTCTGCTCCTTCGTGTCTCTGCTCTCCTCCTCCACATCCACGTTGCCGTCTTTTCCCTTTCCTGCGTCTCTGCTCTCCTCCTCCGCTTCCGCATCCTTTACAAACCCCTTTTCTTGCTAGCGTCTTCCTGTTTGTTGGGGTGCCGCCCCTTGCTCCCTAGAGCCGGCATGACGTAGAGGTTTGACCTCTGCGCCGGCATGCTGAGAAGTACCCCTGGGGTACCTCCAGTCCGGCCCGGATCCTTGCGCTCCATCACAGTAGGTGTACCTTCTGGCGGGGCAATTTCTCCTACTCTAACTAGAATAAAAGCATCTCCCTTAAGCGTACTCAATGCTTTGAATAATTTCATTTTTACTTTCAATGGGCTTAAAACTACAATTTAAATTCAAAACAGGAAGTAATTAAATCCCAAAATCCTTTTCGCTTGCCTCTCTCAACCAATGACGCCTCAGAACTATTTTCCAAACGCTTCACGGCTCCTTCTCACTAACCGACCAATCCCAGCGCGGATCTAGTGGTATCACACGCACAGCAGCTGACAAAGTCTTGCAGACTTGTCTTCCAAACTCGATTCACACGAAGCAGAATATTGCGAGCAGCAAAGAAAAATCAACACACCAAACTTGTCTGTTTATTACAGGGATGGAACACAATCACTTCGGAAGCTTCACAAATATTTAAATTGCGGCTTTTATCTCTGACAACTACTCATTCAATCTTTGTTTTCTCTGATTCGCAAGTAAAATTCGACCAGAAAATTTCACCCTTGACTAATACCAGGTCCTCCTTGTGCACTCAGGGATCACCAATATCTGTCAAACTAACACTCCTTTTAACACACCCTTTAGGAAAACTATTTGTCAACCACATCTGAGTGAGAAATTAAGCAGACAAGTTACAACAACAACAACCAAATGTCTCCTATACTTGTACAATACTCTGGAGTCTTATACCACGCAAGGTCTGTATACCAAAAATCACGTGGGCAATTTTTTTGCAAAAAGCGTCAAACCCAATTGATGTATGACAACGTCCCTATATACACCCTCTGGAGTATGCACACTCCCTTACAAACTACATTGGAGTACGCAAACTCCTTATTTCTCAAAAACATCACAATTCACCTAGAGATTTGCTAAAGCAACACAAGTGCTAACCTTTTCTCAACCACAAATCAAACTAGGAGCACTTGGAACATCTCCAAACAAGCACTGGCAAAGCCAAAATTCATCCAAACAAACACTGGCAAAACTAAATTTCCAAATTTCAACAAACACTGGTAAACCCAAATATATCCCACTTCTTTCCAAATGACATAACTATTAAAACAGGATGTTTCCCTCCTATTTAGATTAAACCATCCTCTGCTACCAACTTCTGTGGGTGTGTCCAGTCTTATGTTTCTTTTGATATTTTAATTATAAGGTGACACGTATAGAGTAACGATCAATTACCCTTAGAGGTTGACACAAATCTTTGGACTCAAAAAGGAGTGTGATAACGTCCTAGCAATCAACATTAACAATATCAACTCAATAAACATCACTTTCAATTTTGAAATCAGTAATTTATACGTACCATGACTTATATGTCCATAAATCACCACACCAGTTTAATAAAGTTTAAACATTTAATGCTCTTTAGATTAACAATGCTAAGATCACATAAATCAAACTGAAGACCAAATAATATAGGTAGAGAAACAATACAGGCTGACCAAATCTTCAGAAGAATATTAACCTAGACAGAATATTTATCATTAAACATTAAAAAACTTCCATGCAGAATAAGAACATCAGATGAATAATAGATACACAATACATTTAGTTATCGCAGGTGAATTATTTACAATCAAATTAAATGAAACAGTCAAATTTAGATTTTGGAATCCTTAACTATTACTCTGATTTGATAAGCATGCTTGGCCTTCATGCAAAAAGAAAAGAAGACAAAAATTAATATGGAATACATCTGACTATGGAGCGAACCAAAAATAGTGGTTGGGTTTTCTAAAAAGAAAACACAGTTATACCTCTCCTAAATGGATCAGCAAGCAGTGATGTCTTCATCAGTGGAGCATCTTCTGGTCTTCTACACTGGGGTAATGGCATAGTAGGGAACAGTTCAGTGAAGTTTGGCCTTTATGCATCTGACAGGACAGAATCATAGGCAAAGAGCCAGGAAAACAGCAACACATCATCGCTGTAGCATAGAAGCAAAGAATAAAAACATTTCTAGCTTACGCGTCAAGAATTTTCAATTCTATTAAGGTCACGGAGGCGAGGATTATGCTTTTCTCTCTATTTACTGCACACAAACAGCCGCCAATTAAAAAACTTAACTTCAAAAAACTACATTTCCCATAAACGTCCAGGGCCGGAAAGGAACCATATTCATAGTCCTTTATCACAGATGCAGCCATCTGTGTCAGAATCTCTGCAGATGAGGCTGGTCCCTTAGAGGCTCGCGGGGGAACACCCACATCTATATTCTGGCCAAGGTAGGAAACAGTTTCGAGTAATAAACGCCTTCTCAATTCACGGTGACCAAATCTTGCCAGTGGTTGAGTAAAGGGCTTTAAAGCCTTTATAAGAGCCTGATTTACGGAGTCCTGGACATGATATACAAAGGCTTCCACTAATCTCTCCTCCATATGTTGGTCATCAGTCACTTCAGGAAGTTCCTGGTCATATTCATCCTCTTCGGCGTAGTACGCCATGATTTTCGTGAGGTGAATGAAGGAGTTCGATGGGGGGGCAAAAGTAATCCAGCAGACAAGACTCACAAGAGTCAATCAAATTATATATAGATATATATATACATATATATATATAATTTTCCAATGCAGATTAGAAAGTGGAGGGAGCTCCTGCTTATTTCCCCCAAGGGGCTAAATAAAGCTGATTATTAAAAAATTCACGCTTTCGCGCTGAGACTCTCCCGAAGTCTCAGAAACAGCCGAGGAGACCGGGTGAGAGCATGCGCAATGGTGAACAGAGAAAGAGGACTAGTCCTCTTTTACCGGGTATGACGCTTCACAAAGTGGGCAAAGCCCTGTCATGCACACATCTGTTTTCTTGAAAAACTGAACTATAAATAGACAGCTAGCACTGCGATCACCACCGGAATGGAAAGCGATTGCAGTGTGTAGCATTGGCAAAGAAACTGAATCACCACGACGTGTTTCGTGCCCCGCTCCACACTGCAATTTACATATATAAAAACTCATAACAATCGCATATAGCAGACTATAAAAGGAGTAACACTTATTTTAGGCTGTAAGCAGCAAAGAAAGAGGAAGGAATGTGTTTGCAGAGTTACATATACAGGGAGTAGACCTGTGATTGGTGGACATTATGGACTACAGAAGTTATGGGAAATTTAGTTTTTTTTAAGTGTTTTAATTGGCTGCTGTTTGTTTGCAGTAAAGAGAGAGAAAAGAATAATCTGAAGCCTCTGGTCCTGACACAGAATCTATGCTTACATCATGTAAACTTTGCAATATTAAACCCTAGAAAGCAACTAGCTAAGATTCTATTGGTCAGACTATACAATGTTTTAGTGTTCAACCAATAACCTTGATCCAAGTATCAGAAGTATCTTTCTTCATTTTCTGCACCCATGATTGGCTCATCTTCTCTGCTCCTGGTCACCAGTTTCCAGAGTAGAATACAATTGTTGGTTATACATGACCACTAAAGACTATTGTTCCTGGGTACACTTTATCTCACTCCAGGAACACAGACAAATGTTACAACAGAAGAACATTACTGTTCCACAATGAGCAAGTCACACAGCATACTTAGGGAAATATCATTTCGCAGCAAACACAATTTTGGCTCTGGAAAATTACTAAAACGTGAGGCCTTTTAAAATAAATGCTAAAACATGAAGATTAAAACATTTAATAATAGTTAAACTATTAATGCTTTTAATACATATTAATATTCATTTTTCATTACATTTTATTAAACAAAAATACATTTTCATTAGACATTATATTTAATGTTAATATACATTGTTTATGGTGTCCACCATATCAGCTACACGTTTTTATTTAATACACGATTTCATATAGGCCTTTTAATATATTACTAATATTGTTTGCACTCCAACAAGATATATATTTAAAATGAAAAAGTTTTTTAATACCTTTAATAATGCCACCTATAGTAACGTGGGTGGTTCATTCATTATGATGCAAAATCGTATTTGAAAATAAAACTGGCATGCCTATTACAAAATCCTAAGTGCAATGTATTTCAGCATTCACCGAGCTGATTTCCTGATTGTCAGATGTGCCAGTTATTAAATAATGCATTGAGTGCGCTTGTGCCAAACGTATTCCTCGACAACCCACAACTTCGACATCTACCTTAATTAATTAACTAGAGAAGAACTTAAACGGCGTTCCAAATAGTGGTGTTCTGGACAATAGGGCGGGTCGAGGGGGGTCACTGGCATTGAAAGAGGACAAATTTTGAGACACCCCCACCCCCGTTCAAAACACTATAGTGTAACTGAGGTGGACATTTTAGCATTGCGACTCCCTAAACGAGAAACGTAGTCGTCAAATGACTACCAAAAGCATTCCTTAAGGTAAGACTTTACTAGCTTCAGTTGTTTTCCATAAGTCCCCAATAAACATGCTAGTCGCAATTTTATGTCATAAGAGAAAAACATTATTTTGAACATTATCTGGTGAAATCTTTCTTATGCGTTTGTCTAACCTTAATATTTGATAGAAATGAAAATGTAGTTGCCAATGTGTGATTGTTGTAAATAAAGAAAACTGTTTCCATTCCAAGATGGCGGGAGTCCTTAGTGCTCATAGTTGCGGTTTTCGTCCTTCCTCTCTTTCGCTTAAATAGGGGCGGGGTTGCGCGAGTTGCCTCCTGTGCTGGAGAAGTGACAAGAGTGGCTCGTTTGTTATTATTTTCATTGTTGCGACCCTTGGCAAGCCCCGCCCTCCCGGGTTGGGCAGTTGAAGCAGGTGATGGTGGAAAGCAGCTGGGTGCTAGTAATATGAAGGATGGACGAGGACGAGGTCAACATCAGGGAGCAGAACTTCCACAGTCAAGTCCGGGAATACATTGTGAGTACTTCGCAGTAGCATGGGCACAGTGCTGCTAGGGGAGCTGCGTTTGTGGGCACCACGCAAGAGTTCCGAAGCTGTTTAGAGAGTGGCAGCCTGCGGATATGCTCCAAACAAGCAGCAACCATCTCGCTCCTTGGCAGTAGCCCAGTGGACAGTTGCATTTGTGGTCATCTATAGATTGGTAGCGGCCCGGGTGAGTACTGGTTGTTGGTCGTTTACACCAGTACCACGCGAGAGTGTGGCCAACAACACTGTGGTGATTTGCATGATGAGGGTAACAGGAGACTGGGGTCAAGACCTGTTTTAAAGCCAGTAGCAGCTTGTGGTTTCAGCTGCGTGAGAGGGAGATGGAGGAGGGATTCGAGTGCATAAAATGCTCATCTAGAAAAGTCAGTTTGGAAATCGTGTTGGAGCCGAGGATGTCGGTTTCCGCTACAGGCTGGCATTGGGAATACAACTTTCGAAAGCATATCAGTTTATTTTTCCCCCGGAATGTCTGTCACATCTTAGAAGTTTCTCTTTCTAATTGCTCAGATGTGGTTTTTTCTGTACTCCGTGTTTATATTTGCCTCCTATGTATCAAAGTGTTAACGTTCTGGCATGCATTGCTATGATCTTGAAGTTACTGCCTCGTCTGAGTGCATGCATTGCTATGATCTTGAAGTTACTGCCTCGTCTGAGTGCAGCCTAAAGCTCTTGCGTTTTGTCGACATATGCGTACAGTGTTTATTGTTCTACTCCATGTCAAAAATACCAAATGTCGCAAAGTGAAACAAAGTATAATGCAAACTTTTTTTTTTTTTACATTCTTGCACCCAGAAACTGCATCCAATCTCAAAACATTCTTTACATCTCTAAAATCAATCATGAAAAACTGACCTTTTAGTTAAAACGTCTCATTATCACCTCCTGCTTTTTTTCTTGCCAATTGCCCACTCTTTCACTTCTGTTCTCAGCAAGCCTCCTCTGAGCGCAATCTACTATGTCACATGCATCTCTGCCTTAATCTATATTATTGTGTTTCTGTAGACTGGCCACAACTAACGTAAAAAATGACAACCTCTTCTCCTTTCATAGTCAAACTGCTGCAATAACAATACCCCATCTCCTGTAATTTATCTATTAATCCCCCCCAAATGTGCATGAGCTCCAAAACCCTGACCCCTCACTAACAATCACAGTGAATCCCTATTAATTTAGTCCATCATTAAGAAACTGGAATGACTTGCTGGACTGGTTTGCTGAGAACATAATACTTATCCTAATAACTAACAATAACCAATAATATTTGATTAACTACTGACTATGGATTGTGGAGGAACATGCTGCCTTGTGTGAAGAGCTTCTACGCCTCACAAGAGATAGAAAACGGTATATATATAAAATTGCAACAGGTTTCTACCCAGATTGTTAGGAGACAGTTCGGATTCTTTTAGGACATTTTTGTAGACTACACATAAAGACAGGGATTAAAGTGGGAAGCAAAAAGTGTGGTTCTTTAATAGTTATGCATCCTGTGTTAATGAAGGGCATGACTTATACATGTAAACTACATTTCTTTGATTTCCATGGTGTGCCACTCTACTGTATTTTGGTCCCTCTCTGAGCTTTCTGTTACTGTATCCAGATTTAACCTCCCATGGCTATTGGCTCTGTCAATAGTTGTTCGCTGTTTAAGATAAATTAGTAACAACAATGTTTTTTGTTGTAAATAATTCGTATTTTAAATGTGAGACTGTGTATTAAACATTACTGTGGCCTGTGGAAAGGGTGGCAGGCTTCCGGTATTTCAATTATTCATGTTGTTTACTGTATGTAAGAAATGTAACCACCCTTTGCTCTCAACCTGCATATCTTACACCTCATCTATTTACTTTTCAGCACCGTCTTTTCAATATTTCCTGAATTCACTTTCTCGATCTCCTTCACTTCATCACACTCAGACACACAATGCACCCACTAACACGTGCTCTGCATGTTCCTTTACTTTTGCCTTGTCAATATTTTGCCAGCTGTGAACCTTCTTAATTCACAGAATCCTGCACAGAATCACTATTGCAACTGGTTTACGTAACCATTTCTCTGTGTGCTCTTCAGAGAGGCCACGGATTGGAAGACAGTGTATTTTAAACACTTTTCTAACCCCCTGACAACCACTGTGAGAAACTTGCTCTGCCTTCAGGCCTGTCAGGAGCCTTCAATTATGGCTCATTATAAACACCTGGAGACAACTCAGTTCAAAGTATGTGCTATACAAGTACAACCAATATGTTAGATGGAAAAAAAATACAGAAACTCAACATCCTGGAAATGACAAACACTTAGTGAATGCAAGATTAAACATTTGAAATATGAACAAGAAATCATTGACATTGATTACCTAAATGTTCTTTTACTTTCATTGTTCAGAAATCCATCAGTGCTTTTTGCATGAAAAGTGGACAAGAATATAGGGCATGATTGGGACCCATTGTAATGGGTATTTTCAATTACTACCAGACCTGAAGGGACCCAGCCCACGTAAAGCGAGTTACTTTTTTTTCCCTCAAGTTCTGCATCAAAGTAATGGTCTTTCGTGATGCTGTCTCCCCTGTTTTCTTTTGGTTGTCCTACATTGAAAGCATCAAGCCTAAAATGCACTTAAACTCCCCTCCGTGCCGGCCCAATTTTATTCTAGGACCTTATGAAAATGTTTGACTTCAGAGACCATAACATGCTGATGGACCCCAGGTGTCATCGGATGAAATTGGGAAGGGCGACTGGTTATCACTTTTAAGTTCGTCTGTTAGACATTGTAAACTGTCTCGTTGCCAGAGACCTATTGTGAACTTAGAGTGGGTTTACAGCTGACCCATTGTTTACGATTGGTTGGTTTTACTGTCACTTTTTAGGTTGAGCACGCAAGTGCTCTGGCCTGTTGTAATCTATCTGTGGGCTTCTAACCATGCCTACCGCATGCCCGTCACTATCACTTGTTTGTGGGCTTGCCACGCAAAAAGTCTCTGTTTTTATTGGTATGATTTACGTTTGTCCCTCCTTGGGGCAGTTTTGTTACCGCCTTGGCCATCAACCCTGGTATATGGATAATTGACTGCAAACAAACTTCGTTTTCCTTTTGTGCCACTCCTTCGCACTCATGCTGATGACAGCAGTAGCGCTTTAAATCGGCTTGCTTGTGTCAACTGTTTTACATTACTTTTCATTTTTAATTTATGTGGCAAGAAAAGTCCAGTTAGGAATTTACAACACTAAGAGTCACATGTAGTAAACTCCGATATTGCGACTCGGAAATTGCGAGTCGGTGCGACTCGCAATTTCCGAGTCGCAATATCGGATGCAGAACAGTGTCTAAATATTAATGAGGTGGGTCACTTTTTGCGACCCCCATCGTGAGTCCCTGCACTCACAGGGATGGTGGCCTGCTGAAGTCAGCAGACCTCCATGTCTGTGACTGCTTTTTAAATAAAGCAGTTTATTTTTTTTCATTTTGCAGCCCGTTTTCCTTAAAGGAAAACGAGTTGCAAAATGAAAAAAATTACGAAACCATTTGGTTTCGTTTTTTCAGTGTAGGCAGTGGTCCATTGGACCACTGCCTGCTCTGAAAAAACCTTAATGCCCACATTCACAAAGGGGAAGGGGTCCCATTGGGACCCCTTCCCTTTTGCGAATGAGTTACCACCAGTGTGACACTTGTGGTAACTGCGAATTGCTTTGCGACCGCATTTGAGGTCACAAAGCAATTCTGAATTGCGAGTCGCAAATAGGAAGGGAACACCTCTTCCTATTTGCGAGTCGCATTCACAAATTGCGAGTCGGTACCGACTCGCAATTTGTGAATGAGCATCGCGTTAGGCTGTTCGCATGGCGCAAACTGCGATTTTCACAGTTTGCACCATGCAAACGGCTTTCTACATCTGGCCCTAATAGCTCTAACTCGATCAAACGCGAGACCCATTGCATTGCAAATGGTTGTTTTTAATTCTTGTTCAATGGCCTTTTTCCCTTTTCTTGTTTCTTCCTCCTCTGGAGAATAGCCTCATTGCTATCCTTTTGATTGACTGACTTGTATTCTTTCGCTGCTCACATTTATGGAAGTATTGTTTTGTTTTTCATTCAGCACTACATGAGAATGCATGTGTTTCCTTGCTCCCTCCCTTGTATGCTGCTTCCCCCTGCCTCAAATTCCCCTTCCACGAGTTGAAGTGCTTCCTTACCTGATTGTACGTGAAGGTACAGAAAACATAAACCATGTCATCTAAAAAGACTGAAAACATCGCGTGTAATAAATATTTTTGAGATACCATAAAATGTGTATTTGTTTTTCCTGCAGTATTTTTAAATGTTTTATTATGTTACTTTTTCTAAACTATGCCTTACATATAAACATTGGCAAGGACAACTTTGCATGTGGGTGATATCAAGTCAACGTTTCAACTCTGAGTAAGATTTTAAAAGGGCCATTATCACGACAAATATATCTACCTGGCCTGGCTTGTAGGTATATCCCCAAGCAGAGAAGATATGAGGTGATTGATAGGACTGTCTAGGTCGGACAGTAATGCAATCATGAGTAGATCAGACTGCCTTCAGAGCTGGAAAAATGTAGCTGATGTGTGTACCCACATACCACCATAAATGTGGGGAAAGGTCTGGGGTTGAGGGGGGTGGGCGTGAGCAGCAGAAAGTTCACTAGACACCGGGGCTTATTATTATTATTATTATTATTATTATTATTATATATATATATTTTTTTTAGCCAGCGATAGATGGGGCGCCCACCCAGGCATTGGGACTAGCCCCCGCCTGGGGCAGATTGGAGTTATCTTCCTCCAGTCTGCCCCTGGTTGGGGAGCAGAAAGCCTACCAGACCACCAAGCACTATATTGAGAGGGGAGGGCGTCTACCCCTCTCTGGGCCCAAAAGTCTTTGTCTCACCCACCTTCCCCTTCTTCCACCCCCCCACTGCAGGAAAGAAAGCCCACTAGACACCAGGGGCCTTTCAATAGGGATATAAATGGGTAGGGGCGGCCCATCCAGACATCGAGCATAGCCCCAGAATTCTTGCTGCCCCCCGTCGGGGACAGATTTGAGGCAACTTCTTCCAATTAGCCCCCAGCACAGGACAGAAAACTCACTAGACCACTAGGGACCATATTTGGAGCCCCCCCAGCCCCTTCCTTGTGCTCCCCAGGTCCAAAAGTCTTTCTTCCCACAAGGCAAATTAGAGGTTCTAACGTCAAACCTGCCTCCCCTCCCCAAGGAGGGGCAGAAAGCCCACTACACACAGAGATTTTTAAAAAGGGATAAAATAGGTGGGGGTGACCCACCTAGGTTTTGGGCCTAGCCCCCACCCACCCATATAACCCCCAGCAGTCTTTCTGCCCCATGTTAGGGGCAGACTGGAGATGTCTTCTTCCAATCTGCCCCCGGTGGGGAACACAAAGCCCAGTAGACCTCTAGGGATTATAGTTGGAGGAGGGAGAGGCCCCCTTGGCAGGGGGCTATTGCTTCCCCCAAACCCCAGGCCCTAATGTCTTTCTGCCCCCTACCCCAACCCCCAACTCCCACCCCTGTGGGGCATATCGGAGGTTGTTACCTCCCATCTGCCACAGGATGGCAGAAGACCCACCAGACACCAGGGATGATTTTCCTTTTGATTATTTTTTGTGTGAAATGGGTGAGGTCGACCAGCCTAGGCATTTAACCTATCCTCACCCCTCAAATAACCCGCAACAGCCCCAGTCAGCTCAACTTCCAAGGTTGGTCACTTAAAACTAAGTATCTGCCAAACCAAGTTAAAAATATTAATTGCCAAATTCCTTATCCTACAGTACTCTTCACTTCGGAATGACCTCTTATAAAAAAAAATATGATTGAATTACTCTTCACTCTGAAATGATCTGTCAAACGTTACTCCTTTATATTTTGCAGGATACTTAAAATTCACCTTTTACCAAAATTGTGTAACTAAATGGAATTCTAATCGCCCTCATTCCCTCGTCTGCCTTCTACCCATGTTTGTCAGACCCTCTCACCAGTGATCATAGTTGACAGTCAGATGCCTAAGCCCTGCATGCATCACCTGCAAACCGAATTGGCTATGGCAGTTGCTTCCAACCTTTTGACATCTGTGGATCCCCACTTTATCATTACTGGAACCCAGGGAGTCCAGCTGAATCATAATATGAAACCGGGGACACCCCCAGTGAGTCATTACTGAAAGCTGGGGGCCTAATCTGTTAATATTGTTAATATTTCATTTTCTAAGCAGTTGTGGACCCCCTGAGGAGGCTTTGCGGACCCTCATGCGTCCCCGGACCACAGGTTGGGAACCATTGGGGTATGGCACTATAGTTTTATCTTAATCATTGTGTTGCCATCAACAAAGACACACTGCACT
The DNA here is from genome assembly GCF_031143425.1 of Pleurodeles waltl. Lineage (NCBI taxonomy): Eukaryota > Metazoa > Chordata > Amphibia > Caudata > Salamandridae > Pleurodeles > Pleurodeles waltl. The sequence goes on along the minus strand of NC_090449.1, from coordinate 658,511,005 downwards.
TGCTCAGTCACTCAATCGCAGAGTAAATGTTCCTTCCTACAAGTACTCCTGCCTTTACCCTTCTCCAGCATAGATGCTACTCTCACTCACGCACTCCCCCTACAATTCACTATCCTTGAAACTTTAGAGTAAAAAGGTCAAGGTTCTGCATCCTTCCATGAACTGAGAGTGTGCCAAAACGCAAGCCCATGACTTTGCCTGGGCAAGAGCATAAGCTCATCATATAGTCAACTAAGTTAATATCTTACAGTATGGCAACCTTGGGCAGATCACCACATGGCTAGGTAGATGCTAGGATATGTCCTTAAGCATTCTGAGAAGCACTTGCCATCGAACCCTAAGACCTGTACCCTCTCAGAAGTCAGAGCAACTAGGGAACTAAAGGGAATTGTTATATGTCAGATACGTTTCTATCTGCTCCCATCTTCCTTTAAGTTTGTGGTACTCATAGTGCAAGAAAGTGAGTTATTAGATGGGTGGAAGGTAGTCCACCACAAGTATAAATGTCTCAATACTTGTTGGGTCCAGTTTATAAAAATATGACACCAAAATAATAAAAATCCAATGGGGGAACCGGATTTATGAATTTTTAAAGGTTTAAATGTTTTTTTTTTTTTTTTTTTTTTTAAATAAAAATTGTGCCAAGCCCCCACAACGGGCAACTGGTCTTGCCAGATCGAGACAAGGGTAAGCTTTAAGGCAAACTGCAATGGGGCTCGAGTTGGATACAAGAATGAGGTATGTCCTGGTGCGGAAGTTACCTCCCAACATTGACAGCCCATCCTCTGTGTTGACACGATACTGGTTTTGAGGTCAGCTTCCCTTCCACTGGAAATGGTGCCGGGTTGACTTATAGGATTATGGGGCAGGCGCAGGTGTCAAATACATTTGCCTGTGACAGGGTAGGCCTCTTTTGATGTTAATTAAGTTCTTGGGCACTGCACCAGCGATCATTGTGTCAGGGGAACAAAACAAATCAAGCCTTTGTCTCAGTTCTCGGGGCAAGTACATGCTGCATCAAGGAGCTATTCAACTCCTAGATGACAGTTGAATGTTCATACAAGTGAGCATCTGGAGGCTCTAGGCAGGTTAAAGGTGACATTTTAAAAGTACCTTTGGTAAAATAATAAACATCCAATGAGTTGGGCTTGCAATATACATTTTAAGAAGTACAAGTATTAATTTTTAGCTGGTTCCTATGATGAGATAACATTTATTTTAATATTATATCTCAGTGCTTTCCTATGGAACAGCTAATCCTACCACAGCAAAAATTGCGTTTGGGACCTTTTTACTGTAAATACATGTTTTACATAAAAATTTTATGTGTCCTATTTTAAAATATTTATGGGTATTTGAGGTCTCCTTAGAGGTGAATTACTAGTATTTAAAAGGAGGTTTTAGACCTGTCAATAGGGATTGTTTTGACAAATCGAAATTTCAGTTCTAAAACCGCATATACCTACTATAGTGGTAGGCCTACACTGTCACTCTAGTGGTGGCACAGTGTGTGTTGCACTCTACTAGTGACACTTAACTTACAGGCCTTGTGTACCCTTTGTGCCATATACTACGGACTTATAGGTAAGTTATAGGTAAGTTTAAGTAAGCCATTCGAGCGTTTCAACATGTTTTAGAGGACAGAGCACATGCACTGGACAGCAGTGTCCCATTGTGCAGACTCCAAAATGCAGCAATAAAATTTAGCAAAAAGTTGGAGTAACTACTCAAAAAGGGACATTTTCCTACACACAGTAAATTGTTTTGTTTAGGCAAAGAAAGCTGTCTGTAGTCTGAGCTTAGACACTGCCAGAGGAAGTGGAGGTGAGGTGCCAGTCATTTTTATTGTTTGCACATGGCAGGATCATTTATTTAACAGCCACTTGGGTGACCGTTTTCAACTTTAGTAGCCCAGAAAGCATGATGCTACTGAATCTGGTGCCCTTTTCCATATTAGTGTGGTGTTCCATGGATGGGTATGCAACCTTTGTTGCTTGTTTGTGTCCCATATTATTTCATGCTTTAAGTCCTGGCTTTGATCAATCTATATGGATTAAGAAATAGTGTATATTCCTGAAAAATATGGCTTGTGTGGATTTCCTCCCCCACCCTTTTTGTAAACCTACTTGTATTTTTTTAATACATCATACATTAATAACAATTAGCTAAGATTGGTGATGTGTATGTTGTAAATTTAAATTTTGCCTTGGAACTTAGGGAATACTAACGTATGTATGTTTATGGACATTCCCAAATTCTGATTTGACCCCTTTCCAGCCTGAAAATGATTAAGCATTTAGTCAAGCTAAGGCTGGAGTTAACCTTCTCTTCCGTGATGGGAAAGGCTCAGCCACAGATTTGCAGGCTTTGTAGGAGAAGAACATTCTCCAAGGGGAAATTATTTGCCCCTTGGAGAGAAATAAGTGCATTGCTGCATTGGACCCTATTCTCTCTGTGCTGAATTCTGCTATCTACAGGTCAACAGAGCTGGAACAAGTCAGATCACATTCCTAGTAGTATTTGACGTACATTTGGAGGTCCTCCATCCAGAAAAGCCAACAACCCTGACTCAAACCCTAAGCTTAGAAATGTGGAATGGCTGGAAGAATGCACTAGTAAGTGCACTTTACAAGCTTAAACCCCCTCTGGTCCTGATTTTCTGAATCACAATGTCGATTTTACATACAGAAAGACTGTTATTATTCACCTAATTTCAGCTCAGGTGAACAAGCCTTTCTTTGAATCAGGCCATGTGTGCTTGCCCAAGGACCAGCACCTAGGGAATAGTATACGCTATTGCCATAGAATAATGACCATACTTCTTTCTTTGTTTGCATGAACCAGAAGTTGTAAGTGTGAAAATCCTGTGTTGGCTTGGGCTATGGATTTTTTTAAACAGATCATACAAAGGAATTTTTAGAAGAGTCACTGGCGTTAACTAAGTTGATTCTTGAGGCCAGCTCCAGTTCTGGTCATTATAGTTGTTTTTCCAAGTCTCTACCTAAGTATTCCCGTATGAGCACTATGGTTAATGAACAAGAGAGACTTGAACTGAATAGAAGACAGCACTCTTGTCATGTAACTTGTGTAGAAGTTTGAGCATAAAGTTCAAGAAACATGCATCACCACGAGGGAATCCAAACAACATTTCTACACTCCAGTTGCAACTTTCTCCATTTTCCATTTAACCACTGCGAGACACTACATGTCCTGGTTCACATGTTCCTGTGGCTTCAGTAATTCTGACCAGTCATGCCTTTCTTTTTAGATCAGGATGTCCTTTTATTTAATGTTTTTTGCTACTGAAGGTTGCTCATGGTACCTAACATGTTGCAGTGTCACCTTGTAGACCCAAAACCAATCTATTCTGAGTGCCATTGAGTTACAACTAAAGATCATTCTACTTTGAGTTTCAAAATCAAGGAGTATATTGGCCCTGTTGAAACTTGCCAAGCTTATAGGGTCAATTCCTCAGTATGGGCCAAAAATACAACTGGAAAGAAGTGTGGAAAATGTCACCACATTTGCTAAAAGTGCCCATATTTTGACGTTAAGTAGAAAGATTAATTTGTAATACCCTAATACATTGATGTCCTAATTTGTAAAAGCAAACTTATTTGTTTGCCTTATGACAAACTGGTCATAAAACAGATGGAAAGTTTACCAGCCTGAAGCGAGATATAAAGAAAGAGAGCAGCTGGAGGAGCAGGTGAGAAGGGAGATGGCACATGACCCAAGGGATTTAAAAATCGGTGAGAGAGTCTTCATTTGGTGTGGTGGAAGAAACTAGTAGTCTTAGGTTTCAGTCTGGTGGCTGTTTGGTTGCAATGTCATATTGGAGACATGCTGAAAGCTTTCCTGTGAATGCATTCCACACATTGCTTACCATTTTCTTTGTTTTGTTCCTCACATTTGCTTGCTTTCTGTTTCCTGGCTTTATTTGTTTTAGGCGGTTTGGCACATCATCATCCCTCCTATGTAGCTTAGCCTGTCTACAATCTCTCCGAACAGCCCCTTGTATTCTTCCACAAGCACTCGCTTCCTGGGAACTCCTTTCTGTTTTCTTTTTTTTCTTTTTTATGATCCCCTCCACAAGAGTACGTGTTATCACTTGTCTCCATTGTATGCTAGTTCACAGCGGTAAATATGCTGTATTTATTTGTAAAGTTTTTCCTACCTCCTAACTTTCTGCATGGTTGATTCTACTATCCTTCTGCTTGATTGATTCTACTTAACCTCTGCCACTTTCGGGTTATCTCCCGTGCCTGTGAGGAACAATGTTCTATCTGCGAGCTTGTTTATTTTGGTCAGTGCGCTCTACTAATAGCATAACTCAATCCTCTTCCTCAATTTCACACTCCAACCATAGGCGCTGGAAGTAGTGAAGTCAGGATGCTGAAGCACCACATAATAACCATGCTGGAGTTAAGAAGTGAAGGAGCAGTAACATGGGTTTATCTTTTGTTCTTATCTTGGTACATTTGCTATGCATTCAGAGACCGAGGTCAAATGTTAGGCTCTGTCTTTGGAGAGAGGTTAGTGTTTACTTTTCTTTCTCTCGCTGCATAGTGAGAGGATTTATGTGACTATATTGGTGGGTATGGGGGGGTGCGTGAAAGAAAAGGCTGTAGGGTGTTATTTTTTCTTGCACACAGCAACATTGAAATGCTTGTAAATGAAGTATGATTATTTCAGAATGTATGAAAATTAGGAAAGCCTAAATGAAGCACAGTTTAAAAAAAAAAATATATATATATTCTGAAGAGTGGTGAAAACAAATATTTTATTTGGATCAAAACAAATCAATACACTAGTTGGTGCCGAGTTCCACAAGTTGTTTGTTTTGTTGTATAGTTTTAGCAGTAAAAGTGTTTGTCTGTGTTAACATAATGGTAATTTCAATTGCAAATGTATTGTCTGTAATCGCAATGCGTTACCACTCCATGCAGACTCCAGTCCACTCCACAGCACCCTGCTCTACGCCACTCTGACACTACAATCTACTTTACTGCACTCTGCGATCCTATACTCCACCCCAATCTATGCCACTCTGCTCTTAACACTCTACTGAAAGACACTGTACTCCACTCTACGCCACTCCACAACACTCTACTGCACTCTGTGCCATCCCACTATACTCAACTCTGTCACTCCACATATCCATGCTGCAGCACTCTACTCTCCTCTACGCCACTAACTTTCAGCAAGGCAGAATAGCAGCCATGCTAATGTATTACATGGGTAAAACACACTGGCAACACCAACAGTTCTCGCCTCTGCAAGACATATTAGCTTTGCCAATGCTTGTTTTAAAAAGGGGTAGTGATAAGACGAAGTAGACTTTGTGTTAACTTAAATTACATGATTGAAATGAGGTAAAGTGTTGGAACGAGGGGCGAACGTGTAACAATATAGTGACAATAAGTATTAAAATGTCGCATCAAAGACCTAGTATTGATCATGAAAGTGCCAAAAGTTTTGCCATGTTTCTGTGAAGAACTCTAATGCTAATCAGTGAGATGCTTACCTGGCACCAGCATGGCCGCACAGAAAGGCAATAAGCCACGTCTAGCACAACATTTATCAAATCGTTAAAGTGTGAACTAATACCTTACCACTTCTTCATATACACACTAATATCTTTACTGCATATGAGACACAAGTAGCAGACGGTCCAAAACCTTGGTAGGGTTTGATACACTATCCTCCGCTATGGTCTAATCTCAAATTACATTCCTTGCTTGACAGGTAAAGGTGGTATTACAGAAAAGACGTGTAACTAGTTAGCTAGTTCTTCTCAAATTTTAATAATTCTTTGGCCTTTTTCTGTGTAGTTTCTTTAACTTGGTAGGTGCAAAGTACAACTTTTGTCTGGCAAAGAAATTACATCTGTTAATGTGCGAACATGTTTCATGTAACAATGTGGTACTTTATGCTTTTATGGATCTTCTGCATACTTGAGAGCTGCAGTAGCTCAGCGATGTCTGTCAGAGTGGAAACATTATGTTCCAGTATTCAGTTACTGGTCATGTCACGTTTTGTTTGTTGGTTGCATGCATAGCACTTACTGTAGCTTGAAAGGTTTCTCAAAGTACTGAAAAGAAGAGAGTATAGGAGGGACTTGAGTGAAAGAGGGTAGGGCCTTCTGGGTGTAGCACTCTTGATCAAAATGTTTATACCCAATCAGCTGATGGATTGAAAGTGAATTACCGATAGCCAGTCTGTGAGCGCCTGGCCCAGTTGTACAAGACCTCGAGGACATGAGATGCATGGGAAAAGAGGACGGAGAGAACACGGAACTCAGTCAGTATGTATCTTTTATCAAGTGGTAGAATCTTGACTTAACAAGGAGTTAAAATTATTGTGGCTTCTTGAAGGGATACTCGGACCCTGAGAAGCCGAGCAGAGAACTGGTCCTTTCTGACGACCGTGTCTGCACTGGGAGCTAAAAACAATTACTTCCACCATATCAACACATTTACTTGAAAGCTTGCAAACTCAGAAGGTAGTTTAGTATTGAGGATACCTACTTTATTCGCCCTTTGCACCTCTGTGTCTCGAGGTGCAGAGGTAGTCAAAGAGACATGCTCTTGGGGCGGAAAAAGCCACTTTTTGGCACTTCCCAGCAAAAGGTGAGTAGAACTTGGTTACGTGAGGTTGGCACTTCGCCCAAGTATACAGCTATGATGTGCAGGCCGTGATGAAGGACACTAGGCAGGGCACTGCATGTCTCTTCATTATATACTGGCTCTTTGTTGACTGCATGTTTTTTTTAGTACAAATAAGGTGGCGCATGTTCCTGACAAAAATAAAATCCGTGTGTGTTTGTGTACTTTAAATTGCTAATGGGTATGTTAATTAACTCTTCAAAGGGGATTTCCTTGGGATGCTTGATTTTATTACAAGACCGGAGGCTCATATTATGCAGTCTTTCCTTGCTTTAATTCTTAACAGCAGCCAAGTAAAAAACTACAGTACCCAGAATAAAGAAAACTACAACGATGACATCATAGCTGCAACAGCCAATAGGATAACATACTGTAATACTAATATCTTAACTGCGAGCAACAAGTCCTCTTTTCTTGCTGCTCGCAGTCAAGATAAGTACCTTCATTGTTTGCTCGATATTTTTATTGTGTGCATTGTTTTCTATGGCTTACATATCGTTATTTTACAGCGCGTCCGTTTCCAATCTTAAAACGCGCGTCTCCCTTTCTTCTTGAAGCGCGTCTTTCAACGGTCGTTTTTCTGCCATTGAAGACGCGCGCGCGCGCTAATGCGTCCATTCTTGACATTTTCCTCATGCCGGCATACCTTTGACTAGCGCTCACGCCGCGTCGATATCTCCGGGTATTTTGAATAATTTTCGAGCGCATTTCGCTCGTTTCTTCTCCCGACTGCATTTTTTCTCCTCATTACTTCGGGGGTAAATCGGCTTCTGCCTTTCCTGGCAGTACCGCCCCTATTTCCTAGTTCCTGCCCCTTCAGCCACTCCCTCCCACTCTCTTCATATTTAACCCCTGTTTCCCCAGTTTTGGTTTTAGGTTTATTTTATTTTATTCTAATTATATATTTATATATTTAATATATTTTATTTTTCCTCATTATGGTTGAGGAGGAAGATTCTCAACTTTTTCAAGAGAATTTAAAGTCCTTCATTAAGGACTCTGTACAACAGGCAGTGAATGTTTCCATGTCGGATATTACTAAGAATTTGGAAGCCTCTTTTTCCAAGATGATTTCCTCTTCCAAGCTGCCTGCTAATAAAGGCAAGAAACGTGCGGCCACCCTTCCAGTGCCGTCCAAAGGCGTTTCAGCTGGTCCTTCCACCCGAGAGGTCACTAAGTCGGGTCCCCCTCCTTCTCCTGTACAAGTTTCACATTTGAGAGACACAGATGATTACGATGATGATTCTAGTCATGATGACGACATGGACGGATCGGCAGATCCATTTTTGTGTGGGCCTTTGGAGAAAAGGCGTAAACTTTCTCCGGGTGACGGTGGTGCCGTTCACCCTGTGTCTCATGTTTTGGTTGACCATGCTGGCGAACCCTTATTCGACCCTTCCTTCATGGTTCATCCAAATTCAAAGGAGTGGTATCCATCCGATCATGTGGCTGATTATGTTTCTTTCTTTTTACGCCATCCCCTTGACAAAGCCACTCGTAATAAGCTTAAGTCGGAATGTCCCCGTCCCTCACTACCAGATAGCATTACGGCAACCCCAGTTATTGACCCCAACATGCCGATGTTTTTTACCAAATTCGGTAAAGATCCCAAGAAGGGTGTTGATAGAGCTTGGTCAGGTTGTCAAGACAAGCTCCTGGATTTGGTGGGTCCTCTCACTAGAATCTTTGACTTAGCGGAAGAGGCTAAAATGGACAACAGTCCTATAGATCCTGAGGTGCTTTCGAACTGGGCGCAACGCGCTATCTGCATGCTGGGGAATGCCAATACTCAGTTGTCTATTGAGAGGAGGAAGAGTCTACTTTTGAAGATTGATCCTAAATTAGCCTCCTTAGCCTCCAAAGATGATGGTCCGTTGGCTAAAGGCCAATTATTCGGGGATTCTTTCATTAAAGATCTGGGGAAATATGTGTCCACCTTTGCCTCCCTGGACAAGGCCCAACTTACAATGAAAAAGATTTTTTCTTCTCGGGTTTTTGCCAGGGCCGGCAAAGGCAGGAGTTGCTTTGCCGGCCGCTCCATCAGAGGCCAATACGCCAGCAGAGACTCCTAAAGTCAGCAATCCCAGCTTGAATCCTATACCGGATATAAACCAAGGTTCTATCCCCGTTGGTCAAGAGGCTACCGGCAGAGAGGCTACGCCAACAGAGGAGATCAAACCTCCGGTAAGTGCTTCCGTTTCTGGCCTTCCTCCAGTAGGAGGCAGACTGGCTCTGTTCCTCAATTCATGGTTTTCTCTCACCTCAGATCCCTGGGTAATTCAGGCCATTCAGGGTTACCTGTTAGAATTTTATCAAACCCCAATTCAATCCCGCGTTCCTCTGCCCCTAGTTTTTTCCCAAGATCAAACCGAGCTTTTGCGCGTCGAGATCCACTCTCTCCTTTCCAAACGCGCGATAGAACCCGTTCAGTTCGACCCTTCGGGTTTCCTCAGCACCATCTTCCTCGTCCAAAAGAAAAATCAGAAATTTCGTCTGGTGTTGAACCTAAAGGCTTTCAACAATTTTATAGTTTATCGACACTTCAAGATGGAGACTATTCTCCATCTCAGAGACATTCTGCTTCGGCACGATTGGCTAGTCAGATTAGATCTTCAGGATGCCTACCTCACAGTGCCAATTCATCAAGCTCACAGGAAATTCCTTCAGTTCCAGTGGCTAGACTCTTTCTACCAATTCAGAGTTCTTCCCTTCGGGCTTTCTTCCGCACCTTGGTGTTTCACCAAAATTCTCAAACCCGTTGCAGCCTTTCTCCGTTCTCACGGGGTTCGTCTAATCCTTTATTTAGACGACTTTTTGTTGATGGCACAAGACAAAAGTCTGCTTCTAAGCCATCTTCAACTTTGCCAGAACCTACTTCTCGGCCTAGGTTTTCTTATCAATGTACAGAAGTCGGTCCTAATTCAGACTCAAAAGTTGGAATTTCTTGGTTTTCTAATAGACACCACTCTGTCAGTGTTGCAACTCCCCCAACACAAAGTATCCCTGATCAAGAAAGAGATTCGTCAATCCCTATCTCTTCCTCATATCTCCCTCAGGACTCTGGCGCGCTTAGTAGGCCTTTTGGCTTCTTCTATCCAAGCCATCTTCCCAGGTCCTTTGCATTACCGCGCCCTTCAGCGGCTCAAAATCCGTCATCTTCACAAGGGTCTCGCTTATTCGGATCCTTTGGTTTTAGACGCCGAATCCAAAGAAGAACTTCTGTGGTGGTTGACACACCTAGATGCCTGGAACGGCAGAACTATCTTCTCTGCTGCCCCAGATCTTGTATTAGAATCCGATGCAAGTCGGACCGGTTGGGGCGCAAGATGTGGTCAGTTCTCGACTGGAGGCGCATGGTCTCTGAAGGAGTCCTTCTTGCACATCAACAGTTTAGAGATGCTTGCAGGTTCCTTTGCCATCCGCACTTTTGCAAAAAACAGAGTAAGTTGCACCATCCTCCTCAGGATGGACAATTTGTCCGCGGTCAGGTATATCAACCACCTAGGGGGTATCAAATCCAAGATCCTCTCCACTTTGGCCAAGCATCTTTGGGAGTATTGTCTTCCTCGTCGCATCTCGGTCAAGGCAGTGTTTCTGCCAGGCAGGCTGAACACAGTAGTGGATTGGTATTCCAGACATCTTCACGATTCCAGCGATTGGCAATTGCACCCTTCAGTATTCAGGCGTCTTTCTTCCATCTTTGGCGAAATGTACATAGATCTTTTCGCTTCTCGCCTCAACTCTCACCTTCCTTCCTTTTTCAGTTGGAGGCCAGATCCGCAGGCTCTAGCCACAGATGCCTTCCTTCAGACTTGGCCGTCTTCCCTTCTTTATGCATTTCCTCCCTTCCTTTTCATTCCCCGGGTTCTGGCTCCGGTACGCAGACAACTGTCCACTCTGGTGATTGTAACTCCTTTTTGGCAGTCCCAACCGTGGTACCCAACTCTCTTGGAGTTGGCAATCTATCGGCCCATCTGGCTTCCTCACTTTCCCGACCTCCTCTTGGATCCCCAAGGCCAACGACATCAGTTAGTTCTCAACGGCTCCTTGTTCCTCATAGCCTGGAGAATTTCGGGGCGTCCTGGAGAACCCCAGGAATTTCGGAGGATGCTGCTAGACTCATCCAACAGGCCAGGGCCCCTGGAACCTCCAGAGCCTATAAATCCGCTTGGGCCCTATGGAGCAGCTGGTGCTTGGACAGGAGTTCAGATCCCTTTTCGGCTAATGTAGTTTTAGTTATAAATTTCCTGGCTTCTTTAGCCTCTCAAGGTAAAGCCTATCGCACTATTAACATGTACAGATCCGCCATCTCTGCGGAGCATCAAAGAGTTGATGGTAGGCCAATTGGTGAACATCCTCTCGTTTGCCAATTATTAAAGGGAGTAAGATACGTTTTTTCACCATCTCCTAAATATAATGTCATGTGGGATGTTAATTTTGTATTAGGCTTTCTCACCTCTTGGCCTAATAATGATTTGCTATCTCTCAAACAACTTTCGGCCAAGTTAACCATGCTTTTATGTCTGGTTTCTATCAAGCGTGTCTCAGACGTTAAAGCGTTAGATGTTTCTTCCTTTTTCTTCTCCCCCCTTGGTGTTTCTTTCCAGGTCAAGAGACGTACGAAAACTAATTTAGCTTGTGTTAATTATCCATTTTTTCCCTCTCAACCCAAACTATGTGTTGGAAATTGTCTCAAAACTTATGTGACTCGTACTGCAGATTTGAGATCGTCCTCTGCCTCCCAATTGCTTATTTCCTTTCAGAAACCACATAACCCTGTTTCTTCCCCTACTCTGGCTCGTTGGGTTAAATGGGTCATGTCCTTGGCTGGCATTGATATAACTACCTTCGGTGCCCATTCGGCCAGAGGTGCTATGGCCTCTCGCGCCTTTTGGGCAGGATCCTCTATACAGGATATTCTCAAGTCTGCAGACTGGTCGAATGAAAGTACGTTTAGAACTTTTTATTGTAAACCAGTTTCTCATGTTTCAGATTCTGTCATTGCTATGCTTTGAACATGCATAATATGAGCCTCCGGTCTTGTAATAAAATTGAGATTTTCCTAGCCTTGGTGTCTGAAAGGCTAGATTTTATTAAAGACACGGAGGCGAGTATTATCCCACCACAATTTTAACCCGCCCTGTATCTTCTTTCAGTGCCAACTCCCTCTTCCAGCGTTGGACAGACATGATGCACACGAACAGCTCTTACCGATTCTGGATTCGCCTGGCGACGTCTATTCCCAGATGGCTCTCCACTTTCGCCATATTCGAGATTGTTGCATGGACATTGTGACTTTGGTTTCTATTTTCTATGCCGTTTTGTTTGTTACTTCTCCTCTTTAGTTTTGCATCAAGAAAAGAGGACTTGTTGCTCGCAGTTAAGATATTAGTATTACTGTATGTTATCCTATTGGCTGTTGCAGCTATGATGTCATCGTTGTAGTTTTCTTTATTCTGGGTACTGTAGTTTTTTACTTGGCTGCTGTTAAGAATTAAAGCAAGGAAAGACTGCATAATACTCGCCTCCGTGTCTTTAATAAAATCTAGCCTTTCAGACACCAAGGCTAGGAAAATCTCAATTATGTCTCCAAAGGAATTAAATTGGGCATCTCTTAAGGGCGCATACCGAGTTGCAGAAGTCTTTGGTAACGACAGTGTTCTTATTATTTTTGATCTTTATTTTAGAATTAGTCACACCGGCACCAAAGAAGGCATCACTGAAGGCCAACTATGAATTGTGCACAGCACATTGTTATTACTATTGCGGGTGCTGGGGTGGGAAGTGACAAAATGCTACATAAAAATGCTTCACATTTTATGCCTTCACAGGAGTGCATCCGCTTTCATGCATGTTGGTGTAAGCATGGCACACTGATCCTCTTATATGAAAATTGATTTTGCCTTTCTTCGATTGTCTGGGTGGGGAGGGCTAGGTGATTTAGATTGACCACACTCTGTTATAATACTGCAGCATCTGTTAAACAATGCTGCTTTTCAGCAGTCTAATAACTTTCTACAGGTGTATCCAGTATTAGCGTAGTCGTCTAAGTGCTTCACTCTGAAATTGTCAGCCTGCATCCTCACCGTGGATCCTCTTCTCAGATCCCTTTTCACTAGAAGAGCTTCTTGCTGGTAGATACCAGCACTGAGAAAGCAGTTTCCAGTGCGTTCAAAATGTGAGTTCGCTCTGCGAAAGCTGCAGTTTTCTCGTTATCTGCAAACAGTGCTCTCGTCCTTTCTCTACTGAAATACCCATTGATACACTTCCAGCTGACATTATTATTTTGTTGTTCGAGATAGAACAGGGTATACACTTATTTTAAGATGATGGATCAAATTATAGTTGCTCCATGATAGACTGATGCTAATGTACACCAGGAGTGGTTTTACATATTACTATTTCAAACATTGACATACAAAAAGTGCAGACATTTTTACCCACAAATCAGAAACGTGTAGGAACCTGTGATGATTCTTGTGAGAAAGGGAAAGTAAAGGCAAGCACAAAAGCATTCAAAAGGAGGTAAGAATAGAGTCAATTTAGTTCTCTTGCAGTCTTTGTGGTAATACAGCTGCCTGTGAGGTTTGCCACATTAATACCGAAGATGAAAATCCAGATGTCCATATTCAAGCACAGTCCTCTGTACTAACCTTGGGTGCATGTTGTGCTTGGTGACAATATTCCACAGCAATAGATTTGAAAGGAAGGGAGTCTTTGCAGTCTGGCCCACTTGGAACTATCTCTTAAAACACACAAGAGCCTCCTTCTCACGTCTTGAATTTCACAAGAAGCTGAAGACCTGTCTTTTTGAGTAGCCCGTACAGGCCTTAGATGTGCCTAGACTGACACCTGCTCTGCACCAGGAAACCTTCCTGGGTGATAGCGAGTTCTACAGACTGCATAACATACCTTAACAGGGCCCTTGAAGCCAGAAACACCCTGTAATGCCCGCGTCCTGGGGAGATATTTTGTCCTTGGAGTTAGAGGTAGTGTTAAAGAAGACACCTTACCTGTGATACATATGGGAGGACATGCCAAAGTATGAGCATGGGACCATGTGGCAACTTTAGACCGTCTTTGAGATCATCAGGGCACAGCTTCATCACAGTGGAACTTTTACAAGTTGAATTTATTATGAACTTCATTTGTGTAAGCCACCTTTACTCATCCTCTCTACATTATGCAGCTCTTGCCATGTACTGGTGCATGGGACAGCATTGTGATGCCAAGGGCACAAAGGATTTAAATCTGCTCACTTATAAAGCTGTTGCTTTTTGCTGGACTCCTACAGTAAAACTGGGATCTATTCATAACTCAGATTTATCACTCTGAGAACCGCCTTTATTGCAGTTCTATCTCAGGGCGCTCACTCTGGGAGCTAGCCCCACTCAAGTGTTAACCAGTGGTGACTGCCCTTTTCTGTAGTGATACCACAATGGTGCCTCCCCAATGTCACCATATTGTGGGGTGTTCCAACCCCAGCTACAACACACCAGTAGCTGCCCAGCTGCCATTACAACTGTTTCTTGGTCTCAGGTGATACTGCTGCAGCAAGGAACATCTACAGTGTGCTTCATCTGCAGCAAAGGTGGCCCTTATCCTGATCTCCAATGGCATGTTTTATAAGCTGAAGATCTCTCCCATGGCACCTCTTGCCACCTGCAGATCTTGCCCCCAGGAAGCAGCTTTTCCTTGTGGAGGTCTCCTAAAAAAAAAAAAGTAAGTCTCGGCACCTTCACATGTGTGAGGGAAAATTCTCCCCTGCAGCTTTCTTTCCCAGGCTACAGCTCCCCTGTGTCGATCTCTCCTGGGACTCGTCTCTGTATCATTCTCTATCCCATCCACATCACAGTCGTAGGGCACCGCCTAATTGCTTGCACATCTCTTTCAAGACACTACTTGCTTACTGCAGATCATTCTCCGAAGATGCAGGTCACCCACTGCAGCTTCCTTTCTTCCACTGCACACCTCACACTGTCTTCCAGAGCACATTGCAATGCAGTTATCTATCCCAGGAAACATGTTATTCCTACATATCTTCGGATGTATTACTTTGCGGTAACATCACCCTAACCATTTTGTTTAATGTGTTTCGTCGTTGCGGCTCCAAGACAAATCTCACACAATTTTCCCTATCGCTATAGACACTGCAACGTCCGTCCGTATCCTCCTGAGTTTGCCTGTCCTTATCTCTGCTATGTCACTTGAGTCCTTCATTTTACGTTGTCTATATCCCCAGGGCTCCTAATATAGATCATTCAACTTATTTATGCCCTCATGCACTACTCCTTCTTCCTACATTATCTCTGTTTCATTCTTCACTCACTTCCACTTACTATATGTGTCACTCAAATTTCTTTCTGTCACCCCGCATCTGACCTGAGCCACAGCACTATTATCGTGCTCCTTTTTCACTCGGTCTCCTCTACATAGCTCTCCTACATGTTTATGTAAAAAAAAAAAAAAGTTTCCATGTAGAGCACAAATCTGTGCAGTTAAGAGAAGATTCGTGGCCTGCCACTTTTGAAAATGTTTGTCGCTCAAAGAATGGTTAAACGCTCACTCGAGGCAGTGTTTGTCAAGCTCAACGGCAATATTATATTCTGCAACATATCTTAGAGTATTCTGTTTTATTTGCCACCCATTCCGTTTAATTGACTAAGTTTTTACATCTTGCATACCACACAGCACAAGGTGGCTGCTTTTATAAAGACTTATTGTGAGCTTACCAAGAACTTACAGTAAGCCTAAACACCAGTTGCCTACCATCGGTTTGCTTTATTGTCAATCATCTTGCTTATTCGATGCCTTTCCTCGCTTTTTTTTTTTGTGTTATTTTCTCAATGCCAGATTTCATAGGCAAAAACACTGGAATGCCATAAGGGCCCAAAATCAGTAACTATTGGTTTTGCCAATGCTTGTTTATTATTATTTGTTTTAAGAGATGCATGAAGCCATGAATTAATGTATTCCTCCGTATCACTGCATGTTCACCTGCCAAAAAAAGAGTTTCTACTACCGTCATTGCAGTTCACCATGTTGCAGCATCACATTTTGAATTGTTATATGCTGAATTGGAAATGCTACTCGGGGTAAAAATGCTACTCCTCTGCTGCATGCTGCATTCTTTCCTGTCTGCTTCTGGTTAGCCCTGCTTATGGGACAGGACAGACACAAGAAATAATTTATTTTATTTTTAGGTGGGCGAGTGCTGCTTAAATTTAAAAATTCTTTTGTTGACTCTGCTTTTCTCGAAGTATGATGTTGCTACAGCTGGAAATATTTTATTTATTTTAGTATTTTTAATATTTATCTTAGTGTTAACCAAACAGCATATTTACATGAACACAGCTCAGCTTCAGCACATTACTTAAACAGCCAGAATATGTACCCACCCTTCCATTGTGACAATAATCCTTCTCTCTTGGAAAAAATACTGTTATCTATATTAGATCATGTGGGAATGCAGTACGTACAGCATTCTGTTAAAGTTGACAGTCATTTAATTTAGCAATTCGCCCAGGAAGGACCTCGTTTCAGCGTTCCTTTAATGCTTATATGACAGGTAAGGACAATCGTTGCTGTACTGTATCTGGGCCATACTGTGGGTATATACTCTCTCTTATCCCTATTTTCAGACTTCGCTCACTACCTTCTGGGCAAACATTCAGTTAATCATTTCTGTCTAGGTCTCCAGATCATCCATTAATTTTCCAAACGTCCTGACCACTCTGAATTGAATTTCCTTTATTTCGATTATAAAAATAATTATAAATTTACAAAACATTACAAATGAGAATTCATATAATAAATAATCAAGCATGTTAAAAAAACATAAAACATTTAAAAAAGACATTGCCATATCATGGCCCTAGATTCTTAAATAGGGAATCATATATTCTGTTTTAAGAGACCATAAAGGTTTAGGGCCCAAAGTTCATGATCTTGTTCCAACGCAAAGCATTAAAAAAAAAAATTAGAAACTGTCACTGCAACCATAGGTTCATTCAACATTTGTAAATATATAAAAGCAGGGCGATATCGGTAAAACCTTTGTTTTTAAGGATGGGCAGAAGAAATCTTCTCAGTAAGTTATAAAAACTACAAAACGACCAAATGCTTTAAAGTCTGGAGCGAGACGTTGTCACAGGGGCAAATTTTAATCTGAGGGCTCGTATCGTCCAGACGGGAAGCATAAATTTCAACAAATAAAACCTAATATGAATCTAGTGAGAAGGACTCTTTCCCATGGGTTTCTGACAAAGGAAAGATACTGTTCCGGACCAGGAGTTGTATTTAAAATCATCATAGCCCTGGCTGATTTGCTACCCAATACCACAAGTTCTCTGCTTTCGCCAAGCTGTGTTAATAGCAGCTCCTTCACAGTGTTTTTGTCTGGCCGATTCAACACTTCAGGATTCAGAAATAATTCTGGATGTCCCAGTGATGATGCTGTAGATCTAATATTGTTAAGCCATGGGATATTTGGCCTAAATCTCAACTGAGGCGGTCCTCACTGACTTCCCTATTCAACGTTGCCATTTCCCTACTCCAGACTATAATCCACAATAATTTAGGTGCAATTTTTGCATAATCTTCTGCAAAATCCAAAACCAGCGCCCTTCTTAGCCACCACATATTTACCCACCAGTAGATTGAGATTATGACACTGTTCCATTGTCCCTAAGCCCTCCCTGAATTCATAACGGAGCAAACAAGGCAAAAGTTTCCTTATGCAAGTCCATAGGGACTCCATCCGGGCTGGGGGCTTTGTTGGAGGGGCTTCCCGTTATGGCAACCTGAACTTCCTGCAAATTAAAATTCAGGCCCAGAGGAAAGGAAACTACATTGTCTCCCTTAGCAAGTTGTTATGCACTATCCAGTGAGTAAACCCTCTCGAAATGGGCAACCCATTTTTGGGCAGGTATGGTGGTCACTACAATATCAGGGGAGGCTAGATGAGCAGGCTTCCCATTCACTGTACTCCAAAAGGATCTCACATTCCTGAGCTTACAGGCACCCATTAACTGCTCCCACCTTTCTTCTTTGACACATTGCTTCCTTAATTTTATTGCCTCCTTGTAAGCAACCCTAGCTTCAGTGATAGAATGGGGGTTCCTTGGGTAGTCCTTAAGGACTTTATGGAGGCGCTTACTAGCTTTGCTGCAATTCTCGTCAAACCATCCCTCCTTATGGGCCCCAATGGTCCTTGGAGATCCAACATAATGGATCTAAGGCTACTCTTAAGACTGAAATCGGCCAGAATAACAAGTGGTGGGGCCTCAAATAGTAAGAGGGAGCTAAAGAACACATTCCTGCATCTCTTAACAACCTCTACCAATAAAGTAGGGATCAGAACTTTCTGCCAGCTGAGCCTCCTACCCTGGTATTTTGGAGTCCACCCAAACACACCTGGAGTAAAATTTGTGAGCCCAGTGGCGGGAATAACCATTTTATTTCAGTAGCGCTATGGTCACTAAACAGTTGGTCATGAATGAGCCCCTTGGTAAAACACTCAGCAAAGCTATTAGAAATAAAAATGTAATCGATAGTAGTCCCTTTTCCCCACCCAACAAATGTAGGTTTGTATAAATCACAGCTTGCCACTCTCTCCAACATATTGCAGAGGCCGGTGTGCCTCACTTCGGTCACCAGCAGCTTGCCTCTAGGGTCCGGGGGCTCTCCAGGTGATACCCCTTATTCCATAAGGAGGGTATCTACATCCAGAGGAACCGTTCCTATCTTAGCATTGAACTCCCCGCTATGAGGACATTAAAACAGCCCAGCTTAGGAGCCGCTCTTTCTTCCAAGGCCGAAAGTGCTTGAAATAAGGTCCTGATCTGACACCCCAAGTGACAAACTGAGTTATAAAAAATTACAACAAAAAAATTAAAATCTTCAGAAGCCACGACCCAACATATTTGTATTCCTCTGTGCAAATATGAGATTGGAACAAATCTCAGCTGTGCAGATATGGGGAATAATAGAGCCAGACCACCACCAGCTCTTGGCCCTTGTGAGGAAGTTGCTAATACAACATGGTTCACAAAACCCTCCTCGGAAAGTGGCTCCTTTGCCCATGTTTCTTGAAGTAATATGATGTCATACTGGGAGATGAACGTAATCCACGGAGGGTCGAAGATTGTATTCCCCAGACCCGCACAATTTCACAAAAGGAGACTAAGTTCCCTGGTTGCACGTGTAGAATCAAGAGGGGGGACTCCAGCTAATACCGCCACATATGGGCGGCAAATTAAAACAGGGAAATCTTCTAGATGGCGCATATCGAGCAGCCTTGCCCCTGTTATTTCTAGGAACCCCTCTGCCCCTGGTTCACCATTTCCCTCTCAACCTCACGGGACGAGGGTCCCCTTGTAGTACCTGATGAACACACCACAGCGCAGGATTGGTTGGATTGATCATTAGGTGGTACTGAGGGCAAAACACCAGAGAAGAACGCTCCTTCCCCGCCCCCCCCCCCCCCCAAACTATGATTACTGACCGCCTCTCCCCGCAGGCAATTATTCTTGCGCCTTCTTTCCAACAACACAGTGGTCACATGAGTGGCCACAGCAGAAACTGGCCTGTTCAAGGTGGAGATAAACGTCTCCAATTTAGATAACCTTTCTAGAGTTGGAGCCAGACACTGCTCAACAATGTGTTTAAATTTAACCAGCATATGATCCCACTACTGGCTGCCACCCAGGACCCCCAACTTGCTGCCCATGAACCCTCTTCTCTCTGGGTGCTTGGACTGGCGCTTCCCTTTTACTGCCAGGACACTCGCTTTGGTTATTTGGGGGGGGGGGGGGCGTGTTGGAATCTGGGCTAAAGACTAAAGAGTCCTCCAAATGCTCCATCCCAACTAGCACCTCTCTTGGGTGGGTGTCAAGTAGGCCCAAGGGGAAAATATCAGGGGACCCTATGGTTTGGCAGAGGGGATTTGGAACCATAGAAGGATCCACAGGTGGGCCACCACTTGGGCCCTCCTTGGGTCCATTGATAACCTCCTTTCAGCCAAATCAATTTCTTTTGCAATCACACTCTTGGCCTGGGTTAAAAAAAGTCAATTGTAGATCCCTTTTTTGGTTTTAGGGATGCTCCCTTACTCTCCTGCAATTTGCGCTTTCCCATTATAGTACCTCAGAGCTCTGGAAA
Source organism: Pleurodeles waltl (assembly GCF_031143425.1). NCBI lineage: Eukaryota > Metazoa > Chordata > Amphibia > Caudata > Salamandridae > Pleurodeles > Pleurodeles waltl. The sequence goes on along the minus strand of NC_090449.1, from coordinate 658,491,176 downwards.
CCTCAGTACCCCTCTGTGGAGATAAGAGTGGAATTATAAGGAGGGCGAGCTCCCATAAATACTTATACCACACAACAAAAAAAGAAATTAGAATTGACAGGAGGCAGGAATCAAAACCAAGAGGGCAGGCCCAGCCTCGGCCGGCGGCAGACGTGCCTGCTCTTGGCCCGGTCTTCTCCCACAGACGCGCCCAGACGCATCCCACGCATTGGAAGTGTGAGTCTTAATTTATGCACCTTCGGGCACGACAGAGCGTCGTAGGCGGCCTCCTCCCTCCAGTGTGCCTGGGAGGTGTGGTCCTACTTGGCCCGTTACCATTGAGCCAAGTGCAGAGTGTTGGGCACAGCAGAAACCCCATCTTAATTTATGGGCCTTCGGTCGCGGAAGAGCGTCATAGGCTGCCTCCTTCCGCCGGTGTGCCTGAGAGGTGTGGTCCTTCTTGGCTTCTGATCCAAGTGTAGAGTGTTCCTGACCACTTTCATTATATTGAACTCTGCCCATTCTACTACATTTCATACCCAGGATTTCATCTAGGGAATTGAGGGGTGGGGGCAGCCACTGCATTGCTAGTCTACCTTTACCCAACAACAAGGCTAATGCAGAATATATATATATATATATATATATAATATATTGACTGTATTGGATCTCCTGCCATTAGTCTGTAAGCTTCCTGCATGACCATGGCATTAGTAGAAATGTAGCTTCATCTTCACCACAGCTGCGACAGGAAGAGGATCCAGAGGAGTAGATTCTATTCAATCGCTATGGGGTAAAGTAAGTACGAAGCAAATACTGTAAGTGACTCGACTTAAAGTAAACCTCTTAGCTGCTGGGCCTTGCCCCCCCACCCCCCCCAGTGCTGAGCCTTTTTTGGCTATTTGGGGTAGTTCGCGCTTAGGCCTTCATAACATTTTGTCCACATAAGCTATCCACGCCAAATTTGCGTCCTTTTTTTTTCCAACATCCTAGGGATTCTAATGGTACCCAGAGTTTATGGTTTCCCCTGGAGGAGACCTAGAAATTAGCCAAAATACAGTGAAAATTTCGTTTTTTTCCCCCAAAAAATGGGGAAAAAAGGGCTGCCGAAGAAGGCTTGTGGTTTTTTCCCCTGAAAATGCCATCAACAAAGGGTTTCTGGTGCTGAAATCACCATCTTCCCACCTTTCAGGAACGGGCAGACTTGAATCAGAAAACCACTTTTTTCAACACAAATTTGGCATTTTACTGGGACATACCCCATTTTTACTATTTTTGGTGCTTTCAGCCTCCTTCCAGGTAGTGACAGGAATGGGTGTGAAACCAATGCTGGATCCCGGAAAGCTAAACATTTCTGAAAACTAGACACTATTCTGAATTCAGCAAGGGGTCATTTGTGTAGATCCTACAAGGTTTTCCTACAGAAAATAACAGCTGAAATAAACAAATATTGAAATTGAGCTGAAAACAGCAGCCATTTTTCTTTGTTTTACTCTGTAACTTTTTCCTGCGATGTCAGATTTTTTAAAGCAATATACCGTTATGTCTGCTGGACTCTTCTGGTTGCGGGGATATAAAGGGCTTGTAGGTTCATCAAGAACCCTAGGTACCCTGAGCCAATAAATGAGCTGCACCCTGCAGTTGGTTTTCATTCTATACTGGGTATACAGCAATTCATTTGCTGAAATATGAAGAGTGAAAAATAGGTATCAAGAAAACCTTTGCATTTCCAAAATGGGCTCAAGATAAGGTTTTGAGGAGCAGTGGTTATTTGCACATCTCTGAATTCCGGGGTGCCCATACTAGCATGTGAATTGCAGGGCATTTCTCAAATAGACGTCTTTTTTACACACTCTCTTATATTTGGAAGGAAAAAATGTAGAGAAAGATAAGGGGCAATAACACTTGTTTTGCTATTCTATGTTCCCCCAAGTCTTCCGATAAAAATTATACCTCACTTGTGTGGGTAGGCCTAGCGCCCGCGACAGGAAATGCCCCAAAACACAACGTGGATACATCCCATTTTTTTGACAGAAAACAGAGCTGTTTTTTGCAAAGTGCCTAGCTGTGGATTTTGGACTCTAGCTCAGCCGGCTCCTAGGGAAACCTACCAACCCTGTACATTTTTGAAAACTAGAAACCCAGGGGAATCCAAGATGGGGTGACTTGTGGGGCTCTGACCAGGTTCTGTTACCCAGAATCCTTTGCAAACATCAAAATTTGGCCAAAAAAACACTTTCCTCTCATTTCGGTGACAGAAAGTTCTGGAATCTGAGAGGAGCCACAAATTTCCTTCCACCCAGCATTTCCCCAAGTCTCCCGATAAAAATGGTACCTCACTTGTGTGGGTAGGCCTGGTGCCCGCAACAGGAATAGATCACACAACGGTCAATGTTGGTCCTTACATGAGGCAGCTGTTGACCCTAGGGTGATCCATTCCTGACGCAGGCACTAGGTGTAGGCACTCAAGTGGGGTAGTGTTTTTATCAGGTCAGGTGAGGAATCACTGGGTGGTAGGGATTTTGTGGATCCCAGCATATTCCTGTAGTTTGTGTGACAGAAATGCGAGAAAAATAGAGTTTTTATTCAACATTTCAGCTTTGCAGGGTATTCTGGGTAAGAAAACTTTGGGGAATCCACACAAGTCACACCTCTGTGGACTCCCCCGAATGTCTAGTTTCCTGAAATGTTTGGGTTTAGTGTGTTTCTCTATATGGCCGCCGAACCCAGGACCAAAAACACAGGGGCCTGCCTTACAAAACCAGTTTGTTTTGCGATAGATAATTTTGATGTCTCCACAATACGATTTGGGCGGTGGAATTTGGGGCTGAACTAAATTGGGGAGCTCCCAAGACAGCACTCTCTCTCTCTCTCTCTCTCTCTCTCTCTCTCTCTCTCTCTCTCTCTCTCTCTCTCTCTCTCTCTCTCTCTCTCTCTCTCTCTCTGCTTGCTGCCGCATTCACCTGCTCTCTGGGTTGGGCTAACCCACTATTACCCAGTTGCACTGACTGCTTGCGAAGGGACAGCAGGACTGTCCTCATCACCTCCCTCATAATGTACTGTAAAAGGAGTTATCGAATGGGACTCCTCCGACTGAAAAATCATTCCCAGAGTTTGCGCCATTGTCCTATCCCTCAGATGCTGTCTCAGTATCTTATGTCTCAGTCTCCGATCCTATGTCAGAGCTGTCCTCTATAACCCGAGTGCCGGCAGCAGTCATCCATCAAGATGCCATCTCTGCTATTGGCTAAACTGTTGCTCTAAAACACGAGCCTACGTAGACAGTGACAAAAACGATGGTGTGTGTGAGATACGTGCAACAGTAGAGGCCACCTTACCTGCGCTTCTTCCCTCAATCAGCACGTTCTTTCAAGACACTCAAAAAACACCTTGTCACATACCATTCGTCACAGTCTTTAGCACCTCCTGCGCCCAGTCCAACATTCATTATTGCTGCTCCCACTCCCTCCTCCTCGGATTCCCTCATTACCAACCAGCAAAAGTGCCCTTCATCTCTCCATAGCCGCCCCGCACATACATTTCATTTGTATTATAGCGCAGGTAATGGCTGACTTTACTAATATACTCAGCTATTGATATAAAATACAGATCTGCTCTTTGCAGTAGGCATATAAACCTTCTGCGCTTCTTTATGGCACTAAAACTGCCACTAGACAAAAGTCTGATCCTTCCGTAGCAGAAACATAATCACAATACTTACTTGACTTTTTTATTGCAGCCTAAAAGCTACAGGTGAAATGCGTCAGTTGAAGTATGTGCATTGCTTTGAAGACGTAAGCTGCAACTGCAAGACAACTGGTGGCAAATCTACATATATATATCACTTTTATATGTGGGTCTGGTTTTCCTGGGGGCCGATCGCAGCCCCCAGGGAAACCACACACATATTGACAAAAGTGATATATAGATATATCTATGTAGGTAGATATATATATATCTATAGATAGATCTATATATATATACATATATCTATAGATCTCTCTCTCTCTCTCTCTCTTTATATATATATATATATATATATATTTTTGTTGTTGTTGTTGTTGTATGGTTTCCTTGGGGGCCAAAATGGCCCCCAGGGAAACCCTACAACAACAAAAAAAAATATTGCCCCCACAGGGGGTCGCCCTGCCACGGGCGACCCCCCTGTCCATTTTGTTTTGTTTTAAATGTTGCCCCTGGGGGCACCTACCTTTTTTTTAAAGTGAAATCCCTGGCGTCTAGTGGTGTTTCCTGGCCCCCCGATCGCAGCTGTGCTGCGATCGGGGACCAGGAAACACTTTCAGGAAGGCCTCGTAAGAAAGGGGAGACTCTCCCCTTTCTTACGAGGCCTTCCCGAACGTGGGGAAGGCCGTTTTCCCCATTGGAGCAGGAAGCGGCCACAAGGCTGCTTCCTGCTCCGATGGGGAAATCAACATTGTTACGTCGGGCTCACGTCACAAAGGGGCGGGTGGGGGGCGTGGGGAGACACAGAAGAGCTTCCGTGTCTCCCTGGGACCCAAAAAATTTAAAATTCCTTGGGTGCAACGCACCCGAGGATTTATTAACCCCCTCCCTGGTGTCGGCCACTGGTTGTGACCCGCACCAGGGAGGTAGTGCGGGCGTCGGCCAGTGGCCGCCCGCATTGAAGGGGTTAAACCTGGCAATCCTAGAAATAACTTATACCTTGGCTCCGGCTCACTTCCATTCTCTTTCCCAGATGGGTTCTTGCAAGTCTTCCTCCTAACTGCTATGGAAATGCAACACCAGCAACCATCTATCCTATTTCAGAGTGCAGTGTAATTTAGGGTTCCTGAGTTTAAGGTATTTATTTTTTAACATTTCCGTCTGTGTTTATCTACATTTATTTTTTGGATATTTTATTGATATTTATCCATATTTACTTGGTGTTTTGAGATTAAATAGAGTTCTGAGATTAAATAGAGTTCTCCTCCAATATAACCAGGGCCACTGTAATTATGCTGCAGAAGAGGACCAAATTATGCAGCAGGGTGAGTAAATTATGCAGCAAGAAAAGGAAAATTATTGCGGTATAATGATACACATTTTGTGATAGTATTACTTCGTTATTACATCATTTTTATTCTTGTTAAGACTGGGTCTTGGTTGCACCTCATTTTAACACCCACATATAGCAATACACAACCAGCAAACCTTTTCAAAAGGCCTTCCACTGCTATGGCAGCACATGTTGCTGCGTTATTACTAACTTTTTTTCCGTTTGAGCTAGAAACAAATTTTTGGTTAAAACATGCAGATTATGCTGCAGATAACGGGCTATATGGCAAATGCGGCTAATCTATAATTATGAAAAAATTGCCGCACAATTGCATAGTTACAGCGGGCCTGAATATAGCCTATAGTGTTTTTGTTGGGCTTGCTCGTAATTTTGGAATATTGTAAAAACGGAATCTTATCTAGGCCAACTCTTGTGCATGTCAATTCGAATGTTAGTCAGAAGGAAACAACTTTCCTAAGGTTTGCATTTGCAGTCTTTCCAGTGTGCCAAATACATCACCTGTTCTATATTAGTACATGATTTTAACCACTGTATCCTTAGCTGTCTGGCAAAAGGTGCGCATTTCAACATTTTCATGATTGCTGTTTTCCAGATCCCTACCACCTGACAAACTATTTGTGGGGTTGTGGCAGCAGTGTCTGCCTGACCATTAGAGATGCTGGTAATGGTGTAGTGTCTTTAACCCCTTGGGTGACCTGGACGTAACCGTTATGTCTTGGGCAGCACCTCTAGTGCTCCCCTCGGGGCCTGGCACCCCCCTCCCCTGTGCAGGGATGGAAGGGGAATCGCTTCCCCTTCCACCCCGCCCCCCACTGAGGCATTGGAGGACGTCAGTGATAATCAGAGGCCTGCCTGGATCAGAGGAGAAAAGCATTTCTCCTCCGATCATGTGGAGGGGACAAGAGAGGCATGAAAGGCCTTTCCTCTCTTTTCACGTCCCTCTCTGCATTTCTGCTTCCCAATCCTGATGTGATCGGGCAGCAGGAATGCCCACTAGACACCAGGGATTTCTTTTTTTTTTTTGTTAAATAAGGGGAGCGGCCCCTTGGGCAAGGGCCACTCCCCAGGTGGGCAATTTATTTTTAGGGCTTTTCTGCACCCCCTGGGGTAGATCAGCCTATTATAATTAGGCCGATCTGCCCCTCGGGGGCAGAAACCACTAGACACCAGGGAAATATATTTTATGTTGTTTCTTTTGTTTTATGTATGTGGGGAGCGACCCCTTAGTCAAGGGTCGCTCCCTTAGGGGCACATTTACTTTTAGGCCCCTTGGGGGCAGATCGGCCTATTTGTATTAGGCCAATCTGCCCCCAAGGGGGGGGGAAGAAACTACTAGACACCAGGGATGATTTTTTTGTTTATTTTCATTTTTTTATATATGGGGAGCGACCCCTTGTCTTTAGGCCATTTCTGCCCCCTTGGGGGCAAATCGACCTATTGTTGTTGGGCCAATCTGCCCCAACAGGGGCAGAAACCACTAGACACCAGGGATTGTAACTTTTTTGCATCAATTTCATGTAAGGGGAGCGACCCCCCTTAGGCAAGAGACAGTCCCTGGGGGGGCGGGGATTAATTTTAGGCCATTTGTGCTCCCCTTGAGGGCAGATAGGCCTACTTCTATTAGGCCGATCTGTCCCGGGGGGGGCAGAATCCACTTAGGCACCAGGGATTGGTGGGTGTGTGTGTTTTGTTTGGGGGGGGGGGTGAACAGCCCCTTGGGTAAGGGTCGCTCCCCATGGGGGGCCCATTACTGTGGGCCGTATCTGCCTCCCCTTGGGGGCAGATCGGCCTATTTTTGAAAGTCCTGTCTGCCCCCAAGGGGGCAGAAAGCCCATCAGAGACCAGGGAACATTTTTTTTTTCTCAAGAGGGTGGGGGTATGGCCACCCCAAATAAATGAGGCCAAAGTTGTTCTGCCCACTAGTGGGCAGATGGGGCAATTAGCCCCGATCCACACCCCGGGGGGCAGAAAGTCTACTAGATGCCAGGGAATTAAAACAAAAAAAATAATGGGGTGGTGGCTATCAACCAGTATGGGCCTGGTTTTGCCCCCACCCCAACTGAAGGGGGTAACAGTCTTTCTGCTCTCCCCCGGCACACTAAAACATCTTAACCCACGGTAAGCAAGAGGACATTTGATTATTTTGGGTTTTGGTTTTACATTTGGGCCATGAGAGCTTGGCTAACTCTCTCAAAATCGTCCCACTTGGAATGGTGAGGGTTGCACTTTTTGGACTTTGAGACGCTGCCATGTAGAAAATTCCACAAGACCTAGACGCTTCTTAAAACTAAACATCTGGGTGATTCCAAGGTGGTGTGCTTCACATGCACCCCGCAGCATTTTCTTACCCGCAGTGCCCTGCAAACCTCCAACTTTTCTGGAAATCACACATTTTCCCCACATTTTTGTGATGGAACCTTCTGGAATCTGCAGGAATCCACAAAATTCCTGCCTCCCAGCATTGTCTCATCTATACTGAGAACAATTCTGCTGCACTTGTCGGCCTAAAAATGTTTTTTTTTTTTGCAAACTGCCCGTTTGGACCCGCTTTGGTTCCCCCTCAATTTTGACATGTTTTTTTCTCTTCCCTTTCACAGGCGGTTGGCCCACCTACACAAGTGAGGTATTGTTTTTACCGGGAGACTGAGGGGAACGTTGGGTGGTAGGACCTCCCTGGACTCCCTCGGGTGTCTAGTTTGCAGAAATGTCTGGGTTTGTTAGGTTTCCCTAGATGGCTGCTGAGCCCAGGACCAAAAACGCAGGTAGTTTTGTATTTGATCATTTTGATGTGTCCAGATAGTGTCCAGATAGTGTTTTGGGGCATTTCCTTTCGCTGGCACTAGGCCTACCCACACAAGTGAGGTACCATTTTTATCGGGAGACATGGGGGAGGTGAACGCTGGATGGATGGAAATTTGTGACTCCTCTCAGATTCCAGAACACTCTGTCACTGAAATGTGAGGAAAAAGTGTCTTAGGTTTTTTTGGCCAAATTTTGAAGTTTGCAAAGGATTCTTGGTAACAGAACCTGGTCAGAGCCCCACAAGTCACCCCATCCGGGATTCCCCTAGGTGTCTAGTTCTCAAAAATGCACAGGTTTGGTAGGTTTCCCTAAGTGCCGGCTGAGCTAGAGGCCAAACCCCACAGCTTGGCACTTTGCAAAAAACAACTCTGTTTTCTTTGGAAGAATGTGATGTGTCCACTGTGTGTTTTGGGGCATTTCCTGTTGCGGGCGCTAGGCCTACCCACTCAAGTGAGGTACCATTTTTATCGGGAGACTTGAGGGAACACAGAAAAGCAAAACAAGTGTTATTGCCCCTTGACTTTCTCTCCATTTTGTCCTTCCCAAATGTAAGACAGTGAACAGTGTGTAAAAAAAGATGTCTATTTGAGAAATTCCCTGTAGTTCAAATGCTAGTATGGGCACCCTGGAATTCAGAGATGTGCAAATAACCACTGCATCTCAACACCTTATCGTGTGCCCATTTTGGAAATACAAAGGTTTTCTTGATACCTATTTTTTACTCTTTATAGTTCACCAAATGATTTGCTGTATACCCGGTATAGAATGAAAACCCATTGCAAGGTGCAGCTCATTTATTGGCTCTTGGTACCCAGGGTTCTTGATGAACCTACAAGCCCTATATATCCCCGCAACCAGAAGAATCCAGCGTAAAGGTATATTGCTTTAAAAAAATCTGACATTGCAAGAAAAAGTTACAGAGAAAAACATTGAGAAAAAATTTCTGTTTTTGTTACCCCAGTTACAATATTTTTTTTTATTTCAGCTGTTATTTTCTGTAGGAAAACCCTGTAGGATCTACACAAATTACCTCTTGCTGAATTCAGAATGTTGTCTACTTTTCAGAAATGTTTAGAATTCTGGGATCCAGCATTGGTTTCACACCCATTTCCGTCACTAACTGGAAGAAGGCTGAAAGCACAAAAAAGTAGTACAAATGGGGTATGTCCCAGTAAAATGCCAAAATTGTGTTGAGAAATTAGGTTTTCTGATTCAAGTGTGCCTGTTCCTGAAAGCTGGTGATTTTAGCACCACAGACCCTTTGTTGATGCCATTTTCAGGGAAAAAAACACAAGCCTTCTTCTGCATCCCTTTTTTCCCCATTGAAAAAAAAATAATAATAATAAAATAATTTCGCTGTATTTTGGTTAATTTCTTGGTCTCCTTCAGGTTAACCCACAAAGTCTGAGTTCCTCTAGAATCCTTAGGGTGTTGGAAAAAAAGGACGCAAAATTGGCTTGGGTAGCTTATGTGGACTAAAAGTTATGAGGGCCTAAGCGCGAACTGCCCCAAATAGCCAAAAAGAGGCCTGGCACCTGAGGGGGAAAAGGCCTGGCAGCAAAGGGGTTAATTATCACTGTGACGTCTCTTCTCCCAGATATCCATATAAGTGCACCATTGGGCTGCATGTTGCAGCTGGGCCGCAGGTTAATAGACTTATAGGTCAGAAAGCCCAAGTCTCCCAGTCATTTTGTCCCTCAACCGGCCTCAAAATGCACCCTGCTTCGCTTACCCACAAAGACTAGGAAGATCAGAAGGCTGTCATGGAGTTTGAAAGTGTCTCTAGGAATTGGGCAGATGGAACCTTGTAACGTGTAGAGGCATAGAGGAAGGAGGACCATATTAGATATTGCTACCGGTGGAAACTGGGCATGTTTTCCAAAACTGGACAGATGCCAGGATTCCATGCCCCTGTTGTACAAAGTATCCACATTTGTCATGTTCTCGTTCGAGGCCTGTCTCAGTGAGTTCTTTGTGTGCTATCGACGCTAATTGTGCCTGGGGAAATTAGTACAGTCTTATTTCTATTCACTAGCAACCCAAGTATTCCTCCAAAGGTATCCATTCCCTCATTAGAATGGGTATCGACGTCTGGGGTTGTGTCCGATAAACTAGAGTGCCATGGGCATGTAGGCAGTTCACATGCACTGACTCATCCACCCTAATTACCGTTTCCCAAACACCATCCTCAGCCTTATCAGCAGAGACTCCATTGCCAAGGTGAACAAGAGCGGTGGAAGAGAGCAATGAACGGGGTCATCCCTGTCTCGTGCCTCTTTCGATGGGCAAACTGTAGAAAACCAAACCCCGAGACCTTACTCTTGCATTCTGAACCGTGTATAGGATCTGTAATTTGTTAGTTTTTTTTTTTTATATTGTGGCAATTTGACACTTTTCGGCCGCTGTGACGTGCCTTGCACATAGTAAGAAATAAACAGGTTTATTTGGATTGCAGGAGTGAGTTATCATAAGTCTATCTCCGGCACGGTTTCTGGGAAGCAAAATAAAGGAAGAAAAATGATATTTGATTGATATATAGCCTTTTTTTCTGAAATTTTGAGATCCACACTTTCTGAAGGAATAAAAAGACAGCTCTTTAAATCTGTCTGATCTGCTTTCTACTTGTTTTTTTTCTGCCTTATTAGTCTGCTCAAGGCAAGCTCACTTCCTTGAAACATGCAGACCTTATTACTACCTAGACCGCCCCAAAAGGAAATTATACATCCTCATTAAATTTGCTTTAAGGATTTCGATTAATTTAGGGACAGGCGAATCTGCCGGACATTATTTGTGTACGAATAGTGGTGGAATTTTAGAAAAAAAACAATTTCCCATGAGGCTCACGGTGAGATCAACGCAGTGAGTTGGAATCCGCATATTAGACTACATATTTTCTGCCAGCTAGTGCTGTAAGAATGTGAATACTAAGCAAGCTGATCTCTGCCACAAAAAGGCAACACTTATTTTGAAGCATGTGGTTATCGGAATGCATTTCTAGCTTGCGGCAAAACATTACAGAGTGCTGAAGAAAAGCAAACACACCTGTGGTGGGGTGGGGCTCGTTCTTGCCAGTAGTTTTCACACGATCTCTGTTTTCAGCTGACTTGTTATTCGAACCCTTTTTTATTAGGGAACCTTTTTATTAGGGGCGAGCGCAAAGCGCTCCTTCCCTTTTCTAATCTCTCTTTAGGGGGCTTTTAACCACGCCATGTCATGTCAGTCACTTTCATTGGTTCGTGGGCTTAAAATCGGTTTGTTTTCATTCGTGAAAGGCATGCACACGTCATGCCTTTTCCGGTGTTTAGCCTTCCTCGAAAGCACCATTTACTACTGGAAACATACGAGGCTTCATGTTTTCCGCATGGTTTCTGGACTACCTTGCATCTGTATTTCGCTGCGCGATCGCGCTGGTTTTTCTTTCCATTTAATGTGGCAAGAAAAGTCCGGCTAGGAGTTTACAACGCTAATAGCTCTAACGACGTAATGCGAGACCCTTTGCATTGCAAATGCTAGTTAAAATTTTGTAACGCTTGTGTTTTTTTTATTGGCAATTTTTTTTTGCATTGCATTAAAATAAAGTATAGCGGTTGTACTTGGCTCACTTTGAACATGATCACAGATCAGTGAAATGTTTAATTGCAGGTGTCTTTCGCAAAGGAATGCAGTGTAGCATAGTGCAGATTATCTGTTCTATTCTTTCTATTAAATTAAAGCAGCGTCTACGTTTTGTTAAATGTGCGGGAACAATTGCTGTTCTGCGCTCCTCGTTTACTTCTTGCAGCAGCAAAACGAAAATTACACTTTCACTTCGTTTCATTAGAAACTGTTTTTTTTGTTTTAAGTCTGACAGAAAACATTTGATTAGAAACAGTCGTGAACCACTTGTTACTTCATACTGCCTGTTCAACCCATTTCCTCGTTGTTTTATCGTTGTTAGAATCCATTTTGCTTTTCAAACTTAACCAAAGCTTTTGATGCTTTAGACATCTTAGTGGGGGTCTGTGTTAAGCTTAAACGTGATAACTCGTGCCTCTTTGATTTACCTTAATGGTCCGTCTAATTATGGTAGGGCAAGACGCCGAGAATAGCACTAGTTTTCACTCACACACTGTCTTCTTAGTCACTGACAATGCATTATGCTGGAAATAGTAATCACCGACGAAGTGGTGTTAATTTACTTTTTTTTCATATATTAAAAAAAAGGTGACCCTCTTCCAGAATAGAAACCTTCCCTTCACCGGTTGGGGCCCTGATGTCAGAAATCCTTTTGCAAGGCACGTTGGTACTGAGAAATATATGGAGAAGAATGAAATTTTTTCTAGCTTACGCGTCAAGAATTTTCAATTCTATTAAGGACAGGGAGGCGAGGATTATGCTTTCTCTTTCTTTACTGAAAAATCACAGCAGCCAATCAAAACACAATAAACCAAAAACTTCATCTCCCAAGATGCTCTAGTCCTTGTATCACGTGCACCAATCACAGTATGTGACCTTAGTCTTTATAAACCTTAACCCCAAACGTCATATCCTCTTTCTTTGACCAAACCAGTAACTTTAACTCCTTGCCAACGACCTCTTCTGAAATGGATGCTACGGGACCTCATCCTGGAACGGAACGTCCAACGAAGAATAAACCAAGTAGAACTTCAAGACGACTTATCACTCATGGAAGAGAGTGGATCTTTAACACAGCGATACTAGGCTGAAAACATCATCAAGAATTCTTCTGATCCGACCCTGGAAGAAAACAGTAAATACAGGCCGGTAATACTCTCAAAGCGATGGAATAAAATAACTGTCACAAAATGTTATAATTTCAAACCCCAATATATCACACTGGGAGGGTATAAATGAATAAAGTTCAAAACATATAAATAGAAATATCATTATTCATTATAGGGTGGGATAATCCTCGCCTCCGTGTCTTTAATAGAATTGAAAATTCTTGACGCGTAAGCTAGAAAATCTTTCATTCTATGTCAGGACCGGAGGCTCGGATTATGCTAGTTCAAAGCTGACCCATAACCACAGAGGCCACATCTAGTACAGGTTTAAAATAAAACTTACGAAAAGTACCCTCAGACGACCAGTCTGCAGATTTCATTATGTCTTCTAGACTAGAACCTAGAGAATAGGATTTAGATGCCATGGCTCCTCTAACTGAATGAGCACCAAAATGGCTCGTATCAATACCTGCTTCATTCATAAGCCACCTTATACATCTTGCAAGAGTGGCAGAGGATACTGGCTTAAATGGTTTCTGCAATGCAATTAAGACTTGCCCATTCATGTTTTGTCTAAACTCTTCTGTAACCACTTAATAATCTTTAAGACACTGTACCACACATAATTTTGAATTGTCTGGAAAATAGGAATAAGATACTGACCTGCAATTATTCTTAGTTCTCCTAGAAATATTAAAGGTTACGCCCTCCGGAGAATAAATCCTACCCGATAAGTCCAATGCTCTAACATCTGAAACCCTTTTGCAAGAGACTAAACATAGTAACATAGTTATTGGCTGAAAGCTGTTTACGGGATAGGTATCTATTACTGGGCCTAGAATCATAATTTTTTAGCACAATGTTTACATCCCAAAGAACCAAATATTTGGCTTGAGGGTTCGAAAAGCGAATACCTCTTAAAAGCTTACATACCAGAGGATGTTCACCTACCGGTTTACCGTCTATGTGTGCATGACCCGAGGAAATTGCCGATCTAAAATTATTAATTGTCCTATAGGCCAGCCCAGAAGAAGCTAATTCCGCAAAAAAATTTATAATTAAATCAACACCTGACTCCAAGGGATTAATACCCCTTCCATTGCACCAACTATCCCATCTACGCCATGCAGAAGCATATCTCTTGTGGGTGCTAGATGCCCATGCCCTCTTAATATAGTTTTCAGCTTGTTGCGAAAGCCCTGGGGTTTTCCATCTTGACCTGAAACCCTCCATGCCATCAACGTTAGAGTCCCCGAGACAATCAAGGGATGTTGAAGGCCCTCCGGACTCAACAACAGGTCCTGACGAGGAGGAATGAGCAATGGTAGAGCACACGCTAATTGAAGTGCAATAGGGAACCAAGGCTGAGACCTCCACAATGGAGTCACTAGGATCAGATCTGCCTTCTGCCTCCGTGCTTGAGACAGGACTCTGGGTATCAAGAGAAACGGGGGAAATGCATAACTCAGGACAGGGTGCCAATTCTGTAAAAAGGCATCCGTCGCTATATCCTGTGGATCTGGTCTCCAACTGTAAAACTTCGGGACCTGAGTGTTGAGGTGAGACGCAAACAGATCTATCTCGCAACAACCCCATTCCTGGACTATCTGTTAATAATTCCTTGGATCCAGTCTCCAATCGCTGGGATCCGACAGATATCTGGAGTTCCAATCTGCTACTGTGTTCTGATCTCCCGGAAGATATTCCGCCATTACCACTAATCTGTGGCTCAGACAATAATGCCAAAATTCCTTGGCTATCTCTGCAAGAACTCTGGATTTCGTTCCTCACAACTTGTTGACATAATGGACTGCCGAAATATTGTCCATTCTCAAAAGAATGCAGCAGTCTGTCTTGATCGGGGATAAGCTCTTTATTGCGAAGGACCCCGCCAGGAGTTCTAAGCAATTGATGTGAAGATCCTGTTCCCCTCTTGACCAACGTCCCCCTGTCACTAACGAGCCGCAGCGAGCTCCCCAACCCCACTGGCTGGCGTCTGATTCTATGACAATTTCTGGGTGAGACCCGAAGATGGCCCTGCCATTCCATGCTTCCATGTGGTAAAGCCACCACTGAATCTCTTCCTTGACTTCTGGGGTCAGAGGAATCAGAGCTGAGTAACTCAACCCCTGTCTCAAGTATTGGATCTTTAGTCTCTGGAGCCCACGATAATGCAAGGGGGCCGTAAAAATTGCTTGAATGGATGAGGCTAACAGGCCCACCAGACAAGCAATGTTCCTTAGAGAGATTGTTGGACTGAGTAAAGCCGATCTTAACTCTCTCTTGATGTTGCGAATTTTCAACGCAGGAAGAATCAACTGAGAGAGAATCGAATCCATCTTGAAACCCAAAAACTCTATCACTTGCAATGGTTTCAACAATGACTTCTGCGCATTGATCAGGAAACCTAAATCTTGTAGCAGACTGATTGTCCAATTCAAATGTGTCAACAAAGTCAGGGAGTCTTGCGCCATCAAAAGGATGTCATCCAGATATATGATAAGACAAACACCCTTGGTTCTCAACCATTCCACCACTGGCCTCAATAGTTTTGTGAAGCACCATGGGGCCGAGGACAGGCCGAACGGGAGAGCCGTGAACTCCATCCAGTGACCCTTCCACTGAAATTGAAGGAACCTCCTGTGAGGAGCAAAGATCGGAATTGAGAGGTATGCATCTTTTAAATCTAATCGTACCATCCAGTCTCCTTCTAAAAGGATGTCTCTCAACATGTGAATCCCTTCCATCTTGAAGTGTCTGTACACTATCCAAGAATTGAAGTCTTTTAAGTTCAACACCAGACGATGACCTCCCCCTTTCTTGTCCACTACAAAGATGGGGTTGCAAAACCCGGAAGGGTGAGGGGGTTGTATAAATAACTGCTCCCTTGTTTAATAAAGTCTGTACCTCGAAATCTATAAAATTCTGATTTTCTTGGGAAAAACTCATATTTACCGGGGGGGATATTTGGATCAGGGTGCTGATAAATTCCAGGTGAAAACCGGTCACAGTCTGAATAACCCAAGGATCTCCAGAGATCTCTTTCCATTTGTCCACACACAGTCCCACTCTTCCTGCAAGCATAACTTGTGAATGGTGAATAATGCTTACCGGTAAAGGAGGAGTCTTGGATAGCTCCCTGTTGGCCTCTGCGATGTCCCCTGCGGAATCTGGACCTCCCTCCTCGGGGACGGGAAGGATAGAATGTGGTATCTGTTTGGTCTCCAGACCAGTTACCTCTACCTCTCGGGTAATAGTTTTGGGGACTGGCGTAGCTACCTCGGCCGGGCATTCGTCCGCCATAACGCCCAGCCCTGATAAAAAGGTCTCTTCTGAAAACTTTTTTGAGGGACAACTGAGCTTTATCAAGCGTGGAAAAAGTCGAACAAAATTTAGCAAGTTCCTTAATGAAGGACGAGTCGAAAAGGAGACCTTCTGCTGACGGACCCGCTTCTGACGAGGCCAAGTCTACTAATTTTGGGTCCATTCTCATGAGTATGGATTTTCTGCGCTTGGTGGAAATAGCACAATTAGTGTTACCCAAGAGGCACACCGCTCTCTGCGCCCAGCCTAAGAGGACGTCCGTGTTAACAGGGGTGTCTGACTCCTTGGAAGCGACAGCCAAATCTAAGATTTTTGTTAGCGGTCCTGACATATCTAGCAACTTATCTTGACATAGGCGCTACGATCTATCTAAACCTTTCTTGGGGTCTTTCGTGTACTTTTTCAAAAACGTAATCAAAGTTGGATCAATTTCTGGGGTGTCAGTCACATTATTGTCCAGATCTGGTCTAGGACATTCTGCCTTAAGTCGAGAGCGAACCTCTTTATCAAAACTCTTTCTTATGTTTGCGTGCACATATTGAGCAACCTCCGAAGATGGGACCCAATTAGAGGATCTAGGGTGCATAATATCAGAAGGATCAAAGTCTAAAAACTGAAGGGCCGCAGGCTGTTTTTTGGCTTTTTTGCTAGGCGCTGGTTCGGTTAAGTCATCCGAATCAGGGTCGTCAGAATCCCCCGAGGAGGAAGTATCCTGTCTAGAGCTGTAATTATGCTCTGCACTCTTTTTTTCTACGCAGTTTTTCAAACCTATCTGCATGTAAATCACCAGAGGGGCTGTCACTTGTCAGGTTCTTAGATTTAGTCTTGGACTTAGATGGTGCCTTAGGCAGTATTTCTTCAGCAATTGAGGATGCATCGCCAGTCATCCAGCCCTGGGATTGGGCATACTCTAACAATTGCCCTGAGAATGGTCCAAGAGCCCTCACCAGGGCATCATTAACTGACTGCTGCACTCTGGAGTCTAGTGCCTTAACCAAATTCACCTCTAATTGGTTGTCCGTATCCTCAGGGTAATACCCTGCATCCTGGTCACTCCACTGACCCATGAGGATTATTAATAGATTCAAATTCAGTCAGAAAATTATAAATTATAAATATATATACACAAATATGAACAGGCATGTAACAATTCGTAAATATATAAATATATACAGGTAAATGTCCATGTGGAGGAAGCTGCCTGCAACCAACACTCTAGGCAAAGCCTTATTTTGATTTTACAACCCAGCAAGGATTTAAGCTGGGCGTCAGGGAGGTGATGTCACTCTCTGTCTAAAAGCAATCACGATGCCCTGCGCGCTGCTCCAAACGAACCAATCTCCTTGAGAGGCACAGGGAAAGGAGATCGGCTCGTCGGGACCGCGCGCGCACGGCAACCTTCGTTGCCATAGAAAAGAGACTACGCGTTTAGCGCGTAGAACGCTCCCGCTTCGCTCCACAAGAAAACGGGGCACTAAACAAAAACAAAACTCGTCGGGAAGCCGAAATACAATTCATTAAAGTTGAGAAGCTCGCGGAATGACGTCGCTTAAAGGTTTTAACAACATACCATCAAAGATTGATTAAAGGCATACAATAAACATAACACAAGAGAGATAAGTGTTACTTATCTGCTGCGAAGCAGCAAAGAAAGAGGATATGACGTTTGGTGTTAAGGTTTATAAAGACTAAGGTCACATACTGCGATTGGTGCACGTGATACAAAGACTAGAGCATCTTGGGAGATGAAAGTTTTTGTTTATTGTGTTTTGATTGGCTGCTGTGATTTTTCAGTAAAGATAGAGAAAGCATAATCCGAGCCTCCGGTCCTGACATAGAATCTGAATACCTCAAGTGGACAACACCACACCTGGTGCCAGGACACTATAAGCCAGGCGGCAAACAGATTTAAGGAGATAAAGACCTGAAAGCAGAACTTATCTTTATATTCCCCTGGGTTTGGATCAACACCCCTATTGGCATCATAAAAGCTATCGGAATATGCAATAACATCCCAACCAACACGAAAAAAAATCAAGACTTCTCACTTTCACGGGCACTCAACTTTCCTCTCCGCCCCAAAATGATGTCTCTTGTAAACGATCTGCAATGGACTTGAGGGCCTTTACCCATGGTTCAGTCCTCTGTTGCTTCACAGTTAACTTCGTACTACACAGATGCAACGAGATACTCTCTTTGGGTGAAAGATCATCCTCATCATGTAAATTCATAATCTGTGCCAAAGCATTATTTACAGTGGCAAGTGGGCGTATCTCCGCTCCGTGGACCGATTTCGTCTCATTCCACTAAGTAAGCACACACCAAAGGTCATACTTGCAGGGACGTGGCAGGACTTCGAGAAAGTGCATGTCAGTCACCTTTTCTTCTCTTTTCTTAGCTAGATTTGACTGACTGTTTGGGGAATTAACAAATGCACTGAAATTGGATATCATTCTACACACTTGAAACTCTGTATAGATTGGGCTGCTCTATAACTCTTGGTTATGCTTTGTTTTGCTAAGAAACGTATTTTGCCTAGGTGATTAATGACCACTCTTAAATTGTCCATCTTCAGAATGATGCTGTACAAGACTTTATCAGGAATTCTTCACACCATGTGTTAGGTGACAGAGCAGATAGAGGGCCCTGGCCCTTATTGAGGTCCCCCCCTCTAGTGTATCCCTGTCAGGCAAGCCTTCCCTGAAGGACAATGTTGGAGACAATTGACTTACAGTCCTTCCTCTGATTTATTCCTTTATGTGAGACCCTACCACTCTGAATTAAAATTTGCTGCCTTATTCCTAAGGTGGGCTCAGAAGATATTGGATTTTTCTGTCTACATTGGGTACATCATTAGTTTCCCTCCACCCCTTTGGCATAAATCTTGACACTTTGTCAGAATCCAAAGATGGGAGCAGGAAATGTATACTGAAAGAAATCTGGCTGTTTTGCACCTTTTATCAGTGATGCCATGGCGTGCCTAAGCCATTGATCACTCTTCAGTTGGGAAGTGGGGAAGTTCCTCTTTTATCTGTGAAGTTTACCCACATTTATTGACCCAACCTGAGTAGAACATCATCTGCATGGCCACAACATTGTGGCAAAAGGCCTAGTCCCTATATTTGAGTTCAAGAATCTTGATACCCCATATGGGGAACTTGCGTTAGGGAATCTTTGTTTTCTGTGCACCTCTGGTTTGAGCTCTATTATGGTAATTGACATTGTTGGTCAATTCAACCACCCCTCTTCAGTAATGGGTAAAAAATATATCTTGGTTATGGTTGAGCATGCTGCCAAATTTCCAGAAGGAGTACTTGTGAGGTGCACACTTGACGCCCTCAGTGCTGCTGGTTAAGAAAATGAAAACAAACTCAAATGACGGACGGAATGCAGAACTAATTAAATATTCACCCCCAGTCACAGATCTGGGTTTAATCCATCAGTTCTTTTGCTCACTATGCCACCGCAGTTTGGACTCGGCCATATACAAATCAGTCTTGACCCTGCTCCCTATGGAAACAGTCCAGCCCGAACTGCCAGGCCAGGTCCTCTTTGGACTGTAAACTAACAACCTGGGACTGGTTTCAGGGTATCACCCTTCATCAGCCCTTGCTTTGTTCGAGCGCAATATCTCATGCAGTGACTGTGACTAGTGGGTTCTTGCTTTCAAACACTTGCTTTGCCTTGACCATGCACAAGAAATTAGGATGATCAGTACTTTACAGAAGTGGAGCTTCAACTTGGGCACCTGCTTTGTTTATATCTGTAAGTGATCCCCATTGAGATTTGATTTCTGTGATATGTGTGAAATGTGCTTTGTGCAAGAATGAATCTTGCCCTGCATATTTATCCAAGAAGAGGCCACCTTTGATTTATTTATTTATTTTTTAAAACCATCTTGGGGACTTCGGGGGGAGCTTCAAGGCCCCCACAGTCACAGCCGGCTCCCCCCCCCTCTCCTGCCAGAGCTGGCATTGCTCCTGTATGCAAGGAGCTGCTGGAAATACAGCTCCCTGCGTGCGGGAGCAATACTTCATCTCTTTCCCTCTCTTCTTGTCTGTGGGCAGGGAAAGAGATGAAAACTTCACTCCAGCAAGCAGGAAGATTGTGACAGCCCCTGTTTGCTGGAAGAGGGGGAGTTTTTGCTTTTGTTTAGCAGGAGCTGTTACAAAAAAAAACACTATCTCCTGAGGGTGGGCACCTTGGAAGATAGCAGGAGCCGGCCCTGGGGACTGGCGATCCCCAGGGCCATTAATGGCTCCAGAAAGGGTCAGTGTGGCCCCCCTCCTTTGTTACACATTGGCCAGCCCTGAGGAGGTGGTGGTCCTTGGGGCTGTTAAGAGCCCTAGTAAGGGTCCC
The DNA here is from genome assembly GCF_031143425.1 of Pleurodeles waltl. Taxonomy (NCBI): domain Eukaryota; kingdom Metazoa; phylum Chordata; class Amphibia; order Caudata; family Salamandridae; genus Pleurodeles; species Pleurodeles waltl. Next base: position 658,470,950 of record NC_090449.1, on the reverse strand, counting down.
AATGCGCCCCACTCCTTTTATTTTTAGTTGAGCGCACAAGTGCTTTTCGACCTGTTGTAAGTATTCTGTGGTCTCTTAACAACGCCCATCTCATGCCCATCACTTTCACTTGTTTGTGGGCTTGCCTTTCAAACATCCCTTGATGTCATTGGTAAATGCTTTACGTTTGTCCTGCCTTGGGCGGGTTTGTTACTGCCTTGCAGACTGACCCTGTTACATGGATTATTGCAAGATTGCCGATATACTTCAGCGTGGGCAAACTATTTTTTTCTTTTGTCCCTCCGCTTCATGCTTCATGGTGGCCATGACGCTCGGTGCAGAACAGAGCGCATTTCATCGGCGTTATTGAAGCTTTGGTCACATTGTTCACACTGTTACATAATTAGACTCATTTCTTTTGGCTCTCCCCTTCAAGCTCCATAGCTTTCACAAAAACACTTGTAATTGATATGTGCTTTATGTAAAAAACACAGAAATCTTCAAATCGGCTCTCCCAACACAGTAAGAGAGCTGATACTACAATATTCACTGCACTCAGGAAACCCACCCCATAATGCTTTGCAGGCCATCACTTATAGAAAAAGTTTTTGCTCATAACTCAGCCTGTGGTGGTCCTATGACAATGGGACCACCACCAATACTTTCACAACAGTATGTTCTTTCTGTCTACATTACACTAGGTTAGTGGGGACCCCAAAATAATTACGTCTCCCACCATTCAATGTCTTTTTAAGCTCTCTCATGGCTGGAACTTTCGTTTTACAGCTGGGAGTAGTTTGTGTTTTAAGGGCCTTGTTAGAATTAAAAAACACTCCTCCAACTATTCCACCAAGGTTTCTCAAACTAACCACAGAACACACAATTCTGTTACAAAAAGAGGTCCAATCTCTACTACTCAAACAAGCAATAGAGTTAGTTCCACAGTCTCAGTTAGGAACAGGAGTTTATTCACTATACTTTCTTCATTCCTTAAAAAGATGGCACCCTCAGGCCGTTATTAGCCCTCGGGCCCCTCAGTCTTTACATCCTGCCAGAGCATTTTCACATGGTAACTTTACAGGATGTTATCCCACTGCTACAAAAACAAGATTTTATGACAGCTTTAGACCTCAAGTATGCGTATTTCCACATACCCATCCATCCTGCCCACAGAAAATACCGCAGGTTTGTCATTCAGGGAAAACACTACCAACTCAAAGTGTTACCCTTTGGAATAACAGCGCCAAGGGTATTCACAAAGTGCTTGGCAGTAGTGGCAGCTTACCTAAGAAGATAACATGTACATGTCTTTCCATATCTAGACGATCGGCTAATAAAATCAAGCAGTTGTACACAATGCCAAAATCATACATGTTATGTAATACAAACCTTACACACACTAGGTTTCTCAATAAATGACCAAAAATCACACCGCCAACCAGCACAACTACAACCATATTTAGGTGCGATACTAACTACTCAACAAGCTCTAGCATATCCAAACACACAAAGGATACAAGCTTTCTAAAATCTAATTATACAAATACAGCCAAATCAACAATACACTGTAAGATTTGTCATGAAAATGTTTGGGAATGATGGCATCCTGCATTGCGATTTGTCCCACATGCAAGATTAAACATGCAGCCCTTAAAAAAGTGCCTTGCACAACAATGATCACAGGCAGATGGTCAACTCAAAGATCTAGTGTTGATAGACCACCAAACATATACAGGGAGTGCAGAATTATTAGGCAAGTTGTATTTTTGAGGATTAATTTTATTATTGAACAACAACCATGTTCTCAATGAACCCAAAAAACTCATTAATATCAAAGCTGAATATATTTGGAAGTAGTTTTTAGTTTGTTTTTAGTTTTAGCTATGTTAGGGGGATATCTGTGTGTGCAGGTGACTATTACTGTGCATAATTATTAGGCAACTTAACAAAAAAAAATATATACCCATTTCAATTATTTATTATTACCAGTGAAACCAATATAACATCTCAACATTCACAAATATACATTTCTGACATTCAAAAACAAATCAGTGACCAATATAGCCACCTTTCTTTGCAAGGACACTCAAAAGCCTGCCATCCATGGATTCTGTCAGTGTTTTGATCTGTTCACCATCAACATTGCGTGCAGCAGCAACCACAGCCTCCCAGACACTGTTCAGAGAGGTGTACTGTTTTCCCTCCTTGTAAATCTCACATTTGATGATGGACCACAGGTTCTCAATGGGGTTCAGATCAGGTGAACAAGGAGGCCATGTCATTAGATTTCCTTCTTTTATACCCTTTCTTGCCAGCCACGCTGTGGAGTACTTGGACGAGTGTGATGGAGCATTGTCCTGCATGAAAATCATGTTTTTCTTGAAGGATGCAGACTTCTTCCTGTACCACTGCTTGAAGAAGGTGTCTTCCAGGAACTGGCAGTAGGACTGGGAGTTGAGCTTGACTCCATCCTCAACCCGAAAAGGCCCCACAAGCTCATCTTTGATGATACCAGCCCAAACCAGTACTCCACCTCCACCTTGCTGGCGTCTGAGTCGGACTGGAGCTCTCTGCCCTTTACCAATCCAGCCACGGGCCCATCCATCTGGCCCATCAAGACTCACTCTCATTTCATTAGTCCATAAAACCTTAGAAAAATCAGTCTTGAGATATTTCTTGGCCCAGTCTTGACATTTCAGCTTGTGTGTCTTGTTCAGTGGTGGTCGTCTTTCAGCCTTTCTTACCTTGGCCATGTCTCTGAGTATTGCACACCTTGTGCTTTTGGGCACTCCAGTGATGTTGCAGCTCTGAAATATGGCCAAACTGGTGGCAAGTGGCATCGTGGCAGCTGCACGCTTGACTTTTCTCAGTTCATGGGCAGTTATTTTGCGCCTTGGTTTTTCCACATGCTTCTTGCGACCCTGTTGACTATTTTGAATGAAACGCTTGATTGTTCGATGATCACGCTTCAGAAGCTTTGCAATTTTAAGAGTGCTGCATCCCTCTGCAAGATATCTCACTATTTTTGACTTTTCTGAGCCTGTCAAGTCCTTCTTTTGACCCATTTTGCCAAAGGAAAGGAAGTTGCCTAATAATTATGCACACCTGATATAGGGTGTTGATGTCATTAGACCACACCCCTTCTCATTACAGAGATGCACATCACCTAATATGCTTAATTGGTAGTAGGCTTTCGAGCCTATACAGCTTGGAGTAAGACAACATGCATAAAGAGGATGATGTGGTCAAAATACTAATTTGCCTAATAATTCTGCACTCCCTGTATGTCCCTTCTGTGGTGGAATTCTACCAATCTAATCAAGGGGCAGTCATTTCAAGACCCTGTGCCTCAGACCATAATTACAACAGACGCACCAATGATTGTTTAGGTGAGCTCCCCAACCAATCACAACATTCAAGGACAATAGGATGTCAAACAGAAACAGCTACACATAAAACACTTGAACTAATTAGCTGTCTTTCTAGCCCTCCAAGCTTTCCAACCTCTTCTCACACAGAAGAATGTTCTTATCAAAACAGTCAACATGACAACCATATATTATCTCATCAAACAGGAAGGGACACATTCATCCCAACTGTCCCTTCTAGCCCCAAAAATTTGGAAATGGGCAATCCACAACCAAATTCATCTGTTAGCACAGTACATCCCAGGGATAGACAGTCAGTTGGCAGATATCCTCAGCAGAAATCACCAACAAACTCATGAATGGGAGATTCATCCTCATGTACTTAAAAGTATTTTCAAATGTGGGGCACACCAAACATAGATCTGCTTGCAACAAGCAAAAACACAAAATGCCAAAACTTCGCATCCAGACACCCACATCCCCTATCCAAGGGCAATGCTCTGTGGATCAGTTGGTCAGGGATATTTGCGTATGCTTTTCCCTCCCCTCTCCCAGTCCTTCCGTTTCTAGTCAACAAGTTGCGTCAAATGTCACTCAACAGGATACTCATAGCACCAACATGGGCACGTCAGCCGTGGTATACAACATTACTAGATCTATCTGTAGGACCACACTCCAAACTCCCATGCAGACCAGATCTGTTGACTCTAAACAGGGCAAATCAGACATCCAAATCCCAAAGCTCTCAATCTAGCAATTTGGCTCCTGCGGTCATAGAGTTTGGATATTTACAACTACCCTCAGAATGTATGGAAGTTATTAAACAAGCAAGAACACCCACTACTAGACAGTGCTACGCCAACAAATGGAAAATATTTGTATATTACTGTCAATCTAAAAATATAGACCCTCTTACAGCATCAACACAAGATATTGTATGCTATTTACTTCATTTACAAAAAATCAAATTTAGCATTCTCTTCCATAAAAATACATCTTACTGCAATTTCTGCATATTTATAAAATATACAACATAGCTCTTTATTTAGAGTTCCTGTCATCAAAGCTTTCATGGAAGGCTTAAAACACATTATTCCACCCAGAACACCACCAGTTCCATCTTGGAATCTAAATATAGTGCTTACAAGATTTATGGGCCCACCATATCATCCAATGTACTCGTGCCAAATTCAATTTCTAACATGGAAAGTTGCCTTCCTAGTGGCAATTACTTTTTTAAGAAGAGTAAGTGAAATCCAAGCCTTTACTCTTGAGGAACCTTTCTTCCAAGGAAACAAACAAAGTTGTACTGAGAACAAATCCAACGTTTCTACCAAAAGTTGATTCACCATTTCATATTAATCAAACAGTGGAATTGCCAGTCTTCTTTCCACAGCCAGATTCTGAGGCAGAAAGAGCTCTGCATACATTGGACATCAAAAGAGCTTTAATGTACTATATAGACAGAACTAAACCATTTAGAAAGATTAAACAACTCTTTGTAGCTTTCCAACAACCACATACAGGCAATACTATATCAAAACCAGGTTTAGCAAGATGGATTGTAAGGTGCATCCAAACATGTTGCATCAAAGCAAAAAGACAGCTTTTAATTACTCCCAAAGCACATTCTACACAAGAGAAAGATGCAACAATGTTTTTTTTAGGGAATATACCAATGGCTGAAATATGTAAAGCAGCTACATGGTCAACACCACATACATTTACTAAACACTACTGTGTAGACGTATTATCACAACAACAAGCCACAGTAGGTCAAGCTGTTCTAAGAACATTATTTCAAACAACTTCAACTCCTACAGGCTAGCCACCGCTTTTTTTTGGGAGGACAAACTGCTTTGTAGTCTATGCACAGCATGTGTATCTGCAGCTACACATGCCATCGAACGGAAAATGTCACTTACCCAGTGTACATCTGTTTGTGGCATGTTCTGCTGCAGATTCACATGGACCCTCCCTCCTCCCCGGAAGCCTGTAGTTGTTTAAGTTAACACATCTGTATATACATTTACATTTGTATGGACATCTCTTACTTTATACCTATATACTCTATCACTCCTTCCTTTACCCTCTGCGGGAAAACAATCTAACAGTGGAGTCGATGCCCATGCTCAATAGAACCGAAGAGGAGGAGTCACTCCATCCCGTGACTTGAAAAGACTTCTTCAAAGAAAAACAACTTGTAACACTCCGAGCCCAACACTAGATGTCGGAATCCATATGCACAGTATGTGAATCTGCAGCAGAACATGCCATGAACAGATGTACACTGGGTAAGTGACATTTTCTTATACACACACACACACACACACCTATATATGTGCATGCACACAGTAAAGCTAGATAATTAAGAATTAAAAATGCATCACCATGGGGGTCGAATCCAACTTCATCCTCGTCTTTTGCCAGCATCAATCTGTGGAACCCGGGACAGCTGATACAGGAGGAATTTCCCCAATGGGACTCTGATTTTCCTGAGCAGTGCGCCTATCCTCAGGAATGAGTTCCTTCTACCTCCGCTCCAAACTTCCCCACCTTATATACTGTAAACAAAACTAAAGAGAAAGGTTCTAGTAACCCCGCTCACTGCGAGTAAGTTGTGAAATTCAAGCGCTGGCTGTACTTTGTCAGGGTTGAAAAACAATCAGGGATTGGCCAGATCCCAAGGTGTATTTCCAAAACGGAGCCATACCGTCTCTGCTGTAAACATTCTCATCCTTGTACACTCTTCTCAATGTTGCATCCCCCATGTTGTGTTCCCTTCCCTGGTGAGAAAAGTGAAAACATGTTAACGAGCTCTGTGTGGAAAAATACCTGCGCTGCTGATATGATGGCATTTAAAGCTAAGCACAAAATGGAGTCGGTGGTCAAGATGGAATTGGTGGTTAAATACAGATAGCATTATACTCTACCCTTTGGCCAGTGAGTCCCATAATATACTGGTCTAAAAGTATTGCTTTTTGGTTTAAACATTGTAAGTAGATTAGGAATGCATTGTACACAGCAACATAGCATTATTATAATACAAATTACTACGAGTATTCTGCCTAAAATATTGCGGAACTGGCCAAAATTGGGTAACTAGTTAAATAACCAGTCCCACCACCTTTTGGCAACATCTTGTTTTACTCCTTTCACCAATTCATCTAAAGCGTTAATATGAGACTGGATAGATTTAGAGTGGTCTGATAGGTTAAAGCAGCACATGCCCTCAAATTCTGAGCAGCCATGATCGTTCTTTAACAGTAAATAGTCAATGGCGGCCCTGTTTTGCAATGCAGCTTTTCTAGTACCTCGTATATCTAGCAATAACTCGGCTAAAACGATGGAGGTATGATTGATGTTCTTAACTAGTTAACTTGTTAAAAACTTGAGTATTATAAACAGCTAATCTTGGAAACCCTACTATAGAAATGCTTAAACTCGCATATTCTGATTTCGATAATAATTGAATTTCAGAGTCACGTCTTTGCTTAATTGAACTGTTTCCCTTGGATAGCGGGTATGTGCAGAGTGAAATGGAAACATCATGAGTCCTAATTGTGTAACAGCACACGGTCCACCAGTTATATTGGTAGGAATGTATGTGTAAGTGGTATTTCCACGCCACTGGTAGTTGTGCTTGATGTGGCTAGCCGCGGTCACAATGTATTGACAAGACATGCTAGTGTCAATAATCTTACAAAGTTTATAGTTTCTATGCTGACATAGTACTTGTTGTTCCCATGGGATCTCTTGAGGAGACCTTGTTGTCTATAGGTGCATTTGAGCACATTTTCCGATTTTGTAAGAATCACAAGTCAAGTATAGCAGACATCACCAGTAGTAATATTGTAAGTAATCACATGGGTTAAATTATCCCATTTCTCATCCGTTACCTCTTTGCAAAACCTGGAGTATTCGTAGGTGGAAAAAGTGTGACAACACGTCACTCACTCCTTTATTGCCACCAACAAAGATGGAGCAGTTCAAAGATTTGCAGCAAAACACTGGTAGGAGTTGGGATAGCATCCAAGCAGGTGGAGATCACATCCACAGTACTTTGCATATTGTTCATGCAGACTTCCGACCTGTTGAGCACAACTCGTGTCAGATGAGTCCAAACATTTTCGGTCAAGTGCAGAAAAGGTGTTGGTCGGCGTGGTTGGTTGATCATTTCGGAGCTGGGGGCTTTTAGTCCCTCCCGACCCCACACGCACATGCCCGAAAAGAGACCACATAGAACAGCTAGCATAAAGACCCCACGTAGTATGATCTGTAAAAGCGACCAGTATGATCATTCTCGCAAAGAACATGTATCTGCTGGTATGTACTCCCACTTCTCTTTTCCTCGTTTCATAACTAACAGGGCATTGTCTTTGTCCTTTGCTATGATTTCTGCTGGTTCTGGAGGATGATTCAGGGATTCTACCTACACTTTAGCACCAGGGTTTTTTCAGTTGAGCCAAAACCTCCCTTCCCAAGCACTGTAAGCAGGGCTGGGGCAGTTCCCTTTTTCACTATTCCTCCATACACTGGGATAATCATGATTCGTGCAATTCGATCTCCAGGTTGTATTATCAAGCCAGTGTCTCCGCTATTAGGAGAATTATTTTTATTTCTCCTAGGTAGTCTGCATCAATGACTCCCCCAAGACCTGGATACCTTTGAGTGCCAACCCAGATCTGGGAGCAATCAACCCAAAATGCTCCTGGGGAATCTGTATTCCAACACCTGTTCCAAGAAGTGCCATGTCCCTAGATTTTAATGTGGGTTTTTAAGGCATGTAGTTCAAGACCTGCTGATTCTGGTGTGGCTCGGTAAGGAGCAAAGGCTCCTGGTTTTATTTCCCAATATATGATAGTGTTGGTCGCTACATGGGGGTGTATCCGTAACACTGGGGTCAACATTCGCATTAAAGGGATCTCTCCATTTGTCAATGGTCTGTTTTTTGGAGGGCTCCGTTTGAATGCTCTCTCCAATTCCTCAAAGTTCCATCTGATAGTTTTTGTAATTGGCCTTTCAGCAAGCCGTTCATTCTCTCAATCAGTCCTGCAGCTTGTGGATAATATGGAATATGATAAATCCACTCAATATTGTGTTGAGAGCAATAATCTTGTACCAATTTTCCTTTGAAATGTGACCCGTTGTCACTCTGGACTTGTAGTGGGACTCCGTAATACAACATTGACAAGTCTAGAGTTTTGATGGTATTATACTGAGTGGCACGTTTGCAAGGGATGGCAATCAGGTATCCAGAATAAGTGTCCACTACCGTGCAAGCATATTTACACCTGTGACTAGCCGGTAGTGGCCCAATGTCATCCATTTGCCATATCTGCCCCGGCAACTTCCCTCTCCCCAAATGACCCTTGACTGTTTGCGGGACAGATCTTTGTTGTGTGTTGGCAAATAGGACACTGCATGATCATGGTTTTTATCAAATCTAGGGGAATGTGCATCCCTCTAATCTCTGCACACCTGTTAGTGTCCGTCTCTCTCCCAGATGTCCACATTTTTGGTGCGCCCACTTAGCCATCCCCACCAAGTCAGAATCCTGTACCACCACTTCTGCCTCTGAGACTTTGGCATTGTCCTCTGCAAGGGAATTAAACGATCGTTCTAGTGAGTCGGTGGGACAGTGGGCATCTACATGATACACAGTAACGGTACTTTGCTCTAGCATTTCCCAAATTTCTTGCCACAACTTTTTGCCCCACACCTCCTTAGAATGTATTTGCCAGTAATGTGCATGCCATGCGGGAAGCCAGATGGCTAACCTTTGGCAGTAGACCAAGAATCAGTATAAATGTGACAAGTCCCCGGCAATTCTTGTTTCATTGCCTAATATACAGCATACAATTCTGCATATTGACTACTTTTCCCTTCTCCTGGATTGGATAACAACTTCTTGGTGACTGGGTTATATGACACTGCCTTCCAATGTCTTTTGGCCCCCACATACTTTGGCTGAGCCATCAGTAAACCATACATGCTCCCTATATTCAGGGGACAAGGATTCAAATGGCTCACCCCACCTCACTGGTGACTCTTATCTGTGGTACCGTCTGCACCTTCTCATCATCTTGTACAGGGGCTTGTGCTACCTGTTCATGCAGGGCTGCTGTCCCTGCTGGTCCCACTTGGGCCCTATCCTGTATGTACCACTTCCAGCGAACTATACTTGCCTCTTGTGCATGTCCTATGCAGTGAGTCTTAGGTGAACACATCACCCACTACATTATTGGAATCTCAGGTCTCAGAATCACAACATGACCTAGGGTAATTTGCTCAGTATCAACTAGAGCCCATTAACAAGCAAGTAACTGTTTCTCAAAGGCAGTATATGGTTCTCCAGAATCAGGTTGCTTTTTGGTTCAGAAACCCCGGGGCACCCTCATTCTTCCCTGTTTTTGCCACATGCTCCAATTTGCATATTGCCCCTGAACGGTTACATGTAACTTCATGTCTCCTTCCTGTACTGGCCATAAGTCTAAAGCCTGTTGAATCACCTCCTTTGCCAGTCACACACACACTGCTGCTGCCCTCCCTAGTCATACTCATGTTTCTTCCATGCCTCTTTGTACAAAGGGGTCAGAATCTGACTCAAGTGAGGGTTATGTTGTCTTCAAAAAACAAACAATCCAATGAATGGTGGAGTCTCTTGCTTAGTGCGGGGAATGGAAAATTCTAAGATCTTTTATTTTGCCTACGGCAAAACCTATCTGTGTCCCTGATTCCACTGAGTTCCTAGAAACTTCACATTTTGAGAGAGTATGTGTCTTATCTGGATTAATCCTCCACCCTTTTCTCTGAAAGAGTTCCACAACCCTGTCCAACTGAGTCTGCACCTGTTCTTGTGTCTTTCCCTGAATCATCACATCATCAATATAGTGGGCCAATTGTACCCCTGAAATGACAGGTACTTCATCCAAGTGTTCTGGCACCAGCTGGTGACAGATGGTGGGGCTATGTATATACCATTGGGTGAATCTTAGCATTCTGAATCTTCTGCTGCCGTGGGAGAAACTACATTTCCCGTGACTCTCAGGGTCCAGTGGCAGTGAAAAGAAAGCATTGGCAATATCAGTGGTTGCACACCAGGTCCCTTTATGTTTTTGCATCCTCTCAATCAAAGTGATGGTGTTGGTCACTGCAGCAGTCAAAGACGGGGTATATTTATTTAATTTGCGGTAATCAATTGGCATTCTATAGCGCCCTTCAGATCATTGAACCGCCCAAAGAAGATTATTCCATTCAGTGTTGACCGGAGCCACTACACCTGCCTCCCTCAACTAATGCATAGTCTCACTTATTTCCTCATGCCCTCCTGGAATTCAGTATTGTTTCAAACAAATCACCTTGGTGCTGGGGGCACCTTCACTGGGGATATCTTCAGATGACCCACGCATACTGCTGCCACTGAAATGCATCTCTTTGATCCAAACTGGTAACAACCTTCATCCAAGTATAAAGTCATCCCCTTCAGAATGTCAACTCCCAGTATGCACTCTAGGAGGGGCACAATCAAAACAGAATATTCTCTTTTTAGTATCCTCCCTTTTTTTTCATTTGAACAGTAGCCTGCGTGGTGGGGCTTTGTTTTCCACCCAACTTTGCTATAAACATTATCATACTTGTACACTGTTATCAACGTTGCATCCCCATGTTGTGTTGCCTTCTCTGGTGAGAAAAGCAAAAACATGTTAACAAGCTGTGCGTGGAGAAATACCTGTGCCACCGATGTGATGGCATTTGAAGCTAAGCTATGCACAAAATGGAGTCAGTGGTCAAGATGGAATCAGTGGTAAAATACAGATAGCATTACACCCACCGTCCCCCCCATCCACCCAAAAAAATATTAAATGATATTTCTGGCTTGAGCATGTCAAGGTGGCCTGCATGTAGACGAGACCGGTTGTCATGTAATAGCGTATGTATTGTTCATTGTAGTGTTGTTGCTTAGAATCTTCGGCGATGTTAAAATTTAGCTTTTCCTTTCTGTCCTATAAGGTGAAGAAGTGTGTTTTTGTTTTTATTTTTTTTATTTTATTTTTTTATAATTGCTAATTGGGGAGTTTGATTGGGAGCTCGGGGTTCATGCAGATTGTGAAAGTGTGTGGTTTTTTTTTTTTGGGTTTTTTTTGTCAGTTTATTTCAACTGGCAAAATCTACCTTTTCATACCTAACCCAAAAAAATTCCGACTTTACTCCTGCAACAAGTTTTCCGTTGGGAAATAAAACCAGGTTCACTCCAACTTAAATAGAAAATACTTTCAATTAAACTAACGTTATGTGCCTCAAAATACGAGATTTTAAACGTATTATTTTAAATTGTTTGGTAAGTAAGAGGTTGGGTTTCATTGATTCTGCTGTCCAGAATATTGTATAAAGCCATAGTTGTGTCAAATGGCTACCAGATGAAATCTGGCACCTGAATGCAAACAACTGACATAGCCCAAAAAAATCTTATCTTTTTTTAATGAGGCTGTTGCATATGCATAAGCATATGCACTCTAATATTTCTGTATGATCTTCTCACCCCGGAAAATAAAGAGCATTTGGACTTAAAAGGTAATATTCTGTCTTCGGTGTAAATAGTCAATTAGACAACTTGTCTACAAATAATAGTCGGGGAAGGGTACCATTAATTTCCTATACGCTGCCCACAAGCCCTCAGAGCAGTTGTAAATCGTGATTGCAGATGAAACTGGTGTTTCTGCCTATATTTGAATTATGAGTTGTTGAGTTGTGCATGGAAACCCATTCCTTTAAAGGTTTGTTGTTCACCTTTTATTTGTAGTGAATTCCAATGCGTTTTTTTATAGTGTTTTCCGTTTTTTTTTTTTTTTTTTTTTTTTTTTTTAAAGGGTAAAAATCAGTAGTTATTCCTTCCTCCTCTCGTCATTCTTATTATCAGTTATTCTCCTTTCTTTCTTTCTCCCTGCCTAACTACCACATTTGTACCTTTTTCTTGAATGTTTTCTTTCAGGTAAGTTTTCATTATTTGACACCACTATCTGAATTCTCTGAACTTCAACACTCATTTTGAGCAGTATACTCCCTTCCCTTGCCAAGAATGTACAAATGTCAAAGATCAGCTGAAGATGTTCTACTTGGAACATGACATACATATTGTAGGGTGCTAGGGCTTTGTTATTGCAAGCCAGTATCACACTGGTCTTCATCTTGAGATACCAAGAAAAATTGGGCTAAGTAATGTACTCTTACTGTCTGATCTGGGCCTACTCCTGCTCTGCCTGCTTATAGGGGTGATACTGCTAAGGTAGTAAAATACGGCCTGCAGCCGATGGAGTGAGACATGTTTCTCTGAGCTACTGGCAGGGCAGGCCCTGCTGTGACAGCACTATTAGGGTGCTCTGTCCCCACATGGAAGCAGAGGAGGTGATGGTCACAGAGGAAGGATGGAAGCCTTCAGCGTCCTGTGTCTAGATAGACCTACCTACTCCTGCCGATTGCTCCTGCGGACCTGGAGGTGGCTGCACACCCATGCGGAGAGGGCTGGCCCCGAGGACAGCTGAGGACATTGTGAGTCCTCCTGGATTCCTGGCCAGCCTGTTCTTCCCCAGATGGCCCCTACCCAGAGTGCTGGACTATCTGGCCCCACAATACCTGGCCTGATCCTCGCGACTGCCAACACCTCAAAGAGACCCAATCAGACTAAGGTGGCGGGGCATTGCTTTGCACCTGCTGCCGTTGCGGACCAAGCCTGAGGCCTGGGCCATACCCCCAACATGGCTTTCTAGAGCCTGACCTCTGAGGGAGGACCCCTGTACACAACATCAACCTGAGACCCCTGAGAGTGTGCAGGCACGCCTGTGCGTACCCTGGGGGTAGCTGTAGGGAGACACCATCAACACGCATAACGTTGGACAAATGAGAAAAAAACAAAGGGAGCTTCCACTTACCTGTTGTTAGAAGGGCTCCTAGAATTTTGGCCCTTTCTCCCCAAGGTGGCCTCATAGGCCTCCACCTACAGACACCCTGACATGGGCCCACTCTTACCTGGTCCCACCCCCCCCCCCCCAACACATTTCCTGGGGTGATCATAGGACAAGTCTGCCTCCTGGTGCCCCATTGTACTTTTAAAAATGTGCTGGCACATAGTGGCCTTATTTGTGCTCCCGATTATAACAGCTGCACCACCCAGAGTGACTGCGGCTGTTACAGCGATAGAGCTCTGAGGCCCGGAGGTGAGCCCACTCTACAATAGATGCGACGATGACGCGCCAAGTGTTGAACCATTTGCCTTCCTAGCTGCTTTGCCCTATACGGGAGGGATGCTCAGACCCTGGACCATGGGGCATCTATTCCATCACATAAGGAGCCTGCACTCATGCTGACATGCCCCCATGAGACTAAATGAATTCAATCCTCCTGGCCATTAAGGATACCAAAGAAACCCTTGAACATAACATTGATACAGTTGTGGTGGACCTGGGCTTACTCCAAGCGGATCACCGCAAAATGGGGAACCGTATTACTGCACCTGAACAAACATTGCCCTGACTGACACCTATAACTACGGCCTCTCTACTCACATGTGCGCTGCCCTGGGGCGAAGCCAGGTCCTTGAAGCCTGTGCCAAAGATGCTGAGGGTCATTCCCGTAGGAAAAATATATGGGTGGTGGGTATTTCCAAGAAGATGGAAGGTAGGGGCATGGTAATTGTCCTGGAAACGTGGCTATGAGAAAAGGTGGCACCTGAAGGCTTGTCGCGCTTCTTTGCACTCGAACGGGCCCATAGGGTGCTGGCACTTGCACTGTCACCTTGCGCTATGCCCCAACCAATAGTGGCCCATCTTCTCCACTTTAAAAATAGGGATCATATCCTATGTTGTGCCAAGAACATTGGGGAACTTTTGATGAACAACAGACGGGTAATGCTATTTCCTGATTTCAGTGTTGCTGTTCATAAGCAAAAAGCCTCATTTTTAGAGGCTAAGCGAAAACTTTGAGAACTTAATATCCAGTACACAATGCTCTGACCTACCAAGTTGTGGATCAATACTGACCCAGGCCACAAAGGTCTTCCTGGCACCAGAAGAAGTGTGGAATTAGCTTGATTGTTCCCATGAAACACGAGGCCGACTTCACAAGCCCAGAAACAAACCACAGTATAGGCAGGAAAGACCGTTGTCCCCTCCTTCGACAAATAAAGTGCATTGCCTAGCCCAGACCATCTCACAACTGCAGAACAGAGCTCATCTGGTGAACCTGACTCAGACTCTGATTCGGATGTCATTCTGAACTCCCAACAAAGCAGGGCCCTGCTGGAGATCACTTCACAGACAGCGGAACTTCTCAACTGGTGATTTGGAGCCTTGGACCTTTGCTTTTATCACATTCATCATAAGTTCCATGCTGTGTCTCTCCTCCTGATAATTTCTTTCTACGTTCCTTGACGTTATTCTCCATCTATTGGGCTGGCTGCTATATTTGTATACAGAGAGTCGGGCGGAAGTGGGACACCCCCCTCCCCCCTTTGTTTTTATTTTATTTTATTTTTTATTTTTGTATACATAGGTATCACTTGACATATGCTATCATTTAGTTAAGTGATAGTTTCATAGTTTGGATGGGGGGGGGGTGTTACCTTATGGTCCTGGGGAAGGAATGTTGGGAAGTTTTAATTGTTTTAGGGGTTGTTTTATTTCCTGCGGCTGCTCCCTCCCACCCCCACTGCCTGCTGGCTCTAGCTCGGGGACCACCTGCCTGGGGTTGCTGCCCACCTTGGGTTGATTGGACTTTCACTGCTTCCTAATTGGGGATGATCGTAACACCTATAACATCCTGACATGGAATGTTAGGGGCCTACATAGTATGCACATGCGATACAAGGTATTATCATGCCTGAAACGCAGGGGGATCCATATCGCCTTGCCACAAGAAACCCATTTGAATGCTGCAGAGGACGCAACGCCTCCATAAGAGGTGGTGAGGCTTGGCCATTTATACTATCTACTCTGTCTTTGCACGAGGGACATTAATTTGGGTGAAACATTGGGTCCTGTTCCAACTTACCAATGGTCTGGTCGATGTAGATGAAAGATACTCAGTTCTAACGGGCCATTTAGATGGCACTGACGCAGCACCTGCACCCCTATATGACCAAATTGATCCACCCTGACCAATCTGAATTCATACCTGACCGTTGCAGGGCTCTTAATATTCAGTGACTTTTGGTACTTCTTGGGGAATGCATGAGACTCCCAGCCCGGGCAGGATGCATGTTTGTTGATATAGAGAAAGCCTTGACTGACAGGACTGGAGTTTTCCTCCGTGTGGTTCTGCTTCATTTAGGGCTTGGACCGAGATTTGAGGCGCGGACTTTTCTGTTATACGCTGAACCGGTAGCCAGGATATGCCATACAGGCACTATTTCTGATCAGTGTAGGGTAGGCAGACGCACCACACAAGGGTTGCCCATTATAGTCCTTACTTTTCACCCTTGCTTTCGAACCGTTGGCATGCAGGGCACGTATTGGCTTACCCTTTGCGAAAGTGTGTGCCCGGGGAGTAACCCATTTTATTTCCCTCTATGCAGAATACATGGTGATCTTCCTTAATGATCTGCATATGGACACGCTAAAAATGAGACTCCTCCTTTGGACGAGCCTCCAGCCTTAAGGCAAACTGGCTTACATTTTTTTATTCCCTATGGGCAAAGATGCATAGAGACCCCCAGAGCTAGGGGACATGAAATGGGAACCAATGGAAGTGCACTACAAGGGAGTACGGATCTATAGATCCGTTCCCAACCTATCGGAGGGAAACATTGTGGTTAGCGATCACGACCCTGTGTCACAATGTGAAATTCTGAAAGACCCTTCCCTCTTTCTGTTGCGGGATGCATAGCGGTGGCCATCCACCTTTATGTACTTTTTTGCAGTACTTCCTCTGGTGATCCTGCGTGCAGCTTTCCACGAACTGGACTCCATCCTTTTTGATCTCATATAGAACATGCTCGCTGCTGTATAGCCTTAACTAAACTGCAGCGTGCAACAACGGATGCCGGGATGAGTGCACCTAACTTTTACCTGTACTATTTAGCAGCCCAACTACAGTGGTCTGCAGGCTGGTTTCTGGGACGAGAGGCTTTGGGATTATGGCGCCTGCCTGAGCCTCTCTGCTCACAGGACCTTTGGAACCTCAGTCACTCCGAGGCAGGCCACCCATATGGGGCACAATTACTTAACTATTAAATGTTCATGCTGGATGCGGGCTCTTGCTAGGGCACATACAAAGTCGCCATATTCCCTGATACTGCTGTTACAGACACTGCTTACCCAGGTATAGAGGGTGTAAGGGGATTGTTTACTAGAATGGGAAGCAGTGGGGTGGATACTATAGGCATATATATATATATATATATATATATTTATATTTATATACATATATAGCGATGGTGTTTTATGACTTTTGAAGACCTATGCACAGATTATGGTATTTCAGCAAGGCAATTTCTACTATATGGTACCTTGACAGCCACTATACGGACAATCTGGGACAGCTCTGTGGCATGGAACCCAGGTTGCTTCCCCGTTGACGCTTTGTCTGCAAAATTGTCCATTTCAACTCACCTGGCCTCGGGCTTTTATATAGCACTGCAAGATGATGCCAATGCCTCTTTAGCGGCATTTTAGGATAAATGGGGCATAGAAATGGGGACTCCTATTTCAGACAGTGACTGGACATTGATATGGACGATGGTTCCACTAATTTCCCACAATGCTTATTATGTTGTCTGCAGAGCATACCTCACCCCCTTGAAACTTAGTCTATATTTCCCCCAACCCCTCCCAGCTGCCTGTGCTGCCTCGTTTCCCCTGTGGATCTTCTACATATGTTATGTAGTTTCCCTCATCTTATCCTTTACTTGTCCACAGTGGTATGATTATTTGCCGGTACCACTGACTGCGCTCTCAGCCCCTTCCCCGATTCTCTCTTTCTCTTGGGTATGCCAAGTATAAAATCTCCAACTGCTTTCTCGACCTGGCATTGGTGTTGGCCAAGCCCAGGATCACTACAATATGGAAAAGCACTAACGGTCCTCGGATTGAAGGTTGGAGAACTGATTTACTGAAGTGGGCAACATGGGAAGGTATGGCTCTACTCAGTGAAGCCCACCAGGGACGACGTCCCCTTGAACATACAAGGGCCTGGGACACGATGTTCGAAGATTTTAAAGGGGATCCTAATGAGGACTCTAGTGACTCTTTGGACTGAACGCGCCCCTTCCCTAATTCCTTACAATAGATTTCAAGAAACTCAACACTAAGATTCCTCCACTGACAACGCTATCACCTCACCTTAGCTACGTCACACACTAAAGTTCAGCTCCTGTTGCGAAATACCAATCATGAACTGCCTAGCTCTTGATTCAACACTTACTACGTCGGGGGTTCTGGGGAGGAGAGAGAGAGGTCCTGACGCGGACGGACGCCGTACCACTTCTCTGGTTGATGGCTTTGTGTATTTGCTCACTCTAGTTGGGTCCTTTTTGTTCACACACCATATACCGTTGCAGTGGGATAACTACCATTTGCATATGTACATGCATGATTTAAGTTTACTTGGAAAATGCATATAAACGTTTCACGAACCTGCATTTCATGACTGGAGTTTACGACCCGATTTAGTTGAAAGATGCACTCTGTGAGGAACATTTGTACTGTGCTAAATGCATTGGCATTAGATGCACTGTTTTATTAAACTACATTAAAGTTTGTTTTAAAAAAAGTAGTAAAATGCAGATTGCATAGTCTTTGGTTACTGCAAGCTGTACAGCTGCATGAAGAAGCACCTGAGGTAGTAAAGAAACTTTATAACCTGCAGAATGCTTTAAGTCATTTGTCTGTGAAGTACACACCGTAAATTATGTTTGTTTATTGCATTTAGTGTTTATTTGAATTCTAGCTCAAGGGTATCTCGGCATTAATTTTTGCGAACCATGTGACCCTTTGTTTGTTTGAACGCAACGCGGGACTGTTTTCTATCCGGGTATTTGTGTGAATTGCGCAAGGCACTTTACCTTTGTGCTGAATGAACTCTTCTAGTCCTTTTTCTATGTTAGGGGAAAGAAAAAGCACAGCCCATAATGTCTCTGTCCAATGCAGTTGCTAGGGTTTGTACAGGTGATGTTGCTAAGTGCCAAATCGTGGCTCAGCACTCTAATGCTCTGAAAGGAGGAGGATGACCTGAAGGGGTCCTCTAGCCTAGACAGAGACACTACTCAAAATTTAGCTGAGAACATCATGGCCAACACGCAGCAACATGCAGTGAAGAGTGAGCTGAAGCCACATTAATTAAGCCAGCCCCCTCTTCCAACCCCCAAAAATGGGCAGTGAAGTAGGTCGTGGAGGGGTCCAGGAACATGGAGGATGGACACATTGGTATATTATATGGCTTAAAATGGCCCGCATGGGTCTAGCAGACGCATCCCTCACAAAAAAGAGCTTATAGTTAGGAACTGCACTTATACGTTTGACACCAAAGGGTACCAAATAAGTAAAAGTGCATCAAAATCCAGTGATTTGCAGTTTCTGCTAAAGAACAAATATTTAGTTTGCTGATGTTTCATCACTTTTTGGGACAACCAACACTAGTTTTGCCCATTATGTTGGCTCGCAAGTCTGGGGCTACTGCAATGCTGTGAACCTACATAAAAGTAAGATTGTAAACTATACATTCTGTCTTAATTTGTGTCAGTTAAGTGTTCGTTGGTTACTTATAATTTTGTTGTATAATAGACGGCATTTTCACTCAGTGGGCACAACGTGCATGCTATCAAGTGATTAGAAGCAAAGACCATGAGTAGTGAATGTGTAAAGTTGGGCATACAAAATAATTAAGTTGTCTAAGTTTAGTCCAAAGGAGTATGGAGAGTTGTTAAAGCTTTTTATATGAAACCTGATGACGTTCTTACGTGATAATAATGTAAATACTCAAGCTCTAGCAGCAGATTGGTCAGGCGAATTTGTAACTAAGAGTACCTATGAATGTTTGCCAGTGGCATGTTCTTTGCTAATTAGAGGCCTGGTTCCTTCAAGCCAGTAAAGGATCTGACATGCGTAGGTAATGGTTAAGAGAATTTTGGAAGGGAAGGGCTAGTCGAGAAAGTAATAAGTGACAACATTGGTATTAGCTGGGAGAAGGTGGTAATTCTTTGGAATATTACATGGACTTTGTCCCAGCAGGGGCAGGCTGTACAAAGGATCATTGTGAGTCGGGGGAGGGCTGCCACAAAAACTGTTTAACGGGGTGTACTAAGCTTATGGGTATTGTTCTAGTCACAGTAGAAGGTCAGGAAGTGGGAAAGAATCATCCATTTAATTTGGTATGATTGGGAACTCTGGTGTGGGCAGGTTGGGGGATTGGGGCGAAGGGTAATGCAGGTCTGCCAATACAGGCTAAGGTTGGATCACCCACTGAACAGACCCGAAATTCGGTATTTGCTTAGCTGTGCCATCTAAACAGTAAAGGTAAAAAGGTGTCAAAGTAAGATAAATGGTCACTTAACCTACTAGTAAACTGTAATGATTTGTTGTGGTAGATGAAAGTTTATTTAGAGGTAAAGAAAATAGATGGTTCAATTGGCAAGTTAGCAACTACAGTCAGTAGGTTAATTAACAGGACCACATATCACACCAATAAGTTGAGTTCCATTTTAGTTCTGCATGACCAGGGTATGTAGTATTTGTAGTATCTCAGCTTATTGCAGACTGTGATCTGTGGTGGGAAGGGGTTCACTATTTTGCAGAGCTCAGTTGGAGGAAGTGGAAATTCATCAAATTGTTGGGCTGTAGCCATCTTGAAGTGATCTCAGTACATTTGAGCATATCATGATAAAAGTGTGGATGAGTGGTGGTATATTATGCTTAGTCTAGCATAAATGTATTTTGGGTCATAAGAGAAAAATAGGAATGGTGTATCCTCTGGTAGATGGTCGGTTAGTACTCCGGCCAGAAGTATATCCATGCATAATTATCGAAAGTGACATTATGATTTCCAGCCATCTTATGTTAGTTGTAACTAATCATAGGTATGATGATTTAGCAAAAGAAAGGTTGCGTCACCAGATTTATACTTCGTTTATGGATCAAATCTCTTTATTATTTTATAAACAAAAACATATGCATACAAAATATGAAATGCAAATTCAGTACATCACAGTGCTATTTATAGTCAATATCAACGTCGGAAGCTCCAAGCTCTCTGTACAAATCTTCTAGGCCATCTCTAAGTTTGGCCAAAAGATGCCTCAAAACAAACCACCCCCTAGTGAACAAGTAGCACACAGAGCACATCTGATATCTTCAAAACTGCGAGTCCTGCCTAGGAAAACCAATCCAACATACACATAAACAAAACACATTAACAATGCTCCCCCATCTCAGCCAAGTAATCTTCCTATCTTGTCATCAGTCCAACCCCCCTCCCACCACCTCACCGCTCTCAGACGCTTCTAAATCAAGCATTCTAGTCATGGTTCAAGTCAGCCTTAGGACTCTCAAGTAAACTGGGCAGGTCAACTCAGCGAATTCTGCCGATAAGATCTGCAGAAATGGCTTCCATAATTCACTAAATTCCCCTGTCCGCTGTTGCGAGGCCAATGTGAGTTTCTCCATGGCAAGAACAAACCAGAGTTTCTGCAGCCACACGTTACGCGTCGGGACTCTATCCATGCCCCACATGGTTAGGATCAGTTGTAGGGCTGCGTTAAGTACTAGAGCCATCTGTCTCCCTCTCAGCGACTTCAAGGGAAAGGTAAGAGGATTAGGCAGCCCCAACAAAATGTATGATGGAAATCTGGGGATCTTAGTGTGAAACGCTATGTCTATCTCGTCTATTATGCCCTCCCAGTAGCGGTGAAGTTTGGGGCAGTGCCGAAGCAGATGGACAAGTGTACCTGTACCTCCGCATCTCCTCCAACATAGGTCCGATTTAGCAGGATCCCATGTGTGTATACGCGCCGGGGTATAATACCAGTAAGAGGCCACCTTATATGATGTCTCCGTCCCCGCTGCATTGTAGGCTGTGTGATGTATTCTAAAGAAGATACCATCCCATTCCTCATCCGAAAGCTCCCTCTCCAACTCCCTCTCCCATCGCAGCTGTCCTTTAGTCTTAGGCGGACGCTGGTCCCCCTGTAAGAACCGATAAAGTTCTGCGATGACTCTCCTATCGTCTTTTTTTAACAGAAGCCATTTCTCAAAGGGCGTAAGGGGTCTATCTATCAACGCTCTGTTTAGCGGCTGCAATGCCCAGTGCCGTATCTGGTAATACATCAATCTATCAGCCTCTGTCAAGCCATACGCTTCCCTCATCTGTGCAAAGGACAAAACCCCCTGTTCATCAAAAAAACACCCCACCCTTTTACAACCCCCCTCATGCCAGCGTCTCAAGGCTTCTAGCCGCAGCCCGGGCTCAAAATCTGGATTTGCGCCTATGGGAGTCATCGGGGATGGGAAAGTCGTCCGACTGGAACGAGTAGCCACGGCATCCCATGTGCGTAATGTGACCCCCGTTATTGGAGAGGAATAAAGTCCAGCCGCTCTATGTCGGCGTCGAAGCCATGGCTCCTTCCATATATGCGAGCCCGCTACAGCCTGATCCATAAAGCACCAATGTTTCTCAGTGAGCGGGCGATTCCACTCCAGAAAGAAACAGAGCTGTGCCGCCTGAAAATAGCGCTGGGGGCATGGGATCGCCAAACTTCCCTCACTCTTAGACCGGTATAACACCCTTCGCGATAACCTCACCGGTCGACCCTCCCAAATGAACCTCAGAATCGCCGATTGAAGGGTCGCTATTGTTCTCGGGGGGGGGGGACTTAGCGGAAGCACCTGAAATACATAGAGAATGCGTGGCAAGATAGTCATCTTCACCGCCGCCACCCTTCCCAGCCAAGACAACTTGTGCCTCCCCCATGAGTCAAGATCTCTCGGGCCCTCACGAACCAGCGTCGCATAGTTCCGACTCGCTGTCTTAGTGACCGAGGTCGCTAACTCAACTCCTAAATAAGGAAGACTCAGGGGCGATCAGAGAAAGGGGTATCTAGCTCTCAAGTCAGCCTCATGGTCCGGCCTCACCGCCAAACCAAGAACACGGGATTTCTGCATATTAACTCGAAATCCCGATGCCTGACCAAACTCAACTATTATCTCCTTGAGTGCCGGCAGTGAGATCAGAGGCTCCGCCAGGGTAAGGATCACATCATCCGCATAGAGAGTGATGAGATGGTGTTCTCCGCCAAACCTCAACCCGGAAACCAAGGGACTATCCCGCAATTTCTGCGCTAGAGGCTCCATGTATAGTGCAAATAAGAGGGGAGACAGCGGACATCCCTGTCTAGTCCCGCGTCCAATCGGAAACGGCAAGGAGAGCTCCCCATTAACTCGAACTGCTGCCCTGGGGGACCAATAAACGCAACTAATCCAGTACCTGAAAACGGGTCCTAGCCCAAATCTCTCCAGAACTTTAAAAAGATAGGGCCAGTGCACCCTATCAAGCGCTTTTTCAGCGTCTATAGAGAGGAAGAGCACCTCCCTACGGGAGCGATCCGTTTTATCCAACAGGTGCAGGAGCCTTTTCGTATTGTCCCCGCATTGTCGGCTTGGTATAAAACCCGAATGATCCGGGTCAATGAGTCCCGGCAAGTAAAAATTTAGGTGAGCAGCAAGGATGCCAGTAAACAACTTAGCATCAATATTCAGGAGCGAGATCAGTCTGTATGAAGCGCAGTCCTCCGGGTCCTTACCCGGTTTATGTATGACAACAATAGTAGCATCCAGCATGCTAGGCGACAGCGCACCTGACGTCCGAAAGGAGTTAGAGGCGCACCAACAGCGGAGCAAGTTCCGCGCAAAAGGTCTTATAAAGTAGGGCCGAAAACCCATCCGGACCGGGGGACTTCCCAACTTTTAGTCGGGAGATTGCCGAAATAACCTCTTCCAGCCTTATCGGCTGGTCCAACTGCAACGCCTCCTTCTCCCCCAGAGGTGTGATTGCTATGCTGTCCAAAAATGAATCCAAAGCCTCGGGATCTCCCTCCCCCGCCGCGTAAAGGCCGCAGTAAAACTCTGCAAAAGCCTCAGCAATCTGGTCACTCGTGTCCGCCGCTGTACCAGAGGGAGAGCGGATCAACTTTATCGCCGACGCTGCGCGCTGTGCCCGTAATCGATGTGCCAATAACTTCCCGCACTTATTACTCCCAACATAGAATTTGTGGTGGAGTCTCGCTATTGCATACTCCGCTCTATCCCAGTCGAGCCTCTTCAGCTGTTGCCTCACTCTCTGCAACTCCCGCCAAGTTCGAGGCGCACCAGTAGCCTCATTCTGGAGCAGGGAATCCCTAAGGCGCCAACTTGGAGTGCCCACCGGTCTTACCCCCACTGTGACCTCCAAGGTAATTGGGGCATGATCAGCCAGAGCTCTGGGTTCAATCGTGGCCTCCCTAACCCTGGGGACTAGTTCCTGCGAGACTAGGAAAAATTCAAGCCGAGCGTAAGTCTTAGTTGCCGCTGAGTAAAAGGAATAATCTCGGAGCGTAGGGTTCAGTTTTCTCCAAATATCCTCCAACCGCCAATCAGCCAACCACTGCCGCCCGCTTCTGATAAAGCCCCAGTTTGGCCAAAGCGTTGGCCAGAGCGATCAAGCTCATTATCCATTACGAAATTAAAATCTCCCCCCACTAAAATGGCCCTATCTGGTGAACTAAGAGTTGGGGATCACCTGTCTCTGGAATGCCTCTTGTTGGGCGTTCGGAGCGTAATAGAGGCGACAGTGAAAGAGAAGGCCCGAGTTTTATTCTAATGGCCAGGAATCTGCCCTGTACCTCATGTATCCTCCCCACTATCTCCCCAGAGAAGGTCCTGGAAAGCAGTATTGCTACACCTGCATGCTTTGTAGTAGCTGAAGACCAAATCTGCCTAGGAAACCATTTTGAGCGCATGCGATATGTATCTTTCTGCAACAAATGACTCCTGGAGCAAGCATATGTGACACCCAGATTTCTCTAGACTTGACAAAATCGTTAGTCTGATTGTTCAGCCCCCGGACATTTAAGCTAAGACATCTAACCGACATACAGCACAGAGAAGCAGCTATTCAGATAGGAGGGAGGTCTATGGAGTAGCCAAGGCCCAGACCCCCACCACTCCAGCCCACACTGCCAGACCTCCGCTGGCATGCCTAAATAAGCTCGCAGGGAAGCATACAAACAAATAATCAAAATGCACAACAGGTGCCTATACCAACAAAGTCCTCTCTCCCACTTCCAAAGAGGTGAAAGTCTCAGCTGGGCTGTAAAACCACACATGTTCCTCCTCCAAGTTCACCGGCTCCGCCGCCCAGGCCGCTCACTCAATCTCTGGGCCGCGGCCAATGGACCCAAGCCAACCAGAGGGACCACAGCGCACTCTGTTTAAGCACTCGACCCGGCTGCTACGCTGCTCACTGCTGACTGGCGCTCCGAAATCTGCTCCAACACGGTAGGGCGTTGCTGATTCTTTCTCGTTTCTTCCTTCCGCCGGTGTGGACGGTCGCCACCAGCCAAACCCAGCCCGGAACCCGAAGCAGAGGCACCCTCCTCCAAGCCCAGGATGCAGTTAGCCTCCGACACTGACCTCACTTGACGCAGTTGATCATCCCAACGAAAGACAAGACTGAACGGGTGACCCCACGAATAGGACACCGCCCGCTCGCGCAAGTGCTCTGTAATGGACTTAAACTCACGTCGTCTTTGCAAGGTCCAAACTGAAAGGTCCTGGAAAAGCTGAAGCAGATACCCTCTAAAAGGGACCTGCGGGAGATTGCGCGCCTTTTGCAATATACTCTCTTTCAGACCAAAGTTATGCACGCATGCTAAGATATCTGGTGGGCGATCTCCAGCTCCTCCAGGTCGGCCCACGCGGTGGACTCTATCAAGGGTGATCTCCCGGCTCTCCTCGAATTCTAAAATCGAGCGAAACAGCGCCACCACGAAGGCACCAATGTCATCCTTCTCCGCCCTGCGCGGCACTCCTCTGATGCGAATATTATGTCTGCGCGAGCGGTTCTCCAGGTCCTCCACCGTCATCTGTAGGAGATCTTGCTGTTCTCGGAGGCGCAGAACCTCCTGCTGCAAGTCCGCCACCTCCTCGCCACGGGTAAGTTCACCATCCTCGACCTGTGTCAGACGCTCACCCAGGGAGGAAAGCTCCACTTTCAGCTCCTTGACCTCATGGGATATATCTTTACCGAGTACGTGGAGGTCACTCCTAAGTGACTCAAACAGGAAGATAAGAAAGCCCTTGGTGACTGGAGCTGTCTCGTCCTCCATCGCCTCCCTGACCGTCTCTAGGGTCCTCGCATTCGGCATGTCCTCCAGCGCCCCTCCCGGCGTCTGGCGCCCGCTGGTCAACATGTCACGGACCGTCCGGTCCCTCTTGGGCTTAGAGGTCGCCATCTCCACCGCCCGCAGCCTGCACGGAAACCAGACTCTGACCGTCCACTGCCCAGAGTCACCGCAGGCAACCTCCTCTAGTCCTCAATCCTCAGGGAGATAGACTCACCAGCTGCCAACAATCGATGGACCCCCTCGTGGCCCCGCTCCTCACAGCTCCCAGTATGACCCTCCTGCACCGTCCGCTCAACTGGACCCCAGTCCTGGTCCACTAAGCTCTCAGGGGGCACCTCCTAAGGTCCAGACACCAGGTGGGCCCACCGGTGCGCCCTCTCTTTCCACCGCAGGTCACCTGGGTGCGGCCCAGAACAAACGGCCCGGCCACCACCAGGGCCCAGCTCCAGGCCCCAGCCAGGCCTCACTCGCCCGTCGCTCCTCACCGCGGGGGCGCGGCACCCTCCTGGGCGTCACCGCACCTCCACACTCCTGCAGCAGTCCTTCGGGCCCGGGATCGCGGCAGGAAGTAACCCGCGATCCCCAAGGCCAAACAGCCTCCGCCTGCGATCCGGCACTCCCGGATCCGCGCTACTCGGGGGCCGCAACCCCGCGACTCAAGAGGCCGCAGCGAAGCCCCTGGGGTGCCAGGCCTCTCATCGGGACACCCCCCGGCCGGTCTGCCCCTCCTTCAGGCAGTAAATTCCAGGCCTAGGCGGCGGAGCACGGACTGATGCGTCCGCTCACGCCGCCATCTTGGCCACGCCCCCCAGATTTATACTTAGTTTATAGTATGATTGGTACAAACTTGTAACACGTAGGCAAAGTAAAAACCTGATGTATGTCTCTACTCGTGGTCTTGTGCACTAATACAGGTATATCTTTCTTCATGACTGGGACAGCTGCCATTTTATAGTGGTGTAATAGTGCGTAAGATTGCAGAGAAATATTAATGAACAGTAGCAGTGCAAAAGTTATATTCAAATCCCGGAAGTAGCTGTTGTTTTTCGAAGAAAGGTCTGGTGAACAGTTGGTACATGATTGAACTTAGAGTATGTTGGGAAAGATGTGTATCTAAAAAGTCTCTGAATGCAGCCTACAGCATGTAGTGATGGATGGCACTTGATGACAGCCATCTTGTGTTGGTTGGGGTAGGCATAGAGCTGTGTTACAGTTGGAAATAGTTTCAGCAACAAACTTGGTTTGCAGTGAGTCGTAAATAGAATTAAACGTTTGTAACCCCCAAAGGTAATGCATGATTTTTTAGCAATCTTTTATTTGGAATTGAATAAAAGAAGAAGCAAATATAGACAGCAAAATAAAAATACAGTTTCAGCCTAGGATTACGGTTTCAATATATATATCTAAACAAACCGTAGTGCAGTCATGCTGGTGCAAGCCGTGCATTGTCAGCAGTAACAGGCATTGCATCTACGCAGATGATGGTAGCAGAAGGAAGTGTATTTTGTAACTCATTGACTCATGTACCCCATGTGCAAATACATCTTTCTACACGGAGGTCATATTTTACTGTATATTCCTTGAAAAAGTACACACAGCTAACCATGTTTTAAGAAGCATTCAGTATCAACTAAATGCTTGATTATTACGTTACAATATTTCTGACAAGTCTTGTTATGCTTGTTATTAAGCATAGTGGAAAGCGTACAGACACACGCCAACGGATAGTCTTAAAACTTAGCACAACATTTTATAAACATATATTCATATTTTACTATATTGTACAATTAGCTCAGGAAGTCAGAGACCCGTTAATTTCTTTATACAGCTTGTGTAACCGCTGTTGTGTTGTAAATCGACATGGACATACAGTAGCAGATGAGGTAATGTAGGCATGCATATAAGTATTTAACAACCCTTAGACATGTTGTAAATCAAAATGGCATTTAATTTAGTATTGAACATAGTGGGTACATGCCAGTCAATAGCTTATATGCATTTGGGTAGAATGGATTTAATGGGTACAGTTGAATGAATAGAATGTATTTCATGCATACGAGTTTGAATTGGTCTCCTAATGTAGGAAATTCAGATCTGTGGAGCGTGTTGCAGTGGTCTTGCAGAAGATCTGTGCTAGTAATTTGGTTCTGACTTGCCAGATAAGGTTATGAGGATGCTTTACTGAAAAGAAGTGTCATCGTTGGTATATGACAAGAGGTCAACGGCCACCAGTAGGTATTGGTCTGTATCTGGTTATTTGCAGAGAAAAAAATTGTTGATCATGTGAAGATTTTCTTTGAAAAGCGAATTATCTATTTCTACTGCTCTGTATATCAAGTGGTACATTCCTGTTATTGCTCAGTCCATTCTTTACAGAAGCTAATCAGAGAATCCATTTGCTGTCCTTTTAGCATAATTGTAGTTCTTGATCTCCACTGTGTATTCGGTAAGATCTGTTCGAGTCTAATGTAAGTGAAAGTTCTGTTGTGTTCATTGTGATTCAAATTCTGTAGATGAGTTTAAAGGGGACTACCTTATCTCAGCACTGGGAACCCCCTGCATATCCCAGTGTAGGGTAGAGATGTGCAGTATGAGCCCTGCAAAAGCCTTTTTACAGGAATATCCGTGTATACAGCAGTTTGGGACAAATGTATATTGTGTTGGATCTGCAGTTGTCCAAGTGCTGGTATAGTGATGCATGGTACAGACTACAGACCAGGAAAGACGTGCATCGTGGATAATTTAGTAGAAAAAGTATGTATGGATATTCATTTTGGGAGCTCTGCCTAAATCTCAGCACTAGAGCACTTGTGAATACTGTAAATCATGAAAAACGTTCATTCAAGAGCTCCGTGGATGTCTGTGTCAGAATACAAGTGCATACACTTGTGACCCTTTGTGAGTTTTGTGCATTCCTAGGGCTTTTGGTAACAAAGCCTTACGGTTCAGGACCGAGGTGAATAATGATACCTCACTGGATGACCGTCTTGGAATAGAGTTACATACAGTCATTTTGGACAGAGCTCTATTTTGAGAGCTTGAATGGATTTTTTAGTACCTGAAATCTGTTGCATGGTGCATGTTAGGCTATGGGTGATGGCATGAGACGGAATGACTCATTGCGGGGCAGCTCACCTGTCAAAAAGCTCCATCACAAATGCATGTTTTGTTGGCACAAAAGCAGAGACCATGTGCAGCCCCACCGTTGACACAAACTTTGCTTATGACTTGCACAATGATTGCAAACTCGGTCTCTTTCTCCGTTTCAATGGTGTTCGTTTATCTGTAGCAACATGAAAATTAATTTATGTTAATGAAACAAACAAGCATGGCTAAAAAGAAATCATTCTGCCCACCCTTTGAACTACATTTAAGTATTGAAGGTTTTTGTTTCCTCCAACAAACTGTTCCCTTTCAATGAATCAAACTTGTTTACGCTACATAGACAATGTTGACACTACTCATTTACGCCTGATTTAGAAAAACTGAAGAAAAGTGTTAACTTTCGTAAAATGGCATGGCATTGTGCTCTGTTGCAATTTCAAAAAGTTTTGATCCACGATTTTTGCTGTATGTCTACAAATTAATATGATTTGTTCATTGGCCCTGGTTATGGTAGATACATGCAAGCATTAGGTAATCGTTTTGCTGTTGTCTGTTGGCACAGAAAACGTGCAAGATGTTGAGACTTAAACAGATTATGTTGAGGGCCAGAATCTCTTTGACAAGAGGTACTGTTTTCTTGATGTATTTGAAAGTTACTGCAACCCATTGACTAACTACTTGTCTGCCTATTGTTGCTGTATGTTTTATAAATGGCATGTCCAAATTACAATATTTCACACTGGACCTAAATAAAAATAATTCGTGCGAAGTGTTGTGTGTAACACCCTGTTAACTAACCGTCCCTAAGAGTCCCTGCCCTCCACTGCACCATGCTGTCCTACCAACCGGATAGAGCTCATAATAATTATATCGTAAAAGCATGGTATGCCAGCAGGGATTACAATGTCCTTAATTTGCTGCCAGAGAGACACCGCTGTTGCCTGACCTCGGTATCCACTAATAATACTGAAATTCCCCTGCAAGACTCTAGGAAATACCTCGAGCGTATCCACAAGTTAATATGCTCTGAACCCTTCCTGGAAACAAAATATTTTCTTTCCATATGCAGATGTAAAAATTATTCTTGGCTGAGTCTGACCAGTGGGAGGCAAAAGCAGTGTAAATTTTAGACATCACGCACTTTCCTACTTCAGATTATTCACACCAGGACAGCCACATTTGACTAATGTAACCATACCGGGCCCTTATCAAATTCTCTGTAACAGAACAACACACTGCATTTTAACATTGTGTTTAATTGATGGTGCGCCTTTAATAGTGTACTTGTGAATACCGTAAATCAGGAAAAACGTTCATTCAAGAGCTCCGTGGATGTCTGTGTCAGAATACAAGTGCATACACTTGTGACCCTTTGTGAGTTTTGTGCATTCCTAAGGCTGTTGGTAACAATGCACTACGGTTCAGGACCGAGGTGCATATTGATACCTCACAGGATGGCAGTCTTGGGTTAGAGTTACATACAGTCATTGTGGCCGTGCTATTCCGGCCCCAAAAGTAAATAAACTTGAAAGATTATCCCATCTCGTAAATTTTTGTCTTTTGGTGTGTCACCTCAAATCTTGCAGACCAGTTTCCAAAAAAATATTAACAGATGAGGCAAACCTGTATTTTTTTCAAAATGTTTACACGCAGACTATTATTTCTTTCTCCCTAAATCTCATCAACATGCTGTTTTAAAATTTCTGGTTGATCATTTCTCTTGTCCGTTATCACTTTCAACAGAAGTTCCTTTTTAGGTCCAGAAAAGTCCAGTTGGTAATTTACAACGTTAATAGCTCTAACTCGAGCAAAGAGCAAACTCCAGACCCAACCCATTGCATTACAAATGCTTGTTAATTTTTATACAGCTTTGAAAGCTGTGCTTTTTAAAAGTGTAGGAAGAAGTCTGTATTCAGGAATTGACTACTTTTCGCTTTGTACTATAGTCTGCTGCCTAATAATAGTCAAATTAAAATAATAAAGGCAACAGAAAATATTTTATCGACCTGACTGTACCTGTGACTATTTTGGCTGTCAAAGAAACTAAAAATTTCAACATTAACAAGGTTTTTCATTGATAGAAAACTATGAGCTTTGCAGCCATCGGTTTGCGTGTTAAGTTCATAGGCCTTGGGCAAGACCAGTTCATTGTTTTTAAGTCCTGGACCATTTCCCTTTGCCAAAGGGGTTGGCCATACTGTGTGCTGGGCTCAGTCAGCTAGGCCCTGCTGCTACTCCACATTGAGAATGACTGAAGGCTGTGCACAACTGGATTGATTGCACAGGATGTTGTGAAAGGGCTGTGTCCTGCATTCAGCGCCATTTGCATACATTCAGTGGCCCTACACCGACAATATTAGCAGTACAGATGCAGGGGATTAGCAGTACAGTGGGTTAAATGCATGGCTTGGCTGCCCACCAGGCACAGCGGACAGTCCATAGCATGCACTGCCTTGTTGGCTACACAAAGGTTTTGGTAATATTTTATAATATAAAACATGGGAGTTGAATGTTTGAAAAAATAAACAAAACTGTAAGAGTGTATATATATATATATATATATCTGTTACATGGAATGTGCTGCAAAATGCACATCATAGCTGGAACGACCAAAAAGTGCTTGATTGGAAGTGAGTGAAGGAAGAGATAGGAATGTCTTATTCAGTGGGAAATGAAGGAATTATGTCTCTAGAAATAATACTAAATCAGATGTGGTGAATAGAGGCTTGTGAAATGCTACATATCAGCGTATATACCTTCTAACCAAACCTGTGAAACAAGGATTGCAATGTGTAGATAATGTGATAGGAGAGGACACTTCGGTGTACAAAGGCAATTAGTTAAGTAATTCGAGGAACATTGAGTATTTGCTCAAAATGTTGAGGACCTGGTTCAAAGTTTTCCTCTCAGCAGCTTTTTATTACAATTTACAATATCCAAGTAGAACATAGAACCAGTAGTGCATAAGGTGCATCTTATCCCAAGCATCTTGAGCAAACTGTTGGTATATGAGATGGATGAGGCCTTCGTTGACCAAACATGGTCCTCTAAATGGGCAGTTCCTGTGGTTATTATGGCCTCTAAGGCTTGGGGCTCATTTTATGTATGTTCTCCCTTGAGCTGCCAGAGTCGGATCATTTACATAGGCAGTCACTAGTTATCTAACATTTCAGAGGTGATTGACTGCATTTGGGATGCCAAAAGTGCGACATGTTGGACATGTGCTTTGCATATCAATACATTGATTTAAATATGGTTTCAAAACCTTTAACATGATTTGTATACCTGGTGGAGAGTTACTGTTTTTTCAAAGGATTTTAGGTGGCCTGGCCTCGACAGGAATCCTGTTTGTTCAAAGAGTTGCGCGGACGGTGTTTGTGAGTTTAAACATGGTGGTGTATTTCCACGATGATATTTTCATAACTGCGAAAAATGGAAAGGCAAAAGAGAAGTTTTACCTAAGAGACGGACTTAGTGTCCAAATTTTAAGACGTAATCTATCCAACAAGGGCCAAAGATTGGGGTAGTAGGTATCAGAGCCCATAAACAAGTTGCAATTGATGTCTTTTTTAGGTTTGCCTACACACGTGCACTTGTGCTGTGCCTTCAAAATCTTGTGAGTAAAATAAAAAAATCTTAAAAGGGACTAGGAACCAGCATCTTACTTACCTGAACCTACCATTGGCTTAGTCCAGTGTTGCTCTAATTTACGTGCTTCTGATTGGCCAGCACGTCATCTGCTCTCACTTCCTGCTCTCTGTTGCTTTGCTGTCCTGCCTTCCATGCCGCCAGGTGGCTTCTGGACCAAGTACCCCTTCCAGTCACTTCCATTTACTATTGGCCATTCTCCTTCCACTAGCTAGTTCAATTGTGAAGGTATTTTTTTTTATTTACACAAGAGCTCTCTCTCTCGCTGCACTCCTGCCCTCGTCCCACTATCCTACTAGACAAAACGCAAGGCAATAGCTCTTCACTGTGCTGCCTCTCCCTGCCCCCTGCTTCCCAGAGTGTTCACTGCAGGGCTTTTGTTTACTGAACTCAACTTCTTCTAAAAGGAGGTTACCTATTGCACCCCATTGCATCTTGTAAACAATACTGGGAGGAGCGTAGAAGGGGCAATAGGGCTTCTTTTTTGCTGATTCGACAGATCCGATGGGATGGCGGCAGCAATGTCTTTTTGTCATCGGAACGCTTTGCCTTCATAACTGATGTCGCAGAATGTATTAAGAGGGTCTGAGACCAGCATGTCACCTTATAGCTGGTAAGATTAGTGCAACGTGTTAAAATGGCCAGCGCTGGCTCCCTGTGCCATTTGTTGAATTCAGTCACAAGGGAAGACTTAAATTCGGTACTGTTGAGGTCAGCAAAGCGACCATGCCCCCACCTCAGAATTTGCCGGGCTCCCCAGACTTGACTCTCAGTCAGACCCAGCATTTCACTTTGGCTTTCTGTGGGTAGATAATACCTCCTTTCTCTTGCAGTCCCTGCCACCTTTTCCAGTGCGCCTCTCTGCTGCTGCCTGCATGTTCATTGGATGATTTGCCTGCGATCATGGGCATCACTAATGCAAGCCAATCTCACTGCAGGACTGGTCCAGTCGGTCTGTGGTGCTGATAGGCAGATACATGGCTACAGCAGGCCCAGCTCTGGCAAAGCTTAAATCTTGGGGCTTCTGTACCAGCATCTGTAAGGAAATATAGCTCAAAGACATCCAGGACCCTGTCATCCAGCTCTGTTCTTTCTAGTTTTGAATAGCTGACTTCTCATTCTTTTTTCAGAAGCACCCCTGTGTAGTGCCCCATAGCCGGTAAAACCAACTCCGTGATGTACCTTGCCTGTTGTTGAAAGGCCATATTTTCTGCTTCAGCTCTATCGCTGAAATTGGTATCACAGTTATGCTGGAAGTTCCACTGATTTCTTCCATTGTTGATTTTTACCCACCTCAAGCTTTTTTTTTTTTTTTTTACTTTAAGCCATGTTGCATAGCAGCTCAACTGCTATGCGACATGTAAAAACAAAAAAACATTGACAAAGCCAATAGATTTTGCATAAGTGAAACCTATTGGCTTTGGCAATGCTTGTGATCAAATAGTTTTTTTTTTGGCCTGTTGTCACCATGACAGGTACACTGATTGAGGAAATATGGATCAATCTTCTTTATTGTATTCACTACAGGAACTCCTGCGATGGGAAATGTCCCCTACATGGTATGCAGTTGGGTTCTCCTGTCCCAAGTGCATGATTGTATGTACCTGGTATCATGGTTTTTTATTTCTGCGCAGAGGCATATGCCTGTCCCTTGATATGTCTAGGGCCTGGACCTGGATGATTGCAGCAAATATGTCTTAGGTTACCCTGACTGTTGATTATTGTCCCTGTTAAGTGTTTAGTACATGGAGCAGTGGTGGCCGTGTTTTAATAACTCGTAGCTGTGACCAGCCGTTTTATGCATGTACCTGGAACCAAGGCCTATTGGTCCACTTTTGCACAGTTCCTCTTTGTTAGAAATTGGGTTTCTGGTTGGCAGGAGGATTTCAGCCAGTCCAAGCAGGAACCACAGTCCTTGTCAGGGTAAGTCAGATAGAGACATAAATTAACCTCTGCTCACCCTCTGGTAGCTTGGCACAGAGGAGGCAGGCTTAATGTAAGAGGCAATGTGTAAAGTATTTGTGCCAGCATTTCACAAAATAGGGCTAGGGGAAATGTAAAGACCAGCAGGGTTTGCTTCCCCTAAAATAAACCACTATATACCACTGAAAAAACTCCTGGGCCTGTAGCAAGAGCATCCCAAACAAAAGTAGAAAAAAGGAAAAGGAAAGGCAGAGGAAAGAATAAGCAAGGTACCATAGCTACAGTGGAAGCATCCTTTTTAAAGGATTAATTCCCTAACCTACCCGAAGGTGACATGCATCATCATAGGGAACCTCCTCACACCATAACTAATCACGGTGTGGGATACCACACCCCCCCCCTCCTCCCACTCCTCTAAGAGGAAGGAGCTCTGGGATGTTTTAGAG
Organism: Pleurodeles waltl; assembly: GCF_031143425.1. Lineage (NCBI taxonomy): Eukaryota > Metazoa > Chordata > Amphibia > Caudata > Salamandridae > Pleurodeles > Pleurodeles waltl. The sequence goes on along the minus strand of NC_090449.1, from coordinate 658,436,118 downwards.
GTGTATATTCAACCTAGAATGATGAGCAGGGTGTGTGAGAGGACAGAGTTTAAACCAAAACAGGGCAGAAAGTGATGTGAATTAAAGCTCACTACACAATGCAAGGAGGTTCCCTATGATGAAGTATGTCATCTTCGAATGGGTGAGGGAATAAGGCCCTCATTCTGACCTTGGCGGTCGGCGGAGAGGCGGCGGTCGGACCGCGAACAGACCGGCGGTCCAAAAAATGGCATTCTGACCGCGGCGGTCACCGCCGCGATCGACCGCCACTTCCCCACTCCGACCGCCACGGCGGTCATGACCGACGGGCTGGAGTTTGCGCACTCCGGCCCGGCGGTCGCCCCAAGACCGCCACCCGTATCATGACCCTGCTTACCGCCGCGGTTTCTGGCGGTCGGGAACCGCCATGCGAACCATGGCGGTAGGCACTATCGGGGCCCGGGAATCCCTTCCCTGGCACTGATAGGGGTCCCCCACTGCCCCCCCCGAGTCCTCCCCCCACCCCCTCCACCCCCCTGCCACCCCCCAGAGGTGGTACGAACCCCCTCCCCACCCCCACCCCGAAATGCACATACACGCACCCCGACATGCACGCACCCCAACATGCACATCTGCACACCCCCATGCACGCACACATCACACAACACCCCCCCACCCCCTCCCCTCACGGACGATCAACTTACCTTGTGCGTTGGTCCTCCGGGAGGCGACGGGAGCCATAGGGACGTGACCGCCGACAGCACACCGCCAACAGAAGACCGCCACACAGAAATGTGGGTCGTAATTCTGGGGGCGGTGTTCTGCTGGCGTGGCGGTGGAGGTTGACCAGTCTCCACTTTCCCGCCGACCGCCAGTCTGGCTGCCGGCGGTTTCCCGGCGGAACGCTCCCAGCGGTCGGAATGCACGCAGCGGCATACCGCCGCGGTCGGCGGTCTTCACCGCGGCGGTAACTCGGCGGTCTTGCGAAAAGACCGCCGAGGTCAGAATGAGGGCCTAAGTCTTTTAAAAAGGATGCTTCCACTGTAGCTAGGCCACCTCGCTTGTTCTTTCCTCTGGCTTTCCTTTTCCTTTATTCGTCTTTAGTGTGGACTGCTACAGCCCTCCCTTTTTTTTCAGTGGTTTATAAAGTATTTGTGCAATACTTCAAAGAGTAAAACAGTGAAAAGACCACACAAAAAAGTACCACACCAGGTTAGAAAAATAGAGCTTAATTTAGTGAACAAAACAAGCCCAAAATGACACGAATTCAATAGGTAGAATTTGAGATTTGAATTTTTAAACAATAAACTGCATTATAGTGCTTTAAAGCATAAAGTGCCAACGGGGGCTAACTTGGCATGCTGGACTTGGTCAAATCTGAAAAGTCAGGCTGTCCATGATTGAGCATGGGTCGGATACGGGGACCAGTCTTGGCCTGCTAAAAGAGGACCTTGTTTGCGTTGGTGCCGATCCTTTGGATGTAGGCTGTGTGTTGGCTCCAAGCCGTGCAAAGTCAGCCATGCTGTGGAAACAAAGGTGATGCACTGCCCTGTCAGCTGTTATGTACGTAGACTCGACATGTTACTTGTAGATAATGTTTATTGATATAACAGAGCAGACAGGTACGATACAGTGCATCCTCCTCTACTCACCTTCCCGTCTCAACTGTCCACCTTCCATCCTTTCTTTCCCAACGCATTACATTTATTCTTGACATCACACATTCCCAACATTCTACATTCATGTTTATCATCAGCTCTACACATTTAAATATATATATTTACATATATCTCAGCAATTCAGTGTCCTCTATATTAGCAGTGCAATGGTGTTGATGGTGTGGATTTTGGCTGTAGCTGCACTTCATATCCACTTCCAAGGGTGAGGACTGGATTGACAAAACCTGGCAGGGTAGGACACACAGTTGGTAGAGTGCAGGTGCTGCAGCTGGTAAGTTGGAAGTCTTTTGTGTCCCTGAGACTTCAGAAAACAGGAGGCAAACAAGCCAGTCCTTTAGAGTCACTCTGGTTCTGGGTTCAAGTGTTGTGGTTCCAGTCTTTCTCACCCAGGCAAGGAGAGCAGCAAGTCAGCACATCAAGAAAGCAGTTCTTCCAGAGAAGCAGTCCAGCAGAGTAGCAGTTCTTGCAGCACCACAGCAGTCCTTCTTCCTGGCTAAGTATCCACATGTCCAGAAGTGTATTTAAGTGGTGGTGTCTGAGGTTCAGTATTTGTACTTTAGTAACATGGTTCTGGAAAGTGGTAGAAGGCCCTAGACAGTGGTATCGAAGTGCAGGGAATCCACTTTCTTCCCTGCCCTGGCTCCAAGCTGGCAGGAGTGACAATACAGGTTTGTTGGGCCTTTTGTGAGGTCGACAGGGCTCCACCTACTCAGGTGCAAGTGAGGCTGTGCTTAGCCCCCAACCCCCATCAAGCCAGCTAAAAGCCTATCAAGTCACACCTAAGCTCCCATTATGTGTGACTGTCTAGAGGGAATGCACAAAGCCCAGCTGTCATCTCTCCCCAGACGTGTATTGTTAGCAACCTGCAGACACACAGGGCTAAGAGCAGGATAATGCCAACTTTCTGAAAGTGGCATTTTCAAATTGTAACAATAAATCTGACTCTTGCCACTAAAGACGATTTATCATTACAATCCCATAGGTACTAAACATGTCAGATCTACCCCTTCCCAGTCAGGAATTAGAGCTTCTTAAATGTAATAAGAAATTCCCAGTGTTGTCCTATGTTCTGCTCTACCTTTGACTAAGAGGAGACGAAAGGAAAGGAATGCCAAGAATGCAGCACTCTTAGTCTGAGTAATTAATTTATTAAGGCACTTCTCAAGTTTCATGCACAGAGAAGATGACATGGGCTTTTATTTCAAAGGTAGTAACACAAGTGCAATTCTGAAAATAATCACAACAGTGAAATAATAATGATCACAGAACTCAACGATGGTTAATGTGTGTGTGTGTATGTATGTACATATATATATATATATATATATATATATATATATATATTTACAGACTACGTATTCATGCATGCACAACACAAAGCTAAAAATAAGAATTAAAAATGCATCACCATGGGGCATGACCTCAACATCATCTATTTGACTGCCAACTTAAAGTCGTGGAACCCAGACAACTGGAAAGAGAGAGAATTACCCCATCGGGATTCTGAGCAAGGTATCCCTCCTCAAAATGAGTTCCTTCTAGTTACAGCTGTGTAGCTTCCTTTCCTTAAATTCTTCAAACAAACTAGAGGAGAATTCTAGAAACCCCCCTCCCATACAGTAAGTTTTTGTTCAAATGCTGGCCGCATCAGGCCTGTTTTGAAAAGAAAGACACTAGAGACTGGCCAACTGTCACAGTGTTTTGCCAAGACCGAGCTGTTCCCTTCCTTACCATAAACATTCTCAGCCTGGTACATTTTATCACGGATACTCCCCCCACGTTATGTGCCCATCCTTGGTGAGAAACAGTGAAAGCAAGTTGCGCAAGCTGTGCATGGAAAAATACTTGCACCACCAATGTGACGGTGTGTAAAGCTCAGCTAAGTACAAAATGGAGTAAGTGGTCAAGATGGAGCCGGTGATTAAATACAGATAGCATTGCATCCCATGAGAGGGGTAGGCCTCACAGTATTGAAAAACAAATTTGGGAGTTTTTCCTACCCGAACATGTAAAACATAAAAGTTCATATCTTATATTTTAATTACATAGCACCCTGCCCTATGGGATACTTAATGCCTACCTCAGGGCAGACTTATATGTAATGAAAGGGGAGTTTAACGCTTGGCTCGAGATTTTAAATGCCAAGTCGACATGGCAGTGTGTAACTGCATTCAGGCGTCAGTGGCTGGCCTGGGACATGTTTTAAAATGCTACTTGAGTGGGTGGCACAAGCAATGCTGCAGGCCCACTTGTAACATTTAATTTACAGGCCCTGGGCCCATATAATGTACTCTACTAGGGACTTATAAGTAAATTTAAATGTGCATATGTGGTGTATACTAATTAAACCATGTTTTAGGGAAGGAGCACAAGCATTTTAGCACAGGTTAGCAGTAGTGAAGTGCGTAGAGGCCTAAGGCTAACAAGAACAAATTCAGAAAAAGTAGGAGGAAGGCAAAACGTTTGGGGGTGACCCTGCAGAGAGGGCCATCTCTAACATGTTTCTATATGCTTACCCACATCCTAGTACCAACATCCAAACTGTATGTTGTATATGTAGTGTATGTGTCCTGCATGGTTCATGCTTGGATCTCTTTTGTTCGCCTTTGGCCGTGTGCACAACATGGAGGTGAGGTTGCTTTTCCAGACAGGAGAAGTGCATTGACATTATTGAAGCTATAGGGGGATATCTGGATGCTGAAATGTGCTGAAAGGGGACATGTCTGCTTTAGGATTTCAGCTTGGCTTTTTTTTTCTTTTTTTCTAGAGGCACTGGTTATCAGTCTTCCTGTAGAAGTGTCATTTGGTAGAGGATGGGGTTTAATGGTGGGAATTGCAATCTCTGTTGTTCAAGGTAAAAGAAACACTTTAGGTGAGGATAGCCTTTTTTTCTTTTGCTATCATTTGTCAGTGTGGCGGGTAACAGCCAGGTGCAGTAAGTTCACTTCTATTTGTCTCTTTATTTTGGGAGTGCTTTAGACTCAAGGCTACCTTGTTCTAAAGACAACAATATTATAAACACAGCGGTTCACTGTGGCCTGATTTGACTGTTAAAAAGTGGGACCCATTAGCACTTGTGGTTCCAGCTTTAATTTATCTATTACCAAGTAAGTGTATGCTCTGCATAATACTGCAAGGACTGCTGTGCTACCACAGCTATGCCCGTCTGACAGCTAGATTCCCAGATGTGAGGAGAACAATTGAAGTCTTGCTTTGCTGGAATAAGCTAGAATGAGCTAGTCAACTGACCTGAGAAGCCAACCTGCTCGCTCATAAATTGAAGGAGAGTGCCAACCCTGTAGGATGTGTCACTATCCAGATAGAGCCAAAAGCAGCAAGACTCCAGTGTTGATGGGTCTTCCAGAGGAGGGAAGACAGTCAATAGTGAGCTGTATGCTCTGGGCGTTCATGGCCATTGGAATCTTCTGGTTGCGGTTCAAAGGATAACTGCAGAATCATGGTTGCGGAGTGCCGCTACACTAAGAACTGCAGCTGGACCTGTCCCGCTGTGACCCGAAGAAGTGCAACCGCAGCCCAACCTATGCCTTTGTGACCTAGAGACTGATTTGACTATCTTATGCCGCTACACCACAAAGCTGCACTCTGAAGCAGGACCTGAGTGAATGCTTACCACCCAGAAGCGAGTAGGAGTGTGATTGTACATGGTAAATGGCAGCTAACTTTTTTTCTGCATTACGCTATTAACCAAGAATGAGATTTTTGATTAGTATGTAATATGGGGACCATAGTTTCATTTAGTTTACCATGTTAGTGTGCATCCCACCTACTCCAGAGCACATAAAGGGGTATTCTGACTCCATACAAATCAGTACTTGTCCTGTCTACCAAGACCCCCAATTGCATTGTTAAAATTGGGCTGTGTGTATACTGGAGGGCGGTTCTAGTGACTCTGTCACTGTGACCCAGCAGAAAATTATAACTCGTACACCAGGACATGATCTAACTTTGGGCCTGCTTCAAAGGGAGATTAACAACAATCTAGATGGCTGTGCTTCAGTCTCTGCTGTTTGCCCCAACTGCTCCACATCAGGGGGTGATAAAAGATCTCTAACTAGTTTTAATTTCATTTCCTGGAACCTGGCAGGTGCTAAACATAAGTTATTAGATCTTGAATGGCTACTACATATTGGTAAATTTGATGTCTGTTTCAAGAGACCTGGGCTACATCTGAGGTGTGTATCAATGGTTATTTGACCTAGAGTGTCGAAGCTAAGCTGCTTGAGAAATATGGGCATGGAAGCGGGGAGGGTTGCTTATTGTCATAACTAATGACTTATTCTTCAGTCACGCAGGCATGAAGTTTGACTCCCTTGATTAAATGGGAATTCTATTTCCATTTCTCACAGGTTTAAAATTGGCACTAATTAATGTTTGTTATAATGGTGTCTGCTGGTATGCAGTCCCCTGTTTTAATTGTAATAGATGAGATACTTGAAAGTAATCAGTAGAACATTAAGTTAATAGTTGCGGGCGACTTCAGTACCTCTTTTGAATCACCACCCTATATCAGCGAGCTCCCAGAATCTGAAGATAAGCAGTGGAATGTCCCTCAGGTAGAGGAAAAAGCAAAAACACAATCTGATAGAGACTTCTAGCTGCAGATTCCTCCCCTTAGAATTCCCTGGTGTCGGCCTTGAATCTGTAATTTTTCTGCTGAGCAGTACCCTGTGCGCACCGTCGGGTGGCGTTGTTCAGATCTGGGTGCGTTGTCAGCGTCGTCGGAGCCGGCTGTGATGTCAGGGTTGTCTATACAGGCGCCACCTCGGCGCGCGTACGTCAGTTCTTTTCCTTCCATGCCGGTTAAGCGCAGATCCGGAAAGAGCTACCCTTTTTCTTCGATGTTCGTCAAGGTTTTTCAGCATGATTGTTTGAACATGTCTTCTAGAAAGACTGGATTCAAACCGTCTGGTGCATGTCATCGCACCATGTCGGTCACGGATCCACACAGAGTGTGTCTCTGATGTTTGGAGAAGGATCACGACTCAACTTTGTGTTGCGACTGTTGGGCCATGGCTCCAAAGGCCTTGAGGGAGAGATCCCTCAAACTTCTTGCGGCCCGACAGCCGTCTTCGGTCGGCGTGACTCCGATGAGGTCATGGTCCCGTAGTAGGAGGAGGTCGCAGTATCGCTCCCGGAGCCCCAAGTCCTCTTCCTCTTCCTCTTCTTTCGCATGGAAGGTCATCTGATCATTCAGGTAAGAGGCACAAGAAGAAGAAGGCGTCCAAGCGAACTTCGACTTTGTCACGCCCGTCGGCCGACGAGGCATCTAGGGAATGTCGACGTTCTGAGCACAGTTCCGCGGAGCTGTCGCCAGGGCCGACTTTGCGTCTTCCCCCTTTTCCGGGGACCGGAGCGACCCCCGCTCAAATCAAGGAATTTTACGAGGCAACGCACCTTGTTTTTGAGCAGGCTGCATCCTCTGGTGGGTCTTCGGGCCCCATGGGGTCAGCAGGGGCCCCATCGGGTTTGACGTCAGCAGCTTCGGCCTCTGCGCCATTGGGGACCCCAGGATCCGATAGCAGATCCGGACCGGCGCCGGTCTCACACAGTCGACCGGTGCCGGGTCCAATGTAGACGCTTCCTCCACCACCGGCGCGCACTGGTGGTAGCTCCATCCTCATTCCGGTAGATCCGGAGCGATGTCATACGACACGGACTCAGACGGTGCCAATTAGGGCCAGATCACTGCCTGAGCCTTATTTTGAACAGCCAGGCACAAGAGAGGAGTGGGAGGAGGGGTCTGATGACCCTTTGGAGTGTGAATTGGAGCAAGAGCATAACTGATATGAGGATCTAGGGGAAGCCAGTGGACTGGATACGTCTCCAGATACTGGCATTGTCTCTTCTCCTAATGTGGCTACGTAGGAAGGAGCTTCTTATGCTATGGTGGTGCGTAAGGCAGCTGAGGTCTTGGACCTAGACTTGCCCACGGTGCCAGTCAGGACAAATCTCCTGACAGAGGTGCTTCAGCCGGCGTTGACTACATAAGAACCGATGTTGCCCTTCAATGAGGCCTGAACGAACGTCCTTCTGGGAGCATGGTCCAAACCCAGCACAGTGGCTCCTGTGAATAGGCCGGTTGGCTGCCACCATAGACCTGCTCCAAATGACCCTAGTTTACTTACCCAACACCCCACCCTGGAGAGCTTGGTGGTCCAAGCCTCAACTTACTGTGGTGCCTTCCTTTCCACTCCCCCGGATAGGAAATCCAAGAGGCTGGATCAGCTTGGAAAGAAAATGTTTTCCTCCTCCAGCCTGTCATTGAGATCAGTAAACACAGCTTGCATACTGGGCCGTTTTTCCCACACTTTATCGGATACGGTGGCACAGGTGCTGGCCCAGGTCCCAGAGGGCGTACGAGACACCCTAACCCAGGCTGTCAAGTATGGGAGAGATGCAGCCAAATTTACAATCGGGTGTGGATTGGGCACAACCGACTCGCTGGGTAGAGCGATTGTGTTGACGGTGGCTCTACGTTGTCACGACTGGCTATGTTCGACTGGCTTTTCAGGGGATGTCTAGTCTAGTTTGATGGACATGCCTGTTGATGGCTCTCGCCTTTTTGGTGAGAAGGCAGACCCGCGCTTGAAAGGTTCAAGGATTCTCGAGCTACGGCCAGATCCTTGGGCCTCTCAGCGTCAGCTCATCAGCACTCTGTCTTCCGTCCCTTTTGAGGCTTCGGAAGGGGCACGGTATACTCCAGCTACAACTCAGCCACCGTCCTCAGGCTTCACACCACCCCGGTAGAGGACGTGGTTGTGGTACTGTCAGACCTAGAGGGTCTGGCCAGCGGTCGGCCACCAAACAACCCCGCTCCACTGTGCCCAAGCCCTCCTAGTGTGGTTCTGCAGGACCATGTCTGTCCAGTTGGAGGGAGGATTCAGTTTCATCTCCCTCACTGGCATTCCATCACAACGGACAAACGGGTCTTGCAGATCATAAGGAAGGGCTATTCCCTCCCCTTCCCGTCTTTCCCTCCTTCTATCCCTCCAATAAAAGAACGGTTGATGGAGCACCATTTGGTTTTGCTCCACAAGGAAGTTATGGCTTTCTTGGCCAAGGGAGCTATAGAAAGGGCCACGATGTCAGAAGTAGGCAGTGGTTATTATTCCCGCTATTTTCTTATTCACAAAAAGAATAAAGGCCTTCGCCCTATCCTGGATTTAAGGGACGTCAATCTCTTCCCCAAAAAGGAGAAATTCAGTATGCTCACTCTTGCTCAGGTCTTGTCTGCCCTAGACCAAGAAGACTGGATGATAGCATTGGACTTGCAGGATGCATATTTTCACATTTCCATGCTGCCCGCCCACAGGCGTTACTTGTGGTTCAAGGTGGGCCACGAGCACTTTCAGTTTACCGTGCTCCCCTTCGGTCTCACCAGTGCCCCTTGGGTGTTCACCAAAGTGATGGCGGTGGTGGCAGCTCATCTGTGCAGGTTAGGGATTTCAGTCTTTCCCCACCTAGACGATTCGCTGTTGAAGGCTCCGACGCCCTAGGCTCTTGTCACCCACCTCCAGACGACGCCGGACTTCCCGCATTTGCTAAGATTCACTATAAATGTGCCGAAGTCACACCTGACTCCCACTCAGAAGCTCACTTTCATCAGAGCTGTTCTGGGCACGGTGCAGTATTGGGCCTGTCCTTCCATGCAGTGACTCCAGGATATTCAGTTTATGATACCGATGTTTCGGCCTCTATCCTGGATTTCGATGATACAGACTCTGAGGCTGTTGGGACTCATGGCTTCCTGCATCCTATTGGTCAAGCATGCCAGATGGCGTATGCGGGCTCTGCAGTGGGACCTGAGGTTCCAATGGGCACAGCATAAGGGAAATCTTACAGATGTGGTTCAGATCTCAGAGGGAACTGCAAAAGATCTGCAGTGGTGGTTAGTGAACTGTTATTGGGTCAAAGGCAGACTCCTCCCCCTTCCCCAACCAGATCTCACAGTAGTGACAGATGCGTCACTTCTGGGATGGGGCGGCCATCTGGGAGAGAGGGAGATCAGAGGTCGCTGGTCTCCAGCAGAATCTGGGCTCCATATCAACTTGTTGAAGCTTCTGGCAATCAGGCTAGCATTAAAGCCATTTCTTCCTGTTGTGAAAGGAAATGTAGTGCAGGTGTTCACGGACAACACTACCGCAATGTGGTACTGTAACAAGCAGGGCGGTGTGGGGTCGTGGACCCTTTGTGAAGAGGCTCTGCGTCTCTGGACATGGCTGGAGCAGCATGGCATATCCCTGGTGGTTAAACACCTGGCAGGTTCTCTGAACGCCAGGGCAGACTAACTCAGCCGGCGATGCTTAGCGGATCACGAATAGTGTTTCCAACCGGAGGTGGCGTAAGGTCTCTTTCAGCAGTGGGGAAAGCCTTGGTGAAATCTGTTCGCCTCCATAGAGAACGCGCAATGTCAGCAGTTTTGCGCATTGAAGTTTCGAAGGTTGCTATCGCTAGGCGGCACTTTTCGTCATGAGTGGAATTCGGGCCTCCTGTACGCCTTTCCGCCAGTACCACTTCTGCCCAGAGTTCTCAAGAAAATCAAGAATGACCAGGCCCAAGTAATCCTAGTGGCTCCGGTTTGGGTACGGAGAGTCTGGTATCCAGAGCGTCTCAAGTTCAGCATCAGTCCTCAAGAAGAGGAGCGCCTCCATCAGCTGGACTCAAAAAGAGCGTAATCGTTCTACCTTAACCGCACAAAAGAGTTCTGGGTGGATGACCAGCTCTTTGTGGGATACGTTGGTGCAAAGAAGGGTCGGGCAGTACAGAAACGGTCCATTTCGCGCTGGGTCGTACTCTGTATAAAGATTTGCTATGCTTTGGCCAAGAAGCAGCCTCCAGAGGGCTTGAGGGCTCACTCTACCAGAGGAAAAGCTGCTCCCACTGCGTTAGCTCGTGGCAGTACTTGACTTCTGCCAAGCGGCAACGTCCGCTTCCTTGCACACGTTTGCAAGACACTACTGCCTGGATAGCCAGGTGAGGCGAGAGGGGCATTTTGCCCGCTCGGTCTTGCAGGACTTCCTGGTGTGAAATATATCCTCTGGACCCACCACCAGGAGCTTGGGTATCTATTCTAAGGTAAGGAATCTGCAGCTAGAAGTCTGTATTCAATGAACAAGTTACTTTCCTTTGGTAACAAATTATCTGGTAGAGACTCTATCTAGCTGCAGGTTCATTACACCCACCCAAGCCTCCCCGCTTGCAGAGATATTTTTGCCTTTCTTAAGGGCATGTCTTTTTTCTTCAAACAATCAAGCCTAAAACTAAAATGTTTGTTGGTTCTTCCATGACTCTGTGCTGTGGCGTGGGAAGTTGTGGAAAAATAACTGACGTACGTGCGCCGAGGTGGCGTCTATATAGACAACCGTGAATTCAAAGACTGCTCCAACGGTGCTGACGACGCCACGTGGAGCCGGACGACGCACCCAAATCCAATCGACGCCAACAGACAGCATGCGCAGGATACTGCTCAGCAGAAAAATTAAAGATTCGAAGCTGATGCCAGGGAATCCTAAGGTAAGACATCTGCAGCTAGATAGTCTCTACCAGGTAATTCGTTACCGAAGGTAATTAACTTTTTCATCTTACACGTACAGCTCTCCATTGACCTGTATAATTGTAGGAAAGAGTATTAGGGCCTATAACGGCCAGACCTGCTCAGACTCTCCCAGGGTGCCCACTTTTAAGTGTGGCTCACATACAAACATTATTGATTACATCCTTTTAGATGTTAGGTTAGCACTAAGAGGGCTAAAATTGTTAGCCGTACGTCTGTCCTTGAACCATTGCTAGCAAGCAATCGATGGAGAGTTACCTGGCCACATATAGGCCCTCATTCTGACCTTGGCGGGCGGTGGAGGCCGCCCGCCAAAGTCCCGCCGTCAGGTTACCGTTCCGCGGTCGAAAGACCGCGGCGGTAATTCTGACTTTCCCGCTGGGCTGGCGGGCGGTCGCCTTCAGACCGCCCGCCAGCCCAGCGGGAAAGAGGCTTCCACGATGAAGCCGGCTCGGAATCGAGCCGGCGGAGTGGAAGCTGTGCGACGGGTGCAGTTGCACCCGTCGCGTATTTCACTGTCTGCGCAGCAGACAGTGAAATACATGTAGGGGCCCTCTTACGGGGCCCCTGCAATGCCCATGCCAGTGGCATGGGCACTGCAGGGGCCCCCAGGGGCCCCGCGACCCCCCCTACCGCCATCCGGATCCCGGCGGTCGGACCGCCGGGATCTGGATGGCGGTAGGGGGGGGTCGGAATCCCCGCGGCGGTGCAGCAAGCTGCGCCGCCGTGGAGGATTCAATGGGGCGGCGGTACACTGGCGGGAGCCCGCCAGTGGTGCCGGTCCGACCGCGGCTTTACCGCCGCGGTCGGAATCCCCATTGGAGCACCGCCGGCCTGTCGGCGGTGCTCCCGCGGTCCTCCGCCCTGGCGGTCTTTGACCGCCAGGGTCAGAATGACCGCCATAATGTCTAATCAGGATCTGCAGGCTGAGATGTAGGGGTTATTTTTGACATTTCTAATGGATTTCGAAAAAAATCCCAGTGCTGCTATTCCGATTTTGGATATCCATAAATTACTTTTTTTCCGGCTGCAAGATATCTTTTATAAGAAAACTAGTCCTAGGCAGCTCATGCCCGCCAAGGAGGATATGTGGTTTACTCTTGAATGCAAATTAGCTAAAGGAAGCCTGAAAGCAGTGGAAAGAAGCCATGAACAGGTAGAAATAACTGAAGCAAAGAGGAAATATAAAACTGTTATTACTAATGTTAAGAAAAGTTGGAATGTTAAAATCTAGCAAGATCTACTCCTTGTGGCTAACCTGAACGGTAACGGATCCTTCTGGCAATTTTTTTTCTCACAGTAGCAGTGATAAGTCGAGTGTATCATTATATTCAACCAGAGTGCTGGGTGAATCACTTTTCTAAGCTGTATGCTCTGGAGGAGTCTGATCTTGCAGATAGTTTGTCCTCCGACTTTAGGTTGGCAGTATCTAGCAGGGATAGAACAACAGAGGTTGCAGAGGTAGTAGAACCAGTGTTCTTCATTCTTTACCCTAGATGACGTGGCTAGTACTATTTCCCTTCTAAATTCAGCAAGCAAAAGCACCAGACCCATACAATATACCAAGTGATCTATTTAAATCTGAATCCTTATTTTCGAGAAGTGATAGAAAACCTTGTAACCAATGCAATATCGGTATGGGGTAGATTCCTTACTCATGGTAGGAACCCAAAGCTATTTTTCTAAAAAAAAATAAAAAAAAAAAAATTGATCTCTGCATACATTCTAATTACAGGCCAGGCAGCTTTATTGACAATATGCAAAAAATCTTTGCCAAGCAAATCCTTGAAAAACTCCTGCTATATGTTGAAGAAAGCAAGTTCTGTGCCCACTTCAAGCAGGTTTTCGATCAAAAACCATTACCACGAATTGGGTCTTTAGACTGGCTCTAGTTTTTTGTAAGTGTGTAAAGCTGTATGTGGCTTTTGTTGACCTTAGGGCTGCGTTTGACCTTTTTCCCCAGAGAGAACATGTGTAGAGTCTGTTGGAAATCGGAGCTCTGGAGAACTTGGCCAACTTTTTAGCCAAGCTCCATACAAAGAACTATGCCTAGGATCAAAGAGGTAGCAAGGGTGAATTGACTGACCGAATCCTAATTATGCATGGGTTGCACCAGGGTTATGTCCTAGCTCCCACCTTGTTCATCCTGTACATTAGTGAGGTGGTACAGACACTTCTGGAGTGTCAGAATGATTCTCCTGTATTAAACAATAACAAGATACCCATTCTGCTCCTTGTGGACGATTCCTTCTTAATTTCCAAGACTCCAATGGGAGTGCAAGTTTTAAAATAACAAATGGATGGGGTTTTGTAAGTCTAGATGTTTGGAAATGAACACAACGAAAACAAAATATGTGGTGCTAGGACCAGAGGATAACAATTTTGGCTTGAAAGTTGGAAATTAATCTTTAGAGAGAGCTACCTGCATTGACTACCTAGGTGTTAGGATTGCAGATTAACTTCGATGGGATTTCCAACTTAAAAGCTCATTTCTTGGGGGTTTGTTGATACACAGCAACTAGCTATTGTGGAAAACACATTTGTGAGATCGCTTCTTGCATGCCCTTCTAGTACCCCTTAAACCCCTTCACTGCCAGGCCTTCCTCCCCAGGTGCCAAGCCTTTTTTGGGGCTATTTAGGGCAGTTCGCGCTTAGGCCCTCATAGCATTTTGTCCACATAAGATACCCACGCCAAATTTGTGTCGTTTTTTTTCCAACATCCTAGGGATTCTAGAGGTACGCACAGTTTTTGGGTCCCCCTGAAGGAGACCAAGAAATTAGCCAAAATACAGCGATAATTTTGTTTAAAAAAAATAAAACATGGGGGGAAAAAGGCATCAGAAGAAGTGTTTTTTTCCTTGAAAATGGCATCAACAAAGGGTTTGCGGTTCTAAAATCACCATCTTCCCATCTTTCAGGAGCAGGCAGACTTGAATCAGAAAAACACATTTTTCAACACAATTTTGGCGTTTTACTGGGACGTACCCCATTTTTATGGGCGAGCACAAAGCACTCCGCCCTATGCTGTAATCTCTCTTTGGGCTTCTAACCACGCCCATGTCACGTCAGTCACTTTCATTGGTTCGGGGGCTTGCCTTTTAAAATCCACTTTCTTTCATTTGTGAAAGTCATGCATACGTCATGCCTTTTCCGGTGTTTAGCCCACCTACACAGCACCAGTAAACTACTGAAACCATTGGAGGCTCGATGTTTTCAGCATGGTTTCCGGACTACTTTATCTTTTTATTTTCCACGCAGCGTGATCGCGCTGGGGTTTACATAGCGCAATCGCGCTCAGTTTCTCCGTTTTCAATTTCAGCACGATCGCGCTGCATTTTACATAGCGAGATCGCACTGTGTTTTTTTCCTTGTAATTTGTGTGGCAAGAAAAGTCAGGTTAGGAGTTCATAACGCTTATAGGACTAACTCGAGCAAATGCGAGACCCGTTGCATTGCAAATGCTTGTTACTATTTTTTGTGCTTTCTGCCTCCTTCCAGTTAGTGACAGAAATAGGTGTGAAACCAATGCTGGATCCCAGAAAGCTAAACATTTCTGGAAAAGTAGACAATGTTCTGAAATCGGCAAGGGGTCATTTGTGTAGATCCTACATGGTTTTCCTACAGAAAATAACAGCTGAAATAAAAGAATATAGAAATACAGGTGAAAAAAACTAGCATTTTTCTCCATGTTTTACTCTCTAACTTTTTCCTGCGATGTCAGACTTTTGAAAGCAATATACTGTTACGTCTGCTGGACTCTTCTGGTTTCGGGGATATATAGGGCTTGTAGGTTTATCAAGAACCCTAGGTACCCAGAGCCAATAACTCAGCTGCATCTTGCAATGGGTTTTCATTGTATACCGGGTATACAGCAATTTATTTGGTGAAATATGAAGACTGAAAAATAGGTATCGAGAAAACCTTTGTATTTCCAAAATGGGTACAAGATAAGGTGATGAAACAGTGGTTATTTGCACATCTCTGAGTTCCGGGGGGGGCCTATACTAGCATGTGAATTACAGGGTATTTCTCAAGCAGACATCTTTTTTACACACTGTCTTACATTTGGAGGGAAAAAATGTAGAGAAAAACAAGGGGCAATAACACTTGTTTCACTATTTTGTGTTCCCCCCCCCCTCCCCCCAAGTCTCCTGATAAAAATGGTACCTCACTTGCATGGGTAGGCCTTAAGCTCGCGACAGGACGCTCATCATGGACACATCACAGTTTTACATTGAAATCCGATGTGTTTTTTGTAAAGTGCCTAGCTGTAGATTTTGGACTCTAGCTCAGCCGGCACCTAGGAAAGCATACCAAACCTGCACATTTTTGAAAACTGGACACCTAAGGGAATCCAAGCTGGGATGACTTGTGGGGCTCTCACCAGGGTCTGTTACCCAGAATCCTTTGCAAACCTCAAAATTTGGCCAAAAACACTTTTACCTCTCATTTCGGTGACACCAAGTTCTGGAATCTGAGGGGAGCCACAAATTTCCTTCCACCCAGCGTTCCCCCAAATCTCCCGATAAAAATGGTACCTCACTTGTGTGGGTAGGCCTAGCGCCTGCGACAAAAAAAAAAATGCCTCCAAACACAATGTGGCTACATCACATTCTCCCAAAGAAAACAGAGCTGTTTTTTTGGGAAGTGCCTAGCTGTGGATTTTGACCGCTAGCTCAGCCGGCACCTGGGGAAACCAGCGCATTTTTAAAAACTAGGCACCTAGGGGAATCCAAGATGGGGTGACTTGTGGGGCTCTCACCAGGTTGTGTTACCCAGAATCCTTTGCAAACCTCAAAATTTGGCCAAAAAAAACGCTTTTTCCTCACATTTCGGTGACAGAAAGTTCTGGAATTTTAGAGGAGCCACAAATTTCTTTCCACCCAGCGTTTCCCCAAGTCTCCTGATAAAACTGGTACCCTCCTTGTGTGTACCTAGCCTAGTGCCCGCAAAAGAAGATGCCCCAAAACACTATGTGGACACATCAACATTATCAAATACTAAACTACCTGTTTTTGAAGGGGGGGCGATGGGGTAGGAGGGGACATGTGTTTTTGGTCCTGGGCTCAGCAGCCACATAGGGAAACCTACCAAACCCAAACATTTCTGAAAACTAGACACCCGAGGGAATCCGGGGAGGGGTGACTTGCATGGGTCCCCCAATGTTTTCTCACCCAGAATTCTCTGCAAACCTCAAATTTAGCTAACAATTTCAGCACATTTCAGTGTGGGATCACCACACCGGGACAAATTTCCTACCGCCTAACGTTCTCCTCAGTCTCCTGGTAAAAATGATACCTCACTTGTGTTGGTGGGCCAGGTGCCTGTGAAAGGGAAGAGCCAAAAACATGTCAAAATTGAGGGGAAACCAAAGCGGGTCCAAAACAGCAGTTTGATTTTTTTTAAATAATTTTAGGCTGACAAGTTGGGCAGAATTTGTATCGGTATAAATGAGACAACACTGGGTGGTAGGAATTTTGTGGATTCCTGCAGATTCCAGAAGGTTTCATCTAAAAAATGTGGGAAAAATCTGTGATTTCCAGCAAAGTTGGAGGTTTGCAGGCATTGTGGGTAAGAAAATGGTGCAGGGTGAAGTGAAGCACACCACCCTGGACTCACCAGGATGTTTAGTTTTCAGATGTGTCTAGGTCTTGTGGATTTTTCTACATGACAGTGTCCCAAAGTCAAAAGATTGCAGCCCTCACCATTCCTAGTGGGACGATTTTGAGAGTTAGCCAAGCTCTCATGGCCCATATGTTAAACCAAAACCCAAAATAATCAAATGTCCTCTTGCTCGCTGTGTGTAAGAGTCACCAGATCCTCGGGTTCTGTGCACGTTCCCAACACGTCCACCACTGAACAGTTCCAAGACTCTGATAGATAAATCACAGAGACTGAGAGAGTTCAAGAAGGGAAGAGGGGATTAGGAAGGGAATAGCTGGGAAGGAGACCTGTAGTAAGAAAAAGGTTAGAACACACAATATGAAAATTATATCTCCTGAAATCAATACTAGACTATGATTCTAAGCCTAGTCACTCTGAAAACATGAACAATCTAAGAGTTAAGTTTAAAATGACTAAGTTTCAAGATGGCCGGATACCTGTAGGGGAATCAAGATGAATTAAATGAAAACTTTCTTATTCAAGTACTTTCCTTTACATGAGAATCAGTAAAAACATTCTGACTAAATTTTAAACCAGTCATATAAATTCTGTTTTGAGAATGTATACTAGGACCATACAATATTGCATCTAGAAACTCTGGCCTTCTGTGTACTCTTAAAATGTTTCAACAGAAATTGCACATATTGCAGATTATATATATATATATATATATATATATATATATATATATATATATATATATATATGTGTATGTATATATATATATATATGTGTATATATATATATATATATATATATATATATATATATATATATACACACACACCATAAAAGGATTGTGCACCATGAATAACACAATATGGATTCAGGAAACAAATCACATAACTTGTCAACTCGAATATTACATAATAAATATCTTAGAATAGTGGCATACAATAAACAATTCGAGTGTCACCATATAAAATACCAAGAAATGGTAGCATGCAATGAATATCAAAGTCAAATCATCATTAATCGAATCGCGCGTCTTGCCAATTCGTAAAACACGATGTAAATGTCAAGAAATAACAGCTCACAATAAATAACAAGATCAAAGTACAATGAAACGAATCGCGCTTCTTTTGCCGATTCTTAAGCCACCATGTAAATGTCAAGAAATGGTAGCGCGCAATGGACAACAATGTTTAAACACCATAAAACGAATCGTGTGTCTTGCCGATTCTTAATCCACCATGCCAATGTCAAGAAATGGTAGCACGCAATGAATAACAAAGTCAAACCTTTATTAAACAAATTGCGCGTCTTGCCTATTTGTAAACTACCATATAAATGTCAAGATATGGTAGCGCGCAAGTAATCTGTTACTCATTTAAGAATTAAACCAAGAATATGAAAATTCTCAATAACGGTGTCGGAACAGTCCAACCACCGTCTTACCGCCTGGAACAATGATCACCAATGAAGGATGTAGGGCAGAAGACTGGAAGATCTAAATAGGCCGCCTGGACAGCAGCCGAGGAAGAAGCTGCTGCTCTGCACCGGGACCTCTGAATAGTGAGCACTGGGAGTTGGGCTGGCTCTCTTTTATAGAGTCTTGGCCCAGCCCAGAACCACGCCCAGGCATGTTGCAGGGAAAGTCTCTGGAAGGCCCTGGAAAGGAGCCACACCCTAACACACTCTGAAAACCTGCAGCAATATATTGCAAAGGAACAGTATTTGTAAGCATATTAAAAATAAGTTTTCAGGATTGAACTCTACAATGCAAAAGGTTAAACCACAACATATCAGCACAATGCATCAATTGCATTGTTTTGAGAGTGCTGGGTTTTTGCATTTTTGTCGCCAATAGAGCGCGTACTGCTTTGGTGTTGACAGTACTCCCCTCTCCCAGACGCGTTCTAGGGCCTGGTTTGCTTGGATTAAGACAATGAAAGCGTCTCACAAGTACTGGAGCATGAACATCAGATGCGGAAACCCATGAGTTACTTTCAGGACCATAACCTATCCATGATATTAAGTACCATAGATTACGCCCTCTCAGTTTAGAATCCAACACTTTCTTGACTTCATATTCTTCTTCCCCTTGTAGTAGAACAGGAGCTGGATGAGGGTGGACCTTTTGGACTGCCTTTTTCAAGAGGGAAGTGTGGAACACTGGATGAATCCGTAAGGATCTGGGCAATTGTAGTTTATAGGTCACCGGATTGATTTGCTGAAGGACAGTATAAGGACCTATGAATTTGGGGTTAAACATGTGCTTCTTCTTGAAGTCTATATGTTTTTGTGGAAAGCCACACTTTGTCACCTGGTTGATATTGCGGTCCCTCACAATGTTTCTTGTCATAATGCCTTTTATATTTTTGTTTGGCTTTTTCTGAATGCTGTTGATCAGTTTCTGGGTTTGATGTAAATGCTGAATGGTTTCTGACACAGCAGGAGTAAGAGAACTTTCTTGAGGAATTGTGATGGGCAAGGTGTCGGGATGATAGCCAAATAAACCAAAAAAGGGTGTAACGCCAGTAGAAGTGTGTAATGAGTTATTGTAAGCTAACTCAGCTAACCACAGCATAGATGTCCAAGAATGAAGTGCCTTTTCAGCGTAGGCACGTAGGTATTGTTTCAAAGTCTGATTTAGTCTCTCTGTTTGACCATCTGTT
Organism: Pleurodeles waltl; assembly: GCF_031143425.1. Lineage (NCBI taxonomy): Eukaryota > Metazoa > Chordata > Amphibia > Caudata > Salamandridae > Pleurodeles > Pleurodeles waltl. The sequence continues at coordinate 658,416,604 of NC_090449.1, read as the reverse complement.
TGAGGATGGTGACTAGTAGATAGCGTAGATGTCACTTGGAGTGTTTTACACCATGTCTTCCAGAAATTGGAGGAAAATTGTGACCCCCGATCGGAGAGGATAATCTTTGCCAGTCCATGATAACGAACCACTCTGTTCTGTAAAATAGTTGCCAATTCACTAGACGTAGGCAATTTTTTAAAGGCGATGAAATGTCCATATTTTGTGAGACTATCTACTACCACCAGAATTTCTGAATGCTGTTGAACCACTGGCAGACCGGTAATAAATTCTAAAGAAATGTGCTCCCATGGACGACTTTGGGTTGGAAGTGGATGTAACAACCCTTTTGGTTTTGAATGACTTGTTTTAATGCGAGAACAAACAAGCGTCATGAAAGGGTAAACCTTGCTTGATTGACCTTTTGGGATCCGCTTGGGCCCATGTTTGCCATTTTTCAACAGTGAAAGAGTTGCGAATTTCTTCAAAGAAATCTTCAGTTTTTATGATACATAGAACCTTGTTAGGAGCAATGATAGCTCTGGAGGCTTGAAATTCAGGCAACGTGGTAGACTCTTGACGGGACAAGGCGTCAGCCTTGCGATTATCTTTACCAGGCCGGAAGGATACTACAAGATCAAATTCGGCAAAAAAAAAGCATCCAGCTTAATTGCCGAGGGGTCAAAAGTCTGACGGAACTCATGAATTGAAGATTACGATGATCAGTATATACTGTGACAGTGTATTTGGCACCCAACAAATTATGTCTCCATTCTTTAAAGGCGTCACGAATCGCCAGAAGCTCTTTTTCAGCAATGACATAGTTCTGTTCGGCTTCGTTCAACTTCCGAGACATATAAGTTACAGGATGAAGTTGACCAGTGTCTTTATTTCGTTGTGATAAGACTGCTCCTATTGCTACATCTGAAGCATCAGCTTCCACTATGAAAGGTTGATTCGCATCAGGATGAGTCAAGACTCGGGAAGTGGAGAAAGCTTCCTTCAAAGTTGAGAAAGCTTGATCAGCTTCTGGGGACCATACAAACTTTTCTTTCTTTCTTAGTAGCTTAGTGATTGGAGCCACTGTCTGGGAGAAATGTTTTATGAACCTCCGGTAAAAATTTGCAAACCCCAGGAAACATTGTACATCACGAACAGTCTTTGGGGTGGGCCAATCAGATACGGCTTTTACTTTCTTTTCTGCCATCACCATACCTTGAGGGGTATGAATAACCCCTAAAAACTCAACTGTGGTAACATGAAACTCACACTTGGTTAGTTTGCAATATAAATGGTGTTTTCGAAGGGCTGCAAGAATTTTCTTGACATGTTGGACATGTTCGTTTTCATTGTCTGATTACATCAAAATGTCATTGATGTAGACTATGGCAAATATGTTGAGGTACTCTCTAAGAACGTAATTCAAGAAAAATTGAAATGCTGCTGGAGCATTACACAGACCAAAAGGCAGGACGGTGTATTCAAAAAGGCCATATCTGGTCTTGAACGCCGTTTTCCATTCGTCACCCTCTCTCATTCCGACCAAATGATAAGCACCTCGAAGGTCAAGCTTTGTGTAAATTTTTGCTCTCTTTACTTGTTCCAATAAGACCGGAATTAGGGGTAAAGGATATTTATTCTTGATGGTGACTTTGTTCAAACCCCTATAGTCGATGCAAGTTCGAAGTTCTCCATTAGCTTTTGTAACAAAAAACAAAGGTGAAGCTGCAGGAGACTTAGAGAGGCGAATGAAGCCATTCTCCAAAAATTGATGTAGGTATTTTTGTAAATGTTGATTTTCATGTTCTGACAGGGCATACACATGACAGTTGGGAAGTATCGCACCTGGGGCTAGATCAATTTGACAGTCATAAGTTCTATGAGGAGGTAGAGTCTCTGCTCCTTTCTCATCAAATACATCTTTGTAAGATGAATACTGTTTGGGCAGCTGAATTTCTTTCTCCGCTGCAGTAGCTATGTAAGATTTGCAAACTTTTGGTACTTGAATCTTTTGGAGACATTGTTCGTTACATAGCGCAGATGAGAACACGATTTTTCGTTCTGCCCAATTGATCTCCGGATTGTGATGAGTTAACCATGGCAAGCCGAGGATAATCCCATATTGGGGAGCATGGATCACGTCAAGGATGATTTTCTCTTTATGTTTCTTTCTTTGATTCTTATCGTCACAAATCATCGACAAGGGGATAGTCTGAAGGGTTACCGGACCTCCAGTAAAGAGTTTTCCATCGACTGCCTGGATGATTTCTCAGGTCTTCTTTTCAATACATGGGATCCCCCATGCACGAACCAATTGGACATCAACAAAATTCCCAGTAGCCCCAGAATCAACTAGAGCTTTTTTTAAATAGATCTTTTTCTTGACCTGAACTCTTATTTCCAGTTTAAGATGTCTAGATTGTGAAGGGTCCACGGTGACACCCAAGAGCAACCCTTCTCTGCATCTCGGGTGTTTTAGTTTTCCAACTCGACTGGTGCAATGGCTGCGACCTTCTGAACTGGACCTTGCTTGTTCTTTGGTTTGATTGGACAATCTTTGGCAAAATTACCTTTTCGCCCACAATAAAGACATTGTCCATTTTTTCTACGTATGTCCTTTTCATCTTTGGTCAAAGGTCTTCTGATGGTCCCAATTTCCATCAGTTCCGACGTTCTTTCTTTCGGAGTTCTTGAGTCTCTGTTATGAACGCGCCATGAATATTTTTCAATCTTTTTGCGCGTTCCTTTACGTTCTGCTAAACGATGATCAAGTCTCAAGACAAGATTTATTAATTCTTGACAGCCTGTAGGTTGTGGGTCGATTTTCGCTAAGATATCTTTTAGTTTCTCTTTGAGTCCCTTGTAAAACAAGACCGCTTGTTTTTCTTCAGGCCAGGATGTCTCTGCAACCAGCCGGTTAAAGTTGGCTAAATACGACACTAGGTCTGGATTCCCTTGGCGTAAATCTAATAATTCACGATCTGCTGACTGTGTTACAGTTCTACGATCAAAAACTCTCTCAAATTCACGAACAAAATTTCTCCAGTTGTACAACAAGGGACTATTTTTACGCACAAGAGGAATTGCCCAAGTAGCTGCATTCCCAGACAGATATGATAACAAGAAAGCTACTTTGGACTGGGCATCGGGGAAGTATTTGGACTGCAGGTGAAGTGTAGTTCCACTTGAACCAGGAAAGATTGTGCTTTCAAAGGGTCACCTGAGAAACGTTCTGGGGGAGCTAAAGGAATTGCAGGAGGAACATTTAGGGAAATCGGATTACTTCCAGAAGCCTGAGAAGAAGTACCTGGCCAAGACACCTGTGGGACTTTGTTCCTTCTTCTCTACCTTATCTTGCAACTGACTCACTCTCTCTGCTAAGCTACTTGTCAATTCTTTGGATGATACCACCTCTGCTTGGAGCTGGGTGATAGCCTTGACTAACTCGTCTAGCGCGGCCATGCTGAGAACATACACAAGCCAGGAGGATAATAAATAGTGGGCTCACTATTCTGTCAGAGTCACCAGATCCTCGGGGTCTGTGCACGTTCTATTTGTAAACTACCATACTAGTTGGTAGCCACCACCCCATTATTTCCCTGGCATCTAGTAGGCTTTCTGCCCCCCCACCCCCTCCAGGAGTGGGCAGAACAACTTTATCTGCATTTATTTGGGGTGGGGTATGGCCATAACCCACCCTCCCTTTTTTTTTTTTTTTCTTTTTTTTTTTTTTTTAATTCTTCCCCGTGTCTGGTGGGTTTTCTGCCCTCCTGGGGGGCAGATCAGCCTTACAAAAATAGGCCGATGTGCCCCCAAGGGTGGCAGAAATGGCCTAAAATTAATTTACCCCATATGTAAAAAAAAAAAAAAAATCAGTGGTGCCTAGTGGTTTCTGCCTTCCCTTGGGGGAAAATCGGCCTAATTAAAATAAGCTGGTCTCCCCCCCCCCCCCAAGGTGGGCAGAAATGGCCTAAAGGGTCACTCCTCTTGCGTGAAACTGACCTAAAAACAATCCCTGGTGTCTAGTGGTTTCTTCCCCACTTGGGGGCAGATTGGCATAATACAAATAGGCCCATCTGCCCCCAAGGGGGGCAGAAATGACCGAAAAACAATTTGCCCCCCCAGGGGAGTGACCCTTGCCTAAGGGGTCGCTCCCTTCATCAATGTAAACAAATAAAAAAAAACTCTTGGTGTCTACTGGCTTCTTCCCCCCTGGGGGCAGATCGGCCAAATCAATATAGGACGATGTGCCCCCAGGAGGGCAGAATAGGCCTAATAAAATTATTGCCCCCAGGGGAGCGACCTTTGCCTAAGGGGTCACTCCCCTTATGACACACAAAAAAAAAATCCTGGTGTCAAGGGGGCATTTCTGCATCCCGATCGCATTGCGATCGGTCTGCAGAAATTCTCCGAATTACATCAAAATAAAGGAAAAGCCTTTCCTTTCTTTTGATGTCTCAGCCTGCCCCCTTCTCCAGAGCGGAAGAGAAATGCTTAGCATTTCTCTTTTGTATTGCGCTGGAAGCATGCTTCCAGCACGATGGGAGGTGACCTCTGATGAGGTCAGCACACAATCGTGTGCTGACGTCATCAGACTTCACTGGGTGGGGGGGGGGTCAGGGTTGGAAGGGGAAGTGATTTACCCCTCCATCCCTGATGGAGCCGTGGCCAATGGCGAGCCCAGCTCATCCAAGGCACCTGAGGGGTTAACTCTGCCCCTTCTTGACTTAGGTATCCACAGAATTTCCAATCAGGTAGCCTTAAAAGCCTTGAAATATTGGGTTTGTCCTTCGGCTACACCAGAACTGCAGGAATGTAGGGATTCCCTGGAGGGTTTATTAAACATGCCTAGTGCCATGCAGGTTCCCTGGATCAAATTTGTTTACAACTGGTTCCAGAAGCTTTATTTGAAAGATAATGGGACGAACCCCCTACTATTGGCAAAACCAATGCTGTTGATTTAAAAACCCAGTATTGGGCTTTTGTCCATGAGCAAGTTCTTGCCTGTAGAACTAATGGGTGTCTAATCAATTCTTAGAGTTTTAGATTTTTCTTTTATTTGAGTCAGTTTTGGACATTACAACACCATTGGCTAAAAGTCTATATGTGCACTTCCGTTTCGGCTGCCTTCCGGTGAGATCTTTTACCAGCCGATGGAAGCAGAACCCAGATTCAGTGTCTGATCTGTGTCCAGCATGTGGGGTTGTTCCTGAGAATGAAGAGCATATCATATTCTTTTGTCTGGAATATTTGGGCTGTGGATGAAAATGGATCCTCTTCATTCGTTTGAAGCTTGGAGTGACTTGTTATCTTCTCGCCCTCAAGTTTCTGAAAACTGACACCTAAACTGCAATTGTATTTGCAGTTAGTCCCTACTTGGTAAACGTGTGGCACAAACATGAACTCATTTGGTCCATTCCAGCGATATGTCTATAAATATTACATATTAAGTCATTTTTGTATTCTATGTCGGAGAGTTGGACAATTTTGCTATTTTCGTTATTTTGTGTGCACATTTTAGCTTCCAGATATTGTATCTGCTAATACATTTTAGGGAGCTTTCGATTTGTGATATTTTTTTGTGGGATAATTATTTTCTGTTATCTTGTACTAATTTATTTTTATGCGAGACTGAACTGAGCATTTTACTGTATGTATCTACCCTGAGTTAGTTTAGCTTTTTGCACTTTTGCTTTTGAATTTATGTATGTAACCTTTAGGATTGCAATGTATTTTAGTGAATTGTTCTGCCAAAAATTTGTGACTGAGCTAATATCCAGTCGCAGCTGACATTGTATTTGGAAACACTGATGCTAGACGGATCATTGTACAGCTGTTCATTTGGTTAGCTTTTCTACTATGAAGTTAGGAATTGCAATTTGAACATTTTATTTTTATTGTTTTTTATTTGATGTATGATTTTTATGCTCTGTTGGTTCTTTGGTAACCGATTAAAGTTTTCTTGACTGACTGACAATAAGCAGATGTTAGTCATCGTGAGTTTGTAATACCTTACCCAAAAGTAAAGCAGCCCTACTAAAGCCAGGGTACTGCCCTATTATAAATATAGCAAATAGACTAAACCGTGCTGGCATTATCAAATTAGAAGTGTGGTATTTTTTTTTAGAAGAGCAGCTGCTAGCACTTTTAAATTTAAGCATCTGCCCGAAGGAGGCCCAATATTGTCTCATTGTATGTTTTTACGGCCCCTTTGAAAGTCGCTGACAGGTAGGTACTCACTTTCTTCCCTATGTACATTAAAGCTTCTCGAAAGATAAGTTAAAAAAGATAAGTTGAGAGCATGCAGCACATCCTTTGAACACTCACTTTGCTTTTCTCTAAGAAAAATGTGAGATCTACTGACTTAGTGGTCTGTCTTCTAAAACCATTCTGAGAAAAGTGTCATGGCAAAGAAAAACAGTGCCCACTGCATGAGTTATCAAGAGAGATACAATTGTCACCATACTACTACTTTTTAAAAAGTTTGCTCCGTTATTTCACATTTGTAGGTTGATAAACGAAGGATCATATAGATTTTGAGCCCTGTGTACTAATTACTATTGCAAAAACCTGGTGGCAATTTGCTGTTAGTATTTTTGTGACCAGTAAAGAGTTTTCCAAACTCACCAATGTACTGATTCATTGATTCTCCAAATTCCGATTCGGAGTAGACTGCAAACTGACCTACCTCCATGAATAATGAACAAGGCTGCAAATTTCCGCTCAGTCCGTTTGGTGGCCATCATTGGGATGGGGGCCTGCTAGGTCACCCTGTCTTTGATCGCCTTTCAGTGAAATAAAGCTTTTTTTTTTTTTTTTTTTTTTTCTTTTTTAAGCAGCCAATTTTCCTTACGAGAACATTTTTCTGTTTTTTTGCGACTGGACAGATCTCAAACTGAATCACTATTTGTGATAGGTCTTTGTTACATGCCTCCCCCAAATAGCAATTCAGTTGCAAAGTAATTTTAGTAGTTGGTAAACATTGACTGACTCATACAATGGCTTTAGTACATAATAAAATGTGTCTAGAATGATCCTCCACCCAACGGGGCTCTTCAGGCAAATGTGAAACCCAAATTGTGCATTTCCGCACCCATCTTCAAGTGAACCAATGACTTTAAATTATGCTTGTCCTGGATACTTTATTGCCCTGTGAGAAATGTGCTTATCGTGTATTACTTTGTATTAGTAGCTTTTCCATTTGTAGCTATTAATCTTCCATTTAGTAGCAGTGAAAGATACAACTTTCATGGCCCTTGTCTAATCTGTCCTCTCGAACCTGTCCCCTCATTCCCTTGATCAGGGTCCATAGGAGAAGAGGTGCAGTTGAGTAGGAATAAGAAAAGACTAAGGTTGTGAAGGCAGGATGAAATCCCTCATGGTATCACTGTTTAATGATGCCAATAGGTGGTGTGCTCATGGGTTACTAGTTTTGAGGATTATGCTATGTAAAGCATAGTGTCAGTGTGAGAGTCTCCTATCGCTGAGCAGGTTTATGTGCCTAGCCTTGTCTATAGTAGGCTGGTTAATTGAAAAGCCAGGTCTTCAACTTCTTGTGGAATTCAAGAAGAGAGGCAGAGACTCTGACATCTAATGTGAGACTATTCCATGTTTTAGGAGTGATCCAAGAGAATACCTGTCCTCCTGACCTGGCTCTGTGTATGGGTGGGATGTGTGTGAGTAGGAGTCGAGCGGAGTTTTCTGAGTGGTTACTGGAAGGAGATGCAACTGTTTAGGTAGGTGGGGCTTAAGTTGTGTAGTGCTTCGAGTGTGAGGAATTGGAAATGAATGTGTTTGTGCATCAGGAGCCAATGGTGCACCCTGTGAGGTAATGTAATGTGATGTGATGTGAATTATGTGTGGGAGGTTGAGGATGAGTCCGGCTGCTGAGTTCTGGTTGGTTCTTCTAGTGATTTGCTTAGTGATCCTGACGTGGAGTGTTTCCATATCCCAACTTGCTGGTGACTAAAGCACAAGTGACAGTTTTTCTAGTGTTGCTTGGGAGCGATTTGAAGATCTTCCTCCACATCTTTAGGGTGTAGAAGTAGGATATATTGATGGTGTTTATTTGTCCAGTTTGCGCTTGATGATTATTCATAGGTTCCTGGCATGGGTGCTACATATTGGTGTGGGTCCGAATTTGGACGTCCACCAGTTGTAGTCCCATGGTGAGATATTCTTCCAAAGATCATGACTTCTGTTCTGTGGGTGTTGAGCTTGAGATGGTTGGCTTTTATCCAGGTAGCAGCTTCTATCATGCACGCGGCGAATTTGTTTGTAGTGCCGGATGTCGTGTTTGAGAGGGAGAGTATGACTTGGGCATCGTCGGCGTAGGAGAGGATGTTGATGTCATGTGCACGGATGACATTTGCTAGAGAAACCTTGTATATGTTGAGGAGGGTGGGTCTGAGCAATGAGCTTTGAGGCATTCCACAGATGAGTTTGCAGGCTTTCCGTGGAATAATGTGCCGGGCCGACAGCCGGTGTTCTATCTATTAAAAAGGAGCAGTTCCAGGGAGGAGCAGGTCCCTGGATGCCAATTTTGGATGAAGTGTGAAACCATGTCAGATGTTGCAGAGTGGTCCAGGAGAATGAGGTCTCCTGTTACTCTTCGGTCAAGCATCACGTGGATCTCATCTGTGGTGACAATAAGTGCTTTTTCAGAACTGTGGTCGGGCCTGAATCCGTACTGTTTTGAGAAGCTGGTGGTTGCTGAGATGGTCAGTGAGCCATCCATTGATTACTTTTTCTAAGACCGTTGCTGGGTATGATAGGAGGGAGATGGATCAGTATTAGAAAGTTTGGCTGGGCTCATTAGATGTTGTTTTTTTTTATATATATATATATATATATATATATATATTTTTTTTTTAATGTTCTTTTTGTTAAGGCACAAGAGACAAACTACATTTACAGTAGGTGGGCATTAATCGAAAATCAATCATAAAAGTAGTGTAATGAAATTAATTCAGAAACCCCCCCACCCCATCACCAGCACCAGAGCTTAGTGAAGAGATAAGTATTCCATGGAAATTGCACCTTACATTTAGAACTGTGGCAGGCCATAGTAAGTTCTCCATGAGTCCCAAATTGTTGGGAATTTATGCAGTGCAGCAGATGGTTTCTTGAGAAGAGGTGAGTTGTTGGCTTGTTTCCAGATGTCCGGGAATGTGGCTGAGTCACAGCAGGCCTTGAGGATTGCTGTTAGTGCTTTGTTGATCTGGAGTCCTTTGGTGAAGAGATGGTGGGGAGCGAAAGTCAGATGGGGCCTTTGAGTGCATGGTCTTCATAGTAGCAGTAATTTCCATGGTGGTGACGAAGGGCAAGAGGTCAGAGTTTGTTCTTCGGCTGTGAAGGGACGATGAGTTGTAACGGTGACTAAGCCCAGTTGAGGGTCAAAGTTGCTGAATGTATGAGGGCAAATTGTAGGATGTATAAGGGTAAATCTTAGGAAGAGTGTTCCTGGTTGACAAATCTCTGACAGATACAGCAAAATATTTCAAGTTAGAGCGTAACTATTAAAAAAAAATGTGTAATCATATTTGTTCATTTGCCGTTAACGGTTTTTGTAATCTGCTAGTTCTATTTCCCTGGAAAGATATGGAATGCGCAAATTTAGAATAATTTTTACATAGGTCCAGTAGCAACTTGCATTGACAGTTGGAAAATAAATGACAGTTGTGTTTTGCCCAAAAAAATCTGGTTATAAGGAAATGATGTCTGATACAGTATACTTTATGACTGAAGCAAAATCTGGCCAACAGCTTGGTAGATCCTTGTCCTTCGATATTACTGAAGTGTTTTGAGGAGTTGCTGTCATTTGTTAGGAGTGGATGCCCATCTCCCTGGAGGATGCTTAGGGGGCAACTCCTTTGAAGACGTACTCATTGTATCCTTCTGGTGCAGCAAACTGTTTGCCATTAAACCAAACACTTAGATGGACCTACTTGATGGTACACTCTCTAGTGGTTACTTAGAACACTGGCTCATCATCTGTGATGATGCTACTTGACCATTCAGTGACATTCAGCACTGTTGACCACTCCTTTCTGCTGTCAAGAGTGAGCGAGGTGATGGTGTTATTCATAGTTAGGCAGTAGATTCTCAGTGTTTTTGAAAGGCCATTTTAAATTATTTGGTACCTTGTGGTGTTCTGTGGGGCTCACACTACCCACAGCCTTCAGTATATGTATACAGCCTCTCCATTATCTACAGTTAATCACTGATGATGCATTTCATAGTTTTGCTAATGTTACACAAGTTATCTTTAAGTTGTGCCATTTCTCTGAATGTGCTCTGGCTTCCATTCGATCGTTTTACTTTTAATTCATTGAACCTCAGCTGTAGGGTGACATTTTAAGATTACCTTCATCTACGACTGAACATCTATTAATTGATTCTCTCTTGAGCTTGGGAAAGGTTCCTCAAACTATCAGCAGATAGATATTGATAATATTATTGTCTTTCTGCAGACCCCTGTAAGAACTCTGCACGATATATTATCTTCTGTTACGGAGCTCGGATTTCACTTTAATGTTGTGGTTTGATTTACCAACTGCTGTTAAAATTTCTCATCAGTGAAAGTTCTCTACTGGTAAAAAATAAAGGCAGATATTGTCATGGCAATTGTGGGGTAATAGATAGAATACTGGAACATGTTAGTAATTTATCGTCCTTAGGTTTTAAAAACTGTGGCTAGCACAGTAGTCCGCATTCCGAGAACTGTATTTCTCCAAGTTTGAAACAACTGCACTGGCTTCCAGTGTCGGTGGAAATAGGTTTAAGACCATATCCTTCATCCATAAATTAATTCCTATGGGGCTTCTATGATAAATGATATCTAGACTCAATTGGTAAACCTCCTTAACCCCCCTCCCCCTCTCCCCAACTGTGGAGTTTAGTCTGGAGATAAATGGTTTGCCTTCCATGCTTGTCTTCTCAGCAGTTCACTTTTGGAGCTTATTCATATTACGGATGAACACTTTTAACTTAGAAAGTAAATGAAAATCTAACTATTGTGATTAGTCGTGTGCTCGTTCACTCTTCATTGCGTGTAGTCCCATGGGTTTATATACTATAGAACTGGGTGATGATAACCACAACCATTGATCATGGCTGTTGGTAGTAGGCCTTCATTTTAGATTTATATATTTTTTTTAATACAGTTGAAGGATCTATCAGACTTTTTTTAATTACTAGATTTTCCTTTCATGGTGCTAGTTTGACTAGGGAGTGCCTATTTTTGTAGTTACTGTGCAGCTGAATGATCTACACCCATCCTGTAATCCCGTGAGAGCCCTCTGCCCCAGCCCCAATAGATTCCCTACCCACACGTTTAAGGAACATTTGTTTCAGGCATTTATTGTTCTGTAAAAATCTGTTAATTATGAACTACTCAGTTGTTTTTCCTATAAAATGTATATCAGTTGCTGTGCCTATATTAGTTAGGGAAACCTATACACTGATATAAAGTAGAAGTTTTAATTTGTTTTTAGCATTAAAATCTCTCAGAACATTAGGGAAATCAGTAAAGCACTCAAACTACTACACATATTTTATAGGTCATGCTGTCTGAAACCACAAACGAAATCTTGATCCTCTCTACTATCAGCTAAATATCAATAAATAATGTCATACTTATTGCAAGATGTAATGTTATCGCATTGGGTATATGTGCCCGAATAGGGCCCAAAATAGAATTACAAATTTAAATTTGATACATATATATGCAGCAGTAAATGGTGGGAGTGGATAATTGTGGGTCCTATTGAAGTGTGTTGTATTTTAGTTTTCCTGAATTCTTCCTGTCCTGTAATCCATCTCTCTGATTTTATCATTAACGGTTTAATCACAAATACATTTAAAAGGAGTGCTGCTTATGAACCCCAGCATGAAAACTATCAGGGATTTTTAGGGGAGAAATGCATGTTGTAACCAAGGGCTCAGCTTAAATGTTTACACTTTAACTTTGCACATTATTAAGTCGTTATCAAGCCTTTCAGACGATAAACAAACCTTATTTTTTTCCGGCAACGTGATTGAACTGGTTTTGCTATCTCGGGTTTAATGTCTATATTTCTTGCCTTTTTTTCAATTATTAGTTTCTTCTTTAATCACTGTTGTTCCACATTGCTAATGTGTTATTTTTTTTTCAGATTTGTTTTCTTCTCTTTGCTGTTCTGTACATTGTATCGTACTTCATTATCACAAGATACAGAAGAAAAGCAGGTAAGTCCAGTATAAATTGTATTTTTTTTAATCACAGTTCTTGTTCTGTCGCAAACTGGTGCCATGAGTAAAATGTTTGCAGTGTGTGCTTTTTTAGCTCTTGTGTGAGGCATTGTTTTTCTATTTTTCTCTCTGTAGTGCTAAAACGTATCTGCATAGTTCAATTTTTCGTCACATTGTGTATAGTTAATAGTACAAACTGCGATATCTGCAACACATACTCCTTCCTTGACATTGGCCCAATGTCATACACGCAGCCTTCCTTGCTTATTTGTTTTGTTTGATGAACAAGCATTGGCTAAGCCTATAGGTCTGACTTTTGCAGTCCTGCAATGATTTTTTTGCAAACGTATCTAATGGGCATTAAAAGTGTAACAGTAATAACAATGTAGATTTTCCTGGTCTATGACGGAAAGTCTTAATTTTATTAAAGACACGGAGGCGAGTATTATGCGTTTCTTTTCTTGCTTTAATTAATGAGCAGCAGTCAAGAAACTACAACTCCCATAAGGCTTAACATCAGTAGCCAATGGGATTAAAAACATAGTTCAAAACACACATAACCAATAGTAATAACGATATACCATTATGACGTCACTTGACTGCAAGCAGCCCTCTTTTCTTGCAAATGAAGTCAGTTAACTGTGAACAAAGGGAGTAATAAACAAAGAATAAACAGAGCCATAAGGAAAGCGAAAACATCCGAGAAAAAGTCTAGTAGCTTGCAGAGGCAAGGGTAGTCCGGCCAAACCGACAGGGATGATCCAAATCCTGAAGGAAATGAATTGATTGGATGATCCGACGGGATCTGATTAGGACGTTGTCTGAGTAGTTGAAGCCGAAACTAGAGAAAGTGAGGGATAAACAAAGTTATACAAGAGGTGGGATAATACTCGCCTCCGTGTCTTTAATAAAATTAAGACTTTCCGTCATAGACTAGGAAAATCTACATTTTATGACAAGACCGGAGGCTCCTATTATGCGAGTTTAAAGCATATTAATCACATTCGAAGAGACATTATCAATTGGTTTGCAATAGAATACTCTAAAAGTATTGTCATTGGACCAATCCGCAGATTTTAGAATATCCTCCAAACGGGATCCCGCCCAGAAAGCTTTGGAAGCCATAGCTCCTCTAGAGGAATGAGCTCCAAACTTGGAGACATCAATACCAGCCAAAGACCTAATCAGTCTTACCCAACGGGCTAATGTAGCCGAAGAAACAGGATTATGGGGTTTCCTGAAAGATATGAGAAGTTGGGAGGAGGATGTTCTCAAATCTGCGGTCCTATGCTCATAAACTTTGAGACATTGTCCTACACACAATTTTGGTTGAAGCGGAAAATAGGGATAAAAGACGGACGACAAATTGGTCTTGGTACGTCTTACAACCGAGAACAGCACACCCGACGGGGTGAATTGACGGTTGGAGACATCCAAGGCCTTAACATCTGATAAACGTTTAATAGAAATTAAACATAATAACATTGTTAATTTAGCAGATAAAAGCTTTAAGGATAAACTTGAATTATCTGGTAATGCAATCAAATATTTCAAAACAATATTAACATCCCACACATGATTGTATTTCGGTAACGGAGGTTTAGAACATTTTACTCCCTTTAATAATTTACATACCAACGGATGTTCGCCTACTGGTTTCCCGTGAACATGAATATGGTTGGAAGAGATAGCAGATCTGTAAAGATTGATGGTGCGAAATGCTTTACCTTTGCTGGCTTCCGAGGCCAAAACATTTACGACAAAAATTACATCTGCTGAAAAGGGATTAATTTGTCTTCCCACACACCAGCAATCCCATAGAGACCAGGCTGCCTTGTAGGCTTTTTTGGTGCCTGGGGCCCAGGAGTTTGAGATATAATGGGAAGCTTCTGCCGAAATGACAGGGGAAGATTGGGAATCCCTGAGATTTTCCAAGCGGATAGGGTTAGGATATTGTTCAGAATAAGGGGATGAGAACGGTGAAGAGGGTCTAGTAGCAGATCCGGAAAGGATGGAATTAACAAGGGAAAATCTATTGACAGTTCTAAAAGAGTGGGGAACCAGATTTGGGATTGCCAAAACGGGACGATAAGAGAGAGGGAAGCGCGTTGACGTCTGGCCTGAGCCAGAACCCTGTTGATCATTATGAAAGGGGGAAAGGCGTAGTTGAGGGAAAGCGACCAATCTTGTGAGAAAGCATCTGATGCTAAGGCCAAGGGATCTGGGGCCAGCTGTAAAATTGGGGAAGTTGTGTGTTGAGGTGAGATGCAAAAAGGTCTATGGAGAAGGGACCCCATAAGGATTGGATGTTGTGAAACACGGAAGGATGAAGCCTCCAATCGCTGGAATCTCGAAGGTGACGAGAATGCCAATCTGCTACTGTGTTGAGAGTCCCAGGAAGATACTCTGCATGTACCGAAAGATGGTTTGAGAAGCAAAACTCCCAAAAGCTTTTGGCTAGATCTGCCAAAGGTTTGGATCGAGTGCCCCCAAGATGCTTTATATATCTGACCGCAGATATATTGTCCATCCTGAGCAGGATTGCACAATGTACTTTGTTCTTTGCCAGACTTCTGATTGCAAAGGAGCCTGCAAGCATCTCTAAACAATTGATGTGCAATTTGGACTCCTCGCTTGACCATGTACCCCCAGTCGAGATGGGTCCACAACGGGCTCCCCAGCCTTGATGGCTTGCATCGGATTCTAACACAAGATCTGGGGCTGATGGAAAGATACTTTTCCCGTTCCAGGCATCTAAATGGTCTATCCACCATTGAAGCTCTGTACGAGACTCTATGTCTAAAGGAACGAGATCGGAATACGAAAGCCCCTTTCTTAGGTGTTGAATCTTTAATCGTTGAAGAGCACGATAGTGAAGGGGACCCGGAAAGATTGCTTGGATGGAGGAGGAGAGAAGACCTACAACTCGGGCTAGACTTCGGAGGGAAATGAGGGAATTTCGGAGAATTTGCAAAATTTCTGATTTTATGGATTTTATTTTTGACGATGGTAGAAGAAGGGTCGCAGAGAGGGAATTGATTTGAAATCCTAGAAAGTCCACGATTTGGGAGGGTATAAGAAGGGATTTTTCCCTGTTTATTATGAAACCCAATTGTTCCAACAGAGAGCAAGTTGTTTGTAGGTGGAGTAGAAGAGTCTGAGATGATTGACTTAAGATGAGGATATCGTCTAGATAAATGAATAATCTTATCCCTTGAGCTCTTAGAAAAGCTACCACGGGTTTCATGAGTTTTGTAAAACACCATGGGGCTGACGATAGACCGAAGGGCAGAGAGGTAAAGTGATACATTTTGTCTAACCACTGGAATTGAAGAAACTTCCTGCATTCTGGGTGAACAGGAACGACTAAGTAAGCGTCCTGTAAATCCAGTCTGACCATCCAGTCGTTCTGGAGGAGAATGTCTCTGAGATGGAGAATTGTTTCCATTTTGAAATGCCGGTATACAACAAATCGGTTGAAATGTTTTAGATTGATGACTGGACGCATCTTTTTGTTTTTCTTTTGAACAAGAAAAATTGGACTGATAAAACCCGAAGAAAGGGGAAGAGCAGGCGCAATCGCATGTTTGCGTAACAATGTGTCTACCTCTAGGGAAATTAGATGAACCATTTCTGTGGAAAAATGGGGCGGAGGTTGGAAAAAAGTTTGCACCGGAGTAGAATAAAGTTCTATTTTGTAGCCTAGAACTGTGTTTAACACCCAAGCATCTGTTGTTATTGCATGCCAATTTGACAGAAAATGGGAAATACGACCTCCTGTCGGGAAAGAATCGACTAGGAGGCTTACCTGTTGGGTTGGCAGCTCTGGAATGTCTGGCTGGCCTGGCACGGTATCCTCTGCCACGCTGGGGGTAGAACTGAGGTCTGAAGTCCTGCTGATAGGAACTGTAATAGCCTCTGGAGCCTTGATTGGTGAATCCGCGGCCAGTAAAGCGACCCCTACCTCTACCGGCCCTGGCAAAAACCCGCTGGTGGAACATTTTTCTCATGGACTGTTGGGCTTTGGTTAATGAGGTGAAAGTAGCAACATATTTGCCAAGGTCCTTTATAAAGGAATCTCCAAAAAGCTGTCCATCTGACTGGAGTTGAGGTTGAACGGTTGCCAAATTTACGAGTTTGGGATCAAGTTTAATCAGTAGCCCTTTACGCCTCTCATGAATGAAGGAAGAATTTGCACTTCCCAACAGACAAAAACAACGTTGAACCCATAAAGATAACTCTTCTGGGTCGAGGAAGGAACCGTCTAGTCTGGCTGATTCGACAAGATCAAAAATCCTAGTAAGAGGCCCTGTAATGTCTAAGAGTTTGTCCTGACAGGAGGACCAAGCTTTATCCACGCCCTTGCGCGGGTCCTTTCCTTGTTTGGTGAAGAAAGTTAACATTTGTTCATCTATAGTAGGAGTAATAGTGGCTTTGTTGGAGAGTACGGGACGAGGACATTCAGATTTGAATTTAGATCTCGTTTGTTTGTCTAGGGATGAAAAAAGTTTTTGTGCCACATAACGACCCACATGGTCAGCTGGAAACCACTCCGTAGAATTCGGATGATGAATTTGAGAGGGATCGAACATAGGAAAACCCTCTGAGTCGAAAAGAGAAGGGGTAGCAGAAATTACTTTTGCTTTCTTTGGAGGAGGAATGGAAAAGGACTCATCATCATCTTTGTCAGATAAATAGGAATCTGAATCTACATCAGGCATATCTTCGTCTGTATCCTGAATAACTGGAGATATAACCGGGAGAACATTACGCTCTTTAGATTTTCGTTTTAAAGAAGATTTTGGAACCATATTGTTTATACTCCTTGGCAGGAGCCTTGTGAGGAACCGCGTCCTCTGGCATGCGTGAGATGGACTCACCTTCCATTTGCGTCCCCATACCTGGCTTCGCTGGTAGACGCGAACTGCTTTCCCCCGCAGTCTGGGCCGATTTGGAAATTAAATTAGAAAGGTTATTCTCCAGATTTTTTGATAATTTTTGTAATGAGGAAGATACCGCCTGATGAACAGAACTTCTAATGAAGTCACAGAGTTCATGTCTCATCTCTTCCAGTTCAGTGGAAACACCTTGTTCCATAGAGGAAGTACCAGGTTCCATGATGTTTTATTTCAATAAAATATATTTAAACTAAAATAGGTTTGTATATTTAAAATTGGAATTTTAGGAGTCCGAAACTGAGAAGAAACGAAGTCTGTTGTAATGGAAGGGGTTAATAATATGGCACAGGTCAAAATAAAGCGACTAAAGTTGCTCTAGAGAAGAAATAAATAAAGCTGAGAAAGCGCGCTGTCCTCCGACGTCTCTGCCTCAGGAGCAAACCGAATGACGGTTGCTGCCTGAGGCAAAGGAATGCCTGGAATTTGGAGCGCGCGCGACGCGCGTGTAAAAATAAACAAACCCGACGTCAGCGCTGAAGCGCTCAGCTCGGAACCTTTCAAAAAGGGAGGTCGGAGCAAAGGAACACACGGCAGCTTGCCGTGAACTAAATCAAAGGAAATGCCTATGAACTCGCGCGCCGCGCGTTAAAACAAATAAATAAACTAAAAACGGAGCTGACGAACTCAGCTCAAAATAGCCGAAATGCAGTGGCCGGAGACACAAACAAACATGCGGCAACTTGCCGTCTGACATTACAAAGGTAATAAAGCGAAATATTTGTGAAACCAATAATATTAAACTCAATGAATAATCTAATTAAGAGAGTAAAAGAGAATGCGACTTATCTCGACTGCAGCAGCAAGAAAAGAGGGCTGCTTGCAGTCAAGTGACGTCATAATGGCATATCGTTATTACTATTGGTTATGTGTGTTTTGAACTATGTTTTTAATCCCATTGGCTACTGATGTTAAGCCTTATGGGAGTTGTAGTTTCTTGACTGCTGCTCATTAATTAAAGCAAGAAAAGAAACGCATAATAGGAGCCTCCGGTCTTGTCATAAAATTAAAAATGCAGCTCTCTATTTTCAAAATAAATTAAAATAACCCAGTGGAACAAAACGTGAAATGAAGGCAGAGATTGACCTGCCAGCCCTGGCAGTGAAGTGGACTGCTTCTTTAGTGACCTACACAAGCAAAATAATATTCACAGTGAAGAGAGCTGAATGGCGGTTAACCCTTGGGCCTGTATTGTATGCTCTGCTGGGTTGGAGCAAAATGTGAATAACACTTGAATGAAGAAGACTGACAAGAATCCCCTCTCTGTCTATATGAATGTGTGTGCATGTGACGTCAGGTTCATGTCTGTCTTTTTGTACATTTCAGTAGCAGGAACGTATTTGAATAAGCCATTTAGGAGCTTTAATAACGATAATATTGACAGTCAAAATATATCTTTTGCGATTTCGTACCCTGATATTCGAACCATCTTTCTTGGCTTGCAATTAGGATGCTAGAAATATTCTACGTGTATTTCCGGGTAGTCCAGCTTAGGTCCGGGATGGCTGAATACATGTCAGATCTTCTGAAAAAGGCTTTCTGTAAATGACTTCTGTTCACAATCAATATCTTATGTGGCTGTGCTGAAAATGTGTCATGCATCTAGACCTACTTTAGAAATCCCTGGTTTATTATTTTTTTTGTAGTACATTTCTTTCCAGATGATAATATGTAGTTAGTCGGACACTTTTTTAATTGCAGTTTCTTTCGTATATAGGAAGCTTGCCACTTTTTCTAGGGAGCTGGTTTTCATTAATTCCTTTTCTAATGATGTAATTCTTTTCGGAGCCACCTTCACTCCATGGTTTTCTCCTAGTTGAAGATGCACAAAAATGTCTTGCTCATTTACATGGCCTGAAAAGCCTTTCAGATTGTTAGAAAGCTCAGCTGGCAGCTGTTCACATACTATTCTTTCATGCATTGCAACGAGGTGAATTTGGGTCGTTCGGTAGATTCATCTGGCAAAATAACACTAAGCGGACATATTTGATCCGATAAATTGTATTTGGCTCGTATTTCATGTGACATCTGATTGAGCCATGGGTTTACTTAAGAACAGTAAGCCTTTCATTAAATGGGACAAGAGTAATGGCGTACATTCTATTCTGGGGGCCTTAGACGACTTCATGTTTTTCAGATATGCTGTATGCCTTAGATTTATATTTGGATTTGCTGTTCGTATTGAGTCAGTACCTGTGAGCCTATTTATATTTTCAGTTCAGACTTTATGCTTATAACATATTTCTAAAACTTGGGGTTGCTTATAGTCAGTGATAGTTATTTAGAACATGAATCTCATTTTCATTGTGCTTCCAGACTGAGCGCCAGTCACCCACGTCCCTCCAGAATTTGCCATTTTCTGAATCATTATGATATGACCGCAGTATCACATCTGACTCGGGTATACCAGTTCACTAGCTCACTGAAACTATTTTTGTACCTTCATAATTTTACTACTGACAAATATATTCTGATATTGGTAATCTCGAGCATCATTACTTGGGCTGCAATAGACTCTTCCTATGTTTAACTGGGTCGCCACACACTGTCATTTTCCACTTCACTATTTTCGTTGTCCTCATTTTAGAACACTTTCAATTGTGTCAAATTTCAGAAAAGCCTGTGTTGCGTTTCTTTGAATGTAAGGACCTACTCATAGTACTTGTTGGAATACTCTGTCACTAATGTGACGATATCCTGCCTGCTATTTTATAAGTTCCAAAGGATATAGTGACACTAACAATCTTACTGTCCTGGCCCTCATTGAACTTGCCCTCCTGCTACTGAGCAGGGGTGGCCCGCTGCTATGGCGGAGAAGTGTCGCCCTGCTGCGGAAAGCAGAAAAGTAAAGGGATAATAAAAGTATTATATTATCCCTTTATAATTTTCCTTTCATAGGGCGGGCCAGCATCCTCCACGTCAACAAGTGGAGGAGGAGTGGTGGTGCGCTTCTAAGTGTGCATGCCAGTTTGGCCGGCCAAACTGACATGCGTATGTGTTGCACAGCCAGGTAGATAGCAAGTGCAGTGTCCCACCCCCTCCCTGAGCGGCATTTCTGTCCGCTCAGGCCAATCCCAGCACTTCTGTCATGCTGGTAACTGCATGAGGGAAGCATCCGGATTGGGTGTGGAGGGAGGAAGAAGACAAGAGGCGGCTTGAGCGGCAGAACACGAATGCAGCAGGTTACTTTTTTTTTTTTTTATATTGCACCCACTGCTCCGCGTGCTACCCCCCGCACCCTCACTTCTTCCTGGCAGCAGCCGCTACTGCCACTGAGATGGCAATAATAAAATCAGTTTAGCAGGAAATAATTTCGGAAGAACCTTGGAGCTTGACAGTAATACATGGCCTTTTAGGTGAGTGTCGATCACTCAGGTCCTCTATTGTCGTTTTCATGCAGGTCATGATTCCAGTTTGTCTCTCTAGTGTTTGGTATGGGATTGGGGTGGGGTTCCTTAATTGAAGAGCACCTGCAAGGTTACCAAACTAACTTCATTGTACCGTCAGCCCTGGGATCAACACCAAGTGCGTGCTAACTTTTATCCAGCTGTCAGTCCGGAAGTGAGGAAGTGATGCCATAATTCTGCCCTTTATGGTCTTCTTAATTGCTTTTCCCTCCACAGATCAGTTCTGTGAGGGTCATTGGTTGAGGGAGTTGTGAGCACTTCTCAAGCAACAGCCACACTCCTTGTCAGGATGAACCACAGAAAGTCACTAAATTAACATGTGATTAACCCTCTGGTAGCTTGATGCAAAAGCAGGCAGGCTTAACTTAGAAGCAACATGTAAAGTATTCATGCAGTACTCAAACAGTAATAAAGTGTAAACATAACACAGGAAAATTTCCACACCAATTTAGAAAAATAAAGTACATTTTTATTGAAGTATTTGACACTAAAACAGCAAACGCAAAAATCCAATCAGTAGAAACAGAGAGGTGCAATTTCAAAGATTCCAGGTAAGTATAGCACCTAAAAGCACAAAGCTCCACTTGCGGTTTTCTGGTTGTGCGAGACCGGGTGAAAGTTGTAAGTTCAGGCTGATTGTGAAGAAGCGCAGGCCAGATACAGGGACCAGGTTTTTTTCCACAAAAAAAGTTGCCTTCAAATGTCTAGCATGAAGAGTCCAGTTCCCGGTGGATAAGGCTGCGGGGAGCAGGAAGAGCATCACAGACGGTCATTGCTGTAGCTGAAGATTTGATGGTTGTTGCTGGAGCTTCGCATTGGCAGTTACTGCAGGCTGTCGATGCTGTAGCTCGAAGTGCAGATTTCATGTTGCAGGTCATCGCTGGCAGTCTCCTTAGCATGAAGAGTCTGCTTCACTGGAGCTTTGCATTGGTGGTCGGGGCAGGCAGTAAAATCTTGGCACGAACTGGCACATTTTCAGTGATGAAGAGCCTAAAACTTCAGGATTTTTCCTTTTCTTCTAGGAGGAGCTCAGCTGATGCCACTTGAAGGACCCAGGGCCTGAAAAGGTACCTTTTATGGATGAGAACCTCACTTTAGCAGCAGCAGGGTTCAGGCAGGTCCAGTCTCAAAGTAAGCAGAGTTAAACAAAGCTACTCTCTATTCACCATTCTGATCCTTCATTACCAAACTTAGTTTCTCTGATGAGGCCCAAAAAGGCTGAGATTTGCTCTGCGGTTCCTTGTGTTCCTGTTCTTGAGGTACCTGGTCTGGCAATTCGTCTTGGGCTATTCGTGTCCAAGCAGGGTCAAGCCTTGTTTTTACAAAATTGTGTTTGGAGGGGCTTAGTGAACAAAAAAGTAAAAGAATGAAACCCACTGTAATTACCCGTGATTAGGTGTATTTAAAGCAATCCGCGATTTTTTTTTGTCTTTACTGACCATGTCTTCAGTCACTGTTTCCAGTCCTGGGTTTTTGTGTGGCAATCTAATGCGTTGGTGGGGATTGGAATTTTAATTTGCTCTCATTGTTCTACGTATGATCAGCACATCTGATAGCAGTGATCTGTAGGTGAAAATTGCAAGACTGGAAAATGTGTTTGTAATCACATCGAATGAGATGACATCCCTCAAGCGTATGATTATGACCATGTGTGAAACTGGGGGAATCTGAATGGAAAGAAAACAGCTAGGAACCACTTTACCAAAATGGCGTTGAATTAGTTTGTAGAATTGGGGTAGACCTCCTGGATTTTATAGTAGAGGCATGGAGGTACACTTATCAAAATGGTATAAAAAAAAAGCTGCTTAGACTGGTTAAACCTGGCTGGCAACAACGACTTCAAACAGGTTTTAATAAATGTTCTTCTAATGGGCAGTGCTGGAAATTCATATCCATGTTTTCTGTCTTTGCATCGTAATTCTGGTAGTACTGTTTTCCCAATATAAATCCTGAGCTATTAATAGCTAAATGCCCAGACAAAAACAGAGAGAACTCTGTTGTTAGCAACAGATGTGGATTTGCTTCAGACTCGCGTGCATTAACTGTATGTTTTATGTGTTTTTTTCTTAATTTCAGAGCAGCCATGCCATGAAACTCTTAAGTAATTTCAATGCATTGTATTGATTAAATAATAAACACAGTAAAACGCTTTGTAGGGGGGCAAAATAGAGGATTACCACTTCCGTTCCACGAACAGATGGAGCTCAACAATACAATAGAATGGGAACGTCTAAAGAATGAACAGAATAGGGTGACCCCCTCAATCTATTCTTAATTAGAACATTTCACCTACAAATCATTGTTTAGAAATGTTAGTCTAATTAGTTCAGTGGAAGCAAAACAAGACTATACCACTTGCAATGCATTTGGCTGTCACACAAGCCTAGGACACGAAACAGTGCCCGTAATGACAGTATATACCATTGTCCACTAGGCCCTGATCCATGCCAGATTTTCAGGATATCCACATAATATTTGCTTAAAGAGAATCTGTGTAGAGCTTATTTACGTAATTAGTGTTTATCGACAAAACATGCGCCGATCTGCCTCTCTCCACCCTTTGTGGATAACCCTACCTTTGAATAGCCTATATTTTTAATTATTTCTAGAAAATATTATTGTTCTAACCCTTTTGTTTCTGAGGCTCTCAGTGCAGGCAAGCAGGGTGAAATGGGAGAAATGAGTGGGCTTGTAGAGAAAAGTTATAAGTGCAGACGCAGTGCCTCCAAAATGAGTAACGATCAAAGCCCCTAAATTCCAGTTAAGAAAACCTTTTGACCAAAGACCTCCGTCAAGTCAGAATAGTTGACAAATGCGATCAGTTTTTTTTTTTTTGTCTCTTCGAAGAACTTGAGAGACTTTGGTACAACTCTTTATTTTGTCCATAAATATTCTGGCCACTCCACCCCCTGGTTAAACTGAAGACTCTTCCCTCATACACCACTCAACTTGGTTGCCACAGGCAGACCTGGCTCCAGGAGATTCTGTTCAACACCTCTTTTTAGTCTGTGTCTCTGTACTCCGGTCAGGAAGCCACAGTTCTATTGTTTATCTTGCTTCTTTAGTCACCTCCTTCAGACATGACCTTCATAAGTCCGCCGGATCGGCTTGGTTTGGGGGAACTCAAATGAACAAAGAAAAATTCTTAAAATACCCTAGGTAGTTGCCTGTCTGTTTTCTGGTCTCTTTAATTTATGCCATCTAGGAGGCTCATTGAAACAGTATGTTTCCTAGTTGAAGTAAAACTTTAGTAGTTCACTCACTGTTTTTTTTTCTCACCTTTATGACATGAAATGTGATGTAAAAGCTCTGATCCTCTTACGACTCAAAAACAAAATTCATCGGATTAACTTGGCAGTCATTGTTGAAAATAACCTATTGGTTTTGCTTCAAGGTTTTATACTTTTGTTTGTTAAAATATTGTAATGTACGCTTGATTGATACAGGAATGTTTAGCAACTCATCGACTGCTGGTCAGTTTTCACTTCATAAACAATGTAAACATGTGAAAGGTTCTCAACACTTACTTTTAAAAGTGGGCTTTCTCTTTGCTCTTTCACTCAATGAAAGCTATTATCTGACATGAGGAGATAGTTCTTGCAAAAACTCAAGCACAACTATGATTAATATGGCTGTAGCAAACAGCCTGTCACAATGATTTTTTAGGAATTTTGAAGATGTTCTTTTATATAAATTACCAAATAATGCACAAATATAATAATAGAGGTCACTGGACAACAAACCAATACCACAATTGCCCAGCATACTTGAAGGGATGGGGAACGAGGCTTGAAGAACAACAGATGTACTTGCTTCCTTTGTTTGGGAAGATTTTTGTTCACCAAACAGGATCGAATTGGAATCTGTTCAAAATCTAGTTCCACACTATTGGCTTCAACCCAATTTGTTGATTTCCTAGTTGCGCAACACAATGAGTAAATTACATGTAGCTGAAAAATATTAGCTCAGGGCTCAGTCTTGTGTACTGCAGCGATCCCTGATGATTGTGAAAGCATTATATATGCCAGTGTAGACTTGTTAAAGGCTGAACTTGGCCTGAACTGCAGCACTCATGGCTCTGCAGCCTTGAACACTCAAGATAAAGTGTCGGGTAGATTGTTCCGCTACTCCCTGTTTTGAAAGCAAACTACAGTTCTAATCAATTTTCTCTCGGTTGATTTAATCCTGCCCAACCCTTGCCATTATTGGTTGACAAGGAAACTGTAGAAAGGTGTGTCACAGTTGGCGGCGCAGTGTATAAAGAATGGCTCTTTGTGTTGAGGTTTTCTGCAGCCGAGTGTGCCTCATTGTCTAGTAGTAACATCTTTCTAGCTCTAATACGTCACTGTATATTTGACAGGTCTGAAAGATTATGCAAAGGCCTACATCATCCAATAATATTGGGTAGATGCTGAAGGAATAAGTTCTACAAGAACCAAAGTTCTGGATAAACTGTCTTCTGTTTATAGCCATAAATATAAAAATTATATGGTTTCTTCTTGGATTTTTCCTCATTTTGTTTGCCTCTGGTAGTGAGAATCTACTTTGTCTCTTTCCATACGTTAGATCGTTTTATATTTGGCACTTCATTCAGTTGTGAAATGGGTGTAGGCCCCATCGCTAAGAAATTATTTTATTTCCATATATGTTAATAACACCAAACATTGAAGTTGATTTAATTTAATCTTTTATTGTGCTACAGATCCCCAATTCAGTAACTGTTATAAATTGTGTTTTATAGATGACCAGGAGGATGAAGATGCCATAGTAAATCGAATTTCGTAAGTATTCAGATCTTATTATATCTTTAGTAATATACCTTAGTTAGGGTTACTCATCATATAGTTGTGATTTATTTTCTGTATATCAGCGTTCCAGCCTTTTCATAATTGGATGAAACAAAATGCACTATTTAGTAGTTAAATAGATTTCTCCTTTTCAACAGGGATTATGTGATGAAGTTGGGTGCTTGCTTTGTCGAATGCTTGGTGTGGGTGTCAAGGTCGCAGGCATAAACTTGTATTTGTTAGGCTGTATGCAGAGAATGTTTTTACTTTAAATATCTTGATTGATTTTCACTGTAGTCATTAGGCAGCCTTACAAGCACACTATGAATAGTTCTGAAATCTGCAGGAACCACCAACTTCACGCCACCCAACATTCCCCCAAGTCTCCTGATAATAATGGTATCTCACTTGTGTGAGTAGGCCTAGGGCCCGTGACAGGAGACTGCCCAAACCGCAACATGGATACATCCCATTTTTCCACTCAAAACGGTCTTGTTTTCTGCAAAGTGGGTAGGTGTGGATTTTGGGCCCTAGCTTAGTCTGCACTTAGGGGAACCTGGCCAAACTTAGCACACCTCTACATTTTTGCATACTGGACACCTAGGGGAATCCAGGATGGGGTTACTTAAGTGGTTCTCCCCGGGATTTGTTTTATCCAAAATTCCTTGCAAACCTCAAACTGTGACTAAACAAATGTTCCTCGCATTTCGGTAATGGAAAGTTCTGGAATCTGCAGGAAGCCACAAACTCTCTCCATCCAGCATTGCACCACCTTTCCCAATTAAAAAGGGTACCTCACTTGTGTGGGTAGGTCTAGTGCTAGCGACAGGAAATGGTCCAAAATGCAACATGAATTTCTCTTCCAGGGGATCCTCATCAATAGTCATAAACACTGAATGTTCCCGCCCACGTGCAGGGACCCCGGAGCGTATACAAACACACATGGATATATATGTAAAATATATGAAAAATAATACTTTAGTAGAGAATTTCAATACCAATATAATATAACACATGTAAACAGTAATGCAGTCTATGTTGAGAAAAAGCAGGCTAAAAATGCTTTTTATTTTTTTTATTTTTTTTTAAACAGAAAATAAAAACCTTCAATTAAAGGTACAAGACTTTATGTAATCCAAGCATAAGGTATAGAAAGTATAAGTAATCTATAATAAAAAAGAAAAAAACTACATTGAAAATAAAGGAGCATAATTAGCCAATAGGTTGCATGCAGGTTAACACAGCAGAATCCAAAAACTGGCACCGTGCCTTTAAGACCCTGAGCACCTCCATTATCCCACCATGCCCAAGGGGTGAGAGTGAGGTGACAATTGGTTCACAGTTAGGTCAGTACTTTTTTCCTGGTGGCAAGGAGACATAGACGAGACAAATGAGTAGTGCTGCACTTCTAAAAATCACATCTGGGGAGGAGGGTGGGTTGTTTATGACTTTGATGAGGATACCCCTGGAAGACAGCTAGGATTTACAGGTAAGTAACTTATCCTTCTCTTCCAGGGGATCCTCATCAATACTCCTAAATACTGAATAGATTAGCAAGCCCATCCCGTACACCTGTGGACAGAGTGATAGAAGCGCAGAAAAAGTATTTGTCTTATGTAAATACATTTCTTAAAGAAGCCTGACCCACT
The DNA here is from genome assembly GCF_031143425.1 of Pleurodeles waltl. Classification (NCBI taxonomy): domain Eukaryota; kingdom Metazoa; phylum Chordata; class Amphibia; order Caudata; family Salamandridae; genus Pleurodeles; species Pleurodeles waltl. The sequence continues at coordinate 658,389,596 of NC_090449.1, read as the reverse complement.
TGAGTGTCTGTTTTGGCATCTGAATCTAGACAGTAATGCCTTTTAAAAGTATGCACGGATCTCCATGTGGCAGCTTTGCAAATTTCAAAGATGGGCACATTCTTAAGAAGGGCTGTAGTTGCCGCCTTCCCTCTCGTAGAGTGAGCTTTAGGTTTAGCCGACAATTGTTTGTTAGCCAACTGGTATGCAGTCACAATACATAAAACTATCCATCTAGTAATAGTCTGTTTTGAGGCTGCTCTCCCTGTTCTCATATGTCCATAATTAACAAATAAGTGATCAGATTGTCTAATTACCTTAGTCTTATCAACATAAAATTCTAGCATTTTCTTCAGGTCCAGGGAGTGCAAGACTTTCCTTGCTGGAGTAACAGGTTTGGGAAAAAATGTTGGAAGTGATATTGTATGGTTAATATGGAAGTCCAACACCACCGTAGGCAAAAACGATAGGTGGGTTCTTAGAACTACTCTGTTATCACAGAAAACCGTATAGGGTTCCTTTGAATATAGAGCCTGAATCTCACGGACCATTCTAGCCGAGGTAATGGCTACCAGAAAAGCTGTCTTCCATGTAAGGTGTTGCAAAGAAGCTTTGTGGGTGGGTTCAAAAGGAGCGGCCATAAGTCTAGACAAGACCACATTCAATTCCCATGGAAGTGAAGGTGTATGAATTAGTGGAAAAACTTTTTTCAAGCCCTCTAAAAAATCCTTAACCACTGGCATAGTAAAGAATGACTTTCGCGAGGGCGACTTACGATAAGCTGTAATGGCAGATAAATGTAACTTAATGGATGAAAACTGCTGCCCTGACTTCGCAAGATGTAGGAGGTAGGGTAAGATAACCTCCTCCTGAGCCAGAATAGGATTGAAATCATGTTGCCTGCACCACATGTAAAACCTCTTCCATTTGAACGCATATGAGCGTCGTGTTGATGGTCTTTTGGACTCCTTTAAAATATTCATGCATTCCTGAGAGAATCCTAGATGTCCATACTGCAGGAATTCAGGAGCCATGCTGTCAAGCTCAGTGAGGGAAGGTTGGGATGTAGAATTTTCCCCCCTGATCTGTGGAGAAGATCCGGTCTGCACGGCAGCCTCTTGTGAGGTTGTCTGACATCTGGAAATCTGTGTACCAGTGTTGCAGAGGCCATTCCGGGGCTAGGAGTATCATCCTGGTTTTGGACCTGTAAAACTTGTTGATCACCGCAGGTAACAGGGGGATCGGTGGAAAGGCATAGAGAAATGTCCCTGACCAGTCTATCAACAGGGCATTCCCTTTCGTCCCTGGTCGGTAGAACCTGGATGCGAAGTCTGAGCATTTTTTGTTGATGTCGTCTGCAAACAGGTCCATTTGGGGATGACCCCACCAATGGAAAATGTCTGCTACGACATCATTGTGAAGCACCCAGTCGTGGGAGTCTAATAGACTTTGACTTGGGAAATCCGTTTTTGAGTTTTGTTCCCCCCGGCAGGTGGACCGTTGTGACTGACATCCTCCTCGCTATTAGCCAGTGCGAGATGGTTTGTGACTCTCAAAACAGAGGACGAGATCTTGTCCCCCAGTCTGTTCAGATAATACATCTAGGTCATGTTGTCTGTTTGGACTAAAATGGACTTTCCCTTGAGGGATGGAGAAAAAGACTTGAAAGCCTGATGGATCGCTCTCAGTTCCAGCAGATTGATGTGGTAACTCTGTTCCTTTTTGGACCGTAAGCCCTGTGCTTGGAGAGGCCCCATGTGAGCTCCCCAACCTTGTTGTGATGATCTGTTACAAGGGTCTCGGAAGAAGTGCTCTGGTGAAAAGGAACCCCCACCAACAGATGTTGACGGCGAGTCCACCACTGTAATGATGTCTTTGCCACAGTTGAAAGGGTTATTCTGTCTTTCCATTTGGCTGTGAGTTGACTCCACTGATCTTCCAGAGTCTCTTGAAGAGGTCTCATGTGCAATCTGGTGTTCGGGACAATGAAAATGCAGGAGGCCATGAATCCCAGTAGTGCTGCTATTAGTCTGATCGTAGGCCTCAGAGTGTGAAGAAGTGTGTGACACTTCTGTGCTATTGATGATAGTCTCTCCTCTGAAGGATAACTCTTTCTACATTGGTGTCTAGCATTGCCCCTAGGTAATGGAGTGTCTGAGTTAGAGTGAGGTTGGACTTTTGAAAATTGACCTGCAGACCCAGAGAACTGAAGGTGTTCAGAGCTATTTTGAGATGATTCAAGGTTTGCTCTGCAGTGATGGCTTTTAGCAACCAATTGTCTAGATATGGTTAAATGAAGATATTCTTTTTTCTCAGGTGTGCCGCTATTGTCGCTACACATTTGGAGAATGCTCGAGGGGCTCATTTTAGCCCGTGGGCAGCACCTTGAATTGGTAGCGTTGCGATGCCACTACGAAGCGAAGACATTTTCGGTGCTTTGCTATAACTGGGATGTGAAAGTATGCATCCTGCAGATCTATGGAGCACATCCAGTCCCCTCGATGAAGCTGAGGGAAAATCTGATGAAGGGCGAGCATTCTGAACTTTTCTTTTCAAATGTATTTGTTCAGATGCCTCAGATCTAAAATGGGTCTGAAAACCTCTTCTTGGCCTTTCTTTTTCACTAGGAAATATCAGGAGTAGACTCCTTTTCCTCTTTGATAAGATGGAACCTTTTCTATCGCTCTTTTTTGCAACAGGATGAGAACCTCCTTTCGTAGCAATGACTGGTGAGTACACTTTGCTCTCGTTGGGAGCACCGGAGGCTTGAAACGAAGAGAATGTCCATTCTCGACAATATTCAGCACCCAGTTGTCGCTTTTTATGGCGTGCCACTCATGTACGTAATTTGTAATACTAACCCCCCACTCCCCCCCCACTGGAGTGGTGGACAGGATTGGGGGAAGCGAATCCTCATTGCTCGCCCGATGCTTTGGGGGTAGACTGATGTGGCCTGCTTGGTCCTCATTTTTGTGTCGTTTAGAGGGACTGAAAAAACAGTCACCCTTGTTTCTGCTGGGGTCTTTGGGACCAATGAGGGGTTTGAACCCTCTGTTGATAAGTGCACCTATCATATGGCCTGTACCTTCGTCTACAGACTTTGCATCTATCTAGTCCCACTACTTTCATTGTGTCCCCTTATGATTTCATCTTAGCCATCTCATCATCAGTATGCAACCAAAATAAGGCGTTCCCAATAAATGGCAGGTTCAAGTGCTTTCCGTTTCAACCCTGTAAGGCGTAACCAAGAAGACCTCCTTGCACAAATGCCATGTGCGTAGCCATGAGCCGCCAAGTCCGCGCCATCTGCAGCAGCACTGATAACCTGGTTGGACACCAAACTCCCCTCCTGAAGGATATCTTGAAAATCTTGCCTATCTTCCCTAGGCAATTTCTCTACGAACGTGTTCAGAGAGTCCCACAAAGAACGGTCGTATCTCCCCAACAGTGCGGAGGCACTAGAGACCTTCATGAAAGCTGCTGAGGTGCCACACATTTGTCTGCCCAACGAATCCAGATGTTTGCTCTCCTTATCTGGAGGGACTGTTGGTGATGAGGCCACCGAATGGGTGTTACGGGCAACGGCAAAAATAAGAGTCTGGTGGTGGATCAACCCTGAAAAATAAAGGATCCTGCTCTGGGGCCTTATACTTCTTTAGGATCCTAGCCGGCGCCGAACGCAGGCTTGCAGGAGTCAAAAACGTATCCATAGCCGGTTGTAGAAGAACAGGTACCAGTGGTAACAACTGCCTAGAAGACGTACGATGATGTAGGGTCTCAAAAATTACCGACGATTAAGTTGTCGGCTCTGGAATGTCTATATTAAGCTTCTGGGCCCCTCTAACCAACACTTCGTTGAAGGTTGTTATATCGTCAACTGGCAACACTCTTGCTGGAGGAGTATTATTCGGGGTTGGTGAATAGTCTCTAATTGAAGACTCAGATGCTGTCGACCAAGAAGGAGACCTGCGTCGTTGACATGATCTAGAGGATCTAGATCTAGACCGCCATCTGGACCCCGACCTACTCCTGGTGACTGATCTTGACGGTCTGCGTCCGTGTCTAGGACTGGGCAGATCCGATGTTGGTCCGTTCGGCGGGCTTCGTTGGTGAAGGCGTTCATGGAAATGACGGCGATGGCAAATATAGGGGCGGATATTGTGAGTCTGGGGAAGTCGGTGTCTTGTTAAGGCTTTCCAACCATCTCAGAGACAGGTTTATAGGTGAAAGGTGTCCTAGAAATGATACTCTTGGTGCCCCAGATGACCCACTCTGTATAGTGACCACTGGACCTTGGTGAGGTAGAGCACTCTCAGCAGTTGGTTGCAGTCCTGTCTGACTTCTGAGGCAGACTGGTACATAGCGTTCCTCTTTGTGAGGCAGGTGTCACTGGTGATGGTTGTCTCGACGTCGATCAACGTTGCACTATCGTCGACAGAGAACTACGAGTTCCTGACGTCAACTGAGACTTCCACGACTTCTTAGATCTCGACGTAGAGTGCCTCCATGGTGACTGGCGGCCCATTGTACGGGCATGCGTCGACGTTGAGTGTCTTGACATCGAGCGATGGGCCAACGGTGACAAGCATCTTGACGCCGAATGATGTGGAGACCTCAACCTTGTTCTTGAGGTCGACTTCGATGATGGATGTCTTGACGTCAGACGATGCTGACTCGTCTTCGACGACATATGAGCACTCCTGTGCCTACTCGACGTCGATCGGTGTGTGACCATCGACGGAGATGTATCCCAATGAGGGATTTGAGACTTCGACATCATGTCTCTTGACGTCGCCTGAATCGCCATCGACGGCAGTGTACTCTTCTAAATCTGGTGATGCAACGACAGAAGGGATGATGTTGACAGTGAACAGACAGAAATCTTCCTTCCGGCTGACGTCGATCTGGCTCGCCGTTTTTCAGAAGAGTCTTTAGAATTCTTCTTAGTAAGAGAAGAAGATGAACTCTTCTCTCTTTCATGTAGTTAATGCAAACAAATCCTTTCTCTGTCCTTTAGAGTTCTTTTGGACAGATTCTTACAATGCCTGCAGGTGTCAGGGCAGTGAGTCTGAGGAAAACACACTATGCACACAGAGTGTGGGTCTGACTGGGCCGCCTTCTTCCCACAAGGACATTTCACAAAAAGTGAAGGCATTTTTTGAGAAAACAAATTGGAACTTTACTCAGGCAATCAGGGATGTCGTTGAGTAAAGCAAAGAAAAAATGTTTTTAGACTATTTTTCTGGCCAAATAACCAGAAAAATTAGAGCTCAATGCTCCAGGATCCTCACAGAAGGTGCCGGAAAAAAGAACTGACCTAACTGTGAGCCAACTGTCACCTCGCTCTCACCCCTGAGGCATGGTGGGTGTTTTTTTTCTCAACATAGACTGCATTATTGATTACATATGTATATATTATATTGGTATTGAAATTCTCTACTAAAGTATTATTTTTCATATATTTCACATATAAATGCATGTGTGTTTTTATATGCTCCGGGGTCCACGCACGTGTTTGACTTTGATGAGGATACCCCTGGAAGAGAACTAGGATTTACAGGTAAGTAACTTATCCATATCTCACTTCTCCCAATCAAAATTGACCTTTTTTTTTTTTTTTGGGTAAAACCAATAGCTGCAGATTTGGCCCCTAGCTCAGCCGGCACCTAGGCAAAGCTAGCAAACCTGCATATTTTTGTAAACTAGACCACCAAGGGAGTCCAGGGGTGCATTACTTTGCGAGGCTTTTACCGGGTCATTTTACCTAGAAGCCTTTGCAAACCTCAAAATTCTACTAAAAACACACATTTCTATTTGGAAAATCTCTAGCAACTTGGTGGAACCAAAGATTATCTACCCCCCTGAGTTCCATTATGTCACTGGGCCTAGTGCCTATGACAGATACTGATCAAACTAATGTCAGTGGGAGTGCTCTGGCGAAGCTCCCATTGGTCTTGATTTGATCCTTTCCTGTACCAGGCACTAGGCCCAGCCACACAAGTAGGACAATGTTTTTATTGGCACAAGTGGGCTAATGAAGGGTGGTATGAATCTTGTCGATTCCTGCAGGTTACAGAATTTTCCATCACAAAAATGGAAGGAAAATGCGTGATTTCTGGCGGAGTTTGAAGCTTGAAGAGTATTGTGGGTAAGAAAACCTCATGAGATCCATGCACAGTACACCACTCTGGGCTCCCCTTGTCTAGTTTTCAAAAATATCTGTGGTTCGTAGGTTTGCATGAGTGATGCAACAGCACAGCCCCAAATACTGCATCTAACCCCTGTTGCTTATCGCTAAGCATAATGCTTTAGGTCCTTTTGTGTAGTGATCTTTTGGCCCACCCATACAAGTGGGGTACCGTTCTTATGAGGAGATGTTTGAGAATTCTGGGTGGTAGAAAATTTCTGGTTCTCCGCAGATTCCATACCTTTCCGTCACAGAAACATGAGGAAAAATGTGTTTCTTACCAAAGTTTGACATTTTCAAGGGCTTCGGTGTAAAATTACCTAGGTAGAGCAACGCAAGTCACTCACCCATGGGCTCTCCTGGTTGTCTAGTTTTCAATAATGTGCAGGTTTGCTTGGTTTCCCTAGGTGCTGGCTGAGCTAGGGCCTGAAATCCATAGCCTCCCACATTGTACAAGAAAAAAAATATTTGTTTTTACTGCACAAATGTGATGTGTCTGTTGTGTTTTTAGCATTTTCCAATCTTGGGTGCTCGGGTTGCCCACAAAAATTGGATTCAGTTTTATGTGAAGACACGGGGGAATGCTGGTTGGTTGCCAGTTTGTGGATCTTAACAAATTACAGAAATTTCCAACACTTAATGTGAATAAATGAGTAATCTTAGCCATGTATGCACTTTCAAGTATGGAAACCGAATCAGTGCAAGTTATACCACGCTGGAAACCTTCGGGTGTTTAGATTGAGAAAAAAAACAAGGAGGTTTTAGTAAGGTCCAGATTTGCATTTTGGCTGACATAGAAGACTCTGCTGTCCTGGCGGAGGGCTTAACATCTGTCATGCTTACTCTACACTGCTCGTCAAATTTTGAAATGACCACCAAGCTGGCAGCCAAGTCATAAACATTGGCAGAAGCCACTGTCATGATGGTTCCTGTCAATGCCTTTTTACGTTTGACTCTCTACTCCATCAACATAACGGAACTATCCATTAATTTTTCGAAAACAAAATATCAAAGCTGGATTTTCTTTCTAAAAAAAAAGAAAAAGTGGACCTCTCACCATGGGAGTTATCTTCAGTGCCAAGGGGGCAATACACATTTTTCACTGCCTTGTGTTACCATGGTTTTTCAGGTGGTGACAGGCAGTGAAAACTGATCTGTATGGGGGTGCATGGCTTTTGCCCATTGTAGATGGTGGCGTGAGCCCGGCTCTCCGGGTGAAGACAGCTTAACATTTGCACAAAACAAAATCAGCAGAGACCTGAAAGAGACAATGAAGATATGTCGGCAATCCTTAATCCCTTGTTGTTCGCTAAGCGCTTTTAAGCCCAACACAATGCAAGAGTAACTTGTCCTACCTCTTAAGTTTCTAGCACCCACGAGCTCAGCCGACAAATGTGCAGTCTTAAGATGAGGCTCGCCATTTTACAGACGAACCTGGCACCAGTGGAATAAAAATATGGGTAGGAGCAAGCTTCAACAACCCTTTCCGATAGGTGTGCCACCAAGAATACTGCTTGCCACTATCTACCTGCAAATCACCTTGAGCAACGTACTCTCTTGGGCCACTCCGAGTGCCATAAAGTATGAGAGAGAGCATGCTTCGGCAACCCTCACTGATCGACGAGCCACCAAGGTAGGAGCACTTACTCTTTGCGCTCACCATTACAAAAAACTGCCTCCTGTGTCTGTGTGCACACCCACATGAAGCTAATCGTTACAAAGACCAGCGGAACACGTAATAGTGACCGATGTGCCGACCCCTAACACGTGTGTCACAGGCTTGCACCTGTAGCTCAATAAACCCATTGCTGGACATACCTGTATGTTCCAGAAATTACTGCTTGCCACTGCCTGTCTGCGAACCACACTGAGAAACCTACTCTCTTGTGCCTCAAAAGGAGCTTGGGTGTGCGTGGCACCCACAGCATAAAATATGGGAAAGAGCATGCTTCTGCAACCCTCATCGACTGACGTGCCACCAAGGTAGGAGCACTCACTCCACGCACTCCCCATTAAAAGCAGCCCCCTAAGTCTGTGTGCACACCCATATGAAGTGCATTGTTACAAAGACCAGCAGAACACACATACTAATGGCCGCCGCTCCAGTCCCATAAAACATGTGTCATAGACTCACATCTGAAGCTCAATAAACCCATTTCTGTGCATTTCTTTGCATGCTCTAGAATACTACCTTCCACAACTTAACTGTGAATTGTCCCAAGCAACATACTCATGCGCCACACTAAGAATTGACCTACAGTGCTTTTCATATCTCTGGTTCGGTAGAGGTCTCTCCCTCTGTGTTCAGGCAATTTACCAGCAATCTCACATTACCATCTTATGGTCGCTATTGAGTAGCCCAGACTGGTACAAGTAAAGGTGTGCAGTCACTAGTTGAGGTGGGCTCTTAATGTCACTGCACCCATTAAGCCTCTCGAAGGGTATAACAACGACTAAGTCTCTAATAATGCAACAGAAATCATTCAACAATACCTAATATTCTTGATTCGCATTACCTACAGGAATAGGCACCTCAATATTACAGCTGCATCATATCTACCTACAGCGTGCAAACATGGCTGAAAAACCAGCCAGATGGGATCTTAGAAACTCAAGGGAACAGAGAAAATCAAAACTTGCTCAGAAACCAACAAAACAGGATCCCCCATTACCGAATTCACCTATTAAAGGAAAACAGGACTTAGCCAATAACTTTGAAGCTATTCTGCTCAAACTCAATGCCTTACAGATCGAATCTGGATCAACCAAAGTCAACACAGAAAACCTTAAAGTTGAAATGGGAGATCTTAGACAAGAGGAAAGATCTCTTGCTTTCCGAATGGGTGAGGTGGAATCAAGAATTAGTACCCTAGAAGATAAATAAAACTCAGTAGCAAAGAACTCCGACTCCTTATCTTGTAAAGTAACTTAGTGATGAAAAAAGAAATTGCGTCACTGGAAAATACAGGGAGTGCAGAATTATTAGGCAAGTTGTATTTTTGAGGATTAATTTTATTATTGAACAACAACCATGTTCTCAATGAACCCAAAAAACTCATTAATATCAAAGCTGAATATTTTTGGAAGTAGTTTTTAGTTTGTTTTTTGTTTTAGCTATGTTAGGGGGATATCTGTGTGTGCAGGTGACTATTACTGTGCATAATTATTAGGCAACTTAACAAAAAACAAATATATACCCATTTCAATTATTTATTATTACCAGTGAAACCAATATAACATCTCAACATTCACAAATATACATTTCTGACATTCAAAAAGAAAACAAAAACAAATCAGTGACCAATATAGCCACCTTTCTTTGCAAGGACACTCAAAAGCCTGCCATCCATGGATTCTGTCAGTGTTTTGATCTGTTCACCATCAACATTGCGTGCAGCAGCAACCACAGCCTCCCAGACACTGTTCAGAGAGGTGTACTGTTTTCCCTCCTTGTAAATCTCACATTTGATGATGGACCACAGGTTCTCAATGGGATTCAGATCAGGTGAACAAGGAGGCCATGTCATTAGATTTCCTTCTTTTATACCCTTTCTTGCCAGCCACGCTGTGGAGTACTTGGACGTGTGTGATGGAGCATTGTCCTGCATGAAAATCATGTTTTTCTTGAAGGATGCAGACTTCTTCCTGTACCACTGCTTGAAGAAGGTGTCTTCCAGGAACTGGCAGTAGGACTGGGAGTTGAGCTTGACTCCATCCTCAACCCGAAAAGGCCCCACAAGCTCATCTTTGATGATACCAGCCCAAACCAGTACTCCACCTCCACCTTGCTGGCGTCTGAGTCGGACTGGAGCTCTCTGCCCTTTACCAATCCAGCCACGGGCCCATCCATCTGGCCCATCAAGACTCACTCTCATTTCATCAGTCCATAAACCTTAGAAAAATCAGTCTTGAGATATTTCTTGGCCCAGTCTTGACGTTTCAGCTTGTGTGTCTTGTTCAGTGGTGGTCGTCTTTCAGCCTTTCTTACCTTGGCCATGTCTCTGAGTATTGCACACCTTGTGCTTTTGGGCACCCCAGTGATGTTGCAGCTCTGAAATATGGCCAAACTGGTGGCAAGTGGCATCGTGGCAGCTGCACGCTTGACTTTTCTCAGTTCATGGGCAGTTATTTTGCGCCTTGGTTTTTCCACACGCTTCTTGCGACCCTGTTGACTATTTTGAATGAAACGCTTGATTGTTCGATGATCACGCTTCAGAAGCTCTGCAATTTTAAGAGTGCTGCATCCCTCTGCAAGATATCTCACTATTTTTGACTTTTCTGAGCCTGTCAAGTCCTTCTTTTGACCCATTTTGCCAAAGGAAAGGAAGTTGCCTAATAATTATGCACACCTGATATAGGGTGTTGATGTCATTAGACCACACCCCTTCTCATTACAGAGATGCACATCACCTAAAATGCTTAATTGGTAGTAGGCTTTCGAGCCTATACAGCTTGGAGTAAGACAACATGCATAAAGAGGATGATGTGGTCAAAATACTCATTTGCCTAATAATTCTGCACTCCCTGTAGAAACACAAGAGGGAACCTTTGAATCTCCACCTTCCAGAGGACTCCAAAGGAAAGACCTGTATATCTTTTTCGAAACATGGCTCACTCAGGTGTTGGAAATAACATTTGATCTCACTTTCAAAATTAAAAGAGCACATAGAGTCCCAAACCACACAATCGCTATCTGATACTGTCACACAAAAATGATCCTGGAATGGATTAAACAGATCAGAACTGTCTGGGGGCAAGACTGGATTTGCTCAAGACTTCGTCAAATCTACAGTTGATTGAGGGAACCTATTCCTAGCACTCCTCCCTGAGCTCAGATTGCTAAAATCCCCTTTTCCTTCGCAGGTCCTACCAAAATGAAGATCTTCCTCAAGGGTAAGCCAAGATTTTTTGATGAACCCAAGGACTTAGAGTTGCTTTTTAGACAAGTAGCAAACTCCCAAATGATACATTGATTTCTTCACCATAAGCCTACTCGTAAATGTTTTTCTACACTGCAACTTACGACTGTCTCCCTTAGATAAATACTCTTGGAGTGTTTACATTTCTATTGAATGATGTATCGCTCCTTGTGCAGACTCTGACTGCTCACTCATTTATCTCAAGGATGTCCGCAATCCGTTGTAACACTGTTATTTTTAGGGTTAAGTTTGCCAGGTCCTTCAGCCATCTCCAAAGAACCTCCACTGGTTCTGCTTGTCTTAACTAAACTCGGCCGCTCTCGATGATAAGGTGTTCATCATGCAAAGGTTCACTGTTGCCATTTTTAACCTTCTATGTTTGTTCTCTGATGTGATTCTGCTTTGGCCTGGTCTTCGCCTTAGGGTCAGTTTTTCTCTCCACTGAGGCCTGCATGGCTCCCTTTTTGGTATTGGGGAGGAGGGAGGGATACAGTTGGGGGAATGAACTGAGTTTCATTGTTTTTTTTTTTTTTAGACTGTTCTTGTTATTTTTCCGTACAATGAGTGTCTTGTTGTCATAGAGAATCCTGTTTTCTTCTATTTGCAATGTTTGGTTACCTGGCCTTCTGGAATCTCCTTACTCTTTGTTCTTCTTTTCCCTCTTCTTTGCTCTTCTTACTCCCTTTCCCCACTCCTAGTAACATCTTGATGCTAGACGTTGCAGCTAGTAGGCACTTAATACCTTACAATGTCCGAGTCACAATTTAAAATTGTTTCTTTGAACACCCAAGGTCTCAACCATCCTATTAAACGTAACAAAGTACTAGATTATTGATGATAGTGAATATCATACTGCTTCAAGAGTCAAAAGCAGGTGAGAGAGAAGCTTGCAGCATGCAACATTCATAGATCACTTTCTACCTATGCTCTCCAGCTCCTAAAGTAAAGAACAGAGGATTTACTCTAATTGCCAAAAAAGCCAACTGTTCCGTAGACATAAGCCTACATGACAAAGATGACAGATGGCTGCTCTCAAAACTTAAGAAAAACAACTTCTCTTTTTTTTTATTCTCAACATCTACACCACTACTGCTGACGACCCCTCCTTTTGGTCCCCTTTGAATTAAAAAGTAAGAGATCGCCTGAGGATAGTGAAATCATCCTGCCGGGGGATTTTAACCTCCCGTTTGACACCACCATCCATACTCTATCACAATTCAGATACAAACCAAGTAGATCTCACAGGCAACTACACAAACTATCAAAAGATAACAATTTAGTCGATACCTGGAGATTACACAACCCAACAAGGAGTGACTTTACTTTTTGCTCACACACCCACAACTCTCTATCTAGAATAGACTACTTTTTCACGAGCAAAAACTTAGTTCATTCGTCCAGCCATCCAACTATCCAAACCCGTTCTTATATCTGGCCACGCTTGTATTACATTAATGCTAAACGTAGTCTTGTTCCAAAATAAATCAAGTTCTTGGCGAATGAATGTTGAAGTTCTACAAGGCCCAGAATCTAAGAACCGTATTGCTCAAGCCCGGAAAACATTTTTCACAGATAACATAATTTCAGAAATATACATGGAAAAAATATGGTATGCCGTGAAAGCCACAGTCTGTGGAGACATGATTGTAATAATGACAACCCACAATACGAAACTAAACCTTTTGGAGAAAGAAATTAATGCCCTTGAAAAGATTAGGGTCATCAATCTTGATCCCTCGTTAACGATAAAAAAAAGTCACCTTAAATATGAATAATTTAAAATCTTAAGTGAGCTGGCTCATATCTTGGTCAATAAGCTTACGGCTAATAACCTTCTAAAACAAAACAAAGTTGATTTAACTCATAAGAACACCAACAAACAGCTCACGGTAGCAGTGATTAAAGACCACCACAACAATCTACAAAAAAACAGAAAAAATCTTCGGGCATTCCAACAATTCTATTCAGATCTGTATAAACCATCCCAAAGAAATTATACCTCTAATAATGAGGCCTGCAAACAATTTCTGGAATCTCTTGTTCGCCCTAATCCCAGAAATTATGAGTTAGAAAAACATAATAACCCCATCACACAAGAAGAAATTCTTGCAGCCATCCACTCTCTCAAACCCCCCAAAAAAGCTACTTTTTAAAAATTTATAGAGAAAAGGTGAACCCTGATGCTCCTCTATTGAAGCCCACATAGTTATAATACCAAAAGAGGACAAAGAACCACTAGAGATTAAAACCCTTTGCCCAATATCGCTCTTAAACACAGATTATAAAATCTAAACCAAGATCTTAGCTCAAAGACTAGAGAAAGTCCTCCCATTGCTCATAAACCCTTCACAGACAGGTTTTAAGGGATGATTAGCCATGAATAGTATTAGGACTTTTAGTCATAGAATTGAAAAAGCAAAACATATACCCTCTCCCTCCATGGCCATGACTCTGGATGTGGAGAAGGCTCTTTTATAAAGTCTTATGGTCATTTCTAAGAGAGACCCTCGAGAAATTTCAATTAGGCCCCTGTTTTAAACATACTGCTATAGCTATCTATCAAAAACTTCATAACTTTCCTCTGTATCAAGGTACCAGACAAGGCCGTCCATATTCTCTGCTATTGTTATTATCAATCAACCCGTTCTTCCACTCCATTAGGACTAACTAAAATATTCTGGGTGTCCCCTTCAAAAAAGGCGCAATGAAACTGACAGCATACGCTGATGATTTTTTAATCTTCTGCGCAGATGCAGAACAAGCAGTCCCTGAAATACTCAACATCATAGCATCTCGGGCAGCTACTGTATCCACCAGAAAAAAGCATTACCAAAGGTAAGTAACTTGTTCTGCAGGACCAACCTCCTGGTCTTAGGGTCAGTATGGGGCAGGGTCCAAGGTCACACCAGCAGGTCACCTCGGGTGGCACAGGGTCAGCTGGGCACAATGATGAAGTTCAATGCTGGGTGCACCGTTTAAGTCTATGGGGATCGGGCCCGTCACAAAGTTGCTGCAGGGGTGGACTGGGAGTCTACTCTGGGTGAACCACTGAGTGGGGTTCAGTTCTTGTGAGGCTCAGGGATGTAGACACCAGTGATCCTGTTCTCCTCAGTCCAGAATGTCTGGATGCAGAGATGGTTTGGACCAGCTGGGTTTCCGTCACCGGAGGTGGTTGCGGTACTGGGTGGCCCAAAGCTGCAGGATGCAGGCAGGGACTGGAGGGGCCAGTCCAGCCGAACCAACAGGTAGGCTTGGGTCTTATGAGCCTTGGGAACGTACGCACACCAGTGATCCTCTTCTCCTTGGTTCTGAGCTTCCAAGTAGAGGTGGCGTGGACTGTCTGGTTTACCGTCACTAGCTGCAGTCGTGGTAAAGGGGGTCTGCAGAATCGGTCTGTAGATGCCATCAGGAAGTCCACAGAGGGCAAGCTCGGGTTGGCTTTATCTCTGGAGGGCCTGAGGAGCACGCTGACACCGTTGGCCCACTTCAGTTCGTGCTAGGCGGCTCAAGTGCAGTGGTGATGTCCGGAGTCAGATTTTTTATGGTCCCGGTCTTTTCTTGGATGCCGGTGGATGGGTTGGGGGAGCAGCTCCACTACTCCAAGAGAGTTCTTGGCGATTTGCGGAGCACTGGCAGCTCTCCCAGTTTTTGGATGCTACAGTGGCAGGACAGGCCCATTTCTCCTCGAGGATCGGGTGCAGCAGGCAGGCCGGCAGGGTTGGTGCCAAATCAGTCACGCTCCTTGGTTCTCTGGTTCAGCAGGTTTCCTGTCCATTTCTCATTTTCTGTCAAGCGAAGATCTGCAGATCTGCTATCAAGGGGTCCCCTAAATACTCAATCTAGGGGGTGTTCAGGGGAGTGAAGGGTAGAAGCCAATTGGCTACTTACCCTTGGGGTCAGTACACGCCCTAGGTTACCACTTCCTGCGGGGAGTGGACATCACCCTAACCAATGTTCCTAAATTTCACCACACGCAAGATGGCAGAGTTTCTAAAGTGGTGTCCCCTTCAGGCTGCCCACCCTAGAGGTATTTCCACTCTGGAATTGTGACATGCCTCCTGCATAGTTAATGTTCCTGCCTGTCCCGGTGCCAAATGGGCCCTGAGGCAGGGGGTTGGCATCTTTCTCTGAGGAAGGCCAGCTCTGCATATCAAAGGTGGTGGGCTCCTTTGAAGCTCTGGCCTTGGAATACAGATCATCCTGTGGGGAGGGGTGGGTAACACCCCAGCCCAGACAGGCTTTTGTTTCTGACCGCTTGAGAGTGGAGGCTACTCCTGGGAGGTCAGATTATTGTCGGTCGGTGGCAGACTGGCCAGAACTAGTTAATAAGCTCACCAGCAGGTGGTAGGATTTTCAAGGGACACTTCTAAGGTGCCCTCTGGGTGCATGTATTAATAAATCCATCATTGGAATCAGTGAGGGTTTATTAATACAAGATGTTTCATACCAAACATCCCTAGTTTCAGAGAAGCCATCATCTAGCTGGGGAACTTGCAGTGACCAGTGCCAAGCATGTGCATTTAAAATGGCATCCCTGTACACTTATTATGTCTAAGAATCGACAAAGACATAGTAGGGGCATTTTTGCTCATCTATGTATACCCTCACTTATAATATATTGCACTCTGCCTTAGTGCTGAAGGCCTGCTGTAGGGGTGACTTACAGATATTACAAGGAGTGTTTTAGGGGACATAGCACACAAGTGTGTGCCATGTCGTGTTTTCAATTTTGGGACGCCTTGTGACGCAGCCTCTATTGGCAGTCTGCATAAGGTTGTGCTGGGTCCCTCAGAGTGGCACAAGTTCTGCTGCACCTCTGAGGGGCCCTCTTCAGTACCCATGCCCTAGGTACTAGGGGTACAATTTACTAGATACTTACAGGGGGCTGAAGGGCCTGGGGAAGGATCACTGGCACTGGGGACCTGGTTAGCAGGAACTCAATGCACTTCAGTAGAAGTTTCATCTAAAAAAAACAGTCAAGAAGTGAGGGGGGTACTGCAACCAGAGCCCAGCTCACTATACTGTGACTCCTATTGTGGGAGTGCAACCTACAGGGTTTAAAGTGGAGTCCTTCCCTGTATGCACTCTCAAGCTGTACACATAACCAGTAGAGCTCTCACACAGCATGTCGAACCTGATGCCATAGCGAACTCTTTTGCTCACAATGTACTGTCTGAACAGCAGCCTCCCTTTGTACGGGATCAATGATTCATCAATTGCTATATTCTTTGGAGGAGTACACATTTCTAGAAATCTGTTAGGCAAATGTTCCACAACTGGCTAAATCTTAAACAGACTGTCATGGTCTTGTTTTCCCGGTGCAATGCAGCAGAACTGTCATTGAAATGCAGCATACGCTCCAATAGCAAAGAACGATCTCTGCTCGTGTACGGTGCGAAGATGAGGGTTACCTGAAGTGTGAGAGTGGATTAGTAGGACTGCAAGCTGGGTTTGTGCAATGAACCCATTTTGAGCGTAAAGCCCAAAAATATCTTGAACTCATCAAGTCAAGTGTGAGTCCAGTGATGTACCATAGAATAAGGTCCTAGAATGCCTTCATGCCCACTTGAAAATTGTTAAGAATCCAACTTTGCTGTACTATTTGCTCAAGGAAGTCAACAACCCAAAAGAGATGGACATAGTCAATTGGCAAAAAATTGGTCCTATCGGCTTTACGTGCAATGTCACCAGTGAAAGGTTGAATTTGGGGCTGAACTAAATTGGGGGACTGCCAAGAAAGCACCCTGTCTGTGCTTGCTGCCACATATGCCTGCTCTTTGGGTTGGTCTAACCTGCTACAGTTGGTCCTCTTCACAGACTGTGCTTGCGAAAGGACAGCACAACTGCTATTGTCATGTCCCTCAGAATCGCTGGAAGATAAAAAGCCAGATTGAACTCTGCTGAGTGAAAAATCACTTACACATTCGGCTCTATTTCCTTTCCCTCAGATGGTGTCTCAGTATATGATGTGTCAGTCTCTGATCCTGCTTTAGAGCTGTTCTCCATAACCTTAGTTAGGGCCTGGCCAGCAGTCATCCACTGAGATGCATCTCTGCTGACTGGCTAAAACTTTCCTTATAGAACACTGTCCTACATAGAAGGCAGAAGGATTGTTCGGAGTCATTTGGTGTGGTGTGTTTGTTGGTGAGATATGTGCAACAGTAAATAAACAACAATTTACTTATCTTTTTTGGTGAATCTGCAGGTTCTCCAAAGACGCTAAAAAAAAGACAACAAATGACACAGTATTACTTCACTTGCCGCATACCCAATTCCACAGCATACTTTTGTCATGGCTTATGCAAAACTTAATTGTTTGGGGATATGCTGGGCCATTGCCAGTATAAGTCATTTCCCATAGCTACAAATCTACCTTTGTATTCAAAAAGCTCACATTCACGTAGTAGCCCCTGCAACTTTGTGTGCAGACGTGATCCTTGTGAAAACTTGCATTGCTATGAACAGGGTCACTGGAATTCTGCACCAGGAGAGCACCAAATTATGAGACAGATTGGACTAAATTATGCAGTATAATGTAGCACATTTTTTATAGCATTACTTCATTGTCTTTTTCATTTGTGAACATGGTAATACTGTCTGGCCAAGCATTTAACCTCATTAGTACCAGTTTAGCAATCAAATGCAGAAATAAGCAACTGAAAGATGTCCAGTCAGCCTTTACATAGGCCCTTTTACTGTGAGCCAACACATCACCACTTTGATTGCTTTGCACTATCCGATATATAATGCACAATCAGCATATATATGTATACTGCATATGCCACATATATTTTGAAATCTGGTTTTCTCGGAGGAAGGAGGGGGGCACACAATCTGGTCCCCAGGAGAAAACACACATTTGAAAAATATATATATGGAGCCCCAAGAGGGGATTGACCCATGTGCTGTGCTTCGACACCATACCTACTTTTTACTTGTTTTCTTTCTTTTTTTTTTATGTGTGGTTTCCCTAGGGGTGGACAGACAGGGGGCTTTGTGGGGAGGGCTGGTGGTGGTGACTGACGCTTCCCTCCGGCTCATTAGTTAAAAAAGAATAAAATAAAACACAGAAAACCTACGGTGCAAGCTTTGGAGGATTCCTTGTAGCCTACCCCAGTGTCTGCCAATGGCCGACAGATGCACTGGGGAGAAAGTGTGGCCAGTGGCTCCTCATTTTTAGTTAGTGGATAAACTTCAAAATATCCTTGTCAATGCACATCAACAGTATCAAACAAAGAACATTACCTAGAGCTAGATAAGTGAGATTTGTAATACATCTGTCGTGAAAAAACCTTAGTTAGAATGTGCATCATTTATGGTGCCAAAACAAAACTAATATCAATATTAATTGGAAGTTTTTATCTGTATTTTAATAACTTATTGGTTGATTATTTTGCTGTAATGGATGAATTTTTTCATACCGAATAAAGTTTCTTCTTCTTCTAATTGGAAGTTCATAAATCTAATTAGAAAAGAAGTGTGGTAAGCTCAGGGTCGGGCTTGGAGCCAAAAGCCGCTCTGGCAAAAAATGTTCCAAACAGTCCTGCTTCAGTGAGAAAATGTATGTTTTCATTTTCCTCTCTTACTTTCTCCTAAAGCTCCTTGGCACCTGGTGCACTTAGTCCCAGAGAGCTTGAGTAAGTGACAGAGGCACCAGTAGTGGCAAAGGCCTTCAAAAACATGCCTCCAATAGCTTGAGGTCCAGCCCAACCCCAAAGCTTGAGACCCTTGCCCAACCCATAACACTTCTGGAGACTTGCCAAATAAAAGAAACTAGCATTAGCTAAGCTGATAAGTCTTGCCTTTACAATGTGGATGCAGAGTTGTTGACTTTGTCAATGCTTGTGTGTAGAGTTTTGTTTAAAAAGAAAAAACATTTAAAAATAATGGAAGTAAAGCAAACATATGTTGAATTCACTGTGTCAATCTTTATTAATGACATAGTTTATTTAGCAAATACTATTCAATCAGGAAATGTAACGGAATTTATAAAGAATGAGAAATTGTCAGAATGTGAAGGGAAACCAGGGGTGTGGAATTTTATAAAATATCTACTTGTTCTTGGGACAGGTTACATCAAAATCTACTTGTCCTTTGAAAACAATCCACTTGCCCCTTTGGCGTCATGTAGTGCAGGGACAGATTATGGAAGCAGTCTCATTATTTAAGAGCTCTGATAAGAGCTCTCTTATTATGCCGTGGCTCATATTACAAGTAAGGTTTGCACACTAGCAATTTCTTCATTTTTGCACCTTTCAGCAGATCTACATCCTGAGGTTGGAGATATGGGTAAGCAATAGTTATTGGGCTGGAATGCTGTTTTGAGTCTGTGCAAACCTAATAACTTGCCTGTTTTAGGGGTTGTCACAAGCTCTTCTATAATATTTTCCCACACAGAGAAACTTTAGAAATGTACTCCGGACAAGGGCAGAAGTAAAACCTCCTCTAGGGTTGGGAACAAATGGTTGGAAGGAAAGTTAACTTGTAAATGCTCAACAAGTTTTTGCATGAACAAATCTACAACGTGCTTATTTGCTCTTGCTAAAATACAGTTCACAACTATTTTCTAGGAGTTCAATTTCCTGGCTTACTTTTGTAAATAATTATGAGTTCAGGAAAGCTGTAAATCTGCACTAATACAAGGACAAATACCATGTGTGCACATTTGCGATTTTCTTTACCAATTGGACCCCTAATTGATTATCCAAGATGTTTTGTTTGTGTTAAAATTCTCTTTCACTCGGTTGGCTTCACTGTCAGTGAAAGCATTCTACTGTTTCACAAGGAGCATATTGCCACGTAACGTAGTTTTGTTCAGTGCCCTGAACTACATTGGCAAGGTGTACTTTTTGAGACCAAAAATATTTTTGTTTTTTGCCAATGTTTTTAGGATCGTTCGTGTTTGGCAGCTCCCACAGCAATAACATTTTACAAAAACCATTTCAAAACAAAACACGCACTGACAAAACCAACAACTTGACCATCAATGTCAGACCTATTGGTTTTGTTAATGCTTAGTTATCTTCATGAGTCCCATAATCTTATTAGAACTGCTTACACAGATTTTTCCATTACCAATCTTTTTTTTGAAAATACTAGCATGCATCAACACATTTTACTGAATGATGCTTTAAAGAAATGGTACCAACATTTTACAATAGTTTAGCCAAACATTTTTTCCCTACTTGCATTTTTGTAAACATTTTATTCGGAAAGCTAAGCATCACCAATCTTTCTTTCAAGCTTCTGCAAATATTTGCACCAAACCAAAGAGCATACTGGGAGCATTATATGTAGTGTTATATTGTTAAACTTTGCAAATGTGTGTACACATTTTTATAATGGAACCACTGTCAGTAGTGCAGTCCGAGCTTACAACATTTTCTTAGAGTGCTCACCCTAATAATGATAACTTTGCTTTAATGAAACATAAACACAAGTTTGAACAGCATTAACATATGGACACATATGTTACCTTAACTGCAGACAATGCACTTCCCTGATCTATAATGTGGTACTGTAAACTGGCAGACAAAGGGTTTGTGCTGCAGGGGGTTGGGCCTACTTGTCCAAGGGACAAAATATATATGAAAACTTGTGGCCCTTGACCCCAAACACCATGTCCTGGGCGTCGGGCTATAGGAATTCCAACCCCCAGCTTACTGTCACAGGATTTAGCCATTTTCTCCTCTGCAGTAGCTAAGGAATCACATTCAAGGGCCTTAAGAAGTGTCATTCTAAATACACCTGCCTTAAAAAGCCAGCTTAGTGAGTGCAGCAGATGGCCCTTCCTCCTGCATCACAAAAGCCTTTCTGTACCAAAACTGGTGTTTTCATACAGTATGTGTAACGCAAGAGATAAAACAAAATCAATCATTAAACTCTACTGTTTAGCCCAACAAAAAAACCTTTGTTGCTGTGCTTTTGCAAACAAGCTGGAAGGAATGGAGAAAAACACAGGGTGGGGGGATTGGGTTTTGGAGGTGTGAAATAGCAGGCAAGGGCGAGAGATAGAAAACACAGGGGCTCATGGTGTTCTGAATGAAAAGTTAAAAATTAGTTTGCCAAATGTGAGCAGTGGAAGAACAAAAATGAGGGAATCAAAAGGATTGTGAAGAGGCTATGCTCCACAGGAGCGACAAACACAAGAACAGGCAGGCAAGCCATTAAATTAGAAGCAAGCAAATGACAGTAACAACAAATCCAGCCAATGGTTAGGAGTGCACTGGCTCTAAATGCACTATAAGCTCACAATAGATCTTTTGCAACCAGACAGCTTGTGCTGTCTGGTAGGCTTAACCTAAAATCGGCCAGTCTGCCCTGGTAAACCACTTGAGAAGAGAAAAAAAAGCTCACCCTTAATCCCGACCATCACAGCAACTAATATCCCACTTTACAGTGTATGACTTAACTGCCATACAGTTTAAATTGTACATTGAAAAAAAATAAGTTAACGAGTCACTGATTTTAAGTGAAAGTGCTCTTTCATATATTACCTTGTAAGACATTGGAAGCAACATTGATTATAGGGTAATGAGGCTTCCTGGATTTGCCGGGACGGTTACGGGTTTTCATCATTTGTACTGGCTAATTGTACTCCTTCTTCTGTGTTTGTGAAAGGTCCAGATTATTAGTTTTCAAAATCTCGTCACTGCTACTAAATATCAGTGTGGTATTTGTATACTTAAAAATATACAACTTGGTCAAATGGATCTTCGCCATTATGTTCTTGTTTCTAATTTGAAATGATGCTTCATAGAGGCTGGGTTGCCCATTGACCAGTATTTTACCAGCAACCATGGCTGGTATTTTTATGTTAAGAAGCGGCAAAAATAAGCTGGAAAACCAGGCAAATGTTGTATTGTTCCCCCTATAAACTGTAAACTTAAAGCAGCAAGTACATTAAGAAATGAATACAAACGTATTGTATGGCTGACCGCCCTATTACCGCATGCTTTTTAAAGCAAACATATATATAGATATATATATATATGAGTGAAGTTACAACTCCTGGCCGTTTTATAAGTTGAAAGCATTAGCGAATGGCCGGCATTTTCCTCAGATAAGGTGGCAGCCCTGCAGTAGAGATTAGACATGGTCTGCTTATCCTCGAAGATGTATTTGTTGCCTTTCGAAATAAGTGCGCGGCACTGTATCTTTCCTGGAACTGCTGTCGTTTCAGAGAAGCCACTCTTTTATCACGACCATCTTTAGAGTATTATTTCTCTTCGGTCCACCATTTCGCCAAGCGGAGCACACATGAGATTTATCTTTAGTTGCTGCCTGTCCAGACAAACTTTGCATCGGTTATAACTTAACGTTAGTGACCGGTCTGGGTTTGTCCTGTGTCTCTGCAAATGTTTTGAAATGTTCCTGAAGCGATCAGTAGAACATCTGTTGTACCGCTACATTAATTATCATCTGGCTCCATCTAGTGGTGCGTTTGTTTAAAGATGCGGGTTCTTTTTTCACATGTCGAAATAGAATCAGGCATTGGCAAAGCCAGTGGGTCTCAGGGAGGTGCCCTATTCAGGGCGACCCGATTTTTAAAACAAAAAAGGGCATTTTGCAAGGACTACAATTTTACATACACCGAGCGCACGGAATGACGGTGCTCATCAGCATAGAATGACAGAATAGGCACTAAGAAAATAAATAAATTGCAATTTTTAAAGGCAGTGTCATGACTTTTAATTCATTTGCTTTCTTATAACAACTGCTAACTATCCCTGATTTGGAAAACATAGACACACCTCCCACTGTTTTCAGTTGACCCTTCCGAAAATTGCCAGCATAGCTGGTGAAAAACCAAGACTGTCCTGGCAAATCCAGGATGTCTGGTCATTTTAGCCCTGTTGGCTTTGCCAGTTTCTTTTAGCCATGTCATAGAGCAGCATGGCTGCTGTGCAGCCTGGCTTACGGTCATAAAGAAAGCGCCATGGCATGAACAGCGCTAGTCGTGTCACATCACTTTATTTTTTCTTATGGCAGGTAGGCATTGGCAACATGGACAATGTAAGGAAGTGCAGAGGGAATGGGCAGCAAGGACGATGGGAGGGAGGGAACAAGCAACACCGACAACAAGAGGGGACAAAGAGCACTATGACAGTGGTAGCACTGGCTGCACCATAGCACTTTTTAGGTTTCGCCTGCACAGCTCTTGAACTGTGCTTGTGTAATCTATTGTTAATATAAATCTTAAAAGGGGCTTACATCCCATCCCCTTGCTTTTCATTGGTTCCTGTGCTTGCCACTTACTTTAAATCCATGTCTTTTGGTGTAGCATACTATTTCCTGTGTGCTCCTTGTGTCTTTCTCTCATCAGTCTCCTGAGGCCCAAGTACTGTTTTCATCTACTTAGCAGACCTTGTGATCCTAAACTCTCTCGCTAGTTTTTTGGGCAGTTTTACATAGTGTGACCTCTACCGGAAGGTATTGAAGCACCTATCATGCTCAACATGAGCACCAGTTACTTTACACATACACACATTCAGCAGAGACTGGCACTTGTTTTGATTGCAATGCACACTCACCAGTCCTGTTGGGGCCGAAGCAGGGTCCCACTTGAGTGCACAGAGGGCATCACATATTTAGATTGCAACACACACTCAATAGTCGCCCCAGGGCCAAAGTAGGGATCCACTCGAGTGCTTCAGAGGCTGGCACTTGTTTGCCTTGAAAGGGCTTGCCAGGATCTGCGTCTCACTTTTTTCTAGCGGCGGGGTGAGTATGCCTGCTCGTAGGGTCTGGTATGTGGAAGTAAATACACCTCTGCCTTTGTCCATCTGCACAATGTACTCTAGCATATTAGAGCTCCGAGGCTGTTTCCTGGTTGCCTTCCATACTTTAATTGCTGTTGTCTGGATCACCTTGGAGTGCAAAACAGCCCCATCCCCAGCTGAAACAGCATCATAAATGCTTTTTTGAATCAGCCCCTATATCTTAAGCTCAGTATCCATTCTGAGCTGTGGGACGTCTGAAGTACGCACCCAGTAGTGCACACAGTTACTCCTTCCACTCTCCCACCGCCTGTCTCCATTCCCATCATCCAGTCCTCTTTCTCAGACTGTCTCTTACACTCTGTTTCGATCTGCTCCTCCTACCACCTCCTTCCATGCACTCTTTTAATTGTCCTTACATTTGCTTCGTCCTCTCCTTTCTCCCACATGCACACATGCTGTCACTCTTTCTTTCTCTCCCCTCCCTCACCGACCCTCTATCCCACTGGTTTTCATAGCCATCTTCCACGGCTTTTATGGATTTTCCTGTGTCCTCTTGCCTACTACACATTTAAAACACATATGACTAAGCAACATGTTTGTACTTCAGCAAAGGTCGAATACTGTCCTCCACCCCGGCTGAGACCCTCACTGGCAGTCATGTGGTAAATAAGCTGCGCGGTCCCTGGTATTGAAATCTGAAATGATTTACTTCTCGGACTGGTGGGTGCATTAATTTTTAACTGGGAATGGTACTACTTTGTGTAAAACCTTTGAGCACTCTCACACTGTTGTGACAGTTCACCTTCTATTTGCAAGACCGGCTTCCGGATTTTCAGCCGCATACTAATCACGAAAAAGTAGAAGAGGCATATTTTGTTAGAACGCATTTACAACCTCGCACAACCAATATCTCCCCTCCAGCTGCACTGGCTCTTTTGTTATGGATTAAAAATCCTTCCTTCGTAATGCAGTTTTTCTGCTTTGATTCTGAATAACACCTAGCCTCACCATGCATTAACACCCTCTCACGTCACCACCCAGGCTTCAGTGCTCAGCTCAGGGTGTGACCACAACATCCTTTGATAGTATTCACTGGACTCATCTCTACCTCATTATAGAGGGGTTTTCAGCTTAGGCCCAAAAGGAAAAGCTGGATCTATGCCAGATTTTCAGGTTATCCACTTTTAATGGCTTTTACTGGAACTAATTTGCACAAGAAGTGGTTATCCTGCATGCATCCTTCCCTCCGTGACCTTTTAACACATTTTCAGTTATGTTTTAAAGGACGCTGCAATAAAACAAAAAACTTTATAGAAAAAGAAGTAAAACATACACATAAACAGTAACATTGTGTCCCTCACCCATTCTTTGGCGCTGGTATGCAGCGCAAACTCGACCCAAAGATATTAGAGTGCTGTACATGAGAGCCACTTATATTATACAGGGACTCTTTCATTTTGTTTTTCTTTTGTTTTTATTGGGGAGATTAAGTGATTTGCCCAGAAGGATAGGACGCTGAGCAGACGTCGATGCTCGATTCGGTTCCCCAGTAGAAAAGTCATCATCTCTGACTGTAGTGCCACATCCTCTCACCGTTCCACTTGAACCCATGTTGGACAGTAGCCCGAGCTGCTGTACAACATGCCTAAGGAACATTGACAAAGCCAGTAGAGCTTTTGAAGGGGAAACCTATTGGCTTTGCCAATGTTTTTTTTTTTTTTTTATGGCGGTTGTGCCATAAGAAAAAAATGGAATGCAGTTTGTGCGCAACAAGTGCCAAGAGTGCATCAAGCTCTTGGGGGTCTGCATGCATGTCTTTGAAACCAGCACAGACCAATTGCTGCACTGCACAGTGAAAGGATGGCACTCCAAGAGCCCTAGTTGTATAGCATACACAAATATGGCCAGTCCTTAGCATGGCCTTACATCTGTATAAGTCCGGAAAAATAACACATTGGGTTATGTGGAAGTGGCTGGAATTTTTCTGAAGTCTGCATGTCGCAAGTATAAATCTCACTAAGTTCACTCAACTGTTTATCCTTACTAAGTCGATATAATGTGGGCTGATAACGTAATGATAAGCATCAGTCTTTTTACTGTTCCTATAGCACGTCGATGCTGCCCAGGGCTTTAAGTGAGATGAAATAACTGGAGGGACTCTCAAAGGGCTGTGGCCTGTATAAATAAGGAGCGGCTTAAAATACACAAGCTTAACGTGCACTTATCATAGTGCGCTGCCCAAATGGTATTTTGCTGCTTCTTTCTATCATTGCATCCAGATATGCATTACAACAACTGTTATTACACCTAAAACAACCCAGGACTATTGACTTTGTCAATGGTTGTTAGTTGCATAAGGTAAATTAGTACAACAATGACTTTGTTGTATGTAATACTGAAAATGCTTCAGTTCTGAAATGATGGGACTAAAGTAATTATAACGAGTCTCTTTGAAGTTATACCGAAAGCAGTGAAGAGTGGTATTGCTGACGAATTAAGATTTTTTTTTTCATCCTGAGGATGAGGGCAATCATGGACTGCCTGATAGGGACCCGTCTCAGCACCTGCTTTTTAGAACTTTAAAGAGCACCAGAAGGACCTGGCACACTTAAAAACCTGATGCTGCATGCGTTTGGAAGAAGGTGCCACAGAGATAGTAAATTACAGTTATAAACGTTACTCGTAGAATGCCGCCTGTTTTCCTACGCACGATGAGAACCTCAGGCTGTTCTGTAGGCCCAGAAGCAGAGGCTCCCCTCGCAGTCAATAAATCACTATACATAGGCTGGCAGCTCAGTTTCTTTAATTGGAAGATGCTGAAGTTTTGTATGGATAGTCTGAATATGCTAAAACATATTTTGAGCTTGAGTGTGAAACAGAAAATGGAGAGGTGTGGAGTCAACTGGGGCCAGGGAGTACTATGAAATCCAGTACTAATTCCATCTCACTAGTGGAGCCTGCTGGAAGGCAACAATGGGTACGGCGCCAGCTGATTCACTTCTTGGCAATAGTGATCAGCAGTGCGGGCTCAGTCGTGATATAGCCTTTTGCACCCACAAGGAACAGAATAGAAAGCTGACGTAGATGTCACTGCCTTTCATCTTTCCGATGTTCATAAGAACACTTGAGTTGCATCTTAATAGTCTGTGTTTTGTGGGTGTGTCACTCCTAGTTTTATTTTATATTATTGTGTTACGGTGACACATATATGATAAAACATCTGTTACCCTCAGAGGTTGACCCGGACCTTTTGACTCAGACAGGAGTGTGAAATAATCCAATCAGACACTGCGAACCAATAAATATTCTACTATGACATCAACTAACCAACATAATCAATTGAAGTCAGTAATTTAAACACACCATGACCGATGTGGCCACAAGTTACCAGACCAGTTTAGTAAAGTTTAAACTTTTGTTGCCCTGTAGATTAACAATGCTAAGATCACGCAAATCATATGCAAGACCAAATGATAGAAATACAAAAACATCATAGGCTGTCCAAAATGTCTGAAAAGTCTCAATCTAACCAAAGCATTTAACATTAGACACTCTAAAAGAATAATGCAGAATAACAACAGAATCAAGTGGAAAATAGAAACGGCATACATTTAGTTTGTATGGTTGAATGAATCACAATTAGTTAATATACATTCAAAATTTGATATTAGGTCAAGCGTCCCTAACCAACATTCTAGTTTGAAAAGCATGTATGTACTACATGCAAAAATAAAAAAAGACTAACATTAATTTGGAAAATATCTAACTATGGCGCTAACCAAAATAAGTGGTTGGATTTTCTAAGGAAGAAAAACCTGCAAGAAAGACAAATGCATATTGGTTATACCTCCTCTAAATGGATCAGCAATAAGTAGAATCTTTATCAGCAGAGAATAGGAGCATCAGGTTTTCCTTAGTCAGCATAAGGACATGAAGGGGAAACAGTTCAGTGAAGTTGGGCCTAATATAACTGAACTATTAGAATCATAGGCAAAGAGCTAAGCAACATCTGAACAGAACTGAAGCTAAATGGAATCTGACTTACATCACCTAAAACTTTGCTATATTGAAGTCCCAAAACTTACTAGCTAAGTCTCTATTGGACAAGACTAAGAGGTGGTTGTAGGAGGCTGGCCTGGTTTGTAGTGGGTACCAAAGGTACTTACACCTTATACTAGGTCCAGTTATCCCTTATTAGTAAAATGTAGTCATTGTCTAGCAGCTAGGCTGTCTAGGGGTAGCCTGTAGCAGAGCAGCAGGGCTGAACTAGGAGGCATGCAAAGCTCTTGCAATACCACTGTAGTCACACAGTACTCACACACATGAAAGAAAATACTCAATGTTACAAAAATAAAGGTACTTTATTTTGGTGACATAAGTGCCAAAAATACCTTAGAGACTGTACTCCCTTAGGAGGTAAGTAATATACACAAAATATACTCTAGTAACCAGAAACAGGTTAAGTACACAGTCAGAAAACAGTGAAAATCACAATAGGTTGCAATGGGCCTGGGGGGGACACAAACCATATACTAAAATAGTGGAATGCGAAAGTCAGTTTCCCACCTAGGCAAGTGTAGTGTGTAGAGTGGCACTGGGAGTGTAAGAAAACACTGAAGGTAAGTAATAGACCCCCACCCAGACCCCAGGAAAACAGGAGTAAATCACAGTAAGTTTCCTGAACCACACAAGAAGTCGTGATAGAAGGTTATACGAGAACCAGAAGAGACTGCAAGACACCAACAATCGATTCCTGGACCTGAAGACCTATGGAAGAAGGGGACCAAGTCCAAGAAGCACCGATGAGTCCAGGGAGAACAGGAGCCCCTGCTAACCTGGATGAAGGTGCAAAATAAGAACCACTGGTGAGAAGACAGTCAGTTATGCACCCAAGAAGACAGATTCGGGTTCCTGGTTGGTGCAGAAGATGTCTCACGCTGGATAGATGATTGCAGTCTGGTTTGCATCACTGGATTTCGCCAACAAGCCTTGGCACAGGCAAAGCTCGCGATTAGTGGAAAATGTCACTGCCTGGGACCAGGAGGAACCTGGTGGCCTCTACCCAGGAGCGGGAGATAAAGGGGGCTCCCAGCAGCTCAGAGAGTTCTCAGAAGACCAGACAGTGCGCACTGTAATCCCACAGCATGGGGACAAAGAAGGTGCAAACGGAGGCCCACACAGCATGACACAACCTGATCCCATGCCGCTGGAGAAACACTCTGGAAGTTGTGCGTCGCAGGATGGAGTGCTTTCGGCCTAAGCTGTGCTGTGCATAAAGAACTTCTTGGAAGGTTGCACACAAGCCTTGGCAGCTGCAAGTCATGCTGTGCACGGGGTACTGTCTTGCGTGGGGAGCCAAGCTCTTACCTCCACCAAAGTTGGACAGCTGGACGTTGAGACTGTCGGGGTCACTTTAGTCCACCACCTGTGTTGCTGGATCCACACTCGTCTTCTGGAGAGGGGACTCACACCATTGGTCCTTGCTGCAGAGAAGTGCCTGCTGAAGCAGGGAAGTGATTACGTGACTTCACAGGAGATTCCCTCGGTTCTTCTGGTGCAGGCTGAAGACAGGCAGTCCTCAGAGGATGCATGACATGGAAACTGTTGCAGTTGCCGGCAGGAGCTGAAGTTACAATGTTGCAGAAGTCATCTTTGCTTCTTTGTTGCAGTCTGTACAGTTCCTGGAGGGGCCAACTGCGGTTCCGTCGGTAGAAGATGAAGTAAAGGATGCAGAGAATTCCTGCTGGAGTCTTGCAATCTGAATCAGAAGAAACACCCTGAATAGCTCTGACAGGTGTATTGGTCACCTAACCAGGTAAACACCTATCAGGGAAGGTCTCTGACGTCACCTGCTGGCACTGGCCACTCCAGATGCTCCCAGAGTGCCCCACCACCATGGAATCCAAGATGGCAAAACCCAGGGCTACTCTGGAGGAGCTTTGGGCACCACCCCTGGGGTGGTGATGGACAGGGGAGTGGGCACTGCCCTTTACTTTGTGCAGTTTTGCGACAGAGCAGAGACTGAAGGGGGGGGTGACCTGAACCGGTGTAGACTGGATTATGCAAGGAGGACACCCCCCTGTGCCCTCCAAAGCATTTCCAGAGCCTCTGGGAGGCTACCCCTCCCATGCATGTAACACCTATTTCCAAAGGGAGAGGGTGTAACACCCCTCTTCCAAAGGAAATCCTTTGCCCTGCCTTCCTGGGCTTGAGCTGCTCAAGCAAAAGGAGGTCAGAAACCTGTCTGTGAGGTGGCAGCAGCTGAGGCTGTCTGGAAAACCCCAGAACGCAGGTATGGCAGTACTGCGGGGTCCACTGTGGAGCCCCCAGAGTGCATGGGATTGTGCAACCAATACAGGAATCAGTATTTGGGTGCAATTCCCAGTTGGTAGACACCTTACATGGCCATATTTGGGGTTACCATTGTGAAGCTGGACATAAGTATTGACCTATGTCCAGTGCACGTATAAAATGGAGTCCCCCCACTCAGTAAGTCCGGGGAAATGTGCCCTCACACACCGGTACTTTGCACCCAGTCTTCAGGGTTGGAAGGCCTGACATATAGGTGACTTATAAGTGACCTGTTGCAGTGTAAATGGCTGTGAAATAGTGCATGCAATGGCAGACCTATAGAAGTCTTCGCATGTGCTCCCTATGGGTGGCAAAAGTAATGCTGCAGCCCATAGGGATCCCCTGAAACCCCAATGCCCTGGGTACCTAGGTACCATATACTAGGGACTTATAATGGGGGACCAGGATGCCAATTTGGAGTGAAATTGAATTACCAGTATGTAGAGACAAATTTGGAAACAGAGAGAGCATGAGCACTGGTGTCCTGGTTAGCGTGATCCCAGCAACAGTCAAACACACTGACAAAAAGGCCACAAATGGGGGTAACCTTGCTAGAAAGAGGTTACTTTCTCACAGTGGTTTAGTTTGCAGTCAATAAAATATAATCTGTGCTTCAGATGCATCTCTTCACATTTTCTGCTTCCAGGATTGGTTTACGCTGTCACTCCTCTCTCGTCTCCGGTCATCATCTTCCGTACAAAAATTACATTTAAGCAATGCAGAAACATAACATGTGGTTCCTGCCAAAAAATAAAACTTAATCAAGAACAAAATATGCAACATGAAAACACGACATGGAGCACAGAGGCTCACTGTTCAGAACTAACAGTTTTTATCTCAAACAAATGTACAACACCAGCAGTAAAAGCAGGTTAGAGATTTTCACTGTGCAAGTCACACAGGATGTTTGAAGAAACCTTATTTTGCAAAGTAAACACTTGTTTAAGCATCGTGCCTCTGGAAAATTACTAAAACATAGGTCTCTTTAACTAGTGCTAAAACATGAAGAATAAAACATTTCTTTTAAATCTAAACCATTAACCTTTTTAATACTAGCCTTGTCAGCATACTTAATTATGATTAAACAAAATACATTTTCATCAGACATTATTTAATTTCATGTAGAATTTCATTGCGGCTGACACCAGAGTAAGCACATTTCAAAGCTCATGTTTTATTTTGTAGCACACAGTTTTCAGTTAGGCCTTTTAATACACATTATTTCACATAATATTTTTAGTGACATTTTTTTTAAATAATGTTTGTTGTGTAACAATCCCTCCTCTAACAACTACATATGTCGTCACAAAAAATATACTTAATACTTGTGTTAATACTGAGACAATTCAAAATTTAGTTTTAGTATATTTACTATTTCTCTGTTTTCTCCAGGTTTCAGAATTTCTCAAATCATGAGATTATTTGCTTCTCATCTTTTCCATTTTAATTTCTTCCCTCCTCTGTTTTTTTTATATCCTTTGTCTTTGTATGCATCTATACAATTTGGAAAATCCGATTATGCAAATGACACATACAGCCACCATCAATAATTGTTTCAGTATCTTTCCCACAACACCCTGACCAAGGTTTCCCAACCAATTTTTCACTTCAGTAAAACGTTTGCCTATATTTTCCCACACACTGGCTCTTTCTGGTCCTTTAGTTCAGAATTTAGATCAGTCAAATTCTTAATGAAATTTCTGATTCCTTTGCTGTTATTACGGATAAATGTACTACAGTGTTTTGCTTTGAGCAGCCAAAAGACTCCACCATCTTTTGCTGAAAGGATGTATAACACAAGACGTTCTGAAGAACCATTGAACATACCACAACCATTTCAGTATCCATCAATATAATTTCTCCCGAAAAATCTTTTTGCATTTTATCTACAATGGTAGACAGCTATATAATTTTCATGTCATTCGTAACAAATCTTACAGAAGGAATAATTGCTCCAAATATATCTCTAACTATTTCTGAATAACGTACCTTTTTTGATCTTGGTCTCAGGTTCTGATATGTTTTGTCTGTTGTCAACTTGATAAATTTTAGGAAAAACCACTCCCAGGTAGCATGTACCATACCATCCCCTAGGGAGACGATAATAAGCACTTTTTCTACAGATATATTAAAACCCAGGAATTGCAGGGTCTTGTCCATTCAGCATAAAGTCCCATGTATTCTTAAAAAGAAATACATGTCTGCATTCACTTGTTCCCACAAACTTAGTATCAGTTCTGGATTGTGGTCTAAATATACAAAGCTTTCCCATATGTTGATAGTCTAAATCAATCTTCCCTTTTTGCGTTTGTCACACTATATGCATAATAATCTTTATAAGTGCGTTTCAGTAAACCCTTCTCTATCTTCTCCTTCAATTCTTTCTTTTTATCATCGGTCTGATCCAGGAAAGTTTTCTTAACTGGTGAAAATGTACATGTTAAATTGTTGCGATGGGCATAGGCAGTACCAAATGTTAGTGTAGGCTCAAAGAAACCTCCTACAATGTCAATGTTGTTAGCTTTAGCAATACTACTCAAATGTTGGTTAAGTGGAATGAGAGAACAAACAACATCCTTATTTCAATAGAAATATTGGATGTATTCTTGATTATAGAATCTTGTTAATAGAAGACTGCAACTAATTCCATATGTTAGTGGTAAGCTACGTTATGTAATTCCTTTTTGAATTGATGAAGGAATTTGAGTACACACAACACCCTTACATCCATTATCTCAACATATTCATACAATAAGCAATAGAAAACCTTAGGGGGAAAAATCTACTTGTGAACTGTCTAAGTGTAAGTATTTCTCATCCCTATTAAACCTCTCTAAATTAGAAAGTGTAGTCTCTGGAGGTGTATACTTTGTTTCAGCTTTATTAGAAACACTCATACTTAAAATCAACAACAAACTTATCAACATGCATACAACTGCTAATCCAACACACATACACTTACAACACCCATTGTATCTATCGCAATTGATATCCATGGCCTGTAAAGAAACAGAAAGCAAAGGAAAAAGAAAAGTAGGTTTAACTATGCAGCCAATCACAAATACAATCTTCAGTTTTCTTTGTGATTATATACAACAGCTTTCCGACTTTTTCCAGAACTTGTCAAAAATCAGTTATCTCTCGTTAGATCATAATCCGATGATCACTATTACTTCCAGTGTATAATATTTCTCTTGTTCAGTTGGCAATTTGATTTCAAAACTCAGTTCAAATGCAATTTCAAGTTCCAAAATGTAGAACTGGATTCTCAGTCAAAACAAAAGGACATAAACTAGTCTTCCCATTCATCAGCTGTGAGATATGCCTATTCAGGACCTGCGTATCTTCGGCTTGCAACACTTTTTCTTTGATATTCGATTTGCACTTGTCGGTTCTTCACTCAGATCTGTTCCTTCTGTTGTTTCTGCTTCCTCATTTATGCTTGACAGTACATCAGGAACCTTCCCACTTCCATGCAATGTGGGCCACGTGTCTCCTTTCACAGTTTTTCTAGACAGTGATGGCAAAACTGGACTTACGATTCTCCTGGGTTCAGCAGGATTTTGACAAGCACATCCTTGACTTGCTTCACCTGCACCATTAGCCACTTTAGGAGGAGTCAAATTTACATGACTTTGATTCAACTCCACTCCACTTTTGGCTTCTTCAGGGAACGAGATTGCTTTGTCTCTTTTTCCCAGTCGTCTGCTTCTGGAAGAGTCCTCCTTAGACTTGACTCTCCTGCTTCATCCGCTTCTATTTCTGCTGATAGACTACTATCAGGATTAACCTCTATTTCATCTCTCCGAGATCTACCTGGATCATCACAAGTTTGGACTGTCTTTACTTTTGCAGTCTCTTGCTCTGTCTTTGTCACTTGTTCTTCTTGAGACTGTACAACTTCCGCTGGTCCTCTCAGCAACACTGGATATTCTTCCAGCGGATATGTCACTTTGCGAGTATGACTTGCATGGACCCAGTTCGGAACTCCAGCACACTTCACAGCAGTTGTCATCACCGGAATAATCTGGTAGGGTCCTTTCCACCGTGGCTCCAAGCAAGTCTTCCGCATGTGCTGTTTGATCACCACCCAATCTTGAGCCCAAAGACTGTGACACTTGTCTTGGTATGGTGGCATGGCTGTTGCTTCCACCTGGTGAAACAAAGCGAGAACCACATCAGCTAGACCCTTGCAGTAATCCAGCATCAAATCATCTGTTATGTTTACAAGTGAATTTGCAGGAACAGCTGGCAAGCTCATTGCTCTGTCCATCAGGATCTCGTGGGGAGAGCGTCCAGTCTTTCTGTCAGGTGTACTTCTCATGCTCATTAGAACCAATGGTAAAGCTTCTGGCCATTTCAGATTTGTGGATGCACACATTTTTGCCAATCAAACTTTCAAAGTTCCAATCATTTTTTCTATTAATCCAGAAGCTTCAGGATGGTAGCTACAATGCAGCTTCTGCTCGGTGTTTAAGGCTCAACATAGTAATTTAATCACCTTGTTATTGAAGTGACTTCCTCTGTCTGATTCTAAAGAGGCCGGGAACCCAAAATATGGGATCAACTCTCTAAGTAACAGCTTTGCTACTGTGAGGCTTTCTTTTCTACTTGTGGGATAGGCTTCAATTCAGTGACTTATTATACAGGCAATCACCAACGCATAACTCAAACCACCACACACCGGCATCTCAATGAAATCCATTCACATTCTGTTAAATGGACCACCTGCTTTTCCAATGTGACTCAAATTGACAACAGTTCTTTTTCCCATGTTCATTTGTTGACATGTAATGCATCTGTGACAAATTGCCTCAGCAACTTGTCAAAATTTTGGATTTAACCAGAATTGCTTACATTTTCTAATTATCTCATCTGATAGAGACTTATAGTTCCAGATTCCTTATGTCATCTTGGAATCTGGAATTTTTTGCTGAGCAGTACCCTGCGTGCACCATCGGGTGGTGTCATTTGGATCTGCGTGGCATCATCCGCGTCGTTGTGAGACATCTGTGACATCACGTTCGCCTATAAATGCCCCAACCCAGTGCGTGTATGTAAGTTCTTTTCCTTCCGCGCTGGTCTGGGATTCGAGGTACCTTCTGCCTTTTTTTGCAGGCCTTTTTCAACCTTTTTGTCAAATCTTTTTGAAGTCTGTGCAAGGATGACCTCGAGGAAGACTGGGTTCAAGCCGTGAGGTGCATGCCATCACACCATGTCAGTGACAGATCCCCATCAGGTATGTCTCTGGTGGCTAGACAGAGACCACGACTCAGTCATGTTCCGACTGCCAGGTCATGGCTCGAAAGCCTTGAGAGAGAAGTCTCTAAAGATCATGGCGGCCCGGCAGTCGACTTTGGTTGGCGTGACTCTTAGGAGGTCATGGTTCTGATCAGGGAGGAGTTGCAGGATAACTCCAGGAGACCTAAGTCCTCTTCTTAGCACTTGAGGTCCTCCGGGCACTCTGGGAAGAGGCACAAAAAGAAGAAATCCCAGCAAACTTCAACTTAGCCACACCCGTCAGCTGACAAGGCATCTTAGGAATGTTGACATTCCAGACACAGTTCTGCGGAACTGATGCCAGGACCAACTTCGAGTGTCCCCGGGAGCCAGAGCGACACCCGCTCAGCTCTGAGTTTTACGACACCATGTGCCTCTTATTTGAGCGGGCTGCCCCCTCTGGCGTGTCTTTGGTCCCCGTGGGGTCGGCAGGGGCCTCATTGGATTCCACACCAGCGGCTTCTGCCTCGGCACCGTTGGTGACTCTTAGATCTGGTACCGGATCCGGAACGATGCTGAGTGCACACAGTCGGCCTCCTTCAGGGTCACTGCCGACGCTTCGCCAGCACCCACTGGTGGAGCGAGCCCCATCCTCATTCCAGATAATCCAGGAGCCAGAATGACATTGTATGACGCCGATTCCGACTTTGACGGCACCGATAGGGACCAGATCAGTGCCTGAGGCTTATTATGATCAGTCAGGTACAGGTGAAGAATGGGAGGGGTCTCCGTACCCTTTAGACTATGAATTGGAGCATATGGACTGGTATGAGGAACTAGGGGAGGCCAGTGCACTGGATACTTCTCCAGATACTGGCATGCTCTCATCTCTTACTTTGGCTACGGAGGAGGGCGCTTCATATGCTATGGTGGTGCATAGGGCAGCTGAGGTCTTGGACCTAGATTTGCCTACAGTGCCAGTCAGGACTAACCTCCTGACCGAGGTGCTTCAGCTGGTGGTGTCCACATTGGAACCGATGTTACCTTTTAACAAAGCCCTCCCTGATGTCCTGCTGGGGACGTGGTCCAAACCCAGCACAGGAGCTCCTGTAAATAGGACAATCGGCCGCCGCCATCGATCAGCTCCCCGGAGAGCTTGGTGGTCCAGACCTCCACTTCCCATGGTGTCTTCCCTTCTGCTCCCATTCTAGGGAATCCAAGAGTCTGGATCAGCTTGATAAGAAAATGTTTTCTTCCTCCAGCCTGGCAATGAGGTCTGTAAATACCTCATGCCTATTGGGCTGTTCTTCCCATAATTTATGGGGTATGGTGGCACAGGTGCTGCCCCAAGTCCCAGAGGGCGTGCTGGACACTCCCACAAGCTGTTAAGAGATGCAGCAAAGTTTACAAGACAATGGGCCTCATTCTGACCCTGGCGGACGGCGGAGGCCGTCCGCCAGGGTACCGCCGCTGAATGACCGCACCGCGGTCAAAAGACCGCGGCGGCCATTCAGACATTTCCTCTGGGCCGGCGGGCGCTCTCCAAAAGAGCGCCCGCCGGCCCAGAGGAAATGCCCCTGCAACGAGGACGCCGGCTCAGAATTGAGCCGGCGTAGTTGCAGGGGTGCGACGGGTGCAGTTGCACCCGTCGCGTATTTCAGTGTCTGCTTAGCAGACACTGAAATACATTTCGGGGCCCTCTTACGGGGGCCCCTGCCGTGCCCATGCCATTGGCATGGGCACGGCAGGGGCCCCCAGGGGCCCCGCGGCACCCCCTACCGCCATCCTGTTCCTGGCGGGCGAACCGCCAGGAACAGGATGGCGGTAGGGGGTGTCAGAATCCCCCATGGCGGCGCAGCAAGCTGCGCCGCCATGGGGGATTCTAAGGGCAGCGGTAAACCGGCGGGAGACCGCCGGTTTGCCTCTTCTGACCGCGGCCGAACCGCCGCGGTCAGAATGCCCTGCGGGGCACCGCCGGCCTGTCGGCGGTGCTCCCGCCGACCCTGGCCCCGGCGGTCTTAGACCGCCGGGGTCAGAATGACCCCCAATGTGGTTTGGGCACGACTGACTTGCTAGGGTAGGGCGATTTCATCAACGCTGGCCCTTCGTCGCCACGCCTGGCTCTGTACGTCTGGCTTTTCTGGCGATGTCCAGTCAAACCTTATGGACCTGTCCTTCGATGGCTCGCGCCTATTTGGAGAAAAGGCAGACTCTGCGCTTGAGCGGTTCAAGGACTCTCTGGCCACGGCCAGATTCTTGGGCCTCTCTGTGCCTGCTCGCCAGAAGTCTGCATTCCGCCCCTTTCGAGGCTTCGGAAGTGGTGTGGTACTTGGCCCACCCACAAGTCAGCCACCGTCCTCCGTCAACTCATCATCCAGTGTGAGGACGAGGCTGTGGTACCTTCAGACCCAGAGGGTATAGCCAGAGGTAGGCCACCACCCTGCTCCCCCCTCCTCCACAACACGCAAGTCCTCCTAGTATGATTATGCAAGACCACTCCCGTCCAGTTGGAGGGAGGATTCAATTTCATCTCCCTCACTGGCGATCCGTAACATCGGACAAAAAGGTCTTGCAGATCATACAGAAGGGCTATTCCCTTCCCTTCCAGTCTTTCCATCCCTCTATGCCTACATTAAAAGAAAGACTGATAGAGGATCATGTAGTCTTGCTCCGCTAGGAAGTTACAGTTTTCTTGGCCAAGGGAACCATAGAAAGGGTCCCAATGTCAAAAGTAGGCAGTGGCCTTCGACCCATCCTAGATTTCTGGGACGTCAATCTCTTCCTCAAAAAGGAGAAATTCAAGATGCTCACTCCTGCTCAGGTCTGGTCTGCCCTAGACTAAGGAGACTGGATGGTAGAGCTGGACTTGTAGGATGCGTATTTTCACATCCCCATCCTGCCTGCCCACAGGCGTTACTCGTGGTTCAAGGTGGGCCAAGAGCTTCCCTTCAGTACCACCGGTGCCCCTCGGGTGTTAACAAAATTGATGGCAATGGTAGCAGCCCATCTGCGCAGGTTGGAGGTTTCAGTCTTCCCCTACCTCAACGACTGGCTGTTGATGGCTCCTATGCCCCAGGGTCTCGTCACCCACCTTCAGACTACGGCGAACCTCCTGGATTCGCTGGGGTTCACTATAAACATGCCCAAGTCACACCTGACTCCCTCCCAAAAGCTCCATTTCATCTGCGCTGTTCTGGATACAGTGTAGTTTAGGGCTTATCCTCCCGAGCAGCGAGTCCAGGATATTCAGGTTATAATACTGATGTGCCGGCCTCCATCCTGGATTTCGGTGAGACAGACTCTGAGGCTGCTGGGCCTCGTGGCCCCCTGCATCCTGTTAGTCAAACATGCTAGATGGCGTACGAGGACTCTGCAGTGGAACCTGAAGTTTCAGTGGGCACAGCATCAGGGGAATCTCACCGACATGGTTCAGATCTTGGAGGGAACTGCAGTGGTGGTGAGTGAATTCTGATTGGGTCAGAGGCAGACTCCTATCTCTTCCCCAGCCAGATCTCACAGTAGTGACAGATGCGGCACTGGGGCGACCATCTGGGAGAGGTGGAGATTAGAGGCCTTTGGTCTCCGGTGGAATCCGGACTCCATATCAACTTACTGGAGCTCCGGGTGATCCGACTGGCATTGAAAGCATTTCTTCCTGCTGTAAAAGGGAAGATGGTGCACGCTTTCACGGACTACACTACCGCAATGTGGTACTGCAACTAGCAGAGCGGTGTGGGGTTGTGGACCCTTTATCAAGAGGCCCTGCATCTCCGGACATGGCTGGAACGTCAGGGAATAATCCTGGTGGTTCAACACCTGGAAGGTTCTCTCAACACCAGGGTGGACGAACTCGGCCATTGATGCCTAGCAGGTCACAAATGGTGTCTCCACCCATAGGTGGTGCGAGGACTCTTTCAGCAGTGGGAAGAACCTTGGTTAGATCTGTTTGCCTCTGCAGAGAACGCGCATTGTCAGCAGTATTGCATGTTTGAGTTTCCAAGGTGGCAATTGCTCAGCAACGCTTTTCGTTGCAAGTGGAGTTCAGGTATCTTCTACACCTTTTCGCCCATACCACTTCTGCACTAGAGTTCTCAAGAAGATCAAGAGCGACTGGGCCCGAGTAATCCTAGTGGCTTCGGACTGGGCACGGAAAGTTTGGTGTCCTGAGGTACTGAAAATGAGTATTGATCCTCTGATCAGGCTGCCCCTTCGGGAGGATCTTCTGTTGCAGCAGCAGGGGAAGGTTCTCCTCCCGAACCTGTCAACTCTACGCCTTCATGCGTGGAGATTAAGCGGCTGCCGTTGATGGCTTTTGACCTTCCTTCCAAAGCCTGTAAAGTTATTTTGGCACCCAGGTCCCACCACTAAAACGGTATACGCCTGCTGTTGGAAACTTTTTTAAATATTTTATGAACAGAAAGGTCTATTGATCCCCTTTCTGCTTCTCTTTCTGATATTCTTCTTTTTATACAATTCCTTGGCCAGCAGGGCTCTGCATTGGGTACTCTCAAGGGCTATCTTTCTGCCTTATTGGCGTTCCTTCAACTGCCTGATCGCCTTCCCTTTTCAAGTCTCCTATTGTCCATAGATTAGGGCTTGTACATATGTTCCCCCTATGCCCTTTGTTATGCCTCAATGGGACTTAAATCTTGTCCTCACATTTCTCGCCTGTGCTCCTTTCGTGCCCTTACACAACTGTCCCCTCTGGCTGCTTACCATCAACACAGCCTTCTTAGTGGCAATAACATCTGCCAGGAGGGTGAGTGAGATGCAAGCTTTCAGCTAAGCTACTGTATCTCACTATGTTCCCAGACAAGGTGGTTGTCAGAACTCGTGCCTCTTTCCTCCCCATTTCACCGGAGTCAGAAAATCACAGTGCCCGCCTTATTTGCTCCACCACATTCCTCCAGGGAAGAGGAGCGACTCCACCAACTGGATCCTAAAAGAGCGTTGTTGTCGTACCTTGAGCGCACAAAAGAGTTCCGGGTGGATGGCCAACTCTTTGTGGGGTACGTGGGAGCAAAGAAGGGTTGGGCAGTGCAGAAACAAACCATTTCATGCTGGGTCGTTATCTGCATCAAAATCTGCAACACACTTGCCAAGAAGCAGCCTCTGCGCAAGCACAAGGTGTTCCAATCAATGAATCAGTGCTTGTAAAGCACAACTACTCACCCGTTAGGGTCTCAAGGTGCTGGGGGGGGGGGGGTTGTGGGAGTGTAGCATTCACCAGTGAGGTGGTTCTTAAAAGAAAAATGTCTTCAGTTCCTTTAGGTAGCTGAGGAGGGAGGTGGTTTGGGTGATGTGGAGAGGAAGGGTGTTCCAGGCGGTGGCTGCGAATTAGGAAAAGGAGCATCCTCCTGTGCTGGTTTTCTTGATACGGGGTACTTCTGCAAGAGAGAGCTGGGCTGAGCGTAGGGCCCTGTGGGGTACGTGGAGGTTGAGTCGCTGGGTCAGTTAGGCTGGTTTGGTCTTGGGGAGGGTTTAGTGTGCGTGGGTGAGGATCTTGAATGTGATTCTTTTCTCTGTGGGAAGCCAGTGCAGTGTATGCAGGTGGTGTGAGATGTGGCAGTGTCGAGGTAGGTTGAGGACCAGTCTGGCTGCGGCATTCTGAATGTTTTGTAGTTCGTGAGTGAGTTTCTTGTTGATTCCGGCGTAGAGTGCGTTGCCGTAGTCCAGTCTGCTGGTGAAGGCGTTTGTGACTGTCTTTCTTTGTTCAAAGGGGATCTATTTGAAGGACTTGCGTAGGAGGCGGAGGGTGCGGAAGCAGGTGGAGGTGACTGAATTGATTTGATGGTTCATGCTGAGTTTGGAGTCCAGGATGATCCTGAGGTTGTGGGCTTGGTTGGTGGGAGTGGGCGGGTTTCCGAGGGGGGGTGGCCACCAGTTAGGTTGAGGGCCATGATGACTACCTCTGTCTTGTTTGCATTCAGTTGAAGGGATTTGTTTCTCATCCAGTTGGCGACTGCTTCTGTGCCTTCGCCTAAGTTGTCTGGCTTTGTTGGGTTCGTTGGAGCGGATGAGTTGAGTGTCGTCGGCGTAGGAGATGATGTTGATTCCGTAGCTTCTGACGATGGTGGCTAGTGGGGTCATGTAGATGTTAAACAGCGTGGGGCTGAGGTAGGATACCTGGGGAACTCCGCAGGTGGTGGTGGGTGTGGGGTCTGCGAGGAAGGGGACGAGTCTCACTAGTTGAGTTCTGCTGAAGAGGAAGGATTGGATCCAGTCGAGGGCCTGGTCTCTGATGCCGGCTTCATGGAGTCTTTGTATCAAAGTGTGATGGGAGACTGTAGAAGGCCGGCGAAAGGTCTAGCAGGATGAGTGCTGCCATCTCTCCCTTGTCCAGCTGGGAGTGGATGCTGTCTGTTGTAGCCAGGAGGGATTGGGAGATGTTGAGGATGTTGTGGTCTTCTATAAATGTGGCAAGTTGGCTTTTGACTGCTTTTTTGATGACTTGGAGTATGGAGATGGGCCTGAATTTTTTTAGCTCAGTGGGGTCTGCCGAGGGTTTCTTGAGGAGGGGGTGATCTCGGCGTGTTTCAGTCGTTGAGGAAGGTGGCGGCAGCTAGAAAGCGGTTGAAGGTGAGGCAGAGCTTGGGGGTGATGGTTTCTGCGGCTCTGTTGAAAATGTGGTGGGGCATGGGTCTGTGGGGGCCCCAGAGTGTATGGACCTCATTGTTCTCAGAGTATCTTCAGTGGTGAGGGGGGTCCAGGTAGTGATTATTGGTTTGCTGGTGTCTGGTTTTGGTAGAGGGGATTCTGCGGTTAGGTTGTCCTTGCTGAAACTGTCGTAGATGGTCTTGATTTTGTAGGAGAAGTAGGTCTTGAGTCTGTCACAGAGGTCCTTTGAGGGTGGATGTTTGTTGTTTCACTGTTTGGTTGGGCGAACTCCTTGATGATGCTGAAGAGTTCCTTGCTGTTTTGTGGAGTTGGTGGTGTGTGGTGATGGCAGCTTTGAAGTTGCTATGGATTTCTGTGGATTTGGTGTTTCTCCAGGTTTTCTTGAGGTGTTGACAACTGCGTCTAGATTCTTGAAGTTCTGGGGTGAACCATCTGGCTTTCTTTGCGTGGGTGCTGTTCTTTTTGAGGGGGGCTATGGTGTTGGCGCAGTTGGTGATCCATTTGTGAAAGATGCGTGCAGCGGTGTTTGGGTCATCGTTGTGTGCGATGGTTGGGGCGGC
This sequence comes from Pleurodeles waltl, assembly GCF_031143425.1. Lineage (NCBI taxonomy): Eukaryota > Metazoa > Chordata > Amphibia > Caudata > Salamandridae > Pleurodeles > Pleurodeles waltl. Next base: position 658,347,040 of record NC_090449.1, on the reverse strand, counting down.
GTTGGCAAGGGCGGCGGTGAGCTGATCGTCGGTGTTTCTCGTCCAGTTTCTATGTGATGGTTGGTTTTGAGGTCTGATGACGGTGGGTTTATTGAAGGTGAAGTGGATGCATCAGTGGTCTGTCCATGGGAGTTCTGAGGTGTGACTGAAGGTAGGGGAGGTTCCTGTTGTGAAGATGGGATCGAGGGTGTGTCTGCTGAGTGTGTTGGCTCCGTCACGATCTGTCAGAGCCCTATGTTGTGGAGGTTGTCTAGGAGGGATGCGGTGTTGGGGTCTTGTAGGTTGTCGAGGTGGAAGTTGAGGTCTTCCAGCAGGGTGTATTTGGTGGCTGTGATGCCTTGTGCGGAGATGCAGTCCGTGATGGAGTCGGCGAAGGGAGCACGTGGACCGGGAGGCCGGTAGATGAGGGTTCCCCCGATTGTGGATGTTGCGCTGGTATGTAGTTTGAAGTGGAGGAGTTCCACCAGGTTTCTGGATTCTTCAGAGTCTTCGGCGTATGTGCTCAGGCGGAGGTTGGACCTGAGGGCAATGGCGGTTCCACACCCCCTCTCCAAGGGCAGCTGGGGTGGTTTTTCCAGGTGATTTTGTATCCCTTGCGGATGGCGATGGTGATGTCCGGACCTGAGGTGGTGTTGGTCCAGGTCTTGCTGAGAAACGCGACATCCGATGTGGTACTGTCAAGGAGGTCCCAGATTTCAGTAGCGTGTTTATGGAGGTAGCAGATGTTGAGGAGAATGCACTTCAGAGTTTTCGAAGTCAGTGTGTTGTTGCTGGTTGGTTGTGCTGGTTCCAAGGTCTTGGTGGTGGTGTAGGTTTGGCGTCAGCAGAGGAAGCTAAAGGGTTCGTGGGTGTTAGCTGATTATGCTTGCTTGCATTTATTGTTGCGTCCTGGGTTGAGTGCGATAAGTGCTGCTGACGTGTAGATGCAGCAGGTAGCAGGACCAGGGGTCCTGGCGCTGGTCGCGGACGGGCGCAGATGGGCTTGCCTAAGGCGTGCCTTTGCCGTGGCCGCCGTTAAGTAGGGAGGGGGAGAGGAGAAGACAGCTTGGAGGAGGGAGCGATAAATGGTGCAAAAAAGGGGGTGGGGCCACGGGGACAGCAGCAGCGGGGTGAATGAGAGAGAAGGGGGCAGGGCCACGGGGGGCAGCAGCAGCGGGGAGCGTGAGAGAGAGGAGAGAGCAAGAGAAGCGAGAATGAGAGGATTGTCAAGAAGAACAAGGAAAAGATAGAGGAAAGCTCAGAAAGTGAGAGGCACAAAAACAGCACACTAAAAGAAAATTTGGTAGAAAAGAGGCAGAGGGCAGCCCAGTAGAAGAGCAGAGCTCTCCCACTACACACCAGGGATGAGGCGCAGGCAGCAGCCTGCGGGTGGAGGAGGGCCTTGAACTCCTGACCGAGGTCAGAGTTCAAGTCAAAGGGGCTTCACTTGCTGGTGGAGCTACGCAGTGGCAGAGCAGTTCACTGACTAGGTCAGTGTGGTTGCTCTTCCTCCTGCTCAGCGGCCGCCATTAAGTAGAGAGGGAGAGAGGAGAGGACAGCTGGGAGGCGGGAGTGGGAAACGGCGCGAAAAAGGGAGGTGGGCTGCGGGGGCAGCAGCGGCGGGATGAATGAGAGAGAGGAGGGGGCGGGGCCCCAGGGCAGCACCGGCGGGGTAGCGTGAGAGAGAGAGAAGCGAGAATGAGGAGTGATGAGAAAAATGAGGAAACGATAGAGGAAAGCGCAGAAAGCAAGAGGCACAAAAACAGCACACTAAAATAAAAACGAGGAGAAAAGAGAAAAGAGGCAGAGGACAGCCCAGTAGAAGAGCAGAGCTTTCCCACTACACACCAGGGTTGAGGCGTAGGCAGCAGCCTGCGGGTGGAGGAGGGCCTCGAACTCCTGACCGAGGTCAGAGTTCAAGTCAAAGGGGCTTCACTTGCTGGTGGCAGAGCAGTTCACTGACTAAGTCAGTGTGGTTGCTCTTCCTCCTGCTCAGCGGCCGCCATTAAGTAGGGAGGGAGGGAGGAGAGCACAGCTGGGAGGCAGGAGTGGGAAACGGCGCGAAAAAGGGAGGTGGGGCTGCGGGGTAAATGAGAGAGAGGGGGGGCAGGGCCCCAGGGCAGCAGCGGCGGGGAAGCGCGAGGGAGAGAGAAGCAAGAATGAGGAGTGACGAGAAAAATGAGGGAACGATAGAGGAAAGCGCAGAAAGCAAGAGGCACAAAAACAGCACACTAAAAGGAAAACGAGGAGAAAAGAGAAAAGAGGCAGAGGGCAGCCCAGTAGAAGAGTAGATCTCTCTCTCACTAGACACCCGGGATTAAGCGCAGGCAGAAGCATGCAGGTGGAGGAGGGTCTCAAACTCCTGACCGAGGTCAGAGTTCAAGTCAGAGGGGCTTCACTTGCTGGAGCTAGGCAGTGGCAGAACAGTTCACTGACTAGATCAGTGAGGTTGCTCTTCCTCCCGCACAGCGCCCGCCATTAAGTGTGGGGGGGGGTGGATAGAACAGAGCGGTGCGAAAAAGGATGTGGGCCCGCAGGGGCAGCAGTCCTGAATGAATTCAGGCAGCAATGTGGGCATCTTTGCACACATTTGCAAAATACTACTGCCTGGACAATCGGGTCCGGAGAGACGGTCTCTTTGCCCGTTCGGCCCTTTAGGACTTTCTAGTGTGAGAGGTTTTTTCCGCAGCTCACCGCCAGAAGGTTATGGCTTGGCTGTCTATTCTAAAGTAAGGAATCTGCAGCTAGAAGTCTCTATCAGATGAACAAGTTACTTATCTTCGGTAATGCATTATTTGGTAGAGACTCTATCTAGCTGCAGATGCAAGGTTGCTGGATTAAGCACAGTGCAATGCTTAAGGGACACATTTGGTGAACATAAAATTAGCAATTCATATTTAGTTGTGCAAGTGTTTGTTAAATACTGGTAAGCAGGACCTATACTGAGGAAGGGACCACAACAGTTTAAGGATGTCCCATCACAATGCTTTCACACTGAGTGAGACTCAAACCAACTGTGGCCACGTTTTTTTAAGCAGCCAGGCAAAGATGAAGCTACAGGATCCAGTGTAGCTGAAAAATATACTACGGGACGGTTTTACCACCATGTACCTGTGTCAGGACAGAAAGGGCACAGCAATCCCATTCATGGCAAAACAGTGAAAATGACTGTGTAATCAGCTATTCCCAGAGCTGGTGCTCTGCACAGACACTCTTTCAGTTCAGTAAAAGCTTTAATACAAGCTTCATCGAAGGGCACAGGATCAGCAATGTCTTTGTGGGTCAATCTCTGTAATGGCTTGGAAAAATTGGGAATCCATTGGCGACAGTAACTCACCATTCCCAAAAACAACCTGACATCTCTTAGTGTAACAGGAGGATTAATTTGTAAAATAGCTGTAAATCTTTCGCTGTACACCTTCTTTGTGCCTTTTTCTATCTGATGTCCCAAGTATTTCACTTCTTTTTGACAATACTGTAATGTGGCTGGGGACACTTTGTCAATTTTCACCCAAATGATTCAATAAGGCAATAGTATCCTGCTTGCATGCTTCCTGTGTTTTTGAAGCAACTAGTAAGTCATCAATGTACTGAAACAATGTTGATTGGAAAGGTATTTCCAATGATTCCATATTTATTTTCCACACCTGAATAAATATTGACAGGGATTCTGAAAATCCTTGTGCGATCCTACACCAACAATACACATGATTGCATAATATAAAACAGAAGAGAAACTGGCTATCCTCATTTAGAGGCACTGAGACAAATGCTTATGGCAAGTCCACTACTGTGAACCATTCTGAGTCTCATGAAATTTGGAACAAAATGTCTGTTGGATTGGGTACCACTGGACAACATTTGACCACAATATCATTATTTTTTCTCAAATCCTGAACAATGCTAAATTTTCCACGTGGTTTTCGCAAACCTATAATAGGTGAACTACATGGGCTGTTCAGCACTTCTCTCAAGACTCCCGGCTTAACAAAATCTGGAATTACAGGAGTAACTCCTTCAGTTACATCTGGTGCCATGTTATATTGAGAAATGTTCGGAAAAACTGCATTAGGTTTCACTATAACTTTGGATCATTAAACCGCAAAGATCCCAAACTTTGGAAATAAATGTATCTCGTAAATCAATTGGCAGGGCTAGTACTGTAAATGCAGGATAAAGAATAATCAATGTAAACTCTTGGTTATTCAAATTACAATTCTCAATTGGTAAACAGGATTTTTCATCATTGCTGTTTGTTTGGATGGTAATTCCATTATTTGTGCAAGTAATCGAACATCTTGTTTTGCACAGCAGATCTCTTCCCAAATGGCATCCTGGACTCGAGTCACAGACTACGAATCTGTGTACACCGTCACAATTACCAATTTCAACAGGAATTGTCTCAGTAATTGGATTTGTCAAATGCTGATTCGCTACTCCTACAATCTGTACTGTTTTCCCAGAAAGTGGCACATTAGGAATGTCTGCAGTTCTGACAGTAGAGCTTGTAGTGTCTGTGTCAACCAGGAAAATAACATCATGACCCATTATTGTTCCATTTACATAAGGACCACTCAGATGAACCTCTAGTGAAGCTGCTAGCACACCTCCTTCTTCATCCAAACTCACTCACAATTTCATCATTCAATTCATCCTCACTGTGTACGGGGTACTGTGTAATGCATGGTTGACTGTTTTGACTTAACTTTTGACTCATGTTCTTCTGAGGAACTGCCATCTGCTTCTGTGTCATAGGAGCTTGAGGTACTTGCATTTATTGCTGTGGCATAATTTGCATCTACTGTTGCATTTGGTGATGTGTTACCTGAAAACGTAGCACCTACACCTGTTGTTGGGGAATTTGCATTTGCTGCAGAATTTACATTTGATTATTCATATTCTGGACATTTAAACTAGGATTCTGAGTTCTCGGTCCTTTCAGATTTGGGAGTTGATTATATTCCTTCATCTGCACAACACCTTCCTATACCACCATTGGACACTCCAGTTTCCAGTGTCCTCGACCCCTGCAAGCGTGACAAGGTAACATAATCTTCATTGTCTGCATATCACCTGAATTAACATTAGTATTCAAATCAACACCTACACGATTTCCATTTCCAAAACCACCACGTCCTCTGCTTCTTCCTAGTCGTTGAGTCTGAATCATCTGCATGTTTCCCTGTTGTAAAGTTCCTTGCATCCCTGATTGTGCTGCTCTAATCTGCATCACCATTGCCTTTTCTTTCAATCTCTTCTGCTTCATCTCAATTTTGTCACTGCAGTATTTACGCAAACTGTAATACTTCATCAACTGGTTTTGCTTGCCAGCAAATGAAATGGCTTTTAAGAATGTTATTAATTTCAGTTCTCAATCCTTCAACAAATCGGAACACAAAATGAATAATTTCTTGGGGCTCAATTGTTTCTGTACCACTGTAATGTCTGAATGTCTGCAACAACCTTTGATAATATGCATGTGTTGACTCCTTTGCTTCTTGGGCTGCCCTATCAATTCTCTGCCAATCGGTGTTTTTAGGAGAAGTTCTAGTTTTCAGAATTCAATCACTTTGCAATTGCCTTTCATTACTTCAGGAGACGGTGCACCTGTAAATGAATCTTGGAGGTTCTCTTGTTGACCATTCAACACTCCTTTTGCATTCAATCCATAAATCATCTGGGACCACTATTTCTAACAAGATATGTAAATCCTACCAAAGGCATTATGAGAGTTGCACAAACCTATCCGTATGCTGGTACTATTCTACTGGTTTCTCGCTCAATCTCTGGTAATCATTTGTGAATGATAAAATATCACTCCAGCTGTAATGGACATGAACATAATTCCCTCCAGGAATTTCTCTCCTTGATAATATCTTTACAGTACTATTAATCTTCTGTGTATCAGTAGAGTTCAAATTAATAGACTCTCTTTTCTTTACCCATCTGCCTTCCCATTTATCTAATGCTCCTCATGTTTGTATACTTTGGATTCATTCTCTAATGTGAAATTTAATTTCAGGTATTCTCATATTCTCAATGTCATTTGAATCGAATTTTAATCTGTAACTGCATTTCAATTGCTGTGATTTCTCAATATCCACTTTATATTTTTCTGCAAGTTCTGATAATTTCTGATGTGCCAAACCTGCTCTGTTTGTGACATATTTACACATGAAGCGTAACTCATCTTCATTATAAGAGTCAATTCTTGTTAATTCAAGAGTTCACTCAATCATTTAACTGAATTCTAATTTTAATCTTGATAGGTTCAGTGTTCCTTCAGCAACTGTTTTAATTGCTGATGCTCCACTCACATTCTCCAAATAATCTGTTGAGCTGTTAAGCCTTGTAAAGAAACATTATTATTCACATTGGGCATGTATTGTGGAGTATTACATGGTGAACCCATTACTCTCTCAGGTGTCATCAGAACTGAGTTTGGATCTGAATTTGACTCCTCCAAATTTTGATAAATCCTGGAATAATTTAAATCTATAAGCAGACCTGTTCTGTCAAAAGGCTGATTCATTGGAGTCACAACTCTTGCAGTAGCATAGTCTCTCTCAATTTCTGCATCTGAATTAAAAAAATATTCTGCACATTATTCTCATTACTTCCCTTGGCATACAATGGTGAAACTGAAACAATTGTAAGAGGAACTGTTAATGCTTCTGGACTTGATGAAACATTCTGATTTCTCAATTAAATTACTCCAGAATTCTGACCTGTAATTACTGAGGAATTTGTTTGCGTTACTGTTATTGGAGAATACTTTGGCATTGTCTGCGTTTGACTAACAACTTGCACAGGAGTCATTGAATTAGGTGTTGAGCCATCATTGGTTTCTGGAAAATCTGTGGTTCCACTGGTACTGTAATACTTGGTGCAGAACTCACAATAGGAACAGTAGAATAAATTACAGTATTTAAGCCTGAATCATAGGAATTTGAGTAACTGTAATAGCAGGAACGTTAGTTGCGACCTGTATCTAACTCTGTGTTAACACAACTGGAGGTCGTTCACTTTGACCAATACTAGTACCTGGACTTGCCTCTTGTGTTGCATTTGGTGGGGGACGATTTCTCAATAATTCTGTTATAAATTCATCAGCATCTGAGTCACTATCATAAGTCAGCGATTTCTTAGTTTCATCTGACTTCGACTCAGTTTCCTTAAGATCCTTAACCTTTTTCTTGGTCTTTGGTCTAATACTGTCCTCTTTCTCTTGTGTGATGGCAGGATACATTCCAATACCATGTAAAGTTTTTGTTCTCCCAAATTTCTGCTCACTATCCCATCTTGCTTCCAGCAATGTTTTCTCATGTTTTCTCATTCGTCTCTCAATTAAAAAAAAATAATCTTGTTGTATGGCCACTAACTCCCAAATAGCTAAGTCTTCAAATTGTGCTGGTCTTGGAGGGGTCTTTCATTCATAAAGTACTCTTCTCAAATTCTCTAAAATTCTCATATTAAAACTTCCATGAGCAGGAAACGCTAAGCTCCCTTCCTTCTCTCCTTCTATGTAATTTTGCACCATTGTTTTAACCAAATGCATGCTGAAGGACCCTTCCCTTGAATTACTATATATGCATGTGTACCCTCTGGTGGGGCAATTTCTCCTACTCTGACTGGAATGAAAGCATCTCCTCTCATCGCACTCTTTAACACTTTGAAAAATTTCATTTTTGCCTTAAATTGACTCAAAACTACAAATTAAATTCAAAACAGGAAGTAGCTCAATCCAAAATCCACTTCACTTGCTACTCTCGACCAGTATTGAACAGCTACTTTCCACCAATTCATTTGTGGCTCCTTTTCAGTAATCAACTAATTCCAGCGCGGACCCTACAACTTCACACACACACACAGGCTGACAAAGTTTTGCGGCTCATCCTCCAAACATGATTCACATGAAAACTAAGGCAGAATATTGGGAGCACTAAATAAAAATCAACATACCAACTTGTCTGCTTACTACATAGGGGGTCAATCACTTCAGAAGCTTTACGGAATTTTCAACTGTGGCTTTTAGCTCTGACGGCTACTCTTTCGACTTTAGCTTTCTCTAATTCGCATGTAAAATTCGACCTGCAAATTTCACCCTTGACTAATACCAGATCCTCCCCTGCGTACTCAGGAATCCCCAGGTACCTGTCAAACTGGCACTCCCTTAGCATGCACACTAATGTAAACCATGCCTGATTGAACTTACACAGCAAACAAATTACGACAACAACCAAGTGTTCCATAAATTTGTACAATACTCCAGAGTCTTAGACAAATGCAGAGTCCATACATCAACAACCACGTGGGCAATTTTTGAGCACAAAGTGCCACATTCACTTGAAGTATGACGACTTCCCTACACTTACCCTTTAGAGTAAGCAAACTCTCTAATCAACTACGTTGGAGTATGGAAATTCCCTGTTTCTCTCTTACATCACAGTTCACCTGCGATTTGCCAAAACATTGCAAGCGCAAACCCTACTTAGAACTCAAACAATCACCGGGGACACTGAGAACATATCATTATTCCATCTAAACAAGCATTGGCAAAAACATATTTAAAAAAATTGTATATATATATATATATATATATATATATATATATATATATACATATCAACAAGCATTGGTCGAACTAAATCTCAGTTTTCTCCTATTGAGATATAACCATCAAAACTAGTATGTTTCCCTCCTATTGAGAATAACCATCAAATGATTCCCTCCTATTGAGATGTAACCATCGAATGATTCCCTCCTATTGAGACATAACCATCCTCTGCTGCTACCAAGTTCCGTGGGCTTGTCAGACCTTTTTTTATTTTATATTATTTTGATAAGATGACATGTATAGGGTAAAGCATCTATTGCCCTCAGAGGTTGACTCAGACCTTTTCTACTCCGACATGAGTGTGAAATCATCCAATCGGGCACTGTGAACCAATAAATATTCTAGTATAACATCAAATAAGCAACTTAATCAATTGGAGTCAGTAATTTAAACACACCACTATCTATGTGGCCATGAATCACTACACCAGTTTGGTAAAGTTTAAACATTTATTGCCCTTTAGATTATCAATGCTAAGATCACGTAAATCATATGCAAGACTAAATGATAGAAATACAGAAACATTGCAGGCTGTCCAAAATGCCTGAAAAATCTCAAACCAACTAAAGCATTTAACATTAGACATGCCAAAAGAATAATGCAGAATAGCAATAGAATCAAGTGGAAAATAGAAATGGCATACATTTAGTTTGTGCAGTTGAGTGAATCACAGTTAGTTAATATAATTCAAAATTTGATATTAGGTCTGGCGTCCCTAACCAACACTCTAATTTTAAAAGCATCTGTGGGCTACATGCAAAGCTGAAAATGAGGCAAACATTAAGTTGGAAAACATCTAACTATGGTGCTAACCAAAATAAGTGGTTGAATTTTTTAAGGGAGAAAATCCTACAAGAAAGACAAATGCACATTGGTTATACCTCTCTTAAATGGATCAGTAGTCAGTAGAATCTTCATCAGCAGAGCGTAGGAACATCAGTTCTTCTTTAGTCAGCATCAGGACAGGAAGGGGAAACAGTCCAATAAAGTTGGGCCTAATATAACTGAACTGTTAGAATCATAGGCAAAGAGCTAAGCAACATCTGAACAGAACTGAAGCTTAATGGAATCTGACTTACATCACCTAAAACTTTGCTATATTAAGTCCCCGAAGGTACGGGCTGTGTCTCTATTGGACAAGACTATGAGGTGGTTTAGTTTGCAGCCAATAAAACAACATCTGCTCTTCGGATGTATCTCTTGTCACGTTTTCTGCACCAAAGATTGGTTTACGCTGTCACTCCTCTCATCTCCGTTCATCATTTTCCGTACAAAATTTACATTAAAGCAATGTAGAAACATAACATGTGCCTCCTGCCAAAAACTAAAACTCGAGCAAGAACAAAATATGCAACATGAAAACATGCCATTGAGCACTGAGGCTTATTGTTCAGAACTAACAATTTTTATCTCAAGGAAAATGTACAACATCAGTAATAAAAGCAGTATAGAAATGTCCTCAGTGCAAGGCGCACAGGATGTTTGAAGAAACATTATTTGCAAAGTTAACACACTTTTAAACATCATGTCTCTGGAAAATTGCAAACATTTGAGGCCTTTTTAACTAATGCTAAAACTTGAAAAACAAAACATTTCTTTTAAATCTGAACAATTAACCTTTTAGTCCATTTAAAACTCATCTTGTCAGTATATTTAATTATGATGAAACAAGTACATTTTCTTTAGACATTATTTGATTTAGTGTCAAACTTCATTGTTGCTGACACCAGAATAAGCACATTTCAAAGCACACGTTTTATTTTCTAGGACACCGTTTTCAATTAGGCCTTTTAATACACATTATTTCACATAATATTTTTTTTTAGTGACACTTTTTTATTAATAATGTTTGCTCTCTAACAGTTCATTATGATCGGATACCACGAGTTTAAGCACTTCATGGAAAGACGTCACAGTTACTTTTATTGTTAAAATAATAGATTTAATTTACTGAAGTAGCTCGGGCAGTGGTTGAGAGGAGCCACATGGACAACAGTGGGAGATGGGGGAAAGCAATAAGCAACACAGGGAGCAGGTGGAGGGGAGAGGGAATAGGCAATGAAGAAGAATCCACACAGATAACGAGGAAGAATAAAGAAACATAATACTTGAATCGCAGCACGAGCAGCAGAAAGACACCAGTTAAGATTAAGCAATCCGTAATTGTCCATGTGCCTCATGAAAGAGGAGGAAGTGGAACTGGCACACACTGGCCAGATAGGAGGCAGCAAATAAGAGTGAAAATGAAGCCAATGAGTGGTAAATAAGGGCAGGCTTCAAGCCCCTTGTAGTTAACATCTCTTGCAAGCAACAGCACATGCGTACCATCTTTGGCAACACCTAAAAAGCAGTGGAATAATGTGAAATATTTCTTAAAGGGGATAGCCATACATGATTTGTATTACAGCAATTTTATAGTGCTTACTACACCTTTTGGGGGCAGTGCTTACCTAATTGTAGAGGGGTGTGATTAGAAGAGGGATGTTTTTGTTTAAAGCTTATGTGTGACTTGTTTTTGTGTCATTTGTGATGACCACTGACCTGTGGTTATCGTGTTACTTCGATGTGAGATAGATGAGGGTATGCCGGAGAGAGACCCACTCTAGTATCAATTATAATAGGAGTAAAATATATAGGTACCTATCCAGCACCAACCTTGACATTAGTGCAGCGGGATGCTCAGTGTGTATGTAAAAAAAGAGAGGATAATCGCAAGGCCCAGTAAATCCATATAGCAGCATGCTCCTAACAGAGATGATGTTGAATGGGGGAAAGGATTCACAAAGGGCAAGAGCTGGATTTGGTGACATGTCATGATGATTTAAAAATCAAAGTAGATATTCTCGAACACGTGCCAATTTATTCCTGGAATGTCTTGTGTTGCTGATTGTTAGAGACTTAGGACTGGGTAAAGAAAACTTTGTTTCTTTATACTGGGTGGCCCATTTAAATATTTCAATGTTGCTCAAAATAAATATGTGAGTAAGCACAATCCCCGTTGGATCAAGTTGTTTAACATCACTTTCTTTACTTAGCTTAGAAATAAAATGATTGTTCTATCAAAGCCCAATAGGCACAGGCTTTAATAGTCATGACATGGGAGTATACATTTGAGATGGTTAAACCCAGTTTATCAGGAACACATTTTAGGAGATTCAGCATAGCAGTGCTATAGAAGATCTGAATGTCTGCTTGCCTCAAAAACCCTATGTATTCAAGACCAAGCCTTTATGCTTCCAAACCTACAACTTGTAGTTTGCAATGAGTTGCATTGGTTCGTAGTAATTTAGAAAACAATATGGTTCTGGGGCGGAATCACACCACATTGACATCTCCATTTTAGAATTGCATTTATGCCAGGGTATGTGTAGCCAATAAAAACCAAATGAGGTTTAGGTAGATTAGCTCTACATGTCAGTATCAGCAGCCTGCCCCCTGCACGCAAGAACCTCAAGCGCCTGTTCCTCTAGAAGGGCCGTCGCTTGTATTTGCTTGTCTCTGCATGTATGAGAAAAAGACATTCCGCTCTATTGTTCTTTCCACTCGCAGTAGAAAACTGGAGCCTCAAGAGTATCTCAGCATCTGTGTGGCCCTCTTATTGACAGCTGCCTTTCGTTTAAAAGCACAAACTCTGTCATGTTCCTCTTAAAAACACAGAAGTACACCAAAGGTAGTTTTGAGTAAAAAAGTATCAAGGAAAGTTTCTGCTGTGGACAATGTGATTATATAGGTTATGTTTATAATGTGTTGCACATCCCATTAGAGAGCTGAAGCAATTGTGCAGAAGCCAGTGCATTGTCTTTGAGACCACTGATGTCTATGTGCTTACTGCAGGTATCATAGAGGGAACAGCAGTTACGATGGGAATCTACAGTAACTGGTAATCATAGACAGTCAATGCTGTGGATCAGAGAATGGCTGTGCGGTTTGTGAGCACCGTAGACAAAGCAATTGACTATAGTAATAAAGTAACACACAGCACCTTAATGTAGAGGACTTTTGTAGCCTGTCTCCAGCAGTCTTTCATTGCGAGAAGCAGAAGAAATGGCATCTTAGGCCAGTCTAGGACTCATCAATGTCTGGTGTTCTGAGACACGGATGTCGTAGAGGAGCTTAGCTAGCCTGAGTTGCTGTGTGTGGTGCACTGGAGAGAACAAACAAGCAGCGGTAGCGTATGCTTGGCAGTAGCCGAGGATGGAAGTTGTTTGTGGTGGAGCCTCCTGAAAAGGCAAGATAGAAATAGGAGGACTATTCAAGTGACAATGAAGAAATAATCTAGTTCCTTCCTAAAAATGGGAAAGAGGAAAACAGTTTTTCATTGTTTCCTGCGTAAAGTCCTGTATTAAGAGGTAGGACAGCTTTTGCTAAACATTGGACGGTACTGATATTGAATTATTATGATTGAAAGTTGAATTAGGGTTGAGTTCATTAGTTTTAAGAAGAAGAGGAACTTTCATGAATACAGAGCTTCTGCAGTCCCAGCAAATTGTTAACCCTGTTGTGACTCAGGAGTCCTGTTGGCTTATCAAGTATGGCTTAGTGGCCAACTACAGTTCAGAGTAATAGACTGGGTCCCTTGAGCAACAAGGATGCTATGTAGCCTGTATTGGCTGTGTATAAATATTAAACCAGATAGGTGCCATCTGCATACACCTTCCACAATATGTTCCACACTTAACTCCTACTAGACTATTTGTTCTGGGTCCTACGGAATAGGTGCGTTCTTTGGTACAGGAAGTTAGTCCTCAAAATATTAATGCAATTATGAGCAAAGTGCCCACATGAATTTAAATTCTGTTATGAAATGGTTATAAAACTAACCATCTAGAAACATAACCCCCCAGGATATATAAAGGATAATAACTGTGTGTGTTCCGCTCAGAATGGTACCACCTGTAGAAGAGCGTACCACTTGGGGAACCATGTTTGCAAATATTTCTACTACTACACATGGCACACCTTCATTAGTGGTGTTACCTAAGGTGTTGAAACAGATACAAAATGACCATAGATCTTCATATGCTCTTGATTCAGGGATAACATTAATAGGTAATTTTGAAAAGGTTCCTCGATTTCAGAGTACCAATCAAAGAGAAGCTGCAGTTCTACCAGCAGGCCAGAGGCATAGAGCTGTTCTCATTCCAGATCAAAACCTTCCAAAGAATATTTCAGAACTTTACACCTCTGTGTGCTGTGATACCTTAGGTTCCCGAGCGGTAAAACCGTACTTAAAGCAAAAAACGAGAATGAGGGCTCTTGTGAGAAGAAAGCTGCACTAAAGAAAGAAAAATCAGGAGAAACAAGAAAATACAATTGGATCTCCTCCAACCCAGAAATCCGGTAGGCTTTGATATAATTTGAGGAAAAATCATAAAATTAGAGAGCCACAGCAGTATCGGTATTCTCATAGCGTTTCTTCCCATTTTTTACAGGACTCTGGAGACAGTAAAAGGACAGAAAGGAGTGGAGTGATCGAGTGTCTCAGGAAGGATGAATATGCCAAACAGAAAAGCAAACATACGCATGAAGGAGTAGATAGCATAAAGTAGGAAAAGAAAGATTTGAACATCAAAACTCCCTTAAAAAATAAATAAAAATAGCCAATTTGGCAAAAAAAGCATGCCCTGTAAACTATGGTTATTCGTGTGGAAAGGGACTTCGGTGATAACGCTTCTGGACAGCGCAGCAGAAGTGACAATAGTTTTCCAGACTTTCAAAGAGCATCTGGTGGCGATGCCAACAAAGGAATAAATATAGGGCGAGACACTGGATCCTCCAGAGTTTATGATGTAGAGATACAAATTGAGGGAGACGCATTGTGTAAAATTAAGGATGTACTTTTTCATCTGTCAGATGCTTATGACAGTATCCTTACAAAGAATGGCTGGCCTCCAGTTTTGTTAAGGGATGCACCTCGAGGTGAGGAGGTAGTTATGCAAGCATTTCCTCCGTAGTGCCTGAAGAATTTAGGGAAAATATGTGCAAGAATGGGCTCTGAAAGGTGTTCGTGCGTTACATAAAAGCCCAATTGGGTAGGACAAAGAATCTGTTCAGCATGTGATCCCCTTAAGGACAGAGCCTGAAGTTCAGGCTCAGTATCCATTTAAGCCCGAAGCTAAACTCAATATAATAGCTATTTAATTCCACTATGAACACTCAGGGATGTGGAATTCCTATCGCCCGACGCCCGGGACATCTTGTTTGGGGTCAAGGGCAACAAGTTTTTATGTTTACTTTGTCCTTGGGACAAGTAGGCCCAACCCCCTGCAGCACAAACCCTTTGGCTGCCTGTTTACAGAGAGTGGAACTCTCTGCAGTTGAGGTAATGTGTTTCCAAAAGATAATGCTGTTCGAACTTGTATTTATGGTTCATTATTTGAAAGCCTTCATTATTAGGGTGAGTGCTGTAAATAAATGTTTTAAGGTCACACTTCACTAATGACGTTGATTCCAGTACAAAAAAAAAATAACTGTATACACATGTTTGAAAAGTTTAGGCTATGAGGCTAAATATAATGCTCCCAGAATGCTCTCTGATTAGATGCAAATGAAGTGTCATTTAGTAAAATGTGTTGATGCATGCTAGTATTTCCCAAAAATATTTGTAATGGAAAATCAGTGTAACCATTTTCAACACGATTATGGGAAGCATGAAAATAAACAAACACTGACAAAGCCAACTAATCTGACATATTTTTATAAGTCTTTTAGTTTCATCAGTGCGTGTCTTGTTTTGACATGGCTTTTGTAACACTTTATTGCTGTGGGAGCTACCAGGCCCTCAACATTGTAACAAACACTGGCAAAACCCCCCCAAAAAGTTTTTGAACTCTAAAAGCACACGTTGCCACCAGCAGCATAACAAAGGCCCCGCAGCCGCCCTCCAGGGGGCCCCTTCAGCACAGCACCTGCCCAGAGTGAGTCTGGAGAGGGGGCTCCTCCATGTTCTTTGCAAAGGGGCACCCTCCAGTTTCGTTACGTCACTGATTGCCATTGTAGTTCCTGACACTGAACAAAACTACTTTGTGTGGCAATATGCTCCTTGTGGAAGAGCCGAATGCGATCATTCACAGTAAAGCCAGCCGAAAGAGAGTGAAATAGAAGTTTAATAAAAACAAAATGTCTTTGTTAACTCCAGACCTAATTAGGGACCAAGACCCACATGTAGGTAGCTTTTTGCATGTCGCAAACGGCGACTTTCGCTGTTTGCGACGTGCAAAAAGCACATTGCGATGCACAAACCCAGTTTTGCGATTCGGTAACCTGGTTACCGAATCGCAAAACGGGTTTGCGACTCGCAATTAATAAGGGGTGTTCCCTTCCTAATTGCGACTCGCATTGCAATGTAGGATTGTTTTGTGACCGCGAACGCGGGCGCAAACCAATCGCAGTTTGCACCCATTTCAAATGGGTGCTAACACTTTCGCAAAAGGGAAGGGATCCCCATGGGACCCCTTCCCCATTGTGAATGTCACTGTAAACATTTTTTCAGAGCAGGCAGTGGTCCTGCGGACCACTGCCTGCTCTGAAAAATAGAAACAAAAACATTTCATTTTTCGTTTTTGTTATGCATCTCGTTTTCCTTTAATGGAATACGTGCTGCATTTAAAAAAAAAAAAAAAAAACTGCTTTATTGAAAAGCAGTCACAGACATGGTGGTCTGCTGTGTCCAGCAGGCCACCATCCCTGTGAGGGCCGCCATTCGCGAGGGGGTCACAAATTGCGACCCTCCTCATGATTATTCATGAGGTGGGCATTTGCGAAGCCCTTGCGAATCACAGATGGTGTCAGGGACACCATCCTACATTCGGATTTGCGACTCGCAATTTGCAGGTCGCAAATCTGAACCTACCTACATGTGGCCCCAAATTCTTAAAGAAAGTCACAAAAGTGCACCCATGGTATATGTCCTACCCCTATAAAATATTTGTGAACTGTATTTTAGCATGGGTAAATACGATGTGTAGATTTGCTCATGTAAAAATCTATTGAGCATTTGCAAGTTCATTTTCCCTCCAGCCACTTTCTTCCCAACCCTGGAAGAAGTTCTAATTCTGCCATTGTCAGGAGTAAATGTCCAACCTTTCTTATTATGGGAAAATATTAGCGAGAAGCTGGTAAAAATCTTTAAAACATGCAGGTTAGTAGGTTTGCAGACTCAAAGGCATTCCAGCCTTGGAACTATTGCTTACTGCTTCCTCCAGCCCCACTATGCAGATCTGCAGAAAGGTGGCAAAATAAGGAAATTGCTACAGTAGGGATTGAAACTGCAAGTATTCAAGCCATACTATCGTAGTAGCCCTGGCATAATCAGAGAGGCTATTATCAGAGCACTTACATAATGAGATTGCTGCCATAATTTGTCGCCACACTACATGGCACCAAAGGGACAAGTAGATCTTTTTACAGGACAAGTAGATTTGAGAAGCAACCTGTCCCCTGGACAAGTAGATATTTTAATAAATTCCACACCCCTGGTAACACTCATGTAGTTGTGGTGTAAAAACCTGGTAATTCTAGACTAGTGTTAGGTTATAGAAATTTAAATTGTACTTAGGTGGACATATATTATGCAAAATGCTCACGGACTAGGTTAATGACTAATCTAGTCAGGGAAAAATATAAAATGTTAGCTATATCTAACTGATATTTTAGTCAGTATTGGCTGGATTAGTGAGATATTAGAAGATCCTGAGGCGCTGTCGTACTTTGACCTTTGTGTTATAGACAATAACTTTTCTGAACACCTGGATAGGGTAGTGATGAGTTCAGCTTGACTTATAAATGAAAAATATAAATTGAAAAGAAGCATTGGCAAAGCCAATAGGTTTCCCCTATGCAAAACCTATTATCTGTGTCAATGCTTTTTCACATGTTGCATAGCAGTTGAGCTGCTGTGATACATGGCTTAAAGTAAATACAAAATCCTGGGGAGTGGTCAAAGCTGACCACATCATAGCGTTTATAATTATTATTTTTTTTTTTTACTTTTAGCCATGTTGCACAGCAGGTCAACTGCTTGTAGGAAAGTGCCATCTTTCTGGCATAGTTACCACACTTTTTTGCCTGATGTCAGTGTGTTTGGACTGTAGTTCACTGGGATCCTGCTAACCAGGACCCCAGTGACTGTGCTCTCTCCCCCCTAAATTTGGTTGTTGGTAACTTTGGATTCCCACAATTGGCCTAGTAGTGCACGTTTGTAAGTCCCTAGTATATGGTACCGAAGGCATTGATACACCAGGGGTCCCCCAGGGGCTGCAGCATGTATTATGCTGCCCATGGGAGCCCATGCAAACTGTGACCACAGACCTACCATTGCAGCCTGCGTGAAAGTGTGCATGCATCCTTTCACAGCCAAACCTTACCACTGCACTTAGACATTATAAGTCACCCCTCTAGTAGGCCCTTCAGCTTAGGGTTCATGCCTCTATGTGTGAGGGTACCACTGCATGAGCAGAGTATCCCTACAGACCCTCGGCCAATTCCTGGACTCTGTAGGTGCGGTGAAGCCATCTTAAGGTATGTATGGACACTGGTCAACACAAGTGGTCCAACTACATAATGGCTTCTCCGAACTTAGGCATGTTTGGTATCAAACATGTTGGAATCATGCAACTACACCGATTCCAGAGTTAGTTGCATGATACCATATACTCTAGGGTTTCCCTAGACGATCCCCCCATTTGTGCCTGTGCAGCCTGACCAGGTCCAGCTGCAAGCCACACTTCTGCTGACCCCAGACACTGTTCTGCCCTCCTGCTGCTGAGCCAGGCTCAGGCCTTAGGAGCAGAATAAACAGTGTCCTGAAAGGGAGAGATGTGACCACCTCTCCCTGTGTATTGGGTGTCTAAGTGCTGGAGTGGGGAGGCCTTTGAGCAACACCAGACATTTTTGAAGGGCACATTTGGCACCCACCTTTCATAATCCGGTTTGCACCAGTTCAGTAACCCCTGGTTCCTGCTCTGGAACGAAACTACACAAAGGACAGGGGAGTGACCCCACCCCTCTCCAGCTCCTCCTCTAGGGAGGTGCACAGACCTCTGCCAGGTGGCCACTTCATTCTGTCATCTTGGAAATAAGATGTGCAGAGACCCATGGGAGCATCTGACTGGTTAGGCCAGGTAGATGGCATCCGTGACCCCCCCCCCCTCTCATAGGTGGGTCACTGCAGTGACCAACCCCTTTTAGAGTTCCTTAAGGGTTCCCTCGTAGGTGGGTCCTCCGATTCGTCAATCAAAAGTCTACATGGAACCGAACAAGTCTGCTTCTGGTGGGAAGGCTCCCATTGCAACATTATTTCACTGTATCCTGCAAGAATTCTGCAACATCCAGGACTGTGCTTCCTCCAGAGTCACAAGGACTCTTTTGGCACCAGGAAGCATGAAGAAATCTCCCTTGGAGTGAAGGAGTGCCTCCCCTGCAACAGCAGGCACCTCGAGACAATGTTGACCAGCCGGTGAGATCTGCTGGCCACGGACATCTGAAGATTCTGCAACTCAGGCAGTGGGTCTGTGGCCTCCTTTGAGTCCTGCTTGTCTTCTATCCAACTTGGGAGACTGTGGGCCCTTGCTCCTGCCACTGGACTGGCACCTCTGTGCACTGCGACTGTTGCACTTGCCAAGGCTTGTTGACTCTTCCTCTGGGAGAATCTTCATGCTCCAAGAAGCCCCAGCCTCCAGCAGTCTGCAGTGTTAGGATCAGTCCTTGTCCTGCAGCTTCTGTGACGTGGGACTTCTGCCTTGTTGTGCTGGTAAGGCCTCCTTGTGACTTGCTGTGTCCAACGCCTGTGGGTCACTCGTGGCGGCTCCATCGACTTCTGTTGGCCTTTCTGTATGCTGAGGGGCAGCCCTGACTCCCCTTCCTGGGTAGTCTCCTGGCCCTTGCTGGGCCCCAAAACTTTGCAAACTGTCCTGCAACTCCAATTTGTACTTGCCAGTGCTTGCTGGTGACCTGGTCACTAACCCTCCTGCAATCTGGCGACTGTTGAGGGACAGCACATAGGCGACTCCTGGAATCTTCTGCCGCTCTGGGACCCTGTAGCTGGACTCCTTTCATGACTTGCAGGAACTTTATCTTCAGGAGGGTAGGTATTTCCACCTGCACCACCTGGGCACCTCCAAGGGTTCTGGACTCTGTTCATGGATTCCACCAGCCTGGTCTACAGGTCGGGACAGCAGCTGGACACTCCAAGGCATCCACAGTCTTCAGAGAGTCCTATATCCCCTCTGCACCCTGGTCCCTGGTGAAGGTACTCCTGTCTTATGGGTATCCTGGGGTAGGAGCACTCTCCATTCATCCTCTTGCCTGCTGGTTTCCTCAGAGTCTACTGGGAAGGGTCCTGAATTCCTCAAACCCCAACCACTTCTCTCTGTGTTTGTCTGTGGGACAACTGGGTGGGTAACTGACTTAGTCCTGGTTGCTGGGGACACTTACTGTTCTTACCTCTGGTATTTCTAACTGCCCTCAGCCCCTAGCTAACTGCCACACTTACCTTTGCTGGAGTTGCTGTGTGTGATATCTCCAAAGGGAGATATACCAATGTCAGTTTAGTAGTAGCGCTGTAGTAAAGTATCCTTTATTTTTGCAACACTTGTGTGGTTTTCTTGTGAGTAAGTTACTGTCTGGCTACTGTGGTATTGCAAGTGCATTACATTCCTCCAGGTTAAGCTTTAGCTTCTCTCCTCAGCTACCCCCAGAGAGCTTCTGCTATTTTGACACCTATTCACTTTCACTAACGGTTGTCTGGACTCAGTATAGGAGGCCACATCATAGGTGTACACCATAAACTGAGCCAGCCTCCTACACTGCGGCCCTCCACGTAAAAAGCATTGACAGAGACAATAGATTTTGCTTAGGAGAATCCTATTGGCTTTGCCAATGCCCTTGTTAACTTTTACAGGTGGTCGTGTTTGAAGAGGTATTTATTTCATTTATGTATTATTATTTATATGGCGCTGACCAGCTACATGGTTGTGGAGTGCCTTATACAGTCAGCCAAGAGGAAACAATTTATTCTTCAGGACAGCACACGAATAAACAACCAACAGGCAGAAGATGGCTGCCTTTCCTGACGTGTGGTGGCCTAGGTGATGCTGACATTCTTCACTCTCTTTTATTAACGCTGAACATTACCCTTCTGTGTGTTTACATTTTAGACAATCGCGTTAAATGTTTCCATGCTTTTACTGCTCCTTGGGGACATGCTTCTCTGCGCTTCATCTTTGAATTTGCTTTCCTTACTGCATAAAGCTGAACTACAACACTTTAATAAGAGTGTTGGATGAAAAAGAGGGGTTAGTGTGATTTTAATGCTCCCTGTTGCTGTTTGGTTGCTGCAAACCTGGAATGCTAACCTCAACAGAAGAGAACTCTTTAAAGGGATACTCCATAACAATGGCATGACGTATTCTGTAAACACTAGGTCTAGGTATATGCATTACAGGACGTTCTTGTTTGAACAATGTTCGGTAAAAGTTTAGTTGTAATATAGCTCATCATACTAGGCATCATTTGTAAGATGGTGTACAACTGACCAGTAGCACTGCTTTGAAGTAATAAACCCATTATCACACAGTAATGCTTTACACGAGGAAGCCAAGTTCATAACTTAGATGTCTTGGAATCACAGCTGACAATTTAGCCACCAGACACATCCTCTACAAGGAGGTGCGAAGTTGCATATCAAATGCCTGTGACAGACTGTCTGCGTACACTCCCCAAGCCAGCTGAGTTATTATTTATAACCTCCCTCATAAAGCAGCTGTCTAGGAGATAAACAGAACATGAGAGCTAAGAGGCAGAATAATCTCTGCACCCCAATTCACTGTTTTTCACAAGCATTTGTAAGGCGTACACTCTCTGACAGGCATATTAGTGTAACAGGAACATTAAAATTAAAGATAATAGGCTTAGTCTTATAATCACAATGTTTCATGACAACTAGAAGAGACACCCTACTCACAGTTTTTCTTTTAAATTACCATAAAACAAATGGCATACCTCCACAGAACATTTGAACAGTGACCTGGATGTACACTTATAGCTTTAGCAAAGTTAGTCTTTAAACATTGCAGGAGGTTAAGGGCCATGTCGAAGTTGTGCTTTAAGCACTACTTGTGTAAAAGACAACATAGTTGCAAAACAGAAAGAAATGCATAACTGTAGTTGCTTAGCAGTGTGAAACACACAAATATACTGAAATAACATTACAGGCATGCTATTTACTCTACTCATGAGCACCATATGCTCTCCAGGTTTAGCAATGCTTCCTTTAGTGGTACAAGCTTGCAAGGTAGCTAATGCAAGCGAGAGACTGCAGACACGTGTAAATAAAAACAAAACAAAAAAAAAAACTACCTGCTGGCCAGCGGAACGACACTGGCCTCCAGAAGCAATACTTGGTTCAATCATCGCCACTGCATGGATGAAGAATACGAAGAGCTGGAGCAAGCTGGAGGCCTGCAGAAGCTGCTCACCAATAGGAAGCATTAAAGCAAAACTCAGGTAGGAGCCGGCCAATGGTTATTAAGGAAGTGCTGACCAATAGGAAGGAAGCAAATGAGACCCATGTAGTGTAGTAGCCAGCCAATGGTAAGTAGAGTGACGTGGAAGCCATGTGGGGTCAGCCAATGGTAAGTAGAGGTAAGTAATGGACAGGCTTTAAACCCCTTTTAAGATTTTTTTTATTTTTTTTAATAAATGGAGATTTCGCTAGCACAGCACAAGTTGTGTGGAGGCAAAACCTAATGTGAAGAAATCTAAAATTGCATATATTGTGCATGAGGGGATAGCTTAAGCGGACGTTGACGTTAGGGCGACTATATCATGCTACAGCAGTGATATTAGTGCCAATATTTACTGAAGCGTACAAAGAAATATGTGTAGCAGTGCAATACTGTTAACTGTCAGCTATAGAAAGATCAGGGCAGAATCCCCTTACTATCTCTGATAAACCCTTAAGGTATTTTTCCTCAATCATGTCATGTCGGGTCATTTGTGAATGTTAATATATTTGGGTTGCGGTCAAATTAGTGCTCTAGATTAGGTTGAGTTTGACCACAAAAGACTGCCACTGCTTGAGCAGTCATTAAAGACTTCCTGTGCCTAGTTACAGTGGAAGTAGTTTGTCTTTCATTCAAGCATTAGTCCTACATTCACTGCCAAAGTGCTCATGGATGCTGTGTCTGTTCTGGGAGTACAATGGCAATACTCGCACCCCCTCTGTCTGGACACAAATGGGATTGTAAAGCCCGCCAGCGGTACCCTTAAACAAGCCTTGACAGGGCTGGAAAAAATCCACTCAACCACTTGCATTGGTCTTATTTGCTCAGGTCGATCTATTTTTAATACTTACTGGTCCCTTCTGGGGAGTTGACACTGAACATGTGTTCTGTTCAGTTGAAAAGTGGAGGGGCAAAAAAAGATGCCTTTAAATCTTGTTTTTATGTCATAGTTGCTCTGTGTTCAGACAGAGGTCAAAAGTCAGTTTTTCTGACAATTAATTTTCCTTCTGACTGCAGAGTTCCAGGACTTGGTAAGGTGAACTGTGTGACCTGCTGCTTAGAATGTAAAATGAAAGGATATATGGTGTCAGGTTTAAATGACTAAGTCAACTGTGCAAACATTTCAAAATATATTTCAGTAGTTGTGAAAGCCCTTTTTTATATTTCTGTGTGATGAAAACAAATCAGAATATTTTATATGTTGATGTGCAAAGGATATGTTTTCTGAAACCCAATTTTCACAGATTGTTAATTCAGTATATAGTTCTATCAGTAAAGCTGCAAGTTAGTGGAGAGGTTTTTGGACATTGCCTGGAACGTTACTACTGTGTGTAGATGACAGTATGTTACCACATCATGGTTTAGTAATATATTTATTCAAATTGAGTGTTTAAACAAATTGAGAAACACTCTTTCCCTGATGGCAATGTTGTTAGTAACCTAAAATGTCCTAGGTTATGTGGGCTAGACCTCATGGGTATGTGGGCTAGATTCTTGTGATGCATGCAGCAAACTTTAGTCTACTTAATCAAACAAAAGAGGTTTTTTTGTACTGCAGAAATGCTGAGCTCACATATTTGAAGGTGCAATCATATGTGAGAATTAAGAAAAAGGCAACTCTGTAAACTATTTGCCTAGGAGCACACAATTTGAGACCCGTTTACGGGTCAAGTACATTACAGTTAGGTCGAGTAGATTATTTAAGCTAGTCAACCTGCAGGTCTAGTAACATTTTTATGATTTTTCGAGCCCTGCTTGATTGCTGGGGTATTAGATACACGATTGACCTGGCCACATAGCATATTATATATATATATATATATATATATATATATATATATATATATATATATATATAATTGACCAACTCATGTTCTTTCTACCCTGGAGAAACTACCTGAAAAAGACTAAAGCCATGTTAACATTGTCAGTCCTATTCCGGGAATTGGTGAGTCTGCTGTTTCTCCATCTTTATGTCAAGCGCCAACTTCATTGAGCAAACCAGGTGCTGCAATATCGACATTTCTAACTTCAACATTGGTTTACTATAATCCACTGGCAGAATTCACATAATTTGAAATTATGTTACGATAAAGTGTTATGTTGTATGAGAATGGATCTGATACAGGTTTTGAAGGAAGTGAAGTAATCACCCTTCCTCCAGTTAATGCTGCAGATAGTTTTTTACATGATGTTGGTTCGGCGACAGATACTTTTTTCCACCATGGTCATACATCTGGATTGTTGCTTGAGTTTTAGCCATCTTAATGTGTTATTAATTACATTGTTGGTCATATTTTAGCTTTAAAAAGATGGGAACTGCATTCCTGACAAAATGTTGCTGTTTCCTGTGGTTCAGAACTGCAGCTGCATTCTTCTTTTCCTAGAACACTACTGAATTATTATGCTGTGTACATCACAGATAATCTTGTGCTGGACTGTATTGTTTGAAGAAGAGTTCCTTATTTCTATAATGAGTCCGAAAGACATCAGTCCAATTCCATATGTTTTCAAAATATCCCTGAAACACATAATTCCTGGCCCATTTGCAAATTCAATTAATATAAACGCCGTTAAAAAATTAAAGCTAAATCTGGGTTCATATGTCCCTTTGGAAAGTGGAGATCTCTATTTCAATGCAGAAAATTTTCAAGAGCTGTTTTGTTTTCATCATTTTGGACACCATTACATTCACAGATCAAACAGTCTCCTGAGAAATGTATAATTTCACACAGTGGGAATATTGTCTGGCCAGCCCATAAACAGTCCTACAAGTTTTCAAAAGAGTTTTTCTTATTATTACACTGATGACTGGTCTGACCCGCTGCCTTTTACTATGCCAAAGAATCAGAAAAACTTTGCAAAATCCTGATAATCAATTATAGATTTATTTATTTCACAAAGTTCATTGATTTACTGGTGAAACAACGTTAGCCATACTAGAAAATATAATTGAAAAGTGTGTGTGGGGAACCAAGTTCTGGCAGGTTATGGGCATAGATGCTATCTCTAGCATGTATGATTCCCAAATAAATAATCTTTTTAAACAAAATGGTTCAGCAAATGACATGGTTGAGCTTTTTGTTTGTTAGAGGTTTACAAGTGCCATCTATAGCAGAATTTAACTTGATGCATTTTACATGCTGGTAATAGAGAGAATGTTACTGATAGTGAGCTGACTGAAATAATACACAATAGAGGATAGAGTGTAACAGTATTTAACTCTGACAGTGGCTGTTGGGATACTGGTGTGAGTACAAATATATTTATTTTTGTGCGTCAATCAGTAAACAGACCAGACCCTCGATATAACATGTAGGGCCTTATTACGACCTTGGCTGATGGGATACTTTGCCACAAAGGTGACTCGTATCCCGTCTGCTGTATTACAAGTTCAGTTAGTTCCTATGGAACTGTGTAAAATGGCAGGCAGGATATCTGTCATGTTTGTGGGTGAGTACCATGTCCACCAAGGATGTTATCAGGCCCATATTCTGTGATAGTTACCACAAATAGTGTTGGCAGATTGTGGCAACAATGTACTTCAGTTTAACTGCTGTGAAAGAACATCTGTCAAAGCTTAGTGACGACATGGATCTGAGTGATTTTTCTCCTGGGTTCACACCCTGTGAGAAATATACAGTTTACATCCACATTGATGCATGCTATTGTGAAAGAGAAGCAGGCGTATTCTGAAAGATACGTTGTAGAAACAAACAAAGAAATTGATGAATAATGCAAACTACATTTAAATTTAAAGTAATTGACAATTTTTTCAAACACACTCAGAATGACTATGCGCAATTTCAACCATGATCTCTTTCATTCTCATTCTCTTGAGAGAATATTTGAGTATTTTACAATAGGGGCAGGCTCACATGCGGGCAGTAACAATTAAAAAGTGCAGTATAAACCTTGAAAATGAATAAAGTACCTTGGCATCTCCTAGATTAATCCTCGCTGTTTGGTCCTTATAATTTGACTTAAAAAAGATAATGATTGCAAAAAAGTAGTAGTGTATACATTTTTGTTGATAGAAGATATAGAGTACGATGTTTTCTGTCACAAAGGACCCACATCTCATGTGGCTCATAAATGGATTAATTTCCCTGTTGATTGCTGACTTTCATTGTTGTGATTGATTACAACATGCACCCTTAGGTTGATATTAATTAAAAAATATACATCACTTTCCTTTAGTATGGCTGGAAATTCCCTTTTAAGGTCTGTTGTTGGACAAAAAGACCATCATGCATTCATAAGCACATCTGTATGCACTAACCAACTAGGACACTCACTTCTTTGTGATTGTATCACTCCGTACAGAACATGTACTCTGTTGAAACCTAGCCTAGCTTGTAAATTACTTGCAGTAGCTTCTTCATTCGTTTCTTCTCATCATACACTCCTAGGGTAAGTTTCTTATCTAACAATAGTAAAAGGCTGTAGTATTACATTTATCCACCTCCAAAGAAGTTGGTTGAAAGTGTTACCAGGCCAAACCTCTGTGTCGGAGACTTTTTTTCCCTGCAAAAAGCCCAGTCCGCAGCTGACATTCAACAGCTTCTGCAGACACAATTTCCAGCACACTTTACTGACTTACTGCGCATCATCTTCCATGCTTCAAATACAACGGACATGGTTCATGGTTTCAAGACAGTTGGATTTGGCATATGTATGGGCTTTAAAACTTTTTGGATTCATTCCTTCTTTCTTCGGTTCATTATTTCCAAAGTTGACGACCTTTCAGCTGCAGATGTGATAGTTTGTTGTTGAATTCTCATTTCCTGACCTATAAAGACATAAAGGGGGTCATTATGACCCTGGCGGAAGGCGGAGAAGCGGAGGTAAGACCGCCAACAGGCTGGTGGTCTTTTTTTTTTTGTATTATGACCATGGCGGTTACCGCCATGGTCATCCGCCGGTTCTCCGTTCCGCCCGCCAGGGCGAAGACGACCGCTGGGCTGGAGACCTGGGTCTCCAGCTCGGCGGCCGTCACTATACCGCCGGCAGTATTTTGACCCGGCTGACCGCCATGGATTTCATGCGGTTTGAAACCGCCATGAAATCCATGGCGGTAAGCACTATCAGTGCCATGGAATTCCTTCCCTGGCACTGATAGGGGTCTCCCCCACCCCCACCCCGACTCCCTCCCCTACACCCCCCACCACCCCTGCCACCCCCCAAAGGTGGCAGGGCCCCCCTCCCCACTCCGACCCCCAACATCACATAACTCACACGACACGCACGCAGGCACCACCAACACACACACATACATGTACACACACCGACATACATGCCAACATCCACACACACAGTCAGACACGCACACATCCATACAGACATACCCACAGACATACACGCACTCATTCCCAAACACGCAACACCCCGCAAGCATACATGCACTCACACACCCCCTCTACATACACAGACGCACACCCCCATGCACGCACACAACACCCCCCCACCCCCCTCCCCTAACGGACGATCGACTTACCTGGTCCGTCGATCCTCCGGGAGGGGACTGGAGCCATGGGGGCAGCTCCGCTGACACCACACCGACAACAGCACACCACCACCCCGAATCACAGGACGTGATTCGGTGGGCGGTGTTCTGTTGGCGTGGCAGTGGAGGTGGAGCAACCTCCACTTCCTCGCCGCCCGCCAGTATGGCTGTTGGCGTCTCTCTGTCCGAAAAAGGACGGAGAGCAGCCAACAGTCATAATACGCCGAGCGGCAAACCGCCACCACTGGCGGTCTTCCGCACGGCGGTCCCTCGGCGGTCTTGTAAAAAGACTGCCAAGGTTGTAATGACCACCAAAGTCAGGATTAATAGTAATAGGAATGGAAATGCTATCTGACTGAACAACAGTGTTGCAAGATAATGGTGTTCTAATTTGGTGGACAATTATTAACACAATGAGTGAAAACTGGACTTAGTTGTTTCACAAATTTCAGGCTCCTCTAGGGAGACCTGGATTTTGGTGCATGACACTGCTTTCAAGCGGTTTACTTGGATTTGCCCTACAACAACCACCAGTGGTGGTACTTAATATGAGTGAAGCAGCCAGACCGGTTAGAATGCATCAAGCATATCAAGCAAATTGTAGTGTAATTCACTTACTGATCAGTAGACACACCATATGGCAGCCCACCAGTGCTAACAACACCTAGAGCATCCACATCAACGTAGACCCTGATGAACAGCTGACAGTACCTAGATTTGTTGATTCCATCGACATTTGTCAAACGACACACTCTTCAGCTTTGACAGGCTCTACAATGTTAGATCCCATTGGAGCTGTTATGCAAGCTGTAACAGCTTTGCCTTGTTCATAGTTGAGTGACACCATTTTCACCTATGATTTCATCTTCCTTGTTTTTTAAACGCTTATGGCAACCTCCCCATTGGCGCAATCTGGGAAAAAGTGATGAGATTGAGCCAAAATGTTGGAATGGCTCTGTTTCTTTCATGTTACATGAAAATAAATTGTCGTACTCATAAATAATAGTTTTTTAAATATGTTTGTAATGTAATGGGTCAATTTGTGCCTTTTTTTTTCTTTTCTTTTCTTTTCATTTTATTTTTAAAAATGGTTCGTACCTAGCCATATATACAAAAAAGAAATATTGTCGACCTTCTTTAATTTTATTATTGTCCATATAAATGTATTAATCACAGAACTTTCTCATTTCTGGGATGTTAAAATTATTGTGTTTTTTCTTTTTTAAGTATTTTCTTTTTTGAATCACGTATGTTGGTTATTAGATGTAAATGTCAAATGCACATTTATGCTACTTTAAATTGCAGCAAGATAATCAAGTCTGCTTGAATATATTCATGTATTTCATATGAATCCTTGATTCCAGTGATTGTTCTGAATGATGAACAGGGTTTGTTGAAAGCTTTAAATTTGACTACTCTTTCATTGTTAAAAATTCTGAATGTGAGTAAGTGAAAGGGTGCCAAGGACTTTTCTGCTAGTGGTTTATTCTGAAAGGTTCAGCAATGAACAGGCACATTATTTAAATGAAGGAGTCCTTGTGAAAAGAGGGAGGAGGGGGAGTTTCGTGCTACAGGATCGAGACAGAGGCCATGCACAATCTTATCACTTTCCTTTGCTGAAGGCAACTAGTAGGCACACGTAATTTGGGCTCAATGAGCTTATTGGTCTTCATTTTAGTGCAGACGAGAATAGCAGATACGACTATTTTATTAAACATTGGTTCTGCTGTTCAAAGGAGGTACACGCAGGTGTGAACTATCTTTGAATGTCAGCTCCTACTTTGGTGCGAAGGGTAGTTTAGTTAGAATAGCCAAAGAGATGACAGTGGGGTTCTAGATTTCAGTATAGAACAATTTTATGATTTTGCCAATATTTAAGAATATTATTTGTTGGTCACTGTATTGGTAAACCTTTCCCCACAATTTTGTTGATCTGTTTAATCTTTGCTATTCATATTGTGTGCTCTTGGAAAGGATTTCGATAGTAAAATAAATATTTAAAATATGTCCCTTGATCGCTGGACTGCACTGGTTGTCTAGTTTTCAAAAATGTGTGGGTTTGCGTGGGTGCCCACTAAGCTAGGGCCCAAAATCCACAGCTCCCCTCCTTGCAAACCATTTTTTACAAAAAATGAAGAGCTCTTATTAAAGGCCATATTTACATTTTGCCTGAAATAGAAGAATTTATCCCCTGGCTGAGGACTTAGCCCCTCAGTACGAGTTTGGCAGGTGGAAACGGCTGGCCGCCAAACTCCTGCAGTCAGGAGACCTCCAGTGTGGTCTCCTTCCCCGCTGCCCCTATTAATAGTTTCCAGCTGGGCTGGCCATGGGGGCCTCTGCACACAGTCTCCGCCAGTCTTTACTTGGCTGTGCCACTGCCAGGTGAAAGCTGGCGGAGAGGGGACTCGTAATGCCCAGGGCAGAGGCGGATCAGGACCGCCAGACCGACAAGTCATGATCTGGCAGTGCTGGCCGTCCGATCATGGCTCAACCGCCACAGTCGTAATGTGGTTGCCCGACCACCACATTGGCGGCGGTCCGACCGCCACTGCAACCACGGCGGTCTTCAGACAGCCAGGGTTGTAATGACTGCCTTAGTGTCAGCCATGCTTATACTTCTCAACCCACCAAATTTAGAACTGACTACAAAGCTGGCGGTTATTTCAATTATTTTTATGCCTTATTATGGGTAGTCATTTACAAAGTCTTAATGCCTTTTCACGATTGACGCACTACTCCATTAACATGAAGGAGCCATCCATCATTTTCTTTTTCCTTCAAAAGCGAAGTCCCGAAGCTGGTTTTTCTTTAAAAAAAAAATAATAAAAAAAAAAAAAAAATGCCCCTTTTACTTTGGGAGTTATCTCCCATGGCGAGCGGGGCATTAGACAGTTATCACTACTCCTTGTCACAATGGTTTTCCAGGTATTGATGGGCAGTGAATACTGACAAGCATGTCTACACATCTAAACTAGGTGGGCGGATATAGAGGTCAGAGTGCAGATGGCCCTTACTTAATTGGGACATTGGAGGGCTGCAAGTATGCCAGAGATGGAGTAGTCTTTCCCATAGTTACACCAGAGGTCCGTCCACTTATGTCAGGTGCCAGACCTTTATCTTCACGTTAATAATAGTGTTACAATTGCAATGGAGAATCCTTCCCGCCACAGATATAAATCTGGTGCTATTTTTTTTATTTTTTAAAGTTAGTCCACTGCCTGCATTGGTTGGTTTTAGCACCTCCTGGAATGCTAGCTTCAAACCACAAATACTTATTAAAGTAATCTGAATATTGAAACCAAGACTACTGTAGCTGAGCCATAAAGCCACGTCAAGGCGCCAACCACTTTATGGTCCATTCATCCGTCATTCACGCATCACACAAAAGACTTTCATACTGCCTGCCACTGGCCCAATCGAACAGACCAGTGCACTCATATCAACCTACTACCGTCATGCAAGGGGCTATCGCATTCATATGTGACAGAATGGAATCCCCATTCAAGACAACGTTTCGACCAGTCACCAACCAATTTGTACACAAATACACAACAAACAAACCTCTAAAACACTCTGTAGACATGTTGACAGATGGTACATCCACACCCTTCACACATGAAAATACTGTTTGACTACAAGTTTGCCAGCTGTCAAGTAACCTCCTCCATTCTGGACATTACTGAATGCCCAGTCTAGTGAACCTTCACTAATGCCTCCCATGACAGCCACATGAGGCTTGGGAAGACATGTCTTAAAGGCGTCTTTAGCGCACTCACTGTGGTAAATCCAACTCCTTTCAATTTGTGGAAGCAAGTTGGGGGTGTCACAATATTCCTTCCGAGGCCTACATTGCTCTTACTGAGTGAACATATCTACTTTTGAAACTAAGGGATCTGTTCAGTATCTTGTTTTATGCTGTTTTATATATACTTGTCCACTGTCTGAACCCTGCATCGTCTACACTAATGTGGACACATAATGAAATGTATATTGTATGATGATTGTTTTCACATCATTAGTAAAAGGACAAGATATTGTGCCCTGTACCCTTTTTTAATATCATTGGTTGTGATAGAAGTTACTAATTTAGTTCTCACACTTTCAAAGTAAGTAGAAGTGTTGGTGAATGATTCCCACAGGACATTTGTTTGACTTATTACACTTACCCTGGCTCATGGGCTATCACGTGACAATGTGGCTTATGTTCTGCCCACCATTATGTGCATTGTGGTAACTACAATACACTTGTCAGTCGGTTACCAGAACACCTACCACGTTCTGATGGCAGATAAAGGTGTTGAACAGGCCATAAGCGAGTCCATAATTTTCTCAAGTAGAGGAACAAAAATTCTACAGCTGCTTGCCTAGTGAAGTAGTGGCCCATCGAAGGTAGGTATCCATGCACAGCCAATGAAAGGTTTACCTTATGGCAGCTCCCCTCAGTAAGTTTTCCAGTACTTCACTTTTTGTATGGCACAACATAAAGCAAGTAGGAATGCACACTGTTGGCTGATATGGGGATTGGGGACAGTTAACATGACTCATTTGCCTCATACCTTGCTTAGAGTAGACTCTACAATGGCAACATGGCCTAGTTTTTTTTTAGCTGTTCCAGCAAAGTATTGCTACTGCAGCCTTTGCACGTTCTCCAGAGCATATGGAGTGGATTCTGCTGCTTCTGTAGATGTAAGGGCCTGATTACAACCTTGGTGGAGGGGATTACTCACTCACAAACGTGACGGATATCCCTACTTCTGTATTGCAACTTCAATAGCATATAATGGAACTTGTTATACTGCGGGTGGGATATCCGTCACGTTTGTGACAAAGTAATTCCCTCCGCCAAGGTTGTAATCAGGCCCTAAGACTTTCAGTGATGATCAACTGAAAGTCAAGGAAAGATAGGAGTCTTCCTGTGATGATCTGTTGATAAACATTGTACACATTGGATGCTGCCATCTGGATCAGGTGAGTAGACAGTTTCTTATATCAAGTGCAGCTTTTATGACTCGCATTGAATGGCTGAAGAACATGGCCATTCTTATCCACTCCGCTCATGCACCTGTTGTAATCAAGTATAAAGGTGGGCTTGTGAACTTCAGCAGTTTGACCCCAAACTGTGATGGGGAAGTGCCCTCATCATGAATTGTAGTGAGGACGCACATATCATGACGATTGCGAGCAGTTGATTGGAACGCAACATATTGCTCTGAGATTTCTGGAGCTTCTTACAAACAAGCTCCTGCGGGAATCCTTTGCCGCGACAACGAACTGTACCACATGCCACAAGTCCAGCTTTGTACAGCTCACTGAAGAATTCTAATCCTGTATAGAAATTGTCTACATAAAGGTTATATCCTTTGTGAAGGAGTTACTGGTTTACTGGTGATACAGTTTTTTCTGTGACTCCTAGCCTGGGAGGACAACCTACAGGGTTTAGAATGGAGTCCTTCCCTGTATATACACTCAAGCTGTACACATAGATAGTAGAGCTCTCGGACAGCATGTACAACTTGATGCTACAGTTAGCTATTTTGCTAGCAATGGGCTGTCTGAACAGCAGCCACCCTTTGTACAGTATCAAGGATTCATAAATGGCTAAGTTCTTTCTAGGAGTATAAATCTCTGGAAACCTGGTAGACAAATGTCCCACAACAGGCTGAATTTTAACCAACTTGTCATGGTTTGGATACAGTAGAATTGTCATTGAAATGCAGCATACGCTGCAAAACCTAAAAACTGTCTATATTCATGTACGGTAAGATGGGAGGTTACCCAAACTGTCTGAGTGGACTAGTATGACTGTAGGCTTGGTTTGTGCACTAACCCCATTTTAAACTTAAGGCTGAAAAATATCTCCAACTCCTCAAGTGAAGAGGGAGTTCACTGATCTGCCTTTGAATGAGGCCTAGATGCCTTCACGCTCCTTCAGAAATAGTTCGGCATGCTAATTTGTTTGATGTACAGTTTGCTCAAGGAAGTCAACATCCAAAAAAAGGTCGACGTAGTCAATTAGTAAAATATTGGTCATATCTACTTTACATTCAGCGTCACCAGAGAAGGGTGGAATTTGGGCTGAAATGAAATTGGGGCGCTGCCAAGCGAGTACTTTGTGCTTGCTGCCACATGTGCCTGCTCTCTGGTTTGGTTTAACCTGCTATGGTTTCCCTGTTGCACAGTCTGTGCTCGCGAAGGGGAAGCATGACTATGATCATATCCCTCAGACTAGCTGGAAGATGGGTCTTCGGATAGAACTCCGCAGACTGAAAAATCACTTCCTGATTCTGCTCCATTTTCCTCTCCCCCAGTTTCTGTCTCAGTATCTGCTGTCTCAGTATCTGCTGTCTCAGTATCTGCTGTCTCAGTATCTGCTGTCTCAGTCTCTGTTCTGCCTCAGAGCTGTTCTGCACAACCTAAGTTAGGGCCTGGGTAGCAGTCATCCATCAAGACGACATCTATTGAGACAACATCTTTGCTACTGGCTAAAACTGTTCTTCTAAAACACTGTCCTACATAGAAGGCAAAATAATTGTTCTAAACAAGTCGATTGGTGTGTGGTTATGTGTGCAACAGTAATATAAATACAAAGTTACTTATTTGGTTTCCTGAGTCTGCAGGTTCTTCAAAGACACTAAAGAAAGGACAAACAAAAGTCACAGTATTACTTCACCTTGCCACATACCCTATACCACAGCATACTTTAGTCATGGCAAAGCTTTATTTTTGGGGGACCTTCGGATCCATTACCAGAATAAAAAATAATTTCCCTGAAAACCAAAAATCTACCTTCGTTTTCAAAAAGCACATATTCATGCAGTAGCCCCTGCCACTTTGAGTTTTTACAAGGAGCATGCCCGAGCACACAGTACTATTACCTGGTTCTCTAGAATTATATGGCTGAAGAAGACCAAATTATGCCACAGGATGGACTAAATTTTGTAGCTTGAAAAGCCAAATTTTGTGACATAATACTGCACTTTTTTTTTTTTACAACATTACTTTTTTGTGATAGAATAACATAATACGGCCTGGGCAAAGAGTCGACCTCAGTAGCTCCAGTGTAGTATCCAAATACATTAAAAAACTTTTTTTTTTAAACTGAATGATGACCTGTCAGGGCCTCCCACTGCATGGAAGCATGTTGCCACGTTTTTGCGCATTTTTGACCCATGTTAGCTAGAAACTATATAAATCTACAGATTCTGAAGGATCACGATTATGTGGCATTTTTTACATTGTTATTATAAATGTGTGCTTTTCCTCTGGGAGCACAATTAAATGGCCCCTTGGGGGAAAACACATATTTATTTAAAATAAAGAAAAAAAGTCACATAAAATGCAATTTCTGCATAATCTGCAGATTATAAAACATTTTTGTAACTCAAATTGTTTTCCTTTTTTTAAGGACGTGTTGTCCCATGCCCCCCCCCCCTCCCCCCAAAAAAAAAAACCCCGGAAGCACTAATTTTTCTGAAAAAATAAAAATTAGGGACCACAGAGGGTTGGCGTATATGGCCGACACCTTGAGAATTACATTGTGTTTTTTCCTTTGCCCTGGGGCTGCGATTGTGCCTCCAGGGGAAAAAACACTTAGGCCCTCTTTATGAGATTGGCGTCAAATAGCACCTATTGCCATGGCGACGGCCGCCAACATACCGTCACTGTGGCTACTGACCATCCACGGCATTATGACAGTAGTCGGAATTCTGCCAGAAGGCTGGCAGAATTCCGGCGACGGTCATGGTGGCAGACGACAGTAAGGTGGCGCTGCGGCCTGCAGCAGCGCCACGCCAGCAAAGCACCGGCTTCCGTATCAAGTTCCACGATACAGTCTGGCAGAGGACCCCCTACAAGCAGGTAAGTCGGGTTCTCCGACAGGAGAGGGGGTGTGTGTGACTGTGTTTGAACGCGTGCATGCGTGTGAAGTGCGTGTGTGCCTGAATGGGTGTGTGTGTATGTGCATGTGTCCCTGGATGTATGTTTGTGAGTTTTGCAGTGAGTGTGTATGTATGTATGCATGCATGGGTGAATGTGTGTATGGGTGTGTATGTATGTGTGTATATATGGGGGGTGGGAGGGGGAGGACTCGGGGCGGAGGAGACCCGTATCAGTGCCAGGGAAGGAATTCCCTGGCACTGATAGGGCCTACCGCCATGGTTTCTGTGGTGGTACTATCTAGAAAGCTCATTCCTCTGTTGTGTTCTAGGAGAACGATCCAGAACATTTCAACTATTGTGTCTGGATAGTAGTATCTTAATCCTAGGACCTTATAATGTTGGGTACCTGTTTTTGGCCACAGAATGATGGCAGATATGGTGCAGGCTACACAACTGATAAAATAGCTGACGTGTGTTGACCATCATCATTGCTAAGGGGACTCCTGTGGGCCTCTAATCCTAAAGACTAGTAAGGTTAATGATTCTGTCAGTTATGAAATGATTAAGAAACATTTTGACAACATATGATGAGAAACCGTTCAAGACAAACATCCTTAAGAATCACCCACAAGCTACAGCAGCCAAATGACAAGAAACCTGTGGGTCATATTTGATCAAGATCTGTAATTTACATCCCCAATTTAAACAGTAGTGAAAGGTACAACTATAGACCTACTCTTTCTTAAGAAAACCCTGCTACTGCAAACTGAGCAGCAGATGGAGTAGATAAGGTCTTGTGTTGGGTTAGCTGAATTATTTTAAGGCAGTCCACAGATGGTTCCAAAAAGCTTGTACATGGCAAACGCTACAGAACCAGGCAGTTATTGGTAAATCCTTAACATGTTGCAGTAGTAGCCATTCAGAACAAAAAAAACTCACTGTCTTTTGTTTGAATCACATGCTAAGTTCAAAATACTCTCTTACACATGCAGTGTATCTTGGAACATAGATCCTGTCTTCATACAAAATCTTTATCCACTGTCCCAGTATGATTAACCCACAAGCCAATTTCCATCTTATGCTGTAACTGCCTTTAAGTCACCAGACTGAGATATTTCTCTCTGTGTCAAGAGACCCAGACACTTTAATACCTGAAACTGCTGTCTAAGTGTGTGCAGCAAAGTTTCTGACTGAGGCTTCTAACTGCAGATTCCTTACCTTTTCAATATTACCTAGGTGTCAGATAGGATCCAGAAACTTTTCAGCAGTACCACGGTGCGGCTGCACACCGAGGCCATTCCACTCTGGAAATGATGCTTGAAGCCTGTATACGCGCTACTGCCACCCAGTGACATCAATGCCTTTCTTTACTTGCCAGCAATAGCGGATCTGGCATTAGCTCTCATCTTTTTGGGACCACTTATCTCAGAAATTTTAGACTGTGCAAGGAAAATGTCACCTCCCAAAATTGCTCATTTTAAATCCTGTAAGGGCTGTCCCAAGCAAATATCTGTGACAGATTTTCATCAGGTTTCTGTGGTGCCTGGGGTTGAGTCACAATTCGAAGCCCTGCAGTGACTGTGCATCAGTGGGCCCAAAGGCCATAAGGGACAATGAGGTGAAACTCTACGTCACCAAGCATTGCAAGGCTCCTCATTATGACCAGTTCAAGACAAGCATCAGTTTCCATCCCATTCCCCAGTTAGGAGTCGCTCCATGAATGGCGAAAGTCTCTCTGTTTTGATATTCATGGAGCCAGAATTACAAAATGATAGTTTCAAATTAAACGAAGCTGCTCCACATCACGTGAATAATTGTGAAGTTTCCAGTGAAGCATCCCCAGATGAAGGAGTGTTGGAAGGTTTGACTACAATTGATAAGAAAGCTGGAGTACAGTTAACAGAAGGACTGATATCTCATTATTTACCTGATCTTCAGCGATCAAAAGTGGCCTTGCAAGAACTCACGTTTTGATACTGAGTGTATTGGATGCTTTGCTCGCAATATGAATATGATTGATTAATACGAGTTGAATTTATGGCCCTGAAGAAATCCTGTTATATGGACGAAACGCTTTGGCTGTTTTTGTTGTAATGTTTGGCCTATTGTAAAAAGATAAGAAGAATAAAGAGAAGATTTTAAATGGACTGATACTAATGAATGGGACTTTTTTAATGTTGTACAGGGTGTGCACTTACAGCAACGGATTTGTTAGCATTGCCATGCTGCTCATTCTCGCTCCCTAAGTCGTCAAGGTCTGAGCCCATTCAGCTATTTGTCTTAACACAACCTGAGGTCTGACTGCGATCCTGGGACAGATTGAAGAGCTCCTCGAGGCCATGCTCTAACTCCTCGGATCCCTTCTGACTCCCTCTGGCCCAAAGACCGAGAGACCATCCATCTGGCATACCCCCAGTGGTTTTGCCCTCTGCACCATTTGATTCTCTAAACCCATCATAGGGCTTTTCCGGCTCCCGCACTGACGTATCCTCTGGCTCCATGATTGATGTCCGTTCCTGAACAACAACACCTGTAGTCATTTTCACCAGCGTTGAAAGATGAAATACCCATTTTTCTTTTCGACTCTAAGTTAGTTTTGCTTCAACTGCAACCAAGCCCACAAGTAGTTGGTTTTCACTGAACCGCAACCTGACCAGCTTAGCATGCCACAAGGCAGATCTCATGCATTGGGAAGGATTCCTATAATGACTATGACGCAGGAGACAAAATTGCCCAATCCTATCATAAAGAAAACTGGTATGATGGCCTCCAGAATGCCAGGGGTCTTGACACATCTGATTCAGGCCTTATCTCAGTACCTGGTCATTTCACTGAAGAGTGTTTCTTATGCAGTGGTTATGCAGAGGGTGGACAAAGTCCTCGTCCTCCATCTCACTACCATATAGATAAAAACCAATGTTCTTACTGAAGTACTCCCACTGAGGTAAACCAAACCACTGCTGGGTCCCTACTTGCTTTTAATGAAACACTTTCTTTTATAACTTTATTTCGGCTATAAGCCATAAAAGTTGACAATACAAGACATAGCATGATTAGGAAACATGACACTTTAAAAATTATAAGAATATAAACAGCATTGTTTTTAAACATTTTTGTTTTTACAAAATCTCACGGCGTATAGAAATATTAGATCGTTAAAATTTGGCTTCAATCAATTAAAATTTATCAAACTAAATAAATATAATCTTAAAACCAAGTTATTAAGAACAGGCGATTATAAGAATTCTAGTTCATGTCTCCTATTTTTTTTTTTTAAAGAACCTCACCACTGGGGAACCAATTTTGTCATTTATCTCCGTTATCTGGTATAAAAAAGAGAAAATTACATAATTTACTTTTTAAGAACCCTAGATAAATAGTGCGGTCACAGGGTTATAAAAACATACAGTTCTTCATTATTCTTTAAATCTACAAATCCAGACCCTTGAGGCTTTAACTTCATCCGGTTAAAAACTGATGTATTAAATGAATATAGTCTAAAAACAATGTGTTGGGATTACACGTTTATGATGATTCTTTTGTTCTTATTGTCCATGCACTTCGCAGGTATCCCACAACAGAAGAAACTATTTTATCATTTGTGTCAGTTGTTAAAAGTCGTAATGCCGTATTCCATTCCCTTATCCCGATTGCCCTACATAATGGAGCAATCCACTTTTTCCTAGGTACCAGATATCTAGGGCAGAAAAACATAAAGTGCGCGAGTGACTCTTTTGACAATGATGGCAGTATGTTGAATTACAGTCCTCCGATCTCCATTGTGCTGTAAATGTCTTGAGCGGAAGGGTCCCTAGTCTGAACTTAATAAATAGTGTTTTAATGTAGGGAGGATTTACATTATCCATGTAGGTCTCAAACTTGGGGCTACATTTGTGGTCTAAGAACTGCAAAGTCAGACTACCATGATTTTTTAACCAAATTTGAGTCAGAATGATCTCCCAGTAGCGCCTTTTTACACGTTCCTTTATTTCCTTTGCCAAATTATGGGGAGCACTCCACACCTCCTCCATTTTGAGAAGTTTGCACGTGTCTCTGATGTGTCTGAACCAAGGGATCTTTAGTACGCTATCATTTGCGAGAAATTCATCTAGTGCTGTATGAAGAGTGGACCGGCCCTCTGAGGTCCAAAGACGAATCCAATACATTATAGGTCTTAATGCAATTTCATTGTGTATTTCGTTTAGGGCTAAGTCAAATCTGAGCGGAGTGAGAGGGGTGCTCATCGGCAACTTCAGGAAGTTCCGAATAAACCGGTTTTCTACCGTAGTCAGACACCTAGAGTTGGTGTGTCCCCAAAGCTCAGCACCATAAATTGAGGCCGTTACTGCCACTGCTTTGTAGACGGTGATTGCAGGTGTTATCTCCCCTTCACAAGTATTATCTATTTTTCTAGCTATCACTATAGACCTGTGCCTAAGTGCTGTCAGACTCTTCTTAATCAGTGATGACCTACTAGAGGCTTAGCCAAAACCTTGCTCTGGGCCCCGAGTCAGTTGCCTAATTGTGAGACTCCAGGGACCTGCCCCGTGTGCCACTGCCTTTGTGTCTTAGCACCCCTCTACTGAAAGCATGGTGGTGCAAGCTTCCACCTTTGAGAAGAGCCTAGATACTTTTCCGACTACTGCCCCGGAAAGGGAATCCAAGAGAACATGTACCTTTGCACTAGTTTGGCTCTTATGTCAGTCAATGTAAGTTGGCTGCTGGGCCGCTATTCCCACGGTCTCTGGGATTTGGTTGCTGAAGAATCTCCAGCTGTCTAGGAAGACATTTGCCCTTTCCTGACCTGAGCCATCCCCGTCAGCCACAATGCTACCAAATTTGCAATTCCTTGTGGCCTGGATACTACAAATTTTATCGGGCAAGCTCTTGGCACTAGTGGCGCCATTCACCGCCATGCTTGGCTGCGATCAACAGGTGCTTCAGGGTGATATCCAGTTGTCCCTGATGGACATGACCTCTGGGAAGACTCATATTTTTGGAAAGACCACAGATTCTAATGGATACAACTACCTGTGGATTCCTCACCTAATGAATACTCCCATGGCGCCAGCATTCGACGGAAATCTTCTTACTAGTCTCTGCACGTCGACGAGGACGTCACTCTAGCCCACGCGACGCCGTCTGACGTCATACAGGCAATAAGAGGTCCTCGACGACGTGCGGACGTCAGTTCCCTTTTTTCCGTGCATTCGAAACGGTTATCTTCGAGGGAGCAACTGTTACTTTTTTGGTTACAGTGTATTTTTGCTGCGTAGTCTTTCGCTGTGGTAATAATGTCGCAGAGAAAGTCTGGATTTAAGCCTTTTCGTGAGTGTGGAGGCAAGATGTCGGTGACGGATCCTCATTCCGATTGCCTTTGGTGTTTGAGCTCCGACCACGACGTCTCGACTTGTGATTCATGCCAGCACATGAATTCAAAGGCCCTCAAGGAACGTGAGGCGAAGCTGTTTATGGCTAAATCGAAGGAGAAGCATCACAAGAAGTCTTCTTCTCCAAGACATCGGCGTCATCGAGACTCCCGGCGCCGTAGAGAATCTCGGCGTCATTCGAAGGAGACTCGTTCCAGGTCTTCGGATCGGCGCCGAAGGACATGGGAGATCAGTCCCACGGTTACGCCGCATCCTTCGACGCCGTTGCCCTCTCCGGCGTCTCCAACTTCACCTGGACAGGCGTTGGTGATTGAGGTATTTGAGCCTCAGGTGTTTTCTCCGGTGCAGACGCCGAGGCCGGCGTCGGGGTCGCCTCCGAGACAGGCACCTCAGTATCCGGCTTTTCCCACCCCTGGAGCCGATAGTTCCGCATTCTTGAATGCGATGTATACCATCTTCCAACAGATGGCTCCAGGGGGTGCTCCGGCTGGGCCTTTGGCCTTTTCTTTGGGTGATCCTGCGCCTCTTCGGCCGGCACCCTTTATGCCCTTTCTCCCTTTTGGGAACGTGGGCTCGGCGCCAGTGTCGGCGCCGGTGGCCGCTCCGGTGGCTTCAGAAGGATTGGCCCCGGGGATTTCCATCCCGTCGACGTCGAAGTCGGGATTTCGGCCTGTGACTCCGGTGGGTCCATCTGCTTCAGCTGCTCTTTTGTCGGCGCCGAAGTTACCTGTGGCGCCGGACGCGGCGTCGGTGGCTTCTGAAGATCGGCGCCGATCTTCGACTTCGGCGGAGGCATTGTCGACTCCGCGTATTGAACAGCGACTTCATTCCAGGAGACGTGCTCTCCGTGTATTAGAAGAGCAGGAGTACCAACGAGCCCTGGAGGAAGGAGAGCTAGAGGACTCGGGTGATGGGCTGCGTGGACTGGAGTCGGCCAGTGGGCTGGACACTTCCCCTGAGTGGGATCTTTCGTCCCCGGGGGAATATACTGAGGAGGCTGCTTCCTTTCATGCAGTGGTACGGAAGGCAGCTAGTTTTTTGGACCTGCCTTTGCCGGTGGTGGAGGCTAAACAAAACCTTTTAACAGAGGTGCTACATCCGGCCTCAGCTGCGGCGGAGCCTCTGTTGCCATTTAATGACGCTCTGCTGGATCCGGTGATAGAGGTGTGGAAGAGGCCGGCATCTTCCCCAGCAGTTCACAGAGCCGTGGCCAGGAGGTATCGGGCGGCTCCGACTGACCCTGGGTTTCTATCTAGGCACCCTACGCCGGAGAGCTTGGTGGTGCAGGCCTCCTGTTCATCCAAGTCAGCGCCTGGTTCTTTCCCGACGGTGCCTGGGGACAGAGATTCAAAGAAGCTAGAGGCGCAGTCGAAGAAGATTTTTTTCGTCCTGCAGTCTGGCGTTAAAAGCCACCAATGCAACCTGTATCCTGGGGAGGTATATTCATGCTCTGATGGATGACATTTCTTCATCGTTTACAGAGCTTCCCCAGGGTCTTTTGGATCTTGTCTCAAATGCCCAGGCTGCTGCGACCCAGATTATCCAGACGGGACTGGATACCACCGACTCGGTAGCCAGAGCAATAGGCACAACTGTGGTGGCAAGGAGACAGGCCTGGCTCCGTAACTCGGGCTTTTCTGCAGATGTACAGTCCACATTGTTGGATCTCCCGTTTGATGGGGACAAACTATTTGGAGCCAAGGCTGATTCGGCCTTGGAACGTTTTAAGGAAAGCAGGGCCACGGCTAAGTCGTTAGGGCTCCAAGCTCCTTCTTCCACGGCCTCTTTCAGATTTTTCAGGAGGTTTCGTGGAT
Organism: Pleurodeles waltl; assembly: GCF_031143425.1. Classification (NCBI taxonomy): domain Eukaryota; kingdom Metazoa; phylum Chordata; class Amphibia; order Caudata; family Salamandridae; genus Pleurodeles; species Pleurodeles waltl. The sequence continues at coordinate 658,304,355 of NC_090449.1, read as the reverse complement.
TTGGGCGTGGCTCTTCCTCCTCTTCCTTTCGGGGAAGATATCAGCAACCTGCCTCTTCCCATCCCTATAGATCTTTCAGGGGGAGAGGTAGGGTCCGCACCAGAGGAGCCTCTCAGCAGCACTCTGCCTCTTCCTCATCCTCTGGCGGGGTGCAGCAGGGGAAGCAGCCTTAGGCTTCCACCATTTCCCACTCACTCCTCTCCTGTAGGGGGAAGATTACAGCATTTTCTCACCAAATGGAAGACTGTTACAACGGACACTTGGGTTCTCAGTATTGTGGGAAAAGGCTACACCCTTCCCTTTCGGGAGTTCCCGCCCCTCATCCCGCCCGCCCTTCTTATTGTTCAGAAGAACACCTCCTGTTGCTAGAACAGGAGGTACAAGCCCTCCTTTCCAAGGGCGCGGTGGAGTTGGTCCCAGAGCAGGAAAGGGGTCGAGGATGTTACTCAAGGTATTTCCTGATTCCCAAGAAGGATGGTCGTTTGAGACCAATTCTGGACCTGAGGATCTTGAATTGGTTCCTCAAGCAGGAAAAATTCAAGATGCTGACCCTAGCACAGGTGCTTTTGGCGTTGAACAAGGAAGACTGGATGGTGTCTGTCGACTTGCAGGATGCTTACTTTCATATCCCGATACTCAAGTCACACAGGAAGTATCTCCGGTTTGTGGTGGGATCGCAACACTATCAGTTTGCGGTCCTTCCGTTTGGTCTTACTTCAGCACCTCGAGTCTTCACGAAGGTGATGTCGGTGGTTGCGGCAGAACTCAGAAGGAAGGGGATAGCAGTATTCCCTTACTTGGACGATGGGTTGATCAAAGCCAAGTCCCCGGAGCTTGTGTCGCATCATCTGCAGTCAACAACCCAGTTGTTGTTCGACCTGGGTTTTTCGGTGAACGAGCCCAAATCTCACCTAGAGCCCTCTCAGCGCCTCCTGTTCATAGGGGCAGTACTGGATACAACATTGGGTCGGGCCTTTCCTCCGCCTCAGCGGATTCAAGATATTCAGGATTTGGTTCCAATGTTTCGAAATGGAGTGGTAGTTCCAGTCCTCAAGGTCCTTCGTCTGCTCGGTCTGTTTGCCTCCTGCATTCTGTTGGTCACGCATGCTCGCTGGCACATGAGGGCTCTTCAGTGGTGCCTCCGAAGGCAGTGGTCTCAACACAAAGGGGATCTAGAGAGTACTGTCAAGATCTCCAGAGATGCTGCTGTGGATTTGAAGTGGTGGATTGCAAGCAACAATCTTTCACAAGGAAAGCCGTTCCAGCAGTCGCCACCAGTGGCCACAGTCATAACGGATGCTTCCACTCTAGGGTGGGGAGCTCATCTGGGGGATCTGGAGATCAAAGGTCTTTGGTCTCCAGAGGAACAGATGTTTCACATCAATCTGTTAGAGTTACGGGCTGTACGTCTGGCTCTCAAGGCCTTCCTCCCTTCCCTTCGTGGTCAGTCGGTACAGGTCCTAACGGACAATACTACCACGATGTGGTACATAAACAAGCAGGGAGGAGTGGGGTCGTACCTTCTCTGCAGAGAAGCTCTTCGACTATGGTCCTGGGCAAAGGACCATCAGATTTGCTTGATAGCAAACCATCTGGCCGGAGTCTTGAACGTGCGTGCGGACAGTCTCAGTCGCCAATTCTCGGCAGACCACGAGTGGCGTCTCCATCCAGATCAAGTCCGTTTAATCTTCCAGAGGTGGGGGTTTCCTCGGGTAGATCTGTTTGCCACTCGAGAGAACGCGCATTGTCCGTTATTCTGCAGCCTCCAGTAACCGATGCAGGGAGCGTTGGGGGACGCGTTTCAAATAACCTGGTGCGGCCAGTTGCTTTACGCGTTTCCTCCCATACCCTTGATTCCTCGAGTATTGAGGAAGATTCGCCAGGACCGGGCTCTAGTCATCCTAATAGCTCCGGATTGGCCAAGGAGGGTTTGGTACTCCGACCTTCTCCAACTCTCAATGTGCCCTCCGCTCCGTCTCCCTTTCAGGGCAGACCTCCTCTCGCAGTCGCAGGGGCAGGTTCTACACCCCAACCTCCAGAGTCTGCACCTACATGCCTGGAGATTGAACGGGGCAACCTGAGTTCCTTCTCTCTCCCACCTGAGGTAGTGGATGTTATATTAGCGGCCAGGCGACACTCCACTAAATCTATCTACGCTAATAGATGGTCTAAATTTGTTGCGTGGTGTGGAGAGAGGCAGATTGATCCTTTGCATGCTCATCTATCGGACGTTTTGTCTTTTGCTCTGTCTCTAGCGCAGAAAGGTTGTGCAGTGGCTACCATTAAGGGTTATTTATCGGCCTTGTCAGCCTTCATATGTCTTCCAGACCAACCATCTTTATTTAAATCCCCTATTGTTATCAGATTCCTGAAAGGTCTTCTAAATAAATATCCTCCAAAGCCATTCGTTATGCCGCAATGGGATTTGTCCTTGGTCCTGACTTTTCTTATGGGGTCCCCTTTTGAACCTATGCATTCTTGCCCCTTAAGGTATTTGGTTTTAAAAACAGTCTTCCTGATAGCTATAACATCAGCAAGGAGAGTGAGTGAGTTGCAGGCCTTATCAGTAAAGCCCCCTTATACAACTTTTTATGGGGATAAGGTGGTGTTGAGGACCAAGGCTGCTTTCCTCCCGAAGGTTGTTTCACCCTTCCATTTGGCTCCGGCAATTACTTTGTCCACGTTCTATCCTCCGCCTCATCCTTCCAAAGAGGAAAAAAGACTGCACCGTCTGGACCCAAAGAGAGCGTTGAGCTTCTTTATTGATAGAACAAAGGATTTCAGGCTGGAGGATCAGCTGTTTATTGGATACGTGGGCAAGAGGAGAGGAAAGGCAGTCCACAAGAGAACACTATCCAGGTGGGTTGTTCTTTGCATTAAAATCTGTTACTCTTTGGCAAAGAAGGATCCTCCTGAGGGCATTAGAGCTCATTCCACCAGAGCTAAGTCGGCCACTTCGGCCTTGGCCAGGGGTGTTCCTGTGGTCGACATCTGCAAGGCCGCAACTTGGTCGTCCCTTCACACTTTTGCAAAACATTACTGTTTGGATTCTGAGGTTAGAAGAGATGGCCATTTTGCACGGTCAGTGCTGCAGGATTTCTTGGTTTGACCATTTAGGCACCCACCGCCGGGCGTGGTACTGCTTTGGGACTCTATTCATTAGGTGAGGAATCCACAGGTAGTTGTATCCATCAGAAGAACGAGTTACTTACCTTCGGTAACGACTTTTCTGGTGGATACATTAGCTACCTGTGGATTCCTCACGGTCCCACCCGCCTCCCCGTTGCCTTTCTGGTCTTACCAAGTATTCCTTGAGTGCGCTCCTCTTGGTCTTTGAGGGTGCAATAGATGTTGTATATAATATATTTATATATATGTATATATCTTTGTGTATATACTTGATGTGTGTATATATTTTAAAAAGAGAGAGTTATATATATATATATATAAAAGATTTACAGTTATTCATGCAATGTTGTGTATTTTTACAATATAATGGGATGTTGCCTTGCTCTTTCATTGCATTGCCTGGTTGTTCTCATGCACGTAAAAAATGATTGGTACGGACGTCCGCACGTCGTCGAGGACCTCTTATTGCCTGTATGACGTCAGACGGCGTCGCGTGGGCTAGAGTGACGTCCTCGTCGACGTGCAGAGACTAGTAAGAAGATTTCCGTCGAATGCTGGCGCCATGGGAGTATTCATTAGGTGAGGAATCCACAGGTAGCTAATGTATCCACCAGAAAAGTCGTTACCGAAGGTAAGTAACTCGTTCTTCTGGTCTGCAGGGCTGCCAAAAGAGAGTAGGTTTTCAGCACATGCCCTGGGCCTATCTTCCCTTCTTCCCCAGCCACAGCAACCCAACTGGTCCTTTTCCGGTTTCTGCAGAGTTGCCACATACTGAGAGTCACTTCAGTCCCAGCAAGGTGTCCAGCAGCTTTTTGGTTGAGGCAACCAGGGACCCCGCAGTCACTGCAGCTCGCCTTTCAGTTTACTGAGCCCCCGGCCCCCTTCCATCCTGCCAAACCCCTTTAGCGTGGTGGAAGCCCTGTCGGCCAAAGGGGCTATCGAGAGGGTGCCTGCAAAAGTGTGTTGTTTTTTTATTTATATAACATTCTGATGTTGAATAAGGATGGAGGCCTTCGTCCAGTTTTAAACCTGCACCCTCAACATTTTTTACCAAAAGGACAAATTCAAACTGTTCTCTCTGGCCCAGGTCTTGTGTGCTGTCGACCCTGAAGACTGGATAGTACCACTGAATCTGTGGATCTGCAAGATGCCTATTAATATATACCAATCATGCAGCCCCATTGGTGCTACTTGTGGTTCATCATGGAACAGGAGCATTTTCAGCTCTCTGTGCTCCCGTTTAGTCTCGCCAGTGCCTTTTTAGAATTCATGAAAGTGATGGCAGTGGTAGCAGCAACGTTTGGAGATCCCCATACTCGACAACTGGCTGTTGAAGACAAACCCCCCCCCACCCCAGGCAAATTTTTCTGACGTTTTGTTTGTTTTATCACTTGGCAAGCCTATGCTCTGGGTACAGTCACAGGGTATCTTTCAGCTCTTTCAACGTTTTTGCCAGATAATTCTTCATTATTTAAATCACCATTTGTGATGTGTTTGTTGAAAGGCCTACTACATTTTGTATACTCCCTCTTCCTTTGACATGCCACACTGAGACCTTAATTTGGTTGTCCCATATTTCATGTGTACTCTCAAGACGATGTTCCTCATTGCCATAACATAGGTACAGTGTGTAAGTGAGCTTCACATTCTCTGTCAGGTGGACATAACCTTCTAAGACAAACTGGTTCTGCAGACCTAAGCATTCTTCTTGCCATTACAGGTTGATCAGAATAATACCTTACCAATGTTCTTAGCTCCGATTGGACCCTAAAAGAGCTCTGAGCTTTATATTGATTGTACCAGAGAAAATGCAGTAGTCAAAGGCATCAGCTTGATTAATTTCAGAAAATTCTCCCACTCCTACCAACTAGGAGCAAAGGACATAAAAAGCACTGTTCTTGGCATGTTTAGAATATTGCAACAGAATTCACGGTGGGCTTTTAAGAAACTTCTTGACAGGGTGCAGTGGCCACAAAAGATATTGTTCCACATATATTTTATTTTCCTTGAGAGGTGTCTACCAGTTTGGTCCTGATGAAGACCCCAGACCACCCCCCCCTCGGCAGTCATATTAAAACCCCTTTAAATTTAACTCTGTCAACCCACAATAGCCTGGTTGGAGGTCTAATACCCTGTTATGTTCCTGAATGGAGAAGTATTACCTCTGATCAATCAGTGCTCCAGATCTTGGAACACGGTACTCCCTACCCTTCCTTTTCCATCCTCCAGACATACCACCCACAACACAGCATCTCCCTGAGGATTACTTGTCTATACTCCAAGCAGAAGTTTTCGCTTTCTTAGACAAGTGAGTAATGTAGAGAGTGTTATTTTTAGGAATAGGAATGGATTGTTACACCTGTTAATTTCCGATACTGAAAAGGACGTCCCATTCTAGATATTCACCCTCTGAACTTCTTCCTAAGGAAAGACCAGTTCGAGAAGCTCACCGTAGCCCAAGTTCAGGTGTTCTCAAAGGAGATGGCAGTGGGCACAGCCCATCAGTGAAGGTTGCAAATTTTATTCTTCTGGTATCTTGATGACTGGCTACTGAAGGCGGACTTACCTCACACAGTCGCGACCCACCTCCAGATGATGGCTAATTTGTTGTGATCGTTTGGGTTCTGCATCAACGTGCCAAAGTCACACCTGAGTCCTTAAAAACCAATTCCCTTTATTGGAGCCATCCTACATATTGTGCATATTTTTCCACCTCCACAAGTCCAGGACCTGCAGACTGGGTCTCAATGAGTTCGGCTTTGGGACTTCTAGGCCTCTTGGCCTCATGCATCCTGCTTTTCGACCATATCAGGTGACACATCGAGGCTCTGCTATGGAATTTGAAGTGATTGTGATTGGACTGCCATCAGAACCCTCTCCCTGCCACACCCAGAACTGACCATTATGATGAATACATCATTACTGGGTTGTGAGGGGGTCATCTGGGAGAGCAGGAGATCAGAGGGCTGTGGTCTCCAGCGGAGGAATGAGTGCAGGTTCTCCCAGACCACACGACCACCATGTGGTACTGCAACACACCAGGCAGAGGGGAGTTGTGTGCCTTATGCCATAAGGCTGTTCATCTCTGAAAACGGCTGAAAGCACAAAGCATTCCCTGGTAACACATCACCTGGTTTGATCTTTAAGTGACAGAGTGGTCAAACTCAGCCGATGTTGCCTAGCAGATCTTGAATGGCAATTAAACACAGTGGTGGCACAGGGTGTCTTCCAATAATGGGTAGAATCTTGGCTCGATGTGTTCACCACCACAGAGACCGCACAGTGCCCAAGCTTATTACGTTGAAGTTCCAAAGTCAGTGGGGCTCAGGACTCCTGTACACCCCTAGCTGTCCTGCCCAGAATACATTAAGGAGCTCAAGAGAGCAAGGGCCAAGGCTGTCCTAGTGTCTCCAGACTGGGCGAGAAGAGTGTTGTAAATGGAATATCTGGATGAGCACATGTTCTCCAGTCCAGCTAACTCTTCTTGCCATTACATGTCCCAAGCGGGTCAGTGAACTTCAGGCATTGTTATTTCCTCCTCTAATTGTTTTGAACAAGGACTGCATTAATACCAAAGGTATTTATGCCCTTTCATGTGGGGCAATCCATCACTTTGTCAACATTTTATGCGCCACCTGATCTATCTAAAGGGAGGACACAGCTGCATCTTCTTGATACTAAAAGGGCCCTTATTTTTTTAATTGAGAGGACCAAGAAATTTCAACGGGATGACCAAATATTTGTTGAGTGTCTGGAACGAAGAACGGCAAGGCGTTACAAAAAAAACCATGGTGGATGATGGATTGTCTTCTATATTAAAGTCTGTGTGGAGCTAGTTCAAAAGCTTACTCACTCCACCAGAGTGAAGGCTGCTACCTCGGTGTTCGCACACAATGTTCCAGTCATGGACATTTGCTGGGCTGCTATGTGGGCTTCCCTCCACACGTTCACAAAGCAATATTTCCTGGAAAGCCAGGTCTGGCGAGACCGGCATTTCTTCCGATCTGTCCTACAGGATTTTATAGTCTGAGCCATTCCACAGTCCCACCACCTGTGAGTTACTGCGATGGTATATATTCAGAAGGTGAGGAATATCTAGTTAGAAGTCTATCAGAAGAACAAATTTGTTCCCTTTGGTAGCGCATTTCCTTGTAGAGTCGATCTCACTACAGATTATATTATATTATATTATATTATATAGAGATTATATCTCTGTCCCGTTCTGTGGAATGGTCTCAATCAATCCAACCTTAATAAGATTCCATCTCTAAAGATTCTACACACTTATGTGGTTGATTTTTATGAACTCCACAGTTGTTGGCACGGATGAGGTCCAGAAAGAAACTGACTCCCGCAAGTACAGATGTCGTCTATTTACTGGTTTCAATATCACATTCATGTGTGACAGAACACAGTGAGATAACATAATACGACAATATGTTGTGTGCTGGGGTTAATTACTACGTAAAAATTTCCGGATCAATTCTGATGGATGGGAATATTCTGAAGGTGAGGGATACATGGTTACCTTCTGTACCAGAAAAGTAGTCACCGGAGATAAGTAACTTGTTCATTATTGCAATGCTATATTATGGTACTGTCTTGATTTAAAAAAATATATATATATATATTTTTAGAGGTAACAACATTTTAAAGTTCAGTTTTGCATAATAAGTTCAAATGTTAAGTGTCACTTGAATGGGCGTTTTGTGCCCGTTTTGGTTTGTTAATGTTATGTTTTCATTTTCAGCCTCTTCTTGAGCACGCTCACCCTTGCTGTATCCGCTGGTGCAGTCTTGCTTCTTCCCTTCTCAATCATCAGCAATGAAATTCTGCTTTCCATCCCCCAAAACTACTATATTAAGTGGTTAAATGGCTCGCTAATCCATGGTAAGTAATATTTAATCATCTGCTAATATTGCTTAAATTTGGTTCACAAGTAAGTGAAAGGAACAATAAAGGCTTTTTATACTCTAAGTGGGTGTCAGTGATCTGAAATGAATATTTCTCTGATATGAAAATCTCTTGATGTCTTTACAGCACAAACATATTAAGCTGTTGATTAACTCCCAGACATTGATCAAGCAGAATAATATAGCAAAGCCGTAAATGTTCAGAGAGCTCTTAAAGGCCATGGTCCAGTTCTTTCATTAATTGTATGTTTGTTGACATAATTGTAGTAACCACCCCTCTTTTAGACTGAAATAGGTGCATCAACTCCAAAGTAAATTGCAGTTAGCACTTTATAAGACCCACTTGGCAAGGAGGGAAAGCAAGAGAGGGCCTACTGTCACACCCCATCTGGCCTTATCCGGACCAAATAAGTGGCTGCCAAAACCCCCCCAAAAAAGTTGGGATCCTCTCCCCACCACCCTGCAGGGAAGGCAAAAGCCAACAATACAGTTGCAGCCCTTGGCGACGGCGAGCACCGGGACTCAATGGAGGAGAAAGGCATTCCTAAGATGGTGACCAGAGCAAGGGGAGGGGTTTGTGCCTTGGAAAGCAGAAACAGTGGGCCAGAGCACAGACTATTACTAACTAGGCCCCACGCTGGCAGAGACATGTTGGGCCTGGGCTGTGTCAACTTGACTTGCCATGGTCCATGACATCACATAGGTTCTAAGACAATAGCACACCTCACTCCTTGAAGATCGCATTTGACATTACATTGGGGTAAGGGTGAATGTTGATTTGCTCTTCTATACCGGATGGGGGGAAAACCTCCAATCTGCACTGGGGAGAACTTCTACTACTAAAACTACTTGACCTGGCTGATTCACTGAGGTGGACCGGCGAGATACCCTGCAAGTGAGGTGACCATGAAGGCAGGGGTTGCCCATTCCCCCTCGTGGTGGGACCATGACCGGGGAGGCTTAACCTGTCACCCCCTCCTTGTGCTACTTGTCAACTACTGCATTTCAGCAGTCCCCGTCCCTCCAGTTGATGGGAACTGAGATATGGCATACACATTGCTCCTTACTTGACGAGGGGGGCATCCTGGCTCCCTGCCACATCACAAAGCATGGGAAAAATCCAAGAATAAGGACCTGAGACCAGAGGGTGATTGTCCCGAAGTCCCCAATGCACCATCTAACGAGGGTGGTGGGCAGATCGACAATCAAGGAACCAAAGACAATCCCTCCCTTCAGGACATATTACAAGCTATCACCGCCTCTAGAGAGGTGTTGAGGCCAAAATTGACTCATTGGCCACTGATGTGGAAATATTAAGAGATGACCATCACTGACTAGCTGAGGGAGTCACTACTGCTGAAAAAGACCGTAAAAACTATCTACCAGCGATAAATGAGGTCACTAACAAACTGCGGCTATGGAAATAAGGATCTCCACCATGGAAAAAAAAGAGCAGAAGACACAGAAAACAGGTCATGCCGCAATAACATCAGTGTGCTCGGGCTACCAGAACGCATTGAAGGAAGAGACATGGTGGACTACCTGGAGCGCTGTCTCCTTTCTTTGCACTGAAAAGGGCACACAGAGTACCAGCGAGACCCCCCACTCCTGAGAGCTGCTCCGAGGCCAGTAATAGCAAGAGTACTCCACTACAGAGATCGTGACCATATCCTGTGTTAAGCAAGACAACGAGGGGGAACTCTTTGTAGAGAACAGTAACAGCTGGAATTTCCCAGATTTCTCTAGGGAGGTCCAGAACAACATTCCTAATTTCTGGAGGCCAAATTTAAGCTCTGGCAGCTCAACATCCCTTATGTGATGCTCTTCCCGGCCCGCCTCAGAGTGGAAATGGTGGACAGAATGCAGTTCTTCCAAACTCTAGACAAAGGTGGTCATTACAACCCTGATGGTCGGTGTTAAAGCGGCGGTAAGACGGCCAACAGCCTGGCAGTAAACAATTTGCAATTACGACTGTGGCAGAAACCGCCAACAAAGACAGCCACTTTAACACTCCGACCGCCACGGCGGTACAAACAAACAGCGCGGCTGTCACCGCCAACAGACAGGCGGGAGACAATGTACCACCCAAACTATTATGACAGGCCAATCCGCCACCTTTTCCGGGGCGGATTCACCGCGGATAAAAACACGGCGGAAACAGGAATCTCGAAGGAAAAACGCTCACCTCTACACACCCCACGAGGAACGAGGACGCCATGGATCCGGAACTCCAAATTCTACCTGCAATAGTCTTCCTGCTCCTCTACCAGGAGCACGAACGGCAGCGGCGAAGACCATGGTGAGTACTGCACCTACGACACAGGGGAGGGGGGAGGGAAAAAACAGGGACACTCAACACCCCCACCCTCACCCACCACAACACACACTAATGCATATCAATACATCACAGTTACGCCCCCCAAAACCCCCGGAAGAATGCAAAGACAATAGAAAATGAGTGTAACCAGTGTAATATATTAAAAGCAAGTAGTCAGAAACATATATATATACACCATGTACAAAATATATACCAGGCATAGTAGTCCAGGTAGTGCTCTAATAAAGTCCGTGGAACACTGGGACCACACGGTATGGGCGAGGCCCACACAAGATCCCCGACCATGACGGAGAGAACACTGCAGGGGCATCAGACAGCAACTAAACAGGCACCTCAGGGGGAGGGAAAGGGGGGGGCACCTCAGCCGCTTGAGTGCACGACGTCAAATCCATGAGGGGGCCACATGCCCACTGTTCAATCCTGGGGAGTGCAAAGCCACAGTCTCACAAGTCTCTCCAGTGGGTGGTTTGCCCACTGTTCAATCCTGGGGAGTGCAAAGCCACAGTCTCACAAGTCTCTACAGTGGGTGGTTTGCCCACTGTTCAATCCTGGGGAGTGCAAAGCCACAGTCTCACAAGTCTCTCCAGTGGGTGGTTTGCCCACTGTTCAATCCTGGGGAGTGCAAAGCCACAGTCTCAAGTCTCTACAGTGGGTGGTTTGCCCACTGTTCAATCCTGGGGAGTGCAAAGCCACAGTCTCTCAAGAGGATGACAGTCTCCACTGGTTCTGGAGGGGGCGTTGTGCCCAGAGTGCTTCATCCTGCCAAGGACTGAGGTAGTGGATGTAATACTCCACTGGTTCTGGAGGGGGCCTTGTGCCCAGAGTGCTTCATCCTGCCAAGGACTGAGGATTGTGGATGTGATACTCCACTGGTTCTGGAGGGGGGCATGGTGCCCAGAGTGCATCATTCACCCTGTGACGGACTCGGTTGCGTCAGTGCCCTTGCCGCTCATGGGCCAGCGGTGCTTGAGACGGCGGTGCCCTGTTCAGCGGTGCTTGAGACGGCGGTGCCCTGTTCAGCGGTGCTTGAGACGGCGGTGCCCTGTTCAGCGGTGCTTGAGACGGCGGTGCCCTTTTCAGCGGTGCTTGAGACGGCGGTGCCCTGTTTAGCGGTGCTTGAGACGGCGGTGCCCTGTTTAGCAGTGCTTGAGACGGCGGTGCCCTGTTTAGCAGTGCTTGAGACGGCGGTGCCCTGTTTAGCAGTGCTTGAGACGGTGGTGCAGCTGGGCTTGTGCTGCCAGTCCTGTCCTGGGCAGGTGGGCCTGTGCTGGCGGTCCTGTCCTGGGCAGCTGGGCTGGTGCTGGAGGTGGCCTCCTGGGCAGCGGGGATGATGGCGGTCTTCTCCGCCGTGCTGCTCTTCCCAGACTTTCCTGGTTTCTTGTGGCCCTTCCCCACCTTGGACGGTGTCACAGCGGAGTCCACACTCCCACCGGACCCCTGGGAGCGGCTTTGGTGGCTGGAGTCTTCCCCCTCTCCCACCGGGCACTGGCCAACCTCTGATGCTTCACAGGTGGGGGACTGCCTGTGCTGTGGCTCCGTGCTACACTGGCTGCCCTGGTGGCCGGTGCACTCCAGATTCCGGTGACTACAGGCACCACTGGTCCCGGAAATGTTGTGGCTGAGGTGCTAGTTCGGGACCTAGGAGACGGACAGGGTGGGGGAGGTGTGGGAAAGAGGTCAAGGTTGGACAGGAAACGTTTCTTGGACACACTGGGACGGGTAGCTGGAGGGGGTTTGGGAGTGGAGGAAGAGGTTGTGGTTGTAGGAGGTGTTCGTTTGCTGACTTTGGGTGAAGCTGCATGCACTGGAGGCTGTCATGAGGTGGATGGCTGTTGGGTGGGTGTGTGCCTGCGTTTGTGTATCTTGGGAGGGGGCATCACAGACACACTGGGAGAGAACACAGGGGACGTGTGAATGGTAGTGGGGGTGGTGACTGCACGTGAGCGGGGTGTGTGGGTGGGTGTGCTGGAGAGGGACTTAGTGGCTGTAGAGGTAGTGCATGCAGGTGTGAGTGTAGACTAGACTGGGAGGGAGGAGGGAGACGAGGAGGAGGGGGACACAGTGGAGGCAGTGGATGTTGGTGTGTCTGCATGTGTGTGATGCTTGCGTGAGTGCCTGTGGGATGTGTGGTGCTTATGTTTGCCTGAGCTTCCCTTGTGTGTTGACGTGTGTGCATGCTGGTCTGTAGGTGTGCTTGGGATAGACTGAGGTACAGGGGATTGGGTTGGGGTGGAGGAAGTTGGAGGGGGGAGGCTAGACACAGGGACAATGGCTGCCATCAGTGCTGAGGCCAGAGTATGAAAAGCTTGCTGAAGGGCCACCTGACCAGAATGAATGCCCTCCAGGAATGCATTTGTTTGTTGCAACTGCTTTTCTACACCCTGGATGGCGTTCAAAATGGTAGACTGCCCAACAGTGAGGGACCTGAGGAGGTCAATGGCCTCCTTACTGAGGGCAGCAGGGGTGACTTGGGCAAGGCCTGAGGTGCCTGGGGCGAAGGTGATGCCCACCCTCCTGGGTGAGCGGGCACGGGGCGAAGGCTGAGGGGCTGCTGGGAGGGCGGTGCTGGAAGGGGGGTGTGACGTCTGTACCTGTAGATGGGGGGGGGGTGGCACAGATGTTGCCGCCACCACCAGGGAGCTCCCATCAGAGGACGAGTCCGTGTCACTGGTCTCAGCTCCTGTCCCCGCCGTGGAGCTCCCCTCGCCCTCCGTCCCACTGGTGAAGTAGGAGTCCGTAGTGTGGCCCTCCATGGCCATGTGGGATGCAGCCCCCTGGTGCTCCGGTGCCACTGCTCCTCCACCTGATGATGCTAATGCACACAAGAACAGGGAGACCACAAAAAGGGGGGGCGACAGAAGAAAGACATGTTGAGTGCATGCATTACCGCTACCGTTGGTGGACACAACAGACACAGAAGCCCCCTGCACTACACCGCGCTCTTGGGCTCCACTGTTCAATTCCTGGGAAATGCCCTACCAGGCTATGGACGACATCTGCACACATAGATGACACAGGGGCATGACTAGGTGTACTTGGCACTCTACAGAGGTGGGGTGGGGTGCCACATGGCCTGCCTTACGGAGGGACCTTGCCTACGGAACTCGCCCTGGTCTAGGGAAACCCACAGCCCACCTCCCCCACCCATACCCCTCCACTGCGCGCAAAGTCAGCAGAATGAGAGTGTATTCACCCCCTTGTGGTTGCTGTGATGCCCTCAAGCGCCCATCCAACTCCGGGTAGGCCACTGCCAGGATCCTGAACATCAGGGGGGTCATGGTGCGAAGGGCACCCCTTCCACGTTGGGAGGTCTTCTTGCTCCAGCGGCAAATGTCCTCCCATCTTTTCCGGCAGTGGGTGCTCCGTCTGTGGTAGACCCCCAGGATCCGGACGTCCTTGGCGATGGCACACCAAATATTTTTTTCTGGTGGGCGCTGACCTACATGATTTGTACAGGGGGAAGAGTAAGTTATTACCAACTGCACCGTCAAAGTGATTGGCCCCCATCCCTACCCTTGCCATGTGGCACATGCAATCACCGTCGTTTCATGCAGGCCGCACTCTTCCCCCATTCCTTCTTACATCCAGCCCTCGCCACACAGGCATAGCCCATACAGCATGCTCCCAGTGTACTTACCTGTTTGTCTGGAGGACCGTAGAGTAGCGTGTACTGGGGGAGGACCCCATCTACGAGTTTCTCCAACTCCTCCGATGTGAAGGCAGGGGCCCTTTCCCCAGACACTCGAGCCATTGTCTCTTCCAGACCGAGGTCACAGCAGCACTTGCAGTGTAGGTCCTCTCCTGTCGAAGATCAGGTATCGAGTGATTGAACAGATAGAAAATGACTGTCACGTCCGCGGTGGTGCATACCGTCACCGACGGCGTACATCGTCATTGGCTCCTGGGACCCATAGGGTCCAATGCAGCATTGCGCCGCGGTCTTCGACCGCCTACCGCGACGGTGTACAACGCCAGCGCAGTTACTTCACATCCCATTGTCCCACTTTAGAGGTCAGGCAGCCGCCATTTCAGGGGCCCACATGCATTAATTTTCAACTGCGTCACACATACCTAGGCCTAGACACAACACACATACAGGCCACCTTTTGTGTATGAATGGTGTTCTGTGTAAACTGTGGGTACGTACCTCTGAGTTTTTTGACTCTGTGCTTGCTGTTGTCCTTCATAGGCACCGTCCGCTGGGACATGTGAGGAGATGGCGGCATCCTCCGGTGTACCGACCATTGGTGGACCTGCCGACAATGGAGGAGCGGCATGTGATTATCACATACAGGCTTGACCGTGCCACAATCCAGGAACTGTGTACCCAGTTGGAGCCAGACCTGATGTCAGCAATCCGCCATCCCACAGGAATCCCCCCTCAAGTGCAGGTGCTGTCAGTGCTCCATTTCCTTGCAAGTGGGTCATTTCGAACAACAGTGGCCATAGCATCAGGGATGTCCCAGCCTATGCTTTCCAACGTGTTGTCCAGAGTGTTGTCTGCCCTTCTGAAACACATGCGGAGCTACATCGTTTTCCCTCAGGTGGAGGATTTGCCTACAGTGAAAGGTGATTTCTATGCCCTGGGACATATCCCCAACATCATAGGTGCCATTGATGGGACCCATGTGGCTTTAGTCCCCCCCACAGGAGTGAACAGGTGTACAGAAATAGGAAGAGTTATCATTCAATGAATGTACAGATATTATGTTTGGCCGACCAGTACATCTCCCATGTGAATGCCATGTTCCATGGCTCAGTGCATGACGCCTACATCCTGCGGAATAGCAGCATCCCTTATGGGATGGGGCAACTCCAGAGGCACCGTGTGTGGCTATTAGGTGAGCACCGGGGAGCAAGACAGTGGGAATGGTTGTCTGGGGATATCCCTACAGGTTAGTGTGTGTCTAACAGTTGTCCCTCGCCATTTGCAGGTGACTCTGGTTACCCCAACCTGTCATGGCTACTGACCCCAGTGAGGAATCCCAGGACAAGGGCAGAGGAGCGCTACAATGAGGCACATGGGCGAACTAGGAGGGTGATCGAGCGGACATTCGGCCTCCTGAAGGCCAGGTTCCGTTGCCTCCATATGACAGGTGGATCCCTATTCTACTCACCAAAGAAGGTGTGCCAGATCATCGTGGCCTGCTGTATGCTTCACAACTTGGCTTTGCGACGACAGGTGCCTTTTCTGCAGGAGGATGGTCCAGATGGCGGTGTTGTGGCAGCTGTGGACAGTGAAGACGAGGAAGCAGAGGAAGAAGACATGGGCAACAGGCACTCCGTGATCCTGCAATATTTCCAGTGAGACACAGGTAAGAGTACAGACCTGCCTACTACATGGACTTTAACACTCCTCCCTCTCTACTGTCTGTCCTTTTCACCCAGTGTGTTGGCACTGAATTGTGACTTTCCCTTACGATTTCACAGATGTGGGTCCCACTGTGTGACATCTGCTTAGATTCCTCATGGACTACAGCTGTGTGACATGGGTATGTTGACATTATAATTGTAAGAGCATTTTGTCACTGTAATTGCTAATACACTATTCCGAAATCACAGACAGACTCCAGATTGTTTTGTGCTTTAAGTGTGTTTAAGTGCTCAATATTGGAGGGGGTAGTAAAATGGTGAGGGGTGATGGCGGAGGAATGTCCATGGCAGAGTCCAGTCTATTAGTCTTACAGGTGCATTGCCCATATGGGCATAGGAAGTGGAGCTGGGGCAGTTTAAGTATGGACAGGGTGACAAAGTGGGACAGTAGGATGACAATCAGGTGGTCTCATTTCTTGGCGGGGGTCTTGGCATCGTGCTCTGTTTTTGTCCTGGATCTCAGGGACCGTTTGCGGGGTGGTTCTCCCTCTGCAGGGGGTGGGGTGCTGGTGTGGTGGTCCTCTGGCAGGGCGTCCTGTCCACTAGCGCCGCCGGAGGCGGTGGGCAGTTCATCGTCCATGCTAGTGTCAGGGCCCCCTTGTAGTGCCACAGTGTCCCTCCTGGTGTTCACGAGTTCCTTCAGCACCCCTACGATGGTGCCCAGGGTGGAGCTGATGGTTCTGAGTTCCTCCCTGAAGCCCATATACTGTTCCTCCTTCAGGCGCTGGGTCTCCTGAAACATGGCCAGTACCGTTGCCATCATCTCCTGGGAGTGGTGGTAGGCTCCCGTGATGGAGGAGAGGGACTCGTGGAGAGTGGGTTCCCTTGGCCTGTCTGCCCCCTGTCGCACGGCAGCCCTCCCAGTTCCCCTGTGTTCCTGGGCCTCTGTCCCCTGGACCGTGTGCCCACTGACACTGCCCCCAGGTCCCTGTTGTTGTTGGGGTGGTGGGTTAGCCTGGGTTCCCTGTAGTGGTGGACACACTGCTGATTGACGTGTCCTGGGGATGGAGGTATGGGCCCGCTGGGTGGGTGCTGTGCTGGTGTTTCCAGAGGGGGGAAGGTCTGTCGTGGCCTGTGACTGTGTCAGGGGAACCAACTGTCGCGAGGTCCCCGATGGGCCGGGCTGGTCATCTAGATCCAGTTGGACAGAGCTGCTGTCATCTCTGTGGGCCTCTTCTGTTGGTGGTGTGGACATGTGTGGACCCTCCTGTCCGGTGACGTTGGGTAGGGGTCCTGCAGGGGTATAAAAGGATGGTGATTACATCTGTGTGTGCCATGGTGTGCAATGGGTGGGTGACCGTGTACCCCAGTGCTTGCATTCCTGTGTGGGACCTTGTGTGATGATGGTTTAGGGGGTTGTATGGTTGTGTGCAGTGGGCATGCTTTGGTGATGGGTGTCCATGCTTTGTTGTTGCATGCAGGGCTTGGTGTTAGGATGTGTGGTTTGTGATGTAGGGACATTTGTGAGGAGTTAGAGTGATGGGGGTGAGGGTGGGGGTATGTGCTGGCATGCAGGTAGGGTGGGGGATGTAATAGTTAAGATTTGACTTACCAGAGTCCATTCCTCCACCTACTCCTGCGAGGCCCTCAGGATGCAGAATCGCCAAGACCTGCTCCTCCCATGTTGTTAGTTGTGGGGAAGGAGGTGGGGGTCTGCCGCCAGTCCGCTGAACCGCCAGGTGGTGTCTTGAGACAACGGAACGCACCTTCCCCCGTAGGTCGTTCCACCTCTTCCTGATGTCCTCCTGATTTCTTGGGTGCTGTCCCACTGCATTTACCCTGTCCACGATTCTGCGCCATAGCTCTATCTTCCTAGATATGGAGGTGTGCCGCACCTGTGATCCGAATAGCTGTGGCTCTACCCGGACGATTTCCTCCACCATGACCCTGAGCTCCTCCTCCGAAAACCTGGGGTGTCTTAGCCGTGCCATGGGGTGGTGTAGGTGATGTTTGGGGTGGAGTGTGTGGTGATAAGTGTGCTGATATATAGTGGTGTGTTGTGTGAGGTGCGTGGAAGTTCTGTGGGTGATGGTGTTGTGTGCCTGTGGATGCTGTTGTTCTTGTTGGTGGTGTCTCTCTCTGGCCTTCTTTCGGAAATTTTGGTCGTAGGGGTTTGTGGGTGATGTGGGTGTGTGTTTTATATTGTATTGGGTGTGTGGGAGTGGTGTGTGTATGTGTATCTGTTGTGTGTATTTGGAATTGTCCAATGTGGCTGTGTTTTGTAAATGTGTGTGTATTTTGAGCTCGGTGGTGTGTACCGCCAATGGAATACCGCGGTTGAAAGACCGCCGCGTGGATTCGTGGGTCGTGATAGTGTGGGCGTATTTCTGTTGGCGTGACGGTGGAGGTTTTGTTTTCGCCAGTTTATCACTGACCTTTGGTGTGGCGGACTTGTGTGGGTGTCTGAATTTTGGCGGATTCCGAACTGTGGGTCATAATAGCTGTGGCGGAATTCCGCGGCGGTGTGTTGGCGGTCTTCTGCACGGCAGTAAGCGGCTTTTACCACCAATGTTGTAATGAGGGCCAAAGTGTAGACCACGCACAGTCTATCAGTTCGGGCCGCGGGCCAGTGGAACCCATCGCCCTAGACCCAATCTAGGTGACCTGCCCTGACGACCACCACAGCTGCCCCATCGTAAGAAGAAGTACAACAAGAGCGTCAGAAAGCAGTAGCAGTCGTAGCATCCATGAGCAGTGCAGAAACAAGTCAGTCACCTCTACAGATTGAAGATGACTCAAGAGCATCCGACTCCGACACCAGGAACTAAGGATGCCATTATCATATAGTGCTTCCCTGCTACAATGAACAGGTACTCTGTGAACAAGGTAGCACCATAGGGCACCGACTGGTGGGTCTTGAAATACTTGGGAACCAAGCAAGCAATACATATATTATTGACATAGCCGGGTGGGGATGGCCAGACGGGATCACTGAGGAGACCACCCCCCTTTACTATTTATAGCAAGCAGGTTCTCCTGCATGTGTTGTATGTTGGTTTTCACTGTTTGGATGGGGGTTGTATGCCTGCTTATTCTTGGGAGTGGGAGCTGAGTTATTCATAGTTGGATGTTCAATGGGGAATATAAGGATCACGTAGCACTAGAGATTACAAGACTCCTAGATATTGCATTCCTACCTTTGGTAGGGGGGAGGAAGGGTGATAGAGGGGCAAGAGGTAGGAGGGAATTTGCGCAATATGACAGATGCTACTATGCTTTACAAGATATTGTCCTGGAATATAAAGGGGGGCACACAATGACTAAGAGATATAAAATATTTACATATCTACATAGGAGGGGGATCTGTGCATTACTATAAGAAACGCATCTCACAGCCAAAGAGGGAGCGGCGCTATATAGAAGTTGGTGAGGTCAGGCCTATTACACCATCTACTCGGCCTGTGCCAGGGGCACACTATTCTGGATAAGAGCAGGGGTACCATTTCAACATACTGGCAACCTTGTGAACCCGGAGGGCTGCTATATGGTGCTGGTGTCTGGGCACCTAGAAGACCAGGCAAAGCTTTCATAAATATATATGCTCCAAATGTTTGTAGGAGCCATTCCTATCATGCCCTTCAACTGTCTTTCCACCCTATTTGGTCCACACATCAATCATCAGGGGAAGCTTCAATTGCGTGTCCGACCCCGTCCCTGATAGCTCCCACCCTCTTCTCCGAAACTCCCCGATTAATAGACCGGGCGCCACTTTGCAGACTGGCAGAAACAATGGGGCCTCATAGATTCGTGGCACAGCCTGCTTCCACAAAAATGCAACTATTCCTTTTTTTCCACATTACACGATCTTCACACGAGTAGATGCTTTCCGGGTATGGTGCATGTGGTGGAATACCTGACCCTCACAGTATCAGATCATAACCCGGTTCTCCTCCATTTGTGCTGGGGACATCCCAAGGCTTTTATGTCCATGTGGCACCTGAAGCAAGAATCACTTGAAGACCCGACCTACTAGGAGGCAATAAGAACACACATTATTCAGTACTTTACAGAAAACAAGGGCATGGCAACCACAACGTTGGTAGAATAGGATACATTTAAGGCAGTCATAAGGAGAAGGTGCATAACGGAATCAGTGGGAGTCAGGCACACCCTATTGAAAGAGGTGAACAAGCAGAGCACCTCCTGAGGGAGGAGGAAAAGCATAGGCCAGGCCACCCAGAGTTCCAACCACCCTTGCGAGAGGCCAAATTGGCAGTAGCGGGTCATTTTGGAAGACTCCGATGCTTTTATTACAAACAATACATGATGCAGGCTCATGTGAAAAGAGATAAAGGGGGCTTTCTCATGGCACGGTGGCTAACCTGACCAAGAGAAGTTCTGTTATTGTGGAGATGCATATGGGAGACAGTCAAAGGCAATACAGACAGGAGGACATCAACACGCACTTTATGCATAATTGTTCTACTCTTTACAAGAGTCAGGCTTGCCGAGATGGGGGAGAATTGCCTGACTTCATCGAAATTCACTGTTGTGCAGGAAGAAGCGGAGATTCTTGGGGGGAGATATAACTCCCCAGGAGATAAAATAGCGATTAAGAGACTCGCCACGGTAAGACTGCAGGGACGGATGGCCTCCCAGCGGAGTTTTACATGACTTTTGCAATAGAATTGTCGCCCAATTAACAGCCTTTCCAAAACGGCAAAAGATATCAAGATTCTACTGACCACTACCCGAGAACCACTAATAGTGTCTTTATAAAAAAACGGAAAATTAGCAAAGGATTGTAAAGCCTACAGACCGCTATCGATGATCAGCCTGGATTACAAGATCCTCAGTAGGGTCATGGCCACTGAACTCCTTCCCTTGATACCCAAACGTGTGCACCCCGATCAAGCTGGGTTCATCCCAGGATGTAACACAGCAATCAATGTTTGCAGACTCCTGGCAATCATGGAGTAAAATTCTTATGTGGCAAGGAGGCTGTGGCCTTTGCTGTCGATAGAGAGAAGGCCTTTGATAGCCTAGAGTGGGATTATCTTTACACAGTCCTTTCTGAGATGGGGCAGAGAGATGGATTCATAGCTTAGGTGAGACTATTATACACAAATCCCTCAGATAATGTCCACCCAGGGCATGTGATCTTAGAGAGCTTTCGTATAGAGAGAGGGACGAGGCAGGGCTGACCCTTACTGCTCCTTTTATTTGCCCTGCCTATGGAGCCCTTGGTCAGCATAGCACAATAAGATATCGAGGGCTTCAACTGGTTACACATTACCACTGTATAGCCCTCTACGCTCAAGACCTGGTGCTTTTTCTCTGAAATGAAATCTCACCCCAGAAAGAGCCAGAGATCTACTAAAGGACTTTAGTAACTTCTTGGGTCTGAACGTCAACTGTCAGAAGTCACACCTGTTCACTCTGAGGGCCAATAGTAACCCACAAAAAACACTGAGAGAACTACAATAGGAACCCCAGTGCCTACATACCACGATAAGAAAGAATTCCTAGACCGCAATGTAGGCCAAGCCATTAGGTCAGTTGGGGTCTGCACAGAGTTCTGGCACACACTCCCCCTTTACTTGTCAGGCAGAGTGGCTTTACTCAAGATGATCATTCTCCCACGATTACTCTATTTTTTCACTGTACTATCTTTGTGGATACCCAGATCAGTGTTTAAAGACCTTCGCACTTTACCCCTGAGAGGGGAGTAAGACCCTTCACTCCCGTATTGACCTCGTTAGTTAGAGCGCTACTGAGAGTGGGGAGACCTGCTGCGGACGACTCCTATGAATTCCAAGTAATATGTAAATGCTGTCACCGTTGCCTACATAAAACAAGAACGCTTATCCCTTATTCTCTAAACATTGCCTATAACCATGTTGAAAACTACCTTATGGAGGTAGCTGGGCTGGGATGACGGAGTGGCTGACGCAGGGGGTGATAATAATGGGGAATTTATTCTGGGTGGGAGAGCTCCTACCCTTTGAGGACTTCAGTACAGAATTTGATATCATACAACACTGTTTCTTTACTCTACAGGACTGTTACTGCAGCCTTTCGTACAAATTGGAAAACTGGGCAAACAAATCTGAAACCACATGCTGCTAGTCAGTATCTGGTTCTCTCCATGGGGCATGCAAGGCAGTGTCCTATTTGTATAGAACGCTTTGGGAAGGACACGCTTCTACCATTGGAGGCTTTGCAGGCCAAAAAGGGGGAAGACCTGGGGTCCCTACCCCTGATGAGGACTGGGTAATACTGCTTGAAAGACAACCCAAAACTTCCCACATTGCCCGATTTAAACAGATGAACTATTTCATACGCCATTGGGTTTACCTTACCCCGAGTCACATTAATAAATACTTCCACATTACGACTGCAGTGTGCCCGCAATGTGGGGAGCTTGCGGCAGAGTTTAAACATATGGTATGGAACTGCTCACGTTTGAGGGAGTACTGAAGGGCAGTTACCAGAGTGGTGGCAGCAGTCACAGGTAGGGAAGTACCAGATTCAATTGCCCACTGCATACTAGGTAGGTTTCCCCACACACTTAAGACGAAGGTGACCAGCAGGTTCCAGAGCTTGTCCCTGGTGTTGGAAAAGAGGGAAATAACACAACATTGGAAGGCGCCAGGGGGTCCGAGCATTGACACTTGGTGCTGTGAACTCGAGAGGATGTCATCCTATGAAGGAGAGGTGCTCCTCAGAGACGTTAGGCGGGGACTACGGCAGATGGAAATAGCTCGAGCTTGGGAGGATCTAGTGCACACGCTAAAAGAGCCAGAGGAGTGATCTGCAGATGCATCTCCCAAAAAAACCCTCACATGATCCCCTGAATCCCCAGAATTAAGCACCAGTAAGACAGATAAGGGACCGGACTGGGTAACGCAGATGGACCAGTTTGCCGAATTGACCACTAACCTCTCCTCTACCCACGATGGATACTGCTGATAGAATGTTCAGAGACTGGCAGCCATGGCCCAGCGACAGTTTCACTGAAATACATTTTGACACTGACCCTCTACTTACGAGGAGCGAGGGAGGGAGGTGGAGAGGGTGAAGGGCTGGAAGAGTGGGAAGAGTAAGTTATGATCTTTGTGTTTGCAAGTTGTTAATGATTGACTACTGCCCCTTGATATGTGACCCTACTCTAAGAGGAAGACATACAGTTGCAATGGAATCTAGCACTGTGCTGTTATGTTATATAAAATTGTCAATACAATGTTTAAAAAAAAAAAAAAAACATGAGCTGCAACTTACTCACTTCGTAATTCCCAGTAGTTGAGGAAATGATTTAGCCGAAAAACACACAGAATTTTTATTCCATAGAAATCAAGCATACAGTAGGTCAATATTTCATGACAGTCACTCTTCAAAAAAAGGGCAGAACTTCTCCCAATTAAGAAAAATGCCAATGCCTATAAAAATGAATGCCCTAAAGAACACACAGAATATAAAATAGAATGCTTATACTGCCCACTCTGAAATGTTAGTTGGTAGTGCTTTGCCCACTTTGACCCAACAATTACCTTAACCGCTAATGCAGTTTTCCATCTGTAATTGTTTTGTGTTAGCCTAATTGTGCAGTGTTAGAAATTGGGTTTCTGGTTCACTGAGGTATGCACCATGTCCAAGGAGCTACCACAGTCCTAGTTAAGCTAAGTCATAAACGCACTTTAGGTTAACCTGTGCTCACCCTCTGGTAGCTTGCCATACAGCAGTCAGACCTAACTTAAGAGGCAATGTGTTAAGTATTTGTGTAACATTTCAAACAGTGACACTGTGAAAACACAACACAAAAATATACCACACCTGGTTAAAAAAAGAAAAGCTTAATTTAATAAATAAAGCAGAACCAAAACAACAAAAATCCAATGAGTAGAACTTGAGATATGGATTTTTAAAGAATAAACTGTGAATTAGTGCTTCGGTACAAGAAGCCCCAACTGGGATATCTGGTTGCGCCGGATTGGGACAAAGTCAAAAGTTCAGGCCGACCGTGATGGAGCGCGGGACAGTTACAGGGACCCTTTTGGGCCTGCGGAACCAAAGAACCTTAATCCTGCAGGGGGCAGGCTAAAGCGAAGTGTTGGTGTTTCTCCACACAGGAGGGGTGATGCGTCTGGGCCAAGAGGCAATGAATGGTTTCAAAGACGATGTGTCTAGGTCGGTTTGCACTGGAGAGGAGATAAGTTGACTCCGATTCACACAGTGGGGGCTGTTGCACCGGTTCTGATCCACAGAACTGGGGCAGTGAGCTGGTTCTGACCTGTGCAGCAGCGGCGGTGCTTTGATAGTGCCTGGAGCAGCACTTTAGACCCACTTCCAAGGACCCAGTATTGGATTGGCACCACTTGGCAGGACAAGACTCACAGTTGGCATAGTCTAGGTGCTGCAGCAGGTGAGCTGGAAGCCTTTTGTTTCCTTGAGACTTCAGAAATCAGGAGGCAAGCCCTTGGAGTCGCTTTGGTCCCGGATTGGAGAGATGGGTATTCAGTTGTTCTCACTCCCAGGCAAGCAGTTTAGCAGACCAGCAGTTTAGCAGACCAGCAGTCTAGCAGACCAGCAGTACTTTCAACAACACAGCAGTTCTGGGTGTTATGTTTAAGGCTATGACCCGAACTATCCATGGAGCTGCAAATCATTTTCTTTTTAAGTTTGGTGATCCAAAATTCTTCAAGAAAATAAGACTAAAAGTATTGAAGGATGCATCAATGTGCTGGCACCAGGTTAAAACGATCACTAAGATACCTTACTGCAACCAGCGGGCTCCGATTTGGGACTCTCCGGGCACACCAGAATGTTTGAAAGACGCATTGGCCAAACCAATAAGGGAAGCCAGTCTGGAAATTTGGGGTGAACTTTTACGGGAAGCAGTGTTACTCTCCTGGGAAGAATTAAGGGATAAAACTGAGGGTGCTGTGACTAGGATTAAATATATCCAAGTGGAAGCTTGGGCACAGTCCATTCGATTAAGTCGGTGGGGGGGAAATCCCTTAGCAGAAGATCTCTTTAATGGCTCCTCTAATAGTAATAAGGTCTCAATGTGGTACTGCGAGATTCTGGAGCTAATTGATAGCGACTTCAAATTGCCTGAGCAGCTATGGGGAGGCACCATGACTAGGGAATTGGCACACGTAGGATGGCAAGAATCAATGATAATGTGTTTTGAGGTAGTAAAAGCTGCCCTGTTGAGGAAAAATCACTTGTATGTAGAGCTTATATTACCCTGGCAAAACTCACTAAAGTAAAGAAAGGGGAAGTGGTGAACTGTGCTAAATGTGGTGCCCTAAATGCTACTGATATCCATATGTTTATGGAGTGTCCAGCAATTGTTTCTTTTTGGACTGAGGTGGCGGGAACATTGTCGCAGGTTTTAGGGAGGGGAATAATGGTAAATCCTCCCCTCATTATTTTTGGGAAACCACAAGATCTGAAGGGCTGGTCTAGGGAAAATAGGAATTTGCTGTTCTATGCTATTCTTTTGTCTAGAAGGAAGATCTGCTTGAAGTGGGTTATGGTGTTCTTCCCCCCTCCCCCCCAGTATACCCGGCCCCTGCACAGGAGTTTGTTTGAAGCTCTTCTGAATTTGGCCAAACTAGATTTAAAGGTGGGTGGCCCCGAGCAGAGACTGAAGAAAAAGAATATGGGCTCCTCTTTTGGAGTGGGCCCTCCATCCCCCACACCCCTTTTAAATCAAAATGCTAGGACATAGTTATTTTGAGGAGCCGCTAAAAGAAAGTGCTGGGGTACAGTCTAATGATTTAAAAACCTCTTTCATCCATGCCAGCCACGAGGGTGATCCCAGTAAGGTTGAGTGGGTGAGATGGGCCACCTTGGGCTGCGTGTCCACCTTTACACTTTCAGTCATTGAAAAGTGAGAAACTTTTGGAATGAAGGTGTGACAAAGTTCGGAGGTGTATGAGGACAAAAACAAACACAGCAGTTCTTCTTCATGGCAGAGTATCCACAGGTCCAGAAGTGTACCGAGTTGGTGGTGCTTGAGGTCCAGAACTTATACCCAGTTTTTTTTTGACAAACTATGAATTTGCACTTTTTCAGTAAGTTGATCTTTTCATCCAAAAAAGTCAAAATGTCCCATTCTGACATTGGAACCGGCAAACATGTCAACTTTGAGGTAGACCTAGCCCCCTGCTCTTCCTGCCTTGGCTCCAGACTCACTACAAGAGGGTCTACAGCCCTTTGTGTGGGGAAAAGACACAGCCTATTGAGATGTAAGTTTCTGTGCCACCCTCACATCCTGCCCAAGATATCCCATAAGGATGTGGATGTCCCATCAGTCACGTCTAGGCTCCCTTTGTGTGTGGCTGTCTAGATGGAATTCACAGAGCCCAGCCATCACCCACCCCAGACGTGTATTCAGAAACAGGCAGAAGACTAAAGTAAGGAAACACAAACTTTCTAAAAGTGGAATTTTCTGAATTACAATTTAAAATCCGACTTCACCATAAGTTATGATTTTAAATTGTGATTCCAGAGACACCGAACTTAGGGGAGTGAGGGGGTGGGGTCCCTTCCCATCCCATCCCTTCCTAATTGTAAAATGCAATTATATATAATAAGGTAATCCCGATGTTATCCTTTTGGGGGAGATATGCCTTGCTCTACTGAAAAACAATTTGAGTTTTTCGCTACTAGGACATGTAAAACTTAAAGGTGTACATGTCCTTCTTTTTAAATTCACTGCACCCTGCCCTTGGACTGTCGAGGGCATACCTTAGGGTTAACTCTTTTATGTTTTAAAAAGTTAGGTTTGGGCCTAGAAAGAGGATTAACTTGCCAGGTTGACATGGCAGTTGATATGACAGTTTAAAACAACACACACAGGCGTTGCAAGGGCAGGCCTGAGACATGTTGAAGGGCTACTTAAGTGGGTAGCACAATCAGTGCTGCAGACCCAATATTAGCATTTAATTTACAGGCCCTGGGCACAGGTAGTGCATTTTACTAAGGACTTATGTGTAAACTAAATATGGCAATTGTGCATAAGCCAATGTTACCATGTTTTAAGCAGAGGGTGCATGCACTTCAGCACTAGTTAGAAGTGGTAAAGTGCCCAGAGTCCTAAAGCCTCCTATTAAAGTTCAGCAAAACAGGAAGTCTGAAGGCAAAAAGTCAGGGGGAACCCACTCAAAGTGTGGCAGGTCTAACATATAGTTTCACATTTGACCAATATTTAATTCTAGATGATTTTACGCCATTGTAGGGCTTAAGAGTTGATTATACAGCCATTAGTGCAGTAGTTTTATTCAAACTGTTGATTGGGTAAGATATGTCCATCAACATGGAGTCTAAAGAAAGAACCATCTAACCGAAATATTGTGCCCTTTACAGTGGATGTTGTGCCTTGCTAAATATCAATTTCCCAAATTAGCATCCTGTGGGAGACCACAATATCCTAATAAAAACATGTCTGAACACTGTTACTACTGTAGTGTACCTTAATGCTGCATAATGGAGCAAACACTGAACTAGTTGTCAAATGATATGCAGTCCATAGCTGAGCAATATTCCTTGTCATGACAGATTCTAGAAAATATACAGGTGATTATTGAAGTCACAGGAAGCAGTTGTGTTATTTTACACATAATTTACAGACAGTGTCTTGATCCCTTTTCCTTTACATGGGCATCCACTTTGTGCAAAGATCCTCTTTTATTACTAATGTATTAACCATCACACAGTACCCACGTGAACACTTTCACTTGTACTAGATACAAACTTCTTTTTCCTTAGCATCATCACTGGAGCCAACGCGGCATCATCAGCGATGTCTCATGACTTAGTCATAACTGACGTGCCACAGTAGGTGCCATGTGCACCGTCTATGCCACCTCTTTTATTCCGTGCCTACCAATAGAAGCAGATTGTTAGCCATGGAGATTTCTCAACTTTCGTTTGACAATTTAGTGATTTGTTTGTTTACTTTTTTTTGGTAAAAATGTTAATTCTTAGACATTGCCTGGTCCTAAGTCATCAAGCTTCAATCCCAGTATGACTTCCATTACCACAATATCTGTCACTAATCCCAAGCGATTGTTCTGTTGGTGTTTGTGTAATTTCTTGTGGCTTTTTTGCCAAATAATGCACCCTGAGGCACTAATAAAGAGACAGTTTAAGCTGTTTTAGTTTCTCTACCCCTCCCCCCCCCCCCCCCCCCCCATCACCAGCATTTCAGCTCTAAAGTTGAGGTCTTGTGTCAGGTCTTGAATCAGATCCTTATGAAGGCCACCTTTTTTTCTGTCGGCCTAAGAAGGAACATGTTCCATCACATTATGAAAACAAAGCAGGATGTGCAGTACTCATCTGCTTTTACCTCTTGGCCTACCCAGCTTTTGCAGCTTAATCCTCAGGAGAGGGTTTATGGAAGCCATGTTTAGGATGTTTGCTTCTCCCACCTATGTAGTATCTCTGAAATCTTCCTAGAAGGTTTTGACATGTTCTTGGACGTAGAGGTAATGTCAGCAACCTCATTCTTGACCTCAACTTATTTAACATGTAAAGCATCAGTCCCTTTCAACCTTTAAGTCCGTTTTAAAATCCTTTGAGGCTGGTGTTTTGGTTTCAGTAGAGATCCCTTTGACACAGTCTTTGGCATTGTTTGACGCTGGTGAACCTCTTTTATTAAGTGAGCAGATAGATCATTTTCCTAGGCTAAGATCTTGTGATATACTCTAGGAAAATATCTTCTATCTATATCTAGTGTGACTAGATTGTTATCATTAAATAGAATGCAGACACTTTTCACTTATAATTAGATGCTTTAGACTGTAAGTATCCTGTTCAGGAAGGAGCTGATCCTTCTGGTTGTGAAAGGTTTCTGCCATGTTCTTCATTATTTGTACCTCTTTGGAATGCAAAAGGACTGGACATACCTCTAGAAAGTTAGCCTTTTGATCCTAAGGATTCTTCCTCTGCTACCAGGCTTAGAATGCTGACCTTGTAATAAAGACTGCTGGGATGCTTACCATTGCCCTTGTCCAGCAGCAGCAAATCTCTTCCCTTTTTATTCTTATTTTGATAAGCAGTCATCTGAGGAGAATTACTGTTTAATGAGGCTTTGGTAGACTGTGTAGGAGTCGTAGCCCTGGGGTGCTATAATGTACTTTAAGAAAATGCTGGACAGCTCTTATTGATGTATTTGGAGTCATTTGACATCTGACAGTTTTATCATGCATTCTCCTGCAAGAAGAATGAAGCAAAACGCAATTCCAGTGAGTCCGTCCTTTGAATAGGGAACCCAAAAACGGATGCTTTTAGTAAGAAAACGGTTGGATTTGGAAACCTTGCTCTCAATTTTATGATTTCAACATTCGTGCTCACACTTTACAACCATGGATTATCGGAATTAGCAGATTTGCTTGTTCACTTGCTACCAGAGGACATGAGAGTTCTGTTTAGGAAGCTTGTTCAGAATGGTTCTTAACAGACAGTGTAGACCAGTGTTACTCAAAGTACGGCCCGGGGGCCGCATGCGGCCCTTTGAACCTTTACATGCGGCCCCCAGGACACCAGTAGGGCCAGGTTGCTGTTTACTCGACTGAGCACTAATGTTAAGAGGATGTTAAATTAACAGGCAATCCTTTATTTAAACATTATTTGAAGATTAGGTAAGGAAGTTGCCCTGCACTGTTTAAATGCAGAACCATTTTCATTCTTTAAGAAATCTTGCAGCAAATGTCTACAACTATGATAAGGGTTCTTAAAAATTAAAAAAGTGAATTACATTAACACACAGAACCATTACATAGTACATCAGATAATATCAGTGCATGGAGAAGTATTTTATTTTTTAAAGTGATAGATTTCAAACATAAATTCAGAAACATTGAGTCACCTTCATAACAATGTCAATAGTGAAATAAGAGGCAAGTCAGTTGTTATCTGCACTCTTTGATTGACCTGATTTCCTATGCTACATGAACAACTTCATCATTTATTAAATTAAACACAGGAGAAAGGTTTGCTCGGTGCACATCCTGAAGCCACGCATTGTGAGGTCCTCTTGCATACATTAATGAACAAAAAGAAGGGAACGTGAAATAAAACAACTGCCTAGGATCACACAAGTAGGTAAAGAAGGGAAGCTGGGATTAATGTCAGGTTTTATGGTTTCACATTGTGCGATTCAGCTACTAGATCTATATGCTTTCCCGTCACCTACACCCACCATAACCTCTCCCCACCCAGAGCCCCTTCCTCCCTTTGATCGCCACTCTGCTAGCATCAATGCGGCCCTCTGTCACACAACAGACCAAACTTTGTGGCCCCTGGGAAAATGTTTGCGAGTACCCGTGGTGTAGACTGACATTGCATGGTGGTTGATGTGGCCTCTTCTGTGGGGCCTTGAGTGGTTTCTCCGAAACACACCTGATGCAGACCACAGTTTTTTTTCTTGGATGTACAGATTCTACTGTCTGATATACCCTTTGACAGCCTGTGGTTATTGGGGAAAAGGGCCACATTTTTTAGTGAAGCAGAGCCATTCCACAGCAAGTGCCTTAGGTTTGGCTTTGCTGCGTAGGAAATTTCACAAGCTACATCACCATATTATGGGTCATGCCTATGAATTTCAGAATCGACAATCCTCTCAACAGTCTCAAGCCCCTCAGTAGTATTTTTGTTGACAGAGATGACATTGTGCAGGGAAAAATAGACCTGGTCAAAGTTTTGCCACTCTCTCGCACTCAACCACTGAACAACTCTGAGTTTTACTATGGGCTTCTTCATCTTACGTCTGTAGGTAGGTGAGACAAACAGCTTGCTTTCTTCAAAGGTGGCCGGTGATTACTTCATACCTTCAAATCTTGTAATTGGTAGAAAAGGAGTACAGTTTGCCATTTCATGTGCAGTTCCCATCGATTCCTCCCCTTCTTCCTGTTATATAAACAACTTACTGATTTAGATGACAGTTATTAGATAAAGGTACTTTTGAGTTAGATCTTCATTTTCAGACAGGAAAAGAGCTCTACTCTCCTATTTTTCGAAGAGGTTTGTGTAATCTGAATCTTTGGTTCTAATTTCAAATTCACAAAGATAGATCTATTTACAATCCTGGCATTGTGTCATGTCTCTCAGCATTTCAGGAGGCTAGGTTTAGATTCTCTGGATTTCCAGGATGCCTTTTTCCATATTCCAATTATTCCATCTCAAAGACAGTACCTCGCATTTACTCTGGGAGCACCGATGATCATTTTCAGGTTTTGCCATTTAGTTTGTCACCTGCTACAAGAATGGTCACCAAGATAAGGGTTGGTGTAGCTGCACAACTGAGGATACATTTGGTTGCCATTCAGTCTTCTCCGGATGACCGTTTTTTCAGAACACGTTTTTCCTCCCGTACCTAAGTGTTTAGCTATTACAACCACCCTCTGCTGCACTCTGGAACATATCTTGCCTTGTTCATTTTCACTTGACACATTACATAAAAGCAATCTTCGATACCAGTGTAATTTTGGCATTTCGATCTTGGGAGAGGGTTGTAGCTTTGCAAGAGTTAAATTTTTTCTGCAAAGACAGACATGTGCAACACGTAAGACCAGCAGTGAGGCTGTTTTGCCTTATTGCTTTGTCTTTTTCTGATTCCGCAGACTTGGTTGAGATTGTGCTGTCTTTAGTGGACTCCGCACTTTCAACTGAACCAGTATTACATACTTATGACGTGCAGGATTTCCCTTTAAGGTTGGGATGTATACCTTCTTTATTCTGTCTGAAATCCAATAATATCGGTCTTCAAGCTTGAAACGTGAGGCAAATGTAAGAGGTTAACTCTGGACAGCATCTTCCACTTTGTTATGAAGGGGTGTTTAGCTTTTCATAGACCTTCACCACAGCTGTTTATTTTTAAAGAAGGCCTGTGTTTTGTTTCTGGTGCCAATATTGTACTCCAGATCCTTTACACACTCAGATAATACATATTTTACAGTAATTGGTTTCTTTACCTTAGAGGGTACATATGATAAAGGGTTATTTAGCTGGAACATCTGCTTGCTTGTTTTTACCAAAGCAAGACTTGTTGAAAATGTTAGTAGTTTATAGTTTTATAAAGGCTTTGCAGCCTGTTCTTTCCTCAAGACGATTCATTTTACCATCATGGGACTTGAATTTAGTTTGGACTTTATTCATATGACTGCTCCTTTTGATCTGCTACATTTTTGTGATCTTAGCTTTTTTTCTTGGAAAGTTGCCTTTTTGAGAGCAATGACTTTGACTATAAGAGTTAGTCAGCTCCAGGCTCTATCAGTTTCAGAAATGTTTACAATATTTCAGAAGAATAGGGTGCTGTTTCAGGTCCAGTCTTTTCTCTATATGGTAATACTGGGATTTCATGTCAGTGTGTTTGTATCAGACTTTCTTTCCTCCTCCATGCCCTTCAAAGCAGGAATAGAGGTTGGACAAATTGCACCATAAGAGTGATGAGCTTCTAGAATCAGTGAATATCTGCTTCTCAGAAGGATGATAATCTATCTCTGTTCAGGGCCCGAAGATGTATTCTGCAGATAGGAAACAAACAATTTCTTGGTAGATCTCACTGATTATGAAAGGGGGTTATGATATGGCAGAAACATCTCCTCCTACTGGGGGGTTTGCAGGTTTCAGCTTGCGCCACAAAGGTCTCACTACGATGTTGGCCCTGAGGGGACTTTCCAGTGTACTCTATTTTTAATGCTGCTACCTTTTCCTCTCGTCACTCTCTCGGGCGCTATTGCGTACAAATGGGGGTTGCACCTAGTCTCAATAGAGTAATGCAGTTTTAGAGTTTGTTTTAGTCTAGGTTTGTCTCTACTCATACCTGCTCCTTTTCTATGGGAGAATGGCTTTGGAAGAGTTAAAGTGAGTATTCTTTGGAAGTTCATATGTATTTCAAAAATTTACTTATAAGAATGTTCTTTCAGATGGATATATTACTCCCCCAGTTTACTCTGGCCCTCTCATCCTCCCTGCACGAGATTCTTGATATTAATTTATTTTGTAGTTTCTTTTTATGTCCTTAAATCCTTGAGGGTGTAGAAAATGGACAGAACAGAATTAACTGGCACACGTGTTGCCTTATGTAGTCAGCTGATCACTTTCACAAGGGCTGTGTGGTACAGATGATGACTCTATTATGACTTCACTGACGTCAATGATGTAACTGGGGTGTAATGAATTCTGGATTCAGTCTGGTGGCTGGGAGTGATTTCAAGTAATCAGCATACCCACATTAGTATGTAGACTAAACATATCCATAAGAAAGAACACAGTACTGAAGGTAATTTAACAATATAATATACTGTGTGTCTTAATTATTTTCACATGGCCTTCTACTGAAGTTGTAGGTGACTAATGTAGTTGTATCTGCTTCTTTATGTGGTCTTTTTAAGCACTTTTGTTTTTTTTTTAATCATGCTGCTACCTCTGAAAAGTTGCCTTTTCCCACATACTAATCACAATATTTCATCAACGTCTGTAAGCAACTGAGACAGATATATAATTGCTGTTGGTACATAACTTGGTATTCTCAGTTCTGAAGCACTGTGTCCAGGTCCTCACAGGCATTGTCATTTTTTGGGCAGCCTTAGCTCTTGTATATCTCGTCCTCTCTGCCTACATGCAGCAGTCAAGATTAGTATGCCACTGACCCAAAGGCTGGACCACCATGCCACCCACCTTTGAGCCGTAACACTTTTTGCCACTGCAAATGCTGCACGCACAGACAATTTGTGATATCTGGGAACTTGAAATGTCCTAGCAAAAGGACCAGTTTGGGGGATAATTCTGATGACGTACTCTCTGTATTGTGCAAGTCCAAGAATGCCTTCCTCCAAAAATGCTATTTATTGGGGCATAGCCTAAGCATGTAGTAAAATGTGCCTTGTAAGGGACACGTCTGCCTGCAGATTCCTCACCCGTAGAGCAATCCTGCGTATCAGAATGTATCTAGAAACTTCAAAGCTGCCAAGGGATATAGATCGTTACTAATCACCAAGAGGGATCTCTGAAAGTCCGAGCGGACGGCTTGAGCTGTCGTTGTGCTGATTACGAGTGGTACCTTTCACCAGAGATAGTCCAGGACATCTTCACCCATTGGGGCACTCCTAAGGTGGAATTGCTTGCTTCCTCAGAAAATGCTCAATGCCAACAGTTCTGCGTCCTCTAGTATCAACTGAGGGGAGCCTTGGGTGGGTGTGTTTCAGTTTCTCTTCCCCCAACCACATGCCTTTGATTCCTCTGGTTCTGAGGAAGTTTTACCAAGTCTGGGCCCATGTCATTCTCATAGCTCCGGGTAAGTTGAGAAGGGTGTGGTATGCAGACCTGCACTTCTCCACATGTCCTCCGCTATGCCTGCCATTCAGGCCAAATCTTCTTTCTATCGGGGAAGAATGGTTCTGCACCCCAATCTCCAAGACTTCCCTACATGCATGAAGATTGAGTGGGAACAACTGAACTTTCAGCTGCCACCGGATGTGGTAGACATCATCTTATCAGCACATCACCCCTCCACTAAGTCAGTTTAGTCCGGCAGATAGGGCAACTTTTTAGCATGGTGTGTGGACAATGGTGTGGATCCCTTGCAAGTCAATTGATCCTACGTGCTACAATTGTGCTTTCTGTGGCTTAGAGGGGATGTGCTATTGGCACTGTGAAGGGTTACTTAGCCGACTTGTTTGCCTTCCTCTGTCTTCCGGATCAGCCATCCCAGTGTAAGTCTCCATTTGTCATGTGTTTCCTCAAGGGCCTGACCAACCTTTTTCCTCCCAGTCCCTTTGTGGTTCCTCAATGAAATTTAAATTTGGTTCTCACATTTTTGATGTGGACTCTGTTTCAGCCCCTTCACATTTGTAAACTTTGTGTGTTAACTCTCAAGACTGTTTTTGGTTGTAATGAGGTCTACTAGGAAAGTCAAGGATTTAGAAGCCCTTGGTTCTTGTCCTTTCACTATCTTCTCCACACATAAGTTGGTGTTGTGAACTAGGGCTACTTTCCTTCCCAATGTAATTTCTCCCTTGCATCATGCTTAGTCCATCACTCTTTCAGCCTTTTTCCCTTCCCCTCCACCCACAAAGGGGGAGGAGCGCTTGCATTGGTTAGATCCTATGCGAGTGGCCAAATACTACCTAGACCGCACTAAGAAACACGTGTGCTCAGAGGCACCATCTGAGGTTACATCTGGCGCGTACCCAGGCCAGCGCCCTCTGCTGGTGACGACGGAATTTGAAGTTTCATGGATCTAGTCTGATGCTTGAAGTTGTTCTACAGGTGTGGAATGGTCAGGTAAATAGAGTATCCATCAGAAAGATCGTTACCTAGGGTAAGTAACCTTTTTGTCTTACCCACAGCTCCTCAAGGCAATTTGGTGAACCACCATAGCCAAACATTTTTAGTTGCGTTCTAGAGTAGTAGCCTTATGCAGTATTTTAATTTGTATAAATCTGACGTTTGTTTTCATTTCTGTCCTGTCTCCATTACGTTGAGTAATACTTGGTTTTCTAGTGGGGATTTATCAAGTATGTCTTCAACTATTGTCAGATATTTACCTGTATCATGGCATAATCAGGGATCTTAGCAGAATTACATTTTAGGCATCTCATATTCTTCATTGAGGTGTGAGAAACACAGGATGGCATACGCTTCCCAATTTGTTTCTCACCCGTATGTACCAGTCAAGTTCCAGTTCTTCAGTCCAGATAGGTCTACCACTTTTGTCATGTGATTCTCTATTCGGAGCGGAGTTGTTCATTTTTCTTTTCCATGCTATTTCACTAGTGGCACATAATGTAGGTAGTTGTTCTGCCCCAATTCAAATCTGTCCATCCTAAGACAAGGTTCACTTTGGACCTAGAAAGACCATTCATTAATCACTGCCACGTTTGCAGCCAAAGACTAATTATGCTACTTAGGTAGCAAGATTCCCACATCAACCTGTCTTCATAGGGTTTGCAATAAGACTCTTGGAAAGCCACCCTCCTACAGAAGCACCCTAGAATGTTATTCCCCATTTTAAAGAAACTATTTGAGATCCAGATTGGGGCATTTGGTAAGACACACAAAAAGTCAGTGAGTCTTATCATTTTATCAAACAATGCATTGGCCAACATGGGTAGAGTAATAGTTCCCCAGCATGCCCCCTCCACTCGGAAAGAAGTCTAGAATTGGCTTCAGATTGGGCTCAGTTTCTCTTAACATGGATCCCTCAACTGTAATGTCTTTAATTTTACCAGTTTGCAGTTCCGTTGGCTACAGTACTGACTTCAGTTCAGCACTTAAGATTTCTGATGCCAAAAGGGATGGGAATAGGTCGACTAATTAATGAGCTAGGCAAAGAATGTGGGTATGTTAATTGCACCAAAAAGGTTACTTGAGTTACTATCTTATCCTACAGATCACTCCCCTGTTTGAGACAGTGACTGCTCTCAGTCTGCCCTGATCATTCTCCTTTAAGTCAGAACAGTGATTAAGGTTTCCCAGTTTCATCTTAGAAAACGGGTGAATGCTTCCATCATTGTGCTGCTTAATGATAGTGATGAATGTAACCATATTGCCTCAGTGATGAAGTCCCCTCCTTCATTTTCATAGGAATTTCAGTACAGATGCCCAACTTATTCTGGATGTAAAAGATGGCATAAAATGCTGTCATTTTATTAATCGTGACAGCAATTGTAAGGGTAACCTGTTTTTACTTCTACTAAATTTCCTCCACGCTTCCACAGCACCGCCCTCCATCCCCCTCTCTCCCCTTATGGCCCACCCTTCCTCCAGAAAAAAACAAACCCAAAGCCAAGCTGAATTAGCTGTTTGGCTTTCTTAATGTTATTGGTTTGTTAATGTTACGCTTACATGAGCACCAATTACATTATACAAGGACAAGTTCATTTTTTATTGTCAGATGATCTTCCTTAGCCCACCTCCCCACCCCCGCACATGTGTTGCTGATTCTGCCACACTCCTCCCCATGACTTTCTTGTGGTTTTTTTTTTTTTTTTTTGCATTTTATTTTTACATAGTGGACACTCGACTTGAAGTATTGGAGCATTTATCATTAGTACCAGTTACATTACACAAGGATACATTTTTAGAAGAGTGTCCACATTTTGAAGCTGTTCTCAACTGTTTTCGAGCAGGCACTGCTGCTTAATTTGTCCATCTGCACAACGCCTTGCACACTCCCTAAGCCGACAGTAGCATGCCTACAATATTCCTTGTCATGTAGCACATGTATAGGTCTACGTCTCTCCAGAGAAAGGCAAAAGAAATTGTCATGGCATGCTTCCTTTTTGAAAGCCATCATAACCTTTATTTCAGTCAGAGTACTTGCTATCAACTTTACACTTGATTTTTCATTTACGGTTGAAATATAGTGCATCAGACTTTGAGAACCAGAGCGTTTAAGAAATCCTCCGAGATAGGGTCGTTATTCATTATAACAAGCATTGGCAAAACCAATAGGTTTCACCTATGCAGGCTCTATTGACTTTGTCAGTTTTTTTTTAGGCCAAGATGGCCAAAAGTCAATGAAAAAAGTGCTATGAGGCTGTCAACATGCACAACATGTATGACGCTGTGCAACATGGCATTAGGGAAAAAAGCTCTATGATACAGTCAGTGCTGGCCACGTCATAGCTGTATTTACTTATGTCAGCTATAGATGAGCCATTCAGACTTTTACGTACAGAGGGTCATAGCATTACACCAATGAGTTTGACAGAACTCAGTGCACTTAAAGTCAAAAAACCAGCAGCATCAGTCCAAAATTTGTGGTTAGTCATGCAAAAAGAGCCGTTTCCTAACGCCATACGCGTTCCAAAGAGGCATATGTATCTGCCCTATTCCACAGTTTGCGAGAGTCATACAGCTGAAAAGAGAAGAATTTTAAACTCCACTCGCCAGTGAGGCATTA
This sequence comes from Pleurodeles waltl, assembly GCF_031143425.1. NCBI lineage: Eukaryota > Metazoa > Chordata > Amphibia > Caudata > Salamandridae > Pleurodeles > Pleurodeles waltl. The sequence goes on along the minus strand of NC_090449.1, from coordinate 658,266,743 downwards.
GCGTGACACCTTGCTTTAGAACTTTAAATATGACATGGGCAACAAACATGCAATACATTTCCCTGGGCTGGCCAGAGCAAAGAAAGGTCCCCAACAGGTTAACATGACGCGAAATGAGGGAGTAGTCCACGTCACAAAGAATACATGGAACTGGTTATTTTGCATAATACTTCAGGTTTTTTAGGTCCACACTGCATTTAGAGGAGAGCGAGCTAGATTCCTTTATAGCAGTATCTGGGGTTCCGAAACTGAGTGAAGAGTGTAGAATGGAGCTGGAGAGAGATATTTAACTTGAAGAGGTTAAGGTCCAGGTGAGCAACAAAAAATGCAAGATCCACAGACTGTATGGATTTTCATTGCAGCCTTATGAGAAAATCCTGAGAATAGATTCAAAGTCTTTGTTAAATATGTATCTGGGAGCTGCAAAAGAAGACTAACTGCCAAAAGGTCTGAGAATTGCTAAAAACATGTCAATCTTTAAATATGTGCAGGACAGGAATAACTACTCCTACTACTGCTCAATATATAGAAATATAGATGGGTAACCGTGAATTATGAGGATGTTTTCCACCCAAGAGTTCTGAGTGACATCAAATAGACTACAACAGTGAAGCTTGAGTTGTATATGACATCACTCAGAACCTTGAGGTGAACAACATCTCCATATTTCACTTTTTGTCCATCTATAATTTTATCTTACGTAAGGTCCCCAATATCATCTGCCCTGCTTTCAACTATTGCGCAGGGACCGTGGTTAATGGGAGAGCTGTACATAACATGCCATCTGCTCTGTGACAGAAAGGAAAAAATAAATGTCTTACCTGATATCCTGAAACCAAAACCCACTACATTCCCTGCCCTTCTCCCCACCTCCTGCAGCTGTGCCTTTTGCTTTTAGTCAATCCAGACATGTGGAGCTGTGCTGACGGGCTCTCAGAGAGCCCTGTCACCTGGCCTGGAAGGCCTTTATGACACCACACCAGTTGATAACCACTCATGTTATCAACTGTTGTGATGTCATTCAGAAACTGAAATAAACGATAGAGTCTCTTTTTGAGAGCAATACTTAACATCACTGTTAAGCATGCAAACACAAGTTTTGAGTAAAATCATTCTGAACTGGCTGCTCCCCCCTCTTATTGAGCTGATTTACCCAGACCAGTCAGGGTTTATACCTGCATAGACAATGCATATGTTTTAGGGCAGATGGAAATATGTAAGCTATTGTTTTACTCAATGTTGAAATGGTGTTCGAAGGGCCTTTTCTTTTCAGGATACTTGTTTTAATGGCAATTGCAGCTACCTTTAAATCATGGATTATCGTGTTATATAAGCTGTCCTTGGCCAAAATCAAAGTCCATGGTACATTATCCCAGATGTTTCCAATTGAGAGGGAAACCAGGCAGGGATGCCTATTGTTCCTCATCCTATTTAGTGTAAAAGATCTGCTTGTGTGGACAACTGCATAAACAAATATTTTTGCATGCTGCTGCTATGCTACTTTGCATAGCCAAATCATATACTTCAATTCCGATACTAGTGGATATGTTTTATATGTACTTATTGATTATACGCAGGGTTCAACATAAACTGGTCATGATCCCTTCTTTTCCTGATAAATAATTTGATTTCAGCATCTTCCTTGGAAAATCATTGAGGCTTTTTACACCTCCCACCCACCAAGATAACAAAAAGAATTGCTGCTATTGCAGCTTTCTTGGAAAACTTTACATGTTATCGTTAACCATCTATGAAGGCACCAGCATAATGCAGACGTGGCAGTTACAGAGTTAATAATTTGGCTGCTTGTCAGCATGTTGAAGAAAGCTTTCTTTATATGATGTCAACTTTTTTTTCTTTAAATTTTCTTCAGTGTTGAAGGATAATTTTATACCTGGATGCAGATCTCGATACAGATTTATGAAACTTTTCTGAGCATCTGTAGTGTGGGAGCTCGCACATGAATCCAGGAAACTGAGTTAAAAGATGAAACCATGTCACAAAGTCAAATGGAAAGCCAGCCTTTTCCAGTCATCAGCGAAGCCAGGAATGCCGCTCACCACCATGACAACCCCAACCTTCCATAATGCCCCCATGTCATGGAAGAAAATACAAAGAAGAAATACTGCCCTTGGAAAACAATATACTAGGAATTAAACACAAGTACAAACCTTCGTGCCTGTAACATCTTAATAAACTCTAATACAATACTACACACCTTCCTTTTACAAAACCACCAGAAAAAAATAACTTCCTATTTACACACTAAGATCATAGCTTAATAGCTTGGTCGGCAATATAATAGGCCTTTGAAAACGAGAAACTCTGTTAGCCTTTGTTGCCTCCGCTGTTGAAGAATTACAAACTGTTAAGTCCTTAGTGGCGGTGGTACAGTCATTGCTTTGAACACTCATCTTATCTTCAAATAATGGTACATATACATCAGTGCTTAACATAGAATCATACTCTTCCTTAGCATTAGAACACGCTTCTAAATAAAGCGTTGCTTGCTGAGCAGTGGTAGGTATTACCCTGTTCTTAAAGTGAAACATCAATAGTTGTATGAGGTGTGGTATGATAAGCCCATACTTTTTCTTTCAAATAACTCAAAACATCCATACTTGATGATAATGCAGTCTGAATTCCTTCTTTCAAAAAACAAATTGCACTTTCTACTAGTCCATTTGCTGCAGAACTATATAAGGCTACCTGAATATGTTTAACATTGTATGATTGTAGGAATTGTTGCATGTCCTTTGATAAAAAATGAGAGCCATTATCTGTGACCAGTTCTTTTCGTGCTCCTTCCAAGAAAAAAACCTTTTTAAGAGAGCTATTCACATTTTTGTATTTTGGGGATTCCACAAAATCAAAATAAATCCATTTTGTGAAAAATAATAAAATAGGACTAACATATACTGACTTCCATCAGGTAACAATTGGAACAGCCCAAGAAATCTATCACCAATTTGTGCCAAGGACCCTTTGGTAATGTTACTGGTGTTAATGGTTTCTCTCTGGCTTCCCAACGTTTGTCAGAAACCTCGCATTGAGGGCAAACATCAACTAAAGATCTCTCTTCTGAATCCATTTTAGGCCACCAGTAAAAATGTCTCAACTTTTTACAAGTGGCTTAAACTCCTAGAGTTTAACCTATATGTGAAATTTTACAATCTTAGGCCGAATACTACTAGGAGGAACAAATAATCCAACGCACATACAAATATTTCCCTCACACGTAAGTTCTGATGATACTTGTTCAAAACTTTGGAACTCTTCTTCTACTTTCTTTGGCCATCCTTCTTTTGTGTATTTCAAAACTTTCCCTAATACAACAACTTCTTCCATGGCCTTTTCCCAATCTATTTCAGAAAGTTGCCCATCAGCACCTTTTCAAAGCATCAACCGCCCCCACAACACATTCACTATTCCCATCATCCGAGATACATTCAGTGTTTACTGGTAGACGTGACAGACAATCCACTCTAAATCTTTGGCTTAATGTCTGTCTCAGAAATCATATGTCCAAGATATTCAACCATTTTAACTAGAATTTTACATTTCTCAGGTCTTACTGTCATGCCTCTTTCTCTCAAAATGCCAAACACTCTTTCTAATTGTGTTATGTGTTCTTGTTTTTCTTTGGTGAATATCAAAAGATCATCCTGGAAGGCTTGTACACAGTCTAAATCAACAAACAAATAATCCATCATCCTTTGAAAAACACTAGCTCCTGACGCAAGCCCAAATGGCAATCTCAAATATTTGTAGGCTCCATGAGGGGTCACAAACGTGATAAGCTCCTGTGAATATTCATCTAACGGAATCTAATGATACGCTGAATGTAAATCAACTATGGAGAAATATTTTGCTTCATTAATATTTGCCATCATAGCCTGTATATTGGGGTAGAGGATGTCAATCCACCACTAATTTCTATTAAGTGACCTTAAATCAACACATAGTCTCAACTTGCCTGATTTTTTTCTTTATAATGACAATCGGAGAAACCCACTCCGAAGCCCCAGCAGGTTGTATCACTCCTTCCGTGCATAAATTGTCAAGTAACACTTTCAGTTCAGAGCGAAGACTTAATGTTATAGGACGTACTTTGTGCACTACAGGACAGACCTTAAACTTTAATTTAATATAATGTTCAAACCCTACCGCAGTCCCTATGTCTTTTTTAAAAACTTCGGGAAACTTAGTCATAAGCTGACCCAACATATGTTCACTTTCCTCAATAGAATACACTGGTAAATCACCTAACATAACTGGTTCATCATGACCAGGTCTCAGTACTAATCCAAGTTTAGCCAGAACTTTCCAACCTACAATGTCACGTCCCCTGACAGCTACATATTGTTTTTGTTTTAATTTCCCTACCTAAACACTGTAAAGTACCAACAAAGTTAGCCCATCATTTCAATGTCAAATTCCCCAAAAGCTTTATGATTGATGTCCATGTGCTCTAATGTAGTCCCTGTGGACACTTTTTATATAAACATATGATCTGCTAAAATAGTATTAGGTGCACCAGAATCAGTCCTGACTAGATATGCCTGTTGTCTATATTTGCTTGAACAAGAGGACCTTTAATTTTTGACATAGCTCTGTTTTTTTCAACAGTCAGTAATACATTCTCGAACGTCTGTGTGCATATGTCCTCATCACTCATTTCCACACAAATTTTTATTCTATTGTTAACCCCTTTATACATCTGAATTCCTGCTCTGCACATGGCCTTAAAGTATCCCAACTTTCTACAAGCACTACACTTCTTATTAATAGCTGTACATAGCATTTAATTACTAACACGTGTTTTTGACCCACCACGAAAACATACAATTTGACTCCCCCCCCCCCTTTTTAATTTGAACTTCGTGTTTATTGCACAGACAACTTCCTCTTCCACAAAAGCAATTGGATCATTCTCACTTCATGCTAAACCTCTTGAAGAAAGAAAAGAACATTCAATACTGTTTGCAACATCAATAACCTCAAAGTGTTGGGTTTCTGCAAAGCGACAATCTTTCTTGAATTTTCTTTTTTTTAAGCAATTGAAGACAAACTGATGGCAAATATAAATATCTACGTTGTTTTCAAATTTGCATGTTGAAGCCAACAGACGAAGGTCTGCAAAATATTCCTCTACAGTTTCATCACTACTGTGCTTCCTTTTAGCAAAGTTGTGTCCCTTCAATTATATACTTGTCTCTTCAGAGTACTGTTTTTGCATTCTGTCTTTTGCTTCCTCATAAGAATCCCATCTAACACCTTCTGCACCAGGTGTAGGCACAATAGGCAAATTGTCAAAATACTTTTTGGCCAGCTACTCCTAAATGATTAAACAGTAATGCAGTTTTACGTTCTGATTCATATCTGGCCATTCCAATGGCCACCAAATAATTTGCAAAAATACGTAACAACTGTCTCCATTTAATTGTTGGTCTTCCAGGACATTGCTAAAAAAAAGGAGGTGGCTGAATAACGTTGTTGTTTGAAGCCATTTGTTGAGATGGTGCCACTCACCTGAAAAGCAGGATGTCTGCAGGGGCGATGGTATGCCCCCTGACCTCCTGGAGCACCTCTCGGCACTTCCTGGTGGACACAGAAACCCCAACAGGTGTCCCAAAATGAAAGGCGTGGAAGAGAGAGACAAAACACTGCCATGTCTTGTCGGTCCAGCCAGGCACCCTGTATCTTCGGGGAGCAAGACGTTGTTGACAGAGTGATAGAGTTAGTGCACTCCTTGAAACTGAATCTCTTTCTGATATGGGCACGGGAGCGGTAGAAGAACACTGGGATGCTCCAGCACTTTTCTTGGATAATAATAACTGTTGGCATAATTACAAACACTGCATTACCAAAAAAAAAAACTGAGTACCATAACAATAAGTATTGCAACATTAGGGCTGGCTTCACAGAGGTTCACTGTTGCACACTACAGTTAGAACTGTGGTTGCACTTATTATGCACAAGAAAGACAAACAAGGGCATTAATTATATCACGTATAACTTCCCTGCATGCATAGGGTTAAACTAAAAGCAACAAAAACACTCCAAGAAATACAAATGTCCACTCTGGGTTTAAACAGTTAGGGTGGCACAGTTTGGTTTGGTTTCACTGTCTGTGTGAAAAACCCTTCAAAAGCAAATTCCTCAAACCTGAAACACAGTCATGAATGACACAATTTAAATCCAAGAGTTATACTATTAGAGAAAGAAAAGTCACGTAAATGCTCTTTTGAAATTGCACTGTCACTTTTTGTAGTACTTGAGCTCAAGCAGATTTCCCGAAGCACATTTAGGCAAGTAACTGCAATAATAATGTAGAATGTTCAGAAATGCATTTGTCTCTTCAAGATAAGCACTCTGCCAAATACGAGGTCTGAAATACACCAGCTATTCTAGGAAACTAGGCGCTCAAAGAACAAACTCCCTGGAGAATACGAATCACTTAGCTGCACTCTTTTCCGGAGTGCTGGAGGAATGCCTGGTGTCAGCTGGTACATGAACGAAGAAACGAATTGCCTCAAAAGTCCTGAATACGAGGATGACAGCAGGGGCTGGACTGCCAAATCAGATGCTGAGATCAGAAAGCAAAACAAAGTCAAGCAGGGAGGCATGCTTCACTCTGCTATTTATAGCTAATCAGGAAGGCAGTTGAGTTTCCACATGTGGATGAGTCACCACAACCAATTAGAAGCACATGTCTACACCTGCTCACATTAGTAAACAAGCCTTGGTAAAATAAGCATTGATAAAACCAATTGTGTAACACAGCACATTATGTTTACTTAGAAACATGAAGGTTTAACCAAGAACAGAGATATGATTTAACCCTAATCCCTGGGGCTGCTGACAGATAATACAGGAGGCACCTTGGGGATTGCTGACACCATTGCTAATGAAGATTTTTATTTTTTTAACTAACTGTTGCCTCTATTGAAATTAACAGCTGTGCAATTAAGTTACACAAATTTCAAATTGCACCGACTGCAACCCATTCTGCGAATATAATAAAACGGAGTTGAAAGAAGAAGAAACGTTTATTTGTTCAATAAACCAACGACACTGAGTCAAATGGAATGCCAGCCTTGTCCGGTCATCAAGTAAGCCAGGAATGCCGCTCACCACCATGACAACCACAACCTTCCGGAATGCCCCCATGTCATGAAAGAAAATACAAAGAAGAAATACTACCCTTGTAAAACAATATACTATGAATTAAACACGAGTACAAACCTTCATGCCTTTAACATCTTAATAGATAAACTCTAATAAAATACTAAAACATCCTGTATACCTGGGTCATATGAATCTGGATTTCACAGAGTTCACATGGATTTTCTGTCTTATTTGTAATACACCTCAAGTTGCTTCATTGCTCCTTCTTCTGAGTTTTGTCAGTGTATGCACATTTTTTAAATATGTATAGGTGTATTAGGTTAAAATTTACTTTTATCCACTGTTTGTGGGATGTTATAAGCATTTTCACTCTGAACTAATGTACCGTTTTAGTTTGGATCCAAGGGACTTGTAGTAGAGTTGGGATTCTACACACACAAACACACCCATGTACTTTATCTCCCCACGTGAAAAACAATTGCTTGATAAGTTTATGTTCACACTCTCCTACACACCCAAATGCCTCCACACCTTTCTTTGCCTCCTATCTTCTTTGTCTTTAGTTTTAAAGGCTGCACATGTCTCTTAAGCATTCCCCTCAGTGTTAATCAGCATATGACCCATGAGGCAAATGCCATTGCGGCAGCGCAAAGTATGAAATTCATTCAATACCTCACGCTGCCTTTTGGGGCCCATAAGGGGACTGAACCTTAAGAACGAAATATAGGTTAAAAATGGCTGCAATACTAACTTTTTTTTATTATTCAAATACTTATCTATAAGAGTCAATGCTGAAAAGTTAGGTTGTAGTTTTAAAATTGTATTTATAATAATTGTATTCTTATTTATTAGTCAATAAATCATTACAGAACTTTGCACAAAGCGTGTCCTAAAATCTCTCCCTATTCTAATATTCAAACACTTCAGTCTAGTCAGAAAAAGATATCAGTACTCATAAGGAATACAGTAACCGGCTTTGAAAGAAATAGTCTAGCCAGCTGAAAAGAGTGTGAGAATGATAATTCTTAAAAAACGTATTGGTTATTTTCTACGCTATCGTCTTCTCACTCAGCCTCACAATAATTAAGTAATCTCTGCTGCTCTCGCTTCTGCTACTCTGACAAAACTCCCACATGCGATTCAGACTTCTAACATGAATAGCTTTCATAGAAGGTGAATGTTATATTTATATTTATATATATATATATATATATATATATATATATATATATATATATATATATATATATGTTCCCATACTCTCCTGCAAAACAAACACTTGCATAAGTTTACTCTTGCCATATCCTTCTCACACATCATCCACACTGTAAACCCATTCATAAAGATGCAGTTTTATAGATTAATGTAGCTAATCTGTGCATTCCAAAGCAGGTCAATAAGGCTGAAAAGAATAATATAATACAGCCTTCTTTGTTATGGTAGGAAGATGTTTGTATCATGCATAGACCATGCAAAGATTAGAACAGAAACGTTTATGTGAGTCAAGCTTTAAAGAATGTGTTAACAGCAAGTCAGCAACCTAGGTCATGCAACGTTTAAGATGAATGATCAATTCAAAAAGGGCAGCATTGGATAGGCCTACTTTCATTCCTTCAGATTAATTAAGTATATATTTTTTTTATATTTAATGAAGGATTGCACACCACAATTTCCTTTCGCGTCTTCTGGCTGTGTCCCTCAAACTCTCTTTCCATTTCTGCACCATGTGGTGGAAGGAGGACATGAAGGAGACGGCCAGGTGAGGGAGAGACCCCCCCATCTCACTACTAGTGCCAACTCAGTCCCTGTTGCTGTTCCTGCTACTCCCCCAAGGGCTATATTTTCTTCAGAAGTTAAGCCAAAAGCTTTTTAACTCATTTGATTTCATCAGAGGTTGCTTAGTATTGTAATTTTATCATAGTTGGTTTATTTTTATTCCATAATGCTTTGAATGTTTACTACACGCGTGGCACCCTTGGCAAACTGTTCTAAAAGAGGGTAACAGAGGCAAATCGACCTTAATAACCGTACCTGCTGATGTCACAATAATTTCATATTTGTTGGAATGGCTGTTCATTTTCAAAGGAGCTAAAAACTTGTACTGCAAGATTTTTCCCACGAGAGGTTAGTGAAAGAAGAGGACTTGCCCACTTTGCTCTACATATAATAGCAAATTTAACGCCACTTCTTTTATTTTTTGCTTCTTCTGGTATCAACCAATTCTGAGTCCGAGAAAGCAATAGAGAGGTTCGTCTCAAGTAATCTAAATTCCCTCTGGCGTAAAAGGTTTTGCTTTATTCTCATTGTGTCGTTTTACTGCATATCATTCCGTAAAATCTGAAATTATTCTGCCAGATATCGGCGTGCCTTCTTCAAAAGTGTATTGTTTAACGAGTTCAAATTAAAACAGTAGAGCTTGGGTTTTTGTTCAGCTTGTCAGTGAATTAACCGTATTTATTGGTCTGCTATTAAGAAATGTTACTCTTTCAGGAAGAACTTGTGTCGTTATGTTGGAGAGTAACTCACTCTATTCAACCTAACGGCACACTTTTGTATGTGAAAAATGTAAACATTCATTTTCGACAAAGTGCTTCATGGAATAATGCAATGCAAACGCGTAGTTTAGCCGGGTGAGGTCTGCTGAAAACATCAAAGGAATTATATATTAGGGCCCAAAATACGTTATCTAGTTACCAATTAATTAATGTTCGCAGTTTCCTTCGCGTCCTTCTGAAAGCTTTTTCATAATAGGCTAGTGCCATTTAACTGTCCACTAGATGGCGGTAAAATCCCATTTCTGTGCTTCTTTATGGGACTTTGTCGTTATTCTTTTCTGTTAAGGACTTGTTAGGATTGTGAATGGAAGAAGTTGTAGACAGGCTGAAGAGGGGAGCCAAGCTTAAGGGGAAGAAGTTGTAGACAGGCTGAAGAGGGGAGCCAAGCTTAAAGGCTGGCAGGTTAACACACGATGAGAAATGTGACCATGTGTGGGCTTGTCCAGGATAAGAATACGAAATGTGTTTCCATTATATTTATGTGACTTGATAAAGCGTGTATTAGACATCAAGCAGTGCTTTAAGTGGGATGAAAAAAGTGTGGTGGGGGTCTCTAAAAGGAATATGACCTTTTTAAGTAAGGGTGTGACTTAAACATGTAAACTAAAATCCTGCGCTTCCCATAGCATGCTACCCTTCTGGTATATTGGCGCCTGTCTGAGCTTTCTGTTAAAACAATCCGTTTTTATTGTTTTAATTAGTGGATGTTTGCCATTTAAGATACAAATACACAAAAAGAGAGTACTGGGAGAATAGCTGGCCCACACCGTCTCCCTAGAAGAAGCTATATAAACACTGAAGGTGTGGGGTAGTAGGAACTAAAAAGGGGGATGCTGTGTTGTCACACAGGAGTCAAGGGGAGTTTCCTTTACGGACTAGGTGGTCTCACACACATAATAGTGTCTTGCTTCATCATATGACCACCTAGCCCCACCCAAGTAAGATGATACTACTAAAAAGAAGTACATAGGACCAACATGTTTCTGCCCTCACTGTGTGCTGGGAAGTCAGGGGCATTCGTCAGGGTCGGAGCACATGTAGTCAGTGGGGTGCTCAAAGAGAATGGTGTGGCCTACCTGAACAGGTAGTTCACGGTGGGGTAGGCCCCGGGCAGAGGGGCGGTATGCCTCAGGTCTGGCTGATGCCGGGGGGGGTTTTCCCTTGTAGTCACACTCACTCCAAAGGGAATACCATGGGGGGTACCTACATGCCGGAGCCAGGCCGCTTCTTTTTAGACTCCTAGAGACATTATTCCCTAACGAGCCTCTCTTCCCCCATATAGACACCATCCTGCATCCGATTTTGCGACTTGCAAATTGCGAGTCGGTAAGAAACGCAATTTGCAAGTCGCAAAATTGGATTATCCTACGTCCGGCCCTAAGAGACTGCTCCGATGCACTGATGGGTTTATACAGTCTTCTGCTCATGCCAGCATTTGATTTGTCATATTTAGTTTCCACCATTTTAGTGGATCGTCAGTTATCCTGTTTTAAAGAGGTGAATTTCACTTGTCAGAAAACAGGTGCTAGGGTGTGACCAAGTGTTTATTGAAAGTGGGGGATCAAATTAAGTGCCTCCTTACCATAATCCTCCCTCAACAGACAAGGAGATAAGGGGCACTTAAACCATCCCCCCTTAGTCCCAGTAACAACTACATCACTTTGACGCACTAGAAGGGACATATAGATTACTCATACCTAAGAGAGGTGAAACACGCCATGCCTCCTGGTGCTGTTGCCATGTTGTGTGCGTTGCACCCTTGTGTTGCTTCTGCCTTCATTGCACATTGTGTAAGAATAGTTTGCTCTCCTGCTTTACCTAATCTAGGAATAAGGGAACAGTGCTCTAGGAGAAAGGGAACTGTGCTCTGCTCGTATCTGTGCTGCATATGTTCGGTGTGTGAGGGGAAATGTGCACTGCAGCTACCCTTGGGAATCTTAAATAAAGCATTTTCACTGTACAAAATCCAAAACATTGTAATTTGTGATGCCATCTGTGTTGCCTTGCCTGAGGTTATGAAAAGTAAAGGGCGTGTTATGGTTGGGTAGGTAACAAAAATGGAGGGATTGGTGGTGCTTAAGTTTTAGAATGTAACTGTAAAGTCCCAACAAGGCAGTTAATGAAATATATATTTTTTTTAAATGCTTCTCGTGCAATTTCAATGGCTAACTTTTTTTTGCAGTAAAAGACTACTTGGATTATAGAGCCATCTGAGCAAGGCCTTTGGCCTTGAAAAGCTGGCTATGTGTGCTGTTCATGGCCATTTGCATTGTTATGCTAATTATGTTATGTTATGTTAATGGACCAAGCCCTCTCTGTTGAGTCACCACTAAACTTTTGCCTTCACCCCTCATGTTTTTAAACCGTTTTTCTTTGTTATCTTTAGGACTCTGCACACTTTACCACTGCAAACCATTGCTAAAGTGCTTACACTTTGTCCTTTAAACATGGTGAAACTGGCTTGCACTCAGTTGACACATTTAATTTATTTGTACGTTTCTAGTAAAGTGGTACTACATGTAAACTGGCCCTGTAAATTTAGTAGTACGAGTCGGCTTGCAACATTTATTGTGCCATCCGCTTAGCCTTTTTAAACGTGTCAAGGGTCCATCACTGCACTTGTGTGTGCAGTTTTAGGTTGCCATTTTGACCTGGCAAAATAAACTTTACCAGGCCTAGTCCTTTTTTTTTTTAATACATATGTCACCTCTAAGGTAGGTCCTAAACAGCCCATGGGTCAGGGCGATTTATATTTACAAAGTTCAAAATATACTTTTAAGTTTTACATGTCCTGGTAGTGAAAAACTCTTAATTTTTCACTATTGCAAGGCCTACCTCTCCGATCGTGTAACATTGAGTTACCTTATTACATTTAATAAGTGATAACGTTTGTTTGGGACTGGAGCAGGTAGGAATGTTATGTTTGGTGTCTGAGGAACTGTAGTTTAAAACCATCTTTGATAGTAAAGCTGGATTTTAAGTCACAGTCCTGAAAATGCCACTTTTAGAAAGTTGGCGTTTTCTTGTCCTAACCATTTGTTGCCTGTATTCTGAATTGCATGACTAGGTGTAGTTGGCAGTTGGCCTTTGTATATTCCTCCCAGATAGTACATTATCTTATGTTAGAGGCTTTGTAGAGAATGACGTATCACCTGTGAGGGTATCCAGACACTAGGAGTGTGTTGTCTGAGTCTGGATGAGGGAGGTACTAGTATACTAGTCGAAGAACCAGCTCTTCAGCTTCTTTCTGAATTCCAGTGGTAACATGGTGGTCCTTATGTGGAGGTGGAGGCCTTTCCAGGACTTCGCTGCAAGATGGGAGAAGGATTGGCCTCAGACTCTACTTCTGCATATGTGGGGTGCAGGGGTGAGAGAGAGAGAGAGAGAGAGAGAGAGAGAGAGAGAGAGAGAGAGAGAGAGAGGCAGAGCCAAGGTGCCAGTATCACAGTAGAGGGTCTAGGTGTTGGCAATTGGCCAGCCTGACTTGATGGGACGGACAGAGCGGTCACCTACCACATGTGAGGATCTGGGTGTATTATATGGTATGACTTTGCAGCCTTACCGTGGAATACAGTTGCAAAAACTGTCTTGGTTCCAGTCTGGCTTGTGTGAATGACCTTAAGCTCAACTGTGGGTAGCAATGGCCTTGAACAGAAAGCCTTGCACAGAGGAACTTTGCATAAAACATTTAACAGTACCAAACTACGAAATAAGAAAGTCACACAACACAAAAGAAGTATGACACCAATTTGTAAAAATAAATTTATATGAATGTTTCGAGTCCAAGATGAGTAAAATCCACCAAAGAGTTCTGGAGATGCAGATTTTTAAAGGTTTTGTCACTTTGAAATTCAACCGCAAACAAGCATTGCTCAATTTAAAATTTGCAAACTTTTGAAAAGTTTGAAACAAATTAGTTTGGCTATTCCAGCCTGGCTTGGGAGACTAAATCTGACAGGGTGAAGGTTAAAGGGGAGGGGGGGGGGGCAGTAAGCAAACTCCGGACAGTTGCCTGGCCATTCAAGTGTTTTCTAGTCCAGTTCCAGCCTTTAGGAGTCAACCGCCAAAGACTTTAGCAAAGTGGTCCTGATGCTAGGGGTTACAGGTTGCAAAGAAGCTCAAAGATGCTCTGGATGCTGTGCTGTGGGCAAGAGTGATTCATTGGTCCATGGTCCATTGGTTCATTTGGCAATTTTGGCCACAGAGGTCCGGGATCCCACTTAGTCCTTGTTGAGACAGTAAAAGACCAGCTGCAGCTGTGATACCGGTCTCCAAACACAGCGGTCACAGCAAAATGCTTTGGTAGAGGCTAGTGTCCCTCTTGGGCAACCAGTCTGGATTCTGATGACACTCATGGGTCCTGCAGACATTGAGGCAACTTTCGGCTGTCGAGTATTGGTCTCTTGGGGTGCCCAGCGGCAGTCATTGACTATTCCTTTGAAGTGGCTACCAACTTGTCAGTTTGGACTTCTTCAGCTTTAATGTCCCTGCTAACTGACCCTTGGAGTGACTGATTCAGTCTGTGGCACAACCCTTCCCCAAGCCAGGAACCACAGACACAGTCCTAACTTAGCTAGGCCGAGTTGCAGCAGGTGCAGTCCAGCTGACGGTGCAGCCTCTCTGTGCTGTCCAGGGGTCAGCAGGGCAGTACTTCTTAGGGCCTTTTTCCAGTTCCAATGTGCTGTTAGGTCTGGGATTCTATATTTATCCCAGGAAAGTGCACTGAGGGGAAAACGTGGTTACTAGCCAATTGGCTACCGGGTTCCCTCCCTCTTGGTGATGTCCATCCGGCAATGTGTAGAATGTACTATTCTGCCCTCTCACAAGATGGCTCCACCCCTCCTCAGATAGTAGGTGTTTGGTAGCCCATGCTAGAGGAGTGGCTACTTCTGGGCAACACGCTCATGGGAAAACTGGTATGGGCATTAGTTTCCCCTTCTCTGTCGCCAGTCAATTTACCTCAACAAGGGGCAGCCCCTCAGGAATGTGATAGCCATTTGCCCACCAAAGGCAGCTTCCTCTTTGAAGCTCCCCTTTTTGGTGTAACACCCTAAGTGGCTTCCTGTGAAGGGAAGGTAACACTTTACCCTGCAGCAGGCTGCTCTTGTTTGTAAGCCTTGGAGTTGTTCACACTACTCCCCGGGTGGGCTGAATGCTGTCTAGTGGCGAGTGACTGTGTGAGGCCACTGGATAAACTAGGTTACAGAGTGGCAACTTGCTAAACATTTTATTTCTTTAATAGTGACATTAAATTTGACCTGGGTATCAAGTCTAGTTTAGTGGCACAATTAATTTAATACCTTACAGTACCCCACTAGGTAGTCCATTCAGAAGTTAGCTGGGCTGACGGGTCAGCCGGTAACCCTGTGTTAGCCAGTGAGGCTACTAGCCTTTCCTCAGCAAAACAACAATTTAGAGGTGTTTCCTAGTACCTAGGGTTTGACTCGCTTATTTTAGCCTTAGGCCTATTGCTTTCGCCTTTAACACTCAGACACATTTTATTTCATGTTCCTATTTTTGAGCAAAACTTGTTTTTAGCGAATAGTTTTTTATATTATAATCAGCTGCTTCATTCTGAGCAGACTTAGTTGTTCTCGCTGCACATTTTATCAGCCATTTGTAGGCTGTGCACTCTGTGCCCTGTTCAAAACGGTCATGTTTGGTACTCGTATTGCTGCTGCAGGAGTTCCGGAGCCAGTCCCCCATTTTCAGACACATTAGGATGGCAGACGTGTTGCTAGAGCACTGCAGAGTTTTATTATATAAACATCACATACGTCTAAGGGGCGCATAGTGGCATTCCAGTCATGACTGCCTTGAGATGCACATCATTCCATCAACAACTTAACTGATCCTGGCGCTGACTCTTCAGCTATCTGAGATGATTGCCATTTAGTCAACAGGTAGACCCTTGCCAACCTTTTCAAGTATGGGGTTGGGATCACATCCTTAGATCGTGACAGCCAGAAGAGTTACCACCGCTGTGCTCTCAGATCTTAGACATAGGGTGTAGGTAGGAATCTGTAGGCTTTAAGATCATCGAAAGGTTAGAGGGGGGCTGTTTATCCTCTTCACACTAATTGTAATAATAACCAACGTATTCTGTTTCCATCTGCCTAATTATCGCAGCTCATGCCTTTTATACTAGGATGCAATTGCTTCAATAAATGCTTTGAAATCTAGTTTGCCTCTCGTGTTCTGCTTTGGCGTGTGTAAGTTTGAGTAGCTGAGTGAAAGGGGTCTGATCTGCTCACCAGAACTTCCCCTGAGGAGTCAGTGTGTCAGTTTCAGGTTGCCACAAATCACCTCTTCCTTTCTATGGTCGGATGAGGCACCATGGGCTAGCCCGGAGTTAGGCCTTTTGCTTTCAGAGTGGTGTAGGACTGACTTAGTCACCCGCACTCGGTGGTGCTGCGGCCCTAAAACACTCAGTCTTATTACCATACTAAGAACCGCATGACAAAGGTGTTGCTGCTAAGATATATATATATATATATATATATCTGTATGTTTGATGGCATGTGTAGCTGCAGATACACATGCTGTGCATTAGTCCACCATCTAATGTTGGACTCGGAGTGTTACAAGTTGTTTTTCTTCAAAAAAGTGTTTTCGAGTTACGGGATCGATTGACTCCTCCTCTTCGGTTCCATTGCGCATAGGCATCAACTCTATTTTTAGATTGTTTTCTTTCCGCCGTCTGGTTCGGACGTGTTTCCTCTCGCTCCGAGATTTCGATTCGGAAAACTTAGTAAAACTCTCTTTTCGTCGGTATTGTATTGATCGGGTTCATATTCTTCCATCGACACACCACTACTGTCGGGAAAACAACTTTGTTCGCCCTTTGGGTGTGCGCGCCCAACTCTGGCCTATTCGGGCCGACCACGTGGAAGCCTCATGGATCGGGCTCCATTCCCATTCTGTCCTCGGTGCCATGCGAAGTACCCGTACACAGACCAGCATCTGGTTTGCAACCTCTGCCTTTCCCCAGACCATCAGGAAGAAAACTTCAAGGCCTGCCGATCCTTCCGATCGAAAAAGACTTTTAGAGACCGAAGAGCAAGAAGGCTCGAAATGGCATCGAAGAGCGGTGAACATCTTGACGTAGAAGAAGAATTGATGCAGACTGCAGTCTCAGTTCGAGATTCCGAGTCTGAGCAGGAATCGGACGAAGACAGACCAGTCACAGCGGGACAACATGTGAGTACGTCTGCCCGTGCACCCTCACAAAAGAAAAAACGCAAGGCCTTGAATACGCCACTGCCGGAAGGCCATTGCTCGGCCTGAAAAAAGACTGTTGTGACCGACCTCCCAGTTCGGCACCGAGTAAGGCCACTCCTCCGAAAACATCGGAGACAACAAAAAGCTCTGTTTCTGACTCCATTAAACACCAATTTTCTGAGACTAACATCAGAAAGCCAGCTTCAGAGCCGAAACCTTCGTCCTCTTCATCTTTTTCAATCCCGAAGAAGCATGTTTCGGAGCCGAAAAGGCCAACATACACAGAGGAGCATGGACTTTCAAAAAGACTTAAAGAAAGCTACAAAACCTCTGAAGAGGAGTTAGAAGTGGAACCATTTTTTGAAATTATGGATGAAAGGCAATCCAGGATCCACATCCATAAGGAAACAGAAATAATTCTTACAGCACCTCCTTTAAAAACAAAGAGCAAGCTAGCTTTTCAGGAGGAATTGGACACTATGCAGCCTCCAGCTAAATTGCCAAAGCAGAAGGAGAAACCACCACCTCATCAGTCTTCTCCTCCTCACTCTCCTCCTCATTCTCCTCCTACCTGCCCTACACCAATGCAGTCACCCACTCATTCTTACGATTCACAACAGGACAATGTTGATCCATGGGATCCTTATGACCCTGATCCCATTCCAAGTAATGATCCAGACAGCTATCCCTCCAAACCAGTGATTCCCAACCTGTGGTCCGGGGACCACTGGGGGTCCACGAAGCCTCCTCAGGGGGTCCGCGACTGCTTAGAAAAAATAAAATAATATTAACAGATTAGGTCCCCAGCTTTCAATAATGACTCTTTGGGGGGTCTCCGGAATCCAATACATATTCAGTGGTGGTCCCCGGGCTCCAGTAATGGTAAAGTGAGGGTCCACAGAAGTCAAAAGGTTGGAAACCACTGCTCTAAACCATCACCACCTGAGGATAGTACTGTCTAAAAACAAGTCATAGCTAGGGCTGCAGCATATCATGGTGTTACCATGCATACAGAGCCACTAGAAGAGGATTTTTTATTTAACACTCTATCCTCAACACATTCTAGGTACCAATGGCTCCCGATGCTCCCAGGCATGGTAAAACATGCAGATCAGATCTTTAATGAGCCGGTAAAGGCACGCATCATAACACCTAGGATAGAGAAGAAATATAAACCTGCACCCTCTGACCCTGATTATATCACCCATCAGGTACCTCCTGATTCTGTTGTAGTTAGTGCTGCCAGAAAGAGGGCAAATAGTCAGTCATCAGGAGATGCACCCCCTCCTGATAAAGACAGCAGGAAATTTGATGCTGCAGGGAAAAGAGTTGCGTCCCAGGCAGCAAATCAGTGGAGGATAGCCAACTCACAAGCACTATTAGCTCGCTATGACAGAGCCCATTGGGACGATATGCAGGGCATAATACAGCATCTCCCCAAAGAACACCAGAAAATGGTGCAACAGGTAGTGGAGGAAGAGCAAGCCATTACAAACAACCAGATAAGATCTGCCCTAGATGCAGCAGATACCGCTGCTAGGAGTGTCAACACTGCAGTCACTATACGCAGACATGCATGGCTCCGATCTTCTGGATTCAAGCAAGAAATACAGCAGGCTGTGTTAAACATGCCGTTCCATAAAAAACATCTTTTTGGGCCAGAAGTAGACACAGCCATCGAAAAATTGCAAAAAGACTCTGACACAGCAAAGACAATGGGTGCACTCTACTCTGCACCACAAAAGGGGGTCATTTCGTGAACTTCAGTTTCAAGGTGGTTTCCGAACACAGCCCTCAGAGGCATCAACCTCGCAGACAAAGCCAAACTACCAACCACAATACCAACGTGGTAGTTTTAGGGGCACATATAGAGGACAATACCCCAAAAATAGAGGGAAATTTCAGGCCTCTAAGTAGCCTCCACAGAACCCAAAACAGTGACTTCCGTCATTCCCTTCCACTCCACACCTCTCCTGTGGGGGGGAAGACTACAACAGTTCCACACAAATTGGCAAAATATTACCACAGACAACTGGGTGCTGTCAATTATCCGCAATGGCTATTGCCTAGAATTGATACACTCCTCCAAATATTCCACCAAGGTTACAGAAATTATCCACAGAACACACGATTCTGTTACAAGAAGAGGTCCAATCTCTACTACTCAAGCAGGCAATAGAATTGGTTCCACAGTCTCAAATAGGAACAAGAGTTTATTCACTATACTTTCTAATTCCCAAAAATGATGGCACCCTCAGGCTAATATTAGACCTCAGGCCCCTCAATCTTTACATCCTTTCAGAACATTTTCACATGGTAACTTTACAGGATATCATCCCACTACTACAAAAACAAGATTTCATGACAGCCTTAGACCGCAAAGATGCGCATTTTCACATACCCATTTGTAGGAAGTTGGCTATGTATGCACTATTTCAAAGTAAGGAATAGTATGCACAGAGTCCAAGGGTTCCCCTTAGAGGTAAGATAGTGGCAAAAAGAGATAATACTAATGCTCTATTTTGTGGTAGTGTGGTCGAGCAGTAGGCTTATAAAAGGAGTAGTGTTAAGCATTTGTTGTACATACACACAGGCAATAAATGAGGAACAAACACTCAGACAATTCCAGGCCAATAGGTTTTTGTATAGGAAAATATATTTTCTTAGTTTATTTTAAGAACCACAGGTTCAAATTCTACATGTAATATCTCATTTGAAAGGTATTGCAGGTAAGTACTTTAGGAACTTTGAATAATCACAATAGCATATATTCTTTTTACATAAAACACATATAGCTATTTTAAAACTAGACACAGTGCAATTTTCACAGTTCCTAGGGGAGGTAAGTTATTGTTAGTTCTTGCAGGTAAGTAAACCACCTACGGGGTTCAAATTTGGGTCCAAGGTAGCCCACGTTGGAGGTTCAGAGCAACCCCAAAGTTACCACACCAGCAGCTCAGGGCAGGTCAGGTGCAGAGTTCAAAGTGGTGCCCAAAACGCTTAGGCTTCAATGGAGAATGGGGTGCCCCGGTTCCAGTCTGCCAGCAGGTAAGTACCCGCGTCTTCGGAGGGCAGACCGGGGGGTTTTGTAGGGCACCGGGGGGGGACACAAGTCCACACAGAAAGTACACCCTCAGCAGCGCAGGGGCGGCCGGGTGCAGTGTGCAAACAAGCGTCGGGTTTGTAATAGGAATCAATGGGAGACCAAGGGGTCTCTTCAGCGGTGCAGGCAGGCAAGGGGGGGGCTCCTCGGGGTAGCCACCACCTGGGCAAGGGAGAGGGCCTCCTGGGGGTCACTCCTGCACTGGAGTTCCGATCCTTCAGGTCCTAGGGGCTGCGGGTGCAGGGTCTTTTCCAGGCGTCGGGATCTGGGAATCGACAGTCGCGGTCAGGGGGAGCCTCGGGATTCCCTCTGCAGGCGTCGCTGTGGGGGCTCAGGGGGGACAACTTTGGTTACTCACAGTCTTGGAGTCGCCTGGGGGTCCTCCCTGTAGCGTTGTTTCTTCACCAGTCGAGTCGGGGTCGCCGGGTGCAGTGTTGCAAGTCTCACGCTTCTGGCGGGATTGCAGGGGTCTTTAAAGTTGCTCCTCTGGAAACAAAGTTGCAGTCTTTGTTGAACAGGGCCGCTGTTCTCGGGAGTTTCTCGGTCCTTTTAGAGCAGGGCAGTCCTCTGAGGATTCAGAGGTCGCTGGTCCTGGGGAAAGCGTCGCTGGAGCAGTTTTCTTCCGAAGAGGGGAGACAGGCTGGTAGGGCTGGGGCCAAAGCAGTTGGTGTCTCCGTCTTCTCTGCAGGGTTTTTCAGCTCAGCAGTCCTCTACTTCTTTAGGTTGCAGGAATCTGAGTTCCTAGGTTTAGGGGAGCTCTTAAATACTAAATTTGAGGGCGTGTTTAGGTCTGGGGGGTTAGTAGCCAATGGCTACTAGCCCTGAGGGTGGGTACACCCTCTCTGTGCCTCCTCCCAAGGGGAGGGGGTCACATTCTTATCCCTATTGGGGGAATCCTCCATCTGCAAGATGGAGGATTTCTAAAAGTTAGAGTCACCTCAGCTCAGGACACCTTAGGGGCTGTCCTGACTGGCCAGTGACTCCTCCTTGTTATTCTCATTATTTCCTCCGGCCTTGCCACCAAAAGTGGGGCCGTGGCCGGAGGGGGCGGGCAACTCCACTAGCTGGAGTGCCCTGTGGTGCTGGAACAAAGGGGGTGAGCCTTTGAGGCTAACCGCCAGGTGTTACAGCTCCTGCCTGGGGGAGGTGATAGCATCTCCACCCAGTGCAGGCTTTGTTACTAGCCACAGAGTGACAAAGGCACTCTCCCCATGTGGCCAGCAACATGTCTCGAGTGTGGCAGGCTGCTAAAACCAGTCGGCCTACACGGGTAGTTGGTTAAGGTTTCAGGGGGCACCTCTAAGGTGCCCTCTGGGGTGTATTTTACAATAAAATGTACACTGGCATCAGTGTGCATTTATTGTGCTGAGAAGTTTGATACCAAACTTCCCAGTTTTCAGTGTAGCCATTATGGTGCTGTGGAGTCCGTGTTTGACAGACTCCCAGACCATATACTCTTATGGCTACCCTGCACTTACAATGTCTAAGGTTTTGCTTAGACACTGTAGGGGCACAGTGCTCATGCACTGGTGCCCTCACCTATGGTATAGTGCACCCTGCCTTAGGGCTGTAAGGCCTG